>NC_142257.1:9421197-11927455 GCF_052056855.1 Sturnus vulgaris | reverse complement strand
TCCTCCGGGTCTTCGGGCCTTGCGAGGCTCTGTGTACTGCGAGCGCTGCTACTCGCAGCTGAGAAGGACCGTGGAGCTAGCGGCGAATTCGGAGAGCTCTTCGCTGCACTGCGCCGCTCGCAAGCGGCTTCGTTCTTCGCCTTCTGCCGTCCGGCGAGAGCTGAACTCCGGCGGTCAGCTGCAGCTCTGCCCAACAGCGTGTTCTCAGTTCTGCGGGCAAGCACGCCCTCTTGCCTTGGCCCCGAGTGCAAAGTCCCGAGCGAGCACTCGACTCAGTGCAATGCACCCGGAAGGACGCTCTCGCTCGCCTTTCAAGGAGCGATTCCTAACAGCAGAAGCAGCAGAGGCACAAACTGCATGACGAGAAGGGACAACGTAGAACACGTCTCTGTCCTGGCACATTTGCGTGTGCGATACTTCCCTCCGGGTCTTCGGGCCTTGCGAGGCTCTGTGTACTGCGAGCGCTGCTACTCGCAGCTGAGAAGGACCGTGGAGCTAGCGGCGAATTCGGAGAGCTCTTCGCTGCACTGCGCCGCTCGCAAGCGGCTTCGTTCTTCGCCTTCTGCCGTCCGGCGAGAGCTGAACTCCGGCGGTCAGCTGCAGCTCTGCTCAACAGCGTGTTCTCAGTTCTGCGGGCAAGCACGCCCTCTTGCCTTGGCCCCGAGTGCAAAGTCCCGAGCGAGCACTCGACTCAGTGCAATGCACCCGGAAGGACGCTCTCGCTCGCCTTTCAAGGAGCGATTCCTAACAGCAGAAGCAGCAGAGGCACAAACTGCATGACGAGAAGGGACAACGTAGAACACGTCTCTGTCCTGGCACATTTGCGTGTGCGATACTTCCCTCCGGGTCTTCGGGCCTTGCGAGGCTCTGTGTACTGCGAGCGCTGCTACTCGCAGCTGAGAAGGACCGTGGAGCTAGCGGCGAATTCGGAGAGCTCTTCGCTGCACTGCGCCGCTCGCAAGCGGCTTCGTTCTTCGCCTTCTGCCGTCCGGCGAGAGCTGAACTCCGGCGGTCAGCTGCAACTCTGCCCAACAGCGTGTTCTCAGTTCTGCGGGCAAGCACGCCCTCTTGCCTTGGCCCCGAGTGCAAAGTCCCGAGCGAGCACTCGACTCAGTGCAATGCACCCGGAAGGACGCTCTCGCTCGCCTTTCAAGGAGCGATTCCTAACAGCAGAAGCAGCAGAGGCACAAACTGCATGACGAGAAGGGACAACGTAGAACACGTCTCTGTCCTGGCACATTTTCGTGTGCGATAATTCCCTCCGGGTCTTCGGGCCTTGCGAGGCTCTGTGTACTGCGAGCGCTGCTACTCGCAGCTGAGAAGGACCGTGGAGCTAGCGGCGAATTCGGAGAGCTCTTCGCTGCACTGCGCCGCTCGCAAGCGGCTTCGTTCTTCGCCTTCTGCCGTCCGGCGAGAGCTGAACTCCGGCGGTCAGCTGCAGCTCTGCCCAACAGCGTGTTCTCAGTTCTGCGGGCAAGCACGCCCTCTTGCCTTGGCCCCGAGTGCAAAGTCCCGAGCGAGCACTCGACTCAGTGCAATGCACCCGGAAGGACGCTCTCGCTCGCCTTTCAAGGAGCGATTCCTAACAGCAGAAGCAGCAGAGGCACAAACTGCATGACGAGAAGGGACAACGTAGAACACGTCTCTGTCCTGGCACATTTGCGTGTGCGATACTTCCCTCCGGGTCTTCGGGCCTTGCGAGGCTCTGTGTACTGCGAGCGCTGCTACTCGCAGCTGAGAAGGACCGTGGAGCTAGTGGCGAATTCGGAGAGCTCTTCGCTGCACTGCGCCGCTCGCAAGCGGCTTCGTTCTTCGCCTTCTGCCGTCCGGCGAGAGCTGAACTCCGGCGGTCAGCTGCAGCTCTGCCCAACAGCGTGTTCTCAGTTCTGCGGGCAAGCACGCCCTCTTGCCTTGGCCCCGAGTGCAAAGTCCCGAGCGAGCACTCGACTCAGTGCAATGCACCCGGGAAGGACGCTCTCGCTCGCCTTTCAAGGAGCGATTCCTAACAGCAGAAGCAGCAGAGGCACAAACTGCATGACGAGAAGGGACAACGTAGAACACGTCTCTGTCCTGGCACATTTTCGTGTGCGATACTTGCCTCCGGGTCTTCGGGCCTTGCGAGGCTCTGTGTACTGCGAGCGCTGCTACTCGCAGCTGAGAAGGACCGTGGAGCTAGCGGCGAATTCGGAGAGCTCTTCGCTGCACTGCGCCGCTCGCAAGCGGCTTCGTTCTTCGCCTTCTGCCGTCCGGCGAGAGCTGAACTCCGGCGGTCAGCTGCAGCTCTGCCCAACAGCGTGTTCTCAGTTCTGCGGGCAAGCACGCCCTCTTGCCTTGGCCCCGAGAGCAAAGTCCCGAGCGAGCACTCGACTCAGTGCAATGCACCCGGAAGGACGCTCTCGCTCGCCTTTCAAGGAGCGATTCCTAACAGCAGAAGCAGCAGAGGCACAAACTGCATGACGAGAAGGGACAACGTAGAACACGTCTCTGTCCTGGCACATTTGCGTGTGCGATACTTGCCTCCGGGTCTTCGGGCCTTGCGAGGCTCTGTGTACTGCGAGCGCTGCTACTCGCAGCTGAGAAGGACCGTGGAGCTAGCGGCGAATTCGGAGAGCTCTTCGCTGCACTGCGCCGCTCGCAAGCGGCTTCGTTCTTCGCCTTCTGCCGTCCGGCGAGAGCTGAACTCCGGCGGTCAGCTGCAGCTCTGCCCAACAGCGTGTTCTCAGTTCTGCGGGCAAGCACGCCCTCTTGCCTTGGCCCCGAGAGCAAAGTCCCGAGCGAGCACTCGACTCAGTGCAATGCACCCGGAAGGACGCTCTCGCTCGCCTTTCAAGGAGCGATTCCTAACAGCAGAAGCAGCAGAGGCACAAACTGCATGACGAGAAGGGACAACGTAGAACACGTCTCTGTCCTGGCACATTTGCGTGTGCGATACTTGCCTCCGGGTCTTCGGGCCTTGCGAGGCTCTGTGTACTGCGAGCGCTGCTACTCGCAGCTGAGAAGGACCGTGGAGCTAGCGGCGAATTCGGAGAGCTCTTCGCTGCACTGCGCCGCTCGCAAGCGGCTTCGTTCTTCGCCTTCTGCCGTCCGGCGAGAGCTGAACTCCGGCGGTCAGCTGCAGCTCTGCCCAACAGCGTGTTCTCAGTTCTGCGGGCAAGCACGCCCTCTTGCCTTGGCCCCGAGAGCAAAGTCCCGAGCGAGCACTCGACTCAGTGCAATGCACCCGGAAGGACGCTCTCGCTCGCCTTTCAAGGAGCGATTCCTAACAGCAGAAGCAGCAGAGGCACAAACTGCATGACGAGAAGGGACAACGTAGAACACGTCTCTGTCCTGGCACATTTTCGTGTGCGATACTTGCCTCCGGGTCTTCGGGCCTTGCGAGGCTCTGTGTACTGCGAGCGCTGCTACTCGCAGCTGAGAAGGACCGTGGAGCTAGCGGCGAATTCGGAGAGCTCTTCGCTGCACTGCGCCGCTCGCAAGCGGCTTCGTTCTTCGCCTTCTGCCGTCCGGCGAGAGCTGAACTCCGGCGGTCAGCTGCAGCTCTGCCCAACAGCGTGTTCTCAGTTCTGCGGGCAAGCACGCCCTCTTGCCTTGGCCCCGAGAGCAAAGTCCCGAGCGAGCACTCGACTCAGTGCAATGCACCCGGAAGGACGCTCTCGCTCGCCTTTCAAGGAGCGATTCCTAACAGCAGAAGCAGCAGAGGCACAAACTGCATGACGAGAAGGGACAACGTAGAACACGTCTCTGTCCTGGCACATTTTCGTGTGCGATACTTCCCTCCGGGTCTTCGGGCCTTGCGAGGCTCTGTGTACTGCGAGCGCTGCTACTCGCAGCTGAGAAGGACCGTGGAGCTAGCGGCGAATTCGGAGAGCTCTTCGCTGCACTGCGCCGCTCGCAAGCGGCTTCGTTCTTCGCCTTCTGCCGTCCGGCGAGAGCTGAACTCCAGCGGTCAGCTGCAGCTCTGCCCAACAGCGTGTTCTCAGTTCTGCGGGCAAGCACGCCCTCTTGCCTTGGCCCCGAGTGCAAAGTCCCGAGCGAGCACTCGACTCAGTGCAATGCACCCAGAAGGACGCTCTCGCTCGCCTTTCAAGGAGCGATTCCTAACAGCAGAAGCAGCAGAGGCACAAACTGCATGACGAGAAGGGACAACGTAGAACACGTCTCCGTCCTGGCACATTTTCCTGTGCGATACTTCCCTCCGGGTCTTCGGGCCTTGCGAGGCTCTGTGTACTGCGAGCGCTGCTACTCGCAGCTGAGAAGGACCGTGGAGCTAGCGGCGAATTCGGAGAGCTCTTCGCTGCACTGCGCCGCTCGCAAGCGGCTTCGTTCTTCGCCTTCTGCCGTCCGGCGAGAGCTGAACTCTGGCGGTCAGCTGCAGCTCTGCCCAACAGCGTGTTCTCAGTTCTGCGGGCAAGCACGCCCTCTTGCCTTGGCCCCGAGAGCAAAGTCCCGAGCGAGCACTCGACTCAGTGCAATGCACCCGGAAGGACGCTCTCGCTCGCCTTTCAAGGAGCGATTCCTAACAGCAGAAGCAGCAGAGGCACAAACTGCATGACGAGAAGGGACAACGTAGAACACGTCTCTGTCCTGGCACATTTTCGTGTGCGATACTTGCCTCCGGGTCTTCGGGCCTTGCGAGGCTCTGTGTACTGCGAGCGCTGCTACTCGCAGCTGAGAAGGACCGTGGAGCTAGCGGCCAATTCGGAGAGCTCTTCGCTGCACTGCGCCGCTCGCAAGCGGCTTCGTTCTTCGCCTTCTGCCGTCCGGCGAGAGCTGAACTCCGGCGGTCACTTGCAGCTCTGCCCAACAGCGTGTTCTCAGTTCTGCGGGCAAGCACGCCCTCTTGCCTTGGCCCCGAGAGCAAAGTCCCGAGCGAGCACTCGACTCAGTGCAATGCACCCGGAAGGACGCTCTCGCTCGCCTTTCAAGGAGCGATTCCTAACAGCAGAAGCAGCAGAGGCACAAACTGCATGACGAGAAGGGACAACGTAGAACACGTCTCTGTCCTGGCACATTTTCGTGTGCGATACTTCCCTCCGGGTCTTCGGGCCTTGCGAGGCTCTGTGTACTGCGAGCGCTGCTACTCGCAGCTGTGAAGGACCGTGGAGCTAGCGGCGAATTCGGAGAGCTCTTCGCTGCACTGCGCCGCTCGCAAGCGGCTTCGTTCTTCGCCTTCTGCCGTCCGGCGAGAGCTGAACTCCAGCGGTCAGCTGCAGCTCTGCCCAACAGCGTGTTCTCAGTTCTGCGGGCAAGCACGCCCTCTTGCCTTGGCCCCGAGTGCAAAGTCCCGAGCGAGCACTCGACTCAGTGCAATGCACCCAGAAGGACGCTCTCGCTCGCCTTTCAAGGAGCGATTCCTAACAGCAGAAGCAGCAGAGGCACAAACTGCATGACGAGAAGGGACAACGTAGAACACGTCTCCGTCCTGGCACATTTTCCTGTGCGATACTTCCCTCCGGGTCTTCGGGCCTTGCGAGGCTCTGTGTACTGCGAGCGCTGCTACTCGCAGCTGAGAAGGACCGTGGAGCTAGCGGCGAATTCGGAGAGCTCTTCGCTGCACTGCGCCGCTCGCAAGCGGCTTCGTTCTTCGCCTTCTGCCGTCCGGCGAGAGCTGAACTCCGGCGGTCAGCTGCAGCTCTGCCCAACAGCGTGTTCTCAGTTCTGCGGGCAAGCACGCCCTCTTGCCTTGGCCCCGAGTGCAAAGTCCCGAGCGAGCACTCGACTCAGTGCAATGCACCCGGAAGGACGCTCTCGCTCGCCTTTCAAGGAGCGATTCCTAACAGCAGAAGCAGCAGAGGCACAAACTGCATGACGAGAAGGGACAACGTAGAACACGTCTCTGTCCTGGCACATTTGCGTGTGCGATACTTCCCTCCGGGTCTTCGGGCCTTGCGAGGCTCTGTGTACTGCGAGCGCTGCTACTCGCAGCTGAGAAGGACCGTGGAGCTAGCGGCGAATTCGGAGAGCTCTTCGCTGCACTGCGCCGCTCGCAAGCGGCTTCATTCTTCGCCTTCTGCCGTCCGGCGAGACCTGAACTCCGGCGGTCAGCTGCAGCTCTGCCCAACAGCGTGTTCTCAGTTCTGCGGGCAAGCACGCCCTCTTGCCTTGGCCCCGAGTGCAAAGTCCCGAGCGAGCACTCGACTCAGTGCAATGCACCCAGAAGGACGCTCTCGCTCGCCTTTCAAGGAGCGATTCCTAACAGCAGAAGCAGCAGAGGCACAAACTGCATGACGAGAAGGGACAACGTAGAACACGTCTCCGTCCTGGCACATTTTCGTGTGCGATACTTCCCTCCGGGTCTTCGGGCCTTGCGAGGCTCTGTGTACTGCGAGCGCTGCTACTCGCAGCTGAGAAGGACCGTGGAGCTAGCGGCGAATTCGGAGAGCTCTTCGCTGCACTGCGCCGCTCGCAAGCGGCTTCGTTCTTCGCCTTCTGCCGTCCGGCGAGAGCTGAACTCTGGCGGTCAGCTGCAGCTCTGCCCAACAGCGTGTTCTCAGTTCTGCGGGCAAGCACGCCCTCTTGCCTTGGCCCCGAGAGCAAAGTCCCGAGCGAGCACTCGACTCAGTGCAATGCACCCGGAAGGACGCTCTCGCTCGCCTTTCAAGGAGCGATTCCTAACAGCAGAAGCAGCAGAGGCACAAACTGCATGACGAGAAGGGACAACGTAGAACACGTCTCTGTCCTGGCACATTTTCGTGTGCGATACTTGCCTCCGGGTCTTCGGGCCTTGCGAGGCTCTGTGTACTGCGAGCGCTGCTACTCGCAGCTGAGAAGGACCGTGGAGCTAGCGGCCAATTCGGAGAGCTCTTCGCTGCACTGCGCCGCTCGCAAGCGGCTTCGTTCTTCGCCTTCTGCCGTCCGGCGAGAGCTGAACTCCGGCGGTCACTTGCAGCTCTGCCCAACAGCGTGTTCTCAGTTCTGCGGGCAAGCACGCCCTCTTGCCTTGGCCCCGAGAGCAAAGTCCCGAGCGAGCACTCGACTCAGTGCAATGCACCCGGAAGGACGCTCTCGCTCGCCTTTCAAGGAGCGATTCCTAACAGCAGAAGCAGCAGAGGCACAAACTGCATGACGAGAAGGGACAACGTAGAACACGTCTCTGTCCTGGCACATTTTCGTGTGCGATACTTCCCTCCGGGTCTTCGGGCCTTGCGAGGCTCTGTGTACTGCGAGCGCTGCTACTCGCAGCTGTGAAGGACCGTGGAGCTAGCGGCGAATTCGGAGAGCTCTTCGCTGCACTGCGCCGCTCGCAAGCGGCTTCGTTCTTCGCCTTCTGCCGTCCGGCGAGAGCTGAACTCCAGCGGTCAGCTGCAGCTCTGCCCAACAGCGTGTTCTCAGTTCTGCGGGCAAGCACGCCCTCTTGCCTTGGCCCCGAGTGCAAAGTCCCGAGCGAGCACTCGACTCAGTGCAATGCACCCAGAAGGACGCTCTCGCTCGCCTTTCAAGGAGCGATTCCTAACAGCAGAAGCAGCAGAGGCACAAACTGCATGACGAGAAGGGACAACGTAGAACACGTCTCCGTCCTGGCACATTTTCCTGTGCGATACTTCCCTCCGGGTCTTCGGGCCTTGCGAGGCTCTGTGTACTGCGAGCGCTGCTACTCGCAGCTGAGAAGGACCGTGGAGCTAGCGGCGAATTCGGAGAGCTCTTCGCTGCACTGCGCCGCTCGCAAGCGGCTTCGTTCTTCGCCTTCTGCCGTCCGGCGAGAGCTGAACTCCGGCGGTCAGCTGCAGCTCTGCCCAACAGCGTGTTCTCAGTTCTGCGGGCAAGCACGCCCTCTTGCCTTGGCCCCGAGTGCAAAGTCCCGAGCGAGCACTCGACTCAGTGCAATGCACCCGGAAGGACGCTCTCGCTCGCCTTTCAAGGAGCGATTCCTAACAGCAGAAGCAGCAGAGGCACAAACTGCATGACGAGAAGGGACAACGTAGAACACGTCTCTGTCCTGGCACATTTGCGTGTGCGATACTTCCCTCCGGGTCTTCGGGCCTTGCGAGGCTCTGTGTACTGCGAGCGCTGCTACTCGCAGCTGAGAAGGACCGTGGAGCTAGCGGCGAATTCGGAGAGCTCTTCGCTGCACTGCGCCACTCGCAAGCGGCTTCGTTCTTCGCCTTCTGCCGTCCGGCGAGAGCTGAACTCCGGCGGTCACTTGCAGCTCTGCCCAACAGCGTGTTCTCAGTTCTGTGGGCAAGCACGCCCTCTTGCCTTGGCCCCGAGTGCAAAGTCCCGAGCGAGCACTCGACTCAGTGCAATGCACCCGGAAGGACGCTCTCGCTCGCCTTTCAAGGAGCGATTCCTAACAGCAGAAGCAGCAGAGGCACAAACTGCATGACGAGAAGGGACAACGTAGAACACGTCTCTGTCCTGGCACATTTGCGTGTGCGATACTTCCCTCCGGGTCTTCGGGCCTTGCGAGGCTCTGTGTACTGCGAGCGCTGCTACTCGCAGCTGAGAAGGACCGTGGAGCTAGCGGCGAATTCGGAGAGCTCTTCGCTGCACTGCGCCGCTCGCAAGCGGCTTCGTTCTTCGCCTTCTGCCGTCCGGCGAGAGCTGAACTCCGGCGGTCAGCTGCAGCTCTGCCCAACAGCGTGTTCTCAGTTCTGCGGGCAAGCACGCCCTCTTGCCTTGGCCCCGAGTGCAAAGTCCCGAGCGAGCACTCGACTCAGTGCAATGCACCCGGAAGGACGCTCTCGCTCGCCTTTCAAGGAGCGATTCCTAACAGCAGAAGCAGCAGAGGCACAAACTGCATGACGAGAAGGGACAACGTAGAACACGTCTCTGTCCTGGCACATTTTCGTGTGCGATACTTGCCTCCGGGTCTTCGGGCCTTGCGAGGCTCTGTGTACTGCGAGCGCTGCTACTCGCAGCTGAGAAGGACCGTGGAGCTAGCGGCGAATTCGGAGAGCTCTTCGCTGCACTGCGCCGCTCGCAAGCGGCTTCGTTCTTCGCCTACTGCCGTCCGGCGAGAGCTGAACTCCGGCGGTCAGCTGCAGCTCTGCCCAACAGCGTGTTCTCAGTTCTGCGGGCAAGCACGCCCTCTTGCCTTGGCCCCGAGTGCAAAGTCCCGAGCGAGCACTCGACTCAGTGCAATGCACCCGGAAGGACGCTCTCGCTCGCCTTTCAAGGAGCGATTCCTAACAGCAGAAGCAGCAGAGGCACAAACTGCATGACGAGAGGGGACAACGTAGAACACGTCTCCGTCCTGGCACATTTTCGTGTGCGATACTTGCCTCCGGGTCTTCGGGCCTTGCGAGGCTCTGTGTACTGCGAGCGCTGCTACTCGCAGCTGAGAAGGACCGTGGAGCTAGCGGCGAATTCGGAGAGCTCTTCGCTGCACTGCGCCGCTCGCAAGCGGCTTCGTTCTTCGCCTTCTGCCGTCCGGCGAGAGCTGAACTCCAGCGGTCAGCTGCAGCTCTGCCCAACAGCGTGTTCTCAGTTCTGCGGGCAAGCACGCCCTCTTGCCTTGGCCCCGAGTGCAAAGTCCCGAGCGAGCACTCGACTCAGTGCAATGCACCCGGAAGGACGCTCTCGCTCGCCTTTCAAGGAGCGATTCCTAACAGCAGAAGCAGCAGAGGCACAAACTGCATGACGAGAAGGGACAACGTAGAACACGTCTCTGTCCTGGCACATTTGCGTGTGCGATACTTGCCTCCGGGTCTTCGGGCCTTGCGAGGCTCTGTGTACTGCGAGCGCTGCTACTCGCAGCTGGGAAGGACCGTGGAGCTAGCGGCGAATTCGGAGAGCTCTTCGCTGCACTGCGCCGCTCGCAAGCGGCTTCGTTCTTCGCCTTCTGCCGTCCGGCGAGAGCTGAACTCCGGCGGTCAGCTGCAGCTCTGCCCAACAGCGTGTTCTCAGTTCTGCGGGCAAGCACGCCCTCTTGCCTTGGCCCCGAGTGCAAAGTCCCGAGCGAGCACTCGACTCAGTGCAATGCACCCGGAAGGACGCTCTCGCTCGCCTTTCAAGGAGCGATTCCTAACAGCAGAAGCAGCAGAGGCACAAACTGCATGACGAGAAGGGACAACGTAGAACACGTCTCTGTCCTGGCACATTTGCGTGTGCGATACTTCCCTCCGGGTCTTCGGGCCTTGCGAGGCTCTGTGTACTGCGAGCGCTGCTACTCGCAGCTGAGAAGGACCGTGGAGCTAGCGGCGAATTCGGAGAGCTCTTCGCTGCACTGCGCCGCTCGCAAGCGGCTTCGTTCTTCGCCTTCTGCCGTCCGGCGAGAGCTGAACTCCGGCGGTCAGCTGCAGCTCTGCCCAACAGCGTGTTCTCAGTTCTGCGGGCAAGCACGCCCTCTTGCCTTGGCCCCGAGTGCAAAGTCCCGAGCGAGCACTCGACTCAGTGCAATGCACCCGGAAGGACGCTCTCGCTCGCCTTTCAAGGAGCGATTCCTAACAGCAGAAGCAGCAGAGGCACAAACTGCATGACGAGAAGGGACAACGTAGAACACGTCTCCGTCCTGGCACATTTTCGTGTGCAATACTTGCCTCCGGGTCTTCGGGCCTTGCGAGGCTCTGTGTACTGCGAGCGCTGCTACTCGCAGCTGGGAAGGACCGTGGAGCTAGCGGCCAATTCGGAGAGCTCTTCGCTGCCCTGCGCCGCTCGCAAGCGGCTTCGTTCTTCGCCTTCTGCCGTCCGGCGAGAGCTGAACTCCGGCGGTCAGCTGCAGCTCTGCCCAACAGCGTGTTCTCAGTTCTGCGGGCAAGCACGCCCTCTTGCCTTGGCCCCGAGTGCAAAGTCCCGAGCGAGCACTCGACTCAGTGCAATGCACCCGGAAGGACGCTCTCGCTCGCCTTTCAAGGAGCGATTCCTAACAGCAGAAGCAGCAGAGGCACAAACTGCATGACGAGAAGGGACAACGTAGAACACGTCTCTGTCCTGGCACATTTGCGTGTGCGATACTTCCCTCCGGGTCTTCGGGCCTTGCGAGGCTCTGTGTACTGCGAGCGCTGCTACTCGCAGCTGAGAAGGACCGTGGAGCTAGCGGCGAATTCGGAGAGCTCTTCGCTGCACTGCGCCGCTCGCAAGCGGCTTCATTCTTCGCCTTCTGCCGTCCGGCGAGACCTGAACTCCGGCGGTCAGCTGCAGCTCTGCCCAACAGCGTGTTCTCAGTTCTGCGGGCAAGCACGCCCTCTTGCCTTGGCCCCGAGTGCAAAGTCCCGAGCGAGCACTCGACTCAGTGCAATGCACCCAGAAGGACGCTCTCGCTCGCCTTTCAAGGAGCGATTCCTAACAGCAGAAGCAGCAGAGGCACAAACTGCATGACGAGAAGGGACAACGTAGAACACGTCTCCGTCCTGGCACATTTTCGTGTGCGATACTTCCCTCCGGGTCTTCGGGCCTTGCGAGGCTCTGTGTACTGCGAGCGCTGCTACTCGCAGCTGAGAAGGACCGTGGAGCTAGCGGCGAATTCGGAGAGCTCTTCGCTGCACTGCGCCGCTCGCAAGCGGCTTCGTTCTTCGCCTTCTGCCGTCCGGCGAGAGCTGAACTCCAGCGGTCAGCTGCAGCTCTGCCCAACAGCGTGTTCTCAGTTCTGCGGGCAAGCACGCCCTCTTGCCTTGGCCCCGAGTGCAAAGTCCCGAGCGAGCACTCGACTCAGTGCAATGCACCCGGAAGGACGCTCTCGCTCGCCTTTCAAGGAGCGATTCCTAACAGCAGAAGCAGCAGAGGCACAAACTGCATGACGAGAAGGGACAACGTAGAACACGTCTCTGTCCTGGCACATTTTCGTGTGCGATACTTGCCTCCGGGTCTTCGGGCCTTGCGAGGCTCTGTGTACTGCGAGCGCTGCTACTCGCAGCTGAGAAGGACCGTGGAGCTAGCGGCCAATTCGGAGAGCTCTTCGCTGCACTGCGCCGCTCGCAAGCGGCTTCGTTCTTCGCCTTCTGCCGTCCGGCGAGAGCTGAACTCCGGCGGTCAGCTGCAGCTCTGCCCAACAGCGTGTTCTCAGTTCTGCGGGCAAGCACGCCCTCTTGCCTTGGCCCCGAGAGCAAAGTCCCGAGCGAGCACTCGACTCAGTGCAATGCACCCGGAAGGACGCTCTCGCTCGCCTTTCAAGGAGCGATTCCTAACAGCAGAAGCAGCAGAGGCACAAACTGCATGACGAGAAGGGACAACGTAGAACACATCTCTGTCCTGGCACATTTTCGTGTGCGATACTTCCCTCCGGGTCTTCGGGCCTTGCGAGGCTCTGTGTACTGCGAGCGCTGCTACTCGCAGCTGGGAAGGACCGTGGAGCTAGCGGCGAATTCGGAGAGCTCTTCGCTGCACTGCGCCGCTCGCAAGCGGCTTCGTTCTTCGCCTTCTGCCGTCCGGCGAGAGCTGAACTCCGGCGGTCAGATGCTGCTCTGCCCAACAGCGTGTTCTCAGTTCTGCGGGCAAGCACGCCCTCTTGCCTTGGCCCCGAGAGCAAAGTCCCGAGCGAGCACTCGACTCAGTGCAATGCACCCAGAAGGACGCTCTCGCTCGCCTTTCAAGGAGCGATTCCTAACAGCAGAAGCAGCAGAGGCACAAACTGCATGACGAGAAGGGACAACGTAGAACACGTCTCTGTCCTGGCACATTTGCGTGTGCGATACTTCCCTCCGGGTCTTCGGGCCTTGCGAGGCTCTGTGTACTGCGAGCGCTGCTACTCGCAGCTGAGAAGGACCGTGGAGCTAGCGGCGAATTCGGAGAGCTCTTCGCTGCACTGCGCCGCTCGCAAGCGGCTTCGTTCTTCGCCTTCTGCCGTCCGGCGAGAGCTGAACTCCGGCGGTCAGCTGCAGCTCTGCCCAACAGCGTGTTCTCAGTTCTGCGGGCAAGCACGCCCTCTTGCCTTGGCCCCGAGAGCAAAGTCCCGAGCGAGCACTCGACTCAGTGCAATGCACCCGGAAGGACGCTCTCGCTCGCCTTTCAAGGAGCGATTCCTAACAGCAGAAGCAGCAGAGGCACAAACTGCATGACGAGAAGGGACAACGTAGAACACGTCTCTGTCCTGGCACATTTTCGTGTGCGATACTTCCCTCCGGGTCTTCGGGCCTTGCGAGGCTCTGTGTACTGCGAGCGCTGCTACTCGCAGCTGAGAAGGACCGTGGAGCTAGCGGCGAATTCGGAGAGCTCTTCGCTGCACTGCGCCGCTCGCAAGCGGCTTCGTTCTTCGCCTTCTGCCGTCCGGCGAGAGCTGAACTCCGGCGGTCACTTGCAGCTCTGCCCAACAGCGTGTTCTCAGTTCTGCGGGCAAGCACGCCCTCTTGCCTTGGCCCCGAGAGCAAAGTCCCGAGCGAGCACTCGACTCAGTGCAATGCACCCAGAAGGACGCTCTCGCTCGTCTTTCAAGGAGCGATTCCTAACAGCAGAAGCAGCAGAGGCACAAACTGCATGACGACAAGGGACAACGTAGAACACGTCTCTGTCCTGGCACATTTCCGTGTGCCATACTTCCCTCCGGGTCTTCGGTCCTTGCGAAGCTCTGTGTACTGCGAGCGCTGCTACTCGCAGCTGAGAAGGACCGTGGAGCTAGAGGCGAATTCGGAGAGCGCTGAGCACGTAGTCAAGAAGCGAGACGTGTCCCTGCAACGCGGTGCTAATAGCAGCTTCCTCGCGGCGGGGGCGAGCTCCGGCCACAAGGCATTCTCGTCCTGGCAACGGATCTCTGTGAAGGGCGTAGGCGAAAAGCTTTCGTTTTCCATTCGAACTGCGAGAGAGGCAGACTGTTGCACGGAGCTCTGAGAACAAAGGTGCACGCCCTAGGCGGGCTTGGGCAGAAGCAGCGTTCTCTAGCTCTTGGCTGCCGGCGCACTTGTGGTTGTGTGGCGCCCTTGCAGCGGCTTCTGGCCGCCGGCAAGTGAAAGCGGCTCCACGCTTGGGCGAGGGCGGTGAACGAAGCGGCACTCGTCCCGTGCTTGTGTGCACCACGTTACAGGCTACTAGGAGAGGAAGGTGGTTGACTCTCGCTTGCCTTCCCAAGTGCCCTTAGCAGTCGGAAGGAGCAAGCTGAAGCACTGCTGCTTGTGCTGCTCCTTGGTTCCCTTGCAGCCCGCTGTGAAAGCATTGGCGGTCGCTTCTAGGCGCCGAGTTGCACACAGCACCACTGTAAGTGCCGCGGAGAAGGGAAATCCAGAGTGCAGCGAGGAGCTGGACGTGGCTTACGTGCAGTAAGGAGAAGGTGAACCTAGGCACTGCCTCTTCAATCTGGCCGCCTCTGCTCTGGTAGCAACTTTTGCAAGTCGGCAGAGGGAGCTGCGAGTATGTAGAACGGAGGGCAGCGAGACGCCGTGTGTTATGCGCCCTTTCAGGGCTGCTGCCAGGGTGCTACTTTAAGAACGCCTTCTTCTTCCTCGCGTCCTTCCTCCACTATAGTCTCCTGGATTCACCTGAGACTCTTCCTAGGCATCTCCCTGATCCTTTTTGCAATGAGTCTCCCATCATTCTCCTGATGAAACTGTCTGCTTATGGTTTGCATGGGTGGGCTGTTTGCTGGGTGACAAACTGGGTGATGGCCAGGCCCACAGAGTGGTGGGAAATAGAGTTCATCCAGCTGGTCCCCAAGGCTCAGTCTTGGGCCCAGTCCTGTTTAATATCTTGCTCAGTGTTCTGGACAAGGGGATAGAGTACACGCCCAGGAAGTTCACAGATGATGCAAAATTGGCTGGTAGTGTTTTTTTCTTCTGGAGGACAGCAGGCTCTGCTTCTTCTTCCTCCTGTTCTGAGGTCGCTGCTCCCTCTTCATCCCTCATTAAGTGTGCTGATTTTGTCACTTGGATGAGAAAACAAACAATTTTAGCAACAATACTAGTGGCAGGGTACAAGAAAGGAAGAGTTCACACGAATCCCCCCCCCCCCCCCGCCCAACAACAGAAAATACCTGATGGCTCCTCTGCCCAGCTTACTGACTACACCGGAACCCATTGTCCCCCAAAGATACTCCCTTCTCCCTTCCCCCAGCCATGATGTGAGATGGAATAGAATAACTAAGATTAAGATTCTCCCTATGGAACTCCATCATACTTCGATTCTGGGAAAAAAAATTTCTTGAAGTTCTATCATTTCAGATCATTTGAATTTGAATTTGCATACTAAAAAGTCTAGCCAGAAACTCATGACAATATTAATAGCCCATTCTAGAATGTCCGAGATGATAGACACTTCTTTCAAGAGAATGTGATACCTCACGTGACTTCTCCAGAATTTAAATGAACAGCGGGAGTAGTCTACAAGATTCTTGCTGCCATCTGGATTTCCTGGTATTTGGCTGGTCTATGTAAACCAACCAGCTATTCAGCAGAGGGAATATTAGTGTGATACTTGATGGTATGTGAGATGGAACACAGTAATTTATGGCTTTTTGCATAGTGATGAAGCTGTAAAGAAAGCTCCGTAATGCTCAGACAAGGAGGCTGCTGGACTTCAAGCAGCAAAGGCCCAAAACGAACCAGTGAAAAGGTGTCATTGAAAAAAAAAAAAAAAAAGCCAGGTGGGGAGCAAAGTGATACTTAAGGGCAGTTTACTGAAAGAGGGAATCTAGTGAAAAAAAAAGTCCAAGAGTGAAGGAATAACAGAGAAAATGAAACTAAGGAAGGAAATCAATCTCAGCTAATCATTTCAGAAGCTAACAAGTTGTCATTGCAATGATGCATAAAGTGAGAAAAAATAAATATGTCTGCGCCAAAATGTGAAATATGAACTTTATTGCATTCTGTCTTCCACGGAATCATACAACAGTCTGTGATTAAAGATCATGTAGTCCAACTTCCTTGCCAGGTAGATCTTACAGTAGATCAAATTGCTCAAGACTAGCCAAACTGATAAGGAGCACTCTCAATGATGGGGCATCCACAACTTCTCTGGAACACCCGTTTGAGTGTCTCACCAGCTTCATTGTCGAAAAGTTTTTCCTTTTAGCCAATCTAAACCTAGTCTCAGTTTGAAAGCATGGCCCCTTATCCTGTCTCTGCAAACTTTCCTAAAAAGTCTTTCTCCATTTGTCTTATACCCTCTTTACATATTCAAAGGCCACAATACTGTCTCTCCAGAAACCTCTCTTCTCCAGGCTAAAAGATCCTACTTTTCACAAGAACCAGGTCATAAACTGAGATGGAAGACATCTCAGGAGATCAGATCATCCAACAGCTCAGCGTAAGAATAGCTCTGAAGTCAGATCAACTAGCTTAGGGCTGTGTCTGTTTGAATTTTGAAAATTAGCAGGACTTGAAATGCTTCAAGGAAGAGAACTCTGGGTGGCTCCAGAAACAGCCTGAGAAACTCGAGCAAACTCGAAACCTCAGAAACTACCACTGCTTTCTCTCCCTCAGCCCAAGCAGTCCCAAAGAAGAAGTGTTCCCAGCAGGCTGGGATAGCACACATATACACTACATATACGTGACAGGCATCGCCAGCAGCCACATCCTGCTCCTTTCTGTGGCTGGCAAGAGTGAGACTGGATGTTTACATGTGGGCAACCTGGGTCCCTCCAGCAGCTCACACACTCAGCCTGCCCAGTGACCCCACTGAATTCCAGTATTAGCAGTGTGCCAAGGCCACAGCACTATTCTGCTTGCTGGCACAGACCATCACACGCCTCCTAAATCAGTCAGGACTCCCCTGGTCCCACAGCCAGCACCCCACTTGCCCTCCGCCAGGCCACTGCCATTGTTCACCAACTTCTCCACTTTGATCTTTGCTGGTGCTCTCAACACTGGCACACCCAGATGTTCTGCAGCTGTTGTCTCCTGGTGGAAAGGACTTGTAAAGCCATGTTTCCTAACAGGACTTCCACAACCTTTCAAAGCAACCTTTACTGGGGTATGAACAATCTCATTCAAATGTCAACATTTCTTTTCCCGTATGTGAAATCAGAATTTCCTTCTTCCGGGCATGCCCAAAACAAGGCACAAACTACATTGTGCCTTCTGTTTCACATGCTGACTCGTTTGTAAACAATGCTAGGAGAATACCTGTTTTGATCCAAGCTAATCTCTGGCCCTTATAGTGCTTTCGGTAGTTAGTTTTGCTTTGTTATTTACTTGATGTCCCATTGAATTGTTGAATCATAAACAGACTACCTGTCTGTATAGCAGCATAGCAGTGATGAATAAATGCAAGAGAAGGAGCAAGGTGATTGTTTGCTAGACTCTTCCTAGAAACTGAGAAATCTGTTACTTAATGCTGACCACAGCAGATGGAGGAAGCATCCTACATGATGTCAAAGCAATGAAGCTGTAATCACTTTTATGATTACAGTCAAGGCACTGCTTTTGCCACCATAAGTGGAGTGCAGGGAATCTTAAAAGACGACACTCTAACTGTTGTCCATGCTCACTGAGAAAATAATGCTTTTACAGCAGAGCAGGTCTCACCGCAGCTAAATCATGGCTTCAACTGTACACCGCCTTCAAAAAGCCCACAAAAACACAAATGAAAGGATTTGGAACCCAAGGGAATCTCGGATTGTGACATCAGCTCACTCTGGATTCTTTCCAAATTCTCAATTCCATTTTCTTCCGAGCCAATTTTCCCATCTAACTTGAGATGTAATTTATGGATTTCCAACACATCTAGTTACCTTAGAATTAGATTGCCACTAGCCAAAAAGACAGAAACAAGCAGTTAAGTGAAGACTGAAACCATGGGTGTTTAGAACAGCAAAACTTGGGCGAAACTATTCTTAAGAAAACCAAAACTTTTAGGACTTACCCATGTATTTTTGGAGGTGGAAAAAGTTTTACATCGAAAAGTCCCTAGGGAACTCTTTTCAGTGCCTGGAGAGCCGCTGTCGCTCGCCTTTCAAGGACCTATTCGTCACAGCAGAGGCAGCAGAGCACAAGATGGCCGACGAGAAGGGGCAGTGTAGAACTCTCTGTCTGTTTGTGTCTCTACTCAGTGTAGAACGTCTCTATCCTGGCACATTTTCGTGTGCGATACTTCCCTCCGGGTCTTCGGTCCTTGCGAAGCTCTATGTACTGTGAGCGCTGCTACTTGCAGCTGAGAAAGACCGTGGAGCTAGCGGCGAATTCGGAGAGCGCTGAGCACGTAGTCAAGAAGCGAGACGTGTCCCTGCAACGCGGTGCTAATAGCAGCTTCCTCGCGGCGGGGGGGAGCTCCGGCCACAAGGCATTCTCGTCCTGGCAACGGATCTCTGTGAAGGGCGTAGGCGAAAAGCTTTCGTTTTCCATTCGAACTGCGAGAGAGGCAGACTGTTGCACGGAGCTCTGAGAACAAAGGTGCACGCCCTAGGCGGGCTTGGGCAGAAGCAGCGTTCTCTAGCTCTTGGCTGCCGGCGCACTTGTGGTTGTGTGGCGCCCTTGCAGCGGCTTCTGGCCGCCGGCAAGTGAAAGCGGCGCCACGCTTGGGCGAGGGCGGTGAACGAAGCGGCACTAGTCCCGTGCTTGTGTGCACCACGTTACAGGCTACTAGGAGAGGAAGGTAGTTGTCTCTCGCTTTCCGTCCCAAGTGCCCTTAGCAGTCGGAAGGAGCAAGCTGAAGCACTGCTGCTTGTGCTGCTCCTTGGTTCCCTTGCAGCCCGCTGTGAAACATTGGCGGTCGCTTCTAGGCGCCGAGTTGCTCACAGCACCACGGTAAGTGCCGCGGAGAAGGGAAATCCAGAGTGCAGCGAGGAGCTGGACGTGGCTTACGTGCAGTAAGGAGAAGGTGAACCTAGGCACTGCCTCTTCAATCCGGCCGCCTCTGCTCTGGTAGCAACTTTTGCAAGTCGGCAAAGGGAGCCGCGAGTATGTAGAACGGAGGGCAGCGAGACGCCGAGTGTTATGCGCCCTTTCAGGGCTGCTGCCAGGGGGCTACTTTAAGAACGCTTTTTTCTTCCTCGCGTCCTTCTCGCTTCGCTCTAGCTGCATGGAGTACAGCACAGCGAAGGAGTGAGCCAGGGCACTGCCCCAGCTTTTGCCCTGGCGTGCAACGGCTGTGTGCTGCTTTTCCAAGCAGCAAGAGCACTGAGAAGTGAAAGCGATTGTGAAGGAGCTCTTTGGCTGCTCGTGTGCTCTTCGCTGCACTGCGCCGCTCGCAAGCGGCTTCGTTCTTCGCCTTCTGCCGTCCGGAGAGAGCTGAACTCCAGCGGTCAATTTCAGCTCTGCCCAACAGCGTGTTCTCAGTTCTGCGGGCAAGCACGCCCTCTTGCCTTGGCTCCGAGTGCAAAGTCCCGAGCCAGCACTCGACTCAGTGCAATGCATCCACAAAGACGCTCTCGCTCGTCTTTCAAGGAGCGATTCCTAACAGCAGAAGCAGCAGAGGCACAAACTGGATGACGAGAAGGGACAATGTAGAACACGGCTCTGTCCTTGCACGTTTTCCTGTGCGATACTTCCCTCCGGGTCTTCGGGCCTTGCGAAGCTCTGTGTACTGCGAGCGCTGCTACTTGCAGCTGAGAAGGACCGTGGAGCTAGCGGCCAATTCGGAGAGCGCTAAGCACGAAGTCAAGAAGCGAGACGTGTCCCTGCAATGCGGTGCTAATAGCAGCTTCCTCGCGGCGGGGGCGAGCTCCGGCCACAAGACATTCTCGTCCTGGCAACGGATCTCTGTGAAGGGCGTAGGCGAAAAGCTTTCGTTTTCCATTCGAACTGCGAGAGAGGCAGACTGTTGCACGGAGCTCTGTGAACAAAGGTGCACGCCCTAGGCGGGCTTGGGCAGAAGCAGCGTTCTCGAGCTCTTGGCTGCCGGCGCACTTGTGGTTGTGTGGCGCCCTTGCGGCGGCTTCTGGCCGCCGGCTAGTGAAAGCGGCGCCACGCTTGGGCGAGGGCTGTGAACGAAGCGGCACTAGTCCCGTGCTTGTGTGCACCACGTTACAGGCTACTAGGAGAGGAAGGTGGTTGACTCTCGCTTGCCTTCCCAAGTGCCCTTAGCAGTCGGAAGGAGCAAGCTGAAGCACTGCTGCTTGTGCTGCTCCTTGGTTCCCTTGCAGCCCGCCGTGAAAGCATTGGTTGTCGCTTCTAGGCGCCGAGTTGCTCACAGCACCACGGTAAGTGCCGCGGAGAAGGGAAATCCAGAGTGCAGCGAGGAGCTGGACGTGGCTTACGTGCATGAAGTAGAAGGTGAACCTAGGCACTGCCTCTTCAATCCGGCCGCCTCTGCTCTGGTAGCAACTTTTGCAAGTCGGCAAAGGGAGCCGCGAGTATGTAGAACGGAGGGCAGCGAGACGCCGAGTGTTATGCGCCCTTTCAGGGCTGCTGCCAGGGGGCTACTTTAAGAACGCTTTTTTCTTCCTCGCGTCCTTCTCGCTTCGCTCTAGCTGCATGGAGTACAGCACAGTGAAGGTGTGGGGAAGGGCACTGCCCCAACTTTTGCCCTGGCCTGCCTGTGCTGCGCCTTTAGCTGCACACCAGAACAACGGCATTTCTTACCCGCATGGTAAAAAAGGCTTTAGTGTAGCCTTAGGAATATCAAGTGACTAGGCATGAAGTTGAGCGGCCACCTATGAGGGAGTCTTTAGAGGTTTCCTCCCCCATGGCGCAGGTGTATTCTCATTCTCGTGCTGAACTGAATAGTCCGGGCATGGCAAGACTGGCCTGCCTTGTGCAGAGACGAACACAAATGTGGGGCTATGATCCTCTGTGTTCGGAGCTCTGCTTCCGGGTGTGTGGGCCGCCATGAGCCCGCAGCAGCCGCCGAGGACAGTGTGGATTGTGGATGAGTCTGGGCTGGCCCCCCGCCCCCCCGTTGGTCTGACAGCGGCAGAAGTGGCGTAGGAGCGGCATCGCCTGAGGGCCCCATGGGGGGCGGGAAGAGAGCCAGGAGTGACTCCGAGCGACACCGGAAGCGATATCCGTAGGGCCCGGAAGGCCAGCGTTGCCATCGAGTTTGGCCGGTAGGAGGCGTCTAAGGTGCTTTGAAAGGTGGAGCTTCTTTGCTCTAGGACAGTCTGGGAGAGCTGAGGGTGTCCAATCTGGGGAACAGAAGGCTCCAGGGAGATCTTCGAGCCCCTTGCAGTGCCTGCTGGGGCTCCAAGATAGCTGGGGAAGGACTTTGGAAAAGGGTCTGGACTCGCAGGACAAGGGGGAATAGCTTCAAACTGCCAGAGGGCTGGGGTAGACGGGATATTGGAAAGGAATTCTTCCTTGTGTGGGTGCTGAGGCCTGGCACATGTTGCTCAAAGAGGCTGTGTAGGAGCCCCATGGCAGGAAGTGTCCAGGGCCAGGCTGGAGCGGACATGGAGCAACCTGGACTAGTGGAAAAGTGTCCCTGCCCGTGTCAGGATGTGGGAAGAAGATAATATGTCTCTAAGGTCGCTTCCAGTCCAAACCATTCTGGGATTCTAGGATTCATGGAAGGCCCTTTTCCAAGTGAAGTGTTGTATCTCTTGGCTCCCAGCTTGTAGTTGCCAGTTCTTCTGGAAGCAGGCGTGGCGAAGCAGCTGTGATGAGCCATGGGTTCTCAATAGGACGAGTGTGATATATTTGCAGAGAGGAAGGCTGCAGACAGATCTTCAAGGTCCAGGTAAAACAAGCAAAGGATTGAATAAAAGGCAAAGGTTGGTTGTGTTAGTCAGTTTGCTGGCTGTTGAAATGGCCCCAGGTCATTTTCAACATTTCTAATTTGGATTTGTTTGAGTAAAAAATGAATGTGTTACCTCCAGCGTAGGCTCTCCAATGCATCTCCATGTGCTCCCATCTCTTTGTTGTATATCGGGTTCTATTAACTGAAGACAGAATCATAACACAGTAGTAAAACATTTAGAGGTGTAGTTAGCCAGCTTCAGGAGTTTTCAACTCTGCTGTTGACTTTTCTGGTAACTGTAGGCAAGGCAACACAATCCAGTTACTCCACTTTTCCTCTCTGAGGAAAAGATGATCTTTTTTTTTTTTTTCTCATTTTGAAAATAGCCTTGAATGAAGAGAGTTATGCACGTGGCATGTGGGATTCATTATTTTACCTTTCTCTTCTGCTGTCTTTCGCGTACTAGTCTTTTTAAAATTTTTTTGTCGCTGTTCTCCATTCAGTAGGTTTGAAAGAATTCTAATTGTTGAGATGATGGTTCTTTGAAGGCTCACTTAGCCCACCTTTTGGGTGAAAGAAAGAAGAAGACAAGGTCCTCTAGGAAGAGTAAAAAGCATACTTTCAAGAGACATTCAGAGATGTCTGCTGATGCCACGCAATTACCGTGTAATCAGCAGAAATGTGTTGGAAAAACACCCATCAGTGACTTCACAAGAAAGCCACACTCAAGACAGGTAAAGAACAGAAGCATAAAACCCCAAAGGTATGAAATGGACAGATTTTCATTGGGAATGAACAACTCCTGAATTCTTGGTTCTAGAACTAGGGGCTTGTAATAAATAGACTGTCTCCTTGCCAAACGTAAACTTGGTGTCATGAACTGCTCACTGCCCGTTGAAGTGCAGGGCTAGTAGACTAATATTTGCCATGGCAGGCATATTGTATGGCTTTCCTGTTAAAAAGAAATTGGTTTTGCTCATAGCAATCTAGATATGTACCCAGTCTGACACCTATTTTTTAGGCTATATTTCCAAGTAAATGGCTTCCATGATGATGCAGTAAGTTTATGTCATGAACAGGAATGAAGTGATTGCATGCATCCTTTTTTACCCTAAGCCAGCTGCTGAGTAATGAGACAGAGACTCTCACTGACGCCAAGGAGTGCCCGTGCTTTTGGGAAAAGCACTGGGCAGATAAAGCCTATTTCCACATTTCTTGCTAGCGTCTCCTTCAAAGTTCATGGGTTTGTGCATCTTTTAGAGCTGTTCTAGATGTTCTTTGTAGTTTACATGTACTAAATGTAGCAGGTATTGCTTTCATGCCGTCCTACTAGATTTGAAGTTGGGATCTACTCAGGCTTCAATGTCTCAGAAGAAGCAACGTCGATTCTTTGAATTCTACTCTTGAACGTGAGAATGCTACTTATGTAGTTAATGAATTAATTAAATCGAATTCACGTGAATGGAAAAATTGTCTTGTTCATGTAGATTTTAACTTGGGAAATTGATATTTGAGTTCTACTTTTCATTGTTGTTGCTTTTCTGTATTCTTTGCACAGATAGCAGATGTACTGACCAAGTATTGTGTGAAACTGGAGGAAATGTCCTTCCTCTTGGCAGCTGATGTTCACAAGCTCATTAACGCTAAGGCCATGGTAAATGTTTTACCTGGGGCAAGACAGCAGTCTGAATATTCCTAGAATGTCTCTCTTTCCCCAGATGAAATTCATTTTTTCTGCCTATCAATCACTGAAATATAGAAGAAATTTCTACTTGGCAGGGTATTGGTTATCATTTGTGTTCTTTTCTCCCCTCATTTTCTGTAGAAGAGACAATTTTTTGTTTGTTTTTGCATGTTGTATGCTGCTTCTACTTCTGGTTTTATTTTTTAATACACAGAATATAAACGGAGCACTGCTGGATAATGAGAGGGCAACTGCCAAGCTACTCTTGAATCGAATGAAATCAGAGCTTGAGAAAGAAAAACGGCATCAACTGAAATGGCAAGGGACTGGAAGCTCATGCAAAAGAAGTGTGGAGTTCAGAGTTTCAGGTCAGAAATTTGGCAGTCTTCTTTTGGACAGTGAGCAACACCAAGAGGCTAGTGTTCACTTTTGGTTTCTATCAAAGTAATACTTGATCATTTTTTCTTTCTACGTGATACCACGTATGATATCACATATATCATGTGATTCCATTCTACATATCTACTTTCCATCCTGCAGAGAATTTATGGCAAGTGAAGAAATACAGAATCCCTCAACTGTGAATATGGAAATGGAAAAGTTGATAAAGGAGCAGATGGTACTCAGTGAAGAGAGACTGAAGGTTTTGCAATATATCGGGTATGGCAAAAGAGGGTATAGCATAAAGGAAAACAATTGTTGCTGGAGTTAATGAAGGACTTGGCTAAAAAATGCACTTTGCTTCCTGTCAATGTGTGATTGCTAAATGCAGCAGTAAGGCAGGGTCTACAACTATTTCTGTACAGCCCTTTTGAATGGAAAAAATGCATTCTTGATTTTCAGTGCCCCAGCTACACTTAATAGGTGGCGATCAGGCTCTAAAAATGGAGGAATGCAGAAGTAAATCTTGAAACGTAGCAGAAATGGGTAAAGATGGGTGGAGAGCTTGAAATTGGTGCTTTTGTCAAGGCATTTTTTTCTCCATGGCGTGGGATTTTATTTGCGGAATAAATGAAGAGAGGAGTCTGGATAGAAATCTAACGTTGCTACGTTTGAATATCCATCCTGAACACAAGACACATTGGTGTGGGTGCAATGCATTACGATCTTTACAGGGAGGTTTTTTACGGTGGATGGAGGAACCAGGTAGATGACAGTTAGTTCCTTATCGGGCAGTAAACAGTTGGCCTTGAACAACAACAATCTCAGGTTTATTTTCATTGCCAAGATGGCTGTAAATAAAAGAAAGCCCAGCAGTATGGATATTTGGATTCATAATTTTATATTTGAAGTACTGACTGGTTTGTATTTTAGGATACCTGACTCTTGTTTCCTGCTTTGATAGCACCCTGTTGCCTCCAACACGTGCCAAATCTGATGGAAACGAATGGTGCAGAACTCTGGAGAATTGAAACAAAAGTCTAGGTAGGTCGGGAAATCCTAAGAACAGTCTGGAATTCAAGCAATATTTTCTTTTCTCCTGGGCAACGATGAGGCAGACGGTTGTTTTGAGAGTGCATGTTTGCTCTATTCTTTGTTCCGTGTGTTGCCACATACCTTCTCAGTTGCTTGGAGGTGGCAGTAAGAGCCAAAGAAGCTGCCTGTGGCATGGCTTTCCTTTGGCCAGTACAAACACCTGTGCATGGGGAGATCTAACAGGAACTGGCTCGGTTAGAATGAATCTGGGGGAAATCAAAAGTTAATTTTGACGTGGATCCCTTCTCAATCATACAAAAATACTCCTTTTTAACTCTTGGAGAAGAAGAGGGGAAGTATGAGAAGAAGAGGGGAAGTATTGGAGATACTTCCTTTCTCTGTGTCCTTGCAGCATGCCTTCCCGCTCTGTGTCTGCCTTCTCTTGCTCCAGAGCACATCCAGTTGGGATGTTTGTAGCCTGTATGGTAGCAAAGAAGTTGGTAGCGATTGTTAAGTACCTTGCTACTTTGAAGCATAATGATGAACAGCTGTGTATGAAAATGTCTTGATTTCTTTGGCTGGTAGTGTCTGGTGTCTGTAGGCACTGCTGGCATGTGTTCCGTGTGCTGAGATTCAGCACATGGCCTCTGTCATGTTTCCATGTCACACTGCACTGTGAAAGATGGGAATTTTGACTGTGGTCTGTTCCGTATCATTCAGACAGCCCTAATGTGGAGTGCGTGGAGAAAATGAGCATCCAGTATGAGCTGGTCGAGGGCAAATGTCAGGAGAAAGGGCAGATGTGCAAGTTGAGTGCCACAGCTTTTGGCTGTGATAGCCGTGGTCCAATGTGTCATTAGAGTAAAGTGCGTCTGAGGATGCACCAGACACTGAGATAACAAGTGGAATTCCTTTTTAACCTCCGCCTTACTCTGTTCAAAAAGTAAGCCATCCGTTTGGTTTCACAGTAGTAGTTGGTATTTGTGCTTGAAATGTGGAAAAGCCGTAACAAATGCCAGTAATGAAGGGAGTGCTGTCCTACATGAATGTGGAAGATGCAAGGAGCCTCAGCCCTTGTGCTAAATCTGTCTTATCTTGGGAAAGAAATTCCACCTCTGCCTCAATTTCTCCCTTTGTGTCCAACCAGATGGTATTGTTTAGTAATCTAATACGGCATGCAGGAGGCTGAATCTATCTCTGTCCATCACAAGAAAAGAAACACTACGTTTAGCCAGGCTCTCTGAAAGCCACACAGTATTTCTTCTGTGCATGTCAATAATTTGTTCTTCTTTTCCTTCAGATGACCCTGTTGGATGTGAACATTTGCACAGCAGAAGATGCTGAAGTTGTGCACTCCAACATGCTTCAGATGACTGAGAAACGAAAATGCAGGTTTGAAGAAGAAGTGGAGCACGTGGATGTACGTTTCTTTTATTTGATGACATATATCTTCATCACTCCTTGGGATTAGTCTGTTCTTCCTGTGCTCCCACCTGCAATGCCTTCTGCGTGGTAGGCTATTGATGTCGCCTTAGAAAGAGGTCCATAGTGTGACAAAACACTCCAGAGAAACAGTTTGGTGTGGAAGAGTTTCATGTGGAAGTGTTCATAATTCTTGTGTTTATTATTTGTAATAGAAATAGATTGTATTTTTATGATCATTTCTATCTGAAATACATAGGATAGCGATGAATGACGTATGGCCCAGTCTGCTTAAGATCAGACTTCAGGAAGAGCTGGAAATGATCTCCCAAATGTCTTCCAATCTTTTCTATACATAAAAAAAGTCGGGCAGTTGTTTCTAAAGGGATAAATTATAGAATGTGATTTGGTGCTTTATGGTGCCAGAATAAACAGGAGTTTTGAGAATCCGCATTCTTACCAGTTTACTTGGAGACTGATTTTTTTTTAATCTCCGGATAGAAGACGCCATGTTGGATACCAGTCGTAAAATTCCAGGCAGCCTTTTATCATGTTACATATCCTCTTACTCATTCATTTCACCTTCCAGCAGTTTAGAAAGAACTTGTTCACTTGAATGTTTTTCTTTGGAGTGATTTGAAGGAGACGGCTAAATGGCCATAATCCAGGTAGAAACATAAAAACAAGGGTGTGCTATAAAGACAGGACTTCTTAATGCAAAGAGCCCTCTGAAATTCAAAATACCTGCTATAAAATTAAAAATGTAATCTTTGACTTTTAGATGGGAATTTCTCCTCTTCAGTTTCATTCTGTCAGGTGCATTTTTGCTAACTGCTTGATTCACGCTGAATGGACAGTCCTGTCTTATTGTTGGTATGGCAACAGCGATAGAGATCACTGCTGCTTTCTGTAGAAAGTGGCTGCAAGTTGCTATGACGAGATCTTGTGCAGGTCTAGAGTCTGATTGGATGTGAGGTTCTCATTGTTTCAGAACACCAACTTGGGGTGGCAGTGTCAGAGGTGTTCATTATCTAGGAAGATTTTCATAGGCGATGAGTTTTGCTGAGGTAGCTTTCTCTTCTGGGTGTAGAAGATATGTGCATAATTAACTTCCTTGAATCCTAAAGAGTTGGGGAGATTTTAGTATCTACGAAACCATTTTTACTAGCTTTTTTATGTGGCCTTAGATGATGAAAGTGATCTGGATACAATCTTAGAAAAAAGGCAAACGGTGAGCTGTGAGGAAGAGCTGAAGGAGTATTTGGAGAACACCCTTTCTTCTTGAGATCAACTTAGAACAAGGTATGAATTTGGTATGTTTTGTAAACTTAAAAGGTAGAGCATCTTTGAACATTGGTTGTACTACTTAGGCCTTGTTTTAATGCTGTTGTGTGAAGGTATGGAAAAAGAGTGCTTTTCACTTCATGTAAGAATATAGAACAATGTCCCTACTGAACAAGGTTAAGGCAAATAATGCCCACGGTTTAGGAATGGGACAAAGGAAGACTGCTATCATTCAAAAACCATAGCACATCAGTATTACTGTGCATACCGTCACATCCATGCCTTATTCAGAAGGTAAAAGTAGTAGTGCAGATTCTTGGATCACCGGAATCAGAAGTTGGTCTGCACCATCATCTCTTCACTCATAGATTTGATCTCATTCAAAGTTCTAGGAACTCAGACGTTTAAGACAGCCAAGCACTGGCAACTTTAAAAACCATCTAAAAATGGGTACAATACCGCTCTCCTTCCTGAAGATCTTAGCAGCAGCTCTGAAGCCATAGAGGAAGCAGCACTGTTCACACAGCCAGGAGGTCTTTCCTACCTGCTCGATCAGAGGCACATTAGAAGAGCAGTATGGACCTGAGGGGCAGATGCACATACCTTCACACACCTCGCAGTGGGACTGTGGTTAGAGCTGGAGGTTTGATACTCTTCCTAATAATTTGAGCCGTTAAAACAAAGCCAGAGGTAACAGACCAAGCGAAAATACAATGCCAGGTTGCGGAAAGAGAATGTTACCTATCTGAACTCGTACAAAAATTCCCCATCATTCTCTTTGTTTAGGAGACCAAGCCAATGTCCGTGTAAATGAAAACAAGTGTGAATATTGATTTTTCTTGAATCAAGACTCAGCTTTATGTCCAAGTCAAAGGCAAATAAACCAGAAAGGCTCCGCTGAGCACAGTGCAGAACTAACATGGAAGACAGTCATTTGACCTCTTATGTAAGCAGTGTTGGTGTGGTTCCCCATCCAAAAGGAAGGATGTCAAATGCTTCTTTGGAAATATTTTAACTTCTCTGCGTTTCTTTCTTTGTAATGAACTAATCTCTAACAAGCCAGGACGTGATTGTGTTCAGTAGAAACAGATCAATGGCAACATTTAGCCTAAAGGTTTTATGAGATTGATCAGGAAGTTCGATTTCGATTTAAAGGCACTGTAGTCATATTTAATTTTATTTCTCTCCGCACTTGAGTCTCTTAAACAGGGACCTTCAATTGGACAGGACCGGGACACTGAAGCAAATTGTAATGGATGACGTAATGGCTTACCCAGAAGCATTTTGTGGGAATTGATTTCTTCTAGGTATCCATCAGCCAGCATTTTAGTGTGAAGGGAATCTTCAAACAGGTAAAACAAAAATTCCCGTTGGTTTCAAACCTGACTGCTATATTAATTTTTCACTTTGGAGAAAATTTTCATGACCTTTAAAATTCAGACTGTATCAAGTATTGTTTCAGCCATTGAAGAAAGTGCTTTTGATGGAGATAGGAGAGGGAAACCAAAACATTTCTCAGAGCCACACTTTGAGCTCTGTCCTTGTTACAAACGGCACTTGAGCAAGTGCATTTGCCTTTGGAACAGAAAACGACAAGGTAACAGGCTTATCAATACGGATTTGAGTGTTCCAGGTTCTTTAGATAGTAAGTGGTCTATTCAAGATGATCTCTTCCTGAAATAGATCCATTTTGAGAAGGGATATGGATTTCTTAGAAGAAGGCAAATCCCTATGTTAAAACGGTGTGGTGGGTGTTTTTTGTTGTTGTTGTTTTGCTTTTAGAACTTGCAAGGCACAATCGACTTCATAGTTCGAGATGCAGATAAGACCACGACATTCCAAACAGGTGTTTCTTTTTGGTTGTTTTTCAACCTGTCTATCTTTGGATTGTGACCAGTAGAACTGTGCTTGAACTGGAAAGAAGTAGCGGAGGTTTCAGAAGTGGAGCATGCGGTGGAACAGTAAGCTGAGAGCATTGTGCAAGGAGAGGAAAGAGGGGAAAATGGTAAGAGTTTCCTGAGTCGGAAGGGACCCCTAGGGATCGTCAAAGTCCAACTCCTGGCCCTGCACAGACACTCCAACAGTCCCACCCTCTGCATCCCTGAGAGCATTGGCCAAACGCTCCTGGATCTCTGGCGGCCTTGGGGCTGTGCCCGTTGCCTGGAGAACCTATTCAGTGCCCGACCAGCCTCTGAGGAAAAAAACCTTTCCCTGATAGCCAGCCTAATCGTCCCCTGACACAGCTCCTGGCATTCCCTTGGCTCCTGTCCCTGGTCGCAGAGAGCAGAGAGCAAAGCTGTCCCTGTGCTGCCCTTGGGAGGAGCTGAGAGGTCCCAAGTGAGGTGTGAGCTCAGTGTCCTCTCTGCAGCTGAACCAAATGCCCTCAGCCACTCTTTGTATGGCTTTCCCTCCAGCCTCTTCGCTATCCCTGTGTCCTTCCTTTGGACATTTCTCCAATAGCCTGAGGTCTTTCTGACGCTGTGGCATCCAAAATTGCCCCCAGGGCTTGAAGAGAGCGCAGTCCCAGCCCAGAGCAGAGCGGGACAATCGCCTCTCTCGAGCGAGCGGTGCCAGAAGATAGGGACAGTTGTCAAAAAATCAGCTGGAGAAAGAAATCTAACAGAGAAACAGGTGATCTTGGCACAGGAAATGGAAGAAGCAGAGGAAGAAGAAGATGAGGAGAGGATTCCTTGTAAAAGTGAAGAAAATGAGCGTGCAGAACAGGGACTAAGCATTATGCAGGTAAGTGAGCAAGAGAATAAGTTTGAAAGTGAAGGCAGTTTTGTCCAAAAGAAGGAGGAATAGGAAGTCTTTTTGCTGAGAATGAATAGAAAGGTTTTTTGCATTTAGTTTGTATACGAAGCGCACAGGGCTCTAGATCCTTTTGTGGGAAAATGGAGTGTGTAAAGTTGCCAATCATTTTGGAGCGAATTTGGAGGTTTTTGGGGTCCCAGGTGAATTTTGGGTTGAATTCTGGGGATTTGGGAGTGCCCAGGTGAATTGGGGGGGGCGGGGCGGGGCGGGGATTTGGGGAGATCCAGGTGAGTTTTGAGGGGTCCCAGGTTGATTTTGGGGGAGAATTTGTGGAATTTTGGGGGATCCCGGGTAGCGTGGTTTGGGGTGAATTTGTGGAATGTGGGGAGTCCCAGTTGAATTTTAGGGGGAATTTGTGGAATTCTAGGGATCTCAGGGGAATTTTGGGGTGAATTTGGTGAATTTTAGGGTATACGTGTGAATTTTAGGGTTCTCAGGTGAGTTTTGGGCATGCCAGGCCTATTTTGGGGTGAATTCTGTCGATTTTGGGGTATCCAGGTGAGCATTTGGAAGTCGTGGGAGAATTTTGGGATGAATTTGGGGGGATGCAGGTGGATTTTCCGGGGAATTTTGGTGATTTTTGGGAGTCCCAGATGGGTCTGGGAGTGAATTTGGTGGATTTGGGGGTATCTGGGAGGGTTTTGAGGGGGATTGGAGACATTTTGGAGTGAATTTGGGAGGTGTTGGGGGGACTGGGTCTTGGGGGTGATTTGAGGGGTTTTGGGGGTTGCAGGTGGGATTTTGGGGTGAAGCCCTGGGATTTGGGGGTCCCCCGTGAATTTTGGGGTGAATTTGTGGACTTTTGGGAGTTGCCAGGTGAGTGCTGAGCATCCCAGGGGGGACTTCGGGGTGAATTTTGGGGATTTGGGGTTTCCCAGGTGAATTTCTGAGGTGGAAAGGTTCAAAAAGGGTTTTTTTGAAAACAAGTTAAAGCCAGAAGGTTATTGAAAATGAATAGATGGGATGCAAGTAGGTAATATGCAGACAATACACAGCGAGACAAATCATGGGAAAAATACAGTGGTAACACATGAGTGTGTGAGGATGGGATCAGTATAGCTAAGGCTCAGTTGAAGCTGAATTTGGAAAAGCATGCCAAAACTAAGAATAATAAAGGCACCTACGGGTATTTCAGTGGGAAAAGGAACATCTTCTTTTCATCAAAAGAAACCTATCACACCTCCCCTATTCCCTCCCCCCCCCCCCACCCCCATAAGCCAGACAGGACTAGTGACAACAGACAAGGAGAAGGCTGAGGTACTCAACAAGCGTTGGTCTCAATTTTTACTGCCAGTCACTATTTCCACATCTCTCAGGTTATTGGACTAGTGGACTTGATTCTAACCCATAGTAGCAGGTCAGCTTTCAGACCACTTGAGGAACCTGAGCATGCAAGACCATGGCACCCACCCAGAGGCATGTCAGGGCCCTGAGAGAACTGGCAGCTGTAGTTGCTAAGGTGCTTTCTCCATCATATTTGAGAAATCAAGGCAACCAGCTGAAGTCTCCAGACACTGTGTTGTATTGACTCCAGTCCTCTTGGTCTTTTTTGTAAATCTTAGAGCTCTGAGTCAATTTCTGCAGAGGATTCCCAATGCAGTTTCAAAAATGGAATCTTTGTTACTGGTCCTCATGTTGATCTTGGATATTTCCATTTTCTGCACTCCTTTATTTTCGAAACATTTGTAGTGACTGAAAAGAAAGCTGAGACGAGGCATTATGCTCTTTCCAGTGATAGAAGTGGACCAGTATTCTTTTCAGACAAATATATTTTTGCTGTGTCTAAGCACATGTGCATACCTGTGTTTGATTTATGTGTCCAGGTTTTGGCAATGGGGCAGCCACAGGGCCGTCCTGTGACAATGGCCCAGGTGCTGCCCTGTCCTGCTTTCTTCCAACTGGCTCCACTTCAGGATGTCCTCCCTGCTGAGAGAAGAGGCTGGGACAGCACCTTTAGAAATGTGACTTTCTGGGGTTTTTTTGTTTTGTTTTGTTTTGTTATTTTTAAAGTTACTAAAAACCTTCACCCTGATTTTTTGTGTTGGGTTTGGGGTTTTTTTTCAGCTTTGGGTGGGTTTTTTGGTGGGCTTTTTTGGGGGCTTTTTTTGTCTCTTTGGGGATTATTGGTTGGGGGGTTTTGTGTGTTTGTTTGGTCTGCTTTTTTTGTTTGTTTGTTTTTTTTATTACGGTTTTGTAGAGTTTTTTAAGCAAATTGATTGGAAAACTGAATAGTCCTCCACGATAGTCTCCTGGATTCACCTGAGACTCTTCCTAGGCATCTCCCTGATCCTTTTTGCAATGAGTCTCACATCATTCTCCTGAAGAAACTGTCTGCTTATGGTTTGCATGGGTGGGCTGTTTGCTGGGTGACAAACTGGGTGATGGCCAGGCCCACAGAGTGGTGGGAAATAGAGTTCATCCAGCTGGTCCCCAAGGCTCAGTCTTGGGCCCAGTCCTGTTTAATATCTTGCTCAGTGATCTGGACAAGGGGATAGAGTACACGCCCAGGAAGTTCACAGATGATGCAAAGTTGGCTGGTAGTGTTTTTTTCTTCTAGAGGACAGCAGGCTCTGCTTCTTCTTCCTCCTGTTCTGAGGTCGCTGCTCCCTCTTCATCCCTCATTAAGTGTGCTGATTTTGTCACTTGGATGAGAAAACAAACAATTTTAGCAACAATACTGGTGGCAGGGTACAAGAAAGGAAGAGTTCACACGAATCCCCCCCCCCCCCCAACAACAGAAAATACCTGATGGCTCCTCTGCCCAGCTTACTGACTACACCGGAACCCATTGTCCCCCAAAGATACTCCCTTCTCCCTGCCCCCAGCCATGATGTGAGACGGAATAGAATAACTAAGATTAAGATTCTCCCTATGGAACTCCATCATACTTCGATTCTGGGAAAAAAAAATTCTTGAAGTTCTATCATTTCAGATCATTTGAATTTGAATTTGCATACTAAAAAGTCTAGCCAGAAACTCATGACAATATTAATAGCCCATTCTAGAATGTCCGAGATGATAGACACTTCTTTCAAGAGAATGTGATACCTCACGTGACTTCTCCAGAATTTAAATGAACAGCGGGAGTAGTCTACAAGATTCTTGCTGCCATCTGGATTTCCTGGTATTTGGCTGGTCTATGTAAGCCAACCAGCTATTCAGCAGAGGGAATATTAGTGTGATACTTGATGGTATGTGAGATGGAACACAGTAATTTATGGCTATTTGCATAGTGATGAAGCTGTAAAGAAAGCTCCGTAATGCTCAGACAAGGAGGCTGCTGGACTTCAAGCAGCAAAGGCCCAAAACGAACCAGTGAAAAGGTGTCATTGAAAAAAAAAAAAAAAAGCCAGGTGGGGAGCAAAGTGATACTTAAGGGCAGTTTACTGAAAGAGGAAATCTAGTGAAAAAAAAAAGTCCAAGAGTGAGGGAATAACAGGGAAAATGAAACTAAGGAAGGAAATCAATCTCAGCTAATCATTTCAGAAGCTAACAAGTTGTCATTGCAATGATGCATAAAGTGAGAAATAATAAATATGTCTGCGCCAAAATCTGAAATATGAACTTTATTGCATTCTGTCTTTCACGGAATCATACAACAGTCTGTGATTAAAGATCATCTAGTCCAACTTGCTTGCCAGGTAGATCTTACAGTAGATCAAATTGCTCAAGACTAGCCAAACTGATAAGGAGCACTCTCAATGATGGGGCATCCACAACTTCTCTGGAACACCCGTTTGAGTGTCTCACCAGCTTCATTGTCGAAAAGTTTTTCCTTTTAGCCAATCTAAACCTAGTCTCAGTTTGAAAGCATGGCCCCTTGTCCTGTCTCTGCAAACTTTCCTAAAAAGTCTTTCTCCATTTGTCTTATACCCTCTTTACATTTTCAAAGGCCACAATACTGTCTCTCCAAAAACCTCTCTTCTCCAGGCTAAAAGATCCTACTTTTCACAAGAACCAGGTCATAAACTGAGATGGAAGACATCTCAGGAGATCAGATCATCCAACAGCTCAGCGTAAGAATAGCTCTGAAGTCAGATCAACTAGCTTAGGGCTGTGTCTGTTTGAATTTTGAAAATTAGCAGGACTTGAAATGCTTCCAGGAAGAGAACTCTGGGTGGCTCCAGAAACAGCCTGAGAAACTCGAGCAAACTCGAAACCTCAGAAACTACCACTGCTTTCTCTCCCTCAGCCCAAGCAGTCCCAAAGAAGAAGTGTTCCCAGCAGGCTGGGATAGCACACATATACACTACATATACGTGACAGGCATGGCCAGCAGCCACATCCTGCTCCTTTCTGTGGCTGGCAAGAGTGAGATTGGATGTTTACATGTGGGCAACCTGGGTCCCTCCAGCAGCTCACACACTCAGCCTGCCCAGTGACCCCACTGAATTCCAGTATTCACAGTGTGCCAAGGCCACAGCACTACTCCGCTTGCTGGCACAGACCATCACACGCCTCCTAAATCAGTCAGGACTCCCCTGCTCCCACAGCCAGCACCCCACTTGCCCTCCGCCAGGCCACTGCCATTGTTCACCAACTTCTCCACTTTGATCTTTGCTGGTGCTCTCAACACTGGCACACCCAGATGTTCTGCAGCTGTTGTCTCCTGGTGGAAAGGACTTGTAAGCCATGTTTCCTAACAAGACTTCCACAACCTTTCAAAGCAACCTTTACTGGGGTATGAACAATCTCATTCAAATGTCAACCTTTCTTTTCCCGTATGTGAAATCAGAATTTCCTTCTTCCGGGCATGCCCAAAACAAGGCATAAACTACATTGTGCCTTCTGTTTCACATGCTGACTCGTTTGTAAACAATGCTAGGAGAATACCTGTTTTGATCCAAGCTAATCTCTGGCCCTTATAGTGCTTTCGGTAGTTAGTTTTGCTTTGTTATTTACTTGATGTCCCATTGAACTGTTGAATCATAAACAGACTACCTGTCTGTATAGCAGCATAGCAGTGATGAATAAATGCAAGAGAAGGAGCAAGGTGATTGTTTGCTAGACTCTTCCTAGAAACTGAGAAATCTGTTACTTAATGCTGACCACAGCAGATGGAGGAAGCATCCTACATGATGTCAAAGCAATGAAGCTGTAATCACTTTTATGATTACAGTCAAGGCACTGCTTTTGCCACCATGGAGTTCAGGGAATCTTAAAAGACGACACTCTAACTGTTGTCCATGCTCACTGAGAAAATAATGCTTTTACAGCAGAGCAGGTCTCACCGCAGCTAAATCATGGCTTCAACTGTACACCGCCTTCAAAAAGCCCACAAAAACACAAATGAAAGGATTTGGAACCCAAGGGAATCTCGGATTGTGACATCAGCTCACTCTGGATTCTTTCCAAATTCTCAATTCCATTTTCTTCCGAGACAATTATCCCACCTAACTTGAGATGAAATTTATGGATTTCCAACACATCTAGTTACCTTAGAATTAGATTGCCACTAGGCAAAAAGACAGAAACAAGCAGTTAAGTGAAGACTGAAACCATGGGTGTTTAGAACAGCAATACTTGGACGAAACTATTCTTAATAAAACCAAAACTTGCAGGACTGACCCATGTATTTTTGGAGGTGGAAAAAGTTTTACATCCAAAAGTCCCTAGGGAACTCTCTTCAGTGCCTGGAGAGGCGCTGTCGCTCGCCTTTCAAGGACCGATTCGTCACAGCAGAGGCAGCACAGCACAAGATGGCCGACGAGAAGGGGCAGTGTAGAACTCTCTGTCTATCTGTGTCACTAATCAGTGTAGAACGGCACTGTCCAGGCACATTTTTGTGTGCGATATGTCCCTCCAGGTCTTCGGTCCTTACGAAGCTGTATGTACTGTGAGCGCTGCTACTTGCAGCTGAGAAGGACCGTGGAGCTAGCGGCCAATTCGGAGAGCGCTAAGCACGAAGTCAAGAAGCGAGACATGTCCCTGCAATGCGGTGCTAATAGCAGCTTCCTCGCGGCGGGGGGCGAGCTCCGGCCACAAGACATTCTCGTCCTGGCAACGGATCTCTGTGAAGGGCGTAGGCGAAAAGCTTTCGTTTTCCATTCGAACTGCGAGAGAGGCAGACTGTTGCACGGAGCTCTGTGAACAAAGGTGCACGCCCTAGGCGGGCTTGGGCAGAAGCAGCGTTCTCGAGCTCTTGGCTGCCGGCGCACTTGTGGTTGTGTGGCGCCCTTGTGGCGGCTTCTGGCCGCCGGCAAGTGAAAGCGGCGCCAGGCGTGGGCGAGGGCGGTGAACGAAACGGCACTAGTCCCGTGCTTGTGTGCACCACGTTACAGGCTACTAGGAGAGGAAGGTGGTTGACTCTCGCTTGCCTTCCCAAGTGCCCTTAGCAGTCGGAAGGAGCAAGCTGAAGCACTGCTGCTTGTGCTGCTCCTTGGTTCCCTTGCAGCCCGCTGTGAAAGCATTGGCGGTCGCTTCTAGGCGCCGAGTTGCACACAGCACCACGGTAAGTGCCGCGGAGAAGGGAAATCCAGAGTGCAGCGAGGAGCTGGATGTGGCTTACGTGCAGTAAGGAGAAGGTGAACCTAGGCACTGCCTCTTCAATCTGGCCGCCTCTGCTCTGGTAGCAACTTTTGCAAGTCGGCAAAGGGAGCCGTGAGTATGTAGAACGGAGGGCAGCGAGACGCCGAGTGTTATGTGCCCTTTCAGGGCTGCTGCCAGGGGGCTACTTTAAGAACGCTTTTTTCTTCCTCGCGTCCTTCTCGCTTCGCTCTAGCTGCATGGAGTACAGCACAGCGAAGGAGTGAGCCAGGGCACTGCCCCAGCTTTTGCCCTGGCGTGCAACGGCTGTGTGCTGCTTTTCCAAGCAGCACGAGCACTGAGAAGTGAAAGCGATTGTGAAGGAGCTCTTTGGCTGCTCGTGTGCTCTTCGCTGCACTGCGCCGCTCGCAAGCGACTTCGTCCTTGAGCAATTTGATCTACTGTAAGATCTACCTGGCAAGCAAGTTGGACTAGATGATCTTTAATCACAGACTGTTGTATGATTCCGTGAAAGACAGAATGCAATAAAGTTCATATTTCAGATTTTGGCGCAGACATATTTATTATTTCTCACTTTATGCATCATTGCAATGACAACTTGTTAGCTTCTGAAATGATTAGCTGAGATTGATTTCCTTCCTTAGTTTCATTTTCCCTGTTATTCCCTCACTCTTGGACTTTTTTTTTTCACTAGATTTCCTCTTTCAGTAAACTGCCCTTAAGTATCACTTTGCTCCCCACCTGGCTTTTTTTTTTTTTTTTCAATGACACCTTTTCACTGGTTCGTTTTGGGCCTTTGCTGCTTGAAGTCCAGCAGCCTCCTTGTCTGAGCATTACGGAGCTTTCTTTACAGCTTCATCACTATGCAAATAGCCATAAATTACTGTGTTCCATCTCACATACCATCAAGTATCACACTAATATTCCCTCTGCTGAATAGCTGGTTGGCTTACATAGACCAGCCAAATACCAGGAAATCCAGATGGCAGCAAGAATCTTGTAGACTACTCCCGCTGTTCATTTAAATTCTGGAGAAGTCACGTGAGGTATCACATTCTCTTGAAAGAAGTGTCTATCATCTCGGACATTCTAGAATGGGCTATTAATATTGTCATGAGTTTCTGGCTAGACTTTTTAGTATGCAAATTCAAATTCAAATGATCTGAAATGATAGAACTTCAAGAATTTTTTTTTCCCAGAATCGAAGTATGATGGAGTTCCATAGGGAGAATCTTAATCTTAGTTATTCTATTCCGTCTCACATCATGGCTGGGGGCAGGGAGAAGGGAGTATCTTTGGGGGACAATGGGTTCCGGTGTAGTCAGTAAGCTGGGCAGAGGAGCCATCAGGTATTTTCTGTTGTTGGGGGGGGGGGGGGGGATTCGTGTGAACTCTTCCTTTCTTGTACCCTGCCACCAGTATTGTTGCTAAAATTGTTTGTTTTCTCATCCAAGTGACAAAATCAGCACACTTAATGAGGGATGAAGAGGGAGCAGCGACCTCAGAACAGGAGGAAGAAGAAGCAGAGCCTGCTGTCCTCTAGAAGAAAAAAACACTACCAGCCAACTTTGCATCATCTGTGAACTTCCTGGGCGTGTACTCTATCCCCTTGTCCAGATCACTGAGCAAGATATTAAACAGGACTGGGCCCAAGACTGAGCCTTGGGGACCAGCTGGATGAACTCTATTTCCCACCACTCTGTGGGCCTGGCCATCACCCAGTTTGTCACCCAGCAAACAGCCCACCCATGCAAACCATAAGCAGACAGTTTCTTCAGGAGAATGATGTGAGACTCATTGCAAAAAGGATCAGGGAGATGCCTAGGAAGAGTCTCAGGTGAATCCAGGAGACTATCGTGGAGGACTATTCAGTTTTCCAATCAATTTGCTTAAAAAACTCTACAAAACCGTAATAAAAAAAACAAACAAACAAAAAAAGCAGACCAAACAAACACACAAAACCCCCCAACCAATAATCCCCAAAGAGACAAAAAAAGCCCCCAAAAAAGCCCACCAAAAAACCCACCCAAAGCTGAAAAAAAACCCCAAACCCAACACAAAAAATCAGGGTGAAGGTTTTTAGTAACTTTAAAAATAACAAAACAAAACAAAACAAAAAAACCCCAGAAAGTCACATTTCTAAAGGTGCTGTCCCAGCCTCTTCTCTCAGCAGGGAGGACATCCTGAAGTGGAGCCAGTTGGAAGAAAGCAGGACAGGGCAGCACCTGGGCCATTGTCACAGGACGGCCCTGTGGCTGCCCCATTGCCAAAACCTGGACACATAAATCAAACACAGGTATGCACATGTGCTTAGACACAGCAAAAATATATTTGTCTGAAAAGAATACTGGTCCACTTCTATCACTGGAAAGAGCATAATGCCTCGTCTCAGCTTTCTTTTCAGTCACTACAAATGTTTCGAAAATAAAGGAGTGCAGAAAATGGAAATATCCAAGATCAACATGAGGACCAGTAACAAAGATTCCATTTTTGAAACTGCATTGGGAATCCTCTGCAGAAATTGACTCAGAGCTCTAAGATTTACAAAAAAGACCAAGAGGACTGGAGTCAATACAACACAGTGTCTGGAGACTTCAGCTGGTTGCCTTGATTTCTCAAATATGATGGAGAAAGCACCTTAGCAACTACAGCTGCCAGTTCTCTCAGGGCCCTGACATGCCTCTGGGTGGGTGCCATGGTCTTGCATGCTCAGGTTCCTCAAGTGGTCTGAAAGCTGACCTGCTACTATGGGTTAGAATCAAGTCCACTAGTCCAATAACCTGAGAGATGTGGAAATAGTGACTGGCAGTAAAAATTGAGACCAACGCTTGTTGAGTACCTCAGCCTTCTCCTTGTCTGTTGTCACTAGTCCTGTCTGGCTTATGGGGGTGGGGGGGGGGGGGAGGGAATAGGGGAGGTGTGATAGGTTTCTTTTGATGAAAAGAAGATGTTCCTTTTCCCACTGAAATACCCGTAGGTGCCTTTATTATTCTTAGTTTTGGCATGCTTTTCCAAATTCAGCTTCAACTGAGCCTTAGCTATACTGATCCCATCCTCACACACTCATGTGTTACCACTGTATTTTTCCCATGATTTGTCTCGCTGTGTATTGTCTGCATATTACCTACTTGCATCCCATCTATTCATTTTCAATAACCTTCTGGCTTTAACTTGTTTTCAAAAAAACCCTTTTTGAACCTTTCCACCTCAGAAATTCACCTGGGAAACCCCAAATCCCCAAAATTCACCCCGAAGTCCCCCCTGGGATGCTCAGCACTCACCTGGCAACTCCCAAAAGTCCACAAATTCACCCCAAAATTCACGGGGGACCCCCAAATCCCAGGGCTTCACCCCAAAATCCCACCTGCAACCCCCAAAACCCCTCAAATCACCCCCAAGACCCAGTCCCCCCAACACCTCCCAAATTCACTCCAAAATGTCTCCAATCCCCCTCAAAACCCTCCCAGATACCCCCAAATCCACCAAATTCACTCCCAGACCCATCTGGGACTCCCAAAAATCACCAAAATTCCCCGGAAAATCCACCTGCATCCCCCCAAATTCATCCCAAAATTCTCCCACGACTTCCAAATGCTCACCTGGATACCCCAAAATCGACAGAATTCACCCCAAAATAGGCCTGGCATGCCCAAAACTCACCTGAGAACCCTAAAATTCACACGTATACCCTAAAATTCACCAAATTCACCCCAAAATTCCCCTGAGATCCCTAGAATTCCACAAATTCCCCCTAAAATTCAACTGGGACTCCCCACATTCCACAAATTCACCCCAAACCACGCTACCCGGGATCCCCCAAAATTCCACAAATTCTCCCCCAAAATCAACCTGGGACCCCTCAAAACTCACCTGGATCTCCCCAAATCCCCGCCCCGCCCCGCCCCCCCCAATTCACCTGGGCACTCCCAAATCCCCAGAATTCAACCCAAAATTCACCTGGGACCCCAAAAACCTCCAAATTCGCTCCAAAATGATTGGCAACTTTACACACTCCATTTTCCCACAAAAGGATCTAGAGCCCTGTGCGCTTCGTATACAAACTAAATGCAAAAAACCTTTCTATTCATTCTCAGCAAAAAGACTTCCTATTCCTCCTTCTTTTGGACAAAACTGCCTTCACTTTCAAACTTATTCTCTTGCTCACTTACCTGCATAATGCTTAGTCCCTGTTCTGCACGCTCATTTTCTTCACTTTTACAAGGAATCCTCTCCTCATCTTCTTCTTCCTCTGCTTCTTCCATTTCCTGTGCCAAGATCACCTGTTTCTCTGTTAGATTTCTTTCTCCAGCTGATTTTTTGACAACTGTCCCTATCTTCTGGCACCGCTCGCTCGAGAGAGGCGATTGTCCCGCTCTGCTCTGGGCTGGGACTGCGCTCTCTTCAAGCCCTGGGGGCAATTTTGGATGCCACAGCGTCAGAAAGACCTCAGGCTATTGGAGAAATGTCCAAAGGAAGGACACAGGGATAGCGAAGAGGCTGGAGGGAAAGCCATACAAAGAGTGGCTGAGGGCATTTGGTTCAGCTGCAGAGAGGACACTGAGCTCACACCTCACTTGGGACCTCTCAGCTCCTCCCAAGGGCAGCACAGGGACAGCTTTGCTCTCTGCTCTCTGCGACCAGGGACAGGAGCCAAGGGAATGCCAGGAGCTGTGTCAGGGGACGATTAGGCTGGCTATCAGGGAAAGGTTTTTTTCCTCAGAGGCTGGTCGGGCACTGAATAGGTTCTCCAGGCAACGGGCACAGCCCCAAGGCCGCCAGAGATCCAGGAGCGTTTGGCCAATGCTCTCAGGGATGCAGAGGGTGGGACTGTTGGAGTGTCTGTGCAGGGCCAGGAGTTGGACTTTGACGATCCCTAGGGGTCCCTTCCGACTCAGGAAACTCTTACCATTTTCCCCTCTTTCCTCTCCTTGCACAATGCTCTCAGCTTACTGTTCCACCGCATGCTCCACTTCTGAAACCTCCGCTACTTCTTTCCAGTTCAAGCACAGTTCTACTGGTCACAATCCAAAGATAGACAGGTTGAAAAACAACCAAAAAGAAACACCTGTTTGGAATGTCGTGGTCTTATCTGCATCTCGAACTATGAAGTCGATTGTGCCTTGCAAGTTCTAAAAGCAAAACAACAACAACAAAAAACACCCACCACACCGTTTTAACATAGGGATTTGCCTTCTTCTAAGAAATCCATATCCCTTCTCAAAATGGATCTATTTCAGGAAGAGATCATCTTGAATAGACCACTTACTATCTAAAGAACCTGGAACACTCAAATCCGTATTGATAAGCCTGTTACCTTGTCGTTTTCTGTTCCAAAGGCAAATGCACTTGCTCAAGTGCCGTTTGTAACAAGGACAGAGCTCAAAGTGTGGCTCTGAGAAATGTTTTGGTTTCCCTCTCCTATCTCCATCAAAAGCACTTTCTTCAATGGCTGAAACAATACTTGATACAGTCTGAATTTTAAAGGTCATGAAAATTTTCTCCAAAGTGAAAAATTAATATAGCAGTCAGGTTTGAAACCAACGGGAATTTTTGTTTTACCTGTTTGAAGATTCCCTTCACACTAAAATGCTGGCTGATGGATACCTAGAAGAAATCAATTCCCACAAAATGCTTCTGGGTAAGCCATTACGTCATCCATTACAATTTGCTTCAGTGTCCCGGTCCTGTCCAATTGAAGGTCCCTGTTTAAGAGACTCAAGTGCGGAGAGAAATAAAATTAAATATGACTACAGTGCCTTTAAATCGAAATCGAACTTCCTGATCAATCTCATAAAACCTTTAGGCTAAATGTTGCCATTGATCTGTTTCTACTGAACACAATCACGTCCTGGCTTGTTAGAGATTAGTTCATTACAAAGAAAGAAACGCAGAGAAGTTAAAATATTTCCAAAGAAGCATTTGACATCCTTCCTTTTGGATGGGGAACCACACCAACACTGCTTACATAAGAGGTCAAATGACTGTCTTCCATGTTAGTTCTGCACTGTGCTCAGCGGAGCCTTTCTGGTTTATTTGCCTTTGACTTGGACATAAAGCTGAGTCTTGATTCAAGAAAAATCAATATTCACACTTGTTTTCATTTACACGGACATTGGCTTGGTCTCCTAAACAAAGAGAATGATGGGGAATTTTTGTACGAGTTCAGATAGGTAACATTCTCTTTCCGCAACCTGGCATTGTATTTTCGCTTGGTCTGTTACCTCTGGCTTTGTTTTAACGGCTCAAATTATTAGGAAGAGTATCAAACCTCCAGCTCTAACCACAGTCCCACTGCGAGGTGTGTGAAGGTATGTGCATCTGCCCCTCAGGTCCATACTGCTCTTCTAATGTGCCTCTGATCGAGCAGGTAGGAAAGACCTCCTGGCTGTGTGAACAGTGCTGCTTCCTCTATGGCTTCAGAGCTGCTGCTAAGATCTTCAGGAAGGAGAGCGGTATTGTACCCATTTTTAGATGGTTTTTAAAGTTGCCAGTGCTTGGCTGTCTTAAACGTCTGAGTTCCTAGAACTTTGAATGAGATCAAATCTATGAGTGAAGAGATGATGGTGCAGACCAACTTCTGATTCCGGTGATCCAAGAATCTGCACTACTACTTTTACCTTCTGAATAAGGCATGGATGTGACGGTATGCACAGTAATACTGATGTGCTATGGTTTTTGAATGATAGCAGTCTTCCTTTGTCCCATTCCTAAACCGTGGGCATTATTTGCCTTAACCTTGTTCAGTAGGGACATTGTTCTATATTCTTACATGAAGTGAAAAGCACTCTTTTTCCATACCTTCACACAACAGCATTAAAACAAGGCCTAAGTAGTACAACCAATGTTCAAAGATGCTCTACCTTTTAAGTTTACAAAACATACCAAATTCATACCTTGTTCTAAGTTGATCTCAAGAAGAAAGGGTGTTCTCCAAATACTCCTTCAGCTCTTCCTCACAGCTCACCGTTTGCCTTTTTTCTAAGATTGTATCCAGATCACTTTCATCATCTAAGGCCACATAAAAAAGCTAGTAAAAATGGTTTCGTAGATACTAAAATCTCCCCAACTCTTTAGGATTCAAGGAAGTTAATTATGCACATATCTTCTACACCCAGAAGAGAAAGCTACCTCAGCAAAACTCATCGCCTATGAAAATCTTCCTAGATAATGAACACCTCTGACACTGCCACCCCAAGTTGGTGTTCTGAAACAATGAGAACCTCACATCCAATCAGACTCTAGACCTGCACAAGATCTCGTCATAGCAACTTGCAGCCACTTTCTACAGAAAGCAGCAGTGATCTCTATCGCTGTTGCCATACCAACAATAAGACAGGACTGTCCATTCAGCGTGAATCAAGCAGTTAGCAAAAATGCACCTGACAGAATGAAACTGAAGAGGAGAAATTCCCATCTAAAAGTCAAAGATTACATTTTTAATTTTATAGCAGGTATTTTGAATTTCAGAGGGCTCTTTGCATTAAGAAGTCCTGTCTTTATAGCACACCCTTGTTTTTATGTTTCTACCTGGATTATGGCCATTTAGCCGTCTCCTTCAAATCACTCCAAAGAAAAACATTCAAGTGAACAAGTTCTTTCTAAACTGCTGGAAGGTGAAATGAATGAGTAAGAGGATATGTAACATGATAAAAGGCTGCCTGGAATTTTACGACTGGTATCCAACATGGCGTCTTCTATCCGGAGATTAAAAAAAAATCAGTCTCCAAGTAAACTGGTAAGAATGCGGATTCTCAAAACTTCTGTTTATTCTGGCACCATAAAGCACCAAATCACATTCTATAATTTATCCCTTTAGAAACAACTGCCCGACTTTTTTTATGTATAGAAAAGATTGGAAGACATTTGGGAGATCATTTCCAGCTCTTCCTGAAGTCTGATCTTAAGCAGACTGGGCCATACGTCATTCATCGCTATCCTATGTATTTCAGATAGAAATGATCATAAAAATACAATCTATTTCTATTACAAATAATAAACACAAGAATTATGAACACTTCCACATGAAACTCTTCCACACCAAACTGTTTCTCTGGAGTGTTTTGTCACACTATGGACCTCTTTCTAAGGCGACATCAATAGCCTACCACGCAGAAGGCATTGCAGGTGGGAGCACAGGAAGAACAGACTAATCCCAAGGAGTGATGAAGATATATGTCATCAAATAAAAGAAACGTACATCCACGTGCTCCACTTCTTCTTCAAACCTGCATTTTCGTTTCTCAGTCATCTGAAGCATGTTGGAGTGCACAACTTCAGCATCTTCTGCTGTGCAAATGTTCACATCCAACAGGGTCATCTGAAGGAAAAGAAGAACAAATTATTGACATGCACAGAAGAAATACTGTGTGGCTTTCAGAGAGCCTGGCTAAACGTAGTGTTTCTTTTCTTGTGATGGACAGAGATAGATTCAGCCTCCTGCATGCCGTATTAGATTACTAAACAATACCATCTGGTTGGACACAAAGGGAGAAATTGAGGCAGAGGTGGAATTTCTTTCCCAAGATAAGACAGATTTAGCACAAGGGCTGAGGCTCCTTGCATCTTCCACATTCATGTAGGACAGCACTCCCTTCATTACTGGCATTTGTTACGGCTTTTCCACATTTCAAGCACAAATACCAACTACTACTGTGAAACCAAACGGATGGCTTACTTTTTGAACAGAGTAAGGCGGAGGTTAAAAAGGAATTCCACTTGTTATCTCAGTGTCTGGTGCATCTTCAGATGCACTTTAATGACACATTTGGACCACGGCTATCACAGCCAAAAGCTGTGGCACTCAACTTGCACATCTGCCCTTTCTCCTGACATTTGCCCTTGACCAGCTCATACTGGATGCTCATTTTCTCCACGCACTCCACATTAGGGCTGTCTGAATGATACGGAACAGACCACAGTCAAAATTCCCATCTTTCATAGTGCAGTGTGACATGGAAACATGACAGAGGCCATGTGCTGAATCTCAGCACACGGAACAGATGCCAGCAGTGCCTACAGACACCAGACACTACCAGCCAAAGAAATCAAGACATTTTCATACACAGCTGTTTATCATTATGCTTCAAAGTAGCAAGGTACTTAACAATCGCTACCAACTTCTTTGCTACCATACAGGTGTCACGATCCGCTATTAATGCAGAGCGGGGGTCGTGATGGTTCTTTTGATCTCAAAGGTGCAAACAGGCAAAATGCAGGGGACAAAATCAGTTTATTCAACAACAGAAAATCAGTTTAGTCAACAACAGCAATGCATTTCATCAAATGCCAACAATTCAGTTACGGTAAAGGGGAGAGGTACAGGATAAGGAAAGGGGAAGGAAAGGAAGGGATGGGAGAATAGCTACCAACAGACGAGACGGACGTCCTCGCGGGTCATCCGATAGACGAGTCCTCGTCCGTGGGGAGATCTCAGGGGTCTTCATCAGTGGAGAGATCTCAAAGGGTTCTTTCCTGAGGGTCGCTCTTTTATCGTCCTTCTCCAAAGCGAGTGGCCTCTGGCCAAAAGGTGGGAAGATTTATGGACCATTGTGTGGTGCTGCAGGAGACAGGTACGGACAAGCAGTCCTCAGTTGATGCAACACAGTCTCTGGTTGGTGCCACGACAGCACGGTCCAGTGAACACAATACACCAGCACACAGTCAGAACATCCACCTGGCCAGGCCAGTAAACCATTGTTCGGAGTCAGCCTGGGTGGGGGTCCTCGAGGTCTCCTTGCGACGGTCGGGAGGCAAAATCGAGGGGAACTTCGGACCGACCCTTACAACAGGCTACAAACATCCCATCTGGATGTGCTCTGGAGCAAGAGAAGGCAGACACAGAGAGGGAAGGCATGCTGCAAGGACACAGAGAAAGGAAGTATCTCCAATACTTCCCCTCTTCTTCTCATACTTCCCCTCTTCTTCTCCAAGAGTTAAAAAGGAGTATTTTTGTATGATTGAGAAGGGATCCACGTCAAAATTAACTTTTGATTTCCCCCAGATTCATTCTAACCGAGCCAGTTCCTGCTAGATCTCCCCATGCACAGGTGTTTGTACTGGCCAAAGGAAAGCCATGCCACAGGCAGCTTCTTTGGCTCTTACTGCCACCTCCAAGCAACTGAGAAGGTATGTGGCAACACACAGAACAAAGAATAGAGTAAACATGCACTCTCAAAGCAACCGTCTGCCTCATCGTTGCCCAGGAGAAAAGAAAATATTGCTTGAATTCCAGACTGTTCTTAGGATTTCCCGACCTACCTAGACTTTTGTTTCAATTCTCCAGAGTTCTGCACCATTCGTTTCCATCAGATTTGGCACGTGTTGGAGGCAACAGGGTGCTATCAAAGCAGGAAACAAGAGTCAGGTATCCTAAAATACAAACCAGTCAGTACTTCAAATATAAAATTATGAATCCAAATATCCATACTGCTGGGCTTTCTTTTATTTACAGCCATCTTGGCAATGAAAATAAACCTGAGATTGTTGTTGTTCAAGGCCAACTGTTTACTGCCCGATAAGGAACTAACTGTCATCTACCTGGTTCCTCCATCCACCGTAAAAAACCTCCCTGTAAAGATCGTAATGCATTGCACCCACACCAATGTGTCTTGTGTTCAGGATGGATATTCAAACGTAGCAACGTTAGATTTCTATCCAGACTCCTCTCTTCATTTATTCCGCAAATAAAATCCTACGCCATGGAGAAAAAAATGCCTTGATAAAAACACCAACTTCTAGCTCTCCACCCATCTTTACCCATTTCTGCTATGTTTCAAGATTTACTTCTGCATTCCTCCATTTTTAGAGCCTGATCGCCACCTATTAAGTGTAGCTGGGGCACTGAAAATCAAGAATGCATTTTTTCCATTCAAAAGGGCTGTACAGAAATAGATGTAGACCCTGCCTTACTGCTGCATTTAGCAATCACACATTAACAGGAAGCAAAGTGCATTTTTTAGCCAAGTCCTTCATTAACTCCAGCAACAATTGTTTTCCTTTATGCTATACCCTCTTTTGCCATACCCGATATATTGCAAAACCTTCAGTCTCTCTTCACTGAGTACCATCTGCTCCTTTACCAACTTTTCCATTTCCATATTCACAGTTGAGGGATTCTGTATTTCTTCACTTGCCATAAATTCTCTGCAGGATGGAAAGTAGATATGTAGAATGGAATCACATGATATATGTGATATCATACGTGGTATCACGTAGAAAGAAAAAATGATCAAGTATTACTTTGATAGAAACCAAAAGTGAACACTAGCCTCTTGGTGTTGCTCACTGTCCAAAAGAAGACTGCCAAATTTCTGACCTGAAACTCTGAACTCCACACTTCTTTTGCATGAGCTTCCAGTCCCTTGCCATTTCAGTTGATGCCATTTTTCTTTCTCAAGCTCTGATTTCATTCGATTCAAGAGTAGCTTGGCAGTTGCCCTCTCATTATCCAGCAGTGCTCCGTTTATATTCTGTGTATTAAAAAATAAAACCAGAAGTAGAAGCAGCATACAACATGCAAAAACAAACAAAAAATTGTCTCTTCTACAGAAAATGAGGGGAGAAAAGAACACAAATGATAACCAATACCCTGCCAAGTAGAAATTTCTTCTATATTTCAGTGATTGATAGGCAGAAAAAATGAATTTCATCTGGGGAAAGAGAGACATTCTAGGAATATTCAGACTGCTATCTTGCCCCAGGTAAAACATTTACCATGGCCTTAGCGTTAATGAGCTTGTGAACATCAGCTGCCAAGAGGAAGGACATTTCCTCCAGTTTCACACAATACTTGGTCAGTACATCTGCTATCTGTGCAAAGAATACAGAAAAGCAACAACAATGAAAAGTAGAACTCAAATATCAATTTCCCAAGTTAAAATCTACATGAACAAGACAATTTTTCCATTCACGTGAATTCGATTTAATTAATTCATTAACTACATAAGTAGCATTCTCACGTTCAAGAATAGAATTCAAAGAATCATCGTTGATTCTTCTGAGACACTGAAGCCTGAGTAGATCCCAACTTCAAATCTAGTAGGACGGCATGAAAGCAATACCTGCTACATTTAGTACATGTAAACTACAAAGAACATCTAGAACAGCTCTAAAAGATGAACAAACCCATGAACTTTGAAGGAGACGCTAGCAAGAAATGTGGAAATAGGCTTTATCTGCCCAGTGCTTTTCCCAAAAGCACGGGCACTCCTTGGCGTCAGTGAGAGTCTCTGTCTCATTACTCAGCAGCTGGCTTAGGGTAAAAAAGGATGCATGCAATCACTTCATTCCTGTTCATGACATAAACTTACTGCATCATCATGGAAGCCATTTACTTGGAAATATAGCCTAAAAAAATAGGTGTCAGACTGGGTACATATCTAGATTGCTATGAGCAAAACCAATTTCTTTTTAACAGGAAAGCCATACAATATGCCTGCCATGGCAAATATTAGTTTACTAGCCCTGCACTTCAACGGGCAGTGAGCAGTTCATGACACCAAGTTTACGTTTGGCAAGGAGACAGTCTATTTATTACAAGCCCCTAGTTCTAGAACCAAGAATTCAGGAGTTGTTCATTCCCAATGAAAATCTGTCCATTTCATACCTTTGGGGTTTTATGCTTCTGTTCTTTACCTGTCTTGAGTGTGGCTTTCTTGTGAAGTCACTGATGGGTGTTTTTCCAACACATTTCTGCTGATTACACGGTAATTGCGTGGCATCAGCAGACATCTCTGAATGTCTCTTGAAAGTATGCTTTTTACTCTTCCTAGAGGACCTTGTCTTCTTCTTTCCTTCACCCAAAAGGTGGGCTAAGTGAGCCTTCAAATAACCATCATCTCAACAATTAGAATTCTTTCAAACCTACTGAATGGAGAAGAGCGACAAAAAAAATTTAAAAAGACTAGTACGCGAAAGACAGCAGAAGAGAAAGGTAAAATAATGAATCCCACATGCCACATGCATAACTCTCTTCATTCAAGGCTATTTTCAAAATGAGAAAAAAAAAAAAAAGATCATCTTTTCCTCAGAGAGGAAAAGTGGAGTAACTGGATTGTGTTGCCTTGCCTACAGTTACCAGAAAAGTCAACAGCAGAGTTGAAAACTCCTGAAGCTGGCTAACTACACCTCTAAATGTTTTACTACTGTGTTATGATTCTGTCTTCAGTTAATAGAACCCGATATACAACAAAGAGATGGGAGCACATGGAGATGCATTGGAGAGCCTACGCTGGAGGTAACACATTCATTTTTTACTCAAACAAATCCAAATTAGAAATGTTGAAAATGACCTGGGGCCATTTCAACAGCCAGCAAACTGACTAACACAACCAACCTTTGCCTTTTATTCAATCCTTTGCTTGTTTTACCTGGACCTTGAAGATCTGTCTGCAGCCTTCCTCTCTGCAAATATATCACACTCGTCCTATTGAGAACCCATGGCTCATCACAGCTGCTTCGCCACGCCTGCTTCCAGAAGAACTGGCAACTACAAGCTGGGAGCCAAGAGATACAACACTTCACTTGGAAAAGGGCCTTCCATGAATCCTAGAATCCCAGAATGGTTTGGACTGGAAGCGACCTTAGAGACATATTATCTTCTTCCCACATCCTGACACGGGCAGGGACACTTTTCCACTAGCCCAGGTTGCTCCATGTCCGCTCCAGCCTGGCCCTGGACACTTCCTGCCATGGGGCTCCTACACAGCCTCTTTGAGCAACATGTGCCAGGCCTCAGCACCCACCCAAGGAAGAATTCCTTTCCAATATCCCATCTACCCCAGCCCTCTGGCAGTTTGAAGCTATTCTCCCTTGTCCTGCGAGTCCAGACCCTTTTCCAAAGTCCCTCCCCAGCTATCTTGGAGCCCCAGCAGGCACTGCAAGGGGCTCGAAGATCTCCCTGGAGCCTTCTGTTCTCCAGATTGGACACCCTCAGCTCTCCCAGACTGTCCTAGAGCAAAGAAGCTCCACCTTTCAAAGCACCTTAGACGCCTCCTACCGGCCAAACTCGATGGCAACGCTGGCCTTCCGGGCCCTACGGATATCGCTTCCGGTGTCGCTCGGGGTCACTCCCGGCTCTCTTCCCGCCCCCCATGGGGCCCTCAGGCGATGCCGCTCCGACGCCACTCCAGCCGCTGTCAGACCAACGGGGGGGCGGGGGGCCAGCCCAGCCTCATCCACAATCCACACTGTCCTCGGCGGCTGCTGCGGGCTCATGGCGGCCCACACACCCGGAAGCAGAGCTCCGAACACAGAGGATCATAGCCCCACATTTGTGTTCGTCTCTGCACAAGGCAGGTCAGACTTGCCATGCCCGGACTTTTCAGTTCAGCACGAGAATGAGAATACACCTGCGCCATGGGGGAGGAAACCTCTAAAGACTCCCTCATAGGTGGCCGCTCAACTTAATGCCTAGTCACTTGATATTCCTAAGGCTACATTAAAGCCTTTTTTACCTTGCGGGTAAGAAATGCCGTTGTTCTCGTGTGCAGCTAAAGGCGCAGCACAGGCAGGCCAGGGCAAAAGTTGGGGCAGTGCCCTTCCCCACACCTTCACTGTGCTGTACTCCATGCAGCTAGAGCGAAGCGAGAAGGACGCGAGCGAGAAAAAAGCGTTCTTAAAGTAGCCCCCTGGCAGCAGCCCTGAAAGGGCGCATAACACTCGGCGTCTCGCTGCACTCCGTTCTACATACTCGCGGCTCCCTTTGCCGACTTGCAAAAGTTGCTACCCGAGCAGAGGCGGCCAGATTGAAGAGGCAGTGCCTAGGTTCACCTTCTCCTTACTGCACGTAAGCCACGTCCAGCTCCTCGCTGCACTCTGGATTTCCCTTCTCCGCGGCACTTACCGTGGTGCTGTGTGCAACTCGGCGCCTAGAAGCGACCGCCAATGCTTTCACAGCGGGCTGCAAGGGAACCAAGGAGCAGCACAAGCAGCAGTGCTTCAGCTTGCTCCTTCCGACTGCTAAGGGCACTTGGGAAGGCAAGCGAGAGTCAACCACCTTCCTCTCCTAGTAGCCTGTAACGTGGTGCACACAAGCACGGGACTAGTGCCGCTTCGTTCACTGCCCTCTCCCTCGCCCAAGCGTGGAGCCGCTTTCACTCCCCGGCGGCCAGAAGCCGCTGCAGGGACGCCACAAAGCCAGCAGTGTGCCGGCAGCGAAGCGCTTTTATGATTACAGTCAAGGCACTGCTTTTGCCACCATAAGTGGAGTGCAGGGAATCTTAAAAGACGACACTCTAACTCTTGTCCATGCTCACTGAGACAATAATGCTTTTACAGCAGAGCAGGTCTCACTGCAGCTAAATCATGGCTTCAACTATTCACTGCCTTCAAAAAAAGCCCACAAAAACACAAATGAAAGGATTTGGAACCCAAGGGAATCTCGGATTGTGCCATCAGCTCACTTTGGATTCTTTCCAAATTCTCAATTCCATTTTCTTCTGAGCCAATTATCCCACTTAACCTGAAATGTAATGTATGGATTTCCTACACATCTAATTACCTTAGAATTAGATTGCCTTTAGTTATGTGCTAGTTTGACTTGGGAAGAATAAACTCTGAGAGAAGTTCTTTCTAAGGGGGCTTCCTCTGTGGGGGGTTGGGACATCTTCAACAGCCAATTGGAGAAAGTTACTTTACTCCATGAACAGACATTTTGTAGGAAGTAATCCTGAACTGAGTCTCTTTGTCTTTCCGGCAGCAGTACAGGTAACATGGCCCCGGCCTGGTCTCACTGCAGGCTTGTGGGCCTGGCAGAGGGCAGGGCCAGGCACCCCTGTCTGGGGAGCTGGCATGGCCTGGCAGGGAGGAGGGGTTGGTCATGGAGAGTGGCCGGAAAATCCCAGGCTAATTTAAGATCCCAATCGCATTTCTTCCCCTCACCCCACTTCCAGTATGGCTGGTTTCAGAGATCCTAGCAAAGCTCCAGCATTGTAGCCTTGGTTTTTTTTTTTTTCCCTGTTCAAAATCTTAACTCTTTCAATGCTCAGATAGGACTTACAGACTTTTCAATCCTTCCTGGAGTCAAAGGAAAAAAGAAATATTCTGAAGTCAATGAAGCAAGAGCTAAGTTTTTTAGATGGAAGGAAAGTGAAGAGGTACTGTAAAGATGGCTGAAATCAACAAAATTAAATCAAGACATTTTTTTAAAAAATCAAATTAAACCAAAACAATTTAAAAAAAACCAGAAAAAAGCTGTTAATTTCAGATTGAAACTCGCAGCCTTTAGAACATCAATACGTATACCTGACTTTTCTTATTAAAACCAAAACTTTAAAGACTTATCTATGTATTTTTGGAGGTGGAAAAAGTTTTACATCCAAAAGTCCCTAGGGAGCTCTCACTCAGTGCAATGCCCTGGGAGAGACGTTCTTGCTTGTCTTTCAAGGAAGGATTTCCTCACAGCAGCAGCAGCACAAGCTGGCCGACGAGAAGGGACAATGTAGAACACGGCTCTGTCCTGGCACATTTTCGTGTGCGATATGTCCCTCCAGGTCTTCAGTCCTTGCGAAGCTCTATGTACTGTGAGCGCTGCTACTTGCAGCTGAGAAGGACCGTGGAGCTAGCGGCGAATTCGGAGAGTGCTGAGCATGTAGTCAAGGAGTGAGAAGTGCCCCTGCAATGCGGTGCTAATAGCAGCTTCCTCGCGGCGGGGGCGAGCTCTGGCCACAGGACCTTCTCGTCCTGGCAACAGTTCTCTATGCAAGGTGTAGGCGAAAAGCTTTCCTTTTCATTTCCCACTATGAGAGAGGCAGACTGTTGCACGGAGCTCTGAGAAGAAAGGTGCACGCCCCAGACGTGCTTCGGCAGAAGCAGCACTCTCGAGTGCTTCGCTGCTGGCACACTGCTCACTCTGTGTGGCCGCTTCGGCAATTGTTGCCGCCAGGGAGTGAAAGCGGCAGAGCATCGGGCTCATTTGAGCAGCGAACCAAATCGTCAGTGTGCAACAAAAGCTCCTTCAAAAGTGGCGTCATCTGAGAATGCTCTTGCTGCTTGGAAAAGTAAAGCGCATCTGTTGGCCACCTCTGCCCACGGCGGTCAGCTTCTTCTTTTACACCTTCAGTCTTGTAGATTTTTGCAGAACAGAGAAAACATTCTGAAAGTAGATGTTGTCCAAAGAGCTCTGAAACAGCGCATAGAACACTGCCTCTCCGTGTCGCCTTTCTTGCCGAGGCATGCCTTCTACATTCTGTGCTCTCCCAGCTCAGTTGCCAACTTTCAGCAGCTGCTGTCCTAGCAAGAAACTGCAAGTAAAAGCCAGTGCAGGGCACCACCTTCTCCTTTGCCTGCATAAGTCACATCAAAGGCACCCCGCAACTGTGCTCTTTCTTTCTCCACTGTGCCTACATACATGTTCTCTGCATCTCGGAGCCTAACATTGGCAAGAGCAATGTTTTCCACACAACGCTGCAAGAGGAATAGGTAGCAGTAAAGGTAGCTCTTGCTGAACTGCCCCCTTGCCACTTGCCACTTAGAGCCAGTACGCTGTGCACACCAGCCTGTTGCTCTGTGGCTTCTCTCTCCTCCGTTTGTGTCCTGCTGCGCTTTCATTCTCCCGGAGGCGAAGCTTCGTCTACTTCCCTCACAGAGAGCACTCTGCTTCCTAGCTTTTGCGTCTGCCCAAACACTCCTGGGAAGTGCGCTTTTCTTCTCAACCCTGCATACCATGCCATTCTGCCTGTCTTGTCATCGGGAGTGAGACAGAACTGCTTCTCAGCTACAACTTGCATAACAGAACTGCGCCTACACACCAAGCTTGCACAGAGCTTGCCTTGGAAACTTGTGTTTGCACGGCATTCAAGGGGTGCTTCTCTTTCTTTTGCCACCTGCAAAGCGCCACCAAATCGTGGCCCTTCTTTGCAAGCTTCTTTTCAGCTTGAAGGATGTTGGCACAAATTACAGCCTTGCAAGGACTAGAGCCCCGGAGATATGTCTCACATGGAAAAATGTTCCAGGATATAAACATTTCCTTCATGTTCCCGAGCATCTCTCCACCTTTCCTGGCAAAGTCCAAGGGCAGTGCGCCACTTTCTCAAGCCACAAGAGCATTCTCAGATGACTCCAAGAGTGAACAAGCTGTTTCTGGTCTCTTGCAATTTGGTCCACAGTGCACACAAGCTTGGTTCTCTTCCACTTGATTCTTCATATTATGTCGTTGTTGGGGGTTGGTTGTCTCAGTGGAATTTTCCCCATTGTAATGTTGAGAGGTTGGTGGGCTACATCCTGGCTGGTGATTGGGGCGGGGAGGGGGAAAGAGGAGGAACACTGCCAGATCAGGGGGCAGCTGTAATGTGCATGGTGGCATTTCGCCATGACAAGGACCTTGCCGAGAGAGCAGGGATCTGAGAGCGCTTCGCAGGTCATAAAAGTAAGAGGAGTGCCCCTTCAATGTGGTGCAAGTACAAGTTTTCCTTCACACATTTCACGGGCAGGCTCCGCAAAAGCTTGTTGTCATGATCCAGTTCACTGCTCGAGACATGGCCAGAAAGGTTTCTGTATAGCTTCAGAAGACATGTGAGGCCGAACACTGGGCGATGTAGCACTGAGAAGGCAAGCGACTGGCCCGAGAACCTTTGGGATGAAGTGGTGTCCCAGAGCTGGCTTCGCTGCCAGCACAGTGTTTTGTGCGAGACGTAAGGCAGGGATTTCCCTTGGGGAGGATGAAAGCGTGACAGGTTACAGAAGGCAAAGAACGAAGCTGCCGAGCTCATCGGCTTCCAGAGGACCATAGTTACCACTGTTCTGCCCTTGCCAAATTTACATTAGCAGGCAGAGGGACAAAGTTAAACGAGAGCTGCTTGTGCTGCTCCCTTGTCTTCTCCCAGCATTACATGTGAAAACAATTGCCCTTGCTTTAGACGTTGAGATCCAGAGAGCGCCATGGTAGATGCAGTGGAGAACAGATCTACAGAGGGTGCCACTGAGTCCGACATGGCTATTGTGTGGCAAGCTGAAGGTGCAGCACTGCACTGGCTTTTGCTTCTAGAGCCTTTTCTTTATTAGAACCACAGGCTGAAAGTTGACAACGGAGTCAAAGGAGCTGTGGTGGTGATAAACAGGACGGCACGACCATCAGAGGAAGGTCGATATAGAGCTGCAGTGTGACATGCCTAATTTCCAAGCTGTTTGCAGAAGGGATACTTGAAGGCCGCCTTCACTTCTACAGAGCTCGGCAACACTGAAGGTGTAAGGGGGAGCCTATCTCCAGCTTTCCTGATAAAGTCCAAGGGCTGTGCACCACTTCCTCAAGCCTATGAATATCTGTCTGTTGCAACTTGATAATCATGGCTAAGTTTTCCCCGAACGCTTTGTAATAATATGCTACATCTTTCATTGTTAAAAAACTACCATTGAGCATACTGCTGGCAAAATGCTGAAAGACTAAGCCCAAAAAATATCCTTTACTGGGAAGGATGGAAAAAATTAAGCTGTGTTTATTGTAATTAATTAATTAATTAATTATTACTGTGGACCAAGCCTAAATGTATTTCACACTAAATTCTTAGCACTGCTTTTAAGGAAAGGAGGTATGTATTAGCTGCTTTTGTTTCAGTTCATTTGCATTCCCAGTATTTCTCCTTTCCTTTTCACTACAAGACATTCCTCAGCCTCAGAGAGAAGATGTGAAATAGGTTCTGTGTATCCTTGTAATTCAAGTGGTCAGAATCATTGGTTTTCTCTGTAAAAGGATACAATGAAATGGAGATGTAGTCTAGGGTGGACTCCTGTGATTTTTCTTCTCTCTCAAGAAAGACCCTTCTCCTCTCAAAATTGATCTCTGTTGCAAACTTTGCACATTCTGCTACTCTTGAGTGTTATTGATAAAGAAATCTGGGGTATTCACATTGTGTGACAGTGCTGTCCTTGCCGTGCACGTTTGCACCTGGCTCACAGACCATTTTCACACAGCTGCAGATCCAGAATGTGGGCAGATCCAAAACCAAGAGTTTTCTCTTGCCTACTTGACTTTTAAAATTCTTATTGTGTGATTACTGCATTTCTTTTGCCCATAGTATCTGATACAATTTAGCATGAATACAGCAAAAATATATATATATTGCTCTTTGAAATCTGAAATTGAGTTATATTTGAAAGTAGCTTGTGAATATTGCGGCAATCAAGCTTTATATATGCCAATCAAGCTTGTAAATAAACCCATACTATCAGTCAATCTCTGCAATATATTAATGTGTTTATATGTGATTTTATTCCTATATAATAGATGAAAATACAGTAATTTTTTCTGTTTATGCTAATAAAAGTTTTAAGTTACACTGACCTTGATAGGTGTGATTGACTGCACATAGTTGGGAATGTACTTAACTACTTGTGTACATAAGACTTCCTTTACTATATGGTGTGTGTTCGGCTCCCAAATCAAGCCCTATTGCTATAAGTGATGCTGTTACTGTTGATTTTGTTTATTCTTTTTTTCCAGCTTCTCATGACTGAAATAGTTTTGGGAATTAAAGTATATTTAACAGAGAAATAATTATTTTTGAACAGCTAATAATTATATGAAAGCATATAATAGCTGGGAACATATTAATTTGAAAATTCTTTAAACAGGTAAAGACTATTCTGTCATCATTTGAAAATTCAGATAGCATCTTCTGTGAAAACATGATTATACTGTTTAAAGCTGTTTTCTTAAGGAAAATATAATTTTAAATAATTCATTAAAATTGAATTAAAGTTGTATATGCTGATAGGACTAATTTTTAGGAAACTAAAAAGAGGACATAATCCACGGTAAACATAAATGTATATTGATACATATACAGATGGACAGGTAGGTGTGTATTACACAGGTGTAGATATAAATACACCAACTAGGGCTTTGGTTAAACTCTACAATCCATTTTCTGAAAAGGATTATTTCAGAGCACTTACTAGCAAGCTAAGTTCTCTCTTGAATTCATGTTCTCACGCCTGTGAAGAAGGTAGATGAATTACTAAATTTTATTTGGAAGGCGCATGTCCGTAATTCTGGAAACAACGTCATGACAACTCAAGCCAAAGATTGTCAGGTCAGACTGAAAATAACACTGAAAAGATAACCTGAATAGGCTAAAAATGTGGTTGTATAGATCGAACCCTCTCTATGTATATGTGAATGGGCTTTTTACCTGCCAGTTAATTGGAAATTTTATTTCTGAAATGATCAAGATTTTCTCCATTATTTTGTAACTGATCATTGCATTTATCAGAACATGAATGAAGTGGCATCTGCTTTTAGAAGGCTGTGAATGAGGGATTAATTCTATTTTTCAGATAGGTTTCTGAAAGTGTATAGGGAGGAATTCTGGGTGTTTTTATACAAAACATATAAGTTTGTGGAGCATCATTCTTATTTTGTCCTGAAACCTTAATGTTTTCCTTTGGTAACTTCATTAAAAGAATCTGCATTAAATACAAGTGTACATTAAATGTAGTCTTGTTAAAACAGAAGAAGAACTTTTATTTAAATTAGTGAATAATTTCAGTAATGAATTGTGTATGGACAAGCAATAAGGAGTGAATAAAATTGTCAGATAAGCCTAGTGAAGGCATGTTTTAAACCAGTTCAGCAGTAAGGAGTGCAAGCAGGTTTTGAACTGTTTAAAGTGTTGAAAAAATTCCTACAGAACCTTCTAATATCAAGAACTGTGCTTAAAATACAGCTACTGTCTTCATCTGGGTGCAGAGTGGTATATTTATACAGAGTGGTATAGACGTCTTTTGAAAGACTGTTTCTTTTTCTATATCTAGGTGTATATAGGACTACCCCAGAACATTTAACTCTTTCTAGTGCAGAACTGTTGTGTCCCCTTGTCTAACAATTATTCCACCACAAATATTTGATTATTTTTTTCTTCTTTCTTTTTTTTTTAACTATTTTAAGATAGGTTCTCAAATCATTCAATGTATGTGGAGTGTACCTTTCACACCCCCCCCAAAGTCCCCATTTGGGAAATGAATATAGAGAATTAACATTCCTGTCCTGAGTCTGATTTAATGTACAGATACCTAAAGTATTTTCCAATTGCTTGTCACTTTATGAAAGTGTTAAAATAATTTTACAAGACAGAGATATTTACTATGATTCTACAGTAAGGTAGGGTTCACCTCCAGCTATTGCTGTCTCCCAGCACCTCCTCCCACACTCAGAGAAATTAAAGCAATTCTTTAACTGTTGTATGAACATACAGTTCAGATAAATATGACAGAGTCAAGTTAAAGAAATGTCTTATTTCAGCTGTAATTTACTGTTTTATTTGCTATCAGAGGAAAAATATTAAAGTTTATATTCATTATCTTAAATCAGTGTGGTTGTTTTGCCTATTTGGGATGCTGGCTCTGAAACTGAATTGGCAGTCACTTCAACTAGCCCATGAAGGACTTCCTGGGCTTTATTGCACATGGAAATGGCATCTTCCTTATTTAACTATAGAAGATAAGGGTCTTTGCATTTCACTTTTAAGAAAAATTAAAGAGCAGTTTGCTTTTTTTTTTCAAATGAGCATGTTTTTGCCCAAGGATTCTTCCCACAGACTGATTTACCAAAATATCAAGTATTGGTCTAATAGCGATACTTAACTGTGATGGACAAAAGTCTCTCTAATAATTTAAAGTTAGAAAGTGTATGTTTATTCAGTGCTGAGCAGCAGTGTGAGGTAACCCTCCAATACACACTCAAAATTACTGGTGATCTATTTATTTACAAATGTGAGGTTTTGGAAGGACCTCTGGGTGCCTCTGGGGCACCCACACTGTCACGTTATATTCTTCTTTAAAAAGTGAAGCAGCTAATAGTTGCTGTAAAGTTATTTATTGTAGGAGCACATCAGTCTCAAAAGCAAAAGTCACAGACAACAAAGTCCATGCTAAGTTCTAGCTCAGAGTCCCAAACAGAAGCAGAAGCTCCCCGTGGTTCCAGCAGGGCCGGAGGAACCGATCAGCTCCTATCTTCTTCTTGGGTGTTGATGACAGCGGCGAGAGCAGGAACAAAAGCAAAGCAAAAGCAATGGAGCAAAAAGCAATGGCTTTCTCCGAGCATGTTCTTTTATAGAAACTTACAAGCAAGCTAAGACACAGATTTGGACCAGACTAGGATCACTACTTCTTAACCTATTAGAATTGTAGTTTCTTGGCTCGCCAGGCTATGTATACACTACATTCATGGCCTATCTTGTTCTAAAAGAAAAATGTAAGCAATATTCTTAACTCTAACTCCATTACATCTGAAGCTACGTTCTTGGAGCCTTTAAGGAAACACTAGTATGTTTTTCAACCTTCACACGAACATGTACTACTTCTCAGGCATCTAAGTCCTTTTACTCACTAAAAGCACTGAAAACTTATTCCATTTACTTACTTACTTACTCGCTCCATCTATTCACTTACTCATTCCATCTACTCACTTACTCATTCCATCTGTTAACTTACTTGCTCCTTCATGTTACAACCTAAATCTTCACCTCTGCCTTATGTGTGAGAGGATTAACATACTTCAATGCATCTAAAGGCTTTAACTCAATCCCTGCATTCTGATCTCTCTGAAGGATTCAGAGAAATTCCTGACTTACTGACTACAGCAGCCTGTCTCGGTTTGAAAGACAGGTATGGTCTAAGGGAAGGCAGGAGCCCCTTTTCTGCGATGCAGAGTGCAATCCCCCTCCCTTTTAATTATTTTAGGTCCAATTCAGACACCTTCAGGCAGGAAATATGGGGATGAGAATAACAGTTCTTTACTGGTATTTAACAAAGCAGAAAAAAAACAACAACAGCTATAAAAATTGGCAACAGAAACAGTCTAGCTCCACTCCAGTCCCTTCTGGCCGCAGGCCGTCTCCCTGTGCTGTTACCGGTGCTGTGGGGGCAGGGCAGGTCCTGCGCAGTTGAAGAGGGCTGGGTGATGGCGGCCACGGCCCAGGGGAGAGAGGGGATGGGGAAAGTGACTCCCCCCTCACGGTGTCGGTCGTGGTGCTCAGCAGAGTGTCCGGAGGTAGTAGGGTGAGCTGGGAGAGCCGCGGAGCGATGTCCAAAGGCAGGGAGCGTGGATCTCAGCGCTGGGATGACAGGGGAAGATGCCAGAGCAGAGCCCAGGTTGTCTTCCCACTCCAGGAGCCAAGCAAGAGAGCGTCCCCCGCTCCAGACCCCCCTATCCCACCTTTCCTTTTCCGGTTCCCCCCCCCCTCCCCCTCCAGCCACCCCCCTACGAGAGAACATTATCTGTCGTTTTAAGGTGTAGCCACAATTAATTAGCATAACAATGGGAGAAATTCCACAGAAAGAAAAGCGAAGCATTCAACCCCCAACATTATCCACCCCTGAATTTCTCCCATACTAATATGCTATATCAAATTAAACTGTTACATTATATATACATACATGCAGTTAGAGACATAGGCACAGTACTATAGGTATTTCACCCTAAAACAAGGTCTCCTTGGGGTATGCATCTGGTCTCTCCATTCTTTTGCATCACCCACCAGGTGCAACCTGGTCCTTGAGCGAATACAACTCCATGGATGGGATTGTCTTTGCTGGAGGCAGGATTCACCCAAACAGTTTTTCCTAGCATACCTCTCATGTGTACCACTGGAACCTTATCTCCATTCGATATTCCCAAGGGCTCAGATTGGGCAGGGCCTGCTCGGTTAGTGGAACCTCGGGTGTTCACTAACCAGGTGGCCTTTGGTAGATTAATCTCCCAGTTCTTGAAAGTTCCCTCACCCAGTGCCTTCAAGGTGGTTTTAAGCAGGCCATTGCACCGTTCAACTTTCCCTGCAGCTGGTGCATGGTAGGGGATATGGTACACCCACTCAATGCCGTGTTCTCTAGCCCAGGTGTTTATAAGGCTGTTCTTGAAATGAGTCCCATTGTCTGACTCAATTCTCTCAGGGGTACCATGCCTCCAAAGAACTTGTTTTTCCAGGCCCAGGATGGTGTTCCGAGCAGTGGCATGAGGCACAGGGTAGGTCTCCAACCATCCAGTGGTGGCTTCCACCATGGTCAGTACATAGCGCTTGCCCTGGCGGGTTTGAGGCAGTGTGATGTAATCAATCTGCCAGGCCTCTCCATACTTATATTTGGACCATCGCCCCCCATACCAGAGGGGCTTCACCCGCTTGGCTTGCTTGATGGCAGCGCATGTCTCACAGTCATGGATAACTTGAGAAATACTGTCCATGGTTAGATCCACCCCTCGGTCTCGTGCCCACTTATATGTGGCATCTCTGCCCTGATGACCTGAGGCATCATGGGCCCATCGAGCCAGGAACAACTCTCCCTTGTGCTGCCAGTCTAAATCTATCTGCGACACCTCTATCTGTGCAGCCTGATCTACCTGCTCATTGTGTCGGTGTTCCTCATTAGCCCGACTCTTGGGGACATGGGCATCTACGTGACGGACTTTCACAGGCAACTTCTCTACCCGGGTGGCAATGTCTTTCCATTCATTGGCAGCCCAGATTGGTTTTCCCCTATGTTGCCAGTTAGCCTTTTTCCACCTTTCCAGCCATCCCCACAGAGCATTGGCTACCATCCATGAATCAGTGTAAAGGTAGAGTTTTGGCCACTTCTCTCTTTCAGCAATGTCCAGGGCCAGCTGAACAGCTTTGAGTTCAGCAAGTTGACTCGATCCACCTTCTCCTTCGGTAGCTTGTGCAACCTGTCGTGTGGGGCTCCATACGGCTGCTTTCCACTTCCGGTTCATCCCCACGATGCGGCAGGAACCATCAGTGAAAAGAGCATAGCATGTTTCATCTGCTGGCAGTTGGTTATATGGTGGGGCTTCTTCGGCCCGGGTCACCTGTTCCTGTTCCTCTTCGTCGGCAAGGCCAAAGTCTTCCCCTTCCGGCCAGTTGGTAATAATCTCCAAAATCCCAGGGCGATTCGGGTTTCCAATACGGGCACGTTGTGTGATGAGGGCAATCCATTTACTCCATGTGGCGTCAGTGGCATGGTGGGTTGAGGGAACCTTTCCTTTAAACATCCAGCCCAGCACTGGCAGTCGGGGTGCCAGGAGGAGTTGTGTTTCTGTGCCAACCACCTCTGAGGCTGCTTGGACCCCTTCATAGGCGGCCAAGATCTCCCTCTCTGTCGGAGTGTAGTTGGCCTCGGACCCTCTGTAGCTTCGGCTCCAGAACCCCAGTGGTCGGCCTCGCGTCTCACCAGGCACCTTCTGCCAAAGGCTCCAGGACAGACCATGGTTCCCGGCTGCAGAGTAGAGCACGTTCTTCACATCTGGTCCCGTCCTGACTGGGCCAAGGGCTACTGCATGAGCAATCTCCTGCTTGATCTGGGCAAAGGCTTGCTGCTGCTCAGGGCCCCAGTGGAAATCATTCTTCTTGCGGGTGACCAGGTAAAGAGGGCTCACAATCTGGCTGTACTCAGGAATGTGCATTCTCCAAAAGCCTATGGCACCTAGGAAGGCTTGTGTTTCCTTCTTGCTGGTTGGTGGAGACATTGCAGTGATCTTATTGATGACCTCACTGGGGATCTGGCGCCGTCCATCTTGCCACTTTACTCCCAGGAACTGGATCTCTTGGGCAGGCCCTTTGACTTTGCTCTTTTTAATGGCGAAGCCGGCTCCCAGCAGAATCTCAATGATCTTTTCTCCTTTCTGAAATACTTCCATTGCCGTATCCCCCCACACAATGATGTCATCAATGTACTGCAGATGTTCTGGAGCTCCACCCTTCTCCAGTGTAGCCTGGATCAGCCCATGACAGATGGTGGGGCTGTGTTTCCACCCCTGGGGCAGTCGGTTCCACATGTATTGCACACCCCTCCAGGTGAAAGCGAACTGAGGCCTGCACTCTGCTGCCAGAGGAATGGAGAAGAATGCATTGGCGATGTCAATGGTGGCGTACCACTTTGCTGCCTTGGACTCCAGCTCGTACTGCAGTTCCAGCATGTCCGGCACGGCAGCGCTCAGCGGTGGAGTCACCTCATTCAGTGCACGATAGTCTACGGTCAGTCTCCATTCTCCTTCCGATTTACGCACAGGCCAGATGGGGCTGTTGAAGGGTGAGTGGGTTTTGCTGACCACCCCTTGGCTCTCCAGCTCACGGATCATCTTGTGGATGGGGATCACGGCATCTCGATTCGTCCGGTACTGCCGGCGGTGCACTGTTGAGGTAGCAATTGGCACCTGTTGCTCTTTCACCCTGAGGAGTCCCACTGCAGATGGGTTTTCTGATAGCCCAGGCAGGGTGTTCAACTGCTTAATGCCCTCTGCTGCCACAGCAGCTATTCCAAAAGCCCACCTGAGTCCCTTTGGGTCTTTGTAATAGCCATTCCTGAGGAAGTCTATGCCTAGGATACATGGTGCCTCTGGGCCAGTCACAATTGGATGTTTCTGCCACTCTTTCCCAGTCAGGCTCACCTCAGCCTCCAGCAGAGTCAATTCCTGAGATCCCCCTGTAACCCCAGCAATTGAAACAGGTTCCTTTCCGACATGTCCTGATGGTATTAATGTACATTGTGAACCAGTGTCAACCAATGCACTGTGTTCCTGTGGCTCTGATGTGCCAGGCCATCGGATCCACACCGTCCAAAAGATCCGGTTTTCCCGTGCCTCTCCCTGGCTAGAGGCAGGGCCCCTCTCTCGGGGCGAACCCATTCCAGGGCGCCCGGCCCTTCACAAAGAAAAGAGAACTCTCCCCGGGGCTCCCGCCGGCTTCTCCGGGATCGGTTGCGTCACCGCACTGGGCGCCTCGCGGCGCCCGTCTCCGCCACTCCGGATTCGGGGATCTGAACCCGACTCCCTTTCGATCGGCTGAGGGCAACGGAGGCCATCGCCCGCCCTTTCGGAACGGCGCTCGCCTATCGCTTAGGACCGACTGACCCATGTTCAACTGCTGTTAACCGCGACGCTTTCCAAGGCGCGGGCCCCTCTCTCAATGCCCTCAGGCAATGCCCCACGTTGGGCGCCAAAATCTGTCTCGGTTTGAAAGACAGGTATGGTCTAAGGGAAGGCAGGAGCCCCTTTTCTGCGATGCAGAGTGCAATCCCCCTCCCTTTTAATTATTTTAGGTCCAATTCAGACACCTTCAGGCAGGAAATATGGGGATGAGAATAACAGTTCTTTACTGGTATTTAACAAAGCAGAAAAAAAACAACAACAGCTATAAAAATTGGCAACAGAAACAGTCTAGCTCCACTCCAGTCCCTTCTGGCCGCAGGCCGTCTCCCTGTGCTGTTACCGGTGCTGTGGGGGCAGGGCAGGTCCCGCGCAGTTGAAGAGGGCTGGGTGATGGCGGCCACGGCCCAGGGGAGAGAGGGGATGGGGAAAGTGACTCCCCCCTCACGGTGTCGGTCGTGGTGCTCAGCAGAGTGTCCGGAGGTAGTAGGGTGAGCTGGGAGAGCCGTGGAGCGATGTCCAAAGGCAGGGAGCGTGGATCTCAGCGCTGGGATGACAGGGGAAGATGCCAGAGCAGAGCCCAGGTTGTCTTCCCACTCCAGGAGCCAAGCGAGAGAGCGTCCCCCGCTCCAGACCCCCCTATCCCACCTTTCCTTTTCCGGTTCCCCCCCCCCTCCCCCTCCAGCCACCCCCCTACGAGAGAACATTATCTGTCGTTTTAAGGTGTAGCCACAATTAATTAGCATAACAATGGGAGAAATTCCACAGAAAGAAAAGCGAAGCATTCAACCCCCAACACAGCCAAAAACTTCAAATACACAACCCGTCCTCTGCTTCCTGTGGTAATTCTCTTGAATGGCTATTAAGCATGCGTGGTTGGCTTCTTAAATAAAGTCTGAGGTAATTTTTGACAAGAGGGGTCTTAAAAAGAGGAAGTAAGGTGAGTCTTCCTTGCCCTGAACTCTCGACCTTTTCTATTGATGACAATACAAATGACTTCTGGGAAAACTCCAATTTCCCTCTTTGAATAAGTTTCTGATTGCAATTCTTCGTGTTTCCTTGGATCTACTTACTAGTTTCTTCTTTTCCTGTAGCAAGCACAGCTGAGCAAACATAAAATGACAGGCAATTAATTAAGTTTCACATAACTATTTCAAGCCCATGTTTCTTTTAATTTTAACTAGAATCCTAGTTTTCTCTAAGATTAGTGTCTCAGGACAAGAATAGAGCAAAATTCTGTAAAATGTACAAATGCCCTGACTCATAAAGACATAGTGGTAGAACTTTTCGAAGAGTTTCAAAGCTCCAAAGGAACAGGAGTTAATTATATAAAATGTGCAAAATAAGTATATGAACGCAGGCTTACTATGCTGTATATAACCCATTCAGTTTAATCTCAGTTTCAATTTCAGGTAGTTAATATCGGGAAAAAAATCCTAATTGACTTAATGTTGCAGTTTTCAGGCTGCAACTGCGGCTAAGACTGTCATACCACTGTAATTTCTTTTGTAAATGTGTATACATGTGTTTACAAAGAAGATGACAAAGACGACTTGGTGACACAGTGCAAGCTGGCTTGTACTGGGTAGTGAATTTGGCCACTGATTGGATAAGCAGCCTGACTTAAAAGGCCAGCCCCCAAAGAACAGAGATAGGACAGGATTGGAGACAGACAAGGATTTAATCCAATGAGTTCCAGCCCTGGCTGCAGAGAGCTATTGGTCAGTGGGCTGAGCAGCCTGATCTGTGAACCAATCACAGACGCTTGCCCGGATACATTGAAAGGGGTACAAAAAGCAAGGTCAGAACTGAATAAAGGCTTTTGTCACATGGATCACAGAGTGTGGGATTTTGCTGTCTTGGATCCCACGCCGATCGAACACAACAACTTGGGCTGGAAAAGATGCCTCTGTTTATTCCTAATGGTGTGAACTGATTTCTTTCACGCACTTTGAAGATTGCAAGTAACAGATTGTTTCTAAGCACACAGTATGAAGGAAAATTTAAACAGCAATCTGTTAGGCAATAGAAAGATTTTCTCATTGTCTGTATGAGGAAGATTGTTTCAGGACTCTTGTGAGCAGCAGGGCAAGAGAGCTCAGCAGAAGAACTTTGCACCTGCTTTGCAACATTGAGTAAGGATTAGTTTTCTTTGGTTTTCTGCCTTTTATGAATACACTTGGAAGTTGCAGGACTCTGGTTTAGATGCATAAAAGGCTTAATATGGTTTACCATCCCATATAATGTGTATGGAAATTATTTGAATGTGTTGCATTTCCTTGTATATATCCTAAGTATATCACGTCTGCAAATGTGTGCTGCTGAAATAGACTGTAGAGCTCAGAACAGGTCAGATTAATTTGTTCAAGAATCTCATAAATCTTTGAAGTTTAGGTTGTTGAGGGTTAGCTTGCTCAAAATGTTTCTTCCTGATACTAGTTAGGAGTTATGTTTCACAAAATGTCTTCCAAGTCAAAATGCTGATTTCTATTTTTTTTTTAATTTTCCCCTCTATGAATATTGTGAATTCCATTACACTGTACTATTACAGCCTCCAAGGGAGTTCTTCATACAAATGTGGGTTCCTGCAATTAGCAAAATATTCCGGCATGACTGTACCTTGGGCAGAGACCAGCTGATATTTGAGTCTTTATTCCTGGTGTGATATTTGTAAAGCAGGGTGAATAATTTGCATGGCTAGTGCATGCCAGGCACATGCTGAAATAAACTACATCAATGCTACTTCTATCAAAAGCAGAATTGATCCATTGCTGGAATTACGGTGAGCAGCTTGGAGAATCATACAGGATGTTATTTGATTTGTCTTGTCCATATCAGGCAGGAGACCTGAGTTTTAACATTTTGCCTTTCCTTTTCAAGCTGACTGCCCTTAGTGCTGGGCCATTTTTGGTCTGATGTCCAAGTCCCTCTCTATCTCTTGCTCTACTTCATCTTTCCTGCCTGGATTAATTTTGGATTAAAAAAACCTTAGTAGTCCTACATTTTGCCTGATGCAAGAAGGAGGAAAGTAACTTTGAGATTTTGGAAGCAGGAAGACAATTTCTTGCCCTTTGATGTTATGATAAATCATAGAGGAAAAATGAAAAAAATCCTGTGAGGAAACTTCAGTTTTATTAATTTGAACAGTTGCATTGCTCAACCAACAAATACTAACGGGCCAGATTTATACACAACTTTAAACTTTTGAAGCCATTTAAAATGAACACCTGGAAATATAAACATTTAATTTTATTATATTGAAAGAATAGATGGATTTGAGGGATCAGGACGACGAGGGCCTGAGTCTCTATTTATGCCTTAAGATTTCAGCTTTTATATTTTTCAGATCCTGTACTGCATTCGTGTATAATTCTGAACTCCATATAGTGTTAGTTAACTCATTGTGGGAAATAGAAAAGGTATAAAACTCTCAGAAAGTTGTGTGAAAGCAAATCTCAAGATGGAGAAATGCAAGAATGCTGACGATGCAAGGACAAGAAACAATAGGGCTATGAGCTGTGTAAAGATAGGCCTCAGGAAAATATGTTAAACAAGATAGTAGAAATATGTAAGCTTAATAATGAAGGTTTATCCATTGTTTCAAGCTATTACAAGCAAGCATTGTTCAAAGCAAGAGGTATGTGTAAGTATACTAATTGGCTAGAGCAAACACTTGTCAGCTCTTAATATTATGCTATTGGCTAGAAAGTTGTTAAAAGACTTTGTAACAAAGAGAACTTCATCTGCTGTTGTAAGCGGCTGAAGCTTTCCATCTCCCTTGCTTAGTTCTGTAAAATGAAGCTGACAACTGTGATGGAAAAAAGGCTTCAAGATAGCTGCTCTAGCAGACCTGTCCTGTTGTTTGTGTACATAGATATATGTAAATATAAGATAAGAGAAAAAAATATCCCCGGAACCCAACTCTCTCTTCATGTTTTGGTCAGACAAAACAATTCTTCTAGGCCTGAGATCCAAGGACACCCTCTGCCTCAGGCTGCAAAAAGCATAAACAGAAGTAAATTGGAGGGGAGGAGCAAACTGGAGGAGTATTACTTCATTACCTAAAGCCGTAATTGGAGGATTAATGCCTGATATGTAGATAGACCAAATTTATATCTATCTGAAAAACTCATGACCATCATTCTTTTTGGGTGTAACCCCTTGGGGAGGCTTTACCTCCCCTTAATGTACCTGAAGGTCCTTCCTTAAATAGATCTGCTTTTATCCTTTTAACTTTGTCTGGCCTCTGTTTCTGGATAAGCCTGAAATAGGAATCACTATACATTATATATTGCAGTAAAAGTATGGTTTTAATTTCACTCACAGACTTATTCTGCTCCGTCTGGAGGTGCTTTCACTTGGTGAGAGTGGAACATGGTGAAATCATGAAAAGTCATGACTGAAAAGTAATTCAGTCCTTTTACAGGCTGGTGGGATTTGTTGAGGTATTCAGCAACCTGATCCTGTGGTCTGGAGTCCAGACCAATAGGACCAGGCTATTTTCACTCAACCAAAAAAATGGTCAAGCTTCTGCTTATAGTAGTAGGAAGACAACCAGATCAAAAAATTGGATTAATTTTTTTTTCTGTATAAATGTAGAAACTGGATTTTTGTTTGTTTGTTTGTTTGTTTTGTTTATGGAAAGAGGCAGGGATAAACAATTCCTTAAAAGTTCAGTAATGTTTGAGCACTCATCTGACCTTCAGAATATTTTTTCCAAACTTACTGGTTCATGCCCATATAAGACCCCACGTTTATTTGCCTGTTTGATTGGGGTTTTTTACATATTTGATACTTTTTTAAAGATCTTTGTCAGATTTCAGTATGGAAATCTTAAAAAATTATTAGATCATTTCAATTCAGTATAAATATGTAAATATAACTGCTAGCTAAAAATGGAAAGTTTTGATCTACACTTGTGTGGGTGAAGGGAAAAACCATAATGCTTGCTCCTATCCTTCATCTGTATATGATCTTGGATGTTCTTACTTGATGAAATCTTTGCTTAAACTTTAAGTTTTAGTTTTCTTCTTAACCCCTTTTTTAGGTGTTGTAAAATATGTTGTAGGTTGACTTTGTAAAACGGAGTAGCATACTTCTCCTAGAGACATAAGCAAGCATCTGTGGGCTGCAAATACTGATTTTGTTAGCTAGTGGAGCACTTAGCATTTCTTTGAGCTTCTCTCTTTACTTCTATTTCAATATGATAAAATCAGAATATATTCTTCAAGGTCTGCATTTGTGGAGGCATTTTTCATACACGTGAAGTTAATATACCTGAAGAACCAGTTTGAGATATTCACCCTATTGCATGTGACCTCAAGGCACAGCTCCAGAAAATGGGACTGTGTGGGAATCCTTAAAATCAGAAGGTTTTGGGAAAGCTGCAAAAAACCAGGCCTCGGAGACAGCAAACTGCAATTAGAGCTAAGCGGAAAGCATAAGCAGAAAAGTTATATGAAATGGAGAAAGCAAGGACAAGTAGAACAATGGTCTGTGTATTAACACTTGGCTAGAATAACTCTCTAAGCTGCAGAAAAGTATATCTTGCAAGGTACTAGGAAGGTCTAAGCTTAATAATGGAGCTCTGTGCATTGTATTTTAAGGCTTACAAGTAGGTATTGTACTCGAAATAAGCAAGCATTGTTTTAACCAAAGATACGTGTACTTATAGTGCTTGGATAGAACTACTGTCAATATGTTTTGTGCTTTTGTGATTGGTCAAAAAACTTTCAAAATGCATTGTAACATCACGTTCTCCAGCTGTTGCTGAGGACGTGAGCTGCTGGCGTCTTCCCACTGTCCCAACCTTGTAATGAGACTGATGCTTGGGAGGAAAAAATAATAATAAAGCAGCTCATGATGCGTCCCACAGCAGTCCCATCCCGTTTCTGCTTCTGTGTGTAAAACCCCTGGCCAGCATTAGGACTGTTCTTGCAGTTCTGTGGCACATCTGGCAGCCTTAGCAGGTCCTTCAGGCACTCCAGTGTCTGAAACAGTGCTTGGAACATGCATGGAAGTGTTTCTGGCTTTCTTTTGAACATGTGAATACAGTGGCTCTGTCAGGGTCATGACTCCTAGCACTACTTTTCATATTCTGGTACACAGAATCATGATTTCCTGTGGCAGTGTTCCTGGCTTTATCTTGCATTCGAGGAGCTTGCAGTGTTTGATTTTTACAGTATTTCATTGCCACATTACCTCTTGAGATGTGTATTTTGCAATGCATAGAAGTCATTTTATAAACTAATTACCACCTGCCTTAAGAAACAAAGGTATTTGTAAAAATGTTCCCTTGGCTTGTTCTTCTTTTCATACTGGTCATAAATTTCAACAATGTAGACAGATTTAATCCCGGTTTCTTTATTTCTTCTCTTGTGTAGTTGTTGGGTTTTTTCTCTTCTTCTGTCCTCATAGTGCTTGAAACAATTCTCCAAAACTAATATTACTACTACTGGATTATTAAAAAGACTGTGAAAAGATTTGTGCTAAACTGTGGCATATTCCTGGTTTTATAGCAAGAAATTTGTGTCTTTAAAATTGTCTTATTTACTAAATGTCCTTTGAAATTTCCTGAGGAAGCTAGCCATGTTCCCATGGTTAACCTAGTCATATCACCACAGATTGCGCAGGAACTTTTGTTTTGTGCACTGCAATTGAACTGTATTTGCTTTTGATCTAAAGTTTTTTTCTCTTCAAGAAGACTTCTAGCCTTTTTTTCTGCAGTTTTTTTTCCTCCTTTCATTTTTGCCAACCAGCTAAATGTACCAGAGCTGGCTGTTTCAAGAGTCCTAGTCCCTCTCAGTAGAGTTGTGTTCTGGTTTTGAGGTTTGAGTTTAAGAACTCCTTGCTCAGTGACCGATTCTACTTAGGATACAGATACATCGGGTGAGAGATGGGCTTTTTGTTTGCTTGTTTGGTTGGTTTTCCGAATGCCTAAAGTACTAGAACTCAAGATACCCTGTTAAAAAGCAGTTTCTTGCCTGTATGACAGACAAAAGGAGACAGCGGGTAACTTGACTAACCAGCAGGAGGTGTGCCTCCCTGTTGACATGCTAGAGGAGAGTTTTAAACAAAAAAAATAGTATAAAATTGAGATTTGTCCTACACATCCTTCCAAACTTTGAAGACACATCAGATGTGCCCCTTTCAATTTATGTGGCTTCTGGTGTTTTTCTGGGAATTTCTCATTCTGTAATCCTTGGCAGCTTTCTATACTTTTGACAAGTCCTTCCTAGCTGTGGAAGGACTAACTAGTGGAATCTCCAGTTCTCTTCTATACAGTAGGGAAGGATTGACCAGTTCCCCAAGAGGTTTGGAAACTACAGTGTCTACACTGTTCTTTCACACACATGTCAAACTAGAAACATTTTTCAAGGAGTCCAGGTTTAGGTCAAAGATGGAAGCATCTGTGTTACTCAAATCAGGACTGAGAATGAGGTGCCTCCCAATGAAATTGGCAACAACACCTAACAGAAGAGACGTCTGCCTAAGTGATAGAAATCTGCTATTTGGAAGTTTCCAACTGAAACAATCAGTGTTAAATAAAGCCTTAATACCAGTAACAAATGATTATGCCATGGTAAAGGGTGCAACTGGCCAATCTGAAAGGGCTTATTTTTGCAGACCATTAAAATATAAACTTAGAAATCAATGGGGAATTCACAGGTTTTTATATATATGGTCCATCAGCACTTTTGGGTAGGGATATATTGGAACTATTAGAAGCAAAAATAATATTAAAAAATGGGGAAATTAGTTTGGAGGTAAAAGATCAGCAATATGTGGAACTGTTAAGCTTAATGCTAATAACCAAAAAAACTGAAGTTGAAAATGAAGAAGAAATTATTAAAAAGTAATGGATCAAGTATTCCCTAGGGTGTGGGCGTCTAATATACCAGGGAGAGCAAAGAATGCTCTACCAGTACAAATCCAGCTTAGAGAAAGAAAGCAACCAGTTAGAGTTAGGAAATATCCCTTAAAAAAAGAAGATAGGGAAGGGATTAGTCCAGTGATTGAGAACTTCTTGCAAATAGGACTATTAAGAGTGTATATCTGATTTTAATACTCCTATTTTGCCCGTGAAAAACCTGATGGATGATACAGATTAGTACAAGATTTAAGAGATGTTAATAAGAAAGCTGCCAACCCCTACACCTTGTTAACTCGTTTAACATCTGAACTAACCTGGTTTACTGTTTTAGATTTGAAGGATGCTCTCTTTTGCCTTCCTCTCCATGAAGCCAGACAGAAAATTTTGCATTTGAATGGGAGAATCCCAAAACTGGACGTAAAACTCAGCTCACATGGTGTGTACTATCCAGGAGTTCAAGAACTCTCCTACTATATTTGGAGAACAGCTGGCAAAAGATCTAGAATCCTGAGAAGCTCCATCAGGAGAAGGACAACTGTTACAGTATGTGGACAACTTCCTGATAGCTACCAAAACTCAAGAGACGTGTGGAGTGGATGGTAAGCCTCCTAAATTTTTGAGTCTACAAGAGTATCAAGTGTCCCAGAAGAAAGCCCAGATGGTGAGGCAAATAGTTACCTACTTGGGCTATGAGATTAGTGCTGAACAAAGAACCTTGGGACGGGATCACAAGGAAGCAATATGCCAGACCCCAAAACCCCAGACAGTAAAGGAACTGAGAACCTTTTTGGGCATGACGGGGTGGTGCAGACTGTGGATTTACAATTATGGGCTGTTAGTCAAACCCCTATATGCCTTGATTACGGAAGGAAACAGAGACCTCCAATGAACAAAAGAAGCAACATGAGCCTTTGACCAACTAAAGAAAGCTCTCATGTCAGCTCCAGCCTTGGGACTGTTTTCTCACAAAAAGCAGGGGATTGCTCTGGGAAAATTAGCACAAGACCTGGACTCGTACCAGAGGGCAGTTGCCTACCTCTCCAAACAACTGGATGTGGCAGCCAAGGAGTGGCCAGGGTGCCTCAGAGCTGTTGCAGCAGTAGCACTGAACATCCAAGAAGCATGCAAGTTCACCCTAGGCCAGAAGATAACTGTGCTAGTGTCCCACAAGTGTCTGCAGTCCTGGAGGCGAAAGGGGGACATTGGCTTTCCCCACAAAGACTCCTAAGGTACCAGGCCGTACTGGTAGGGCAAGATTATGTTGAAATTGTGGTAACTAATATTGTGAATCCAGCTTCTTTCCCCAGTGAGAGCATGGGAGAACCAGTGATCCATGACTGCCTGGAGACCATTGAAGCCACCTACTCCAGTTGCCCGGATCTGAAGGACAACCCTCTTGAGGATGCTGAGACCTCTTTTACTGATGGAAGCAACTACATCATCAGTGGAAAAAGACATGCTGAGTATGCGGTTACCACAAGCAGAGAGGTAACAGAATCTGGACCATTGCCAACAAACACCTCTGTGCAAAAAGCTGAAATAATCGCTTAACCCGGACCTTAGAGCTGGCAAAAAGCAAAGAAATCAACATTTATACAGACTCAAGGTATGCATTTGGAGTGGTTCATGCACACTGAGCTATTTAGAAAGAAACAGGACTGCTGAACTCACAAAGAAAGAATATTAAACATGCACAAGAAATACTAAAACTATTAGATGCAGTTCAGTTACCTGAAAAGGTAGCTATTATGCACATCAAGGCACACCAAAAAGTGAGCTTTGAATTGGAAGAAGGAAATGAGCTGGCGGACAGAAATGCAAAAGAAGCAGCTAAAGGTGAGGTGATCATTGAAACAGTTGAGGCAGCTTTAATTCTAGATGGGCAAATTTCTATTGAAGGTAAGCCAAGGTACAATAAAAGGGACAAAAAGCTCATTAAGGAAGAAAACGGCAGTTATAACCAGGAGGAGTGGGCTATTACAGATTACTTTGATTAGTTAGAGGGTCCTGGTTCATTATTATACCAGTTTTTAACAGTTCGGGGGGAGAAGGGTATTTTTAAACGTGTGAAAAGGGAAGCAGTTATACAGTCAGGTCTCCTTTTCTCTGGGATGTACTAAACTTAGAATTCCTCATGAGATTGAAGTGCTCCATCGTAATTTGTACTAGCAGACCAGTAGTTTGGAGTCTGATAAAGTAGCAGAAAATACAGTTTTTTGCCTCCCTTAGGAGGAAGTGCAATGTGCTTTTTCTTAATTAGTTCCATATAATGCTGGAGGTGCAGTTGGTAAGATCTGCTGTCTATATATTTTAGGTCTCTGTTAAGGCTGTTTGTATTTTAAGTTGCACTGGCTGTGTTCACTGTGGTACTTGCTATTCCTGTGGGCCTAGTCACTTCATTGCTTTAGATTCCATTCAGGGAACAGGAGTTTAATCTCTAGAGGTCTGTGTATGTGTTTGGGAGTTTGGGAGGCTATCTGTGCACAAAAAACTCAAGACACAGTCAGAATAGCAAAGGAAGTAAATTTTATTAGTCGCATTAGCAATAAATACATACCAATGCCTGGACACCGGAGAAGCTGCGAAGTAGGAGAAGGAGATAGAGCGTGGCTCCTGAGCAGGAGGGGCAGGAAGGCAGTGCACCTTCAGGGCGTCCCCTGGATAAAAACCGTGTGCATTCTGTCATCCTCTGCCTTCACCCCGGAACCACACCTTATATCATCCTCAGGAGTGGCCAGTTTCAACATCATCTCAGGTGGGGCCAACGCATGAGATAACACCTCCATGCCAACAAATCTGCTTTATTGTATATTGTTCCCCCTTCATAGGATGAATCCCACCAGGTGACAGATACATAGTTTCATTTCTGAAGGTTAGTCCTACCAGCTAACAACAAATTCTTTTTCTGCATTACCTTGTCGACATGCACAACTGAGGATCAAATATATCATGTCTTAGACCCATCTTCAGTCCCTGACACATGCCACCACATGGTCCATGGTTGGAACACATTGATATTCTACCATTCCAACAACGATAGGATGGAATATGCTATCCATTAAAGATTGCATTACAGTCGTGAAATAAGGCATACAACAGATGATACACAAGAATCTCATACCAAAACTATAAAGCTATGCTAATCCTTTTTAAAATCCATTCCAACCCCATGTCCACCCAGCAAACAGGTCCCAATCTGTGTTCACTACAAAATGGTGAGTTAGTGTCTGGATCTTCTGTAGCTGTGCATGGACAGAACTAGAATGGTCACTCAAGTTCATACAGCATAACCCATCAAAGTCTTCACATCCATGTCTATGTGCTAGAAGCAAAAAGTCAATTCCTGCTTAATTTTGTAGCACAGCATGTTTAATATCTAATATTTACATCAATTAACAAATCAGATATAGCTGTGCTAGTAGAATTACTAAACTTTGCCAACCAACAGGCAAGTCTATTCAGACTTGTGAGAACTTTAGCACTAGCAACTCTGGGAGCTAGTGAAGAAGCAGCAATTATCTTGGCAGTATTCTAAAAGTCTACTGTTTCTTGGCAGTCAGGAGAAAAAGCATATATGTCCCTAGTGTGATGGTGATGAGTCCAGTTTTGTTCGATCCATACTACAGCAGTTGTATTAGGAGAGGAAAGGGTTCATTTTCCTAAAGTACATGGTCCACCCTTAATGGCCAATGGCACCACAACCCAAGCTCAATCCCTGCAGATTAAGAAGACAGCTTGTGAGAGTTGCATATGCACACTAGAACTTAAAATTGACGGTGTGGCTGAATTACACCAGTGTGAAGCATTTTGATACCACAGTACTGTGGCATTGACCTATCAAGCAATGAGACCATTTCTTGTACTGATAAAATTAAAGGTAGTACAACTAACTGCATTCTGGGTGCCTAAAATGCAGAGCTCTTTTGAAGGCAAAGCAGGAGATTTTTCCAAGTGGAGATGGCTGTTGCATAATTGCATAATCCTGTAGGTGAACAGGTCACAGACACAGAAGTGTCCTTACATAACTGTTGCGTCTCACGGGAGATGAGAGGAACGCCAATCAAACACATTGTGAATGGATTCTGGGGCATACCCATGCTAAGGCATATGGTATCCTGTCCAATTGCCTTAGCCAGTGTCACTCAGATGTTTTGTTCCAGGGGGCATAAGTTTGGGGTATCCTGTAAAAAATACAAAAAGAAGAATAGTTACCTTCCCCTCTTTCTCCGCTCCTTCTGATTACTCCCTCTGACATAAGATGCTTGGCGCCAGTGCCATTCCCCTTGAACAGCAATAGTAACTGCCTGGTTTGCTTCTACTTCTATCACCTCAGTGGAGATAGGACTAAGTTCCATGGGGGGTTGATACCATACTTTGGCACCTGAAAAACAGAACTCTTTGGGACCCTGAAAAGACAGGGAGGGCATAACACAAAAGAATTGTGTTGATCCTATAGCTCAACTAGGGAGTACTTGGGTGGAAGGAGAAATGTTCTGGATGCCCAACTTGAGTGGCCTCTTAGGCTGTGGCTGGATTTAAAGACTACAGATCCACTTGCTACAAAAACACTTCCTGGTCTTCTGGTGTTCTGATCATTAAATCAGTTTTTACCCACCGTATTTCTGCTAAGTAGAATGTGAGCGTGATTTTCTGTATAAGAGACTTTCTACTTGGGCTTAATACTCTTGACCATTAATATATGCTACTAATGTAACAGGAAATTTGACAGATTGGATGTTTGGACCCTTCATACACATCAAGGGGGTTTGTGCCCCAGCCAAATCACAGACAATTGTTTAAGATCCATACAGCCTCAGATAAAAGGTCAACCCATTTTTTATAGGAGTTGTCTCCCAAATACTTAATTGTTGTTCTAACAGTCCATTTAGGTATTCAACAATGCCAGCTCCTTGTGGATGGTACGGTAGATGCCAAACCCAATTTATTCCCTGGTCCTCTGCCCAAGCTTGTACTTGGTGATTCTTAAAGCGTGACCCATTATCTGATTGGATTTCTATAGGTGTCCCATAGTATAACTCCATGGTATCTTAACAGTAGATTGTTGTATAGCTATTGCTATACCTGCTCAGAACAGCTACCATGACATCTAGAAAGTTATCAACTGCAACGCTAACATAACACTGCCATCTGTGGTTGAGGTGAGTGCCTATGTAATCAAGTTGCCTTATTTCAGCAGGTCCTCTGCACCTTTTAATTTACCCCTCCGGTTGTACCTAGGTTCCCTTATTTGTATCCACTTTCCCCACTGGAGCCAGCTGATCTACTTGTGCACTCCATCTCTTTGTCTCATCTTCTTTTGCAGTGTGAGCATCAACATGGAGCACTTGCACTTCTAGTTCTTCTAAGAGATCCCATATCTTAATCCCAATCTTATGTCTTTTCCCACACAGTTTTTGTGCCTGGTTGCCAATTATCTGCCTGCCATTTATCTAGCCAATTTACAAGTCCCTGTGCCACTGCCCAGGAGTCTGTGTACAGATAACAAATAGCATTGGGCAGTGTTGCATCTGTGGCTTGCCAGACAGCAATCATTTCAGCCAACTTACTGCTACCTTCTTCTTCTACCAATTGAGTCTGTGTAGCTGGACTGAGTGCAGCAGCTCCCCAACTAGGCTTGCCCTGTCTAGTTTCTGCACTACTATCAGCAAACCATGCCATTTGTTTCTGAATGTCAATTAGCTGGTCATAGGGTTTTCCCTACCTGCTATTCAATAGTTGCGCATATATATCACAGGTCCCATGATTAGGTTCGGAGTGTCTTTGACTTACGAGCTCATGTAGTCAGTTGATGAACTCCTTTCGGCCCTGGTTTTGCTCTTTCCTGCATGTACCTGTGCATGCCCTATTTCGTGAGTGGCTACTGGTGCCAAAGCCCATGTAACCACTGGCACATCAGCGTGCACCATCACTTCATGGTCCACAATTCTGTCTTCAGTGTCAAGGAGAGCCAAATACACAGCCAACAAGGCCGTTTCAAATGCTGTGTAAGTGCCTTCAGCACCTGCCAGGCAGCAAGACCAAAAACCCTAATGGACACCTTCACCCCTCTTGGAACTGCCAAAGGCTCCACAGGGCCACATCCCTTGGCACTGAAGAAACTAGTGGTTTGCCAAGAAGATGATCAGTAGAAATATTGCAGAGCTGCTATGTGCATATTAATGGAATGTCAGACAGTGAAGTAATCTTCACCTGTTGCAAAGTACGTGTGCTTTAAACCTCCACTCAGTTCAAGACTAACTCTTGTCATCTCAGACACCTCAGTGAGAGTTCTCACATGGCCATCTGCAGCCAGAGCTGCTGGTGTGGAGACCATCAACTGCTGCTCCATGAGAAATAGACCCCTGCTTCCAAGCGGAGGGATTTCCCAGCCTTGCCTTCATCCCGTGCCTCTTCCAACTCTAATCCACGTACCAAGAGCTGTAAGGAAAGGGACAATATTAACATATTGATTATCACTGTATTTCTAGATCAACTTATAGAAAGTATTCCTTCTTCAACAAAGTGTATCCATTTTTTCACATGCTGATATACTCAGTCTCTGTGTAAACATTGTGTATCTATCTATCTATCTATCTATCTATCTATCTATCTATCTATCTATCTATCTATCTATCTTCTGTGTCTGTTTTTAAAACATTGATTTCAAGGCAGCTGACAGCATGTTACCTGTGATACACTTTATAAAGCACTTCTGCCACTGGCATGTCTGTCAACACCCTTCCATCTCACAACCTTATTCTGGCTATATCAGAATGATCCATATTCTTATTTAATAATAAGAGTTGCAACCCAATACGTTTGCCATAGAAAGGATGGCCTTCGAGGCTTAGACCTGTAGAAATAGCTGATGACAACAGATGGACTTTTCTCAGCCTCCAAATGAACAAAGTATATAGTATAATTTATTTTTAATTATTGTTTTTTCCTGGTTAAAGTAGTTCCTCTGTCAGTAACAAAAAAAAGAAGTCTGGAAACAGCTGATGTCAACTTCAGGACAAGCCCTTGCAGAAGCCTGATTAGTTCTCATCAGTTATGCTCCACTGGGACTGACTCATGGATTTTCCTAGGAAGAGCTGCACTGGTAGGTATCCTGTATTTACAGGGCTTCAGACAGGCTGAATTTCTCTGGACAACAGGGATGGCTGGTGGCATAGAAAATTATATAAACAACATCATTCTCATGGCATCTGTGAACTCCACCTCATAACCTGCCAGCACTGGTGACAGTGAAATGCAAATGAACATACAGGAATCACTCAGTTATGTCATGAAACAAGACGAAATTAAATACTTAAATGTGCAGAGCATTATTTGTCTCAAACAACTAAAACAAATGTTGGAATAGGAGTTGTTTGAAACTTTCTAATCTCAGCATTTTTGGCTCAGAAAATATGAGTTAGATCAAAAGGGAATTTGAATATGAATTTTGCTTAAATCATCCCATAAAAATATAAAACAAAAAAAACCATTTCAGTTGTGTTTATTTAAAAAAATCAAACCAAAACAACAACCCAACAAACAGAACAAGGGACAGCTGTCTTGTTGAAATGAATTGATATATTTCATTTTTGCTCAGCCTGACCATGACCTGAGTCCATCTGAGCTACCATGAAGCTGTTGCGAACAAGGCCAGGCTTCTATCTGAAAGCCACCCGGTTTTTTTGAAACAGAGTAAAGACTTTCTCATAGAAAGTAGCACTCGTTTATTAAAAATAGCTACAGAAGACGGGAGACCCAGGATAAGTCCAGCCCCCGCACAGCAAGTCAGAGAGAACAATTCCGTGTGTCTCGGCCTCAGGCACACGGGGTGCTCCCTTGGACCTGAGTTCTGCAGGAGAAGCAAACGCAACTGTCCAACACCCCCTTTTATACCCACCTTGGGTCCAGAATTGGTGGGTTTTGGATCTTCACAGCGATTGGTCCATTTTGGGGGCTCTTATTGGTCTTTAACAACATTCATTCCTGTCCAATCCTTTCTTCAGGGTGTCGAGAGATTGGACAGGCCCTCTTACCAATCTTCACTCGTGGTGCTGATGTCACTATGTAGACTTCACTCACACGTTGTTACCACCCCCTCACACCTCGTCCTGGACTTCCCCCCTTTAAAACTCTTAACATTAATGTAATTTATTATAACATTTCAATTAACTTCAAAAACAATTAACTTCTTCACAAAGCCACAACAGGGCAACAATTAACTTAGAAAATTAACAACCTTAACTTGCAACAAACTAACCAAATTTTACCCATAACAAAGCCACGAACTTTCTAAGAAATTTCTGCACTTCCTGACCCTGCTTCTGTGGCCAGAGTCCTTACTCAGACCACATCACTCATAACACAATCTACTTAACCTTTAATTAAATCTTTGAGCTACCCCATGGACGGTCCTGATCACTAGTGAGACTGTTCCCAGGGGATATGCCCCTGATTCCCAAGGCACCCTTTGCTGTTTCAATATTAAGGTAGGTGACTTCCCCCAGAGCAGCACTCAGTGGAGACCCTTCTTTTGCTGTATTTGGAAAGGGTCACTAAAATCACTGAACATTTGGATTTTCAGTTTGTACTTGACAAATTTTTTTCTCTCCACTAATGCCCAGTAGCACACTCATAAAGCAAGGTAAGGAGAAAGCATTGAGACCAACAGTGACATAACATGGCTATTATTACTAAGTTGATTTACTGTCACTATGTTGAAATTTCCCATGAAGATTGTGTTTTGGTTTTTATTATTTTTTTTTAATTTAAAGTTGATGGAAACTCCTTTTAAGCCCATCTAAAGACAAGACAACAAATACAAGTAGACTTTCAAACATGCAAAATGCTAAAATTGGTTAATTCCTCAAGGCAAACAAAGACCTCACCAAGAACTGTGGTATTGTTTTCCTCCTGTCACCTCCTGCTACTCACACTGCAGCAGCAGCAGCCACAGCCGCCACAGTTCTCTGCAGCTTTGCTCACCACCAGCTCTGCTTTCACAGCTATTTTTGGCACTACTGCTGTGCAGCAGCCAAGTTCTCAGACCTATTTATATGATTCTTCAGAACTTCCTCCAGCTAGTTGTTATTTTTTTCCCCTGTCCTCAACTCAATATTTTTACTCTTCCTACGTCAACCAGAAGGCATCTAGCCTTGGCCATCATTCCTATCTGCCTGGGCCATTTGCAACAGTTCTTATGATTAGTGCAAGTTCCCAGGTGGGTGAAACAGGGGGGACCCAACGTATTTACTAAGAGCCCATCAAAAACTCTCTGTAGGGAAAACTTAGCCCCTTTAGAGTTGAAAGAACATGGATTTGGGTGCTGCCCCAGAGGAAGGCAGCTCCCAGGCAGTGTTCTGCTGGGTACCTGCTTTGTGGGATGAAGGCAAGATCTTGGGGGTCAAGGGAATCACCAAAACAGAAGAAAAAGCCATTATCCCACTCTACTCAATGCTTGCCAGACCACACCTGGAATACTCTCTTCAGTTTGGTCCTCACAAAGATCTGAAAAAGATGGAGAGGGTCCAGAAAAGGGCAAAGATGACTCAAGTACTGGGAAGCTGCTGCAAGAGGAAAGGCTGAGACAACTGTAGCTGTTTGGCCTTTAGAAAAGAAGGTCTCAGAGGAGATCTTATCACCATATTTCAGTATTTGAAGAGTGGCTACAAAGAAGATGGAGACACCCTTTTTACAAAGGGTCACATGGGAGTCACATGGAAAAGACAAAGGATACAAGTTACTCCTGGGGAAATTCCTACTAGTCACAGGAAGAAAACATTTCACAATAAGAACAAACAGCAATTGGAATAATGTCCCCAGGGGAGCACTGGATTTTTCAATGTCAGACATATCTACAGTTCAGCTTGACAGGGTGCTGGGCCATCTTCTCTGGACAGTGCTTTCACCAAGAAAGGTTAGACCAGATGATTCTCGAGATCTCTTTAAACATGAGATTTTATGATTCCATTTTCCTTCCCATCCTTGTTTTTTACACTCGTTGGGCCTGTGCTAGGTTCCCCATCCTGCTAAGGACTTCACCCAGCACCTGGTACATGCCAAGCCTCTGAGTTATTTAATGTGGAGGGGAAGGTGGAGGAAATGACACTGTGAGAAGTTAGTGCAGAGGTGCTGCGAGCAGACAATTCCAAATATGTCAACAACATCCTGCCCAGCACACAAAGCCCCATTCACTGACAGGCCTGCAGATCCCCAGTGTGAACCCTGTGGTACACAAAGTCCACACAAAGGTCCTGGATGCATATCAAGTGAGTGCAGATATCACATTGTCCACGCTGCTTTACAACAGGGGAAGGCTGACCTCTTTAATAGTCTACTCTTGTTCACGAACAGCACAGCAAATATAGGCTGGGGGCAGGCTGGAGGCACCGGTGCTGCTGGGGCAATCTGTGCCAGTGCCTCACCACCCTCAGGAAACAATATTCAGTCACATTACTGAATTTTGGCCCCTCAAGTTGCTGACTCAGGTTCATCCCCAGATGAGCTCCTGCTGCCCCCATATAGGGCAGGGCTGCAGGAAGGACAGGGCACAGCCAGCAGTTATTGCAGCCCTAAGAAATAGCTGAGTCAGTCCTAACATTTGTAGTTTCCCATCTTCTTACTCTAAATCGGTAATACTGACATTTTTCCTAGCCTACAGATGCACATTGACAATTATGGAGAGGTTTTGGTGAAAAGGGCTGAAGATGTGAAACCACAAAGGTTGCGAGTAGTCCAGAAGAGCCAGAACCTTGAGAAGCACTGAGGTACTGAGTGTGAGTGCTAGCTGCAGAATTCCTCTGTGGGCAATGCTGGATGCAAAATAAACACCAAACCAGGGAAGAGATGCTCTGGAAACAAAAGAGAAAGGCAAAAATCTACAGCTAGGTACCTCAGAAGGTGTTCCAGATAAATACTCCTTTTTGAATTTATTATGTTGCACAGGCTGTTAGAGATCTATAATGGAGGGCTTTATTTCCCCCTCACTGCCTAGAGGTCAGAGTTACTTGGATCATTTCTTCCTGTTACTGAAGTCTGGGACACAAAAAGATGCTCCACATGGCAACTGAAATGGTTTATCAGAGGGTTAAACTAGTAAGACTAAATTAAAGCTAAATTATATAACTAACTCTAGGCTGTAACACAACTGCAAACCCAAAGTGCCAACCAGGTTTGTTAAATAATCATAATTAACTCAAATACATTTCCATTAGCAACTTATCATGCTTTAGAACAGAATTCATTTAGCAGCATGGTTCAAATTTTTATGAATTTATTTTATAGTATCTGGATATCAGAATTTTTTTTTGTATGCAGTCCAGAAGCCAAAACTATGATTACTTTTAGGCTGCAACTAATCAGCTATGAAGCACTCTGCCCATTTCCTTGTGTAAGCACAAGGAAAAGCCAAAACCTGCCAATCTGGGAGATTTTTTAGCAAAAACCTGAGTTTTTGATGAAACTGTTTACTTGTAGCCATTATTTTCATTTCAGGAGAGTTCCCTTGGTGATATTTTTTATTTTCAGTGGGTTAAACACCGCTGCAGCCTTCTGTGAGTAGTAAAAATACTTTAACTTTGCCATTTTCTGGCACATGGGTACACATTTGTACTTTGCTTTGGGCTGAGTTGTTTCTTCATCCAGACCACACCAAAACAGTGCCATCCCCCCCCACCCCCAAACTCTGTTTACCCTTCAGTTCTGTGCATCTCTGCTACCTCACCCTGATCTATAGGAAGCAATATTTTACATTCTGATGACTCCAGGTCTGCACAGTACATCATAATTCCTTATTTATGGCACAGTGACCCTACACCCCACCCTGGCAGGTTTAAAGTGATCATGGACACTACTTAAGACTGTGATGCAGTAACCCTGACCTTGTGGTTAACCTTGTGTTCCTTCAGACCATAGCATTTATTCCTAGAGTGTCTCATTCTTGCTTAAGGCAGCCTCTGTGGCCAGGTTTTTCCAGCACAGCTGGTGTCACAGTGACAGCATAGGGTTCTGCTGGCCTGCTGTGGTACTGGCACACACAAATATCTCCAGCACTCTGCATGCACTGAGTTATTTCTCATTCCCTTATTGCCTGGTTTTCCAAGTTACACTGAAACTTTACAGGATTTGATTACATACTTCAAGATACAGCAGCAGTAATAATCACATCACAGGAGCAGGAATGACCTAGCAGGAGTAACCCCAGGTTTATTACCTCACTTGCTTCCTGCCAGGTCTCTGTGCTTTTATCATCAAAGTGGCATAAACACAGAATGGTTTGGGTTGGAAGGGATCTTAAAGCTCATCTTGTTCCAACCCCACTTCTACAGGCAGGGATGCTTTCTGGTAGACCAGGTTGCCCCAGACCCCATCCAGCCTGGCCTGGAGAACTTCCAAGCTTCTCTGAGCAACCTGTGCCAGTGCCTCACTAATTTCTTCCCAATATCTCATATAGCCCTGCCCTCTGCCAGTTTGAAGCCATTTTCCCCCTTGTCCTGGCACTCCAGGCCCTTGTCAGAAGACCCTCCCCAAATTTACATTTGCTGATCAGCTTAAAACCAGCACTAAAGACAACACAGAATACTGCTCCTATTTTTAATCTTTGTTTTTTCTTTCCGTAGCAGGATGTATCCTCCGAGAAAATAACACTAACAAAGGAAAGCTTCTGCTTACACAGATTCAGGTCTTCAGGGCTGTCTCTGCACTGCACTGCAATCTGTCCTTAGAAACACCAGTGCCAGAAGGAAACTAGACACTATTGCAAAGAGGTCCAAATCAAATATGTAACATTACAAGCCCTAACAAACAAAAAACTCACTTGAAAGCTACAATCCTTCCTGCTCAAGGCCATAATACAGTCATGTTCTTGGGCTCATCTTAATTGGGCTCAAAATAGCTCATGAATGCCCAGCCCGGTGCAGCTGACACCAACACCCAACCTACACCAGCAGCACCAGTCTGGCTCCAGTGTTTGGGCCAATACAGCACATTGGGAAGGCAGAACTCACCCCACACATACCCAGGGTCAGAAACACAGCTGCAAGATCTGCCAAGTCATCCAGTCTTGAGTTTGAGTGAATTTACAAGGTGGTCTAGCAAGCCTTGCTCTGTGTCACCAGCAGTCATGAAGAGCTGGATGCTCCAGTCCAGCCCAAATGACCTTTAATGGAAAGCAAGACACTGGGAGAAGGGAGACAGGGTACCTCTGCCTTGACATGAAAATCCAGGACCAGGACTTCTACAGCCCACAGTACAGAGTGACCAACAGTTACAACTCCTAATCCAAAAGCTTATCTATACTCCAACTGTATTACCTGCATGAAAAATAGCATTAGTCACCAGGGATTTTTTTAGTTTTTCCCATGATGTTTCCAATGCAAAAGAACAGATATTATCAAGCAGGTTTGATGACTATTAAAGTGAAATACCCTATAGTCTTTTTTGTCCCTTTCTCCATGTAAGTTCTTAGTTCTAAACAAAGAAAAGCAGACAAGATAAATTACTGAGGAAGATGTACTTCAACAAACAGATATACTTCTTTTTTCCTAAAACTGTCTCAATTCTATTTATACTGGCTGGGAAGCAGTACCCTCCATTCTCCTCAGACAATAAACCAACCCTAAGCTAATGATGCCGTTCCTGCAATAAAGGTCATGGGCCTGGTTTTGCTGGGGCAGACACTGAATGCTGTACCCAGGCCAGAGCTCAAAACCTCATTTAAAGTGGGCTAAGAATCAACAGTTTAAGTAATTTGATGAACAGGAAGAAAAGCACTTAGGGAATGTTTTTTTTCCCAAAAGAAAAGAGGAAAGTTGGAAACCTTGCGGGTCATCTTGAGTGCTTCCTGCAAAGGAAGCCACATGGAGAGCTGTGCTGCAGCAGCAAAGCTCCACCTGGGTAAAACCAGGACTTTGCTCCATCTCCTTTAGGCTACACCCAACCGGGAAAGAGGGTAGTTCAAAGAGAGAAGGGATGACTCACCACTCAAACCCATCTGCAAAAATGGAAGTTGTCAGTTTTCCTTTCTCCCTGGGTCCTCTTGGCTAGCTCTGGTCCTCGGGGGATGGAGAAATGCCAACAAGGACAAAGGCAAAAGACCAAAGGAGGCTCTTTCTCCCGTGGGAAATGGTTCCACTGTTTATTGTAGCTTCCAGGTGGGAGGGGAGAGAAAAGAGACCAAACAGAAAATGGCAGGAGGTTTTAAGCCCAGGGAAAGGGGAGGGGGAGGAACAGGACCCTGACCAATGGGATACAACCGAAGGGGAGGGGTGATGGGAGGATGAAACCACATCACAAACTTGGGGGGGGAGAACAGAATAGACCATTCAGTGCAACTTAACAACCATGAATTCTGTGATACGAAACTAACCACCCAGTGCAATACAATATCTCCCCCTTATTTGTAAATAATGTTAAAAAAGGGTGTCGGGCTTATTCTGATTCCGAATATGAATTTTTCCACCACTTATGATTTGTGGGCTGGTTAGATTGCCTTTGGTCTGCTAACTCCATGTGGTTGACTTCTGAGGTAGTAGGGATTAAACTGTTAATGGCTTTAAAAATTAAGTAACGTAGAACTCTGAATGCCAACACTATTAGAAAAATAACAAGAAGAAATGACAGAATTGTTTTAACTATTTAAGTCCACCACCCCATGAGTCTCCAGCCTTTGAACAGTCCACTGAACCAGTCTTAGGACTCTTGCTTTACTCGTCCAATCATGGTTTTCATTTCTCAGAGGGCTGCGTGGATGTTGGGAGCTTTTGAGGTTAGGTTCAGGCAACAAAGTACTTCTAATTATGGCACTCGTGTCCATGCAGCAGCAGGAGGAGGAAGTCTATGGCTGCATGATTTTGGAGTGTGTCCTGCCTGGTAATCTCCTCATCTTCCAGGAGGGAGCTGATGGTGGTAGATGTTAAGTTTGCCTGTTTGACCACCCAGCACTCTAGGTAGCCCAATTCACCTAGAGCTTTGGCTGCTGTGACCCATGCAAGGAATATTGAAGCAGCAATTCTTTTTTACCTGGCCCAATGAAAAAATTTTGGAATCACAATTTGGGTCCAATTTGTCAGCACTGTGCTTTTGAATTTTGTTGGCTGAATTGTTTTTATGAATCCATTTGCCAATTAAGGTTTGATTAGGTGCTAACAGGAACAACCGCCTGATGGTACATGGCCCTCCTAAAAGTCAAGAAGGGATTCCTGTCCATGCTCGACCTCCACAAGTTAGGAACAGACCCTTAGGGAGGTTTTTGGGATGTGAATGGTAGAGATTGTCTGCTGTAACATGGCTCAGAATATAACACCACTTTTTGGCGGTGAATTCCTCCCAAGATTACAGTATGGTGTGAAAGGCTTTAGTGTTAGATAATGGGCTGAAGGTAAAGTGAATGCAGTATGGTGCTGGAGAGGAACCCAATACCTCTAATTCTTGGGGTTCCTGAGCTGCTTTGGGCAAATTTGGTAGCCATTCTTCTACAGGGTTCTTAACCATTACAGCCCACTGATGACGCTTTTTGCATTCTCAGATGTTGCATGACTTTGGACCTGGGTTAGGCATAGATGTGTCAAAGCTGGCTGGATATTCTCCAGCTTACAATGGAATTTCTACCAGGCAGGTAGACATAAGATCTCTTGCTGCTGCAGTGGACAGGCATATATTTTCTATTTGGAGCATCTGTGCCAGGGTCACCCAGATGTTTTGGTGTGGCTGAGGGATGATCCACATGTCTGTCAGACTGCTCAGCACGAACTGGATGACAACTTGGATAGGGCTCACTGTGAAGTTGGGGGGGAGGTAGGTTTTTTTCTAAAAATAAAAACAAACATTTTAAAGCATATTAAAAGTTCCTGTGTCTGCTGGAATGTAACCAGATCAGAGGAAGGTTTTCTCTCCACTTCTGGCGGTATCTTCTTTTTGAAGCAACAGTTACTTGCTTTTTATCGCCTTCTGCTGGAGCTGAATTTTTGGGGATGAAAGGTTTTACTCACTTTTGGGTTATCCAACACGGGCCTGAGGGGGTAGATACGCACGCATAGCCATGCCCCCAGGTAACAAGTTTGTAAGGGCCCTTGGTCTCCCAAGTTTCTGGGTCCTTTAATAGAACTGGTGGACACTGAGACAACTTAAACTGATCACTGCTGTTAAAGTGACATACTACCAGAGGACTCATATTTTCCAAAGAACAATTTAGAAAATTAATTGTAAATACAGCTTTGCAGAGCTTTTGTTGTGATGACATCCACACTGTTGAACCGCTCTGTCTAGCCAGGACTTGCTTGAGCATCTGGTGGGCAAGCTCAATCACAGTTTGACCTGTGGGGGAGTGGGGGATGCCAGTTTTATGTTCCACCCCCCACTGCTGGACAAACTCTAGGAACTCCTTGGATGCATACACTGGGCCATTGTTGGTCTTAATTTCCATAGGGACCCCCAGCACTGTAAAGGCCTGCACTAGGTGTTGTTTGGCATGCACAGCCCTTTCTCCTGTGTGGGCAGAGGCATAAACTGCACCTGAATATGTGTCAATGCTTATGTGTACATATATAAGGCGATCAAAACTGGGAATGTGTGTTACATGTGTCTACCACACTTTGCAGCTCCCAAGACCTCAAGGGCTAACCCCAATACCCAGTGATGGCATGACCTGGAGCTGGCAGCTGGAACAGGTACCATAATGGCTCAAGCCTGACTCCCTGTTAGTTGGAACTGATAGATCAGACCTGGCACATTCTGATGTTATTGCTAGTGGCTCGGCTTTGCCTGCTGGAAGATGTCTGGGAGGCACACCCTTTTGGCTGGGGTGGCCAGGGAGTCTGCTTTATGATTCCCTTCTGCGATTTCTCCTGGCAGATCGGTATGTGACCTCACATGCATGACACAGAACGGATGCTCTCGATGTGGAGCTAAATAAATTAGTTTTGAGAGCAACCTGAAGAGATGCTCATTCTCGATATCTTTGAGAACTGCCTGTTCCACCCTGGACACTACCCCAGCCACATAGGCTGAATCGGTTACCAAATTAATTGGCTCTGAGAACTTATCAAAGGCTCTCACAACTGGGCCAGTTCAGCGACCTGGGGTGACCCCTCCACAAACTTAACATCAGCTTCCCAATGCTGAATCTGGGGATTTCTCCAAGTCATCACCGACTTGTGGGATGCCCTGGACATGTCAGTGAACACTGTGAGAGCTTTGAGCGGCCTATGGCTCCTTTTCTCATGAGAAATGAGGTGGAATTCCTTATTAAACAATTTTTATGATGGGGCCTGGACTGATATTTGTCCACTGCAGCTGTCCAGAGATAATTGGAGGTTGGCACTGCTTTGGAGCAGGTGCTCAAACATCTTCTTGGTCAGTCTCTCAGGAGAGTTCTTTCCCTCCTCAGAAAGTCTGACTGGGAGGCGAATACACACAAAGTCACAACCAGCCAGCTCACGCAATCTTATCTTGACTTTCTGGATCAGCTGAGCCATCAGCTCTTGTGGCTTGGTGATGGTCTTGGATCATTGGCGGGGGAGAAAAACGCACTCTATGATTAAGAGTGAATCTTCCTGCTCTTAGATCCATTGGAATATCAAACCATGCAAGTGTGGCAGCTTTCCCAGGACAATTAATTTGAAAGGCAGCTCAGGCTGATAATGATGAGCCGGCCTCTCAGCCAAAGCCTTCTGTGCCTTTTGGATTGTAGCTTTTGCCTCTGGGGTCAGTTCCCTGGGAGACACCAGCTCTCTCTCTTCTTTCAATAAACTGAGGAGAGGGGTTTAGGTCCTTGTTGGTGAGGCCTAACCAAGGCCTGACCCAGTTCAAAGACCCGCACAAGGAATGGAGATCCGCTAGGGTTTTGGAATCACTATCGATTTCCAATTTTTGTGGAACAACAGTCCACACAGTGATCTCCAAGCCCAGGTACTTCCTAGGTGGCATCCTTTGGATTTTGTCTTCCTGCAGCTAGAATCCAGCAGAGGTTAAAACTTTATACTTCAACACACAGTTGACCTAGTGATTAGAGTCATCAGGGGCGCACACAAGCACATCATCCATGTAGTGGAGAATGATGGCCTCCCTTTTTTGGGTGTGCGCAGGGGACAGCAATGAGGCTACATACCACTGGCAGATGGAAGGACTGCATTTCATGCCTTTCAGCAGTACTTTCCAGTGGTAGTGCTTCACTGGGACTTCTCGATTGATAGTAGGAACTGAGAAGGCAAACCGTGGGGCATCTTCTGGGTGTAGGGGAATTTGGAAGAAACAGTCCTTGATGTCCAGGACAGCCAATTGCCAATTTCAGGGAAGCATCATTGAGGAAGGCATCCCAGGTTGGAGTGACCCCATGTCCTCAATTATTTTGTTTATTTCCCGGAGGTCATGGAGGAGCCATCACTTATCCTTCTCTGGCTTCTTAATCACGAAGACTGGGAAATTACAAGGCCTGGTTGTCTCTTCTATGTGGCCTTTGGCCAATTGCTCCTCCACAAGCTCCTTGAGCACCTCAAGCTTTTCCTTACTGAGTGGCCATAGATTTACCCAAACTGGAGTGTCATCCAACCACATTAATTTGGGGGTATGGCACTCCACAGTGGCTGCCTCTAAAAATCCTGGGGAGTCTCAGGGATAACTAATTTGACCCCCCACTGGGACATGGTGTCTCTCTCCCACAGGGGGCACTTGTAGTCGGTGACAAACGGGCAAACACTGGCTCGTTTCCTGTCCGGCCCCTCAATTTGTATAACGCTTTTTGAGATTTTTGCCAATTTGACCCCTCCTGCACCTTGGATTTTTCCAGACATGGGTTGCAAGTCCCAGTGTGACGACCACACCCTCTCAGGTATGACAGTCACATCTGCCCCTGTGTCAAGCAACCCTTCCACGTGGAGATGGTCTGTTCCACTGGTTGCGTCCTGTAATGGGTTTGTCCTCGCCAAGCACTTCTGCCCAGTAAATGTCAGATGCTTTTTCATCTACTGGGACTTCTGCTGAAATGGGAATGGCCTAGGCAAGGATTTGTCCCTTGGCCAAATAGAAGGGTGGCTGAGGGCAGCACACCAGGAGAACGAGGTGAGTTATGTCTCCCTTGATGATCATGGGAGCCACCTCAATCTCCATGGGTGTGTGTGCGGTGTCCCCAGTAACAAAATACTCACTGTCCAGTCCTGTGTGATTTATCTCCAATTCTCCTGAGTCAACCAGCAGGTCCACTCCAAGGATTGTCCAATGGGTAGACCTGAAAAGAAATGCTTTGGTAGTCACAAGCCTGAAATGTCCATGAGGCTGCTAAACTTTGTTACTACAGTTATCATTTTTATTTTTCTGCTGACCTGTACCCTGCTTCCTTTCCTCCCCCTTTTTTGTTAAGAGAGAGGCTTTCCCCACTTTGGAACTGCATGTATATCATGGCGTGGGGCGGGTCCATGCTCTGATCCTAGTTTTTTTGTTTGTGGGTCACTTGTTCTTTTTGATTTTTCTTCTTCTGCTGCTGGCTTTGAGGACAGTCTCTGGCGAAGTGTCCTAGCTTCTTACACTAGAAGCAGATGACATGTTGAAGCTGTTCTGGAGACCTCTGTTGCCTCTTTACTTCTGGCGTTACAGCTGCTGCAGTTTTCAGGTTTGCCAGTCTTAGCCTTTTCTCTGGTGCACTGAAAAGCTCCGCTTTCTTGGCACATGCTTCTATCATCTGTGCTAGTGTAGACAGAAGATTGATAGGCAGTCCTAAGATTACCCTGCAGCAGGCTTCGTTGACATTCATCTGAGCCGTCTCCTTAATTAATTCTGCCTGTGCCACTGGGTCTTCTACTTGCCTCTCCACTTGTGCACGAAGCCAGTCGAGAAACTGCAAAAATGTTTCTGAGGCAAACTGTTTAATATCAACATAACTACTCTTAGTTTCAACTGTTGGTAATTGGTTAAAAACCTTTTCTGCAACTCCACAGATTTTGTCTAAGATGAATTTGGATAACACCCGAACTTAGTCCTCGGGGTTAGCCCACTCCACCTCGCCTCACAGATGTTCATAGGTGATCTCATTTCCATCTGCATCTGTTGTGCCCTGGGTGCTTTGCTTAAGTTCCATTAGGAGTCCCTTCAGAGATCTCTTCCAGGTGCTTTCCCATAGCTTGAACTCTGAGGGGGTTAGGAGACACCAGAAGAGATATCAGAGGTCAGCCGGAACTAATTAATTTGATGTTAAGGTTGCTTTCATGATTCCCTTAAAGATTCCACTGCCTCGGCCAAACTCCCTTTGGGTTTTGCAAATTTCTTTTTCATTTTGGTAGGAAAAAGTCTGATAGCGTCTCATTCCATTTCTCCTACCAGAATATATGACAATATATGGGCGGCTGAGGGTATGGCTTCCTCTTCCTAGTCCTGATCTCCAAGGCCCCTCCCCCGGGGTCCCCCACCGGGAGTGCCCCCCTCTCCCGCTCCAACCCAGGTGGGAAACAGGAGGGGGCCAACCCTCCTGTGGGAATTGGGAGGGAGACACCACCACCCCCCCCCCCCCCCCCCCCGTGGGAGCATGGGAAACAGTAACAGGAGTGGGCATGGAGTTGCTCAGGAAGGAGGAGCAACCGTGGGAACTAGGATTACAACATCTGTAGGTGGAGTTGCAGCATGACATCATGCAGGGCAGGAACATGGAGGAAGGGGGAGGTGTGTCCGAGAGAAGAAAGGGATTGTGGGATGGGAAAGGGTTGGAGGTGGGGACATGTGGGTAAAAAGGGTTGTGGGAAGAAGAAAAGGAAGATGGAGGGCTCACCACGTGGCCAGCGCCATCTTGGATCCCTGCCACGTGGTTGCTGCCATGTGGGTGGGTGGGGTCATTTTTAAAGCTAACAAAATGCCAAATTTGAGGTGTAATAACTGGTTTAGAGGCGTGCAGGGAAGGTTCTCTGTCAGTGTGCGCACAGCTGTCAGAGCCAGGGTGCTGAGCGGGAGGCGGGGGACCAGGGAAACAATGGCTGTTCTGGGTTCCCTGCATTTCTTGGGATGTCCCACACGTCTCATCCAGCTCAGGGGCTGAGGGCTTGGGAGAAGGTTAGGAAAAACCGAGGGAGTTTGCTGTAGCTTTCCCTTCACTTCCCTCTTAATCAAGTCTTTGCGAATTAAAAGGAACAAGGGAAGAAATTTGAATACTGTTTTGTCTCCCCGCTCCACTTTGAGAGTTAGTAGGTCTCTGATTTTGTCCCAGGAGGAGACAGAATCTACATTTTGCAGGGTAAACTGAAGGAAACGAAGAGATGACCAGCACACAAATCGCTTTAACTGTTTCTTGAAAATTGTAATTTTCCCACTACTTAAGATATCCCGAATTTGGGAATATATGCTCTTTTGTAGCAAAGAAAACTGAATGGAAATCCTGATGTTAAAAGCAATCCACACAATCAGATCTACCTTCCTTTGCAGTAAAACTGTTCACAACCAGTCCAGGGACGGGTCCACCATTTTCCCCTCCCCCCAACCCTGTGGTAGGAGGAGAAACCACGCCAGCAAACTGTGTAACTTTTAAATGGTGTTGCGCCACCAAAAGTGCACCGCTGCCCACAGCTCGCGGTGCTGGCGGCTCGCACCACTCACACTCCTTGCAGCTCGTGTGCTGCTACCACAGCTTGCGCCACAACTCACAGCTGCTCCCAGTGCCGAACCACTGTGCCTGCCGCGTCACTATTCCAATCCATGCTGCGCCGCCCGCAGCCTGCGCTGGTCAACAGGCTGCCCACACCACTCTGCGCACCACCTCTGATGCCACCTGTGTGCCGCTGCTGCTCCTTGGCTCATGCCACCGCTCATGCTGGGCTGCCCACACACCAGCTCTGCTCACCGCACAGTGCCCCTGTCTCCCGTGGGGACCCCCCTCCCCCCCAGTGTGACCGGGGGCTATTTCGGGGTCCCTGCTAACAGTGGTGAGGGGTAGTCATCACCCTCTTTGGCTGGCTGGAATTGCTGCAAAGGAAGTCCTTTGATGGGGGTGGACTCTCCTTTGGGCTTAAGATAGGCTACCAGTCTCGTCCTTGTAGGCGTTGCTGCACAAAAAGCAGTCTGTTGCTTCCAAAGTAACTGATAGTCCAAGGGCTGGTACAATCCACACGTGGATCCCAGCCATTGTGTGCGTCTCTGACCTCGTGAGAGCCCCACGCTTGGATGCCAGTTGTCAGTTTACCTTTTTCCCTGGGTCCTCTTGGCTAGCTCTGGACCTTGGGGGATGGAGAAATGCCAACAAGGACAAAGGCAAAAGACCAAAGGAGGCTCTTTCTCCCGTAGGAAATGGTTCCACTGTTTATTGTAGCTTCCAGGCGGGAGGGGAGAGAAAAGAGACCAAACAGAAAATGGCAGGAGGTTTTAAGCCCAGGGAAAGGGGAGGGGGAGGAACAGGACCCTGACCAATGGGATGCAACCGAAGGGGAGGGGCGATGGGAGGATGAAACCACATCACAAACTTGGGGGGGGGGAGAACAGAATAGACCATTCAGTGCAACTTAACAACCATGAATTCTGTGTTACGAAACTAACCACCCAGTGCAATACAACAGGAAGTAATTTCCCAGCTGTGAAACTCACTTGGGGTGTAAGTGCCTTGAAATAGCAGCTGTGACTCTGCACTGTAAACAGCTGCTGCTCTGTGTGCTTGATGTGCAGGAGGGATACATGCTCGGGACACAGACAGGGCCTTGATAGCCTTTTCTGTGAAGACGTTTTTCCTAATATCCAACCTAAACCTCCCCAAGTTTGAGGCTATTTCCTCTTGTTCTATCACTTGTTCCATGGGAGCAGAGACTGATCCCCATGTGACTCCAACCTCCTGCCAGGGAGTTATGGAGAGTGAGAAAGTCCCCCCTGAACTTCCTTTTCTCCAGGCTGAGGCCCCACTCCCAGCTGCCTCAGTTGCTCCACATCAGACTTGTACTCCAGACTGTTTCCTGGCTCTGTTGCTTTTCTCAGGACACACTTCAGCCCCTCAGTATCTTTCTTGTCACAAGGGGCCCAAAACTGAAGCCAGGGTGTGGGGTGCGGTCCTACCAGTGCCCAGCCCGGGGGACAGTCACTGCCTTGATTTCTGCACAGCAGGAGCTGTTTTTATTTGCACCGTGTATTTGATATAAAGTTTTGTTGGAGCCAGCTCCTCCAAAGCTCCTTCATGTGTCAAGGGACCTCCCGTATCAATGCTCATTATCACCAGGCCGTCCCAAACTACAATTTTATTAACCACACCACTTGTCCAGAGAAAGATGGTGTAACAGCTGCATGGGAAGCATCAGCTATTTTATGCAATGCTGTTTATTGTTTCAGAAAAGCAACTTTCAGAATGGTATGGTTGCTGCCATGTTTACTGACCTCAAGAAGACATTTGGCTGTGCCTTTTCTTTCCTCTAAGGGAGGGAAAAATATCAGGATGAGAAAATTGGTGTATGGTAGTGAAGAGGAGAAATTGAGCAGGACTGTCACTGACTCAGGCTCCTCCTCTGCACCCATTTTGGCTTCTCCCAGAGGCTGAACTCCAAGGGTGGAGCAGATAAGACAATCAGTTTCTATATCTTATCTCTTGTCCATTGCATTATCTTAGCACAAACACACAGTTGATTTCTCTACTGGTCAGTTAAACTCCCTTGGAGGGAGCAGCAGCCACGGCATAGCCTGTGATGCAAATAGGACTGGGAGCATCTGGTCCATCCTCCACTGACCTTGCTGGCAGAGGTGGCAACACTCTCCCAGGAAAGGAACATTGCTGCTTGAAATAACTTGTTTGGAATTATAATGTCTGTCTGCTTTATTTTCTGGAGCTTGCAGTTACCCTTTTCTTACAGGGGCATAGAACCAGTTCAGTTTTATCAGCTCCAGCCACCTCCATCATCACTAACCTCATGCCATGACAATATTACATCACTCCTCAACAAAGGATGGCACCAGGATTTGGGTTCCTGAGGACAGACATTCCTGCAGCTTTTCACGGGCTTGGTCCAGACAGGCAAGGATAGTGATTGTCTAATAAACTAAAGGCACACTGACACCATGTTAAAATCAATTTCACCCTTCCAGAAAGGCCAGTTCAGTTCTTCCCATTTGCAGGTGTCATTGCCTCAATAATGACAAGCATGTAATTAGCAGGCTCCCCAGGCCCATGCTGATGCTGATGCTGGCAGGACCATGCAGCCTGTCTCTCAGCATCATGGCCTAGCAAGATTGGGGTAGGATGAAGCCCAGGATCCATGAATCTTTAATTTCCAAGGCTCATAGCCCACATTACCCAGGAAAGAGCAATATTTCAATTGTCCCCAGGAAGGACATTTTTTAAGTTTGCAGGACATGGAGGTCACGAGGTAAATGCTTTAGGTGGCCAGAATATAACAAATGCCTTTCAACAGGTCTTATGGGAAACCCAGAGAAAAAAAGGCAGAGGTTTAAAGTTTGTCACCTCCAAATCTTCCTGCTCTGTGCCTTCCACCATCAGATGGTGCAAAGGCAAAAGTTGTTTCATCTGTGGAGCCATGAGCAGACAAAGCTACTGAGCCATGTCCAGGGATCAGCAGCAACCTCTCACCCACTCCACACAGTGCTATGAGATTATGGTACTCAAGACTATCCCTTTCCTGTAACAGTCTGAGAAAATTGGTTTTGCAGCCCTTCAGTCATGTTAATTTGCTGATGGAAAATAAAGTGTTTGTAAGGGAAAGCCATTTAAGTGGGCTTTATTCCGTTTAATCACTGTGTTAATTATATAGGAGATGAGCACCATTTACATTGTATAACTAGAGTATAAATCTCCTTCAGTAGGGTTCACTTAGAACGAAAACATCTCACTCATGAAACCACCTTCTCTCCAAGAGTGTCTGTCCCAACAGCTGTCAGAGGTAAAGAGAGAGAAGAGGCTACCACAACCATGAAAGTCAATAAAATCACACAAGGCGTTCCCTTTTCTCCAGGGACATGGTTTCAGCTGGGAGAAGTTTACTTTGGCAGAATAAGTTGTAGACATATTTTGCTAAAATAAATGAAAATGCAAAGGATCTATAAGGCAAAGAAGACTGACTCAAATTTGTCTGAAATAATGGAGATAGAGCACTTTTAGCAGCAGCTTAACTGCCCCTCAGGGGAGGACACGTCACGTCTCCTTTGCCTCCTTTTCTTCAATCAAATTCACTTGCAGTTTTTCTACCAGACCCAGCCCACTTCTGCCCTCCTGCAAATCCCTCTTATGCATCTCTCGTCTACAAATAACCCTGTCTCCAGGTTTCCTCTGGTCTCCAAGGCCTCATGTTACTACCTGCACTCGGTGTACAATGATTTTCCCATAATGGTCCATGACACTCACTAAAAACCTGAGGTATTAAAAAAAATTACTGCATTTGCTTTATTTAGTTGTTGTAGGTGAGCTGGCTCCAGGACAGGGCTGTGTCTGGCAGATCTCCATTGCTGCTGTGAAGTGATAAGTGCAGCAGCTGCAGCAGCTCAATATGGGATGGGAAAGGGTGGGATAGGTATGAGAGAACAAGCCATGACAAACATGAAGCAGGAGACTGTCAGTGGCTCTGGTTTATCAGGAGTTTCAAAGATGTGCATACACCTCCAGGCCCATGAAGGAAAAGAAACCCCACAGACCTGCCTGGCACACATCGTGGGTCCCAGAGTGACACAGATCCAAAGCCAGTTGTGTTTTTCCTGTCTTTATACATCTTCCTTTTCAGCCATGCTGCAGTTCTTCACTGTCACACCACAGACATGAAGCTGACCTAGATCCCTGGGCATAAACTCAACACAGGGGTGAATCCAATGGTTTGACTTGCAACCTGTGAAAAGGCCCCAACCTGGGAGATGTGACACCCATCCTACAGCTCAAAGTCACTGCTGGGGGCTGATTTTGGCTTCCAGAGGAAAAAATAATGGACAAAACCAAAATGGATCCATGTCCAGGTTTTGGGAACTGGGAGTGAGGGGGTTGGGAGGGGGGGGTGGGGTGAGGCTGGGGGTGAGGGGGAGAGGAGAGGAGAGGAGAGGAGAGGAGAGGAGAGGAGAGGAGAGGAGAGGAGAGGAGAGGAGAGGAGAGGAGAGGAGAGGAGAGGAGAGGAGAGGAGAGGAGAGGAGAGGAGAGGAGAGGAGAGGAGAGGAGAGGAGAGGAGAGGAGAGGAGAGGAGAGGAGAGGAGAGGAGAGGAGAGGAGAGGAGAGGAGAGGAGAGGAGAGGAGAGGAGAGGAGAGGAGAGGAGAGGAGAGGAGAGGAGAGGAGAGGAGAGGAGAGGAGAGGAGAGGGCTGGCAGGAGCTCCTCCCAGCTTGTCTGGGAGTTGCTTTGGGGCAACTCCTCCAGCCAGCACTCAGGGCCGCCTGCAGGTCTGCAGTCCCCAGAGGTATACACAGCTCACCTCCACACTCCTTCTGTCCTCTCCTTCCAGCCTCATCTCACATGAGCTTCCCTATGAAATTCCAGCCAGAAGAGAAGTCATCAAAAAGAAAGCAGCAGGAGCACTGGAATCAGCACTGGGGGGAAGAAAGGTCCCTGTCCTGTGCATCCCCACACCTAGGGGCTCCCCAGCAGAGCTGAGGTTCTTGCAGAAGGTGCTGAGGAATGGCCAAAAGCCCCGAGCAGAAAGTATGTTGTCCTACACTAATCTCTCCTCCCGTGTCCTCTTGCAGGAAACCCCACACTTAATACAAACCCTGAGAACACGCCTAAAGGTGCCCTGCACATCTGAGAGTGGAGCTGTGGCCACATGCTGCCTTCAGTCACACAGTTTGAGATACACTTGACTCTACACAGATATTTTGGGCTAAATAGAATACTTGAAGCTGATTTATAGTCAGTGAAGACTTGTGGAGCATAGCATACTCAGCTTGAACTCAAAGTAGATGTTGAAGCAGTTTGAGGTGGAGAGGCAGAGAGCCTCTGAGGAGAGGACATATTAGAAGGATAATCACCAAGGATAAATGTTTTGGCAACTCGCATAAAGGTCCTTGACGTTTTCTAGATCACTGAGATATGGCTGGGTCAGGATCTGGCAGAGGGCAGGGAGTGACAGCCCAGAGGGAGCCAGCACTTCTGCAGTCACCCATGGAGATGCATTGCTCTAGGGGCAGAGAGCTGTGAGCAGCTAGGACAATTCCTGAGGAGTCCCTTCTCCTCCCCAGCCTGCACAGAGGGACCAGAAGAAATCCCCATGGAGTCTGCTGGCTGCAAGGTGCTGTTTTGGAGGTGTCCTGGGAATTCCTACCTGGCTCTCTCACAGGCTGTGAGCCAGGACAGAGGTTGGTCTGAGCATGCTGGCCATGCTGGTATGCTAGAAGCTATGGTTTTGAGTAAACATTTCTGTTCTAAAGGCTTTTCTTAGTAACCCAGTTAGATTATTACACAAAAAAAAAATCTACACCTCAATGCAAAAAGCAGAATCAGAGGCAGTTTTATGTATTAGCACATACATGGAGCAGTATTTGCGTTGAAGCAGCAAGTCCAGTCTGTGGAATATTTGCAAAACAGAAAGCAGAAGGAAAGAAAGGGAATCTGTGGTGAGGGTTCTGGCACCTGTGTGTTTTCAACTCAGAGAATAACACCACCCACAACTCCTATACACTGTCCCCTCACTGACTTCAGGGCAACTGTGAAAGCCTTGATAATGCTGTTGTTATAAATTCAGCAAGGGTAAAAACGACTGTGAGTCTGTGCTTATTCCTAGAGGAGAAGTGGAGGACGAATGTTCCCTGACAGAGCCTGGAGATTTAGCTATTCACCAGTGCGCCCTGATCTCAGTGCAGTGCAAAGTGCTCAGCTCCCTGTAGCATAAACTGGTGCCAGTGTCCAAGACCTGATAAGCTGAATAAGAGCCATGGGCCATACTCAGCCAATATTTCCTGTGTCAGAGCTCATGCACTTTTTCCATTGATGAAATTGTATCTTTAGGTACAGAATCATAATGGGCTCAGGTAATTTCCCTTGGGAGCAAGGTTTTGATGGAGAAACAACAGAACCATGGTCACAAATTCAGACTCTGAACACTGAAATCCCACAATGCTCTTTACAAGACACGCAGGCAACACCAATGTGTCTGTGCTGTTCCTTGCCCCATTCCCTGCAGCAGCCGAAGTGTTCTCACTTGCTTACAGTTTCTCTGAGCTGCCCAAGCCTGCTGTTCTCTCCGTGCTGGTAAAACCCTACTCTGAAAACAAACTGCATCATCTCACCAGCTCTTTCAAGGTAGACACTGCCAGAATACTTCTTGTGAGATGCCAGGGCTGGGCATAGTAGTCTCATTTCCTGATCTGAGACAGTACAGTGACAATAATGTTTTCCACTTCTAGTGATTGACTTAGACCACCTAATTTCCAAAAGATATCAACGAGTATTTGACACATGCAAAGATAAGCTCTGCAGCTGCTCTGGGCACTCAGCAGTTCTAAAAGAGTTTCTCCTCAGGTGCTGCTCCTGCCGGCACAATCACCACCAAGCACCCTGCAACCAGGCTGGGTTCTGGAGATAGTCCTCCAACTGCTGCTTCTAGAGCACCCTCCATCCCAGCTCCTGAGCACAACACACAAGCCTGGGACAAGGATGCCTGAGCATCTTTCACCCAGACACTGCCCACTGTTTGTCTGACCCTACAGCCTGGCTCTAGCCCTCATAGTGCTGGCAGGTTACCTGGGCCAGGTGTATGCCTGAGGCCACTGCACACTCAATTTAAAAACAAGCAAATGTGAATGTATGAACTCACAGCAGCATGAGCATGGCCTGAACACAGCTGCTCCCCATCCGCAGCACTCATTTTTGCCTGCTCCAGCAGCCTTTTGAAGGGGAAGCTGAAGGATGTTTCTTGCTCTTCACTAATTTACAGCTGGACTGGTGGAAAGGCAAGTCCTAAGCATGGCCTCAGCTGTTATATATTGAAGGCTCTGTTCTCAAAAGGAAAAGAAAGATCACAGCTGTTGCTAGAGGAACAAACTGTATTTCATCTGCCAAGGAAAGGGTAAAGCCTGGGCCACTCAGGTCCACAGCAGCTACCTGTGGGGAGACCCTGTCCTCACTGGTCTCCATCCTCACTGACTTATAATATGGTCTTAACCCAACCTCAACATTAACCCCTTATCCCAGCAGTGTCCACTAAACCCACATTATGCCTCACCCTCTTCAGGTTCCTGGCCTTTTCTTCACACTCTGGCTCTACCAGCAGCAATGTGTACCAGAGCTACAGTCAATACTCAACTTGTGATAGAACAGAAGGAAATTATAATTTATTATAATTTTGCAAATCAGCTTATACTTGAGCAGCAGAACTTTACAAAATCTGTTCTCCCTTCCCAAATACAAATTCCCTGCTGGAGTTAAGAAGGAGGTTGAGCAGGCAGTGCTGCTCCAAGGAAAGGTCACCAGAACTATGGCCATCTGAGAGCCAAGGGTCAGTCTTTGTCTCCCTCTTGGAGGGAAGAAAATAAATAAATACAGAAAGGAAAGCCAAGCTGAGGCAGTCACCCAGGTCGGAACATTTTCAGCTCAAACAACTAAAGTTGGCAGAATTATAAGCAGCTGGAAACTTGAAGATAGGAACTTGCCATAGGATCCAGCATGAACTGAACCATCAAAGCAGCAGCTTTTTGGGCAGCAGCTCCCCAGCACTTTGGGGAACACATGCACCAAAAACCCCCTCCCAAACAGAATCATAGAACCACAGAATGGTGTGGGTTGATCAGGACCCTAAAGCTCGCTCAGTCCCAACGCCCTGCAATGGGCTGGAACACCTACTAGACCATGTCGCGCCAAGCCACATTCAACTTGGTCTTGAACAGGCATCCACAGCTTCTCTAGGACATCTATGCCAGTATTTTACTACCTTCAAGTGATAAATATATGCGAAGGTCAGACTTTCAGAGGCTTCAACGAGAGCTCACAAGAACCAGCCCCTGGAGTGCAGGAGCCGGCGAGACACGGCAGCGTCCGGACCGGTGCAGGGGCGAAGTGGAGGTGAGGGACGGAGGAAGATCATCCCCGAACGGGAGGGTATCGCTCCTGAGCTCGTACCTGCCCGGGGCGGGGAGGAGGAGGATGAGGAAAAAGGGAGAGCCGACGGGCCAGGAAGGGACTCGGCAGCAGCCGGTGCCTCCATCCCCGCTGCCAGACTCGCCAGGGTCGGCACCCTTCCCGTCGCTCCCAGGCCCGCTCCGCTCTCAGCTCGGCTCCATTTGACACCGCGCGCCTCTTTCGCTTTCCCTTTCCTGGCGAAGAAGGGGCTGCCTGGACTGCCAGCCACCCTCAGGGAAGGGTCTGGGGGAACAGGGACGGGGGGAGCCCAGGGGACCGGCCCGGAGCCGAGGGCACGCCTGGGCTGCGAGCAAAGGGACTCCCCCAGGCTGCCTCTTACATGGGGAGTTTATCTCTTCCCCAGACGCCCGATCTTGATATTCACCTCACTTGGAGTAGGACAGGTGAAGAAGCACTTCGGATAGCCACCGAAGGGACCAGAGGGGTTTAAACAGACATGTAGATGTGGCACTTGGGGACAGGGTTCAGTGGTGGGCTTGGCAGTGCTGGGGAAATGGTTAGACTCGATGATTTTAGAGGGCTTTTCTCACCTGAACGATTCTATGAGTCCCTGTAGATATGGCAGACGCAGCTCCCACAAGGTCATTTACCCTTTGGGACATGAAGTGGAGGTGCTTGGGATGGTGGGAGTGCCTTTCTTCATGGGAAAGCAGCAGTCCCATAACAAGAGAGCTCCCTCTGACCGACCTTCCTCCCTGTCTGCAATTGAGAGCAAGAGCTGCATGGACTCTGGTGGCTTGAATAAAGCTATCGGAGCACTGAAGAGTTCTGATGGCTAAGAACAATTCATGAATAAATCAAAAAGAAATTAAGTTGGTTCACCCTAGGGGCAAAGGGGCCTCCAGATGGTAACAATTAAGATCCTTCAAGCAGTCTCACTTCTAGCAGAAAGCTAACACCAACACAGACAAGGGAAGAAAAGCTGCAGCTCTCAGAAGTGCTTTGAAGGAACAAGGAACATCCTCCTCAGCTGGTCTGCAATACCTCTCCCGCACAGCTGCTCACTTCAAGAGGCAACAGCTGCTACCAGGAATGCTCACTCCAGGACTGCAGACTTTTAAGGTATTTTCTTCAGGAATTCAATCAATTACCTGGACAGTTGCTGCTTATCATGCATTATTTACTTTGCCTTGAAGTAAAGCTGACCTAGGAGACAGTACACTTGTAGTTTGTCAAAGGCAGGCAAAGAGTCAAGTGACAGAGGTAAGATTTACTGGCCTAAGAGTTCAAAGATCTACAGTGCAAGTGAGACAGAAAAACTGTCTCCCTGCAGCTACGGGCATCCACCTCCAGAAACTACTGAGACTGCACTGGTGAAGTCTCTGGTTTGGGGGATTTTTTTTTTCTCTTCTCAGAAGCACTTGTTTCTGCACAAGAATTTGTAGAATACTGCTCCCAGGCTCTGTTCAGAAGAATGACCCCAAATGTTAAGAAAAACCACGGTGGACAGGCTGATAGAGGCACCATGTGTTTTACATGAAACCACAGACTGGTTTGAGTTGGAAGAGACATTAAAGCTGACATTCCAACCCCTGCCATGGACAGGGACACCTTCCACTACATCAGGTTGCTGTAAACCCATCCAACCTGGCCTTGAATATTTCCAGAGATGGGCCAGCCACAGCTTCTATACAGCATTTTCTACTTTCTTCTTGTGACAAGCAGTTCAAGGTACACATCAGTCCCACTGCTGGAGTCTGTTACCAAGATCAGAATTTGGGATATTGATTAATGAAAGACTGGAATCAGCCAGTATATTTAAACACCATAGGAAAATGCAAAACTTCCCCAACCAGCTGCTGCAGTAGAGTAAGGACCCTGAAAGTTTAGGCTACAAAGGCTTAGGCTGTTTATTATTATTGTCTAAATTTAACAAGACAGAACAAAACACAAGTGCCATGAGAAAGAAACCTTTCACCACTCACATTTGTCACACTGTAACCAGTATAGCACAAATGAGACTGTGTACATATGTATTGTATATTTAAAGAAACACAGGTAATGCCAGACTTCCATAGCACAAGGAACAATTTCTTGGCAGACTGTCAACAAGACTTGTGGGTTTGTTGGTTTTTTAAAACAATTTAAAAGCAATTCACTGATTACATAAGTTAAGTGAAACTTAACTTAGAATGAACAGACCTCAGAGCAATCATATAGCTGACACTTGAATATAGAGAACAAGTGGTCAGAGATATATTCTGAGTTTTGTTCTCAGTACATTCCACCATGAGGTCAATGCAGTGGCACGATTAACATAAAAATTTACAACTAAATAAATTGTGTGCACGTGTACATGAGTGGGAAAAACACAGAACAAAGACAGGAAAATTGTTTCCATCATACAAATTGCACAGAAAACATTAAAACAATTTACACATGAAACTTTCACCACACATTCAAAAGGGAGAATCCCAAACTAACACCACTCCCTCTACACACAGGTGAAACCATTTACATTATTTATAATAAATCCAGCCCATAAAAAGTCAACATCTAAGGTCAAATGTAAACAACTTCACCAAGAAGGTACAGTTGAAATACAGCATTGGAATCAAGTGAATTTTGTGAATAAAATTACAGTACCAGATACTTTGTCCATTATGATCCTTTCTGTCTATGCCAAGTTAAAACACATCAGGTTAGAATTAATTCTCAAAATCTTTCTTTGTACCTTTCTCAATTTGGTAGCAAATTCAGCACATGCAAAGTCATTTGAGTAAGATCACAGAGAGGCACATTCTCATAAACCTTCACTATAATAAATTAGTTTCCTGTCCAGAAACAGAAGTCAACGAACCAAAAGCAATGAGCAATTTTTTCAGGCGATTTTTACCTCATGATGTAAGCATTAGCTCTGGAGAAGGTTCACGGAAGAATCCAGGCACCCTGCCAGCCCTTGAAATAATTTTCAAGTATCTTTCAGCTGAACTATGGGTGTAAAGTTACAAAGGATTGATCAGATTCTGCTCCATTGTACTACTGCATGAACACAACCATGGCTGAAGAATCTCCTTGAAGGCTACAGAGTATTTATGTTCATATAAAAAGAAAATGTAAGGAACATGGTGTTTAAATTAATAAATAAGGTTAAAATTACAGAAAACAAAGTGTTACCACTAGCCCTTTCTAGAATAAATTTTAGAAGGAAAGTCCATTTAACTTTCAGTCTACCAGGAAATACATAGGAGTTCCATCAAAAAGCTGTGCTTTTAAAAATCTCTGGATTTTCTTCTTCCTCCTTGGAATCTCTTGTGCTACTAGATGGAGGCCTGTACTCTAATCTGGGGGTTGAAGAAAGAAAAAATAAAATAACTTTAAAAACAGATGAGAGAACTTAGAAAAAAAATCTGAGTCCTATTTGACATTACAACCTCCTAATTTTAATATCCTGTTGACTTCAGTTGAAAACGTCCCTTACTTACACCATGCCTATGCTCATGTGTCATCTTCCATCAAGAGCCATGGCAAAAGGCCAAATGCTCTCAGTGCCTTTTAGATCAGCTGAACTAAACTGGAAGAGTTCAGCTCTTGCCCAGCACTTAGGAGACTTTCAGGACCTACAACGTCTGTATACCTTGATAAAGCAGCACACTTTTAAAATGCATTCCTCAGATGTACTTTTATTAAGTCATCAGAGTAAAATGATAAATTTGGAGCTGAGAGATGTACACATGAACATTTACACTTGGGAAGAGGGATTAAGACTTCAGCTAAGCTTTTGTATTTTCAACAGAGTACTACCTTTGCTGCCAGAACCAGCTTCTCCCTCTGACATGCCTAGGCAAGTCCATTCCTCAGAGCAGAGAAGCGTTAAGATCAGGTGGCACTTACCCTTTCACTCGCAGCATTTGATCAATAGTGTCAGGAAGAGGCATACCATAGCTTTCAGGCAGAAATAGTGTGAGAATTCCTGACAGCACAGTCAGGCTCCCCATCAGGATGTAAGGCAAGAATCGATCATAGGCACCTAGAAAAACACACACACACACACACACACACACACACACACACACACACACACCAAAAAAAAAAAAAAAAAAAAAAAAAGGCTTTATCTGTGCAAGATTCATGCTTTCAGTAAAAACAAAACCAACCAACCTCCATCACAACTTCACATTCAAAGCGTATGTTGTTATAAATGTGGTTGTAGTTGTGGAAGGAGCAGAGACTCCAGCTTTGGAAGAAGCAGAAACCCAAGAGAGGCCCCCGTGGAACATGATACCTTAGATAAGAAGCTGATAAATTACAATGACTAATACTAGAAATACTCCCCTCTTTGCTAACCTCCACTTTTATCTATTAGCAATTTAATTGGTTCTTTTTTGATTCCTCAAATAATTGGTTCATTTTAACCTAGAAGCTGTTGTAGTTGGTTAACTTTTCAATCCTCTATGTTATTGGTCACTTTCCAAGACCCCTTAATCCTAAAAAGTCCCCTTAGAACCCCACCCAGTGGATTTGCTGTACAGGACTTCCTTTGTAGAAGAAATAATGATTCTATGGAATTTCCTCATCGGCATTTCTCGATCTCTTTCTCTGCTGACTAAGAAGGTACTTGCAAGCCTGATTTCGCAAATGAGCTGAAAGCCTGACTCCGGGCACTGCTTGCATTTGTACCTTGTAGCCAAAACCTGCCTGAGATTCCAGGGAAAGCTGTCCCTCACGGGATAAATGACTCTGGCTCAAACTGGCAGTTTGGTATCTATCCAAGACCCCCTTCAGCTACAGTAGGAACTCAAGGGAGTGGCAATAAATAGCTGTAAGAAATGTCCTTATTGAAGCAAGAGAATTGAGTCTCCAGAGCATCTCTCCAGCAGACCAGTTGACTCACCAAGGTAAACAAAGTAAGGTGAGAGGATGCTGCCCAGTCTGGAGGCCATGGAACTTGCTCCAACTCCCATGTTTCTTACTACTGTTGGGTAGAGCTCAGCCGTATAAACATAAACCATTGAGAAGGCAGATGTGATTCCAAACTTCCCCAACATCACCAGTAGAATAGACAGCACACGGATATCTGAAATCCAAGCACAGTAAGGACTTAGGCTCTTGCAATTCATTGTATCCCTTAACTCCTTTGTGTTTGTGTAACTCTTGCCTAATTAACTCCAGTATCTGGTGTCTTTTTTCCCTGTAAACATCCACAAACATAAACAACGTTCTTTTTAAAATTACTAGAAGTCAACATTTCCATCTTCTCTTGAGAATAGGGTTTCCTGCCCTGAAAAATAAGGAGCCAGAACTGCTGAGATCCTCTCAAGTTTCAGGGGCCAGACCTCTGCTATTGCAAAAAATGCCATATACCCCGTTTTAATAAAGTGAACAAAGCAAAACATTTGAAACAAATGATTTTATTTTAGGTTTCCTAAAAACCTGTTTTTTAATTAACATTCTTAGCTACATTCTTAGTTTCATTAACACTCTTAGCTATAATAATTTAATTATAGGAAGTTAGGTTGACTTAAACTGAGTCAGTTAAGATTTGAAAATCAAAACAGATGGTATCAGTTTCCAACTGACTCAAAGAACAGGAAAAAAAACCCGCCAAACCTGAGAATGCAGCACACATATTACCTGTATAAAATAAACAAGGCAGTTCTTGCACATTATCGCTTTTGTATATCTTTGATTTGTAAATGAGTCCTAGGCAACAACACCTCCTCTTATATTCAATATCATTATCCATAATGATTCCATAACCCTATTAATTTACCTGGACTAAAAATACATATGATTTGAGATCCAGTAAATGCTACTTGGCCCTCCTTTCCAGTAGCTACACCTTATTTTACCTATCAACACCAATTCAGTACAAGCATCTCTGCCTATCAAAAATACTTCCGCAATGACTCCATTGAAAGTAACTCTTTAAACAAGCTCTAAAGTCATCAATAGCTGTTTGGGAAGTGAGCTCTGCAGCCCCTTGGTAACTTCTGCTTGCCAAATTCTGGTTGGTCTAGACCTGGTTTTACACCTGGACTTTATCAGGATACCCTGTCAGAGATGTAGTTTAGAGGCAAAACTGGACTACAACTAATCCCAACAGATCACAAAGTCAATGATCCACCTTTCAAACTGTATCTGAATGACATGTTGTGACAGTTACTTGCATAGCAGCACTGAAAACCATGGAAGAGAGGCAAAGATAGGACACAAGTATCTGTATTTAGACCCCTTAGGACACTTTTCCTCCACATCTGCCCCACGCACGGTACTGAATGTCACCCATCATACATATGTGAGAACAACTAACAGTTCCATACGTGAAGGCACCAGCTGAATGAAGAGAAGAACACAGCCTCCCAAGAATAATGCAGCAGCCATTGAGTACCGTCGGGGGAGATTGCGAAGCAGCAGCCAGGAAATGACGTAGGCTGGGACTTCAATCACTGCTGAGAGGAAGCAGTTCACATACACATCTCCATGCAAGTTAGGTGTGTCAAGGGAAAGTCCAAAATAGCCAACTGAGATTATCATCCTAAAAGAAACAATAGCAGGGTCAAACAAATCTCTCTTCTTTCTCAGGTTGCCATGAACTTCTTCCACATTTTCATCAAGGAAGAAATGGCTGTGTAAGGCAAATTCAGCATCTGGTGGACTTGTTCACTTCTGAAGCAGCTGAAGTGCTGACTATAGAAACAGCAGTTTAACTATTAAACCATGCAGATGATTTTAATCTTTCAGACTGCTCTTGATTTCAAAGACAAAAATATATTACCCTGGGAGGAAAGTGATGAACATTCACACTGAAGTAATGCAGTAGTTGCCATTACTATAGTTTAAAGCCTTAACCTGAAAGTCTGAGCTACTGAATTTTACTGCTGCTGAGGCCTACAGCAGCTTTCCATTATGTTTACCAGGGAGCTCTGGGTGGAGAGTCATTATGCTCCATGCTTTCTGTATAAAGTCAGACAGGAGAAGTATAGCATCCTGGCAGGCCCAAACAGTCCATGATTTTCTCTGCCGTGCTCCAAGCTGGCTGGGCAGTATCCAAATCACATTGCTGTGGCTGGGTGCCTGGGCTGGTCAGTGCATCAGGACAGAGCTTGGTGGCTGGAACACTGCCATCTTAATTTCCTGCCAGATGAGAACTGGCTTCCATGTAATCCAGGGAAATACACAACTGGCCTTGGAGACAAACTCTTCCCTGTCTTGGGAGATGCTGGGTACAGAAGGTTAAGCTTTACTAACAAGTATTACGTGGTAAATAAGGAAATAATGGGCAGTGGATCAGGACATGTCCAGATACAAACATGAGGCACAGAACTCTTGGCACTTCATCTCTACCAACATCTACCTTATAACAGAACCTGGAACAAAAATCACTGCACAGCACCAACTGCACCACTGACAAAAGATTACCTCTTCCTCCTCCTCACTGAATATTGGAATATTCACTGAATATTCATGGTCCAGTCGCTTAAAAGAAAGCTGCTTAGTGTACCTGGGAAGGTATGAAGTGACATAGCTGCAAGTTAACCCCTGCTGCTGTGGTGCCTTGCCCTAAGCCATTCTTCTCAGAAGTAGTTCTGCAGTGTTTTTTACACCCTGTGCTCCTTGAAGTTATTTTTATATACAAACTGTAATGCTGGAACTCCCTCTTGGTAACAGATTGGCAAATCTTAATATAGTTATATATTTTGTAGGAAAACTTCAGTGGTATTTACACATCCTAGGGTGCCAAGAACCAAACTGCTTCATCCCTGGTGCAAACCCTGCAAAGGGAATAGTTTAGCAGCCTGTTACTTAATCAAAATTAACAAAACACTCAGCACTATGTAAAGGTGATAAATTGCTGTCTGCAATTATCCTCTTTTATAGCCCTTTTTTGTGAGAACTTTTAATTCATGATACAGAATATCCCATCAGTATACCATGGGTTGGAAAACCATGTGCTGCGAGGAAGCACAGGATATAATATCTTTATATATTGGGAAATTAATTTAAAGGAGATTAGGCCACTGACATACAAATTAGAATTGGAAAAAATTGCCCAACCTAACCGAATGCTTTTCAGCAAGAGGAGGTAAAATTGGGCAAGTCAACTGTACCCATTTGACTCTTCCTGCCTATCATAAAACTTGACTTTTGATGTGGTAAAAAGCCCTTCAGTAAGGGTTACTGAATCCAGTAGAATGGATTACATACTGTCACGTCAGTGTTTCTCTCAGCTGCTTCATCCTACCAGAAATGCTGTTCAAAAAGATTTTGCCTTTGATTTCTACAACCACACGCACAAAACTGGCTGTGTCCAGGAGCTACTGCCCCATATCAAGTAGATGAGGAGTAGGGCAGTCTCACTTCCAATCAAATATGAGAGTCAGTGACTGGACTTGACCATTAAGACATTATATAGATACCTTATTAACATTTCTGCAAGGAACCAACATTCCTCTCCTTTTTGAGCTATTTTTTTGCACAAGTTCCCTTCTCAGTGTGCTTGTGGCCTTCTGTTTGGTGATGGGCCAGAGAATCCGGCTTAAATATAAGCCAAATCATCCTTTGACCTAAGATGCCACATCATCTTGTATGTGCTGGCGGGTCAGTGGACTGAACTCCGAGGCTTTGCCTCACTAAGGCACAGGAACATTGTTCAAAAAGACAGCATATAGACCTAGTTGGCTCCCAAGCACTTGAGGGACCTTCTTGGTTTGGTCACTAGGTATATGCAGTAATTAAACCGCACTTGTACAGCCTCTGGCAGGTTGTAAGTTACCCTCTCTGTTTACAGCTTTACTGAGATTTCCAGTAAAGGGACAAAAAATAACCATTTAATCAAGTTGAGCATAAAGCATGGCTTCAGCTAGTGAAAACCAAGCTGATGATGACAAGTAGACAAAGCAGACAGCAGGAAAATATAGGGAAATCTCAGATAAGAAGTTAAAAGGCAGCATTAACCCTTCAAGAGCCAATACAAAAGAAGTGGAAAGATTCTCCTCTAGCGAGGCATCATGTTCAGATCCCTGGGCAATTCTCTGATTGGGGGTAGCGCATGACTCATTTCTCTAAAAAGACTTTGTTACAGCCAGAAGAGCATTCCCCAAGGCCCAGGATCAGGCAGCATTCCCACACATCCATTGTCAGCTGATCGGATTCTTGCTCAGTTCAGGACAAGCCCGTTTCAGAAAGGAACACCAGCCTAGATGTGTTTCTACACTGTCACCAAAATGAAGAACCTATGTAAGAAGAATTTTGTTGTTTCAGCCAGCTAGTCATTGATTTTTGAGCTGCTTTTGTCTGTATCTATTCAGAATACTTTAGTATTTAAAGCTACATACTCCTGAATCACACTTGCTTACCAAAGAAGCACTGACATAATTGTGATAGTTAGGATATTTCGGGTTTTCATCAGATCCAAAATGGTGTATGTCTGCTGCTTCTGGGAATTCACATCTTGTAGCTGTAAAAGAGCAAACAACAAACAAAACATGGGAACTTTAAATTCCTACAAAAATAATTAAACTAATTATTATGAAACTAAGTCCTACCACCAACTTACATCTCAGTATTTTGATCTGCTGAAACAGGTGCCCAACTTCTAACAAAACATATGTAAACTACTTGTGAAAGTAGAAGCTCCTTTCTAATTTAAAGTCACTTAAAATTTAGACTGAAACTCTTAACTCTCGTGACCAGTGACAGGATTCAAGGAAACTGCCTGAGGCTAAGTCAGGGAACGTTTATGTTGGGTATCAGATAGAGGTTCTTCACCCAAAGGGAAGATTTCCAGAGAAAACAGGAGCATGTAGGAAGAAAGAGATGGGAAAGATACCTGTCACTACTTCATCTGAAAGGGGCTCAAGTTTTGCTTTCTGTAATGTGGATTAGAAATTGAACTAGAATAACAGTATTTCCAATGTCACTGGCCAGGATTAGCTCTGTGTTAGACTTATATAGAGTTATATTATAGACTGAATAAGCAGAAAATCTGTTCGGTGCAAATATTTAGAGCACTAAGCAATAGGTACCTCAAATTTATTATCCTCCCCTGAAAAATAGAGTTTAAATGGAAAAAGGGCAGCTGTAAACTGGATGAAAAAGATATTTGCATTAGAATGTATGTTGGTATTCCCATGGGCATGGGACCACAAAAGTTTTGCAAATCTCAATGAAGGGAAAGGGTATTGTGCTTTTCAGCAGAAAACTATGATCTTTCACCCACTTGAGAAGCACATAATGCAGTGCAGGCATAACTGCGTTCATGTGTATGGAATGAATGGCTTTACATAAAGTACAGCAAACAAGTAATCATACTTGGACTGCTAAACAAGTCTTACCTCACTAGGGTCAAGTATTACATCTGGGGCTGGAATGCCATTACTTTTTGCAGCTTTTCGGATTATGTCTTCTGCCTCCTGAAACCTCCCCTGGGAGATCAACCACCGAGGAGATTCTGGAATGACCCTGCAGAGAAGGTTCAGAATAACAAGGCTACATTTCCATAGAAAGCACTGCTGAAGGGACCAACACATTGCTCCAGGCAATGTGCTGCATCTTCCAAATGTGCCGCATCTTCCAGGAATTAGTACAGTGACAACAGAAATCAGATTTACAAGAGCAGACTAGTGTAAGGAACAAGACCAGACTAATATTCCCTCACTGATTTCAGAAGTGCTGAAGGAGTTGGTAGTGACACAGAAAAAAGAGCAATCCAAACATTCAAAGTATGGGATTAATTTAAGAAATGCAGAAATGTGAACACACAAGTAGCATGCTGTAGGTTAAGAAGCATATCCTTAAAGGCTAACATATATAAGATTAGTAACTGTAAATTCTGTCACAGAAAGGCAAGTCAGAGAGCAGAATTCCCCAGTCATTCGATTGTGTAAGAACTGAGATGGAAATACAAACATAAATGCTACAGAAAGTGAAGGAACACCACCACCACGTGGACTATTTCAGCTTTACATGCCACTCAAAAGTAGTATTTTAACAACTATAGAAGAAAACACGGAAGTGCCACAGCTGTACAAGTACTGTTTTGTAGTTGGTCATATCTGTGTCACCCTATCAATGCCCAGAACAACTGATTTTTCCTTCTGCCCTTAGTTCACACCTATACTTAAAAGCCTGTGGATTTCAGTGCAGAAGTATGAGTTTTATCAACCATTTTTTTGCTTTCTTTGCATGTGGAAGACTTAATTTTACAGAAGCCTATAGAAAATGAAGAGTAGGTTTTTTGGGCATCAGTCAGATCACATACAATGCCATGGACTGACAGCTAAACAACTGGGCGAGTAAAGGACACAACATCCATTCTTCACCTACCCATTCCTGAATTTCATTAGCTTCATCATCTTAAAAATCTGCAGACAGGACCTTCTAAAGACTTGTAAGTTAATTATACTCACCACCAGAGTGGGATGCAGAGCAGCCCAGGCAGGCTAAGTGCCAGCAGCAGCATCCGCCAGTCTCGGATGAAGAAAGCAAACAGAGGCAGCAACATGTAACCAAATGCGTAAAAGACGCACACACCCAGGGTGCAGAACAGCACACGGATTGATTTGCCAAGGATTTCTGCGCCTGTTCAAAACAGCAAAGGGATTATTAGCATTTAAACTTAATAGCAACCAAGTAACTTAATAAAAATACCCCTAGCAATTGGCTTTGAAATGCACTGCACTGCAAAGTTGCAGGATATAGCACTCTGCTGTCTAGCTGGAGAGGAACCACAGAGCTGCTTCATTTTGTGATTCTGCATCAATGGAGGTAATTATATGCGTAAAAGAATGAGAACTGGGCCACAGAGCACTTTTGTAGCTCATTATGTAGGTCAGATTTATGTAATTTTATCTTTTTAGAATCTCACATTTTACCAAAGGAGCTGAAATCCCCTGACATTCTCAACAGTTAACTGTAGCTTGATCTCCAGAATCCTCTCCAGCTTATGAAGAGTGACCACCTTCTTTAAGGAATAATTCAAAGCTGCCTAAACTAAGTTCCCAACCTGTAACACCTCTAAAAGACTATTTAGCCAAAAAACCTCAGTCTCTTGGGGTAGACATATGGAATTCATGTTAGTCACAAAGACCAGGCAACTGTCAGAGGAATTAAATGCATGAACAGGAGTCAGTGCCCCCCTCTGAAATGTTTTGGGACCTGCAAATCAAGAGACAGAGAAAAAAAGATATGATCTTTCTTGTTTCCATGGAAATCAAAGAAGATGTCAGCAGTTGCAGCAGGCTGTGTGCAGTGAGGTTAGCTAAGCACTGCTTTCACTCCTGAACTGGCCTTCCTTGTCTCAAAAATAATTTCTTGCCACCATTTGGTACTTCGGACAGTGAGGTCACTGTAAATAACATCAATAATTTTTTTTTTAAATCTCAGATTCATGAGGTAATTCAGATTGCCATGACTAAATATGGTCTTAGTTAGATTGAAAGTATATAAAGCAAAAGTAATTTAAAATTTTACTATAGGCTGTTTAAAGAAGACTTTATAAAAATTACTCTACCTATTTTGGTTCTTTTGCAACTTAATTTAAACAGGTATTTAGGCCCCAAAATGGACATCAAAAATCCCTGAAAAATCATAGAATCATAGAATGGTTTGGGTTGGAAGGGACCTTAAAGATCATCTAGTTCCAATCCCCCAAAAATCTTGTCTCACATGTATTATCTCTCCAACTAGAAGATGGACTTTATTTCAAATAGTCAGTATCTGGGGTTTTGACTCTTTTAGGATGGTAAACCATAGTTCAAATTACACCTCTATCAGTTGGAAGCTTCCAACGAGAAGTTATTCATGCATGGTGAGGCCACATTCTTAACAGTGTTGCTTGGCAAAACAAATCAACCCTAAGTCAGTACTGAAAAGGAGCAGAAAAACACAAGATGAAAGGACACATGCAGTGACCAGCAGGGCTTTCATACCAAGAACAAATGCTGCCACGTAGTTAGATATCTGTCCCATGCCAACCAGCACAAACAACACTGAAAACATCTCCCAGCTGGTAGAGAAGACCTGTATGAAACTGAAGCCAGTCTGCATTGCCAGAGTTGCAAATAGCACATTCTTCCTGCCAAACCTTAAATGGACAGATTAAAAAAAGAAAGAGAAGGGGGAAAAAATATATGATTAAACAACATCATGAATGAAATCTACAGAAACAGAAAAATAAAATTACTTATATGCATACTCAAGGAGATACAAAACTACTGCAAAAAGCAGAGGTTCAGGAAATGCAACACAGGCACAACTATTTTAAACACATTAAAAACATCACTGGCCAAGAGAAATCAATATTCCAAGGGCTGCTAGTTAAGTTGTCTCTAAGTATGTGCTGGAACACTATTCCTTTCTCACTGATAGGATGAGCAGTGAAACAAAAATCATCAGGAACAAGTTACTTAAAGTGCAAGAGTATCCAATGCTTCTCCTCCTCCAAGGAGCACATAGTACATGACGTAGGTCATGTTAAAAAAAGAAAAAGAAGAAAGGCTTCTGGAAGAGAGGTAAAACTCAGCTTCGGAAGATGCTATTGGCAGTCAGTGATCCCATGCCGCAGTCTTCATTCCCTTTGGTTTAAAAATGAACAAAATTAAGGGATTCCAGAAGACCTCCTGATGAAGCATTTAAAAAAAACCCCAAAAACAAAAGAGAAAAGAAATTAAACTAAATTCAGCCCATCAAGCTAATTTAAGAGTGGTTGCTGATGTCCTGGCCCAGGGCAGCCCCACACTGTTGGGACAGGATGTGCTGAGTACAGGTTTCACAACTCCAAAGTCTGTGTTGACCTGCAGGTCTACTGCTGGTGTCATGGGCATCAGATGCATGAAGAACAGACTGTTACTTGAAACCCCAAATATTTTGTCAACCTTCATGTCTCAGGCTCATTGCAGGCAGCAGAACTCTGTAGGCAGCCTTGCTGGAGCACTCTTGTCATGGAGAGAAGGAGCTCTTGACCATGAGCTTGCTGTCCTTCAGTGGCTACAAGTAACTGGATGGGCTGCTGTGTTGGTTTGAAAATAAAACCAGTGATAGACTCCAAGTCAGTAATACAATTTAATAGGAGAAAAGAAAAAAAAATAAAATACATGCAATAATATAAAAGAAACAACCACCGACACAGTCAGAAATACAACCTGACACCCTGTCAGTCAGGGTGTTGGTAGCAGTCCGTATAAACGGTGGCTGCAGTCCTCCTGGATGATGGATGTGGTTCCGTTGAAGCAGTGCTCCTGTAGAAGGTGCAGTTTTCCTCCGAAGATCCAGCAATGATGTAGAAATGGTCCGACTTTCCTCTGGGATCCAGTGGAAAGGGCTGTCTTCACAAACCCCAGTTTTTTATCTAGGTAGGAAAGGCTTGGCTCCTGCCCCTGGCTGGGGCATCTCCCAATGGGATGATGTAATCTTATCAGTCACACAATAGGACTTATGGCCCATTAACAGAATATATCTTCTGGAGGAAGGATGGGTTGTGAAAAGATAACGATGATCATCCCCCGATCTTATCAGATGGCACATCAGCAGAGGATATCTCCCCCAGAGATAAGGATCACCACCCCTCCTACATTTTAACAGATGGTGATAGAATACACATTTTTGCATTGTACCCCAGGACATAATCCACCCCTTATTCTATTACCTTCTACATCATACCCAAACCAATACCCTCTTACAGATATATAATACAAAATGAAACTTTACATACAGTTCTCACTAAAAATTAGGTCTCCTTGCAGTACACAACGGGTTTCCCCATCTTTCTGCATTACCCACCAAGTGCAACCAGGTCCTTGAGCAAAAACAATCCCACGGATTGGTTTGCCTTTGTCTGTGGTGGGATTAATCCAAACAGTCTTTCCTAAAATACCTTTCATGTGTACCACAGGGACCTTGTTCCCATCCACTGTGTGCAGGGGTTCAGAGTGGGCAGCACCGGCTCGATTGATGGACCCTCAGGTGTTAACCATCCAGGTGGCTTTGGCCAAGTTCATTTCCCAATTTCTGAAGGTTCCACCAGCAAGTGCTTTCAAAGTAGTCTTAAGGAGTCCATTACACCGTTCAACTTTCCCGGCAGCTGGCGCATGGTAAGGAATATGATATATCCATTCAATGCCATGTTCTTTGGCCCACGTGTTGATAAGGCTGTTCTTGAAATGGGTTCTGTTGTCTGATTCAATTCTCTCAGGGGTACCATGCCTCCAAAGGACTTGTTTTTCTAGGCCCAAGATGGTGTTTCGGGCAGTGGCATGAGGCACAGGGTAGGTCTCTAACCATCCTGTAGTTGCTTCCACCATGGTCAGTACGTAGCGTTTGCCCTGGCGGGTTTGGGGAAGGGTGATGTAGTCAATTTGCCAGGCTTCCCCATACCTGTATTTCAACCATCGTCCACTGTACCACAGAGGCTTTACCCGCTTGGCCTGTTTGATTGCAGCACAGGTCTCGCAGTTGTGGATGACCTGTGAGATGCTGTCCATGGTAAGGTCCACCCCTCGGTCACAGGCCCATCGGTATATTGCATCTCCCCCCTGATGACCAGAGGCATCATGGGCCCAACGAGCTAGGAATGATTCTCCCTTGTGCTGCCAGTCTAGATCCACCTGTGATACTTTCACTTTGGCAGCTCGGTCCCCCTGCTCGTTGTTGTGATGTTCTTCATTAGCCCGGCTTTTGGGTACATGTGCATCCACGTGTCGAACCTTTATGGTCAATTTCTCTACTCGGACAGCAATGTCCTGCCAAATCTCAGCTGCCCATATGGGTTTCCCTCTGTGCTGCCAGTTGGCCTTTTTCCAGCGATCCAGCCATCCCCACAGAGCATTAGCTACCATCCATGAGTCAGTGTAGAGATAGAGCCTTGGCCACTTCTCTCGTTCAGCAATATCCAAAGCCAACCGGACGGCTTTTAGCTCTGCGACCTGACTCGATCCACCTTGTCCCTCGGTAGCTTGTGCAACTTGTCATGTGGGGCTCCATACTGCAGCTTTTCATTTCTGGTTAGTGCCTACAATTCGGCAGGAACCATCAGTGAAGAGGGCATATCGTCTTTCAGTCTCTGGTAGCTCATTATATGGTGGGGCCTCCTCAGCACGTGCCACTTGCTCCTCTTCTTCTTCAGAAGACAATCCAAAAGTCTCACCTTCAGGCCAGTTTGTAATTATTTCCAGAATCCCAGGGCGATTTGAATTCCCAATACGGGCGCGCTGAGTGATGAGGGCGATCCACTTGCTCCATGTGGTGTCAGTGGCGTGATGTGTGGAAGGCACCTTTCCCTTGAACATCCAGCACAGCACTGGTAGTCAGGGTGCCAGGAGGAGTTGTGTTTCTGTGCCAATCACCTCTGAGGCAGCTTGAACTCCTTCCTAGGCAGCCAAGATCTCCTTCTCTGTGGGAGTGTAGTTGGCTTCAGATCCTTTGTAGCTTCTGCTCCAGAATCCCAGTGGTTGACCCCGAGTCTCACCAGGCACCTTCTGCCACAGGCTCCAGGACAGACCATGGTTCCCGGCTGCAGAGTAGAGCACGTTCTTCACATCTGGTCCCGTCCTGACTGGGCCAAGGGCTACTGCATGAGCAATCTCTTGCTTGATCTGGGCGAAGGCTTGCTGCTGCTCAGGGCCCCAGTGGAAATCGTTCCTCTTGCGGGTAACCAGGTAGAGAGGGCTCACAATCTGACTGTACTCAAGAATGTGCATTCTCCAAAAGCCTATGGCACCTAGGAAAGCTTGTGTTTCCTTCTTGTTGGTAGGTGGAGACATAGCGGTGATCTTATTAATTACCTCTGTTGGGATCTGACGACGTCCATCTTGCCACTTGACTCCTAGAAACTGAATTTCCTGAGCCGGTCCCTTAACTTTACTTCGCCTAATGGCAAAACCAGCTTTCAGCAGAATCTGGATAATCTCTCCTTTCTTGAAGACTTCCCCTGCTGTGCTGCCCCATACAATGATGTCATCGATATACTGTAGATGTTTGGGGGCCTCACCCTTCTCCAGTGCAGCCTGGATCAGTCCATGACAGATGGTGGGACTGTGCTTCCACCCCTGGGGCAGACGATTCCAGGTGTACTGCACGCCCCTCCAGGTGAAAGCAAACTGAGGCCTGCATTCTGCTGCCAGAGGAATGGAGAAAAATGCATTGGTAATATCGATAGTGGCGTACCACTTTGCTGCCTTGGACTCCAGCTCGTACTGGAGTTCCAGCATGTCGCACAGCAGCACTCAGTGGTGGAGTCACCTCATTCAATGCGTGATAGTCTATGGTCAATCTCCATTCTCCTTCTGATTTACGCACAGGCCAGATGGGGCTGTTGAAGGGTGAGTGGGTTTTGCTGACCACCCCTTGGCTCTCCAGTTTACGGATCATTTCATGGATGGGAATCACTGAGTCTCTGTCAGTACGGTATTGCCGACGGTGGACTGTTGTTCTGGTGATTGGTACCTGTTGCTCTTCAACTCTCAGTAGTCCCACAGCAGAGGGGTCATCTGCAAGACTAGGCAAGGTGTTCAGTTTTCTAATGTTGCCTGTCTCTACAGCAGCTATCCCGAAAGCCCAGCGATATCCTTTTGGGTCTTTGAAGTATCCATTTCTAAGATAGTCTATGCCAAGGATGAATGGGGCCTCTGGGCCAGTCACGATGGGGTGTTTCTGCCTGTTCCTGTTAACTGTCCCAGTTAAACTCACTTTGGCCTCCACTACAGTCAGCTGCTGGGATCCTCCTGTTACCCCAGAAATAGAGATGGATTCTTCTCCTACATACTTTGATGGCATCAGAGTACACTGGGTGCCAGTGTCAACCAAAGCCTTATGTTTTTGTGGGTCGGATGTGCCAGGCCATCGGATCCACAGTCCAAAAGATCCGATTATCCCTCTCCTCTACCTGGCTAGAGGCAGGGCTCCTCTATTCCTGATCTTGATACATGTTGCTCTCTCCCTGTAAATAGGTTCTTGAGGTTCCTTCAAGAGGATCAGTCATATCATTCTGATACTGTCTGGAGTTCTGTACACGAGAGACTGGAGCAGCATTCACTCTAGATGAGCTTCTTGTGGTAGGTGTCCCTCTTTTCAGCTCACGTACCCGGGCTGCTAAGGAGGAGGTGGGTTTTCCATCCCACTTCCTCATGTCTTCTCCATGCTCCTGAAGGAAAAACCAGAGGTTACCTCGTGGAGTGTGTCCTCTCTCCCTGCCTGAGGAACGCCGGCTTCTAATGGCAGAAACTCTTGTTGGTTCGGGAGAGATCTGGTAGTTGTTTTCCTTAAGTTCTTTTTTTAGTTTCTGATGGCCCTCTTCAATCAAGCTTCGGACTTGCTCCACCAGCCTTGTTTCCACGGATGAGACATGGGTACGAAATGGGGCTGTGACAGTGTCCTCATAAATTCTTAGTTTATTGGCCAAGACGCCTACCATGTCCTCACCTTCCCTCCACTGCAGCGTTGCCAGGTAACAGGACTAAATCTCTGGTCCAAGCCACGCGAATCTCAACCACATCTGTGACGTGCACCGGACACAGTCTGGGCTCTTAGGAAATCTCTCATCTTCTGAGAAAATGATCTCCAGCACGGCCAATTCCCTCAGGCATCAGATACCTTGTTCTATTGTGCTCCATTTTCCTTGGTGCACCTGAAGATCTTCTTTACAAAGGTATCTGTCCTTCACACTTGTCAGCAGTTGCCGCCAGAGGCTGAGAGTTTCTTGGGTTCTCCCAATCCCCTGGTCAATGACCACATCCCGGGACAGAGATCCCAGTTGCCTCGCCTCACTTCCTTCCAGAATGGTGTCATTGGCTGCAGCGTCCCAGATGTGGAGCAGCCAGGTCAAGATGGACTCATTTGTCTGGCGGGTGAATTCCCTCCGCAGGTCACGCAGCTCACCCAAGGATAGAGAGCGAGTGATGATTTCTGGCTCTGTCACTTCCGCTGGGTGCGAAGGTCCTGCCACATCCTCGTCAGTCACTATGCAAACTGATTTGCTCTTTGATTTCTTCTTCTGAACAGGGGCAACTGCTACTGGTCTAGGCTGTTCTGGTTCAGTGATGGTTTGTGTGGAGATGCTGATGGCACTTCTGGCTTTTTTCTCCTTTGTGGCCGTCTGCATAGACATGGACACTGTTGCTTTGCTTTTGGCTTTTTCCTCCTCTGTGGCAGTCTGCGTAGACACGGACACTGTTGCTTTGCTTTTGGATTTTTCCTCCTCTGTGGCAGTCTGCATAGACATGGACACTGTTGCTTTTTGTTTGGTTCTTCTCCTCTTTGTGACATTCTGTGCAGATGTGGACGAAGTTGATTTGTTTCTTTTTTCCTCTTCCTCAAGAATACGCTGCAGTACAACATGTAGTGTTTTGTTTCTAAGCATGTTGTAGGCTGTGCAGAGGAGACAAAGCAGAACTAACAACAATATTATGCTGTCCTTAGCATCCAGCGGGAACTCAACATTTCTAAAAACTACTCTATCAGGCCAGAAAGATTGGAAAAAATCATCCTTTACCCCTCCCCCCAAGGGCTGGGTGTGATTGTTAAAACCCCGGATGTAGCAACCTAGACTAGGACAAGCAAACAAAGTCGAGTATATATTCCGAATTATGTTCCTTGCCTCAGAGGTTATCATGCAGTAGACATAATAGGCCAATAAAGCAATTTTTATACCATATCCTGGTCTACACAGGAGCATTACAGCTGGCAGATAGTTCCCCATGTGTGGAAAAATATAGAGAGCAAGATATAAAACCCATGTAAGTATGTTGAGAATCATGGTGAAAACAAAATTGTAATACTGACTTTTCTCCGTACCCTTCATGCCTCATGTTGGGCGCCAATTAATGTGTTGGTTTGAAAGTAAAACCAGTGCTAGACTCCAAGTCAGTAATACAATTTAATAGGAGAAAAGAAAAAAAATAAAATACATGCAATAATATAAAAGAAACAACCACCGACACAGTCAGAAATACAACCTGACACCCTGTCAGTCAGGGTGTTGGTAGCAGTCCGTATAAATGGTGGCTGCAGTCCTCCTGGATGATGGATGTGGTTCCGTTGAAGCAGTGCTCCTGTAGAAGGGTGCAGTTTTCCTCCGAAGATCCAGCGATGATGTAGAAATGGTCCGACTTTCCTCTGGGATCCAGTGGAAAGGGCTGTCTTCACGTCCCAAACCCCAGTTTTTTATCTAGGTAGGAAAGGCTTGGCTCCTGCCCCTGGCTGGGGCATCTCCCAATGGGATGATGTAATCTTATCAGTCACACAATAGGACTTATGGCCCATTAACAGAATATATCTTCTGGAGGAAGGACGGGTTGTGAAAAGATAACGATGATCATCCCCCGATCTTATCAGATGGCACATCAGCAGAGGATATCTCCCACAGAGATAAGGATCACCACCCCTCCTACATTTTAACAGATGGTGATAGAATACACATTTTTGCATTGTACCCCAGGACAGCTGCATCGATGGCCTCCTCACCTGCACCTGGTGAGGATCTTTGCTACCATGAGAAGGAGCAGCAGGAGACTGCCAGGAGTGTGAAGGCAGGAAGCTCATGGATTCTGGCACCAGACCAACTCCAGCTTCACCTGCCAGGTAGTCACCAGAGGAGACACTCAGGATCCTTGTATCAGACAAGGAGCTCTTTGGAAGGAAGAACCTGAATCTTCTGAAGCAGCAGCACCAAGAAAGGGTGGTGAGAGACTCCCCCACAGGGAAGAGGGGAATCACCCCTCACATGGCAAGGCAGCAGAAGAACATGGAGCTCTGCCTGGGGACAAGCCAGCTGAGATTATGGGTTGGGATTAGCAGGGAGGCCAATATGGGTGGTAGGTGTCTGCCGCAGCCAATTGCTCAGAAAAAAAGCAAACACAGCCTGCTGCAGAGCACCACAGGAAACTTCCTTGTGTCCAAAGCCACTAGCCATCATAAGGGCTTTGAACACTCCAGGACACACTGAAAGGACAAAACCCAGGAGGTTTCTGGAGCTCATTAGTGATGACTTCCTAATACAAGGCTGAGGAGCTGACAAAGGGACAAACTGCTGGACCTCACGCTTGCAAACAAGGGTGAACTGACTGGGGGTGTGAAGGCTGGCAGCAGCCTGTTGGCTGTGCAGTAGTAAAGAGCCGGATTGTGAGGGGAGGAACAAGGCAGAAGGCAGGATCACAGAGAGCAAACACTAGCCTGCCCAGGGATTTTTTGGGAAAAAAAACATGACACATATCTTTGGAGAGAAGTACACAAGGCTTGGTTAATTTTTAAAGATCACTGTCTTTAAGCTTGATATTGGTCCAACCTGATAAGCAGGAAACCATGGAAAGGCCCTAAATGATGCAACAAGATTTGTGGCATAGAAATTATGTTTCAATGAAACAAAAACTTTGCAAGTATCAGCAAATTAGAAGGCCGCATATTGTTCTCAGGGAATCCAGAGAACAGCACACATTGCATTGCACAGCAAATCCCAGGGAGAGAATGAGAAAAACTGAGCTCTACAAAATACAAACAACTGTTTGCATCACAAAAATGTCTTCCTTTTTTTTAAATGTTTGTACTGATTAACAAGAATTGCTTCCCTGGAGTACAGTTCAACAGCATTTATGCTTCTACAAACACAGATCATTGGACTTAAGGCTTTATCTGATGATGAGAAACAGCAGCTAAAACTGTTTATAAAATGAAAAATCCCAATTTGACCTGAAAAAAAATAGAAAAAGGAAAACAAGCAAGCCTCAGGGAACAGAGGCTCCCTCTGAACAGAGTCCAAAATAAATAGAAGAGAATGTCATTGATGAGATTTTTCCAGGCAAAACTTATCTCCTACACCTGTTTTCTACCAGTTTGCTGCAGAGTGATTTTGTTGCAAGAAACAGAGGTAGATAACACCTACTAACAATCTTTTAAAAATCTATTCTATTTCAGCACATTTCTCTACACACTCTCTTACACTCAGGTTAGCCAGTCACAGAACAAAGACATGTTACTAGCTGCAGAAAAACACTACTAGGAAAGCTGACATACAAGAAATGCCTACAAATGAACATCAAAGAGACAGCAGCTCTGGTGTATATACTTTACTTGTCTGAGAGCTGTCCTGAGATGAAAGATCCCAGCAGGACACCCACAAAGAACAGGGAGGTGCTCAGGGGTCCCTTCCAGTCGTTGGCACATACGAGATTCCACTGCAGGGAGAGAGAATTGCAAAGTCTTTTAATAAACAGAATTTCCCCTCCCTCCTAAACTCTCCTGAGCTGGGTTTGGAATGAGTGAGAACAGAATTACAGAATAGTTTGGGTTGTAAGGGGCATTAAGGACAATCTCACTCCAACCCCCTCCATGGGCAGGGACACCTTCCACTAGACCAGGTTGCTCCAAGCTCCCTTCCACCTGGCCTTGAATACTTCCAGGGATGGGGTAGCCACAGCTTCTCTGGGCAACATGTACCAGAGCCTCACCACCCTCACAGGGAAGAGTTTCTTCCTAATATCCAATAGAACCCTGCCCTCTGTCACTATGAAGCCATTCCTCCTTGTCACTGCATGACCTTGTAAATAGTTCCCAAAACTGATTTCCCTGCATATAGTAATGTTTCCTATTAAAAAATCAACATTCCTAATTTAAGAAAAATTGAACTATAGAAACATCAATATAGCAAGAAAAAGCCTCTTTATTACATTTTAATATGGTTTTGAGAGACAAGAGACTGCTCATTCTTCACTTGGAATCTAACCTCAACTAGAATCTTTGAAATACAAATTGAAATATATACCTAACAAACAAAGATGAGGTATAAAAGAAAATATTTACTAAATAAAGTCTTCAATGGTTTTCAAGATCCTACCCACTTCAGTCAGATGTTTTTGAAACAGCACTCGTGTTATTTGTCCATCTACATAAACAACTATTATTGAAAGACTTTTAGTTCTATTTTGGTTATCTGGAGGGAAAAAGTGTGTAAATATTAGAAGAAAGAACAAAACCCAGCAGGAATCCCTCATGCCCTTCTTTAGAGCTATGTTCTGACTGGAGGACCTAAAACCGGTTTCCCAGAGCTCTCCCAGTACCTGCTGCCAGGGGGCAGGTGCTGCAGCCCTGCATGAGAGGAACTGGGAGGCAACAGATGCTTCTGATATGAGATCAAACCTCCCTGAGATTAGTTTCTCAAACAGCCCCACTCAAGGCCCCTTCTAATGTTTTAGCAATGGAAAATTTTAGATTTTAATCTGTATTAAAAAGGACGAAATGAAAATATTCATCCTGATCTAAATTATTAATCCTCCTTGTCCCCCAATTACAAATAATTCAGTATACCTTTTTCAATTCATTGAAGGGAACACCCTTCAATGGTTTGATCTGCTTCATAATAAACACACAGCAGTTGCTGTGTGTTCCAGCTTCCCCAGCCATCTCACCCATAGTCCTGCATGTAGAAATGCTGGTGTTTCACTGTCTTCCAGCTCTATCTCCTCAGCACGAAGCCTTTGACTCCAGCAATCTCACAGCCCTCAGCCTGTTAACAATCATGCTACAACTACATCCTAGTCTACATTTTAAGGCTGGAGGATCACTTAAAACTATGCACAGAATGAACAGCACCAGCAATGGCCTTCCACTGCCAGATTCCCATGTCAAAATGCAACTGGGCCGTCCCTTATTTCATGGAATAGCATCTAGTTTTGAATTAGAACTGGAAACTGTTCCAGAGATTAATTACGGTCATACACACAGGCTACACTCTCATCAGCTGTCTAACTTTAGCTGCCAGCCCTTATATTATCTTGTATTTATAAGACAGTCACCACAATTATTATTTTTAAGGTGAATATGCACCTTTTTCCAATTTGTAACTGTATTCAGGTCATTTCATAGCCTCTCCATTGATAAACCTGTTTGCGGTTTTATGTCTGAAAAATCTCTCCTTCTATCAGATTTCATAACCCTCAGCATTTCCTCCCCAGACATTTCCAGCCTTACAGCACCTTAAGCTCAGGTACCAGCACTCCAGGCAGTGCTCCAGCACATCCTAACAACACCATCAATTAGGCATCATTACAGAAATTCCTTCCAGAACTTCAGCTTTCTAATGTGTTAACAAATGTATCCCACTTATGGTAAGGAATTGAACTTACTATAGTTATCAACATCACTTAGATTATAACCTATAAATAACATTTATAGTTAAAACTGTATTATTCAACAAAAGCTATACTTCATTATAGACTAAAGAAAGCTTGAGCCTTTCTGTTATGACCACAGAGGCTAAGCCAGCTAGGAAGCTTCAGTAAAATATACCTGGCAACACGGAAATGCCAGCAAACGACTGCTATCAAATTTATAATTTATACAGGCCAAAGGTTTCAGTGGTTATCCTATGCCTTCATATGATAACACCTGCCAGAGAAACAAACACCACAAATACAAATCCTGCTGTTATAAAAACTTACCTACTCACAAAAAGTTATCTTTGTATCAACTACTGCAGTCAGATATCCTCAATAACAGAACTAAAATCTATCTTGGTGATTAGTCTATCATTACTAAATATGTCATTATTTTCCAGCTGATCACCCTATGCCTCTGAGTCCACCATCTCTATTCATCTGTCCTACACCCTGCACTTTGGCACAAGGCTTGCATAACACTTGGATTTCCGGACACTGGCATGTTTCTGTCCCATAACAAGCATTTTCTACAGATCACTGAGGTGGAGACCTTTCTTGGAAAAGTTCATGGTATTAAAATGTTTAGCACAGCTCTGCCAAAACCTTCTTGCATTGGCAGGTGGAAACATACTGGGCATTCAAATGTGGCAATGATTACCAGCTTGTTTTTCTGGCCTCTCAATGTTAAAGCACAGTGAGGAGCTGTCATGCTGAAGATCACTTGAACAAGGCACCAAAGTGAACTTCAACATCAACTTTCCAAAGTAGAACTACCTTGGCTCTACAATACCAGTTATTTACAGACTCCACAAAAGCACAACAATTAGAACAAAGGGATTTTAAGGTCTGTTACCCTTTGCTCCAGTAAATAAATGTTAAAGTCTTCAACTTATTAGTGACACACCTTTGAGGTCTATTATATTGCTTGTCAGTGATGATGGCATCATCTTTCCAGAACCATTTTGCAACCATACCCTTCCCTCAGCTGTGCATTATCCAAGAGGAAGTCACCAAGGCATCACTGCTAGCAGATCAGCATAGCAAAAAGCAAGTGTCCCAGGAGTAGTTATTAATTAAACCCTGCTGCTGGCAGTGCTGTTTGGACACAGCATACCATGACCTAGTGCTCTAAAATCATGTGCTATTTTCACTTCTTAGTATCTTTTGAACTAGCCTGCTAGCTGTAACAGCCTTTGCCCCTTATCTGTGAACAAGATAAGATTAACCTCGGCGAGGTATCTGGGCTTCAAACAGAAGAAAAACATTTCTGCTCTGTTTTTGAAGAGCAGCTGCTGATGTTGTGAAGCATCTACTGCTCAACACTGGTATGCAATGGAACAGAGCATTCTTGATCTATTTCATTATAACTTTACGACATCCTCTGTTGCAGTTTAAACTTGTCTTCTTACTCATCTTATAGATACTTTGTGATTTTTCTATTTCCCAGGCAATTCATCAGGTTGGGGTGACGTCTTTCAGCAGCCTCATACCCAGCATAAATGATAACTAGTGCACCTGAGTTGAGGTGTGCTTATGCACCTCCGTAAGTGGATTCTTGGCTGATGCCAGTCACTAGTGAAGACAGCTAGGAACAGGGGATGGGAAAAAGAGGACAGGCTATGAAGACGGCCAAGAATGTGGACAGCTTGGGCTAAAAGGCAGGGGGACCAAAAAGCAGAGGGATTGAAGCAGTTGCTTCTCAAGCACAGGTCTGGGGCCCGAGTACTAAACAGTCTCAGGCACTTACAGTCATCACTTACACACCCCACTAGGAGAGCACTTTCCAACTTCTGCTTAATCTCTTACATGCCAGCTGCCTGGAATCATGTCTCCAAATCCCTTGGTAGAAAAGCAAGCCCAGTGACAAAACTGAGAAGAATAAAAACTCTATAAACTACTCCATCAGATCTCCTCCCTCCCACAAACTCAAGACCCTTCCCTAAACAAACAATCCTAAACAAAGCTAGTCTGTGAGAAATACAAAACTTCAAGAGCCTCACCTGGTTATACTCCTGTCCTACAAGGAGAAGCCTTATAGGAAAAACAATTTTTATAACTACAAGATACTGTGTCTTCCCATTCCTTTATTTTTTTAAATTATTTTCCTGTCTTGCTGAGAATAACAGCATAACTGAAATATTAAGTGGCCAGTTCCATGTATTAATATTTTCTTTTTAAAAATGAGCATGTTAGCAACTTTTGGAAGCTAGGCCACTACCCTGTATTCGCTCCTTCCACTTGCTTCTCTCAGCAAGTAGAGGTAGGTTCTTAAAAAAATCTGTCTCACAAGCAAGTACTGACAATCTTTGATTCTGAATCTAATTTTGTTTATATCCATACAAGTATTCTCTGCTTACTTGAGAGCTGTGAGTGTTATTAAACACCCTTTCCTCTAAAAACACATTTGTATATTCCAAATACTTAGAAGTCTAGTAGTTACATTGAAACTTATTATCTAAAGCAAACATAAGTCTTATTCTTTTTCAAGAAACATTCTGCTTAATTTTCCGTCCTCTAGTTGTTTTACATTTTTATAGAGATAAAATTTGCATAGAACAGGAAGGAAATTGCCAAATATTTTACAATTCCGGTGCAGAAACGGAACTGCTCCCCCTACATCACGTTTCTGAGATGACTGGAGAAAAAGGAAAGAGGGCACTGCCATGACCTGAGGTGAGTTTGAATTTAAAAGTAAAGGCGACATAAAGGGAATTTTACCTTGTCACTAACTGTCTGTAGTACCTCTAAAAGACCACTGTATCCATTTAACAATACCAGCTGCAGGCCTATTACTTTTTAACAATACTAATCTTACATTATGTTGCGATGTCAAAAATTCCTGTATTTTGTACAGTTCCAAACACTACTTCATGATGTGCTTTTTAAATCACACCTAGAAAAACCTAGCATTTTACAAATACCTTTGTATATCTGTCAGACATTTGTATTTACTTATTAAATGAAAACCAGACTTCTTTTCATTCTTCTGTCAAGACTAGTAATACCAAGCTTTTGCAAAGCTGCAAACAGCTTTTTCAGCTTCTGGGGCTGCGAAGTTAGGAGTATGAAAACTTCAGCCACAAAGATAAGCAGATATTAACCTACAACAATAAAAAATAAGCACCTGTTTTAAACGACGATAAATAATGGAGGTGACTAACATTAATGAAGAGCTGGGTGAGAGCTGAACCTGGATGACACAGGGTTGATTTACAATTCAGCTGCTGGGTCCACTCCTGCAAATCTGGTCTAGTGGAAGGTGTGCCTGCCCATGCCAGGGGAGTTGGAAGTAGATGATCTGTAAGGTCTTTCCCAACCCAAACCATTCTATGATTCTATGACTCTAAGTTACAACATCTAGCATAAACCTGAATTTTTATTTTGGTAAAGTAAAATTATACATCCCTCTGCCTTCCAACAGGGTGAACATCAAAACCTCTCTGGATAACCAGGTGTGTCACAGAGCCCATTTGTGTCCTCCACATATCACTATTGCAGTCTCCCTTTGCTTCCTGAAGCCCTAGCATAACCCACTTATCTGCAGGGACTGTGGTCCGACAGCACAGCAGGGCACTTGAATCCCTGGGGTGCAGACAATGGAAACCTCTGGGCCCTCATCTCTGCCCAGAACTTTCTCTGAACACTCATACAGGATGGAGCACCAGCCCTGCGCTAAGCCTCTATTCCCACCATGTGCATCCTTCCTCTGCAAAAGACAACAGTCCCTAAAGTTTGCCAATAGCAAAACAGATACAAACCATGAAAAAAACATGAAAATGTGGCATACACTACCTGCACTGGTTTCAAGTTGATGAACAATACAACACCTTTTTAGAAGCTGAGGATGAATAAGTGTATCCAAAACTCAGCATCTATTTATGGTTCACTGTTTAAGAATTACTCTTGTGTGAATTAAAATGTTCTGACTGATCTAACACTTCATTATATTATATTTCTAGTGCACTTATGCCCTTAACTCCACTTCTCAATTCTACTCCCAGTTATTCTGTATAGGCCCATAACAGCCATGACTGGCAGAAGTTAATATTTTCCCTTAATTATGCCCTGTTTAGTCCTTTTACTACCATGCATGAACTTTCACTACTCTTAAATTAATTTTTTACAGGACTTATGGAGGAATTAGAATGACACAGTTGGCTTCTTGAGCCAAAATAAAGCCCTTCCTTTGCCCTGAGTTACAGCATTTCAAAAAGTAAAAGACAGAAAGGGATTTTGTTACATCAGAGCTGATTAAATACTGCAGACTGGTTAATAACAACATTCAGTTGTTAGTCTGTGAGAAAAGAAAGTCTCTCTTCCAGTGGGAGAGAACTGAATGTTTTAAGTCTCCCCTGGAAAGCAGAACCATAAACAAGGTTTCTCTAAAGTCATGAGACATTCAGCAAAAACCTTTATTAAAAAAAAAAAAAATCCGCCTCCCCATTCCCAGTGTCAGCTATGGAAATCTGGGACAAAGGTCCTCATGATTATTCAACAAGTTAAGGATATGCAACCAAACATAAGATTAGTTAATCATAAAAGAAGTACCACCAAGCCAAGAAATTAAACAAGTTAAACACTGAAAACCTGTAAGTGTGTGAAAGGCCACAGCTCTTGCAAAACTCCCTCAGAAGTATTAATATTAGAGGAGAAAAAAATACTGCCTCAGTGCATGATGCCTGAGCATACAAACATTGCCTCCCACAGACACAGGACATCTGCCAAGTCACACACACAACGCGTCAGGGCTGGGGAGTATCAGCAGTATGTGAGCAGCTCTCTTTTCTTACTGATTATTAAACTTGATGATACTCCAGTAGCTCAAGACATTTTAATTAACACCAAGCCCAAGCTGGGTGAAGCTCTAAAGACAAAGCACCACATCTAAGCCAGGAAAACCATCATAGCACAGCACTCAGAGCAATACCTGTGTGTCTGCCTGTGAAAGAGGCCTGCCCAAGAAGATGCCAACTGCCTTACACCACCCTGAGAGTACTCAGCCTTTCACAACAGTGCATTTCAGCAAGGACTGGAGCCGAGAAATTCTGAGCAGCTTTCCTCTCGAGGAAGACAGCAATTCTTTAGAAACAGATGAGGTAATGCCTTGTGCCGCTTGTCAGAATCATTCAAACCCTTGACTGAGTTTCCAACAACTCCTGTGTCCCCATTTCCAATCCTCCCTTGTGCTGAAATGGCTCCTCTTCCATGTTCCCCAAGTCACCTTAGTCTTCTAAGTACCCAGATCAGCTTTGGTGCTCACACCCATCACTACCCAAACATGGATCACAACCCAATTTGCAAAGCAAATGGCATATTTTCTTATGGAGCTCCAGCTTCATAAAACTCATGTCCAAGCAATGGGACTACAAACTTTGTAAGCCTTCTGAAATTCAAGCATTTCTCAGAAGTACTTCTCACAATCCATTTCCTTGCCTCTTAAGTCAACCTGCCCTTGTGGGTCTGGACAGCTTTCTTCTGAAACCAGAGTGACAATCAGCAGAGCTTCACCTTTGGTTGGTTACCCACAGCCCAGACTTGATTCAAGCAGTATACCTGCACAGACAAAAAAATGACCTGTCCCAGCAGGTGAGCAGAGACCAAAGCAGAGGCACTGTGGGCACATAGCAAAATTCAGGGTCTTCTGAATAAAGTATCAAACCAGGGCTCTCCAACTCATGCATTTTGTGCAACTCAGGATGACTCTAAACTGTGAGAGTGGTGACACGTTGGCACAGGCTGTCCAGAGAAACTATGAATGTCCCCATCCCTATATGCATTCAAGGCAAGGTTGGACAGGGCCTGGAACAGCCTGGTCTAGTGGAAGGTGTTCCTGCCCATGCCAGGGGGTTGGAACTAGATGTTCCTTAAGACCCCTTCCAACCTAAACCACTCTGTGATTCTATGAGCTCTACCACATTTATTTTTTTAAAGAAAGAAAACAAATGCTGTTGATCTCCAGAGTTCAGAGAGACATCTCTGTCACACCAAGCAAGCTGAACCCAGTGCTCACCCTGCTCCAGCCCCTTGCACAGATACCTGATGAACCAAGAAGCATTTGCACAGTGTGACCAGTTTCGCTGCATAAGGAAACAGGCTGCACTTGGAAGATCATTATAGAAACAAAGAGCGTTAAGGGACTGGAATGGACCTTAAAGATCATCTAGTCCTTGCCATGGGCAGGAACACCTCCCACCAGACCAGGTTGCTCAAGTCCTTATCCAACCTGGCCTTGAACATTGGGGATCCAATGGATCAACCTACCAGGGCAACCTGTCCAGTGTCTTCCCACCCTCACTATAAAAATTTCCTTCCTCGTTCATATGCAAATGAAAGCGAACAGAAGACCTCAGAATAAACTCGGCATGGCAGGTTTAACAGCCGATCAATGTGCCGGCAGAAACCCCAGAACGCGGCAGAGCTGTACCGCTACTGCGATAACGCCACGATTCTCCCCGGCACCCCGGGGCTGCCCGAGAGTCCCCTCCCGCTCCCGCGCACCTCGGTGACGATTGTAGAGTGATAGACATCGCGGCTGTACTCCCAGCCGTCCAGGCACGGCTCCTGCTCCAGCGCCTCCAGCTCCACGTCGGAGCCGGGTCGCAGCCCCAGCGCCGAGAAGTTGGCGAGCGCGGCCAGGCGGTAGCGGCGGCAGCGGCTCGGCGCCTCCTGCCCGCCCCGCAGCTCCAGCGGGATGCTGGCGTTGCGCCACTCGTCGCTCAGGTTGGCCCCGCCGGGCACGATGCACCGGTGCTCGGGCGTGCCGGCCAGGAACACGATGGACAAGCCGTTGAAACCATTGGGAATGATGCTGGCGCTGAGTAGAAAGAAAACGAGGCGCTGGAAGCGTCCCCATTCGCCCAGGAAGGCGGTGGCCGCGTCGTAGTCGCGCATAGCACGGCCGAGCTGCGGCCGCCAGTACCGGCGGGTCAGTCTGGCGCGGGCAGGAAGCAGCCGTCCCGATCGGCCGCGCAGCCCGGCGCCATGGGCCGGGCTGGGGGTGGGGCTTGCAAGCGGAGGCCGCGAAGGTGGGGCCGGCCCGGCGTAGGCGGGCCCGGTGCACTCCGACTGGAGGCGGGCGGGGTCCCGGGCGGGCTGGGGCAAGCGGCGGGTGCCGCGGGGGAGCCGTCTCGGTGGACCAAGCGGGAGTCTACGGCGGGTGTATTACACAGGGGCTACAGTAGGTGGCCTCGGAGCCTGCTCGCTCCGCTCTGGGCAAGTCTCTCCCCGGCCTGGGGCCGCTTTCCAGCTCCCTCCCGGCCGAGGGTGGCACAGGTCCCCTGCCCTTCGTGACTTGTGGTCAGGAACGGCCATTAATAAAGGCATCGGATCTTGTATTTACTGCCCAAATAATTAAAAAAACAGGGTGGAGATGAATTATAGTCAATGAGATTGGAAAGGACCTCGCACATCATCGCGATCAACATGACCGAACAGCATCTTGTAACTTATGTCATGCTACGTCCAGTCTTTCCTTAAAACCTCCAGGAACAGTGATTCCACCACCTCTCTAGCAGCCCATTCCCACCGAATGATAATTGGGCTCCCTGCAGCCCCCAAGCCACACATGTGAACCTGCATGGGGTTCTTCGATAAAACCTTGTTTGGAGTCAGTACCATGTATGAGCCAGGAGTCTTCATGGATTGTTCTGCTCATCAAAGCAGGGCAGTTGCTGCAAGTTCAAGAGTTAAAGGGTTCCTCATTTCACTCTGTAACACCTTCCCACAGCTGCCATTGTCCCTTCAGCAGGCTCAGCTGAAGCTGTACAAAATCTTTCCTAACCCTGACACTATTTTCTCAGGCAATGCATACTACATACTTGACAAATAATAAATAATAAATTTAATAAATAATATGCTAATCTTAGGCTCAAAATCCCAGCTCAGGACCTAGTGGCACTGTCAGCAAGTTCACAGAGTCCCATAGATGTCAGTTCAAAAGCTGAATTGCATCACTATAGAAATTTGGTCTTGCTCTTCATAAGGCTAACTCACATTTTCAAGTGGCTTTTTACGGCTGATATTTTTCCCCACCTCTAGTTGATTAAAAAAAAAAAGTGTACTTTTTACGGCATTTTTTGAACACTTGTATTTAAAATGATCTTTTATCCCGGGTTGGAATCACACAGCTGTGAAAAATGTCAAAGGTGATAAATGAATGACATAATAGGAGTTAAATCAGAAAATCATTCTGAGCCTGGGCCAGGGTCAGCTTCCAGGGATTTGTACCTGAAAGGCAGGAAAACTGTACCACAGTTATCATAATCTTCCTGTGTGGAAGAACTTAATTCGTGAAAGAGCTTATTTTAGGACTTTCTTTTTCATGCCTGATCCACACTAAATAATTTTAATTAATTATTTATTGAAAATTCTTGGCACCAAGTGTATAAGTTTGGAGACTTGCTCTTCAAATAGAATCCACACAGGAAGCAGGTTGAAACAATGTCAGTGCACATTTTTATTACAGTGAAGACAGAAGGCAATGTCTGACAATTACTATAAGCAGATCCAGTAAGTCAGCTGAGGATTAAAAGTTGCACAGAGAGACCCCAGTAAAGGTGACAGAGGTTACAGATGAGGCACAGTAGGATGGCCCCTGTGTCAGTGAGAACAATCCAGCTGGGGCTTCCCTACGCCCTACTTCCACTACGCTCAGACTCCATAAGGCCTTATAACAACATTGCATACTTTTAAGAAAGACATTCCACTCCTCTGAAAGATTATTAAATCTGCTGCAAAAAAATACTAAAATGTGACATGAGCTTGAGATCAATGGTTTAAGTAAGAAAAATGAGACTGGTTAAAACACACTATTTAAAGAAACACTGTACTTTTTCTTATTAAAAAAAGGAAAAACAGGTTTTAGAATACTGAAAAGTTCAAGAGTACATAAATATTTACCTTTTAGAAATACCCAAGCCTACAATCACATAAAATAAGTTGCAAAATAACAATCTTCATAAAAATATGGCCACCTATATTTAACTCAAGTTCTCAAATCTATCTTATGTTGATAAAAAGGCTTTATTGAGAAATTTAGTTACATCTAAACAGTACTTGTTTAGATTAACTCTGTAAAAGTAAAAACAATATTAAATACTGCTGTTAACAGAGAAATTGATTGAAAAGGGATGAAAAGATTGGATGTCACAGGGCACTGGTTCTCTCATGCCATGTTACATTTATGGCAAAAGTGTAGCTGCAGGAAATTAAAAATAGTATTTTCACTCCCAAAAGCATCTTGAGTTAATTGCACAAGTTCCTTGCATTTGTTATAAAGCTTAATATTTGTGCTTGAACTTCAGGGAGAGCCTCATTCTTGTGCCAAGAGCCTGCACAAGACAACCTACCCTGAACTCACACATTAGAGACGAGACACTATGCTTTTGTTGGCCCTTATAGAAGATGAATCAGGGCTAATTGCTATTTATAGAGGATAAAAATCAGTTTACCAGGTCTGATAGATCTTAAGTGACCAAGACATGCACATACAGCCAATAAATACAAAAATAAGAGGAATTACCCTCTTCAAACAATGTAGTGTTCATAAAACAGTAGTAGCACAACTCTGAGCTCTACCTTTGTCTTCATCCAATCTAGTTTTTCTGAACTTAAAAAACCTCCAAAAGAACCAAACATGCATAATCTGTAGGATTTGAAAAACAAAACACTGTTTTTGTTTGATGCCTAGAGGAGCTGGAACAGATGCTACACACGGAGTTAAGGGGAATAAAATGGGTATTTATTGAGAGGCCTACAAAAGGCCACACCCTAGCAGTATCAGTGCCACAGACGCGGCCCCTGCCTGGATGGCTCCAAGATGGAAGTAAAGGAGAGCTTGGTCACAAAATCTCATATTTTTATAGGTTTTGGTTCATTTGCATGAACCTGCCCTCATCTTTCCACATTGTTTATGCTTAGGGCCCGAAGTCTGAAGAAATTGTCCTTCAGTTCTTAACTGGAATTGGACTGTTTTGTCTTCATCACCCTAGCACATCAGAAAATCACACCCAAGCAGAATAGAAAAACTAAAAACTTAAGGCATCATGTTGGTGTTCGGGTTTCTTGGTTTTTTTAAAACCCAAATTAGTCCTTTTAAATTTTTAATAGCTGCAGATGAACATATCCAGTACTGAAAATCAGATTTTTGTGAGCATCAAATGCCTTTAAGTTTGTAAATTTTGAAAAGGTTTTATGAAACCTTTTGAAACTGCAGCAAGAGTTCTCTGAAGGTGCAGAACAAAGTGATATATATGCAAAGGAGAAATTAAATACTTTGGGAAAAAGAAAAAACAATTCCCCAAGAGATCTAAAAAACAGTTTATGCCCATATACAATGAAAAACCTGAAAGCTAAAACTGCATGGCATGTTAGGACAGAATCACTGACTTTCTACAACTCACTTTTCTGTTAAAAGTGGGTATGACCCACTGGAAAGTCAGCAAATTATAGTTCTTACTCAGTGCTCAAGATATCCCCCTTCCCCAAAGACACTGAAGATTCACAAAGCTGAGGGTTTTGGGTGGGCTCAGGCTTTATGAAAAAGCAGCAACTTTTACAGGAAATAGAGCATCCTAGGTCTTGAGAAAAGCAAATGACATCTAAAGCCACTCTGATGTTATGTTTAAAACCCATATTGTTACAGGGAAAGCTATGCTCTGCTACAAATGAATTCTGTCTCCACTTAGTCTATGGGCTTTGGTCACAGATTTCAAAGGATGCCAGGATCTTTCTTTCAGGTTTTGAAAGGCAGACACCCTGCTCCCCTTCCTCCAGTCAACACACAAAATGAGAAAAAAACACTAGCATTACATTTGCTATTTTTTTCCCCATTCAGCAGCTTTGATCAAGTACCTGACTGCCTGGAGTCACTGCTGTATTATTTCTAAGGCTCACTTCCAGCTTACTTGTGTATAGCGCAGACAGGCCCCCATTTCTAAACAGGGACTGTGTCTGCTGACAAACCCCAGGAAACAGGACACTGAATTACACACTAATAGTCCTACAGGTAGACAGCATCTGATCAGTAGACTATGTAATTTGGGGACAGCAGCGCAGGAGATAGCAACTATGGTGCAGTAGCTGTTGGGTTTTGTTCATTTTCCTCTGGCAGAAAATGCATTTTGAAATTATTTTGTTCTTCTTTCAGCCCCTCTGAGAGGTGTGTCTTTCTTCACAAAGGTGTTATCAGACTTTTAGGACTCTCCTTGGAACTTCTAATGCCAGTGGTTTGTTTCCCATTTCTGAAACTGAAAGCAAGTAAAAATCTGAGAACATATTCAAGGGTGTCATCAGACACTTCCCTCTCGTATAAGCACCACTACAGTAATCATGTTACACTGCTAATATAACATTAGATGAAATATAATGTTCTGTACAGTGTGCCTTGCCTGAATTCCTGTGAAGCATGGGATAAATGAAAGCTGCCTTACCATTTTACCTTCAGCATCTGCTCAAAGCTCTCGGGCAGTGGACTGCCATAGCTCTCTGGGAGAAACAGGGTAAGGATCCCAATCAGCACTGTCAGGCTTCCCATCAAGATATATGGTAGGAATCTGTCATAGGCACCTGGCAGAACACAGAACATTCCAACAGTAATTAATGTCCATAACTGACAAACCCACACATAATGTTTATATTCCAGACATAGCTGTAATGCAGAATTAATTTGGAATAATTAGCTGAAAGATTCAACAATATCAAAGGTGAATCCAAAGCTGAATTACATCTATTACCTGCCAGCAGTCAAAGGGACTTTTCAATTTTAAAGCTTTGACATGTGCTCTTGGATGGCCACACCTACCATAATTTCATGCCAACCCCCACATTTGTGTACCAGCTAAAAGTTTGGGTAGCTTTTTTGTTTGATTGAGATTTTTTGGTTTTTTTTAATATATTTTAAACTGGGATAATCAACATCTTTGCAAGGCAATAGCTCTGCTGGAGCCTTCAGTACCACACTGCCATCAAGAACCAAATCCTCTGTTAAATAATACGAGGGAATAAAATTGCTTGTAAGCAAAGAAGCACTCATCACTGCCTGAGATCATGTATCCTGTTGGGCTGATGCAAAAGAAGGGAAGAGACTAAGTCAGCTGAACAGGTCAGTTACAGACTAACAGCTCATTAATGGGGAAATGCTTTCATGCGTTCCTTACTGCAAAGGGAGAGAACATCAGGCTTCCCAAGACACACATGAGGCTCTGACCTTAGTGTACTCAGAAAATTATTTTGAACTTGAAGGCAGCAGCCTCAAGCTGGCACTACAACTGTTTAGGAAGGATGCAAGATCCTCAAGTCACAACAGCACAGCAATGAAAATGTCTTTCAGAAAAGGGATTAACTAGGAGTTAAAGTATTGAAGATAAAGAAAGTACCAAACTGGATTTGACAGCTTTATTTTATAACAGGGATAGAGCAATGTGCTTTATAATGTATGGAATAAACTCAGATTAAAGAGAGGACCTCTGGGTATGTCTCACAGAGCCGAAGTTTATAATTTGATCTCCTCTGTGTTTTTGAGCTGGATGAACTGCAAGGTCCTAATTTAGCTGTAGCAAATAGCAGCAGCTGACAAATTTCTCCCAAAACCTCTTAAAGTTTAAGAAACTATTTTGATGTCTGGAACAAGATTTCTTAAAGACTGAGTCCATGTATACCTGAGAGAAACAAAAACCACAAATCCACAAAAAACAATCAGTAAAAATGTTATTTTGTCTACATTTCTCTCTTAGTGCTGAAATGGAGACTGAAGACCTTAAGGAGAGCCATAGTACTGCTGACCCTTTTACTTTACATTTGCACTGTACAAGTATCATCATCATTTTTGGCACATTGTGTTCCAGTTACACTGGAATGCAGAGGAGCATTAACATAACTAACACTGATTAGTTACAGATAGTCATCTCCTCTCCACTTTCCTGGCAGGGAGAATCAGCACTAACCCCTTACTAATACACCAGCAATGTTCTGTCAGAGCCAGCAAAGTTTTATTCATGTTGTATGAAAGATCTCAGCAGGAAGCAGTACTCGTTAGGGGCAGAGAGAATTGACATGGGTCCAGTTATGGCTGAAGGAAATACATCATGTCTGATTGAAAGAAAGAGGAGATTGAGCACCCCAGACTGAACAGCAGGGATTCACAGATAGTTTTACCCTTAGTCGTCTAACCTCTATCACTCTTTCCTGTCCGCAACATGAGCAATATTTTTATGCATTAAACATAAAAACAAAACGAAAAATATTTGTTAGTTAATATATACACAGCAGTCAGAATGTGATGGCATTGAATGTCAAAAAAGCCTATGAGGAAATCAATAATTCTGCTTACAGAAATATTGAGCAGTAAGAAAAAGCAAAATTAATTAATGCTGAGGTGACTGGCTCAGAAACTAAAAAAATTTTTTAAAAAATCACTTCAAGTAAACACACTTTCATGCCACTTAACCTGTATGTTTTCCATATGTTACTTTAGAAAGCACAAATCCTGAGAATGTTTGGATTCCCACCTGGTTTATCTCCCAACATACCCATCTCAGGACGCACAGGGACAGTACAATGCAATGAATTTCCTACTGCTACATTTCCTTACTTGCAAGACCACACCTTGTCACGCTCTCCTGGGAAACTAACTGGCATCCCGAGATGTGATTATGATTTCAGCCACTCTGCTTGCACAGTTTATAAACATCATCATGGTATTTAAGCCCCTTCAGTGATATATGAATGGTACCTAAAGGAATGAAGTGCCTAATCCTTCTGTGAAGCCCAGGACACTCCACTTAATTTCTTCCATATGTGACAGTGAACTCACATCCAAGCTGAGAGAAGGAACTAAAAAGAACCTTCACAACAAGTGAAGGTACTTAAAGCTGAGTCTGCACTGCAGAGGCTCAGACAACTTCTCTGGGCAGTTGTGGGGTGCAAGGCACGAAAAATGATATCTCACCCAGGTAAACAAAATAAGGAGCAATGATGCTGCCCAGCCTGGAAGCCGTGGAAGTTGCTCCAACTGCCATGTTTCGCACTAGTGTTGGGTACAACTCCACATTGTAGACATAAAGCATTGAAAACGCAGCTGTGATGCCAAACTTCCCAAGCATCACCAGTCCAACAGAGAGGACATTAAGTTCTGGAGGAGAAAAAAAAAAAATTGAAGTGAATAAACAATACCCTGTGCTTATTACTTGCATTACTTCTACATCCAAAAGACTGTATTACTGTGTTTTTCCAAAAGGCCATGAGGTTGGCACTTTAGGTTTTTTTAATTATACAAAGGATTAATCCCATCCCTAGATGACTCCAAACTCCCCACTAAGCATAATGTAGACGCTCAGGTCATTTTGTATTTTTCAGATTTTGGTTGTCTTCAAGTAAAACTGCATTCTTGAAATGGAACAAAACTGTAGATTGCACAGCAATAAACTACAAGCTTGAGCCCACCCCTTTTTCACAAAATCCTGTAGAGATTTACATACAGTGGAACCTGGATGCAGGTTTTTGTAGCCTGGAAGCACAATCAGATAAACTGCAGTACACTTTTGGCTTTCATTTTAGAAGCTGCTTCCCCCTGAACTATATAAAGGTCAGTAATTTGACACAATAAATGACAGTTGAGTGTGACTCAGCATGTACAAATGAAAAAAAAAATTAAACCTAAGCCTGCAAGGGATCAGCATAACCATGACCTCAAATTCTAAATTTAATCCTGGTTTCCAGTAATCTTGCAGAACTATTACACAGTATCATATTTTGAATGTTTCATATACTTAAGTCACATATTTAATTTTGTACCTGCAGGAACCAATTGAATGAAGAGGACTACACTTCCCCCTAAAAAAAAGGTGCCAGATAAGGAGTAGCGGCGTGGGAAGGAGCGGAGGAGAAGCCAGGCAATCACATAAGCTGGAACTTCAATAACAGCTGAGAGGAAACAATTGACGTAGGCATTTCCATGCCAATCTGGAGTGCTGAGGGACAGGCCAAAGTAATCAACTGATGTGAAAAACCTGAGAAAACCAATAAAAGAAAATTATTTCAGAAACAGCAGTCTCTGAATGGCTCCAGTGTTGCCTCGGATGTTGTTACAAAAATAGGATATCGAAAAGCACCGCCACAGGCATTGTGGCTCAAAAAAGTCTCAGTGGCAGCCCCCTCTTTTTAATTCTGTGATCCCATTCAGCAAACATATCCACAGCAGCTTGAAGACACCTCAGATTTCTCTGTCCTTCCTGCATACACTACACCAAGTAAAAAGCTTTGTGGAAGTTGTTCACAAAGGCTTTTCACTGCAATGGACTCAATGACATCATAAAACTCTTGCAAGCTTCCCAAACCAACTACATTCCTACTTGTAGCTAGTGTCAGGATCTCCCACCCTCAGCAGTTCTGTTGTATCTTATTTAATCTTCACAGAGAGCTGGATGTTCAGGTTTCAAATCTCAGGAGTGCCTTACCAAATGTACTAGCCAGTTCCTTTCTGGTGGGGGGGATATGGAGAGAAAAGAGTTCTGTTTTGCCTATATGGCATTATTGGGTCCTCATTTCTCGTGGCTGCCCAGGCAAGGACGAGGATCTCACTGAGATGGGCACAGTACAGAAATAGAACAAAAATGCTGGTCATGGGTCTGGCTCTTGTTATGTTACTGAGTTGCTGCCTTTGCTTCAAGAAGAACATTTCTCTTCAAATAGAGATTGCAGAGAGGGGAGCATTAAAAAAAAAAATAAGAAACTTACTTCAAAATACACAACTTGTTACACATAGTTTTCTAACTATTTTACATCTGAGTCAAGGCTATTGCCTCTATATTCTTGTGTATTAATGCAGTGTGACTGTGAGGACACTGAGGGCCACGTACCCACCAAGGACCACTGGAGTACAGCTCTGAGGCTCAAAATCATTATCTAAGCCCGTGGCATGTACCCTCAAATGAGAAACTGTTCTATTGCCTGGGTACTTTAGGAATACACATTTCCTTACCACATAAGTAATGACATAATAGTAATAGTTGCAATGTTTCGGGTTCGAAATAGGTCCAGAAGGATAGCCTTCTGCTGCTGCTGAGGCTTCGAATCCTGCATCTGAAGGAAAAAGGAAAACAAAACCAAAAAAATTCCCACACACCTAAGAGCATAACAACCTCTGCTACCCACAATATGGGCAGTTATGAAGTTATGACTATCAGGGGATAACTGGTCAGCCCAAGGGCCACTTCTGCACCAGCGAGCTCAGTCCTTAGGTGGAGCTTGTCTATGTACACAGCTGTACTCATGGGAGTTTCCACTGCATCATGATGACTAATTAGAAAGGAGGATCAGCTGACCAGACAGACGAAGTAACATTTCCTTAAGGATCTCACACAGTACTTCCAAAAATAACCTCATTACCAAAGGCATTTTTCAGTCCATTCTGTGCACTGTCCATTCAGCTCTCTTAAGCCTTCGTAAGTGAGGTGAAATAAATGTAGGAAGTCACCCTGTTTTCTTGCCTGCCAGCACCCTGACAGGGAGAGGAACAGATAAGAAAGGTTGGTGAGGTGGCCAGGGTACATCATAAGAGCATCCACCACCTCAGATGGGAGATGAAGGGTGTGGTTTGAGGCTTGAATCTTCTGGATGGCATTAGGGTGCCTTTGCTCTTGCTGGGGAAAAGCCAGAACTTGTGGCCAGGCTTCCCTCGGGCCTAAAGAACAAACCACTCTGCTTCTCCCTACACGACTATCCAGGAGATACCCTTTTCTAGGAATAGATTAATATAAGGACACTGCTTGGAAACCATAATGTTTGAAATATACTTCCAACATTATACTTAGCATGTAGACATCATCCTCAGACTATTGGACGGACACTTTGGCACACAAAATTTCCATGAAGCAGGTGAGTGTCTCCTTGTTTTAACAAAATATGCAGGAATGATTAAATGCTGCAATCCAAAAAACTCATCCCCAGTTTGAAAGACATCTGAGGCCTGGCCTGTGATGTAAGGGAAGTGCTTTTCCATGGCTGGTGTAGCATGAGCTTCCCATAAATGGAACATGCACTTCAATTTACACTAAAACTTCCACTTTGGAAAGAGATCTTCAACCAAAATATAAGTGCGACAGTCAAGTGATGGATCTTGACCAGGAGAGGGGAGTAACTCGCAGCATCTTTGTCCGGCAGTCACTGCAGAGGAGCACACAGTGCTTTGCTTTCTGCTCTATAAGAAACGCAGACACAAAATGCAGGCGGCAGTATAAGGCAGTAGAGGAAGATCCGACTATAGACACACGGTCATTGCTGACACAAGGCTGGAGGTGTCTTTGTACAAGAAAAGTGTGCCTCTTTGTGAGGAGCTCCAGTGAGGGCAGAGCCAGTAGAGGGCGAGATGAGCACAGGAAACAGCCATCCCACTGTGTCTATGCTGCTCCCTGGCCTGCTGAGCACTAGACTTTCTTCTTTTAACCAATAGATATGAAATACAGAAAAAACACGGTTTTGAAGAAGAGCTTGATGTTCTTCACTTTCTTCATTCACATCATGGTTTTCAAGTGCCCTTGTAGCACTTGGGTACTTTGGCTGGTTTGTGCAACCTGAAGAGGCCCTCAGGCTCCACACAGCCCACGTAGCTCATATGGGTGCTTATTTAGGGTTCCCCACACAGCCCCCCCTGCAAAGGGCTGTTGCTAAACTGCAAACCACTAATAATGCACGAAACTGAAATGGGCACAAACACATTTTTGCAGTGCCCAAAGGATGAAGCAGTCTGGGTCACCCTTGCTTTGAAAACCACAATAAACCACTGCTGAGGAAGAGGATTTCACTCTGAAAAGCAAACAAATAAAACCTCCCTCTGGGTTCTCACTTTGATCTCAGTAACCCAGCACTTACCACGGGCCAACAGTCACTGCCAGCTCAAGACTGCTGGTGCAAACCAGTTCTTTGCTGGCATTTCCCAACAAGTCAGCCAAATGGGGAAGTGCCAGCGAGGTAAAGTACCAGGATGTATGGAACATACCTCTGCAGTATTGAAAAGCACAGTTGGAGCTGGAATGCCATTTATTTTTGCAGCCTTTTGGATAATAGCTTCTGCCTCCTTATATCTTCCCTGCGAGATCAGCCACCGAGGAGACTCAGGAATGATCCTATAAGTTTCAGAATAAATGACTCAATGTTTTCTCAAAAGTAACAAGTTATAAATAACATATCTATTGTGCCTATGAGTTACATTCGTATCTCACAGATTGCCTGCAGCAGGATACAGCCAGCACAGAAAGCATATGGGCAATGTAATTCAAATATATGGGACCTATTCTCATGCTGAAGTAGATACTTTGTCCTCAGTTGGTTGTTTTTTAAGGAATAATTGATGTCCACCAGATGTCACCAGACAGACAGAAAGGATGGGGGTACCTTAGCCAGTGTGAATAAAAAATATTCTTAGGAAACTGCACACAGTGTAGAAATGCTTTAAATATTCATAGCATGTATTTAAAAGTTCTGTATCATAGGAATCTTATATACAAACCTCACCATGTTACCACAGCTCTGAAGCAGATTCTCCCAGGCAGAGATGACATTTTCTAATCAATTACAGGCACATGTTGAATGAATTAACACCAAATGCAGGACAGAAAACTTTAATTTTCCTTAACTAAATCCTTTGGTCTGAACAGATGCTATCTTGCTCCCTTTAGCCAGCAGCACTTTTTCCTCTCCTTCAAAAAAACAGGTCAGACACTCCTTTTCTGATGAATCCCAAAGACTGATTCAAAGTCAGGTTAATAATTACAAACATCTGATGATTTACATCTGATCATTAATCTCTAATGGGACTTTCTGTAATATGAGCTGCCTCCACTGCTCTTCTTACTGGAAAAGCTGAGGATCTTGGGACTGCAGAGATAATGAATGGAACCTTCTGGAGAACATGGAAGGGAAATGATTAAAAGAGAAAGAATGGTACAGAGCAGAGGGATGTGCAAACCACATGGCCCGTGGAAGCAGTGGGTCCACTTGCCAAAATGCCAGCTAACACCAACCTGCCTTGGCAGAGATTTGCCAGTGCATCTTGATCCCCATCTACTCCCACATGGGCCCCAGACAAAGTGCCGTCAGAGGAAGTTTCTGGCATTTTTAAGCTTAAGCTTTTAAAAATTTTTTTTTAAGGCCTGGGAAATCCCAGCCCAGAGATTTCAAAGCAGGACTCTGAAGCCATGCCTTGGAGACAAGTTTCATGTGCCTCACAGTGTCTATAGCAGACATTTGAGAGACTCCCATCCAAAACCAGCCTCCCCAGAAAACAGCTGCTTGGTGCAGAGGGAAATGCTGCTGTGATGAAGGAGTTTGAAACACTTCAAGTGAAATAAGCAAATTGACCCTTAAACAGAATCAGACTGTCTTTAAAATCCAATGACAGCAGAAGTGGAGCTGAAAACCATTTTAAAGGTTTGGTTTGAAGGCTAAGGTTAAAAAAGCCCCAACTAACTAACAAACCATCAGTAGATACTTCTAACAACACTGGGATATTCTGGAGGTCTTCTAGACTATAGAAGAGTGTGTTAAATCACTAAACTCTTATAAAGATGCTAATTGCTCCCTTACAGATATAACTTTTTCAAGACAGCAAGAAGAAAGGAGTTCCCTGAATAATATGAAAGAACTCTTCCTGTTGTGAATTATCCTTATTTTAAGAGTGTGAGTGATACTTTGCTTTTCCTTTCCTATTTTCAAACACTTTTCCCTTCAGAAAACATCAGATGTCCAAGGCAGCAACCAAATAGGGTTATCTGCCCTTCTTCAGTGCTTCTGTCCAGCTAAAAAGAGTAGGGCTTCAAATACACAGACAGCACCAATGAGGCTCTCTAGGTATTAGCCGACTTAAAATTGGCAAGAAAAATCCAAACAAAAAATGTCCCCTCAAGGCAAAGCCTTGTCACATGGTGAATAGAAGAGTGACCCTCCTCCCTGACCCTCTGCCATTACCCATCACCTAGCACAAAGAGCATCAGGCAGGAGGGGAGGTGGGAAGTGTGGCCTTGGCATTGACTCACCACCAGAGCGGGATGCAGAACAGCCCCGGGACAGTGAGCGCCAGCAGCAGCATCCGCCAGTCTCTGATGAAGTAAGCAAACAGTGGCAGCAACATGTAGCCAATTGCAAAAAATATGCAAACTCCTAACGTAGAGAATAGAATACGAACTGATTTGCCAAGAATTTCTGTGCCTGTTTAAAACAAGGGAGGTTGGATTAGCATTTTAACTCTTTGTTTTCAAGCATAACTAAATACTTTATTGCATTTACAAACAAAAAAATAAGCTACACAATCTTAGAAAAGAGCAGCACAGAACAGACCCGCCTTTACAGAAAAGCTGCTGGGAGTATTGGGAACCTTCAGATAAAGAAGTTACTTCTGTTTGCTTTGATTAATGCAGATTAATTGGCAGACACAGATAAGGACAGGCATGGGGGATGGCCGGCAAACTTCCAGGAGCCTTCCCCACATGCTCACCTAGAACACATCCTGCTCTCTCAACCCAGCCGGATATAAGATGCAATTCACTGCTGGGTACTTATGGAAGAGCAAAGGTCTGAGCACAGCAGACTGACATGGGATGGAAGGATGTGAATTTACAGATGTGAGGTGAGGTGGAAACAAATTTCCCACCCATTTTTTGGAACAGAAGAAAGGCTGGAATGTTGGATCGGCACATCACAGGCTGAAGGACAGAACCAGGGAAGATGCCATCCTCTAGTAATGTTACTGTTCCAGTAGCCAGGCAGCAGTCAGGGAAAGCATCCTACAGCCATTGCACCCTGCAGCGACCTAATATTGAGTAATAAAAACTGAGACAGTTCTAAGCCTTCAACAGCACCTAAATTCTTTTACAATAAAACACCTAGCCACTGCTTAATAGAATCCAGCAAAGCCCTTAGGTCCACCTCATTTCTCCTTGAGTTATCAGTCCCTGGTCTACAGAGCTCTCCTCCACATTAGGAGCACTGCAAGATCCATAACTGCCAGAGTTTGATCTGGACTCAATTAAAACACAAATGACACTGAGCAAACAGGAGGGTCACAAAGTGTGGAGAGTGTACTTGAGCTGTGTATCATGGCAAGAACTTCAATATTTATTATTGCAGAGAAGATGGAAAAATACCCAAGACTGGAAAATCCTATTTGATAGTTACATGAATTCTCATTTCAGAAACCTGGAGTAACTATATCAAGTCACAGTAAAAAAACCTGAAAATAAGAAGTTGCTGGGCTAAAATGAGTGTGTGGGGATAAATGACACCATCTTCCTTTTGACTTGCTCTTGTTTAGAGGGGCTTTCTTGGCAGAGGTCTGACACTTGAAACATTGGTTTTAGCCTGTTAAATGTTACATTATCATTTGTGTCAATTCAAAGCCAGTAAGAGATGAGGTCTCTCTTGCCTTTCCTCTTCCTGTGAGGTTTCGGAAGGACCTCCGGGTGCCTCCTGTGCACCCACACTGTCGGGCTACTTCTTCTTTTTTTGTAAAAAGCAAAGCGGCTAATAGTTGCTGTAAAGTTATTTATTGCAGAAGCACATCAGTCTCAAATGCAGAGTCAAAACTAACAAAGTCCATTCCAGGTTCTAGCTCAAAGTCCCAAACAGAAGCAGAAGCTCCCCGTGGTCCCAGCAGGGCCAGAGGAGCCGGGCAGCTCCTATCTTCTTCTCGGGTGTTGGTTACAGCGCAGCCAAGCAAAAGCAGAGCAAAAGCCGTGGCATAAAAGCAATGGCTAAAAGCAATGGCTCTTTCCAAGCCTCTTCTTTTATAGAAACTTATGAGTAAACTAAGACGTAGAATCGGACCAGACTCGGACCACTGCTTCTTAAGCTATTAGAATTCTAGTTTCTTAACACGCCAAGCTACGTGTAAATTACGTTCATGGCCTATCTTGTTCTAACTGAAAAATGTAAGCAATATTCTTAACTTTAACTTTATTATGTCTAAAGTTAAGTTCTTGGAGCCACTAAAGAAACACTAGCATGTTTTTTAACTTTCACTAGAACATGTACTACTTCTTAGGCATCTAAGAGCTTTTGCTCACTAAAAGCACTTAAAACTTATTCCATTTACTTACTTCTTTTTTTTTAAGTCTACACTTCTACCTTATATGTAAGAGGCCTAATATACTTCAATCCATTTAAAAGTTTCAACTCAATCCCTGCATTCTGATCTCTCCCTGAAGGATTCAGAGAAACTCCTGACTTACTGACTCCAACATCTTCCCTCATTCTCCTAGCCATGGAGTAACAGTTCTTGGACAATACCAACATACCTTCACAAACCTTTGTAGTGCTTTACAGTCCAGAACCTGAACACAACAGTTTTGAGCATAGAGAACAACTGAGACCTAAAGCTAAGAGAAAAATTTCAAAGCATGTGGTTGAAAAAACCCTAACATTGACTCCAGAAATTCACCAACAGCTCAGGAGGGAACTGTTTCCATGAAGGTGGGCAATAGTGCAAAGGGCAGCATGAGCCTGGGTGGCTAAGGATGCTGAAACAGGGTCTGAGTTACACATGGGGAGGCAATAGAGGTTTGGATATTGGAAGTTTGAATGACAAGAGAAACCTGCACTGAACTTGGAAAAAAACCCACTGCACTTGGGGATGGAGGGTGCCAGGGCTGCAGCACAGCCAGGGTCAACAGGACCTTTATAGGTGCTAGTGTCACTGCTACCCTCCAAAGCACAGGTCAGCCCTGCCTGTTCTTGGATGAAACAAGAGGAGCATTTCCAGCACATCCTGTAATCAGGATGGGCTTTCTTAAGGAGTTACTTTTCTTTTTATGGGTATGTTCTCCTATTCAGTACGTCTATCATGTGCAACTTACTGGAAGCTCCTGGGTTTGCCTTGCCACAGGCAGAAGTCACAGTGCTTATGGAGAGAGGCTGGCTATGGAGTGTAGGGTGGGGTGGACCACCCTCTGTAAGTACCTCCCTCCTTTACCCATGATGGTCAGCTGACAGCTCACTTAAATAAGGAAGCTAACATCTAAGTTAGTTCAGATTAGTCCTGCCCTTAGAACCAGCATCAAGGCTGCCGAGGAATGGCCAGCACTGTTGGCAAGTGCCCCACAAATCTGCCTCTCTGCTCCCTAGGAGCCATTGCTGCTGTGGCAATTCTACAGAGCAGAAGATGGCAGAAGAGACAATACAATGGGGCAAGGGTCATCAAATAACAGCTAACCAATTAAGCCTAATGATAACAGGGGAGACCCAGTCCCCTCTCTCAACAGTAGGACCACTCGCACAGTGGGATGTTCCTGGCCCTCCCTTCCAGCTTTGCTTCTGCTGAGCACGAAGGCAGCATGCCAATTCACATCCAGCTGTGCTCCACATTCCCAGGGGAGTTGGGAGCTAAATTCCTGCCTGATCAGAACCTGCACCTCTGTGCTACACAACACCCATATGTTTCCACAAGGATTTTCAGCTTTACCCAGTGCTGTATCTCCCAGCCTTCCCATGGCAGGCATTTGCTCCTGCTCCATCAGCTCCACACAAGAATTAAACTACCAGGACAGTGGCAATGGTGAAAGCCATGGCAGCAACAGTTACAATGATGATGGTAACAAGGGATCTCCCTGCTGACATCTTGACCTTAATCCTCCCTGTGCCACAAGCAGCAGTGACTGTGGCTGCTTGGGGACACAATGCTGTATCCTCTTCGTAGCACTGACTTCACACTATGCTCTTCTGAACTATTTTTTCCCTGTTAAACCTCATGGGGTAGGAAAGACCAGCATTAACTAGTCATGTACAGTTTTAATCTAGCTCACATTACAATCTACAAATTGTAATGTTGACACTAGGGATTTAAAAACTAACATAAATAAATAAGTGCACACTTTAAAGACAGCCCTTGCAAATCCCAGTTTCCCCCCTGAGACCTGCATTACTCATTCCCATAATTTGCCCATGAAGATGCCTTTCCTGAAACCCCCTTATCCAGTGGGAGCCTCTGTGGGACCCCCTTCCCCATAGGGTCCCCTGTTCCCTGCAGGGTCCCCAGGCAGCAACTGCAGCCATGCAGCTGCTGGGTCTTTCTTCCTACACTTCCCATAGAAAAGAAAGTAAACCTTACCTTCCAAACCTTAGGACTTTATCACTGATCTCAACACTGAGAGCAATGACTTTATGGCTAATGTGGCTTTGGCAGCCACTCAGATCCTCTGCTCTGGTCCCCCCGACACTCATCGTGCCTGGAAATTGCTGGTTTGCTCCAAGGCTTTGCACTCAGGTATGCACTGACCTCTCTGCAAAGGGTGCAGAGGAAGGCAGAGATGAACCCAAATGCCTTCTCTATCTCAGACCTGCTGCTGCTAAGCCCTGAACACTGCCTTGAATGTCTTCTTCAAAGAGGAATGAAATGGATATTTATTTATACTCTTCCTGCTCTCTTCTTTTTCTTTAAACCTAGAGAAAGTACAGGCTTGAACAGTTGCAGAGCAAAAAAAATCCATACTGGCCTAAAGTAGGAATTTTACCTAGTGAAGATTTACCACTGCCTAATTAAATGATCCAGGTTCAGAGGGAAAAAGTAACAGTACATTAAGCAAACATTTAATCTAATGTAAACATATTCATACCCAAAATGAAGGCCACCACGTAGTTAGAGATCTGTCCCATCCCCACAATGAGAAAGAGCACTGTGAACATCTCCCAGCTGGTAGAAAAGATCTGCAGGAAGCTGAAGCCAGTCTGCACCGCCATTGTCAAAAAAAGGATATTCTTCCTGCCAAACCTTTGTTAAAGAAAAAATTATTATGAAACAGCATGTATTTATGGTGGGGGCTATGTAAGAGGGTACAATGGAGAACAAATACCCAATCTCAAGTGATGCATCTTAGCACAACCTGAAGTTCTGTTCATCTTAAAGAATTTTATTATTTTCATATGCACTAAAAAATATTAAAATTTCCAAGACCCATGAGACAAACAGAGAAGAAAAGCTATGAGCAGAAACTTCAGAGAGCAACTAGACATAGATTAAGAAGACTAGGCAACAGTACAATAGGGAGACACATGCAGACTGCAAGCCACACACCCAAAAATTAGGAACTGATGGCTTTTAGGCTACTGGCATCTATACTTTGCAACATCATTATGCATCGAGTGTGCTAAATAGCTTTGTCAACTGGTTTCAGTCTGAGTTGCCAGATATACTACACCCTTTCTCTCACCTGTTTCTCTGCATTAGGATTACATGGCATGTTGTCCTGAAGAGGCAGGACAAACTCACACACAGGTTTTCATACCTGTAGGCAGAGATGCTGCATGGGCTGCATTGCCTGCTGCCTGCAGCAACCCTTCACTTGGGAAAGGCTTCTGTAGTAGTCATGGGGAAATTGCTTAGCTACAGGCTCAGATCATAACCCTTTACTGACAAAACCCCCAAATAATCCCCAAGGCAACTCATGCGGGAAGGCACGAGGGGGGCTCTCAGTAGCTGTGCTGCCACATGCAGCAAGGCACACACACTTCCTCAAATGCTCCCACTGGGCAAATGGCAGCACTGGGATTTAGTGATTATCTCATCTCCCTTTCAAACAGTAACACCAACTGACTTCTGCACTGGGGCAGGAGTCAGGTGATTAAATTCAGATCACATGGAATTTAATGCTGGAGGTTTTAGGATTAAGACTTCCAGTGAGTTTTGAAACCCCTTCACTAAGCACCCAGAGGAACATTGCTACCTTATGACAACCTCATTCCCAGACAGCAGTCAAAGCAGGATCAAAGATCCCACCATATGATTTTGGACATGGAGCTGAGGGCTGTATGGAGGGGGAAGCAGAGACTTGCAGAGCGAATATATATTCTGCAGTCAACACTTATAAGGCCAAAACCTGAGCACTGCTGAGACAATTATCAAATGCCTGTAATGATTTTTTTACATTTATATCTACTTAGTGAGATGCTATGACAATTGCTATAATTTTCAGATTATCGTTTTTTTCCTCTCATATGTCCTCACTCTATTTCCACTAAACCATCTCTCCTATGCAGATTCCATTCAAAGGGCAAGTTTCTATCTTGCAGCTCTAACAAGGGATTATCAGCTAATGTGCAACAAAACCCAGCATCTTTTAAACTACTAAAAAGGCTGGATAAAGAAATAAATGGGAAGTCGGTTGTGAAACAAATTGGAAGTGGGTTGTGAAGGGAAACCCACTGCATCATCTTGCAAAGCAGCGACATGGGCTCCTTGTGGAGATCAGTCCCTGGGCTCCGATGGGCCGAAGAGACAGAAATCCTTCACCTGGGGTAGACCAAGATGGGATTTGTGAAGAAGTCAGGCCAGTTACATAATTTTGATCAGAATTCAGAGTACTGGAGATTTCACTCCTTTTGTCTTTTAAAAACAAATGCCCCAGGTCTGCTGTGCTCTGCCCATGGCATTACCTGTCTGACAGCTGCCCTGAGATGAAGGAGCCGATGAGGACCCCCACAAAGAAGAGAGAGGTGGTCAATGGGGCTTTCCAGTTGTCCTCACACACCAGGTTCCACTGCAAGAGAAAGACCTGTGCTCAGACACAGCCACAATGCTGTGCAGAGCCTCGTCCATCACAGGGGCTGCTGGTTGGAGACACAATTTCCTTGCAATGGAATTTTGTTTCCCCATATCCACACTTCCACCCATACTGGCACTATTTTCTTGGTCAAGGTCACTGTTGGAACACCCTGCTTAAAGCACAGGAGTAAGAAGAGAAAATGATTGCCTCCCCAGGCAACTCCACAAGAGCAAAACACCAGCAGCTGTCTTGACACAGCCCCATTACCTCTGAAGGGGGTGAGCAGCCAGCAATGCCAAACCTGATGGGAGCCCATGTGTGCAGCTCAGGGCCTGCCCTGGACCTGTTTCCAGTACAATCCTCCCATAATGTAGCCAGCAGACCCCTGGACCTGGCTCCCCATGGTCCAAGATACTTCCATCAGTGAACCAGAGCAATGGAGAACAGTAAAGAGCCACCCCAGCTAAGGACAGCTTCCAGTTTACCTCTGCCAGCACAAAACCTGCTGCATATCTATAACTTCTGGGGCTGACAAAACATATGTAAGAAGATGCACAGAATGAAATCTCTTTTCTTGCACTGACATGTTACCTAATTCTGTTCCACCCCACAACCTCCACCAATGACTTGCCACCGATCCCTCACAGCCTCATGACTGCAGCTGGCTGGGGCTGCAGACTTAGGACAGGAGCCAGTATGGAAAGTTCCACCTAAAACTACTCATAATCTCAGACAGGATTTAAAAAAATAAAAATGGCATCATGAGCCTCTGTCCACCACTCTGCCAACGCTTGCTCCCTTCCTGGTGACTAATCTCCTGGTTAAGGCATGCCTGCCAGGAGTACTTAGGGAGAGGCTTCAAACATGTCACTCTCAGATCAGATAATTCTACCACAATGGTAAGCTAGTTAGATCACAGATTAAAGTATGGCATAATTTTAATAATTAGCCATGCTATCAGAGAGCGAGGCCATCGCCTGCATCAGCAGTCACCCTTTGCTCAGAGAATGGATGGGCCAAGCACTGGCAAAGCCTTGGTGATAGAGTAGAAACCTGCCATCAGAGCTGCTCAGGCTCCTCACTCAGCTGCAGGCAACAAGGAGCAACTCTTGTATTACAGAGATACTCAGGTGCTGCCTGATGGCACCACAAGCCCTGACAAAAATAAATCACCAGTGGATTGGTGGATGAGCTTCACTGCTGCTGCAGAACAGGAACGTAAACCCCAAAACAAGGGGGAAGGTGGTGTGGTTTGATGCAGTTTGCTTTGGACTGTAATTTAGGAAAGAGATGCAATTAATGCCTATTTTCAGACAAAACAGAAGTATGCTGCCAACAGCAGCATGTCAAGTACCTCTGCCCTTTGCTCAGCCTGCAAAGTAACACCAGCTACACGACAAAAATGTTGAGGTTAAAAACACAGCCCATGTCTCTTCCCGAGGAACACACATATCTTCAGTGCAGGAACAAGGAGACTTGTGGACTAAAATGTGCCTCCAAGACTTATATCTGATTAAGAACAAAAAAACTCTCTGGCAGAATTTTCTGTAAGGTATTTTCTTGTCCCTGCTGTGTTGAAGTGTGGGCCTGTCTGGACACACATCGGCATTTATCTGTACTGTGTTTTGAGAAGGTGGAGGTTAGCATGTGGGTCAGTGGGGCTCTGGTACTTTCAAGGATGCTAGTTGTGAAAAACAGGTGCAGGAATCTGCTTCGCCTGTGAAGGAAAACAGATTTCTGTAAAGAAGGTCGGTAGAAATCAAGTCCAATATTTACTCCAAGCAAAATACAGCTATAAAAAACATGGCATTCAAAGTACACTGCAGAGGTCTTTTACCAGATCCTGCTGCACCTTCCTTTCCCCACTCTGTAAAGCTGTTGCCTAACATCATGGTAGAATTCGCAGCTCATACAAACTATTGTTAATTATCTGGGTACTGAGCACCCTAGTCTGGGGCCACTAGCACAGCACTTGCTGCCAGACCTTCAGACTTGAGTTGCTCAAGGTTAAGGATCAGTGTTTTCAAAATGTCTCCATGGTGCCAAAGGCACTTTGGCTGTAAGATAAACCCAGCTAAATAATAACTTGTCCATGAAACTGCATTACCTCCTTGGTGCCAAATGCCTCCTATCCAAGTGTTGCTCCACTTTCTTCCACAACATACTGCACACCCAGCAAAAATTCACTGGATGAGTTTTTGAATTTGGGTGAATGTGAAAGAACTTGACCTATTCTCACAGGGTCAAGTCTTTCAGATCTAGGGGATGTGTAAATAGCATCAGCACACAGCAGCTGGCTCTCCAAAGAAGGGTTACTGTTTACAGGAACTCACTGCAAAATTTTGACCAGAAAACACACAAACACATCAAATCCATCTGACTTTAAGTATACCTGAAGCTGCTGAGTGAACAATCCACCTATTTTAGCTCAAATATCACATGGCACCTGAGCAATACATCCCTACTCTACAGCTACACCTCATCTCCCAAATTCCAGCCTCCCATCCCCCTCACAGGCACTCACTTTGACTGAGGCTCATGCCATGGCACTGCACAGTGATCAAACACATATCAACATGGTAAGGTTTCACTAGTGCTTCAGAGTATATGGAAAAGTGAAATGCAGCTTCCCCAGAGGGCTGACCCCCTCTGGGGTCAGAGGGGAGAGGGAAATTACCCCTTCCTCAGAGGCTACCTCCCTCACAGACAGCACCAAGCACACCATGGCTACAGGAGCTACAGCCCAGCCACAGCTGGACTGCCTACAGCTAGAACTTCCAAACTGTCTCTACCGGACTAATTATACATTAACCAGAAAATAAGTAATTATCTAATGTCCCTGGAAAAGCAGACTGGGGAGCAAAGTTCATGTAAGAGCCCAAGCAAGGCCTCTGAATGCTAGGAATAGGAGCTGCTCATGAACACTGTTACTAAATCACTTTATTCCTGTCGAATCCCCAGAACCCTTTCCGACAAGCTCCCAGCTACTGGAAGAGCCAGTTCTGCTAGGTGCTGCTGGTAGGAACACTATAGATGGACGAGCTTTCTGAAAAACTGAAATTTCTGGAGAAGGTGCCCTGAGTGCCCAAAGCATCCCTCCTGCCAGCTAGAAATCACTAATTAACATCCTGAGTACAACCCATTCATATTAGAGGAGAAAATAATAGTGGAGCCTGGGTAAATGGGTGTGGCTGCAAACCAGGGAAAATGTGAACTTGTTTCCAAGAATAAAGCTGATGATGAATAACTCAAGAAGTGTTAATTATTCACAGATAGCCCCATCCTCCTCCCCTGGAACCAGCAATTGAGACCAGCTCTGCTCAGTGCACAAGTGACAAGCACAAGCACCTCCATGCTCAAGCACAGGGCTTCCAGGGCTGGGCAGGGCTGCTCTCCACTGATAGAAAAAACCATAACAGAACAGAAAAGATATTCAGATACCTTCAAACCACAGCAATTCCTATCCAGTCTCTTGCTTCTGCCAGTCCCAAAAGCTTCTGGTTTCTGCCTTCACTAACATCAGTGTCAGGGCTGGGACAGAGACTGAGCAGGATGACACAGGTGACAGACCAGTAGCCCCAGCAGAGACTCTGGCACTCACTCGCCCTTTGCAGGGGCCTCAAAGTGGTGTCTGGACATGCCATGGCCCAGTGGTGGAGAGCAGCTCAGTGTGTCCCCAGGGAGCAGTGCTGGGTGACAGCCTGTCTCAAGGAAACCAAGTGGATCCTAATGCCTACTCCTAAGGGCAAAATCAGTGCTTGTCCTTGAGCCTCTAATTCATGTTTGATCTGAGCATCATTATCTGTAAATCAAAGAAAAGTAGATTAAGTTCCAGAAAAGAATACCAATATAACAGACCCCAGGAGTCTGCCAACAGGAAAAGGAAACCCTGCAGCCCCTTCATCTTAGCAAAGAGATCACTCTTGACCCCACAATGACTCACATTTCCACTTGCTCACCATTACACTTACAGCCCCTTTCTTACATGAACCTGGCCCAAAAATCGCCTGTGCACACATTCACTTTTCCCCATCATCTCCATTTTAAGACAATGAAAATGACTCAGTGTGGGATTCTCTGTTCCCAGTATTTAGCATGTCCTCACAGACCAACTAACACGGTGCTGAGCTGGCATCTTCCACTTCCCTTCAAGCAGCACTAATAACAGGATTTATTGCAACTGAACAAATCAAATGAGGTCTCCAGCACTTAATCCTGTACCATCAAGTTCTGTTCTTCAACTCAGTTCTTGAACTGAAGCTGTTTCTTCACTGAGCTCTTCTGATGGCATGTCCTGGCTTGTCTTTCCTAATACAGAGAAAAATGTTGGGTACAAAATTAAGCATCTCAAATTTGTCTAAACTGCCTCTATCCAGCATTTAATCAGTGTCTGTTTTCCTTGTTTTGAAACCAAATTCTGCATTTTTTCCAGATGTCCATGACAATTTCGAAACAACGTAAGTATCCTTCTTTTCCATCTGGCTTACATTCTTTTACATCTTTTCCATCTCTGAATGCACTACTGCCTCTCTGGCACACCCCAGGCCCCATAGCAAGCCCCACTGCTATGTCCCATCTAAATCCTGCACAGAATGCTCGTTTGGCATCTGCCAACATAAATTATGTACTGTTCATTAAGAAGAATCACATTTCTCCTCCTTTTGCTTCATTTACTGCCTCTTCCAGAAGAAGCACTGACTCCAAAACAGAGATTACAAGTTCATAGACACAGCAGGATAAACTGACCTTGGTCTGGCAGTGAGAGTGGCATTGTCTGTGCCAATGGTGGCCACCCGGCACCTGCCATGCAGCCATGCCAGCCTGTGGATTATGTGGGCAGCAACTATCCCAGCTGGGCATGTGGACAGCAGCTAGGCTGCTTCTTCAGTTCGCCTATGGCCAGGAGCAGGGCAAGCTTCCCATGAACCCCTGCCTTGATTTTATATTGTAAGGGATCTCCAGCAACTGAGTACGAGTGCCAGCACAAATGGCAAGTGTCATGTGTGCCAGTGACTTCTCTTTGAGCAGGTGACATGAGGCTGACATCTGCCCACATCCTGCCTGCCTGGCATGTGGCTGAGCCTATGTCTGCACACTCCTAGCAAGACCCTCCTCCTGTGTCTTAAGGGCACAGACTCCTAGCCTCATCATCGAAACCTTTCCTGGCTGTGCCATCCTTCGATGATTTTTTTGGTGGCAGATATTGCTGCTGAGTCACAGGGACTTGTGAGGAGGGTTCCACACCCACTGCCCCTCATGCACCCTGAGGGTGAGCCATCAGTGCATGAGGAGGGTGACCCTTGGCTACTTGGGGCACGGGCAGCTGAAGGACCACGGAGCCTGCCAGTTGCCATGGCATGAGGGTGAGCCCATTATTCCCTTACATAACGAAGAAGAGCAGCGGCACTCCTGCAGTTTCAGAGGAATAATTTTCCTTCTCTAACGGAGCTCCACACTCCGTGTCAGCGTTACAGAACAGCACGTCCCTGCCACCACACCATGGCACAGCCAGAAGACCCAAACAAGTGCTTACATTACCCGGAACCGCTGATGTTCCCACATGACACTGTACAAATTATGCCACTGAAGAGCCTTACAAACCGACCGGACAGCCTGGACGCAGCCGGGTCAGGTTCCCGCAGAAGTGACCATGGCACCTGCCTCTCACCAATTCCAGCGCTGACGGCCACGGAAGCCACTGGCATTCCAGGGTGCGGGGCCAACGAGGGCCCATTCTGCTCTAGCCCCAGACAGGCTAGGTGTGTCTTTACCTGAACGTGTCCATGCCCCCATTCAACGCTACACTGAGGACGAGCAATTCCATTACACAGAAAATTTACCGGAATGGTCAGCGTGTGGCAGGAGGACACTACCGGGCTTTTCAGCCTCTGACTCCCCCTCGGAGTCAAAAACCTGTCTCGGAGTAGAACAAGCTGGAAAACACAGCTGGAATGGCGAGGGCACGCATCTCCTTCGTCAACCTTTACCTCTCGCATCCCTCCCGCTCCTCGCAGCATCGTGCCCACCCGGACCCCTTCCCACAGGCACTTCACCCTGCTTCCTGTTCGCCCTTCCCCAGACAGAATGACAGGCCCCGGCCCCGGCACGGCCCGGGGTAGGAAGTGTCACCGCGGCCGCGCACCTCGGTGACGATTGTAGAGTGATAGACATCGCGGCTGTACTCCCAGCCGTCCAGGCACGGCTCCTGCTCCAGCGCCTCCAGCTCCACGTCGGAGCCGGGTCGCAGCCCCAGCGCCGAGAAGTTGGCGAGCGCGGCCAGGCGGTAGCGGCGGCAGCGGCTCGGCGCCTCCTGCCCGCCCCGCAGCTCCAGCGGGATGCTGGCGTTGCGCCACTCGTCGCTCAGGTTGGCCCCGCCGGGCACGATGCACCGGTGCTCGGGCGCGCCGGCCAGGAACACGACCGACATCCCATTGAAACCATTGGGAATGATGCTGGCACTGAGTAGAAAGAAAACGAGGCGCTGGAAGCGTCCCCATTCGCCCAAGAAGGCGGTGGCCGCATCGTAGTCATGCATGACGACCGCGACACTCCGCGGGTCTCCCGCGGGGCCTCGCGTTCCGCGGAGGCGGTGTGGGTGACTCCGCCCCCGCCCGGCCCAGCCCCCGGGGGGGCGGTGCGTTCTGGCCCGGCGGTACGGGGGGAGATCGCGCCAGCTTCAGGCTCTGCGGACCCCGCGTCCGCGGCATCCCTGGAGCCTGCCCTTGGGCACCGCTTCTGCTCCGCCGCCGGCTACGGAGCTTTCCTTAGGAGGCGTGTCCTGTTTTTTTCCATTTATTTGCCTGGGTAGCCGCAGCCGGAGTAGACCGGGTGATAGCGGTACTGGCAGGGTGGGACTGGGCGGCTGCCTTGGCAGCAACTATCGGTGCGAGATCAGCGCCTGATGGGAGCGCCGCAATGGCTTCGCCGCCCCCAGCCTTCCCTGAGCCCTGAATTCCTCCCTTCGGAGACCCAAAACAGGCTATGCTCTCTATTGCTGCTGCAAGATGGAGGCACAGCATCGCACCATTCCCGCGGGGCGGAGCACAGTCAGTCATCACGAGAACAAGTAATGGACAGGGAACTGGAACAACGAGCCATCAGCTGGGAGCTGGCGGGGCTGCCAGCGCCGGCGTGGTCTCCCTGGATCATGGGACGAAAGGTAGCGACGTCAGTAACGGGAGCTCTGCTACACACTGGCACAGAGGAAAACAAGGACCAGACACAGCTTTAGGAATCAAACGTTCTCACAGCCCCTGAAATCCCATCCATAATACAGCCCAGTGCTTTTTCCCAACAGCGTTTACTCTGGGCAACAGACGAGGTCAGCAATGTCTGCTCAGGGAGCCTGTAGCAGCTCTGGCCCCGAGAGGAGCTTTTTATATTCCCATCTCCTATCCATTTACTATTCGTGCTCTACACGTGACTCTGGCTTTGCCCACAGCCGGATACGTGGATAGCTTTCAAAGCCATTTCAGAAATCTGAACAACGCTGTCTTCTAAAATAACTCGGGGAGCACTCAGAAACCCGGTGGTGTCTAAAACAAGCACAGTGCTTGCCCTGCTCGGACAAGATGGGTCCCTGGAGGTGTAAGCAGGGTGCCTGTGTCAGGCTGTACCCAGACGAGGATGCCCTTGCTGGCGGTGTGCTAGGGCGAGCTGGAAAGCATCGCTCCAGCAGAGATCACAGAGGCCGACGTGGCAATGTGGGAAGGAAGCATGGAGTGGGAGCGGTGGCTCGGCGGTGCTTGCGGAGGAGAAGCATAAGGCAACATTCATCTGGCCAGGCAGCGATCTGCTGCTGCTTCAGATGTGGGATGAACTCATGTCATGGGAAGATTCAGGTATCTCCTGTTTGGAGAGGACATCCTTATGCCGGGCCTCGGCAACTGAGGAGCCTAAGCTGTCCTCAGTGATAAGAGAAGGGTGGGGGCCAGTTGGGACGGATCAGGGGTTCCCAGGCAGCAGCAGGCAGCAGCCCTCCACCTGCCCTGCCCTGAGGCTGTGCAAGAACCATAGTAAAGAAATGCAATGCATGCCTGCTCCCAGGAGGAAATTAAGGATGTGGAGTGTATTGTCTTAAGCATTAATGTTAATGCATTCTTAGTAATTATTCAGTCAACAGTAATTTTTTACAGGGGACTAATTTGCAGAGCTCCAAAATAACAGTGCAGTGGTTAGGCTGCAAATTTAGCATATCAAAAGTAAGTAGTAGACACAGACTCAGTAAGTGGTAGATGATGCGCTTAGGTTTATCTGTTTTGCAGATGCATGCTTAACATTCCAAAATTTCATGTCTGACATGAGAACGCCACAGGGTTTTCTCTTATATTGTGAACCTGCATAAATTAGCAGTTATAGAAATCTCTTGTGTTCTAGCCACAGCATCACAAGCTCTTGCTGCAATCACCATAGCCCAGAATTTCTGCTGGGTGCTCCCCAGCTTGCAAAACCCACTTGTGATCCAACATCAGAGATGCATGGGGATTATGAAAATCACATGGAAACAGTGGCCAGTGAATGGCTTGGACTGTTGTGGAGCAAATTCACTGTAGGGGAAGGGCCGGTCCTAGTTCTTGCAACTGATCCTTCTTAAAGAGGTCAGTGCATGTGTCCAGAGAAAGGCAACATAGTTGGGGAAGGAGCTGGAGCATGATTCTGATGAGGAACAGCTGAGGGAGCAGGAGGGGTTCTGGAGTATGGGAGGCTCAGTGGGGACCTTCTTGGTCTCTACAGCTCCCTGAAGAGAGGAGGTAGTGAGGTGGGGGTTGGTCTCTTCTCCCAAGGAACAAGCAATAGGATGAGAGGAAATGGCCTCATGTTGTACCAGGAGAAGGTTAGGGTGGATATTAGAGAAAATTTGTTCATGACACTGACACGGGCAGTGGTGGAGTCACCATCCCTGGAGGACTTTAACATGCATGAAGATACAGCACTTGGTGACATGGTGGGCTTGGTAGTGCTGGGGGCTTTTTTTCACCAATACAATTCTATGATTTTACCACAGCCTTATAAAACACACTTTCAGCTATTAGATGAAGAGCAATGTGTGGGAAATGAGGTCAAGTAGATTCCTTTAAACTGAAATCAGACACCAAGGAGCCGGCAGAGCAAAGGAGGAGTACTTCATTATACAGGGAGATGGAACAAATTTCTGAATGGCTGAGACACCACCTCTAGTGCAGGCACTTAGTTCTTGTGGAAGCAGGAAGCTGTACCAATGGCTGCTGGATGCCACAAGATACCCCCAGCTGTGGAGGAGCCCAGCTCCTGCTCATGTGCAGGCACATTACCCTCACTCAGTATGACACTGACACTGCTGACATCAGAGCTCCTGCTCTGCTCCAGAGTGGGGTGGTACTGCCCACAGCAGCTCTGCTCTTTCTGCTAGGGCAAAGCTCCTTTGAAGGGATCCTCTGCTGTGGTGGGAAAGCTGTACCATCCTCCCAGTAGCCATCTTGACAGCTGGGAATTAAGAAAGCACATGACAATTTAGAGTTCTGTGGATTGCACAGCATTTGGATCACATGGAAACTTGCTTATCAACAGGGCAAAGCAAGACCCATTTTGTATGTGAGACTGCAGTGTGTCCTCTGAGGGGCTCTGTGCCACACGCTGGAGCTCTCATGCCACCCTTCTAGAGTGTGGTACAGCCCTGCTCTGGCCAAAGCCCTGGCCTTGCCCTCCTGCCTACCTGCTGCCCGCCCTGGAGTGATCACATCCATCAGGGTCACATCCCCATGGACCAAGAGCATCTGAGAAAAAGTTATCTTTGGCAGCCTTTAAAAAGACTTTTGACTCATCTCAGCCTTTCTGTTCTCTCAGCAATATAGCACAAGTACCCCTTGGAGCAGTGCCAAGACTTGCCTGATGCCCACTTGAATCCAACTTGTGGGACTTCGAGCTCTTAGGGGCATTATGGCCATCACTTTTCAGTTCCTGGTAGTGTGAATGAACTTCTCTCCTCCTATGCAGAGCCCAACAGACAAGCATTTGGTGTGAATGATTTTTCATCTTATTTGTGGCAGGAATCCTGTAAAAGAGATGGAATAAGGGTATCTGTCTTTAGCAAGTGTGTGAAGATTTGGGATAAACCCTCCCAGAGCCGACCTACTCAAGTGTAGTCAGCTTTCCCAAGGCTGTCACCCACTCACAAAGGACTTCAGTAATTTTGCCTGGTGTGATGTTGCTCCAGCCAGGAAGCTTTGGCCCTGGCTGGGACCAGAACGCGCTTACCTCTGCAGCAGGAACAGGTGCATCAAACAAGTTCTGATTCCCTGGCCCCCAGCCTTTGGGTCAGAGCTCAGTGATGTAAGTCAGGGCTGCATCAAAGTAAGGAATTGCCATAGGTCTTGCTAGAGAAGAGATAAGATGATCAAGCCCATCACTACGATGTAAAACGATCTCCCCTGGAGAGATCACTGCCAGAAGTTTCCCGAAGCACTTCTCTCTGTGTGGATTCTCAGTCGGGAACCTCCCCACCATGCCGAGACTCCTCATAGAAGTGGCTCTTGTCCCATCCTGCTCGAAGCTGCTGGATATTTCAGTTTTTATCACTAGATAGAGCAGGAGACAGCACAGCACCCAGATGGAGCTCTGCCTTGCCCCATGGCCCTGTACCCAGACAGGTCCTCTGCCCCTCATCTATTTCCCACGTCCTTTATAGTCCCCTGCATCCCAGGCATACCCATTTACCACTATCTTCCCTACTGATCCCATACATTCTCCTCCACATCATGCATCCACTGCCCTCCTTTACATCCCCTGCACTCCCCTAGATGTTGGGAAAATCCCTGATGCATGTTGCCTGGGGAGCTGGAATTCTCCATTCCAAGGACAGATTAGACACCTCTTGGGAGAGTCATGGGTGGCTGGTGCTGCCTGCGGAGGGGCAACGTGCGAGTGTCTCCCAAGAGCCCCTCCAGCTGGGTTTTCCAGTGATGGTGTCCATGTCCCACTGGTGAGCCCAAGCCCTCCCAACCCATAATCCCACAGTGCCAGCAGCTTGTATCTCCTCCGAGTCCGTCAGTTTGGGGAGGACACACTCATCACTGGCCTCCTGGAACCCTTCAGGTTTAGGAGTGGAGAACGAAGGTGTTTCTTCAGAAAATAGTTATTTTCATTAATAAAGCTGAAAGCCTGAACCAGGCTTGAGCAGTATCTTTGTGAAGTGTGACCTTGTGCACATTAACTGCCTTGAAAGCAGTACTGGCCTCAGCTCAGGCCCTCTCTACTGGGCTCCCTGCACAACCAACTGTTTTAGGACTACCTAAAAATTCAGAATATTTAAATGTCCTGGTGGAAAAGCTAGTCCTGGCTGGAAGAGCTCTGAGAGTGTTTGCTGGGGAGAAACACAAACAAACTAGCAGGTAAGTTTCTCTAGAATCAGGAACAGTTTTCTGGGTTTTACTATATGTGCATATGAGGAAGATTTTCTTCCTCACTAAAGTAATTAAAATAGCTTCTTTCATACATGAGAAAGCCTCTTTCCCTCAATCTCCCTTCTATGGCAGGACATTTATCCTGGACAAGCTGAGATTTGAGTCCCTGGGGCAGACCGGCAGTAACAAAAGCAAAGTTAAATGACTCCAAACAAAAGCTGTAGCAGAACAGAGGTGTGGTGGTGGAAATAACGCCTGGCTAAGTAGAAAACTTTAATAATGATATATGGAAAAAGTTAAACAATTAAAACTTGAATCAGTCTGGCGCTGGTCCCACCTCATTTAGTTAATAAATGCTGCGCTTCATCACAGTGGAGCTTGCGCCTCTTTTTTTCTAAAGAAGAGAGGAGGCTCCTGGTGTTGGGCTGCTTAGAGTAGCTGTGTGGGCAGCAGAGGGTCTAGCGGGGCCCCAGTGCTGTCCAGGCTCTCTGTACCCCTCAGTCTCACAGTGGGGATCACTCCAAGGGCTTGAAGCCCCCAGCATCAACGCCCAGGGCAGGAGGGGGCCGGGTATAGTGGTGGCTAAACCAGAGAAACACATCCAACATGTGTGTATTCAAGGATGAACAGAAAAACCACTAATTGGAAAGTCATAACCATATTAATTATTTGAATTTGTGCACTAATTAGACACAGAGTTACAGAGACCCACACTAGGGAAATCTTTTCTGCCACATGCAGATCCTCAGAGGTTTTGTCTTTTAAATGTTTTAGGCACAGACAGACAACAATTTCCATATATGAACACTTGCCAAATAAAACCTTTTAGGTTAAATATTGGAGGCACTTAACTCACACCCCTTCTAAGTTTCCTATACACCAGTGATTTGAATCCCAATCAACTATTAAAACCAGACCCATCGAGACTGAGCTACAGAAGCAACCATTCCTCTGACACAGTTGCTAACCCCAGCCTGCCCTCGCCTCCCAGTCCCCCACACTCCCACCACCCATTCGGCTTCTGTACTCCAAGGCTCAGCAATAACTTCTTGGGAAGAAGGCCCAGATCACTCCAGCAATGACAGCAGTAATATCCCCAGCACTGCAGATCTGTGGATCTCAGTCTGATGTCAGCCTGGGACATCAGGTGGAAGAACGTTCCCTTTGTGTGTCACTCTGGCTGATTAAACATCACCAAAACCACTGATTTATCAGTCTTGTACAGCGGCAGATGCAGCAAAGCTCTGGACAATCACAGTATTGTGAACTAGATCACACTGCTGGAGAGGAGCCAGGCACCAATGGGGGATCACGTAACAGGCAGAGACACAGTGGCCTTTCCCACCACCTCCACACCTGATAGGATGTGGGATCCCAGGAAGGTCTCAAGTTAAACCCCCCCCACCACTAACTCCGCCAAAAACACAGGTCAAACTTCAAACAAGCTCTCAATGCGAAAAGCAATCCACACTTGCAATTCACATACAGATGCAATTCATATCTCCAAGATGCTTTTTGAAGTTTATCCAGTGTGCTTCTCACCTGGATGCCAGGGGATCCCCACACATAAGGACTACGCAAAGGCCAAGTGATGTGAGACAAAACCCATAATACATTTTTATTTTTTCTTTCATACAAACAGCACCCTTCCCACATTTTACAGCATTATCTGGTGACAGGGAAGGTGACACTCACTTGTGGCTGCTCCTGCAAGCTTCACAACAAGAACAGGGTGGCCTGAAGCCAGGAAACCATGTGCCCTGGGATTGGCCTGTGAGGCAGCTCCAAGCTCTGCAGGGGATCAGGTGAATTGATTACTCCTAAGAAAGGGTATAATGAGATGCCATGTGAAAATATTGATTTGAGGGAACTTGGGACCAAATTAAAAGAACAGCTCCATGCCCAGCATTCCCAGGGCTGCACTGGTGTGGCAGGCAAGCAAGACCACCAAGGGTGCCCTGGAAGCAGCCCGCTCAGCTGGGTGTTTAAAATGAGGGCAATAAACCAACTTATGAACTATTGGTGTTTCCTGTATCAGGGTTGCAGATTCTTGGCATCCTGCAGGACATGGCCTCCATGCAGGTAGAGACAAATGGGGACAAGAGCCCCAAGAAGTGACAAACAGCACCACTGGCAGCTCCAGCTGTCTGCCTGGAAAACAGGGAAAGGGATCCTGTGCCACTCATGTTGTGAGTCTTCCATCACGCAGCCAAGCTGTATTCAGTCCTCGATTTGGGTGAAGCCTGAACTCTCAAGCTGCAAGCACCAGAGCTCAAACCAGCAATGTATAAGGAAAACAGAGGAATTCAGAATAAATGTTTCTGACAAGGGCGACCTAAGGAGCTCCAAGCAGAGCCCTGCAAACTAGGGCAGTATGCTTCCCACCTGATTACCATATCTTCTCATTTACCTTTGTCTCAAATGTTGCCCTTCAGAAGGTCCAACTGACCAAGCAAGGCCATGCAAATACAAGAAGAACATGCTTCAGCACTGTGATAAAAATGTCCATGTTTCTTGTACTTCATTAATTAAAAATCCTGATGACAGAATGAGGGAGAGGTGGATGTCCTGCTGCTAGCAAGAATGCACACAGCAAGCAACTCTGTGGTACCCAGCTGGAGAGTGCCCAGGGCTTCTGGGAGGCTGCAAGGCATGGGGGCAGGAGCTGATGCATCTCTGTAAGGCACTGCATGAAAGCAGTCTAGATGGAGACCGGTAACACCCTAAGATCCCTTCTGGGGTTCAGAATCTGTAAGAAGAAACTACCTACTCAGCCCCAACTAAGATCATGCTCCCAACCCTCCTCCAATCCCCTCTTTTCCCTCTTATGGAGAGCCATGAGGGGAAGGGTGCTTTGCCCATCACCCCATTTCTTGTTTTCCTTTTCCATGTAAGGAGAGCAAGCGCAAACATTTCTTTTTCACTTCTACATCCTTCCTCTCTCAAAGTAAGGAGGAAGAAGTGTGAGGCTGAAGTAATCTCATAGTATCAAAGACACAGCTCCCATTACTTTGCTCAGCAGAACCCAGGAGCTGAGCAACTCAACTCTCTCTCTCCTTCCTCTAAGTACTAACATGAAAAAACCTACATTTTTTAACAAAGAAACATTTCAAGATCCAGAAAATATTTTCCCTGTCAAATAAAGTGGATGATGAACCTGGCTGAAAGCACAGCCTTGGGAGATGGGTATAAATACAATCCTGCTGCCCTGGGACCTGGGGCTCACCCAAGCTCCAGTTATTCCCTAAGCGCCTGGAGGGATTTTATCACCCCCTCCCTGCTGGAGGCAGACCCAGATAGTAGCAATCTGAGGACCTAGAAATAAAGGACTGCAAAATTTTAGCAAAAACTAGGGAATAGTCACAATGGCAAAAGCAAAGGCAGCTGTGGGCAGAAATGTAGGAGGTGGGGATAATCAAAAGGTGCTCCAGACTACTACAGTGCCCTTTCAAGGTGTGCTTGAGTGATTAGAGGATAGAACAACTGAATTAGGAGTAGAAGAAGGAAGAAAAAAGCCTCATCACACACTCAGTGTGGAGATCTCTTGGGAAGTTGAATCAGACCTTGTCAGCCTCAAACTGCACTGTCCTAGTCCAGAGAGTTTCACGATAATTACTGTTTTAAGAGACCACCCTTCCTTGGCACATCTGCTGGGATGCAGCTGAGCAAGGCACCCACTGGTATTGTCCTGACTCTAAGGGGATGGTTTTCAATCACTGGGGCAACTACAGGACAGGAGATTAGGGTCAGACATAAGAGACAGCTACTTTTGTTAAAGTGCCTTATTTTTTTTAGCTTTTAAAACATCTTCTAAAACATCTTCAATAGAAGGAGGACACCAAAAAAAAAAAAAAAAGGAAAAAAAGGAATAGAGGTTTTAGAGATTTTATATAGAAGAGAACAGAGAATGAATCAATATTTACACAGATCTTGGATAAGATTACAGGACAGACTAATAACCCAATAGAGCAAAAAGCAGAGTATCAAAAAAAAGGGCAAAACATGTTTGAATGCTTTCAACATCATTCCCCGGAGATCCCAAGTGTAAATGGTTTTATCTAGGAAAAGGCATTTTAACTTGGGCTTTGGTAATCAGGGTTGATTACAGCCCCACTGCTTGCAGCCAGCAGGAGGATGCAGGTGAGTGGCCACCTGACCTCTCCAGAGCAGCCCAGGCTTAGACGAGTTCAACTTTAGCATTTGGATAAACAGCTACCACATCGTATCCTTCAGGGGGCTTAACCCTCTCCTTGGCATGTGTCTCGCAGTACAGCTGCTCCTCAATGAAGAAATACCCTCTCTGCTTCAGGTTGAGGCCACAGTCATCACACATGAAGCACTCAGGGTGGTAGAGTTTGTCCCGAGCCTTGACGATGGTGCCCCTGGGAGAGATCAGGAAAACTCAAGTGAGGTGGAGAAACAACAAGCATGAATAACTTTTCCTGTTGCTCAAGTAAAACAGAGTAAGTGGAAGAAAACAGTATGCAGGGACATCTAAGGGTGTTATCAGGAGTTCTCAGCCCACCCACAGCTGCCACCTCATTCCAAGCATGGCTTCACTATGCTTCTGCATTAAGGGATACTCCACACCCAGCAGCACCGCTCCACAGCTTGATGCAAAACAGAGCCTGTAATATCTACATTTAGCCTGGATCTGAAAATCAGGAGCTAGCATCCTGCAAGGACTGGGGCTGTGCACTTGCAGGCACTATGATTTGTGGAGCAGAGACCCTCAACTCACAGCATCAGCAAGAACACAGTCACAGAGATTTGCACAGCTCACACTCAGCCATCAAATTTGGCTTGAGCAGGATGTAAATTACAGCAGAGCATAAATTACAATAGGTCATAAATTACAACAGAACAAAGCAGAAAAACACCTATACTTTCTGAAATAAGCATCCATCAGAGAGTCAGAGTAACTCTTCAATAAACAAACAAAACAGCTCTCTTCTCAACACTCAAGGTGTTTCTCTCACCAGCCCTTGTAAGGCAGTGAAGGAGTGCTTGGTGCTGTGGTGCTATTCATAGTCCCTGGGCAGCTACTATGATAAGCAGGGCACAAACCATCCCATAAATCATCCCTTGCAAGATTCCCTTAAAAGGGGCAATCCAAACTGCATTGCTTAAGTTTAGATATGGTTAGAAAAAAAACCAGAAAGCGATTCAAGGTATTCTGCTATAAATTCTAGCCCATGTGCCTGGCAAGACCCAACCCAGTTATGTCCCACCGTCATCGTCCCCACTGCACCAGGTGACGACAACACTTACACAATCCCATTCCTGCAGCGGGTGCACTCAGGAAGCATCTGCAGCCCAGACATGGGACCACCAAGCTTTGGCACTGGGGACTTGATGTTTTGGGGGTTGCTCAGTTTGTTGTGTTTTTCACCTGCCAAGAATTATAAAGACACATTGAAATTGAAAACTCAGCCTCTCAGGGCTATTTTTTTTCTCTTTTTCTTCTTCTTCCTTTTTTTTCCCCCTTTTCCCTTAAGGACTCAAATGAGTCTGCCTGTCATAAAAGGACCTGTAACTTCCTTGGAAGTTCCAGGACAGCACCAGCTCAACAGATACGGACCTTGTCAAAATGCAAAGCAGCTGTGATCTAGAGATGAGAGTTTAATTTGGCTGCAATACTACTTACTGAGTTAAGAATTATGAATAGTGAAGAGCTCAGAAAAGCCCCCTCCCCCCCAAAAAAAAGGTTCCATCACATCAACATTTCAGGTACACTTGGTAGATCCACCATTTGTTAAGGAGATGTAGATGAAAGCATTTCAGAGAATGAGGCAAATTGAACCAAACTATAGAATCACTTGCACTTTTCTTCCTAGAGCATGCATTTAAAGTCAAATAATCTAAACCAAAATACTGTGATAGAAGATAAGGTCTTCTGAGGCACCAGGCCTCCTTTCATGAAGGTCCAACAATGGGAAAGCAATGAAGATTTTTTGACTATAAAAACATCATAGCAGAGTTTTCAGTGTTGCTGCTCCCACTCCCTACAGATCATCTGCCCTCTGATTCTGGACAACATCAACATGCTTGTTGCCAACCACTGGGATACTTAAAAGTTTCCAGTATTGACGCCATGGTTTTCCACAGCTGACAACATATTGATCTATGGCATATATTGATCTATGGTTTCTCCATGATTGCCTAAGGCCGTAGAAAGGAAAAGCTTGTGAAGAAGGACCAGTTGGCTCACAGTTTGGAAAAGCAGCAGAGGAGCTCTTGCACGAACAAGTTGCTCTCCAGAGTTCTAATTTGCCACACTCCCTGAGCTTCCAAGGTGTTTCAGTCCAGGGTCCAAGCTCTGATGCCCAGAAGGTCTCAGTAGGGCACAAGCAATTTCTGACAGAGGCACATACTCTGTGCCAGTTTTGGCAACTTCAGAGCAAAATCCACTCTAAGTGCCTCCAACAGCTCCAGAAACATCCCTGCATTTCCTAAAGGGAACTTCTGGTATCTGGAGCCTGACACATCATCACTGCTGGTTGCCCACAGATCCTGGGCAGGGTCGCATGATAGACAGATGCTGAAGGGCATTACTTGGAAAACCTTCCTTCCATGGACAGACCCCTGCTCCCCTGTCTAGTGTGTCTCAGGTGTGCTTATTGTCTTAGGCCCAGATGGGAAGGAGTGCACACCTGACTCATCCCCTGGGGTGCACAGGTGTCTTCACACCACAGCCCCCTCTCCAGCCACGGCTCTGACACAGAGGCCAACGCTGCCAGCAGTTCCAGCCAAGTGGGTAAAACCAAAAGGACCAACTTCCCACCAGACCCCACCTCCCCAAAACACAACAGAGTGTTTGGCAATGCCAAGAGCTTTCATACATGCAAGAGTGCCTGCCCAAGAGCAGAGCAGGGTTACTCCACCCCAGGAATTCCCCCAGAACTCAGCTAGCTCCAGCCAAGCCCCTTGTTAAATCCTTCCTCTGCCTTGCTGGGAATAAACTGAAACAACTGCTCAAGCTGCTGGCTTCCCCTAGCATGAGGCACAATGTGCTTTGACTAGACATGCTCATCTGCCAACATTTAATAGTTAAGCTGTCACCACCTCTCATGCAGAGTGCTTGGATAAGCTGCTTAAAAAAGTAAAGAAAGAAGAAAAAAAAAAAGAAAGGGATTTTACAGCAAAATGAACCCTGCAGAAAAAGCTGCTTCCCATCTTCTTGAACAGTGTATCACTTCCTTTTATTTACAAGCCCGGTCTCATGGTGATTTATGGTTTTCTGCAGGGCAGCAAAATGCTTTAACTGCACAACCTCAATCATGCCATCCCTGTTATGGCTAGTGCTTGTCCTTCCTGGGTCATGGGTGCCTATGAAGGTGGGAACTGCCATTCCTCCAGCTTCCACCTCAGCACAAAGCATTGCTCCCTAAGGGTGTGAGTAGAGATACATTCCATATGAAACAGATTGCTGTCCAAGACACTCAGCTCCTTAGGAGAGAAGAGCTTGACTTTAAAAGAACAATGCAGAGCAGGCTCAGGTCAAAATGTGTAATTTTAGGCTTAAGGAAAAAGGAGCAGGGGTGGCAGCCGTAAAACAAACCTAGCAGGAACACTTGGGATTGCAAGCGTGCTGGAACATCAGAGAGCTTCATGTCAAGCAGAGATGCTTTTCACCTAATTTCTCATTCCTTGTGAAATAAACAGCATTGGAATGACCAAGGCAAAAATGAGGCTGTGCCTGCAGGCTGTCATACATCCCCTCCACACTACTGAAAGGGAGAGGGAGAATGGTAGAATCCAGGTGACAGTGACTTCTCCAGCCTGTCCCATACTGGCTGGTACCTGAAAGCAGCCTCTCGGGCTCCAGTCAAACACGCGGTGTTGCACTGGTGATGGGCTAGTGCCAAGAGAATGCTGATGAGCACACATCCAGGACTGGCTGGACAGTCCTAGGATTCAAGGACTTGTCCTGGCACCTCTTTGTTCCCCATTCCCCCAGTCCACAGCCTTTTCTTTCTCCCTTCCTCCTAGAACTGGGTTTCTGCCAGCTCAGGGCTGCAGGATGCAGGGGGAGGCAGGAGCAAACCAGCAAAACTTGATTTTTTTTTCCCTTTCCCTGGCACAGAGAATGGAGGAAGGCAGCAATGTTACTAATTGGGATTAACAGTCACTTCCCATTTGCTTCTTCCACAGGAGACTGGGGAAGCAGCAGATTTGTCCTTGCTCTTGGAGGTCTTGAAGGACCTGAAGGTCCAACTAGGGCCTGTATTTAATATCAGTTTTTCTGCCAGTCCAGGGGCTGTAATACCAATATAAAATATAATAATATACCCAGTGCTTCTGAGGTTGATCCTATCTCATGCTTTGCAACTATGGCTCAGTCCCACTGAGAAAACCAATACTGGTAGAATTCCATGATGACCAGAAGTTACCTGCAATTCTGCTTCTTGTGAAGCAAGAACCAACATTCTTCTAGTCAAAGAACAGACTTCTCCAACATTTTAGACAAACTGAAGTGCAACAGCCCAGCTTGCTACCTCTCACAGCTCCATAATGAGATTTACAGCAGCTGGTATTTTCCCATAAAATATACATTCCTGGATTCACATGACTGAAGTATGGGGCCCTTGGAAGGAAGCAAAAAGAGGAGTCTTGCCCTGTAAGACTGTAGAGCAAAGCCTAAAAATTTAAACATAAAAGCCGCAATAGACTTAACATTGAAAGGCAAAAAAAAAAAAAAAAAAAAAAAGAAGCTGAAATGTATAGATTAGGAATCTTACTATTTTAATGCATTAATTACATTGGCAGAAAGCTGTTACAGATCTGAGAAGAGAGCCAAGAGCTCCTGATCTCTATTCCTGCCTTGCTGAGGACCATCCCATGTCCTTATGCAAATGCCATTTACTTAACCAGACCAGGTTCTCCAACAGTGATCTTACACAACTGCTTAAGGCCATCACATTTCATAAACCACCTCAGAAAACAGCTGCCACACTGGTTACAAATCCAGCTTTCACACTGTGCTCAAGTGAGCCACAAAATTTGGTAAGCAGGACTATGTGAAACACTGATTTGAAAACGGCCATCCTAGTCGTTTCCTCACAGAAGGGTGCTTCGGTGCGAACCTCCTTACCATTCTCACTGGCCTCCAACATGCCCTGTAAGTACCGGAAGGATCCAGACTGCTTTGGCTCTGGAATAGGCTTTTCATAATCCTGAAGCATCTTGTAGACATCTGACTCCACATCAATCCCATTTCTGTTCCGTGGGAAAGACTTCATGGGTTCAATGCTGATTTAAAGCAAAGAAAGAAAGACTCAAATCAAACAGAAACAGCTACTGTCAGCTCATCAGGGAGGTACTGAAATCTCCATATTCCCATAGATTCAATTAAGCACCTCTGTTCCCATGTGTTTCCCTGCCTGGAGGTATGTCTGGCCCAGGAACAGTTACTGAACCAAGGAAGTTAAACTTGTTCCCTGTTGGGCTCCAATTGAGCAACAGAGCAAGGACTGGCCCAGTTACCAGATGTCTTCAGGAAAGAGGGCAGCTGCTTGCAAATGCTGTAAATTGCTTTGTCACCTATGGAATTCATTGAAAAAAATGGGAAAAATATGCATTTCATTAACTATGTAGGGCCAGGGCATGCGCCCACCCCTTTTAAGTGTGTGCCAGGCAGGAGAGCAAAACCCCTCACCACCCACAAGTGCCTCCTGTGAAGCTGGTGTTACTGTAGGTATATCACAAACACAGACCACACCTTAACTGAGAAAACCACCTCACCAGAGAGGGGGACACTGGGGCTGCCCAGTAACCCCCATCTCCAGCCTTGAGCCTGGAGCTACTCCTGGTCTGTATGAGAAGCATTTGGGATGCATAGACAACAAAGAGCCATTTAAACCATTATTCCAGTCAATACATCAAAACATGAAAAACATGGTCTAGAATAAAAAATATTACAGGTACATGCTTAAATGTCCTGCTGAGAAGAGCTGAATCCAAGTGCTGTTGTGCTTCAGAGGCCTCAACACACAGCACAGCTCTGGGGGAAGTGGCTCCTCTTCCTTTTTTTAGAGCAGATCATTATAAAACAAACAAAAATGGCAAGAGTCGTGAACTCCATCAGCTTCCCATACTTTAGCCATCATCTGGATTATTTTCTCCACCAGTATTATATTCATGTCTGCTTAAATAAATAAACAAAAGAAATAGCATTCACTTGCAAAGAAAGAAAGAAAGAAAAAGAAAAAAAACCTCCAGACAAAAGTCACTTTCAAAGAATGGCTAGAGCTCCATATTCTGGTAGGGACTCCCTAGCAGGTCTGCTCCCTGCGGGAGGTGAGGTCCAGCCTGGGTGGTGAGGCTGAGCCATGCTGGTGCAGAGCCACAGATCCATCCCCATGACTCCCAGCCAATCCAAATCCCACATCTGTTGTCCAAGTGCTTCTTTACCCTGCTGCAGTTCATTCCTACATCAATTCACACATTTTCATTGGGAAAGGGCAGTTTTTGGCAAGTTGTGTTAATTTGGCACAGCCTGGTTTGTTGGTAACAGGAGAGGGGGATGACAAAAGGGTAGCTTCTGTGAGAAGCTCCTAGAGGCTTCCACCATGTCCGACAAAAACAATCTCTGATGGCTCTGAAGATGAACATGCTGCTGGCCCAATGAGAGAGGCTGGCAACACCTCTGTGATGACATTTAAGAAGAAAATCAAAACAGTGCAAGCAGTTTGTTTCCAGGGATGGTGAGGCACTGCTCCTAAGGGCCATCCCAGGTGCAGCGCATGGCAATGCGCTGCAGCTGCGACCATCTCGGCATGGCCTGTGGCCAGCCTTGCCTGCTCAGCCACACCCAGCCAGCCGTGCTGTGGGTGGAAGGGCAGGGGCGGCAGCGGCAGCTTCTCCTTCCCACTGCCCTGCAATGAAGAAGGGCGTTAAATAGCACCAGCGCCATGGCAGCCACCACTGCCTGCCCGATGGCGGCGGGGCTGCCTGGCTGGCAGCGGGAACATGGCGAGTGACTCCCCGACACGGAACCTACACAAAATCAACCTCTCCGTGCTGCGGGATCTTGCAAGAATCTTTGAATCAGTGGAACTGCTGGCAATGATATCTATGAGCAGCAGCTTTTCTTCTAGTCAGAGAAGAGGAGGAAGCGAGGACATTTGAGCAAAAACATCATGGTACCAAGGTCAGTGGAAAAACAAAGAGGGGGAGGAGGTGCTCTAGGCGTTGGAGCCAAGATTCCTCTGCAAGCTGAGGTAAAGACTATGATGAAAGAAACTGTCCCCCTGTAATGCAGAAAGTCCATGGGGGATGCAGAGATCCACTCACAGCCCATGGGAAAAGTCTTCACAGAAGAGCAGGTGTATGCTAGAGAAAGCTGTGATATGGTGGGAGACCTGAACAGAGAGGGCCGCTGCTTCCAGAGACAGAGGGACCTTGCTTCCAAACTGAAGCAGCCTATCCTTAGAAGACTGTACTCTGTGGACAAGTGACCCATGGCACAGCAGTTTTGGGAACACTGTTTGCCTGTGGGTGGGACTCACAGCATAGCAGAGAATAGACTTCTCTCCCTGAGCAAATAGAAGATCTCGAATGATAAACTGATCAAAACCTCCATGCCCTGCACTGTCAGTGGGAACAAGGGAGGGGCTGGGGGGAATAAGGTGATTTAAATGCTTATTTTGCTTTTCATTATCCTCCTCTGACTAAATTATTTATTTAATAATAAATTTACTTTATACCTTTAAATTTGAACCTCTTTTGTCCTTAGAGTGTTTCCTCCTAGTCCTCAACTCATGAACCCTTCGTTAATTTTTGCCCCCCTCTCCTCTACCCAGCTGAAAGCAAGAGAGGATAAGCAAGTGACTTTTGTGGTGCCTGGTGTTTGGCCAGTGTGTAAAACCATGACACCAGCCCGACCTCATCAAAGAAAATGCACTCCTGCCCAAATCTACTCAAAGACTCAAGTAAATGTCATACTTTAGGCTCATTTGCAGATAACACCAGATTTTGTTTTGTATTTTTTGTGCAGTTCTCCTCTTTACAAATTCAATAACCTTTCCAGAGCAGCACAGGAAATAAGCTGGTTTGCTGCATCACTGAAATACAGATTCATGCAGACACAGAGTTCTCAAGCCAAAAAGAAATTCTCTTTGCATGTAATAGAGACATTACTTTCTTGCAGGATATTCTGCCAGTTTGGAGGAACATAAATCAAGGTCCTTGTAAGCCATGTGAAAGCATCCCAGTCCCCAAACTGGCTTGTCTCAAAGTCTGAGTTATTCACCCAAACTGTTCTTGGCTACACAAAAGCCTTTTCTTTCCTAGGAGCATTATTTATTTCTTAGCCTCCCAGACAGCTGCACTGAGCAGATCTTACACTTATAAACATCTCAGAGTTACCAGCGTTCATCTTTTCAGCCAGTATCTCCAGCTTCCAGGGTAAGTGTTGGCTCCTGAGTCTGTGGCAAGATGATCCCTGCTCCTAGGAAGGCAGCACCCTCCATCCTGCCTTGGAGATACACTTTGAAAAACCAAAATATTATTGCCTGGGACACTCACAGGGCCATGGAAAAGCTCTCCAAGATCATCAAGCCAAACCATTCCCTCAGCATTACCAAGGCCACCACTAAACCATGTCCCCAAGAGAAATATCCACATGTCTGTTGTCTCTCCAAGTGTGGTGACTCCACCATTGCCCCAGGCAGCCTGCGCCAGGGCTTGACAAACTTGTCAGTGAAGAAATTTTTGCTAATATCCAATTTAAACCCCTCCTCCTCCTCTTGTCTTCCATGGCATTAATCCCATCTGGGGGACCATACCCAGAGGCCACTAATCTACCTACTCACATCATCAATAGAAGGGTCTTAACAGATGTCTGGAGAACAAGCACCTTTGTCACAGTGCAAGCTGGCTTGTACTGGGCAGTTAATTTGGCCATATATAGGAGAAGCAGCCTGGCCTGATAGACAGGCCTCCAGGAAACTGAGATAGGACAGATTTGGAAACAAACAGGGATTTGACCCAATGGGTCCCAGCCTAAGCTGCAGGAGCTATTGGTCAGAGAGCTGAGCAGCCTGAACTTTCAACCAATCACAAGTGCTTGCCTGGGAACATTAAGAAAGGTATTTAAGGTGAAGTCAGAACAATAAAGTGCTTTTTGTCACATGGATCACAGAGTGCTGTGTCTCTGTCTTGGGCACAGCACCAGTCAATGTTACATACCTTCACCAAGATGCATACCTGAGCATTGCTTCAGCATCACAAACTTCAAATCAGTGTTGCAATTGCTACCTATGTAGATGTCGCCATTTTGTTCAGAAATTGGTGTCTCCAGACCTTTTTCTTTTTGCTTTGTTTTGTTCATTTGCTTAGTTACTTTTCTCCTTCCACCTACAATTGACCAATAGAAAAGGGGTGCAGCCCCTGATGGACTTGGCTGAGTTAGGTCAATGGCTAGAGAGGATGATCTTGAAGGTCTTTCTAACTGAAGTGAGTCTAAGATTCCGTGATCTATGGAGCATGAGGAGCACCACAACCTCTGTGCACTCCCTGAATCTTAGTTTGCAGGAACAGCAGCAGATGCAGAGTGCAAGCTCTGCCCTGGTCCTACCTGTGGGCAGGAGTGATGTGGAGTCCACTCAGATGGCCTGGAAGTGCCAACTCGGAGCTGTTATTCGTGTAGAGCTGGGTTGGTTGATGATGCTGCATGTTCAGCATCTGTTTGCTGTCCGTGGGGCTGCCCCCAGATCCATGAGGCATCAACCTCCTGTTCTGGGCAGGGCCACTGTCCTGGAAGAGAAAGAAAGCAGAAAACCTGAGATTTATAGTGTGTGATTTACACGGAGAAGCTGTGCTGGGACATGCAGTTTGCAGTAGTAACATTTTATGTGTGCTATGGAAAACAGGGATGTGCAACAGGAAAAGGAAAATTCAGGCTTGATCTGCAGTTAAATTGTGCTGAATCTACACAGCACCCCTTGGTCCCCAATCAAATGAATTTGCTGTTTCTCCATGGTGAGCCACTGCCAAAGATTCTGCATTTATTTTTCCTGCATTTATTTTATATTTATATATTTTATATTTAAAGGCTGTTTCTTTAAAAGAAAGGCTGTGTAAGTCTGCTTATTCCACATTCCATCACTCTGAGGGCACTTGCTGTGCTCCTGACTTCAGGGCCATCCCTTCCATTTCTATCAGCAAAACAGGATAAATCCATGCTAGGCAGCTCTATGTCCAGGTTGGGCAACACCTGAGGCCAAGGGACCAATCCTGGAATTTTCACTTGCAACTACCCTTGTCCACACAGATCCATACTCATTTAGGGAGGTTTTCTCCTCAGTCATTTACAGTGTGAGAAATGTATCAGTCAAGGGTTTAGCTTGGTATTCATACTTCCATTTGTTTTTTGAGTCCCAAGGGAAACTGTGGAAATCTTTTTGTCATATGTCCTCAGGATGCCATTAAACCACAGATTTTCCACATTATTTTACTATTTTACCAATGTCAAACATTACCTACGTGTTACTCCACACACATGGAATTCCACATATATGGGTGGAATTATATATTAGTCAGTCCCATTCACACCCATAAACCAAGCAATACCTACTGCTAATGTCACCTGAGCCAGGCTTTACCTGCAAAAACTCAGTATGGGGAGAGGAGCTAACTCTAGTTATTGGGAAAAGCAGCAGGAAGCTGGACACTGCCCATGGATATATGTTGGCTGCTATTTCCAGCTATGTGAGTCACAAACATGCCCAGACTGATGAAAGACATAGATGCTGTGTAAGAGGCTGGAAATTGTTTAACCTGGTTTAATTTGTTCCAGGGCAGCTCCCCAACAGAGCTGCCTTCCACCAGCTTTTCAGTAGACTGAAGCTGATGAAAAACCAAGCAGGGAAAGAAAACACCATCCTGTGAACTAGTAACAAAGTGTATATTGTGAGGCTCTGATATAAAGCTTATTTTTGACTAAAATAATCCAATAAATACTAATTAGAAACAAATGTCTATCCTGGTGCACAGGAGAATGCACTGGCACTCACGAACCTTGCAAAAAGAAACAGCTAAGAGAAGTAAAAAACCAGATCCTGCTACAAAAATATCTTGAAAGTTACAATTCTTCAATTCTTCCTAAGGCAAAACGTCCATTGATAAAACCAAGCTTAGTTAAGAAATTAATGATGGTGCCTTTGACTTTTTTTTCCTTCCATCAGCTGAAAACCTGCAGGCTTCAGCAAGCTCCCAGCAGCTTCCCTTGCTTCAGAAGCTGCCCAGAGCCCTCTTGGCACAGTTCCCTCCACACTACATGTGCAGAAACTCATGGGGAAAACTGCTTCCAACATAATAACTTCAAATTGACTATTAAAAAGGTAATTTTGCTGCCAGGAATAATATAATTTTAACTGTTCCCCAATTTATATTCTTAAAAAAAACCCAAAACCAAAACCATATATATATATAAAAGAAGGCTACGGGTTCCCAATTCCCAGATTTACATTATTGTTTCAAGGGAAATAAAGAAAGCACTCAACCATAATGCAGAGAGGAAAAGAAGGATCGTAAACATTTTTTGGGATAAAAGCAATGGTCCATATGGCTGGCAGCATTGAGAGCTATGCTTTTCAAAAGCCATTACCTTTAATTATCTGGGCTTCATGACTCAGATTCACACTCAGTCCAGAGTGGTTGAAGGAGAGGGCTAGGTCCTCTCCTCTGACCTCATGTGCTCCTGCACACTGGTGCTGTACAGACCTTTGCTGGGGAGCATAGGACTGGTAGCTGTTTCCAGAATAGAAACCTCTTCCACCAAAGGACCTCCAGACTACCATCTCCGTTGACTTGCTTAAATCCAAGGTAGTTTGCAAAGCATTGCCCTTTTGGCCCTATTAAGCTCGGCAATTTGTACCTCAAGACCAAATGTTGCCATAAAGCTAAAACTTATTGCTTGGGCACTCTCCAAAAGGAGGCCCTTGATGGAATGGAGAAACAGAGCCCTTTCTGCACCGCTTGGCATCCCCAGTTGCCACCAGCTCCCTGTCCCTGTGGGAAGAGGATGTTCATGGTGGTGGCAGCTCACGTTTCCTCTGCTCAGCCATGTTATAAAGCCACAGGCGAAGCAGCAGCATCCATAGGGATCACAAAGCTCTTCCTGTAGCACAAAAAGCTGTTCCCAGGCCAGAGTTCAGTCTCTTCTTCCTCAAAGGCTGTGAGACCTCTGCAAGGCTTTGCTTTGTGCCAAACACTCACACATTCACCCTCAGAAACCCAGAACCAGATGGATTTCTTTCCAGTTGTCAAATTCAAGATCAGTTCAAATTTCTACCCTTTGGGGCCTAATTTGCTATTCTTTGCTGGATTTTCTTCCTGTTTTTTATGGCTTTTCTTAAACTAACTGCGTTTGCAAACTCTTCTTAGAGCTGGCCTGTGAACTTTCACCAAGGAGAATTCCTTTAGCCTACAAACCAGAAACTCCAATTTGTTTTCTCACACTTGGCTGTCTTTTTATGCATTTTGCAAAATGTCCTCAACTGCAAGTCCTTAGCTCTAGAGACCACAGAGAGTTAGAGAACATCAGATTTCATATTCTGATCTAAAGCATTTAAGGTTCATTTACTTCAGTATGCTATTAATTAGACTTGTAAAAAAACGTAAGTACAAACAAAATAACTAGTCCCCTTTTTCCAGACTACTAGAGATTAAAACTGAAGATTGCTAATTTGATAGGTCAACATTGGCTCCTAGAACCTCCAAGCAAGCCCCTCCACCCATGGCATGATTTGAAAGGGCTTTGAGCAATGATGGTTTCGGTGTATCTAAGAAACTTTCAGTGAGAGCAAACTCACCAGATGCAGAGCTGGAAATATCTCCTAAATTATGCCACCAAGCCCCAAGTCCACCCTCCATCTGCCCACCTGTGCAATTTTGATAGGAGATTTGCCCAGACAGGACCAGCAACAGCTCTGTCCCTGCGATGTGGGTGCCCATCCCCACAGGAATTGCCTGCACCTTGTTTACATTTTCCTAATCTTGGGAGTGTTGGTCCTGTTCTCACACACCACATGAGACTCAAACAGAGCCGAAGCCCATGCTTGGCTCAGTCCAAAGCAGTTTTCTGTTTGATGTTCTTCAGATTCACCCTCTTCTGAAAACCAGATCGTGATGGGCTGGTGTCAGGTATATGCTTGCTGCCAAAATGCTGAATTACAGACACAAGCATTGTTATTTATGCACCAGGAGATAAAGCATCCCTCAGCCACAGAGTCACCCGGAAGAGGTGCCTCTTGTGACTGTGTTTGGTTATCTGCATCCATCATCCAGCAATAGCAGGACAAGCCTGTCTGCTTCAGCTCCTCCTTTGGCTTCCTTCTCCCTTGCTCCAAGCTTGAGTAATTGAGTCCCAACTGATTCTGGCCTCTCCTGGCAGAGGGCTGTCCGCGGATGGAGTTATACTGCTTTCATTACTGCAAGTCCTCTATCATGCAAATGTGCCAAGCAATTAAACCTGAAGACATATCCCAGTACATCCTGACACCCTCAGGCCAAGACTCAACCTCTACACAGGGAAGACAACTGCAATGCTGCAGGTCCCTCCTCTCCTTCCCATCACGTTTTCAACAGTAAAGATACTGCTTCATCTCTGATGAACCAGTTCAAAGGTCCCAGAAATAGAAATCTTACTATTACCTCACAGTGGGGGATGTATGGGACAGACCTAATGGATTTCATTTCAATGCAAATAAGTGATTTACATTGTGGCAAATAGCCACAGTAAAAGGATTGATTCTTTGACAAAAGCCTCAGGAGAAGTCCCAGGGGAACCCTTATGACAAAGGCTGCTCCCAAAGCTTGGAGGAAAGGATAAATTTTAAAAGCTACACTCATTTTAACACGTATTTCCCTATAAGCACAGTTCAGATGTTCTGCATATATGCTGCTTTTACAGACTAAGCAGTGCTCAATCTAACTTTCAAAAGCTCTAGTAAGTATGATCCCATTACCTAGCTCAGCTCAGAAGATTAAGAGATAAGGAAAAAAGGTCGGGCCTGAGTGCGTGGGTTATTTTACAAGACATTTTAAATATTCTGCCAAGCTCCCCTTTCAACATTGTCAGAGACTGAAATACTATAGTTTTTGACTTAAACATTTTCATGAAGGACTTTTAGAATTGTATTACAAAAGCTGCACAGAATACCACCACACTGAATAGGTCTTTGGAGTGAGGCCCTGCACTGTTCACTGATGAAGATAAGAGAAAACTCAGGAACTGGGGACATTCACAAAGCACAAGCTTAGCACCTTCGGGGAGAAGACCACCCAGGGCTATCAGCTGCCAGGCTCGAACAGACCCTCTCACCAATGGGTGGGATGAGAGAGGCTTTGAGTGTGTGTTGGAAAGGCCTCTGGTCAGAGGCAGTGAACGCCCACTCTCTGATGTGCAGAGGGGCCCTTCACCCGGGGGAAAGCTTATCCACAGCAGAGAGGGTGGCACGGCCCATCAAAGGCCCCCCAAAGGGGTCCCCAGATCCTGCACCAGAGATGATGCAAGAGAGCCTCAGCGTTGCAAGGGACAGTATCAAACTGGCCCCCTGCAAGGGAGGCACCTGGGCGCTCCCACCTAGCCCAAAGCATATATGTGGCCCAAAGCATATATTAATCCACTGAATTCTATACTCTTCAGCATGTGGTGGTGTGATGTGAGACCCTCACCACTAAGACCCCACGGAAGGGAGCAACAAGACATTGTTGGGACCCTCGGATAGGGGACATGCTTCCACCTAAGCCCTATTACTCTCTCTCCCCCCCCACCCCCATGCACACTTCTTTTTCTATCTCTTTCTCTTTGCCTCTTTTACTATTAAATAAAAAAATTAATCAATTTTTTGGCACCAACATTTAACCTCGTTTGATTTTCATCTCGTTTTTGGGTATGTTTCGAACCTTCAAAGTTCCTTCCGGTTTATACACAGAGACTTAGCTTTCCTCGCTTTTCTGGGTTTAAACCAGATCGTAATAAATGTATACCACAGTCTGACGGAAAACTTTATCCATCACATCATTCTCATTACACTCCTTTCACAGCTGTCAGATAAATATCAAATGAGTTTTTCAGATCTCTCTAAGTAAAAGACCAAACTCTTAAAATCAGATGATCTTTTTTGTAAAAACACTCCAGAAAATGTTCGCATGACACATGACTCAAGCTGGAGCCTCGTGGAGCCCCAGCCTGCCCATATTCCCCGGACACGATGTACAAGGGCATGTAGTGACAGGACAAGGGGAAATGGCTTCACACCGACAGAGGGCAGGTTTAAACGAGATATTAGGAAGAAATTCTTTCCTGTGAAGGTGGTGAGGCCGTGGCACAGGCTGTCCAGAAAAGCTGTGGCTGTCCCATCCCTGGAAGTGTTCAAGGCCAAGTTGGATGGGGCTTGGAGCAAGCTGATCTAGTGGAAGGTGTCCCTGCCAAAGGCAGGGGGATACAACTAGATGAGCTTTAAGGTCCCTTTCTGTCACAGTGCAAGCTGGCTTGTACTGGGCAGTTACTTTGGCCATATATAGGAGAAGCAGCCTGGCCTGATAGACAGGCCTCCAGGGAACAGTGATAGGACATATTTGAAAACAAACAAGGATTTGACCCAATGAGTCCCAGCCTAAGCTGCAGGAGCTATTGGTCAGAGAGCTGAGCAGCCTGAACTTTCAACCAATCACAAGTGCTTGCCCAGAAACATTAAAAAAAGTATTTAAGGTGAAGTCAGAACAAATAAAGTGCTTTTTGTCACATGGATCACAGAGTGCTGTGTCTCTGTCTCAGACACAGTTCCAGTCAAGGTTACACCTTTCAACCCAAACCATTCTGTGACTCTGTATAGCACAAGGCCAGCACACATTTAGCCCAGGGACAAATCTCTCACAATCAAAGAGCACTAATATTTCTCCACCTTGGAGCAGCCATGTGGATGGACATCAGAAGGCTCTGATGGATGTTTCCTCCCACAGCTCCAGGGAGAAGCTGCACCCTCATGCAAATTAAAGAGCACAGGAGAGACTTGAGCTGCAATACCAGGACTTAATCCCTTAACCTACCTGGCTCCCCAGCAGTCTCTTAAACTTCCACAGCAATGGAAAAAAGTTACCTAAGACTGTCAAGATTTAAATATGTTTGCATTTATCTTGCCTACTGCAGTGCAGAGAGCACATTTCTAACATTAAGTGCGCAAGGGGAATTTACCCAGCAAACGGAGGAGAGCTTTGTATGTATGTCTTGGGAGAAGAGCCTTGAAATTTTCTCCTTTGCCCAGCAGCAGCAATCTCCTGCCAGGTGACTACCTCACTAGAGCTGTGCTCAGCAACAGTTTAAACCTACAAAGGCCTTCTACATCCCAGTGTTTCAGGGTCACCTTCCAACCTCAGGAACAGGAGGGCATTGCTCAATGCAGGTGTCAGATGGATGCCTCCACCATTCACAGGCTGCTATTGGATTAACTTTCCACTGACAGAAAGTAATATCCACTACAGATGGAAAAAAATTGAAACCATCACAGCAAGTGTCCACCCGCCATCCTGCCTGCCCCCTTTCTCTCAGGGAAGATGCTGTTGTTCCCATTTCTGTCCATGCTTCCATTGAATCACTTTACTCACCATCCAGTGTTTGGCTTATAGGACAAACCTGGTGAGCTTAACACTAACAGACTATGCCCTGATTTCATGTTTTCCAGCTTACTGTCATTGTCCTCTCTCTCAGTTGGGGAATTGTTGCAATTTCAGGTGTTACCATATCACACTTTCTGATTTACTTTCCATAATCATTATCAGCAGCTAATTGAAACTAAGAGCTTTACTAGCAACAAGCTAAGCTTCAGGCTACAAAAATACTACATGCTTAAAACCAAGAAGTGCCTACTTCATCAGCATGACTTATCTGAACACCTCCTTCTGTAAAAGCCATTTTAAGGTACACAAGAAAACACAGCATAAGCAACAGGATGACATAATTTTTCATTCTGGAATGCCCCAACCCTTTGGTTTTCCTCATTTATAAAAAAAAAAAAAATCAGGTCGATTCAGAAATATGTCTCAGTCTTTCCCAGCCCCGTGTGGCATGAGCTGCTTCAGAGAAAGAAGCAGCTTCAGCCTGATCATCCTGAGGGACCACAGTGAGCATCCCTCCAGCATCCCTCTTCACACTACTGGGTATGGCTCTTTCCACATGCTCTCACCCCAGGAGGTCACTCAATTGACCTCCAAGAGCAATTAATTCCTCTTAAGTATGACACAAGGAAAAACGAAAGGGGATAAGCTGTTTTTCCCGATGGATAAGAACAGAAACACTGAGCTACACCTGTGCTTCCAAACACTCAGCACTTCTGCGTACACAAGCAGCAGTTTCCTTACCTGTGTTAACAGAGTCATTACTGAAACTGATGTTATCTAGTAAAATAACACAGTATACGTCTGCGTTAGCACTCATTCCAACAGCATTTTGTTTTGTCCTAAACCAACCCCCATTGTTATCATTTCAGTATAACTCCTATGTACCTTCAATGAGAACAAATTATTCAATTTACCTGGACAGAAGAAAACACTATTTTGAAGTTTCCATTCCCATTCTTCCCTCCTTTATCTTAATATTACTTTTGCCTCTTTCATATACCAGGATTATCAAAACTCACTTAAAGAGGCTAATTTATCTAAGACATACACAGAGAATTTCATATAAAAGGTACAGCTTCAAGATGTTAGAAGGGTACTCAGAAAACTCCTTTGCTTTCCAATCATGCAATGTTATATCACAGGCAAAAGTAAATACAAGTGCACACACTATGTATGTGTAACCTCTTCACCCAGTAAATTGGATCATTTTTTTTTGTACTGTAAAACCCCAATATCTGGATGCAAAATGTTGCCTGAGCACCTGGAGCTCACAGCTAATGCACCCACAGTGGCTGTCAGGATTCAGCATGTTTCTGCTATTAAATCAGTCCTCAAACAACAAGCTGTGAGTTCCCATGGAAGGGAACCCGGGTTTGTGCCAGGGCATTAGCTCATCCTTTGTTTTCCCCAAAGCATGAGGCAGATATTTTCCCTCCTTCCTTCAGGAGAGTGCCATTGGTGCCCAGCTGGCTGAGAGGTCTCAGCAAGGGCTTTCCCAGAAGCAGGTATGGCCCATCCTGCCCCACGAGCAGGGGAGGAAGGATGGTCAGTTGCCTTAAGAAAGGAAATTTCACCTCTCCAGCAAGGAGGCTTTAACCCTCAGCTCACAGAACTCAACATGACCTATGCCAGGCTTTTGCAAAGAAGTACATAAAAGTTTCGTGCTCGGCAGCAACCCACACAGAACTCAAAACAAATACTCCATTTAATTAAAGTTAACTTAAATTAAATTCATTACTCAATTAAATAAGGAAACATTCACCCTTAGTCAAAAAAAATATATATAATCTAGCAAAAAGTAAATATGAACATATTTAAGAAATTTTTAAAGGTGTTAAAATCAGTGCTAAGAGACCGGTTAGCAGCAAACTACCCTCTCTGCTCTAGTGAGGGACACTGCTGCTGTCTCCACCAGGTGCCCAGAGCTGGGGCACCAGAGGCTCAGACTCCCCTGAAGCCCACAGGTGATTTTATTTATGCAATTAGGAGCAGGCACGATTAGCAGTGATACTACTTGTGAAGTCAGGGCAAGTATGAAAAATTCCCAGGAATGATGCTGCAGAGCACACACTGGGTGGATACCATGTGCAATTAGAGGTGGCAGGTCCTCAGTCCTGCAACCATACACACCTGAACACCTCTGACAAGAGCAAATGAAGGTATGTTCACATTTCCACTGGCCTGGCTCACACCCAGCACCACCTTGGTTTCCTTCACTGCCTGGAGTAGGCTGCTCAAACAGTTACAGTAGATACAAGTTTGTCCCAATTTGTCTCTTTACCCCATTCTGGCTGGCATTTTCACATAGCAAGCCACATGCCTTGCACCTGATTTTAGTCAGAGCAAGCTAACAACAAATCTCCGCGACTGAGACCTGGGTGTCAAGAAGAGAAAAAATAATTCATAAGTGATGAGCAGAAACAGCCTTCTCCTTGCTCCTGTGCAATACCTCTGATGCTGTGGCTCTTCACAGCCCAAAGCTCACCCTCTCAGTCAGGTGGTCAGGCTGGGAAAGCCACTGCTCAGGACACAGCACAAGAGAGGACCAAGCGCACTGACGCACCTCCCTCATCCATCCCCTGAGAATGACACAGGGGCTGCTCTGCTAGCTCCGTAGCACCAGGATGCCATTCCCAATGGACTACTGTGGGAAGTGCCTCTTCTTGTCTGCACTGCCAGAGGAAACCCAGCCTTTCACCCCACGTAGATATTTCAGCCAAGCATTCAGGTTTAGGAGGATTTGCATCCTATTCCAGCTTTGGCTACATGCTGCCAATTTAATTTCTGCTGCAATTATTCTCCCACCCACATACTTGATCTATTGCCAGCTAGCACGGACAGGGTCCCCAGAGCCCAAAGCCCATGTTTCCAGCTGACCTGGGGCAGACGACTGCCAATTCCTGCAGTTTGGGAATGAAGAAGAAAACAAACATCCTCTCTTTTGATTAGCACTGCATGGCAGTATTTTGACTAGCAAGCTTATGCTAGAGGAAGCCCTAAACAGTAGGATCTCCAGAAACTGATGGATGGGTGCTCCCACTCCCCCTGTCTGCTGGGGAGGAGTGGCTGAGGCTGGTGCCCACAAGGACACCAACACCATGCCAAGTGAGACTGGGGATTCCAATATGTGACGGTGGTGATGTCATGTCTGCATAATGGAAATCTTGACTGCTGGCTAGAAAGCTCCAAGCTGTCCCCAGCATCCCCATGGGTGCCACCTCCACCATCTCTGGGTCCAACAGATAGGTAGCCCCCTTCTTTAGGTTGCAAGTCTCAATGTCACTGCATTTGTGGCCTCCTCGGTAGGTCTTGCTGTTAAGGACAGACTTGTCTAGTGAAACCAACTGATAACTAAAGTCTGCTTTTAAAAAAAAAAATTATTTCCCAGAATTGACTCACTCATCCTGTTCAGTGTTGTTCCTGCTAATTGTGAAAAAGCAGCTCTCCAGTTCCAGCTTCTTCAGTTTGAGGGCAGCTATTCCCCACAGTCATGGCAATAATCAAAGTTTTAATAAGGAGGATTGATTACATTCTTGGGTTCTGAGTAGGGGTTTACCAGAAAGCTCAGCTGAGAAACCACAGCAGATTTAGAAAGAGAGGAAAACTCACCAGCTACTCCATACCTTCCAAGTTCTCTTGTACAAAAGATAACTACAAATTTCACTGCCTTCAAGACAAAGATTATACCTAAAAAAACCTAAATTGTAATAATAGAAATACAGATTTTCCTACAAATCACTCAGACTGAGGCATTCTACTTATGCTCACATGTTTCAAGCAAGGGTTACTGTAGTGATAAGTCAAGATTTTCAACAGATCTTTGCCCAGTATGACGAAAAAGCATATAGAGTAAAACCTGGAGGAAGAAAGGATATATGCTCCACATTACTGCAAAGGCCACTTGGGGTAAAACTCTCAAAACCTTTTTCAGGGCCAAACCCCCGACTTCTTTTTGTGATTTGAGGGCAGAATTCCAGCAGAAATTTTTCCCTGTGTTTCAAAGCAGATTGCTTTTTTCCAGATGCAAGGAAGTGCACCTAAAGGTTTGCACATACTGAGCCAAGTTACTACTTTACAAAGATTTTTTTTTCCTTCTCACAATCTAGTAAGTGCCTTTGCTAGAGGGGCTGAATGAACACACCACAGGACAGCCCTAGGTCACCTGGCATTGCTTCACAAGGACTCCAGCCATGCCTGGAAGCTGTGCTCCCAAGGGACTGGATACCTGCATCCAGTGCTGTCTCTCTGAGTGCTGCTGATGGTCACTCTCAGCTGCACACAGGTCAGAGGACATCAGTGATAACACTTGGGTTAGCACAGCTGCTGGCATCTGTTCCAGGCTGTCAACATGAACCATGCTGGAGGCACAAGCAGTTTGGGGAGAAGAGTCAACCAACACAACTTGGTTCAAGCACAGCAACCTGGAGTTGTGCATGGAACCACCTTCACCTCCTCTCTGCGAAACCCAAAAAGCCACTAAGGAAGACAACACATAGATACAGGCACCAAAAAAAAAGAGCAAGAGCAGGAATCTGCTGCCTGTACTTGTACACCCTTGTTCACACACCTCTCTTGGTGCCCTACCACGAACATATTTGCTTACACACCCATGACCCAGATTTACATATTTTTCAGTGTAGGTCTGGATTCAGACTAGTACATCCCTACTGTCTTCATTATACTCCATGAAACCGTCTTAATTTTTTTAAAGATCCATGTGTAACATATATTAATAGTCAGATTCAAATCCAATCTGCATTAAACCTCGGAAAGTCGTATCTGGCAGTGGAACTGCAGCACATTTGTTCCTCATTTAATGTTATTCATAGATAAAGTCTAGTAAGAAAAAATAACAGTCAGAAAAGATGGCTGTAATTAATAAATGAAGCAAACATGGCCAGAATGCAAGCTCACACATCACCCTGTGCTGTAAGCCAGGGCAGGAAAGACAGACAGCCCCATGTATGGCTGGTGTGCGATACTAGGGCAGATCTACCAGTGTTGCTGTTGTGCTGTGCCCCTGCCCACTGTCCCTGGGCAGAAATGCAGAATATCTGCAAATTCTACATCACTGGAATGGCCAACAGACTCAATGGCCTCACACTCTGGTCCATTTCTCATGGGGTTTGGAGGATCTCACCCTTGCCTGATCACTCGGTGGGCTCTCTGGTGCCTGTACTTTCTCCCCATTCCTCACTCAAGGAGATACCATTCCTTGTAGAATCATCCCCTCTCTTCCACTCTTGCAGCTCTTGTATTCCTTCTGAATTGAGCCAAGGGAGGGCTGAGGGGGCACCCTGGAACCCTCATCAGGACAGTCTAAAAGCCTCTCTGGAAAGGAGCAGCTGAGCTGAAACAGCAGATCCTGCACACAGGCATTCTGCAAGGGCAGGAGAAAAAGAATGGAATAGTATATGACATAAATCACCTTTCTGGAGAAGGAGACCATCTGACCAATATTTGAACACTCAGCATCAGCCAAAGAGCGCTCACATGCTTTGGGAGCAAGCACAGGGGATTCTGTCAGCCTGAACTGATATACTTTGATGTTCTGAAGGCTGCAGGCAGCCCCAGGGCCTCTACCACTGCCCTGGAAGGGGTGGCCAACCTACAGCAATGAGAAGCTTCAGCAGGCTCAAGTCCTGCCATCCATGACCTCGGGTGCCCTAGGAAAGTTGGCAGCATGTCTATCACCTCAGCACACATTCAAGGGGGAGCCACACAGCAAGAGCTGTCCTCTGTCTATCTGTCCCTCTGGTCTCTTCCTTGTTCACCAGTTATCTCCACAACATGGACCAGCATATGCAAAAATTGGCAAACCAGTACCTCATAAGCAGAGAGGGAGAAGAGAAACCCCATTTCTCTTCCCATCAAGAAGCCAAAGGAGAATGAGAGTCACCTCTGACCCTGCTAACAAGCCATTAGAGATGGGTAGGAAAGATGGGGAGACCTACTCAGCTCCATCCACCACCTGGCTGCTGCAGGAGACAGGGTAGTAAGGCAGGGCAGGATATAGGTAGAAGGCTCCAGGGAACAGAGCTGAGGACAGAAGGAAGAGAGAAGTTTCAAAACAGAGAGGGGTGAGAGAAAAAAAAACCCAAAAACCAAAGGAAAAAGATGAGAACACTATAACTCCCGTGCCCTGCCACTCTCACGACCAAAAAAAAAAAATCCACCATCATGAGAGGAGGTAAATCACTGTCATGGGATTGGGAGGGTGCAGCAGATTTTGGAAGCAGCCACGGTAGAGGCACACCAGCTGAGGCAGATGCAGACAGATCCTGGGCATGCTGTACCCAGGCACTGGACAGTCAGAGGACTCCCAACAGCTCCATCTAAAATAACACTAACTCTGAGCTTGGTCACTGCCTTATGCGGTTCAGCAAAGCCTGGCTTGGGTGGAAGGCAGTGACACAGATGGGATTATGCCAGATCTGCTCAGGATCTGGCTCATTGTGGGAACCAGGGCTGTACCAGCCCAAGAAAAGCACAGACAGACCTGCACAGAACTTTAAAACCACACATGGAGACTCTTCAGTTCACCAGCAGAGCACAGGACTTTCCAGGCTCCAAACATAGATGTCCTCTCCTCAAAAGCAAGTTGGGAGAGCAGATGTGTAGGGCTGCAGATACCATACCTGTGAGTCCAGCTCAATGTTAATCCGGTACGCTTGAGCCTTGCCATCTTCCAGGACAGGGGGTGACCAGGTCTTCCCTTCAGCTCTGCAGTGGAAAATTAAGGAAATTCTACTTAAATTGCTTTTCAAAAAAGCCCAAACCAAACTCTTCCCCCCAAAACAAAACCCACAAAAATCCCAAAGAAAGAAGAAAGCTCCTTAGAACAAAAAAGCAATGAAACACATTTAAAAAAAAAAATAAACAAGAGAAAAAAATTCCAACCACATATATAGCATTCCCTGGCATGTTTATATTATATTTGCATTTGTCCAAAATTATCCTCAGAAACAGTACAATGATAAATAGAGAAGATGACAGTTTCATCCTATTAAAACCTATTAAATGAAGCTCAAAGCCATCCTTGAACTACAAGGTCCTCAGTTTGGGGTTAAAGAGACAAACTTATTTTGGTTCAAGAAATCAGAGGACAGGCTCTTGGTAGCTCCTGTTTTGCATATTCCTGGCATTGTCATTTTATTCTGGCCCTGAATCCAGAAAGTATTCTGATTACATGCATATACAGATATACATATATACACGTAATCTCTGGCAGGCCTGTGTACAGCATCAGGAATTCTACAAACATCTTTAAGGGAGAAGGCTTTCATCACCTTGTATGAATCATCTTGACCGTTTCAACAGTTGTCAGAGAGAAAAAGCCCTAAAAATACAGTTTCCATTCCTAAATGCATCTTAGTCCTGCCAAGGCAGAGCAGAATAGTCACTGTCCAAAGATTTTCCATGTGCCTGATCATTTTTTTTCCTCACAAAGATATCTGGAGACATGGCTGGAATGTGATCTCCAGCATAAATCTCTAACACTTAGGGTATGAGGGAGCCACAGAGACCTGGGCAAGGTCTATCAGCTACATGCACAAACTTTTCAGGATACAAGAAAGTTAAGTTGGAAGATGGAAACTCCATTAAGTTCAAGATAAAGCTTTCAACATGCAAACTATTCTGTTTATCATCACAGTCTATATATGCAGCACTTCACAAAACAGGTTTTATTCCATGGGCACAAATACATCCAAGCATCCTTTGTGAATTCTCACCCCTGCCATATACCACATCCACTTTCAGTTAAATTATCTGAAGAGTCCAAGTTTGTAAAACAAAGAGCACAATTTTAACCCAGGAATTCTCCAGGAGATTTTTATCTTTAGTATTTTGCAGCTACACAAGTCAACATACAAAGCTGTCTTTCTAAATCTCGGGTCTGACCCAAAACCTCCCAAATGCAGGGAATCCCACTGACTTGAATACACTTTGGATCCAGCCCTTGAGCCTTTCAGCTTTTTTTTCTCACTACTATCATTACTGCTTTTCCAACAGGGAGTGATTACTCTCATAGCTAGGTATCTCTTGTTCTGATAATTCATCTTTACTGTTGTTACTTGATTTTAGGCTAGGATAATTCACTCATAAATTGGTCTTTCCAACTGGGACAAAGGAAACAGTCCCTCTCCCAGGAACATCAGCATTCCCAACAACTCTGTCTTGCTTTTTGCCATGATCTGGTGCTGTGTACATTGCTTCCACATTGAAAATCAAATCTGGTGGCCCACAACAATGGAAATGCCTAATTACATTAGCAGGGATCACTGTTATTACTTCTGAGCTTTCGCCTGCACTGAGCTAGCCCAATGAGAGCTTGCAGTGCCCTGAGAAGGGTCCATGATGACTTTCCCCCCCACTCAGCTCTGGAGTCCACATGCCAAACACAGCTTAAAGCATCCCCAAAGACTTCAACCTGCCAATAAATAAGAACAGAGCTTCAGAAAGTGATTCTAATTGCAGAAGGTAAGAGCAATAGCAGTAAATTCATTCTGCGTGAAGGTATGGCATTCAGTCACCAGTACTGCCAGCACTTCTCACTTCTCCATACCCCTGAGAGAGATCACACTCTCTCTATCAGAAAGCAGATAAACCTTTGCTTTCTAAAAGTCATCATGGCTATATTTACTCTTAATGACAGACATGGACAAACTTCAGTTTACATGGAGAAGTCCATTCATTATTAATGCTTTAATGATTCAACTCAAGACTTCACTATCAGTTCTGCAGAGTGACTAGAAGTTCTTGGTATAACAGAGACCAACTTTGACAGCTTCCAGCAACAGTCTGAACAAAGCCAGGCTCATGTCAGCCCCAGCTTCCACTTGAACTACACTGAAACAAGATGATACAGCACAATTTGGTCTCCACTTGGCACTTTTTAAGGTGAATGGGAGAACCACCAGCCTCACCAAAAAGAAAGTCAAGTTGTAAGTTTGATGAGCATTTATGCTTACACAGGGAAACCCTCACTTTTCCCTGGGAACAGCAAAATACCATGTAATCTGAAACAATCCAAAATAATTAAGAGATTACTCTGCCTGAGAGAACAATGCTACAGGCAGCTACTGCAGGAGAGGCTGATGCTTGGAGCTCATGCCCCAACCCTGGCTGCCACGAACATCTCATGCTCACATCCCCAGCAGAGCCAGCAGCACAGGGATTCCCTGTAGACCCCAGAACAAGCCCTAGAGCAGTGAGGACTTGGGGGCCAGCAGAGTCACTCTGAGACCCCCCCCCAGCAGGAGGTTCACCCTACCAACAGCCAGAGCTTTGTGTTTAAGCAACAGCAGAAACCCAACACATTTTTCAGACATCACACGCAACAAATCAGGCATCATTCAAACGTTCCGGAGTTGTTTAATTTACAGCTCAAGGACAGGAAAAGTGTTCTCAGATGTGCTATAGAGGATTAAAGGCAACTATGTGAAAATCATTACCCTGTACTTACACCACTCTGCTCTCTTAATGGCATCTAGGACAATCCCAAGAAAAATAACTTGACCTAGGTTAGTGCAAGGCCTTCCACACAGGGCTTCGTAGGAAATGGACCCATAAACAGGACATCACTTTAAAAAAACCAAAATTGCAGACACCTTTTATCCCACCATTTGCTTTCTAAAAGTCTCAGAGTAATTCTCAAAAGATCACTTGCACATGCTCACATATTTTACTAGAATGTTTTTTCACCTGGTAGTGATCTACAAGTCTCACTCTCAATGTTTGTAGAGCTGCTTTTAAGTTGCAAGAATTCCTGTGTCTTACCAAATTACTAATTTCTCCATCCCCTTAAAAATTAATATTTATCACTTGGAGAAGTAGCAACCTGGATACAGGTCACTGCTATATGTTACCATGCAGCCACAAACTTACGGAATGATCACTTTGCTGTATTTCACCCCTTTCCTTTGGGGGGATGATTCCAGAGTCCTGCCCATCTCCTGACTGTTCTTCATCTCCCACAGCAGCATCACTATGCTCACAACTGATTGTTATCACTGATATGGCCATTAGCCTTCTAGAAGCTGAACTCGGCCTAGAAGCACCTACAGCCGATGCTTCAAACTTCCCAGGATTGTGAACCTCACAACAATAACCGTAAGGTGTTGGATCAATCCTCTGCAAGGCAGGTGAGCAGCACGGGAGTTGAGGACCCAGCTCATTCAGAGTATGTGAAGAAGCTGCAGGGTTTCTCCTCCTTCATTCTTCTCAGCTGAAGCCATTGTGCATTGCTCTGGAAAGCTGCCAGTTTTCCTCTATATTAGTCTTCAAGGAGCTCGAGAGGGGAAGCTATGATTCACTTTTTCAGTTGTACTTTTACTGGAAACTTGAGAACATACATTGTCATCCATCCCAGCTTCCAGCAGCTTGCCTGTACTGCTTACAGCTAACATACCCCAAATAAAATCCCCAGGAACTGGGGAAGATCGGACGAACATCAACTGTATGAGGTTCCAGGTACTTTTGGGGCTACATAGCCAGTAGATTCATTACTGGGCTTTCTCACACAGAAACTTTCAGAGAAACTCCATCTCTTGACATAGAGCAGGAATAGAAAGAGAATTCACAGTCAATTCTCCAAGCAGACTCTGTAGTGACATACATACCAAACTGAGGGGGAAGACACTGCTTCCAGGATTTAGTTTAGATAGAAAGAATCAAAGCCAAACCTTTGAAGATTTATTCTTTGACCACAGTCAGGAAATAAATTCAGTCCAACCACCCTGGTGTTCTTGGCTGTACCTGGGGTCGGGTAGATGCTCCCAGTCATCCAGCATCCACTTGGCCCTGTGCACAACAGCCCCAGTGCTGTCACCAAAAGAAAGGACTGGAACTGGATTGGACAGGAAATCATAAAAGTGTGAAAGTCGAAAAAGCCCTCTTAGACCATCAAGCCCCACTGTTACCCCAGCATTGTCAAGCCCACCACTAAACCACGTCCCCAAGTGCCACATCTACATGTCTTTTAAATCCCACCAGGGATATGAGTTCCCTGGGCTTGAAAACCCTTTTAGCGAAGAAATTTTCCCTAACAGCCAATTGAAACCTCCCCTGGCACAGCACACTAACACACTTCTTGCCTCTTAAGGAATTTGTTGTGTAACTTGGAAGCAACTTCACTCTGAGTAAAAAGAACAAGTTTTACCAGCTGTCTGTGAGTAATAGTTCATGGGGCTGCTCAACACCCCAGATCTTCTTCAACCAGCTGCCATGTAACTGGCCTGACCCTTTCCGCACTAAGGCAGGCAAAGTACATCTCGTGCTACCTTGGCTTGAGATTCAACAGCTGGAAAGATGCCTTATTTATCACCAGGGCAGCCTGAACCATCCTGCTAAATCTTAAACAGCACCATCACCGCCTTCCCTACAGCCTCACTAAGCCCATGTGAACTCCTGGCTCCCCATTTTGGAGCCATTAACCACAGCCTGAACATCCAGCTCTTATTCCAGGGGTGCCCAAATAATTCCTCACACCTTGTATTAGTGCCCACATAGGCATCAGTTGCATACATCAACTCCTATTGTAAATCAATAAGGATTTTCAACCACTTTGTTTCAGAACAGTAAGGCCACTGTGCTGCTTTGCCTTTTACAGCCTCACTGCCCAAAGACAGACTGCACATGCTGGGGTAAAGCAGGATCCAAAAAATCTGGGGACAAAACACCCATTAACTTCAGGGAGGTCAAGGGTCTGGCCAAGAAAGGAGTTAGAAAACAGAGGGTGTGAAGAAGAGAAACCTCCTTCAAGAGATTTGTCCCTGATAAAGGACAAAGAGATTTGAAAAAAAGGAAGTATCTGCTAGTCCAGCCTGAGAGCAGGGGCAGCTTCACAAATACCAACACTGACTGTGGGCTCCAGTGGCACAGGACAGCCATGGAGCCCAACATGCTTAAAAAGCTGTGACATCCCCTTGCCAGTAGTTTTCCCAATGTGGGTATAGGGCCAGTTTCTTCAGGAAAGCTAGAACAGAAGCCTTCACCCTCCCTGGCAGATGACAAAAGGTTCAGAAAAAACTGTGGGGCTCACCCTGGCCCTCTGGCACAGATGGGCTGGACATTGCCAAGGGTTTCCTGGCAGTCTCTATCAGCAGGAATAGAGATGCCATGAGGTCTCCCATCCTGCATCCAAGGTCCTTTCAAACAGTGATTTCAGCAAAACACAGCTCCAGCTCAGTTTCATGGCTGCCTCTGTCTGATGAATGATACTTGGTCTTGGTCAGGCCACTCAGTAACTCCCCCTTCTTTTCCCCACATTCTTTCCTACTGAACTTCCTAGTGTAAGGGCATTTACTGACCAGAGTCTGAAAACAAAATCCATCTTGTTCTCTATCTCAGTAACAGATAATGTCAAGGGTTGATGGAGAAAGGGCACGTAATGAAGCAGTCCAGAGGGCACCAGGGGGATGGAAGCACTACACTGCACAGCTCCTTTCCCTCCCCTTCACACTCATGCCTGGCTGGAGGAAGCTTGCTTTGACAAAGCAGAGTTAACACCAAATTTCATGCGTCTTCACAAGACATGCAACAAACAGGCTTGTTATTTCAAACGTATTTCAGACAAGCATATTTAAAAATAAATATTTTTGTGCTGACTTGCAAACTTTTTTGTTGAAGGCAGTGTACAGAAAAAATGCTGCTTGAAGAGCATCCTCTGCCCAAGGGAAAAGGTACTAATCCACACCACCATAGGCGGGGCTTTCTTGAAGCTCAGCCTCAGACCAGGGTCCAGGGTGTTGATCCGCAGCTGTGACAAACAGCAATGGCTGGACATGCACACAGACCAACAAAACCCCTCATCATTGCTCTAGGACATGGCTCCCTGAGCAGGACCGGGTCACCCCATGTTCCAGGAGGCAGATCCTAGAGCAGGGATCCACTCACACCTAGGCAGGAATGCCAGATGTGCTTCCTGCAATGACTAACAACTGGGCAACAGGATCCAACAGGTCACTTGGGAGAAAGGAGAGAAATCCATGAACTAAGTCACTGTGCATCCACTTTGGGCCAAACTAAAAATAGATCTAATAGCTGATCACTGGAGCTGCTGTCCTTCCTGCAGAAAAAAACCAAACTACTCAGTTTTCCCTGACAAGAGAAATGCCACTCTCATTGCCATCTTTGGGCACAGCCAAGGTGAGTTCTGCCCTTGGAGAAGCCACCAAATCGACTCAACAGTGTGCTCCCCAAGAGGAGCCACCCCAAGCTGAACAGCTCCTCACCTCACCATTTGTTCCTGCCTTGCAGAGCCCTGAGCATTTATTTTTGCCTATAAGATAAAAAAGTCTTTAAAATCTGTGTTTATGAAGACTTTAAGGCCTGTCAAAACCATTACAATCCTACTGTTTAGCAAAGACTGACCATGCCATCCACAAACCCTGCACCATTGAAAGGCTGTGGCCCACCACCAGCAACATCTCTGTTAGAAAATTCACCTCCTCTGGACACACCACAAGGTCTCACTGTTAAAAATATCCACACCTTGGTAGGTACAGTTGGGAAAAAACAACCTGAAGCCACAGACCCTCCACACAGCATCTTCCAGATCACCCTGAGGTCATGAATGAACATTTCTGCGTCTCAGGGAAAGCAAGCAGCTAGATCATCCCTCACCCCAGCAAGGCACATACCAACACTGCTGTGAAACCACTGTGACCACAACCTCTGCCCTGTGCAGGAATCACCACTTAGGAGATGCACTTCCACAGAGATATTCAAGGGTCCAATCTGAACCAAAAATCAAACAGCAGTTGATATTAGTGGCTAAAATGAAGTGTAAAGGTGAGAATTTAGTCCATCAATTCACACAGTAGAAACCCTCATCGATGAGAATAAACATTGCCACGCTGCAGGTGAAAGCTGTTTTCAGCAAAACTTGGTTCTAACTCTCAATGAAGGTGCTTTGCTGCCAGAGCACCCCAGGAGCTCATCAAAATTTCCTGTCACTACACAAGAATTTTCACCTCTTCCAAGGAGAGCTCCAGTAGCCTGCAGACAGTCAGGCCACTGGAAGGGAAGGGAATTGGTGCTGCCCTGGGCATGGATCCTCTTGGGGGTATAAAATCACCTAGTCTCCCTAAAACTGCTCAAGATGGAAAGCAAACCAACTGCCCTCCACGGCTATGGGAAATTTCACCTGTGTGAAGGGGTTTTGCTTGTTTTCCTTATTTTCTTTCTTTTGTTATACTGAGGCCACATCATCTGTACACTATAGGTTGAGCTCAGAGGACTTTTCTTTAGCCAGGCAGCTCAGAGATGCCTGTCTGAGGAACCATGAGGAATCATGGAGAGTTTGCTCCATTTATGGCAGCACTCCATCCCCACTGCCCAGGCTTCCAGTTAGAACTACATGGTTTTCCAAGAAAAGTATAAACAGTAAATGACAGCCCTTTATATCAGGAAATGCCTCTTTAATCTGAAATGATAAACTATATCCACTTATTTAAACTTATGACAGATAGTACTAGCCATTTGTGATATAATTTGTATATAAATAGCGCTCATTTTGCCTGGGTAATTTGTGATTTTGCTACAGAATTAATTCCAATAGAAATCAAAAAAAGACCAAGAAAACCAAACCAACCAAAGAAAAAACTCCACAAATAAACCAAAAAACCCCACAACACACACACAAAACATACCCCAACTAAAAAAAAACACAAAACCAAAAAACGCCTCAATACCAAACTCATGCCTTCATCTTGCTTTGAAATACCCTAAGAAGTGAATTTGGCAGGACTTCAAATATTTTTTCATTGAACAGATGCTTAAAATGATGGGTGGATATTAACAAAGTGGAAGGGTTTGTCCAAAGGAGATTCTGATTCCCATGCTAGTCTTGCTTGAGTTGACACAACCTCAAAGACTCAACTCATGTCACAGGCTGGACAAGGCTTACAAGGTACAAATAATAATCCATGTGTATAAATGAACTGAAATCAGTGAACCATTAAAAATCATTTTGTTTTACTGTTTTTGAAAACACAGGACAATTACTCAGACATCTGCTCCAGGGTCAACCAAAAGTCCTCTGAGCAAAACTGACACAGGAGCACATCAGAGAGAACCAACCTGTTCACAGAGAGCAGCAGCTGGTCCACACATGCTTTGATCTTGTTTTGCGCTTCCAGATGTGTCATATTGTCCGTGTTCTCCCCATTAATTGCCAGAATAATGTCTCCTGGGCACAAGTCTGCCATGGCTGCTTTACTACCAGGGTTAATCTGGGAAAAATAAAAGAGTTACTTACAAGAATGCTGGGATTTTTTAAAAAAAGAAGTCCACTTTCTTGGAATAAGATGCAGGTAAATGAACAGTTTTTTCTGGAGAATATATATTTTTCTCTACACCAATGGCACTTACCTGAGGTTGGATATCAGAGCTCTCAGGTAAGCCCTAAGTCTCCAAGCGCAACCCCCTACAACAACATTCTCTGAAATAAGCAATTTCAGTCAATTCCAGCCCCTCTGTGACCAGGTCCCCTCTTCACATTTGTTTCTTGCTTGAAATAAATGTAATACCCCCTTTCCAGAGAGATGCTTCACAGTCCTTTGTCTTGCGGACTTTTCATGATGCTGCAAGAGTCAATCCCTTAAGTAGCACATGAAACCCTCCTCTCTGGTTAACTACCCATACAGAAGCACCACCCCTCTGACTGCTGCCTGGGGAGAGGTCGCATTTGACATCACTTTTTCTGGACTGACATCCAAATGACTTATCTCTTTCTAGCCCTGCATAGTCACCAACCCCAGAGGGATTCAGCAGATATGGCACTTGGGAACATGGTTTAGTGGTAGCCTTGGCAATGGTGAGGTAACAGCTGGAATCGAGGATCTTTAAGATCCTTTCCATCCCAAAGGATTCCATGAGTCTATTCTATAAAAATCACACAGCTCTTTAAGCCTCCACAATTCTTTCCTTCTGTTTTTGCAGGAGTGCCAGAACCTTATAAAACTTCTTTCCTGAGAAACTAATGACAGGTCCAAGTACTGTTTGTAGTCAACAACAAAACCGATCTTGTAGTCCATAGAAGAGGTTCTTTAGAAATTACCATTTCATTTACATCATCCTAAATGTGGTTTTAACTTTTACAATAATATAGAATGACGCAAGGCATACCAGAATAGATAAACATGTCTGGTTAAACTCTTACTATCTATGTATTTTCCCTCTAATTTCTCCTTCAGTTTATTCACAGCATCTGCTAACCAAACACATTTTATCAACTGAGAAGTTATGACAAGCCCGACTTGGTTATTCATGTGTCACTGAATTAAAGCAAGCTGGTGTTTTGATTCTGTTTACTCTTGATTTACACAGATGTAATTCCCTGTCTTAGGTGGTGGGTCTCTGCCTCACCCACGAGAAATCTAGACAACAGGAGCACTGCTCTACCCACCACCTCCCCTTGCTTACAGCGTTGCATGACAGCAACCAGACAGACCCAATACAGTTTTTCAGACAAGTGGGCAGTGCCCAGAAGGCCCCCAACCACAGCCAATCATTAAACAGGTGTTTTTTTTAGAATGAGGCATGCACACATCCCAGCTTTCATCTTGATTTCATATAATCCTACAATGGTTTGTGTTGGAAGGGACCTTAAAGATAATCTTGTTCCAACACAGAAGTCCCATCCAACCTGGCCTTCAACACTTACAGGGATAATTTCTTCTATCTTTGTAGGGAATTCAAAGAGGATTTAGTCTTACACCAACAACCCTTGTGGATTACACTAGAGCTTTCCCTGCTGAGAAGCAGAGAGCCCCCAGCATAACACAGGCCTGGTGCACTGCTCTCTGCCTGACCACAGCTACTGCACCACTGAAGCACGAAGCTGAAGGTGTTTGAGAAGCTCCAAACCACTACTGACACTTAAGTAGAATGGCAGCCCAAGTCACAGCTTTTGTTGCATTGTCAGAGTACATCAGTATTTGCTATTTGCTCTTCAGTAGTTTCAGCTGGGCTGTTTGACTCTAACAAACCCACCCATACCAACTGCTCACGGGCTGCCCTATGACTCAGCTCAGAACAAAAAACAGGAGATAGCCTTCAGCTCCACACACATTAGCTCTGACACAAGACATTTCAAAGGACAGGATTATTTTTCCTCTGGCATTGTTAGGGTTTTTTGGACCCCTGCATCCATTCACAGGGCATTAGGGTCTTTCTACAGCGACAGAAGCTGCCAGACTCATCAGAAAGTCAACCTAAAGCTCAACCAGGAACTCCAAAGAAGCACCTTCACGCTGTTGCCTGCTGTTATCTGCTTCCCTCAGTGTTCATCCCACAGCCCTGACTGCCAGCAGGCTTTTAGACTAACATTCAGCTTGACCCAGGACAGCTGTATTTTTCTCTTGTCTATTCAAGATGTCTGATGGATTTTTTTCCCCCTGTACTGATCTTAGCCATGTTGTAGCTTCCTTGAAAAATAAACTGTTTATAAATGGGACTCCTAGTTGTTTCCTATTTTTAGTTTCTGCTTTATTTCAAATTTTTTTAGCAGTATTTTCATATTTTCATTTTATGCTAGCTGTGGAGATGACTGAGGGCTTGAAACGAAGCTGCACTCCAAAAATTAATTTGAGATACAGCATTGGTGTTCTACAGTTTGGGAATCATTATTGTAATGTCTGACAGGTCCAAAGTTTGCATTTTAGTGAATAATATTTAAAGTACTGTGGAGCAAGTTCTCCTAACCCACAGCTGTGCAAAGCCATAGAGACCAAACACTTCACAGAAAGCCTGACAAGTCTGATTATGGGTCAGTGCTGTGTCTGAATCCTAGTGCAGAGGTTCTACTTGCTTTGGACACGGTTTAGTGCTGACCTCCGTAGTGCTAGTTTAACAGTGGGACTCTATGGTCTTAAAAATCTTTTCCCACCCATGCATTCTGTGACTGCATGACATTAGAGCGTGGTAGTGCACAGAGGTTTTGGAATACAGCTTGTATCAGAGGCACTCACTTGTGCCTCTCTCCAGAGAGCCCTCAGAGCAAACCACAGCGTGTGTGACATCATGGAGTAATCAAACACATTATGAAGTTAAAAACACTGCAAAGAAAACCTGCACCGAGTCACTGCAGCCCTGTGTTCTTGAAAGGGGCCTCCAAAGGAGTTGATGTTTGACAACAGGAGAGGATCAAGAAAAACAGGGGTAAGATTTTATTCAGTTTTTAAGTTCTCCATCTCTGCCAAGAACAGACCATTTCAAAAATCAATGCTGAATGAGCACAGACCAAGCCCAGATCAATGGATCTGTAACTCAGGGTGGTGTGAGCTATCTACTCACTACAGGCAGAGTAAAGCCAAGTCCCAGCTCACACACCAGGGCCTAATGGGGGTTTATGTCCCATGGCACCTGGTGTGCACTGCATGTTCCACACCTCATCTTGCCCAGGCTAGGTCTCTGCCAGGATTTGGGCTGCTTGTGTCCTTTTCTCCTGCGAAGAGCTCGGGCAGGGCAATTAGACACCAGCAAGTAGTCAGCCCAGTCCCTCACACCCTGCTAACCACCAGGACAGCAGGGCCCCACGCAAGCATTGGTGTTTCAGGTGAGGAGTTCTGTGGGTGGATGGGGTGGTCTAAGTCCTCATGCCATCAGCAGCTCAGTGGGGTCTTGCTCCTTGTGAGGCCATGTAGCTCCCAAAGACCTCTTCTTGTGTCATGGGGTGAGAGCAACCTCAATGTACTTTCAGAGCAGTCAAATGTACAGCACTGTGTTGGTTTGAAAGCAAAACCAGTGCGAGACTCCAAGTCAGTAGTACAATTTAATAGGAGAAAAGAGAAAAGATAAAATACATGCAATAATACAAAAGAAAAACCACCGACAAAGTCAGAATACAACCTGACACCTTGTCAGTCAGGGTGTTGGTAGCAGTCCGTATAAACGGTGGCTGCAGTCCTCCTGGATGACAAATGTGGTTCTGTTGAAGCAGTGCTCCTGTAGAAGGGTGCAGTTTTCCTCCGAAGGTCCACCAATGATGTGGAAAAGGTCCGACTTTCCTCTGGGATCCAGTGGAAAGGACTGTCTTCGCGTCCCAAACCCCAGTTTTTTATTTAGGTAGGAAAGGCTTGACTCCTGCCCCTGGCTGGAGCATCTCCCAATGGGATGATGTAATCTTATCAGTCACATAATAGGACTTAATGGCCCATTAAGAGAATATATCTTCTGGAGGAAGGATGGGTCGTGAAAAGATAATGATGATCATCCCCCTGATTTTATCAGATGGCACATCAGTAGAGGATATCTCCCACAGAGATAAGGATCACCACCCCTCCCACATTTCAACAGATGGTGATAGAATACACATTTTTGCATTGTACCCCAGGACAAGCACCAAGAGCCAAAACCACCGAGGCTTAAAGAAACAAGTATTTTTATTATAATTCCCCTCAAGGTTTTTATTTTTCAATCAGACAAAAACCCCACCTCCTGCGGGAAGCTCCAAGTTCCCAAAGACATAACTTTATGAAACACAAAAGCAGCACTGAGGTGAACCTCCAGCCATCAGCTAACTCACACTCCTGATTACTGCTGCCCAGCATGCAAAAGTATCTTCCAACAACATAAATCCAAAGCCAACTAATGGAGACTTGGGGTGAAGTTGCCCAACACAGACAAGCCAGTCCCGCAGAAAGGGGAGAGGGCCATCTCTCTGCATCTTCCTGTTCCAGGAGCACCATCCAGCCTCTTCCTTTGTGCCATCCCTGGTGCTCAGCAGGTTCTGAGGCATGGCCTGGGATGCAATCCAGAAGAGCTGATGGTTTTGGTTGGAAGGGATCCTAAAGATAATCTTGCTCCAACACCCTGCCATGGCCAGACACACCTTCCACTAGACCAGTGTGCTCCAAGCCCCCTCCCACCTGGTCTTGAACACTTCCAGGGATAGAGCAGCCACAGCTTCTCCATACCAATGTCTCACCACCCTCACAGAAATAATTGCTTCCTCATTTCTAATCTAAATCTTTCTTACTTGAGCTTAAGGCCATTTCCCCAAGTTTTCTGTGAGTCAATCAAAGCAACTCAGAGGAATGGGTCCAGTGCAGTGGACCTGCCATCAGGGACCATGGCAGGGCTGGAGTAAGCTGGTGAGGAGCACTTTCATGAGATGGTTAAGCAGAGCCCACAGTGCTACCCACCACCTAAGCACTGCCATATTTTCAGCAGGAAGGAACTAAGCATGAAATATGTGCAGAATCAGTTCATGTGCTGGGGAGGTCACTGGAACTTGTGTTTTCACAGCTCCTTTTATGCTGACAGAAGCACTGGTGTTCTCTGCCCAAGGCAGCTGTGCACACACAGCACAGCCACTGCTCTGAGAATGCAGCATGCATGCCTGCCAGATCTACTGCTCTCCTAAAATTAAATAAAGAAAAAACAATGCTCTGAGTCTATCCCCTCTGCAAAAAGAAGCAGCTGTTTCCTCGCTTCTCTCTCTCAAAAAATGAAGACGCTTGAGAATGCTTATAAACAGAAAGGACTTAAAGAAACAAACCACTTGCCCAGCAATGATATTCTAGAGCAGAGCACAAGGGCGTGTTTGCAGAGCGCGTGCCTCAGGTGAGAAGCTCCAGGCTCTCAAGATCCCAGAGAGCAGCCCCTCCCCACACAGCATGCCTGTGGAGGGTGTGTCCTTCAGGGATTTGCTCCCCTTGGAAGCCAGAATGTACTCTTCCCCCCTTTTTCTAATAAGAATATTATTCTTCCTAATCGCCTTAGGATATGTCTCATTTGTGATATCTTTCTAAGCTCCCCATACAGCACTGTCCTTTTAAAAATACCAGAGGTCCAATACTGGTGCCTCCCTCTATTGTTCCAGTAAGAAAAAGCCAAATTTAAAGAAAGAGTGCCCAGTGAACAGCCCTCCTTTCAGTGCCTCTTCAGTCACCACAGAAGATTCAGTGACAGCACTGTAAGTATCACCTCCACACTATGCCTTTTGCTAAATCACCCACCAGGGTATTCTATCTCAATAAATACAATCACCTTGTAAAAATTCGTTTTTCCAACCACATTCCCCACTACTTTTTCCAGGATTACCATCCACTTCTCCACTCTCTTATAAGGCAGTTAGCCTCCAGCAACTTCCTTCCCCAGCCAACTGGATACTATGATGCTATGAAACAGATTGGGATAATCCCAAAGCCAGCAGCAGATCTCTTATCTGGCCACTGGAGCATCGCTAGGATTTACTGAGTGCTGATATCAGACAATGGCAGGCCATTAAAATAAAGTACACTGAGACAACTGCTTAACCTAAGTTGGTTAGTGTTGTAGCTGTGCAGTCTAATTTAGTAAGCAAGATTATATGTGCCAAGAGAAGTTTTCTCTTGAAACACAGTGTTCTACCTTCTGTTCTGGAGCTTGGCCACAGAAGGCTGGGATAGCATTCAAAAAAGGGCAAAGTCCCCATGCCTACTGCCTGCATCCTCTGCCATCACAGGGATGGCTCTACGGGGAAACAGCTCTGCTCAAGCCAGCTTTACAACTGGGCAAACACAACCTTACCTACCAGGGCCTGGGGCAAGTGGCCTTGTGTACAAGCCCACTACATGAACAAGCTCTGTGAGATAAGAGGTTTGCTCTGGCACATATCTGGCACTAATAACAAATCAAGAAGAGTATTTTTCTGTTTGTTGCAACCTTTTCGATCAACACTGTTAGATCTTGAGAGAGCTATTGTTTTCTTTCACTTTAGCACCTGTGGTTACAGATGATTTAGAAAATAAAGATGCTTTTACCAACTGTTTGGGTATCTGAAAAGCACAAGTCAAGGCATTTTGAGAGCTCAGAAATCATACAACAAATTCAGTCAGGAAATCCTAGAAGGAACAATACAGTATTTCTATGACATGTATTTCATCCCCATACTACCAAAAATGAAATTAAATTGCATTGGTCTGCATTAATTCCACACTATTCATAACAGCATACTTGTATTAAAATTCAAAGACTTAACCAGTTGTAGGAGGACCAGGATTATAACCATCAGTTGTGTTACACAGCAAAAAAAGTTTAGGAAAAAAAAGAATAATTGCACATATTTCCCCCTGTATGCTTCTTACACCAACAGTGCTGTTCTAGTAAACCTGTTATCTAACCATTCTCTTAAATCCCACTTTATCAAGTGGGTTAAAGTGCACACTTGTACAAAATAATTTTGAATACCTGTCCCAACAGGCAATCTTTCAATCTTCAAGGAAAACTGGCATCATTACCATTTAAAACAAAAAGAAGAGGGAAGGAAGAAAAACTTCAAACTCACAAATTCCTAATCCCAAATACCCTGGGACACTGAATTTATACTGCTTTGTTCAGCCTGGCAGAGGCCTGGTGTGTTTTCATGGGTGTGCTAGATTTATTTTGTTAACTTGCCCCAAGGTCAAACTTTGCCTAAACGGATCTACGTGAATCATTCTTTCCACTTTGCTTTCTCACTCGGGATTATCAGTGTGCTTAATTACGGTAATTAGAATTAAGTTTTCATTCCACCATTACTGTCTCCTGAACCAGCACAAGCATTTATTCTTCTCTTTCAGTTATTAAACAAAGCCTCAGCGACAGAAACACTTCAGCAGCAAATATATTTGTGACATATTTCTGCTAGTTCTTACCTGTAGCTCAGATTAAATGTTCTGTACCAGCACAGCTTCACATTTAACCATCCAGACCACTTGCCCCCAAGTTTATAGGGATGATGAGAACAACAAAAACTGACTATCTAAAGTATTTCCTTCCACTTGAAAAAAAATCATCCCACTTGAAATTCTATAACATTACTATGCAACCAACTGAGGGACAGCTTTCATCACTCAGCTCTACACAGGCAGCAAAACCACCAAAAGTCAGCAGAAATCAGGTGGGGTCATAGTTCTGGGATTCAGCAATACAGAGTGGCTTCTTCAGTCCATTTGGGAGCTCTGAACAGAAAGTGCATCATTTCCATCTAATAAACTATCAAATACCTAAGAATTATGTGAAACAAACAAACAAACAAAAAAAAACCTTAGGGAAATCGAAGTCCTCCTAACTTGCCTCAAATGGAGATAAAATTCCTGTTCCTTTTGCTGCTGTCTCTGATTCTTGCCTTCTGCACCAACATATGTGGAGTTCCTGGGGTAACCAAACCTGTTACTCCCAGCCCTAGCTCTGGGGAACCCCTTCTACTCAGCCATGCCCACCCACACAAGAACAAACCTCACAGGCCTCCCCAGATATTATACCAAGTGGGTTCTCTCTGCATTCACACAGGATCACAGCATAGACTTGGGCATTCGCCAGTTGCCCTGACAGAGTCAACAAAATTACTTTTATGGAATTCCTTCCTCAGCAGAATTCTTTCTTGAGTATCCTAACCTTTAACAGGACACGTCTCTGTTCAAATGCAAATGCTGCTTAAGTTTAAAAGTCAATCTTAACTCAAACAATACCTGGATAACGGATTGCAGACAAATTATTTCTCATCCTTCTTGTGTTACAGTTCCAAGCCAAAGCTGAAAATTGCATTGTTGCTGCTCCACTAGAGACCAGCAGATAAAGGAAAAATTGCATTAAAATCTCATTCAAAAACCACTGAAATTGGTCAATTTGTCAATTATCTGTTTAGCCAAGTAATTCATGATTTCAAAAACAGCAAGTGCATGGAATAACGCTGGCAGAATTGGGCAGATTACAACATCGGCTGCTGCAGGAGCAGGACAAGCACGTTCAAGTGATTAAATGCATTCAGCTCCTCTAGTTATGCTAATGACTGATTATCTTTTAATCCTAGGCAAGGGGTAGGTCAACTGTGATCCCACACAGAGCCACAGCACTCACTGATGTGGTTACAAGTACAACATTGAAAACAGCCAAGTGAGTTATTCCATTCCTGTTCCTGAGTCATGGCTGCTGGTCAAAAGGAATGTTGTCACTGGAGTAAGAGCCACAGGGAACCCCCTTTCCCACAGAGGGAAAACACAGCACCCAGTATTAGTCTGCTCAACGAAGGAAAAGCAGCTGTCAGCTACCAGAAATTGAATTAAGTCTTAAAACCACTTTCTATCAAGTCATTAAGGCCAACTCAAAGCAGATCTTTTGGATAATTTCCTACCCCTATAAATATCCCTAGAAGAAGGTGTAACCATTAATGATGTGATGTCCTACACCTAGTGTTAGATCACTCTAACAGTGGGTATAAAACAAACTGTGTTTCCCCCCCGCCAGAGCGTAGCCTGGGGCTACAAATACCTCCCCAGCACTGTGCTGACAACACATCAGTATCACTGTCCAGGGGCTGCGTGCCCCAAAACCAGCCCAGCAAACTCCAGCCTTGCTAATATGGGTCTTCCTGAATATACAAGAAGAAACAGTGGATATAACACACCTAACTTTTCATGTGACTGCATGAAAGATGTCCTAAGCATGCCCTTCTGGATTTGCATTTATCTTTAATACTAGAGAACTCGACACCCCACCTGGAGCACTGGCTTCTCAAGGGAAGAGCTTAGCACCAGCTGCTCAGCAGAGCAATCAGATCTTTACCCCTTGTCACTTAAGACTTATCAAATCACAGAGGGAAGTGACTTGTTTCCAAGAAAAAAAGATCATTGCTTAATGTAATGAGCCTATTTGAGACAGCTGGAAGAGACAGACTAAAATACCATCAGCACCTGCACAGACACAGCCACCTCACAGGGGCTAATGCCAAACTAAACCCTTGTGAGCAAGGCAAGTTCCATCCCAAAGCAGGATAGGGTCGTTGTCACATTCCATGCTATCAAATCCATATATTATCATTTATCTCTTGACAATATTACCATAAGACACTTTTGTGGACCACCTTCAGCTTGGCTCCCTGCCCAATACCTCTCTGTCCTGCACCACTGTGCCTCTTCCTCAGCTCACCCTGGCAGTTCATTTCATTATTTCCAGCCTCCAGCACCCAGAACTGAACGTGGATAGCCTTGGATGCCTCAAATCCCAAACTCAACCTGATTTCCCAACATAAGCAGTCCAGGTAGGATGCTTGCAGAACCATACAGCCCAAACACCTTGTGACACACTGATCCTCAGCCCTCTTTGGGCCAAGCAGTGGGACAAAGCAAACCCACATCCCTCTGGCAGCCTAGCACACCCAGAAATGTAGGCATCTTGGGCCCACAGCTGGATGTGGGATTCCAAAAGTGTGGTCATTCCTCCAGGCAGAATTTCTCCTTTTCTAAAGATGTCTGTGATTTAATGGCATTTTAGTATAAAACAAATAAAATTGAAATTAAAGAAGAAAGGCAGCTTGAAGGAAGCAGAAATCAACCAAAAGCCTCCACAATTAGCAAGAATCTCCCCCTTGCTGTGAGCCAGGGCGGGCAAAGTGGATGGAGGCTTCTCATTCCTAGAGACAAGAAGCCCCCAGCCCCCTTGCCCACATTTCAAGCCAGAAAGAAAAGATTTCCTGGACAATTATAGAATAAAATGGAATATAGCAGCCATGATCTGCACAGTAGCAGGGTTGCACAGACTCACCACCAAGCAAAGCCCAGGCTCTGTAGGGAGCTCTTCAGCAGCTGCTTCCTGCTTCTCCATGGTGAGAAGCTGTACCAGAAGATAATTCTTCCCCAGCTTTAACATTTTCAGGTACTATTTGCAAAGGAAGCGGGATCTTTTCTTGTGTTTAGAGACTAGAGCCCAAGCAGAGCAACCTACATCTATATTTACATCCTAGTACAGCACATCAGAGCATCAGCCCACTCTTCAGCGGGAGCAGAATTTTAAAAGGATCCAATTTAAAAGGCTGCCAAATGGAATAACACCCCACATTTCCTTCTTGAGTTGCAATTCCTAGTGATCCACAGCAAGACTGGCCTGAGGAGAATTATCCTCCTCACACCTCCCAAGTTTGCTGAATCAGAAAAAGACTTAGGTTTTTCTTGTTTCATATTAAACCGTGTTTTTTTCAAAGTAACAGGAAAACTAGCTACCTTCACTAAGTTCAGATGTTCATTTCCACAAGAACATTTCTACAATTGCCAGGAAGTGATTTTTGATATATCCCCTGTTACCAAGGAAGAACTAGAACTCTCCATGTCCAAGAGGTTCAGGCTGAACCCCAAAAGCAAAGTGCTGCCTCTCACAGCACAGCCCCCCAGCTGCGTGTGGACATCTGCCCCCCATACTGCACAGCCAGCACCACCCTGGCCTTCCCTCTCCTGTTACTCCTCCAAAACAGCCCTCACTGGAGCACTTGGAAAGGGACAGTCCAAAGTAAAAACAAAGCCATGGAATAGACATGTTTGAATTCAAAGACAAACTAAATCTCCTTAAAATATGCTCTCTTCCATAATTATTTCTTTGACACTAAGAATACCTGTTTTCTCTTTTCTGTCACGGCAAACAGCTTGTGTGCATTACAACAGTATTTTTAGGTTACAGCTTCTTTCAAGTGCACTTAGTGTTTGTTCCAGAAATTCAGCAGCCCAGAGGAGCTCGGCAATCCTACACACCCCGAAATGCCGGGAAGGCAAAGCAGCTTAGGGTACCCAGCCCTTTCCCGGGGCAGCCAGACGGCGATGGAAACATTAGTGCCCACGGGAGTGTGCCCAGCTCACATACGGCACCCTCACCCATCACACCACCTCGCCGCGATCCTTTCTGCACGGGGGATGGTTTGTTTGCACATTTATCTACGCACAAAGCCTATTTCAAGCTATCTGCAACACCTTAGCGAAGAATTTTCCAGAATGTATATTTGTAAGGTCAAACACAAGTGCGAGTACACTTATACAGTAATTATTACCAGCCCACAGAGACCCCAGAACACTGCAGCCTGCATGGAGAAACTTCTTGCTGACTTAACTCATGCCTTATTTAAAATCCCAACAGCCTGTGAACTCAGTCAAGGGCACGAATCCAAACCCTGTGAACACTAAAAACTTTGAAAGCAGATACTTATGAACTAACATCCAAAAAAATAAAGCATGGAGAATGCTGTAACACTGGGAAAAGCAGCTGAAACAGTGCAAAGCTTAGAGGGAAGCACTTATTTGAATGCACTGAGTGGATACAGAATAATCTGGAGTTCAAAACAGCCCAGGCGCTGCTACCCTCTCGGCCCGGGTAAAGCCCGCCCGACTCCGGGTACCACCCGCCACACCGCCCATCACCTGAGGCGGGTCCCCGCTCCGCTCCGCTCCCCTCCCCCTCCCCTTCCGAGCTCACCCTGGAGATGGTCAGCGGGGCGCTGAAATCTTTACCGCCTACCAAACGAAAACCCCATGGTGAAGGGCCACGCAGGACGACCGAATGGGACATAACGGCGCTGGGGCTCTGCCTGCCCACGGACTACTACAACTCCCACTCCCGATCACCAGCCGCAACTCCTAAACAACTCCTAAACGGACTGATCCCGCCTCCCTGCACGCCCCGCCCGCAGGGCGTGTCGGGAAGGAAGGATAGACCGGTCCCGGCTCTTGGGGGAGCTTTAGCGCGGATTTTCCCCTGAATCCTATTTTAAGTGATAAAGTTACAGTACTTTACTAGTAGTAAAGCATACGTTTGATGTGCTCAAAGTCCTCCTCACTGCAGTTTCATCCTCTGCAGTGGAAGGAAAATGATGCAACAGGTCAGTAAACGTTGGTTATGTTTTATTCATTACAATAAGTCTCCTGAATGAGGAAAAAAGTTCAAGAAAATAATCAGATTTGGTTTAAAGCATTTTGTGAATCTTTCACGGTCATCACTTGGGCAAAAGATAAACTTCCAAGAAAATAGTTACAGAATCACAGAATGGTTTCATTTGGGATGAACCTGAAATGTCATCTCAATCCAACCCCCTGCCAGAGGCACAGACATCTTCCACTGTCCCAGGTTGCCCCAAGCCCCATCCAACCTGGCCTCGAACACTTCCAGGATGGAACAGTCTTAGATTCTTTGGGCAACCTGTGCCAGTGCCTCACTACCAACACAGGGAGGAATTTCTTCCTAATATCTAATCTACCTCTGCCTTCTGTATGTTTAAAGCATTCCCCTTTTGTTCTGTCTGTCCAGGTCCATGCTCCAAGTCCCTCTACAGCTCTATTGGAGCCCCTTTAGGCCCTGGAAGAAGCTCTTAATTGTTCTCAGAGCCTTCTCCAGGCTGAACGTTCCCAGGTGTCTCAGTCTGTCACCACAGCAGAGATGGTCCAGACCTCAGAGCATCTTCATGGCTATTATACCCCAACATTTCTGTGTCCTTGCAGGGGTCTCTGGAGCAGCACCCAGAGGATCTGTTTCCTGATGGTACAGCTGGATCAGTGACTGTTGGAGCACCATGGAGATGTCCATGCTGCCAGTGAGTGTTTAATTAGATGGTTTGCAGGTACAGAGTGATGGGTTGGAGGTGTGGTGGGTGGTCAGCAGAGTTGCTCAGCGTGTCCCTCAGAAGCTGAGAAAAAATATCAAAATGTCTGTAAAATTTCCTTCTCTTTCTGGAAAGGGCTGGACCGGAATATCCCAGTTGAAAAAAATGACCTAACAAAGGATTCATTGTTTAAAAAGTCCCGTTTTGTTGAGCACCTTTGCGCTGCCTGGTTTCTGCAAATTTGATTTATGTGCCATTTGCTGCAAAGGCTCTTTGCTCATGACATGGGAAGGTTTGTGTGACTGGCTCTTTGCTGTGCCCATTTACTTGGCTTTGATCTGGGACAGGGGTCAGAGCTGTGACTTTAAAATAGGCTTCTGAGCTGTCCTGCAGCTTTGGGATATAGCAGCATGAGTACAGTCTACATACTGTGTTACAAACCTGAAACACAGTAAACTTGGTTTGCTTTGCTAGAAAGGTGTATGCAGAAGAGGTCCAGCTGCAGCCAATACCAGCGGAGCTTTCCCTTACTCTTTCTTCCTCACAAGCATTTGCCTTCACCAACAGAGGTTAAACAGGCTGACTTTTGTCTGGGTGATGAATCACCAGATTCATCTCCTTATTCCTGCGTGATATCACTCAGTTTGCAGAAGCCTGGGAGTAGGCTCCTGTGAAGTTTCTTTGCTTGTGTAACAAAATCCACCCAGCCAAACAGCACAATTCCTCTCGCAGAGAACTGGAGGACTGGTTGACGTCCCACCCTCCTGCTCTCACTGTTCAGCGGTGAAGAGGATTCTCTGAAGGACAGAGTTAAAATGCACACAAATGCAGTGTGTCAGCATCGGCATCTCCTTTCTCTTAGGAGGGAAAAGAAAAGATTCTTTCTATGAAAGGCACTAAGTTTACTGGAAAGTAGAAACAATAAATCACGACATGAAAAAAAAAAAAAGATAAAAAAACAAAGCCACAGCTCTGTAGAGTGAAACATTTAGAACTGCCATTCACTGGAGCTCCATTCCCTAGGTGGATTCTGAACTGCACCCTGCTGTGAACGGCATCTGCTGTGCAGCAAAGCATCAGAGGTTCAAAGTAATTTGCTGGCAGAGGCAATAGATGATCAAAATGATCAAAACACAGAAATCCCCTCTATCAGAGTATTCATTTCAAAAGCAGACAGGAAACTGCTGGCTCTGAGGCACTTTCTCTTCATGGCATTTTGAATGCTCAGCCCAGATCACTCCTCATGGAACTGATGACTCATCTAAAACTTAACCCAAGTAAAACAAAATTAGCCAAATTGGTATAAATTTGTGGGTGTGTTTATTCCAAATGAGACTGTATTTCAGAATACACTACACTGTGTGACGTAGAGGCAGTTTTACTATGAATAAAACTATATGCATTTGAATTGCTCCTAATGGAAAGTGTTCACATGCAGAGCAGCTCTCAGGATTCAGAACTGTGTCAGGAACTAATTTTGCACCCCTTCGTCATAGATGTTATTCCCCAACATGCTGGAATGAGAACATTTGCTAAAGAGGTCCATGGTTCACACTGCCCCATGTTCTCTCAGCTGCTCGTGCACCTTTTCACATGGTGCTTTCTTTGAGCAAAGCAAACATGATTCTGCAGTCTACAAAGGACCCAGCCAGCTTTAACTTCAACGACCTAAAGTGGGCCGATAAATTTCTGATTTTGTCTTTGATAGAATCATAGAATCACAGAATGACTTAGATTGGGTAGGACCTCAAAGATCAACTTATTCCAGCCCCCACTTACAGGGACACATTCCGTAGAACAAGTTGCTCAGGAAGAATTTTTCAATTCTATTTTAGGTAATTTCCAAAAACTAATTGAAATTCTACTTCTGGCAGAGAAATTACCCGGACTGACAGCAGCTGAACCCTGCTGTGGAAGCAAGCCTCAACATCCAGCTGAAATACAGTATTGCCAATGTGCCCATTCTTCAGCTTAGCGCTGAAACCCTACAGTGAGCTCTAACAAAGACCACACATTATTCAATGGGAGGTCAAACAGGTTCATTAATTCAGTGTCATCTCTCCTATCACTTTATCTTGCCCCTCCCTGATACTTTCCTTGATATTTTTTTCCAGTATTTTTCCACCCCAAATCCTTATCACTTCTTTATTTCTTTTTTTGACTATTCAGTTTAGGCTCTACTTTGTCACCCACTCTCAGTTTCCTTCCTTTGTTATCACAGACTGGCTGGGTAAACTACTGATCTTTGTGTCCCATTTTGAATGAACATTCATGTTTTCCATCTGCCACCCTCCCAATATTTAGCAGAGATCTGTGTTTATCTGAGAGTCCTGATAATGACCCTTGAATGCTTGTTTTTTTTCCCAACATCTGTCTGTATGAGAGTGATTTAAAGCATCATTATGGCTTGATAGTTCTTCTTCAGGTCAGATTTTCTTGCTTGTACAAATTGTCAGCAGGACTCTGGCTGTTTCTGCTTAGAGCCACTTCATATCCATTCTTAGAAGTATTCGAGGCCAGGTGGGAAAGGTCTTGGAGCAACTTGATCGAAGGTGTCCCTGTGCACGGCAGGCGATTGGAACGAGTTTTAACATCCCTTCCAACCCAAACCATTCTGTGGTTCTATGATTTAAAAGTAGCTTTAAGCACGAAACTAGTTGTTAGCCTGTGTGTTGGCCTTACCAACAGCCACACTCCTGTTAAAATTGTGTATCAGAGGCTCATGATTTGTATTTGAAAATAATTTGTTGTGAATGGTAATTCGTATTTTTTAATCCTAGTTACTCCTCTTCATGTTTTTGATTGGAAAAAGTCCTTGAAAGTGATGCTGATCATATGAATTCAAAATCCTTGTGGGAGTAAAAAACTCCAAGCAATGTTTCATGGCATTTGTGTAATTTACCCTCCCAGCAGTCTGTGTTTCTCAGAGTATAATCTCTTTTCCTTTATTACATTAATCAGTAATCCTTGATATTTTTTTTTAAACTTAATTCCCATTTCCATTGCCTGAATGAGTCCTTTCTGGTGCCTTCCTATCCCAAGAGGAGTCACATACAACAGATTCTCAAGGTTTCCTGTTTATTTCTTTACTTAATAGTTTAAAAAAAATTTCAAAACTTCAACATCCCCTGTGAACAGTTGTCTTGGTTTAATTTCAATTCCCGGCTGGTGCACCAAATTAATGTCTTCGTTTTGAGTTGCCAATTTAAATAAACTTATTTTTTCTGTTGTGAGACAGAACCAGGAGCAAAAGAGCAAGGCAGGCCTAAAACTTGAGAGAGTATAAAAGAAAAATTTATTACTACACAAATAAAGAGAAGAGAAAATAAAACAAATTTAGAATAAGATTTTTCAGATCACTCCTTCCTTCCCTTTCCCAACCTTCATAACAACAAAACAAACATATAACAAATACTTCAGTCAGTCTCTAATTTAGTCTTTTTCTGTTCACTTCTGGAGAGAGAAGCCTCTTCTTGTTGAAGCGGCAGGGATTTTTCCACAAGAAAGAAGAAGACAGTCCTCTTGTGGTTTTATTTTTCACAATTTGGATCCTCCTGGGAACCTGCAACCGTGATGCTCCTCCCAACTCTACAGCCGTCCCAAAGCTGTAGATGTGGGCCATGTCTGTCTCATGGGGTATTACTTTTAAGAATGAAATGTTCAACGGCAAAGGTTCACTCCATCTTCTTTCTCTCTGCTCAGGCTTCATCTTCAGAAAACTGAAATCCCCTTCTTTTCTCAGGGCAGAAATTCTCAACACAGGTGCTGTTTGGTCAAATCATTTATTAAATGGAACATTTCCATCCCCCCATGTCTTTTACCATGGTTTATAGGAATATTTAGTAAATCAGTTCATCCCTACAATTTTTCAAAAAGATTTTCAGCCATTTCAGCATCTTCTAATTCTCCTTCCATTTAAAAAAACTTAGCTCTTACGTTACTGACTTCAGAAATCTTCTTATTCCCTTTCATATTCAAAGGAAAGGCTGGAGGCTTTGCAAATCTTATCTGAACACTAAAGAGTTAAAGTTTAACACACCTACAAGAGTTGGGCCAGGCTCAGGCCTCGCTGAGGTGTTAATCAGCCTTTCTGGGGCTGGGCTGCGGCCCCACACTGCTCATGGCCACCCGGGCAGGCCCGGCCCGTCCGGCAGCAGCAAGAGTCAGCCTCCCCCCCCACGCCAGAGCCGCAGGCCCGTGGAGGAGGAAGCCGTGAAGGTCTTATCACACAACTTTTTCTCCCCCTGGCCATTGGGTCTCCTCGTTGACAAACGGGGCCCAAGCGGCCTCCTGAGCCTCCCCGCCCCCGCATAGGGGGAGGGGGAAGCTCGGGTTGATGTTACCTGCTCAGCTGCTGGAAAGACAAAGAGACCCAGTTCTGGATTACCTCCTTCAAAATGTGTGTTCACGGAGCAAACTAACTTTCTCTAATTGGCTGTTGCAGGTGTCCCAACCCTCACAGAGGAAATTCCCTTAGAGCGAACTTCTCTCAGTTTCTTCTTCCCAAGTCAACCTATCACAACAGTTAAATTTGAAACTCCTTACTTGGATTAAGTACAGGCAAATCTCAACCCCATGGCAGCTTTAGTTACAGGTTTTCAAAGGATTACTTAATGTATAGGCTTTGCAGCATCTCTCAGATCTGAGTTATTATTTTGGCTTTTGAAAGTTCCTTGGCAGATGCCCAAGTGTTGGGAACTATCATTCTTAATTCTGTTTAATTCGTTTGTCTAAATAATTTCTAATAAGTTCGTCTCATGGATCTAAGCATCCCACAGAGGAAAATCCAGCTGTGATAGAAACCATTAGGATAATGAAAGAAATCTTATTCCTCCAGTAGAATTTCTTCTCTGTAGTTATGTTCAGGTGAAGAAGCCAGCTGCCTCCCAAAGCTTTGGAGATTTAAGGGATTACTATGGAGAAAAACTGAGAGAGAATAGGTTTAGATTAGCTATTAGGAAGAAATTCTTCTCTCTAAGCATGGTGAGGCCCTGGCACAGGTTGCCCAGAGAAGCTGTGGCTGCCCCATCCCTGGAAGTGTTCAAGACCAACTTGGATGGGGCTTGGAGCAACCTGGGATAGTGGAAGGTGTCCCTGACCATGGCAAGGTTTTGGATCAAAATTATCTTTAAGGTCTCTTCCAACCCAAAAATTCTATGAGTCTATAAAAACTACAAAACTTCACTGTGCATGGTCAGATTCATCTTTGATTTGCAACTCTATGCAGCAGGAGCACAGTCACAAAAGGCACAAAGGCAAACCCTTTACCTTTCTACAATGTGTTCAGAAGGTAAAATGCAGCAGGGCCTGACAAAAAAATGCAGTTTATTCTTCTATTCCAGGAAATATTCCCGAGGCAGTATTTATTCTAAGTTACTCTAAGTCTTGCTCATCAGGCTACCAGTCATCTACCAGAACTTCATACACTGGGGTTTTGCAACCCACTAAGAAACAAGGGTAAGTCCCTACCTCCCAAGCACTGCGGACTAAGCACATGATAAGAGCCTGTGGATGGATTTCTCAAGGGGAGCACCCAGAAGTGATGACACAGCACGACCAGCTCACATTAGAGCTCAACAGCAGCCTGTCCTTGATAACGGCAGCTCCACAGAAGGCTGTGGACAAGGGCAAGGTTGATATCGGGGCTCACAGAAAGGTCATGACACTTTCAAAATGTTACAAACAAACCACTTTTTAAAGAAAAAAAACGTATTTCCTTCTTACTAATTTTGCTGAAAAATGAATTGATTTCATGTACACCCTATTCTCAGTCTTGCTTTCCATCTCCAAAGTCAGAGCAAACAGATGAGCAAGTGCCTGTTAGGTCATGTCTGACCTTTCTCACCTTAATCCCCAGACTGAGACTAATGCTGTGATGAGCTGGGCAGCACAAAGCAGGCAGATGGGGCCTGTCCTGCTGCCCTACTACACTCACTGCTGCCACACCAAAGCAGATCCTTGGGTCTTTTTCACCCACCTGTGTAGCTGCAAGCCTGGAATATATGGACCAGATGAAAGAAGCTGGTCTGTTTGCTTGGAAGAGGCATGACTTCCTCCCATCCGGTTCAGCTACTGCTGACAACAAGGGCAAGATTAACCCCAGCTCTTGCCCTGCACGAGCCATAACCTTTTCACAGCCATGACGCTGTGACCAAGGAGCGGCAGTTGAGAAAATCAAAAGAAATATTGGCATAATATTGCAAGCAGAAGATGAGATTACAAGTGATCTGCTTTTTCTGTAAGGCTAATTGTTCCTATTATGGGATTAAACTGATTGATTTCCCATCAGAAATGGTTCCTGGAAGAACAAAGCTAAACTCTCTGGTTTAATGTGAGTCACTTCACTGAGCAGCTAAACACTGACATTTTGTTGGTTTTTCTCTAGTGTAATCATGACAGATATCAGCTGTTGCTATATTCTGCAAAAAAAATTGGCACATTTTTCTTTCACACAGTAGAATCCAAGAGATTGTACCTACCCAGCAGAAGAGCTCCCCAGCCTTTCCTGGGGACCCAGCCTTTCCTGGGGATTTCAGCATTTATCACCCACACTCTTGGCTCTGTTCACAGTGATGCATCCTTTTTTGGGTGGTGTATAGCTCCAGAACGCAGACAACTGGAGAGAATGAAACTGAATATTTCCAATTTATGCAGGTCAAGGGAAACCTGCCTTTTATCATTCAGAGATAAGTATAACAAACTAACTCTTTTTGAAAGGTTGAGTTCCACAGATGCCAGCATTAAGATTCAGTGATCTCAAAAGTTCCTGTGGATGGATTTCACAGTTTTCCCATTAATTTCAGTCTTAAACTGAGAGAGACAGAGGGACAAACAGTAGGCTAAGAAAGAGGGGATATGTTTTGTGATATCTTATCCCAGTATGTTCTGCCAGAATTCATTTAGCCCAATCCATCAGCTGCTGTCTCACCCCATGTAAAGCATTCCCACTGTGCTGAGGGTGTTCCATATGCTACCTGGGGAGAATCCAGAGGAATCAAGCCTCCTCTGTGTAAGAGGCTGTGCTCTGCAAAGTGTAAACTGCATGGTAAGGGCAAGGCAATGCTGGTAGAATAGCTCAGGGTGTGAGAAAAGGATGTGAGGCACACAGCTCAGCTCAGCTCCTGGAGCAGATGCTTTCTCCCTCCACTCAGACTGTTCTTTATCACTTCCAGGACTTTTGCAGAAGTGTCTATAGAGGCCCAAGGCATGTCCTCACACCACAGGTTCTACTCACTAATGCACATTTATGTCACATATTAGGGACTGAAGGGATCATCCCCTAGAAGGACATGGAAAATACAGTGCATAATTAGGGTTGTTTATCCTGGAGGAGAGAGATATGTTTAACAGTTTGAACTCTCCCAATTTCCTGAAGTCGTTGGTTCATCAGTGGAGGATTTCCAAGAATCTTTTGAAAAATATTGTGCTTGAACTTTGAGGTGAAATCATATGAGGTGCTCACACTGGCCAGAAGATTAAGCATTCATCATCCACGAGCAATAAATGAAGAAACTCAATAATACAAAATGAAGAAACTTCTTCCTGATGTCATAGGCTTTAACTTACTCCTTATTTTTTTGGTTACTCTAAAGAAACTAATAGACTAAGCCTTCATCTCACTACTGGGGCTTGCAGGCCAGAATTAAGATGTTTTGGTATCCAAATCCTGCCGTTTTTTGGGGAGAATCTCCTGGGTGCCAATTGAGACCAAAACCAGGCAAATAACATGACAATAGAATTTTAAAGATTGCTATAACAATTCAAGCTTGGTCTTCTGAATTACTATGTCTTGTCTTAGTTCTCTCTTAATATTCCCAAAGTTTGCACTTATGCACCCAGATTTCACAAATATAACAGCACAAATCCAAACTGAACACAGGCTGTGACTTTATTGAATAGGCAAAAAAAAAAAAAAAAAGAGAAAAAATCAAAGTAATTGCCAATATTTATGTTCTAGCACATAAGTAGGAATTCATAAATGCTTTCAGGAATGTAACATATCAGCCTCCTTAAACAGCTATATCCTATTTCCTTTTCTGCCTTTGCAGTGACTGTTGCAACAACACGATCTATCACTGCTCCTTTCATCTCTCATGCCCTCCGGCCACCCACCCACAGCCTTATACCTGTTTCCCCAGGTCTGAGCTTTCTGGATTTCCCCCATGTTTGTTGTTTCAGGGTATAGATGCTCGTCCTTTGCAGCTGGAGCTGTGTGGGCCATGAAGGGATTGTTCCAATTCCTCAGCTCCTCCTGTACCTGTTTGGCCGGTTGTATGAATAGGTTTCAGTCAAGCGAGATTAAATTTGACAGGTTTTGTCACAGGGCATTCATACTGGGGACTGAAATGATGGTTAAATGGACACAGTCTTGGCTGAGACTGAGAGCATGGTGGCAGTAGTCTGAGGACAACACGCATCAACATCCCTGTTCAGAGAAGTTCAAGCACATCTTTCCTCTGGTGTTATTAGGTTCTTAACACATTAATTTTGTGGCTGATCAGCTGCAGGCTCCTGCTGCTGAAGATGTTCCTCTGCTCTCTCCAGAGCATTGCCCCAGGATATCTTCTGGAGCATATTCCTTGAAGAAACTGATGCTGCACAAATGCTAATTTAATTTTCTTTTACCCCTCATTCTAATCATCCATTTACTGAGTTGTGGAAAAGCTGAGCCTGAAATAAACCTTTAAAGTACTTTGAAGCATTTGTCATTACTCAGAGAAATAGGTCTGATACTCACTTGAGCACAAGGAAATGGAGGGAACAAAATGGGTTACTCAGAAACTGGCTCAGCCAGGCCAAAGCTCTGCCTTCGGCTCCATATGGGCAACTCATTTAGGCTGAGAGAGCTGTATTGCATGATTTGGAGTAGGATTTGCCCTTGGAGCTTAAATAACCTGAATGATATTTAAGAACCTGTAAGGCTGTTTGGTGATATTGCACAGAACTTTATCTAGCAGCTTTGAAAACGTTGATCCAAGATTCAGTGATGTCAAGAGAAAAGATCCCATCAGTGATGATGGGAATGTTGATTCAATGAGCAGTTTGGCCATTGTCCCAAGTCTCCAGTGGGCATTAGGATCCCCAGGGATTCCACCTAAAAGAGGGTCAGGTCTCACTGTTTCTTTTTTGACACATGTGGCCCCTTATGTTCTTCAGCCTTTTTCTGCTATTCTTAGGAAAAGGTGCGACCTGACTATGGAATAAAATGTCTTATGTCTGACAAAATAATAAGAATCTCTTAAAATCCTAGGAGCATGAAAAGCAAATGTTACTAACATTGAACTGTTTGTGCTTCAAGCACAGTATTACACTATGGTAATTAATATATGTCTGTACTTTAATTTATTATTAAGAAAATAATTCCCATCTGCTTAAGAACCTTCTGCAAACATTAGCCGCGAATTTGTCCTTACACACAGAATAAATGATGTTTATAACAAATAAATGTGACTGTGGCATCAAATGGTTAAATAACCAGTTCCAAGACAAACAGTCATGCTAGAAATTATACCAAATCTCCTAGTTCACTCTCCTGTGGTTTAAGCAAATGATGGATGTGTCTGAAAAATCCACAAGGGACTAAGAGTCCTCTTCTGTCCCATCAATTGTCCTGAGGTCCAACAGGATACACCACCAGCTAGCAGGAAGATATTAGCTAATGATGTTCCACCAAAGATATTTCATCTGTTAAAGATACCACACAAAATAACACTTGCCTTGGTTGCCAAGGAATAGGATATTTTATTAATGTTTAGGCGTGCAAGGTGAGGTATCATAAGATCAAACAGAACCTAGCAAGTCTGATGCTCATAAAATGAGCAAGAAGCGTGAATCATTCAGCTTTTTTAATTCTTCCATGACTCTTTGAAGATTTACTATGAGGTTGGTCTTTTTTTACTTGGATTTAAACCTTCACAGTGCTCTAAAACTCCTTCTTTATTCTCAGCAACCCCAATATCGATCTGTTGGTGTTTCAGCTGAGCTTAGCCAGATGGTGCCCTGCTGTGCAGCCCTGTGCCATGACCTCAGATTGCCTGTTCCCAGGAACACCTTGCCTGGCCCTAGATCTATTGTTTTTCTTTAGTTCACCCCAAAACCTTTCACTGCTTCCTTCAATATCTTCATTTCAGCACTACTTTTAAAACCATCAGTGTCACTGCCTAGGGAGAGAGAATACAAACACTTGGCACAGGTGGACATTTACTTTTCTGTTTTCATGCATGAGGAGTCCATTGTGCCTATTCAGAATGTCTCAGGAGAAGCATGAATAGTTTAAACATGTGTTCAAAGAATATTTTTAGTTTATGGGTCCCCAAGTATTTTTCCAAGTTGTGCTTTGGTAAAATTTTTCACATAGGTGTACTATTTTTCTTCTAGAGGAGACTGAAAAAATAATTGAGGACAGAAGGAATAGGATGGGTTGGATAGGGCTTGGAGTAAGCTAGTCTAGTAGAAGATGTCCCTGCACATGTCAGGGGGTTGGACTAGATGTGCTTTAAAGGTGTCTTTGAATCAAAAATGTTCCATGATTCTATGAGGGAGAGATATATAGTGCTCTTGACATGCTACAGAAAGCTCTAGCATCTTGGTGGTTCATAAACTGGAACTGGGATGGAGCAAGCACATAGCTGAGTTAACAGCAGAGAGGTTTCTTTGTATTTGCAGTCACTGAGCATCAACTGGTGATGACTCACTTGGAAATGATTTGTTAGCAGTTTGTCCCCAGACAGCATGAAGCCTCCATCCCACCACTCCCACTGACCCTCTGGCTGCACACTCCATCTCCATGATGTCAGGCAGGGATGAAATCCAGCTGACAACAATAGATACCACAAGAAAAAATCCCCAGGAGTTTCTGCTCCTGTGAGAGATTTGACAATGGAAATAGGAGAAGTCCTTTCACTGGACTTGGCAAAAAAAATTTGGACAGTGCTGTCAGGAAAATATTCTTCACTGAATGAGTGATGCAGCTTTTTAGGTATTTTCTGTATTTTTGTGACTATGAAGACAGAATTAATGAGTAAGAGTCTCTTACAGCAGGTGTCCAACTCAACAGTTACAACATACTGAGGGAAGCACACTTCTTTCCTTTTCGACAACCAAATGTGGTATTTTTAGCCCCATAGAGAGTTTTCTCCTCTGTAATGATGTAAGGTTCCTGTTAGGTCATCAGATTTGGTTGCCCACTGTAAAATGCTAAAAAGAGACAAAATTGAGTGACCTCATCAGTCTGAGCCTTGGCTCAAGGCAAGATGTTTGGCTGCTGAATCAATCACACCCAAGCAGAGGAGAAGGCAGGACACGGAACCCAAACAAACCACAAAGCCTGATTCTGATTTGAACTGAATTCCTGCTAATGTATCTCTATTTATGGAGTTGTTTGATTTTAGACAGAATATTAAGCTACTTTATGGCCCCTTCATTTGAGAGGAAATACGTGACGGCCTAAACAAACACCAAAATTATACCCAGGTGGCAAAATTATCGTTCATGTTTTTGGAAACCTTTTTTCTGTAATCTTCCTCATGGGTGGCTGATTGCCAGGGCTGGATCCCTGGCTACTGTCAGCTTGTGTAGTTGTGTCCAGTGTATTCATCTCTGCTGATTTGTGCCATCAAAAAATTTATCCCGTGTGTTTTCATGGTCTAGTGTTGGATGGGGCTTGAAGCAACCTGGTTTAGTGGAAGATGTCCCTGCTTATTGCAGGACATTGAATTGAGTATTAATGTTCCTTCCCACCCAAACCATTCCACGACTCTGTGTGGCCATAGGCCCAGAAAAACCTCTTGTGAGAGTTTTTCCAGTCCAGCTTTCTCAGGCTTAGCTAGGGTTCTTTCCCAAAGCCAGCTGTTTTCCTCTAATGTAAACAGAAGAAAAGAATTAATAACAAAGATAAGGACACCTGTTGGATACGTGTCTAGGCCTGAGAAGAGGTGTTACTTTCTCTGCACCAATCAGCTTTATTCTGTCTTTGGCGCAGCAAGAGACTCTACTTAAGCAGTGTGTTTTAGACTAAACTCATCTCTTTCCTATCTTGAAAGATGACCATGTAGCTGTGTGTCTTATTTCCACCACTCCAAAGGGTTAAGTCCCTAACCCACAACTCCAACTCTGTGATTCTTGGTAGCTAGAAATCTAGAAATCTCCCTTTCTCCCAGCTCCCATTCCCAGCACTGTGTAACTCCACTATAAAGTGTTATTAGGAAGATTTTTTCTGTCTTCTGTTTTTTCCTCTCATAGACAACCAAATCACATTCAACTAAAGCTTTCTATGCAAGAAATTAAAGTGATTTCCTTTGAACATTCATTTGAGGCATGTTAGTTTATAAAGAATTCTAGTTCTCTTCCATCACCCTTCCTAGGAACTTCCTTTACATTCCTGGGTGGCGTGTCAGCTATGATTTTCCAGGATGAAGTGCTTCTAGAATACACACACACACACACACACACACACACACACACACACACAAGATGTCTCCATGTGTTTTTTGCCTCACCTTTCCCCAATTATAGAATGCCACCACAACTCTAAACCCCTAGAAATTACCTAGCCAATATCCAAAATACACAGTGCATAGAACTCCTAATGATCTTATTTCTGGAGTCCTTTAAACTGCTTCTTTCAAAAAATGTTTACCCTGAAGAAGCTCTTGTTTCTTTCTGGCAAATCCCAGATACATGAATAGGAAGTCTTATTGCAGATCCTCTTCAAGACTCAATAAAATATGAGCTTAGGTAAAAAACGTACACTTGATTAATTTTCCAGAGAGCACTGGTTCTGCAGTGAGCTGAGTTTGCAGAATACACTGACAAGAAACTACTGAACCCCTAAAAGAGCAGAAAAAAGGAAATTAAAACTTGACTACTATCAGTAGACAGTGTGGATGATTGAGGTCCACTGTCATCGACATCAGGGGTGGAGAGCAAGGTGAAGAGTTCTAGCAACACCACCACTTATAGGTCCTTGTTACAAGGGCAGTCAGATGATGACTAATTACAGTAATGGCATCACTTGTATGATTTTTCATCAGTTACATTGAAGTCTTGAAAATATTCAGGAAAAATTATCATGGACTTTCACTGGAAAATTTTTAAAGATGCTTTAAGCTATGCATCTTATAGAAACTGAGAACCAATTATATAGAGCTGCTTTTGAAAGTCCAGCTCAAGTTTCCTCTTAATAAGAAAAAAAGGAAGCATTGCATTGATCCTGTTGCTTTTATTAGTAAAGTTTAAGCTGTTTTCAGGCCTCTGTCAGATATTAACAGAGATGGGGCAACTACAGGTAATCCTATCTGAAATGTCAACAGCTAAGGTTTCTTGCATGTGAAACACATGAAACACCTGAAGCAATGGTGCCATCTCAACTGTACAGTCAGTACCAGATCTGGAATGATGAAACAATGCAAGGCAAAAATCTAAGAGACAAGAAAAGATTACTTCTCATTACAGTGTAAAGATTTAAAGTTTGTTAAGACTGTCTTCAGTAGGAAATACATGTGCCTCAACCTTTGGCACCCATCACCATGGGAGAACAAAAACGTGAAGTTGTGTGCCTAGAACAGTCAGCCCAAGGGTTTTCTAAATCTCCTCAGCATGGAAAGCCTGAAGTTTCTAATTAAAAAAAAAAAGTTTCCTATTGATGTATAAAACATAGAGGGTCGATTCCTGATGGGCTGTGAGCCATCATCAACCTGGAGACTTAAAAAATGGCTGCTGCGCCCTGTCATGCATGGGGACACTTCTATGATGCTTTGTATAAAACTTGGGTTTTCCTTGTTGGACAAATGGTGCTTCTCTGCTGACCCATTCACTAAAAGCAACAGGACAGTTTTAGGTGGATGTTCAGAGACAGACATGAGTTCCAGGTTATACATCCTGCAAAGATGCCCCCAAATAATTTTGGAGTGTAGAGAAAACCTTTCTGGCCCATTGGAAGTGCCTGAGAATTAAGTTTCTGCATGAGGCTGGAGCCTAAATGGGGTTTACTTTTGCTGAATGCTCTGGGGCGCCCCTAAAGACTTTGTATTGGCTCCAATCCAACCCATGTGAGCATTCCTGTCAGTGTGGCTTTTGGAGCAGGCCAGAAGCAGTAATGGATTGCTTGCGGCATTTCCCAGGCATTTGTTTTATAGTCACTGAAGACAAAGGATATTTGGTTTTTAATGAAACAGGGATGTTTCTCAGCATAATGAAGTTCCTGCCTTTGTTTTGATTTTTGTAGCCTAGCATCACGCGACATATGAAACTACCCCATTTGTTTTTCATTGACTGGAAGGAAATTCCCCCATAAGACCACCAGTGAGCACATATTATCACAGAGGCCAGCCCCACTCTCACATTCCTGTCTCTCTGGACCCCCAGCCCTGGCTTATCTCGCTGCAAGGGATCAGTAGATTTGTGATGCTGGGTGTGTTCATGCAGTGTCCACCCTGTGCAGGCACAACACACACTTCCTGGCATGGTGTAATAGTGTATCCCATACAGGCACCAAGCCCCAGGTCTGTCAGGAATGTGTCCCCTCGTGCACAGTACATGTTTAATCCTAATTTCCATGGGCCTTTTTCAGCCATATATGCCCCATGCTTCATCCCACAATACAGCTGGATGCGTAAATGCCTGTAACATTTCTGGGTGAGTGCAAATCTATGTGCTTCATTGAGAATAGTGCTTTATCTCATCCAGAAGCAAAACACAACTATATCATAAACTGATCATAATAAATAATAACTCATATGATGAATAAAATCATATGGTGAATGTGAGTGGGATATTCTGGTTCAGGGCTTTTAGTGTAAGGCGATTTTTTTGTGGTGATAGTTCCTCTTTCTTTGGCTGAGAGAGAGTCAGAGTTGTTCAGCATGGAGAAGAGCAGGCTCTAGGGAAACTCATTGCAGCCTTACAGTACTTAAAGGGTGTCCATTAAAAAGAGGGAGAGCAATATTTACTGAGGCAAATAGTGATATGACAAGAGGAAGTGGTTTAAAATTAAAAGAGGAGAGTTTTAGATTTAACATTAGGAAGAAATTCTTCCCTGTGACGGTGGTGAATCACTGGCACAGGTTGCCTAGAGAAGCTGTGGCTTCATTGCTGGAACTGTTCAAGTCCAGTTGGGTGGTGCTTAGAGCAACCTGCCCATGGCAGGGAATTGGAACTACATGATCTTCAATGTCTCTTCCATGCCAAACCATTCTGTGATTCAATTATTGTCCATCTGTGGGGCTAATGGTGGAGTGCTTTGTCACAGGGGAAGCTCTGTGGACCCTGGTGTCTCTTTGAGCCAGCTGCAGTTCTGGCTTTTCTTCCTGCATCCTTGGAGTAATTCAAGCCAGGACAGATGACAGACCTGGCCCCAGGCAGGAGCTGGTATGTCCCCCTTCCTAGTGACTCCAGGGCCAACAGATGAAGACTGGAAAACTTTAGATGGAGAGAAGGAAGAACTGTTTTCCAGGCTGCAAAGCTGAGATGTGTAGAAATGAAGTGACCTGACAGAGGCCTTTGGGGACAAAAGCATGGTTCATGTTTTCCAAATTGCAATCTTGTGAATTCATAGAAACCCATCCTTCCTGCTCCCTGCATCTGGTGGTACTGGTGTCTTGGGGAGACAGCACCACTTTGGGAGGAGTGGGAGGAGTCTGCCTAGAAGGAATGTGCCTGGAGAGGTTGGCAGCTCCTCTTGGTGCTTCCTGATCTTCCAGCTGGGTATTTCCAAAGCACACAGAGAATCAGGCACCCTGCGATGGATGTTTTCCACACAAAGCCTGCTTGCAGAACTTACAGGCTGTGCAGCGTCTCCATTTACTTCAGTGTCTGGAAGTCATGTTAGGAACACCTGCTTCTCTTCACGGACAATAACTAACATACAGTCCTATATTTCTGCTGCATTAAATGAAGGGATTACTCCCTAAAGAATTCAGTACAGAATTCCTGTTTTGATAAAGATGTGCCAACATTTTATTAACAAATCTTTGGTTCCCACCAAAGTTAACTGAAAGATGACTTTTAACTTGCTGGGGTTGTACTGAGGCCTTAAATTGAGTTCGTTTCAGGATAACCCTAAGAAAACTTTTTTTTCTTTTTTTTTTTTTTTAAGTGTGGAAAGAATAATATATTTCACTTGCTGTGATTGCCCAGGAAAAGATATTAGGATTTTTTATTTTTTGGCTTGAGGCTTTTTGTTTTTTGCTCTAGGACCAGGTGCTCACAAATGTATGTATGCTGGTCTACACTGTTGGTGTAGTGCTAATCTTAATAGCAACCTGACCAGAAAAAAGAGTCTGATCCTGTTAATAAACGTGTCAAAACTCTCAGTGTGTCGTGTGTATCTTGAGTTGAACTCAACCAATCTTGATTAATTTGTGTTTGACTACTAAATCTACAGTTGGAATTAAATTCAGCAATGTTCTGCAGAATCTGAGTTTCTAATAAATTCATATAAGCGTTTCATTTAAATGAATGCATCTTCAGCTTGCGTGTATTTTTTTACTCTTGAAACAGAGAATCATAATTATTTGTTCTTTACTTATTCATTCCTTGAGTCTAACCAGCAAAATTTTTGTCTTTTTTATGTGTGAATATAGCCAAAAGGGACATTATAAATCTCAGACTGCAGCATTTTGAATGTCAGAGGCTGTTTTTACAGCAGAAGTTAAGTTCAGGTTTACATTGGAGTTGTTTATTAGGAATCCTGACAATTAAATGCTAAAGATGTGCTTTGCATTTACATCACTTGGTTGTACTGAGCTGTGCTCACCCTGGCTAAACACAGTTTATTTTCAGCTGCTGCCCTCTCCTTCTCTTCCAGATGTTTGAATTGCTCTGCCCCAGCATGAAATTCATGGAGGCATTTTAGCCAGAAGCCCCAAATTCTGTCACCACCTTGACGATGGTGGCGGCTGTGAGTCCTGGCTTGGAAGAACAACACTGAGAAGCTGGAGCCAGAAGTGCTGACTTCGGCAGCTGAATTCAGGGAGTAGCTCCTTCACTGCCTTTTCCTGTGGCTGGAAAGTGCCCACGGAATTAGTCACTCACATGGCTCCCATAAGCAGCTAGCTCAGCCTCTTTTCTTACTTTAGTCTGGAGAGTACCTCAGTTAATGAAGCTTTGTCAATTTGTCTCAGCTCATTGCTGGCCCCACGCAGTGACTCACTGCTAATTATTTCTTGGAGAAAATCGGAGGTGGCTCTTAAATGTAGATTTTTACTGGCACAGGCAACACAGGAGTCTTGATTCCATTTCACCCAGGAACTCAGTCTGGCAGAGAGGACAGGCCCAGACAGGGACAATGATCAAGGAGGGTGTCCATCTGCATGGAAAACAAGAAGGTTGCTAAAAGGAGCCCAGTGGGTGCACCCACAGGACAGGATGGGTTGAGGAGGGCAGAGATGCAGGGGGGCCCAGCTGCTTGCCATGAAAGAGCAGGGAACACATCCTCACTTGTCACCACTCCACTCTAGGGTTAGCATCCTTGTCAAAGCAGCTGGTTCTGCTGCAAACATCCCCTTGTACAAAGAGCTCCACACAGTCAGCCTGCTCTGTGTTGTGCCCAGTGCAGGATGGTCATGCAGGGGCTGAGGCAGGTCACAGCCCCTTGCCCTGCTTCCTGATCCCTTTCCCTGTGGGACACATGGCTTCCTCCTGATAGAGTCAAGGAATGATTTGAGTCGGAAGAGACCTCAGAGACCATCTCAATTCAAGCCCCCTGCCATGAGCAGGGACACTTTACACGAGGTTGTTCCAAGCCCTGTCCAACCTGGTTTTCAATGCTTCCAGGCATGGGACAGCCACAGCTTCTCTGGGCAACCTGTGCCAGTGCTTCACTACCCTCACAGGGAGGAATTTCTTCCTAATATCCAGTCTAAAGTCAACCTCCATCAGTTTGAAGCCATTTCCCCTTGTTCTGTCACTCGAGGCCTTTGTCCAAAGCCCCTCTCCACCTCTCCTGGAGCCACTTTACTCACTGAAAGGGGCTCTAAGATCTCCCTGGAGTGCTTTTCTCCAGGCTGAACAACCCCTGCTCTCCCAGCCTGTCCCTAAAGCAGAGGGACTCCAGCCCTCAGAGCATCTTTGTGACCTCCTGCGGACCTCCTCTAACAGGTCTATGTCTTCTTGTTGGAAGGACCTATACCTGTGTTCTCATCTTCATCCTCTGCAGAGAGGGTTTCCCCGCCACAGCTCTGAACCCTAGTAATTCCTAGCAGCTCTCCTTGGGTCCCAGCTGCCTGCTTTGTTTTCCAAACTGCTCTTTAATGAAGAAGTCAGGAAGACTTAGAGAGGCAGAAATGCACTCAACTCCACCTCCAGACAATATCTTGCAAACTTAGGAGCACTGGGACCTTATTTCTAATCTCTGAGTTGGACAGCAGATGTGAGCAGGGACTTCAATATCTCCTGTTAATTTAGTGTAATAATGGTGTTAGCAAGAACCAAATTGCTAACTTGGTTGTGAATAATCACCCTGCCAGACCATTGCCATGAAAACTCTAAGAGCAATGAAACAGACTGATCTGGAATGAAAGTCACTCATTGTATCAGAATCATCTTGTACATATTCATTGCCAAGTATGTTGGCTTTTGGGTTGTTTGACAAAATATGGCCTCAGCTGCTCTCTGCTGTTTGGCACTATGTCAGGAGGACATGGAAAGCAGGGAATGCAATTCCACAGACTTGTAGAAAGAATGTAGGTGGGGGGAAAGAAAAGAAAGACAAAAGGTATTTTATATAATTTCTTTTTTTTCTTTTTTTTTTTTTTTTAAATTTTAATAGTAGTAATGATACAAGCAGGCAACTGGATAGATTTTGTGTGATTTTTATTTCCTGGATACAAATGGGCAAATGGGATTTTTTTTGTTGGAGAAAGTTCATAAAACCTCTCTGCTATTTATCCCTTTGACCTCTGCATTACCCCAGCTGCGGCTGGGATGACAGATATATATCCATGCAGTTGGAGTTGTGAGGTTAAAAGGAAAAGTGACTCATTCAGTATGAAACCCTCAGGAAAAAAATCCCCTCAGAACAGGAGAGATATTAGACCAGCAGCTGAATTTTGGCCAGTTGCTAGACTGACTTATGGGTTATGGCATGGTTATGGCTGTACTTATCCATGGCTGCTTTGGGGTGGGCCTTCTGGACTAACTCTTTAGGGGAACTCTTTAGGTGCTGTTGAGAATGACTGGGGAGGAAACAAATCCTAGCTGCACAAGTCCTGCTGTGACACACAGCAGAGTGCTGGAAAAGAAGCAGAGTTGGATGTGAGAGGACTGAAGGAATCCTTGTTCTATGCTTGCTGTGAGAGAGGCCCCAGCTGGTGAGGATGTGTGTCATGCAAGCTGGTCCTCTTTAGGGCAGAGACACAAAGTAAATGGACTTTGACAGTCTTTCATTGACAATTCCACTTTTTGGAACATTGGGCATGACCTCTCTCTTTTTCTGTGGTGTATAACTAATGTTTGAAATCAGGCTTTTTCTCTCTGTGCTTTTGGTTTTAAAAAAGTATCTATTTTCTAGGGAGCAAAAGTGGCATTTACAACTCTGTGTAAATAATTTTTACTATAACCACTCTGTGGACAGCTTCATCCTCTTGGTCACAGTCCTGTGCTGGGGATATGTCATGTAATAACACATCCCTAGCTTAGTGTAGGAGTGTCATGGATTTGTCATTGGCCAAATCGCCAGTGCGCTCTCTAGAATTATTTACTCATTTCATGCTGTGAGATAGGATTAGGAGGCTCAAACATTGAAGGGTATAAAAAAACCCTTTATTACCAGATACTATAAGAAAAAAATAATAAGAATCAGAATAAAACTTTTAGAACACTTCTCCCCCCACAACTTCTTTTCTTTCTGCACTGGTTTGAAAGCAAAACCAGTGAGAGACTCCAAGCCATAAATACAAGTTAATAGGAAAAGATAGAAAAAATAAAATACATGCAATAGTACAAAAGAAAACCACTGACAGAGTCAGAATACAACCTGACACCCTGTCAGTCAGGGTGTTGGTAGCAGTCCATATAAATGGTGGCTTCAGTCCTCCTGGAGTGATAGATGCTTCAGTTGAAGCAGTGGTCCTGTGCAAGGGTGCAGTTTTCCTCCGAAGGTCCAGTGATGATGTGGAAAGGTCCTATTTTCCCGATTTTCCTCTGGGATCCAGTGAAAAAAGGCTGCTTTGGTGTTCCAAATCTGTTTTTATCTCTGTAGGAAAGGCTTAGCTCCTCCTCCTGGCTGGAGCATCTCCCAGTGGGATGATGTAATTTTATCAGTCATGTAGTGGGACTCAATGGCCCATTAGCAGAAGATATCCTCCTGGAGAAAGGATGGGTCGGAAAAGGTAAAGATGACTGCCCCACCTGGTTTCAAACAGATGGCCCATCAGCAGATCAGTGGGGATCACTGCCCCACCTGGTTTCAAAAGATGGTGATAGAATACATATTTTTGGGCACATCTTTACATTGTAACCTTGGACCCTTTCACATTGACAAGGTACAGAAACAGATCAGTCAGTTTACCATTTCTAAAAATAAACTTTCATCAATTTACATGGGAAGAGGAGACTTCTCTTCAGTCTATGGAGACTTCACAAGGAACAGTTGTCTCGTAGCCTCAGTGTCACAGTGAATCAGCTGCCCCAGAGAATGGAAGTCGGATCACTGTGTAAAAATCCCTTCCTCAAATAACAGTCTTCCTATAACTGTTATCGAGGACAATGTCAACTGATGGGGCACATAAGTTTAAGGATTAACAGCTCAAGCAAAGGTTCTCATCATCCTTTGAAAACAGAGGCCTTTCTTCTTCATCCCTGGGGGCAACAGGGGTCTTCATCTCTCCCCTTTGTTCAAGCTTCTTGTGGGATCACAGCTACTTCAGCATCTGTTTGCTTCAACATAAATGCCTTTGCTCATGGCCTCAATGTGAATGCTTCATCCACCCCAAAATGCATTTTCTATGATTTACAGGGAAACAAGAGTATCTTCTCCACAGCTTAAAAGAGAAATTTCAGTCCATGACTCTCCTCCTTCCCTCATCTAAGACCTGATTCCTCCTTCCGTCTAACCTCAATGTTTTCATGCTGTTTCTGTGCCTATCTTCATCTCGGTCCTTTTCTTTCACTCAGGAGAGAGAACAAAGTGTCTGCCAGTCTCAGATGGGCATTGAAAGAGTTAATATCTTGCCCGGCCTGCAGATGGTCATGTGATCTCTTTCAGGCGCGGCTTTACAATAGTTTTTGGAGTCATGCTGGGCCTGGGATAGGGAAGTGGTGATGGTGCATTCCATTCCAGGGGGGTCTCAGCTTAGCCCCTCACTGGGCTGCAGGGGCATGGCAGGGCAGCCCTCCGAGGAGCTGCTCCCAGGCCCAGCACTTGACCTGGGCGAACAGCAGGATGTCAGCCAAACCATGGGCCCCCTGGCCACTCTGGAATAGGGGAGGTGGGTAGGATCTTAACAGCTGAGTGGGCCTCCCCTCCCCCTTTCTATCAAACACTGGGGGCCCCAGCCAAAATGGGGCCCTGTGGGCTTCCCGAGCCCTGTGTCAGAGCCCGGCCTGGGTCATGCAGAAGAACCCGGGCAGGTGTTACCTGATTCTCAGGCAGAAGAAAAAAGGGACACTTCCAGGGCTTGCTCCTTTTAAAATGCATATTTACAGAGGCATGTCTATAAGAGCCTGATGGAGTGATAGAGGCTTTCAGCCGGGCTCCTAAAATGCTGTTTATTGCTCAGATGAGGTTACAGCAATTGAGGGTGGTGGGTGAGCCTATAGCTGCTGGCTACAGGCAAGCCATGTGTCCTGAAGCCTGATTCTATTTCTGGTTACAATGCATTATATACTTTTCATTACAGAGCATCTTAATACATGACTACCAGCCAACATCATACACAATACCTTTTACATTTACATATAACCTATCAAAACTGCTAAAATTACCATATTATGTTAGTGACTAGCCAATTATCGGAGTTAGTAGTTACATGTTAAACTTTGGGACTTGTTCTGCAGTGGAAATTTCTGAGATCTTTTCTCTACTTGCAACATTGGCTTTCTTGTTTGCCTGTGCAAAACCTTTTGTTTGGTAAAAACATCTTTTGTTTGAGGTGGATTTATCCTTTGCTCTAAGTCATAAAAGCCCCTTCCAACTCACTTGCTCTTTGTCTTCTAGTTACCCAGTAAGACTGGCTCAGCAATTCTTCTATTCTATATCAAAACTTGCTTTCATTCCTATAGAAACTTCTGTATTTCTGCAAAACTCCTCTGTTAAATTGTTGTCCTTCCCAACACATGTCCAACTTTCTCAGTGGTTTAATAGGTTGTCAATTCTCAAAATTGGTCACTGATTGGTTTTTGTCAGACGTAGAGGAAGCTGCCAGGTCCTGAGAGGAAACTATTTCGGGAAATTAATACAAACCACTGCAAAGAGGGAGCATCTTGAACGAGAGAACTATCCCAAGAGAGATATTTGTCACATTTGATGCTGTAAATTAATGGATTGGAAACAGAACTACAACAGCAGAACTGACCACCATCACTTACATCTGGTTTGCAATTTTAATCCATTTATTTCAGTGCTCTGTCCTGATGTCAGGCAGTTCTCAGCTGCCTAAGCAGCCTGGGTTTGACTATCAACATGAGAAGCCTCATGGGCTCTTCCTGTGCCCAGCATGGTGTTAGAATGTTACCACCACATCCTGGATCTCTGTAAAGATGATCCTTTAATTTGTTGCTCTGTTTGATCCAACACTTACACAAGTATTCTTGCCTGCCCACGTGCTTGGATCTCCTGTAAGTCCCAGACAGAGCCTTCTGTCCTGGGCAGAGAGGAAATTGCATATCAATATGAAAAATACTAATAATGTTGTTGAATTTTGTTGCTGTGGTGTCTTGGGGTGACTTTATGATGCTTGTATCCCCAAATCGTCTGCTCTTCTGCAGCTTTAAGACTGGTTTCGGGAGTGAAGGAGGGAGAGAAGAGGTGCAAAGTTTGTTATCAGAGACTGCACCTCCTCCCCCACATCCTGCTCAAACTGTGTTGTCTGCAGTGGACAGCAGTAAAGAGCTCTCTTTTTGCTTTTGGTTAGTTTTTCTAACCAGCTGTGACAAAGAAATTCCCTGGACTGTGTTTTTTCCTCCTTTTTCTTAGTATTGTTTGAACTTGCTCTGGACTGAAAAGGCAGAACAGCACCAGGAGCTCATACCTGTGGCCCACCAGGCCTGGCCTGGGCTGCAGCATTTCCCAGCACCAGGGGGACTGAGAACAGACTGAGTGAGCCAGGCTGCAATCCACGGAAGGGACTCTTCTGAATTTGTCATCTCTTTGGAGTGGCAAGAGGTTTTGCTGTTTAGTATTGTTCATTGTTTTGCTGGGGAGTGCTTTGCCTGTTAAATAAACAGGTTTTTTCCACTTCTCTCTGAGGAAATATTTTTCCCCGAACCAGTTGTGGGAGGGACTATTTGAATCTGTTTTCCTAGAGGGACGTCATTCAGAAGTTTCCTCCCAAATTTGCCCTAAACCAGGTCATGTGGGAACAGGAGCTGCCTGTTGTGAAGGATGCCCAGAATTCTTTCTTTAAACAATGACATAGGAAAAGAATGAGACACAGAAGGCCAAGAACTGGTCTGTGGGCTAGTTTTCAGTTTCTTTTGACCTTTAACTATAAATTGTCCCTCTTATGACTGTCTCATAATGTAATCTTACATAGTACTGTATAATTTTTCATGCTCTTGCATTAATAAATGGGATTATGTATTCCCCTTCATCTCTCTCTCTGTGACCTTCTGTGACGAAAATACTTCATTGAGAGATGAAAGATACTATTTGCCTTCAGCCCAGATAAATATCTCGTGTTAATGTACTAATGCACGAGCATCTGCAGTCTGCACCCAGATTTCAGTCGTGATGGCTTTTCATCTTTCAGTCTCATGACAGGGCTGCTTTTATTTAGGAATGAATAGGACTCAAAGATGAGGTGAATAATTCCGTGGTTAACGAGCACATCTGGAGCTATAAAAATACCAAGCTATGAAGGAGTAGGAAGGTCAAACTGCTCCACACGTGTCCTGCAGACAGCAGGCCTCTGCTGAACTCCCTGGTGCTTGTGGAGATATTTTAAATAGCTAGGGTTGATTCCTATTAATGCTGACAGAATGGAGCTCAGTGTCATACCCAGCTCCAGACCCAATGTTCTCTGTCTCCAAAGTGCTTTTCCAACACTGGGAACCACCCTCTGCTAATGTACAGCTGGTTTGATGTGTTTAGAAAAAATTAATTTCTGTAACTTTGCAGCCAGGCAGCGAGGAGCCAGTTCCCATAATTTCTTCACTGGGGCATTTCTGCCTGCACAAATGAGAGGCATGTCAGTGCAAAGCCTTGATGCTCCAGTTCAGCTGCCTTCCCAGCCGTGTCAAGGGACAGAAAACACCCAGCAAGCAATGGATCCCAACAAGGCTCACGACGACCACTCAAAGTAACTGTTTCTTCAAAGCTACTGGGAATTTGGTCTTCTGCTGGCTTACAGCATGCACATCTGTAATGCATCCCCAAAACACACAGCCAAACACCGTATCAGTAGAAAAGCAGCAACACAGAGCTTGTGTTAACATAGGGGAGAAGTTTTCCAAGGCAGGGTGGGGCGATTGCACCATGAGTCCCTCAGCTTTGAGGTGAAGGGCTGTGACAGTGGTGCTGAGCAAGGCCTTGGCCGACTGAGTCAGCTTTATCAGCTGGGGCTGTGCCAGAGGGAGCAAGTTATGGATGGCCTTGTCAGGATATCCCAGCACAGCCTGCTAGCATTAGGCAGCATCACAGCTGCTGGCCACTTTCCACAGGAGTTTTGAGAATGCTTTTGAAAAATTGTGCAGGGAGGTTGTATTAAACACACTGCCCAGATGACAGGAGTGTCTGCTCAGCACCAGCTAAATTTCTACTGTATTTTTAACTTGTTAATTACCCATTGCACTGTGTACCTGTGTTAGCTGTCAGGAGCTGTGTTATTTTTTTTTACTTTGTCTCTCAAGAAGGATTTCACCCCGGATGCTCTGCTGTCTCCCAAGGGATGTGAATTACATGAAGAGTGTGTATTTCAGGCTCTGCTCATGCTGAGCAAGTGGCTGATGGTGACCACACTCTGGGAGAGAAGGGAAGGTCTGACAAAGAGCAGGGAGCAGTGGATCCTCCCAGCTCAATGATGCTCCAGGATGCACACACAGGGTGTGCAGGAGACTCCATTCCTTCTCCTTCTGCATGATACCTGTCTTCTTCCTTCACACCTTCCTTCCACAGCCAATCCAAAATCAAGCCAAGAGGAGGAGGGAGAGGGTTCTGGCCAGCTCACAGTCAAAAGAGGGATTGGGATGCAGGGAAATATCCAGGCAGTTATAGGATGAACTTTGGTGTCTACTCACTTTGCCTTTCTTGAGGAAGTCTCTCTAAGACTATGAAAATAGTCTTGCTGTGTCTCAATTGTCTTTTTATCCAACAGAGTCTGTGATGCAACTCCTGGCTCACTGGTGTAAGACACAGAGCACCTAACTCTGACTTCCTGCTCACATGAATTCCCACTCAGAAATGACTATGCCAATTTAAGTACATTAATTTAGACACAGGTTCTTTCAGCCCACACAGTTTCTGTAGGTCCCTGGGGAGCAATGGTAAAGGGGAGCTCATTATTTCCTGCTCATTATTTCGTGGCTGACCTGTCAAAGTAGGAACAAAGGCTATATTTAGCAGGAGCTGTGACAGCAACTGATGCCATCTGGACCTCATTCTGCTTGTCCCAGAGATTCACAGGGGCTGTCACAAACTGCCTTCTCTTCATGGCCAGCAGATTTCCCTTTCAACTGAATCAAAATGATTCTGTCAAGATAAGGACAGTAACAATGGTATTACCTATCTGGATGGCTGAAAGCCTGTTGTTAATCTCCCTAATTCTGTGTTTCACTGTCAAGCTGCTGAGTCAGCCACTGGTCTGTATTTGTGTATATTTAATGCTTTTAGGGATAAAGACAAGATCCTCGGGTTTTGCAGAACACAATTCCATTCTTTTACTTTAAAATAAACATGGCACCCATCCTAAATACAGAAATATCCATTGTTTTCTGGTTGCGTTATAACAAAACTGTTGGAACTCTTAAATCTAATTTCTGAATTTTTTGCTAGTAACTTTGTTACTACCCAACTATATGTGGCAGACGCTGGTATCATGTTAGGTTTGTGTAATGAATAGTGAAATATATTGCTTACGTGTGTAGCCACAATATGTTAGCAGAATGTGAGGTTTTTTTTCAATTTGATGTGAGGTAACAAGAACTTGAGTATTATCCAGTGCTGCTTCCTTGGCTAGCCAAGACTCTTCGGTTCAAGTGTAATAACCATTTTACCACAGCCATGTGGAGTTAGTACAGCTACCTGGAGAGGGGAATAGATTTATTCTGAGCACCTACAAGAAGAAAAGTAATTATTAGTTCGATGTTGAGTATCAGCTGTGGAGGTGTTTAGGCTGGAAATGGAGGCACAGGAATGCAGGGTTAGAGAAGGCATGCAGCCCCTCAGCTTGCTCTAAAGGGTGAAGCATCACGTTGATCCTGGATCCGGCTGATCCTGGATCCGGGCTCGGCGTGCTCCCTCCTGCCCGCTGTGGGAATCGCAGCCGGGCCCGGGCCAGGGGCCGGGGGCGGGTCCTAGACGGAGGCAGCGCCAGTGTCCCGCCCCGGATATATGGGTCTGGCTGTTGGCACCGAGGAGAGGAGGTGCGTCTCGCGGGACGCACCGCCCGGCTGGGCTGGGCTGGGCTGGGCTGGGCTGGGCTGGGCTGGGCTGGGCTGGGCTGGGCTGGGCTCGGCTCGGCTCGGGGAGACGCTGAAGCACAACCGAGTTCGTATAGGTGATGCACAAAGTATGGAGCGGTGTTTTGTCCGGTGAGAAAAGTGGGTGCGCGGTCTGGCCAGTAGCCGGGGCCTGGAGGAGAACAACTTTAGCCTTCCTTAGGGAGGGATTGCAGCTGAAGCACTTGATGAGGACAAAACTCAGGGGTACCAGACGAACTAAGCATCAGCTCTAGGTGAGCATGTTTCCCAAAGATGCCAGGGGAACTGGGCAGGAGCGTAGGGCCAATGCTTCAACAGTGTTGCATTAGGAACCACATGGCTGCCTTGAGACAGCTCCTGTGAAAGAAACAGTGCCACACTGAGGCATGAAAAGTCACTTTGCACAGCCACATGGCTCTGAGTTTAACAATAAATTGGACAACACTGTCGGATACATCACGGGATTTTTGGGGTTGTCCTGTGGAGGGTCAGGAGTTGAACTCAATCACCGTTGTGGGTCCCTTCCAGGTCAGGGTATTCTATGATTACAAGGGAATTTTCCAACAGCCCAAGAATGGCCTTTGATTTCTCACAGCAAAATGATGCTTGAAAGGGCAGGTCCAGGCATGTGAGGCCCTGTTGGGAGCTGGGCAGCCGTGGCTGCTTTCCCAGCTGCTCTTGGCTCCCCTTGGTCAATGTGTGCAGCAGGGTGTAAAACCACAGCAGCAAAGCTGTGCCACAGGGTGTACCCTGCAAGAAAATACAAAAACTATTTCTGCCCAGGGTGAATCACTTCATTTTTGATGTCTCAAAATCATTACAGGGACAGCAAGTTTGGGAAAATACCAGGATTGGATCCACAGTTAATTAAAAATAGTTTCATCACTTGGAACCTGAAACTTTGCTAATTAGGGTCTTTCTCCTGAAAGGGCAGGGTTTACATTTAGGGGTTTACAATCTGTATAAGCTGAGGATTTTTGTCTGTAGGGCCAAAATTATTTACTTAGCTTTTTTTAGCTTTTGCCCAGGCTGCTCTCTTTAGTACAAAAAGTCCAGATATAGTCACCCTTTCCTCATGTCAGGAATCTTTCTTGGATAAATTTCCTCACACCCGTACATTCAATACAAGCCAGATTGAGCAGAGTGGAAATGAAGATTTATTTTATGGTCTTTTAATATGTTTCTTGAATTACAAGTGAGAAAATACAATTTAATTTTCTTCTCAATTTCCATCCAGGTCTACAGCAAGTAAAAAGTCAAGAGACATTTTTATGTTAAAGCAAATATTGTTATTAGCCTCTTGGTTGCATTACATATTTTCCAAACATACTATTATTCTGTATTAACCATGGAGCTTTAAATCTTCTTTAACCAGAATAACTCAGTTTGGTAATTGCTAAATAGAGCTGAAGTGAAAACATACATAATAATGTGCAGACTAGAACATAAAACCACACAATTATATCATTGCAATTATATCAGGAGTTATGAAAATGCCTATAAAGAGCACTGGAATCTGCTCAAATGTCAGAAATTGTTAAATGTATATACTCTTTACAGATGTGCAATTTCATTTCTTGCAATGGCAGTTTAAATCCATTCCCTGTATACTTTTTTTTTCTCTTCTTCTTGATTATTTTCTTCCAAGGGAAAAACACAGCCCATACTGATTTAAGCTCTTTGAGTTATTTAAACTTGCTTAGCAAATGTGGAGCTGAATATGCTTCCACACACACTATTTACTGTAAAACCAGTCATTGTGGGAGAATTCTCTGCCTCTGCACTTCCCCAGATCATAACAGAAACGAACTGACTTGTGTATCCTATCACAGACAGAGCAAAAAAAGCATATGCTCTGTAATAATGCCAGCAAATGAATGATGTGACTTTACCTATGGAGTTGTATAATGGGTATCTGCAGAAGATGTATTTTCCCTTCCAGTAGCTGTAGTGGAAGGAGTTCACTGCCTTATTTAATATCTCTACATTAATGTTCATGCTCAGGTATTCACTGTTTACTTATGCTGAGTATACAGTGCACACACTGTGCCTCTTCTTCTGCCTGAAAAGGAATAAAGATCTACTGTTCAAGTCAGACAAATATTTTTAAAATCAAGCAATGTGCCAGAAAGGATTTCAGGAACTCCGTAAGTTAACAATTCCACCACTGCATTTTTGTGTGCAGATGTTGCTGCTTAGAGGAAGGAGAAGGCCTCATGCTGCCAGGGTTGCCCTGATTGAGCATTGAAATAGAAATTCAGAAAAGATGCTTTGCAGGAGCAGCTCCAGATCAGGTAGGAGAGGAGGCACCTCTGGGAAGAAGACTGACTGTCCACTTCTGGCCTGGGTGGCTGTGCATGGACCATGAATGACTCAAAACACAAATGAAGGGGTATTATGTGAGAATGATGAGAAGCTAAAGGACTAAGTATTCTGCAGTTGGAGGAAAGATATGTTCGCTTTTCTTGGCTGGCTGCTGGCAGAACTGGAGGCCATATGTCTGTCAGAGTGGAACTTAGACCCCTGATTAAATTTAGGAAGGATACTGTCTGTCATCCTCCCTAGGTTTTCAATTCTAAGATCTGAGATTTCAGAATCTCAGCACAAAGCTAACGAGCCCTCTCCACAAGCATTTTTTGTCAGCTGGGTTTCCCTTCCAAGGTGTCTGTAAATTATGTTATGTGCAAAGATGGTATGTGAAAAGCCAGCACAGGCTGATGCTGAATGAGTAAGGAGACAGAGCTGAGAGTGCTGCAGCCAGTCAGCAGTGAAACCGTAGAACTTGCAAGTAGCTTTTGCCACAGCTGCTCTCTTTAGTACAAAAAACTCAGACTCAGTGACCCTTTCCTCATGTGAGGAATCTTTCTTGGATAAATATACCTCAGTTCCATATGGGAAACCCACACACATAGCAGGAGCCATGCCCAGTAGATGATTGCCACCTAGAGTGCAGTGACTGCAAATTACCATCTCTCCAGAGAGAAATATTTCATCCTGATCTGACTTCAGAGTGATTCAATATGTTTTTTTTTAAGGTCTGTTTTTTTCATCCACTAATTAGTAGCCTAATTTAAATAAAGGTTAAGATATTTGTGGGGTTTTTTTTCATGGGTTTGTAATGCCTTTTACCCATATTTCTTAACTATGTTTTTTTCTAAACCTAAAATAAATAATGTGACTGGCTGGCCTTTCCTATTTCTGGATTTGATTTATGCTGGAGTTTGCAAAGGAACGACTTACAGAGTCTTTCTATTGGCCGCTTAGCCTTGTACAGAATCTGTATTGAAATCCAGGGCATGCACGGAAAGGTCTGCCCAGTGCAGTGTGGGATGACCCACTTCTCTTCCACATTCCTTCTTGGACTTTATTATGCAAAAAATGTGCTTCTCCTCTACAAACCCCTATGTTAAATGTGTCACAAGCTTAAATCCCTTGCAGATTGCTTTCTGAGCTTCAGGCATAGTGATCTGTGGTTTCTTCAAAGTCTTAATTTCTTTACCCAGCAGTGAAAATCACTGCTCTGTGGAGAACACAGGGGTTGGGTGGGCAGTGCTCAGAGGTGCCAGCTTACCAGCCACCCAGGTGCATTCCCCTTCACTTACACCCTAGCTGTGGTGACACAGGGAGATGGGAATGTGTCTTTCTGCAGAAATCAGCATCTTCCTCAGGCTCCAACCATGTCTTAGTTGAAACAGGGAACACAGGGTGATTCATCATTCCTGCTAGCCAAGTTTACAAAAGAGTTTATTCATTTGCTGAGGTGGGAGCCAAGTTTTGATTAAGAACCATGAAATGTGGATATGTTTAAAAAATGTTTCAGCCTGGACAGTGCCTCCTTTGCATGCAAATAATGGAGGTCACAGTCCTCAGATCTGTCCACTCCAAATGCCCCCTGACAGATTTCAAAGGACAATATCAGCACATCATTTTATAAAAGCTGCCTCATGTCCTGCAAGCCCCTTGGATGCTTAGCAAGGACTGCAGTCTGCATCACTACATCCCCCAGTTCTTTTAGGCATTCCAAATTATCCCATGGATAATTTGGAAAATCTAATTAAAACATGGGCAATGTAATTTTAAATAAGAAGGGGAGAACGTGTGTCTTTTTCCCTCCCTGCAGTCAGACCCCTCAAATTCTGTCTGGGTACACTTGTACAGTTTTAAATAAGCCAATCATATAATTACCAGCTTTTTCTGTGTTTGCAGAAGTTTAAATGGCCTTGTGAATGTGCAGCTGGGCATGGCTCAGAGCGCCGCCAGATCAGGCTCCACCATACCATAATTATGTTGAATAGGAACATGAGCCATCATATTCCTCCCTGGGACAATCCTGTGAATCCAGCTTTAGTCTGCCAAACCTGGCACAGAGACAGCTGGAAGTACTGCTCTGTATGACAGACCTTTTCCATCTGGACACCATGTATTTATCTCACCTTAAGCCTCGTCTAGATTATCTGCAGCAGAATTTAAGGCATAAATCCCATCCTTTCACTTCTCTCTGTTGCACTTCAGTGTCTTCAAGGGGTGCAGCCTTGAATAACACTGAATTATTCATGACTGCTTGCAGCCTCCTAGTCTGCTCAGCTCATCTGCATCAGCACTGAGGTGGCTCAGGGCCTCACAGGACTGAGTTCCCAAAACATGCTATCAGCATAAAGCATTTTGCCCATTCCAGGAGAGTCCTGGCATGAGTCAGACTGCTCAGGAAACCATCAGAGCAGTAGTTTGTTTGCAGCCAGAGTCTCTGAGTTTTGTCAGAGGACAAAGCATGGTATAGTTAATACTTCAGTGTTTCACACACTGGGTTTGTTTAGCCTGTGCAGGGCAGCCCCATGCAGAAACACCTGAGTTGGCCTGAGCTGGCCTGACCTGGCTGCTGGACAGTTACCTGCAATCAAGACAGCAAATGCCCAAGTGGGGAGCAGTGGGAGCATGTAGAGAGGTGGGTTTTGTGGGTTGTGGAAGTGCAAGTAGCCTGATGTTTTTTTGCTGCTGCTGTGCACAGTGTGCTATTCCAAGAGGAAGTTGTACTCAGGGTCTGATTGTGGTGAGGTGTATGTGTCTGGCCATGTTGCCTTTTTCCAATGCTTGCATCTTAGTCCCACCTTCTCCTTGTGATGGAAACAGTTCTCTAACACTCAAAGGCTTTGATTCAGGATGGCTTCCAGACAAATGCTCAGGAATTTTGCTGTTTGGAGATGCTCTGTGATTTTGCTCTCAGCTGGGTGCCAGACAGTGCCAAGCCCACAGATGTATCTAGTGCAGCAGACTTGTATCTGTTCATATACCCTTCCCTCTCCTCAGAGGCCCCCTGGCTTCTGCCTGTCATCAACAATACAGTTTGTATTTCCTTTGGTACTCCAAATCCTCATCTTTTGAAATCCACCTGTGTACAGACTAAAGGAAGACTAATAATTAGATAGTACTTCAGCAGACAGCACTTCCACAGCATGGCACAATCTTTTATCTTTGGCTGATATAAAGACATTGCTCAGACTTTTGGCTGGATCTTTGAACAGAAGACTGGATGTTGGCATTGCTTGACTTTTGGCTTCCATCCTTGCTTTTCTAGGATCTGGTGTGATTATTTTTTCATTCATGAAAAGAAAAGGAAGTGCAACAGACACAGCTAATTTTGGAATTTGTTCCTGTACAAGGCCTTTTACACGAGTAAGTTTTAGCTTCAGTTTCAGGGAGAAACCTGAGCTATGCTGAGAAAAGAGTTATTATCCAGGCATACTCTTGCCTCTTCCGTTCTAATTCACTGCATTGTTTTATGGGAAATTCTGTACGGCATGACATGAGTACTCTTCAGTTAATTTTAATATTTCCTCTGCCTGAGTCTTGAACAAACCTTTGTAATATGAGAGACAGTGGGCGATCAAAAAATACTTGTGTACACTTTCAGCAGACAAGCTCTCTGCAAAGAGATTTTTACTTTTAAGGAATGCAAGGGCTTCAAACACCCACAGGATGCTTGATTCTTCTGGTTTTAAAGCAGATCTCCATGTCATAGCTCTCCGGGTTCAGTTGTTCCTCTCACATATTCTCAGTCCTCTTTCTGCCTGCATTTGTACAGGGTTTTTTTTTCCCTTTTGAAATACATTAATACTGCTACTGTCACCAGTGGGCTCAGCATTGTCCAGCAGCAGCAACATTGGCTTCAATCGGCCATGGGGGAAGCTTTCAGCAGCTTCTCACAGATGCCACACCTGTAGCCCCCACTACCAAAATGTTGCCACACAAACCCAACACACCTCTACAAACACATTTTTAATCCTTTCTATTAAAAGAGAAGGAAAGAAATCTATTTCTCCCTAATGTAGGACCAAGAGGTCTATCATAAAAATATGTTAAAAAAGAAGCATAAGAACTGAGTAAGGAATCCGAGTCTGAGTCATGTCATTGGGTCTGAAGACTAATGGTGTTTTTACAGTCTCTAAAATGTGCTAATGTCTTTAATGCCATCACAGACTCACAGCTTGCTTCTCTAATTGATAATGATGCAATCATTTTAAATTCACCCAAATAAATGTCAATGTACAAAGTGTACGTGCAACATATGGAACTTGTGGAAAACACTCTTTACTGTCTTGGTAAAATTTAAAAGGTTTAATAAAAAGACAATAGGAGACAAACATAAAGCAAAGGATTAAAACGGCCGGGTGCTTGGCATGCTGCCAAGAGCACACGGCTGCTTCGGAAACGGTCCTTTAAATACGTTTTACAATACATCAACTTGTTGCATATTCATAGTTCTTTATGCATAGTCAAACTTTTTCTGGGAGCTGTTTAGCATGGCCATTCCTTGGGTCCGTCTTTTTAGAGCATGCGTGTTTCTTGGCTTGTGGTTTTAATCCTTATCACCTTTTAATTTGGGTGGTGGTCCCGGCCTTTTGCAGCCAGTGAGTGTTGATAATTGTCGTGTCAGCTGCAGGGTTCCCATCACACGTTCACGGGCTGTTATCTTAACTAAGCGGGTAGTTTAAGCATACTATCTAAAAAAACTTATGTCTAACTTTTGCTATTAGGAGAGAAAGAAGAAAAGAAAAAACTGTATTCGTACAGAAAAGCTATTTCAACATTATACATATAGCATTTATCCCAATATTTGCAAAAAGCCAACAACATGTCATGTACTTAGAACTGTTAGTATGTTCTGGTGACAGGACATCTGGACCGTTTTCTAATTGTTTATGATATTAGCAGTTGCTGAAAGTGTCAGTGAAATTGCCCCCTTATGTTAGATGTTTATTTCCCTATTTTCTATGGATTCTTATGGATTGTGCTTTGATGAGTCATCTCCTGACACCTTGCTTTTTCAGTTATAGTTCACTGGGTCTCTCTTTAGAAAATGGACTTATGATGGAGTGAATTTGGAAAGCAAGAGGTAGCTTGTTCGTAGTGTCTTGCACGGTCTAATTAGGTTCGTGGTTCTATTTCATATTGGAAAGATGTTAATTTTGGGTAGAGGTGACTGTTAGGATGATTGGCAATGATGATGGTCACTCAGAATTAGCGTGAATACTGGTTTCTGGAGAGGAAACACAGTAAATTAGAAGTTGTGGTGAGCTGGGGAATGAATTTCTCTTTGTTTCAGCTCTACCCGTGCCTCGTGTCAGGTCCGTCCTCTCCCAAGGCTGTGCCTTGGTCCCGGGAGAACCAGTGGGGCTCCGGCTGCTCCTACCCTCGGCGGAGCCCAGGCCAGTGTGAACTCATCACTCTGTTCATATAGCCCTGCCACGTTCCCCCACTGAGATGGTTTTCCTTAATTTCCATCCTTTTCCTTCGTCACTGCCCGCCAGTTGCCTAGGGCTCACCCGGAGCTGCTGAGAGCTGGCTCGGCGGTACTGTGAGCAGCGCTTGAGCTGCCGCCGGCCTGCAGGGAGCACGTCCAGAGCCAGGCGGGCAGTTCCAGGGACGGAGCAGGAGTTACAAAGGTGTTTGAGTTCCCTCCGCATCCGCTTTTCACTGGGGAACCGCCGCTACGAGAACTCAGCGCAGCGCGGTCCATGCACCGCCGCTCGCGGCTTTACGTCGGGGGTGGGGCTTCGAGCGTTGGGGGTGGTTCAAGGGGGCGGGGCCGGCGGGAGGTGGGACTGGAAGGGCCGGGGCGCTTCTAGAACGGGCGGCGGGAGTGGCGGCTGTCGGGTGAGCGGGGCTGGGGTGAGCGGGGCAGAGCTGAGGGTACAGGTACAGGTACAGCTGGAGCCTGTACTGCGGGCGGTAGTAGCAGCAGCCCCCCGGGACTCGCGGGAGTCCTGCTGTGGGGGGGCCGTGAATACTGCCCGGCGGCGTAGTCCAAGCGGATTGAAGGTGGTTTAGCCCTGGCGCCCCGCGGTTAAATCTTCGTCCGGGATCCTTGCTCCGCTGCTGGTGGTCGGCGGCTCCTAGGTGGCTGCCCCGATCCAGCATCCCGCGGCGGGGCAGTAGCCCCTCGATGCTGCCCACGGGCCGGGCTCTGGGGGACGGCGGTTTTGTATAGGGGGAGGTGGTATCACAAAACATTAGCGGATCTTTGTGAGCGTGTTAGAGGTATCATCGCAAAAACAGTGGAAGAGCTTGTTCTCTTTCTCCGCGCTGTTTGGGTTTGATAGGACTAGCATTCCCAGTTAAATGACTGCCAGCTGACTTTTGCCAGCTGCAGTAACTGGCTGTGCGTGTTCCTTGCCTGCTATAGGCTCAACATAGAGCAAGCGATGGCTTAAACTTTGTAGAGGTGTTCAAACCCCACTTGTTCTGCTCCCGTCCCATTTTATTTTACTTTGAGCTTTTTTTTCAAAAAAATGCCTCTCCCGGCACAATTGTGCAGCTGAGCTGGGGACAAGCCAGGAGAGCACAGGCAGCTGCGTGTGAGCCGTACGGTGCAGTGACCGAAGCCTCGGTGTAAAAGGCTGTGCCAAGGCAGTGGAGAGCAGTTGGTGGGAAAATTGAAGGCACTACCTAAGTGTTACCACAGCCCAGCTGGGGCATAGCATCTTGGCATGTCATAAAATGGCAAAACATGCCTTTGACTAGACAGGAGTAATTTTATTTCAGGAAGCAAAGAAGGTGCTTGTAACCTGGAAGCAAGGAGGAGAGAAGATATGTAAATGAAGACTCTTTTTGGGACTGTCTAACTTTGTGGTGTTTGGTGTTTCTAGCCAGTAATCATCCTTCTTCCTCAGTATTAAAGCAGTGTTCCCCAGAAGACAATTTTGTAACAAAGCCTCTTGCTCTTTAATTTTATAGGTGCTCTGTGAGGGTGGAGTGGAGCTGAAAGGCTACTGTGGCCATCTTTTCCATGGTAATACTTCATCTTTCTGGCATTAAGGACGTGGAAATAATACCACAGGTATGTTGTGAATGTATGTAGCAATCAATAGCTGCCACTCACATTTCATAAACAGAACGTTATTCTGCATAGGTAAATTGGCACTGTTGTGGCACTAACAGTCAAGAATGTGGCTTATTGCTAATACCATAATTTCTTGGGCTTGAATTTTTTAATGTGATTTTTTTTTTTTAATGTGATCAATCATACTTTGGGAAGCTGTGCAGGAATGACATACTTCAAAGAGAGTAACAGCAGAGGGAGCAGGGTTTACTAGTTAGTGTGAGAAATGTTTCACTGGAGGTTTAAGTCAGGAATCTGATCTGTTTCTCATTTCCATGCTGTGTGCATTGGCAAACTTCCAAAGAGGCAAGCTGTAAACAGATATTTTTCTTATGACTAGTTCTGACTTTTGTGCATAGTTTTCTATATGTCAGAGATATGAGAACATGGAATGTGGAAGGGGACATGTTCTAGGGTGATATTAGCATACTCATGGAAAAGCTGGCAGTCCATGGCTTGAACAGGAGCACTCTGCTGGATTAAGGCTGGCTGGATGGCTGGGCCCAGAGAGGGGTGGTGAACAGTGCTGCATCCAGCTGGCGACCAGTCACTAGTGGTGTCCCTCAGGGTTCTGTGCTATTCTGATCAATATTTTTATTGACAATATGGATGAGGATATTGAGTCTTCCGTTAGTAAATTTGCAGATGACACTAAGTTGGGAGCATGTATCAATCTGTTGGAAGGTGGGAGAGCTCTGCAGAGAGATTTGGAACAATTAGATGAATGGGCAGAGTCCAGTAAGATAAAGTTTAATAAATCCAAGTGCTGAGTTCTGCATTTTGGCCACAATAACCCCCTGCAACGTTATAGGCTGGGGATGGTGTGGCTGGACAGTGCCCAGGCCAAAAGGGACCTGGAGGTACTGGTGAACAGCCAACTGAATATGAGCCAGCAGTGTGCCTGGTGACCAAGAACGCCAACGACATCCTGGTCTGGATCAGGAATAGTGTGGCTAGCAAGAGCAGGGAGGTCATTCTTCCCCTGTACTCAGCACTGGTGAGGCCCCACCTTGAGTGCTGTGTCCACTTCTGGACCCCTCAGTTTAGGAAGGATGTTGAGACACTTGTCCACAGAAGGGGAACAAGGCTGGTGAGTGACTTGGAACACAAGCCCAATGGGGAACGACTGAGGGAGCTGGAATTGTTTAGCCTGGGGAAAAGGAGAGTCAGAGGTGACCTTACCATTCTCTACAACTTCCTGAAAGGTGGTTGCAGTCAGGTAGGGTTGATCTCTTTCTCCAGGTAGCAACTGACAGAATGAGAGGACACAGCCTTAAGCTGCACCAAGGGAAATATAGGTTGGATATTAGGAAAAAATTTTCTACGGAAAGATTGATAAAGTACTGGAATGGTCTGCCTGGGGAGGTGGTGGAGTCACCATCTCTGGATGTCTTTAAAAAAAGACTGGATATGGCACTTGGTGCCATTGTTTAATTGAGGTATTAGGGCATGCGTTAGACTCTAAGATTTGAAGGTCTCTTCCAACCTAGTGATTCTGTGAATAGAATCAACCCCTGAGATAATGATGACCTCTAATTTTAATTAAATTTAATTGAAAGAAACAGTTCACTGGCAGACCTTTTAATTTGAAAAGAACCCCTGTTATTTCTGAACAGGAAGGTGCTTTATATGAGCAAATGGTAAGTTTATGTCAAGTTATGTTAAGTATGGTGCTATATTAAATTATGGCCTTTGCACAGTAAAATGACATCTAAATATTAATGCTGAAAAAATAAGCTGTAGTGGAAAAAGCCCAGATTCTTTTTGTCTTCACCAACACTGTGGGATTAGACTCCAGGCTGCTTTATAAAGGCAGAGCTTGCAGAGTAAGATTCGTGAGGGTTTGCTGTGCCTTAGACTTGCATCAGTTTTGTTCTCTACTGGAACATGGAAGAAACATTCTTTATTACGGCTTTAAAAAATTACTACGTGCTAATCAAGATGATTATGGTTTCTAAGGTGGTTATAATTTATTTTATGTTAAAAGAAATGCCAGCAATTTTGCATGATTGTGCTGTGTCATTGTTAATGCTTGCAAATAAACAGCTTTTCCTTATTTTCTTTTGGCTTGCCGTGAGAAACACAAGGCAATCATTGGTGTTTTTGCCAGGTAATTATAATTTCTTTTAGATGCATATTAAAATGCTTTGTAAAGAAAGGTGGTGATGTTGGCATAAGCTTCTTTGAGCAGTAAAACCCATGTGCTCTGGAGGAAGGGGCGGGGTTGAACACTGGTGCATCTGAGTTCATGTGGATAATGAATTTCAGCTCTGAATTATTTGTTTCAAGGTTTTCAGCGAATAGTGTAGGTTTCCTTAGTATTTAATAATTTTAAAAAAAATTATAGCTGCTATTATGTGTTGGACTAATCTGCAAGACTTGAAATACTGCTACTAGTGAATGGCTTTATGGCTGCTTTTCTTGGTTGGTATTGAGAGAGGCTCCTTCTCCTTGAGCATCTTAAATCTGTTTATAATTAAGCCTGTCTTTTGGCTCTTAATAAGTAAGCAGTCTTGCCGGTCTTTTTTTTATATCGTTTTCCACTTAGATATCATTAACCTTATCTACAGCCATCACTACTGATAGCTGCTTAATGCCTACTTTGGAAGCTCTGCTGTTTGTGGAGGGGTGTGCAAACAAGAAGGTAGGGTGGAAAATAGTGGCATTTGGAGGAGCCCCCAACAGGTCTGTCTCACCCAACGGTCCAACCTCAAATTGCTGTTTGCGGATGGACCAAATTTCAGAGCCTCAACTGTATGTGCACCAAGAACTCATCAGTGGCCTGAGGTGATCTTGAATTAGTGATTTGCTTGTTGGATTTCACCATGATATTTAAATATAGATACATATGGAAGCAGTTTTTCAGAGTGATTTCCCAGGTGTCTTTAACAGCACAGGCAAGCACAGAAGAGGAGACAGGCTGTAACCCTTACTTGTTGTCATCAGCTTGTGTGTTATATTCCAGTAGCTCAGAAAAATGGTATCTTAATCAAATGTTGACAGTATCTGGTTATGATACTTTGTCTCACAAGCTTTATTCCTCTGCAGCAAATTCTGGGTCTATAAGAATGAATTCAAAACAGAAAGCAGTACTCTGCCTTAATTCCTTAGAAGAAAACATTGCTGTGTGCTCTGAAAAACTTTTCCTCCATCTAGTCTTTGGAAAAAGAGGTGACTTTGCTTGTATCGGTTTGTAGCAGTTACATCGCACCCCATTTCCCCACCTCCCCTAGAGAAGCCCCATAGCCAAAGGAGTGCTGTCACCTTTCAGTGTGGAGTGGAAGAACACTGTTCTGGTTTTTTTTCTGGAGTTCATGTGATCAAAAAGAGCGTTCATATAGGAGTACAAGTAACACTCTGGTCTGATTTACCACAATAAAGGGTATGACTTGTATTCTTTGTTGTACAGACTTATGTTGGTCTTATGTTGGTTCCACTTAATTGTCCTGCATGAGAAATCTGAGCAAATTCCTGGATGAAGGACTTGCTTTTGTTGCTCCTGTTTATAGTTAGGCTATCAGGCAGGTGGAGTACTCTTGTACTGTGGTGAATAAAGGAGAGTGTAGCATATCAGTTTGATCAGAAGTTGAGTCCTAAAGGCATTGGATAAGTAATAGGTATTTGTTTCCTCTTCTGACCTGAAAAAAGTCCTCCCTTTTATCTGGAAGTTGGCCTATGTTCCCTGTGACTGGATATGAAATTCAGAGTGAATGAGGAACTGAGAACCATGGTAGATGTGCAAGCGACTTCCCTTTAATGAGTCAGGTCTCTATAAAGATATAAAAATATCTTGTTGATTATGAGGTTTTTAGAAAGCTTATCTAATAAAGAATTCAGTCTAACTCGTGGAGAAAACTTTCATCCTTGTGTATTTTGTCTAGAACCCTTTTTCCTTCTGCGTGTGTTCTCTGACAGCACTCTGCCCATAGGAAGAAGTAGGGAGTAATGATTCATTGAGGTCTTAGACTGTAAAGAAGTTTAAAAAAAAAAAAAAACAACAAAAAATCTCCAACAAAACCCACAAAAGCAAAAGCTAGAAATATAGGCAGTATTTTTCCTACAGAGGCTCGTTGTCTGGAGTTTTTGTTTGAATAAAACACACTGGCTTTACAAACATTTGTCTCCATTATTGAGGTAGGAGCTCATGCTCCTTCTGGCCCTCTTGCCCTTGTTTTTAGCAGATTGTTCAGCTGGAGTGGGGTGGGCACACATACGTGTGGCTGTGCACACATGCTCCTGCCAGCCAAGACTGTGGATATTCAGCCTTCTGTAATTCATTATTTGTGCTGGTTTTCCCAGTAACAGCTGTGAAAATAATGTGCACAAAGAGTCTTCAAACCCTGCAGCCAGATGTCCTGCTTGTTTGAGCAAGAGCTGCTTTCTTTTTTTACTGAGGTCTCTGTTTAGTGAGTCAAGTAAAACTGAGTAGGATGGTAAACCTGTTGAAGATCTGCTATAAAGGCAAGCTGGTACCTGTAGTAAGTGTCTTTCTTGGCAGATAGCCTCGGCCTTGAGAGAACATGGTAAGGAGGTGCAGGGGAATATAGAGTTGTGTTGTTTTAACTGGAATATTCTCTTGTAATTGTTCTCCCAGGTTTTATGTTGTACATCCAAAAAAACACTCCATTAAATGATGACAGACTATTCAGATGGACAGATGAGGCTTAATATATACAAATGAATGTTCTTCAAGTGCACTTGACTTGCTGGACTTTCTACTACATCACTTACTGTGACTTGTAATATTGGCAGACCTCTGCTTGGCACTATTCACGCAGCTTTATTAATTTCTCAGTCCAACACTCAGATTACTCATGTACTAGTTCTTAACTAACTGAAACAGTTTGGGAATATGCGGTTTGCAGGAGGATGAGAAACAGAAGAGGGAAAGTAGAAGACTTATCGTGATACTGTGAGACATTTTCCTGCTTACTCATGCATGCAAACTGTTGCGGCAAATGATTGATTCCTTGTGTAGTCTTGTAAAGCAATCGTCTTGCCATGTGATAATTCACAACAGAGCTATTGCTAATGTTTTTAGTGATGGTGGCGTCACTGAGGGTGTGTTTGATGTTTGTGTCTGTGACACCGGTGAACCCAGCTGAGGGTAAGAGCTTCAGCTGTGCTGTGGACTTGAAAATCCAAGAAAGAAAGGTCAATATCCACTTTTCATCTTTTGCCTTGTGGATATTTCATGTTTTGGAGGCAGATGTGTGGAGCCTAAGGTAACAAGTTAGAGTTATTGCAGAATTATCTTGATTCCTTCCTCTTTGCTGCATTGCTTGAGATTTCAGGACACTCCATGTATTTTTCTTTACTTTCCCCCCTCCATTCCCCTTTCTCAGGTTGATTCCATTTTGCCCCCAATAGATGCATTTTGACTGTATTTGGAGTTACTGGGTCGCACAGTGTTTGGTGGTAATTGGTGATAATTTTGAGCCACCAGTTTGCCCAGTTATATTGAGTTGGAAAAAGTAATAACTGCTTCCTGAGTTGAGGTGGAGAGTTGTCACCTCCCTTTAGACATTGTGCAAGGCTGTGCCAGGAGCTCCATGTTTTAGCAGCGGTGCTCCTACTTGAGGCTGGCATTGGTGGCTGTTCCTGCTTGGTGGACAGGCAGCTCTGGAGTGAGCCGTGGATTCATCCAAGTGCAGTGCTCCTCATAAATCTCCTGGAGAAGGTGTTCTGGTCATTAGATCTCCCAGGAGGTTCTTCTGTATGCCCCTTGCTTCACTTGGCCCCATCTCTTCAGACTAGTTTACCTCCTGTACCGCTCAGGCTGTGCTTTTGGAAGTGGAACAATCTGCTTTCAACATTCATTTCTGGGGCTGGATTTCTAAGCTGGCACAGCCTTGGAAATACAGAAGTTATAAGGGCTGTGCCCAGAGGCCAATATTCTGCATCTTGAATAAGCAGAGCTGGAAATTTCACTTTTAATTTTTCCAACTGTTGCTGCCACTTCCACACTACAAAATGTTCTATTTCTCTATTTGGCTTTCTCATGATTTGTTTCTAGACAGTTCTTAAATAACTGAGATTTATGGAATGCTATAAACCCATTTAATTTAGACTTATTTATTATTATTATTGGAATATAATACAGTTTTTTGGGTCTCATATTTTCCAGCTCTTGTTATGTCTGACATGGAAAGTGCTGAACTGCTCTTGCAGAAGAGCTTGTTCTCACTGTCTCAGTAGACAATATATTGTTTCCCTTACTTTTCTCATGTGGGCTTTCCAATATCTTCCATGTAAATCCCAAAGAATATGCAAGATAGCATTTGATACTGTTAAGTAACAGCTCTTATGGTTGAAGAAGAGTTTTTCCAAGCTTTACTCATTAAAACTCAGAGTCTAAATAATTTTCATGAGGGTAAAATGGCTGAAGATGAAGATTAATGCTTTGGTTTGTTTCTCACAAATAGTTAATTATTTTTATTCCTCCTTTTCCTTTTAATTTTTTACAGGTTTGAGCTATCTGGAAAATGAAACCCTGGCTGCAGTTGATGTTCTTCCTTTGTGTTTTCCTGATCTGGCATACAGAAGCAGAGTTCTTTACCTCCATAGGTGTGAAAAAAAACAGTGCATGATGATGTGGTTATTGTGATTGCTAGAACTGTTAAAATTATCATCTGAAGCACACAGGTTTCTTCATGTGGCCTTGGTCAACACTGTCTCTATTAAGAAAAGCTGCTCTTCTGCAGCATCAAGGGCAATTTGCAGTTGGTTGACTTAGAGCACTGACCAACATGATTTAAATTTCTCTGGGGCCTCTGTCATTAAAATAAGATGAAGCCTGTGTTCTGTTAGGGTTTGTGCATCTGTTGTCTTGAACAGAACACACCACTTTGTGCTAAAAAGCTTAGTCCTGAATTTGAGTTATGAAAATAATTTAAGTGGTAAATATGTGAGGTTTTTTTCCACAGCAGTCGAAACCTCCTGTCCTCTCAATATGTTGGAGTTAGGTGTTAGAGGGAAAAATCAGTAATTCCCTTTCATGATGTGCTTTGCTTGGCCTGAGTGAATCCTAAAGAATTTGCATTGTAATAAATCTGTAACATAATTTGATTTTTATGACAATTTAGCTCATGTGTTCTAATAAGATACAACCATGTATGAGTATGGTAGAGCTTCAAAGCCCAAACTGAGTTTTTTGCTGTTAATTGGTTTTACGTTTTTCTGTTGAGCAGTTTGGGGACTTCCCCTCCAGAAGGGCATTAGAGGCTGGTTAACTATACCACTGGCTGTTCTCCAGAATGTCCTTTGATCACTGGAGCTGTTTCTGAATGGCAAAACTCAGAACTCCTGGTTCTGCACACTGTGTGGAACTGCTCAGCCGAAGTCCTACTGCCAACCTCCTCACGTGCCTTGTGGCTGGCTGAACAATATTTAACTTCATGTGTTTTATTTGCTTCTGATTTTTCTAAGTAGTGTTTTATACAAAGCTTCCATGAAGGATCCCCTTCTCTTTGCATTTACTTATTTCTGAACCTTTCCTAACTCTGAAAATAGCACATCCTGATGCCTTCTATTTCCTTAATTCATAATTACTTTGGAATGCTGGAGCTGTGGTTGCATTTATGGACCTCCTCATGCTCTTTCAGTTTGGGCTTTGAAAAGCCAAGTTTGTCATAGCAATTAGAACTGATACGTTAGCAATTTCCACTAATACTAATCAGGAGAGTGTGTGTGAGTCTATGAACATTAGTCTGAAATTCCTCTCTGCATAATGTTGTTTCCGCAGTTACCCATATTGTAAAACTGTAACTTTAAAGGATGCCAGTGATTACAGTAATAATTTGTTAGTGTGACCTAATCTGTATCCATATGTAGAACAGATGCTTTGGCGACCATTTGGATCTTTTGTTGCTTTGTTTCCATAGCTGTATGAATGTCAAACCTTTCTTTTAATTGTCTTGCATGCACTGGTAATACTAAAAGTAATTCAGAGGCAGAGGAAGGGTCAGAGCAAAGCTGCATGAGCTGTTGAAGCTGGGACTTTAAAAGCACCTTGAAGCATTTGAATGCCAGACCTGTGTCTTAATAGCTTTTGTGGTTTACAGGCACTGAAGTGCATACTCTTAATTTGTCTGTTTGTGATGGTTTTTATAGCCTTGGAGCATTTAAGGTTTGCCTTCTATGCACTTGGTAATTGTTACTTTTTTAGATCTGATGAAATTTGCTCCTCTTTTTAGGTCAAATGACAGACCTGATTTATGCAGAGAAGGACTTGATGCAGTCTTTACAGGAATATATCCAAGCAGAAGAGAAAAAGCTCTCTCAGATTAAAAGGTAGGGAAGATTTGTATAATGAAGGGTGACAAAATGGCTGATTTGTGTTCAATCAGATCCCACCTTTGTCACCACTCTCTGATGCTAAATCTTGTTGGTATTTCCTCAGTAGATAATCATAGGGAGAGGATAGGTACTAACTTGGTTTAATTCCCATTAAGGGTCCCTGCTTCAGATATCACTTAGAATTTGCTTCTTTAGAAATGGTGCCCTGGTGGGCTCTCCTCACTTTGCTCTGTCCTTGTACCATCACAGCACTCCTGCAGAGAGGACACATCAGAGTCCTATCAGGAGTCTTGTCATGAGAGCTGAATGCTTCTGTGTGCCAGTGCTGCCTGTTGTTTTGTGCCATCGGCCCTGCTTACAAGAGCCAAGTGTGCCAGTGGTATTTACCAGAACTCTGGGTTCCTTCCTGTGTTGGCTTTGCCCTCAGGGACAGTTATCCTGCCTTGTTCTCTTCAGGTGCTAGGGTGGCTGCAGCACATCTCTGATGTTATCTGGATTGCTTGGATCACTTGAAAGGCTCTAGATGACAACTGATACTTTGTGTCACTTAGGAAGATTGTTACTTCTTGTCTAACCAAAAGCAATATATACTAGGGTGTGACAGGAGGATAGTCTAAATGAGGTCCAGGTTCAGAAGAGCCAAGTGCCTCAAGAAGGCTTTCCAAAGAGCTTTTGAACTCGAGGCTGTGTGTGTCAATCTGACCTTCTTTTGGGAGTGTTGGATGAGAATAGCGCTATGGAGTAGTGAAATGGTAGGAATTCTGGTCACATATACACAAAATGTTCTTTTCTTGAAAAGCTGCCCTTTGGAGGCAAAGCAATATCCTCTTGGAGGTATTGGTAAAGAGAATATCTATTCAATCTATGAATAAACAGGTATTTTAAAGGCTCATTGCAACTGAGATGCATGCTTGCTGAAGTTTGGTTTAAAATACTAAGCAGGGAAATATTTTCCCTTTGAAAGAGACTATTGTAATTAAAAAGTGTCCACTTTGTCCTTGTGAATTTGAGAGGTTGAAAGCTAGTTTTGACAGCAAAAGCGGCAATAATTTAATCTAGATGTGTAATGAGCATGATTTAAGAAGGAAGATGTGCATTCATAAATTGTTCTCAGGCTGAGGTGCACACTTGTCATTCCAGCTGGGCTGAAAAAATGGATGTACTGACCAGCAAATCAGCCTCTGATCCAGAAGGGTATCTGGCACACCCTGTAAATGCATATAAGCTTGTGAAACGTTTGAATACTGACTGGCTTGAATTGGAAAACCTGGTTCTTCAGGATACAACAAGTGGTAAGGAGTTACAGGGGACTGCTGTTGGGAGGCAGCCTTGTGTTCTGGGAAACCAAAACTTGGCTGTGGTTTAAATATTATTGCCAAGTTTGTTTAAAAAGCAGCTAAGGACTTGCCTTGTGTGTACTGATGACCCAAGTGAGTGAAACTTGCAAAACTGAAACACATCTCAGTCAAGACTCAGAAACTTTTATTTAGGGGTAAAGGGAGAATGGGATATGTTTAAAGCTGTGATGGTAACTGTTGAGTGTTATGTTCTCCTGTATATAAACTACTTCATTTGCTTTCCCAGTCTGTTGCTTCTCTTGATGATCATTGTTTTTGACCATGTTGATCAGAGAATAAGATTAAGAATCAATATGAGTCCCATGCTGAACTGGTGGAGAAATTTGTATCAAGCCCCAGCATTAGAGCTGGCAGATGTACTCTGTCAAAAACCAGGATAATATATGGTTGCTATCTCTAAATTTATCCTTCTAAATCAAATGCTTCCAGTACTAATTCTTGGATTTGCATGATTTTGTGTCTGCCTGAATTTGCTTGCATACCTTTTTTAAATGGAGGCTTATTTTTACTGGAATCTTGGTAAGTGAGGGAGAGGTAATTATGTTTTTCAGGCAGAACACCACATGGTTTCCCTTTCTACTCTGCATATGCTAAGGTTTAGGTACTTGAGAGTTTTTTCCAGGCAAGGCTTTTATTACCTTTTGGAAAAGTTATCCTAAATGGAAATAAAATACTGAAGTGTATTGAATACTTTTGTCACTAATTCTTTTTCTAAAGACTTCTTTTTCCAGTTTGGCTTGCTGTATGACTGGAAGTGGTTGAGCTGTTTGCTTCCAGTTGATGGCTTCTTCTTCTGCCCAACCAGTGTGCTATGTAACCGTGATATGTTTGCCTAGTACATTTAATTTTATTTCTGAATATCACCTGGTTTTACTTGTCAGTCTTTACTCTCACTGAGTAAGGCCCTACGCTAGTGAGAGGATTCTGAATCAGGGTCTCTGTCCCTGGAACTAAGACTTGAAAAGCTCTTATGGCTTTAGAGATTGGAATACAGAGTTGGAGATCATTGACCAGTACTACAACCTAAAATCAGTTATCTCTATGGGTATTGCAGGAGATCTGATGAAAGTTTTCATATCAGAAAGAGACATTACATGAAAATGAAGATCATATATTCACATTGTACATCAGTAATTGTGTGGCATAAGAAAATTGAGGAGTTTAGCTATTTATCCCATATTTTTTACTCATGAGCCATATTTAGTGAAAAGAGACAGAAAACAATGTGTTTATAACTTTTGAGCCTAATAAGAGGCTTTACATCTGGATTATTTGAAGCTCGATTCTCAAGCCAGAGCAGATGTTTCCTCTTTGTGTCAATCTTGTACTGATACTTATTCAAGCTCTGGAAGTAACACTTTTCCCTTCTACTGCAAAGGCTTTATTGCAAATCTTACAATGCAGCGTCAGTTTTTTCCAACTGAAGAAGATGAGACTGGAGCAGCAAAGGCTCTGATGCGCCTGCAGGACACCTATAAACTGGATCCTGAAACCCTCTCTCGAGGGAATTTGCCAGGTAAGTGCACCAAGGTCTCCTCGGCTTTAACAGGAAGTCAAACTCTCTCCACAAGTCCTTTATGATATGAGGATTAACTGTTTTTGCCGCAGATGTTTCAGAAAATTTCAAGAGATACTGGGATGTCTGATTATTAGCTGAGTCCTGATGAATGTTTGTTGCTGCTACTTATGAGACACCTGCTGAAATAGGTTATGGTGGCTACCAATATGATGTTTACAAACTGAATAGGCTTCATTGGTGTGTGGGTAGATGAGCTGACTCAATGTTTTTAGCTATTGTAAGTATTAATAGCCATTAATAATTAACTAAATTTTAAGTCTTATCTGTGCATCTTCTGAGCTGGAGCAACTGGAAATCAGTGCAGTCACCCTCAAGTGGATACCAGTTTGTTTAAATAAACATCAACTTGCTTATGCACAAATACAGATTTACAGCAAAGAGAAACAAGCTGCCTGTGCATGTAGTCAGGCATCTCTGATCATCTAACAGTGTCAGTCTGTAGATTAGGTGAAATCTGTTAAGATATTAGTCTGTTCTTCCTTTGTCTACAACAGAAAACACAATTGCTTACCACTGTAACTTCTGTTAAACTTGTCTTTGTTTCCAAAGGAATGAATTAGAATAAAATTAAGATAGAGTTTAATTCTGATGGTAATCACTTTAGTACTGAACTTGAAATATTGTCAAAGAATTGTATCTTAGTAACATTTTTGGATTATAAAAGTGTATATTTACAGATGCTTCTCAATGTGTCCCATGTATTTAAGACAAAGGTGCTTCTCTGTGGATTGCTGAAAGCTATCTTTTTTGTTTTTAGGAACAAAATATAGATCCTTCCTGACAGTTGGTGATTGCTTTGGTATGGGGAAGACAGCCTACAATGACGGGGACTATTATCACACTGTGCTCTGGATGGAGCAGGCCTTAAAACAGCATGATGAGGGGGAGGATACAACAGTCAGCAAAGTAGAGATCCTAGATTATCTCAGCTATGCTGTTTTCCAGTTTGGGGATTTGCACAGAGCCGTGGAGCTCACCAGACGGCTGTTATCCCTTGGTAAGAACAAAGACCACATTATTTCAGCTAGGGAGTGCTGCCAGCAGCAGAGCTGAGAACAGTCGTGGCCTATCCACATTGGTGAGCTGGACTGGAAAGGATAGCGTGACAGATGACATTATAATAAATGTGGGTCTGGGAAAAAAGTCTATTTATACATGAAGTATCTTTAGCAAGCTGTCTTACAGTCCATGCTGTTGTTACTCAAGGCCCTGGTGTGTCTGACTGCATTCACTACCTGTGTGCTTTGCTGGAGTGTACTAAGGTGCTGTGTTTGGTTAAAGCCTTGCTTGTCTCAAGTGGAGATCAAGGCTACCACAGATGTCGGCAGTGCTGCACCTTCTATTGTCCTATTGACTTTACCTATGCCTCTTTATTCCTCGCTGTGGGTACTCTTGGATGCTGGAATACTTTGCCTGAGATCTTACAGTATTTATTTCTGAATATTTGGAACAAACTGAGTTTCTTAAAGCCTCCTTTTATTTTTGGACTGTTTCTAGCTTTCTCTTGAGTAAGCAAATAAGCTTCCTATCCAGTTTTGCCTGCTTCCTGCATTGGAAAGGTCTGTCCTAATTTAGAATAAACATTACTTAGTTAAGTGTTTGATGGGCTTTTAATGAGCTATGGTTCTTAGTTTTGATATTAGCAGCATCCTGAGTGGGTGAAACCTTTTAATTGAGAAACATTTATTAGTCTAATTTCTGCAAAACTAGAATTCTTAAATTAAAATTAACAAGAATATGAGTATGTATCAAATCTAGCTCCCTCTGCAGTGGGGTTTAGCATTGATAGCAGAATGCAAAACCTTATCAGCAGCAACCAGTTGAATACACTTGGCAGTCCCCTCTGAAAGCAGCAGCTTCTTCTGTCTGGGCTCAGCTTTCCTATCTGGCCACTATTAGCCTGTGCTCTAACGAGTGGTGACTGGAGTTGACTAGGTGACTAGGGTTGGTTCCACAACATAAACACAGTAAAGTTGGGAAGGCTGAAAGGGAAAGAATCTGTTGTAGGTAGTAGCATCCAGAAACACACATGAACAAGGAATTGTTCCTTATTGTTCTAGATACCTATCTAGAGTAAAGATCTATTGATGATATTTATTGATTCATACCAACATCATTAATAAATCACGAATATGTCCAAAGATGCTAGTGATCCAGGCTTCCTCCCATATAACCCTGTTATAGCTACAGATGGATGATGTAGGTGGGCTCAGAACTTCCAAACCTGAGAGAAGTCTTTGGGACTTAAGACTGTGGCTGGATTCCACCACACTACTTGATTGAAGTGTGCTTGTGCAGTGTGGGTGAGGAGCATAGTGGAAAGGAGAGGTACAGCAAGTAGGCTACCTTGGTTTGTGCTCGTGAGCTCTGGTGATCTGCTTATCTTGGATAGAAATGATCTGAAAAGTTGAGAGAAAAGGAGGAATGTGGAGAACAAAAACTTCTATTCTTTTTCTTGGAATGCAAGTTTTATGATGGGTTGTTCCAGAAAGGATATCCTGTGTGCATCTCTCCTTTGTGAAGATAGAAACTTTGCAGTGGTGATTTTCAGGGCAGACTGAAGCCAATACCTTTGTTTGCCTGATAGTGCTTTAGGAAGGGAAGAATTGTTGCTGTCTTGATACAGGGACTTGCTTGTACTAACAGTTCCTGAGTCTGCAAAAATCACAGCTTCTGTCTGTCTTTCTTCCAATGAAGACAGCACTCATGAGAGAGCAGGCAGTAATCTGCGGTATTTTGAGAAGCTGATGGAGAAGGAAAGAGAGGAGAAGGAGAAAAAGTCAGTAAACAAGACTGTGACAACCACAGAAACCGTGGTGCAAAGTGGAGCCTATGAGAGGCCTCTTGACTACTTGCCAGAGCGTGATATCTATGAAGCGCTTTGCCGAGGTGAAGGGGTGAAAATGGTAAGAGACAAGAATTTCCTGACTATGCTGCCTTTGCATAAGGGTGGTCAAGCTAAGTGGGAGATACCATATTTTTTCTTCTGTGAAGCTCTTTTTTTAAGAAAAATTTAGGTTTGGTTCTGAACAGGCTGAGATTTTTACCTTATATCTTGGCTTCTCAATCTTCAGCTGTTATATACAAGCAATTCTTAGCTGTGTCTCTTAAAGGTTATGGAAAACTGTTTCCCCTCAGTCTGTCTACTCAGCTTTGTTAAAGTCAGCTTTACAGATACAAAAGGAGGCTTTTTCCCCTGAGAGCTGATTATGCTTTACCACATTCTGGTAATCACATTATTCCTTCCCTTTTGCATCTTGGACATGTTCTTCTGGAGTGACTATTTTGACCAAGTGATTTCCAGTATGTCTCAACAAACATGGCTTCAAATCTTAGTCCAGAGAAAATAATTAATTTATTTAATCTGTATAGTCTTAATTAAAAGAACCAGGCTTTTTTTACAGACACTGCTTGTGTAGTTCTTAATCTGTAACCTATTATGATTTAATTCCCCTGAAGTTTAGTGTTTCAGATGTGGTATCTGGAACAGGATATCTTGTTTTTAATTGCAGTAAATTGCTCTTATAAACAACAGTGATTATCTTGTTTACATCTTGTATTTTCTGGTCGCCTGATGGCTTTTACAATGTGTGTGGAATGAAGCTCATCTTCTTGTCTTGTCTGTTTGAAGTTCAAGAAAAGTGTTTGAGCAGACAGTGCTTTGTTTGGTGTTTTGTTTCAGACACCTCGAAGACAAAAAAGGCTGTTTTGTCGGTACCATGATGGAAACAGAAACCCTCATCTGCTCATAGCTCCCTTTAAAGAAGAAGATGAATGGGACAGTCCTCATATTGTGCGATACTATGATGTCATGTCTGATGATGAAATAGAGAAAATTAAACAACTAGCTAAGCCCAGAGTAAGTTTCCCTTTCTCCATCTCACTAATGACCGCTAATTCCATGCTTCAGTCCCTGTTAGCAAGCACTAGGCAAAAATTTGAAAGATCTGGTTTCATACTACAGATGATACACTGCAGCTCTGAGCCTAAAGGGAATGATTTTGAAACTGCCTGGTGATGTAGGACCATAAAGCCCAGGCTCCCAAAGGTATTTATACATTGTTGCACTTAATTATGCAAAATTCTCAGTAAATGGCTTAGAAAGCTTTAAGAAATTAGAGACTAGACTTGAAAAGTTAAATGGCTGCCTTAAAATAATAGGAGTAGGTGTGCAGTATGCGTTAAATCTGCCTTTTGAACTGGAACTAAAATGAAATTTTAAAAGCCCCAATTTCAACAGAAGTAGAAAAAAAATTAAGTTGTGCTAGAATAATATCTAGAGGTTTGGGTGTTTGTTTTTTTGTGTATCCTAGAATCCACTGCTTCTGTTCTAAACCAAAGGTGTTCCCTGTTACTCATGGTATGAGTTGTGGTGACTCTGCACACAATAAAAAAAGCAGCTACCTCATGCAAAGCTAGTAATTATCCATTTTTTCTGGAGGTGGAATTTTCTGGCAAAAAGTAGTATGGCAGTGTGATAGTAGTAGATGCCCCCTTAGATTTTGTGTCAAGCCTGAACAGATCTTTGCTTATAGAGGAATGGTTCATATTGACACTCTTCAGGCTACCGCTATGAAATATGGTACTAAAATTTCAGTGAAGATTTACCCTTCTGTAAGTATTTCTAAATGTAAGCATAAATAGTTGGAAACAGATTGAGAAACTGATGCTTCCCAAGATCATTAATAATTTAGGATGTTTGTGGAGCTGGTCTTCTATGACTACCAGCCAACTATGGAAGTGTTGGCTGAACACTCCTGTCTCAGTGAGGATTCTCACCTCCCTAAATGGAAAATTTTCCTATTAGATCATAGTAGAAAACTTCAAGAGCTTCAGATAAAATGGAAGCATTCACATAGAGCATATCACTTAATCTATTTTATCAAATAAAGCACTGTCTAAAGACAGCTTTTTTTTTGTTTCTCCTTTTTATTCAAAATTTTATAGAAAGGCTTAATTCTTGGTCTCTGAATTTTGCATGTATTACTAATGTTAGAGGAATTTTTCATATTATCTATGTAGTGTAGAACTGCAGTCAGTCCCTAGAAGAGTAGGTAAACATTATAGCCATAAGATTCAGATGAAAATTGTCAGTTTAAAAAAGCAACCATTTTCTTATTAGTTGTTTTTTCTAAACCTATGTATAGCTCAGCTGCAAGAATAACTTTAAATTCTGCAGTACTACTGAAAGAATGGAAAATGCAAGTCCTGTGATGAGATGGTCCTTAATAAATACAGCTTAATTTTAGCCTGGAAGTTTTAGTCAGTAATCATGGAAGCTTTCAGACAAAACTGTGAAGTGTTATTTTATTTTAGGCTGAGAAAGAGCCACCTTCTTTATTCTAAAATGTATTTTCAAGAAGCTTTTACTTTTGAGTCCAAGCTCTTCAACATTATCTGCAGTTTACACTTGCCAATACTCTTTGTAGAGCAAGAACATCTGTATGTGATTGGGAGTAGCTGCAGTTGAGTTGCTTTTTATGCTTGTTTTGCAAAATGCAATCACTGTTATTCCACTTCCAAAAAGTAGATCCAGCTTTTCAGGCAATCCATCAGAACTGGGTGGGGAGGGTCAAGAAAATTCTGAGCTCTATTGATGTGGATAGTATTGAGGCAGGTCCACTATAATAGTATGAGAACCATATTCCCAAAATTCGTAATGTTACCTGCAAGCCAGGAATGTGTGAACAGGCAAGAATATGGCATGAAGTGGGGAGCCATGGATATCAGAGCTCATGCTGCAGAGTTTAGCAGTGCAGAATTTTGGAAGGAAATAACCATGGAGAGCTTGCTAAACTAAATAGACTCTGAAACAGTTAGTGAGGCTTCTGACCAATGAAGGGTTTTACAATGATTTTTGAAAGCAAATGCCTCTTACAAGGCTGATTTCTCCACCCTGAGAGAGGAAATCTCACGTTTTTCAATTACTTATACCAGATGAGATGTAGATTGTGTGTCTTAAATGGAGAAACCTACCTCTCAGAGCAGATAGGGAATAATATCAAAGCAGTCAGGCTTTTATTTAGATCATATGCTAAGTGCAGAAATCAAGCAAGCATACGCAAGCTTGAAAATGGCAGCAGAATGAAAAGTTTGGGAAGCAAAATATATATTCCCAAAGCTATGCTTCACAGTACCAGTGAAGAACACCATTCAGTCAGCCTGACTCTTCTATTATAATTTATACAGGCAAAATCTGGAACAAAATAACAGTGAGTCAGAATTACAGCAACAGCTGTGCCAAGAACACTTGTATAGGGACAAGATGGCTGACATGGAGTGTTGAGGAAAAATGAAGGAAATAAAGACTGCATTCTCTGAAGAAGATGCAAATAAAAAGGTTTTCTATGACCTCTAATTAGGTGGCAGAAAAGAGGGATGATTTAGAGTGTGTATAGTTAGCAGGAGTTAAATTTAAATGTGGTCTGAGTTTACACTGAAAGAAAGGAGTGTCCCAGTTCTTGTTCTCTGCTGCAAGAATGAAACCAAAATGAGCTGGTGTATTGTTAGCAGTCATCTGTCACTCTGACACTACAGCAAACTTTATCAGTTTTGCCAAGTTCAATTTTTTTTCCTACTGATCTGGTGGTATGGCCTATATGTGATGATATTCACTGTTTAAAATGTATAGGTGTGCTGTGCTCTTGCAGAGTTAGATGTAATCATGTCATCTTGTAATAACATCTCACACTGTCTCAGAGCTAGATGTTCCAGACATCTTTCAGCTGGAAAATTTGAGCATGGGAATTTTGAGAGTTGTCCTTGGGAATTTACTACCACTGGGGATTTGCTTGTGCCATAATTTGTAACTCATTCTCTTTAAGTTTTCATTTGTTATTTTACATCTAAGAATGAGGTTGGGTTTCTAGTCCACATGAGGAGCAGACTTGTTAAATTCATGCACTATCCAATGATTTTCTCTTTGCCAGGAACTTGGACATCATATGTTGTTAACTTTTGTTGTTGTTCCCTCTCACTAATATTGACTCCAGCTGTTTAAAAAAAGTGCCTTCAAAACCTGTTCAGCAAGCAGCTCATGGATTTAATCAATATCATGGCTTGTGCAGTTCATCAGACTCTTTTTCCATGATCAAATGCAGGTGGTGGATTATACTTTTATTTCTGCATGTGTTGTTTTAGCATGAAATCAGATCATAGTCCAGGTTGAAGCTCTTTCATCCAGTGAGGTATTGAAGTTGGACAAATCAGGTGCTGCTTTTGGTAAGATGCAAGAAATTTTCTATCCTGTAGCTGATGTGTTTCTTCCCCCTTGGGATTTTTTTTGTCACAGCTGGCAAGAGCCACAGTACGTGATCCCAAAACTGGTGTCCTTACAGTGGCTAGCTACAGAGTATCCAAGAGGTAAGCAGAGAGGAGTTGAGCTTTAAGGTTTTTGTGCTTAACAGCTATTGTTTGCTACCTACTGTGTCTGAAAACTTGAAGTGCTTGGCATATAACCAAAGCTTCCCCAACAAATGCATGGACATCTAGCCATCTGACAAAGGGCAGAAGAATCCTTCTGCCTTAGGAAATGTGATGTGGTGATTGGTATTGTAAAATAATGTGTTGCTATCCTTCCTGTAGCTCATGGTTGGAAGAAAATGATGATCCTGTTGTGGCCAAGGTGAATCAGCGAATGCAGCAGATCACAGGGTTAACAGTGAAAACAGCTGAGCTCTTGCAGGTTGGTGCACTGGCTTCGTCATGGTGGAATTAGCTGCTGATTGGGGTGATCTGGTGCAGATGGATGCTTTCCCTGTGTGTGCCAGACAGAGAAGGGTGGGGATATCAAAACAATATAAGATAACTTCATTTGAAGGAATTTGAGATTTACCAGTTTGTTTTGAGGGATATGCTTCCTGCTTATTTTTCAAGTCTGCAAAAGTTTATTCTCTGTCCTAGTTCAATTTTTCTAAGACCCAAATATTTTTTGTAGTCCTGCTATAGTCTCATACATGAATTCTCATCTCTGGATGGCTGTTGGGGAGAAGAGTGCCAGTAGTACAGCACTGCCAGAATAGCTGTACGTTAGCCTATTCACTGTTTCTTTTCCTTCATGCTCCTTGAATTCCTGTTTCAGAGCCTGATTGAAATATTCTTGATTACAGGCTATCCATAGAAACCAGGTAATTGTGTAATAATGATCTGGGAGACACATTAAGTACAGCCTCAGAGTAACTATGTTACATGATCATAAAGTAAGTGAAGAGGTGCTTTTAAGTTAATTTTCTGTGCTCCTGGAGGGGCATTGGTGTGTAACAGATCATACATGAGTGGCACAGAGTTTAGTACTGTCCCCTAGGCTGGACCCACTGGGAGTTGCACACGTTCATCTGCTTTTCCTTCTGAGGAAGGAAGCAAAAATGTGGTGGAACTACTGCTGCTGAATGTTTAACAGCCTGTTGTAGTGATAAGTACAAACTCTCAAACTACAAAAGGGAAAAAGCACTCAAGTTGTTCCTCAACTGACCTCAGTTCCAGCAGTCTACAAATAAATTAAGTGTACTATAGATAATCTTGCCACAAAGTGCTGTTTCTCCGAGCATGCTCTGGATTTCTGAGAGTAAGTGCTATTCTGCAGCAGTCACATGCAGTTCAGTAGATATTTATGTGCTTCCTTCTTCCATGCTGTAGGTTGCCAACTATGGAATGGGAGGGCAGTATGAGCCACACTTTGATTTTTCTAGGGTAAGATCACACTTGCAATTATTTCTTAGTGGGGTGGGGAGGAGGGAACATTTTAGTCTGAGAGAACTTTTGAAAATGTTTTCTGTTAGAGTATTTAATATGTAGCCCTGTTGCATGGATGGATTATGATTTCTGAAAAGCCTTTGCACTGCCTTCTCTGATGCTGAAAGTTCAAGAGAATAATGAACAAATCTCCCTGCTTACCTCTGGGATCTTGATTCCTTATACAGTACAGAGACACTAAAAGAGTCATGCAGCACTTGAATGTGCTCTTTGCATTTGTAAATTTGTTTTATTTATAAACTGAGATCTGCTAGCTCTGGGTTATGAGTCTGCCTCGTTCCATTAGGCTTCTGAGTTCAGTGATGTTGTCCAAACCCTGCTTTGCTGGGTGCTTGAAAGCATTTTGTGGGAGCTGACTGAGGAGGAGATAACTTTCCACCTTCCTTCCGAAAAGTAAACATTATGGAAATCCTCATAGTTGTGCAGCCCTACTGACAGACTTCTGAGAGTGGCTGCAGCACTGGGGTCTGAAAAGAGTTCCCTGCATTAGTGTTGAGGATAGTGCTCCAGTACAGGTGGATGTACAGGCAGTAGTGCTGGGTCTTCATGAGGCACTAGAGGGCTCTACCTGGCAAAGAGCAGCTCTGGTTTGCTACTGGAGAAAAGAAGAGTAGATTATTAATAATTACTCTAAACAAGTTCATAGATGTGCTAAGCATACTGAAGAGATGTGGTGACTGGTAACTTGAAATATAAAATCCATGTGATGCCTTGGTTTCTGTGGTATTTCAATGGGATCTGGCATAATTCAGATTGTCCTAGTGGTTTTACCTGGTAGGAGGGATTGCTGCAGCCAGAACACTCACCCAATAATTGAGGGCAGAATTGAAGCCACTCAGCAGTGTTTAAAAAAATAAATTCCAATTTTCAACACTGTGGAAGCTTGTATTCGTTAGCTTTGGCCCATTCTGAGAATTTTCCTCTTAACTTCAAGTCTGATTAGTTTCCTGAGTTGAGCAAATGCTCTTAAATTTTCTTCAAAGCCTTTGGACTCAAGGACCTCAGACATCAAATTGGCCACTGTGAACTTGACTTTTGGATTTAGAGCTGGAGCACAGCTCCACTTGGAACATAACCTTGGCTGCAGTTGTCAGCTGAGGCAAGGCAATTGCAGAGGTTGCTACAGTTTTGGTCTGGTCCTGAAGGCTCTCTGTGCATCATCACAGTTTTTGTATTGAAATAGAGGTGCTGCTGTGTGTCCCCAGCTTCTGATCAGTGTTGAAGCTTTTTGTTCCCTTGCAGTTCTTAAACAGAGGCACTTCAGTAGCTGCCTATTACAACTTGGAGATTTTACTGGTTGTTCAAGTTAGATTTTTGCTGTTGAAGTTCAGAAATTCATGGTTGGACCTGGGTTTCACAGCAGTGACAGTAACCAGGGAATTCCCTGTATCTCAGTGTTCTTATGTTGACTTTTTTGGATTGGATTTGCATATTCACGTTTTGGGGGTTTTATGAACGCATTTCAGGAAAGACCACCTGCTTCAAGCAGATTTAACTACAACATATGGTCACTGTCGTTTTCCTTGCTGTTTGTCTTTTTCAATACTGATTTATTGTTGTCTTTAAATGTTGAACATTTTTGCAAGGGAAAAATGCACCTTGATGTCTCCTGACTGGAATGACTTCCTGACTATTAGCAATGTAAATAAATTTCTAATTTCACTTTTTGAAGGCAAGGAAGACACTGGTATTCTAGATGTTCTAGACACTGGCACTAGTGTGATCTCAGCTTCAACAAATGAAACTCCATGTTTTTTACAGACTAAAGACAATTTGATCTTTTTGATGTGGTCTTTAGTCCTAGACAGGCAACCACCTGAAACTACTCTATAGTTTTGTCTGCTGTCAAAACATGCATTTGCCCTTCTCATGACAGTATTTCTTCGAGTTGCTACATTTACAAGAATCTGTGTTATCTAAAGCCCACTGAAGATTATTTTTTTGTATTCATGTCAGTTGTTGACTTTGGATCAGTGCCCAGAACAATAATGGCCTGTTGTTGACCTTACTTGGATAACATCTGTGCCACAGGCCTTCAAGGCATTACTTCTATTGTCCCTTGTTCAGTGCGACTTCTTATCACATCCAGGTGATCTGTGCATGCAGCTGTACACCATGGCTGCAACTTGTGATGGCTTTAATGTTGTAATGGCCCTGTATCAGTTGTTCCGTTTCAATTCTAACCCTTTAAATTGGGCTTGAGGATCTCTGCAGAGCTGCACATACGTAGCTCTGGTGAGAGCCTGTTTGGAACCCGGGTTAAAGTTGTTGTCTATTGCAGCGACCCTTTGACAGCACACTCAAATCGGAAGGAAATAGGCTAGCGACGTTTCTTAACTATGTAAGTATCTCTGTCTGTCTACTGTCTGTGAGCTCGAAATTTGCAGTTATTCTCATTTAATTTTATAGAAAGATGAGCCAGATGCTTTCAAGCGGTTAGGGACTGGAAATCGTGTGGCCACTTTTTTAAACTATGTAAGTATGATCCTTTATGTGTTCAGTCTTACTTTAGCAGCATCTTTTTACAGTTTGTGCAGTTTTGTAGAGGTTTCCTGGTGTCTGGCAATAGGGATTTCTTTATTCTTGCAAGAATCAGGTGCTGTCCCATTTGTATTGATAGAATTTTGGTGGTATTTAACCTCAGAACAGAAAATTTGAATGTAGGACCCATCTTCTCGTTTTGGCCACTTTGCTATGGAATCTTCTACTTAATTTGATTCCATGGGGGGAGAGAAGACTTTGGCTTATTTCTTAGAGGAAAATACTTGGGGTACTCATGTGGTATGCTTTTGGAGAACTTGACTATCAGCCACTTAATGTGAGACAGTCATATTTTTTCCCCCACGGTAGAAAAAAACACACAGCACGTGATGACAGCATGTGATGTTGTGGTCTGTCGTCCTCTTCCTCAGCTGTGTGGCAAAGCCAGAGTTGCTCAGTTGCTCATCACAGCTGCTGCTTCAACAAATGGAGGGAGGCAGAGCTGATAAACTTGGTGCAGCTAGGTTTCAAATCTACAAGTGCAGATTTGAAAGATTCATTAGTTGCATGCATTATATAGCCCATAGACCATGTACACTGGAATCCTAAACATAGCTGCCACTGGGAATAATGGCCTTGTTTCCACAGTAGTCTTCTGACACTATCTTATCTATAAGCCTATACCCACTATATTTTTAGGATCACTTCATTTTCTGTGTTTAAGATCTGAGTGATATAACTTAAGTATTTTGTCACAGAATTTTAAATTTGATGGCTAACCTCATATTTTGAGAGTGAAATACAGCTCAAAACGGAACCAGGAACACTTTCAACTTGGTATGGCAGGAAGGGATATAATCTTCAAAACAAGAATTGGATTAAGATGGGTTGCTGTGAAATATTCTGCTGTAAATAGATTTTGATTTTAAATTGAGTCAATCTTTATTTTGTTTGCTTCTCAGAATTTTGAATGAGCTTTGATTTAGAAGGAACAATGCACATCATCTCTGCCAGTTGTACATGGTCAAAGGCAATTTGCCCTTGTTTGTCCAATATAGAACACATATCATACATATACCAACACCTTTACTAAAAAGAGTAGTTGTGTGGCTAAGACATGTATATTAACTTGTGAGGCTGCATACACGTTTTCTAGTTGTAAGGGTCAAAAACCTGTGCATCTGATGCCCTTTTATTGTACCAAGCAGGAGGACAACAAAGTGGTTACAACATCTGCTTTAAACAGAAATCCAAGTTACAGTAAGGATTGCAAGAACTTGGGGAGTGTATTAATAGTAGTTTTTAAATTTGGTGGGAGCTGAATCTGACTGAAATTTGGTTTGTGTAGTTTTTGAAGTGGTTGACCAAGATGTATAAACTAAATTATGAAAATGAGTTCCAAACGCATGGTTTCAATTTGAGGAAATGTGTTTTAACAGATGCTTCTTTTCCTAATTGGATCATAAAATGGAATGAAATTCTTGAAAACAGCTTACTCTGAAGTCCTCTCTCTTGTTCTAGAGTGTTAGCTTATTAACATTGCAGGTACACTGTGGACACACACATTTAGAAAGCTAGGGAATTACAGCTTGGAAATCCTTTTCAGGCCTGGATTTCTCCTGACTATCAGGTCCATTCCCAGGCTGACAAGCTGACTACAGCTTTAGTTAGGGAGGAAGTCCCCCAGGGTGATAATATGGTGAAAAACAGAGTGGAATTCATAATAAAAATTAACACCTGGTGTCTTTCCCATGGAATACATCCTGAGGTATTGTCCCAAGGATGTTTTTCCCAATTGTCCAATGAACTACTGTCCTGTCCTAGCTGCATGTAATGCACTTTAAATATGGGTTCTCCGTACAATAAAGTTAGCCTTTTTTCCCCCAAAAAAGTTCGTGTGTGTTGCTGTCTTTTCTCTCTTTGCAGCACAGTAACCACAGTACACAACTTCTAGTGGCCTTTTGAAATAGAGAATACATAATCTAGGAAATATATCTCTAGATGTACATAATCTGGGCAAAAGCCTTCAGCTGAAATAAAATTCTTCAACAGCAGGTACTCCTTCTGCAGTTGGTGCTGGTGGAAGTGCACCCTCCTCATCAGTGGTGCTTATAGAGGTGCAAGTGGAAATCTCAAGCCTTGGGACAATTTAGCTTGTGGGACTGTATGAAATTGTTGTAAATGTACAGTTTGTGGACTTTGTTTTCTCAGATGAGTGATGTAGAAGCTGGAGGAGCTACAGTTTTTCCAGATTTTGGGGCAGCAATATGGCCCAAGAAGGTAAAGTTTGTTTATATGTTTGGGTTTATTCCTTCTCTCTCCATGCACTGTCTCTCCCTCAGCGCAAAAAGTCAGCTGATGTGGCAAGTGCACTTCATTGCAGCTGTAGTGATCTTGCAGACTCAAGGGCGTCCCTTTGTTGGTAACGTATGAAGTAAACAGTTTCTCTGTACAACTGTTTTTAACAAAGTAAACTTGTGTTCAGTAGAATTCCTCTGTACTCTGAACATAGCTGAGCTAGAACAGGACTAAGAGTTTTTAGTGTCTAGTTGATTGTGACTTGTTAAAGTGCTTCCAGCTGCCTGCAGCTGAATCTATAGGCATCCCCCTGGTTATATTGACTAGGTTCTGACTAATCCAGATCTGATCTCACTTTTCAGGGAACAGCAGTGTTTTGGTACAATCTCCTCAAAAGTGGTGAGGGGGATTATAGAACAAGACATGCAGCTTGTCCAGTACTAGTAGGCTGTAAATGGGGTAAGTAATACTTCTTTAGAAACAAAACCTGAAGGAAGGCTCATGTAGGTAAAGCTGGGGATATATTTACCTCTTAAAAAAGTATTTAATAACCTGGGTGTTGGCATTTCCACTACTGGAGTCATTTGGCCATAATGAAATTCTGTGCTATTCATCTCATGAAGTACTAGCAGGTACATGGTACAGCTATAGCTTTTCTAGTGAGTTTCTGTGTCAACAGCAGTGCAAAGTGTAAGAGTGTCACTGGGTTTGTGTAATGTATCAGCACCAGAATGACTTCAATTATCACTTGGCTAGAATCAGGTCTATTCTTACAAAGATCTATCCATAGTTCTAGCTGCTCAAGGATGAGAGCTCCTTTTAAGGTAAATGGCAGCGTCTGGACATATGGAATTTGTGCTTCCTCTGTTCCCATACGTATATCCCCTAGCCTCTAGGGTATTCCCCTGGAGTGCTAGAGCATGCTGACTGACAGTGATACAAGCCCCAGAATACATTGTTCTGTTAGTGCTGGCTCCAGAATTGTGCATTGAGGAAAATCCTTTCTTCCCCATCCTTTTGCATCTTTATGTGTATTTTCCCTTAGGTAAGTAGAGAAGTATAAGCATGGATCCCCAAACTGAGAGATGTTACCTAAAGTATCCATCTAGTTTGTGATGATACCCACACTGGGTACATGGCGATAACTAATTCCAGTTCCCTGTTTCCACAGTTTCAAACAAATGGTTTCATGAAAGAGGAAATGAATTCTTAAGACCTTGTGGGAGAACAGAGGTTGACTGAATTCCAGCCTGCTGCAGAGCTTTGTTTCTGTCTCCTTTTCTACTGTTGTTTGTTCCAGTTCATTTCTAAGAAATGATCCATCTTTTTCTCCAAGAGTCCTGGCACTTTACTACAAAAGAACAATAAAATACATAATACCTGTGAAAGATGTGTACAATGTCATTTACTTTCTATGTGTTTTGGTTGCAGTTATTTCCACATTTTCCCAGCCTCCCTCCCTACAGTCTTCCTCTGTAGTAGTGGTGCAAACAGTGCTGTGAGCAATTCTGTTTGAGTGCTTGGTGTTGTGCCTTTTGTACCTCAGAAGATTTAGATGTTAAATATTTCTTTGAACCAAAGTTGTTTTTTAAATAAGTTTCGTGTACACATTGATTTTATTGTATTTCTATGGATCACAAGCTTTAAAGCTAAAATAAATGTTCTTTCCATAAAGTGATTCTCTATTTGGAGTCCTTGATTAGTGCATCATTGTTTGGTTTTAGGGAACAGTGGGCCTTTATTTTTTCCTCTGGAGGCCTGTTGCCTTGTTTCCCTTTTCCTGTAGAAAATACATCAGGGTTGGACAGTGTTGTGTCTAAAACTCCAGTACATAAGACAAAATTGTTGCATCTTCTAGTGAAACTGGAAAGGTGTAATGTGTGTATTGAAACTATAATGTGTCCTGGGAGCAGAGAGGCTGCACATACTGTGCCAGTGGCAATTATGGTCTGTTTTACACTTATGAGAAGCCTTTTCCTGTGGTGTTACCTGTTTTTGACACAAGCAGTTACAAATATATGAAGGGTTTCAAGTATAGTGATAGTCTTGGCAATCCTGGATTCTAAAAGAAGACATCTGATGATTAAAGTGTTTTTCCCACAGGAGTATCTGAACTCAGCACCTATGGAAAGCAGTAGTATGTTTTGCAAGCAAATATTAATCTACTTTTGTAGACTGGAAGGAGGGTTTTGTCATGCTCTTCAGACAGGCTGGGAATAATCCTTCCCTGTGATTCTCCTTTGCCCTTTTGCCCTGCTTACATGTGAGTATTGGTCCCAAGCCAACACATGGAGAACTAAATGAAGTCCCATTTCTGAATTATTTACAAAAAAATGAGAGTTAATTGCTGGGGGAAAAAAAAGGCAAAAGTTACGGAGAAACAGGCAAATGTTTCAGAAATAGGGAACTTGATCTTAGTACCGGGCTCTTGTTCCAATATGTGGCTGTGCAGATGAATTGGTTTTGGAGCCACACCCTGGCTGTGTTTGGGCCTGACTTCACGGGACTGTGGATGACTGCAGGTAAACTGAAAGCCAGAACTGGTAATGGTTGTACAACCATAAGCTAGTGCTTAAAGACATGCTTGGGCAATAGTTAATATACCAATGCGTGGAACTGGCTTGAGAAAGTGAAAAAACTTTAATTACATTGAAACATCTACTCGCAGTCAGTGTTGTCATATGACCAAGGCTGGTTCGCTTTGTGCTTCTGCATTGCCCTGCTGTGCAAAGATTGAGTGAAGTAAGGCTTAAAACAGGTGTTAGGCAGGGTTAGAAGCAATTCCCCTGCTGTCCTCTTGGGAGACATGGAATGGGAGTTTACATGTTAAGATATAATAAATGTCATCAATTTATTGTCAATATTTAAGCAATGTAGCTCAGCAATGCATCTTCATGTGCTCTTGTATTTTTATGTGAAGAACTGATGAATGTTGAGGGTTATTGCTTCATTTAGATGCAGCATGCACTTGTACTCGCTGAATTTTTAATTTTTCTGTTAAACACACACAACTGATTGAAGAAAAAGATCTTGCAATTGTCCAGGTGTAGATTTGCTGAGCTCAAGTTGTTAATAATACTGAAATGAGAATCTAGACTTGTGACTAAATTTTGTGTGAATACTTAGTGCAGGTAGCTATAGAAATGGCAATATTTTTTTCCAAAAGCAATATCGCTGTGAAGACCCAGCACAGCAGAGTTCAATAGATGCTCTCTAATCCCCTAGGGCCCTCCTTTGCTTGCTATGAATTTTGTGGTTTTGCTGTCTGGCTGTTCAGAATATCTCATTGTTGACCTCCAGTTTTCTTAGTAAAATGTTTCAGCATAACATAAACTTGGGAAATAAGGAGGTTTGCTTTATAACAAAGTATTCAACATATGACGCTCTTGCAGATGTGAAGTTACAATGAGCCAAAGTCACAGTCTCTGGTTGGAACACTGTGTGTTTCAGGGGAGGGAAGAGGAACCTACTTGGACTTTGTCAATGTGGTATGTTGACAGAAGAAGTTCACATCAGGATTCGGGCCAAAAACTGCACATCCCACTTCTGAAATAGCACAGTTGGCTGGGAAATACTATTGTTAACTGTGCATTAGCATACTGAACTTGTAAAGATAATTTTACTTGTTTTCTCTGGGAAAAATCCTATTCTGTCATCTCAGTTGTCTTTGACATTGCTTTGACCTAAAGTAGGAGGTGATGAGTGTGGATGCAGAACTGCTTGAATGGCAAGCTGCTCTTGGTGCTGTCTGCAGGATTTGCATACTGCAGATCTGATCTGAAGAGTAATAGATAATAAATACAATAATTTGAGAGAAAAGAGCATATATGGCTTGTGAGATTCAGTATCTTCCCAAGCATATTTGTATAGTCTGTCGCATTATATTCCCTATTCTATCTCCTATAATTGTAGAAGATGAACAGCATATGGCAGCCTAAATTTAAACCTATGGAGTAGTTCTTAGACCTAAAACAAAGAAGTTTCAAATGCTCTAGCAAATCAGCCTTTCTGCATATAGGCACAGGGAGTTCCTGCCGGTATGTTGGGGTAAGGGAAGTACTTAGGTTTTGTTGAGACTGAAATGGTTTTTCTCCTGACATTCATGTATGCTCTTCTTTAGTTCACAGAGTTTAACACAGACACTGCAGAGGCTGACTCTTGACCAGTGGTTACCAGTCACTTTGAAGTGCTTTGGACCTTTTCTGGCCACATCTAGTGGAATTAGCTGGAGATGAGGTCTTCAAGGTGCTGCCCTGTATGACAGATACTGGGGAAGGCAGACACCATATGAGACACCATCTTATGGAAAGGTGGTTTCTCATCTTGTGTAGCTTTTGTAGTCATAGGAAGAACAAACATCCTCAGCCCATGCCAGTAATCCACATTCTGGTCTGAACGCTGCTTAGGTGGATATCTACTGTGTCACTGAGCAGTTGTGCAGCCCTCCAGATGGGTTGGGTAATTACCCAAAATATTCATGCTAAGCGGAACAGACTCAGTGAAGTGCTTATCAGTTTTTTGCCTGCATTAGAAATTGTTTTTCCTGTTACAGTAGAACAGTGTGTGAAAACCATCAGTCTAACCACCTTAGATGGAAAAACTGGTATCTAGGCTCCTCAAATGTGTAGTGGGAGTGGTGAAAGGGTCTGGCTGTGATGGACATGGGAAGCTATGAAAATCCTGGCAGAGAGCAGTTGACATACTCTGCTTAGAGGGGGACCACATTTGTGTTATACAAGACAGTTCTGTACCTTGGCTGAGATATGGACTATAATTCAGGAAGAGAAAAGGTCCTTTTTCAGTGATGCTAAATTGTGTTTGAGATGGGGGTGGTGCACGTGTGTGTAAAAGGCAGCCTAAGATATAGCTGTCCTTCAAGCCTCTTCTTTCTGTTCTTCCTGCACCCTCAGATGGTGCTGGGGTGGCTCAGCACAGCAGCTTACCTGTCATTAAAGCCAGGTAGTTCATGCCCAAAACTTACTTCTGCTTGGTAAGGATTTCCCCAAATATAGACTTTGTTTGCAAAGACATATGGGAAATGCCCCCCAGGAATTCTCCAGCTTTCAGAGACGGCCCTTGGCTCAAGCATGCACATCAGGATCTTTCTTCTGAAATTCCTGATGAGGCCTTAAGAGAAAGTCGAGGATAAAACCAAACTGCTCACTTAATGTTAGGATCAGCTGGGTCAAAACTCACACAGATTAAGAATTATTTTTCCTTGAAATCTGTTTTTCTCTCACACTCTACAGCCTCTCAACTGTATCAGCAATGTATAGGGAAACTGAGGTCACAGTGCCCTGAGGTCACAGTGCCCTGAGCTCTCCTCGCAGCACCTTGCTGTGTGTGGGCATGTGTAACCAGAGTGTGACCCAGCATACTCTTTGCTGGGGGGAAGGAGAAAAAGGAGCTTGGCTGCACTTTGAATTTCCAACTGCTGGGGCAGGTAGGTGCTGGCAGCTGCAGGGATGTGATGTGCTGGTGGGAAGCCCCATGGCTGCAGCTTGTAGCTCAGGTTGAACTCCTCCCCACAGTGTGTTCTGCTGTGGATCTTTGTCCGGCCCAGCTACTAAAAGCAGCTGTGTAGCTGGTGTTTGCTGGCCAAGGGGTGTATGGGTGAAGCTGTTTGGCAGTGTGTTGTTTTGGCCAGAAATACGCTTTATCAGATGTTTCACATCAAAATTTGGGTCGGAAGAAGCAGACCTCATCTAAAGGTCACCTGATCTAAAGGACAGGCAAGAAGGGAGGAATGTCCCTTGGAGTGGAAAATGTGACCCTTCCTTTCCTCTAAATTACTATAACTTTGAAATTACAGGGATTTCAGGCAAAGATATGGAAAAAGGAACAACAGTTCTTTACTAGTATGTATGTGTATAACAAGGCAAACAAACTACAACAACGACAGCAACAACAAACAAAAGCAGAAACCCAACAACAGCCTTGTCTCAGCTGTCAAGCCTTTCCCCTGTGGTGTAGTTCTGGTCACAGCCGGCAGGGGCGCTGGTGGCTCCCAGCCAGGCAGGGCAGGTGCGAGGATTCCCCGGCGGCTACAGGGGGCGCTGTGGAGCGAGCTCGGCCGCCTCTCTGCACGGGGATAATGGCGGGCGGGAGAGAGGGAAAAGGGGTTTCCTGTGCAACCCCCCAGGGGCAGCAGCAAGGAACCTCGGAGCGGCGGCTGGAACGGCAAAGGCCAGCAGAGCCCGCGGTAGCAAACAAAGTGTAACCCTAAGTGAAGGCGGAGGAAGAAGCAGCAGGCGGTCCTGCCAGGTGCTGGGTGTCAGGCTAAAGTGTAGCAAAAATCCCGAAGCAGTGGCAAAAAATAGCCGGGGCTGTGCAGCAGCAGCCGGGCTCCCGCAAGCAGCCAGGAGAGGCTCCCTGGAAGGGGCTCGGGGCCCTGAGTTTTCCCCTAGGGCACCTCAGTAGGCGGTGAGAGCCCTTTTCCAGTGAGGTCAGGTGTTGATAAGGTTCCAGTTCAACAGATGCTTTTACTACGGTAGGAGAAGCATTAGGAGAACAAAAGGTCTGCACTGGCATCAACGGTCCGTCCCGAAACCCCACCTCTCCCCGCTCCAGTCCCGAGAAACAGAGTGACGAGCCGAGCCCAACCCCTCACCCCTAGCCGAAATCTCTCGGTATCTGTGCCCTGCCCAAGAGAAAACCCCTCAGCTAAGAGAGTAGCCAGCTACCCTTCCCCCTCCTCCCATCCTCATCTTTTGTTGTCTTAAGTACCGGTTGTTGCCATCTCTCAGGAAACAAATAGGAGAAAATTCCCTGAGAGAATGAAAAAAGCCTAACCTCCAACACTTAGGTGTGCCTCAGGGTAGCCTCAGGTGTTTCTGAGATCTAGTTTCTTGAGAAATATTTATGAAGGTATCAGGTTTTTTTCCCTGAAAGGACAGAGTTCTACCCCTTTCCACATGCTGTAATAAGGGATAAGCTTCGGAGGCAGCAGTGCCTCTGGCTTTGCTTAGCTTACCCTTGGAACACCCCTGTACTTCTACTTCCTGGTGTTTCAGCTCTCAGATGATGAGGAGGAAAAGGTGAGTTTCACTACATTGACATATTGGTGCACTTTTGTTGAAAAGTCTAAGTAGCGTCGTCTCTGACCATAGGGCTTGAATATGGTTTCTCCTCAGTGCTCCCTGATTCAGGCCCTCACCTGCAAAGCAGGGACTGGACTCAAGAATGTCTTTTTTGCCTCATGTTCCTGTGTGGAGGTGGGAGCCCTGCAACTTCTGAAACTTGAGGATGGTGTAAAATTATATAGGAGTGTGCTGGGTGAACACCAACATCCCCTTGTGTGATTGCTGATTGTTTAGGCCTTTGGACACTTAATCGTTCCTTATAGCTTCAGAGAATATTGCTGTCACTCTCCATATCTGCAAAGATGATGGAAGACTGATATATCACACTGCACATTCAGACCTGATGAGACCTGATGAACTTTCTAATTTTTCTCTACCTGTCTGGGCTGGGGTGGAATGACTCACCTGCCGAGGTTCAGCAATCCTGTGACTACATCCATTTGTAGACCTGGACAAAGTCTCCACGTGATTCATCACCTGGAAGAGGAGATGGCTGATCCTGGCACTTATCCCATCTGCAGAAGGTGAATTGAGACCATGGGGCTCCTTCCTCTGGCCCTGGAGCAGATGTGTGTGAGTTGGTCTGAGAGTGGCAGCTGCAGTCAGCTGTGAGCATTACCCACCTGCACTCTAGGTGTGCACCAGCCCTAGTGGCACCACTGAGCCCTCTGTGAAGGGTGCACCCACTGCTGCTGCACCATGGGTAGGCTGGCAGCAAGAGCTCACCTTCGTCTGCTACAGTATGGTTTTGCTTGTTTGTGCACTGATTTCCTCCACTTTGAGTAGTCACAGGCAAGTGAAATGTTTCTGATTCAATAAGGTATGGGAATCTGTGAGCCTTAATACCATCTGTGGCCTTAGGCTGTCCCTTCCTAACAAGTGTTAATTTACACATGCTCTGGGCTCTTACTTTGCCCCCGCATATGTATTTTGGTGGAAGAAACACTGCAAAATGTGTTCTCTCACCCATGCCTGAAGAATGGAGGCAGTTGCTGGCTGTGCTGTCCCCAGCCTGCAGGATGTCACCCTGCTAATATGGAGCCAAGTCTAGGTCTTGCAGGTGTGAGAGATGAGGTAATATTTTGCTGCAGCCAAAAGGTTATTAAGTCAAAGAATGAAAGTTGTTGGTTCTATGTGTTGTTATTTGTGGTTTGGATTTGTTCTAGTTAATTTGTTGAGTGTTGCCGTGAGCTGGGAGAGGGGTGGGGTTGAAGACCTGACCAAAACGAAGTAGGATGAGAGGGGAGGGGACACAAAAGTAGGTGGTCCGGAAAGAATATAAGTTCCTGAGTATCAGCTAATGGGAAAAGGGACAGGGACCGCCCCGGCCTCGAAAGGGTATAAAAAGTTGCTATTTTTTTAGAGGGTGTGTGTGCTGGGCTCTCAGGCGCCCAGATGGCTGTGCTGAATCAGTGCAAACAGTTTTCTTTTGCTTCGAAGACTTTGTCCCCATTTAAATTGTATCTAAAAGTTAGCTTTTTTCTAACACAGATATCCTTTACAGTGCAAGGGTTTAATGTGTTGCAGGATGGCTTTCTCCAGCTCCTCTCGCAGTTAGGAACACATGCTCTTGTTCTGGATATGCTGATTACAATTGGATCCCACCTTCTCTTGCAGCTCAGCCTCTCACAGGGGCTGCTCCAGCTCAGCTTAGGAGGGAGCTGTTTCAAATTAGCAAAGAGTCTGAGGTAATTGAGCTCTTATTTAATGTAGTTTTACCCCTACCAAAATAAATTATAGAAACCTCTTAACAAGCCCATTGGCCAGCTGAGGCTCTGCTCACTGACCAATGTCCCCCACGGACACTCCATCCCCAGAGAACTAGCTAGGTACAGTAGCCTGGTCTGACACATTTGTGTGCACTGTCACTATGTGGAAATGTTGCACTATGTCACATTCAAGCAAGAAAGAGTTTGTACATCCCATAGTTAATTTAAAAGAAACTATTTTTGCATTGACACGTTGCCTAGAAATTCAGACTGCTTAATGACTCATGTTTGTACCTGAGCAAGATAAGCATCTGAATTGTTACACACTCCTAGCTTTGAATCTTCCATCCCTCAAGAGCTTCCCTGTGACTGCACTACCCATGACAGAAGAGCACTGACAAAAAAGTCCTTTGAGTCAGAAGCTTTGCACAGACTGCATTGCTGCGGTTTTCATCTCTGTGTTTTGCTCTGAGTAAATGAAAACTTGGATTTTCAAGACAATTAGACTGGGTTTACTCACAGGAAAGAGGAAATGACAAGCTAGAGTTGGTTTTGAAGCCGTACAGGGAAAAAAATTGTAGAACTTTGGGTGCATTTAAAGGTGGAGGGGAGCAGCCATGGACTGCATTCTCTATGAGCAGAACCACATCTTGTAGCACCAAGTGACATTACAGTGGTGTGTAATGTGTCCAAGGACTGACCAGAACCCCATGGCAACACCCCCACAAATGGAATCAGAGCTAATGGAAGCTTTTGCATGAGTTCAAAGTAATATTCCCATCCTTGTTAGTTGTGATTTGTCCCCAGTGGCTCCAGGCAGCCAAAGCAAGCAGAAGTGTCAAGGAGAATCACCCCTGTGAGTAACTAGGGCTTTGTTTCTGCAAACGATTTAATGATGAAATGTCATTTTTAAGTTATATCTGGGAAGCCAGATTTGAAGCTCCAGAGAGATCAGAAGCTTCTTACTAACCCTATGGTATCAGTGCCTTTTTTTGACACTTGGCATTCAGTTCTGCCAAGGTGCTGCTCTGGCTGGTTGCACTTTTATGTCTTTCAGAAATAGCAGTTCTGAGTTCAGGAAGTCTGAAGTGTGTCTTGTACCCAGCTGGGAAGTTGGATTTTACAAACCCAAGTCTGCAGCAGTACTAGGTATTCCAAGGAGTGCTCTTCTACCTCATTTCTCCTGGGTATTTTAGTCCAAGATGTGACTTCGTCTTCCAGCGCTGCCCTGCTCCTACCATCGTGGTGGGATGCTGCCAGATAGAGATTGTCTCAGTGCCAGGTGCCTCCTTAGGGAGGAGGAAGGATGCAGGCATTGATGGAACAGCAAATAGCTTGGAAAATACCCCTCCCTCCATTAGATCAGAAAAGGCTGGGGTGAACAAGTGCACAGCGGTCCACCTAACTGTGAACAAACCCTTCCTCACTTTTCATGGCTGTTCTGTGGCACCTATCTGGTTTTTACTGAAACAGCGTAAAAACTACTTTAAGTGCTGACAGCAAATAAAACAGGCCAGGAAGATTTTTGTCTCTAAGAATTCTTGCCTAAAGGCAGCATAGTATGGGATATTGCTGCATGAAGAATCCACCATCAGGCACTAAATGTTCTCTAAGAAATGCTCTAGCACAGCTCTGGGGCTTGATATACAGATAAAGGCAACTGCATCTTTTACCCCATCAGTTACAGGTGGCACAACTCAACACTTCTCAGTGTCAGGACCTGGAGATGTGAAGCCAGTTGTGCAACCGAGGCGATTGAGGGGACCCAGTGAGCCTGGCAGAGCTGAGCAGCTACACTTCATGTTCAGGAGGGGCTCTGTCCTGTGAACTCCTCCAGAGCTGCCCCAGCAGGACTATGCTAATTCTGCTTTTCTTCTAAATATTTCTCAGGTTAAATCCCTTCTATGTCTTATACCACAGAGATGTTGAAGAAATTCCTTTCTCAAAGAAAGGATTTACCCAGCCATACTTGTGTTATCAGAAAAATTTATTGAGCTATTAATACATAACAGCCCATTAGCTGGACACTTGACCTATCTAAATTCTGTTTGTTAAGTTACAATGAGTTTGCAGTTTGGGTTTAGGTCTATGGGAAAAAATAACTTGGGAAATTCTTCAAAGACAGCATTGTGAACATTTCCCCTTGACTAGGCTTGACCATGGCTATCTCTGAAGCCACCCTTGAGGTGCCCCCTGCTTATCCTCTGTATGTGCACCAGTTCGGGCTCAGGCTGATATATAGCTGCAAGCGTGGCTCAAGAACTGTGTGGGGAACTGGGAGGCTGATCCTGTACAGCTGGGCCAGCTGCTGGCCAAAGCGACCAGAATAGTGTGAAAAGGAGCATTTGGAGCTTGGGAGGGAGAAATTAGTGGAAAAATTCAGCTGGAAGGGACCTGCAGCAATCATCTAGTCCAACTGCTTGGACACTCCAGGACTGAATCCTAGAAACCAACTTTCCTTTATTAAAAGCATATTTGTTTAAAAAATATACCCCCCCAAAAAAAACCCAACAATAAAGCAAAAAACAATTTTAAAATATGCTAAGTGCTATTAAAACAAACTTATTTTTAATAAAATTCTGAATTCTCATTTGTGAGTGATGCTTATCCCTTAAGTGTTTTGAGGAGCCTGTGCAGTGCTTGGCAGTGAGAGCAGGCTTGTTGCAGTGGCCCCAAGCCACAGCTGCGTGAAAGGGCAAAATTATTGTTGTGTATTCTAAAACTGAAAGAAGTTATTTTCCACAGAACAAGACAAAGTATCAAATAATTGTGCTTAGTCAACACAGTAAGATGATACAATATCCTTTGGCGAGGGGCAGAAGAAACAAGTGACCTTGTTTCCTTGGCGTGTTACCTGGAGTAAGTACAGGATATTTCACACTTTTATAAGTTTTTATAACTCACAGTGCGGTTCTCCTGAGCTAAAGAGGGTGTGGATGGGATCTGAGGCACCCTTCAGTGGAAGCACACCTGGGACCTTGGCTCTTCACCACATCAAAGCAAGGCAGAGTGGAGCCTAAGGAGTCTAACTTATTTGAGAGTACTGCTCACCTGCTGTGTGGACCCTGTGGTTGGCTTAGTTTGTTATCGACAAAACAATTATTTTTAACCCTTCTGACAAAAGTAAATAATTCAGAGACAAAGTGGTGTGGTGCGAAGGGACAGTGGATGGCAAAGGAGCTTTACACAGGGCTGACAGAGGAAGCTCTGCTCTTCTCCAAGAGCTTAGTGCTGTCCTTTCCCAGTCCTGCTATTTGCTGCAGGTTGGTAGTGCTGTTTCTAAGCCAGGCCAGGGTTTACACGTGAAAACTGGAACTAATATTTCATTAAAATGGTGTGGAAATTAAAATGGAATTTTACTATTGAGAGCTATTGTTTTGTTAGTACAACAGAGATCTGAACCATGTGTGAAACAGCACCTTTACAAACTGCTGGGAGCCAGCTTTGATGCTTGTTAAAGCTGGGTCTGATGGTGGTGGTGTTTTAAGGGAGAGCAGCTGTACAGCTTCTGCAAGTGTCAATCGTGGGCAAAGTTTTCCACTTGACCATCACATCCAGGTGTGCAACTACCTGCTATGGGCGTTGTTAAATTGATCAACTAGAGCTTAAACTGCCTTGGAAAAACTAATATTGGCTCTGGGGCTACTGGTTAGTGCTCAGCATTGCATTTTAATGCCTTTTCACTTAACTAAAGAGGTGCTGCTGTAGCTGGAAAGCCACACTGTCAGAAGAGCTGCTTGGTAGGGATTTATTCGCTAGAACTGAGAGGCTCAGCGAGTAACAACTGGATAAAGGAGGTTTCTGATGATTGATTTGAATCCTAGTGAAATCACAGAATGAGAAGCTCATTTGAGCTCCGGAAAATCATGTTATACTTTCTGCTGGATTACCAGTCTGCAAAACAGACCTGACACTGAGCCTGCCCTATATTCACAGCCTGGCAGAGGATGGGTACCAGGTGGACACTGCAGCAAGATCCTCTGCTCTCAGCTGTGTGATTTGCAGAGGCAGGACCCATGCCTGTGATGCAGAGTACTTCATCCCCAACCTTCCAGCAGCACTCCATTCATGTCAAAAACTGAAGTAAGCTAATTTTAATTTCAGTTTATGTGCTTTTGGAGAATGAATTTTGGATGGGGCAGGAAGTGGAGGAGTGCAGCAATGACCACTGCCTGTGCTCAGCTCCTACCACATCAACCACAGCAGTATCTCATCCCTCTATCGCAGGGAGGGAGGCCTCAGTCTATCACACCTCTTTCTGTTTTATTTTCTACCTTCCTTTATAATTTTTCTAAAGCTAAAACACGTTTTAAACCTCTTCCATGACATGCTGTCAATGATCACAGGTGGCTCTGTTCTGAGTAACAGCTTGGCAGGAAAAAAGAAGCAATAAGGTAAGCTTATTCCCATGGTGTACTTTGGAAATTACTGGATACATCCAGTAGCATTCTGGCCACCAGAAAAATTATTTGTACCTCTGGATCTATCTGTTGTATTTTTTCCACAGTTTATTTGAAATATGTGGTTTTTTTGAGAGTAACGTATAAGTTCAGGAAGAGCAACCATTATTGCAATGCGTCTGGATTTTCCAGCAGATTCTGGGGGAACTGTGACTTTTCAAGGCTAATGTGTCTGAATTTATGTAGAGTGGATCCATGCTGACTCAGCAGGGAGGTGGATGGGATGTGCCTCCTGCTTCTCTGCAAACAAGATTGCTCAAATCAGGAGAGAGAATAGGGATGATGCTGTTACAGATAGCAGAGGGAGGCAGGGATGGGGCTTTCCCATTCTTTCTGTTGTTTGCTCATGGTAGGTGGTTAAAAGTGTACTCAGGTCCCTCCAGTATTCTGTCCTGCACCCAAAGTTTAGACTCTGTTGTGAGGGCAAAGAAGAAACATTTAATTGCAAGCAATAAAAATTAAAAGTCCTTGCATGTGAAGTGTATTACAGATAAAATAGGCTTCAAGACAAGCAAGCCCAGTACTTATGGAATTTATTAGAACACAGATTGTGCTGCTGCCAAGAATATTAGATACAGATTTCTTTTTTTTCCCGTTGCCTTTGAGAGTATTTAGAGCATTGCACTTGAGAAGTTTCAAAGTCCAGATGAAGATTCAAATAACTTAGGAAATTGTATATGGAGAATTAGGGTTGCTTCGGGATTGTTTCTGACCTGAATTGGATGGGGTTGCTGTAGGTCTTACATCTTTGGGAAATGAATTCTTTTATTCCTTTTATACAAGGTTGCTGTCAATGATAACCAGACTTACAGTGTGGGTTGCTGATGTGCTGTTAACTCAAACAAATTATTTAATACTTTCCATTTCTTCCATTAATTTTTTTAATATGAGTTTTAAAAATTATTTTTAATTCTATCCTGTAGTTAGTTCTATTATTGTTATTGAAGGTTACAGTTTCTTTTAATAAGAAGATATTCTTTGTCTACTCACAGCATTTGTGACTCAAGGATGTGGCTTACAGCTGTTTGTATTTTAAGACAAACAAAAAAGAGTTTCAGATATTTCAACTATGGTAAACAGGTACTGTAGCCTCTGTGCCTGGTTTATTTCTCTACTCTGATAAAGTCATGGGAAGAATTTACATGCTGAAGTTATCTGCCTGTGTTTCCTTTGGTCAAATCCTGTGGGTTAAACTTGTGCAGGTCTGCTCATAACTTCACATTGATGGGTGATATCAGGAATCATCCTAAATTATGTGTCTTCTTGTTTCTGTGAGAACATTTGCATTAAGTATAGGCTTCATCAGAGTATTTTTAAAAGCTTTGTCCCGGATTGGTTTTTTTTTATCATTATACATACTCTGATTCCTGAAAAAACACCAGGGTGCTGGTGTATAATTTTTTATGCTTGTTTATAAACTTTTCTTGGTTGTTTCATCTGATAAAACATGAGGAATAACTTAGCATGGCTTTGACTTTGAGGACTTTATGTGAGAGGGCAACATATGTGTGCAGAAGTCATGCAAAATAAATGCATTCATAAATGTGGTGAGGAAAATGCTGCTGCTGCCTACCCAATTTGAAAGGTCAGATTTTAATTCTAGTCTGGTTTCCTTTTCTGCATTTCCTTGATGCAAGAGCTGCAAGTAGATGTATGGAAAAATAAACATTTATGCAGGGGCAATGACCTGGATTTAAGAGCGGGTATAGTAAGAGTGTGAGTAGGTGGCTAGGGGCTTTTTCCTCCCTCTTAATGAACTTAAAAAACCAAATATGAGTCATGCTGGGAGTGCTACAGGACTTTCTGATCAAGTCAGTGGAATAATAAGCCCAAATGGCATACTAGGGATTTTAAAAGTTAAACTGAATTACATTAAGGTTAAACCTTGGAGAAGATGCTGGAGTAGGTGGGTGCTCAGTGGGAAAATCCAACTCAGCCAACATGACCACATGCAGTAATAAAAATATTTTCTCTGGCAAGAGCTCCTTAAAATCATAGACTCCTGCAGAATAAATACCTTTCTGATGATAATCTGACTCTTCTGTTTACCATCCCAGTTCAAAAACTGACTGGTGCAATATCTTACTCTGTGGGGTTTTGTGAAACCCTTAGGGTGTGTTTGAACAAGGCCAGCTCCAGAAAATATTGTGGGCTGATCTGCTCTTTCTCATAAGGTTGGACAGGAGCACTTTGGTCATCTCCAGGGTTCATGAAACTGAACTAAGTGCTCCTCAATTTCTTTCAGTTTTTTCAACTGAGTTGTGCTTTGAAATGGCTGGGCAGGGGAGGGAGCTGCATGTCCTCGAGGAAAACCCCGGGGCAAAGGTGAGATCACAGATACATAACTTTAAACATGAGTTTAAGAAATACACTAGGCTTAAGTCAAACCACTTTTAAACCGGATATCTTCCAATATTTTTCAAAGTCCTCTGCCAGTTGAGGTGAGGCTGAATATATGAGCAAATTCATGAATTATTCAGCATCTGCTCTAAGTGGAAGGCCAGGAATTGATTGCATTTACTGTATATACTGTGAAGAATTTCAGGACAGCAATTCAGCAGGTTTGTTTCTTTGTGTAGGTCCCGTCCTCTCACACAACCACAGAAACTCATCCTTCACATAGCTGTATGAATATGGCCCTACAAAACCCTGCTGTAATTCAGATCATGTTGGGATCTCAGATGTTTTCATAGGCCTTGAGCTTTCCCACTTCATAATTTTGTTTCAGTTTTCAAGGCTCTCTGTGATGTGGGAGTTTCCAGAGTGCTTATCTTTTTTTGCCTAGGATGCAAAAAGATTCGGAGAGCTACAGCAAGACATGAATCACCCCATTATCACTGCCATTTTAACCTGGAGATGCCTGATAGTTCAGGGCTTGCTGAGCATGATAGAAAACTCCTTATGTTGAGACTGAAGAATGACAATAGGACAGTTATTTTTCTCCACATGCCTTATAAATGCTGTCTCTTTCTTCCTCTTACCACTATTTAGTCAGCTGCAAAAATGAGTTCTGGTGGTCCAATCTAAACTGGATATTGGTTAGTGATCCAGACATGGTGGGAAATAGTGTAAACCTTCTGGCTTGTGTGTCAGTAGGAATTACAAGGTTTACATGTGTGATAAATCATACTGCCATAACAAGGAATTTCCATAGTTGTTAGTGACTTCAACACCAATCCTTGTCCAAAACTCACCAGCCTTAGATAGGCTGTGAGTGGGAGTGGTGAAGCATGTTCAGCAGTAGCAAAGGTCTAAGCACCAAGGTAAGATTCATCTAGCAAACAGATATCTGTCATATTTCAGAGTTAGAAAACCAACTGATGACTCCATTATGTTTTATCACAGTAGTTTAAACTTGTGTCCAACTTTTTTCTGTGCTTAGAAGAGCTATGGATTTTTAACTGATGTCAGCTAGATTTGTTATTATACAAGCCAATTTTCTTTTGGCTCAATTTTTTGGCAAATTATAGTTCTATCTGTACTTAGAGAAGTCTGGGTTCCTACATCTTTTCTAACCGTGAGGACAAAACCATTGAAATCTGTGGTGCCTCTGTATCACAAGGGAACAGATATCAGCCACCCTTGGGAGACCCATCATCCATGACCTTTTTTATCTGTTATATTGGTGCTGTTAGTGCAGACTAGGTGTACTGATATTGCCATGACTAGAATTGGCCTTAGCCACTACCTTGAGATAAGTCTGCATTTTTTAAAACTTCTTTCCATTTAAATCTGTGCCTAAGACTTTTTCAAAAATACAGATATATAGCAGAAAACCAGCATTTGGCATCCGTTTGTACTGATTTACACAGAGCTGTGCGAGGTCTTATGCAAGGAATATTATGCTTAGTATCTTTCTTAAGACTTGAGTTTCAGAAACCGGTTTGGATCTAGTGATAATCTGTACAAATTTTGAATAGTGAAAAAATAGGAAAAATTCACAGCAAAGCCTGTTCAGTGCATTGGGAGAAGATATTTCAGCTGCAGTAGCAGCATATGGAACCTCAAGGTTTATTAAATTAGGTTCATGTTAAAGCTCATTGTAAAGTAGTGGAGACCAGAATCATGCATTTTGTGCTGGGGGTTAAAGCACATGGAATGGTGGGTTTTGGGTCTCTTCCACCCTCCTGGGGGTTGTGCTGGATCTCCTGGTCTGTGAGTCAGTGTTCGGTTTTCTATTCCTTTTGTGCAATCTCCCCCCCACCCCACATATATCCTTATACCATAAAATTCTCATGACATAAGACACTTCACATTTGATAACTGCACAAAATAAATTATGACACTTGGCCGTGGTTGTTATACATAGCTTTAATTGCTGTGTACAGTTTTAATTTGCTTCCTTGCATTAGCCATCAAAATGTACAATTAATTAGCAACAGAATATTTGCATTAATCAGCAAAGACTCTACTTTGTAACAGCCATATCTTCCCTTCCCAGCCAGCCCCTCACTGCCTGGCAGCCCTTCCCTAACCCAAGCCTCGGTGGGATTTCCAGGGGTCACGGCAGCTGCATTTGCCATCCATATACAAACTTGACTCACTTCTCCCAGCACTTCTGCAGTGCAGCTTCTCATTGACCCATCTCAAGAACTCTTGCAGACTCTCTTTAAATTGTGAGAATTTAGGTCCTGTCGTCTTTAAGCAGCTCTTGTCATAGGATGAAGATTTCTAAGGGCAAAAAGGAGGTACTGATGCATGAGTTACAGATGCTGCACATTCTGTCTCAGCTCACTGAGATGGAGGAGGATGCTGTCCTTCACATCCCCAAAACAATTTCACACAATTCTTAGAAATCATTAGTCATTAGCTATTTCTCTTCGACTTTCACAGTACTTTTCACAGTACTGCAGACTTTTCTGTGTTGATTGGGGGAGGGGGGGGGGGGGACGCGGGCGGGCAGAGGAGTCATCTGCCAATTTGGAAGGTCAAAACCATTTCTGTCACAATACCAAATCCTGGGGACTGTGAGGAAATGTGGGACACTGGCTGGGTCCCAGCGCAATCCCAGCTGTAGCATTGTGGATCACTTGTTGGTTGGATGACAGACTTAGACATGGCTTATTCTGCAGCTGCAATAGATAGAAAATTGATGCTTATCTGGTTTTCTTCCTAAAGCCTGCTTCTCTGTTGCAGGGGATTACCTAAACACAGTTACTGTTGGAAATTCGGCCACTGGTCTTTGCAAACCCTATTTTCTATCCCCTGATTTCTGTCTTTCTCTCTTTTGGATTAAAAAGGCAGATTTTTCTCTGTAGATCTCTCTGATCTGTTTTTTCTGCTATTAATTGTCTTGTTCTTCCTGAAGGACAAACTGTACAGGCCATTATTAATTGATAATGACCTAATAGATAATAACCTAATATATAATCTTTTTTACTGCAGGTCTAACTGAGCCATATTGATATGGTCTCCATAAGAATGAATTTGTGCATGGGAGAGAAAGCTTGGTATCCTTCCCTGGGGCTGTAGCTGGTTCAAAATTAAAAATTAGTGATAATTCATTTGATAAAATGTGAGAGTGGTAAATCACCTGGTTTCAAAAACCCTGGATAAATAGATAATTACAAGAAAATGTTTGAAACTCAATTCAATCAAATAGTAGAAGCTTACCTTCAAAATGTAGCAGATTTTTTCTAGCTTTTGCATATCTTCCTCCACTTTACTCATACATGTCCATTTGGGAATCTTTTTTAGTTCGTGAATAAATATTTCAGTGTTATTATGTGCACATCTTAGTTTCTAGGAAAAAAGGGAAACATGATGTTCTAATTTGTGACAAGAAAGCTTTTCTTTCTTAAAAGAACTGTTAATAAATCATATTGAATATGCCATTTTTCCTCTGGAAATCTAAACTTCTTTCATTCTTTTTAGGATTTCCTCTTTCCTTCCTTCTTGCCAGAAATGTCATAAGGACAGTTTTCATAACTATCATAGCTAGAAACTTTGAAATAAAAAGAGTCCAGTTTCTGTCAGTGGAGGATGTGACCACATTGGGAATTTGATTCGATTCCATCTTAGTCAGAGAGTGATTCATTTTGTCTTAGCTTTGGAAGTAGGACACTTAGAGGGATCTACTTTAAACATTTTCCTTATACTGCCAGTGCTTTGAAAATCAGACTTTACAATCACCAACTGAAATTTCTCTGGAAAAATATTAAAAAGAACAGAAAAATATTGAGTTATGGCGTAATTATGTCTAGGAGCAATTAGAATGGTTACTAGCCAGCCTCTAATAATCTTTTAAAAATAGGACATTGCATCAGTATTTTGGGACACCACTTACGTCTGTAGCAATTACAGCTTGCTTTAAATGTCCTCAGAGTTGCTATGCCAGAGGTTACACTGCAAGTTCCCTTTGGAGACTCCAGCTGAAAATAATAGAATAGAAGCAACTTACCTTTATGTGAAGCGGTCTGGAGAACATCCCCTGGAAACAACAGAAATCTGTTAGTCACAAACTGGAAATCATCTCAAAAAATAAATCTAGTGTGAGGGAAGTGGGGAAGTTATTTACATTTATGGGTTCATTTTCAGCCTCCAGCAAACAAAGCATTTCATTAATTAGTGCGTGTTTAGTCTCGTTCAACAGATGAGGCATTTCCTTCTGAGGGAGAAAGTAACTGGACACCCCAAAACTCAATAGTAGCAAAAATACATGAGGATGCATTTTAAAGATGTTAATTTGGGAGCTTGACTCCTGTTATCTGAAAAGGGCTTTGAATTCAAGCACTTCTCTCTTGGGAGATATGAAGCTGGCTTATATAGAGAAGATGAGTAAATGCAGGATGTGATTACTATCTTATCTCATTCATAAATCATTCAAATCAGACAACAACGACAACTTGAGCAGTTGAGTTATCAGCATATCAGATTTGAGAAACTTTTATGATTAAGGTTCTGGTAAATTTCCTAAAGCTTCTAACTTCAGAGCAATTCTTTAATGGAAGAAAAAGTGATGTGTAAGGGTGTGTACATCATAAAAGAACAACAGAATAATCGTAAGATCATAGAACGGTTTGGGTTGTAAGGACATTAAAGCTCATCTTGTTCCAACTTCCTGCCATGGCCAGGGACACCTTCCACTAGATCAGGATGGTCAGAGCCCCACCCAGCCTGAACTTGAACACTTCCAGGGACGGGACAGCCACAGCTTCTCTGGGCAACTTGTGCCAGGGCCTTAGCACCCCAACAGGGAAGAATTTCTTCCTAACATCCAATCTAACCCTGCCCTCTGTCAGTTTGAAGCCATTCTCCTTTGTCCTATCAAGAAAAAAATCTGAGGAAACTTGTAGTAATGCAGCATGAAGGGAATTGTTTCCCCTCCGGTAAGACTACATCTTATATTGCTGTAAATTCAGCACCTCCGGAGCTAATGCCAGGAAGCCTATAGGACCTAATTAATCATCAACTACATCCCTGCAGTGTGACTTGGAGCGGGGGGTTGGGGGGGGGGGGGGGGCGGGGATAGGGGCACTGGCATGTATAGCAGCCTTGCAAATCTGACCACACTACTTTTCTAGAGCAAATATCGTCTCTTTGACCTGAAAACAATAGGCTGTTTTTTCATTGTAATTAGTAAGTGTGAGAGCTAGATTTTATCCTGGCATAATTAATTTGTATGACAATGCTGTGCAAATCTGCAGTCTCAGGTGGCATCTGCAGCTTCTCCCTTCTCCTTTTCATGGGCAGGGAATGCTTGCTTCTTCATTAATGATACTTGAGCTCTTATGTAACATACCTAAAGGTAATGAGGTGATTTACATGAGGACATTGTTAGTAAGTAGTTAGTAAGAAGCGCTGCAAGGACAGTGCCACACTGTGCGGTGGCGTGTCAGGAGTGCTTTAGGGTGAGACCCCAGAGTCCCATAGGAGGGGAGACAGGCTTCCCCCGCTTTCAGAGTAATTGCTGCTCTCCCAGCACAATCAGCTCAGAACAGAGTGAACACATGAGGGAGTTCTCTTCCAAACATGAAGGCAATGGAGGTCTAAAGACAAAAAAGGGTAATTTGTTCTGTGCTAGGTCACAATTAATGTTACAGCCAATCAAAAAAGTGTCACCAAGGGAGCTCTGAGTGCGAAGTTATTTCTAGCCACTAAGGAGAAGGGAATCACTCATCAGCATTGGTGCCAACCATTTCTGTCAGTGCAGTGGGAGGTTTTGTAACCTTCCCCAGGACAACTGGGCAGTCTCACCTTGTTCTGTGCTCAGGAGCAGCCCTGGCTCCAGCAGAGAGCTGGGAGGAACTCCTTGTTCAGTGCCAGAAGCAACATGCTGGGCAAGTGCTCTTTAGGAAGGGTGAGGGAAGAGCCAAGCTCCCAGCAGGAGCACCAAGCTTTGCCAATATCTCTGTCAGCCTGGGCCAGTTGGTATTAGGGTCTCTCCTAAATATTTCCCTTATAGGCCCGTTTCTATTCTAAGTCTGTATTTTAGATATATAATTTTATATAAAATGTCTGACAAAGCACAGAATTGGTAAATGGATTTTTCCAGATTTGATTAGGGAAAGTTTGTGTTGAGTCAGGGATATGTTTCCTTCTGGATAGTCTTCTAAATAATAATAGTAATAATAGTAATAATAATAGTAATAATAATATGAATATTAATATGAGTATTTGAGACTGGATGATGTTTTAAGTTCTTTATCTGAATATGTTTTGAGTTGTGCCTACTACAAAAACAATTCTGCATGTTAACCATGGCCACATTATTCACTGTTCATTTACCTGCTTTGCGAACTGGAGAGGTTATTTACATTGCTATGTGAAAGATTCTTGTAGCAAAAAGCACGTGGGAAATGGTTGTCAGGGATGTACTTTCCAGCACTGCTTTTGTTCAGCTTTCTGATGAGAAGCCCGAATCATTCTCTCAAAGGGCAACATTTTAGTATCAAGCTGCTCTTGGTCTGCTCTTGTTCAGGCCCCCTCATTTCCCAGCTAGGCTGTTCTGAGACCAAGTAGATTTGGGCATCTCTTTTCAACTGACAGCTTGAGGTAGAGTAGATTTAAATTAGTTACCAAGATGAAAGTTTAAATGTGCTAAACTGGCACACCAAAAGATGCAAAACATGTAAATAATCGACTAAAATACCTTTTACTTTCTCCCATGTGAGTTTCAATATCTTTTGGTAACACAAGGAAGCCCATTCTGCTCCTCACCTCTGAAGATGGGAGAAATCAGGGAAGGACAGTCTCCTTTACCTTCTCCCACTTCTGTCTGGATTATTTGCTCCAGGGGAGGCTGTGGGCAAGAGGTTCAACCACCACCTTACTCTGTACAAGGATTTAATAACCAGACCCACCAGACACAAAGCTCCCTGTGGGCTGTATGCTCACCTAAGCCCTTAGGCAAATACTGACACCTTCTAAACCCATTTATCAAATAATTTTTGCACCAGATACCTTTTGGAACAGTGTCACTCCTTTTAATATACACCTACCTGGAAAACATACTCTGACTTAATGTCAAATAGTTTTGAAGCTGCTGGAGAGAAGTAGCAAGATATTATCAATAGGTTCATGCTCAGAGAGCAGCTCCCTGGGCACAGGATGAATCTTTTGGTGGTATTGCAGCGGCTGGGAGTTGGTGCTGAGCTCTCATGCCTGCACTGACTCCTGCTCAAAGCCAGCCTTCTCTTAGAAGCTGTGGGGCCTGACAGAGTTGTTTTCCTTTCGACTCTTTCTGTAATGAGAGGTGAGAATCTGCTGTGCTTTATTAAACTTTTTTAATCTACAGGTTTTTATAAAAACATATTTTATACCAAAAATGCTCAAAACAGGACTGCTCATGTTTTTAACCAGCTGAAGAGTTTCAAGGCTGTTGGCACAGGGAGTTTTGAGAAGCTGGGCTAAACAAGCAGAACACCAAATTTCTCAAAGTGGTAAAAAATATTTGACATTAAAGTCTGAGAGTTGTACTCATCGGGGATGCTTTATCAGTGGGTTTAGGCACTGCAGAGGAACTGAGGCACACAAGCCCTTTTTCTGGCTCGTTCAGAAAATAGCTCATGTGAAATCTTCCTTCACCTTTCTGTGACACCTCTGAGCTCTTCAGAGTAATACTGAGAAAAGATGATTAAAAACCTGAGTGAGTAACTCACAGGCAGCCCTTCTTTTTATCGGCCTCCTCTGGCTGATGCCAGCGCTGTGGCAGAGGACGGGCCAGGGCTGCCACCTAGAGAACAGCCACGGTCACTTGCACACGCGTCTTCGGGGCGCTCTTTTGGGAAAAGAAAGGTTTGCCAAACCTCGGCATAGCCGTTTGCATGCAGCAAATGCAGCAAGGAGGGGTTGCCTACTCTGCGACTTATCCCAGCCTAAGGGCTGAGGGGGTCGCCTGGGGGAGATGAAAAACAGTGATAATAATTTTATTTGTATTTGAGCAAATGATTGGAAAGGCAGTGTCTGGGAGTATGTGCTTGCTGTTCTTCAGCCTGTTCTAATACTGTAACATCATAGAATCACAGAATAGTTTGGGTCGGACTTGACCTTAAAGCTGATTTAGTCCCAGTCTCCTGCCATGGGCAGGGGCACCCTCCACTATCCCAGGTTGCTCCAAGCCCCATCCAACCTGGCCTTGGACACTTCCAGGGATGGGACACCCCCAGCTTCTCAGGGCAGCCTGCTCCTGTGTCCCACCATTTTCTGATCTTCCATCCCCACCATGAGCAATAGTCCTGGCCTATTGCTTTGTCTCCCTCTCAGAGGTTTTCTGCTAAAAAATGTAACTTTCTTTGGACGCAAACGTTTTCTATGCTTTCTTCTCTCATTCACAGGATCATTGCCCCTTCACTCCTCAGAAGGTTAAATATTCCTCTCTTTTGCACTCAGTCCCAAAGGAGAGAACAGCTTTGCACGCAGTGTGTAGGATTGTGGTCTTGGCCCCCAAAGAGCTTTCATTCAACCTTAGAGCTGGAGGTCAGTACTAACCCTTTCAGACCGGCTTTTCAGCAGGCCGTGTGGCCGTCTAGGGCTGATGGGAATGTTCCCTCAAGTCCCTTGTGAGTCCTGTCATTACAGGAGTTGCAAGCTCCATCCTATAGAACTAATGTACTCAGGATCACTTTCTTCCTGCCCTCTCACCCCCTCACAGGGTGAGCCGCTTTGACCTAAAACCACTAAAAATGTCAAACTTTTATTTTTTGCATTCTGTATTTTTGTACATATTGGTTAATGCATTATTCCTGACTATTTTGGGGTAGCAGAGAGATGATGACTGAACCCGGGTTGTGTTTTTTACCGTGTTCATACAGTGACTACTGTTTCTTTCTTCCCCACACTCAATAAACTCCTCTTCAGGTGTTGTTACAAAAAGTGGCTGATTTTTAAAAAATGTGGATTGCCTGCAGATCCCAGAGTGGATATCCCTGCCTCTTCAACCTGCCTTTTCCTGTGTTGTTTGGGATATCCCACAGGCACAACATGGCTTCCACAGCCATTGATCTGTTAAATTCTCCATGAATCATGTGTTTTAGGGAAATTCTTTGTAGGTGAACAGTGATGCCTGCAAAAGTACACAAATATGATGGGCTAGGTTTGGATTGCTCAGAGGGGAAGGTGTGTGTTCAACAGCCCTGATGTCCCTGTTAGTTTCCCCATCAGAGCCCCAAAAAGGATTTTTTTTTTCTGTCTGCTACATTTTGCTTTCTTTTGCATGGGTGAATCTTCCTGAAATCAGAATATCTAACTGGATGGAAACGAGGAGATGCTGGAGGGAGATCTCCATCATGAAGTGAAAGCAAAGAAAGAAACGAAATCCCGATGCACTATTTCAGTGCTACTTTTGCCCAAATTTGAAAGCACTAGTGGTATTAGGTGGTATCTAGGCCTAAGGATGGAGATTCTCTACACAATTTTTTGTCATTAATCTATAGTCTATGTAATAAACATAAGGATTTCTGTGTATAATACCCTGCTGACACTGTCCAGACCTCATTGGTAGGAAACATCGATTCAATCAATCAAAATTATTTTTAGGTAGAATGTTCCTCACATCACCATAAGTATATATTTATGCTTATATTATAAAATTTATTCTATAGATAATATATCAAATATTATGCTATCTAAATATTTCATATCTAAAACATACATATTACATATTTTATATATATGTCTAGGTTTGAAAGACAGGTATGTTCTAAGGAAAGGCGAGAACCCCTTTCCTGAGATGCAGAGTGCAACTCCCTCCCTTTTAATTATTTTAGTTTCAAATCAGAGGCCTTCAGGCAGGAGATCTGGGGATAGGAATAACAGTTCTTTACTGATATCTAACAAGGCAGAAAACAACAACAGCTATAAAAATTGACAACAAAACAGAACAGTACAGCTCAGTTCCAGTCCCTTTTGGCCAAGGCCCTCTCTCCCTGTGCTCAGTTACCGGTGCTGGGGGCAGGGCAGGTCCCGTGCAGCTGAAGAGGGCTGGAGTGATGGCGGCAGCGGCCCAGGGGTGAGAGGGATGGGGAAGCAACTCCCCCTCACGGTGTCGGTTGTGGTGCTCGGCAGAGTGTCCGGAGGTAGTAGGGTGAGGTGGGAGAGCAGCAGAGCGATGTCCAACGACAGGGAGCGTGGATCTCAGCGCTGGGATGGCAGGGGAGATGCCAGATCGGAGCACCGGGGCGTCCTCTCCCTCCACGAGCCAAGCGAGAGAGAGTCCCCCGCTCCAGACCCCCATCCCACCTTTCCTTTTCCGGTCTCCCCCCCTCCCCCTCCACCCACCCCCCTGCGAGAGAACATTACATTATTGTTTTAAGGTGTAGCCACAACTACTTAGCATAACAATGGGAGAAATTCCACAGAAAGAAAAGGGAGCAATTCAACCCCCAACAATATATTATAATATATAATGTATATATAATATATATTATATATATAATGCAATATAATTTTATATATAAAATGTCTGTGTTCTTGTGCTATATGTGCCAAAAAAGAAAAATTGCCAGTTCTATCTTTGTGCAGGAAATTTATTTTGCATAGATTCTGTTAGAGTCTGGGTACATTTAATAGAGTTCTGCATACAAGTTTCCCAAGTACTTAAACATAAAAAATGTACAAGTGCTGTGCCAGCAGCACACAGTTGTAATGAGAACAGTCATGCTTACACAATTTGCACTTCACATTTTTAACATTTTAAAATTATTGTCACTGCATCTGTGGCATAATAAGAATCTTCAGTTAAAAGAAGTATTTAAGTATAAGTTTTAAAAGTGCATCCTTTTATAAGACTGTCGCCTGAAAGTGCCTCAGCCTCCTAGAGGGAAGGTGGAGGTGATGAGTAACATGGATGGCTCTGTCCCACAGATTTGCCTCGTTCCAGCTCTGAGACCACTTGGATGATGCAGAGCTGAGCCCTGTGGCTTGGAACAGCACATAAGAGAAATAGTGTGACAGCAACTCCAAACTGGATCCTCAGAGAAGCTCTTCTAAAGCAAATAATGATTACATTTCTTCATTGTAAAAATAAATAATTTGAAGTTTCTCTAAATAAATATAATAAATAAATAATAATAGAGATCCAAATAAATAACAGCTCCCAATAACACTGCTTGAAGGAGGATATGCTAAACTCAGGTCGTCTGGCAATCTGGACAGGTGCCTTGAACTCCTTTGAAGCTTAGTTTGTTTCCTCTGGAAGGGCATTGTGACCCAGGAACCTTAATAGATATTCCAAATTATTGAAAAAATCATACTCTTCCACAGCCTTCCAGTGATGTTCCTTGAGGGCAGACTGAAAGGAGAGGAGTGAAAAGAATCAGGACATGTAAGTTACATTCTGTTCTCTGATTAGTTTTTTTTCTTAATAATTAATTTTAAGACCACAAAGGCTCTCATGAAGATAGTGGGGTTTAAATGGCCAAGGAATGTGTTACATGTTGCACCTTGTGCAGCTGTTTCTCAGCCCGGGTTCCAGTCCCCACCTGCTCCAGGGCACCTCCACTTTGTGATGGGATTTGTCTTAACAAGGAGACATTGGGAAGAGGTGACCAGAGCAGAGGAGGCACTGGAGTCATTGCCAAGTCCCAGCTGCTGGCTGGAAGCTGCTCCCATTGCCATACGACCAGGTGACAGACACTTGTTCTCAGTGCAGCCAGGAAAAACCATAGAATCCTTCGTGGTCATCTAAAACAGGGGAAACAGCAAGCAGAGAATCATCCCAAACATACCATCCACCCGGTGCATGACTCTCCATAAGCCTGGATTTCCTGCAGGTTAAGAACTATGAGTCTCTGCTCCACACTCTCTTTGCTGTTTTTTAGGGCTTCAATAAATCCTTCCAGATAGATGGCTGCATTCCCTCCCGCCTCCATTGAGTTGTTCTGGAATAACAAAGTTTAGTAATTTTATCTTTTCTGTACTGTATTCCTGGTAGAGATTACATCACATTAATGCAGTCAAAATGCCTGCTATAAGAAATAATCTTGCCCAATGATTTGAGGTCAAAATTACATAATAATTTTTATAGAATTATATAATAATCTGTAGAGCATAGAAGCAGTTGTGCAATCCAGTGCTTTCCTTCTGCTGAAGGTTGATGTTACCCTCAAAAGTTACAGAGGGAGTCTGTGGAGGTGGAACTTGGCATGATTGGGCACCATTTGTTTTTTTTATTGCCCCTTTTGTTGACTCAGGCATGGGAAGGTGATGATTCTTAGAGGAATCTTTAACCTCCAGCATTGCTACCTGGGTTTTGCCTGACCTGAGCTTCCCCAGGAAACACACTGCCAATGCCACTGCTGACACTGGTCTCTAGCAACGGGTACAATGGGTACTTTTTTCCCCAAAAGACAGGAAAACAGCCTGTTTCCCACTTTCCAATGGCATTTCCCATCTCCATCTGACTCTGGAAGACAGTCAGTTCTGATTATCTACCTGTGAAAAGAGAGATAACTGATTCTGGGAGCCAGCTGCTCTGCACTGCTATACTGAGGGCAGAGTCCTGAGCTGGTGTTTCAGGAGATCTTTGTTTGATAACTCTGGAGGGAGCAGAGCCATGCACGTGATCTCTCAGCACACATAACCCCACCATGGTGCTCCCAAAAAGCTGAAAAGGTGACTTGGCTGCCATTTAAGACCTGACTTAAGAGCACAAGAACACCCTGAATGGTCTATAACTACATCCACTTTCCCCCTCCTTCTCAGAAAGCAGCTAGCCGCCCCACAAGCCCACAGCACTGCAAAGAGAACCACGGGGATATCTTACCAGAGGTGTGATTTCGCTGCTGCCCTGGAAGAGATTGGTAAAAATCGCATTAGCAGGTTCCCTGCTAACACAGAAAGTCAGACAGGGGGCACAGAGAAAATGGACCAACCTTAGAGCTTAGCTTCTGAAGGACTTGGATGGTTTCTTTGAAGAGGGCATTGGCAGGGCAGGCTGTGCCTGGGGTGTGTGGTGCAGGGGACACCAAGCACATCACTGACAGCATGACCCCAAGCAGGAATATCATTGTGGCAAGGGGCCTGTGCTCCCCTTCTTGTGCTGGCTGATCTGCCTCCTGGCTTCCTCTTATATGTGCTCTGGTGCAAGGAAGTGATTAATACCTCACCACAAAAATGCTTAAGCTGAAGGCGAGTAGTCACCTGTAGAATGGAAGCTGTTAGTTTCTTATCTGATTGAGGAAACTACATGTTTCTAAAATAAAGACTCCCCCAGAAGTTCACTGGTAGCTATGTAATTTGAGCCATTCTGATTTTAAATGCTGAAGCATTTTTATGAACTGATATTGTCTAAAAATTGACAGAAAGTAACTAAATGTCTCTTGGATCTTTACATCCATATTTGCCCAATTTAATATTGCAATTGCATTAAATCATACTCTCACTTCTACTAATTAGTTTTCTGTCCTTGTTCTGTGTGCCTGTCATTAGAACCCCATGAATTGCTCAATGGTACCATGCTCAGATATAAGTGAAAATTTTGAGACTCCTCCAGACACCATGCAGGCCTGTACTGCAGAGAGGGACCAGCCATGGACTGCTGGGATATCTCAGTGTTTTGAGGGGACAGAAAAGCAGCTCCTTTACTCTTTCTAAGGAGCATTTGTCCAGTTTTTGTGTTCTCCTGAGGAGGTTTAAACTGTCTGGCTGGTATCTCATTTTACTTCATCTGCAAGAAGCTTGGCTGATGGGGTACATAGCACTGATGAGTGATGAGGACACTGACAGAATTGCTCCTCAAACTGCAGGTGGGCTCTGAGGTGGCCACAGTGGGTCCTGTCTCCTAGTCCCCCATCAAGGCTGCCTTTGACCCTGCTGCACAGCTCCTTTTCACTCGTCCCAAGAGGAATGAACACCACGCCAAGATTACACCTGCAGGACATCAGGTCTTTACTATCCAAAACCTCAGAATATTACGTTTGCATGTTTTTGCTGTAATTTAAATTATGCTATTTCAATCCTGCAGGAGTTTTATTATGTAACTGACATTCTTTAATGTGCATTAAGTTTTCTTGCCCTTAAAAAACTCAAGTGGTACATAGCTAGAGAGATGGCTTTGTTTGTGCTTTTCCCTGAGGTAAGGGCAGGTGACACCCCCCCCACAGGTGCCATTCAAGGTGATGAGAGCCCAAATGCTGCTTCTTCCACACTCATTACATTTTCCTACTAGTTCCTAGGCTGATGTTTCACAGAACACATAACTTCATTGGTCTCCTTGTATGATATTAATTAAATCAGAGGACACTCTCTTATTAGCTACAAACCAGGTTTTGGAGATGCTGCCAGGCACTTCTCTCCCCTAAGGAGCCACATTGTTCGGGTTTTTTTCACTAATTTTGCTAATTGTTTGGTGAGTGAGGCATCTCCCCTGCTGTTCTCCACAGCTCAGCCTTCAAGAGCCCTTGCTGGATGAGCCACCATGAAAGCAGAAGCTGGGTGCGGAGCAGAATGTCCTCCCCTTCCTGCATGTCCTGGATATGCTGGTGTGGGACCTGGGGTAGTTTTCCTGCTTTGCTGCAGTCACACTGATATTCTCAATGTTTACCTGTAGTCAGAAGATTGGCTTTACTCCAGAGTTGAGGTTAACCCACTGTGTGTTACCTTAGTAGGGCAGCATCCACTGGAATACTGTCTCTGCCTTGTGCTATTCAAGGGATTTGCATCAATTCAGGCAGTGTTGAATACCAGTCTCTATGGTGCACTCATGGCCTCTTTTAAAAAAAAAAAACTGTTTTTTTTTTTTTATTTTAACGAGTTCACAAGTAGTGTGGACACTTTCAGTGAGCCTGTGCATTGCACACCTCAGGAAGCAGAATTCCACCTGGAACTCAGGTGTTTGCCCCCATCTCTGGGTGAATCAGGACTTCGCCTGTCCCTGGCACTGCTGTGGCTATAAAACAGATTACAGCATCATTTAAAGGGAAGGAGTCGATTGTATGTATTGAATCATAGAAACACAGAATTGGTTGGGTTGGAAGGGACTTTTAAAGGTCAATTCGTTCCAACCTCTTGCATTGACCACTAGATCAGGTTGGTCAGAGCCCTATCTAACCTTACCCTGCATGGATGGCTGTACCTGCTGGTACCATAAACTGTAGCCAGCTTCAAAGTTCAGGGAATTTCTTCCCTTGGAAATAGCAGGAGGAGTTAAGGCTGCAGCTAAACCTGTCTGCGAGAACTGGAGATTTTGCTTTTATCTCCAAAATATCTAAAGAAATAAGAGTTTCTGCAGAGAGGGCAGAAGGGAAAGGTGTAGGCAGGATGGACTTTTATTGCTGGAAAAAACCAAATTGTGAAGTTGAGACTCCACCTTTTTCTCTTTATTCTTTTTTAAGCCACTAATGACATGCAAATACTTTCTTAGATTGCAGCCAGGGTGGAAAAAAAAGAGGTGATAAAACCAGAAAGGAAGATGGAACTTGTGGTCTACTTGTGTACGCACATTCAGCAGTTGATCTCTCACACACACCAACTCTTTTGCAAATATTCACTCAGAGGTGAAACTGCTGTGACCACTCTGCTCCCCTCAAGTTTGTATCAGCATTGACCTTTCTTTCCTTTTCTGTACTGAGGGGATAACTGCTGTAGGAATCTGAGAGAGCTGCAGGAAGTTTCCAGCCGGGGCTCATGCAGCAGTGCCTCCATCGAACTCCACCTCCACCAAAACATCCCACAAGAATTAGCGCTGATGAGATGTAAATCACTGATATGATTTCAGTCCTAGGCAGAGCCACATGAAATACCCATATCCTTATCAGACATGGAATTAAATCAATTAACAGAAAATTGCCTAAGCCATTAGGAATTAACCAAAAGCTTAACATAAAATTATCCGATAAACTGAAAAGATAATAGAAAATTAACTGACAACTAACAGAATTGTTCACTTTTCCAAACCTGGAGAGACAGTGAGCTTCAGTTTTGTGAGCTGGACTATATGTAACTGAAGTAGAAATCCTGGTGAGAAGTCTCAGCAATGGTACAGAGACTATTCTTCCCCTATGAAGGATTTGGACAACCTCAGGTTCATCACCATATAAGTGATCATTATAAAATTGTCACAGCCACGTAACTCACTGCAGTGGAAGTTCAGCCAGCTGAAGGGTGACACAAGCTCTTGTGAAGGTTCCTGTCCTATCAGGGAGAAAGCAAACAGTTTTGACATTAGTTTTACTAATTTGTGACACTATCTCAAAGCTATCTTCTTGCTGTCATTCCTCTGTGAAGATTGATCAGCACCTCCTTTCACTCCTCTGAATATCCCTGACATATATGCCAAGTCCATCTCTGCACATTCTTGCACAACCTTGAAGTGTTTTGATTTCTCCCAGGTGTTTGCCCTGCCACATTTCTAGCTGGCAGCTGCACTTGCACACCTCTGAGCAGACCAAACCATCAGACTCCTCAGCCTTGATGCCCTCTCTCTTGCCCACTTTAGCCCTTTCACTTCGAATTAATCTTGAACAGGGAGGCTGAAATGATTTACAATGTTCTTTGTACCACAGGATTGATGGTGTGTTCCTCGATCCTGGAAGGAGTTAAGCAGTGTTCTATATCTGCGGTCTGCCTCTGCAGAAAGGAGGAAGCTATGCCTTTCCCTGCCTTGCAGAGTGATTTTACATGCTGTTCAGAAGCAGCAGAAACTGAGATCTTTGTGGCCAGTGACTGTGCTTGGTTGAGGCATCTGCAGCAGATGTGTGGCTGTGCTCCCCAGCCCAAGGACATTCCTTTTGTATTTCATGCTCTGGCTGTGGTCACTGGTCTGTGGCCAGCTGTCTGGCCAGTGGGCTGTCATCCGTGGAAAGTGGCCTGTGGAGCATAGGGCCAAGTGAGGCTAATTGGAGAGCAGAGACTACATGTTTAATGTTTTAAAATAGGCTCTGGAGAGAGAAAGATTGTTTATTTAATCAGAAGGTATTCCCTGTGTTTGTATGACTTCTTCTGCAGCTACTCAAAAAAAGTGCCTGTGAGTCACAGGGGCCTGTTCTTCCCTTGCTTGACCTGGTGGGGGAATTGTACTGACACATGAAATCAGAAATTAATCCAAAGCTGACTCATTCTCCACGTCAACCTCCTGGACCCCTGCCTTCTGCTGCAATCCCTTAGTCTGTCGAGGCTCTGCCAAGGTCTCCCTAGTTGATGGGGGTCAACAAGGCTCACTCTGTCTCCTTTGACCTGTTAAAGGGATCCTTTAGGACTCATAGATAGAAGTTTTTGTAACTATACAACTTCGGAAAAGCAAGGAAAACCTCGCTCCTTGCTAGGAGAAATGTCCTGGAGATGCACAACAAATTCTCTACCTTTCAGGCAAAATTAGAGATAAGTTGTGTATTTCAGTGTTAAATTCTAAGAAGCGAGATGCCTGTTTGATCAGAAAAGATTTCACAGGCAGCCTTGGCATCTCTCCAGCCCCAGTGAGTCAGCTTGGTGCTCATAGGACGACAAATATTACCACATGCACACTTCACCTTTCAGAGAAAATAGAATAGTCTTCCCTTATTTTTTAAAAGAAATTATATCTACACATAGATCCCACACATAGGAAGAAATTGCAAGACATCTCTAGACTTGGGTTTATGGTATAAAAGCCATTTAAGTTCCCTCAGGACCTCGTATGCACCCTGGGAGCAGCCACCACCTTGCACCTCTTGCATCTTTAAGCTGGACCCTGTCACTCAAGTGCAGTTGCCTTGGCAGTTGTTGATCAGCATCCAAAGAAGGACAACTGCATATTGAATGATGATTCATTACATTCTCAGTCACTTGTCTGAAATCAAGTGAGCCTGAGAGAAACACAGATGATCAATCCAAAAAGTCTGTAATGGTTATTTTCAAGCTTCACCCACTGACCTGATGATATTTGGCTCCAGAGAGGTGGTGTCCAGAAAGGGACACTTAATTTTTCAGTTTCAAAGACACCATGTATGAATGAGGAAATAAGAAAGAGGTTTTCCAAAGCCTGTGGGATCATGTGCAGAAAACAGAAGGTTTGTGAATCCTTACAAGTGACTAATGAGAACTACAAATGAGAAAGGAAGTAAAGTATCAACAGATAATGAGTAACCAAATGTTTCAAAAAAAGAAAACAGGGGAAATACCCTTGTTGAGGGTAAACCCAGATCTGGCTGCTGATTGCTCCTTAATGGAGCTGAGGCTGTATTCATCTGGTTATGATGGCATCACCGTTCTCTGTACATAACTGAGCAAGGGAGCGATACCATAGCTGATCTCCATTTCTCTCAACCTTAGTGCTAAGAAATGATGGCAAGAGAATTGGTGCTGGCAGGGGAAGGATGAAGCATGGGAGCAGCATTTCCATGTCATTTCCATGCTTTCTGTCAGCTCTGCCCTGGCATAAATGAAGGGCATCCTCTGGCAGGGAGCTTCCCTGTGGGCTGGGGCACAGCTGCTTCCCTCGTGGCTGCCCTGCCACATTCCCCTGTGCAGCTATTCCAGAGTCATCTACAGCCTGGAAAGTGTAACTCTAGGAGAGAGACCCGCAGACCAGGCTGAAAAACGTGGACTTGTGAAGTTGGTGCCTGTGTGTTCTATGTCCCACATGTTCCCAGAGCCCAATGTCTCTTGGCAAACCTTCCTTCAGACCTGCTTGTTGTGGTGGCATAGGACAGCTGCCACCATTAAAGATTTGGAGAGTATCCAGAAGACTGTGGCTGGTCCTGCACAGGGTGGATGGGCTTCTTCCACCCTTGGAGTGCTCATCATTGATCTCATAAGCACAGGCGGGTCTAGGCATGTGGTATGTACCCCAAAGGAGTTTAGCAGACTCGAGGGAGTCTGCTCTGCTGTCACTATGTTGGGCAAATGGGTTTTACTGTGAATAATTTCTTCCTTATCAAATGAGGAATGCTAAATGTAACTCACACCTACAACTTAAAAGTAGCACATGGTTCTGTGCAGCATACCTTCCCCCACTGTGACACCAGCTCACACATTTTTGTCCCCCGCTGAGGCTCACAGAGCTGCTTTTCCTGCCTTGGTGTAAGAAATGCAACAATAATTTTTTTAATGGAAAATCTACTTCCAATACAAACAAATCTGCAGCAGCCCTCAAAAGTCAAAGTCACAGCTTAACCAAGACATCAAGGCAGGGGTGTTTTGTTCTATTATGATGATGAAAGATGCCTATCAAGGTTGTTAGAGCTGTGATGAGGCTGTTGGGGTTATCATGTTCAGGCAGCTATGCTCCGCACACCAGTGCCATCAATGATGGTGATAAGACTGTCCTGCCTGCTGAAACTAGGCATTCCCTTCACTGCTGTTTGCACAACAGTTTCTGCCTGGCTTAATGGTATCAGATTATTTTGGAGCCAGTGTGGGATCAGACATGACCCACTGCCTTCATCCCACTGCCTGCATCCTGCTGCCTGCATCCTGAAAGACCCCAGAGCTGTCCCATCACACCGGTGCTTTCCCTGGCAGTCTGCAGGCCCGGGTAACAGCTCCAGCTGCCTTCTCCTGTGGTCAGCCCAGTGTTGACTTAGAGTTATTTAATGCTTCACTTTTCCCTCTTGTCTGTTTGTCAGAATTTCCTGGACTGCTGTGCCAAGAATGCTGAGTCTGATTAATGTTTCCTCTGTAAAATCCAGATATTCTTCTCCTTTCCATATACATGTTATTCTGAGACTTCCCATCTATCTGAAGGGTGAATTTAAAATTTAGTGTAAAACATTTAAATGTAATTTCAAATACTGTATCTGAAATATTAAACACTTCATTGTTAAAGAAAACTTTGAAATTCAGGAAGGATTTCTTCAGGGTGTTTCTTATTATTTCTAGAACTAGCACAGCACTGAATGAGATGGAGATCAGGAGCAGAGATTTTCCTGACTGTTTAATCTGAGGGAGTTCAGCTGGATACTCACTCATTCCTCTGATCTTAGAAAGGAGATTCAGGGTTTGGTTTGACTTCCATTTTTCCCAGTTCTTACAAGAATTCAATATAAAATAATGCACAGTGATCTTGCCCACAGAGCCTGGGCAGTTTGTGGTACCCAGGGACAGTCAGGGCACTTGTCCCCATCCAGGGCTGGTGGCTGTACCCCCACTGTGGAAGTTTTTGAGGCTACTGACCCTGTGTCAGGAGATGAAATCCCTGTCCAGCCTGACTGGGCTCTGCCACATACAGTATTTGCATGGGGAGGTGCTGTTTGAATGCAAAGCACCTGCTTTTGTTTCAACTATTGGTAGTGTGCATCTGAAAAATGGGATATGCTATGCACCGTGGAAGGGATGGGATGGGTGTAGGAGCCAACCCCTGCTGTAACAAGCCCTGTCCAGGGCCACCATGCTATCAGCAGGGAAAAAACACATTTTTGGAGGTTTCTGTGAGGCATTCAGTCTCCATGGTGGCTGTATGTCTCTGGCTCTTTGGGTGTTAATTTCTGCATCACCTGAACTGTCCCTCCATCCCAATCCTCTTGGTGAACATGGATGCTTCTCAACTTCTCGGGGCTGGAAGCTCTTCACACCAGTGAAGGCGAGGGCATGGTTCTTGGCTGTGACAAGTGAAAGCTCTTCTGCTCTCACAGCACTGCAGATGTGGCAGGGATGTGATGCAGCCAGGAATGAGTTATCCCGGAAAAAAGGACACATCTTCTTAAAAGTTCAAGAGCAATATGATTCAGTAAAGCTGAGTTCAGGACCAAGTTGCAGCAGGTGGCTCCGGGCCTTGGGAAGGTGATGGGTTAGGTGAGGGCAGATGTGGGGTGCTTGCCCTGATCAGGGGCATCTCCCCATTGCTGGCAGCACCTGTTGTGTCCATCGCACTTAGAAATCAAGCAGCTTCCCTGAACAGCACTGAAACCACTCATCCTTCACAAATAAAGGACTCTTAATTTGTTTGTTTTTGTAAAATTTGTTTATTTTTGTAAAGGTGCATTTACATTAACTGAAGGTTGCAAATATTCAATAACAGGTACATAAGTATAGGCAGCACATGACAGGAGTCCTTAAAAAACAGTCCTTGCAAGAACATTCCCCTTCAATGCTCTTTTATTAAACATTAACTTTCAGAATCTCAACTGATAGCTTTACATGGGTATGCATTTTGTGAGTACCTGCCATAGCTATGGTTACTTAAACAGTTTGGAAAACAAGTATTGTATGATTCAGTTCAGTAGAATTCAACTCATCTGAGATGTGGGAAACACCTCGTATCAGCTGAGAAAACTTGGAGGAAAAACAAACAAGACCTCTTTGCTTTTGTGTTACCCAGTTTAGCTGGGTTTGGGTGATATGGTTCTGCTGCAGCAGCAATAAAACATGTAGTGGTTGAAGCTACCCCCTGGATCTGAACCCTCAGGGAGAGAGTGGAGGTGGGAGTGCACAACTGAAGTGAATCTTCTCCAGTCCTGGAGCTAGTTCAGGAGCCAAGGGGAAGTGAATGGGCTGGGTGGCATCAATGGCCTCATCCCTGTCCCACAGACTGACTTTGACCCAGCTCTGAGAGCCCTGTGGCTTGGGATAGTGTGAGAAAAATATTGTGACAGCCAATCCCAAAGCAGATACCCAGAGCTCCTTCTCACACCCCATCACACAGCAGTCTCCTAAAGCAAATACTTAAATACAGCAGCATCACAAATATCGCAAAGTCTCCATAAATAAATAAATAAATAAATGATAAAACCTGCTCTTTCATTATGAAAAAGACATAAGTTAAAATATTAGTATTATCTAAAATATATAAATATTCAAGTGCTTGTCTTTTAAAAAAATCAGTGTGTTTCAATCATTATAGTGCATGACTGCTGTTATAACATCTCTTTTTATACGTACATACATGTATATATACACACACACAACATATCTCTCTCTGTATAAATATTCTATGGCAACATTCCTGAGGATAAGTTAATTGAGTCACAGTTTGGCTGCAACAGAGTTCAAGTTCTTTTCTTCTCTTCTCAGATTTGGACTAGTTGCTCTATTTAGGCATTTTGAATTTTCTCAGAGAGCAATCTCAAGAACCTGTCTAGTGTGTCCAGGAAGTCATCCCATGTTACTTGTGCAGTCTTACATTCCTTATCAATATCCTTTAAAAAAACCAGAAAAACAACATCATTCAGCCACGTAACCTGGATATCACATTTAAGTCTATGGTATTTGATACCTCAACTGACAAAAGGTGTCCGAGTGTGATCTAAGGAAAAAGGTGGACGTATTTGCACCCTTCTTAATCACATCATTTTCAGAAGAGATTTCTAGTGTCCACTGCAGCAGCTCAGTGCCATTCCAGCTGCCACGCCACATCATTGAATAGCCTTTGCTGATTAGTTTGCTATTAAGTACCACAAAGCCAAACTTACTTTGGGGAGGATGTTTTTGTAGGTGTTAAGTCTGGTCAGTTTTCTGACAATGACTTTGCTGTGAGTGTCAAGAGCTGTCAAGGCGCTAGTAAAGGTTTTCAGGTGGCTGTGCATGCATCTCTCCATCTGCAGGGGTAGGGAAGAGTTATTTCAACAGTTATTTAAACAGTAATAATTGGTAGCACATAAATAAAACATCATATCCCAGGTATTTAAATACCCATGAAAAATAATAACCTACAGGAATTAAGAGCTGTGTTTTCAACACTAGCCCTGATTCTGTATTCAGCCATTTACTGGACACCAAATTTAGGGAATCATAGTACAATCTATAATTTTCATATAAGAACATGCCAGGGTCCAAAAACTCCCCACTGCCTTAACTAAGTTACAGGTGCCACTAGAAATTGGACATACTAAATTTGGATGTCTTCAATTCTGGAGATACTTGTTCCTCGAAGGAAAGGAGGGCCAACCCTGCATTAAGGCATAATTTCTTTGTGTGTCTCTTGAAATTGGATCAGAATTGTCTTAATGAAATAAAAGCAATTGTTTCTCCTGGTGTGAATTTTCAATTCTTCTCCCAAAAACTAAGAAGGACTGATGCCCATTTGTCTTCTGCTCACTTGTAATAGGAGATGGGCTGCTATTTCTCACTGGTACTCTTCGTCTCCTCTAGTGAAAGCCCATTTTTTCACTGGATTTCTGGGTAATACAGTGAAATGAATGGTTCTGTATAGGATATAGACTAAACACCCTGTTCTAAAACTAAGGCATCAGACTGAATTTGTGAGGCTTCCAAGAGGATGCTGGTGCACATGTAAGACCTTTGCCTACTGAGAGAACTACTGCAGCATTTTAGCACTGGCAGCAGCTTTCTGTAGGTTCTTGCAAAAGCGTCTCATTTCCCTAGATTTGTAAAGTTATCTTACTGCTATTAGAATTTTGAAGTGGGAAAGAAATTTGGGGATTTTAGACAATAATTTTAAATAGAAGTATGTGGTTTCTTACCGTACCATTCACAGTTACAAGGCTGGGAACCTGCTCAAGAGAAAATTAAGTTAGTAACTTCAGAATAGAATCTGGACTAGAAGGGCAGCTCAGGAAAAGTTGTTCAAAATTAAAGAACTTACTGCATTTAAATTTAATTTCTTCATATCTTGGAGAAGTTCTCGAATGATCAATCCCACCAAAATCCTGGAGCGCTCCTCCTGCAGTTGTGCTGAGCTGCCCAGCACCCCCAGACCCAGCAGAGCCACAACCTGGACCAGCATTTTGAGTTAGCTCTGCTTCTCAGCTGGGTGAACTGTGTGTGGCTCTGCCTTGGGCTCTTCTATATACACAGTGCTGCAGGAAATGATTAATATCTCACCACAAACATGGTCTTGCTAAAGGGGAGGTGGGGAAGAATTACCTTAAGAATGGAATCTGCTGGTTATTCAAATGAGTAAGAGTCTATGTACTTTCTGCATCAAGAGCAATTTTATAGATTCTCTACTTGAGCCCCTTTGAAGTATGTATTTCAAAGGCACACTGTACAACCCTTTAGTGTGGATAAAGTGTAGACAAATACCCGTATCCATCTGAAGTTATTAGAACATGTGTTCATAGACTATACATACACATATATAGACAAATGTGCACACAACCGTGCATGCTGGAAAACTAAATCTTGCTTTATATTAGTTTCTCAGCACTTCCAAAAATTTGCAGGTAATTTAAAGAAAATTTACAGACTTCCTCAGAAAACTAGGGTTATAGTTCTCAATGTTGGTAGATTTGCATTTTTTAAGATTTATAATAAAACTACCAAAAGTATTAAGTAGAGTTTCTACAGGGAATTCTGTCTAATTCAGGAAATATATTACAGCCTGACTGAGTCTAGACTGACATTCCAAGGTGTTGGTGTTTTTAGGAAAGGCACTGTGACCTCAGGATAGATTTTTCAGCTATCTGTGGAGAAAACAAACTGAACAGTAACTGAGAAATTTTGCAGTCAAACTTCATTTAATATGGGTAGAGCTGCACAGGACAATCTAATTATGAATATCAAGTAGAGAAATTTGGTAAAGAATAATTCAGAAGTCTGCTGACCTGTGAATATAAAAAACAAATTTCATAAGAACAGCTGTCCCCTGGGTTGCATTAGAGAAAGATCACCATGGATGCTGCAGCCGTGGCAAAGAGAGGTTTGATCAAGTTTACCCTGGACAGAATGGCTGTGTCTTCTCTCACTGACTTGGCCTGGGACTACAAGTGAAGATAGGAACCAAGCTGTAGTTTTCCATGTCCTATTTAGCATATGAAGAAAGCGTTTTCAAATCAGAGTGTTACCAGGATATTTATTCACTCCTGGATTACTGAGGATGCAGTTGTGGGTGCTGGATGAGGTTGTAGCCATATCCTGGGAAGGAAAAGTAACCCTCTACTCAGTATTTTCCCCATATGTAACACACATACACAGTTAGTAGAAGTATACACACTGTCATCCAGAAATTTTTTTAAACTGTACTTTTCTCTTCAATACAATATTGCTGATGAAAATCCTTACTAATACTGGACCCAGATCAGATCCTTACAGACAAGGCTAGGTACAACCTTGCAAGCTGATGATGAATTTCTTGTACAGTGATATATTTAATTCAGTAATTTCAGTTCTTCTCACCTAGCTTGCTTATGAACACAAGGCTGTAGCCTTGGACAAAAATGTCAATAAATGTTTTTTTACTAACCAAAGCAGAAGTCAAGGAGCAAACTATTTTTAACAAATGTTACCTATGACATGATCTGCTTCGCTCCCTGTGTGTTTGTTATTGCTCTGTAGAAATGAAAGAAATTTTATAATCAGATTGTCCCTTGAGCATGCTGTGCCATTCTTCAGGATGGACCACGCTGAGTGATGTTCAGGGAAGGCAACACTCCCTCAGCCTATGTGCCAGCCTATGTATCTCCAGCTCAGGGAATTGGAGGCTCCCTTTTGTTTTCATTCCTGTATGATCAGGTATGTTCAGGTCACACACAGTTTTGCATTTTTCCATCTTTCAGATGCATTTTGTTAAATTCACTGAATACATTCCTCTCCTGAAAAGTCAACCCTATGATAATCATCTCCGTTGTTCCAGTTGTATTATGAGAGCCTTTGCATCATGACAAACATAGATGACACCATGAATTTGGATAGCCTTTAAAAGATATGAAGTAAGAGGGGAAAGGAGTAAGCATATCTCATACATCAGTGTTAGATCAGATTACATTATCAGCAGGGTTTCTTACAGCTACCTCTGTTTCCCCATATCTATATGGCTCATCTCAGGGGTAGTTTCCAGCAGTGACCCATAGTTTCCTCATAATTTTACTAGTATTTCAGCTATGCTTAACAATTCTTTCCACATTCCATCAATAATCTATGACATTTCTCCGGTAATTCCGAGTTTATTCAGTAAAGCTGTCAGGGTCATGTATATTTCAGGATTAATTTTTTACCATCCTGGACATACTTTCACATCCAGGCAGGGGACATGATGTGCAGGCAAGGGCTGGAGACTGGCTGAAAATCGACTAACAACTGTAAAATGTATTAGTAAGAAAACTTCGAATACAGCAAGAGATTTACAACAGGCAAGCATAAAATCCTGCAATCAGGGCACTTACTAGAAACAACAAAAGCCAGTGTTAAAATCTGAAATTATAATTTAAGTGCCAGGACTATGACTTTTGCAATTACTTTATTGGATTCAGTCTAGAGCATTAGAGTAAGTAAATAGCTATGCTGAGGAGGCTATGGAAAAACAGTGGAGCTGTGTGGTGTCAGCATCATCATTCTGAGGGAGTATTTTTTTTGGGAAAAGGCTTTTGCGAGATGCTTGTTATGTTTGCAGTGATGTGCAGGACAGAACAAACATCTGTCATATCTTACGTCTCCACAGCTTGCTTGTACATCCCATAGGGAGTGTGCACATTTATGAAATGGGAAGCAGGAAGAAAATGAATTAGAAGGAAAAAATTAAAAATACAAAAATCTGCACCAGGCAAACCTAGCTGATACTTCTGATCCTTCAGTGATGTTTGGCCACTCTATGTGTATATGTTTTGGCCATTTGTCTCCCTAATCATTGCACTTTATGCCTTGTCTTCCCAATAGCACATAACATTCAATTCTGACCAGGGTTGCCCCTGATTTATGATTCAAAAAGTTCATTATTACTTTTTTAAATTGTTATATCTGGATCAGGAAATTGCCTGTGAAAACTCCACTGTTCTCCCTCCATTTGATAGGAAGTCATCCACAATGATGAGATGTTTCATCCTCTGAAGAAAATGTCTTCAACATTTCAACATTTTAGTCCCCAGCCTGTCATGCCAGGAGCCCAGAAATCCTTTCACCCTCACCTACATTAAAGAACAGTTTAACTGTGAGCAGCAGTGTCATCCCAGCTCTATACTGAGTACTTTCAAATGCTCAATTTCTAGAAACATTCAGGGCCAGGCTGAGCTGAGTGCTGAGCTACCTGGTCTGATTGTAGATGTCCCTGCCCATTGCAGATGGTTTGAAATAGATGCACTTTAAAGGTCCCTTCCAACACAAATTATTCTGTGATTATATGAAAGCTCATCAATCACCTTATTTTTAGTAGAAAAGACTGATAGAGAACTAATTCCCAGATCCTCCCACAACTTAAGCTGAACCAATTGCTCTGTAAGTGGCTCCTCATCTTTCTACTGGTCTCAGGCTGTGTTTATCTTACTCCACTCCCAGAAATTCCGACAGTCCTCTGGGTATTCCGGGATTGTTAGCAGTCATCCACAGACACACTGCAGAGAGCCTTCAGAGCTCAAAAATTAATTGTATCATGTCCTGCAGACTTGTCTATGGTTAGTTTATTTAAATAGTTTCTGTGAGGGGATATTTTTATGAAGACAACTCTTGTGTTTTGTTGACCAGATGTCCTACATAAATCTGGTTTACAGCGTCTTTGCTCCAAATTTCTGCAATCAATGAGTAATAGCTGCTGTGTGTTTCTGGCAAAGGAAGACCCTCAAAACGACAACCCAGTTACAGGGGACTACATGGTCAGCAAATAGGTGGTCCTGTACAGAGACATCTCAGAGTCTGGTCATTCTATATACTGTATCTGTACTTAAAGAAAGCCTCCCCAAAGCCTTAAACTTCAAACTGGAAAAGCATTTCACAAAATCATTAGCATTGAATCACTGTGACAGTTTTCTCAATCTGTGAAACAACAATTTTTTAGTAGTGTCTGTGACAAAATGGGAAGTACAGTGGGAGTTTACATTTATTAGCACTTTCATGACATCAGTTTGAGATGGCTGCACTTGTGCTACGTGAATAAGAGATTTTATCAAAAGCAAAAAGATAGGAACATCAGCCAGAACCACACATCCAGAAACACAGATCAGGGGAGGTCCTTGAAGTTGAGCTGGCAGACAAGAATGATTTAAGTACAGCAAGTATTTTGGGATATTTTGCGTAAAAAATGCAAAACAGAATTAAAAGTATTGATGAGAATCTGATGGTCATCAGGCTACTGTCAGCAAAGAGGGTAAAAATCAGCCAATTTCCTTCCAAGCTCCTTCTGATGTGGCAGGCAGCCTTAAGCATGCTGGGACTTAGGTGGGAGTGGGAAGGACTGGAAACTCCTCTTCCCAGATGTGGTGAGCTGATGGTGCTCACAAGTCATGCAATGGTTTCTGTATCAGAGGAAAAATGCCACCTATGCACAGTAACCACAAAGACAAACAAAACTAAATTTTTACAAGTAGTTGTGGATTTATATGTGAATATTTTCAATGAAATGGACCCTGAAACCCAAGAAAGGAATTAACATCACAAAGCCACAACTGGTGATAGGTTCCTTGTAGCCAAAGGTTTTACCTGGGCATTTTTTACAGGTTTGCCTGGGATAAAAATGACCTGGTAAAAGATTTCACGAATCTGACTTCTTGTCTGTGTAGTGAATCCTTTTAACACCTTTCATACCTTATTGTGAATAAAACCAAAATTGAACACTGAGAAGCTTTTCTTAAGGGTCTTTTACAAACTAAGCATTTGTATAATCCTTAAGAAACCAAATCCTAAAATATAGTTTGCTTATGTGACCATATATTAGTCTCCTTACTTCATACTTTCAAACTTTCCTTACTTATATTTTACCTATTTTTCCCATGAAAAATTTCTTGTATCTTTATTTTGCTGAAGGTGGACCTCTCTTGGGTGGCAGTTTTTCTGCAGCATTTCTAACTTGTAAGTCATTGTTTTGCAAGCTTAATAATCCTTTAAAGTCATTTTTTCCCATGTAATTTTGGAGTTTCTTTTATCAAGTAAACCAAACCCCAAAATACCCAGACAATGTACCTTGTGGAGTAACAGTGACACCAACATGGTTAAGAGCTCAGTGAACTGCACTGTATAAGGTCATAGAGATTTCAAACAAAAAGTCATTTCATGTTTTCAGTCTTACTAAATACCTTTTTATACTAGGTCCTATTTTTAGGACATCTTCAAGATGAGTCAGCATCCCAGTTAACATGGAAAATTTCGTCCTGGTGATTAAACATTGATAAGTCTGTTGAGAAAAGAAAATGACAGCTAACATATGAGGCTACTCACAAAAGGTAAAAGATGCATCTTTCGGAAGTGTGCTAGGAAAAAGCATCACCTCTATGTTCGTATAACCAGCGGGATTCAGTGAGATTGAAAAATATCTGCAGTTGTGTGGGAGCTGGTGTTGCACCCCAGATTCTCAATAGCAAAAATGTCGAGAGTTAGAGGTTAAAGACCCCAATATGGAGTTTGTGGAGCAAAGTCTTAAGGCACTTTGTGGGTCCTCAAGGCACTTTGTGGGTCCTCAGCAGCTGCAAGAAAACCTGCTTGGAAGATTAATCATATCCTTTGGAAGTTTCTGACATCCCCAGATCAGCTGAGAGGAGCATCAACGTTTAGAATTGCTATGTTATTTTTAAACAAACCAGAAGAGAGACTATTTTTTTCTAACTAATTTCAAACAACAAGGATATTTTTTCTCTGTGTCTCTCAGATTGCTTTCCCCACAGAGCTATGGAGAAGGCAGCACACGGCCCATACCTATCAATGCACACTGAGCAGGCCAGGGCCCATGGCAATGTCCCCATGGCTGCAAGCAAACTGATGTGAAAACACAGAGGTGAGAAATCAAATATGTCTCAATGTCAGTTTGTTGTGTTTAGGAAAAAAAAAAAGGAAATTTTCAGGTTGCTGAGGATTTCAGTCTGGTTTTCCACACCTGAGTACTGAGAAATAGGTTTCTAGATCTCATTTGATTGTCTAATACACTACTGCATTCTTACCCTTGGGAAAAGAGAAGTAGGTTCTGAGAGTGTGTTACTTTAAAGCAACCAGCAGACAGTGCCTTTACCATCATTATCCAAAAGTGCCACAGGCAGCACAACATGCCTTTTGCTTAAATACTTCTGGCTGGTGGTTCCTGCTGCTCCCTCTCTGCTCCTCTGGAAGGCAGAAGGAAAACATTGCTCTCAAAGGAATGGCTTAGTCTGTATTAGGAAAAGATCTTGAGGTCTCTTGTGTGCTTAAAGGCAGGTGCTTTAGCATTCAAGAGGTGTTTTCAAAATACTGACATAAATGGAAACTAACAGCCGTCTGGAAAAGTACTTTTCTATGGAGAGCATCATGTGCTTGCACACAGCAGTGACCTGGGAGAGTTACCACTCTAGGGTGTAAAGAGTTGAGCTCAACAGAAACATTCCTCATGTCATTAAAAAAGCCAACTCACTCTTTGTTGCACCTATTTAGGTTGTATTTTCTGGGTGCATGTCTTTGCTTACCACACTGGGGTTTTTGTGCCATCTTCATGCCAAATCACTCACTTTTGTGAGATCCTACTATGATGCCTCATACTCAGATTCAGAGAGTACTTGGCATCACTCCACTCCTTCTCAGATTTCATCCACCTCCTTTTCCAGAGGATATTAAGCAATACAGGTCTTTGCTACTGTTAATTCTGGATTTAAATGCTGCTGCTGAAGCATCGCCTTGCGAGCAATTAATTGTTTCATGCAATGGCTTTTCCCTTTCGCTGAAGTGATCCAAACCCCTCATCACCTTGGTTTTATTTTTGCCCCCTCTTTGCACATTCAGTCCTTCATCCATTCATTGAGACTGGGATTTGTTTCCCTTACATCCATTTTGTTAGACCATACAGTCTATTTTACTCCCTTTCAAGAAGTAATATTTGATTCAAAATATTAATGAAAACTCAACTATTTAATGGCTACTTTTGCTGTTACCTTGATAAACACTGAGTTTTCCCCGTTCAACAGACTCGGTGCTGATGCTTCTACTTCTAAAAGATTATATTATTAAGGTTAAACTCTGATATTCATACCTCTTTACCTTTGTTTTTGAATGGTTTTCTAAATGCTTAACCTTTCTATTATAAAAATTTAATGACTAATAAATTCGATCTTTTAATTAAACCAGCACAAATAGGCAGCTGGCAGATGGTCATGGCAAGAAGGCAAATGACATCAAAAGCCCTGATAAACTGGGCTAAAGGGCTTTTTCTCTGAACCAAAAATCTCGTTTAAAAGATGTTCCATTTGAGTACAAGCTGATAGAAAATAATGAATAAATGTGTGAGATGATAGATAGTAATAAAAAGTTTTATAAAGGCATTTCAGCCTGCACTCTCAATGGGAATATTTGTGCAGCTCTTTGACTTCTGATGCTTTTACTGGAGTTGACTCTCTCCCAATTGTCTAAGTGATCTTCTATCGCAGCACAACCTCCACAAGCTTCTGACAGCAGATGGCATCTTCCTCCAAACTAGAAATCAAAAAGGGATTGCTACAGGAGGAAACAAAGTAGAAAGTTCATTGCCTTCTCTGCCAGTTTGCTGCTGTTGAGAAGGTCGCATCATGGATCAATGCTCATACAGGTTGGTGAAGCAGTCTTTTACTGGAGCTCTTACAGCTAGAAAGAGCCTGGATGCCTTTTAAATAATAGGGTTGAAACTTCAGTGGCTCACCAGCAGGAACAGTCAATTGTTTTGCAGCCACTGTACAACCTCACTGCCCACACAACTCTGCCATGAACAGGTCAGCATTTGGCTGCCTCCAGCCAAAATCTGTGGCAAAATTACTTAATATACATTAGATATCACTTAAAACTCCACCTAAAGTTGAGGAGTTCTGAGCTTTTGGATATGCTCGGGTTTTGGTTTTGTCCTTTACTTACAGCTCACGAGCTGTAAGCTGAACCACAATAGCTGCATTTGTCCATTATCCAAATCCAAAGAGAACAGCTTTTGTCTAAAGAAAGCTCAAAGGTCATTACAGTGTATGTTTATATCTATATAAAGAGGCTGAAGCTTTGCTTCCAGTCTGATGAAGGTCTACCATAATTTCCTGCAGCAGCATTAAGCTCTTGTGGCCACAGCACAAGTGTGACCAGAGCTTGCTCCGCTTTATTGACAGGATCTTTTTGGATTTGAGCTGTGAGTATATCCTCAAAGATAGAAGAAGTTAAGTGAATATCACTTATTTTCTTAATGTGATTTCAGCACAGCTGGCATGAAAGGTTATGGGATTAAATTACTTCTGTTGAACTCTGATATCTTAATTTGTTCCATAACAATCATAATAGAATTACTTGTTTTCTCCCTTACTGTAATGTACAAAGAGTGGGTCTGGGATTTGTTTTTTTTCTAAAAACCCTCTTGTAGCTTTGTCCTTGCAGCTGGGGCAGCAGCAGAGCAGCAGTAGCACCTGTGCACTCCCTGCATAACCCCACCAGAAGTAATTCAGAGAGTTAATGGTAATGAACAGATGTAAACAGAAAGCAAAAGAACAAACTATGTCATTAAACCACTTCTAATCTAATGCTTGTTGGTATTTCTGTAACCTCAAAATGAAATATTCTATTTTTCCTAGTTTTTTCCACAATCAATCAACTATTCCTGTGAACAGTTGAGTAGAAGTCTTGTCTCCAACCTTTTTCTTACAGCTGGGAAGATTTTGGCACTAAGGTCATCGATCTCAGCTAACACTGATGTGTTGGTCAAATTTTATTAAATTAATGAGACATACAAAAATTTGCACTTGGTAAATTGCTTCAGAGTCCAAGAATTGTAATTTTTGTGTGTGTGTGTGTATATGAAAAGCATTAACTCTGAAAGTTTAACAGATAAAAGACAGTTAATTAGTGCTATTAAAGAATCATGTGGGATCTTTTTTATGCCAAGTGTCTGGAGTCAAACATTAAGAGACTGCTCTCAAGCAGAAATATTTTAACTGTTGGAGTCTTGAGAGCTCTGATGGGCTTTAATAGTCCTGATCAGCCTCACCCGGGGTCCTGCCCACACCCTTCCCATGTGCACAGGAGACCATGTAAACCCAGTCCCAGAGACTTCTTCCTACCCTGTGTTGCAGGAATGCAGGTCTCCAGCTCAGTCACAGCCATGCTTGTGCTCAGCCGTGGGACTTAGGCCCCCCACCTGTGAACTGTCTTCCTGACCTTGGCCCTTTCTCAGGTAATACCTGATGGTCTGGGATTTTGCCTGACCTTTGATTACCATTGTGAGGCCTGTCCTGCTTGCTATGCTTGGCTTCGAGGAACTGCACTTTCTGGGAAGACAGGTGTGTTACTGTGGCTTAGGGGGCCATCAGCCTGCACTAACTGTACTTGTACCCTTGCCATTAAGGTAGGATCATATTGACTGCAATGTAGTTTGAATGAGAGCTGCTAGTAAACCATAGTGCTCTGCCAGCTGATATGAACCACCTGAAAACTGGGAATGCTTTAAGCACCAATGTAGTGGTCAAAAGAACTGTTTCTACTGGCTTGAGGGAATGTTCACCTTTGACTTCAAAGGGTTGATTCTGTCTCTTCATTTAGACACAATATCTAAATTTTCAAGGTCAGGAAGGTATGGAGAGTTGGCACCATGTAGCATGTTTGTATAGCTTTCAGCAGCAATTGAAACTATTCTCTTGGCTATGACATGCAAAACAGATTTTCTCTAATGGCAGTCCTACCTCTTCATCTGCAGTAGCATTGATCTGTGTGCTGTCCCTCTGGTAAATAAATCTTCTGCCCATCCTAAGCACACCTGCAGCATCCAGCCCTTAGACAGAAGCCCACAATAATCTATGAGTTGACCATAGGGAGTATGAGGAGCAGCTAGAGGGGCTCAGCCTGGAGAAAAGGCATCTCAGAGAGGACTTTTTCTCTCTTCAGTTCCCAAAAAGGAACGTGGAGCCAGGTGGGGTTGGTCTTTTCTCCCACAGAACAAGGAGCGGGACAAGATTAAATGGCCTCAGTTTTCACCAGGGGAGGTTTAGATTTCCCACGAGGAAACATTTCTTTAGACACTGGCAGAAGCTGCCCAGGGCAGTGGTGGAGTCACTGTCCCTGGAGGGTTTTGAAAGGTGTCATTGTGGCCATGTTGAGGACACAGCTTAGTGGTGGGCTTGATTATCTCAAAAGTATTTACTAACTTAAAGAGTTCTGTTAGTCCAATGCAGAATGGACTTAATTATCTTCTCTTCCACAGGTTGAAAAACATAAAATGGCAGAAGAGGAGGATGGTGATGAAGAAGACAAGAAGAAACAACTGCAACTTCTAGGGTAACACTTTAATCAGTGTTGCTATCTCTAACGTTGGCAGTAATATGGAACACAGTAGGGAGTCCCTTAGAACTGCCAGTGGTTTAATGGAGCAAATAATGGGTTTGCTAATAAATAATGATAATTACTGAGCTGCCGCTGTCCGTGGTTCTGGAGGTGTCACATGAGCCCCCAGGAACCAGCCACACCCCAGCCGTGATAGTCTCATTTATCTGGTCTTTGAAAACACCCGGTGCACACCCGGTGGGAAAGGCCTCGAGCTTCCTATGTAGTGTCAAGATTGGGAGGGCTTGGAATAGCTGAAAAAAACGTGAAAGATGCCTGTAGGGTGTCACGATCTGCCAACACAGGGAGGGGGTCATGATGGTTCAGTTTTGGATCTTGGAGGTGCAAAAGGCAAACAGCAGGGGACAAATCAGTTTACTCACAGCAACACATTTTTATTGAATGCTAACAACTCAGTTGCGATAGAGGGGAGAGATATAGGAAACAAAGTATAGAGAGAAAAGGAGGGGAATGGGGAAATAGCAACCAAGAGATGAGATGTCCTCATGGTCCTCAGCCAATAGATGGGTCTTCATCCGTGGGAAGTACTCAAGGGTCTTCTCCAGAGGGTCGCGCTTTTCTAGTCCTTTTCCAAAGCAAGTGGCTTCTGGCCAAGAGGTGGGAAGATTTATGGACCATTGTGAGGTGCTGCGAGAGGCAGGTGTGGACGTGCAGTACATGCAGTCTTCAGCTGGTACCACAACAGCACAGTCCTGTGAGCACAACACACCTGCACACAGTCACTTGGCAAGCATCCACTTCGGCCGGTCCAGAAAACCACTGTCCAGAGCCAATCTGGGTGGGGTTCCTCGGGGTCTTCTTGCAGCATTTGTAAGGCAAAAATGAGGGAAACTTCGGACCAACTCTTACACAGGGGTAGACAGAAAAATTAGTTTTTCTTCCTCCAGCATGTTTTTGTATTCCAAGTCTAAAAAAACCATCTTAATGTTTATAAAGTGTACTTGTGCTGGTTTGAAAGCAAAACCAGTGAGAGACTCCAAGTCAGTAATACAATTTAATAGGAAAAAGGAGAAAAATAAAAAACATGCAGTAATACAAAAGAAAAACCACTGACAGAGTCAGAATACAACCTGAAACCCTGTTAGTCAAGGGGTTGGTAGCAGTCCGTATAAATGGTGGCTGCAGTCCTCCTGGATGACAGATGTGGTTCCGTTGAAGCAGTGCTCCTGTAGGAGGTGCAGTTTTCCTCCGAAGGTCCAGCGATGATGTGGAAAAGGTCCGACTTTCCTCTGGGATCCAGTGGAAAGGGCTGCTTTTACGTCCCAAACCCCAGTTTTTTATCTGGGTAGGAAAGGCTTGGCTCCTGCCCCTGGCTGGGGCATCTCCCAATAGGATGATGTAATCTTATCAGTCACACAATAGGACTTAATGGCCCATTAACAGAATATATCTTCTGGAGGAAGGATGGGTTGTGGAAAGATAACGATGATCATCCCGCTGATTTATCAGATGGCACATTAGCAGAGGATATCTCCCACAGAGATAAGGATCACTACCCCTCCCACATTTCAACAGATGGTGATAGAATACACATTTTTGCATTGTACCCCATCACACTACTAAAAAAAAATACCTTAACCCTCCCCATATATATTTGCCATATCATTTGTCATAAATCTGTCAGCTGCAATTTTAGAAAGGTAAATGTGATAAATGTGATTTGTGCTAATTAAATTGTAACTATATTAGCAAAATTGTACTTAGATCAATAGAAGACAATTGTTACAGAGTGAGGGGGGAGATGGGTGAGACAGGGCAAAGGACATCTTCCAGATGTTGGGAGTCGAACAAGGATGTTGGAAGCAAATAGTAGAAGGACGTAGGTCTGATAAGTAGCATCTAGAAACAGAGTTTTAACCTTGAAATGGGCCCAAAATGGGACGATTCCAAGCATGGGATTTTATTAGAGTCTTGTTATGGAAAACTTCTGCTCAGTTACATAGTGCGCCTGTGCTACCTCCAGGTCACACCTCGGTCATTGAGGAAGATGATGAGCCTTCATCAGAAAAAAGACCCTCAAAAGGATGAGAGACTCCCTAACCCATTAGTAGAGCATGTGCCATACAACATAGTGACGTAGATTTTAGGAATATAAACTAGGAGGGGTTTTCTAGAAGCTTCTGTAGCATATAGTATATAAATAGGATTTTTTGCCTTGATGCTTTGGTACGTGAGGAGGGGTGAACCCCTCCCCATATTCCTGGGGGGTGGGGGCTCCCCCTCCCCAGTTGGTTTTGCTTATGCTTTACACGAACCTCAATTATACTAAATTACTTACTGCCAAATTTTGTATATTCTCAAATATACTTTAATTGTCATCTCCAATACTTTGCATTCATTTTGTTACTATTAAAAATTTGCTGCTACATTTAATCTTGTTGCTTGATAAATTGGAAAAATAGAATGTCATTCAGAACATTAAAATCGAGAAACTAACTCAGTTGAGATTCCCAGCCAGCCACTTTTAAGTCATTTTCTTCCAGAATGTCATAATACAGAAAAACAACTACCTCAATGGCAGGAATATCCATAATGGGAGAGTTCACACCCTTTTAGCTCAGGGGAAATCCAACCATGAAGTGGGAAACCACAGACTTTGCAAGTTTCACTGTTATCAAAAAGAATTTATTCTAAATTGAGGACTTGCCAAAACCTTTTCATGCTCTTAGATTTGATAAATTGGATGACTGTAGTAGATAAAGAATTGTGTAAGGGTCAGTCACATTGGCTGGATGGTCACACTCAAAGAGTTTTGGTAACAATGGTAACTGGTTGGCCAGCCACCTCTGGATTGAACTGAAATCCAAAGAAAGGATAAAAGAGAAGACTCAAGGTGTAAATACAACCCTCAAAGCAAGGTAAATAAAAACCAAAACAAAACAAAAAACCCCGTAGGAACAGAAAGCAAGGAGCTTTCAATATTAACAAAGGGAAGGGGACCTTCTGCTCACAGTCAAACAGACAGGGATATTTTGGAGCTGAGCGTGTTGTGGTTTGATATGAGACATGTTCAGTTGGCAATATAGCAATCCAAAGAAACACTGAGAAATGATGGAAACAATTCAAACATCTTTGTGATCAACACAAAAGGAAAGTTGAAATAGCATCCTGAATAGGTATGATCTTTATTTAGCAGATTCTTGCACTGATTCCACCAATAAATGCTGAGTTTCACAAGGAAAAAATGATATTTTGAACATCATAATTCTGCAATGAAACAATAAAGAGATGATAAGGCTATAATCATAAGAAACCAGACGAGTAGACAGCACTGCTACTGGAATGTCAGGGAGTGCTGAGTCACTCTGCATCAGACGCTGCCATAGTAACTGTTTACCAGCAGGTTGGGAATGAGGACAGACTGAAAATAAATAATAATATAAAAATAATGTAAATCCCAGCCTGAAATATATTTCATATGCTTTTTAAAATATTTAACAAAATTTAATACTTCTGAAGGTTTTTTATGTTAGTATTACTTGGGACAAGCAGATTATATTGGACTATTGAATAGACACATAAATTTATTCAAGCAAGAAATAAACTATTTCTTCCCAGTTAGGTTAATATTACTGTATCTAATTGTGGGAGCAAATGGGAACTGCTGTGTATTCATGGGGAGGTGATGGAGTTCCTGTTTTCTATAACCCAGCCCAGACTGTGATGCAAACAGAAGATGAGAGTTTTGGGAGTAACAGTTTCTGGGGTGGATTGGAAAACTTAACATACTTTAGAGAGGTGTAAGCCAAGATTCCTTGGCCAGTTTTTTCCTGATGCTGTCCCCTGCTCTTAGGAAGGCCACTGCTGGTGGTGGCTTTAATGTCTTGGTGGCTGAAGGTCCCCTGCAGGAGAGATAGCTTTTGTGTAGTAGTGATTCGCGCACATCTGTGAATCGTAAGATTCTGGGTGGTTTCCTACCATGGAAAATTTCAGCATCATCATGACAGGTGTCTGTCACTGTGACACCTCCAGAAGCAGAACATCCATTATTATTGTACCAGTAAGTAAGAGCACTTAAACTGCTGTTGAGGTGTGGACAATTTCAGAAAACTCTAGGTGGGCCTTTTGATAATCAGTTTAGCCAAGTTTGCCTTGGACTGTAGTTACAGAGAAGTAGAAAGCTAACAAAGGTTTTGAAGTCAAGAATTAGAGAAAGGTTTATGAGAACTCTGCAGAGATGCAGGAAGTTTGTGGTGAAACACGGGAAGTCACTTGCCTTTTTTTAATCCGTGTAGAGCTTGGAGGAGCTGCTGCAGGAGATGCTGAGGTCAGGAAAGCTCTGCTTTGCAGAGCATAGACAGACGCCTTGCGGCTCCTCAAAGCAAGGGCACTGAGGTCCAGGTGGGATTTGTTTTGCCCATAATCTTAACTGTTATTGTAGATGAACAAAAGATGTTTTCAGGACTCATTGTGCAACTGCATGCACAGATCTGTTTGCGTGTTAGTGAAGGTACTCTTCAGCCAGTTTCCTCTAATTCCTCGACTTCCCTAAGGAAGTATTATTTTAAAATATCATCTCCTCAAAGATAAAGACATCCTGAATCCTAGAACATTTTGGGTTGGAAGGGACCTTTAGAAGCCATCTAGTACAGCTCCTCTGCTGTGAGCAGGAACATATTTGATTAGATCACATTGCTCAGAGCCCCTTCCCACCTGGCCTGAAATATTTTTAGGACAATTTGTTTTGTTGTATTGGTTAGTTTCAGCATTGCGATTTCCAGCTAACAAATTTCAGGAGTCCAAGAAGCAAGGCTCAGTTAATGACACTGGTGGTTCAAGGAGAAGTCTGGGCTTGCTTAGACACAGGAACTGTAGGATCCAGGTAGCCTGCAGAATTTGAGACATGCTAACAGCCTTGCAACACAAAATTTGCCACAGATAGGCAGGTAAAAATTGGCATAGAAACTGTTTTTCATTCTCAAAAAAGAGAAGGCTGTAGGAATAGGCTGCAAATGTTCTTAAGTAAAATAGACTGTGCAGTATTTAATCTATAATCTATCTCACTCTTAAGCAAAATAGATGGTAATAGAAATTATTTTTCCAAGACCTATTTTATAGTTGTTATATTTGATTTTATGGCACTTGAAGGTGTAGCTGAAGTCTCAATTGCTTTGGAGGCATTTACTAAGAAAATTGCAGTCTGAGAAAGTAGATACAATTCTCTTTAGTTTTCAGCTCACGTGTTACAGTGCTTGATGATAGTTTTCTGCCTTGAGACTTTGAGTCTTGAAAGACAAAGAGCCCTTGACTAAAATGGACATGATAATTTTATAACAGCTTTCAGGAGTGGGCAGTGATAACTCTAATACAAATTCCATCAGGTTTAATCAGCTGCTGGACTTCTGTACACAGGAAGTTTTTTATGTCCTTCTCATACTGAATCATAAGGAAACCACATGGTGAATTTTTTTTTTGCCACGAAATAGAAGTACTTCATTTTCATGTGCTTCATTTTCACCTTTAAGAAAACCAAAGTTTTTATCTGCAAAGAAAATGTGTGCCTTTCACAGCTGTAATCATACCTGAACTAGTGCTAATTCCTGGTACAACCAGGGAATTTTATTGGTGTATCTTGGCCCACGTTCCCAAAGAGTTAAACAAACGCATATCACAGCTTGGAACAGACAGTTCTGCCTGTAGTGCAGACTCGCCATGTTAGTGACTCAAACGGCCAAATAAGAAGACAGTGTCTCTTCTACCCTTTGGCACTCCCATCCTGTTTACTCCACTGGCACTCTGATTCCCAGAGGAACGCAAGGCGTGTTCTCACCACCGGTGCAGCCTTTTTAACACCTTCTTTGACAAAGCCCTTCATGTACCATGGAGCTGGGACATCAGTTTTTTACAACTAGCTTGTTCAGGGAACAATCAGAACATAAATCTACTCCTCTCTCCATGTATTTATGATCACACACAGACTGCCTCTTTTTTTTTTCCCCCGTTTAAGTAGCCATGAGCTGTATGATAATATGTCTAGAGGCAATGCCGAGCTGTCTCTGCTGATGAAGCCGGATGTGTTTCAGCATCTCTGAGCGTCTTTAGTACCGCTGTTGTGCAGGTCACTGGCCAGCTGCAATTTCATCTGCTGAAAGAGAAAATAAAGCTATAAAGGAGTAAGTTTCTCTCCCTCGCTCCCACCCGCCGCCGCTCATAGATCCGAAGGGGCAGGGATGCTCTGACTAGCATCCGCGCACCGCCGGCAGCGTAGCCCCTTTTAGGGGGGTTCTGGAGGGTTTGGCAGAATGGGGAGAGGAGGAGGGCTGCTGAAAACACCGCCCTCCGCCGGGGTAGAGACGGGGAGTGTGCGGGGCGCGGCGGACCGAGTCGGTGGGGTGCGCAGTGACCGCCGCAGTGCGCGGAGCGGGGCACAGAGGCCTCTCCGCAGGGATGCTCGTCTCGCTCCTGGGCTCCGCGGGCTCTGGGTGGCTGCTGCTGGGTGAGTGGTTCTTCGACCCCCCTCGGCAGAGCGGATTTGTCCTTCTCCCCTCCCCTCTCCCTGGTTCCCGGCTCCTTTCTCCGCGGTGGGTGGTACTGGCCCGAACCCTCCGAAGCGGCCTCTGGGCCCGCTGTCTGGCTCCCCATGGCCCTCTCTGCTCCGGGATAAAGGGTTTTCCAAACTCTTCAGAGGGAAGAGGCAGGCGGGAGCTGCACTCTGCATGGGGATGGGATGATATTCGGAGTGAGGCGTGGGATGGAGAGCCGGCACGATGAGCCGCTAAGGCAGTGGTGCAGAGAGCTCAGCTGGATGCGTTACATAATAGCTCTCAAATAGTCCTGCTGGTTTGTTTCACGAGCCCATCTCTGGTAAATTTGTTGGGGCACTTTGTCTGTACTGGGTATGTGAAATAGGGTGGTGTGCTTGGAGGGGTGTGTGAGAGTTAAGAGCTGTTGGGCAAAGGGTGATGCTGGAGCCCATTGTTTAGTGGGCAGGCAGTGAGGATTCCGAGTGGGTCTGCATTAGAAAATTCTTGTGAGTCTGAAACAGGAGGATTTCTGTAAGTTATTTAAAGGTTCATCTTGAATTGGTCTGCTGTGCTGATTTGAAATTGAGTCCTTTGAATCTGTGTCAAGTGTCTTTTCTAAAGAATGGTAATGTTCAATGTCTGTGCTATTTCCCACTTTATTTATCAAAGAGCTTCCCTCTAGACAGGCCGTCTTCCAAGGAGAAGAAGTACGAAGGGGAAAATTATTTTAAAAGACAATATCTTAGCATAATTAGGTAATATATTCTGAGAGGAGTGTTGATAATGGAAAAGATTGTAATTATTTATGTTCATGCCTACTTGCTATTTTTGATTATGAAAAAGGATGTTTCACACTGAAAAAAAAAAGGAACCTAGAATTGCTAGTCTGAATTTTGCCTCTGAAAATATCCTGATGGCTCTCATTAAATGCAGTGGCCTTACAGCTGCTTGTATCAGTAGCTTGAATCAGCTGCTTTAGAACTGTAGTAAAACTCATGCAGTGAAATATGGCCCAGAGGGAATTACATGGGGGAAACAGAAAGGAGGACTTGGCTGGGAAGCTGTGAGCAAATGTTTGTTACTGTATTTTGGGCCCCAAGGCCCTAGGGACTGCTCTGAGCCACATTACTGGTTGCACCAAGCTTATTTATGACAAGAGGAGGAGAACAGGACCCACTGGGAGCAGGTCTCCTGTGCAAGCTCCTACCCTCAGTCCTCCCGTGGTATTGATTTCTTTGCTTCACAACTCAGTGTTTCTGCTGAAACCCCCTTCTTGTGCATCTGGCTATCCCAAAGTGTGTGTCTGGGGCCTTGCTTAATGCCACTTTATTTAGTGTGGGCAGGACTTTAGCCCAATGTTTCTGTCTGCAGAATAGGTGCCTTCAGAGGACAGATGTGTTGTTATTGCCTTTTGCACTGAGATGTATTCCACCACGGGTCATCTCTGGGAGATGGATCCCACCAGAGAGCCAGTGGCTCTGTCTGACCTGGCAGTGTGGCATCTGCTCACCCCTGGAGCAGCAGCTGTTGCTCTCATGTCTGGTTTTCACTTTCTGGTGGCCCGATCCCATCAGACACCGCTCCGTGTTGCAAAGGAGTCACCATGGCTGTGCTGATTTACTGAACAAGGAGCATCTTGGCCATTACAGCCCAGTGAAGCATGCTTTACATTAAATTAATTTCTGGTGCCATTAGAAAAGTTCTAACAAGTTGAGAACAGGTCTATAATGTTCATTTCAATTAAATAATGGTAGAAGTCATTGAAAGTCAAAGCGAACTATTTCCTACTGTGGAGTCTTGGATAGTCTGATGGATGCATAGTGTGGTATAGTAAACAAAACACAAACCTAATGGCAAATTCCTCAAGGGATTTGAACATTGTTGGTTTGGTTGACATTACCCAAGAATTCACCTTACCCCTTGAATCTTTTTGGATTTCCTATTTTTACACCTCTGCTCTTCTCTTCCATGTGACTGCAACCATGAACCTCTTGCCTGCCCTGTCAGTCCCGTCCTACAGAAAAGAAGTCTTTGTTCTCTTGTCTCCTGGCAGCAGCTGGAGGCCAGGCAGGCACCTGCATTCATGTGTGGAGGCACAAGAAGAGAAATTTGCCATCAAAGTGTCCCCTTCCCACCAGCACCAGTGCATCTCCAAGTTATTTCTTGATGCATGCTTACAAAGGGCTGGGAGGTCATCTGGGGTCACAATAGACTTGTATAATCTCACTCCTGATCCTGGTTCTCATGCTGTGACACAGGAGTCCCTGGTGATGTTTTGTGTATAGAGGAGATGCCCAAGGCTGCTCAGCCCAGCCTGTGGAGTGCCAGATGCTGCACCAGAGGCAAAGCTCATCGTGCTGGTTGAGGTATATTTAGCTGCTTTTATTCTCCATCCCTCTATTACTGGTACATTTGCAGATTTGCTGGATACTATCAAAAGAAAATAATAGATGCATTTGGGTTTCCCTGCTCCCTCACAGGAAAAGACAGGACATAGCATTTTTTATCTGCTGCTCCAGAATAATCTGGACATTTGTTTGATTTTTTTCTCCACGATAGAACTAAGGATATTACCATTATATTCAACTAATAAAGAATAGGAGAGAAGCTTTGAAGACAGATGGTAAACTGAATTAACTGAATACCCTCAGAAGTAGGAAAGCTGACTTGGGAGTGAGCCAAAAGCAAAGAAATGCAACATTACATCAGTGAGGGTATAATAGCCCTTTTGATGTCACCAAACACTGCAGAGCACCAGATGGTTTAAATGTTTCATTGTGAGTACATTTCTGAGAGTACTTTGAGAAAAATACCTTCTTCCTTCATCACTGCACAGTTGCAATCAGCACCTAGATATCTTATAGGTAACTGGAGGCAAGTCTGGGTGAGATGGAAAGAGATGGTGGATAATGTGACACAGGCACCTTCTTTTCTGATGGTTTTGTTCTTAACTTTGCCAAATTATTTCTTCATATAGACCCAAATAAAACCTTAATTACTCTCTTTCTGATCAGAAATCAACAGGAAAGAAAAAATCTGTTAATTTATTCTTTTATTTTTAAGTGCTCTGCATACGTTCTTTGGGGATGGGCCAATATAAGTAATGAGGTTTTTTCCATCACTGCTATTTCTGTCTCTTGTGTTATTGTGTGAAGCCAAAGCCCTGCATGTCGTTGGCACCGGGGACCCATCTGTTCTTACTGTTGTCCCTGCAGGGACAGCTCAGAGGAGGGACAGTGCAGACCTCCACTCCTGCAGCTTACCAGTCTTGTCACCTCTAGAGAAGGTACTGGTGGTCCCAACTGCTCCATCCTCTCACCTCTTTTCTCACTGAACAGGAGGGTTTACAGAGCTCAGGAACCCAGACACACTCTGTGAAACCACTCAAATAGAGTGGAGAAAGGTATATCAGAAAGCATATGGCTATAATATATTATATATATGGTTGAAATATACATATAAAATCCATTAATCCCCTTCAGGGACCTTCATGCTCCTTTCCACTCTCCTGCATTTTGCTGTGAGCCATGATTGGCTCTCCAGGAGCTTTTCTTCCCAGATATGCTGATTCAGAGTCTTTGCAAATCCTTTTTGGAGACTTCAAGGAACTGAGTGTTGATTCCGTACACCATGATAAAGGGATGTGTTTTGCTGGGCTTGGATTTATTGTATAGTGTGCCACCAGGACTTACTGATGACAAGTCATTTGCTGTGTCAAAGCCTCCATGCACCATAGACATTGTCACCGAGCCTGCAAGGTGACCTGAGGCTGATGGGAAGGTGGGCAAGGAAGCAGATCAGGGGCTTTGCTTCATTCTGCTTCTTCTTACACTCTCTATATAGGCAAAATTATAAATATTTTGCCATCTTGCTGAAGACTACACTATGGAAAACATGGTAGCTGGTGGTGAGAAAGTAAGACACTGGGATGAGTGGGGATTTTTAGTCAGGAAAGGGTGTCAAAGCCACAGGGGTAGTTCAGCACCTGAGAGCTGGTCTCCAGCTCCCTGCTGCAGCCACACACTTTCCTCACTGCCTGGGCTTTTGCAAGCAGTGATGCAGCTGCTTCAACTACAGGGTGGAGCAGATACTTCAGAAAAGCATGGCTGAAAATGCAGCCCCTTCTTGTCATGGGCTGAGTCCACAGCAAGGTTTTAGCAAAACCCCATGGTGATTCCCCCACAACCCGCAAATTAGTTCCTCAAACTTCCCTGTCAGATACACAGGGGATTTTTCTGTCTTCTATGTTGTGTGGGATATTCCACTCTCATAAACATGGAAAGAAGCTAAATCCAACCAACCTCTCCAAGAGAATTTCTTCCACACCACAGGAAGAAAGTGTGACTTGTCAAAAAAAAGTGTGCCATTCAGTGGAAATCACTGTTTCTCTAGGAAAGCCCCAGTTCAGGGAGGAAAATTCTTTTTATTCATATTTGTCTGCCATGTTGTTGCAAGACTGCAGCTCACATTTCCATTTGCTCAACAAAGCGGTTTCGGTTGTGTAGATAAAATCTCAAAGACACCATATGTGAACTACAGTGAGGAGTTTCCACTAAGTACTGCACAGTCACACTGCAAAATCCCACAGTATGTGCTGGATGAGTTGACCTCTTTGAGATGAACAGGCTCCAAAGGCACCTGCGGGTTTTTAGGTGACTTTTCTCTCTGGGGTCAAGTGTGTAACTTGGTCCAGGAGCAGCAATTCCAAATGATGAGTTATTTGGAAAAACAGCCCTAGTAAAGGGTCTTTTGTCCACTGTTGCCTGTGGCAGAGGTGGATGGTTATCTGTGTAAATCCATCTTTTAGTGGACAGATTCTAGGAGACCCTTTCATTGCTTTCACTGCTGAGGGTTTTGATGATGGCAAGAAGGGGAGCATCAGTCCCACACTTGGGAACAGACACTTGGATGCTCCACCTGGATGCCTGAGTTTGTGTTTTGACCATAGAGGAAAGATAGCCACACCAAAACTATCAGCCAGATCAGCCACTGCAATGAGACTTTTTGCTCTGCCAGAAGAGGTTTAGGTTAGATATTAGGAAAAATTTCTTCATGAAAGGACGGGTCAGACATTGGAACAGGCCCAGGGAAGTATTGGAGTTGTCATCCCTGAAAGTGTTCAAAAAGCATGTAGATGTGGTGCTTGGGGATGTAGTTTAGTGGTAGGCTTGGCAGTGCTGGATTAACCATTAGACTCGATGACCCTAGAGGGCTTTCCCAAACATAATAATTCTATGCTTCTGTAATATTTTAAGATGCAACTTTGGGTCAAAAAGCAGAAGTGCTGAGGTGGTAGGGACCTAGTGTGTGGTGTCATGTCAGCTGATCCTTCCACAGAAGTGTGACTCTCCCTTCTGTGAACATACTTTCATTTGGGAAAGTTCTAGGGACTACAAAATCTTCCAAGTTTTCTCTCAGATTTGCTTATAACTAATCCAGATCCTGCCTATTTGGATGCGAACATGATGTCTCAGCCAAGCTATTTGTTTTTCCCTGATGTTTTCACCCCAGACAATGGCACAGCCTCCTCTCTGGGACAATTGCCCATGTGGCAGATCTCTGCTCCATCCTGTCTGCTCCTGGGGTTGTGCCCCCTCTTCAGCCTTGCATGTTTTGTGTTTGGAAAGGATGGGTTTTTCCTGCTGCTGAGTGCGTGGATGGTGCAGAAGGCACCACAGCTCACTTTGGGCTGCTGCTTGTCCCACTGTTGGATGGAAAATTGCACAGACTTCACTTCTTTTCCTAGGCAAGGCTGTGCTTGTTCATAGCTGAGAATCAAAGAGGCTGGCTGAAATGACCTTTCCTTCTCCCATCACGCATTAGGAAATTGAGGCTGAGCTTCCCCCATGCATGAGTTAGAGCAGTCCCTGGGCTGTGCCCATCCATGTGGGCCAGTGATGGTGCCCAGGGAGGGACAGGGACTCAGGAACATCCTCCTCAGGGAAGGGCCTGCATGTGCCTTCAGATGGTAAGAGTCAGAGCCGTGCTCCTCTTTGCCTCCAGAGCAACAAGCAACTCCTTTCCAAGGGCTATGAAATCTTTAAAATCAGCTTCAGGAGCCATATTGACATCACTGTGATTGCTGGGGTGTCCCACTTGCTGCTAGATGGCCCCAGCCAAATGCTGCAGCAGGGAAAGTACTGAGATGTTTGCTAAGCTGCCTTTTTTTTTTCTCCCCATCTCCAATGGCAAGTATGAGCTGGTCACAGGAACCAGCACTGAGATTGCAAAACTGATTTACTTTTTTTTTCCTCTTTGAAAAAATATCTAGAAAACAGTCAATCGTCCTGCAGTTGATTGAAGTGAGTTGGAAGTGATCTAAGCACTGAAATTACAGAAGATGTGAATGATGCAGAAAATGGCTTTTCTGCAGAAAACAATACTTAGTTATAAGAAGTGGAGAAAATATTTTTTAGTTTGTTGAAAGATTGATTCTTTGCAATGATGGAGAAAAAAAGACAAATATATCAGAACTCCTTTTGAAATGTTAAATATACTGAAATTTAGTATCTCCAGTTGCTGGAAGTTAGGATTTTTTCCTTTTGTTTTTCTTTCTCTCAGGGAATTTTGTCCCATTTGATGCCCAAGAGATAATGACTGGTACTTAAGAGAATAAATATGTGGATGGGAGAATGTTGAATTTTTCCCTTTTCTTTCTGTGGAATTTTTCCCATTGTTATGCTAAGTATTTTGGCTATACCCAGCTCAGTAGCTAAGGAAACAGTTTCTCTCCCAGGGGGGTAAGGAAAAAAGGAAAACACCGAAAAAAGAAAGGTGGGACAAGGGCCGGTTCTCTCTCACTCTCTAGCTCGCTCATGGAATCAGAAGAAGGCAGCCAGTAATTCTATCTACCATCCTCCCCGCAATCCCAACGCCAGAAGCCACGTTCCCTGCTGTCAGACATCGCACTGCTGCCTTCCCGCTTCATCGTATTACCTCCAGGCACTCTGCCAAACACCACAACAGACACCGTGAGGAGGGGAGTCCCTCGTCCATCCCTCACACCTGGGCCACCGCCGCCATCATTCCAGCCCTCTTCAGCTGCGTGGGACCTGCCATGCCCACAGCACCAGTAACTAAGCACAGGGAGAGGGAACCTACAGCCAAAAAAATTAAAACTAAGTTATACTGTTCTGTTTTGTTGTCAATTTTTATAGTTGTTGTTATTTCTTTTGTTTGCCTTGTTAGATATATTAGTAAGAAATTGTTATTCCCATCCCCATATGTTTTGCTTTAAAGCCTCTGATTCCAAAATTATAATAATTGAAAGAAAGAGAGTTGCACTCTCCATCTCAGGGAAAAGGCTCTTGCCTTTTCTTAGCAAATACCTTTCTTTTAAACTAAAACAGAGAAGAAGGGGAACGGGTGCAGCTGGCTACTCTCTTAGCTGAGGGGTTTTCTCTTGGGAAGGGCAGAGGTTTTTGGCTGGTGGTGAGGGGCTGGGCTTGGGTCCTCACTCTCAGATCAGAGAGGAGATGGCTGGGCTGCAGTTGCTGTGGGAAGAATTTGCTGCAGTCACCACAGAGTTCTGTCACCAAAACAGCAGGAAAAACAGAACCCTTCCAACAACATTTTTAATATTAGAGAGTCAAGGCATTACTTTATTCTGGCCAGGATGTTGTTCTGGCCAGGATGTACCACAGAAATAATCTCATCCACATATAGCCCAGGTGTGCAGAGAGAATCATTCCATGACTCATGTTTTTGCAGGATTCTCCCCTAAACTTTAAACAGTCAAAACTCATAGAGATGTATTGTTTCAAAGTTCATTGGTCTAAGAGCTGAGCAACGTCTAGTATTCAGTTTTCCATTTGATCCATATTTCTTTGCCCCTGATGTTAATTAGATCTTCATTCTTTGATTTTCTTATCAGTCCTTTCTGGACCAGATGTCCCCAGCTTTGCAAGAGGCAGCATCTAATGGTAGATGTTCATAGATGGCCACTGATGTTCCGTTGATGGCCTTTTAACCTTACTCCCAGTCTGTTGGTATGTTAAGTCCATCTCCTTAGAGTAATGCTACATCCCCTAAAAAAACGGAAGAAAATTCCTTTCTCCAAGGCAAAGTCAAATCAAGCCTAACTAGAGAGACATAATAAAAATTTAAACTTATATTGTTTCCAACAGTTCCGTCTTTTACTGCTTCTCCTAGCGTAGGTGAGTTTTTGCTCGTAAAAGCATCTGTTGAACTGGAACCTTATCAACACCTGACCTCACTGGAAAAGGGCTCTCACCGCCTACTGAGGTGCCCTAGGGGAAAACTCAGGGCCCCGAGCCCCTTCCAGGGAGCCTCTCCTGGCTGCTTGCGGGAGCCCGGCTGCTGCTGCACAGCCCCGGCTATTTTTTGCCACTGCTTCGGGATTTTTGCTACACTTTAGCCTGACACCCAGCACCTGGCAGGACCGCCTGCTGCTTCTTCCTCCGCCTTCACTTAGGGTTACACTTTGTTTGCCACCGCGGGCTCTGCTGGCCTCTGCCGTTCCAGCCGCCGCTCCGAGGTTCCTGCTGCTGCCCCTGGGGGGTTGCACAGGAAACCCCTTTTCCCTCTCTCCCGCCCGCCATTATCCCCGTGCAGAGAGGCGGCCGAGCTCGCTCCACAGCGCCCCCTGTAGCCGCCGGGGAATCCTCGCACCTGCCCTGCCTGGCTGGGAGCCACCAGCGCCCCTGCCGGCTGTGACCAGAACTACACCACAGGGGAAAGGCTTGACAGCTGAGACAAGGCTGTTGTTGGGTTTCTGCTTTTGTTTGTTGTTGCTGTCGTTGTTGTAGTTTGTTTGCCTTGTTATACACATACATACTAGTAAAGATCTGTTGTTCCTTTTCCCATATCTTTGCCTGAAATCCCTGTAATTTCAAAGTTATAGTAATTTGGAAGAAAGGAGGGGTCACATTTTCCATTCCAAGGGATGTTCCTACTTTCTGTGGCAGACACCCGTCTTTCAAACCAACATTCCAATCCAGCTCAGTTTTAGGTAAAACCATTCTCCATAACGCCAGGTAATCTCATTCAGAATTATCTTTTCTTCAGCCAAATGTTCAAACAGCTCCTTGGAGCTGTGAGCAGCTTGTGGCTAGCCTGTGAGCACCACCTTCTGAAAGGTCACCCAAATTGTGCCAGTGTCCTGATGTCTCCTGAACCTTAGTTCACTGTGGGTCTCCCTTGTGCACCCTCTTGTGTTGCTACAGGGAGGGACACTGGTCACTGAACCAGGTTGCTCCAAGCCCTGTCCAACCTGGTCTTGAACACTCCCAGAGATGGAGCAGCCACAGCTTCTCTGGGCAGGCTGTGCTAGGGCCTCATCACCTTCACAGGGAGCCAGGGTTTCCTTGGAATACCAGAGTCCTGCTTTTTTTCTGCCTGAAAAGGGTCTTTTTGAGCCACTGACTCCTCCAGCCCAAATCTCCCACAGCTGAGAGGCTGCTGAGGGTGGTGTGATGCTCTGACCTGCCAACAACAATTCAGGGCTGTGTTTCCTTTCGAAAAAGACATTTGCATATCCTTTATTCACTTTATTTGGTTAAATATATTTGAAAAGGCAAAAGCTCCGGGTCATTGAGACTGCAGAATGAGCCATCTGGGAGCCTCCTCCATCTTAACCCTTTGGAACCTTGCTCCATCATCCTGGAGGCTTAAAATATCAAGAAAATGAGATTTTAAGGCTATTTTGCAGCAGGTATGGGGAAGGAGGCTGGAGACAGGGAAAGACCTGACAGAAGTCAGCAAAAATGTGCCATATACATTTGAACTGTAAATTCACTTATGTGCAGCCACAGACTGACTTGCAGAGAGTTTGCAAAATTTAGCATAGACAGAAATGTCTTCAGGGTGACTTGAAAGTACCTGTGAAAACAGGAGAGCAAAAACAAGTTACAGTGGTGTCAGGCACAGACAGGTGCAGGGTGCTTCAGGATGTGGGATCAGCAAAGGGAACTTTCTAGAAACAAAAATAGAAATAATCCAATTGCTGCTTTAGTTAACAAAATACATAAAAACCCCTGAAGCAACAACAAAGATCCTGAAACATAAGCCATGTATTTAAAAAGAATTCAAACAATGTAATTGTTTGTTATTAGTTTCAGGAGAAAAAAAAAATTTCAGCAAAGTAGTTCATTTGGAATATTTAAGGACATCTCAAACCATAGCCAAACCACAGATTTTTCAAAAACCTTCCATGAGATGATGCCAAATCCCTCCTTTTCCCTCATTTTCTAGCACAGTACCAGGCCCTTGCTGCCAAGGGAGCTGGAGCTGGGTGTGAGATGTGGTTGGGGATGTGGTCTGGCTGGTGGATGCCAGCCCTGCTGACTGCCAGGGTGCAGGAGAGACTCCCTTGGACTGGGCCAGGACACAGCCTCTGCACCTCACTGTGTGCTGCACCTACCATGCTCAGTTGCAATGTGGAGACTGCACTTCTGGATGCCTGTAAAGTGTTTTGAGGGTGACAGCTGGGAAGAGATGCATAAGCAATAAATTCATCATCCTGGGCTTATTTTTGTTACCTTGCCATCAGTTGGCATCTCTGCGGTGTAAGGAAATTGAGGGTTAGAGGGAGAGGAGGCAAAAATACTTGCCCAAAACCATAATATTAACGTTCTTAATTATTGAATTAATTCTCTGTTCCTTCCTGCTGTTCTTTGGAAGTGTTAAAAAATATAGGCTGTATAAACATAAAAGCATATTATCTGACCAGAAAATATAGAAAAGGAAAGAAGACCACTAAAAAGACACACAAGGCAGTAAAGTTCCCCTTTCTTACACATTATTTGAAATAGTAGCTGGTTTTTATTTTCATTTGAGGCACAATTTTCCATGGATGGGCCTTCAGAAATGTAGAGATACTTTTGGCAGATTTCTGTTCTGTAACTGAAGCTGTCACTCTGGTTTATGGGAATGTCCTTAAAACCATAGCAGCAGCTGGGTTTTTTTTGAGTTATCCTCAGAGTTCTGAAGGGCCAAGTGGAAGTCTTCCACAGAGCAATGGAAGCTCCCAAGCTATCTCAGCTCTGTGTGGTTTCCTGGTAGTACAGCCTCATTTAGCTGCTCTACATAGAGTCATAGAATAGTTTGTGTTGGAAAGGACCTTTAAAATTCATCTAGTTTAACACTCCTACAATGAGAGGACATCTTCAACTAGACCAGGTTGTACCAAGCCCTGTCCAACCTCATCTTGTATGTTTTTAGGACTGAGGCATCCACAACTGCTCTGGGCAACCTGTGCCAGTGTGTCACCACCTTCCTTATAAAAAAATAATTCCTTACATCTAGTCTGAATTGACCATCTTTAAAACCATTACACCATGTCCTATCCTGTATTCTCCTGGCTGTAAGCAGCAATGTTTAAAATTCAACCTTAATCTGTGTTTCTCATTAATTTTGATAGAGTATAAAAGCATAGAGAGCTTCCATAGGTTATTATCTTTTATAGGACTCTTTAACTTTGTCTTTGGCTGGGAACATTAAATGCACTGTGATTTATTGATTTTTTTTTTCCTGGATGGGTCAAATCTCAGCCAAATCCCATAAAAGTCCTTTGAAGTCTTTCCATTGTTTTTACTGGTATGTGGGTCTCACTGGGCTTTAGACTGAGCACAAAAGGTGAAGTCTAAATTCTTTTGTACTAATATAAACATCCCTGCTACTTAATGCTCTTAGTTGAGGGTCAGTTTGGAGCAGATTTCTAGAGAAGCAGAAGTCACCCACATCCCGGTTTGAAGCTTAAAGGGTATTGTGGCTCCTATTGCCAAGGTGGGGTTCTGGATGCTCAGCATCTCCATACTTAGCCCCACCAACTCTCAGCTTTCTGTTCTGCAGGGCACAGCTCATACATCTGCAGGAGGATCTGAAAACAGACTTGAACTGTTCTCTGTGCTCCCATGCCAAAAGATCTCATAGCAAATCCCTGTTTATGAAGAATTTCATCCTTTCTCTTGGCTGTGAGTCCAAAAAATGAGGTTGTCTTCCCATAAAGCCCTGTCCCCCTCTGCCCTGCAAATTACCCGGCAGAAAATTCTGGGGCAGGGGAAAGCCTTTGTTCAGTGTATTAGTTAGAGTATGCTAACATAATTTTTCGCTTAAGGTAGGCAGCCCACATTCAGCTTCCTTTCTGTTCTTCAAATATCTCCAATGGTTATTTCAGAGAGTGAGTCCATATACATATGTACATGCAACAAAAGCAAGACAAGAGAAAGGGAATTACTGCTTAGGGTATTTACAGAATAGGTAAAGGGTGTTTCAGACTCTACCATGAAACATGTTATACTCAACCTCACCACCTATTCTGAGGGTATATTGCCCAGGGTGAGCATCATCTTGGTAGGCAAGACCAACCCTTACCAGCAGGAGCTTAAAAGAAGAGATCCATAGAGCAATATGTTGTTTTTAATCTAATAATAATTTGAAATCAGGATTCCCACATCCTCTTTAGGGCATTTCATCATGAACACAGATATACTGAGACTGTAGGCTACTGGTACTGAAGCTCCCAGCCAGCCAAGGACTGTTCACACACCTGAAATATTTTCCTGACTACAAAGATTCTGTCAAGCTGTGACTCATAAGGAACAAAGGGGCAGGAGTCTGAGTTGGTGAATATTGCTGAGGTCCCATTAAGCCAGCAGTGTGATGCTGATTTTCACCTGCAGACCATTCAGCCTAGTACTTCCTGTCCTACCCTGGCACTTTGACGAATTAAGCCTGATTGCAGAACATCACCTTGACCCAAAGGAGTGATATTTGACAATCTTGCCTGAAATCTCATTAATTAGTCTCTTCATTCATGGGTGTTAAGTGCTCTTTGAGAATTCTCCATTATGAAATCAAATATCACATATCATAAGTAAAATTTAGTACAGGTCAGACAGAAACTTCAATAACTATGGTAATAGTGAGTCTTCAGACAGCTGCTCACCCTCTGCTCCCCGCTTTTCTGCCAAGTAGCTGTGGGGATCCAGCCAGGAAACAAAGCAGTTGAGGAAAACAATCATTTCTGTGTTAATAATGCCAGATATTCAGCCTCTGGAAGGGTGGATCCCTCAAATGCCTTCCTAACAGCCAGAGTCCTAAGCAAGAATTGAACAGTAAAAAATGAACAGTAAATAACGTGATGCTATGGAGCAAGGGCTTCCGGGGGCCCAGGGGTGGCACGCCCGTGCTATCTTTGCTCAGGAGTGGGAAGTTGGAAGCTATCAGACACTGTTGGCTTTCAACTGAGTGAAATGTTCTTGTAGTTAAGAGAGTATCTCAGCCAGATCTCTTAAATGTAAATATTAATAATTTATCATGACTAATGAATTTCAAAGTTGTTATTTTGAGTGTAAATTAACAAAACTCGCTTTGGGCTGAAATACTAGAGTGTTGGGGTTTTTCTTTTAATATACATAGCAGTATAAGGATGATATTGGCAATAGTTACTCTATTACTATTTTATTGATTCGAGGAATTTGTATTTATTCTACTTGACTATCACAGAATGTTTTGGGTTGGAAGGGTCCTTTAAGGTCATCCAGTTCCAATCCCTCTGCCATGGGCAGGGACACCTTCCACTAGATCAGGTTGCTCCAGGCCCCTTCCAACCTGGCCTTGGATATACAGGGGTGGGATGTAATATCTAATGTAACCCTGCTCTCTCTCAATGTGAAGCCGTTACTCTGTCCTGTCACAATCTGCCCATTTAAATGTCTGCCCATACCTGACCTATGAAGTTTCTAGTTCAGCAGACCTGAACTGGTGGCACAGACTTTCTCAGTGTCAGAAGCTTTCTTTTATGACGACTTTTCCCAAAGGAAAAAAAAAATGCTGTTTCTAATTTTAAACTACGCATTTGCAGGAAAGTTTTACAGTTTTACACCCAAAAGCCTTGCTTCCAGCCTGTAAATCCTCCAGTATGACAGAGATATGCAAAAATACTGCAATATTCTAATTTTAAACTACGTATTTGCAGGAAAGTTTTACAGTTTTACACCCAAAAGCCTTGCTTCCAGCCTGTAAATCCTCCAGTATGACAGAGATATGCAAAAATACTGCAATATTCTAATTTTAAACTACGTATTTGCAGGAAAGTTTTACAGTTTTACACCCAAAAGCCTTGCTTCCAGCCTGTAAATCCTCCAGTATGACAGAGATATGCAAAAATACTGCAATATTCAGGAGCAGAGAGGGTGGTTCCTCTCTGGAAGGCGGCTCCCATCGCCGGGATGTGGAACCTCAAGGGTTACAGCGGGCATCACTGCTGCTGCTGCGTTAATACAGCCTAAGCCGATATTAGTCAAGCTTAACTTCTTTCAGCCGTTTGCAGATGGAAGGGGGAGGGACGCCCTGGAGTCAGCAGTTCTGACAGTACTGTGCGGGAACAGAGACGTCAGAGCCCCGGCCATGAGCTGACCGGGCACCAGAGGGACTGGGGGAACCGGCGAATGGTGAGTCCCGCCGAGGGTTTCATTATTATTATTGCAGTGCCTGTGAGGAGCCCGGCAGGGATCCGAGCGGGATCCAGGAGTTGCCTTCGGGAAAGGCTCGGGTGGATCTGGGAGGACCCGGGAAGCTCCAGATGGGACCCCTATCCCAGGGGCCTCTGGGCAGGCTCCACTGGAGTTGGGCTCCGGGAGGCTGAGCAAAGCGAAGTCGCAAAAAGCAGAGCGACGGGAGAGCTGCTGTGCAGAGGGACCCCAGTGCTGCTAGGGGTGGGGTGGGCTTGTTTCGCAGGGGCGATGCGTGACAGCTCTTGGCGGGGCCGTGGGACGGGGGTCACTGGGCTTTGGCAGTTTCCCGTTGTTGGGGGTGTTTCCAACAGCCTTAGTGGGGCGAAAAGCTCCTGCCCGGCTCTGGCTAGAGTTCTCGCGCTACGGCCCCGTAGGTTCCGCTTGGGCTGTGGGCTCCAGAGCACGGGATGACAGCCCTGGGGGCCGGAGACCTACCCAGCGCCCTTGGAATCATCGGTGAGGGCAGCTCTACCTGCACCTAGTCAGGCGTGGGGGCAAGTTCACTGGGATGCAGGGATGGAGCCTGGAGTCTGGGGCTTCCCTAGAGGACTCTGCCCCTCATTGCCGCAAACTCTCGACTCTACGTCTCGGGGCTTGTTTCCCACAGCAGAAGCTATGTGGAACCCAGTACACCTGTATAGTTTTGTGTAAGAGCCTGGCGGAGAGACGGAAACTTTCAACCGGCTTTTAAAATGCTGTTTATTGCATAGACGAGGTTACAGCAATTGAGGGTCGTGGGTGAGCCTATAGATGCTGGCTCTAGGCAAGCCGTGTGTCCTGAAGCCCATCTAGTTCTGGTTTCAATGCATTATATACTTTTCATTACAGACTAGTCAATACAGGTAGTCAATACATGACTACCGACCAACATCATACACAATATCTTTTACATTTACATATAACCTATCAAAACTGCTAAAATTACCATATTATGTTAGTGACTAGCCAATGATCGGAGTTAGTAGTTATATGTTAAACTTGGGGACTTGTTCTGCAGTGGAAATTTCTGAGATCTTTTCTCTACTTGCAGCATTGGCTTTCTTGTTTGCTGTGAAAATCCTTTTGTTTGGTAGAAACTTCTTTTGTTTGAGGTGGATTTATCCTTTGCTCTAAGCCGTAAAAGCCCCTTCCAACTCACTTGCTCATTGCCTTCTAGTTACCCAGTAAGACTAGCTCAGCAATTCTTTTATTCTATATCAAAACTTGCTTTTATTCCTATAGAACCTTCTGTATATCTGCAAAATGCCTGCATTAAATTCTCATCCTTCCCAACAGCTGTGGCTGACCTTGAATCCTGTGTTAAGTTTTAGGCTCCTCACTCTAAGAAAGACATTGAAGTGCTGGAGTGTGTCTAGAGCAGGGCAGTGGAGTTGAGGAAGGGTGTGGAGCACAAGACTGATAAGGAGCAGCTGTGGGAGCTCAGCCTGGAGAAAAGGAGGCTCAGAAGGGACCTTACCCCTCTACAAAGGAGGTTGAAGCTAGGTGGGGAGGTTGGTCTCCTTCCAAGTAGCAAATGGAGGAACAAGATGAGGTGACCTCAAGATATGCCATGGGAAGTTTAGGTTGGATATTAAGAAAAATTTCTTCTCCAGAAGAATTTTTCAGCTCTGGAAGAGGCTGCCCAGGAGAATGGTGGAGTCGCTGTCCATTTAACAAACGTGTAGATATGGCACTTTGGGACATGATTTAGTGGCAAGCCTGGCAGTGCTGGGGGAATGGTTAGACTCTATAATCTTAGAGGGCTTTTCCAACCTAAATGACTCTGTGATTCTGTGACATCCTTCTGATTTTATAGGCGTTCTGTGTCTCAACTTTCAGCCACCCAGACTTCATTGTAGGCTCTTTGCAATGTATATCTCTGCCTGAAGGATCTCCTGGAGCTGGTGACAAAACTTGCTTTTGCCAAATCTATGCAGCAGTGGTAGATTGCAAGCATTCAGTACTGTGTGATGCTGTTCCTATTTCCTTGTTGTGCACTCACACTTTCCTCAAGCATGGAACCATGAGCATGCTCCATCCACATGGGAAGATCCACCTGCTGTCTTGAGTGTGAGAGCTCATGGGGGTGCACCTTGCTGTCAGGGACAGAACATGAAAACCTTATCTGTAGCTATGAAATCCCCTATCTGGACATAGCATGGTTTCTTGCTTGCTGTGTTGTGTATGTGCCTGTTGCTGGTGCATCCCATCCTTTGGCATTCTGGGGAGAGAGAGGGTTGGGGATGTGAAGAAAATGGAAGGATGATGTTTACAGTAGTTTCAGAGAGCCTCCTGGAAGGCAGGTCCCTGCCTGCTGCTGGAGGCGTACCGTATACTGGGTCAAGCATGGCCTCTGGTACAGCTGCAGAGGTGACTGTGTGCACTGTGGGGCCTCCTTGGAAAACCTTCTGCACCTGGGCAGTGAGAGTATCCCTAATGCCATGACCCTTTCTGCAGTAATCATTCTGGTTTTACTGATAGCATGCAAGAGAGAAACACCAAGTTGTGCTCCTTTAAAAGCATGGTGATACTCTCAAGCACAGAAGAGATTATTTTGAGAATCTCTGGCTGTTTGCAGGCAGCGTGTTTCAGTTCTGGCTGGAGGCTACTGGCACAGGGCCCAGGCAGGCAGAGGACACGGCTAGGGGCTAGTAGGTCTGTGCAGTGGGCAAGGCTGCTGCATCATGCTGCTCCTGCCCTGACTGCTGTCCCCCACCTGCAGTGGGAGGGGGGAGTTGCTTTTCTTTGGATTTTTGGCACACAGTCTGCCTCTTTATTTTCTTGCCCCTTACTGCACTGCAAAGTTGCCAAATAAGCTTTGAACAACTTTCTAAGCTGCCTCCAGTTTCTGGTTTGTTTTGGAATAAAACCTGGAGCAGATTCAGGCAGTCATGTTCTATGTGCACAGAGTCTAGATAAAACTCTGCTCTGTCCATATGTACTTAGGCTTTGGTATCCCCTCACTCCTTCCCATCTTTGCAAACAGGGTCCTTTAGAAAAGCACTACAACTACAGGGCCAGGTTGGATGGAACTCTGAGCAATCTGACCTAGTGAAGGGTATCTCTGCCCATGGTCTGGGGGATGGCTGGATGATCTTCAGTGTCTCTTCCAACCCATTTGTGATTCCATGAACTTGCAGGGCACTTTCTTGGTAATTAACCTGGTCTAATTATGGTCAGCTTACTCGAAGAGAAGGATACAACTGTATTTGTTATGGCTAGTGACACTACTGTTACTTTTTTGTAAGCTCCCATTTTTGATGTCATTTTCCGTTTCAGTTTCCGGTGTGACAGTTGTAATACAGTCTTCATGGGCATGTTTGACACAGAGCTGGCAGAGCCTTTCAGTCCTCTCCTTTTTTATATGGTTTTGCTTTAACTGCAGTGGCAGGTCAGTAAGTATTGGAGATCTTCAAGCTGTAGGATTGGCATAAAGAAAATTGCTCCTTATAATAATAAAGGCAGTGTTTAGGTGTGATATGGCCCAAACTGTGAGGTCTCTATATCTGCAGCAGAAGACGAAAATCTAAGGTGTGATAATGCACAGGAAGCCTCCTGTAGACAGCAACAGGCCAAATTTCCAGGATCTTCATGACTGGAGACTATGCCAGCTGCAGTCTGGCCTTCTTATCCCTGCTGTGAACACTTGCTGCATAACTATTGATATTGCATAAGGAAACGCAAAATTGAAGTTTCACCAAGTAAGTGTTTTGGTCCAGTCTGAGCTGTCAGAGAGACAGTGCAGGCTAACACCTGGCTTGGAAGTGGTATTCAAATTATACCTGTTTTTCCCTCTCCTTTGCAGGACTAACTCTGGGCATGCCACTGTGTCATGTCTTAAGCATTATGGAAAATTTTCTGTTATGAGCTTGTTTAGTTTTCTGTGTCACTTTGGATGAAGCACTCCCATGATTGCCTGAATGCAATTGGTTGGCAGGATCCTCAGAGGGTTATTCAGAAATCACTTTATTCTGGCGCTGCTGCCAAAAGAAAAGGCAGCAACGAACCCAAAAAGTTTTGGAGCTGGATCAGTACCCCTGGACTGGTGCAAAATATTTGTGCTGGTGCCTGGGAAAGGCAGGGTGGATGTGGGAGTGATGGAAGGGGCAGATAATCAGGAGGACTCCTTGCCCTGGCAGGCCTGGAATACTTTGGGGCATCCTAGCCTGTGTGGGCTCCATCAAATTGTGCTCCAGGCAGGGGTGGATGTGATTGTGTGGTGGGTCAGGGAGTCATGCAGGGAGGACATGACCCCACTCTGGCACCAGGATGCCATCTGATTGTGCCAGGTGGGGATTTGCTTGTAAACTAACCACTTTTTCTGATACTATAGCCAGACAATTATTTCTGTGCCAAAAGCCATGAGGGGCCCCTTGCCTTATGCCCACATTGGGGCCCCTCATGCCTCAGTCCAGCAGTGGTGTGAGTTGGGGTCATCCATCCTACCCTGCTAGAAGCCAGAAGGAATCGGACCTGTGCAGTTTGTGCATGCAGCAGGTGAGCAGCCAGGGCTCTCCCTCCAACTTACCTATATCACTGTGACTAGTCTCACACAGTGACCGTCCAGATTCAGCCAAGGGCAAGGCGTGAATAGTCATGGAGAGCTGGGAACTGGCAGTGCAGGGACTTGCCTGCATGTGTGTCCTTGTCTGGCAGTGACCTGCTGTGGGAACAGCAGAGCAAGCCCTCAACAGCCAGAGCACTGCATGCTTGTGGTGCCAGCTTCTTCCCTGTCTGATGTTGTACCCAAAATCTCCTTGTCTTCACCCAACGATGGGCTAGGGGCTTTGTAGAGTGAGATGGGCACAGAGGGCCTGGCTAGGGCATGTTCATGAGAATGAAAATGAGCCGTGCAGTGAGCTGAGGAGGGGAGTACATCCCACCTGGGTACATTCAAGGGAAAGTCCCTTTGTGGTTCTTGCACCTCTGCACTGCCCAGCACTGACAGTGCTGCAGAGCCTTCAGGTGAATGGGGTTCTTAGCTGGACCAGGGCCTCTACAGACAGTACTAAGGTTTATTTAAATTCAATATTTAAAGGCAAACATCAAAACTTTCCGTGGCAACAAGCTATCAAGCTCTTTGCAAAGCACATTCACATCTCCACTCTGCCAAGCCAACTGTCAGGAGTGCCACTTCCTTCTCCCTTTCCATTCAGTGCTTCTCTTTGTACTCTGCTCCATGTAACTATTTCTATGCCATTCTTTAAGCTGTTTGCTGCCTGACACAGAGTATTTAGGAATCATATAGTATATGGAACAATCAACCATCAATGTCAGTAAAAAATGAAAAAGGCCAAAACTCAACCCAACCAACCACATTCTTCACAAGAACTGAAACTGACAATTGCTTATGGGTACTTCTGGGAGCAGGGGAGCTTTGCAGATATTCTGTGAGCAGTGTCCAGAATGAAGCCCCAGCCCTGGCAAAAGCAGCCCCACAATGCACTGTCAGGATCCAGCTCCATGTGACGATGCCAGCAGCACATGGCACTTCAGCATGAGCCCAGAAAACATGGGGAGGGTTCACTGCCACCTGCAAGCTTTGCCATAAGGCTGAGTGGCAAATTCTCTCCTGCTGTAGCCACCTCAGTGCGATGCTCCTTAGACTATGCTGCTTGTGAGCCAAGGAATCAGACAAGGAGGGAACAGGCTCTCCTTTCCCTAGATGGAACTTTGCAGCCCCTGTGCTGATTTTGGAGCAGTTGTGTGAGCAGGCTCCAGAGAACTGAACACAGTCAGAAAACCCCACAACTTTGGTGGTTTGCTTTGCCTTCTGGCTGGGTTATGTTTTAGCTTGGAGGAATGGCCTGAACTTGCTTGGGGTGAGCACACAGAAGCTATACTGGCATAAGGGGAACAAGATTAATATGATGACAGGGATAGTGGGTGCAAAAATATCCCATGTAGGTTTTTCCATCTGAACTCCATCCATATACTCTGCAACCTCAGACTGAGGTTTTTAGCCTGGTCAATGAAACCACATGACTCTGGCTCATGCTGGTGCTGAGTAATCTTTTAAGGATGTTTCAGCAGTTAGAGGAGCTTTTTTGTTACTGTGCCTAAGGCAACTGATAAGCTTCAGAGACAGTAGAGCTGTTGAGCTTTTCCCTTTTGGTAGGAAACAAAATGCTTGCACTGGCTTCTTGATGCTTTGTTATCTAGAGGAGTGGCAGATTTGGACCAGATTCCCAGTCATGGCTTTTCCATATGTGTGAGTCCTAGTGGCTTCCGAGGGTTGCTACGTGGCTCTGCTCAGGGGTGCAAAAGGTATTTTTAGGTTGGTCCACATATCTGAGATGTGATGAGTGAGTGAGGAGATGTGAGATGGAGGATGAAGCTTTCCACAAGGATTTGGTATCAGTGGATGAAGAGGGACCTGATGAAGAGAGATGAGGATGAGTTGTCGGTCCGTGCATGGCTCTGAGCAAGGGGCATTTCCAGAGAGCTGGGGCTGGATTTTGCTCTCTGAAAGATCTCGAATGTCTAAAGTAAGATTTCTGCATAGCACTGAATAATTTATTGAACAATTTCTCTAGGCAAGGGACCGATATGCTGTCGATATTTTAGATACTTTAAATACTTCTATTTACGTGTGATTACTGGTCTCTTTCAGGACATTGAGCTCCTTGTTAGCATTTTTCCGTTTTTAGAGGATGCTTGCAAAGATCTTGTGTTTTGCAAATACATTTCCCAGCAGTGCAGAGTGGGAGGGAGCAGAGGCCAGTGCTGCCTTGGCTGGAGATTCCCATCCTTTGTCTGTGCCCTGCCTTCGGGGTTGGGGTTGTCAGGAAAGTGGATGGAAGCTGGAGGGTCAGCAAAGCCTGTGAGCCCAGTGCTGTGATCTGCCATTAGCTCCGTCCCTAGGAACCATGGAAGAATATGGTGCCATGGTCACATCCAGGCTATTAATGCACCAGCTACTTACTCAGTTTTTTAAGGAGTGAGCTGTTTCTACAGTAATACTGGGTTAATATGCAATTAGTACTGTTGATCATCAGTTACCTAGAGTAGGGGGAAATTCTACTTTTTATATATATCTTATATATATACACATGCACACACAAGCATTTACATCCATGCATACAGATATATAATTGTATGTGTGTAAATACCATATATAAATGGAACCCAGGACTTTAGCAGCCTTTTCTCTGAAACATTTTTTCTGTCCTGAGTGAAACTGCCTGTCTCTCCTAAAAAAATAATACACCACTGAGCCAAGTTTATACCACAGCCCCTGCTGCATGCTGATGCTGAACCGGTCTCTGTCATCCATCCCTGTGCTTCACTCACTCACTCACTCACTCTCCCACTCACCAGAGGACACAAGAAAGCACAACTGGCTTCCTTGCCATGAAGTTTATTTGCCTTATTCTTCTTCCACTGATTTAAGGCTTGACGTGGATGCAAAGGCTTTTTCCATTGTGGATAACTCTGCCTTGTGGGAGGGAGGGTACTGAGAGAAGATGAGTGGGGAGGCAGGGGCATGTGAACAGTCCCTGATGGCATTGCTGCAGCCCCATGTCTGCTCCCATGCCCCAGACCCTGAGTTCATGGTGCACTAAGCCCCCAGCTGGCTCTGCCAGCACAAAAGCAATTTGAGCTAAAGAGGCTTAGGTACTATCAAAACCCTTTTCTTTAATAGTCATGTTGGCAAAAGGCCAGATTCACAGACTGGATGGGTCTGATTCTCAAAGGAAAGGGAGAAGGTTATTCTTTGTTAGTAAAAATAGAATACAAAAGTTATAAACTGCTTTTATAACATTTCTTGATTGGGTGCTTCTCCAGTGTCTGCTCCCCAGTGAAGTGCCACAGCCTCACAGGCACCGTGTGTCTGTTCTCCTTTGTTTGCTATCCATCACCTCTCACCCTCTCTTACATTGCCTGAGTACCGGCATAATAATCCAAAAAAAGAAATTTTATCTCTAAACTAGTTCCTTTTTTTTCCCCCCTTCCCAATTATATAACTCATTGAGTTATAGTGGAACCACAGTCAATGAGGCCAAATGCCTTGGCTTTGAATCCTCTATTATTATTTGACCCTGCAAAGAATTGTGTGATCTAAGTAAAAACAGCAATTGTGGTTGTGTACTGGAGAGGCAATTATTTCACTCAGTGGGTAAAATTAAGCACCTGTAAGAGTTCAGTTTGGTCTGGTTTTGGTAGGTAGGGGGCATTTTTTAATGAAAAACACAGTTTTAATGAAAACGCTCTGTCTCAAAAATCAAAGCAGTGATACATCATGTGGAGGTTGTGGTAGTTGGCTTGGGGTGGTGTATCTGAAGGTTGAGAGACGTTAAATGGGGAAAAGCACCTATAGTGAGTTAGGTCACTTTAGAGGTGCAAAAGCAGGTATTGTTTCAGAACGTTTTAAGTAGTATTAACCTTGGCTTGATCAATAATCCTAGTAACTGAATCCCATGTGTGGTTGATGATCCCTTGCAGAGTAGAGAGGGTCCCTGTTCATGCATCCAAGTATGTGTGGTGGGTCAGGGCTGAGGGGTCACCCCTGCCCAGGCTGCTCTGGAAGGATGCAGGATGAGCAGTGAAATGTTTTGGCTCACTGTTGTGGTGATGTGTTTATACCACAATTGCATGTGTGGGACAGAAGCTGTTAGGTATCCTGCAAAACTATATGAGCAAACTATCGCTTGTCTCCTACTTCATTTTAGGGCTGCTTACTGGATTTCCATACAGCAATTCTTTCAGAATTTCAGATACTTCTGGTGTTCCTATTTTCCCCACTTCTGGTGTTCCTAATTTCCCCTTTACATTTATGACACCCTCTTCTATTTCTTAAGCAGTTTGCAAGCTTGCAGACTGCCTGGCGTTCTGTCTCACAGCAGGGAATTGTTCTGTAAAGTTTTCAGTAGCTCTCTGTAATGCAATGCCCAACAAATACATAATGGCATTTTCTCTCTGTAATTAACATTGGCTTTGTCCCGCTGTAAAGTGTGGCATTGCCATTTCCATAAACACTAGAGTGTAAAATCATTAAAACAGAAAAATTTGATCTGATCTCAAAGTAGTTGAATATAGAAAGGTGGCCAGTGCCATGAGTTTTCCAAATTTTCCTGTTTAAGTAAAACAAATGAGAAAAAATTCGCAGGTTTGGATTAAACTGGGTATTGCATTTGTGGCTGAGGCACTGCAGAGTCTGTAGTAGGAGATCTCATTACATCACTTGTTCCCCTAAAATCTAGGGAAATGTGAGCCTAGCCTGCTGCAGAGTGGTCAGTGTCCCCCTTCCTCACCTGAGCCCAACCCCAACCCACACTGGCTTCAGGATGAGAATTGAAGGCTCATCCAGCTTCTCATCCTCTGTGCCCACAGAGGGAAAACTTGTGGAGCTGCAGAGCAGAGGCTGACTTGGCATCACCTCTCTAGTTTTAATTACAGTAGTGATTAGGAATCCTGTGGTGTCACAGGAGCTTCCTGACCAAGTTGGAGGTCAGAGCTGCATTTAATGGCAGAGGCTCCTCCCAGGGTTGATGTCCCACTGCATGGAGTTTGAGGAAAAAGGAAAAAAAGAATGATTATACTCTGCAAGCATTACACAATATCCCCAAATGCCTCTGCCTTCTTGGCTGTGGCAGCCACTGTGCATGTTTTCATAAAGATGTTAATTATTGCAACAGCTTTCATTTAAATAAACAAATGGTTTCCAGTGATGCAGTCTGACTAATAGCTTTATGTGTTCCTGAGAATGCTGATGCTCCCTTTCCCCCTGGCAAATGGAAACTCTCTTGTAGTAACATAGTCATAATTTGAGTGCCATTTGTGATTTGAATCCCTATTGCAAAGTCCCCTGAGCCCTCTATACAGGGCACTAGGTATGTTTTTGTTCTGCACAGGAAGGTGAGGGAGAGGCGTCCAAGTTTTGCTGGATGCTTCTTTATGCAAATCTTCTGTCACTGACCCCATTTCAGGAAAGCAACTATAAACCTCAGGGTCTGGGCTCTGCAGAACTGAACATGACAAAAGAATTCAAAAAGCTTGTAGTGTTTCACTGGAGTGAAATCCCTCTAAATCTGCCTGTCCAGACTGAGATGTTTTAGATCCTGTAAATTCTGTTTCCTCAGTGAAATGAGTGAGCAGCCAGTGCCGTAGCCAAGGACAGGGATCCATGGTGACTGCTGACTGACGGGATATTCCAGCTTGCTCTGAGAGAAGTGGAGGGTGTGCAGGCTCTGAGCCATTGCATATCACTGATTCTGCTTTGTAGTTCTCCACTGCAAACAGTTAATTCTCTCAGACATACTGAAAAGCTGCTTATTTGGGTTTAGTTTTGTGCTATTAAGTCTAATGTAAATAGCCCTTTTTGGGACTTGAATAAAAGGATGGTGATGGGATGCTTTGCCCACTTTCCAGGATAAAATAAATCACTGCCTCTTCTTCATCCCACTGTGAATGCAGGGGAGCAGGAGGATGCGAATGCCCCAACAGGGGTTGTTCTTCCCAAGCAGGCACTGATGGAATTGGTAGAAGGGATGTGATTGCGTGGCCGCAAAGGATCAGTAAAATTTAAATTGCTCAGTAGTCTGAGGCTGTTCCCAAGCTGGCTAATGTCACTGAACTCCATTGACTGGAGTTACAGAATCACTTCCAGCAGAAAAATATGAAAACTAAATGGTACAAGAGAGCCGTTTGTTACCAAAAGAAATAAGTAAGCCCTGTTCTGGGTGTGATTGCTGTGACCACAGGCTGGCCGGTGACCTGGAGCTCAGTGTCCCTGCTGGCTGCCCCAAGACTGCAGCACCCCTGCTCAGCCTGGACCCAGGCTGGGAAGTTCCCCTGTGCCAGGCACCTGCAACTCTTACTCATGGCTGTTCTCTCTGGGCCCTTTCTGCCTGCCTGCCTGCCTTCCTACCTACCTACCCACCACTTTTTTTCTGTCCTTCCTTGCATATTTGTTCCTCTTTTCTTTGCCATGGGAATATTTTATAAATCTGGTGATGTGAAATGCCATTTGGAATAAATGGAAATGCCAGTGTTTCCATGTACTGCGTGCATGGGTGCCGTGCTCTGCTAGCTGGCACCTAGGGCTGCTTGCTTGTGGGGAACATGAACTGCAGCAGGCTGGTATATCCACTTTGGGCAACACAAATGGGGCCAAGAGGTAGCAGAAATGGGGCACAAACGTAACAGAACTGTAGAGAAGGGTGCAGAGAGCATTCTGCTGCTGATCCTAGGCCTCTGGTGACAGCAGCAGCTGCTTGCTATGCACTCTAGAGTTCAACGCTGCCTTGCTGACGAGTAGCCCAACCCAAATCTGCTGGGTTTAAATTACTATTATTTATTTTCCTGATCACATGAGAAATACACTCCCAGAACATGTGACCATGAGGCGCTCACCTGCTTGTCTTGACTCATCAGAGGCTGTGATCCAGGCAGCCCTGGCCCTTCTTTCTGTAGGTTTAGAGAGGGGGTCAGAGTTCTCTCTGATCATCCCAAACACACATGGGCCCCTTTCCTGGGCACCATCCCACAGCAGGTTGGCTGCTCTGAGCAGATCAAGTATGAACTCATCATGAATCACTTCAGCATGCAAAACTTAGGAATAACTATTGCAAAAGGCAGCTTGTGCGAACCCTGCAGTGCCAAACTTTAATGTGAACAGAAATTGCAGCCCTGACTGTCATGATCCTTCTGTTGATGCTATGAGCTCTAGATGTCTGTGAATGCCCTCAACCCAGACAGATGTAAAAGTCTGGTCTTGCTTCCACCTAGGCAATTCCTGCAGCTGAGCAGGGCAGAAGCAGGACTGGTCTTGCTTCCACCTAGGCAATTCCTGCAGCTGAGCAGGGCAGAAGCAGGACAGAAGCATATGGCTGTAGCCAAGCATCCCCCCATGGCAGTGCTGTTCCCACGGGCTTTCCACTTTCAACTTAACTGCATGGATGGATACAAAACAGCACTTACAGGCTGCTCTTGAGGGAGTAATTCCCAGGATTTCAGTGTAACCAGCAAACTGGGTGGTTGCTTTTGGCAGGACAGGCTGTTTCTGGGAGCAGACAGTCTTAATTGGGACTTGCTGAAATGCTTTTGCACAAATGGGCAATTCATCAGTAAATTAATAGCTCCCTTGCTAAGCTCTCCCAGTTTTTGTAGTATGTTTGTCAGGGTGCTTTTCATAGCCTGGTGTTGAGAAATACTGAGGGGAGAAATCAGTACTCTTTCTCAGTTCATAGAATCATTTTATCCCAGAATGGTTTGGTTTGAAAGGGACCCTAAAGCTCATCCAGTTCCAACTGCCCTGCCATGACCAGGGACTCTTTCCATTATACCAGGTTCCTCCAAGCTCCATCCAGCCTGTCCTTGTACACTTCCAGGGATGGGGCATCCACAGCTTCTCTGGGCAAGCTGTGCCAGTGCCTCACCACCCTCACAGTTCATCCTAACATCATTGCAGTCACATAGTCAGTATTTTATCGCATGTGGAGATTTCTGAAAAGATGCTCAAATCTGAGGAGAAAATTGCCTCCTGTGTGGGCATTTCCCAGTAGCATGTGGATGGATCACATCTGGATGTGATTATTGGAGGGGTTCAACTATTCCTGAAGAGGCTGGTTGTGGTCCTAGAGGGTATGCACAGTTGGGAGCTCTCTGGGAGCAGAGGTGACTGTGGGATGTTGGGCCAGCATCAAGGAGCAGCATGAGGCAAGAGGGATGTTTGGGCGGGCCAGAGCTCTCAGGGGGAGATGGATGACCCTGAACATGGGCTCTGTGTCGCTGTATCCTTGCTGCTGCCCTCACCATTGTATAATCCAAAAGTGAGTGGGGTTAATTGTTTGTTATGTTGCATTTTTTTCTTGTGCAAACTTACAAACCTTCTCCAGAGCCTTGTGCAAGGCGTGCCCAGTTGTTCACCACCTGGCCTGTGCCAGCCCCAATACTCACTTGGAACAAACACAGGAGAAGGCTACTGGAGGATAGTCCTGACCCTCAGGACTTCAGGACAGTGCAGCCAGGAGGAAAAAAGCAGGTTTGTGTTAGTGGTGCTGTCATGTGGGAAGTCCTGGCCCCTTCGTGGAAGTGAAGCCATGTACTTCCACAAGCTGGAGCAAGGCCAGAGGGCAAGAGGGAAGGGGATGCCTGGGCTCATGTGGTTGGAAAACTTTTTTAAGACCTTGACTCTTGTAAAGTCATAAATAGAGCTATAGGAAAGCTTAACTGTTTGGATTCCCCCTGGGCAGCACCTGCTTGGCTCATCCCTCAGAAGGCTGGCTGATACTGGAGATCTCCCAGTGAGGAGTTGATACAGGCTGTCACTGTAAACGGGAGTTACTTAAAATGTTCCTTGTGTACTCAACACCCAAACATGAGTCCCCTGAGGACAGTTTGACCTCTCACTCAGTGAGCCACCTGCCTGACTCCTCTCTGATGTCTGTTTCTATATGTGCAAAAGGGAAAAGCAAGGCAACCTGCTGTGGCAGAGTCTAGATCGATACCCGATCCACAGCGTGACCTTGCCCTTCCCAGGAGCAGCTCCCACTCTTTGAGCCCAATACTACTGTCTGTGCAGTCCTGCTCAGGGAAGGCAGAGACAGTTTCTGGCAGCCCTGAGGGGTCATAGCTGGATCCCAGAACTTGTCCTAGCATCTCTCACTCCAGGTAACTGCAGCCGCATCACCTCCTGTACATTGGTCCTCAGTTGTCCTTAGGGAGTGAGCAGTCTGCTCCTACTTACCCTGCTACAGATGATTCCTCTTTTCTTCTACCTCTTCCATAGATGTTGTTTTTCTCAGTTAGGGTGGTTATCGGCAGGCAGCCCCAGACAGCCACACAGCTCAGCAGAGCAGGGTGCCTGCGATGGCTGATGAGGCAAAGCATGTTCTCCTCTTCCCAGAGACCTGTGCTGCCTCTGCCCATCCGCAGCCTGACCTGACCTGACCTGACCTGACCCATCCTTCTGGCTCTTGCAGAGTTTGCTGTTTTGCTGGTGGAGAAGATGCAGGCTCAGGAAATCCTGCGGAGTCTGCGGCTCCCTGAGTTTGATGACCTCAGCCAGTTCTTCCGCAACCTGCCGGCCACAGCACTGGTGGGCATTGGTGCCTTTGCGGCTGTTGTTGCCTACTGGTTTGCCAGCCGGCCTAGGGCCGTGAAGCCACCCTGCGACCTGCGCATGCAGTCGGAAGAAGTCGAGGTGAGGCCAGGGCAACCCCGGCTGGCTTTCCCCAAGATTTGCATGCCTGAAAGTCATAGAATGGTTTGGATTGTGAGGGAACTTAAAGATCATCTCATTCCAACCTCCTGCCATGGGCACTAGACCAGGCTGCTCCAAGCCCCATCCTGTGGACACACACATTTAGAGAGCTAGGGAATTACAGCTTGGAAATTCTTTTCAGGCCTGGATTTCTCCTGCCTCTCAGGTCCATTCCCAGGCTGACAAGCTGACTACAGCTTCAGTTAGGGAGGAAATCTCCCAGGGTGATAATATGGTGAAAAACAGAGTGGAATTCATAATAAAGATTAACACCTGGTGACTTTCCCGTGGGATACATCCTGAGGTACTGTCCCAAGGATGTTTTTCCCAATTGTCCAATGAACTACTGTCCTGTCCTAGCTGCACGTAACAAACTTTAAATACGGATTGTTCGTACAATAAAGTTGGCCTTTTTTCCCCAAAAGAGGTCCGTGTGTGTTGCTGTCTTTTCTCTCTTTTTGCAGTGCAGTAACCACACCATCCAGCCGGGCCTTTAACACTTGCAGGGATGGGGTAGCCACAACTTCTCTGGGCAACCTGTGCCAGGGCCCCATCACCCCCGCAGGGGAGACTTTCTTCCTAACATTTAATTTAAACCTACTTTATTTCAGCGTGAAGCCACAACATCTTGTTCTGTCACTATGTGCCCTTGTAAATAGTCCCTTTCCAGCTCTCTTGTAGGTCCCCTTCATTAAGGTCTCCCTGGAGCCTTCTCTTCTTCGGGCTGAGCAACCCCAACTCTCTCAGCATTTCCTCATAGGATAGGTGTCCCATCCCTCTAATCACCTTCATGGCCTCCCCTGGACTTGTTTCTACTGATCTGTGTTCACAGGGAATGCCAGGAAGGCTTTTTTGTTGCTGTTTCGGTAGTTCCCCAACCTCATCCTGAAATCAACCATGTAATGCACTGTGCCAGGGGTCACTTCACCCCTTAATTCACCTTTTTCTGTAAACGAAAAAACTAGAATACAGCATGTTATTCTCTTAGATTTTCAGTAAAATTTTGGTCTTAGCTCTGCTTAACCCTCCATGGCCAAAAATTAGAGGCACTGCCATTGCATGGGAGAAACAACTGAAAGGCAACAGCTGTTGAGACCAGATCACCTGGTGTTCTTCATGTGTGCCCATTGCTGAGTTTGGTGCTGCAAACTTGGTAATAGTAAGAAAAAGTAAACCTGAATCCATACTTAGAGGCTGAGGAGTTACTAATTGTTATGCTTGCAAAAGGTTTTAATGATACAGCTCTGTTTTAAAGAACAGAAATATTTCTGAGTATTGTCTCAACTTATTTTAATATCTGAAAATGGGATGATAATTTTTAAAGCCTTTTCTGATGTTCTCTCCAAGACGTCATTGTCTTTAATTCCAACTTTTTTAAAGAATGGGAGGAATTTACATTTTTCAAGCTATTTTTTCCCTATGGTTAGGGCTTTAGTTAGACTTTTTTCTGGCTCCCAGTGCAGTCCTGGTTTGGTCATTCTCGTTCTGGTTGCCCACTCCTAAAACAACTCTGTCAAGCTCATGGCACTGGGGGCTGGCCTCTGCCTTAGTCTGTCCTTCATGTTGGCCTAGGTGTCCTTGTGGAGGTGCTCATGGTGATAGTCCTAAAGACCTATGGAGCCCAGAGCACTTGCATTACCCCGCACATCCCCACTCCATTACTTCCAGATCCATAATTCCTTATTAAATTCCCTAGGGAAATATCAATGATCTCAGTGATAATGAGCTGGTCAAGTGCTCCTCTATGACCAGAGTGCTCTCCATATCCTTGAGGTGCTGAGGTCAATGTCCCCCCTCTCACATCCCTTTGGGTCTTGGGGCAGGTGGTGGTCACAGAGGTCTTGCTTGGCATTTGGGGGGCGTATTGCTTTACAGTGGGGGTTTCCTCATCTCCCACCCCTTGAGCAGTGCTGATGTCTGTGTCATCTTGTGTCACCTCATCTCACACAGGGCCTGGCTGGGGCGCGCCGCTCAGTGATTGGGGACAGCCCACACTTGCTGACGCACTACTATGATGATGCCAGGACCATGTACGAGGTCTTCAGGAGGGGATTCAGCATCTCCGGTGAGAGCACAGTGGGGAGGAGGCCTCAGAGCAGAAGTTGGGAGAGGTGGGGACCAGGCTATGCATGTGTTCTTACCCCATGTTCAATGGTACGGTCACAGAGCTCTCACACGCTTGAGAGACATCACATCCCACTCTAAAAAGCCATGATGACTCTTCCCTGCTCTATCATAATTATTTCTGTGTCTGCTGTTTATGGTGTCCTGCCTTATTGGATACAACAATGTCATGATCAGATTATTATTTTTGGTGCCATAAAAAAAACCAGTTTTTCATGTTTTAACCCTGCACATATTCTGCCCCACAAGACAGGGGTAAATGAAGGACTCAGTAGGTGTATGGAGAAATGGATTTCTGCAAATAGGTACCATTAGCAAATAATTCAAACTTTTCAAATTTTCATCTGGTCATGCACTGTTTGTGTCTTTCAGAGAATGGCCCCTGCCTCGGATTCAGGAAGCCCAAGCAGCCCTACCAATGGCTGTCCTACAAGGAGGTGAGCTCGAGGTGACACTCACTGTGCATCCTCTTCCCTTGCGCAACCCAAGAAGGGGCATTGGGGTGTCTGCACGTTAGGCCAGGAGGTTGTTCATGCATTGTGTGATGCTTCCTGGTGTACCCACCCAGGCACATCCAGGTGTTATATGGGTGTGTTAGCTTTCAGGGGCTGGCTCCATGCTGTGAGCCCGCTCTTGAAAGCAGCACTGAGGCACTATGGGGCATCACCGACCTCATCAACTGCTAGTCAGCTAATGATGGTTCATGATAACATAAAAATTGGAATTTTAGATAGGAAATACAATAATTTGAGAGCCTCCCTGTAAGTATTTGCTTAATTGTTTATATTCCTCTACTTTTTAATGTATTTTTTTCCTCCCCAAATTCCAGGTGGCTGAAAGAGCAGAAGCTCTGGGTTCAGGCCTTTTGCAGCAGGGCTGCAAGCCATCCACAAAGCAGTTCATTGGTGTCTTCGCTCAAAACCGTCCAGAGGTGAGATTTTATGTCCAACTTGATATGGTATTAATAGTGTTCCTGACCTGTCAGCTTGTTCTCAAGTTATATCTACACTCATGGACCCTTCTCACCTTTGTGCTTCCATGTTCTCCTGCAGTGGATCATCTCTGAGCTGGCTTGCTACACCTATTCCATGGTGGTGGTTCCCCTGTATGACACCTTAGGTCCTGGAGCCATTCAGTACATTGTCAACACAGGTAAAATCAAAACTGATGCGATCTTCTCAGTTTTGTTGCTCAGAATGGTTCATTTTCTGCTTCTAAAAGACAAATGATCATAGAATCCTAGAATGGTTTGGGTTTGAAGGGACCTTAAAGTTAATTTGGTTCTAACTCCTCTTCATTTGGCAAGGACACATTTCACTACACCAGGTTGCCTTATCCAGTCTGGCCATGAACACTTCCAGGGATGGGGCATTGTGATCATACTTGTTGAGTGTCTTGAATTCACTTAGAGAGGTTCCTAAGGAGCCATGTATCCTAGTGCTGCCTCTGTTGCATTTTCTACATGCCTAGTTGTGCATGGATAAGAGCTACTCTGGATGTGGTAATTACTCCATGGCCACCCACTCCTGTGTTGCTTGATATTTTGCCTCCTAGATTTTTTAATCCACGTGGGGACCAATTTCAGTATTTTGAACTGAATCCCAGAATAATCATAAATGTCAGCTACAGCTTTGGCATTGATTTTGGGTAGCTAAGATAACATTTTTTCCTCATTTTTCAAGAGAAGCATGTGAATGCTGGGATTTCTGGAGTCGCCTAGAGTGACTATCAGAACTGATATAGTGTTAGCTATGAGCCAGTCTTGCATTGAAAAGATTTACTGCACACAGCTTGTTTGGCTGTTTTTCTTGCAGCTGATATTTCCACAGTCATTTGTGACAAGCCTGAAAAAGCCAGGATACTCCTTGACCATGTGGAGAGGAGAGAAACACCAGGCCTGAGATATATCATCCTAATGGACCCATTTGAGAAGGAGTTGACAGAGAGAGGGAAGTGCTGTGGGGTTTGCATCCAGACCATGCAGGAGGTGGAGGTGAGTTCGTTCTCCCCCTCCTTTTACTGTTTTGTAATATGTGTAAGAAGACAGTACAATGTACATGGCCTTCTGAATTTCGTGCCAAGTTCCGTGTCTGGAGAGCGTAAAAGAGCAGCTTGTTGCTGATAATACTGAAGCTTGGTGCACTTGTCTCTTGGTGTTACTCCTTGTTGATAGCAGAACCAATGTTTCAATTCTTTATCCTCAAATACACTATCAACTGCTATTTAAACAGGGGAAGGGGGTGTTATTTGAGACAGTGTCCTCTTACAATGTTACTGATAAGTAAAACTTTACAAAAGGAAGGCCTTGTAAAATCAAGGCTCAGACCTGTTACTTTGGCTAAGTAGAAAAGGACTGCTGGAAAGAGACTCAGCTGAATTAGAATTAGAGGTAGGAAAACAAGTTATATAACTGTTGCCTGATCACATCGTGGTGTATCGTGGTTGGTTGAATTATGTTTGTTATTCTTTAAAACTATATAACTGCTGATGGGCTAACTGCTTAAAAGGGCCTGGTTTTTGCAATAAAGCAGCTCTCCTTTGCACCTCCCTGGGGAGTCTGTGTAGCTACAAACCCACCCACACACTACATGTAATCCTACAGCCTTGCACTTGTTTAAAACACCTTGAATGCAGCTCAACCAACCCAAACACTACTTGAAATCCAAGGAAGGCACTGCAGTTAGGGCAAGAAACTCAGGATAAGGAAAATGGCCACAGTGCCAGCTAGGAATTGGTCTGCTTTAGCTTGCTCTCCCTTAGTGGTTTGCGAATTATTAGCAAGTGGGTTACACTGCAGGAATTAAAGTGGAAATCACTTTTGTTACTTTAATCTCTTCCAGAACTGTGGCCGTGAGAGCCGACATATGCCTGTGGTGAGTATTGGCATGTTGCTTTTTCCACTTATAACTGCAGCAGAAGGGACCTTAAAGCTCATCTTGTTCTGTCATGGGCAGGGGCACCTTCAATGAGTGCTTAGTTGCTCCAAGTCCTGTCCAATCTGGCCTTGAACATTTTCAGGGATGGGACAGCCACAGCTTCTCTGGGCAACCTGAGCCAGGGCTTCACCACCCCCATAGGGAACGATGTGCAGTATTTGCTTTATTCCCTCTACCTGGAACACTTAATTGAGATAGCTCATCCTGCTATGAACATATTAATGGGACAGTAATTAAATGCCATTGTTAAGCTGCCCTAATTCCACTACCTTACCCTGGTGGCACTGGGGGAATGTCTCTGTACCCTTCACTTTCTGCTGGGGCTCCTATAGTTCAGAAACACTACTTGGCAGTATTTATATGGCATATTTTGGAAAAATTGCTTTGGTATTTTTCACTGGCTGCTCATATTTGTACACTCAAAAGCAGCTTCTGATATTCAAACTGTTTATTTAGTCATTCATGACCCAAAATAGTGCACATATGGGGTGGTGTTGAGAATACAGAAATGCTGCTGGAAATTGGAACAATCAGCAGCTTTGGAATCTTGGCCCCTGTTGTGGAGTTCTTTCCAGAATTAATCTGGAAATTGAGGACTTATCTCAAGTTATCCCACACGTCTACAGATATAGATGGTAGCTTGGAAAATACTAACTGTAAGACAAACAGTAAAGCATGCCCTTTGTGCAGCTGGAGCACAGCATAAAGGGAGGAATAGAGTCTGCATCAACTGAAGAAACCTGGTTATATATGCTGACGGGAATTAAAGCCTTTTATGTCAGAGCAAAAACATAATTGGTTTGATTCTTAGGTTTCTACAATGTCAACAGTCTCTACCACTGAAATGTCTGCATTTGACTGATGTGATTTTCTTAATCTCCTTTTGTATTTCTAGCCTCCTCGACCAGAAGATCTTTCAATTGTCTGTTTTACTAGTGGCACTACAGGTAAAAGAGGCATTTTAATCTTAAAATATTAGAATATCGTATGAAATTAATTATTAATCCCACCTCAATACATGCAAACTTGCTGTTATACTGATATGAAAATTATATTTCTAGGCATTTTTAATATTTAAGAATATATAGGTTTACATACTTCTGTAGATTGCAAATTAAAAATAACAAAATATTTATTTTTCAATTGAATTCTCTGACATACACTTTGCCAGTATGATTTTCCAGTTGTCTAAAAATCCACCCATGTGTCTGCTTATCATTTTGCTGTGTAGTTGTGAAGCATTTAGTTGATTGGTATTTATCATTTGCAAATGTTTTTTGAAAAAACCCCAAAACCCTAAAATGTGGTTCCACAGCCTTCCATTGTCTGTATTCTAAGCACATTGACGTCTCCAGCCTCACCAAGGTCCTTGCCACCTCTGTCTCCTCTTCCTGTGTGTTGCTTATGACACCAAGTGCTGTGGAGGTTCAGGATGAGTCTGGGCAGCCCATGATGCTGGTACTTGTGTGCTGCCGGCCTTTTTTTCTTGGAGAGAGGAGCAGCATCATTTCCCTGCCTGTTCTTAGCACAGGCAGTGCTTTCTCCTCTCTCCAGACCCTGGTCTTCATCAGATTGCAAGAATTTCCTACTCTTGAGAACTTAGCCTCTGTAACATCTCCCTGAAAGCTGTGTGGGCAGATGCACAAGGCATCACTGCTTGGGAAACTGCTTTTACACTTTCCTGCAGAGAAAGATCATGCTCCAGGGACTACTGGAGCAGCTCTTCCAGATCCACCTGTGCTCTTGGTCATACGTCAAAGCATCCTCAGTTTGGTCTCAGCAGAAAATGCTGGGACCTGCTGGTGCTTCTCAGATGGTGGGTCAGGCTGAACAAGAGGGAACACCTTCATCCTCCACCTCCCAGAAAGGACTTGTGCTTCAGACCAGGTAGGCAACTCCAAGTACAAGCTCAAGACATATTAAAAGGGTTTGGGTATTTTACCTTTGTCCATGGTCCTTAGTTTTGAGATCAGCATTTCAGGCTGCCCACTGAGGGTAAGAACTGTGACTCTGCTTTGTTCCAACACTGGGAATTCCTAAATGGGAAAGAATTAATTCAGTGCTGGATGTGAACATCACAGCCATGTAGAGAGTGAGTACAAAGTGGCCAGGCACAAATGGGAGCAGTAGGAAACTGAAGGAGTCATGTCGTGGATACAGCAGGGTGTTTATGTGGATGTTCAATTGCAGAGTAACTATTTTTTCAAGTCACATTATTGTTGATATTTTAATTTCTAAATAAACAATTCTGCATAGAGGTTTCCTTTGATTTCTTTTTTTTTAATTTGCAGATGCAATCATGGGCCAGTTTCTGATTTTGTGCTTTTCTTAGAAACATGCCCAGAGTTACAGAAATAGGACAACCGGGAAGTTAATTTCCCTTCTCCCATCCAAACCAGACATTTCCAGTTTTGCAAATCATCTCAAACTGAACCTTCTCATAACAACACTTTGTGATGCATGAGCCCATCCTCTGCTGCTGGAGGACTTTTCACATCACTCTTTTCCAGAGGTTGCATAAACACTCTGGTCTGTTTTCTACATTGTGCTTTGATGTAAGAGTTTTATATAGTTCATATGATTTTTAGTGGCTAAATTTAGAATTTTCTTCCAAACTATATATTCTCTAGGGCTTTTCCAATTCCAGAGGGCTGTAAATATTTTTGTGTGGTGTGAAAAAAATCTCTGCTGTAGAATTTGTCACCTGAAAATTGTAGAATTACAAAGAATTCCCCAGGAGTAGACTTTAACACTTGCTTTTCTTTGATAGGACCGGATGTCCCAATGCCTCTCCAGGGAGAAAAGAGACGCAGAGATTGCTGATCTTGGATGACAAGACCAACTTCCATGGTTATGCCAAGAAGCCATCAGCACTTGGAAATCGGCCAAAGGCACATTGATATCCCCAAACTGTCAGGATACAATTTTTCATGTTGGCTACTCCAGAGAAATCAACTGTCATTCTCTCAAGGATTCACTGTTAACGAGGTGGATAAAAGTTGCTTCCCAGTGGTTTCTCCCAGCCTGGCAGTGCATGCTCCTTTTTTCCAGAACTCCCCAGGGGAGGAAAGTGCTTGCATTCCAGAATGCTGATGGATTATGCTGTGAGATTAGTGCTGGAGCACTTGAAAGACCCATTTGGCAATGTGGAAAATGTTCTTCTGTTATTTTAAAGGTTCTACTATTGCTTATAAGAACTGTCAAACAAGCCTGGCACCAAGATAAGGAGGAATTGACATTCCTGGGCTATTAATGGATTGCAAGGTATCCATTCTGTATCAGGACACTCACTGGGTTTGTCTTTGTCAGGAAATTCAAACAAGAACAGCATTACAGAAATGGCATTGATTTTTTAAATAGAAAAGTAGCATCCGTGCCAACCTTCTTCTCTCAAAGTGGTAATTCTGGGAAAGGGCTCATAGAAGAGGCACCAATTTTGCTAGGTTAACTCTTGGAACTACTAAGGAAGGTCCAAATTTACAGGAGTCCCCCAGCCCAAAAAAGCTGCAGCTGTCCCATAGCAGCATGATTTGTTCTGGATTTCTCCTGATGGAGGCTCTCCTGGCTCCAACACTGCTGTCCTGTTTAGACACCATTATCATTGCAGCCTGTCCAGGATGCTGAGCATGTGCAAGAGGGATGCAGAGGAAGGAATCAGGATGTTAACACTGCTTCCAGGCATGGCAGAGATACTGAATTTGCATTCAAGTCAGAGGTGGAGTGAGTAAGTGAGTCAAACATCTGAGAAATCTCATAGAATCATGGAGTACTTTGGCATGGAAGAGACCTTTAAAGTATATCTAATTCCAATTCCCAGCCATAGCAAGGGACACTTTGACCTATACTGGTTTGCTCCAAGCCCCACTCAGCCTGGCACTGAACACTTGAAATCCTCAAAAAAAAGTCTGAAGAATTTTGTCAAGGTGCAGGGACCACATGTGTGCTAGAGGGCACAGTTTGGAATTTTCAAACCAGTACTGAGCACATCCTCTCCACTGGTGCCCTGAGCTGTGTGATGCTGCAGGAGCACAGCTGCTTCTAGAAATGCAGGGGCGGAGCACATGTGTTTGGCTGGACACAATTCAATAACACAAGTGATTTTTGAGTCGTGGTCGGTATGTACGACTGACAAAAAGTTCATGGACTTTTCTTGGAGCCTGGATCCATGTGTGCACCCAGCTGTGAAAATAACCTGCCAGGCTGATTTGGCACCTGTGAACCTGCTAGTTCAACACCTCAGGACGGGAGCAGCTGAGGCTGGCAAAGCTGTCAGCTTCACTCTTGAGCTTTGGATGAAACCAAACCAACCTCCTGTGCACCATGTTCATCTGCAAGTGTTTGGGACTGAATTACTCAAGGCACTTGGAACAGCAAATAGGGATTTTCCATATAATATATTGTGTTTAAAATATCCTGCTCTATTGCAATAAATGTATGCAACAATTGCTATGGCTGTTTATGCCTGCCTTTAATTATTTGTGAGGTTGAGTAGGAGTGATGGTGGTGGTGCTGGCAGGGCAAAGGGCTCAGTGCTGAGTGTGCCCATGTCTGTGCCCATGCCCACACTGGAGGGCTGCTAGCAACACAGCTCTCAAACTGTTCTGAGAGGATTAAACATACTTTCCTGTGCTGAAACATATTCACAAAGCATTACAGTCTCTTCCTCATCTGAGGAAGGCAGAATGGTTTTGTTACATTAACTGCAGGAGCTTTGCCAGGCTGCTCGTGCCCACTGTACTGGGGACACATGGGGCACCTGCAGGTAAAGCTCCTCTGGTCTGCGTTTGCACGGAGAGGCAGAAACTATGTAGCAGTGGTGTGGTCGAATGAAAACAATCTGCTTAAAAACATGATGGAGAGAAAAAGGCTGGCCCCATCTTTATTTGAGCTGAGCTACACCTTCTTTTCACAACTAAAACCTAGAATGGTGATGAAAAGGGACAGTCCTGTGACAGGAGGATATGCAGAGCCCTCCGTGCCACTTTTTTGTGAACATGGAAGTTCCAGCCTGTGTATTTTCTGCTTAACAGACGCTGTGTATTGGCGTCCAAGCAGATATGAAATGCAAGAGGTGCACTATGGTCAGCTGAGAAAGGAGTGTGAAAAGGCATATATTGATGGTGCTGAGGTGCCTGCTGGTGGTGGATGAAATGCTGCAGGGGCAGTGCTCAGTTCTGGAACACAACACAGGGGCTTTGCTGCCTCCCTAATGATTTAGGGCTATCTTCAAGATGCCTCTGCTGCTGATACTAATCATGACTTCCCTTAATTGTAGTCTCAAAGGGTGTTCTTGTACCCTAATTTTTACCTTCACTGCTCTCTGCATTTCTCATGTTATCCGGAGCACTGGCTAAGTAAAACAGCCTTTTAAACAGTGATTCTCGGTGTTCAAGATCATTCTTAGTCAAAATCTGGATGAAATAAATCGTCCTAGGAGAAGCTAGAACAGCCAGCCAAGCTTCATGGCTGTGCTCATTGAGTGGCTCCATCTAAGCACTCTCAGAAATTGCCATTGGGCTGTTTCTGCTGGAACCTGTTTTCCAGAATCTCCAAGAGAAATATTTCTGTTTGCAGTATCATTTCATTAAGTTTTGAGTATTGCAGTAAGTGTTTTTGGTGCATGTCAGTGCATGGTAATGATAGTGAAAATTACGTATGTTTTAAAATTGAAGAAGTTAACATAATATTTTAATCATATCTTGGGGTTTTTTTTGTTAAGTTTTTGAAAGTTACCTTCTGGCTTATCTTTTAAACTCCTTCTCTGTTTGCTTTCAGGAAATCCCAAAGGTGCTATGCTGACCCATGGAAATGTGGTGGCGGATTTTTCAGGCTTTTTGAAAGTGACGGAGGTGATTACCCTGAGCTAGAAAACACTGCCATGTGCAGAGCATGTGGGTTAAGCTGTGGCCCTGCACGGGCTGGAAGTATGCTCTTGCAGATAAAAGATTACATTTTTCCTGCTTACAGGGCCAAATCCATGGCAATGGAGCAAGGCTGTATCTACAGTACTGGAGGGCATTAAATCCTCTTTCCAGCCCTGGTTCCCAGGCTCTGTAGGGCACTTAGGGCTTTTGAGAAACAATGCTGACTTTTGTAAATCAATTAATTAACTCTTTTGGAAGAATTAGGAGAGCACACAAGCCCTATACAGTTGAGACTGGTGCTTGAAGAGGAGTTCAAGCTCCTCTTGTGCTCTTTGTGTCCCATTGTGCCCAAAAATGTTGTCATTTATTTGAAACCTCTCTGCATACAAAGTGTGTGTGTGTATATAAATATATATATATATATATATATAAGAACATACATGATTGTTTTACAAGAATGGTTAATGGTTAATTTAATTGATATTCCAGTATATCTCAGTTTTTGTTATACATATGTCTAATAGACCATAGCATAATGCTGGCCAAGTGCCTTTATAATGTGTTTCACACGACATGCAACTCATGTTTAGAAACAATATAGGAAGCAGAATCAGTTTACCATGACATAGTATTTTATACACTTTATATGGAACAAATATAAATAATCTGATTTCTGGTAGTGAACAGGCAATTCTATAAAGTAGTTACATGCACATAGGATGGACAATTGGTTACCTCATACCTGGTCTTATTGTTGATGTTGAAATTACTGCCATCTTATTACTTTAATCCTTGAATTTTCTGAGATTTCCGGACCACTGGTGTAAAGAAATCCAACTGAATTCACATGTTCCAATGTTTGCAGGGCTGTGCCTCCACAGTATGCAGGATGAAATGCCAGTGCTGCAATGAGAGCTCCTCAGCATGGAGCAATCTGTGGTTTTGGTGGCAGCAAGAGGGACAAATGAAAGCTAAGGAGTGAAGAGGCCTGAGCTTCAAAGGGAAGGAATGTTTATTTTGGAAGAGCACTAATTTAGAGCTGAGGGAACTTGGCATCTTCCAGGACTGGTCCATAAAAATGGATTTAGTGTTTGCAGACAGCAGTGAGACCCTGATTAATCTCAAAGGTATCAGATTGAGACCCAAATCTAGTGTGATTGTAAATTTGATATCTCCAGTCACCAGAGTATTGCTGACAAAGGGTAAATGCCCGTAGCTAATCCACAAGATTTGGGTAATGTCTGACCACAGTAATGAAATAGAGCAGTGTTAAACACTTGAAAGTAGTATAAATTAAAGAAATAAAATGAGAAGTTCTGTGGGTTTGTTGTTTACAAGTTCTTGTCGCAGTTTTGCTTAGTTCAGTGATTTTTACAAACCAAACATATTTTTAAGTGAGTCCAGAGCTCTATTATAAGGTTGTTCTCAAGTACCAAGAAGCTGTTTGCATTTTTACATTTAACTGGACAACTGTGCCAACTGTGAGATGCTATTCAATGGCATAATTTTGGTCTGATTTAAAACCAGATTATTTTGTCTGGGCCCTTACAGTAGCAATAAAAAAACCCTCTGGTTGATATTAAAGGTTTTGCATTACTGTGCTTGCAGAAAATGAAGCCAAATTAGAATAATGTATAAATAGATCTGCAGGCCCTAATGGCTTCATTCAGACTGAGAGACACAATAATATGAAATGGGATGCTGAGAACACCCACATGGTCAATGATGTTTGACTTTGGTAGGTGATGACTGGGAGGCCATACCCAAATCTGACCAGCCCAGGTTTAAACTTCAATAAGATACCCTGAGGGATGAACTCCTCTGTCTGCCTCCAGGTCATGGGCTATTGATTCCCTCTGAGCAGTGGAGGTGCAAGTGGGTATAAATTGTTAATACTGTGAGCTGATATATTTTTATACCCATTTTCCACTAACCACTGGCCTTGATGCAAATTATTGGGTAGTCAACCTTTCAGTTTTTCTAATCCATAATATTATAGCAAGCTGTACCCTAGAAAATGCAGGTAGAAAGGTTATTTGGGGGATGGGTTAGGTAAGGCTCTTGTTTATTCCAGCCTTCAAGAGAGAGTTAAAATCTTGGCAAAATCAAGAATTTGGCCACTTAAAAAAAAAAAAATTGTCCAACCTTCTCTTTCCCTTGTCTGTGGGACAGTCATACTGCCCTTAAAATTATATTTTAATCACTTAAAATAATGAGAAACACTAACAGAAGTAATTACTTTTTGAAGCCTAAGATTAAATAATGAGTTTTCCAACACAATCTGATTAAAATCAATGATTAACCAAAGGAGAAGAAAAAAAAATCACTAATTTTGACTAGTAACACTGTGATTCTTGAAAGGACTCTATGCAAAGTGGAAAAGTGCTGCTCCTGCAGAGCCCTGCTCGTGTCCAGGAGGCTCCTGCAGGTTAACACTGGGATCCTGGGGGTTCCTGCAGGTTTGCACCAGGATCCTCCTGTCTGCACACAGCAGACTGTCCTGCTGTCTGTTGAGAGCAAAGATCAGGGTCTTGGCACCTCCTGATAGAAAGCAGTGAATAAAAATTGGATTCTCCATCAGGGTGAGCCTCCATTCCCAGCGTGAGCTGCGTGGAAACAATCTGCCTTCTGCCAAGGAGAGCCCTCTCTATTGCCCTGTGTGTACATCTTCATGCTCTTCACTCCTCCTGCTAACTGAGCTCCATGATGCTGTAGCTTTAATGCTTCCCTGTGTCCGCCGCTCCCTCCTCTCTTGACAATCTTTACCCTTTTGCTCCTCTGGTGCTATTTTTCTTTTTATTATTTTATGACTTTCTTGTTGTCTTCCTGTCAGTGTTTCTTTCCTTTCTGTCTCCCATGCCCTTCACCTGCAGAAAGTGATCTTTCCGAGACAGGACGATGTGCTCATCTCCTTCCTGCCTCTGGCTCACATGTTTGAAAGAGTTATACAGGTAAGAAACCTGCCTGAACTGATGAGGCCTTGTGGGGCTCCTTGTGTTTTCTTCCAGAGTCAGTGGTCTCCTACTTGTGAGGATGTACACATTTCCTATTTGCCTTTAGCACACATGTTTGAGAGAATGGTACAGGTAAGGTCATGGTGTCAGTGGAAATAATATTTTTTCCACGCCAACAAAAAACAAACAAACACAAAAACTAAATAACCAGCAATATCTTGTAGCACTAAAAAGGCTTGTACTACAGAAGTGCCATATGCATAACACCAGAGCCATGGTTTCAGTGACATGGCTGTGAGTCCAGAGTGAGCCAGGAGAGTTTTCCCAAGTTCTCCAGCTTACACCTGCTTCAGGATTTGAAAAATAGCCCTTCAGCAATGAGCCAAACTCATTGCTCATTCATCTCATGGCTACTGCTACCTGAGCAATTTGTGGGACATCTTATCAGAGCACTCTAGGATGAAGTGTCATGTGAGTCAAGATAATTTCATGGCATTTTCTACATCTTCTAAAATTATTTTATTGCATAAATAACATGATCTGCAAAAATAACTTCCAAGCTGGCAGACACTGAAAAAGAGGAAACTGAGATCATGGTGTGAGACACATGATCCTCCTGGCAGGGCAGCATGTAGTGGGTATTCACTGGAGCCTGTGTCCCCTGGGAATTATGGCAGACCCAAGCACTAGCTCTTGCCAGCCCACAGAACTGACTCCATGTCTCTTCGGGGAAAAAAAAAGGGAAAATGATTTGTGCTGCAATTGGTGAGTTAGGCAAGTCAGGTGAGACAGCCATATCAGGTCTCACAGCCTGAGAAGCTGCAAACTTGAATTTGATCCAGTATGTTAAGATTGGATCTGGATCCAGCTGCAGCTCTATACTTTCTCAGGGAGGCCTTTTTCAGGCTGACAGCATACTTTTTGAGTCAGACAAGCATCTGAATATAAATCTCCCACTCCTTGGTAACATCTGTGCCAGAAGCAATATATTTTTTCCCTGTTAAAGATCTCCAGTTACAAATTGGAAGTAAAAGCCCATGAAAGATTTGGAAAATTACAACACAGCCTTTCTGCACTTGCATGGCAAGTTGGTCAGTGTGCCAGCACTGTTCAGGCAAACAAGAATATTTTTATTCAAAATTCATCTTAAGGGACGCAAAAAGAAATGAGAAACAATGAAAATGCTTTCATTTCACAGGATGTTGCTGTCCTGAAAAGCCTTCAAAGGATGTCTATGTTTATCCTCCCATTTGAAATGACTTAGTAATATAAAGACTTTTTCAAAGGGGCTAAAAAGTAATTTTCAAAAGCATTCTGAACAGCAAGTACTGCATCAGTATCCCTAATTTTAGCCAACATTATTCATTCCTGGAATTTACAGTTAAAATCATACAGACACGTTCATTAAAGCTAAAAATTTCTAGTTATTTTCAATTCCTAATGAGCGCACTAGTTACATTTTCTTTTTTTAAATTCATGTGCAGTAAAGCACAGATTCAGCAGTGTGATTTTCATTAAACTCACATCACATATGCAAAATTCCTGTGGTTTCAGCTAATGGAGACAGTCTCTAATTGCCTGACAGAGCAGTGAGAGCAATTTGGTTAGTATTGCAGATTTTTAGGAGCAGCACAAAAGACGTGGAATTTTCAGCTTATTTAGTTATCTGGGGAAGACTAGTAATAGCACACAGAAGGGAGCTGAAGTTTTCAGTCTACTCAGGGAGGCTGGGTTCAGCTCTGGCATCACAGGCGCTTTCTCTTCCATGCACTGTAAAACTATGGGAGAAGTGCTTGTCTTCAAATATTCTTCAGTGATAAAATGTCAGTTTGACCCAGTCTGTGATAGCTTCTTGGCAGGGTTACTAGTTAGTAGTAACCAGCTACCAGTTGGCTCATGGCCGGCAGCCCCTCTGCCCGATCCCACATATTCACCTCCATTCTGATCTGAGGAAAACATCCTGCTTTGTTTTCAAGTACAAGGTTTCTGGATTTGTAGTTCCCATACAAGTCAAGCACCTTTTGTGAAGTAGGCGTCTATTTCTGAGATACAGGATAAGGCACTGTATGGCTAATGTAGTTTATATTGTTGTATTTAAACAAAACTAAAGTATTAACATCTAAAAATAGGTGCCACTCTGTGTTTTATGATGTTTCTTACTTTGTATTTCTGTATTGATGATAGGTCCTCATGCTATGAGCTGCCATGGAAGGGCTGGGCTTTAGGAAAGTCCTGATCCAGACTCTGACCATAACTGGGACTTCTCCATCCCCATATGGTGGGGATGAAGGGAAATCCCTCCTGAAAAATTTGATTCCTTGTTCTTCCAGAACAAGTGGAAAATTTGGCGGATGTTGAATTGTACTGAAAAATGTCCAGAACTGTCTGGATATTTCTATTCAGTACAAAATTTGTTGTTACTCTATTTCCAAAATAAATTATTTACTTTATTTCCAAAGTCCCATTTTTGCCATATTGGAGAGCAGAAATTCAGAAAATGTGCTTCTGCGCTTGGGAGGAATGCTTTGCTTTGGGAATTGAAAGCAAAGGGATTACATGTGTTCCTCTTTCTCCCCATTAGTCTGTAGTATACTGCCACGGAGGGCGAATAGGCTTCTTCCAAGGAGATATTCGCCTCCTGTCTGATGATATGAAGGCACTGCGGCCAACCATCTTCCCTGTTGTGCCACGGCTGTTGAATAGAATGTATGACAAGGTGAGCTGGATTTTGATTTTACTGTTTTTGGAAGGGTGGAGTTTATGTCCCTTTACTACTCATGTGGAAGAATTCCCTTAGTCATGGAGGTTTCTCAAGGAGATTGTACTACTTCTGCCTTGGTGCAGACACATTCTCACCCTGTGTAATGGATACAGCTCCTTCAGTGTGTAAGTCTGTATTATGACTTACACAGACTCCAGACACAGTTATCATGTGTGAATATGAAATCCCTCTGTATTAGCCTCCTACCCTGTTCTCACTAAGCTTACCACTGACGTTTCTAGAGATATAGGATTTTTTCATCACAGAAACATCAGTCAAACCTGGCAGCACAAGGACCTTTTGCCCTTCAATCAAGTTTAAAACTCAAATCTCTCATTCTGGTGGCAACAACAGCTGGAAATCAGAAATTTCAAAAAGTCTTTGAGGATTTAGGCAGTGTAAATATGACAGTGGCTTTTGGATTTAGAAATCTTTAAAACTAAGGTAAAAGTATTGCAAGGTATTTAAGACAGTTATGTCTGGTCATCATGTTAAATCTGTTTGACGAGCTGGGAATATTTATTCCTCAGAAGACTTATCTTCTAAATACAAGCTTAAGCACAAGCTTAACTGACTTAATTTTTCCCAAAGGTCAAGGCTTCTGTGCTTTATTAGAGGGACAGGCACTGGGGGTTTCTCATTTGTTGAGGTGGAGTTCCTGCTGGTGCCTGATTAAGCTCAGGTAAATGCAGCCCCCATCACGACATCAGCCACCATGATACCTGTTTATATTGCTCATTCCTTGTAGCTCAGGTTGCATGAGCTTCACTGAACCCTATTACAGAAATGATATAGTAAGAGCAGCCCTGTCAATCTAGTCAAAGCCTGCACCACCATCCTGTCTTTTTTCCCCCAAAGGAACCACACGTACAGTTGGGAACGGAGCAAAAAAATTTCTTTATCCCCCACTAACAAACCCCAGTGTAGCCTTGTTTACCTGTGCTGCAAATGTAACTGTATCCACCTGGCTGGGCGGGTGTCATGGGGAGAACAGGTGTTGACGTGCTCTCTCTTCTCTGTGACACCTTGTCTGCCATCCTGTGCTCCTGCAGATCTTCAGCCAGGCTGACACAACCCTCAAGCGCTGGATCCTGGAATTTGCGGCAGGACGGAAAAAGGCTGAAGTTCGAAACGGCATCATTAGAAATGACAGTTTGTGGGATAAACTTTTCTTTAATAAAATACAGGTAGGTGATTCAAGAAGTGAGTCTGAAGTCAAGGAACTCTTGGTTCTTCTAGCAATGACTGGTTTTCTGACAAGGGAGTTTCAGACAGTAGGAAAAATTTCTTCATGGATAGGGTTGTCAAGCATTGGAACAGGCTGCCGAGGGTAGTGATGGAGTTACCATCCCTGAAAGTGTTAAAAAAGAGTGGATGTGGCACTTGAGGTTACGTTTTAGTTGTGAATATGATGCTGATGCTGGGTTGATGGTGGGACTTGATGATCATCATAGAGGTCTTTTCCAGCCTTAATAATTCTATTCTATGATTCCGTAAAGTCAGTGTAGCCCACTTGCCTGAGGATGAACTGTGGGTAATCACTATTAATGAGTGAATAACAGAGTGGAAAATGGAATAGGAAAAGGGAACTGAGCACAGTTTCTTGCTCTGTGAAGTTTTGCCAAATTAATTTTTATTTTTTTGCAACACCATGCATAATGTCAAAATTTCAATTCTCTCAGGGATAACTTTCCAGAAGGAAATGGAGAAACAGAAGGCAGGCTAAGATAACATTTGCCACATCCTTCTTCAGCAGCACCAAGAAAACACTAATTTATGGAATAGTGCCAAAAATTTTTTGCAGCTCTCAGAAACTGTGCCCCTGCAGGGGAGGAAAGGTATCTAGGGATGAAATTTCGAAAGGTAATCATTAAAAGAGGAGTTACTGATCAAAGAGATGTTGCTCCAAAGTTTCTGCAAAATCTCAACAAATAGGATTCGATTTAGGGTTGGGTTTCAGTTGGGCATAGTCAACTCCTAGGAAAAGAATAAGGTTGTAAAGAAAAATGCACACATGAATCATGGTTTAACCATGAGGAAAGAAATCAGAATGCCCTTCTGTTTGCCACACATGTCAGTAAAAAAAGATATTAAATTGGCTTTAAACCATTTTCTTTTGGGCTCTGTACTACTCCAGAAGGCTCTAATTACTTCATTATTTTACTTGGATGACTTATCTGGCGACATGCCACTTTATTTTTAACTAAAGAAACTGACTGTACTTGGGGTCTATGGATTAGTTGTCCTCAGTGTACAAAGATAGTAGAGTTCACCCAGCCAGGAGCAAGCCAGGCTGCATATTGATTAGAGGAGTGGCAAGACAGGCAGATTCAGTCAGCAGTTGTTTTCTTTCGTGCTGGGTTTTATTTTTTTACTTTTAGAATAAAGAAAAGGAAATGAAGGGGGAGTAGAAAGAAGTAAAATGGGACACAGGAATTTATGTAATACCCTCCAGAAATATTTGAAGGTCATTTGCCTTTAAAAAGGGACAACATTATTTTAGAGGGCTTGGGAAGCAATTCATTAAAACCAATGAGGTGTAAATAAGCAAAGAAGAATGGATGGGGGAAGAGTCTGTTTTTCCCAGCAGTTCCCAGAGCCAGGTCTGTAGCCTGCCCAGGCACAGCAGTCGCAGGAGCCCAAGCTGAGCTGCTTGTCCTGCCAGGGATGTGGGCACTCCTGTCTCTGTTCACTGAATGGGGTTTTATCCCTCAGGAAAGTTTCAGAGCTAGTTCATATTTTTATACATGGCCACCTCACATGTGGCCACAGAATGGTTGGGTTTGAAGAGCCTTGAAGATCATTTAAGTCTGACACCTTGCCATGGGCAGGAAATCCTGCACATCTGTTGTAGAGAGAGCATTTTGTGCAAGCTCATGGTTTTGCCATCTGCAATAGCTTCTGATGCTTTTTTTTGTTTCCTCCTGTTACCAAACAGGCAAGTCTTGGGGGGTGTGTCCGCATGATAGTGACAGGTGCTGCCCCTGCATCTCCAACTGTCCTGGGCTTCCTCCGCGCGGCCCTTGGATGCCAGGTGGGTTTGTGTGGCTGTTCAGGGATGTTCATCCACTGCTACCAAGAATACACACGGTATTTAAGAAAGGAGATGGGTTAGACCCTCAGGACAGCTGTACCAGGATGGATCCAACAGCAGGGCTTGAGGCAGCCATGGAGTCCTGGTACACCCAGAGCTCAGTGGGGTGGGAACAGCCCTGGGATGGTAGTAGCAGGCAAGAGATGTTTTCATTCTGGGCATCTCCCAGAAAAACCCCATAGACTCATCCTACCCACCTCTCAGCACCAAACTGAGAAAGTGCAATTAAATGTGTTTGTGCAAGTGCTGGGAACTTAATTACATGAGTTTTATACTACATATAAATGGAGAGAGCTAATCTTCAAGTATCAGCCTAACCCACTTGAGATGTCCACTGCATTATTTCTCTGTGATAAGAAGCCCAGGGCAACCGAAAGGTCTCCTTTGAGGGCCTAAAATTAGTCAGGGAAAAAAAAGGGTGGATTTTCAAAATGTCCCATAAAAATACCCTTTTTTTCCCACTAATAAGTTCTTCTCATAGTGTAGCATATGTCCTGACTCAAAGGCTAAGTGCTCAACTCATCTTCTCTCTATTTTCAACATTATAGAGCCATGGTCTTTCCTAGTTATGTAAATGGAATTTTGTACACAGTAGAAGCCAGGGACAGTGTCCTCATGGCAAATGGGAATCCACACATTGCAGCTGCAGGTTCAGCTCACAGGACTGTGCAAGAGAGAGCAATGCTTGGGATGTCGGTTTGTAATAGCAAAATCTTTTATGATATTTTAAAGATACCTGTCTCTTTGTCAGGTTTATGAAGGCTATGGCCAAACAGAATGCACAGCTGGATGCACCTTTACAACTCCAGGTGACTGGACATCAGGTAATTATTTTCTTCCAGCAATTGAAGAAATGAAAGAAATGCACGTTCCTTTAGGAAATTATGGACTGTAACATCAGGGCCAGGTTGGATGGGGCTTGCAGAAACTTGATCTAGTGGAAAGTCTTCCTGCCCATGGCAGGGGGTTGGAATTTTAAGGTCCCTTCCAATCCAAACCACTCTAGGCTATTTCAGAATAAGTTTTATATCCAAAGAGGAGGTGTCAGTATTTAGTTTTAATAGTGCAAAACCTTAATTAAGGAAATTAGTTCTGCACACAGACACAGCTCCTGCAAGAACATCCAGTGTATCTACAACTATGCAAGTAACTAATGATAAAATTCTAATTATTGTTTATGGAAGAGATGACAAGTGACTTGATAACTTTGATTTCCAGGTCATGTAGGAGCTCCTTTGCCCTGTAACTTAATCAGATTGAAGGATGTGGAAGAACTGAATTATTTTGCTTCCAAAGGAGAAGGAGAGGTAGCAAATCACATTTTTATATAAAATTCTCACTAGTTAACACTGTATGAAGTAGTTTATAGAATTATTTTACCTTTGTAGGATGCATGGTTGCTGATGTGTTACATAGTGCAATCAGGAAAGGAAAATGGCAGTTTAACAATAAAGCAGCAAAGAATTAATGAAAAAGGAACTGTGGCACTACTTCCAGACTGATTCCTTGAACTGCTAAGACTCAATGAATTAGTTCAGCAAAGAAGAGCTGAATTGGTTGTGATTTCTACATTGCTGTGATTTCTATACTACACAAAAATTAATCTTACTGAAATAACTTTTTTATTTTTAACTGCAAATGGAATGCAAATCATCTTCAAACAAATCAGTTTTGCAAACCCTACTTCATATTTCCATTAGCTTGAAAAAACTCCATAGATAGTTTAATAACCCAATCTATTTTAGTTTCATGGAGCACAGTCATTAAAGTATTTCAAATTTTTTGAGTTACTACTTAATTTGTATTTTAAGCAGAATAAGAAAATAATTCATCATCACCCCTGGGTGTTTTTCAGATCTGTGTGAAAGGACCCAATGTGTTTAAAGGTTACTTGAAAGATGAAGAGAGGACAGCTGAAGCGCTGGACCAGGAGGGCTGGCTTCACACAGGAGACATTGGAAAATGGCTACCTGTGCGTACTGGACGCACACAGAGTTCTTACGGCAGTTGTATAATCCCATGTAAATTTTCATGGACTGAATTTAGGTTTCCAAGCAGGTCTGTCTTTACAAAGGATTAAGTTTATATTTGGCAAAATAAGCTTGATATGTCAGTGAAGCATTTGAAAGCACAAAAGGCAATTGAACACACTGTTAAGGACAGACTGCTTGCTGAGTTTCTGTAGTTAAATAACTTCTCTGGGAATTCTCATTTCTTTCTCCTAACAGAATGGAACCCTTAAAATCATTGATCGGAAAAAGCATATATTTAAACTTGCTCAGGGAGAATATATTGCACCAGAGAAGATAGAGAATATCTACATTCGCAGTGACCCTGTTGCTCAGATCTATGTCCATGGAGACAGCCTGCAGGTAGAAACCAAGCTTTCAGAAAATCTTGCTTTACTCTTAGTAGTTAGAAGACAGAGCTGGGCATGAATGAAGGGAAAATGTGAGTGGATCACGCCACATTGTCTCCCTCCTGCTTTGGAGCTGGCTGACAGCCAGGCAGGAACTGAGCTGCTGGTGTGACCTTGAGCAGCTTAGAGAATGCTGTGGCCAAAGATCAAGTCTTTAATAAGTTGATTTTGGTGTCACTCTTTGGGTCTCCAATGCTGTCCTTTGCCACCATGCCTGTGGTAAGCCAGGCAAAGGCAAAGCCATTGCTGCCCCCCACACTGCCTGCCCATTCTCACCAACCTTATTCTGTTAATTTTCACATTTATACGCACACCTACAGCTTTTGAAACCATGGCAATTCATCCTCTGCATTCAAGCATGAGCCTTCACTTGTCATCAGAGTTTGCCTGGGACTTGCAGGGCCATGTGAGTTGTTAATGTCCAAGAAGAGCACAAACCCAACTGAGAGTACTAAAACTACTGGTAAATGTACAGTCACAGACAACCTTTTATCTGACAAAAAGGCACAGACATCTGAATGTACTTCATGACGATATGTCAGCAAATTGTTTACATAAGTAAACAAGAAGTGGTAAACATGCTGAAATTCAGCTGACTTGTGTATTCACTTCAATGTAGAGCCTGGAATGTAGTTCAGCTTTCCCCTGCAACTCTCCCTCTCCTTTACCTACAGGCCTTCCTGGTGGGAATTGTGGTGCCGGATTCTGAAGTTATGCCAGGCTGGGCAAAGAAAAGAGGATTTGAAGGAACATATGCAGAACTCTGTAAAAATAAGGTTTGTATCTGCAGTACAGACTTTTTTTTTTTTTTTTTTTTTTGTTAGCATTATGTGTACACAATACTGTGTCTAGGAATGACAATTTCAGTGACAAGCATTATTTCCTCACTGAACATTCAACATAGTTGACCTAGATCCGGTGATATGTGTTGACTGGTGGTACCGACCTCTGCCAGCTGTGGTGTGGGAGGGCCAAGAGGCCGTCTTGCAGAGAACAACAGTACAGCAGGAGGAGAGGTTGTGTTTCCTAAGATTTCTTAAATAAGACAAGTAAATAAGACTCATTGCTGGTCTTCTCTGTGGTGACCAGCAACAGGATCAGAGGGATGGGCCTGAAGGTGTGTCGGAGGAGGTAGGTTTAGGTTGGATATTAGGAAAAGGTTTTCCCCAGAGAGGGTGGCTGGGTGCTGGAACAGGCTCCCAAGGGGACTGGTCATACCATCAAGTCTGACAGAGCTCAAGGAGCATTTGGACAACACTCTCAGGCACATGATATTACTCTTGGGGCTGTTCTATGCAGGGCTGGATTCCATGATCCTTGTGGGTCCTCTCCAGCTCAGGACATTCTATGATTCCTTAAAAAGGACCCCAGTCTTAAAACACATACTAATACTGAGGAACTGCATTGGATCACATCAGTGAATACTGATGTCACTGAACCATCCCACTGGTGTCTGTGGGCAATGATTCTGCATTGAAGTCTGGCAGATGGCTGAATGACTAAATTCAACAGTTATGTCACACAGCTGGTTTGATAATAGAACCTTAACTTTCATACCAAGGAGACACTTAACATCACCACACTTAAGCGTAATGTTTATACACTACACTAGAATTTTGCTAATTATATATAAATTGTTAGGCACTTGAACTTTACTCAGAAACACTTTTTTTAGTGAACAGTGAGCATTAATTGCATGTAAGGTTGATTACGGTAGCTCATGGGGAATTTCTGTGTTTTAACGCAGGAACTGCAGCAAGCAATAATGGAAGACATGGTACGGTTAGGGAAGGAGAGTGGGCTTCACTCCTTTGAGCAGGTAAAATGAAACATCATTCAGTGTGGTCAGACAGGCAGTTTGTCTGTATAGAAGAGGGATTTGTCAGCATTTATGATTTTACTACAGATCTTTGTTGCAGCTGTACATGATGTTTTTGGAAAGAGTTTTATTGCTGGCAAGTATTTATTCTTTGGGAAAAATGTATTTGCTGTGATTCTGCTTCCCACCAATGTTTGAAATTTGAATTAAATTTAGTGAAAGTTTTGGGTGCAGAGGTCAAAATCTAAACTGGGGACATGGATAATCTCCAGACTGACGACCAGAAGTCAAGATAAACATCTATAGGAGGTCTTGACTTTACTGCCACTGAAAGCTCTGTTAGAAATTAGGTCACTAATTACTACTCTTATACTTGACCTCGAAATGTTGCTGTTTTCTTTATTTTCAGTCTGGGCACTAGTTCTTCCCTGCTTGTGTAAATATTTCTGCCACAGAACTACGAACACTTCAGAAGGGGAGATCTGAAATCAACCATGGATTACATAGCATTAAAAACATAGAAAAATTATCCACCCCATTTTAAAATGTCAAATGCTTATTTCTGTTTAAAAAATGAACATCTTAATCATTACGTATAATTAGCAAGGGCCTTTTTGCTTTTGTTTAGACTGTTTCTGGCTGATAATTCTAATGAGTAATTCACCATACTGGGGTGGAAGAGAAGCATCATTAAACATAGCCCTGTTATTTTTAATTTCTCAGTTACCTATGCAAATGAAATGATAGCAAAAAGACCTTTATTTAAAAATAATTCAGTAGAAAGCATCGTTATTAATGCACATAATTGTCTGTGCTAATAAGTGTTTGCCTCTGCCATGGCCCTTCACAGTATGAAATATCCTCAAGTAATCGATTCCACCAGCAGTTTTCAATTAATAAAGTATGAAGTAGTGAGGAAAGCCTTGTCATCTTTCTAAAAATTGGAATAAGCTAATAATAGAATAGAATAAAAAATAATTAGCCACAGATACTGTGGCTAATGTTCGTGTGGGAGGAGATCACCTGTTTATGGGGATACATTTTATCATCCCCGTTCTTGTCTGCAGTTTCGATCTCTATCTTGGGAAACACAAGTGTAGCTTCTATAACCATCAGCTTCCAGGATCTGAAAGCTAGTGCAGCAAACAGGGGAGCATTATTAGCGTGAACACTGATTTATGAAGGATTACATGGGGGCAGGACCTGGACCACGATGCTTGCAGGGAAAGATAAATCACATAAGATAAATCACATATATAAGGAATAGAAAATGGATTTGCAGCCTGTATGGCAGCAAAAGCAGCAGATGGCTGGGGAATTTTATCTTAAACTGGTGTGCTCTGACGCATCATACAGCAATTTTCTGTTTTCTCCCACAGCAGCACAGGCAGGAAAAGCTCACTCCCATCTGTGCTGCCAGGCTCCCCACTATGCTCAGAACCACTGCCTCAAACAAGGGCAGCCTTGTGAAATGCCATTTGCAGAGACTAAAAGATTTGTATCACTTTAATTAGTTAAAGATGATCATCATGTACATGCTTTGTGCCTGCAAAGCTTCACGATAATTTTGCAAGACTGAATCAGCGCTGTTTACTTTTGCAGTGGGGTTAAGCTGAGGTTTCTTAGCACAACTCCCTGCCCTTGGCCTCTCCCCCACTGCCTTTCAGCTGTGTGACACTGCAATGATGGTATCACACACTGTCCTTTGTGCACTGCCTTGCTGTGCTCTGGCCTCACTTTCATACGGAAGTGCTCATTCTCTTGGAGAGCTCCCTTCTGTGGGCAGAGGATGGAAATCCTGGGGACTCAGCGGAAGAGTGCCCTGGACTTGAGGCACCACCGAAGGGAAGCACAGTAAAAAAGTTAATGCTTATTAAATGCGATGCCTGTAACCTTTGCTATAAATATATTCCTCTTTTATTTTAGGTCAAGGCCATTTATATTCACTCTGACATGTTCTCAGTGCAAAACGGTTTGTTGACACCAACATTAAAGGCTAAGAGACCGGAACTCAGAGATTACTTCAAAAAACAAATAGAAGAGCTATATTCAAGCATCTCCATCTGAAATCACTGGAAGAATCTTCTGAGTAATGGACTTTATAGCAATATTAGAATAATACTCAAAAAGTATAGAGCCAGAATGACACTGCTGAAATGGATAAGCACCTGAATCTTGCATTTGAGCCTTTCATTTTTCTAGGATTTCATCATTAACCATATTTTCCCTTTTTTTACCATGAGGTGTGATACAATTTCTTTTTTACTCTAGGTACACAGTAAGGCACTACTAAAAGTTATGCTCAATTGCCACAAAATACACAGAAATTTCAATCTATGACCAAGTAAATTATGGAAGCATATCTTATAAATAACCACAAACATTTCTAATTAAAATAGGGAAAGTTTCAGGTATGTCTGTTGATATTTGATTGTATATAACCTAATATATTAAAAACTAAAATAATAAACAATTCAATATTGTTGTCTACCTCAAATAATCAGTGATTGATGGTGAAAGTAAAAGTCTATTTTCTCTGATTTGGAATTTCAAGCTGGATATTAGTTTATATAGTAATTGATAGTTTTTATATTTTTCAGGACATAAATGACATTGATTTGATTTAATCATTGATGACTTAACAACCAGAACAGAAGTAGGAAGGAATTTCCCACTATTTGTAGTTAACAGGCCTATTAGTATATTACATCTAATGGGTTAATGTTACCTTGAAATTAAAAGAACAGGGGAGGAAGCAATAGCACAGAATTCCCTCTATTTCCTTTCATCCAAACACAGTTTATCCGTGGTATGCAGGTTCTGCATTAGGGCTCCTTCAGTCCAGTGCACTCACGAACATCTGAACAGCTCAAACTGAGAAGGTTGCAAAAGCATCACTGGCTCTGTGGTGGCTTTAGGTGGGAGTTCACGATAATCCATATGCTCCCAATCCCTAATTTATTACTTCACATGTTGCTAATACTGCGTAGTCTAGCTGGACTAACTCCTGTTCAGAATCAGCGCTAAAGAAATGGAGCACAAGGAATAAGCTGTGATTCTGGATGGGGCTTAGCAAAATGAAAGGGTTTGAGAAAAGGCCAGCCTGAGGTGCAGCAGTGGAGGGCATCCTTTGTCTGGCTATGGAAGAGGAAGGAATACTGCCCCAAAAGACTCATGGGGATGGGCTAAAGGCTACGTTAACCATTGCTGTGCAAGATGTCACTGTATAGCAGAACAATGGGCATGGTGGTAGAAAGGCCTGTTATGGGAATGTCTTTATTGTCAGAAATCATTGACATCACTTCCAATGGCCTCTCTGGAATAACCAGCAACTTGTCTGGATAAAACAGATTTCTGTGGTCATCAGAAAGGGGATAAGTCTCACAAGGATTAGGAAGATACTCTAGAGCTCTCTCTTGGTACAAAGCACGGTACAAGGCAAAGAGAAAACTGTCACATCAAGTTGCTTGAATACTTGGACTGTTGATGGCTTCTTTCTGCTAAACAAGATCCTAAATATCTGTGTATTTTACTAGCTGATGTTTGCTGCACCAGTGCATACTAGCATGGAGCCGTGCCTGTTGCTAGGACAGTGGAAGCACACTTATTTTCTTTCTTATGTTGGAAATCCATTGTAGACTTTTGAAGCTAAAAGTTTAAAATTTTAATCTAAACAGTATCTTATTTTCTCTCTGAAGTTCTGTTGCATGCTTCCAAATGAAATAATTTGAATTAATGAGTTAGTGGAATATGAAGACTGATTTATTGCAGTGATTTCAGAATAAAATGATACATAGGAAACCGTATCAGTAACATAATGACTCAAAGAATGTGGCAGTTTGATTTATCAAATGTGTGTTTGTTTGAATCTCTTTATGCACCCAATTCCTCATTTGATTTCAGTGCAATGACTCATATCAGTCCAAAGTAAGTAAAGAAATATCTGAGATTTGATGGGGTCATCATTTTTCACCAATGTGTGCAGCAATAGCATCCCTGGGGAATTCGCGTGTGCCATGTCAACGGAGGATAGGGATTTTTGCAAAAAATCTGTCTCTTCTAGATAAGTCATAAAGGATTTTTATCTCAGTGGACTTTAGTTCATATCCTCTTTGTATCAGCCAAAAGACAGTCATTAGATACACAACCTTCAAAGCAACGGAGAATTAAATTCAGTACAATTTCCTGTCTGTTTTAATGCAACAGTTTTAAAATAAAAATCCCCAACCCCCAGTCATCTAAGTAAGTAGAGAAAAGCTATTTTTCACTGATATTTTTTGCCATTTGAATTTAATTTACTTTTCTCCTAAGATGATTTCAGGTTTTTTTGAGACAACTAAACTCTGTATAAGTATAAAAGATCCCAATATGAGTTTATTTACAGCTTAGATGGCTGTTATTTTTACATATATGATGCTGAATAATATATCTATATTCTTCTTTTGGTATTTGATGCAAAATGTCAGATGCACTAGAGCCAAATATATGAACACCAAAAGAATAAGAAAGAAGAGATGCAGACTTGGCCACACTTGGATGATGCAAAATCTAAGTTGGTTTTTTGTCACACCAAAAGTGTGAATGCCTTCAGAACTTGTGAAAAATTATATAAATAAACTAAAAGCTCTCTTTTATACTTGTTTAATCAGATTTTCCTCTGTGGGTCACTCGCCATAATAATAACAATGTTGTAAGAGATTAACACCTGAAAAAGAGACATAGATAAAGCATGAGCTAGGCTCAATCCTGCTTCTCTTCAAATTCCAGGAGTATTTATTTTGTATTGAGTTTTCTTAAACTGAAACACTTCTTGTGACCACCAAGGAAAAATCCCCAGGACTGTCCAATAACCAGTTGTTTGGTTTTTGGTTTCGTGGGGGTTCTTTTTTTTTTTTGGATGTTGTTTGTTTGTTTGTTTTAAACCTTAAGAGAGCTAATTACAAAATTGGTTTCTATTATTCATCTTAAAGAGTGGCAACTGTTTTTGCAGTCAGTTTTACAGTTGCAGTACTGCATTCTTGGACATGTTAAACATGGGAGGCTTTTCCTGGGCCTGGTGCTATGCCTGTGGAATCACTGGAAGACTGTCTTACTGTCTTATACATAAAAAACCACAATAAAATAAATTTTTCAGGAAGAGACTCTTGCTTAGTTATATATTTTGTATGTTCTTGGCTTGATATATTACACAGAGAAAAATCTGTTCTGCCAAAATGCACAAAGTGTGAGCAGAAACGAGACCAGTCTTTAGCCCCATGTGGGCAGGAAATGCATGGAATAATTCTGTCCTGAGAGGCACATTTGCAGGTTAAAGTGCTTGATGCACACAAGGTGAGACAGAAAGAGTGAGTTTTTTATTGATAAAGTACCATTTTGCAATCTGCCCTCACTGTTAGTCAGTATCTATCAGCAGTAGTAAGGTCCAGTTTCATTTTTGCCATGAGTATAAAATTCTCATGTGTAACAAAATAATCTAACCTTAACTTCTGGAATGAAAAAATTAACTTAGATTTTTTTAGTTTTACATGTGTTAAAAGCACAAACTGCTGATCTATATGTAAATAAATGCTGCAAGATGAATGTAAAATGGGAAAGAATATACTATTTTTGCATGGAAATTGGTTACTTAAAGACCTCTTGATGCCTTAGAAAAAAATTGAAAAAGCATTTTATTTAGAAGCAATTCTATTGGCATACTTTTTGTATCTTTAGTTCACTTTGGTTTTCTCTAGGGGAGAAAAATTCAGAATTAAATCATTGTTTCTTCTTGGAATTGATGTTCTTCAGTATTTTGCACATTTTGTGGTTTCTGTACCACCTTTTTGCCTGTGAATCAATGACGCTTTTCAGAGAAGAAATCTGGATGCCTGTAGCTCAGAAGTTTTAGATCCCTTGAATTCTTCCAAAGAAAAATGCTTTTTAGAAAACATTTTTTAGACAAAGTTTTAGATCCCTTGAATTCTTCCAAAGAAAAATGTTTTCTGAGGCATCTGGAGTTCCTTTAAGCCCTTCATTTCAGCATTTTGTTATGTATTTTAACAAAGTAAAAGCAACAACAAATGAGGCATTTGGTAAGTGTTGCCTATTGTATTTTCAACTGAAAGTGAAGGGAGGTAAAATTTAACACATTAATTTGTGTAAAAAAAAATCCTAACTGTTATTAAATTTTTTTCAGTTTTGGTATATTAGCATGTATATCAAAGAGTCATCTATGGAAACTTTTGTAAAGAACTAAATTCTCAGCTTTCTCAAAACTGCTCATAAGATTTTCTTGTGTATTGACATAAAATTAAAGCTCATTTATAAAATCCATTGTTCCTCCTCCTCCTCCTCCTCCTCCTCCTCCTCCTCCTCCTCCTCCTCCTCCTCCTCCTCCTCCTCCTTTTGTCCTCACCATCGGTATGAAATAATTCGGAATGTCTGCCTAAACCAAACGTATTGTAAAAATAAGAAATTATGTAAAAAAAAAATTACAAAATGTATATCGGGACATGAGATTGATTTTGGCAATCTCCTATGAAAAGAAATTGTTGCAAAGTTCTCTGAAGATGCAGCAGTTTTTCTGTAATGGTTTCACTTTTTAATTTTAGATCAATAATAATATAACCAAATGTATATGCTTGTTTAATATCAATTGATAATTGGGAATGCATAGTATTTTTTCAGACTGTGTCTAAACCAATAAAGTTTCAAAGCATTCAGGCTCTATTCCAGTTTTTGTGCGCACTTGTATCTCCCTTCACTTGGAAATTCAGAAACGCCTGTAAGTGCCCAAAGCCAGGCTGGATGGGGCTTGGAACAACCTGGTGTAGCAGAAGGCATCCCTACCCATGGTAGGGGGTTGGAACATGATTATATTTGGGTCCCTTCAACCCAAATCATTTTATGCTTCTATGCGCTCCATTTTGTCAGATAACGAAGCAACGAGATTTCTCCTCTCTACAAACTGAAGCTAAAACACGGGGTCGGATCAGTACAGGGATGGTCACACACGATTTATTTACTCCATTTTCATACACGAGTTTTTACATTGTGAGGGCGGTGAGGCTCTAGCATAGGTTGCCGTGCGAGCATTCCACGCCAGGTCGAACGAAGCACGAAACTGCCGGACGCAGTGAAGGCGTCCCACACGAAATCCCTCAAGGGGGCCGGTGCCCCATAACGGAGCGCGTGCGGCCGCCTCGCGCATGCGGGCTGGCGGTGCGGGGGCGGTGCCGCCTGAGGGGCTCCGCGCTCCCTGCACTGGGAAGGTACCGCGGAAGAAGCGTTGCGCGTCCCCTCTGCCGCAGGCGGCTGCTCTCCCGAACAGTCGGGCCGGTGTCTCTCAGATGTGCCGGTGGCGCCTGTTCGGGGGCGCGGGGCCTCGCGGGACCGAGCCTGCCTGTAAGAGCCTCTCCCGAGCGGCGGCGGGGCTTGGGATGCAGGAGGCTGGGTCAGTACCGGTGGGAAAGGGTGGCGGAGAGAAGACCCTGCGTTGTGGTTTGTCCGGTGTGTTCTCGTGGGTAAAGACGCTGAGACAGGGTAATCCGGCCAAGATTTTTACCGATAGCGTCCTCAGTGTCCCCCGGAAAGGTTTGTTCCTCACTCGTGTGCCCAGCGCAGCGGATCCTGTGTGAGGTTAGGAAGTGGTTTCTTGTTATCCATGTCCCTCACCGCTTGGAGAAAGCAGACTGCTGTTCTGGAAACAGGAGTGTTCCTTCTAGTTTAGCGGCTAGTTAGCAATAGGAAGGATTTTTACTTCTGTAAACTGCCTCCCCTCCATTTAATCGAGTTGGAAGGGAGCACTGAGAATGTCTAGACAAAAGCTTTGCTTACCTTTGAGAGAATATTTTAAGAATTGCTTGAAGTCGTTACTCAAAAGGAGCTGCCTTGTTTGTTGAACACAGGGCAACAGATACCAAGTTAAGAATTTGAGACCTGTGAAGAAAAAAAATGCAGTTCAAGGGAAGGGATGGGAATCAAGTGAAGGCTGACAGAGTATGGAGAAGACCAGTGGGGGATGTCTTGATCTTGGTAATTTAAAAATAAAGCTTTGCTATAAGAGGGTGCAGCAAACATTTGTTACTGCCTTGTTCATGCTTTGCTGGCTCCTGCCCTTGGATGTGTTTAGTGGTCCTGTGCACAGGACTGGGTGCAACCAGCTGCCTGGAGGTCTTCCATATGCTTGAAAAAGAGAAGGAAAAAGATGAGTCCTGTCCATATATTGAATTCCCAAGAAGCTTCAGCCGAAGGGCTCTGTGTTGCCCTGGGAAAATGCAGTGACTCAGACCCAGGTTTTAGTGTGGCCATGGACGTTCCTTTGTGGTCATAAAAGTGTAACTCTAGAAAGTTTGACAATTTCTAGCTCTTGGATAATGAAAGCAAAGCACAAAGCTAAATGACTTATAAAATTGGTTTAGGATAAGAAAATATGTCTCTGAAATTTGCTGGTTACTGATTAATTGTGTCGATAATACCATTTGGAATTATATACACTGAGGACTAGTTTATGTAGAAGCCCTTGATACTCCTAATAAACTCCATTTAAAACTGATTTGTACTCAAACTACTTTGAATCAAGGTAAAGGTTGCTTCCAAGGTGGTGGGGCTTTTTTCCTTTTAATCAAGAGGTTTCTAAAACAAGAGAAGTATCTTTTAAGTCTGCTTTTTGTTTTGTCTTGTCTTGATATTCTGCTGAAAAAAGCAAATTCGGATTTTCCATTGTTTGTGATAATAGGGTCAAAAAGTAGAAGGTGGGAACAGCTAAAGGTTCCCTGTTAGAAATAACTTCAACATTAGAATTTAGATTATTATCATTACTGAACTATATATTTATTCTCTAGGCCTGAATAAAAAATTCAGTGGAAAAAACCTACCAATGATTAAAGAAAATGTTGAATATACAGAAGAGAGCTCTTCATGCAACCAAAGGTCAGCTAGAATCATTCAAACACACCATTGTTAAGACTTGCTAGTAAATTATATTGTTTTGCCTTGTAAGATGGCTCTTGTAGCAATGCAGTCTGAATTATCAGTGCACTGATGTTTGTCATATTATTTATTGACACCCCGTAATGACATTTTGGAGTTGTTGCTTTTGTCTAAAACAGTGTAGCTCTGTGATTGAACTTGGTTCTGTTCTTCAACTGCAGCAATCAAGCAACTGTCAGAGAAACAACAGACTTCAAGATAAAAGAAGAGGAACAAGAGAGAAGCTGTGTACCACTGAAGGTGAGAATGTTGTCTTGTTTTTTATCTATTAGTGATGGGGGATAAATCAGAGAAATGTCACACATTAAATTATTTTCCTATTCAGGTAAAATTTCCTATGAGTTATGTCTGTGTGTGCCCAGATGCTTTTCAGGCTGAACTTGGTCCTGTATTTTGAATTACATTTTCTGTGTCTTTGGCCAGAATAAAAGCTGTTGGAGCTACTGGTAGCATGAGAAAACATCAATACTAATTATCCTGGACGAGGCAAGGCTGTAGGAATTGTGTCGTGTGGAAGAGATCTCAGTAGATTGTGGTGCCAGAGAATTGCTCGCTTCTAGGTCAGGCACAGATCTTTGACAGATCACTGATGCGCTTTCTTTTGTTATTAAAACTGGTAAAAAGTGATTGGAGATGATGGTGCAGAAGTGTTACAGGACGGTTAATACTGCAGTGCAAGAGAATAGTGAACCAGGTGTGTTTGAACTGAAATCTGCTGCAGCAAAGGGCACAGGTGGTACTGGTATAAAACTATTTTTCTTTAAAATGTTAGCTCTTCTTTATAGTCTACCAATTATTTGCATTTTCTACAAAATGCCTGGTTTTGTAGAATCTACTGCCTACACATCACAGATGTTTGTATTTACAGAAATGTTGTAGGATTCTGAGGACTGGGTGTCTGAAAAAAAATAAAAGACAGTGAAATTCATTACTTCACCTCTGTTGTGTGTAAGTTCAGTCTCATCCAGCAAAGATTTCAGGATCAAATGGTGGGATATTTGTCATGAGTTTTAGAGCTGTAAGATAGCAGATTTGTTCATGTGCATGAAAAACCCTGCTACAAATTACACTATGAACAGCAGACTTAAATGGTGAAGTACTAGACAGTGAATTTTCTTGGCATCTGCTAATGTCGGATGATATTTAAATGTCTTTCTTTGTCTACATTCAGTTCTCTCAGATTGTTTGTATTGATCTTTTAATTTTAGGAATCCAAAATAATCAACTTTGAAAGTAAAGAAAGTTTGAAAAATGCTGAAGTGACTTCAAGTGAGTATAATGGCAATACATTATATTATTAAATATATTTTATATTGATATTAAACTAAATGTAAAATTCATTATATAATTTTATTTCTATAAAAGTACTGCTGTTGTACTGTGCTGTTGTTATACTTGTTCTGCCTGTATGATATTAGAAAGTGAAGGTTTTGATACCACTGGCTGGACTTCTGCTTCACACTGCAGCCTGTGGCTGGGTTCACATGAAGTGGTTGTAGGCGTCACAGACAGACCAACAGCACCTGAGACAGCCTGTTCGATACCACGTGATCTTGATTTTATCTTTGAACAGAACTAGTTGTGGATATGAGTTCTTCAGTTTACTCAAACCTGCATTTCTAAAAGCATGTGACCTATTTAAGAATTACCCTACTAGAGGCTAAGTTCTTCAGGTATGTCTTGTGTGCCTTGGGCAAAGAAGGCATCTTCTCTTGGCTGATGGTAGTGTATGGAAGTAAACAAAGGATGCCCTTTGTTTGCTTCTTTAACTGTATTATGACTCGTTATAAGATACTGACATGAGAATATTTAGCTCATTATAGGAATGAAACTCAGATAAGGAAATCCTGATAGTTTTTAGAAGATGATAGATTATTTTTTTTAGCCACCTTTTTTGTCCCTTTCTCTAGGTACAGAAATTACTCTTCCCACAGGTGTTTCCACCTTTCTTATGGAGTGTTTAGATGAAGATTCAGATGCAGATTATAGCACTGCTAGCGGCAGCCTGAAGACTTATTCATCCCCTGAAACATTCAGAGATGATGATTTGGGTGAGAGCTTCTGATTGACTTTTTTTATTTGATGTAGAAAATGTGTCGAGACTGTCTACAATAGAAAGACTAGCGACCTCCCTTGGTGTGACTCACTGAGTCACATCTGTGCTATAAACCTGTGCTTAACATGGAATCTGTGTCTCTGTCCTCTAATCTGGTATGAATCAGGTCCTTGTGTAATTTGAATCCTACTTTAAACCTATAGTATTCATTGTTGACACAAGCTGTTTATTGGGAATGACCCACAAATGTGTGTTCAGTTGAATTCCTTCCAAACTTTTCTGCTGCTGTTTGTGCCAATACAGTACTTTAGTTTTGCTTTTTAGTTCCTGTCCTGCAAATGTGCTTGCTTTCAGTTTGGTCACAAATTTAATAACTCAATCAATTTCTGCATACTAAATCTGCACTTATATTTTTTATATCCAGAAAGATGCAATTTTTACTCTGTGGACCTTGGCAAGTACAAGAACTCTACTCTTTTGGACTCCAGCAAAGCAGTGATCATAGATAAGATACCACAGATCTCAAATCTTTCAGCAATATTAGGTAATTCTTTTCTACAATACTTCAGGATATAAGCATAAACAAATTTCACTCTGGTGTGAGGAACCTGTATAAACTATGTAATGATTATTTTATGTAAAGTCTGTCTGCATAATGGAGAGCAGCTCCCTGCTAGTGCTCTGTGTTTGTCTGGTCTAAGCTGGCGTAGCTTTTTCATTTAAAGTTTAGCTTTCATGTTTTGGGGTTTTTTTTAGAGCCTGTACCAGAGGATTTTCCAGACCGATGCATTAGAAGGTAATTGCTACAGCAGACTCTTTGATGCACTTAAATATTCAGACTGTTCTCTTTTGAGAGATACTTAAAAGAAAGGTCAGTACAAATAAGCCTCTGCTCCTTCAAGCACTTCTGTGGGGTTTCAGCTACCTCACTAACTTTGATATTGGTGGAATTTGAAATTGGTCAGGAAAGAGTTTGCCTTACAGACTTGTAGTTTGGCATTGCAGCAGTAGGGAAGTCAATGTAAGAGAACTCACTTAAGGATTTTATGGAAGAAGATGACATTTATTTACAAAATCCCTAAATAAGTTGTTTTTATTCAAATGCACCAATTCTGTCTGATTTCATTCAGTCGAAGCAAGAGGGCTGTGCTCAGGTAGGAGAGTGTGAAGGGTACCTGTTGTCAAGTCTTCATTAAGCCTGACATTCTGTGCTTGCCCAGAGAAAAATCAGTTTTTGGGCAGGTCTTTTATGTCCTTTAGGAATCATCAGCTTACATGGGGAACTCCTTTGCTTTGGAATCCTGCTGACTTTATAATATAATCTTGGGCCAGGTTACTGTCTGTTAATAGTGTTTTCTTACTTGGAATATATCTGCCAGGAAGTAGAATGGTTGTGTGTGTGCTGTGCTGGCACCCTGTTGACACCCTCCTGTTGTTGGGTGCCGAGTTTTCTCTGTGATGAGGTTTTATCACAGAGAAGATCTTTTATACTAGGCATTGTTACAGAGCTATCTTCAGGTCCTGACATAAAAACCTGAGGAACATGAGTGTTTTTTTAGGAACAGCATCATTTCTTTTAACCCTTGTGCTTCTCCTTCCAGTCTTATATGCAGATATTTTCATTCATAACATACCAATCTTAGTATTAGAGATCTCTACACAACTGAATTTTCTTGTGAACCTAATTTCCCCTGCATCCTCCTTAAATGTGCTCTGTCCTAGAATGCTGAAGTGCTAAGTATTTAGTGAGTCTTCTGTGGGTTGTAAATCCCAGCAATCCTCAGGATAAGATGTGTGACTTGATAAACTATCAAATAACTGTAAAGGGTGATTAAGCAACTCTGTAACAATATTTTTTAAAATAAGATTTATCCCTTTTCACTCAACCTATATTTTCCTAGGATTTTCTTATTAATAGCTTTTCTTTAATGTTAACATTCATTCAGAATAGTTTTTCTTTTCTTTTTCTCCTCTTCTAGAAAGAGACCATCAAATTGCTATTACAGTTCTTCAGCATTGAGCATTTCAACTACTCTGGCAGGTAAAATATGAAGCAGTTATACTAGCTGTGAGAACTACCAAACTTAAATGATTGCACAGTATCTAAATCAGGCTTCTACTGTGTCATTCGTCTCCAGCACAGACCAAACTCAGTTGTGTCTAGAAGGGAAAGTGTAAATTGAAAAATCGTCCCAGCAAATAAGACTTGGCTCTAATTAATGTGTTAGGAGAAGAAAGCAAAAACAACCAACCAACTAAAGTCTCAGACCCTGCATTTTTCCATTTAATCACCCATGATGCTCAATTAAAATTGACATTTCTTATTTACCTTACCCAGGAATACTGTTTGTGTCATGCTTTTTACTTGAGTTTATTTCATATCAGTTTCACAAATACATAGAGTCCCTGATGTAACTACAGTTTGGATCTGTGACTGATACAATTCTGTCACATAATTTCCCCCTTCTTAATCTGGAGTGTAATGGCAGCAGAAGTTGCCACTGGTAGAGACTGCTGTGATTATACAGATCTCTATCGCACAGTATTTACCCAGCTGTAAATTGCCGGATGAACATAAGATTAATAAGCAGCCTTGTTTACAGAATGGGAGAGGAGTAAAGCAGTCCTGATGGTGGAGAGAAGGTGACTAGGATTATATTGTAGGGAAGAACTGTGTTTACATGGGTGGCTTTGGAATTATTCCTCTTTGAAAACCATCCAGTAGGACATGGGCTGGAGAGTAGCTGTTTTCTTTGTCTCAAAGTTAACTAATGTGTTGGAAATCTGTCACAGGGAAAAAACTCTGTAAAATAACAGCTGCAAGAGATAGAACGCCAGACCTAAAAAGTTGTATGCGCTGTTCTTCACCATTAGGACCGGAAAGCAACGTGAAAGATCCTAAATAAATTAGCAAGGTTGTATCACAAATGATTTGCTCCTTGTATGGGTAGAGAACTCCACCTAGAGGAATAGTAGTTCCTGGTACACTTGTAAAGTGGTGTTTGCAGCCAGGGCAGAGTGAAGATGTAGCTTGCCTCTCCCTCTCGATAGAGCAATAATCATGGATGTCCCCAAGCTCACTGTTTTTCAGACTGGCTGTGTTAGTGGTACTGAAATGGGTTGTGTAGAGCTTGACTATGACAGGGGGACTCTGAGTGCTTACCTGGCTATAGAGATTCATTTTGTAACACAAAAATGTAATTGTTTTACTATTTAGCATGATAATCAAACAGCTAAATCCAAAACGTTGAAGAAAAAAGAAAGCAGTTTTAATCCCTTAGAAGGAGGTTCATCATCGTTTAGGCAGCTTGATGCCCCAGAGAACAAGTCAGCCAGATCAGAGGGGTTGACAGTAGAAGTTCTGCCAACCAAACCGACAGATGCTGTGGTGGTGAGTATTCCCGTTATACCCGACTGATTAACACTGGCATGGAATGGGAGTTGTGAATCCTGACCGAAGTTACAATTAAATAGGAGAAGTGGAAGGAAGTGCCACATCTGAAATGTTTGTGCTCTGGTAAACTAATTGTTTGTCTTAATTTTGGAGAGCATAAGACTAAAAAAAATCCCTGAATGAAAGGAATTCAGTACTTAAATCTGAAGAACTAGTAGTAATTCTAAATTGAGTTCTTAAAGTATTGTGTACTAGGAGAATACTGTAAGAGTAATAATAAACAACAAAGACTTGGAAATTGATAGTGAGTTCTTGTCTGTTTTTTGTTTAACAAATGACTTCCACCATGCTAATCATGGAGGAAAATAAAGTCCTAAAAAATCCTGGTAATGCTCAGCCTGTAGAATTAGATGCGAGTGTCTATCTGGGTTGGTTGTGGTTTTTTTTTTTTGTTTTTTTTTGTTTTTTTTTGTGTTTTTTTTTTGTTTTTTTTTTTTTTTTTTGTTTGTTTGTTTTTGTTTTTTGGTTTTTGGGTTTTTTTGTTTGTTTGTTTTTGGTTTTGGTTTTTGTTTGTTTGGGTTTTGTTTGTTTTGTTTTGTTTTTTGTGTTTTGTTTTTTAATTTTTTTATTTTTTTTTTAAATTTGTTTTGGTTTGTTTTGTTGTTTTTTTTTAATTAAAACCAAAGAAATGATTCCTTGTAGCACATTCAATTTGTACCTATATATATGTTACACTGCAAATTGCACAACTGGGAAATAAATTCTGGGCAATTAAAAAAACCCAAACAACCTAAATTAGGAATTTCTTTTGTATTTTTACAAATGTAATGTAAAACTAGCAATAGTATCCTTACTTGAACAAACTCTTTGATTCAAAATTGATATTTAAATGCCACTTTGAATTCTTTGTCAGTGCAGGTAGCGCAGTACTGCCACTTGTCTCTTCATACTTGAGCTAGTACATACTAGGCTAATAAACAGAGAACATCAGGGTCTTATTGAATGCCTAAATTTTATTTAAGCAATAGAATATCTTTTGCACGAGCCAACAAGCATTGGCCAATCTGTATTGTTGTTTGTTATTTAACCTGGACAGTTATTATATTTTGTGTTTTGACACAAAGCTATAGCTTAGCTTGTCGCTGGTGTGTAAAGCCTTACCTGGGGAAGACCTGTTCCTGAATACCACAGGTCCATTTGTAAATTCAAAAGAAATTGTTCCTGCATCTCTGAGCTCAGAAATTATTCCTCAAAGTCCAGAAGAAAATAATATTTTAAAGGTTCTGATTCTATTGCACCTCTTAAATCCAGTTTTGTCATGCTAATTTCTACTGTACTGTATATTTAATCCTTACAGTATCAAAACTGCTAAAGAATGTTTGAAGCTTTGAAGCTATCACCCTTTCCAATGGCATGTTGAATGTACACAAGTACTCTTAAATGTTTTCTAGTGACATGCCTTGAATTCTGCATGTAATCTCTAATTTCCCTAGAAGAAAGCTAAAAGAACATTTCTTCAGTGAGAATAGTTGTGTAAATGAAATGTCATTAATCTTTTCTACCTCTGTGTGACAGACAAGAAATCTGCTCCATTGTGAAAATGTCACCAGGCCAGAGGCCTTCCCAGCTCCAGCAAGTTCCAGTTAACTGGAAAGAGTTCTGCCTTCCCAGAGGAGTGCCTGAAAGTAAAGGAGTATAGACTTAGTTCACTGTGCAGATGCTAACTGGTTAGTTGAGTGTTTAAAAGTTGCTGGGCTTTTTTTGAAATCTGAATATTTGAAAAAATTGCAAGGCTAAAAAGAGTGAAAAATGCAGAAAACTTCAACCCTCTGGCTTAATAGTGTTCTTGGGCAACAGTACTTAATTAAAATTGCACTAACATTTTCTCCTCCAAGGATCTTTAGCATAGGAATTAAGGCAGTCATAGGCTACTTCAGAATTAAGGCCTTACTATTATTCTGTGCTTTATTTCTAGAGTGAGTAAGCCTGAGTTGAACTTTGGTATTCATCACCACTCCTCCACCAAAGTAGTTCGAGTTATCAGTAATGCTTTTCTTTAAAAATGATCAGTTTCTCATAAGGTTTCTGTTCTTTTCTCCTGAAACCCTTAACATAGGGAAAGCTCCTTTCTTCACTTCCCAGGTTTTTGTTAAACAAAAATAAGAACTGTGAACAAAACTGTCTCATCACTTAACACAGGTAAAAGCCCCGCCCTTTCCCATCTCTCATGAAGTTTCTTGGTGTACCACTGGATGGCACGTGTCTTCCAAAGTTTAAAGTACCTTTTCTCCAAGTTTCCCGCAAGCTGTGTGTCATTTATTCTGTTTGAATTCAATACAGAGATAGCGCATAAGCGTGGAAGCTTTCAAAAATACTCAATACACAAAAATTTTCATTTGTGGTCTCTTGGGTCCAAATGTCTTTCTACTTTATTACCAGTTATTTGCAGCATCTAGAATGCCGTGAAGTGTTTGTAAATGTGTGTATATGTATTAATTAATGACACTCATCCATGCTTCTGTACAGAACTGGGATGCTAGGTTATGTGCCCAGGCATATTGTAGTAATACAGAGCACAGGTTATACTTGGTGGGCAAGTGATTCAGAAATCAGCAAGCAGCGTTGTCAGAACAAAAGTTTGGTTTTCTTACTCCTTTTCTAGAGGGTCCTGGTATCAGGAATTAGACCCCACTGTGGTGGAAGGTTTATGCTAGATGTTTTATTCTCTGATCAAGGAGTCTTTCAGATGATGCTGGTTTTAATTAGGAATGTACATATGCTCAAAACTATTGTTCTCTCCTCACTGGCAAATGAGACCTGCAAGATCCAGATTCTTCCAGACAAATGCTAGTATTGGATGTATCTAGTGAACATCTGAACAGCTGGTCAGATCATTGAACTTTGTCTTACATGAGAGAATGTACCACTTTACTAATAATGATTTATCACTTTTTTTCCTCCCAGATACTATTCAAAGTACCAAAAACTGGATCTGCTGTAAACAGAAATGAGATTTTTGGCTTTCGGCAGGAGTTAACAGAAGAAATTACTGTCTTGCTACGTGGCAGGGTGGGAAAACAGAACTCCTAACTAGTAAACAATGGTTGTATTTTTTTTTCTTTTGCATATATGTTGTTTGAAATTTAGTATTATGTATTTCAGTAAACTAGTAAATACTCAAATACTTCATAGTAAATTATTTTGTACAGCAGCTAGATCCTGTTCTGGGCATTATTCTGTAAGGATTCCATAAAGATGATTCTTCAGTTTTAAATTTTTAAAAAGTGTGATTGAAGAACAGCAGACCAAATTGCTTTAATAGAATTACTATTGGCTTGCTCTCTGCCAAGATTTCTAGTTTTCTCTAGCAGCATTAACATCTAAAGATGTGACCCCTGTTTAAGTGTTAACATTGGCTATGAAGGTAACTGCATGTCCTGGGAGTGGCTATGAAAGCATTCATGTACTCTTAGAGATCCAGAAGTCAATAGTATGCTACCATTAAACTCCTTGAATGCATAGGTCTGCAGAACTTCGGAGGTACAGGACTGTGTGTTCTGCTATAATTTGATACCAGTACACCAGTACAGGTCCTCTTCATCCCATCATCACTGTGAATTGGCTCTTAATGATCAGCACTGTCACCATTCAGGGCACATCCACTGTGCAGCCACTGCCATCTCAGAGTCCTTCCTGTTTCATCTCAGGTATTTTGTAACATCACACCTCTCAGTCATTGTTTCTTCTAGTGGCTTTAGACTTAGAGAAAGTAAATGCCTAACATGAAACAATGGTGGGAAAAACCCTTTTATAGCTGAACTGTTTCAAGAGACAGATATTGACATTCTGGATTTTCAGGTTACTGCTCACACTGTGTCCACACAAGTCAAATTCCCAGTGCTTCCAGTTCAGCTTGTGGATTGTTAATTCATAAATGCTCTTAGATGTGCTGAATGTGTCAGAAAACACTGTCAAAGAGACATTTTTTTCCACTTGAATTCATTGCACATCAAAGTATTTTGGACCTCTAGAGTGTTCTCACTACAATATCCTTTACTCAGACTTTATCTGGACAAAAAGGAAGTTTTTCAGTGTTTCAAAATGCTAGTATGGCTTTCAAAAGTCTAAGTTTGTTTCCCAGTCTTACCACCCTGGAAAATAATTCTGTATTTCTAAGAACATGACAAGAAGACATATAAAATCTACACCTGTAGTTTGACTGCATTTGAAAATACCTGTGAAAGTTCAAACCCTGATCTTTTCCCCATTGCTCTGGGGTAGAAGGAAGTGGAAATAATTGCTGCTGGATTAGTCTGTGAACAAGTATTATATAAACATTCTAAATGGCTCAAGGTTAAAAATTATGCCATTAAGCTATTTTTCTTTTAAGCATTAGTAGAATGAGTTCTGCCAATAACTTCTTGGAGTCCTGTCAGGTACATTTTTAATTATCAATATCCCTGTTCTTGCAAATACTAAGTCACTATAATTATGTCACTAGTAATTATGCAAGAATCTAGAGCCCCTAGGAGACAGAGGTGAGCTCCTTGATGTAGCTTTAAGCAAAATTGAAAGTTACATATTTAATAAGTTGTGTTTATGATGATTATTCAAGTAAAGGATGGTCCAGAATAAAGATGTTTATTGTAAGAGCATTCTGGAAGTCATAGGAAAAAATACTTTTTTTGCCCCAGGCCATTTGGTAGTGCTATACAAAGAGACTAATACTGGCAAACTAATTGGAAAGTACAAGAGAGGAAACTATGGTCTGTAACTGTGGAATTGGCTGTAGCAGCCTGAATATTGCTGGGGTTTGCTTTTGTTTTTCTTGATGTGCTGAGGCTGTGTAGGACAGAAATATAATGAACCATGATCTCTTGTCCTTCCCTTCAGTTATGAAAGCATTGCTTCTTACCATCTTTTGTCTGACTCTTAGAGAAAGTGTAATTAATTACCAGGCTAGCTCTTTGCTCCAGGGTAGAAAATTCATTTTGAGGCTGCAACAGTCTCTACTCCTGTTCTGCTGTTCTCAGAGGAAAGGCATTTCCCCATAGTTTGGTTTTCAGCTGAAAAATTACTACATAAAATTTCATTCAGAGTGGAAATTGGCTCTTCCATATTGATAGATAAAGGTTATGGGTCATGGCCAGTTAATGGGTAGGTCAGAGGAGGTTATTTGTGCAGTGATTCAGAAGAAGAATCTGTTCAGTGTCACCAGGGCTACTCTGTCACATCCCAGACATGAAGTCTTAATGACTTGAATGGAATTGCTTCCAGCGAGTCAGTCCATGCAAGAACTCTGATAATCCTTTATCACCAGGAATTGTGCATGGCAGATGCATGTTGAGTAAATGTATTATACATAAATCTGTAAGACGTTTTTCATTAACACTGTTCAGTTATTCTTGTTATCTGAAGTGCACTTCTAGGAGACTTTGACTCTAAGTACTCAGAGATGGTGTGGGAGATGTTTCTTGTACTGAAGTGCTACAAGGGTGCATGTATAGGCTGGTGGAGGATAAAGCCTTACATGCAAATAGTTCTGGTTTGGTTCATAGTCTTTAGACTAGAAGAGAGATGACTGCGGCCCAAATCAAAATATGCTGAATGTATATATAAGTTCACTTATATTTAAAGGGACTCCATCACCTTGAATTGGTAATGCGCTTGAGCTTAGGTAAATCATCATTGCTCTAAGTTGTGAAACTACTGAAAGCTGAGTTACATATACTGGTCAAAACTCTATTATTTTGTTTTGTTCCCTGAGGACTTTTTATTTTTAAGACTGTATTTATGTGCTCCTTGAAGTCAGGAGGCTTCCACGTGGTAAAAGGACGTAAAGATTGGTCATGTAAAAATCTGTGGTAGGCACGTGTGTCTTCTGTAGAGAACAAGGGGTAAAAGATGCATCTAAACATTAATTACTGTTTTGTGTTAGAATTGTCTACAACTTCTGGTAGATGGAAAACAAAGTTCTACAGATGAGTGATGGTGAAGAATCATTATGTAGATATTTTGCACGTGCTAAATTATGCCTTAAAAACAATCTGCTTAATTTAATCTTATATCATACATTGTTTTAGCTTAATTCCATTTTCCAGGGAAAGCAGATGAGTCAATCAGTTTTTGTCAGTCCTTAATTAAACTTACTAGCAGGGTTGTATCTGAACAGTGAGACATTGAAGGAGACTGTTAGCTGTTACCAGGGTTTCTATTTTATTTATGTATTACTAATAAAGAGTTTTGTGAAAAGGCATAGATCGTTTTGATTTTACAGAACCTATCACACTTTTTATTTTTTTTTAATTTGTTTTGGGGTCAGTTGCTGGGCATTATGTCCTAAATACTCTTTTGTGGATGATGCTTTACGTGTAATGATGGCTTCCTCTGCCATCAACTACACGCGTTCCACCTTCCCTGTAGGTTTTAACTCCAGTGCATCTGAGCTGAGCCATTCTAGTACAGCTGTGGGAGAATCGCTTCGTGTACCTGGAAGGAGAGCGGGCAGGAGCTGGATTTTCGAGGTTTGGGGTAAAAGACGTCACCTTTCTCTGGTGCGCCCCTGCACGCCAAGTCCCGAAGGCGCTGGGTGCAGCCACGAGAAGAATCTGATGCCTCGATCGCGACCTCCTCTCGCCTTCCTGGGGCTCCTACCTTTTAACTTCCGTCCGAAGAAGGAAAACACAACAGCTGTGCGTTATCGCCACCACCGGGGGATTCCTCGGCCTTGCCCCGGGCTAAGCCCGTCTGGGAGCGGGCGCTTTTCCCGCTCACTCTGCGGCCGCTGGAGCCGCCGAGGAGAGCGAAAGGGAGGAACTCCAAACTCCCCCCAAGCCCGGAGATCCCCGCGGGGTTGGCGGGGGCTCCGCTCTTCACATGGGGCCGCCCCAAGGAGCCCGCCCCGACCCGCCCGCCGGCCGGCCCCCACTCCCTCCGTCCCTCCCCTCGCTCCCTCCTCCCCTCCTGGCAGCGCCGGGTGACTAATTTCTGTCATATGACTGTGACACCGAATGAAGCGGGGCGGGCGGAACTAGCCGCGGTGAAGGGACGGCGCGGAGCCCGGCGCCTCGGCGGAGGGGGCAGCGGCAGCGCCCCAAAATGCCGCCCACCCTCTTCCAGAAGCTCTTCAACAAGAAGTACGGCCTGATCTCCCCGGCTAGGGACGCCCGCGACGACTGTGTCTTCAGGTAACCGGAACGGGGCCGCGCTCCTCCCCCGTCCCAAACTTCTGCTCCGAGTTCCTCGCTCCCTCCGCCGCTCGGAGGACGCGGGGACTGGCAGACCCTTTCCTGCCCTATCGGCAGCTCTTCAGCGACGTGCCCTGCTACCCCCAGTCCCGGCGGCTACGTCCTCCGCGGGAGCTCCGGGGCCGCCCCGGCTGGGCCCCTTCGGCGGGTGCGGGGCAGGAGTCCCCCGGGGCCGCCACGTCGGGGCCGCTGCGGTGCCTCCGCTCGGCTGCTTCCTCACCAGGGCCGCCGCTCCCAGCGCCGTGCCTTGCCTCGCCCCCAACCCGCGGCTGCCTCCCCTTCCACGGCGTGTATGAGGCCCCGGTCCCCGCGGGCCCCTCCGGGGATGCTGCGGGCCGCGGGAGGGCGACAGGCGGGCAGGTCCCCAGGGAGCAGCTTCAGGTACGAGGAGAAAACGTGAAGTTTTGGCCGAGAGAGTAGTGGGGCTTCTAGTAAAATTCATCATGCTCTGACCGCAGCAGAGCTGGATCGGCCGAGCGGGGGGCCATGCTCAGCACGGGGAGCAGGGCAGGGGCCCCAGGGCAGCCCGAGGGGCCGCGTGGGCTCGCACGGCCCGGGCCAGTGCCTGTGGGGGCCGGGACGGAGAGAGCCTGCGTTCGGGTGCTCTATGGGGCCTGGGGCTCGCCCAGGGCTTCCGCGGGCTGGTTTGCTTTGAAACAAGTAGCTTTTGTGCTCTTCGACACGTGAATAATGGCCAGGCTCGAAAGCGATGCCGTGCCTGCGTCTTGGCAAGGAGAGAACCTGCAATATCGTTTTAAAGCGCAGTTTATCACCTGGATGCAAATAAAATCTGCTTCATTAGTAAGAGTTACGCGCTTCTTGAAGCACTTCTAACAGTGTGGTGAAGCTCTCCTCCCACCCGCTGCCTTGAAATTTACTGCCTACAAATGATCAGCCCTTGAGTTGCTCTGTAAAGGGACATCTCTGATGGGCTTAATTTTCTGTAATTACCTCTTTTAGTTGAAGCATTTAGCAATTTAGATGGATAATAGTGTATCTGCAGTTATCTAAAATATGTATTGGAATATATGAGTCCTTAAGGAGTCAGGACATGCTCCTGGACGTTACCTGGCACTCACACAGTTTTTGATGACACTGATCCATAAATGCTTTCACACCTCTCTGATGTTCACTGTGGAGTGAATCCTTTTTTTAGAATGATCTTTTCTAAGAAACAAAATGTTTTCATGGTGTTGATGTCATCTTATTTTCCAAATCATCTTAATACTGGAGCAGAGCCCTTGATGGGGAAGGGAGGGGGGTACTAGGACTGCTCTGTGTAATTGTTTTGCCTTTTGTCTCGCCTTAGTGATGGGTTTGTCTAGGTGGTTCATGCAACAGCTGCAGTGCAGACCTGGGGCAGAAATGTGGGAATCACACCCGTGCCTGAAAGGATGAGAGCAAGTACTTGGCAAGGTCTGTGCTTCCCTTGTCACCTGCATTATTCTATGCCAAACTGGGTCTGAAAATTATAGTGCTGTTTGATGTAGGCTTTATGATATAAACTGTCAACTGGTAACTGGTGAATTTGCAGTTGGATTTCTTTTTGTGGACCCACAGATATAATTTGCAGTGAGAGGCTGATGAGGCTCTGGGGAGGGTGGGAGATCCAGCTCTGACTTAGGAGAGCCAAGTAGTGTTTTTGAAGATTAGTACAGATGCTCTTTAAGCATATTGCCTAACGGCTGCTTTAATTTTCCAAATGGGGCTAGGTTTGTAGCTAAGATCACAACTTGTTAGGACTATCAATTCTTGGTGAAACTTTCGGATAATACAGAAAATAAAGACTGTTATTTATGACAGCTGAGCCTTTGGAGTCTGGAAACAAGCACTTTAGAGTTTAGACTTGCTGATTCCAGTGATCCTGAATGCAGCAGCCTCATCAGTTCCACTGTGGTAAGGTGATGTTTTATGGATTGATACATTATATCTCTTTACAGTCTAAATAACAGCATATACCAGATATTCTGAGCACTGTCTGTCTTCACTTTGAAAACTCAGTTCTTTTATTGAGTTATTGAGGAGACTGTGTAGAACAACCATAAAAATGCATAAATTCTCTTACTATATTTTGTGAATAATATCTACTTGGGGAGAAGAGCCCAATTACTCTGGCAATGACATTAGTATAGGACAACATTTAAGGACAATTTTGCCACTCTAATTTTTTTTTTACTCTGAATATATTTTGCATTTCCATCAGGCTTATTGTGAAAATTCACTAGTTCTATTTATCTGACCTTTCACTGTTTCAAAAATAAAACATATTTTTCAGGGGAAATATTTGTTTAATTGTTGATTTGTTTGTGGTGTGTTTTTAAATTTTTCCGTTTGTTTGTTTGTTTTGGTTTGTTTTGTTTCCTGCCAAGAATCTCTTTCTGTTCTCAGTGTGTGTGAAATTTTGTGAGCCTAAGTCTAGCCAGACTCTGTAAAACCCTTCAAGACTAGGTGCTGGGAAGTTAAGAAGTTTAGTAATGGAAACAGTAAGTTCGTGACTGTAAAATATTTGCTGAGGTGCCTGTTTGCCATTTATATATTTTTAAAATATTTGTATGCAGTCTATTTTTTCAGAAGAAACCTTAGAAAACCACAGTAGATCCACTGCTTGTTAGTTTTTTAGCTCTTCCTTTTAATCCAGGGCAATTGGCAGACTTGGCCCTTAGACTGAAATCTCTTGTCAAGCTGTGGCTTGACATTCACATGGTAAGCAAGAATATTTAAATTTTAGTGGTAAAAAGTCTGTTTATAAGAAACACAGAAAACACCTGCAAGTATTCTAGAAGGGAAGAGTCAAGCCCTTATATACCAAGATGTAGAGTACCTGCTGTCTACTGCAAATAATACTCACGTGACTGGATTTTCCCTGAGGGTAACTTACTATAAATAGGATCTCTTTGCCATATTGTAGCTTCTGGCACAGGCTGCTGCTGGTGACAGGAGAGGTCAGCCCAGGCTTGGGCTGCTACAGTTATTAAGAAAATAAAATTTCAGGTAAGCAATTTTCTAGAATTTTAAAATCAAAGTATTCCTGTTGTAAAAATACATAAAGATGTTCACATGAGCTGTGAGCTGTATGTGTCTAAAATGGAGATACACTTTAAGGTAGTACACAAATGAACCCTGTTCCAGTAAGATGGAAATAATCTTACAAAAACTTCCTTAAATTAAGCAGAAGCAGCCATGCATTTCTCCTATATATTATATGGGTACACAAAACATTCTACCGCACATTTACATTACTGAATGTTACAGATAGTGATTTTCAGCTGCTGTGTCTTTCCTGGCTTTCCAGGGATCCACTTCAGCCCTCTGGAGAAAAGGAAGCTGGTAAGTCACTGAAAACTCAACCAGCTTTTTGTTCTTCAGAATGGGCTTAGTAGATTGACCCCGAAGCTCAGTAAATTACCAAGAGGGCTGAGGCTTTATATCCTTGTTCAGGATGTGTGGGCAGTTTTTCCAGTGGCAAATAGAGCTGCTAGGCCTGCAGCAGACCTTCTGCAGGAGATTGTGTTGGGATCCTGATTGGACTTGGAGCACTGTTAGCATGTGGCAGAGGGAGAGGGATTGTCTTGTAACATTGAACTATGAGACTTGTACGTTTTGAGGCTCTATGTAGGAGGGAAACTCACTGGGGATTTTTTCCATCTTATGTATAAAGTTCATATACTTGTTCCCTTCTGTCTCTATACATCTTGCCTGCCTGGCTGGAGGATAGAGGGATTATTAATCAAGAGTTCTTTTTACACTACAGCTCGATAAAAGCTTCAGTGTCTCTTTTTTAATTTTAATCTAAGGAACTCTAAAGAACCGTCTCACCCCGAGGGGCATTCCACTGATGTTTGCAAACTGTTGTTCTTATTAAAGCACCTGTTATAGAGGTACAGCTGTGTGGTAATTGTTCAAGCTTGACAGAACCCCTTCCAGTTTCAAGTCTTACGAATGGAGTGGGGTATCTTTGGGCACATTCTTCCTTTAGGGCTTTGCTTTGGTTATCTAGGTATTTTTGAGAATGAGCGCTGTTTTTCAGGCTGGAAGATACAGGAATAAATAATTGAAAATGTTCTTTATGATGGAGAAACCCATTTTTTGTTGTCCTGGACATGTGCTTTCTTGGGGTCTTCTAGTAATACATGCTGCTCTTTTATTGAGAGAATATTTTGCCGGGTTCTTGAGATAGGAAAGGCCTCAGGCTGACTGCAAAGTAGTATTTCCTGAAATCTGTCTAGACAAGCATTCCTCATCAGCCCAGACTCTTTCTGTTCTCTGTGGCAGTGACTTTAAATGGTATCCTGAGATTTGTTTCCTTTCACGTGATTTTTGGCAGTGGCATTCATCAAGGGAATAAACCTAGAGTTGTAAATGAGTAGCTTGATACAAAGGTGCTTCATGAGCCAGTTCTTCTGCAGAGCTATTATTCTTGCACAGTAAAAATGGCACATGCTTTCTTACAAAGGCACAATTGCTTCTTGAACCAAAGACTAATTTCTTGAAATAAAGTGCAAAGAGACTCAGAGATATTTATTATTGTGTAGCCAGAGACTACTACAGCTTTTTAAAGTGGAGGCTGGAGTAAGGTGAAGTGGGAACATGAAAGTTGTCTTTACATTGGTATTTCCAGTCAAGAGTTTTACCCACAGAACTTTTTTCTCAGGAGCAGGTAGCTTTGTGTACAGCTTGGCTGAGCCCAGGAAAGCGGATCTCTTGCAAAATTGTCAGTTCTTGGGAGCAGTGCAGCCAGGAAGTTCCTGATCCTGATAATTCTGTACAAGGCTTTTTGAAGTTGTTCCTTAGCAGTGCATCAGGCCAGCCTGACCAAAACCTGTTATTAATGAAACAGCATGTTTTGATGTTTGTTCATTTCTGGCATTCTGCAAGGTTTTTTGTCAATGTTTGTAAAACTTCTGGAATTTCACCACCTCAAAGTTTATCTTCCAAAAGAGCATTGGCTTGACCTCATTTTGTAATAAGTCCAGCTTTTTATCGTTTCCAGTTATCTGATGAATTTAAAAAGCTTTCATGCCATAATTTTGAAGACTACTCAATTTCTTAAACATCTGAAATGTTACTGTGCTTTAAGCTAATTTCTGCTCTTTAACGTCTCTTAAAGTTTTGACTTTTTTATAAAAATCCATCTCTTCTGTAATCTCTGGAAGAGTATGGTTTTGGCTTTTTGGTTGGATTCATTAGCTTGAGTGCACCAAGTTTTAATAAATACTTCAATTTGATTTATGCACAGTTTTCTTTATGCTATGATGACTTTGGCTTATGTTTTGAAATATTATTGCTGTTTTCTAAAGTACTTCTTTTTGCCAAAATCTGTTCTGCATTTCCTGTCATGCAAGTTTTTATGTACCTTCCAGTGCTTAAAGTCAATTTTCATCTTGGAAACAGAGACAAACAAGTGATAAGATTCCACTGACCACCTCTGGAGCTTGGAGATAGTTTTGACAATTTCTTCTGAAAAGGCCACTCTCCAAGCCCTCCTTGCCACCATTCTCTAGGTCTCCCAAGTGCTTCTCCAGGTAGGAATGTGGTGCTCCTAAAACCCAGCATGTCCTTGAGAATTAGGTGCTAGTTCTGGATAAAGCAATGCTGCAAGCTGAGTCTGTACAGTGACTGAAGGAGTGGATAATTAGAGGGTTGGCAGTCCATACAGTGATTATTTACTTATATTATCACCAGATCTGAAGAAATTAGCTTGGATTGATATTCCCAGCTTGCTAGGAGCATGTAAGTGCATGCTAGGTGCAGAGAATGATGAAATAATTTGAAAGCCGTTGGGATGCTTGTGTCTTCCTGGCTTTGTGCCTTGGAAAGTTTTTCCCTGCCCTGGTGGGACCTCTGCCTAGCCCTTGCTTCACCTCTGCTTCTTCCCAGCACCAGTGGAGCAGGGAACATGAACGGTGGGGTGAAAAAGCCCTCTGCTCCTTTTTTCTCTTGCTTTTTAGAAGGAGGTAAACCTCATTACAAAATGAGTTAACGGGTGAAGGGTCACCTTTATTGCCTTTCCTGCTGGTATATCCTGTGGTGGCTGGGAGCTCGTGGTGACTTGAGAATTTGGCATCACGAGGCTGCTCTGCCCGTCCTGGCCATCACGAGGTTAGCACTGTTAGTGCGCACTCAGCTTCCTCCCAGCCTGTGGCATTGCTTCCTCCCTGTGGGATGGCCTGGGTTGTCTGGGGATAGCTGCAGTCTCCTGCCTCATTGAGTGGCCCTTGGAACAGTCACTTTCTTGGTTCCCCTCCCTGCATTTCAACTCCTTCTTCTAAATTAGAAATCTTTTTGAGGAGGGGTTGGAGTGAGTGCATCCTGTACATATAGGTATACTCAAGTGGAAATGCTTCACACGGGTTATGCTGGCAAGCGCTGTAAGAAGATGTTTCTGCAAACCCTTGGGTTTGATTTCTTCCCTCTCCTACTGCAGGTGAGATCATGAGGCATGAGGATGTACCAAGAGCATGGGGTATATGTACCTGCTTGTGCACTGTGATGTTTTCTGCTTTCCTGAAACAATTCCACCATTTATTTTCAGGTGACTGAGGGTGTGTTTACATGTCTCATGTTACAAATCTTTCTGACTGATGATCAGCTCATCTGGCTGACTGATAGATTGTCCTTGTGTTTTCAAAGGGCTTTATCTCTTGCTCTGTGTATGCTTCGAGTTAGTGTATGCTCATGGTGACAGCGTGGATGAATCCAGGCTTCTGTTCTGGAGTAAACTGGACCAGTGTGACTTGAACCCTAAAACTTGTGTTGTAATTTTGGTTGAATGCTGTAGGTGACCACTTTAGCAGTGTGTTTTACAAGTGGAAAGTAATGGCATGTGGTGGTTTCATGCTCAGTGGTTGTGTTCCCTCCCAGTGCTACGTCTGGAGCTGGATGTCTGCAGGATCACATGTTTATGAGTAACGGTAGGAAAAATGCAAAGCTCAGTTGCAGCAGTGAATCTGCACTGTGGTTTTGCTGGGCTTCCAGAATCAGCCAAGAGCAGAATTTGTCTCTGAGGACTTGAAAAATTTTGCCTTTATGGTGTTAGATAGGGAGCCTTAATCTGTAAAATATCTGCTGGAGGAAAAAAAAGTTGTGTCCATTAAAAACAGGAAATAATTTTATTAATCGGTAATTGGTTTGCTAATGCATCAGCTGCTCCACTTTACAGTGAGTAGTAGCAGAATTCGTATATGGGAAATATTCAAATATGGGAAATATATTTGCCCGGAATTCATGTGATTCTGTTGTGCCCAAGGAATGTGACCATAAACACTACATTCAGTCATTAATTCCTAACAATACCTGCCCAAATATGTTCTGCTTCAGAGACATGTGAGTGGTTATTATGTAGTCTTTGTATGGAAAAGGATTTATTTATTTTCACAACAGTGCATGGTTAACAATGTTGCTTAGTGCTCAAATAAAGCTTTTACTTGAGTTGATTCTGCACATTTGTGTAAACAGTTCTTTTCTTCTCTGAAACGGATAGCTTCTGGAGATACTATTAACACAATAAGTTGCAGAGTAACTTGTTCAAACATGTGAATTACAGCACTAAATACTCGTGAACTACATACAGAATATAACAGCACATGTATATGAGATGTAACTGCAAGTAAAACATGCTTGTAATAAAGTTTTTTGTCTTTTCTAATTCCATAGCTCTTATGAAGCAATTGAACCTTTGGACTTAAACAGTTTGTATGTAAAAACTTTTTATATTTAACAGTCTTGTTTGATGCTTTAGTGTTGATAATCTGTGTATCTTCCAGCTCTTGTATATTATCTGTCTTTAGAACTCTGGCCTTGAAAGAATCCATTTTGTACAGGTGGAGGATTCTGCAGTGCTGCCAGCGTTAGTAACAACAATCCTGGCTGTATGTACCCCCTGCCCACATCAAGAATCCAACAGTGCACTGTGGTTGGCTGTACCCAAATATGGATTTGCTGATAGCAGTGAGCTTCAGGCATGGGAATGATCCGTCACACACCACTGATCCTGTTTTTCTCCAGGATCATTCCACAGCATCTTCAGTAGTTACTTTGGTCTGAAATGAGTAAAATATGTCACAGAAACAATCACATTTCCTTTACTCTGGGCACATTCATGGTGTTTCATGCCCTTCCGGATCTGAGTGCCTCACTCTCAGCGCCTTCAAATGTTTTTTCCCTTGCTCCAGCTAACATGTCAGCAAAACATAAAATTTGTAATAGTACCAGTAACCTTCTACTCTTTCAGTTTGTGTGATATAGAGCTGGGAAGAAACGGGAGCCAAATTACAGTTCTCTTCCATCTGTTTTAGTCGATAAATGAAGAAACTTCGAATGCAGTCAGCCCTGACTTTAGATCCTGGCTTTGTGCCTGTTTAAACCAGAGCATTATCTTCACCCCAGTTCCTGTGTCATTTCCCACTTAAAGAGAGAGAAGGTAAATTGTTTAAGCATTGGCCAAATGAACTATTACATTGCTATATACCTTCTTTTTTTGTTTTATTTTAGGCTCAGGAGCTATCAAAATGGTGGAGCTGTCAAACACAGTGCAGTGCTTGGCCTTGCACGCCCCTCAGTAATTTCTAAACCTTTTGATTGATTTCTGTTGTGTCTGGTGGAGAATGTAAGAACAGAAGTTTGAGTGAGCTGAGTTTCTCTAACTTTAGTGAAAATGCTGTGGGTGCTGTTGGGTGTCTCCTGCTCGTTAGTACCTGTGAAGCTCTGAACTGTCTTTTGCCTTGTCCATTCTTGTTTCCAGTGACTATATCCCTGGGCACAGCCAGAGTATGAGCATGTTGGAGGAAGACAGTAGTCATGTAGTTCTGTAGTTTGCCCTGCGTAGTTTGCAGGGAACAGCTGTAATGTGACCTCAAGAACGGCCAGTCCCAGACTACTGTGAATACCGGAATATCAAACCCTCTGTTTGCTAAATTATTCTGCTTTCTGACGGGTATTGAAGCACACACTCTCTGCTACATACCCACGTTTCTCTTGTCTTGTGCATGTCCAAAGTTTAAATCAGGTCTCCAAAGCCTGTGTGCTCAGCACTTGGTTTGTCATGGTTGTGGATAATTATGGAAGACTTCAGTCAGGCAGAAGGAAGAACATGTGTGAGCAATTCAGTGGGAAATGAATTAGATTCTTGACGAGTACTCTCCTCACGCTGCCCCTGTCAAGCCTTGCTTAGAAAGTGTTCTTGCCATTTGGAGAGTTGGCTGAGTGGTTTGTTTACTCCTTTTCATGAAATTTGATACCAGAAATTTGTAGCAAAAAACTGTGTTAGTTCAGGTGTTAATGAAGAATGGGTGCAGATGACAAGCTGTGTGGTTGGGTGTACAGGGAGCAGGCTGTGGATCTTGGTGGGAGCATGTGCTCCTTCTCAGAAGCTTGTTCTAGTTGAATGACATTATCTGAACATCTGAGAAGCTGTTATGGAAGAAATCTGCCAGAATTTTCTTGTTCCTACAGGAAAAATAACAGTATTACTCCTTAAGACAGAGTTAAAGAAATGCCTCAAATGTCAGGACAGTGAATTGGCTTACAGTGCTGAGTTTCTATTTAAAGGCAGCCCAAACTCTGACATAGAACTTAAATAGTCAGACAGAAAAAAGTGGTTGGTTTTTTCAGTACTTAAAAACGTTTCAGCTGCTGTGAGTTGCTGGAAATTACTGTACTTGCTCAGTAGAAAATGAAATTATTCTACTGACAGCTTGGAGTACTAAGAAACTGTGAAAATGAGCATGATGGTTTCTTAACTGGGTATATTTACTAGTCATACAAGAAATGCTAATCATGAACTGCTGATGTCTGTTGTTTTGGTTTTTTTTACCAAAACAGACATAGTAAAAAAATGTAGAGGTTAAAAAAAAAAATCAAAGCAACTTTAATTTCTTTTGAGACTGTAACAGAATTTTATCTTTGTATAAAGAAATATTTATCAAACTTTTTTCAGATAAGGAAAAATATCACTTTGTAATAAGACTAATTTATTTTACTTTATATTTTAGTAGGGTTTTTTTTCCATAGTATCTTTTCTGCAGTTATCAACAAATGAAAGATTTTGGTTAGCCTGAATATGTAGCTACTTTGAAATGTGTCATCAGATTTTATTTTTCAATTGAAGAATGCTCAGAAACTGCTAAATAGTTTATGTTTGTGTGTTGTATTAGGCTTTTTCTCACATTGGGGTCAGAAGATAAGACCAGGTGTTATGCAGGTTTGTTTGTTTGTTTGTGATTTTGTTGTTTTTTTCCCCACCTGAGTTTAATATATACTCATTTAAACACTGGTCTTTTCTATTAGTAGCTGGCAGGACAAATCAGCTGAATTGCACTCAGGAGGTGACATTAGTCTATGCCCACACAGGAGAAAAAACCTATGGAAGATAATACAAGATTCAGTAATGGCAACTGTTCTCATCTACGTGGGTGGAGAAGAAAATTTAGAGGGAATGAGAAGTTTGAGAAGAAATTGGTTTTTATATAAAAATTAAAATGAAGACAAACTTGAACATTAAGGCTAGTACCAAGTGGCCCAGTTCTGTGAAGTTCTCAGCTTCTTCCCTGGGGTTTGGAGGTTTTCAGTGCCAAAGCCTTGAGCTTTGCTGGAGGATATTCATGCTGTAAGAAAAGATCACAAGAGCAGGAAAGACCTCACTGTTAGATCTGTGTCATGTATATATATATTTGTGTCAGACAAAATACATATATGTGTATATCTGAAAATATACCCAGGTGCCTTCATTTGCTGTCATGGTTCTGAGTGTGCAAGCACCTGTCTCAGCTCACAGTAATCAGGATACCACAAAGCAGAAACTTGCCTGCCTTGCTCAGCTGCTGTCTATGAGAGAAGGATTTTTGTGTTTCCCCCAGCAGCGAGACAGGTAAATTAATTACCTGTGTGCAGTGTGTAGACAAGCCTAAATTGCTATGATGTAACAGTGGGCAGATTCCTTTGCTTCTTAGATCAGAACCAGATTTTTGTGATTTTGGCAGCTAACAGATGTTGTATAAATATAAGCACTTTGAAGTTGCCCTGTGTTCAGAAGGTTACAAAGATACATGTGCAAGTGTAGTTGGAAGCAATTGTATGATGCTGCTGTGATTAGATACATACATTTTACAGGATATAATGGTTTTGTGTGCACAGAGATATTCAGTCAAAGGTTGGACTTGATCTTGGAAGATTTTTCCAACCTTAGTGATTCTGTGATTCATTTTGCTTAGGATTTTTTGTTCCTTGTAGTGTTCTCCCTCATTGTCACTGTCTCTGTTTGGTGTCTGCTTTGGGAACTTGTATTTGCACACATGCACTCACACAGAAGAAAACAGTTAAAGCCCATTTCGCTTTCCCTTCTGTTCTTCTGCTCTCTTCATAGACTGTCCTGTCTGAGGCCTGCAGTGCTGCCTCTCATCTTTGAAGAGTTCCCCTGGGTGCTGTGCTGTCCCTTCCTCCTCCTGCCACAAGCAGTGGGGTGCATCCTGCTAGGGCTTACTGTTATGTCACATCAAGTGATGTGCATGAACAGGAGAAGGGGAAAGGGAAATGAAAAGCAAAGGGAGCAATTACTTTGCCAACAGCTCCTTTAGAAAGACCACGAAAAAACAACCCAACAAAACAAACCAGTCAAAAATGTCCTGCTGGCATTGTGCAGCACATGAGCCTTTCTTTCCTCTTGATGCAGTGGAATAAATAGCTTTGTGTGTCGCTGTGGCTGGTTCACAGCAGGTTACCTACAGCACTAGGCTTCTTCGTGTTTCACATTTTAAGGATGCTCATGTGGACAGACTGAAATCTGCTGGCAAGCTGTGGTAGCTGGGAGTGTCTGGAATTAGGTTTGCATCAATTCTGTTACTACCAGCTAAGAGGGGTTTATTGAACATACACTAAATATACATATATACCTTGATTAAGTACAGCCTCTCCCAGTAGAATAATGTAGGTTTAATCAGGTGATTCTGTTGATTCTGTCAGGCAGAGCTGGTTTGGACTGTGTGTTCCAGCTCAGTTCTGTGATAAGGAAGGTGTGTGTTTGGAGTTTCGGTGCTGATACCCAGGGAGGGCACGTTGAGCTGAACCTGCAGTTTTCTTTATCAGAGACAAAGATTTTAGCAGTAAGAAAAGCTCTGGAGCATATAAGGGCTATGTTGAACTGATACTCGAAGCCACCATGTGTCTGTCATGTGGGGTTCTCAGTATACTTGACCAGTTCAGTCTTTCTGCTGTGGAAAATCCCTCTGGATATATAGTTGTGTTGAAGATCTTGGGCAATAGCCAAGGCAATGGCCTACACTATATTTTCTATTCCTACCATTCTTGGAAACCCAAAACTGTGACCATGTAGTGAGACTTAGAAAACTGAAGGGGATGGCAGAAGGCCTGAGGGTACAGAGTTCCTTATGGCAGTGAGCAAGGCACACCAGTAAAGCACTTTGTTAAGCTTGGTTTAAAGGTTGAGCAGGCCTTAGCTGATAGCTAAATGCATTTTTGCATGTTCTTTTGCTTTGGGGAACCAAAGCATTTAGGGCCTCACAGTTAAGGTGCATTTACTTGAAGGTGCCAGGCTGCTCCAATATTCTGATAGTCTGTATTTTTTTCCGATATTAATGGTGTGGCATCTGATTTTAATTTGTCCGTGTGTCCTTCTGAGTTACATGAAAATGAAGTCAACCAATGTCTTTAGGGTCTACTCTATATAATCTACCTGAAATAGTCTCAGGTCACCTTTAAATGCTTAATTTGGAAAACAGTTGAGCAGCATGACTCTTGCCTTGAAGCATTAAGCAGTCTAGGTTGCTCACAGTAGTCTTGGGGCTCTTGCAATATCTGCACAAATCAAGTTCTCGTCCCTTCTGCAAGTTAAGTAGGGGCCTGTTTGACTTGTAGAGCCAGTAAGGGAGGGATTTTCAGGGCATGGGTTGGAGCCAAGTTAGAAAAGTCTTCCCTCCTGAAAAGCAGCTGTAGGATAGATCTAGTATATCTAGATATTCATTAGTGTTATTTGGCAGATCTGTGAAATCATTCCTAATTATTTCTGGTGCAGAACCTGGCAATAGTCTTGAAATGCAGTGTACTTTACTGTTAAGTGTTTTGAGGTTTATCTAAAGGGATGGGTTAAAGTCTTCTGGGCTTATGGCAGCAGGAAACCACTATGTGCAGAAAGACTGCCGAATTGGGCCACATCAGACATTTGAAGGTGTTGGATGATGCTTAGATGGCAAGTGACCAACACAGGTGTCAGGCAGTTGTTGATTCATGGAGAGTATCTATCACTAGGACTTGTGGCATGTTGATATTAATGAGCATCATATACGGACAGGGCAGCCTGGGATTTCATTCCATAGATATGAATTTGTTATACTTGCTTAATCATCCTGTATATCCTTGTATATATATATGTATCCTTGTATATATATATCCTTGTATAATCATCCTTTGTCTTTAGGTTGCAGTTGTTCCTGTGTAACTGAGATGGGGTTTTGGTGAAAGCTGATGGGGGCAATAAGACTGAGTCAGCAGTGTGCTTAGGCATGTGCTCTAAGTCTGTAAGTACTTTGACTGCTCCCAATGAACCCGCTGCTGTACTTAGCACTAGGCATGTGTTTTAAATAAGCTGTAAAATCTACACAAACGAGGAGGGTGAGACTACAAGCACACAATGTTAAAAATCAAAGATTTAGGGGGTTGTATTCTTCAGGAAAAAAGCTTTTGGCATTTAATGCATTTCAGTGACCTACTGAACTTAAATGTCACCTTCATTGGAAAAATGTTCGTCGTCTATTCATTTTGTGTGACTGTCTTGATAAATGACCTGGTAACATAGCAAGCTGAAGTTCACTGTAGTCCACTACAACCTCAGGTTTTGGCCTGAGAGCAGCATCTTTGGATTATCCCTATGTCAAACCTTGTCTTAACTGGGTACATATAAATAATTGTCTTACAGCTTTTCCTGTTACAAACATACACTGTTTGTGAAATTGGTTTACCATGTCCTGAAAATTTCTTTGATATTTTTAAAGCCTGTTACTATGAGAACCAGACCTCATAACAGAAAAGCTTTTTGATGCTAAGGAGGCCAAGAAATTAACTTAATAACAGGAATAAAGCCACAGAAAAATAGCTTGTATTCTCTTTCCAAAAGCAAACAAACCCCAGAAGAAAGCCTGATATCCTGAAGCAGCTTGGACCTAGATTGTCAGATGGAAGGGGACTCTGCTCTCAGGCCTTCAGAGCCTGGACAGGGAGCTCACCCTGTCCACTGGTCCTGGCTTTACAGGTGAGAATAATCAGGGAATTCACAAGCATTTTTCTCTGAAATAATTAATATGTCTTTTTTACTTTTTTTTCAATATGGAAAGGTTGAAATGATGTGATGGATTGGTTTATGGGCAAGAAAACACAAGTTTTACTTCTCAGAACTGGATGTCCCCTATGTGCTATGCTAATACAGAAACTGGCAGAGCAGGCATTACTTTGATGTTGGGGCTTGCAGCCCTGTTTCCTTGTGTCTCATGACTGAGTGAATCAACACCTAATTAAACAGTCACATGAGGGACAGAGTAAAATGCTGTTCAGGCACTGATCCCTGTGAATCTTGGGAGAATAACTACTTACCTCTGTCTTCCTCCTTTCCAAGGCACCCTGAACAGCTGCTTTTTTTTTTTTAATTTTTTTTTCTAATTTTTTGTCTCCCCAGAGGAAAGAATAGCACACCTCAGCTAAAGTAATGTGGCAGATAAATGATATCTAGGGTAGGGGGAAAATTTAACTGAGAATGTGAATGTTGGGCAAGGAAGTTGGGAGTGATCTGTGGGCTTTCTTGGTATGTTTAATATTAGCTGTAATTTTACCACTTGTAGCTCGTTATGAAGGTCCATAACAATTGTTTTCCATCTCTGAGTGACAAATACTTGTGTAGAGATTTCTTAGGCTCTCAATTATCTCTCGGTCACAAGTGCAGCCGCCTTAATCAATAACAGGACTGTGCCCTATAGCCAAAGAATGCTCTAAGCCCCATGCTGCCTTGCCGGCGCTGGATGACTTTAACCACCAAGGCCATATTTTTTCCCCCCTTATAAAACTCACAAAGCAAGTATTACAGCATGCTTTAATCAGCATAAGCAGATGTCTCCCTGCACCCCGACACAGCAGAGGCTCATGGGTCTTGTGCAGGGCTGTGCAACAGGAGCTAGTGTCTGCAGCCAGAGGTTGTTTTGTGGCTGTTATGTACTGGCACTGGAGGTACCAGTGCTTTGGGTGCTCCATGGAGTGGCATTTCCAGGCTGGAGGTATTCTGACTGCCTGCAGCCAGGTCAGGGGGTTTCAAGGTGGAAAAAGCAGGTCTGGGCAGATGCCCTGGCAGATAGTGCATCTCCTGGCACCCCGGGCGCAGCATCACCCACCCTGGTACAGCTCACAGATTAAAAAAAGTGTGACATAAAAAAAATTGCATCTGTTTACATTCTAGTCTTTTAGCCTTTAAAAATGTATTTTTTTAGATGTATCTGTCTGACTTAAAATAAAACATATTTAGATGTGTTTACTTGGTGCAAGAATCACTGACATGTCAGGCATAGCTAGAGCACCCCAGCGGTTTAGTTATGCACCTTACAGCTTTTCTTTTAATGTCTCCTGAAGTAATACATTGAAAATTTCAGTTTTCAGTGATGCAAAAAGAATAAAACTGGCATAGTCCTTATGGCTTCTGGGAAGTACTTGAAAATAAAAGCCTTAAAGATACTCTAAGCTAAAGACAAATGCAGAGAATTCAGTATTTGTTTATTAAAAAAATGAAAATGGTAGGAGTATTCAGCCAAAGTATCCTTATTCTATCAGGAGTCTTTCAAGGGTTTATTATTAAAATTAGGATTGATAACAGTGGAGCCTTAGTGATTGTCTTTGTTTTGATTTGCCAATTTAAATAAATTTATTTTTCTGTTGTGAGACAGAACTAGGAGCAAAAAGCAAGGCAGCCCTAAAACTTAAGAGTATTAAAAAAAGAAATTTATTAACTACACAAACAAAGAGAGGGGAAAAGAAACAAATTCAGAATAAGATTTTTTCAGACTACTCCTTCCTTCCCTCTCCCAACCTTCTTAACAACAAAACAAACATACAACAAATACTTTGGTTGGTTTTTAATTTAGTCTTTTTCAGTTCACTTCCGGAGAGAGAAGCCTCTTTTTGTTGAAAGCTGCAGGGATTTTTTTCTACAAGAAGGAAGAAAACAGTCTTTTCGTGGTTTCATTTTTGACGATTTGCATCCGCCTGGGAACCTGCAATCGTGACACTTCTCCCAACTCCACAGCCTTCCCCAAGCTGTAGATGTGGGCCATGTCTGTCTCATGGGGTATTACTTTTAAGAATGAAATGTTCTACAACAAAGGTTTTTTTCATCTCCTTTCTCTCTGTTCAGGCTTCATCCTCAGAAAACCGAGATCCCCTTCTTTCCTCAGGGCAAAGATTTTTAACACAGACAGATGCTCTTTGGTTAAATCATCTGTCAAATGGAACATCTCCAATCCACCATGTCTTTTTCTATGGTTTATAGGAATATTCAGTACATCAGTTCATCCTTACAATCTTACAAAAGGATTTTTAGCTATCTTGACAGCATTTCCTCATTCTCCTTCTATCTAAAAAACTTGGCTCTTGCGTCACTGACTTCAGAAATCTTCTTATTCCCTTTCATATTCAAAGGAAGGCCGGAGGATTTGCAAATCTTATCTGAGCACTAAAGAGTTAAAGTTTAACACAACTGCAAGAGTTGGGCCAGGCTCAGGCCGTGCTGGGTGGGGGGGGCAGCTGAGGTGTCAATCAGCCTTTCTGGGGCTGGGCTGCAGCCCCAGACCGCTCATGGCCATCCCTGCTTCCAGACAGGGCCCGGCTGCCTCTCCCAGGCCGCATGGGAGCTGGGCAGGTCTGGCCTTTCTGACAGCAGCGGGAACCGGGCCCCCCACCCCAGAGCCGTAGGCCCATGGAGGAGGAAGCCGTGGAGGTCTTACAAGGAGCCTTTCCTCCTCCTGGCCATTGGGTCCCTTAGTTGCAAGCGGGGCCCAAGCGGCCTCCCGAGCCTCCCCCCTGCATGGGGAGGGGGAAACTCGGGTTCGTATTACCTGCACTGCCGCCGGAAAGGCACAGAGACTCAGTTCCGGATTACTTCCTTTGAAATGTGTGTTCAGGGAGCGAACTGATTTTTTTCTATTGGCTGTTGAAGTTGTCTCAACCCCCACAGAGGAAGCTCCCTTAGAGAGAACTTTTCTCTGAGTTTCTTCTTCTCAGGTCAACCCATCACAGTGATTCCTCTAAGATGTCTTCATTTTAATGACAAGAGAGGTCTTGTAGTCAACCTTGACTCTCGTTTGTCTTTTATCTTCATTGTCTCATCTATTAATATTCACAGTTTTCAAAATAAAAAGCATCAATTCACCGTTAAGTTCCCTAAGCAAACCTTGCAGCTGATATATCCGAGCTGGTGAGCTTGATTTTATTTTGTCAAGTTAGCTTTGTATGTGGATTTAAAGATTGTTTTACCTATTGTGACATCTCCAGAACTGCACAGCATAAAGGAGGGAACAGAAACTGCCCCCCACAAATCTCCTCTGCTGCATTACATAATTCTAGGTGATTTTAGGAGAGTCTTTATTTCCAACAACTATGCTATTTCCAGCTATGTTCATCAAAAGCAATTTGTATTGGAACTTTTTTCTCCACAACTTTTCATTAAATGCACACAATACTGAGTTTTTTACACTTTCTTTTTAATAGCTACAGTAGAAGAGTCTGCTCTGCATACCCGAGTGTGCATAATAAAATAGCTGTTTGGCAGGGGGAAAATGCCCTGTTGTCTTGCAGTACCAGTTGGTATTATGGAGGTTTGTTCAGCGTCTTATAGTAGATTGCGATTGGAAATGTGATGCAAAACAAGCACAAATGTTTCAGTAGCCCAACCATGCATCAGATTTTTACTTTGATAGTTATTTTTATTTTCAGCATTTTTATCATGATGTGAAAAATTACAACAGTGAATAATCAATCTGCTGAGGTCTCCATGTTCTTAAAAGAGAGATAATTGTTTCGTCTCCTACCCTCCAAGAATGCTCATAAGCAGATTTGTAGTTGCTGATGCTCCTTTACAATGCTGGTAGAGACAGTTTATTCCAGTCATGAGACACTGTGCTGCTAGTGAGAATCCTACCAGGTATAGAGAGTTTATAAACTTGATTTTTTTTTTAACCTCGTATCAAAAACACTTTTTTCAGCATTTAACAATCTGGTTTCCTTTAAAGCATAGAGGGCCCAGGTTTTGAAACTCATGAGGGCTTATGTTTGCTGTGGTCTTTCTGATCGTTTGGGCTCTTGCTGACCTCTGGCTGGGCTTATGTTTGTGTGTTCAGGTTTATGTATGTGCTCCAGGTATGTATGGAAGGTTCGTGTTTTAACATCTCCACTCTTCCTCTCCAGGAGTGAGGAATTTTTTTTTTTTTTTTTTTTTTGCGGGGATACAAAAATGCACAGAAAGCACATTTTTTTAGAAGTCTAGCTCAGTAATCCTACTAAGGCAGGTATTTTGTAGATAAACGGTACCCAAGTATTTTTAGTCAGATTTAAAATAAAATCCTAATTGGTTTTCTCTCTTTTTGTCTACTGTGGCTTCTAGCTTCTTCCTTCATGCATTACTAAGCAATAAACATGTCTTGGCTCACTCACTGGCTCTTTGTTGTGTGCGTTTACAACATGTGTGATGGAAGCCTTCCTTCAGAAGAAAGACAGAAAAAACTTTTTAAGGCAGTGAAGACCAAAAATTAGTAATTTTATTACTCTTTAGCCTGTAGTTGGAGCAAACTCTCTTGTCTGATTGGTTTAAAATCAGATGATTTATACCCAAAAGGTGCATCTGAACTTTTGCCGTAGTTTTGAGTGTTTTCAGAAATGCCTTTGGATAGAGTGAAGAAAGTGGTTATTTTTGGTGCTGTTTGGTTTTGAGGGTCGTTTTGGTGTCTGTGTGTTTAAGAACATGCCCCAGCCCCAGTCAGGTGGTGGGGTGTCTGCAGAGGAATCCATTGAGCTCTGGGCTGCTGGATGTGGTTGAACTCCATCACCCACATCTTTCCCATCTGCACCTTGGTGGATGTACATGAATACTGAAATATCTCCCTGGCAGGTGATGGGCTGTGGCAGGAGATTTCGATAACTTTGTTTTTTTAAACTTGAGTGTTTTTCTGAAGCAGGGTAATATTACCAGCTTTATTTTTCAAGCTCAAATTTGAGACACAAAAGAAAGGAAAGCCTTCACCCTTTCAAAGAGAGGCCTGGATATACACCTAGAGAAGAGGATGGTGCATATCTCATGTTAAAGACGCTCCAGTGTTTCTTGGATATGAGAGTGGTGACAGTGTGTATAAACAAACACTGAATATCTGAATTCCTTCCTCAAGCAATAAATATTCACTGATTTGGCTTAAGCACTGTTTACTCTCTGTACAATTTGAGTCTGTCTCTATTTGCAGAGAAATTCCTTCCAATATTTTTTCTGGTCAGTTGATGGATGGAGGAGGCTGGGTCAGCTTTCAAAGCACTTCTAATATGTATCAGGTTACCCTGAGGTAAAATGGAAACCTTAGATGTTACTCCTGTAAATAAATGTTTGCATAGTACGTGGCACTTCTCAGCATTGCTTGTCTTAGAAAAAAGGTCACTTTTGACATCAGTAACCTTTAGAGAGTGGTGTCTTTGCCACACAGGTAAAGGAAATTACTGTGCGCTGCACATTCCTTCACTAGATCAAGAAGGTAGGTAGGAGTGGTCAGATGTTACTGTTTTTAACTCCTAAAGCTTGGTATTTTAAGCTTTAAAGGCAAGATTTGGGCTAAAGGCATAGGTCCTGTAACCAGCACATGCCCAGTTTTGCTCATGTGAGTAATTTAATTTAATTCCTTGACACTAGTCATGCATGAAAAGCCAAGTCTGTAATGTATGTTTTTGTGGCATCAGGGCCTCAGTTCTTAATTTCTAAATGAGAAACTTCCTGTAAAGCATGGTAACAAAAGATAATGTTTTTATCTCTCTTTAGTTTTGCTGCTTTTGTGTCAAAACACTTGTCCAGCACCAAACATAAAAATATTACCATCCAATAAAACAGCAACAAAACCACTGTGGTGGCAAGAGATTAAGGATTTCTCTCTGAATTTAACCCATTGAGATGTGTAACAGAACAGGGAGCTTCGTGTTCTGCTTTGGAATCGATTCCAGAGGACAAGCAACATCTGGCCTCTTGGGATTGTATGGTCTTGGAACCAAAGCCCATGAACAGGTGCACCAGTTCACCCACTCTGTGATACAGGGGAACCATCGATATTATTGGGTTGTGGGATGCAGTGGAACAGGAGATAGTGATGATAAATCTGTTTTTGCTCTTATGTATTTAAAATATTGACAAAACTTGTAGGTTCTCAGACACTGGAAAAAAATAAAGTAGGAACTATGATGGTGTAGCCTTCTGCCGTCATGTATTATGAGTTTTATCCGAAGATCATACAGATTTAATAGTATGAGTGATTGGCCCCACCCATGCCTGTGACAAGACTTTTAATGTGCATTGCGTTTTTGAATGTCCAGTGTCTTATTCACTTCACTGTCCATCTGCCTCATTCCTTTCCCACAGTTTAGAAATAAATGTTTGTTGAATAATTCTTCGCTATTTAATGTTTATTAAACGTACTTTGCTGTGATGTCTGGGTACCCTTCCTAGCATGACCCGGATTACCGCCAGAGCACAATCAGGAAACCTTGTTTACAGCCAGCCGTGTTGGTCGGGTATACTTTGAGCGTACTATTTTGCGTATTTAATTTTTTCCCCCGTCTATAGCCATCGAATTGTCTTGCATATCCCCGCTTCTTCTCGTGTAATATTAATGAGCCCTCGCTGAGCACACTGCGCTCGTTGTTCGGACAGGAGAAGTGGAGCGGGACCGGGCAGGATGAGGGAGTCGCGCCGCAGAGGCAGCAGCAAGCAGCGGCGGCCGGGGGCTCCTCGTTCCCCTTCCCCGCCGAGCCCCTGCCTGGAGGAGCGCTCCAAAGCCGCTCTGTGAGGGAGTGCTGGAGCGCGGGGTGTCGCTGGGGCTGGCGGCCGCAGGTGGCCCGCGGTGACTGCTGTGTCACGTGATGGCTGTCAGCGGGAGCTCGGCCACCCGCGCGCCCGGCCTCCGCCAAGAGCACCCCGTCGCTCCCAGGAATGTGAGGGCTGAGGGTGCCGGCTGGAAGGAGGCCGCCGTGCTTCGCCCCCACGTTCCTCGCCGAGCGGGCTGAATTTCCGGCGGCCGCGGGTGCCCGGGGACTCGGTCATGAGATGGAGCCAGGAGTGCGGTGGCGGACAGGAGGCGGATGGATGGCACTGACAGGTCCGGGCTGGGCTGCCAGGGCAGTGCTTGGCTTCCTCGTGAATTGCACTAATCTTCTCTGCAGCAAACCCTGGAAGAGACGAAGGAGTGGAGAAGACGGGCGCTCTTTCCTCGAGCAGAAATTCCAGGCTGTGCAGAACTGTGGGGCAGGATTTGGGTTATGAAACTTCGGGACAGCACAAACGCAACCTGGTGCAAACCACGATACTGCTGTCCTTAAGGTGGTTTCTGTGCTCCTGTTGCTAGGATTAAGGCTTTTGCATTGCAGCGTGGAGAGTCTTTTGTTTGAGTTAAATTCAGACCTCTTGATATATCACCTGACAGTCTTGTGGTTTTGGATGAATATGGCTCATTGCTATTATTAACCTGAGTTGGCAGCCAGGCACAAATAGGAGTTTATAGGGATTTTGAAAAGTGGAACTGCTCGGAGGACAAAGATGCTTCCCAGGTATGGTCACTGCACAGTTCTTGAGATCATTTGAGTAATTTGAAAGCTGATTATTTTCACTGTGATAAAAATACTTCTTCTCCAGAGATGTGAATCTTCTAGAGGTTTATTTTTAAAGGATTCTTACTATAATTTTATGCTAAAGGGCACAGTATTTTTTTTGCCTGAATTGATTCTATCTTTTAACTTTGCAAAGGAAGTGCAGTCTGCTTGAATAATGTAATTTTGTTCAGTGCTAATGAATTTAACTGAAAGGAGCAGTGTCTTACTTATGTGTGATTTTAATTAAAACGTATTTCAAGAGAGCATGAATCTTGTGTGTGTATGTGCAAATATTTGCATGCATACATGTACCTAAATCAGCTAAAACCTGAACAGGTACTTTTTGAAATTACATAAGTGGAGTAGTCCCAAAAATATTTTATGAAATTATTAATAGTGATTGTAAATTCTGCAAGGTGTGTGAATTGTAAAGTTATTCAATGTACTACACAGCCTTAACAAAACATTCCCACCAATTTATTTTCAGTATAACACTCCAGATTATGATTACTGTGTTGGCTAAGCTGCACCTAGCCTGTCAATGTTGTCTTTTTGCTTGTGGAAAAACATCTGGTTCATGTATTGGACTTTAGAGTATAAAATAGGTATCTTAATAAGAGTCAAGTGGCTCTCATTAGAAGGGAGAAAAAAATGAAAACAAAATAATGTCAGGTTCATATACAGACAAAGAATTGGACAGAGCTAAGGAGCTTTGTAGCTGGTTGAAATTGAGGTCCAGCTTTGTTATACCTGTGTAATACCTGGCTGACACGCTTTGTTCCTCGTGTACAATATGTACTTAGGATAAGCAGCACAGTATAGCAAAGTTTCCTGGAGCTCTAGAAGTGCATCTATTCCAGGTGAGGATTGCTGAGCTGGTGAATAATGAGACCGGTTTAGACATGGAGTAGGGAGCTGACCTCCACAATGCTGCAGTGCATGACTGTGGACATGTCACCCTCTTCCAACACTTGAAAAGCAAGGGGCTTGGATTTTTTTGGTTTTTTGGATTTTAAAGAAACATTATTTCCGTGGGATAAAACTGAAACATGTCACTGCTGCAAGCAGTCAAGGGTGGTTGTCACTGAGATGATCCACCATCTGTCTATTCTTCCATGCTACTCAGAACCTAGGTCCTGTGACTTCTGTGAAACCCCAGCTGAGGTCACCATGGCAGAAGGCAGAGTCACTCGGGGCTCTGGGTGAGCTCCTTTGCAATCTGCCCTTGCAGGCTCCCTCCCTGCCCTGGCCAAGGCACAGATGCTGGTTTTATGTGCAGAATCAGCAAGTGCTCACCACCACAGTCACATAGCCCTGACGTGACCTCAGCTCTTGTAAAGACAAATATCTTGTAAAATTTTTTCTAAGCGTAAGGCTCCGTGGTTTCTCTACTTTAGGGAACTTTCTTCCTCCTTGCAGTCTTATGGTTGTGTTATGTCACCAGCACTTAAACAGAATCTCTCTCTTAAAATGCCAGCTTTGCATATCAGCCACACAGCCTGGATCATCCTTGTCTGTGAATCCTGAGAAAATTATTTTGTGTTAAAGAAATAAATACTGTTAAAGAAATAAATAACCTGCCCATGCCTCTAAGAGATGATGGCCTTCCCAAAATGCAAGCATCATTAACACACATTACAGTTCTGTTTTCATTTCATTCCAAATTAGTTGTGATCTTTCAGAATGGTCTGTGCAGCTGTTTTGTGCAATAATGGTCAAATAATAAGTAAATTACTGAAGTGCAGTAAGAAGGTATTAAAGTATGTACAAGACCCTCCCCATTAATCCTATATACTCAACTTTTGTTGTATCTTCTCAATGCCAAAAGAAAAAAGAATCTATTAACAGATCATAGAAATCTTCAGAGGTGTTTGGGCAGGAGAAGGGAATTCCTGGTCGGAAAAGGCATCTCAGGGCTGAGAGGAGTATGATAGGATGGTTGGACTAGGCAAGGACCATTTTCCTTCTGGACTTGATCACCATTCCCTGTAGTAAAGCAACTGCATGATCCTATATATTGGGCTGTATAGGTACAGGTGAGTGTGCTTTGATGTGGATGTACATCTCCACGGAATGTGGAGATAATCTGAAATCCCAGTGCACTCAGTGGAACAGTCTCGTATTTCGGATGTTAGCTCTTCATGACAGATGCAGCCTCTCTAAAAGCCTTGTGTAGAAGTTGGCTGGGTCTAAGCACCCCTGCCACAAGAATAATACCTGGACGATCATCTGCAGGCACTGGAGATAAGTTCTGGAATCCCTGTGCCTCTGTTCTGATGCTTATCTACCAGGAGTGAAGGAAGATGTTTCCTTCCACTAGAGCCTACGAGGGAAGCATGGGGCAAGGTGGGCCCATCTGCTCTGCCGGGCTGTTCCTGTCACCCTTTAAAAAGGTGCTAACATGAAAACCATGCAGAACAGATAAGCTGGCATAAACTATAAGTATCATTTGCGTAAATGCATTTAAAAATAGTTCCAAGTGATTCATCACCAGGCAATTTTTATAACTGTGGGTAACATGATGTAGGAAAACAATAGTTTGATAGATAGTTTCAACTTACTTTTTATATCTTTAGTCCTATTCTAGTTTTGAGCAATCTTAATTTTTAGAAAATTATTTTCCAGTTCCTACCTGCTTAATATATTCTTCATTTTGCTTCAGTTGCTTTGCTTTCTAAATTTCTAGATTTCTAAAGTATCTGGTTTTGTTAAAGAGTAACCAGATATTATCTAAGCTGTGTTAATATAAACAGTTTTAAAAGTAAAGTCTCAGCCAGGAGGGAAGATAATACTAAGTTAAACCTTTAATGTAATGAAGAAGTGTTCATGTTCTAGGTGAGAATGAGGAGGAAGGAATCTACTGGGATTCAATTACAGGGGGAAATCCTGTATTTTAATTGTTGGAGTGGTGATGAAAGATTTCTGTGTCTGTTGTGTCATCTATTAAAACTTGCACAGAGTGAAATAATACCAATTTACAGCCATTCAGTTCTTGCTGAGAAATGTTGATAGTGGTAATAAACTCCAGGAACATGAGAAAATTCATCCTCAGAGAGCAGCTGGAGTTCTGGATTGCTATGAAGCTCTGTAGTAGAGGTGTCAGGAAGCATGGGATGTATTTGTAAGTGTAAGCTATGAGTTATATTCCTGGTGAATGAAGGTAAAAAAGGCAGAAAAGCAAAAAGGACGAAAAAAGGGAAGAGCTGAACAACAGTAGGGCTTAAGTGTGAATATGCATTAAAATACCATTTTTCAGATCTTGATCTCATTGTTGCTAGTTTCTGATAATTCCATCATTAATCCTATGGAATTTTCCCTTTTTCTCCCAAATGATTCCTTTTCTTTTGCACTCTGTACTTGCATGAGTGTCTGTGCAGGGGCATTGGATCAGATGCCCTCCAGGTGACCCTTCCAACCTCAACCAGCCTGTCATGGTGCGAGACTTAGGTTTTCTTCCTGAAACATCCCATACAGCATTTACACATCAATGGATTTTTACTCCATATAGGTATTTTTGAACATCTCATTCTAGAGGAATGCCTACTTGTGCAGTGGAGATTTCCACAGGAGCAGTGTCCTGCTCAAAAGGAATTCGTTTTTCACCAGTTTTTCTCTTGCTCCATGCCGAACTCACAGCACTGAGTGGCAAAGTCACAAAGACTTCTACTGGTGAAAGGTATTTGCAGTTTTCTTGGTGGTGATTTTAATGTGGTTCTTTTTGGTTTTTTTTTTCCAGGTTAATTTTGGGGTTTTTTTTTAGATCTAATCAGTTTCAAGGAAAGATCAAAGAGTGGCAGATAGGTCATGCAGGAAAAAAGTCCTCATTAGGAAACTGTCATTTCCAGAGCAGTGTGGGAAATGGAGACTCACCTTTCATTAACATTGCTAGAACATTTGATTCTATGTCTCCTGGTTTTCCTGTAGGAATCTCAAGAAAACATCAGTTAAATGTCAAAGTTAGTTTCTGTTTATAAACAGGACTAATTATATTCAGAAGATCTAGGTCAGTTTTCATCTGCCTGAAGAGGAGCACTGGAGTGCTGCCCTGTTTTATTTGTTTTGAGAATGCCTCTTGCATAAGGAATTTTATGTTTCTGGGGATAATCTATTCAAATATCAAGCTTAACAGTATTTTAAATCTGCTAACAACAAAAGCAAAGCTCTGTGTCCTGCTTCCCCCTTGCTGGTGGGGGTGAGTTAGTTGGAGGTGCCAGGCTGCCTTCTGTTTACTGTCTGTCGGAATGAACTTTCCCCCAGCTCTCTGAAAGGCTCTTCTAGTTTGGAAAGTGGCCTGCTATTGCCAGGGAATGTTTTTGCAAGGCTGAAATATGCTTAAGGATGCTATTATGTAACAGATAGCGCTTCTTTGGAATTATCACGAATTATTATGGATAATAGCTACTAAGTGCTTGTCTAGAGATAGTTAAAATATCATGTGAAGAAGCTGAGAAGTAAACAAGCTCTTGTTACCTTCATCGAATATGTTTCTGAATACAGCAAGAGTTTTATATTTAGCTTTCTCTCTTCTTAGTGTGTAATCTGCTCTTGGAGCTTTTTATAAGTAGATTTTCCTAAGATCTGGAACAGCTATTGCTTTCTTTGCCAGTATTTTCAAAGTCAAATATCGAAAGTACTAGGTAATGGAAGACATGCTTTTGTGTGAGTGTGAAGGAAATTCAAACGTGTTGCAAGGGTGGAGCAAGCAATACCACCCTTTTGGCAAGCAATTCATTGTTACTGTCACACAGTTTCTTTATAGGAATCACAGTGTCCTGGCTGGATTTCTGGACTTCCACTGATTTCACTTTAATATATGGAGGCTATTCCTCCAAGAAGCTAGTTTATCCAGTGATCCTCCTCACTTCTAGCCAAAGTCATACTCTGACCAGCTACAATCCCCAGCCCTAGTGCCTTTTGTGCGTCTTGGTTGGTAACACCCCAGGCATGTGTCAAACTAGGGATTTTGTTTTCTTACATTTTCTGAAATGCAAGATAGTGTTAATTAGGAGAGCCTCCAATAAGTGTAAGCTTGGCTCTGAGTTTGTCACTGTGCTTGGGTTTTGGTACAGAATTTGCTCAGTTTGGTGTCAGCACTTTGTGTGAGCATTTCATGCTGCAGGTAACACTTGGCTTTAGGTGGCCAAATGAGAAGGTGCGTGACTCTTTGCCCCCAGATCTAGACATGAAGTTATTTCAGCTCAAATTGCTCAAGGTTTTCTTTCTTGTAATAAGTTGATTTGCACATTTGTTGCACACCATCTTCTCTGCAGCTTCCATTTTTCTCTCTTGTTGCTAAATGGTGGGGATGGGCAGATTATAAAATAGATTCCATCTCAGGACAGTGTGTAACTGTATGTCTTGGTGCTTAGTTTCACCTCCTTGGGACTACACTAGCTGTAAAATTTGTGTACCCATACTGAGCAGCCTTAAAAACTTCTGACAGGTGATGATGACTTTGGTGATCGAATGGATTTTTTGCCGTTGGAAGACTTGTTGGTCACATAAAGCGTGGGTGCAGAGCAGGAAACCCTTTGGGTTAGAGGAGAGGAAACTTTACTGTTGTCTTGGAGTCTAACATGCAAGGTTTTACCCATGTTATGCGTGACCTTGCTGAAATACATGTACAGCCTCTTGCAAATTGGAAATCTCTGTCCTTTGTGCTTTGGTTCTGTCTTCTTGAGGTTCATGCTAACACTGCTTGCATAAAAGCCAAGAATAAGGAAGACAGAATTTCACTTGATCTAGGAAATGGCTTGTAAACTAGCTGAAAGATGATTCCTGGTGGTTTCACGGATAACTTCAACAGATAACTTGTTTCCTGTCTTCCAAGAATTGAGATGGTGTCAGTGAAAATGGATTCCCAAGCCAATGGATTACAATGCTTGCTGGACTTTAAAGTGATGACTGGCTTTTAAAAATAGAAATTTAAGATGGTGACTACAAAGCACCCTTAAAGGGAAGATTATGGAATGGTTTCCAAGCCTGATCCCTGCAAGTTCTCCCTTTGAGACCTCCTCTGGAGTAGTAGCACTAGGGAAGGTTCTGAGGGTTCAGGAAAGCTCCTTCTCATGGAAGCCGGTTTGGGAATAGGTGTGTTAGGACTGCTCTGTGTGGTTTGCTCACCATGTCCTTGAGTCACAGTGGCTTATGTGGAGAGAACAGGGTGGTTCTTCCAAACCACCCTGTGATTATTCATCTTGGAGGATTTTTGTGTCTTTAAACACAAAAGCTAAGTTCTATGACGTTGATTTTAGATAGTTGGAACTTGAAGAAAACATATCACAAGACAGGAAACAAGATCTATTGATGCTGCACACATCATTTTGTGCAGTTGTAGAGGATTGGTGCAGTTTACAACAGTGTAATTTGGCACATGTAGAAGAAAGAAAACAAAGGGTGTAGTTCTGGCTACAGGATCAAAGGGTTTGATGAAATGGCATTGAATTTGCTTGACTATATTTTAATCAAGTTGTATATACAGATAATGTAGAAGGAGCAGTGGTAAGTGATCCTTCTGCTCTTTTCTTTTTTTAATTAAAGCTGGCCTTTACCGGAGTTTGACCCAAGCCAGATCCGACTGATCGTGTATCAGGACTGTGAAAGAAGAGGAAGGAATGTCTTATTTGATTCCAGTGCTAAAAGAAAAATAGAGGATGTTTCGGTGTCGGTGAGTATTTTGCTAATTAACATGTTTATAGTTGTATGTTTTCAAATGGCCAAATTGATACATTGTGTATGTTCTGTGTTATTCACATTGACATTTAAACGTTGGTTATATGCAGGGCTATATTTAAATGCCTGTTAAATTGCAAATTATTCAGGCTTCAGTGATTTTACTCTTACCAGCTTTAAATACTATGGTGATCTCTTTATTCTGGGATTTATCTACTTTCTGCTCTTTCGGTGAGAAGGATTCCTTCCTGGGGCTGCAGCAAGCAATGCTGGGGATTGAAACAAGCCATGAACTGGGATTTATTGATCTGATTTTGTGCCACGATGGGGTCTGGATTCGCAATCAGAAGTCCCCCCAGCCCCATGTCCTCCTGTGTCTTGTTTGCTTAACTTTTGCCAATTGTTGTTTGTATGCTTTGCTGACAGTTTTTTCACACAAAGTTACTTGAAAACTCCGTTTTTCCTTTTGGCATGATTTACATGGTGGTCTGTTAATTGAAACTGTAACAGATGCGGTCAGATGAGGATACTTCCTTCTAAGGGCTCTGGACAGAATATTAGTTTCTGGCCGCAGTTCTACTGAAAGTGGTGGTGTGAGGCTGGACAACTTATTTCTCTTTGAAGTTCCTTTTCACCATTTCTAAAAACATTCACAAAGCATTTTAAGCTCTGCAAGCAGAAAGCATGGTGTGAATTGAAATTATTGATTCCAGCAACTTTTACCTTATAAGATTTACGGAGATCCTTCTGTAAGTAGGAGTACACAAAATAACACATTGCCCCCAAGGTTTGGCTTTCATGTTGAGTATTTTTCATCCAGCTTTCCAAACTCTTCCAGCCTGTTTCCAGTCTGATGCTCTTAACCCTGGTCTGAAGTGCTATGTCCAGTATCCAAACCTCTGGCATCTGTCTTATCAGGCACAAACTTCCAGGCTTCTCCATGGCTTATTCCAGTGTTTTTATAGTCATGAATCAAGATCCCAATTTCCTAGTTTTCATAGAGAATTTGTGAAATAAAGCAAGTTTCACAAATGTTAAAAAAAATGCATCTTTCTTTTTAATTTAAACTTGTTAGAATGGTTCTGTTAGTTCCTGTTATTCCTTGCCAGGAAAACAGGTTTTTAGACAGGAGATCTTTAGAAATGGTTTATTGGTATGAATTGCTGGCTGTGCTTATCACTATTACTTCATTAATAAAAATAACTTACACTATAAATCCTCTTGCCAGATTTAAATTAATTTCTTGAAAGTCTGAAATGTCTTTAAGGTAGATGTGTACTTGCACACTAAACTTGCAAACTTCACTGTTTGCAAGTTGAGCTTCAGAAAGCTCATTGACTGTTGCATCTCAACAGCAACAGGATAATGGCTGATAATGGAGCTGATATGGTTCTGTATTAATCTTTCCTTTTTCTTTGCTAAGGGGGAAGGAAACAGCTGTAGTCATCCTTCTCCACATGAGACTAGTGAAGGAAAACTGTTTCCAGGGCGTTTGAAATACCTAGAATTCATTTCTAGAAACTTGGTACATTTATTTTTCATTCTATCAGGATTCTTTGAAAGAGGATATATTGAAACATTTGCTTGCTATGTACCTGCTTTTTGCAGCATTCAGATAATGTCTTGTCAGGCAAAACTTTTCTCATAAAACAAAAGTTTGTGGGGAAAAACATGCAGGAGAGCCTTCAGCTTGGCTTGATGTGAGCTCAGTATGGGCTTGTGTTGTTAGCAGGATGTACTGGCCATTTTCAAGGAACTCCATTGTTCATATCTCTCGCTTTTTATCATGATTTTCGTTATCAAAGACACCCTGCCAGATCTTGGCTCTAAGCACATTCCAAGGCACTCTTGCCCTTTTGCAGCCAGCCATGTGTGGGCCGGGCACACTCCCTTTTGAAAGAATATCTGTTCAGCACCCCACAAAAAGCAAGGCTTTCTGCATCTCTTCCCCCTCACCCCCCATTTCCTAACGTGACTTATACCTCTGGATCTACAAATAACCGGGGAGATAACTGCAAGAGTGTCTGACAGTGGCCAGAGTGTTCTGGTTCAAGTCAAATCAGCCTAACAGAGAATTGAGAGGGTTTCACTTTGCTTTATGGTGCTGTGCCCTTCAGTTCCCATTTTCTGTTGTTTATGAGACACGAAAGCAAATACAATTTAATAGTTGTATGCCTGCAGCAAGGTGAGATGTATTTTGGTCTGTTTTATATATATAATCCCTACATATATCAAAAGTTGGGTGTGGTGACCGAGGCTGAACATGGCTCAGGCATTTGAATTTTTTAAGGGAAGGTCTGGTCATAAAATTTAAGGAGTATCAGAGAAAAATTTTGCAGACACAGGTGTTTCAAGAAATAAAACAGTAAGCTCTATCTTTTTGATCAGTGAAAACTGCTGAGTTTGTGCTCACACTAAGCTGGATTTTCATTAGTAAAGTATTACTAGGTTCATCTTACCTGTGAGGGAAATGTGCCTATAACACAAATAAGGACCTTGTGTTTTCATTGGATATTAAATCAGCCTCTTCATGTCTTGAGTAAAGGTAAATATTAAGTAAACAAGAATTTGGGGAGGGTTTTGCACAGCGGGACACTGAAGACAGTGAAGAGTTTGCAGCGTGGCCATTACAATATTTTAATTGCCCAGGAGAAGTCATGATTCCCCCAGTCTTGCTAGAGTTAAACTTGGTGAGGGAAGCTGAGCAGCAGTCTAGTGATAGAGGGCTGGCAGCTATTTCCAACACTGGGAATGTTGGCCCAATGCTGTGCCAGGTGGAGATCTGTCTCAGGCAGCTGTGGGAACTTTGCATGTGGGAAGCAGAGAGATCCCCTTTGTGAGTCCTATACCTTTTTTAGTGCTAAGCAGGAGAGGTCCTTCTCCAGCTTTCCAGAGGATGGGCTGTTGATCAGCTGGGCTCTGGAAGCAGAGGGGAAAGGCTGCTGTCTCCCGAGCATCAGAAAATTGTGTGTGTGAGTTCTGCCAGGGTATCCCAGAAAGAGAGTGGCTGCCCCTTCCAGCCCTGTGGCACTAAGTCATGAGCAAATGCATTAGAACAGGCATTTGCACATTGAATGTACTAGGACAATGTGTGGTATGGGGAAGAGGCATTACTGATGCCTTTACTGTACTGCCTCTGTCCCCACCCAAGCATCCACATCCCTTGGATTTTTCAGTATCAAAGAACTTCTATGGGCAAGCTTGTGGGTTTGAGCCACTGTCTCCTCTAGAGAGTCCTCTCGTTCCTCATAGGCATTAAGCATGCCATTTCTATAGAGACTGTTACTTGATGTTCAGGTGATAGTGTTACAGCCTATGATCGATTTCTTGCTGTTAGACTCCAGTGCTCATCTGCTCCTTTTGCTCTGACACTTCCTCTCCTGCTTTCTGCTTCTGGGTGCCACCAGTCCTGTTCTCCTCCCTGTGCTGTGGGCTATACCAAGTTCCCAAGCCAGGAGCTGTGTGTTCTTCAAAAAGCTGTGGTACCAGGCCTACTTTGAATTTCAGATAAGCTCAACAAGCAGCTCCTTTTCTTCCTTAAGCTGCAGCAGCCAGGTGGCCCAACCAGTGCTGGGCAGAGAGCCTCCGCTCTGCCTTTTTCCTGTGCTTGACTTCCCAACCTTGACACTGCATCTACACTCAGCTCATTCTAAGGCTGCCTTGTGTTTACTCTGTGGCGAAGGAATTATGTCCCCATAACTGCCAGTGTGCAAAGGCTAGCTCAAGTAGGAGGAGTTCAACTCAAGGGCTGGTAATTGACTGGGATAAGGATGCCACAGGAATGGTGCCACAAGGGAGGAGTGGGGAGTGAAGTAAAATAGAAGCTGAAAAGGGGAACGTTGGATCATGGCTTCCCTTGGAACAGGCAAAGTGAGTTCAGAGACAGGGATTAACTGTCTCATTTTAATGCTCATTTTCCTTTCTGTTTTGTCCAGTGGGGATTTATGACAAGACAGCGGTTAACATTTGCGATCTGGCTGGAGAGAGGTGCTGATGGGACATGTAAGAGTTAAAAGATTTCCTAAGTTTAAAGATCAGCCTAGAGGAAGGTGTGAAGTACAGAGAAGAAGGAGGGGTCTCAAGGGACCATGAGGAAGAGAAGGGAGGAAAAATAGAAAGGACCCATACTGCACTGTGCTGAGCAGAGATACAGAGTTTGAGCATGTGATAGGAAAGGAGGAAAGACAAGGAATCAGGGAAGAGCAGTGACTTGTTGCCAGGACCCAGAGGCAGAAGAAGGCTTTCAGAAATAGCATTTGTTTTGGTTTTCTGAAGAAATGAAAAAGAGACCTGGGATGCAGAATTTGAGATGTAGATGTGCAATAGTGAGCTTCAATTTGGACAATGGAAAGTTCACTTCTTCCACTAGCTGTCTTTATCTTTGAATAATTTCACTAAAAAGTCGTATGATACTTGATCTCCTTCAGCAGCAATTTCTTTTACTCTGAATGTCATATTTATCCCAAAGCAGAGAAATGGCATGCTATTTGAAACAAGCCAGGATTAGCCAATTGTTCGAATATACTTCAGCACTGGATAAATATTGAACAGCAAATTGCTTTGAGGGATTAGTAATTGGATAGTGAGTCTTTTGCTTTTAGGTGAGTTATATGAAATGGAGACTCTGGACACTGTCTGGCTCTCAGGACAGGCTTCCAATGAGCAAAGCAGAACAGATGGATAAGACTGTAAGCACAGAAATCAAGTCCCACCTTCTTAGCTCTGCTTATCCTCTCTGAACGGACATGGAAAAATACTAGTGGAGTAGAGGAGCACAGGGTTGTCTTGACTTCTTTCACTGATATCTGATTAATAAAGGAACTTGACAACTCTAGAAATAAAGGGAGATTGCAGCACTTGCAGCTGCATTTTAAGAAACAGACCTAGATTTTTACATGAGCACTTGAATGGGAGGAATGAGGGCCTATTCTGATTACTCCCATGTCTTATGTGGATACATACATTTAATTGCAGATTCTCATATTAATGCAGCAAAAGAGTTAATTTATCTGTTTTGAATTTTCTTCTTTCTGGAAAGCCTGTTTTGAAAATGAGGAACAGAGCTCTTGAAGAGTAGCAACTTTGGAAATAAAGATTTCTCTATCACTGCCACCACGCTGGTATTTGAGCAGCTGCTGTTGCAGACAGGTAAAAAAGAGAAAAGCATACGATGACATTTCTCTTCCCTTCTGTCACTCACTCACAGCCCTAACACACCTACACACAGTCTGATTTAGTTCAACACACCAGGCTCCTTTCAACTTTCTTGTTATCCCCAAAGCACAACCTGCCCAGCAGAAATTCCTCTTCCTATTCACAGCACTGGACATGTTTTTCCCACTTGCTGAGAAGAATAGAGACTTTGTGTCAAAGAATTAAAAGTCTTTGCTGACAGCTGTTAAGAAAAGAGACTCCTGAAGAGGAACTGAGGAAGAAAACTGCTTTGTACCCTGTACCCTGTAAAGACAATTTACTCTAAGATTTCTTCAGAACTACCTGATAGATCTCCAAGACTTGCAGCAAATGATGATCTCTAATGTCAGAACTGGGACTGCCAGAAGTCTTTGGAGCTGGGTGGTATCTTCAGTGAGCTGGCAAGGAAAGAACAAAGTGTGACCCCAGCAGGGAGGGCAGTGTGGCAGCCAGGAGCAGAGCTGCCCATGGCATCCTTACAACAGATGTTCTGCTCTCCAGCAAAAACAGGCATTTCAGAGCACTCCAGCATCACCCTGCCGAAGGATCAGATTTGACACAACTGTGTCTAATTGGGAAGAAAATTCACAGCTTTGAAACGTTTCCTTGTACAGTTCTTAAATAATTAGGTTACTTTTTATTTTTGGAAACCTGACTTGAATATTTTTGGACTATAATGTGAGAATGCAAGTAATCCCACAGCTTTGATCCATAATATCTTGAGATTTGTAGCATCTAAAATTTCATTGACATTTGGAGTCAGAAATTGCAGAGGAAAGGGTCACTGCAAATACTTGATCTCTTTGTCCAACAAGTTCATCATACACATGCTAAGTTTGTGAAAGAGCAAACATCAAAATTCATCAGTGATCTGCATTTTAGAAGGGATTTACTGTTCACAAGGTTCTGAAAAATGGGAGCTGAAACATTCTGACCTCATTTAAAGACTCCTTGCACGAGTTTTGGTTCATTAAACTACACAAACAGCCATTTTCCTGGTTTGCTATTTAAATTAGGTAACTATTACTTCAAGTTACCCGACAGCCCAGCGGATCTGGGAAAAGCTGCTGTGCAGAAAAATGCAGTGATAATGAGAAGAAATCATGTAAAAGTAATTAATTTGCTCACTCAGCCTATTCTTTTTAATGCACAGAATTTTATTTTCTCTTGTAAAGTCAGTAAATACATTTCTACAGTCTCAAGGAAGCGTAGTTATAATTGTAACATTTTAGAAGGAACTTTCAACATCTGATGGAAAATGCAAGCTGAAATGTGGTTTGCCTGCAAAAGCTACTGTAACCCTGTGGATTGTATGTGGTTTTATCACATGATGCTTGCCTAGCCTAGGACATTGTTTTTTGTGTCAGAGATAAAATGCAATTCTAGCTCATGAGCCCCTGCTAAAGTCATATGATGATCATTTGCATGTTCCAGCCATTGTGCACTGCCACAAATCCTCAGTAGCCATTAGCGAATCTACATATTGCAAGATTTCAACAAGCTCTCCACTATGTTGAAAGGAGAGGACACTGCTGTGTGTCAGGAAAGCACAGGGCTGGGGGAAAGTAAATACTTCCCTCCCCTCTGCCACGGAATTACTAATTTCTCTGCACATTTTTCCTTGAGGCTTTCTGTGGCAGCAACTCTCTAAGGGAACAGCAGTGAAGGCTGTCACATGGGATTTTATAATCCTGGCCATTTTCTGCTGCTTTGCTAAACCTCACGCCCAGTTAGGGCCAAATTTAAGTCACCCGTCCTTAAAAAAGTAACCTGGACAGAGGCATGGGACTCCCATCCCTCCACACCAGTAAGGCCAGTCATCTTTATGAACAGCTATTGCTGATTATTGAGCAGTCACGGAGTTACCAATGTGTACCTTGACTATTTCACCCTTTTCTTTATGCCTTTCCCTTAAAGATTGAGACATGGTCATGTTTTTGGATGAAAAGGAAGCTTGTGACAGGGAGATGTGAGTTCAGAGATGAAGCTGTGACATAAAACAGCACTTCTGTGTTCCCACCTGTCCCTTAAACCTTGCTTTCAGCAAGGTTTGCTTCCAGCTTGCTCCTACTGGTGTGGTGATTGCGTAGGAAATGGTAATTAAGGAAGTCTTGGGGCAGAGTTAGTGTGGAATTTTGAGCAGTGTAGACTATTTCTGTCTCCTAGTGTGGCCCACCTGCAGATGTAAACAACGCCAACCTTACATGGATGTACTGAAGTGTAACGAGTGTGTGAAAATTATGTTGTGATCTTGAGGTGAAGCGGGTTGGCAATGCTGATGTTGATGTAAACTGCATTAGCTTGGTGGGTGCTGATTCTGCTTGGGATGCTGGGATTCTCAAGGGGAATCACAATTTTTTTTAAATAGTGAATAAAACATAATGAAGCATCTCCCATGCCAGTGATCGACAATTCTCTGTGCAGAGTGGACACAGATCCTGCCCATCCTGTACATCAGTTCCAGCTCCATCTGGGCCCTCTAAACTCTCTTCTCTGCTGTGCTTTCTGTCTGAATTTCTATCAGAATTTACCCTTTGGATTGGTTCTCCATAATTTTGTGAAACTTCTCTGGCTTCTCTGTAACACTGTGTTTCTCAGCTTTGTCCATTTTCAGCCTCACAGTTCTCTCATACAGAAAACCTAAGGAATGTGTCACCTCTGTGCCACTCCTGAGAAAGACTAGGGGGCTTAGACACAGCTAGGGAGAGATCTGTGTAAAACAGGATCTTTTCTCTCCACTTGCCCTTGTAACATGAATCTCCTGAATTCTATGTTATTCTTACTTGATAATTAATGCTGAGCTGCTCCTTCCTCTGTGCTGCTTACACTCCTGTGTTATCTCCACTCCAGTAGGCACAGGGAGTAAGGTGGACATTGCCATCCTTCCTTTAAGCGCTTTGGTACCATCCTCTCTCCTAATCCTGGATCTAAAAAAGTCTACTTAGGAAGATGGAGTTGGAGTGATCTGCTGGCTCGTGGCTAATTGGAAGTAAAAGAGCTCAGCTTTCCTTTGGACAGCCAGGCTCCAAGAGATATGGGTATATGTTCTATTACCTGTTTCCTGGGGCATGAGCCTTTCAGCTGTTAAATATCTTACTTAAACAGGTAAGTACAATGATGCTAACAGTGATTTCAGGTCATGGGTCTTAGTGTGTCACTTATGTTGTCTTTATTTCAGAAACTCTGCAGTGATGCTCAGGTGAGAGTTTTTGGAAAATGCTGCCAACTAAAGCCTGGAGGAGACAGCTCTTCTTCCTTGGATAGCTCAATCAATTCATCCTCCTCATTCTCTGATCCAAAAGAACAATGCCCAAAATACCAGGTGAATTGCTTTCTTTAAAATAACGCATGTCAAATGCTAACAGCAGGTGAAGTACGACTGTTTTAAAATACTTGAAATGAGAGGCTGGTGGTGGAGAGCAGTTTTCAGTCCAAGACCCTGATTATGACTCAGGAATGTTTAACACTGTAGCTTTGGGTATTATCAAGTCTAAAACCAACCAGCTGGTTCTCTTGGGATGTGTCTTGAATGGCAGCGATTTCTCCAGGGCACGTGTTCCATTAATTGATCCAGGTGATAACACTCATTTGGTGTGATCAGACTAGCCACAAATATCTTGGTGTAGATGAAGTAGTTTATTTTATTGTCAAATGCCAGGGAAATAACAGAGAGACATATTGTCTGTAGGGATAGTCTGTGTAACAGCTTTAGAAGGGATTCAGCGCATTTGAATTCCACTTTATATAAGAGATTTTGGCCATGAAAGTAGCTAGAGTCATCTGACACAGATATATTTTTGTCATCTCTCCTTTCACGGATCACAAGTGTTTTATATTAAGCCACCCCAAAATAGAACTAAGCCCTTTTCACTCTTTGTAATGAAGTAATTGTGTGTTTGAGGGAAGCTGCTATCTCCACAGCTAGCTCTGGAGTACAATACTACTGATGTCTTAATCTCCCATAGATAGAAATAAAGAACCTTCCAGTGCTGACTTTCCTGCTGTCATGTTAACTCCTGCTATATTTGGCAACCTCTGTATTCTTGTTTTCTCTTTCTCACCACACTCTTTTCCACAGCTTGGGTAAGGTGGCTGAAGATTTGTTTTTCATTCCTCTCTAACTGGCAGGGCATTTAACTGCTGTTGCGAAAGGAAGAGATGTTTCTGTCAGCAGCTCCCTTCCAGCACAAAGCAACCTCCTTTGTGCACTGTGTGCCCAAGAAAAACGATGCCCCCCACTACCCAGAGCAGGCTCTATACAAACAGTGCTCAGTGTTACAAAAAAAAATAAATTTCAGTGTTTGGCATGAGCATGTATTTTAAAGCTGTGGAAAGTTTTCCCTTTGAAATCCCCATTTCCTCAAGTGTATCACTCACTCAGAATCTTACTGAGTTGAACTGAAATCACAGTGGCTGTGTGACTGTGCCACACACTTTCAGCTGAAGTTGGTCTTCCACAGCATATTTATTGTCAACTATCTACTGTATTCATCAGACTCCTTCTAGGCTTGCCCAGCAAATGAGCGGAGAGATAAAAAGACAAGAATTCTTTAATGTGCAATAAAATTTAGTATCGGGTATGCAGAAGGGCCAGACTAAGTTTGTCCAGACTTCGCTCAGCATGGCATTTCCTATTTTCTCACTACTGTGTCTGTAACCTCAGAGGTTACTTATTGGATTTGCAGTATTTGTAAGTTCTCTTTTTTGTTTTCTTATAAGGCTATAACATGGAAATTCAAATAATAGAATACTATGCGATTTTTAAAATGCTGTTTTATGTTTTCCTGTTTAAATACACTTAGATTATATATGAGCAACTTTAATTGCAAGATGAAATACAGAGGTTTTGTTCCAGGCTTCTGTATTTGTAATTATGTCCCGTATTTAACATTTATTTATTTATTGCATTTTTAATTTACAGATATACTTAGTTATTGGCAGGACAATATGTACAGTAAGGGGAGTATTAAAAGCTGTAAATACGTTCAGAAATGCAATTTCCAAATCATGAAAATATTACTACCTCTAATATGCTAATGTGCAATCACAAACACTTATGCGTATTTTATGATCAGTTTTTATGGGAGCTCTAAACTGTGACCTGAGGAGTTGTTTTTTATCCAGGCTGTCAGTGCCACAGGTTGTGCCCTTTTTGCCATATGCTCCTTGGCTACTTTTGAGTTTGTAATATTTAACCCCTTTCCCCATTTGGTTGTACTCTGCTTTGGTCTTAAGTGACCTGCATTTTGCAGCATTTAAAGGCCCAAAGAGTTGAGCTGTAACTGTGTTTCGATACTAAATGCATTAAATATGTGTCTTTGGTTATGCATGGCAAAATTATTAAGTGTAGATGAAATGCCAGCCTGAACAGGCCATGAACTCATCTTACCGTGCTCTTTGCCTTCAGCAGGACTTGTCTGTCTTTTAGAGGAAAGGGATACCCCTATAATTAAATTTGAAAGTAGCTGATTTTCACTTTAATTTGGTTGTCTGACAAGGAAAATCAATACTTATAGATAAAGTATTCTTACTGAGTTTTAGAATTATATTTTCACAACAGCAGAAAGTTGAAATCAAAACCCACCGTCAAGGGCTTAACATTTAATCAGAATTGTGTCCTTCATTTGGAGATCTGCAACAGATTTAAAAACAACAATCGTATCATGAGGCTGTAGCAATTTGCTATGTTCTTAAGTCAAGATTTTGTGATGCTGGCAAACCTTACTGGTTGCTTCTTGGAGTCATTAACATCTATGCTGAGATTTCCTTGGAGCTGCTGGTCATACCGGCTGGTTTTAAATTCTAGTTTTTCAGTACTGCCTACAGACCACCTGAGCAATGAGATGTCCTGGGAGGCAGAGATGGAAATTTCACTGAGGCCCAGCTATTGATCAGGTTTGCCCTGTCACTGAACACTTACAAACCTTGGAGTTGTACCCTCATTTTTACAGTTGTGGTTTCTGCTTTCAGTCATCCCCTCTCCATGCAGGGATAGATTTCAGAAGTTAAAAGTATGGCTGTAAAAAGTATCATCAGCTTAACTGAGAGTGCTTGAAAAGAGCTAAAAATTGAGAAACGGTGTGTGTTGCCTTTTGGCTGATGAGCATTTCGTTGTTCTTGCCCTTGTTCTGTGGGCTGGTGTGAGCAGAGACACTGAGTGGGGTGTTCAAAGCTATTCTTGCTCCTAGTGGGGGTCTGTGGTGGGGACACCCTGTCCTTTGTTGTGCTCCAGGCTCACTGTCTGGCACTAGTACAGGTTGCCCAGAGAAGTGGAACTGTGGTTGCCCTACCCCTAAAATGTTCAAGGCCAAGTTGGACTGGGCTTGAAGCAACCTGATCTAGTGGAAAGTGGCCCTGCCTATGGCAGGGGGTGGAACTGGATGAGCTTCAATGTCCCCTCCAACCCAAACCATTCTGTCATTCTGTATTTCAGTCCTTTGTAGAATACATGGTTATTCAGTATACTGGTTGTTCAGAGCTTGGATAAGGAATATGGAGATGCACTGAGCATCTTCTAGGAGGGTTGCTTCTGTGAGTGGTTTAAGGGATCTTTTAGAAGGATTACTCCAGGGAATGGAGTAAATACATGCTATCACACACCTTGAAGGAAACACATTACTCTTTTTGCAGAGTGCCAAACTTCCTCACCTGAGATCTGGCTGAGTTCTGTTAGTGAGTGTCCACCACATTTTAAATTATTATGGGCAAGGCTTAAATGGAGACCCAGCACTAATACTCTGCTGGCCTAGAGGTGATACAAAGGGACAGTAATCACAGTCATTGAAAATAAACATATAAGAAGTCTGTCAGCAGAGCAGTTGTCTCCAGTTGATTGCCCTGAGTAATTTTTTAATTTCAGGGTTTTGTTTGCAGAATTTGTCCTAGCCTGTGATGCAGAATAGTGACATTGCTCCTTGGTATGTAGTCTGTGTGCCTTACAAAAAGCTCCAGCCACCAGGGAAGCAAGAATTGCACCACTTTAGCCTGGCATCATGATGCTGCAGCTCTTTCCTGGTGCCATCACAGAAGCACCAGGGAGAGATTCATCCCATATAAAATATCATCCATGGATAAGTTATGAATCAGTCTTTCTCAAGTAAACATTGGTCCAATTTGGCTCCATTGCAGTCTAACATCTCCAGTGAACAGGAGTGGTGATTCTTCTTGTCAAGCAGGAACAAGGTTTAGGCTTAATTCAGTAAGGTGTGTTAACACATTCTTAAAAGTCCCATGGCTCAGTGCCTTTGGAATCTGCTTCCTCTCACCTTTGGTTTGTTGCATGGTTTTGAGCTCAGAGCCAGTATGAAGATCACTTTCTCTATTGGCATTATCTTGATTAAACTGTTCAACTTAGCATGTTCAACGTGTTCCAGCAAGATATTTTTGCATATTTATCTTTTAAATAAGGAGTATTTTCTCTCTTGTATGTTGCCTAGTAGTAGTGCCTCTAAAATTCTTAAAACCAAATGTTGGTGGGTTTGTTTTTTTCAGGGTTCCCGTTGCTCCTCAGATGCCAACATGCTTGGAGAGATGATGTTTGGCTCTGTGGCCATGAGCTACAAGGGCTCCACGTTGAAAATTCATCAGATCCGGTAAGATTAACTTTTTGCTGCTGGTGTTTTCAGAAGACTCACTCCTTAGTGCTGATAAGTAATTAATTGTATGGCACAACTGCAGACTAAAAGGGTTTTCTGTGGTTGCTTTAAAGTTAGTCTGATGTAATTTTTGAAATAAAAGGCTCTTATGTCATGTTAAGGTCAATAAAATCTAGAGGGCTCTGAAATGGAAGGCAAAGCCTATCTTGGCACTGTTTCTGACTGACATCTTCCCTCCTGTTTCCCAGCTCCCCTCCCCAGCTTATGCTCAGCAAGGTGTTCACAGCTCGCACTGGAAGCAGCATCTATGGCAGTCTGAACACGTGAGTCCGCTATACTTTGTAGCTGTTGCACAGAAGAAGATGAATGTAACACGTAGGACTTTCTTTGGACCCTCCAGGTTCTTTCTCTAAAAAAATAACTCCTTGCTATATTCCGTCAGTAGTGTCTTCACCTTTCACTCATAGTTGTCTTCACCTCAGTTGGCTCTAGGGGAATGAATGAACCATTCCTTCCATGCTGATGTGGTGAAGCTTGGTATTGTAAGGTTCAAAAGTATCTATCTGCAACCTGGGGGATTCAGTCCAAGATGAAGAAAAAGGTGTTACCAAAATATCTGGCTTCAGAGGGTTCTATGTTTAGTTTTCTGTCACCTAAGGATGTGGTTTAGGTTATGAAATCTTTTTCTTGTGTTTCCTGTGTTCTTACCTCATCTTTTCCATTTTTGCTATAATGAGCTAACTCTCTATTCTACTGAACTGCAAATCACTGGTTTTGTTGTATGTTTTATGTTTGTTACAGGTTGCAGGACAGTCTTGAGTTCATTAATCAAGACAGCAATACATTAAAGCCTGACCACAGTACAATTATGAATGGACTTCTTGGGAATATAGGTAATTGCAAGCAGATTTTATTTGCTGATATCTTTAATTAGGTAATCACAGATTCTAGAATATGTAAATATTTTAAATGGAATACAATTTTTAAAAAGCTAAAAATGTAACAGAAAATTAATGCTGATGGAGCTTGGAGGAGAATTAATTGGACTGTGCAGGGAATTAGCAGTCATTCAGTATACACAGCTGCATATGTGTATATAAAATACATAATAGAAATATTTATATATACTTAAGTTCAAATACAGAAAATGTTGGAAAATAACGTTCTGTAGAAACTCAAAACAGTGTATCTCTGATCAGGCAGGATTGATTCTGCCTGGCTCAGTTCCCCGGTTTTATTTTCGTTAATAATTCCCATTCTGCTCTGTACTCTGCCCACCTGAGCATGTGTAGGCCTGTGTCCTGTACGAGTCTCAGTTAACCTTGCACAGCTGCGCTGCAACTTTGGATCAGATTAAACAGAATATCTTTGTGTTCTCTCCTCTGGCTGACCGTGGGAGCTAAGCAGTCTTGAGAAACCATCTGGCATCCTCAGTTCTCAGCTTCCCTGGAAGAGCTGTCGGTGGAAGCTCCATGAATGTTAGATAACAAAGGTCTTGGCTTTTCCTCTTGGGAACAGTTGGGCTGATAGGACTGGATTTCAGGGCTTGGTTGTCTAGTGTAGCAGCCTGATCCATGGCTCTACAACATGTCGTCCCTTTCCCTTCATTTTGATTGTTGACTGTCCAAGCAAATGTCTGTTGCAGGTGGAATAAGGGGCTTATTTTCACAATCGCTTTCCAGGATATTGCTGTATGTAAAATATGCCTTTATGGGGTTGGAAGTAGGGAGTACATTTGATGACTGTGTTACTCTTAAATGGGTTTCTGACTTTGATGTGGTCCTAGATCTTAGGGGTGTTTACTGCTTTCCTTCACATTGACTTTGGTAAGACTGTGACCAAGCATGGGCTTAAAGGCTTCTCAAGCTCATGAGCTGTATTCCTCACTAAAATAATTTGCAGTAGTCCGTTTGTAAGGGAAACCAATTAGAGTTGTAAGAACCTATTACCTATTAAAGCCTTCCTGAATTCACGAAGTCAGGAAAGTTAAAAAGATGGCATTTTTCTTAATATTCAGTAGTCCTTTCAGACTTCAGTTGTGATTTTTGCAGTGAATGAGGTGCTGATCTAAGAGAGAGATTACCTTCATCTACAGTTAGGGTTTGCTGTGGCTTGTGCCTGGCAGAAGTTTGATGTATTTTAGAGTGATCTAAACTGCAGGTTCCAGTTCTGTTATTGCAGCTCTTGGGCATGGAGCGATTCAGGTGTAGCCAGTGCCACCTGTTCACCTGTGTCCAGTTGTGAGGTGACTCTGGAGAGTGCCCCAAGAGCTGAGCAGGAGGTGTGGGCATCACGGAGCAAGGGTGTGTGTCAAGAGGCACAAGGTTGCCAGCAAGAAGAGGATGCTGAAGTTTTCTTTCTGATTGAGCTGCATAAGTTTTCAATAGTGTTTGTTTACAGTTCACGTTTGAGCACAGAGGGAACCCTGGGTAAAGTAGGGAGAGGAGTTAATCTGTAACTACAGCATTTCTAACAACTGTGCTCTGCAGCAGAGACTGCTCCTGACTCACCTGTGACAGGAGGAGGGTCTGTGTGTTTTGGCTGCGAACTATTTACAAGGTGCTTTTTTCAGATGTCCTGGTTAAACAAAAAACAAAGCAGCCCTGGTCGTGAGTTCCCTTTAACGGATGGAGGCCTAAGAGAATGGAAGGGAGGTTTGAAGTGCAGCCTTCGTGTTTTGTATAATCAGAAAACCTTGAGTGAGCATTGCCTTCAAATTTAGGAGACAGACTGGCAATTAACTCTTTAAAAAAACTTATGTGCTTTTTCTGGCTCTGTGTACAGTAAATACACTGTTTCCCTGGTATATCTATAATAAAGTATTACTTTTAAAATGAGCTACTGAGACTGCTAACATTTATTTTCTATGTAATCATTTCACTCAGCTTATATACTGACTGTTCTCAGAACTACTTCAGCCTGTAATTTTCTGTTCGTTCTATTAAGATTAATTCCTGCCTTCTTTCTCCCCCTTCCTCCTTCTCTTCAGAAGCAGTGTTCGTAGCCACCCCACTAGTATGGATGTTAAAATACATTATACTCTGTGATGAATCTCCTGTTTATGGTCAAGTTAGGCTTTGAGCCTGCATAAATGAATCATTTTTCAACCTTAAAAAAAAAAAAAAAGAAGTCCTTTTGATAAACCCCATCCTTGTATAGGAGACAGTGGAAAGCCGGGTCTATTATTTTAATCTATAAATACTGTATAGCCCAGCTGTGAGGCTCATCCTTGCATCAGCATTCTGGTAAAGCATCAGAGCTGTTCTCCTGCCTATGTTACTCTGCATTTATGTTGGCTCAAACCTTCTCTCTGCCCTGACCCCTCCCTATGGACGGTTCTGCTTTACTAACCTCATTCTCTGATGTGTATTTTACGTTTTGCCATGTAGGTCTTTCCCAGCTTTGCAGCCCCAGGCGGGCATTCTCAGAGCAAGGTCCGCTCCGCCTCATCCGGAGCGCCTCTTTCTTTGCAGGTTTGCTGTGTGCTGTGCTGTGGGGCTAGTCTAGCTGGGGTGACAAACGGTGTGGGTTTGTAGTTTAGCCCTGCAAATAAGATCTCATATTTAAAAAAAAGAAAAAATGGACAGTGGTGTTTGCTCCCTTACCTTTCTGGATACATTCCTTAAATCCCCAGAGGGCAGCAGGCATTTAATAGTCCTCTTTGGGACTGTCTGTGTTGTTTTGTTTTGGAAACTTAAATATTTAAATATGGACTTAATGTTTATGAGGATAATTTTTCACAATGATGTCAAGCTATTTTGATCTGGATTGGTTTCAACCAAACTGTAAAGATTAGAGCTAAATTGGATTAATTCAAAATGGGCATTTCTTGCTTTTAGTGGCTGGGTCTTATTTCCATGGCTGAGTAGCTTTATTTCACACATATATTTATAAAATATATCACATTTGAAGACTACTGAGCCTGTAATACCTTTGATTTTTTTCTATACATGGACTGTGAATCTGGACAGCTTATAGCTTAGTTGAACAACCAATGCACTGCTCACAACTTAAAAGTATCAATTTCTTCAAGACAGCATTCAAAGTTATTTTAAAAATACATATATAATACCTGAGAAAGCTGGTATAGGAATGAAGGTGTGTTTATTTGGAGTTTTGGTGAGTACACTGATTACTACAAATGTTACCAACATCCTCTTGGTACAGTAAAATTTTATTGAAAATTATCTGTGGAAAGAAACAAGGTCCTGGTTTTAGTTAAAATAGGTGTATTGACTTGAGAAAAACACATACAGGCTTCTCAGGTAAGTGTTTTGGTTTGTTCAGCTAAGCAGCCTTTCTTGGTGATGGCCTTGTGTAGAGCTGTTGATCTGAATTAATGAGCATGTTTTTGTTTCATTAATTACATGGAGATCTGCAAACAAGAAAGTAACTGTACATTCCCCTGCTAATTGGTATTCCTTGTTTTACAGTTCATAGCAACCCTATGGATATGCCTGGGAGGGAGCAGAATGAGGACAGAGACAGCGGTATAGCAAGATCTGGTAATGGCAGTTCGATGTGTTAACCATGTAAACTCCAAAAATATTCAGTAATATTTGTCATGAGATCTCTGCACATCGTCAAGTAGTGCTGAAATGGGATTGTTCTGGTTTGCTCTATGTGACATTAATGACACCTGTCTGTACACATCCAGATGGTGCAGGTGTTGAGGGTGTATATTGGGCACCTCACAGTAACCTGACAACTGTGCCTTTTATTAAAGAAAGCTGCAAATAAGCAAGGCAGATTAAATATTGAAATGAGCTTGCAGCATTTCTAAACAATATTTGCTGTCATGTCCTTTCCAAATCCAGGAGGCCAGGTTGGATGGGGCTTGGAACAACCTGGTCTAGTGAAAGATGTCCCTGCCCATGGTAGAGGATGGAATGAGATGAGCTTTCAGATCCCATCCACCCCAAATAATTCTGTGGTTCTATGTTCCTATGATGGTAATGTTAAAACACAAATTGACCTCAACAATACCCCATTCCTCCCTCCAAATTCAGGATGTTGGACACTTGGGTTAGGATTAACCCAAGACTGTTAAAGGCTGTGAAAGTGTGTGATCAACATTACTCCTTTCCACAAGGAATTTAGTTCCTGATACACAGGTTGCTGAGCAAGGTGCATCCTGTGCATTGCTTATTATGTAAATCAGCAGGACTGTCCCACCCTTGTCATGCTTGTATGACTTGTTAATGTAATTATAAACTGGTTATTTTTATATTAGAAACATAGATAAACAAAAGAGAAGGCACTTGAGAAGCAACACCTGGATATCTTGAGAGACTTCATTTAGTTGCTGGTGTTATATTCTAAATGCTCTTTCTTCTGGGGAGATTTTTATTCCTTTTTCTTGCAGCATCTCTTAGCAGTCTGCTCATCACTCCGTTTCCATCTCCGGGCTCCTCATTTAACAAGAGCTGTGCCAGCAGCTACCAGCGGCGTTGGCGTCGCAGCCAGACAACCAGCTTGGAGAATGGGGTCTTCCCTCGATGGTGAGCTGGGGATTGAAATGCTGGTTGCTGCCTGCCCATACACGGTTGTCAGCTTGATTCTGCTCTTGCATATATACATCTGCTCTTGCTGATGCTTTTGATGGGATATTTACAGAGGTGTAAGTCAGGCTGATCTTTCTTAAGTCTCTGTTTTCCTCATGGCATTCATTGTTTTTTCACTAACTGAAAAGACTTCAGCAACATGTGAATCTGTAGGCTGTATTTTTGAGGATAAAAAGCCCTAAAATCGTAATCAAAACACAAATTCTTGGCAGGAATGGGAGAGAACTAGAATACTATATTCTGATCCTACAAACACTTTGAGTCTGGTTCCAGACTTTTGTGATTGCAGAATCAAATAATACTTGTTTGTAAAAAATCACAAAGGGGTTGTTATGAAAGATGATGATTTGACAACAAATGCAAGCAAAAGATGTTTGTAGAAGTTAAATGTTCAAGAATTGAATTACACAGGAAACCAAGGTACAACTTTAAGCGGTGGATTACATTAACTTTCCCTTTTGTTCATGCTACAAGGTCCATGGATGAAAGCTTCAACTTGTCAGACGACAGCTCTGGTCCAAACCCAGGAATTGTTAGGAAGAAAAAGATAGCAATTGGGGTTATTTTTTCACTCTCAAGAGATGAAGAGGAAAACAACAAATTTAATGAGTTCTTTTTTTCACACTTCCCTCTTTTTGAGAGTCACATGAACAAACTGAAGAGTGCAATAGAACAGGTAAACAGTTGCTTTGGCTTCTTGCACTTGTACTGCTGTATGTTCTCCCAGCCCTGTCAGATTAATTTCTAACTCCTGTTGCTAGTTACGAAAGTGGGATCAACTTGATGTTGGATGTGGGAATTGCATCACTGCTGTTAAAACTTTGACACCTTTTATGCCATGAATGGTGAAAAGCACAAAAGAGGCAGAAGCTGCAAATGTGCCTCACCTGTCTTCCCCCAGATGAGAAAGTTGACACTTGGACTGTCACTTTATCACTTAAAAAAATTAATTGCATGACTAGTTGAATGATAGATAAAGCCAAACACATGACTTGGTTTTCCATTTTCTGTGCTTCTGTAGCTCTGTGTTACTTACCTGTTTAATGATTGTTTTCAAGGCCATGAAAATGAGTCGGAGATCAGCCGATGCCAGCCAGCGGAGTTTAGCATATAATAGAATTGTGGATGCCCTAAATGAGTTCAGGTGAGCTGTATGTCTCCTGTCTTTTCTGTCTCTTTCTTCAAAAGCACTTGAGCCTGTTTTAGAAGGGTCTTCTTAGTGCAGGATGAGGAATTTAAAATGTCTAAAGTCTTCTGCAAAAGTTAGTACAGAAAAGGACTGGTGATACCAAGCCATTCTAATGCATCTGAGTTTTTGGTTTTTTCCAAGTGTGTGTGTCCATCAGTCCTGTGTGAATGGGACACAGATGTTTAAGGTTTTCTGTGCTTTAGGGTGTAAGGAAATTCCCAGTGACCTCTTAAATGGTCTTTTGTGGCCTGTTGAGAGGGGGGAAAAGCCTTGCAAAGCCCTGCTAGGGAAATCCGCCTCAATAGTGTACGTTGTCCTGATATGTGAGCAAAGCTCACCCTTGTTTAAGCTGTGCTCTAAAGATGTTTCAGAAAAACAGCTAGAGAGAGGGAGAGCTGTCTTTTAATCTCTGGCAATTGGTACCTGCAGAGCCTCTCTGTTCAACGGTTACTATACAAAGTAACACAGATAAGCACATCCCTGGCATTTAAGCTGTATTTTCTTTCCACAGTTGAAATCATGGAGAGGGAGTTAAGATGGAATCCGTCTGTTTGGAGTGATTAATCTCCTCTCAGATGGGCGTGGCAGGGTTCTTCCTTTTACAACCACTGTAGACTTACTTTTTAGAGACATTATTGAAGACCATGCTCTGATGTTATGAAAAGAAATTTCTGACATCAGGATGTATTTTACTGAACAGAGAAGGATCCTGAGAGCTCACTTATTTTTCTACAATTCCACTTCCTGTCTGAATGCCATGGATTATGTGGCGCTGCAGGATGAAGGCACAGCGTATTTTAAATTTTTTTAGAAGCTCACCTCTAGGCAGTCACAAGGGTAGGCAGAGGATATGTCCTGTAGGGACAGAAGACAGAAAAGAGGGAGCATGGGGCCTGTGGTGAGAGGTGGATGGGATAAGCTGTCCAAGAGAGGGAGCACAGGGAGCTCATGACTGCTGGGAGCCACTGATCCTGTCCAGGGGCCTGAGACAAGTTCAACAACTCGGAGCAGCCATGATGATTCCTTCACTCGCACAGTTCTGCTCTGCCTTTCCTCATTGGTCTCTCCCTGAGCCATTTCTATGCCTTCCCACCCTCTCTTAATGCTAGCTCCCCAGCTGTTTTCCAAACCTTCTTCCCAAAACATTCTCCCTCAAGATATACTCAGCAGACTTTGCCCATTCTCCTTTGTCCTTCCAAGTTAAACAGTTCCAGAGGGCTGGGGAGAGGCACCTATCCCGAGTCAAAAGTAGGAAAAAAAAATCCCTGAAAACACAGGCCAAATCCCCTGTGCTGACTTTTCCTCCTGGAGGCACGCTCAGCTGGGGTGGGGAGAAGAAGGCTGCTGTGGTCATGCTGAGGAAGAAAGTACTATCACAGGGGACACGGGCAGGTTGGCACTCATTGCACACCAGGAGCTGGGATCATTCCCATTACATGGCCATTGCATAACCCGCACTAGGAGCATGTAACCACCAATTTTATGCAGAGGTTTCCATGGTGATATAAATATTGCTCTTTAATAGTGTAATGAAGTAAATCAAATCCAGTTTAATTTTATAGAAATTAATTTCCTGGGGCAGCAGCCTTTGGCAATTTTGGGTTTTGTTGGGGTTTTTTAAGGGATTGCATTCAGAGGTGGGCAACAGCTGGTGCCCCCAGTCTAGGCTGGGTCCGTGTGCCCCTGTGACATGCAAGAGCATGTGTCATCCTCATTTCTATGACATGCAAGACCCCCTTGCTTTTCAAAGCAATGCAGGATATGTCTGGTAAGAAGAGAGTGATATATTTAAATATCAAAGGCTGGATGCAAAGATACTTTGGCACAGGTTTAGCAAACACATTTAGGATACTATTATCTCTTTAGGTGTCTGCTTTCCCACTGAAGTCACGGGGAAGTCAGGAGTCCTTTGGTGAACCTGAGACTTGTGTTGATTCTTGTCCTCTTAGCAAATTGTGCTGGAGGGAAGAAGGGTGCTGACTTCAGTGAGTTGGTGATTCTAATGTGTAATCCTGTTGCTGGTTTAACTCATTGCAGTCTGGTTGGTTTTAAGGAGAATATTTCTCTTGTTTTTCTTTAAACCCCCCAGATTTTCAGAGGTGCTCAAGAGTAGCCGATGTGCACTCATCTAGTGATCAGAATAAACTCAGATCAGTGGGCATTGGGGGTGTGCTGCCCTGCTGATCAGGGAAGGTACCATGCCACCCGAGTCCCCCTTTGCAGGGTAGGGGCTGTGGCTGTAGGTCACTCCACTGCTTGCAAAAAGGGGGCTGGGTCAGCAGGCATTTACCTGCTGGTAGTGAAGGGGGAGAAGAGAAGGCAGCAAAGCAGAGCTTTTCTTTGCTCTTTTTGTCTTATCTGGGGAAAAACAAAGCTGCGTTCTCTCAAAGGGCCAGGCTGCTGCAAATGGAGGCTGCTGGTAAATTTGCCATCAGTTTGGTGCCCAGCTCCAGGCTTACCTTTGCATCATTAGTCACTTTACAGCAAATTTTAATTTCCTAAAGCACTGATAGGTTTAGCTATTAACACTTGACTTAGAGGCTTAGAACTCTCTGTGGATGTCAGCTGTGCAGACACATGACTTACAAAATAAGCTACTGTACCTGCATAAACATTTTGGGTCCCCTAGTCCCTGAGGCTAATGCAGCACATTGATAACACAGATTATACATCTGACTAATACCTGTGTGGCTGGCAAGGAAACATTGATCGCAGGGCTGGGGGAAGCACCTCTCTCCTCTCTGGCAGACACATTTGATCCTATTTTCTGCCAGTAATTTTTAAGCAGCTTATGCTGCTGTGAACTGAGTGGTGTGTTATGCTCAGTGGTGCCAGCATGGGCACTGAGTTGTGAGGGAGCCCCAGTCCTGTATTCCCTTCAGTGGGGATTGCCTTTGCTTTGTTGTTCCTTTTTAAGGAAGAATCATCTTTGGAAGGAAAGAAAGAGGATAGGGAACAAATGCATGTGAATTAAGACTTAAAAACCACTGATTTTTTTCTTTCTTTGCCATTATGTTGTGGCTCCTAAATAGCAGAGCAGCTCTAGGAGCACAGTTCTGAGGGTCAGTGTGATTTCCTTGTGGAGGAAGGGGGCTGCAGCAGGATGCTTTCATCCATGAGGAGCTACCTGGCTTGTTTGGTTTGTACAGCACCAGGGAAAGATGTCTTGGATTGGTACTGAAAATTGGTACTGAAAGCTAGGCCAAAGGCCAGGGTGGTTTGAGGGTGTATGTGGGTGAGGGTGAAGCACGGAGCAGTTGTGCTGTGGTGTCTGTAGGAGCAGGGCTGCTCACTTTCCTGCCATCTGTGCCCACAGAGCAGGCAGACCCCGGAGGAATTGGGGTGGGGTTGGCTCAGGGCTTCCTTTTCGCTTGGCCAGGCTAGGCTTCGTTGGCTTTCAAGCCCTGTGAGATGTGAAGGTGTCTCCTGAGGGGCTCCTCTGGCCTCTCTGCTTGATGCTTCATTGCTGGGACCAAGGTGCCTGGAAACCCCAGGCTGGGGTTCAGCCTCCCAGAGGCGTTTACAAATATAAACCAAATTGAATATACTGGAACCCTTAAAAGAGCAGAGTCTCTCATTAACTGAGCTTTCCCTCATATGCTGTTGTGAGTGGTGTGTGTGAGGAGGGAGGGGGGAGGGTGCTGCTGCAGATGGCCAAGACGAGAGGGGCCAATTGGGTTTTTAATGGTTGTTATTTTTAAAATCCAGTTAACTTCCCTCTAGTGTTTGAGGACGGTTTGTTCATGTTGGTTTTTTGTTTTGTTTTCGTTTTTGCCCTTTGCTATCTGGCAGCAGAGAGCTTCTCTGGGTGTTTGAAGAGCTGGGAAGCAGTTAATCCTTTGCCCTTGGTCTCTGTGCCGTTGCTGCCTTCGCTGGCATGGAGGGTTCCCTGCACTGCAGTCACATGCCTGCTGGCCATTGGCCAGGGCAATCTGATCTGGCTCAGAGGAAACACTATCAGCTGCAGATGCAGCCAGGGTTACCAGAATAGTAAATAACTAATCACAAGACTCTGGCTATCTTTTCAACGAAAACAAGTATTTTAATATGTCGTATAGAAGTAGTTTCTTTTTTTCAAAACAGTTGAACTGCAAGAGGCTTGGCTTGGGTTAGTTTATGTAGGATGGAGAAATAAGCTGTATTTTATGTTCAGTTGTGCTGTTTATCTTCAGCTTCTCAGGTCAGCTGTGTCTGGGGGGGTGTAAGTTTTTATACTTGTTTTGAGCTTTGAAACTCCTTGAGTTTGAGATCCCTGGACTTGAGGTTTCTTCTTTTTTTGTGGCATCTTTAACATCCACTCTAGTTAATGGGCTGTGAACAGAAAGCTTTCCCCTAATAATACCCTCCCAAGTCCCAGATTGCCCCCTGCAGAGGAATGAAATCCTAGTACCCCAAGACTGTGCTGCTGGAGACCCTCTGGTGCCCCAGAAGCAGTGCCAGTGTCCTTGGCTATGTGCCCCCCTTGTGTCTAGGCGACAGGACCTGTGCCCAGGTCTGTCGCCAGGCTGGACTTTCCTCCCAGGACAGGACCAGCGGCAGAGAGTAATATGGAGCAGCTGGTGAGGCTGCTCCAAAGTGACCCAGCAGACAGCAAAGCCTTTAGGGGCTAGGGAGTGCAGACGTAACTCAGCTGTCTCCCTCTCCAGCACACTGTTTTGTAGTGCTCTCATCGTACATCCGACAATGGAGGATTTGAAGGTCTAACCTTTGAAGAAGACAGGGTTGATTTTGACTGTTGTGAGCACAGATAATGGATTTTGTATTCGATGAAAACTGGTAGGAAAAGTAAGGTAGAGAATGCCACTGCCCCCTCACCTTCTTTCTTCTGGAGCAGCCCTGGTGATCTTGGTCACCTTTGTGCCCTTTGGGGAGCATCTCTGGGGTCACCATCCAGCTGCTTCTGTGCCCAGTAACTGAAGTAACTGGGGAGTGTTGTACCCTCCTAGGGTGGGACGACTCTCTCCTCCCCGGGGAGCACCTGCACCCGGGCAGGATGTGCTGTGCTGCTGCTGATGTGCAGCTCTCACTTCCGGGGACTTCACTTTAAACAGTAAACCATAGATCTGTCAGCTGCTGTTGCAGTGTGTTTGGCTTGCCTGGTGTGCAGAGCTTTGTTTCTGAAAGTGTCTGTAAATTTTGAGACCACAATATCCAGAGAAGATCTTTATAAATCAGGGGTGGTGCTAGGGATAATGGGATAATGTATATCTGCATTTTAAAACAAAAAGACTTTGCCTAGAAAAAGTAGTGCATTAGGCGGGGAGAAACCTGAATTGATCAGTCATTTTCCACGTCTGTTTGGGTTTTTTCAGGCTTACATTTTTACTGTGTTAAAAATACAGCTTCCCATAGTGTCATAGTGTAGGCTTTGTACTTAAAATTAAACTCTAACTTGTTTATATTTTAGAGGAGTTTAGCAGTAATCTGAGGGATTTTAATCTGGTATTTTACTACAGAGCCGATTTTTAATCATAGATTTACTGTCCTCTATAGAGTCAAAAAGGATTTGGTGAGTGTGTAATAGCTACAGCCACAGGGTGACTTTGACTCTCATCTCTCTATTTAAAGCTAAAGATGTGAACTGGTTCCCTGCTCTACATACCCTCACTTGGGTGGGTTTGGCCTGGAGATACACAAAATTTTTAAACCAAGGAGGACGTTAAGATAGTTTTATAAGTCAGATATGTATAAATTTGTCCTAGTCATAAATAAAGCAGAAGTTTGTTTTAAATGAAATGAAGGACAAGCAGGGAGATAACAGCAAGAAGAAATCATCCATTCCTTCTGCATTCAGAGCAGGGCAGCTCTTGACCTTGGGAATGTTGCTGTGTTTGGGATCAGGTCAGGTGGATGCAGGAGGAACCTGTGAGATACAGGTAAAGGAGCCTGTGAGATTCTCTGAGGTAAAGGGTGAATTCGTACTATTTAATCAACAATATGGTTAGGATAATAGTTGCTGAGAGAAATTTTGTTTCTGATAGAAATGATAGCTGGATCTAAATGTTGCACAGATTCTTTTAAGTTGGGATTTCTACTTTGCTGTTGTTGTTTGAGGTTTTTTTGTTTGTTTGGGGTTTTTTTGGGTTATTAGGGTTTTTTGTTTTTTTTTCTTTAACCTCCTGTATTTTTTGGTTTTGATTTCTAGAACAACTATTTGCAATCTCTACACAATGCCACGGATTGGGGAGCCTGTCTGGCTCACCATGATGTCGGGGACACCAGAGAAGAACCAGCTATGCCATCGCTTCATGAAGGAGTTCACTTTCTTGATGGAAAATGCTTCTAAAAATCAGTATGGTCAATTTTAGTTTTTAAATTACATATGTGGTTATGCCTCTTTATTTCAAACAAATTTTTAAATTAGTTGTTAAAATCCTGGTAATCCAAGAATCAAAAGACCATCCATAAGTACCTTCTTTTTGAAACAAATAAGAAATTATCTCATGGAATTCCTACTTCTCCACAAAATCCTCTAAATGTTGGTAGAGGCTGAACATCTGAAACATGTCCATAGGAAGTGTATGATGTGTGTGGATGTCTGGAAGGGGGTGAAGATACCTTAGAAAATGCATTAACCTACCTTTCAGAATCACTTATCCTATGACAAGCAGGATTAGACATTCACAGAAAGAGCTGAGAGTTTGTAATATTGTCATACCACAAATTGCTCTCAAACCTTAAATCATTTTAAAATGACACTAAAGAACTGCTGTGCTCATTAATGCTCACTCACCTCTCTGGCCTCAGGCCCCAGCTGTGAGCAGATGCTGAAAACTCAGAAAGAAAGAAAGTTTCTGATAAACTGGGGAGAATCTGATAAATTCACTCTTTTGTCAGTACTTCATCTCCTTTCCCCAGGGCATGAGTAGAGGAGTTTTTAGAGGGTTTGCCTCCATTAAAGTCCTTAAAAGAGCACAAATGTGGTTTGGGTGGGAATGGCACTAGCTGATCAGATGTTTGGCCGGGTGCACTGCTCCCTGCAGGGTGGGAAGGGGCTGCTGCTCCCATCCTCCAGCTCTGCCACCACCTTTGTCATCTCTTCTCTCCCCTGATGGGAAGGTTACAGTGGTCACTGTGGGTCCACCTGCTCCTGTCCCAGTGCAATGGGAGAAAACCTCAGGGAGTTGTGAGGGGTGCAAATATATTTTCTTAGGATGAGTTCTTTGCTGGGATTGTCTCCTTTGATCCCTGCCATTCTGAGTCCTGTACATCTTGGTTAGTTTTAAATAGTAATTTATTTGGGTTTGTTTTATTTTAAATATAATAAGATTTTAAGTGATGGAAACCAGAGAAAAATGAAGCCCTTTATCCTTCCCAATATAGTTTTAAATCTCCTCTCCTCCTTTGGCTGTCTGTAGTGTGGCTGCATGAAAGCTGTAGGGTTCTTGACGCTTGTAAGTTATTCAAATAACATCGTTTTGAGGCATTTGGCTCCTTTCCTCCCCACACATGAGCCACTGTGGCCACCAGCACCATGTGTTGGTGTGTGGAGCCTCCTGGGCCATGTTCCTGCCAGGAAAACTGACTGGAAAAACTCTACAGAGAAGAAACCATGCTCTATCATTGCAGTAAATCAGATAGTTAACGTTTTTCAGGAAGGTTTTTTCACCTTAATTGCTTAGCCAGTGAAAACTGTTTTGCTGGCGTAAGAACACAGCTTCTCTGGCTGAGCTACAGAATTTGGGGGGGGGGGGGGGTTGTTTTCGAAAAGGAGCAGCCATATGGGTTGAAATTGCACAATAGTTAGATGAAAGAACACAGCACCCAGCTATTTTACAGGTTTGCTAACAATGGTCTTCCTTCTCCTCCTTAGTCACAAGTCTTAAGGGTTTGGAATCTTCTTGGAGTACAGGGGCCATACAGTGTCACTGCTTTCTTATAGTGAATAAAATAAATTGGTTTTGAGATGTTATATACTTGAAATATGTGCTCTAAATAAGAGCTTTGCCAGGGTAGGAGAGAGAATTCAGCCACTGTTTCTCTCCCCAAGGAACCAAGACTGAAGGGATGATCTCTGCTGATTTTGTAAGGCTGTTTCTTTAACCCTTGATCCACATAGATTAGAGCTGCTGTGAATTCAATATCTTCAGTGTGTATCTGGAAAAAAAAAACATATTGAACATTTTGCTTTCAGGTTTTTACCTGCTTTGCTGACTGCAGTGCTGACTAACCACCTGGCCTGGGTCCCCACTGTCATGCCGAACGGCCAGCCACCCATAAGAATCTTCCTGGAGAAGCATTCTTCCCAGAGTGTGGACATGCTGGCCAAAACTCATCCCTACAACCCACTGTGGGCTCAGCTTGGTATGTGGCAAATACCTCTAAACCCTCAGCAGCTTTACATAAATGGGAGTGCATGAGGTGGTTTACTCTCCTCCCAGGTTATTTATTTTTTAATATAAAATGAGACAAAAGTGTGTTTCAAGCTTAGAGGTGGTCACTGTATTTTTTTATACTCTTAAGTTTTTAAGACATTATCTATTATAAAATGTAGTCAAAAAGTAAAGCACTCTTTAGTCATCTATGTTGGGTCCCGTAAGGTCACCTGCTCTGGTGGAGGATTCCAGGCCTCCTCTGGTTCTTCTCCTGCTATAAGGAAAATCTGCTTTTAATTTTTGGGATTCCACTATCATTAAGCCTCATTCTGGAATGAGAAAATCAAGAAAATTAATCTTTTGATCAGAAGTGCACCGACTTTTAATACAACAGAGGGTTGCAGAACAGGAAGTCATAGCTTGGCAACCCCCAGGGAATGTCTCAGAGCCCAGTCAGTGGTGTAGCTGGTCATACTATCTGATAATTGCCCAGTAGCGAAGAGCAGGTGAGGTCCTGCTCTGCACACACACTCTCATGGAGGAAGGGAAGGGAAGGGAAGGGAAGGGAAGGGAAGGGAAGGGAAGGGAAGGGAAGGGAAGGGAAGGGAAGGGAAGGGAAGGGAAGGGAAGGGAAGGGAAGGGAAGGGAAGGGAAGGGAAGGGAAGGGAAGGGAAGGGAAGGGAAGGTTTGGGAAGGGAAGGGAAGGGAAGGGAAGGGAAGGTTTTGTGAGGTTGTCCTATTATTGTAGAGGTAGGAATGGCCAGGGTGTTGGCAAGAAAACTTGATTTCAGGCCTCATGTGACTTGAGGGACCCACTGTGGTTAGGGTGGCCTTCAAGAGGACTCCTTGTCCTCTCACCTCTGCAGTCATGCAGTGCCCTAATACCTCCAGAACACACGGGCACAGGCACGGGCACTTCCCCAGGTGACTCAAGTACAGCCAGAACACCCCATCCAACCCATAACAGAACTCAAGGAGGGGAAGAGAAGGAGCTTGGCTTCAGCCATGCACCTTCCATGGTCACTTTTTATTCTCGTTCCTGGCATAGGTTTGTTTCTTTTATAGTTTTCTCTTGTGGGTAAAAGTCCAGCCCAATTTCCAGACTCTTGAGGGTAATTCAGCACAGGTGCCTCCTCTCTGCCATGGCTGTATAAGGATTCCAGGAGATGAGCCTCCAAAGCTGGAGTGAGGTGGTGTGAATACTCCCTGATGTGTGAGATCAGATGTCCCCCTGACCAGTGGCTCACCTTACAGATGGTATCAACAGCATCTTTGGTATTCTCTTGTTGAAAACAAAATACAGCACTATTGTTGTTCCTCTGCTGTCTTAGTATTTCTCTCTTATAGATCTGGTCTTTGAAAACTGGCCCAACAGCTGGCTGTTAGAAGAATAAATTATTGCAAAGATGCCAAATAATTGTTTAATTTCCTGTCCTAGGAGACCTGTATGGGGCCATCGGATCACCTGTGAGATTAGCAAAAACAGTCGTGGTTGGCAAAAGACATGACCTGGTCCAGAGGTTGCTTTATTTCCTCACTTACTTCATCAGATGCTCTGAACTTCAAGAGACACACCTTCTGGAAAATGGGGAAGATGAGGCCATTGTCATGCCTGGCACTGTTATCACTACCACGCTGGAGAAAGGAGAAGTGGAAGAGTCTGAGTATGTGCTTGTCACAATGCATAAGAACAGGGGCAACTTGCTACCCACTGAGTCGGAAGAGATGAGAGCGCCCAACTGCAGCTGTAAATATTGCAAATGTCCCATTTCTCTTACACAGAACATAGAAGGTGTTGCACAGCAAGAGAGAGAAGACATGCAAAGTACTCCTAAGGTAGAGCTGGAATCTTCTTCAGATGAGAACAGAACCATCGTTCCTGAGGATAGCCAGGAAGATGCTGTGGATGTGACGCAACCAAGGCCCTGCCTGGATACCAAACTAGAGACTGTGGTATGCACAGGGTCCGCTTTGCCTGAGAAACGCATGGGAACAGAATCTTGTTTGGAGCCAACAGCAAGTACGTGGAGGAATGAGGATGCGCTGGAGCCAGGCATCCAGGTGGGAGGTGGGGCAAGGACACCTGGGATTGCTGTGGAGAAAAAGCCTCCTGATAAGCTCTTCATGGACATATTTCCACGCAGCGCTGCCGAGGCTCAGACAAAGGTGACATTCCTCATTGGAGATTCCATGTCACCTGATTCAGACATTGAATTGAGAAGTCAGGCAGTAGTGGAACAAATTGCCAGGCATCACAGCCCACCAGCAGCAGAGGCAAGAGTGTCTGCTGATCAGAACTGTGAAGCTAAACAAACTATTGAGGACCAAAATAAAGACTGTGGGACAGCTGAATCCTTTCCTCAAGTTTCTAGTGAACATCAGAGCTGGAACCCAAACTTATGCAGTGCTGAGAGCATGAGTCTATTTGATGAATATTTCACTGATGACAGTTCAGTTGAAACCCGGACTATTGATGATATTCCAGGACAAGCAGCTACGAACCTTCTTGCTCACAACAGTAGTTTAGAATTTTCTAAAAAACTCTGTACAAAGACTTGCAAACCACCTAGTGAATTTTGTAAATTTATGGACTCTGTTCGACAAGAGACCTACAAAAACTGCTTTAATGAGCAGGACCAAAGAGAGAAAATCTCAATTTGTGTCCCCCATGGGGACAGAGAAAATGTAGAGAAAAAGGTTGCCCCAGGAATTGATTGGGACATTCCAAGAAATGAGAGTTCAGACAGTGCCCTGGGTGACAGCGAAAGTGAGGATACAGGCCATGATCTAAGTAGACTGGGCAGTAACTATTATGGAGGAGAGCAAGAAGACTGGGCAGAGGAATATGAGATTCCCTTCCCTGGGTAAGTACTGTTCAGCACTAACAGCATAAAAAGGATGGAGCCTCTTCTCATGTCACGTATTTAGAGGACTGTAGCCTAACTTGGCATCAGGGGTTGGAAAAGTGTCTCTTGAGCTTGCTGGTTGTTGAGAAATATTGAGAGATCAATGGTCTGGAAAAAAATACTAATGGTGTATTGTGGTCTTAGTTTGTATTCTCTGCTTTCATGATAAGCTGACTGCAAAAGCTGACTGTAAACCTTTTAAAAAATGCTTGACTTCAAGTTAGAAGAGATATGAAAAAAGTAGAAATGCAACCTCTGTAAGCTGAATTTGCTGTTTACTGTTGTACATCTCTTTGATACGCCTTTCTTGCAGGTCAAAATTAGTTGAAGTCAACTCTGTCCAGCCCAGTATTGCCAACTTTGGAAGATCCTTACTAGGAGGCTACTGTTCATCTTATGTGCCTGACTTTGTTTTGCAAGGAATAGGAAGTGATGAAAAGCTGAGGCACTGTTTGGTGTCAGATTTGTCTCATGCTGTGCAGGTAATTAAGCTATATTTGGTAAATGTATTTCTCACAGTAGGGAAAGATAAATGTTTGTGAAGGTACAAACCTGCTGGAAGTGGAAATATTTCCTGTCACTGCTCCTGTCAGATTTCTCCCAGGTCACCAGTTTTTTCTCCTCTCTCAATTAATCTGAAAAACGTGGATATTTCACTGCACATCTGGAGCACAAAAGGTCAGACTCCCACTGAAGCCAGCTGGGAGGCTTGTGCTTGGGAAGATGGATCTCAGTGCTAAGCCGTATCATTGTCTCCTGTAGGCTTAGCAGCTGATGGTTGTTTCCCCACAGGATGGAATGATGTTAAACAAACCCATATGCTGTGCCTCTCTTCCTGGACACAGAGTCCTTCTGCAGTGGTGCAGAAGCTCCCATTGCTCCTTCCTGTCCCTGTATATCTGACCAATGTGCTGCTGCTTGTGCAGCAGAATGTTCTCCATCACGAATGAGCAGTTTTTTGGAGACATTGCTCCTTCTTTAGTGTAGTAGTCCATGTGTCCAACAGTGTTTCATTGGAAAAGGAGAAATCAATGTAAAGATAATAGTCTGAAGGGAACTCATGCTTCAGACATGTTGGAGATCAGTTCTTTTCCACAACAGTTTTTCCCTAGATGAACTGGGGCATGATAGGAAGTTTGGTATTTCCTCCTCCTTTTACCAGGAAAGAAGTAGAAAGCAGGCTGTCACTGAAAGTGTAACATCTGCTCTCGTCTAGTTTATTCCCCAGAGAATAAGGAAGAATGGACTGGTGAGCAGCCACTTTCCTGAGACCTTCCAAAAATTCCCCCTTTTCCCTGCTTCTCATTTAAACAATGTGCATTAGACCTGCAGCCCTTCTCTGCATGCCCCCTGTCCCCCTACCTTGTGCCCAGCCCGACAGGGTAGTTTTGCTCCCTGAGTGGTTGTTCCAGGGGCTTGTTTAAAGCTATTTGGGAAGTGTAATTGAACTTCAGGTGAGAGAGTCAGCAGTGTGAGGCACCTGCTGCTGTGGCACAGATGTGTCTGAAATACAGCCTGAGAGAGATACTTATGCTAATCTTCAGGTAAAACAGTAACTGGATCCCAGTGCCTGTGTGAAGCCCTTGTTGACTCTTTGGAAGAAGATAATTGCTAACAGTTCAACCCAGAAAATTTATTAGAGAAGGACAGTGGGTTCCCAAATACTCCCTTTTTTGAACCCTTTTTCATGGCTTTGGAGAGGTGGAATACCAGCAGGGTAGAATGGCAAGATACAGGTTTGGTTCCTAACTCCCTGCGTTGGCCTCCCTTGAAGGAAAACCAGTGACAGCCTGGAATAATCTGACCTTGTTAACACAGCCACACTAAAGAGCAAGTTGGATTTTTGGTGCTTTCAGTTTTAGGAGTTCAAAAAATCCTTCAGCTATGTCAGAACTCTTTATATCAAATACCAAAAGATGTAGCTGTCAGTCAGTGACATGCTTTAAAGCCTGTAGGAGAAGCTAAAATAGCCACTATCCTTCTAAGACTGTGCCTTGCTCACAAAACACCTCTGGTTTTAATGGATGGAATACAATGTGGGCAGATGTATTATTTTAGGTGAAACAGTGTCTGGAATGCTATGCTGCTATCCAGTGATGCTGTCCTACCATCCAGGATGGTGAAGTTTTGTGAAAAGACCGCTGTCATTTGTCATTCTTAGGGTTCTGCTCTTCATTTTTTGTTCCTAGCACCCTGTTCTGGACGAGCCCATTGCAGAAGCTGTCTGCATTATTGCAGACATGGACAAATGGACCGTGCAAGTGGCCAGTAGCCAGAGGCGAATGATTGAGAATAAACTAGGAAAAGAAGTGTTAGTCTCCAGTCTCATCTCCAACCTGCTTCATTCCACTCTTCAGCTTTACAAGCATAATTTATCTCCAAATTTTGTAAGTCTAAATGAAAGTCATGAGGGCGATGGTTTTGAAGCACCCTTTAACCTCAAAGGTTAAAGATATCTAAGGCTCTACCTAGTGTTTGTACTCCTAGCCAGTGCAACTTCTGGTGTAGCTGTTATGATGCCTATTGAAATGCCACTCTAATCAAAACAGCTGCCTCATTAATTTTGATTTAATATGTAATCAAAGGCTTCTGCTCAAAAATGAAAGCCTGCCAGTGAATATCTCACCTAGACACAGCCACAGAACAGTCAACAGGGGTATGGGATCTGCTTTCTGGTTTGGTTCTGTCTTCTCCCTGACACAACTCCCTTTCCTTTTTTAGTGTGTGATGCACCTGGAAGATCGGCTGCAGGAACTCTACTTCAAAAGCAAGATGCTGTCCGAGTATCTCAAGGGCCAGATGAGAGTCCACGTCAAGGAGCTAGGCATGGTGCTGGGGTATGGTCACGAACTTTTCCCAGCAGTGCTACCCTGGGTGTCCGAGTGCCACACGCTCTGCCTGGGCTTGTTCCTAAGCACAGTGAAATGGATTTCTAAATGGGACCAGAACTCCTAAGTTACCCATGGCTTCAGGCTTCTCCTTAGACATTGCTCAATCACGAGGATCCCTCAGCCTTTCTATCTTCCCTGTGGGCAGAAAGATGGGCTCAGCACTCTGGAACATATCAAACTCCCTTCTTAGTTGGTCAGTCATCCCTGAACAACATGGAGCACCTGATTCCTCCAGGCTGACTTTCCCTACATGGCAGGAAACACTCTTTCTGTCATGTAAGGCACATAATACCTCTCTGTGGGTATAGGACATGTACAGAGGAGCTATTTAAGGAGTGTTCATAGGAAGGGTCTGAGTATGTTTTCCTGCAGAGGAGTAGAGTATGAGCAGGAAGGCACATAGAGCATGTATGATGCTGGACATGGCAGCTTTAGGTCCTCTGCTCCTGTGCAGTGTCCCCCAACTATTATTCCCTTTATTCTGAGGTAAGGCAGGAATTTTCCTTCGCCCATCTGCTTCCTCACCAATTTGTTGGCCCTGTTAAAAACCCACCAGACAGGTGGGAGTTCAGGCAGTGCTAACACTGTGGGAGCAGGCACATCTGGAGGGGTGAGAGGAACAATCTGACAGCTGAAGTGTGTAGCCCATGGCCCAAGTACAGGTGCTAGGGCTCGAGCAGGCAGTGTGGCTTCTGACACATGTTCAGCCCAGCGACATTTCACATTGGATTAAACCTGACTCTTCTACTTCCTTTTAGGATTGAATCCAGCGACCTCCCCTTGCTGGCAGCTGTAGCGAGCACTCACTCTCCATACGTTGCCCAGATCCTACTTTAAAATGCCAGAGGCCACAGACTTTGACTTTTTGCTTCTCTGGAAACAAAGTGGAAGACAACTTGTACTGGCTTCTTTCTCTTTGCAGCAAGTAAAACAAACTGCTTGTTGAGCTGCAGCACCTCCAAATATGACTGCATGGTGTGCAAACAGTTGGAGACTTCTCCTCTCCCACTTGGCCACTTATAAAAAATGATAAAGAAAGGAAAAAGGAAAACTGAGTAAGCCCAAGATTTCCGCCACAGAAAAGTGGAGATTTTAGCAAAGCTGAAGAGATGCATTTTTTAGCAATTTCTGCCACAATGGCTGGCTGTGACTTAACACTGGGAAATGGAGGAAGAACTGCTCTGAGAAATACGTGATACCATCACCCCTTACAAAACTGAAAAAGAGAGCAGCTGCCTTCAGCCAGGCTTCAGCTGATGAGGATCACGTTAATAACAGTCAGCTACAGAATTTATTTATGATCTTTCTCCTGGGAAGAGGAAAAGTGGGAGACAGAGGGCGATGGAAAACAGAGGCCAACAGATAAACTAGCAATGGAGTTTCTTGGCTGGATGCTGTAACCAGTATTAAATGTTTATAATGTTTAAATGTTGCTTTATACTAAATGATGCTTTTCTTCCTCAACATAATCAAAATGTTAAAAATAATCTAAAGAGAGCAGTGGCTGAAATCTCCCCGTGGGTTCCCCAGAATATGACAATTACCTCTGATTTTTTATGATCTATAAAATCTTGGACCATCATATTCTTTTTACAGCAGTCAGTCAGCTATTGAAAGAATTAACTAGAAAAAATTATACCAAAGCATTGGGGACAAAAGGAGTAGACTTATTACCCTTAATTGCTCAGGTAACTAATTGATACATTTTTTAAAACTGTTCTACCAAAAAAATGAACATTGATTACACCACAGTGTAGTAATATTCAAATTATTTTTTGAAAAATACACCCTTGCTGCAGATGACTCTAATCCCTTTTCTACTCACTTGTATAATTACCAGCAGGAAATGTTGTTTATTTTATTCTTACCATTTCTCTATTACTCAGCCATCACTGGTTTTGTCGTTGTATATACAATAGCTGTATGAGTAGCTGATGGACCCAACCTGGTGTAAGTAATGTAAATAGACAGTGGGAGATGGATTATGTTTTTGAAGGCTCTACTACCTCAGTTTAACTGGAGACTTCATTCTAGGCTTTGTTTTGCATATTTGTCCTAGCAGCCAATTAATGTTGCTGATTTTTAGCTTCTGTTTTCATCTGTTTGGTTTAGTATATTGAAATTCATGGATTATCCACACAAGTAGGAGACACATATTCACTTGGTTGCTAAACTCTATAAAATTTCTATAAATACATCATTCTGTAATCATCTTTTCAATCGTACAGCATGCCTGCTATTGTTGTTTGCAGAGTTACTTTAAGTACAAATCTATTTTAACCATTTGATAAACTTGAAAACAATAGGAGAGATCCCTGCCCCACCTCTGTATTCTGACAGAACTCTCCTCCCTTCCTTCTCTGGGGCCAGGATTCACCTAGAGTAGTTTTTCAGTACGACTTAAAATCTGTCACCTGAAACTTTGTTCGAGGGAGATCTATGTGTCAAACCCACCCCTCCCTTCCATGTAGGACTGATTCTACGTCAGGAAGTGACCTCAGCATTAATACAGGCAGTATCATTGGAAACTCCTTTGTATATAAAATCTAATGCTGACTGCTGCAGGGGAAAACCTCATGTTTTGATATATGTGATATATATCCTATATATATTATATATAGATATCAGATATATCAATATGTGATCTAGGGATTTGTTTCTCCCATATTTCAAATATCCTTTCCTTGCCACACAATTATATGACATCTGGCTTTTGGAATGAGCACAAAACAGGGGCCCAGTTGTGTAAACACATTTCTAATGAAATATAGGCTTGCACTCAGAACATGAACGTTTAACTCTTTGCTAGGATATATGGTATAGGCAGTAGTTAGGATACCATGTTATGCATAGGCTGGCAGTGGTCACCTGGCGGTGTCTGTGCAGCTGGGGCTGGCAGAGGAGGGTTTCTGCCTGTGCCTGGGAAGGTTCCATAGGTGAGTTCATCCACAGCACGTCCTCAGAAAGCTGGGCAGCTGCACCCTCACCCTGCCATCCCCCAGGACTGTGCTTATAATGATCCTTAGAGGAGAATATTGATCCTCATTTGATCCATTATTGCACGAATTGTTGGGGTCACTTTGAAATGGGTTAGACGCTCCAGAAAGGCCCTTGCATGGCTTTCAATTAGTATTAACATGAGACTAGAAGGAGATCGCTCTTGGGTGGCACCTTCTCTGCTTCCCTCTGCCTAACACCACTTGGTAATGGCGTTAATGATGTGTTCAGTGAGTCCGAGATGGAGCAGCCACAGATGGAGCTTCCTCGTCATCCTCCCACAGAACAGTGCCAGTCCCTCCTGGCATGGCAGCACCCTCTCCGCCTCTCAGCAGTATTGTAGGCAGAACACAGCCAAAACCCTTCCGTGATGGGAAGTTTTCCTGTGAGTTAACTTTTTGGGTACATAAACAATGTGGTACGTATGTCTGTTTGTTAAATAATACAAAAAAATATTTTTACAGGATATAGCATTGACTTTTTAAAATATATCACAATTCTTTTATGTGAATAGAAAACTAATGTTCGATTTCTTCTTTCCACTATTCCCAATCTCCATTTTTAACATGTCTTCTTTTCTGGCTGAAACCTAAGTGTACTAGGCACACAAATTAGCACATTTGATTTTGTTGCAATTGGCAAACACTGGGCTGCTAAGAACAAACAACTGTTTAAAAGAACAGATTTTACACCTTGCATATGTTTCCCTATTAGTTCTTAGAGATGTTTTATGACAATGTTTTGCTTTCTCTAAATTATTTAGGTGGTGGTACTTGTAAAATGCTGAGTAAAATGTACATACTTGTTATCTCTTCTGTTTTTGTATATATTTCCCAAGATGTGCACTTGTATTATAATAACCATTCCCAATTTTAGGGGAAATTTGTGCAATAAATACAGTATGTCAGTTTAGTTCTGGTACCTTTTGTGTCCCTTTTTTGACGTGTGCTCTGAGTCCATGGGTGAGTGAACCATCTCACATTTGACACCTGTCTCCTCTCAGTTGCCAGTTTTGGGGCATTGATTCTGGCACTTGGAAGTGCTGCAGCCATTTATTTTGGGGTCTCGTAAGTAATTAATTGTTTCAGATAGGAATTTGTGATTGAACTTGCTGTCCCTTCAGTTGTGAATGTTATTGGACCCCCAGAAAGCAATAGTGAGATGAGAGGGAGGTCCTGATTGTCTGTACTGATCCTTGACTTTGTGTGAGGTGAACAAACACAAGCAGTAAGCCATTGTCTTCCACTGGTTCATACATTCATTCCTAAAGTGATTTGTGAAGAAGTTTGTCACGCAGGTATTTGCAATTGTGTTTGTCATTGTATTTGTGCCCATCTGCCTGAGTACAATCTCTTTTCTCTCTCTGGGCCACTGTACAGGAATGAAGGTTATTGAGGAGTCTTCATAACGTTTTATTAAATTTAAGTTCAAATTGTGATAACAGTGCTGCCAAGAAAAGGGAAGTAATAATAATACAACAGGAAACGCAATTAGGAAGATGTAGCAGAGTGTACAAATGAGGCTTTAGAGCATCTGGGTTAAGTAAGGTCCTGTGTTCCCAAAGGGTGGAGAAAAGACAAGCAGAAGATGGAAACCTTTGCCCAAAGCAGCTGCATCTTCTACTTTGATAAATGCTACGTGGTTTCCTGCCCTGCTGCCTATCTGCCCCTGGTGCCCTTGCCACATGCGAGGTGCAAGATAGCTGAGGGACAAGCTGAGGTTAGTGTCCCTGAGTCCTGTCTTGCAGTGACCGGCCGCTGGCAGAGAACACTGTGCATCCCACATGCAGCACAGCCAGACAGCACAGGAGCCTTCTAGGATTTCCACTTGCACCTGCCAAGTCCTGTCTTGTAAAAGGATGCCCATGATGGGAGTGTTTGGAAGAATGGAATTTGTCCTCGCAAAAGAATGAAAGCCACAACAACCGACTCTTGGGTGCTTAAACTGGCCCTGTAACGCCACCGTGAGTTTTCCCTCTGCACAGGGATGAATTGCTCTGACTGCCTTCTCTCTTGGCATCCCAAGTAACACTCTATCAATGGCTCAGTGCTTCCTGTGGGTGACTCAACAGAGCAATTAACACAGGATACCTTGCCTTTGTAATACTGATAACACAGGAGGTTATTGCTGGCCTGGTGTACTTGTTCCATGATGGATTTACAAGGCAGAGCCTGCAGTCCCGCAGCAGCACTGAAGGTGTCGAGCAGGCAACTCCAGCAGAATCTGCAGCAGAAGATGCTTGGCTTTCGCTGGGAGCTCTGCTACAGAACACTGGAGATATGCACTGTGCACTGTCACACCTCCTGCTGGGCTTCTTGGGCTGAGTGCACCTGATAGTAGACAGTCATGAGGTGTCCTCCTGATGGGGATGGCAATAGTGGCTGGAGTCATATGTCTGCGTGGGTGTTTGGCAGCAATGATGTGAACAGTAAATTCAGCAGTATAATCACTGCAGCATCTAGAAAATGGTGATGTTAATGCCCAGAATTTATTTCTTTTTAAACTTTCCAGCTAGACTGGCACATAGTACTTGCTAGCCAATATTTTTAATGTATTGTTACTCCTTTTCTGTAATTCCCTTAATTTTCCTGAAACAAAAGTGAAAGCTAATTCACTTAGCTGAGGCAAAGACAGAAAGGAAGCCACAGCCACCTAAGTACCATGGCATCCCTCATTTCCTACATTATTCCCAGGGGTCTGCAGAAGAGGATATGATTATTTTCTGTGGCTTAGAGCAGAGTAAGCATAGGACAACTTCTGGATCCAGGGGTGGGAAGCAGCTCAGTGTGTTGGTTGCCCAAAAGCACAGAGCTCCTAACAGCTCTGCTGAGCTGCTGTTGCTTTCTTCTCTCTTAAACATTTCTTGTTAAAAAATAGTGGCCTTGTAGTTGGAGGTAAAAGTAAGCAGAGAGCCTAGAGATACCCATGTCTTCTGAGTCTCTGCTGCAAGGAACATCTGTTTATGTGCTGCAGCATGCACATTCTGTTCCAGCCATCCCTCATTTATTTTGTCGTACAGGAGCAGTTATGGGCTTTTCACACCACCCCTACAGCCTTCTTGTCTTCCCTCTACAATAAGATCATCTTTGCTGTTGCTACAGGCAGATCTAAACACACTAGCCCTTCAGGTTTTGACAAGTGTTCCTAGTGCTGGCTGGAGATCCTTCTTTAGTGGAAGCAGTGCTTTTCTGTTTTGACTGCCGAAGAACCACAAGTTCAAATCCTATGGGATCTGTCCAGGCTTTTGGAGCAAAACCTGATTCCCCAGCAGCAGTGGCTTTGCTTTGAGAGTCCTCTGGCAGAGGAGCTGGAAGGTAAATTAAGTGTGCCCAATATGCCTGGTAGCTCTCCCAAAGGGGTGGTTAATTTTCCCATTGCTGTGGTCAATAGGAAGGAAGAGACATTGCAGGACAAGGCAGCTCAGCACCGAGGAACAGGAGTGAGAGCACCTGCCCCAGCTGGCATGGAAAGTGCCAACATTGAGTATCCCACGGGGCTGTGGGTCCCCACAGGAACCTGGTGGAAGAGCTGGTGTGAGGGGTCGTGTTGAAGAGGTGCTGTGACTCTCCTTCCACCAAGGGACCACTGCTGGGAGCATTTTCTGCCTCAGCAAAACCTGCTGGTCTGCAAGGCTGGACAGTTGTGTGGCCTCTGGATATAAGCAGCTTCATATGAGCCATCATCTACATGTCACCCACTTGGGTCTTGCTCAGGCTCTCTGCTCTCTGGCAGCTTGTCTTCTGCTGGAAGCACAGTAGCAGGAAGCAGCATGTTACTCCCATGTACTTGTTTATTTTAATTACCAAAAATATTTGTACAGCAGCAGAATTTGATTTCCAAACCTCTGTGTGTTCCAGCTGTTTGTTCCCAGCTAGAGCTTAAGACATCTGCTCTGAGGGTGGGGATCACTGTCTGAGCTTCTGCCTTCAGCTGTGCTCCTGAGAACCAGCTGCAGCAGGGCCCAGAGAGCTCTTAATGCCCGTCACTGGTAGTTATGGTACAAGAAGGTGCAGGAGTAAAGGCAGGTGACAGCAAGTAGCTGGTCATGTGGTTTGGGATCTGAGTGATAAGGAAAAGCTACCTAAAGTACATCAGGAGTGGTTTGTGGTGAGGCACCTGGCAGCAAGAACATCCTGCATGACCTGAGGACATCGTGGTGACATGTGCCCTTCCCCATCAGTGCATGTCAGCTAAACGCCAGCACCTGGGTGCTGCCTCTGCCCGGTCCCTGTTACTCAAAACCTCTGTGGATTGAGCAATGTGCGCGGTAGCCTGTAGCTGTGTGGGCAGGGCAGTTTGTGAACCCGAATCCGGCCCATCGTCACCCGGGCAGTGCCGCGATGTGCTGCGGGCTGAACAACTGACCCAGGTGGTTTGCAGGGCAACCTGGCCACGGGGTTGCTTCCTGCTGGGATTGACTCGGCCCTAGACACTCGCTTTGTTTCAAGGCCAGGCTTCCCCAGAGCTTTATCTCGGAGCCCTGCAGTACATACAGCCAGGCAGCTGTCTGGGTGCTCAGACACCAGCGAGAGAGAGGGACTGGAACTTCGGGGCAGAGCTGTGCTGCCAGGCGGCACGGATGAGCCATCCCGGCCCAGGCAGCAGTCCTTATTGTAACATCTCAAAGGAAGTATTTGGGCCGCAGGCTCGTCCCGGATTTCCAAAGCAGCTAAGGAGATAAGCAGATGCCTTTTTCTTATGACTCAGCTGCTCTCCCTATGCCCCAGCTTTGGCCAGGCCCGTGACTGTAAGAGGAGCACCCAGTTGGAGTGCTGGTGTGGACTTCTGGTATGATTCACCTCTCATTCCACCTTCGTGCTTTCAGTTTGCTGCTGTTTTCCTTAAGGATCTGCAACCCAGCACCTTTAGTAGCAGTTTTTCTGTAGATAAAGCTTCTCAGAAATTAAATTATAGACTAAGAAAAATCTTAAGGAAGAACGAGACAGGGGTGGCAGGATGGAAATGTCCTGCTCTGGCTTATCTTTTTTGCCTTACAAAATCAGAACCTTGTGTGAACGGGAGGGAGCCACTTCCTGTGATGCATGTCACAGGGGAGCATGGGGCCTGGAGAGCTTTGCGGTGCCAGTGGTCAGGGCCATCCCTGGGCCACTGCCTTTTAGCCCATAAAGACATTGTTTAGTTGCTGGTATTTTTTGGTTTGAAGATTTCATCTATCCTGTGCTTTCTAAAATGCTGAGGGAGAGGAACTCTCTCTGACCACCGTGCCTTTGCCTGCTCCCGTTGTTCAGTTTCTAGCACTAACCAGTGTCTGTTGAATCTGGAACTTGCTTTTCCTTCTTTGTTAACTCCTTAGGATGAGCTTGGATTCCACTGGTTGGACAGACCCTGTTTTCTTCTTATGGAAAAGCACTAAAGGGGAATAGGGTGTTGTGCAGATCATGTGCAGCTCTGCTGTGCTGGAGCAATTGCAACCAATGCTGCTCTCATCATTATTTCCTGCATGAGCAGGATGGGCTGAAGTTGCAGCTCTGGGACACATGAATGTGTCACTAGTGGCAGTGCTGGGGCCAGGTGAGACAGCTGAAGGTGGAGGTTGTCCTAGGTTCTTAATGGAAAACAAACGTTTTCCTTAAGTTGCATTGAAAATGAAGGTAGTGTTTTTTATGGAAGTGCACGTAGCTCAGCTGAGGAAGAAGGGTGAGAACATTTTCTTGAGAAATGAGCTTCTTACTTCCCAAAGGCTCATTAATTTAGTTTTCTTGGCTAATCAAATGATTTTCTAGAATATTTTCACTAATGTCAACAAAGGAAAAGTGGTTTATAAACAGCCTGGAGCCAGCAGAGAGCGTACTGGTAAGGGAGCCTGAAGGCAAAGCCCAAGTCTGTGCAGGGGTGACCCCAGCAAGTCTCTTGGCCAGCTCCCAGTGCTGACACAGAGCCACTGGAAGGACGTCTCCTGAGCAAACACCCTCCTTTAGGGCCTTTGGGGTGGCAATGGCAAGAAGTTACTGTGCTACAAAGGTGTCTATAAATAGTGACTTTAGGTCAGAGGGTACCAGTGGGTTTATGTGACTGATTTTTCTGGCAGGCATGCTTTCACTTTGGAGAACTTTAATATGTTGGAAAGATTATGTTCAGCATTTTTTCTATAGCTATTTCTACAATTACTTCAAAATTACAACCATGAGCAATTATAGTTTTCAATAGCTTATTGAGTGCACTGAATCCTAAGAAATTAACTACCACATTTTCAAGGAGTACATTTATTAATAGCAGCTGTAACTAGAAATCTTGTCTAATTTTGATCACTAACAGTGGGTTTAAAAGACATGAAAAAATAAGGGCTTCTGTTTCATGTACAGTTTACCTAAAGGTCTTGATCTCTGTCATTTCACATGGCATTTTTCTGAGGCTGGTTAGGTTGTAAAAGCCATCAGCCTGAAGGAGAATTTATTTTTCAAAATACAACTTAACTCTTCAAACTATTTCTTAAATTATAAGTTAGTGAAAATCAGGCCTTTCTCATGGAAACAGAGTTTTTTAAGAACTGTAGGCTTGAACTGATTTAGTATTACAACCAAGGACTCTGTCTTGGGCTGGTAAGAACGCCCATTGCTCCTGGCAACTGCAGCTCTTCACAGCTGTGAATTCAGACACACATTTTTCAGGAGAAAATAATACTTAATCTAAATACAACTTTTCAGATATTTTGAGGTTGACTTCTCTTCCTTGTCTGTTTTTCCCAGGTTGGCTGGCTGGGAAGCTGCTGACCTTGCTGGATTGCAAGCTCCTACAGCAGCTCATCCTTCCAATGAAGAAATCATGGGCCCTCTTGGAGCCCATGCAGGGTTTGTCCAGTGCAAGTCATTAGTCTCAGAAATATGGGGTGAATTCCCACTTTTTCAGGACGTGAACAACAGAAGCAGGTTTGTCCTGTCCTCTGCTTTTATAACTTACAGACAAAGCATGAAAGCTCATTAGATGTGGTTTGGCTATTTCCCATTAAGGCTGTCAATTAAAGAGGCAGCTGAGCAGTATTGCTGGAACATGTGGTGGTCTCATTATTTCAGCGAGGGAAACACTGCAACAGAACCCTCACCCCCACCCCGCCCCGCCCCTTGCCCATGGTGTTCAAACTAAATGGTTTTAAACGAAAAGAGAGTCAATTTAGGTTAGATACAAGGAAGAAGTTTTCTGCAGTGAGGGGGGTGAGGCTCTGGCACAGGATAGCCAGAAAAGCTGTGTCTACCCCATCCCTGGAATTGTTCAAGGTGAGGCTGGATGGGGCTTTGGTCAAGTGAAAGATGTTCCTGCCCATGGCAGAGGGTTGGAAGAAGATGACCTCTAACAGTTCCTTGTAACCCAAATCATTCTGTTATTCTATTTTTGTATAAGTTATTGACAGCTTCATCTGCTGGACCACCATCACTGCACTTCCAGGTTTGGGGTGTCTCTGACACCTGTCTCCACTCACAATTTTGCCAGACCCCACGACATGGCTTTACTGGTAATTCCTACCCTGGGCCCAAGGTGCTGCAGAGCTCTGCTCTCTCAGTTTCTTACTGCAATACTCTTCTTGCCAATTTTAATTACAGATTCTTTACCATGTATGCCCACATGCTTCTTTAGACCACAACTGGAAAAAACTCTGGGGTGGTTCCTGCTCAGGGTCTCCTTAACTGCAAACCCACAAACTGTTTCCATTTCTCTTGGTATCTTCTTCAAAAGCACAGCACTTTTGTAATACCCTCCTAGCACGAGACCCAATGATAGTTCACAAAGTAGCAACTACTACTGCAATAGTTTATATAAAAGAAAACACTTCTACTGCAAAGGCAATTTTGCCTTGGATAAAGATGGCAATGAAATCCAACTGTTCCAATGCAATGGACTGCCATGGAAAATGTCTGCCACTCTGGAAAAAAAAGTAAATCACGAAAGCAGTTTGAAAAAAGGTAATGAGATATCTGCTGGTACCATCCATGGCTTTTAGCGTGCTGGTATGGCACTGAGAGTATCCCTGACACAGGGAGGGGAGGTAAGGGCACTTGGAGAGCAGCTCCACTCAGCTTTCTAGAAAAGTAAAGGTTGCTGGTCCACTTGTGCAGTCACTTCATATGCATCTATTGAAAATGATATTTCCTTAACAAGATTGTTTTTGGTGTCAGGGTTTTTTGAAGTCAGCGTGCTTGCTATGTGCCAAGCAGGTCACTGCAGGAATTTCATTGTGTATGGAGGCCCTTGACCCTACCAGGGAAACTTCTAGGTTAATGTCCTGGAAGAATCTGCTACAGGCTTGGAGAATGCCTCACTACTTTGAATGAGACAAAAAGGCTTCCCCCATGGTGGTCTGCATCACCATGTTAATCTACTTCAGTTCCTTATAGGTCACTGCCCGTTGCCCTACCCTTGTACCACCCCTATGCCCACAGACCATTGGCCCCTGACACCATACTTGACCTGGGACACTGCATTGTTTTCTGTCTTTTGTCACTGGACTCCTTCAGCGTGACTTTGCAATAAACTTTGCTGGAATTCCATACAGGAGACCCTTCCCGTCTTTCTTTGCTGACCTATCTGTAGTGTGTGTGAGTGTGGATTCAGTGACTGTATGTGCCTGCCCGAGCAGCTTCTGCAGAAGATGCTTTCAGAGAGGTAGCAGCAATCACCATCCATTTCCATGCTACTACAATTGTGTTTCCCTTTTTAATGGAAATTGCAAATACATTTCCAGACACAGCTCTGGAAATATCCCAACAGCAGCCTCCATCACCTCTTCAGTGTTTTGGACTGGGGAATGCTTTCACCCACATGGAGTGAAATGCCTAAGAATCTTAAGAAATTGCAGCTGCCTTAATGTCATCACTGCTATCCTACCTAATAAATATTTTCCTTAAAAAACCCAGTCCTCTCTCTCTGAGGAAGAAGACTACTTCCATGGGGGCAAGCAATCATAGGTAAATTGTATTTGTGTATTTGGGTGACATCTGTTTTATTGGGCGGAGCACTCAGCTGTGCATTCAACAACTTGCATCACCCTCTGATTCATACAATCATCTGACCTTCATCTAACTGCTGCTCTGCTTTTATTTCCTTTTCTCCTTACCAGTTACAGTAAAGGAAGTTCTTCCTGTGCTCCATACACAATGCTTCCTTTTATTCAAGGTTTGGTTGTACTTTTAGCATTTAAAAAAAGAACCAGTACAACCATCTACTGGAAAAGCACAGGATGAAATATCACGTCCCTCTCCCTTCAGGCAAGCTACATGCACTCCAGGAGTTGCTGTACTTTGGACACAGCCTCACCTCCCAGCTGGGAGATGCTGCAGCCCCTCAGAGTGGGATGATGGGGTTTGCAGTAAGAGTTCCTCCTTGTTTGGTGTATGGAAAAGTGAGCAGGTCTTCCAGGAGGAGTCTAACTCTGCTGGCTCTGGTGCTGTACCTTCAGCTCCTGCTCTGCCCCGGTGAGGCCATTCCTCTGAGTACACACTTGTGTCCCTCCCTTGCACCTGAGGAAGGACAGCCATCTCTCTGGATGTCTCAACTTTCAGAAGCATGAAGGTAAAATAGAGTCTGGTGGTCTCTGAGCAGGAGCATCTCAGCTGTCTGAAGCAGGGGAGCTTCTGCTCTCTGTGGCTGAAAGAGGCCACCACAGGCTTTGGGATACTGTTAGGAATCAATAACCCTTGACACAGAACTACTGTATATTACCAAGGGCAGGCTCTCTAGAACGAAGGGAGGAAAACCACACTGAGTGGAAGAGTCATCTGCAGATCTTTCTAAAGTTAAAAATAGTTAGGATTTTGTCTGTAGAAGACAATTTGTCCTGTTATGCTGCTGTCATCATGTGAGCAGGCTGTATGCTTCTGCATTTAAAGACTAAAACTGACATGCTGAAAACAGGAACTTTCTGGAAATTCCTCATGCCTGAGATTTAATGGTTTCAGTGAGTTTCCTGATATCATCTCATCCATATGGTTGTGTTTGGATGGGGGAACTAAATATGTCATTAGTGTGACAGCTACAGCTGGTCTGTAAGCTGCACAGACAAAATCTGCCATAACAGAACCAACTCAATCAGCCTAGAATTAAACAAGTCCGTGGGTAAGACAACGATAGGTTGGATTTGATCTCAAGCCAGGGACCCCAGCCAATCCCATTCAATCTTGAATGCAGACATCTAGTTGGCCAGTGAGCTGGGCGGTGTTGAGACCTCGACCAATCAGGTGTTCAAGTGTGGGAATTTTGAACCCCCTATAAAAGGGGGTGTTCATCAATAACTATGGGCTGTTTCTGCATGACCTTTAGTGTGTTCAGTCGTGTGCTCGTCTCCAAAACTGTGACCAAACATAACAGCTCTGTAGGGTCATTAAAAATCAGATAAGAGATCATAAGGAATCATAAAGGATGCTTGACATCCTGCGAAGACAAATGATAAAAGCAACTGGCCCTGACAGTGAGTGCTTCAAGGCGAGGGAACACAGTTTAAGAGCATGGAGGAGCTGAGCTCTTGCTAACTCATGTCAGCAGGAGTTGTTTATCCCCTCTTTATCAAAAAAATCAGACTGACAGCATTGACATGTGACTAAAACCAGAGGATGATACAGGGAATTTTAGCCTTCAAAACTTTGCAATGACTTCACTAAGCATTCCTGGCTTCCAGGCCTAGACCGGGTCTACTAAACTCTGCAACATTTATTCATAATCAAATTGTAGTTTATACACATGCACAAAACCACAAACACAGAGACCTGTATCTTCCTACAAATGTACCAAATGTCTGCAAACAATGGAAAGCTGATCTGATGCTGACTGAATCACTGTGGTCTAAGGTACAATAGCAAAGCCTGTGGTTGCAAAAAACCTGGATGCCAGCAGCAAGGGAACGCTAAGAAGTGCAAGTCTTCCCCAGTCTTGGTCTTGATTCAAATGCTGTAATATTTCTCATAGAATTTCACAAATAAGTAGCATGTATTTGATTGCATAAAGCAGTGAAATTGCCTGTCAGGCATTTATTCACAGTTTCTTAATCTAGGTGAATGCCAGTTAAGAAAAAGTCTAGACTGTTGGCCTGTTCTTTGGCAGAAGTTTTTCATTATTTTTCTGCATGCTCGGAGCATAACACCATTAACTTAAAAAGGGGGAAAGACTGAAATCCCATTTACTCTAATTTTTATCATATTTAAACTGGCTGCTCTCTGTAGGCATGCCCTGTTCTTTTACCAGCTCAACATTGTTGGCCAAAGTGTTGTCCAGTAACAAATGCCACAGATACACAGAATGGTCACACTGAGTTATGCAAGTGTTTGGCTTTTTGCCTCTGAAAACAGCTACTCAGTAGAAAAATACAAATCCAATTGCATGTTCTCTCTGGGTTATAACAGGTCACAGACACAAAATCCTCACTGTTTGTGAAATCTGCTTGCAGCTTATAGTTGTACAACTTTTAACATCCCCTAAAAATTAATGGTAATAAGATATGTTAAATTCGCAACTGATAACAAATTACTGGTGGAGAATTTTCCATTATGAGACTGCTCTTTCTTTTTGTTACTTAAGTCTTCATCTTTATCTGTGCCCAGCCCATTCTTTTACCCACCTTCCACTTTCTAATGGTTTTTGGCATGTTGTTTCTGATGACAAATGAAGAAAATCCTTCAGTTGAAGCTGTAACCTGATTATGGCAACAAAGAACATGCAAATGGACAAGTCAGCAGACTCTAGATTGCCTAATGTCAGGGCAGGTTTTCCCCTGCCACTGCCATCTTTAATTTTTTCAGGCGTGGACATCTGTATGCTGTTTCTGGATACCTCCAATGTCTAGTGTCTTGGTTTAATTTGAATTTCCCGGCCAATGCACCAAATAATGTCATAGTTTTGATTTGCCAATTTAAATATACTCATTTTTCTGTTGTGAGACAGACCCAGGAGCAAAAGAGGAAGGCAGGCCTAAAACTTAAAAGGGTATAAAAAACTTTATTAACTACACAAAGAAAGAGAAAGCAAATTCAGGATAAGATCTTCAGACCACTCTCTCCTCCCCTCTCCCAACCTTCATAACAACAAAACAAACATACAAAAACTACTTCAGTCAGTTCCCAACTTAAATAGTCCTTTTCAGTTCACTTTGGAGAGATAAGTTTCCTCTTGTCAGGCCATAGGAATTTCTCCACAAGGAGGGGAAAAAACCAGTTCTCTCGTGGCTTCACTTTCACAATTGGCATCCACCCGGGAAAAACTTTGCAAATTGTGAAGCTCCTCCCATCTTCACAGGTTTCCCAAAGCTGTGCTTATGGGCCATGTTAAACTCATGGGGTATTTACTTTTAAGAATGAACTGTTCCAAACCAAAAATTCTCTTCATCTCTCTTTTTCTCTGTTCATGCTTCATCTCCAAAAATAGAGATCCCCTTTTCTCCTCGGGGTGAAGGATTCTCAACAGAGATGCTTTTGATTAACAGTCTATCAAATGGAACACTCCAACCCCCCCATGTCTTTCTCCATGGTTTATAGGAATATTCAGTGCAATATCAGTTCATCTCTACAACTTTACAAAAGGATTTTCAGCCAACCTTCACAGCATCTTCTCATTCTCTTTCCATCTAAAGAAACTTAACTCTTGCTTCACTGACTTTGTATTTTTTCTGTTTTTCCCTTTCATTCAAAGGAAGATTCGAGGTCTGCATGTCTTATCCGAGCACTAAGGAGTTAAAGTTTCACACAGAAGCTGCAGCGGCTGAGCCAGGCCCAGGCCACGCTGGGTAAGGGGCGGCTGAGACCTCAATCCGCCTTTCTGGGGCTTAACTGCAGCACTCACTGCCCATGGCCACCCCTGCTTCCCAGACAGGGGCCCAGCTGCCTCCCCGCCAGGCCGCATGGGCGGCTGGGCAGGCTCGGCTCCTCCAAAGCTGCTCCGAGCCAGCAGCAGGAGCTGGGCCCCTCAGAACGGCGAGCCCGCGGAAGAGGAAACAGGGCTAAGGTCTCATCAACGAGCATTTCCGCCCCACTGGCCATCGGGTCCCTTGATTTGCAAACGGGGCCCAACAGCCTCCCGAGCCCCACCCCCTCCCCCCCCCGCCCCGTGTGGGAGAGCAGCTCGGGCCGGGTCGGTGTTACCTGCTCGGCCAATGGAAATAAAAGAGAGCTTTTCCCCGGGTAACCGCCTTCAAAATATGTTTTCATAGAGCGAACTAGCTTTTTCCAATTGGTTTCTCAGGCTGTCAATAACCAAAGCAGCCTTCAATTGGTCCCATCAACTCACAGAGGAAGTTCTCATAGAGAAAACCTCTCTGAGTCTGTCCTCCCCAGGTGAAACCAGCACGTCTGGACAGGTCTGTATGCTCTTTTGAGTTTTGCCCACAAAATGCCGAGGCTGGAGTCAGATATCTGTAGCTTGTGTGTAGTAAAAATAAAGTGACAAGAGGCACCCCAAAAAATGGATACAAGAGCCTGTTTCAGGCAGAGCTGTTCCATGGCAGAGTATGTAGGAAGCCACCAACTCGGGGCTTGGAGCAAAGCAGCTGGGGTTTAGATGTTATTTTGTAACTATTTTGAATGTTTTTTTCAGTTCTTATTCTGTTTCGTCAGACACTGTTGATAATATTATACACTACACCATGCCTGAGGCAGTTTGGATGCTCCAGTGATCTGGCAGGAGTCCTTTCTTTCCTCATCCCACTCACTCACATTCATCAGGGCTTGGTAACTCCATCAGGGTGGTGGCAGGCCCTGGACGGACCCTTTCAAATCACTCAGCAGTGGCAAGGGAGAGGAATATCCTTCTTCGTACTTACTGTTTCCCATATGGACAAGGAAGAGAAATGGGAACGATGAGAACATACATGGCAGTGTCATGGGACAGCCAGTGTTCTTTCAACACAAAGAGCTTTCACTGTCCTTACTGGCAATTTCGAAGAGTGCATCACAGAAACCTTAGTAAACAAATAGCAAATAACCCAGTTCACTGTTTCCTTTTCAGATTGTTCCTGACTTGGAAACCAGGATTCCATAAGCACTCACCAAAGATTATGTGACACAAAGGTCAGGGTGACGTTCCCAACATACTGTGCATCCTCAAGCATAACATATTTGTTACTTCAGAATTTCCACCCATCCTCCATGAAGACTTTCCTGTGGACACCCCACAAATTGCCCTCAGCTGAGAGATCTGTCCTTCAACTGGGACTAAGACTTAGGAAATTGTTACTGCTTCCAGCTGAGCCATGGCTCAGGCTGCTCTTGGGACCAGCTGGGGCTTGTCATTCCCTCTCTTTGCATCTTAATATAATCTTAAAATCTTTCAATCTTAAGGCTCACTGAATTCCCAGTCCATTCACACCAGCACTCAGCACATTAGAGACCATCATAGATCCGTGAGAGTGAACATGAAAAGCAAAGAAAAATTGCCACTGAAGGTAAAATGTAAGTAGAGAAAGTTCTATCTCCACATTTAGAAGGTCAGACTCCCCATTTGTTTCCATATTGTTGATAAAGGCTGAAAAAATAAGTGTTTGATTGTCACAAGGAGATCTGCAATTCCTTATGTGTACATGGCTTCTACTCTTCAGGAAAAGTCTATATATGGAATGAAAGCCCTTCAGGAAAAATCTGTTCTAGATTTTTTTTAGAAGGAAAGCTGCGTTAGTCTTGAGTTAAAGAGAAGAAAGATGGAGGTTTAGTTTTAAAAACCTACATGTTAAACTAACATTATTATAACACAGCAGAAAGATAATGATCTCACAGTTATGTTTCTTCTTTTCTACTTTTACCATTATCCTTTGAACTGGAAATATGCACAATGGGGAATTTTGCTTTGGAAGGAGCAGAATTAGCACTACAATACTCGGACCATTTCATTCTTGCTCTTGATTTTGCAAAAATAATTTGGTATTTCACTTCTAATTTCAGAAATGGAAATTTTGAGCTGTAAAATGCTGTTATAGCCAAGAGATCAATGCTCTTACGTAGCTACCTAAGGAGTATTGTGCCATTTGCAAAAATGTAACTTTCCTGCAAAAGGTAAGCTCTCAAATGATCCCTTTGCCTCCTCAGTTTTTCAGGAAGTTCATCATCAGAATAAATATATATGGTAAAACTGTCTGAAGAGGTTCTTCCCATTGGGTGTCCCAGAATATTTTGTTTTACTCTACTCAGGCAGAGAATTCATTTGTGTATCGTCCTTGTGGTATGTTAACCACATACTTAGCTAGTAATTGTTGCATGAATGTCCAAAGGGAATTTTTTTTCCAAAGCTAAGAAATTAAAACCAGTAGCCTAACAGCTGGATTGGAGAATGAGAGGAAGGAAATTGCAAGGCTGTAATAGAACTCACAGGACACTAAATACATAGACTGCATAAAAATGAAAGTTAAAAATATTTCAGTGCATGATGATTATGAATCTTTCCCAGTGGGAGAGGTGAGGAAGTTGAGTTTTACCCTGGGATGTGCACATGGTGGTAAAAGGTGTTACATTAAAAGACATCTTTGGGAGTGTCAGTGAAGCAGAACAATTGATGGAACATACTGGGAGGAGAAGATGTACTCCATAACTCAGCTGGTCTTCCCAAGTTCACAGATGCTTGAAACAGAAACATTTAATCTCCTGAGACTGAAACTCATCCGTATTAATAGCAAAGCACCTCTGATTCTTACATGATACAGATACTGCTAGTTTTCAATTAAAAAACTTTGCAGTAACTGATGATGCTTTACCTCTGCAGGGATACAATCCAGATAAAGGAGAAGCAAATTTTCCCCTCTGCATGGACAATAGGCGTCCTGCTTGGCCACATCCCTTAATCCCAGCCCCAAAATTACTGACTTGTGAAAGCCTTATAATTGTGTTTAACTATGTCAGCTTTACCATGTGGAGACGTTGGCTGTAACACCAGTAAGCAATGAAGATCATGACGCTTGTTTCCATTGTTCTCCTGATATCTAGGAAAATAAACCCTATGGCTGAAATAGCTCCTGAAATAATTGCAGCTATTAGAGCCATTACCTACTCAAATTCAGGTACTTTTGGAGTGAGGGAAGTCTTGTTTCATGGGTCAGTTGAGCCAAGCAATTAAACTGGAATGGCGGCTTTGGTTCCTATGGAATACTTCTGGCTCCCTCATTGCTTTGGTGCCTGGCTGTAGGCTGGTGTTCAGTACGGGAATTTGTGTGTGAAAGAAAAAGGAATTTTTAGGCTACTAACTTTATTCCCATGGTGAGTATCCACATGTATGTTATGTTCGTTGTAGGAATGCTGAACAGATGGAATAGGTGGTAAAATGAGTTCCCTTCTAAAAACCAATAATAGGGCTTAAATTATTTCAGATCCATGAGAACTGTGACTGTGCAGATTTCACCAAAGCTGGAGTTTTCTTGCTAGCTGTTTGTTAATTTTTTTTCCAGCCATCTGCACCTGGGGAGTATTGACTAATTTTTTACATGATCTTTAAATATAAACTGAGCTGGTAAAGTTCTTGATTTGCTATTACATCTCTGATTAAAAAAAAAAAAAAAGGAAAAAATTAGAGAAAAAAAAGAATTTCCTAATAAAGAAGGATTTATGCTTCAGTTATTTTCTTCTTTTCTTCTCCTTAGTTACTCAGGAGGACTTTTTCTCTATATCTTTTCCATTTGGTTACTGGCAGGGAATCTCTGAAGATTCCCATACCACTGGAAACAATATTTTATGTACTTAAGTTCAAAGAGGATAACATGTTCTGCCAAATAACTAGTACAAACTTCTGACCTTTCGAACAACAAAAGACATGATGTTTGGAAATCTTACATTTACAATGAAATTTCAAACAGAAGGGGTAAACAAAAAGAAAGAAAATGAGTTTTGATAGACTTGATGATTCTGAAACCTGTGTCTTTCCCGTCAGTTTTGGGGGCATCTCGTACTCTCTGTTGTGCATGCAGTGTAATCACTGTGATGTTAAGGGTAGCTGCTCTTTAGATCCCAGCTGTTCATCTCATGGTTGTTGTGCCTGCAGTGATACCAGGCACAGCATAAGAATAGTCTACACTGGAGGAAATGTCCTCAGTTTTGTTTTGTAAGAAAACAGTAGAAATATTATAAAACAATGTGGAAGGGACAATCAAATCCTTGAGCATGTCAGGAAAATTAATCCACAAACACCAGAGGTTTATGTCCAAAAAGGAGGCAGAGGAGTCCTTTTTGCTTTATTCGAATAAAGAGAGAGGCCATGGGACATTCCCCTGGGATCTCTGAAATTTTTGGAGGACGCAGCCTCCTTTTTATCCTATTTTCCGACCGCATTTCCCTCTCTTTTCCCATTGGCTGAGGTACTTGAGAGGCACAGACTTCCCGGAACGCCTGATACCTGAAATTCCTCTCTAATGTATATCCTTCCCTTTTAATTTTTAATTCTTATAGAATTCATAGTTTTCCCCCGTTGCTTCTTTAATCTTTCGATATTCAATTTCATTTATTAACAGCCCTACAGTTTGTAAAGGCAAATATCTTTTTCCATTCATCAATCAGTAGAATCCATCCCATTGTTTATTTTATCTCTCAGTGCTAGTCTTATCTACAGGCAGATCCACAGCTCATTTGTAAAGACAAATTCGACATTCCTCTCAAGCACAACAGAGGTAATTGTTTCATAAAGAGCAAGTGGTAAAGAGAACGGGAAGGGGTAGCTGGAGAAAGGGCAGGAACAAAAACACCCTTGGTTATTAGGAAGGAAAGAGGAAAAAAGCAAAAGGCTACACACAACACAAGTTGTGTGCTTGTAAAGCATTGATCTCATGAATTTACACAATCGGACTTGTAATAGGAAGGAAAATCTTGAGATGCGCGTTTGGTATGTGGCTGTTTCCTGTTGTCCCCGAGCGGCCGTCAGGACCAGTAATACAGAGCTTGAAAGAAGTTTGTGAAGCCCCACAGGATCCCCGAGCTGCGGTAGCACCTTCCTTGTATTTAATGCCGAGCTCTCCATTCAGCGAGTCCGGGCGGGGGAGCGGGACCGTACCCGATCGGGCGCTGCGAGGCCTCACTGGGGACCGCTAGAATGGGGCTACTCCTCCAGAAGAGACCTAAGCCAAAGGCCTGGAGAAGCTCAGGAATCACGAAGGTCAAAATTCTATGAACTGTAGTGTGAAGAAAAGTGGGAATGCAAGCAAACTCGTGGGGAGCGGAGCTATGACACCATGCCTGCTGTTATGGCTGCTCACGGACACTCTGATCCCAAGTGATGCAGAAAATGCTTTATTTAGGATGTAGATTACTGAAAAAAAACCACCTTTTGTCGAGTGTACAGGCAGCACAAAAGTAACTTTCACGAGAAACTCGAGGCCTCCTGAGGGACCGGAAGCGGCATCCCCGCAATGCGCACGCGCCCGGCCCTTTCCAACCCTCGCGAGCCTTCGCCCCGTACCGCCCGCCGGCTCCGCCCCCTGCGCACCCCGCAGTGCGCGGGGGCGGTGCTCGCCACAGCCCCGCCCGCTCCCCCTCCGTCCCGCCCCTCGCTCTTGCTGATTCTATGGGTTAAAGCGCCCGCTCTCGCGCTTTTCCATACCGGGGGATGCTCAGTGGGTGGCCGGGGCGAGGGCTTCGGGCGCGGGTGGCGACTCTCGCCGTCTTCAGGGGAGACGCGGGCTTGTACCCTCCCGTGGGGTTTCCCTCCGGACCCTGTGGCCCCGCGCCGCGGAACAACTCGCCCGTCCGCATCGCTTTGTGCAGACGCGGAGGGCGGAGCCGCGGGGGCCGAGCGCGCGGGGAGTCCCGCTCGGGCCGGTAACTTCACACACGGAGCGATCGCGCCGCGATGGGGAGAGGCACTGGCCACCCCGGGAACACGCCGGGAGCTGCCGCCAGCCGCCCCGAGTTCCGCCGCCGCCGCTGAGCCCGAGGCGCCCCGAGCGCCGCCCGCCTGGTGAGCAGCCAGCCCGGCGGCGGGCACCGCGCCCGGTCCCGCTCCCGCCCCGGCCTCCCCCGGTCCGCTCCCTGCCCGGGCCCCGGTGCAGGGAACGTTTCGGAGTGCGTCTCCGGTGGGCCCGGAAGGCGGTGGAGCCCGGGTAGGAGCCCCGGCGAGCCGCGCCGGTGTGATCGCGGCGCGGCCCGCGGCAGTGCCCTGCCAGCTGCTCCCGAGGCGCCGCGGGGCGGGGGGGCGGAGGGCTGGAGGATGAGCGCCCCGGTGGAGCCCAGGATCAAACAGGCGCTGCGTAAGAAGCCCGCGGAGCGTACTCCGGAGGTAAGGCGTCTCCGGCTCCTTCCCAGTTGGTCTTTTTATTTACTTTCTCAGTTTTCCTTTGCGTACATCCGTATTCCGACAGTGCAGGGTCCGCGGTATGCACACAGACCGGGCTGGCGCACAAACTTCTGTCTGGAGCTCGGTTATTTATTTGTTTCTCTCCAAAGTTGGCCTTCTCAGGATCAGCAATGGTTTAAACGCCCAGTAACACGCTGGGTAGAGGCACAAGGTGCTTCATGAAGTACTTCGAGCCAGCTGTTGGAAGAAGAGCTACAAGAAGTAGATCACCGAAAAATAAAATGATGCATATTTCAGTGATGCAAAACTTATGGGAAAACTTAGGGAGCTGAAAGGCTGTACGGTGATGCAGATTTAAACAAAACTAAACTAGTTGTGCTGCCCAGACTTCATAAAGATGTTTCTGCAGTGAGTGGGAGGGTAGAAATGTGTGAGGCTGGTAAGCTACAATAAAACGCATTTTCCAATTAATTGTCTTCTCTGTCCCTTCCCCACAAGATAGTCTGTAATCAATCAGCCATGTATTTTGGGGAATAGTAATGTCGTGGAGCGTTAAGTTAGTAATGAAATAGGTTTGATATCGTTTTTATTTGTGGAAGGTCTGATTGAAGTGTGTTTGCTTACTTGCCCTTTGTCTTCCTTTATTTGTTTCCCTTGCTGTGATTTTTTTTCCTTATGTGCTCAAGAATTAGTGCTATGAAGTGATACACTCTTGAGTTTTCTCCTTGGAGACTGGGAAACATCTGTTCTCCCTTGGTACTTCATGGAGAGCAGAATGTCCTGTCTGGTCTTCCTTATAAGTTAATTATGGAAGGGCTACTTAGAGAGCTGCTCAGAAGCTGGTCCGGAGCTCATTCTACCAAGATAGAGTCCCTACTTCCCTTTCAAGTCGGCCGAGTGAGTGAAGTACAGATGTTCAGTCCCACTGTTTACTTGCTTGGGATATCCGGCACATTACTCCTTGTATCCCTCAATTAATGATGAGGCAGTCTCAGTATCCATTCTTTATTACTTACTTTTAGCACTCCCCTCTTGCTTCACACCTTTCTTTCTCTTCTGCTGGAGTCTTCAGTTAGCAAAATTCCTTTGCTAATGTGGCTTGCAGTGTTGGGCAACTGGGTTCATCACAGAAGTGTCATTTATGAGTTGGCATTCTGTGCTGGCTTGTCATGGGTTGGACTTTAGGGAACAGGTAATCTGGCCTGGCCCAGAACCTTGCTCACCACTGCTCCTGCTTGCTGTACCAACCTCCATGGATGTGTAGGGCTTTTTTCTTTTTTTTAAGCATCCCAAATTTTTCCCCCAGCAGCTGTCATGGAATTCTTTATGATTGTCACCTGGTTTTGGCTAAAACGACTGTAAAATAATTATTTTGCTTAACCTTGTAGTGTTAAATCAGATATCACAGTGATTGACTGCTTGTGGGTTTGTGTGCATTTGTGTAGGTTTCCATTGAGAGTTGTGTGCAGGTTTGAATTTGCCAAGGTATCTTAATTGTGGGAAAAAAAATCTAATCTTTGCTAATCTAAGTATATAGTACTTCTAAAATGATTTTAAAAATATGAATTCCCTTGTTGTTTTGGCAGGCTAATTTTAGAGGCACAGTGAAACTTCTTGTGAATAAAGTTAAACATGTACTTAATAATTGGAGAGATTGGGTCCTCGGTTCTTCCTCCCGGTTGCTGAATGGATAATTACAGTCAAATTACTTTTGTTTTCTTAGGATACTTTTATTTACATAAATTTAGAAAGAAAAGCTTTTCCCTGATTTGATAGCAGGGTGTACCTGAGGGTCGTCTGTATCTGTGCTATCTGCTCAGGTACAAAGCATGGAATCCCCTGTCATAGTCACACTGACACATTTTCTAAACATCTGCTCCAGGATGTGAGGACAAATGGATATAGGGTGGTAAGTGAACTGGAGAAAACAGTTGAAGTTGTTTATTCATTTATTTATTCTCAACATCCTGACTTGTCCTCTCTCCTCTGTAGGCTGCAAGACTAGGGACAGGGAAGCTGAGACCTGTTTAGTGCAGCCATTAGGATCAGACCCAAATTTCGGGTGTTCCTGCACAGGATGAATGATCTGGTGACTCCTGTCTTGAAGTATCCAGTTATACACAGACAAAACTATGGCTTCATTTCTCCCCTCCTACTCTGGTGGGAAGGTATCATCAGTTCCGCCCACACGAAATCAGCTGCTCGTGCACTTTGACTGCATTTCTGTAAAGGAACCCCCTCAACTTCCCCAAGCCATGACTGATATTTTGTAAGCCAAATCTGCTCGTCTACAAGAGTTTAAATCTCTTTCAGTCTCTTTCTGCCCCCATCACTCTTTCTGATCCTGCAGTTTATATGAGCAATTTACCTGTCTATTTATTACAAATTACAGGGTTGGAGCTGTGCTGATCAGTAGCATGGTCTGGTGCTTTGTTCCTGTCATCTGTGCAGCCTCTGGAAAAGTACAGATAAACACTCCACATGCCAGATTTTGCTTGCAAGTAGTACAGTTATCCATATGATTTTGATTGTAGGTCTTTTTCTTGACAAACTGTTTTAATTTCTAAGAACTACAGTACTAAGATATTAGAAAAATTATAATGATTTTGAAGTTTTTCTCACTGTAAAAGTTTTAGTTCTTGATACTACAGATATTTTTGTTTGGAAAAATCTGTGTTAGGGCAAGTTTTCAGTGTTGTGGTAACATTCCAATGTTTGCTAATTGTTAAAGTGTATAAGTTAGGCATATTAGACATGTACACACTTGATTTTTTTTTTTTAGTTGTTGTTGCTCAGATACTTCATGTGTTACAGTCTTCAGTTTATTGTGCCAGAGGGAATTATTTTGATGCATTTGTAGGGATTGTAGCAAGAATTTAATTATGCGTACATTTTTATGTCATTGCTGTTGTGTTACTCTGTTTAGAATCTTTTTTGGAACTACTGAAGGTTGGCAAATGTTTTGGTCCCTTTCCTCTCCTTTGGTGCATCATTGGAGATGCATATTGTTCATATATGATGCAAGTGACTTCTCATGTGGAAAGAGTTCCAGAATATTTCCTAGTGGCCTGATGCCCGTGTATGTAGCAGGTACTGCTCTAGGATTTGAATGAGTCCCATTTAGTCAAATGTCTGCCTTGCTGGTTCCCTGATGGCCTGTGACCTGTACTGACACTGAAAATAAATCTGTGTACCTTTCTCTCAGTTAAGGCCTGAAAGTGCAAAATTTGTGATACTTATCTCAGATATTAGTTTTGATAACGGGTAATAACAAATCATCCCTTCTTTCTTGTCAGAGGGAGGAAACTCTAGCAGTAGTTGGATACTTAATCAGTTAAAAAAAAAATCATCCCTATACTTAAACTATAGGATTTCATACACTTGTTTAGTATTCTTAATATCTGCGTTTTTCTCCCTGGGTTATGCAGATGTCTGTGTGTGGTGGTAGATCTGTGGTTGTTTATACATGCAGATCCTCCAGTTTTTGCTTGGGAATATGTGATTTACTGTGCAGTGTTTTAGTTGTGCCTTGTCACAGGTGGCGGTATTAAATTAGTAACTTGGGAATATTTTAATAGGAGAAAATCTTTAGTTCAAAGCAGTAGGAGGGAAGGATGAATGCTTATGCCACCATATGTATGCTCTCATCAAAGATTTAAATTTTTTTGAGGCCAAAATTCCTTATCAGATCCATACAAAGGCTCTGATGTTGGTCTTCAGGGGAGTTGTTCATGCTGCCGCAGATGACTCAGTGGTTGATAGGGCCCAACAGCAAATGATTGTGCTCCTTTTTCTTTGTCTTTCCTTCTCCTCCCTTCCCGTGAGCATGCTCTCTTCCATTATAATGGAAACTTTTTCCCGATGTAGTATCTTTTTAGTTCTTCATAACTTTATTCTACACAGTGTTTACTTTTGTGGTTCAGAAAGCTTTGCTTTTATTTGACTTCAAAGAGTTGGAGGTTTTTTATACTCTGAGCTCTTGTATTTTTTTAACTTGGCCTTCTTACAATAATTCTTGATTAATGTTAATTTGACTTCATTTGGTAATAGTAATTCCTTCTTGTCTTCCTGTGCCCTTTTTATTAATACAGTGGAAAGAGGAAAAAACATTGTTTGCAGAATTGTGTAATGACAGTGTCTGCTGTTTGGAGTGTGTATGTGATGCTTCTTGATGGCTTAGATATAGAGAAATAGATCTGCTTGAATGTAAATCATGCACAAGAAGAACATTGATAGGTATTATGAAATAGCTGTAATGAATAAAATAAATTATTGCTGACAGCATAACAAAGGCACTCTTGTACTGTGGTACAGCTGAGCCAAGCAGAGGAGAACATCTGCTTCTTGTTTCCAGAAATAACTGGTATTTTGAATGGATTTTTTCATCCTTTTAATAATTTTCTGTAGATTCAGTAGGTGAAAGGGGATTAACCATTGTAGAAATCTATTGTTTCTAGAATCTGAGGTGAGCTTTTAGGAATGTAACTGTGCCATGGCTGTTGGTTTTGGATAGCCATTGAAAGCAATTAGAATTGTGAAGTCACCACAGAAGTGGAGATGCTTGCAGTTATTGTAAAGTCAAAAGAAATTTGTGTTAAATGAAGTTGCGGATGCTGGTTTCTATGTAATAAAAACACCTTACTGTTACTATATGGGCCTCTAAAGCAGAGACAGAGGAGTGATGGACACCTGACTCCTGCCATAATTTTCTACTACCTAACCTCTGTCTTTCACTTTGATTCCAAATTTTTGGTGATCTGTTCTTTTATAGGTAATACTTTGTAGGACTTTGTCCTGCATTTAATGGTTCTGGAGCTCAAACTGATAATGAGCACCAACCAGCTGTTGCAAAATTGAGATAGTTCTGTGTCTTTCTGCTTTGGTATCTTTGCCAAATAACCTCCTGAAACCTTGATCAAAGATGCATTGACTAGTGCTACATGACTTTCATCCCTCACCATGCAGAGACTTGGGCTGATGCTGGCATGTGACTGTGCTGGAAAGCTGGAAAAGACCTTTAAAGTGGAAAAATTAGTTATCACTGGTGATAACCAAAGTGATAGGAACATGTACTGACGTGCCTGCAATTCACTGCTAATGAATTCCTTCCTAGGTCCTTGTGTGCCCTATGCAGATTGTCTTTCTGCATTCATAGGGCAGCAATTATATTTTACAGTTAGAAAAACATCAGACTTTATAATATGAATAATTTACGAGTCGTTCTGTGAAGGCAACAGCTATAGTTTGCAGAAAAATTGTTTAATGGACAAAAATATCGAGTAACTGCAACATTAGAGAAGGACTTGAGAGTGCATGCATTTTATTGACACCATATTCCATCAGCATCTTGCTAGGACTAGGAACGATCTAGATTTGTGTCGTTTTCTTAATTAGGTTAGTCTCTTTAAATAAAATGTGTTGTAAAGCTTTTTTATAGCCACCTACTAAAACCAAAGTTCAGAATAAAGGTATATGGGGAGTGGCACATTGAGTATCATGGTGCTGGCTGACAGCTCTTATTGAGTCTTATTCACAGGCAGACTGCACTTTGTGTTAATGAAGTTGAAATTCTTACTACTTTTAATAAAACATCATAAACTTTCTCTCTTCCTCCTGTGCTTCCCTGCCACATAGCTTTCAGTTGAAGGTGAAACAAAGCCACATTTTTTTCCCCAGCTGCTCATTAAATTAATGTATTTAAGCTCATGGTAAATACAGCACTGACAATCCTGGAGGATTGTCCAACAAGCCTCAAGGCTTTGGGAAAACGGCGTCTCTTCAGCTGCCAGCTTGATGAGTTAGGAAGTTTTTAGTGCTTAGATTTTCCTCTATTTTGTCTTGTGCTTTAGGTAGGTAGTTGTCTCTTACTTTGTTTCTTAACACAGTGTAGTGTCATGCGTCTTCATCTCAATGAGACCTGTGGTTTTCTTGTAATAAAAAAAGCTGAGCATGCAAACTCTTGTATTACTATTTCAGTAGCTGCTTGATAACTCATTTTCATAAAGTTTGTGTATGTACCTTGTTTTCTGAGGTGATAATGAGTGATGTTCTTTGACAGATATATTTTATATTTTATTCCAAAAGTTCAGATAAATACCAGTTGGTGCATGTTGGCAGTAGTTGTTCAGTCTTCCTAAACATCCCTGGGAAACCAGTGCAGGTAAAATGTGGTGTTCCCCTCCCCAAGACTGGGTGGGGTCAAATCTCTTCCCTGAATAATTGAAATTAATATCAATTAGCATCTTTAATCTGTGACTGATCACACGATTGACATTGAATTCACAAAGTCTTGCTTAAAAATCGGTAGGTTTTGGTAATTTTATGTTTTCATTGCCATGTGGACACAGTTCCGTGCTTGTAGCATACAGACGAATTCTTGGCCAGAGGTACTCAACAACCTGGCATATATCAGTATCCAAATAATTCAGATTATCATTACTTGGAACCTTAAGTACAACACACTTTCTGAAGCTGAAATCAGCTCTAAATTAGTTGAACGTGAAAAATAAAATCCATCTGTTGTTTCAAATGAATCAAAATACAATACTGGAACATTTACCAGTTTTAACAAACATTAATATGTGTAAATATTCAGGTATATGGACCTCATTATCTGTCTTAGGAATGTTTTTTGCCTATTTTTGAATATTTTTCTGAGTTTGTTGTTGTTGTGCTTTCATCAGCAAGCCTGAAGATGTTGTTCATATTAATCTTTGGGTTATTTATGTCTCAGACACAAGTAAGAATATGTTAAGCCTTGGATAAGGTACCTTGTTCACAGAGGAGGGATGTGGTTTGGCTGTTCTGCAGCTATTGTCTGGTTGGTATACCTGCAAGGAAACTTTGCCTGTAATTCTCAGAAGTAAATATTTTTGCCAGCTTTCTTAACAGTAATACCTGTTGACGTCAGTCAATAGACATTTGTAGTTCCAATGAAATATATCCGGTTTCAGGGTACTCTTTTTGCTTCGACTACTTTTACTGGTTTTACTGAAGTGACTATTAACAAACTGATTTTTTTTTAATTTAAAACGTTTAACAAAGTTGCCTTGTTCAAAATTATTGTTACATTAAACAAGTGGAGAAAATTAGCATGAATGCTTTGGGATGGGTGAGTTTTTTTATTTTTAGAGTCTCTGTCCATATTAACCTGTTTTGTGGGTAAGGATGTTGAGCATTGTTCTGGAAAGGCAAATCTGGGCAGGAGTGAAAGGATTTAAACAAACCGTGATGGAGACAGGGAAACATTTTGATGTTTAAGTTGCCTTGGAGAAGGTGTATATAATTTGTTATTTATTTTTGGAAGATCATTGTCAACCACAGTTGTTCAAAAAAAAAAAAAGGAAGTCAAAATCAAACCCACAAAATGCCAAAGAAAGTAAACTTTTAATAAAAACTCTGAGAAGTAAATTAGACCGAACATTCATTGTTTATCACCTAGTGTAGGTGGAACATGCATACAGTTGTTCCGTCTAAGAGCTGTGACTTTGTGGTATCTAATCTCCTGGCAGTTCAGGGATGATCTGGGCTTCTTCATTGGTTAAATGAGTACTTGGTACTTCCATTATTGCAATGTAAAGTCATGGACATTGCTCCTGTAAGTGTCCCTGTAATTGGCTTGGAGCAGTGTTAAATCTGGTTGGGGTCATGTTGGTTTCTGAAATACCTTCTTTATAGGTCTGTGAAGGGTCCTTGGGACTGTGCTGCTGCTGCTTTCCCTGGTATGGGCACACCCTGGGGTTTTTGTTTTTAGTGGTCACTCGGAGGGAACTGTGTCTCTAAGCTGAACGTCTTGGCACTCTCTGGGAGGCATATTGACAGGCTTTAGCCTCTCGTTGTGCTGATACTGATACCTTGTATAGTGGAGTCTCTCATCTCTTTGTCACAGAATCACAGAATGGTTTGGACTGAAAGGAGTCCTAAAGACCATCCTTTTTCAGCCCTCTGCCATGGGCAGGGACACCTTTCACTATACCAGGTTGCTCCAAGCCCTGTCCAACCTGGCCTTGAACACTTCTAGAGAGATGGGGCATCCATGTTCCAGTGCCTCACCTTGTAAGAGCAGAAGTGTACAGATGTTTTGTGTCTGTGACAAGTGATGCTGTTTGGTTCTCTGTATGGAATTGGAAGGATTAGTCTAAGTTAACTGTGCTGGCCCTTTATTCCCACGTTTCACTCTGCTATTGGGCCATGACTAATGAAAATTCCTTCATCCAGTGTAAAGTCTGCTTGCCAGAACACGGATGTATTAAAGAGATGATGAAATTACAGTAACCTTGTGGACAATAGCTTATGTGTATTGGCATTGTTTGCAGAAAGTTGAGGGTTTGTGTGTAGTGAGTCACCGAGTTATAGATGACAAGGTAAAAAGCTGTTCAACCATTCTTGTTTGTCTCCTGCATGTAATTTCCAATTCTGACTCATTGAAATGAAGCAGTGAGCAGGAATGTGGTTCTGTTATGGGATACAAGTGAGTGGATATCTTAAAGCACTGGCTTAGCTTTTTCAAACATGAGGTGCACTTCTCCCAGTGCTAGTCCAGTTTACATGAAGAAATGTGAGTGCAGTTGGGTCTAGCTGAGAAAGAGCTACAAGTTAACCTTGGGGAGCTTGAGGAATTGTATTAGAATTAAAAAAACATCCTGCATTGAAAGGGATCCACAAAGGATCATTGAATCCAGTTCCTGTCCTTGCACATGACCACCTGAAGAATGAGTGGGACTGATGAACACAGCTGGTGGCTTCCAGTATTTCTTGTGTCTAAGTCTTGGTGGAATTGTTGAATCTGAACATCTTACATATGTGTAATGGTTATGCAGTATCTATTATGTGTATTTGCACGAAAAGGTGAGAGGCTATTGCCTAGTCTAACTTGCCTCTGGAGGTTGGAAGCAAGGCCACAGCAAAAGTGGCAACAAAATATTTTGGCTTTGTAATTTATGTGGTAGTATCTCTTGCTTTCTATGACTGGTCTGTGTACCTGTTTCTGAGGGTGCCTGCTGCGCACCTTGTGAATATAATTTTTAAATATATTTTCTCCAAGATTTATGTACGGTAAGAATTTTAAAAGAAATTATATTCTAAGGCACTCTTAAATGTATGACTCTTGTCTGAGAGGAAAGAAGATGATCGTGATCTCTGTGTGTTGGTGGTTCTGCAGAGCAAGATAGGTTGGAAGGTGCTTACAGGAATTCTCCTGTCAGACCTGGGGGAGGAACTTTCCCTGATCAGTGGCAGACGTCAGCTTCTTCCCTCTCGGGGAGTGGTCTTCAGCCTAAAGGAAATGCTCTTGAATACTTTTACAAGAATCCTAGAATCGTTAAGGTTTGAAAAGGCCTCCAATATCAAGTCCAGCTGTCAACCCAGCACTACCACCATGTTCACCATTAATCCTTGTCATTAAGGGTCTTATCCACACGTTTTTTTTTTTAACCCTTCCAGGGATGGTGACTCTTCAACCACCCTGAGTAGTCTGTTCCAATGCTTGACAGCCCTTTCCATGAAAATTTTTTCCTAATATCCAAGCTAACTGTCCTCTGGTGCAGCTTCCTAATCTGCCTGTGAAGTTATTCTCAAAGCACAAAGTCTTCAAATCACCATCCTTTTCCCTTCATCTTCTTCAGGAAGTTTGATGTCTGATACTGATGCTGTTTTGTATCTGCCTTGGGATGTTTGCTGTGCAGCCCCTGTTCAAGCTTTCGGGGGATGTTAGGATGTCCTGAGAGGACTGCACATCCTTTCTGTTCTTTTTATTTATATTTTGTTCCAATGAGGTCTTTAGAAGGTTCACTCACTGTTCTGGGGTTTTCTGGACTGGTGATACAGTTGTCAACAAGGCTTTTGTGTTGGAGAGGTGATTGTAAAACAAACTCATTGTTTTCACTATGTTGTTCGGAGCATTCTAGAAATGTACACATATGGTATTTAGAGATATTTTTCAAGCTATTTGCCATAGTAACTGTAACTAAAAACCAGAGATCACAGCAGCTTGTTTCATTACAATCTTCATATTAAATGCAGGATTTCGGGCTCAGCAGATGTCATTGTGCAGACTAGCTCATACATTAGTATTGATCAGATATTTCAAGGCCTAATTCTCTAAACTGTGGTGGTAGGGTGGTGGTAAATTGTAGGGGGCTGAAAAACTACTCAAATTTCTGGCCATTGCTGTCACAGAAGACACTTAGTGCTCCAGAGCAGCTGTGGGAACCTTGCGAGCCACAGCTGGTGCCAGCAGGCAGGTGATGCCTGCAGTGTTTCTTCTGTGTTCCCCAGCTTAAAAACACGGGAAGCTGGGGGCAGGTAATTTCATACCTGTAACTTTCCAAGATAAGATTGGTTTGGTTCTTTCCAGAACGTAATATGATTTCTGCTTCATAAAAATCTTGTTAAAAGAGCAAGTGGAGTTAGTTTGTATTAGGGTGACTGTTCCCAGCAATCTTCCAAGGACCATGTGACATGTTATTGCTCCAAGATTACTTTTCCTGTCCTTGCTTCTACTGTTCCTGAAAAACCGTTTTTTTCACTTCAGTCACAGCTGTGACAGCCCTGAGAGTAAAACCAGAAGTTATGGTGAAGTCTTGGAATTTTTTATTGGACTTTTTTCCTTTAGTATATACTTTTCCCGGGAAGTGAGGTCATGCACTTAGTTTTGTCTGTGGAGTGATAATTTAACTAAAAGTTTTCACTTATGAGTTAAAGCTTAAATATGTAATACAATATTTTTCTACCAACATATTTCTTGTTGTAGTATCCGAATTTAAAAAACTTACTTCAGGGACTGGTTAGGTAGTGGAGGTGTGTTTTACAATGCTTAATCTGACCTAGAATATAAGCCTAATGCCTTGTTACTGACCTTGCAATAGGAACTTCTTGGAGATACTAGAGTAGTGAAAAAGGGCCAGAAAAGGGTGTGGAAAGAGGTAGGAGAGAAGTGCAAGTATACTTCGCATTCAGAAAAGCTGCCAAATGGAAAAAGACCACATTTCTTTTCTGCTTTTGTTCTCCAAAAATGCAAAGGGTGGGGGATAATCAGTCAAGATGTGTAGGTGTTAAATTCCTCATAGAAACAGTATTAAAGCTGCAAAACACTGTAGTAAATAAAAAGGTTACTATAAAAAAATGATTTTCAAAAGAAATTCTCTTCAGGTAGTATACCCAAACTTATTTTATATAAGCTTCAGAGAAGAGTTTTTTTGTAATGTTTATTTTAACAAAACTGTTTCCTTGTGTCATGTTGTGTAAGGAAAGCTGGATATCTGTCTACAGTGAAAATAAATAGCACGAGAGTAGCAGCTTTACGGAACTTGTACGAATGTCTGCTGTGAGAGGAAACTGAGGTGCCTATGCCCAGATTTTGCCCACTTGTGGGCAGCCCTGCTTCTGAGGAGCGGAAGGGGGGAAGCCAAACACCTCTCAGCAGCTGTCTGACATCCCTGCTATGCTGCTGAGTGATCACACACTGCTGTTGTTTACTCTATGGCTCTAATAACCCTGGTGTGCAATGGCTGATGCTCCCATCCCAAGTGTAAAAAGCTGGTAGTCTTCAAATGGAAACAAGTCCCTTGGCATTAAAAGGTGACTTTTGGTGGTCTTCTCCCTGGAAAAGAAGCTGCACGCTTCTCAGGACCATTCCAGATGGACTTCCAGTTTGCAGGGAAGTACAAAACTTTGCCAGGCATGTGCAAAAATGAGTTTTCCTTGAGAAGTATGTTGAGATTAGCTTGATAAAATCTGTTCGGAGCTCTGTTGTCCTTCTTGGTAAGAGGCCTGATATTGGGTAAAAGAACTCTGCCCATGTTGGTATTGCCAGACAAGTTGTTTTTGAAACTTGGAGGTCTTGTTTCAATGGCTTCAGGCTTAAAAAAAAGAGGGTTTTCCTTGGTACTGTGGTACACCCTTCTTCCTCTTGAGCATTTCAATGCAGTATTTTGGAAATACTCTAAGTTCAGGGAAACATGCACAAATTAGCTTTCTGCATCTGGTTTCTCAAGGTTCCTTAGCTCTGCTAATTATTGATTAGCTTTCAGCATGTCAAGAGTGTAGCAAATTCTTCACAAATAGAACAAAAATAACTGCCTGAAGGGATTCTCTCTTTGTAATCTTTTTGTGCCTACTTAGAGCACTGACATTTAAGCAGTCCATCCTTCAAAGACTGATCGTTAATGAGCCTCAAATGATGATCTTATTGGTCTGGTGGGAAGGAATTCTTGTGGTGATGTGTTGCATTGCAGGGACATACAGTTTGGCCTTTTTGCCCAATCTGAATTCCTATATAGAGTTCCAGAGCTGTTGTAATATTGTAAGTGAAATGTAATTCACTTTGCCAGTTTGTGTTTGAAGGAGCTGAGGAGGGAGGTCTGTCATTGTAAACCATATCATGGGTTTAGTGTTGAAAGGTGATGGTACTTTTTTGTTGCACTTTCATTTTGGGAGCTTTATGATGCTCTTGTCACAAAGGGTTGTGCATGCCAATGGGCACTAGATACTGTGGGGAGGTTATTGTACTTAAATCTGATTTACTTGATTCTGCATTTTCAGGGTTCTTTGTAACATGTCCAGCCTCCAGTAGGCTGCGTTGATTTGTCTGACTAAAATTTTCTTTCTGACTGTTGCAGAAGAAGTTTCTGTTCCTGTTTCCCATTTGAAGTAGGAAGGAAACCAGCAGTCTTACATCAGACTGCTAACCTTCTGTCAAACGTATTTACTGCTTCCCTTGTGTTGGATAGGAAGACTTCCCTCAGCAAACTCCTCTATAGGTGCCATTATAGGTGACTTGTAAGATGCTTGTCAACGTCGTCTTGTTCTGGTTCTTCCAAGCTGACATGCAATTGGTACAGAGATTAAAGGGTGTAATCCAGCTGGTGTGATCATTTGAAAAGATCTCTTATCCTCCATATCTGGCCCACCATTTCAGCCCGATTCCTGAGCCATTGGGGTGCATTTCCTTGTGAAGTCCACAGCTCAAGAAAAGAACTTTTTTCTGTTTTGTTTCCTCTCTTTAAGTAGAAGGCAATTATGGAATATAGCAGACCTGTAGATAACAGGTGCTTCATAACCTATCAGAGCTGAGTACAACCATGTTTTTAAGAAAAACGGAGCATTTCCCTTTAGCTTAGTTTGGGTGTCTCAAATGCAGCAAATATGGCTCTGTAAAATCTGGAGTAATCGACTTCAATGTTTAGTATGGCAAATAGTAATGTTGCTTTGATTTTTCCCAAGATCTAGTTTGACTCTAGTAGAATGTTTTTTTTAAATGTCTTTTTATATGAATTATAATTCCATAGCTTTCACAGTTGTGAATGCTAATGTAGTGAAGTGAGAAGCCTTAGATAACAGGTCTTCCATTCCTTCCAACACTTGGTTGGACTGAGTGTACTTGGTAAGTACTGCAGTGGACCAGCTGCTTGAGTGAGTGGCTGAGGCGCTAAATGCACAGCTTTTCAAGAAAACATACAACAGAGATGTCTTAATTTTCAGTGTAATTGTGTAAAATGTCAGAGTTGCATTACTGGATCCTTCTGTTTCTCCAGCACTTGGGGATACTGCAGTCTAGAGTGTGTGTTCTCTGTGACTGTAGTCACAGACATGACTGTCCAGAGATCGTGGTGGTGTAGTATTTATTGCAACACTCTGATGCTGTGTCCAGACATTGCCTTTCATCATCCGGTGTGGATGCTCTATTTTAATGTGAGCCGGTGAGTCAAAAATTGGAATATTAAAGGAAGGCATTGCATTGCTCTTTGTTAATCCAACTTTGCTCAGATAAGTTTAGTATTAGCTGTGTGTTTGGTTTTTTTTTTTTTCCATCTTCAGTAAATAATGGCACTCTTGCTCTCTTAAAACAGAAGTTTCTCTTTTAGGTGAGACTCTTGATTTGTTTAAAAGTGAGTTTGTTGTACCTCCATAGAGGCTGTGGTTGGCTAACACTTGAAGAGCAAGAAGTTGGAGGAATCTCTGGTGTGGTGCATTACAGACTGTGTTGACCATGGTTTGGAATGAGAAAGGTGGTAGAATTAGCTTGTTTTAATTTTATAGTCAAAGCTAATTGTAACCCCTGAAGTTTTTGGTCTGCCTAACAATTGAATGGCTCATTGGAGGTTTCCATATCATTTCATATACTACAACCCAGCTGAAGGAGCCCATGTTATCAATTAGTACCTGTATGATTTAGCATGGAGGTGGAGAAGACAGTTCCTTGGCATCTTGTCTGTAGTTTTGTGGATGTTAGTCATGAAGTTTGTTGCACTTTGTGAAGCTGGGTACTTAATGGGTAAGCTGCAGGACTTGGAGCTGGAAATTCCTGACTAACAATACTGTCTTATGCTGCTTGCTCCTCTTAATGTTGAAGTTGTTAATTTCCTTACTTACAGTTATTCACTTTGTAATACTATGCATCAGTAATCAATGTAAAGACTAAAGAAGTGTATAGGTATCTGTACCTCTGACATTGATTTGATTTCAAACTTGAAACCTGCTAATCTAGCTAAATGAATATGTGTATACATGTATATATAACTCCTCAGTTTGGATCTGTAAGCTTCTTTGTGGTTTATGGCACAGGTATTGCTGAGAAATACAGAAGTAGATAAAGTGGCAGAGCATCAGTTCCTAGAGTTCTGCTGTGGTGGTTTATATTCAAATGTTGCAGTGAGGTAAATCTAGCTAATTTCTTTGCTATGAGCAAAGATACAAAGTGCTACTACTGCTTAATCTTTTTTTTTTAATATAAATATAATAATATATAATATAAATAAATAAAACTTATAAATGTTTGCCACTGTATGCATACAATGAACACAGGTACATTAACCTTTCTCAACATGTGAGAGGATATTGCAGTAGTTGAGACATTAGTAAAGTTTGTGGGAATCTATATTCAGTTGATTTAGACTCTCTAAGAAATACTGCCTCCTATACATTGCAGTAACTTTCTTGGATTGCTCTATTTGCTAGTGCCTGGGTATCCTAATACCAGGATGCAGAAGGAATTACTGGTGAACATATTATTGCTGTTGACTACAAGAATTCCTTCATAGTCCATAATGACATTATTATGGGAATTAAGTAGCTGAAGGTTGATTTTTCTTTTTTTCTTCAGTGGCTTTATAGAAAAAGACTAGTAGAGCATTACATTTGTGTGATATTTTATTCTCAGTTATAATCTCATAATTTTCTTCCTGTTTTTCTGATGCACCAAAACATTTTTAGGCAGTTAATAGTGCTTTATTCCTCTCCCTGACCTGGATACTGAGTGGATGATTTAAATTACAATATTGATAAAGATCTCATTTTGTCTGCACTGTTATTTATTTAGCAGGACTTAATTTCCAGACAGCCATGATCTTTGCTTGCTTGAATTCACAAAGAAGTTAAGAAATTACACACAGAAAAATCATAAATGTGCCATTAGAAAAATAACAGTATTCTTATCCATGTGTATAAAATTCTGACAATCAATGTGATGGAAAAAAAGCTACAGTGAAATGCTGTTATTGTGTCTGTCAGTCCTTCTCTGTGTGAGATACCTGATGAGCTGTAATATGGGAACTCAGTTATGACATTTGCTTGCTGCAAAGGTACATTGGGCAAAACACAATTAAAACATTGACATTGGAATGTTTATATGTTAAATAAGAACAAGCAGTTGCTAGTCCAAGAGAGAGGAAAGAGAACAAGAACTAGAGCATTTTCTGCAGTAAGAGCAAAGTCATGTTTAAATAACAGCTCAGATGCCTGAGCTGCACTCAGCCTCACTCCCAAGTTGTCATGATGGATAAGCATAGAACTGACCTTTGGATTTCATCTACCTCCTCTCTCCTCGTCCCCAGGCTTCTGTACCAAATTTCTTATTTAATAAGGATGTACCTTTTTTTTTTTTCTTTTTCCTAAATGTTTCAGTGTTCTGGCCTTTCCTACCATAATTACTTCTTTTCTTAAAAAGAAATTTCAGATGTTGACACTTTCCTCTGAAAAGAGCAGGGAGTTTCTTTGTGAATCAGAGGAGCTGATGTTTTTGGAGTTATGACCAAAAGGTTTTAACTGAAACATTGCTGTTTGATGGATGCTTGTCCTCTGGAAAGGACATACGTAGTTCTGACAAGTGGTCGGTAGCTTGACTAACAGAGTGTTGACTGAACTGAAAGCCACCCATTTTTTGGGTGGATTTTTGGCAATTCTTCAAGAGCCGGGGTTAGGAGGCTGATTTTACGATCTTTGTATTATTTAAAAATGTTTGATATAAAATCTTGCTCTTTGATAGGGGCTAATTTTGTATATTCTGTGCTTCCTATCCTGTTGAACTTCTGGGACACAGGGGTTTTGAGGCAGCATGCCTTTCTATTCTCGACATAAGTCTGAAAGTTATTTTAAAATTAAGTAATGTATGTCTGGGAAATTTATGGTAGTGTTTTAGTTGAGTGCGCTTTTTCATAGCTGTACTTTTATTCTTAACTGTAAAAAGGGCTGAACGGTGCTTCCGATACTCAAAACTCTCTCTCCTGCTTTGAAGCAGTGACATCTGTTGTTCTGTCTCTCCAGTTTAGGGCCCTCTGCAAAATCAGCTTTTCCAAAGGAAGTTTCTTTCTCTGGCCGAGTCAGAGTTCCAAAAACACGGGCTCTGTGATGAAACAGCAGTAAAAATAATAGAAAATTTCCTTTCCCTCATTCCTTTAAATGTTTTTATTTCTATGAAATTCCTATATCAACATAATCCAGGGTTCTGAGGTGGAATGTGTTTTACCTGGATTGGGTGTGGGGAGTGATTGGTGAGTGGAGAAACTTTTTGTTTTATTTTCATGTGGAAAGACTTCAGTTCTTTTATTTTGCTTTTAGGAGTATGCCACTGAATTGAGGTATTTTCAGTCCATCAGAAAGCTGTAATAGTGGCTCTCAAGTCTCTGTATTTAAAGATCTGGCTTTTCCAAATTTTCTTAAGGACAGTTTGATTCCTAGGAGCACAAGTCTGTGCCTGTAGCCATGCGCATGTTATAATGAAATATTAGAAAATAATATATAAGGAAACTATGTGCCTCATTGAGGGACTTCTTACTTTTTCACAAAAAAATAAGATAAAAATCCAAGTGTGCAAATGATACTTCTTACTATCTGCAAAAATAAGAGAGAGATTTTAATTTTCTGTTAATGGCTGTACTGTTATTAACAGATGCTGTCAATGGGAATTGCTTCCAGTGTGTACAAGAGTGAAATTAAGTCTATCTTAATCTCTTTTCTCCTATATAAAGGTACTATAATAACTAGACTGATATGTCCTCGTTTGAAAAAAACAGTATCTGTCATTTCTATAGGTAAATGGGAAGTTAAGAGTTTAGGGAGGAGTGCTCTATCATAGTCACGATATGATCCATAGTTGTCTGATGCTCCAGGAGTTTGGGGGCATCCGAAAGACCATAAATCAAAGAATTCAAATTCTTGGTCATTTGAAGCTGTTCAGCTTCTTTATGTGCCATTTTTTCTGAATAGTGGAATATAGCTCTGAAGTAGTTGAACCAGTTTATTGTATACAAATGTTACTGTGTACAGTCTCAGTCAATGACATAAGATCATGCAGGAGTTTGTTGTTATGTTTATGGAAAAGTTCTTTAATTAGGCTTTTTGAATTAGTGGTGTTTCCTACATGGAATGATGCAGCTTCATTCCTTAGGAGTACTGCTTAAACTGTCGTTCTCTGCAAGGTACTTTAATATCTTTCATTCATAACATTTTAATTTGTCTGACTGACTAATCTATCCTTTCTTTTCCCTAATAATGTCTCAGTGCTTGTATTTAATTTTTATTTTTAAGTGGCCTCCAGCTAAATAGGAAGCTACTTTAGAGGGAATTGTTACTTTAAGTGAAGAGCCCTGAGCTTACATTGTATTGCATCCCTTGCATTTTTATTGAAGTCCAATGTCTATGCCACTGAACAAGGACAGTAAATAAGTTAAGATGGAGGAGTTGCTTTCCAGTTCGTCTCATCATCTTCTTTTTAGTTTAGGAGCTGTATACTCTGTTACACGTCTTTAAGTGTATTTTTCTGCTCCTCCCACATGTTTTGGGGGCTTCTTGAACCAGCATACCTAAAATTGGTGAATGTGCTCTGTAGATACCTGAATGTGTAAAATACGGATCAGAGAACTACAGCATGTTTCTGTGTTTTTGTTTATAGTATTACACTATCAGGAAAAATTTGGGAGTACTATTTTTAAATTGGCCTTAAACAGAAATTCCAGCCTTCGATAAAGCAACAGGAAGGGAAGCAGTGAAAACCGTGCTGAGTAACATTTCCTCTCTTCTTCTACACCCCACTCCCCCCATCCCAAGGGTGACAGTCTTTATTGAGCCTAACAGGATTCCTAATAAAAGCTGCATTCAATCTGTATAAGGAACCTGCTGAATCACTGAGAAGCAAATAATGGCATCGGGCTGGAGGGAGCCTCCCAGTTACAGCTTACACAGCTTGTGCTCTGCTCCAAGAATTAGCTCTGTTTGCTTTACTGAAATCTAGGCACTTTAAATAACAACTTTAATACAGAGAAATTCAGACACTGTCCAAGAGGCTATTAAAATCCTTGTCCTGATACCAAATGAGTGCTTGATTCCACAGGAGTTTGTTTCCAGCGTTGTTTCTGCTCAGAGCACTGAAAAGGGGGAAGAAGCTAAGCAGCATGCAAACAGGAAGGTACCTTTCAACCATTCAGCTTCCTTCCCTGGAGGATTTTGTACGATGGTTTTTTTGAATGCCATTGGAATTTGGGAGGCTGTTGCCATATGGTTTAACTGTTGGTAGGAATGTATGTCTACTTCTTTTAAAGTATAGTCTCCGTAATATGGCTGGATCTTTAGAAAATGCTAATACTTTGTTTGCTCTGAATGAAACATATAAAAATGCATCTTGCTTAACTGCCTTAGCTCAGAAAAGGAATGCATGCAAAATCCCATCAGTCTTCCTTCGTGTTTTTGTAGAAGCAGGTTGTTTTGTGTAACCCAGGGAATACTGGGTAACTCGGGGAGCCTTGAGTGAGCCAAGCATATGTTCTTGCAACAGGAATTTAATGTGTATGGGATGGATTGAGAGACAGGTTTTGTGCAGCTCTTTGGGACAGGTTTGCATGTGAGAGCCATCTGTCTGGAACTTGCTGACACAGCTGGTTTTACGTGCAGCTTTGAAGTGCTGGTGCTCTGGTGCAGGTTTCTGCTCTTTTCTCACTCCCTGAGCAAAACTCTGGACTGACTGAATAATACTTGCCGTCTGCTTTCTTTGGGACCCCTTGTTTCAGGTTCAGAGTGGATTTAGGGTATCTGTGAAGCCCAGGCTTGTTGGAATTTGGGAGCATCCCTGAGTCCTGGCCCTGCTGCAGCGAGCAGCTGTCCCACGGCTAGTGCCGGTGGACTGGGACTGGATGCAGCTGTTCCGGAGCTGGGCTGACTCTGCCTACTGGCATGGACATAACATGACAGGAAGTGCTAAAAGGAGTCTGTGAGGATTTATTGCTTCCTCAGCATCCCTAATACCTGATTGCAATTGCTGAGGTTGTCTCTGTGTGAGATTAATCAGAATTTGCAACTATGAGGTAATTTCAGAACAATTTATTTTCCTTAGAAATAGACCAGATTTCCTGTTTAGCGTTTAATAATAGTAATAGTAATAATATGTTACTGGAACACCTGGCTGCCGTCACATAAAGTGAAGCATTTTTTTTTTTTTGTGTTTTTGAGGGGCAAAGTTGCTTTTGATACAGTCATTCCATCCTTGTTTCAGAGCTGTTTTTGTTTTTTTTCCCCCCCCCCCGCTGCTTTTACCCCCTTTTAATACCACTGGAGGATTTGTCTTGGACTTTGTTGTGGACTTAAAGCATCTGGATGCAACTCATGTGCTCATGTATTACAGTTATGCTGGCTGGAGTTGTTGAGAAGCTTTGTGATCAGAACTCCATGTTCGAGACCACTGTTGTTCCACTGGAGCCTTAATTCCAAGCTTTGTAAAGATACTCCTTGGATTAAAGGCCAGAGATTGGGTGAGAAGAGGGTGAAGCAAAAGGAAGTGATACCTACTTGCAAATTTTTCTTATCATTGGTGTTGTTGCACTGTGGTGCTTGTTCAGAAGCATCCAGATCTTGGTCATATTTTAAAAAGATGCCAATAGTGAAACATAAGGGTGACAGCCACTTCCTCAGCAATTTTGAGTTTGGATTATATTTTCCTGATGATTTTTCTGGCTGACTGTACTTACTTCTTTATTTTACAAGGTTACATCTTAACAATTAAGAAACTAATATTTCACCATCCTTGCAGAAAAAAAAAAAAAAAAGAAATAGGAGCAAATTATTTTCAAAGAAATATTTTGGAATAAATGGGTGATGGTGGTAGTTAGCTGGTGGCTTTACTTTTGTGTAGTGAGTTTTTAGTTGATGCTTCTTTTGTTTTGTCCTTTATGATATCTCTGAGAGATCTGGCAGGGAAAATGAGAAGTGGTCTGGATATTCAGGTGGCTCACTTCAAACTTTATTGGGATGAGGATGCTACCATAAAAGAATATATATTTATATGACATGATATTGTTACTAAAATCTCTGTGTTTTTTATACCACCTTTGGTTTAGCAGCTGGTTAAGCTCTTTGCTGGAAGAATATGTGTGCTGGAGATGATAAAAACCAGTGCTGAAAGAAGCTGAGGCTGCTGGTGACCACGCTTTTGTGATAACAGCATCATCCACAGAACCATCCCTTGGTTTCTGCACTGCTGCTGAAGCACATGCTATTTTATACAGTGTATTCTGTCATGGGAAGAATTTGAAGACACAGATGTCCTCTGCTTTTTTTTTAAACACATCTGCTGTGAGAACTGGAGGCAAAGAATGATCTGTCCTGTACAGCCTTTTATAGGATCACTGTAGTTGCAGTGTTCATGTTTCTTCTCTATGGTGTAGAAAATCTCCTTTCTAATAGGATTAACAACTGCCTGATTACTCTTTGCCCAGTTTCCCACCTTTTCTTGGGTTGCTGGAACTGCAGTTTTAGCTAGTTGGATAGATAATGTGAGTTACTTTCTCTGTAAATAACCTTAGTCAAGGTTGTTTTCTGTCAAAGATTGAAGAATCTGTTGTGGGTGTAGCATTTGCAGATAGATCCTGTGCTGCAGTTTCAGCTATTGTTTCAGCTGATGAATAGCTCTGAAGATTTTTGCAAAATAAAATCATACTGACCTTGTTCTCTCTTCTGAGCATGTGGAGAAATTATATTTCATCAATAGTTGTGTCTTGGTTAGATTTTGATGGAAAAAAGTAAGTAAAGAGATTATAAAGAAGGATATGGAAAGGGGATGTAAAATTCCAGCAAATGTTTTGTGTTTTGCTGATATCATGCTGAATGTTGCCCTTTGGTATCATTTTTCATAGTGAGTATTGAAAAGTATTTGTGAAAATTATCTCTTCTCTTTGTACTGAGGTTGTGTGGTTGTCCGCTGTTTATAACTGCTGCGGTGAAATAAATCTGTTTATAAAAACAAAACTGAAAATCATATAGAAACTGTTGTAAACTTTGAGTTAGAAAAATAAATGCTTTCAGCTCTTTCCCCCTCAGTTGGAGGGGGATTTTTGGAAGTGCAGTGCAGCTGGACTTCAGCCTCTTTACACGAGGTAGCCACAGCCCCTGCCCATGTCTAGCCACCCTCAGATTAACTGATGTTCCTTGCCAGCAAAAATACAGAATGAGATGTAAATATAGTATGTCAAATGTAATTTCAGTGCTATTTTAAGCACTTAGTCTGAAATGAGTTGGAAGTATTGAAGAAAACTTCACAAGCTATGACTGATAGGTAATTTAAATTGTATTGGAAAAAACTGGGATATATGCACTACATGTACTATACCCTCCTGTGTTAGAATATGAAGTGGCATGTGAGGGAGAGGAGGAATTCTACCTGGTTGTATCTATTTAAGCAAGCGAAAAAGGTTTTTTTCACCGAGGCATGGAAAACACATTGGATGGGTACATTTGAGGTACTGGCAGTAAGACGCACCTTGCAGCCCTTCCCAGGAGACTGCTGAGTTAGTTCTTTTGCTCAGCGGCACCCAGAATCACCTTCTCTGCATGATAGGAGAGGGCCTTGCTTCAAAAGTCAGGTATTTTTGAGGAAAGTGTTAGTTCCTGATTTAAAATTCCCTATAGAAACTGCTGTGTTAGTAGCCAGTGTGTTTGGCTTGTTGATGCGTCACCTGGCTGGGTAGTGAATTACGTTTATCATGTAGCTTATTACATTTATTAACATTAGAGCAGTACTGTTGGGCAGTGTTAAGTTAAATGCCTTCTGCTGGGTGAGGGAATAGGAACCTTTGCCTTCCCTTTGCTGTGTTCTCTGCTGCTCCTCATCTCGACAGATGAGGTTGGAGTTGGGGGATGCTTTCCAGACATGCGTCCCTTTAAGCAAATGTTTATATCTTTAATTTACCAACTGTTTGTTCATCAGGCTCCTCAGTGGATCAGTACAGCAGTCCTGTGTGCTGCAGGTGGAGTGCAGGAGTCAGTTTAGGCTGAGTGAACTTGTAAAGGGGCTGAATTCTGGGAAGTTGTAGAGAATTTACAAGTCAGGATGTGGTCATTTTTCATATGCAGAAGTTAAAAGCTTTGTGATTGAAAGGGGAACATAGGCTCTGTTCTGCTTACAGTTTTCTGTAACTCATAACCACTGAACTGCTTATCTAAAACATTTTCGAGATGTTCTGTTACATCTTAGTCGCAGTTATGTAAAAAAGTACTGAAAAATGTAGGAAAACCTATATAGACATAATGAGTTAAGAAGACTTTAAAAATTCAGCTTTAGTTTTAAACAAATACAGATTCTCTTGTGGCTACCCAACTTTTACTGGAGTTGTGAGTATCCTTTTGGCCTGGGAGAGTCAGATATTATTCACTACTTTGCCACTGCATGATCTGACTATACAGTTGCTGCATTTGTGTGTAATGCTTTCAGGTGGAGAAGTTGAGGTAGTTCCCTGCTCAGAAACAGGGAAAGCTCAGTAATGGAGCTGTTGGTTATCTGAAATGACCCTTTGGCTGCCAGGTGCCCACCTCTGATAGGCTGTGGTTTGTTTGGAGTCCATCCATAGCTAGTGCTCCTGGATGGTTTCACTAATTAAATCATGTTTGTGGCAGTTTTGGAGGACTAAAATGAGATTGGACTGTGTGAAATTAGTGCTTTGTAAATGTGCTACAAGTTCAGGCCTTCTGTTTAATTTTCATGGGATTTGGTAATGACATAAAAACCAAAATCAGAGTTTTATTTGTTTTACATGGTCTGCAATTAGGTCTGACCTTTCATTTGGTACAGTGGTCCATATAAGTTATATTGCTAAACACGGCCTATGAAGCCAAAGAACTTTTCTGAAGTAAATCCATTGTAAATTCTGAGGCCAGCATTCATATTGATTTATCTTACATAAACACTGGATAAATAAATCCAGCATTTGAAAATTCGGAACATACCTTCTAAGACCAAGCTGGAGAGACTGCCCTGTGGTGTATAATGATTTTGTTTTGTGTGTATTTGACCCTTAATAGCCCACATATTCAGGACAGTAAATTAAGGGATGAATAGCCCTAGCGAGATGTTCACTGCCATGTGGTATGCACCATCAGATATTTTTGTGATTGAAGAGGATTCTGTCTGCTGAGAAGTTTAAACAGCCATCTCCTAATTACAGCTTCTATGTAAAGTTCAGTTTATAAAGCAAAATCATCTTCCATGTTTTAATATTTTTATTTCTGTGGTTGCTGGTGGATGACACTGAGGTCACTGCTGTGATGCTGACTAGTGGTAGTAGGAGTGAGAGGACTCTAAAGCTTTGTTATTCAAAGAGTATTTTGGAGTACTTTTTGATGTTCCCTCCAGACATGGACTGGGCTGAGCAAGAGAGGCAGTAGGATGGTGTAGTTTGTAGTGGGCCTACAAACTATGTATTAGGTGGACATGGAAGAGTTTTTTTCTCTCTAAATATCACCCCTTTGCAATTTAAAGGTAGTCTGGTGGTTCTCTGCACCCTATATAGTGGCTTAGGTTTTCACTGGTTTTGAAAAATTCCTTCTTAAAGGGATCTTAGAAGGTTTCAGCAATTTTTGACCTTGGGTAAATCAGCCTGCTCTATTTGTCTTATTCTATGTGTTGCTTGCTGCTCTATTCATTCACATAAATAATATTTTCAGAGATATATTTAACAATTTCTTTTTTTCAGGTCAGTGTTTATGCATCAGTTGCGCTTCACTCTTTTCACTTCCACAGCTCAAGTGTAGACAGAGTTCTTCAAGTCTATGTGTATTCTGACCTATCTGTTAATCTGAGTTTTGTATAATTCTGTGTAATTTACTGCAGAATCTGAAAAGTAGCACTGAATGGATAGATGTGAATGAGATTGCTTATGTTTGGTTTGTTTTTTTTCCTTTCTCTTTCTTTTTAGGACTTGAATACTATCTATTCTTTCCTTCATGGACTGGACATACTATCACATTTCAGGGAACATCAGCTAAGGTGAAGTACTCTGCAGTTTGTTTTTTTTTTAGCATACTTACATCTATGACATTTTTGTGGAAATAAGCAGGGCTTTTGTCTGCCTGCAATTTAAGGTGGCTGAGCATTGGCTAAATCCATTGCTGAGTTAAGTCACTGCAATAATGTGGCAAAGAATCTAAACTAATTAGCTCTTCTAAGAAGGAAGGCAGAGCTTTACTTCCATTTGCCTACAAAGGACTAGACAGTGCCCTGTCTTAACTCCAGATTACAAAATAGTTTTCGTGCTTCAGACATTCAAATAGTCTTATAAAGTGGAAGGCCAACAAAGCACAGAAAGTGCTTTGGAATTAGTTTAGTTCCTTCAGTTCTGTTGCTATGGTAATTCGATAATGAAGAACACCATAATAATTTGAATTTTCCTGTTAAGCACATCTTTTGTTTAGAACAAAAAAATAGTTGAATTTGGGGTCTTAGAGCCTGAAGGTGATTCTACTGACATGTGATGATTAATGGCTTATGATCTTTGGGGATTAAAATTGAATTTAAACTTCTCTTCCTCTTCCCTCAGAATAATGTCATCAAGTGCCCGCTATGAGAGGTACAAGGGCAACCAAGTTCTCTTTTGGTGAGTACATAGCACTTGTTGGAATTCTTCAGCAGAAACATGATCAAAACTAATGTTTTGCATGTTGGTATATGTAATTTGCTTTTCAGTCATTGTCAATAATTGGTTAAAAGCTTTGGCAGAGGTGGTTTTAGCAGTAGTGCAGTGTTGATGTTTGAGAGATGCCCATGAGTTTCCAGCCTGGCTCCCACAGAGGGAGGGCGCAGGGGGAGAGTGTGTGTGTGAATGACACCAGGTGACTGAAAGGTAAACAGTGTCTCCTCTGCAGTCGTGGGAGCCCTGGTGACACTCAGTAGGTGGCACTATATTCCTGGAGCTGGCACTGCCTGCAGGGCTCCTTGTTCTAGCAGCCTGTACTGGAGAGGGATGGAGCTCAAACACCATCACTTTACATTGCAAAAATTAGTACTTATGGTTCTCTAGGTTCTTGCTGAGAGGCAAATACACTTTTATTTTCCTCATACTTTAGCATTGCTTATGGCATATTTATAATCTCACAGCTAGTCCTAGCTTTCTGTAAAAGGCACAGCTTCTAGCACACAGAGTCTAAATGAGTTGCCACCTGCTAGTTGGTGTGGTGGGTATGTGTGTCGCACACCTGCTCCAGTAGCAGGTCATTATCTGTGTGTGGGGTTGTGTGCTGTCCTGTATTTATAGCTTTGTGTGTACTTTGACTGGAATAAAATATTTTCACTAAAAATTTCATTTTAATAAAGTACATTTTTAAGATGAGTTAAACATCAAAATGTAAAGTATAAAAAACATTCCTTATGTGAATGTTAAAAGAAAAAAATCCTGGTCCAGTTGGAGTGCCTAGATTCTTACATATTGAACTGGTAGAGTGATAAGTCATTATTTTACTACAATAATATTTTGGGTAATAGAATTCTAAGGTGCTGTAAGGAGAAGTACATATCAGTGATTTCTTTTCCTACAGCTCAGAAACTATTGCAAGATGCTGGTATATCCTGCTTTCTGGATCTGTGCTCATGAAAGATTCAATGTTTTTGCCACCTTGCAGGTATGTAAAATAATTGAGTTATTGTTATTATTTAACGCAATTTTTTAAAATAAATGCTTCCTATGTATTTGTGTAACTGTAATTTTTAAAGAATTTAAAAATTTTATAATTTTGTTTTTCTAAAGCTTGATAGTGAAATAAATGTTCAGCTAATTCAATTTAAACTTTCTCAGATTTTTCTGCATGTTGAAATTTCTTTGTGAAATACTTCACTCAGTCTAGTTTGGATTTTTAAGTTTATAAAAGAATTTGTAGTCATCTAATTACCTTAGGGTCTCTTTGAATAATTTGTGCTGTGTGACTGTTCTGAATAGAGTTCCCCGTTGCAAAAATACAACTGCAGATCACATAGGTTCTGCCATTTGGTTGGAGGCTGTATTTAATGGCACATAGGATTTTTATGTGAAGCAAGAAGGGACCAGCAGCATCAGCTGTGGAGAGCTTGTGCCAGGAGCCCCTCTGTGTCTCAGGGCTGAGACACAGGGAGCACTGACTTGCTTTCACTGAAGCACATTATTAGACTTGAGCTGAATTTGGGCAACTAATACCCTGAGTACCCAGAGTAATACTCTACTTGACCTTGCAAATCACTCATTTTAATTTCATTATGTTTCACTTGATTCAGCATGAGCTGACCATGAGTGGATAAACTTAATGCCAGCTCCAGCTTACATATATTTCCATATACTTGAATTTCATAGTAAGTACTAGTATGAACATATAGGACTGAATTTTTCAACTCAGTTAATTGTAGGCTGGATATTAAACACTTCATGCTCCTTAAGTGACTGAAGGTCCTTGAGTGAAACTGTCCAGAGAAACTGTGGCTGCCCCATCCCTGGAAGTGTTCAAAGCCAATTTGGACAGGGCTTGGAGCAATCTTTTCTAGTGAAAAGTATCCTTGCCTATGGTAGGGGGACAGAACAAGATGTGCTGTAAGTTCCCTTTCAACCAAAATCATACTATGGTGAGTCAAATATAAGTTCAGGGGTACCAAAAGTGAGGACATGGCATGCTGGTATTTGCATAAAAACTCTCTAAAATCATTGTTTTGCGAAATCTGGAGTACATCACCTACACAAAAAAAAAACCAAAAAAAAAAGGTAAAGTAGACCTGTTACAGTTAATTCACAAGATTACAGCTACATTTATTATGTATGATGGGGATAGTGAAAGGGTCACATCTGTTAGATGGAGCTGCTGGCAGGTTACAGCTTACAAAGGGTTGGTTCCTGGTATATTCTGTCTCCTTAAGTGGTGAGATCATGTGGAAAGGAAGAGAAGGGATTCCTGATAGATATCTAAGGTGTTCAGCTCACTTCCATTTTGTTTGAAATAAAATCATGTTCTGCATTAAATAGAATACCTTTTTTGGTTTTTTTTCAGTAGAGTGGGATAAACTCTTCAGTTACTTTTTCTGTTCTGAAAATCTTATCCTGTCACATTTCTAGGTGAGGGAGCTGCAGTCACCAGACACAGTTTAATTTCATATGAAATAGTGCCTTGGATAAGTTAGTAGTATTCTTTTACAGTTGTAATTAGCACCATTTTAATTACACTTGAAGTAATACTTAATGTCATTCTTTATTCTTTGTCCACAACCAACTTCCTGATTATTTGAGTCATTCTGGTAGGAAGGTTAACTACACATCTGTAAGAAAGCACAATATTACTTTTATTCTCATTGCCTCAGGTATTACAGAGCTGTTCTGTATCACAGGAAACAAAGATAAGAACGTACTGCTGTGTTCTCTTTGACTGATGAGCATATTATCCTAGACTTGTAATATGTTTGTGAAATAAACTTTATGGGAGAGTATGCTATGCGGGATGCTGCTTTATCCATGCTTTTTGAAAATTTTCACAGCAGGAAAGTAGTGGAAAAGAGTAGGGGGTGAAATGAAAACCATACTTGAAGTGTTCTGAGGCTGCTGAAAGGAATGAAACATCCCTTCAGCTGCTTGGATTTCTGATAGGCCTAGTGCTGCCCAGACATGGTATCAGATAAATCCTACCAATATGGTATAAATATATCAGCATGTGAGCAGAGGTGGATGAGGTTAGAGACCGGTGTCTTCTGCACAGGAGTGATGCAGGATGATGGCTTTGTGTTGTCCAGGGGGTAAACGGAAGAGGACCAAAATAGAATCCTTAATGGGAGGAAGGTGGTTACTACCAAAGATGAGGAGTTACGCTTTAATCTGGAAATCTCCTCGATCTCTGAAAAGGTCTAGAGCCAAGTTTGAATAATTGTCTTTTTGGAAGTACTGGGGTAGGTGGAGGCATTATGTAAAACAGATCATAGCTAGCAAATAGATTCTAGTTTAAAACGCAGTCCTTGTGTGGTTCATAACACACCACATGCCCTGGTTACTTCTTTGCCAGGTTGGTAATTTCAGCTTCATATTTTTCCTCTGGAACATTTGACAAACACTTAGACTTTAAAGAACTCCTGTACATTTTAGGGTTCTTTTCAGAATACTGGAAAAGTTTTTATAAAATAGTTTGCTTTGTAAAAGCAGGATATCAGTGTTTCTCAATTAGAGAAAGCTTTTTATCTCGGCAGTAGTGGGGTTTAAGGCCCCCTTTTCTTGTAAAATTGTTTGTTTCACTTTGTTTTATGTAGCAATTGTTTTTCAAAATCCAGCATTGCACTAGAAACTAACTGCCCAGCGACTTTTGTTTAACAATTATGTAAGAAGCTGCTGTTACAATTGCTCGTTAGTGAGATCCTTGAAGTCTCCATAAATAATCATTCCCAGTGGAAGGTGGTTATGGTTTAATAACTGTTTCCTGTTACATTCTTGTCCTTCTTCTGTCATCTTCCCTGTGATTACCTTGATGGATAGGAGAAGACTGTAGTAAACAACTGTAAACTTAACCTAAAGGTGCTATCCTGCTTTTTGCATACCCCCTTTCATCCACTGTCTATCAGAGTTTTGGGAAACTTTTTTTCGGCAGAACTCTTTGAAACAAAGTATTCTATGGATCCATCCTGAAAGAGGCTTAGCCCCTTGAAAACATAAGGAGGAGGGCAGTTACTGCTTTATTAACTTTGTCTAAGTATTTGAATGAGTCAGGATGGAAACTGGGGCTCACTGTGTTTGAAAAGGGCTTTTTTATTGACTTGATGAACTTGTATTCAAATTGTAATTCAGAAATTGGTTTAAAAATTGGAGGAGTAAAACTTGCATCCAGGTACAATGAATCTATTCAATATTCTGAAACTGATGCTCATGATGAGAGAAGCCCTGCAAGATTTTTAAGATAAGAGGCAGATCAGTCAGTAATACCAGGTACAAAGATGGTATAATCTTGAATACCCTATTGCCTGGAGAATGGATTTGTTAATAGATTTGGCATAGGAGGAGAAGAATTTGCTTCTAACTGGAAAGTGATGGCCAGAATAAAAGAACAGGATTGATGGATTTGTGGAAGGAAAATCACATCAGTAAGTTAAAGAGGTTTTGTGTTAACATTGCTTGTTAATAAAGATCATTCATGTGAACAGGATATTTGAAGGAGATTACTCACACCAAGATTAGCCATAGCAGATATATCAAGGACCTGGAGGAACTTTTGAAACCAATTATGTGGCTGACAGCTTTCTACAGCTGTGAGACTTGAACCTTCAAGGAGAAAATACAAACTCTTGAAAACGTTCGGGATGTAGTCTTACTGAAAAAAAGATTTCTCTTTTCCAGTCCTTCCAAAATCTCTTAAGTGGAGAAAATTGGAATCATTGTTCCATTCATGAAGTGCATTTCTTGGCTAAAAAGAATTTATTTAAAATGGCCTCATGGTTGTGTGGTATCTTTTCATGAGAGTTGTAGATGCATCAATGACTCAGACATTTCTCTTTTCTTTAGTTTTTAAATGGAGAAGACCCAAATGCTTAGATCAGGAAAATGGGCATAATGAAAGAGGAACTCCAGTTTTGCATCATGAGCAACAGCTTGGGTTGAAATTATTTTAGCTTTTGTATTAGTACAATACTTTACTATATTTTGCAACCGACTGTGACTGTTAATAGTGTTTGCATCTATTCTGCGTGAAGTGCCAGAAGCACAGAAAATACTGTGCTTTTATGGGATTGTAAGTGTTGGGAAGTAAGAATGTGTGATTATAGATTTGCAATCTGAAGAATTTAAAGATTAACAAAACGCCATAATTTAAATTTTAATGTGTTTAACTTTGTTCTCAAACATATTTATACCTCAGATGCACCATCTAAAGTCAGATCAGGTTTACTTCTGAAGCCTGTAGTGCTGCTTTCTGCAAGTACTTGTGAATTTGTACCATTCACTGCGAAAGTAAACTAGTGGCTCAGAAGCTCCCAGCTTCTGCCAGTGCAAGGTATACTGGTCTTTTGTCCCCTGATCCTTCCCTTCCAGGTTTAACTTGAATATGGCTTCTGCTTAGACTGCACCTGCTGTATCCCAGCTCTGTCCCAATGCTCCTCAAATTCTGCTCTGCCTCTTTTTCATCTCCATCCCAGTCCCAATGTCTGGAATGTGAATAGTGTTTTTCCTCCCTCAGCTCCCACGGTCTGGATCCATGTGTGCCAGTCCCCACTGCCATACAGTAAACCTAATTTCTAACAAACTGGCAGTTGCTAATAAGATTCTGAATTGTGATAATTGTTGCCATAATTGGGATTTAAGTTCCTTACTGTGCGACTGTAAATATTGCAGTCAAAATGCAATACTGGAGTATATGTTTGTTTCACACTGGAAAGCTCTTCCCAACTAACTGTTGTGGATTATTTTCTCTGCTCTCTTAAAGGGAACTTCAGGCTTACATCCCTGTGGTTATCAAGTCTAAGAGATTTAGTACTCAGCACGGGATAAAAGTGATGGCTATTTAGTGCATTTGTGGCTCTGGATGAGGTGATGTTTTCCTTGGATGTTTCTGTTTAGTGGTGGCTGTAACTTGTAGCATTGCCTGACAGCCAGTTAGTGAAGCAACAACTTGGGAATGCTACCAATAAATGTATTTGTAAAACTAATTAATGCAGATAGATTTGTTCAGATTTAAATTCTTCTGCTAGAGCTAGTGCTGGCATGAAAATACTCTGAGGGAAAAGGGAATGTGGATGAGAAGAGGCAGCACAGTAGTGATAAGCTGTGTCCTGGTCTCACTGTTTCAGCAACTTGTATTGGGCTCGCTGATGCTGAGTAACGGCTGGGAAGGTGTTGCAGACTAAGAGTACATGGTGCATCTTGTTTGATATAGACTAATCTTCTAAGAAAATAAAAAAATGAAGAATATGTTCAGACCTGTCACAATTATATGGCTGAATAATCTTGTCCATATTTCCCTTGCACCAATGATTTCCTTTTGGTGTATTTGTAGTTCCTTACAGCATCTACCCTTTAGAAATGTTATGGACTGCAAGGGATGCTGATTGTGCCACAGAAAGAGTTTTTTGTTGGCTAAACTAAAGTACAAGAGAAAGGAAATTAGAAGGAAGGTTGGTTTGTTTATATGTTTATAGGTATAGTTTGTTTATAACTAAAATACAGTTTTACTAAGACTTTGCAATCCCCATGATCTGGAATAGCTGGAGAGCTGGATGGAAAGTGGTAGGTCAGACACAGGCTTCCTCAAAGGGTCCTCATGTTTGGAGTATAAAGTAATTAATACAGAGATCTTGAGCTTGCAGCCTGCAAATTGAGTAGCATGTTACACAGCCTCCAAAATAATTTCCAATTAAAACTTCAGCAGGCTTAAGAGATAAACCTAAGTGTTGTTATTGAGAGCTAATGCAGAAATGGGTTTTGATGACTGAGCATTAATTGAAATAGGTATTTTGTATTCAGCCATGTATCTAGTGGTGTCTGGTTTCCTTTAAACCGTTTCCTGATGGAGTTAAGTATTATAATATTTTTCTAATAAAGTTACTTTGAAGAGCTCAGGACTTGCACAGCATATGATATCACATAAACTCTGCCACTTGCATTTGCTGAAACTTTTGGCCTGTGCTGATGGACCTTTTTTTCTATCTCCTTTTTCTGTTTCACAAATAGAAACATTTGGGGCTGCTCAGCAACAGCTATGAGGCCTCCTGATGCACCTGCGAGCCTCAGGCAACTCCCCACCAACCAACCCCATTCTTCAGATCATGGTTGGGCTGAGACAAATCTAGTGAAATTGAGACCTCCATGGAGATGCCCAGAAAAACAGGTTATTCCTATTAGGATTTTGATGTTGAGTATACTCCTGTGTCATGACTGCAATGCAGGAGGGGCAGATCCTGATTTTTCTATCTCCAGTCGCTGCGGCTGTTACTGCCTGTTAGGCAACTTCATGGGTTTTCCCTACATGTTACTTCCCAAACAATGAAAGAAATTTAAGTATAAAATTACATTTTTAGAGTAATTAGATTGGTGTTTAATAATACTAATAGTTATTTCAGCCATTAGTATACTTGGGTGGTACATTAATTGGTAATAGAATGCATTTTATCTTGGATCTGACCAACAGCAATAGATAGAATTGCAGTAGATATCCAGGAGTTGGCTGGAACAACTGTTCTGCACAAGAGGTGCCCTGAAAGGAGAGGAAAAATGAAATGCTTTTTGTAGCATCAGAATGATTTTGAGTGGAAGGGACCTTAAAGCTTATCTCATTATAATCCTCTGCCATGAGCAGGGACACCTTCCACAATCCCAGGTTACTCCAAGCCCCACTCAACCTGGCCTTCAATACTTCCAGGGATGGGGCAACCACAGCTTCTCTGGCAACCTGTGCCAGGGCCTCCCCACCCTTATATTGAAGAATTTCTTCCTAATATCTCATCTAAACCTACTTAGGTCATCTTGGAGCCACTCCCCCTTGTCCTGTCACTAATATGTCCTTGTAACCCCGCCCTCCCCCCCGACTTGACCAAAACTACATTTTCATCTATTAAAAAAACAACCAAACAACGTGTTTATTCCTTACACACCTTGTCTCTTCCAGGCCCAGTTGTGCCCTTCCATACAAAATCTTTTTGCATGGAAGAAATGCATGCAGGTTACTAGATAAATGGGGTCATGGGATTCACTTTGCAGTGGGGAGTACAATTTATCATTGTCATTAGGTATCTAAAAGCAGCCTGACAGGCAGTTTGAGAGACAGGTATATTCATAAAAACAAAACACCTTCAAACCCTTTGCTTGTTATCTTGATAAACTGGTATATCAGGGCCCTGGTCCTGTTCTACTTGTAATGCAGTACTGAGTATTACTGCAGTAAAACTCCTGCAGGTAGCTTTATTGACAGTAACAGAGAACTGTGCATTATTGACACTAATTTACACAGACAGGATAATGTTATGATTTTGTAGTTCCTGGAAAATACAGAACATAAAGTGCCTGACATCCTCCCATTGATGGCTTTGATGTCTGAAATATCTGGAAATATTGTTTCAGGATGTAGTAGAATATTGTAAATTTGAACATGCTTACTGATTACTGTTGAAACAGTTAATAAGAGAGTCTCAGTCTTCATCTGTTTGTAAGCTGAAAGCTCTTCAGGCCAGGCTGTGTTTTTACCTTTGATGTATGTATGATATTCTGAGTAATGAGGAATGAGAAGCTGTCAGTACTGAATAACTTGAGCATATTGATATCAGGAAATGTTTGAGTAAAATGTGATGGCTGTTGCTTAAATTCATCAGTTTTGCCATTCCAGATGTGTTTAATCACCAAATACTCAGGTTGCACAACAGCTGGATATGAGAATTTTCATATTTGTGTTCAGAAAGCTGTGTTTATGCACATCCTATTTCAAGACCCACTTTCAAAATATGGTACATTGGAGTAGTTTCTAAATAGTTTACTTTATAAAAGTAAGGTTTGTTATAAAAGGTCCAGTACCTTAAAGAAGTTTTAGCACCTTTCTGTTTTGGGGAGTGAGCACGAGTGTGAAAATGGGACTATTCTCCGATATAGAAGGCTCCCTCCAGTGATTAGTTTTATTCTATTCCCTGTAACAGTGAAGTCAGGCACATACTCAGGTGACTGTATGTCCTGGTTTAGGGCAAATCTGGGAGAAAACTTCCAAAGGGCCCCGCCCCGCCCCCAGAAGCAAACCTAAGTGGCCCTTCCCCCAGCGGTTCGGGAAAAAAGTTTCTTCAGAGAGAAGTGGAAAAAACCTGTTTATTCAACAGGCACAGCACTGCCCAGCACAAAAAAAACCAAACCAAACAATACCGAACAACAAAACCTCTCACTGCTCTGAAGAGATGACAAATTCAGAAAGTCTCTCTCCTGTGGTGGTAGCTCAGCTCAGTCTGTTCTCAGTCCGTCTGGCACTGGAAAATGCCGCTGCCCAGGCCAGGCCCCTGTGGGCCGCAGGTGCAAGCTCCTGGTGCTCCCCTGGGTCCCCAGTCCAGAGCAGGTTCAAATAATTCCAGGAAAAAAAGGAAAAAAACTTTCCGGGGAACTTCTCTGCTTCAGTTAGTCAGAAACTAACAAAAAGCAAAGGAGGAGAGCTCTCTCCGTTGTCCACCACAGTGGCACAGTCCAGGAGGAGGAGAGGATGGAACTCCTATCTCTGTGTTTTGAAAACAACCGCCTCAGACATTCCACTGCTTCTTCTCCCCCCTCCTTCACTCTCAAATCCAGCCTTAAAGGTACAAAACTTACTTCTGGGCTAAACAGACAAATGGGGATACAATTCAACATGACAAAGTCACCCCAGGACACTGCACTTCTAAGGTATTCTGCAGTTGCAGAGAGATGAGCAAATCACACAGTGCAAATGGGACAGATGAACCAAGGAGTGTCGCAGAATCATAGATTGGTTTGGGTTGGAAGGGGCCTTAAAGCTCACCCAGTTCCAGCCCACTGCCATGGGCAGGGACACATCACTAGACCAGGTTTCTCCAAGCCGTGTCCAGCCTGGCCTGAGAACTGTTATCTGTGGTCTTGGACTTTTACATTTTGGTAGCTCCAGTCTCATCCCGTGGCCTGAACACCCATTAGTTGTTGGTATGGGGTGTCATGCTAGTTTGACTTACATTCTTTTCTCAGATGATGCAACAGCTTAAGCATTTTTAATTATGAGTAGCAGTGAATCAGAAGGAAAACATGGTTTCTTGCAAATGAGGCATCTATAAATCAAGGATAAACAAAGCTGACTTTGGTATATGGAAGACATCTTTTTCCCATGAAAACATTGTAGACCATTGAGTGAGTGTGTGAAAATTAATGATGCAGATGAAATAGATTAATATTAAGTAATGGGAGCACAAGATAAAATCATAAATAAAAAAATAAACTTATTACAATAAAATTATAAATAAAAGAAATGTAGTGCAGTTTTACAGTACTGATTTTTTTCTTGGCTTCCAGCAGTGGTAAGCTATAGAATTATACTAAATTTAAGACTTATTTAAATCACACATGTGTTAACAATGCCGATTAAATTGTTGGATCATTTAAAACTTAAATGATTATACCAGTTTTTTAATCATAAGTAGAGCTTAATTTACATTAGTTTCATGTTTTCTTATGCTTTCAGTGTTAATTTAAATTTTCAATTTGATTATTTTCCCCACTCTGCTTAAAGCACTAAAGCATATACTGTACCTTAGTGAGTCCTTCCATTTTTCTAATGTATCTTGCAACATGTGGCATAGGAGGATGTAGTGTTTTTGAGATGTGCTTTTGGCCGGGGAAGCTGCTGTGATGGTTGGTAAGCAGAAGTACTGAAATGTGCTTCTAGGATTGGACCTTTCCAGGAAGCAAACCTGATCCTGGGAAAGGACGTACGTGGTCACAGTCTTATTGGGGGCCCACTTGGGTAACCAAACAGACTAAGTAATAACAACTTCTTCAAACACCACTGTGTGTTCTTGATGCAACAGTAGTCTTTTAGTACCAAAAGGTAAGATTGCTCCATCTCTTCCAGAATTAGATGTACTTTCCAGAGTTCTCTCTTTTGAGAAACAGCATGGTTCAGGTTTGTGTGGGTCTTTAATCACCAGCTAAAGACTTCTCCAAGTAATTTGCTGTCACAGAAATGTTCCATCTTCTTTGGAAGAATATTCCTGTCAAAGTTTGTTCTTGTTTTCCAAGTGGGTTTTCTCTCCTCCACTTTCAAAGCTTTATTCAACTGGACCTTTTCCATTTACAAACATTTAGGAAAGAATATTGTTCTGAACCTTTATTATAATAGGCAGATTAGTGAAGTATATTGATGTCAACAAACCTCTTAACTGAGAAGCTAAATATTTGTATTTTAGAGGAAAAATATGTAATAAGAAATTTAAAACCCATATTTCTAAAACATGTTGTATATGTTAATTAAGAATATTAAAAGTTGGTATTTTCAAGACATAGTGGTAGTTATGGCTCAGGAAAAACCATATGTGGCCTCCTCCTTTGGAAGGAGCTCTGCTATGGAATAATCAATAAACTATCCATGGTGTGTTACCAGGAAATAATGAAGCTTGACCTATTGACTTATTAATATGAGTAGTTTAAGATTAGCTGGGTGGGTTTTGTCTTTGGAACTTGATGCTTTTCCAAGTGTTTGGTTGTTGTAAAATGCCTGATGGAGCAGAAATGATAGGGCCGAGGCTGTAACCTTTGTTACAAGCACTTTGTCCTCATTAGTGTTTATTGTCATTACTTAATTAGCAAATGCTGCAACATAAACAGAGGGAGGCTGGACAGTGGCTGAATTTGAGGAATGTGTTTATGTAAAACAAAACAATAAAGAAAACAACACCACCTTGACCTCCAGGAGTTTGATTAAAAATTGTTACACAACAAAAATACTTTGCTTGAACAACCTGTAACAAGAAATGGATACTTTTTCCTAACTACAGGGGATGTAGCAATAGTAGTAATCTGTTCTGTCATAAAACCGACAATGATTATTTCTAGATTTAAAAAGGTGCAAAACCTGAAACTTCCAGTTGCACAAAATTCCTTTATAATTCTAGTGTTTTGGAAAAGAATATCTCTTTAGTTTTCTGCTATGAGGAATAGAATTATAAATTATTTCACTTTTTTTAAATTGAAAATGGTCCCATGGCAAAGTTGGTCGCACTTTGGTTTTCAGTTTGTAGAGAAAGCCTAACATGGATTTCAGTTCACCTCAATGTTGGAGCTGACATTAAGAATTAGAGTTCTGTATTTTCTGGACTGAATTAACAGTTGTAGGAGTGAGAGTAGTTTAGCCATTCTTTTTATGTGTCGCAAAACACAAGACTCTCATGCCTGGATCACATGCTGTGTGGAAAATTTGAACTCTTAAGTTTTTACTACAGATGTGTGAAAATGCTGGTTTTCTGTGTGAATCTTGTGCTTGCTTGGTCTGGGTGAGAAAGTTTTAGTTGTTATGTCATTTATGACTATATTGTAGTCATGTAATTTAATTTTTTTTCTGTTTCTTCAGTAGACCATTAGCAAAACCAAAACTTGACAGTGGAAGCTGCTGTGCTCCTAGTAATTGTTATTCTTAATCCAAACTGGATTTCACTGATAATTTCTTTGTTGCAATAATCTGAAGCTTCACTTGAGTAACTTCAGAGTTTCAGAGAATCACAGAATGATTTGTGATGAAAAGTACATTTAAGCTTACCTGATTCCAACTCCTGCCATGGCCAGGGGCACCTTCCAGCCTTCCAGTAGGCGAGGTTGCCTCAAGCCCTATCCAACCTGGCCTTGAGCAATTCCAAGGATGGGGCAGCGACATCTCTAGGCAACCTGTGCCAGGGCCTCACCACCATCACAGGGAAGAATTTCTTCCTAATATCTAATCAAAACCTTCCTTTCTTCAGCTTAGTTTAGTTAGTCTTTTAGCTTCAGTTTAGTTCCTTAAATTCTTTCCCCATAGTTGCATATATCCCACAAAAGTTTTGGAATGTTGTTTATAAACACGAGTGTTTTAAAACAGCCTGTAGAAAGTAGTGGTGGTTTCAGTTGATCTTTGCCGTTGAGATGACCATGTATCTTACTCAAATCTTGCATGGCTGGAGTTTCAGATGTACTTTTTAAGCATAACCTCAGTGAAAACAGAGGGAGCTGACCCACTTTTTAAGGGTTTGTCTCTACCCTTGCCTTAACTTCCTTCTAATTCACACTTCAATCCCTGCTTTGCATTAACCGGTTCTTCAGTTATCTCACCTGCTGGTAGGTGCTAAAATGTGATTGATGTTGACAGTCTGAGTTTGTAACACGGCAGCTGCAACTACTGAACTGCTAGACCAGCCAGTGTGCTGCTTGTCAAGGAGTTTGTTTTATGTGCTGGGGTTGTGGAATCACTTTCCTGTGTGCCCAGGGAATGAGTAGGTCAAGCATTCCTACCTCAGGCTAGCGGGTCAGGAGTGAAGACAAGCTTACTTAATATGTAAAGCCAGATATATTCAATTCTAGGTACCACTACAGTCACAAATTGATTGATTCGAGAGATTATTGGTCTGTAACACAGCCCACACATCCCCCAGCAGTGTCTAGCTCAGTCCTCTTTTGCTGGTAGCTTCAGCTTCCTCAGATCTGGTTGTATGGTGCCTTCTCCAGAGGTGATTTCTCTAAACTCACCTCTGTTTTTCAGTGTCCAGAAGGAAGTCTCCTGTTAGAGTCGATGAACTAAAGCACATCAGGTTGGTTTTAGCTGCTTTCCTCAGCTGCTGTCTTAGGCTGCCTGTCCTGCTTTGTTTCATTTGTATTCTTTCATGCTTCTTAAACAGAACCCATCACCATGACCCCACTCCTTGTGATGGTACAAGTAGCAACATAAAGACAGAGGTCACAGGTTAAGGCTCAATGTTAGAAAAGAGGTTCTCTGTTCCCCTCTTTGCTGGGAGGATGAAGGGGTGACATAGAGTTGAGGGAGCTCTCATTAAAAATGCTGAGTAGTATTTTGGAGTCTTTGAAATTTATGTGTATTTGTTTTTACAAGGCCCATTCACTTAAAATTTACTAAGGTTTTCTTGTCAGAACTGAAATGTATTATGAGTGGTTTTGAGTATCTGCAAGTAATAATGATTTTCCAAAAGAGCATTCTTTATATTTAGACTTTACATAGCAGACTGTGATGAGGGATGCTGAATAAATTAAAATATTATCGTAATGATACTATCAATTAGCATTTTTAATAGAATAATTTTCATCAAATTTTCTTTGTTTTTTTTTTTGTTTTTTAATAACATGGACCATTGCCTATTATTTTTGTTACTGAAAAGGTAAAATAGGCTGTTCATCTGATTCCTTTTCATTTGCTTTTTTTCCGTCCCACTCTAGTTTTGGCAAGCAGTCTGGGGGAAAGCGAGGATGTGAATGTATCATACTGGAACCTTCAGAAATGATTGTGGTAAGACAGATTTTTTTCATATGTATTTAAATCTATTGCTGGTTTCAGCAAATTCTTTCTCTTTTACAGCAGAAAGCTTATTGTAAAGTATTCTATGAAATTGCAGTAAAATTGCCTTGATTTCAGTTATACCTGTAGCTGCTCTCGTAACAGCAATAGCTATATAAATTTAATCTACATGGATAAATGATGATGATGATTAGGCCATTCTTTCCAAAATTTTGCTTACTTGAATTTCAGAAGCCTAACAGTCATGGCTGAGCTGAGCATTCCTGAGTCAGGCTATGGCAGCCTTCTATCTTGAATATTTTATTTACACCCCCATTCCCCATTTCATGGCTTTTATTGGTCATGTCTGGGTGGAAAAGTGTTTTTCCTCCAGGCCTTTGCAGTGCCACATAGTGTGAAGGCTTATAGGTAGGAGAAGAAGCATTAGAGTTCTTAGCCAAGCTTGAATATCACCATCCTTAATGTTTAGGATTCCTTCTGCTTCTTCAGATCACTTATTGATACTGCCAAGTGCATATATAGATGCATATATACGTGCTTAGAGAGTGTAGCTTAGTCCTTCCCAGTTTGTTGTATACGTGCTCTGAGCAGTTGGAATATTAGGATTGCTTTTCCATAGTGGTGATTGGCATTGTATCCCAGCAGTGTGCCTGGGGACACAGGCAGATCTCTTCCAACTTTCACCTTAGATGTTTTTAATGGAGCTGAAATAAAGTAGTTTGTTGTGCTCAGAACCCATGTGTCTCTTAATGAGACTCTGATCTCCAGATGCTATTGATTTAGCTGCCCTAGATCTAGATATAGTAACGTTAAAACTAATATTTGACAATGTCTCTTACTGAGCATGTAAATACTCAGCTTCCATAAAATACTTGTTTCTCACAGTGCTTTACCAGCAGGGATGTCAGCAGTGTCCTGTACCAAGTCCACTTGCCGTCCTTTGTGCAATTTGCTCTGTGCAATGTCAGTCTGACCCTGCTTGTGGGCTTTGATAGCATCAGTAATATACTCTGTGCTGCAGTACGCATTTTAAGCTACAGTCTGCCATGAAATGCAGGTTAAGAGTGCAAGAAACCTCTCTTCTTGCTCTGGAGTGAAACAGTCAATTTGTTTTATTCTGAATTGTTCAGTCTCTTCTCAGAGCTGGAATTCTGGGGGGAAGATTTATGGCTGGAGGGATGCCACAGGACTATTGGGTGGCAATGTATGCAGCCATGTCATGGGAGTGCCCCAGGCCCTCTGGTTTGCATTTGCTGCTTTGCTTTTTTACTTCTTTAGTTGCAGCTGGCAAGGATCTGGTGTGCTGAACTGAGTATCTGGTATACTCAGTGTGCCTGAGTGCTGTGCCTGGGCTGAGCTGAGTCTTGCACCTCAGTGCTCCTGTAGCAGAGTGGCAAACACTCACTTACCCAGTCATATCTATTATTAGGTGTTAGGAAGAAGTTCTTCCCTGTGAGAGTGGTGAGGCCCTGGTACTGGTTGCCCAAGGTGGCTATGGCTGCTCCATCCCTGGAAGTGTTGAAGACAAGGTTGGATGGGGCTTGGAGCAACCTGGTGTAGTGGAAGACTGGACCAGCCTGGTCTAGCTGGTTACTTGACTCACTGCAAGTGCATTTGTAAGTTTACAGAAAAATGTTTCACGGGCAAAGGAAGTCTTAAGAAATACGTACATCCTTCTTTGGTCATATCACCATTGCAATTAAAAAAAAAAAAAAAGATGAAGATGGAAATAGAAGAGGAGCTTCTGTGCAGTGTGTGCTTCCAGAAAGAAACTGACCCTATTGAAATATTTATTGAAGAAACTAGTGTTGTGTGTGTAACTTGAGCAGGGCCAACTGTGATTACTATTTTCGGGGGAACACATTATCACAGTAGCTGGGGAAGCCAGCATTGGCATGTCAGCAGCCTCACACGACGCTGGGTGTTCCTGGAGACAAAAGCACAGCCCAAACAGCTGTTCGCTTTGTTTTAAATGTCCTAAATTGTCTGTAATTAAATGCCAGTGAGAGAAGAGAGATGCTTGAAAGTATTTTGCACCCTTCTTTGGAACTTCAGTATCATTTTCCAGTAGGAAAATCAGAGATTTAAAAGTGCAGAATAGTTTCTGCATTATATTTATGATCATATTTTATAGATAAATGTAGCTAAAGGTACTATTAGCTATATTTTCTAGGAAGCACTTCAAATAATGTGAGAAAAAAGCATCAGTGTGGTGGCATGCACCTTGCTTATGATCTACCCTGACACAAGGTGTACTTGTGTTTCAGTTCCCTGATTAACTATTATTAATTTATCTTAATTAATTAATCTCAATTATTTTATTTTCTCTGGTTTTTGTTTTGCAACGTACTAATGAGGTTTAATGTATAGGGAATATTTATCTTCATGGAAAAGAACTAATTAGCTACTTTAATGGAATTGAAGAACTCTGTACTGCTGGTGACTAATTTTTTTAAATTTATTTTTTCTTCAACTCCTGTCATTTTAGAATGTAAATCAGTTTTGTAGTGGGAATCCTCTGGGAACAGACTCATTTTAAAGGCCATAAAATGTGGTCAAGTTAATGAGGATAACAGATAGTGTGTGAATGGGCATTGTAACTCATATTCTTGGAGGCTGAGCAATCTGTTGAATTAATAATAGCCCCATTTATCATTTAGGAAGATGGCCCGGAATTGCAGCATATCTTGGTGCATTGAGGTGTCATTACTGTTGTTCCTTGGTGCTTTCATTTTCTTCTTCAGATCTAAGTGTAAGATTTCAGAAGAGCGATGTGATACTTGCAGGTGGAAAATATTTCATTGCTGGTTTGGACTGCAGAGTGAAACAGGGCAATCCTGTGATTCTCCTTGATTTCTGTGTGGCAGCCAGTGCCTTGGTGAAGCTGGTGGTGTGGGAGCATCCTGCTGCTGCCAGTTGTATGAAGTTAGTAAAGAACACTTTTTGATTAGGATATGGCCAGTTAATGTGCTATTCCAGACTTCTTGGCAAAAGAGCACAAGTCTGATGAGGAGCAGCTTAGTGAGATGGGAGTGCTCAGCCTGGAGAAAAGGAGGCTCAGTACTCATACCTCATCACTCTCTACAACTTTCTGACAGAAGGTTGCAGCCAGGTGGGGATCAGCCTCATCTCCCAGGTAACAAACAATAGAACAAGAGGAAATGACCTCAAGTTGTGGGCCATTCCAACCAGGAGAGGTTTAGATTGGATATTAGGGAAATTTTCTTCATGGGAAGGGTCAACCCCTGGCACAGGCTCCCAGGGCAGTGGTGGGGTCACCATCCCTGGAAGGATTTCTTGGATGTATAGATGTGGCACTTGAGGACATGGTTTAGTGGTGGAGCTGGCAGGGCTAGGGCCATGGTTGGACACGATGATCTTTTGAGTCCTTTTCCAACCTTAACAATTCTAATCTACTGTACTGAGAGTGAAATAATGGGAAGCAGTTTATGGGACAGTGTCTCCATCTGACTTGATGGCAGCCTAGTTCTCCTGGCTCTACAGTGGCCCAGGGAATCTGTCGTCCCTTTGCTCCCACACCAGGACCTGGCTCATAGCATCCACAGAGAAGCTGAATTCCTCCATAGGGGTGTGATGAGGGTGACCTCTCTGCCAACAGGAATTTTTAGTTTTAACCAGGTAAAGCAGGACTGAGTGAGGCGCCTAGGTGTGCTTATCCTGTTGATACACAGAACATTAAAAACGATTATTGTAAATCATAAGTGTTGACAACCTGGTGCTCAGCTGGACTCAAAATATTGCTCGTGCTGGTGGTACTAAGCTGGAAGCTCTGTAGCATGGAGGTCTTTCCTGATTTCTGATTTCCATGTTGTTTTTGTCAACAGCAGTTCACTAAACACAGGTGGTCTCATTTTCCACCACTTGTTTGTTTTGACTTGGTGCTATCAAATTATTTATCCTTACATCTTAGTTTTCAGTTAGAATTGTAGAGAAAAATAATTTCTTCCATAATTGAGTGTTTGATTTAATTAAGCCTTAAAAATACCTGCTTAGTTTAGGGTTTCTTGATAATAAAGGATATCTGTATTGAAAGAGTCTTCGTCTACCTCAGCAGTTTCTCAGGTCCAGGTTAATCTGTTCTTTTGGAGAAGTTCACTGCTTACTTTGGTTTCTATGATCTTGTAAGACTGAATGCAGAAAAAAAAGGATAATGCATTTACTGAAGGAGCTCACATACAAAAATGAAAATTAAATCAGCACAATTTTAGTTATTTAATGAATAACTGTACAAAACCAAAATTCCTTATTTCTGGAGAGCTTCTATACAATTTGAGAGCAACATTGTTTCTAGCTAGAAATCCATATTTATGCTACATGAAGAAAGGTTTGTATATCAATCATCTTAGCGCATTTATTTATGATATTGGGTGGTTTGTTTAAAAAGATTTTTTTGCTTCTTTTTGTGTTTCTACCTGCATGCACTATATTCTTTACACCATTGTGCTTAGAGCAGTGCTGTAAATAGATATATTTGGGTGTTGTCCTGTTCCGTTGCAAAGGGGTAGTAAAATTATAGTGAAAAATGTGGTTATACCTTGCTGGGGGAACTCAGCGTTTCTGAATTATTTTTTTCAAAATATTATGGCATGGGCTTCACTCTTCTTTTCTAACTTTACTCACTGTTGTATCTTTAACCCATGTTATTAATGTATGATTTCTGTATGGAATCAAAAATAACCCACAAGACAAGCTCAGCTGCTTGCACCTTCCTTTGACCTCAAACAGTCCATACGTGTTTGGAAAAAGTGATGTGGAAGGTAGATGTGATCTTGCTTTTGTGATGGTGTAGTTTGGTTACTTTCCTTTTTTCTGCCTGTTAGGTCTTTCTGGGTTTCTTTTCTTGGTATCTTTTGGATTTTAATTTTAAGATAATTCACTTCAGTGTGTGAAGTGAGAGCTGTGTAAGATCATACAGAGGTTCTTCTCCTGTTCCAGTATTATAGTTTTAATGTTTAGGATCTTGCAGTGAAATTTGGAGGAAAAAAAACAAGCAATTGAAGACAGTAGAATCTTCTTCTCTACAATGTATTTACTATGTAGCTTCTTGCCTGCTACAGCCTATTTGCATGAATGTCTGCCCTGCTTCCTGCTGGGAGATATTTTCCCAAAAGGTCAAAAGGAAGTGGGAAAGGATGAGATTGCTTTTTATATAAAAAAAAAGAATTGTAGCTATTGAGATAAAAGGTTTTATGTTAGGTTTTACTAACAAGATAAATTTACCTAATTTTTAGTGTTTATTCATAAATAATATTTAACATGAAGTTATGAATCAAGTTCCAGCCACTTCTCCATAATTCACTGGAAGCTATTAGAAGGCAGTATGACATAGGTGAAATAGCTATTTATAAAAAGCTGGAATATTTAAAGTTGTTTAGCTATGACTGGTACTAGAAATAAATTTTTCTTTTAAAAATTACACTGCAAAAATAGGCTATAATTCAATATTTTTGCCAGATTGTAAATACACAAAAATGGTAGCTTCTGTGTTGAAGATAAACTTGAAATGAACAGTGTCTGTAACTCCTTCATGATACATATGGGTGCAGAAGAGTTTCTATTGATGAGTGACATTGTTTAGAGGATATGTGTGCCTTTTTTACTTTTTTCTTTTCTTTTTTTTTTTTTTTTTCTTAAATACACTGTTTCCCGGAAGGAAACTGTGGCCTCCATCTCATTAGGCACTTCTGAGATCTGCAGCAGTGGTTCTCTGAAACAACCACAGTAGTTTTCTCCAGAAAAGTTTAGGTGCCCTGAACTTAGGTTTTTTGCTTCCCCATGAGCTTCATCCGGCTCTATCGGCTCTCAGTGCTATGGAAGAACTGGATGTTTAACCAGGAGCCTGAACATGTGTTTCAGGTGGAGAACTCTAAAGACAATGAGGAAAACATCTTGCAAAGAGAAGTCCCACTCCGGCAGTCCCGTCGGAGGTATAGGAAGATCAACCAGAGGGGCGAGCGTCAAACCATCACGGACCATGTGGATTCCAGCAGCTACGTGTCGGTGAGTGTAACGGCTTTTTCCCTTGGCATCATGATATCTGCTTGTCTGGCTGGAATTTTCTTTTGGTGACAAAACTAGTGAAGTGAAATAGTCCATGCTTGCTGTTTTTGAGAACACTTCTTTTGCGTTGAGGGGTAGTGAAGTGGTTTGGATTGGAATACCAAAGGTGGAGGTGAAAAGATGGGGGATTTTGGTTTCAAGATTTTCAGCTGAGCACTATAAATAAATCTTAACATGCTCACTGGATAGAGAAATGGTCATTCTTCATTTTTTGTTGGTTTTACCTGGAGTTCTTTTGATAAGATGTAGGAATTGGTGAATTTCTTTTTTTTTTTCTTTTCCTTGATAAATTTGAACTGTGATTTAGAGTTAATTGCAAATGTGGATCAATATAGCATTGATGCTCTTGTACTTGGTTGTGTTTACTTGCTTAAAAATATTGTAGTGGTAGTTCAGGCATCAAAAAGAGTAACAACTCATCTGCTAGTCTTAAGTAGCAGCAGAGACTATAAACCCTGCACTGTGTGAAGGCATGTACCTCTCGTTTCAGGGCTGCAAAGCATATGTGAAGGTTTTTCTTCACCATTATTTTTGAAACTTCCTGCTTGGTGACAGGGTATATGTGATCTAGACAAATAATTTAATTGAAAATAATTTTTCTGGATAAGTTGATCTGCTTTGAAAATTAAAGGTTAAAACCAGTGCTAACCTTGAAGTACAAGCCTGTAATAGTATTCATGCTCAGAAGAGAAAAACACAATTTCTCCCACTTTTCCCCACCTTCCTTTTCATCTCCCCAAAAGTGATAAATTTTCAGTTGATAATGCTTCAGAATATCTGATGTGTGCTGTCAGATAATTTACATAAACAGATCCTTTTTCTGCATGTTGGTAGCATTGGGTCACAGGTGGTGATTTTAGGCCCTACACAGCATTACTATGCCTGTGACAGGAAGAGAATATGCTGCTTGAAGTTTAACATCCTCTGCCATCTCGTTTCTAGAAGTGTCACATACGTTGGATTTTATCATTAGTAAGACATTAAATTAGTTATTGAAGAAATACTGTTGAGATTGTTCAGAGATGTTGAATCCTCACACTCTGGGCGGGTGTGCATAAAGCTTTATTAGGAATTCAATTCCAATCCGTGTATGACAGAATCTGTCTCTGGTGTTTGTGACAGTGAATAAGCACACATTCTCAGGTTTCATTGCTAAGAGTAGGAGAGTCCTAGGAACAGCTGATGCTGGTGCTACCTATGCAGCTTCCCTGGAGGGCTGCGTGAGAAGGGACTTGGCATCTCTGTTCTGAGAAGGACCAAGTTTCATGGCTTCTTGAATGATTTCAGAGGCTGTCAGTTATAGCTGCAAGGAGTCAGTGTGGTACGTTCACAGGACTGTGGTTAGTCAAGAGATGATGTCCCCATTAAGATTTTTCTTCAAGTTGGTTTAGTTTTCTTCGTGTTGATTTATTTCATTATTACCAATAATACAGAGCACCTGTGCCTGTATAATTACTTGTTGTAAACCTGGTGGCTTTCTCAGATTTGTGAATATATATGTGTGTGTGTGTATATATATATGTATATGAGGCGTTTGATGGAAAATGGTATAAACTTCTTAAATCAGCAGCACATTCCTAAATCTGCTTTTATGTCTGTTAATTAGGAATATATAAAAAGAGTCCTGTAGCACTAAGTGTTTTCCTGGATGAATGAGTGCTAAGTGGCAAGGACTAAACAAACACCTCTCTGCTACTAAATCTCCAAGATTTTGGGTTTTCAGCAGTTTGAATTGAAATACCAATCCTTGCTTTGTAGATTGTAAACTTCTAATTGGAAAGTGTCATACTCAGAGTACTTAAGGTAGCAACAAAATATTTATAACTCAGCAGATAACTAAGGAATCAAAATATGGTAACAAGCTGCCTGTGTGACAAGTAAGGAAAACTTTGTTGCCTGTATTTTTCCATATTCCATTATAAACTAGTAAAGTGATAAATTTATCTTAGATATAGTTAGTTTTAAGCCTATATGAATGTGCTCATACATTGGTTCCCAGTGTTCTTGAAAAACAGATTTCATGGTATAACCCTTTATGTAGCCCATGAGAGAAGGGTAGGATCATAGAATGGTTTGAGTTGGAAGGGACCTTGATCTAATTTCAGCCTTGTGCTATGGGCAGGGGATCAGGATAAGGAAGAGGGTAAGTCAAAGTTCTGTTTTACAGGAACTTGCAGTAGGGTTTCTGTCAGAGTGGGAAAAGTGTTTACAAACTTTCCAGCAGATTTTCTGTCTGGTGTAATGCTAATGAATGAGCACAGAGTTGTGTTTCACTCTCCAGCCTGTTGCTGAGTTCTCTGTGACAGGTGCCGAATGCAGCCTCGTGCAGCTTTTGTGAGTACTGTGTCCTTGGGGGAGGGCTTGGAAGTTTCCAGCTTCCACATGGACTCCAGCCTTTCTCGCATGGTTGATGTTGGAATACTCAGTATGACACCGTTTAAGTTTTTACATGCCTAATCCCTAATATGGAAGTAGTTTTCTGCTTTCTAAAGAAAACGCAGATCCTTTAGGTACTGAAACTCAGTGTTTTTTTAACCCAGCTAGGAACATTTCCTTATATTTAAGGTTTCTTGGGTTTGCTTTTTAAGGGGAATTAGCTATACAATCTCCTTTAGTTCCTTGGAATGTAAATCTCTGCACTGTGATTATATTTATGATTAAGGGTAATCTGTGTTTTGTAAAACATTATCTATTGGATTGTGACATGAGCTAACATCTACTTCTCACATGGAATACTTTTTGTTAGCACTGGAACTTGTTCTGTAGAAATACTTGTTTGGCCACAAAACTAAGATTTATATGCTGTTACTTTAAATAATATTTTTAATTATTAATACTATCCTTGAAGCTCTTCTTTTCTCTTATGCCTCTTAATTAAGAAAAAGTGTTCTAGTTCTTGATTTAACAGTATATCTTCAGGATAGTTGACATTCAACTTATTGTGGGTATCTGAAATTTCTTCCCTCCCTGCCTTCCCCCAGATAAGCTCATGTTATAAATGGATCATTTGGTTGGTTTCTTTGGTGACGATATTGCCATTTAGATTCCTTCGCTACATTTCTGTCCTTCATAGAACAGTGTTATTTCCCAAGAGCATTGGTTATCTGCAGAATGAACTATTTGTAGTTGTTTGTTGTTGGCGGTTTTTTTCCCCCCTTCCAGGTAAGTACAGTGAATACATGCTGGCAGTGTTCTCTTTTCCCTCAGAGTGAACAGGTTTATTTTTCTGTCTCTGTTGTCAAAGTGCACAGTGGTGTGACTTTGCTCTTGCAGTCCCTGTGCAAGGAATGCCAGTACTGTTCTGGTGAGCTGGTGAGCAGAGTGGGCTTGCCCCCAGATCTAAAGTGCACCCAAGCTGTGTTGAAGCTCTACTGGCGCTGGGGATTCTTCCTTTCTACTGCACAACAGGCCAGCCAGATCCCAAGGACAATTGTGTATTTGGCAAAACACTTAGCTTTTTCAGCTAAGCTGTTTTTTTCAGGGTACACAATAGCACTACTGCCTGTGAAGGGCTGGAGGAGGTGGGTGCCTCTGTTGCAGTGGGTGACATGTGAGGCCATGGCCATGATGGCAGCCGGAGTACGTGTGACTATCAGTCTGCCTGAGGCAGGTTTCAGCATCCCCATAATTAATCAGATCTCTTAATCCCTGGGCATTTCTGGCCTTTTCCATTTTTGTCGCTTAGTAATTCTACATCTTTGCACATCACCCTCACAGTAACATCCTGACTGTGTGGGGATAAAGTGATGTGGGACACATTTGGCAAAAGCTCTTGCTCAAAATGGATGGATTTGGAAGGAATATGCCATTGGTGCCAGCTCGTGCTTCAGATCTGATTTTGTTAGCATGATTGAATATCTTGATAGTGATAAGCATCCAGCCAGGAGCTGGGGTCATTGCAGCAGGGCAGTGTCACAATTGAGACAAGTGAGTAATTTCTATTCTCAGTGTACTTCTCAACCCAATCAATAATGCAGCCATGTTTTATGATTACAAAAGAAAGAAGTAGTAGTACAAACATATTTTTTGCTTACAAAAGAAAGAAGTAATTGTAATAATCTCTGTTAAGCTATGTCCCAAGCTTCTGTGCTCATGCAGTAGGAGCTTGCAAAACTGCAGCCAGAATAACGGCAAGTGATTTTCTTAATAATAAGCTTAAAAAAAGAAATAGTTCTGGTGCTTTATAAAAATTAAATTGTTCTTTTGATCTTGGATCAAGTAATATTATTTATTTATCTTTATAGTTAAAAAATAAAACCTGAGATAGTAAGTTTTGCAGTGTTCAATTCCAAACAGGGTTTAACAATTCAGTACAAATTTCCATGTGACTCAAACATGTAAATGCAAATCTTTTTTTCATTTCAGTAAAATTTTTCTAATTCATGTTTATGGTCAGTAGTTTGAGGTTGTGGACTCCCCATCCCTGGAAGTGTTCAAGGCCAGGTTGGATAGGGCTTGGAGCAACCTGGTCTAATGGAAGGTATCTGTCCCTGCCTTAGGGGGGTGGAACAAGATGATTCTTAAAATCCCTTCCAACCTAAACCTTTCTGTGATTCTATGCATTTATTACCCATAAACATTTTTAACAAGTCTCTGTGATTTTTTTTCAAATTAAGAATATTTGTAGTTCTAAAAATAGTGTATGATCTAATGCCTATTTCTGTGGAGTTGTGACAATGTACTGAATTTTTTCACCTGTTAGTTTATTGTAGAGCAGAATAAAGAAATTAGTACCAAGCTTTAGTAGTAATCCACTTCCTCAGGGATGCAGTTTTTTTAAACTACTGTAAGAGGATGATGAATCTTAGAAGATTCATTATAATACTGCGTTTTAGGGACAGTATCTTAATATTGCATTAAGTAAAATTTGTCCTGGAGCCTTGTAGAAGCATTTATCTTCAGAGAAGTCTGTCGCTGCAGACTGCTTGAGTGGCAAGTTTCTTGTTCTTTGATCATTACTTAATGTAATCCTGTCATAGGCTGGAGGTAGAATGGGGGATCTCATAATTGGAGGGAATTAAGTGACATTTCAATATACTGGATCAAACCCATTAGATGCTTTACTATCACCAGTCCTTTTCTTTTTAAATGCTGTTAAACACTGTGGGTCTTTTATAACTTACTTTTGACTACCAGGTAAATTTGCTGAAATTGTACCTTTTATTGATATAAACCAAATAAGACTGGCTTAGGGAATGTCTCCAGCTGCCTGTTGTTAAACCTGGACACAGCATTGCTAGCTTCTGTTTATTTGGAATATCAGTTCATTTTGATGAGGCTGTGGCTGATCTTGTGAGTGGCTGAAATGACTAGTTCTTGAGCTGGAGGATGGTTCTCTTTGCAGCTCATTGCTTTTTATTGTGTTTGTGTCCACACTTCCTCTTTTTGACACTTTAAAAAATACTTGACAGAATTTAAACTTTATTAACTAATGACAGACTGAGAGAGTTGGGGCTTTGCAGCCTGGAGAAGAGAAGGCTCTGGGGAAACCATAGAGCACCTCCCAGTGCCTAAAGGGGCTTCAAGAGAGCTGGAGGGGAATTTTGGACAAGGGTTTGGAGTAATAGGAGAAAAGACTTCAGGCTGGGAGAAAGAGTAGGTTTAGATTGGTAATAGGAAGAAATTCTTTACTATATGGATGGTAAGGTCCTGTCATAGTGTCCTAGGGTGATGTTATGGTGTTTGTATCTCTAATCGTGTGTTCTGATTATGTTTGGTATTATGTCCTGTGCTTCCAGGACTGACTCTGAAAGTGAAGCTTTGTTTTGTCTTGTTATCAGCCGGCTCACCTCCCCCATGGTCTATGTTTAGGAGAGGTTTTAGCTCGGCTTGCTTGCTTGCTTGCCTGCTTGCTTGCTTCTGCCTCTTTTTCTTTCCTTTGCTTTGCCCTTGCTTTTTGCTTATTAGTTAGTTCAGCTAGGCAGTCCAACTTTTTCCCTGGACTGTTTTCTTTTCCACCCCGTCCCCTCCCTCTCCTGGATACCATCTGAACCTGTTCTGGACGGGGACCTGGGAAACCCCCAGAAACACCGGGAGTCTGCATTCTGTCACCTGCAGCAGTCATTCCCCAGCGCCAGAGACTGATAACTGGGCGACCACTCGCCGGAGAGACTGAGTTTGTAATCCCTTCAGAACGGTGAAAGAGTTTTTTTGTCAGCTGGTGTTGTTTTTTTCTTTTTTTCGCTGTGCTGGGGAGTGTCTTGCTTGTTAAATAAACAGGTTTTTTTCTCCCACTCTTCTCTGAGGAAATTCTTCCCGAACCCGGTGGTGGGGGGGAGGAGTCGTGGGGTTTGCTGTTTGGGTGTTCCTTCTGGAGGTTTTCCCCCAAATTTGCCCAAAACCAGGACAATTTGCCCAGAGATGTTACGGCTGCCCCATCCCTGGAATTGTTCAAGGCCTTGCTTAATGGGGTTTAGAGCAAGATGGGATAATGGAAGGTGTCCCTGCCCATGGCAGAGGCTTGGGACTGGTTGTTTTCTAAGATCTCTTCCAACACAAACCATTCTCTGATTCTATGAATCAAAAGAATATTCAGGTCTTGCTGAAATCCATGGGTCTTGCAGTGCACTTAGAGGACACAGAAATTAATGTTGTCGTTATCTTTCTGGAGGTGTTGTGTGATACAAAGAGATATAATGCAGGTTCCTTCTTCCTGATGCTGTTTTTTAACAACGTAAGGATTTTCTCTAGTGTCTAATTTTGCATGGCCTAGGTGGGATCCCAGTTCTCAGTTGCTCATGAGCAGGCATGAGCTCAGGTTCCAGAGCATGTGCCAGAGCCTCTGTTAGCTGGGCACTCTGTGTGGGACTGGACCCTGGAAAAGCCCATATATGCTGTTTCTGTTTGCAGCTCTTCTGAACTCCTGCATATGTGTTTTTTGCTTCTGTGATCAAAAGAAGCAGCATCTGCAGTGTGTTCACTTCCTGTGTGGGCCTCTGTGGGTTTGATTTGTCGTGGGCTGCACACAAAGGGTGTGGATCTGGCACTGTCTAGTGAAGGAGAGATGTCCATGGATGGAGCCCTGTGCTTTCTGGAAAGGAAAATTACTGTTAGGCTGGGCTTTTGGGGGGTGGGAGAAGAGACTGTGAATCAGGTAGTGGTTAAGCAGCTCTGTTAACGAATGGTGTAGAGGGGTCTTCTTCCCAGGCCAGACATCTGGGGAAGGGTCTGCAGCATGAGTCTTTATGGAGGAGCAGCTGAGGGAGCTGGTGGGGCACAGCCTGGAGCAAAGGAGGCTCAGAAAGGACCGTATCACGCTCTACAACTAACTCCCTGACAGGAGGCTGGAACCACATGAAGGTTGATCTATTCTCCCAGGTAACAAGTGATGGGATGAGCGGAAACAGTATCACGTTGAGCCAGGAAATGTTTAGGTTGGATATTAAGAAACATTTCTTCACAGAAGGAGTTCTAAAGCATTGAAACAGGCTGCCCAGGGCAGTGGTGGAATCACCATCTCTGGAACTGTTAAAAAAATCTGTGGGTATGGCAGTGAGGGCATGGTTTAGTGGTGAACATGCTAGTGGTGATGGATTGATGGTTGAACTTCCTGATCTTGGAGGTCTTCTCCAGTCTTAACGAAACTGTGATGGTATGATTCTACTGCTTCACTGGTGGAGCTGGAAACAACCTCTCACAAGGTCCCACTGGCATCCAGCATGGGAACCTGTGCTCAGTATCTTAAACTCGCTCTGGTCTGCTGAGCTGTCCTTGGGCACTTCCCTCTCCTTTTGTAAGCAAGGGGGAAGATTGCCAAATGCATGTTCTCTCATACTTTGTTTTACATATTGATTTTGTCTGCTCATTTTGTCAGTAGTGTTGCTTTCAAGGGCTCCTTGAAAGTCTGCCCCTGGTTATGGTGGTCATTAGCAAAAAACCAATCCTCAAAGTGTGCTGTGCATTAAAAATCATCCTAGGAATTTCCATTGACCACTGTTGTTTCCTAATCCACTTAATGAGCGCTTGCAGTTTCAAGAGAGTAATGACTTGAATAGGCTGTGCAGAAAATATGAAAATACTGCTCTTTGTTTAAAATCTGTGTTTTTCAGATTTTTTTTTTAACTAACAGTGTAATGCAACATCTCAACCCCAGTTTAGCCATAATGAAAGTGGTTGTTTTTCAGACCTTGTATTCAGGAGTTTCCCTAAAGATTTTATGGACTTGACAAGCAGGTTATATGTAAACTGTAATTTACAGGAACCACCTCAGTTTGGAGGTGGCATATGTAGCTGTGTAACAGCGGTTACGAGTAATGCACAAATGAAACTACATCAGACTGAAACTCGGGAGGGTTTATTTTAAGGAAGCACCTGTACTTACTGAAATCCGACTTCTGGCAGTACTTTACACCACTTCTCGTAGCCCTGGGGAGAGCCTGTGGTGGGGGGTGATGCCGCAGTGTTGGGATGTGGCATCTTTCTGCTGCAGGACAGATGGACAGACATTGTCCTGCCTTGCCAGGCTGTGGCTTCAGTCCTGGCACAAAGTACTGAGTTGCCGTTAGGGAGAGTACACTCTGAGTTTGGTAGTAGAACCTATCTTGTTCGCTCTTCAAGGCCACGTTGAACAAGACTTGGAGCAACCTGGTCTATTGGAAGGTGTCCCTGCCCATGGAAGGAGGTTTGGAATGAGATAAGCTTTGAGGTTCCTCACAACCTGTTCTCTGATTCTTGCCTCAAAGACTTGTTTTTGAACCTTTCTCCATCTCAAGTAAGTTTAGCAGTTAGCTGTACATCTGCTCCCTCCCCAGGTGTTGGGGTGATGATGGGCCCCTGACCCCAAGGTCATCTCACAGCAGGTTTGTTTGTTGCTCTCCCCTTGCTCATCAGAGCAGCAGAACTGCACTTGTTTGTAATAATTCAAGAAAAAATGGTGGCTATTTTTACACTTAATTTCCTACTTGCAGTCCAAACACATTAGTCTTTTACTTGGTGACCACTCTCACCAGGAAGCCTTGAACTGTTTGGAAGCAGATCCAGAGCATAGTCTGTCCTTTGCAGGGAAATTATTGTGCTCTGTTGACTGGGGTCAGTCTGGAGAGTTGCTCGTACCTTGACCTCAGCTGGTGCTGACAGTATTGTGGGAGGGATATACTCTTGTGACAGAAAAAAGCTTTCAAAACTTCTAAATATTTTAGAAATTGCCGCCACAAGAAGTAAAAATCCAGTCATTACTGTGCTCTCCACACAATAACCAGTTTCTTTCTGTTTCTTTCTACTTTTACCACATAGACAATTTTGCACCATGGTAGAAACTAACGCAGTTCCTTGAAAAATGCCTCAGAAAATATTTTATGTAGCATGTTCTGTTTTGATGGACCCTAACGGTTTGGGTGGCTTTTCCAAAGTCATTAATTCTTTATAAGCGACCTCTTATGCAAACTCAATGGAGAATGATGTGTGGGGGTTGTGCCCATTGCTCATAACTGCACTTGGGGGTTGATGGTAAAAGATGCTCTGCACCAGAGAGATGTTTTGTTCTGTTTGGAGACTTCTTTTGTATGTGAGTTGCAGTTCTTTTTCTGATCCTTATTTTTGACATTATTGTTTCAGTCTCTTGAAATGACATATTGGGTGGCTTCTTGTAGGAATCTGACAGGTAGTAGCCAGCAAGCTAGTCTCCCTCTGTGCAAGGAGATGGTAGCATGCGTGGATCTGTTTTTTATTTCCTCTCTTCCAGCTGTGCTTCTTCTGTCCAATATGGTCTACTCAAATATAAAAGCCTGGTTGTAGCCTCACTTGTAGCCAACTCAGTGTTTCACTTGGGTTAGGTTTCTCCTGCCTTAGAGAAGAGTAGTCGCGTGAAGGGTTATTTTGTATGTTAGCCTTGTAAAGTTGTAAATTGGAGTTGGGTTGAATGTCACATAGTGCTGAAGGATTTCTTTAAAGGGCTATGATGGTGTTGTCTTCAACTTTATGTTCAAAGTAAAGTGGATTTCTGATTCAGAATATGGAAATTCACATCAGTTCAGTCATGTTCTTTGTAAGCCTTATGGACCATTTTAGAGATGGAGAATATCCTGAGCAATTTTCAACAAAAATCACCGTGAGAAAATGTCAGTGCATAATTTTAAGCATTTGGATGCTCTGTTTTCCTTGGAAGGAACTTGGCATGAAAACCACTGCCTGTATGAGAGAACAGCTAGATAAGTATCTTTGGTTTTGGCATAAAACTGATTACTATCTAATGACATTTAACAGCATTTGTTGTTTTATATTTGATATGTGGCATCTTTCTTAACAGTGATATATCTGACTGTGCTGGTTTTGCATATATGACATTTAGTGAGGAAGGAAGAAGATACCTACGGAAATAATTTTTTTTAAAAGGAGCTGCTGAGAGCTTCCTCTGTCTCACAAAAACCAATCAGTGATTAATTTTTAGAATGGACAACCTGTTAAACCACTGAGAAAGCTGAACACACATTTGAAACTGAACAAACCCTGGGAAACTCTTCTTTCTTCTGCCTCAGTACAAGTAACAGGGTGGGAGGCTGCTGCAGGGCTGGGCCAGGCCAGGCCTGCATGGTCCGCAGGCCTGGAGGGGCCAGACCGAGCCGTGCCCTGCCTCTGCTGCAGTGCTGACAGGGCTGGGTTCCCTCCCACCCCAGTGTGGCCAGGAAGGCTCACAGTGTGGCTGAAATGCTGCCACTGCTAACATTTAGCCGACATTAAGCCCTGCCCTGCTGCTGTCCTGGGCTGGAGCTGCTCCTCGGGTCCAGCAGACCCCGAGGCCCACTCCACCATGGCCCACACGGCCTGGTGGGGGTCAGGCCAGGGCCCCCTGGAATTGAATGCAGAAAAAGCCAGAAAATAGTCATGTAGACAGAGCAACCACCACCATTTCTTGCTGGATCCCTGCTGTCCTGGCTCAGCTCCAAGTGTGGTCGCTAAAAATCACTCCACTGCTAACAGCTCTGGATCTCCCCCAGTAGGGATCACATGACCATCTGCAGGCCTCGGGCAAGATACTTAGCTCTTTCACTCCGCCTGCGAACATTGATTCTCTCTCTTGAGTGGGAGAAAGGACAGAGATGAAGACATTCGTAGAAACAGCCTGGAGGTCAGACAAGAAGGAAGAGACAGGTCCCAGTTGGGGGAGGGAATGAGATGTCTTGAACTGAAATTTTCTTGTAAGCTGTGGAGAAGATATGATTGATAAATCAGACACTTTTTTTCCCTGTAATTCATGGAATGCGTTTTGGGGGGATGTAGAGTTCTGACCACAGTCATGAGCAGAAGCACCAGTGCTGAAGTAAGCAGATGTTGAAGAAGATGTGATCCCATGAGAAGTTTGACAGAGACAGAAGAGTGATGAAGACCCTTTGCCCCCAGGAAAGAAGACCTCTGTTCCCAGAGCAGAAGATGACCTCAGAGTTAGATGAAGAGAATTTGTGCTTTTGAACAGTTTCATCCTTAAAAATGAAAAATGAAAATGAAAATAAAAATCTCATAAATTGACAAGATCCTCGAAAACAATTGTGGGGAAAACCATAAGTTGAGGAAAGTGATTGGATTTCCATTCTTCTGGGTGGCTGATTCACTGTGACATTGAAGCCACGAGAGAACTGTTTCTTGTGAAGAGGTCTCCATAGACTGAAGAGAGAGACTCCTCTCCCTAAGTAAATTGGAGAAATACTGTTTTGGAGATGGTAAACTGACTGATTTGTTTCTGTACACTGTCAGTGTGAAAGAAAAGAGGATGTGTGGGGAGAAGAAGTGTTCTGGAGGTTTTATTCTGATTCTTACTATTTTTTCTTTTAATTTCTGTTAATAAAGTTCTTCTTCAAAGTTGGAGCCTGCTTTGGCCTTCCTTCTAATCCTATCTCACAGCAGGAATGAGTAAATAATTCTAGTGAGTGCACTGGTGATTTAGCCAGCACTAAATCCACTGCATAAATCGATGCACCAGCCAGGAATTGAACCCAGGTCACAAGAATGGGAATCTTGCATGATACCACTACACAAAATTGGTGTTTCCACCTGGTTTAGAACTGAAACTGCCACACTGACAGATAAACTACAAGACTAAATGGGACCATCACTGTATCTTAATTTGTCATTGTTCCTTACCTTGTTCTTGCAAGTCAGCCTTGCATTTTGTCACTGAGTATTAATGGGTTTTATTCTTATATGATGAAGTTTCTAGTTGGAGGTGAAGTAGCCCCAATACGTATATTGTCTTTATGATTTTGTTGCCTTTAAAGTTTGGTTAGCAGTTGTGGTTTGTCAGCTTGGAGTGCAGGTATGGCATCTGACTCACCCCTTGCTTTATCTATTAGATCAGTTTCTCAGATTGGGTGAGAATAGCTGGGGTTTTCCTGCTGTTTTGCCCTCAGTGGAGGGAGGACACCAAATGCCGATGGGGAAAACTCTGAGCATACTCAGCTTTGCATTTTTAATGGTAATGAAGGCTGGATTTTACCAGAAAATGAGAAAGTTTAAAATCACTGTAGTGTGATGCTCCATCTGATGTCAGAAGCCTTGCAGAGCTGCTGTAGGGTCTGTGCTGTGTTTCCCCAGCATGGCTGATCTGGGGATCCAAATCTCAGGATCTGCAGACCCCGAGTGCCTGATACCCTCCCCCTTACTCCCTGTTCACTCTATTACAGAACTCAGGTAGTGCTGAGCCTGGCTGGTCCCAGCCTGGGTCCAGGGCCAGCCGAGCTGTTTGCGTGATGTTATATCTGAGCACACGCAAGTCTGTCAGGGTGGGACTCCTTCCCGACACAGGGTAGACTCCTTTACTCTTCAAACTGGATGCACTGACCAATAATACATGAGAATGGGCTGTTCAAGATTACCCTTGCTTAGGAGAGAAATTTTGGTAGGAAGAGTCCCCTCTTCCCACTTGCAGGCTTCCAGTTTGGTGTTAATCCTCAAGCAAAAAGTCAAAAGAAATACTGAAAGTGGCATTTTCATGATTTTTTTTTAAACCTCATCTGTGGACTTTATGCGTTATCCTCAAGGTTGGTTAATCAGAAGCCTTTTTCTTGTGAAAGGTGTGGTAGTACCTTATATTCTAAATAGCCTTAATCTACTTGGTTTAACCGCAGATGCCTTTTTGAATAACAGAGGGAAGAAAAAGTGGTATTTTGTATTGGTTTTTGTGTCAACTTTTGCAGAATGAGAATAATATACATATACACCTTTATGGGCTTTGCAAATGAGAGACTCCACCTGACTTCCCAAGTCACTGTCAGCTGAGGAAATCACAACCAGGTCCATGTGAGGTTTAGGAAGTGATGTCAGATTTGAGACTAGATTGACATTATGTTTAGCAAGCAAAATCCTAAATGTGTTTGGGAAATTTTGCTGTGGGATGTTAGCAACTTTGTCCTTTCTGTGTCTCTGAATGGATTCAGTCCTCCAGACTGACCTTTTGGGGGTTGGTATCCAGACCTTTTCATCACCAGAGGAAAGGTTGCAGACCTTCCCAGACTTCCCCACCCCTTGCCGAAATGTCAGGAAGGAAGGGAGGAGCGTTGTGTGAATCATCTCAGTTCAAACCGTTGAAAGGAATTTTATTTGTTTGAGTCCATAGCAAAGGGGGCTTCCCCCTTCCCCACCACTGCCGTCATCCCTATTTGTGATGCGGATCATGCTCTGCCCAGCTCTGCAGAGTGTGTAAGCAAAACAGAGCTGCAGGAGAGAACTGTAATTTATGAATATATTATAAACCATATATAATGTGAATTGTTGCAAATAGATGACCTTTCCCTGCTTAACACAGCAGCTGAAAAAAGAGTTGGGGTAGTGTGAAAGCAGTGGAGAAATTCAATCCATGGTGCCTTTTTATTGTTCCTCCTGGGTTGCTGGTGCTATATTTAGAAGCTTACATCACTTAAGGAATGATGACAGTCTCTGCCCTCCCCCTCCAGCTCTCCCCCTGCTCTCCCTTGTTCCTTCCCTTAGGATGGATCATGTTTTCATACTACTTATGAGTCCTACAGATCTTTGGGTAGGATTTTTCTACAGCCTTTTAGTAAGTGCTACCGTGGAAAGTGATGTATGTAAGGATGCGATGGCACCACGGAATGTCTCCCTGAAGAGGAACAGGAGCTTCTTTCCCTGCCTCCCCTTCCTAAAAGAGTTAGGAATAGGGTGGAGGTAGTTTTTTCCTTTTTTTCCTGAGAAACCCTAATGAGAGGATTATGCCACGACAATACAATGAGTTGTTTTTGGTATTTCAGTTCAGAGGTGGGGAGAACCTCTGAGCAGCGTGGCAGTGACACTGAATCCGGTAAGCTGTGCCAGCATGGCAGGGTCTGCAGCAGGCTCTGCCTTCTGCACCCCTTGCTCCCCATTGCCTGTCTGTCCAAAAAGATGTAAAGTACTCAAGTCTGTGGAAATAACCTCTTGATGCAGGTGCCTTTAATGCTAAAATATTTCTGCATTATGCTGCTATGTTTGGCAATTTCCACTCAGAAAACTATTAAAATTAATTACTTTAGTCTGAAACATCTTTGCCTGAATGTGTGCAATGACAGATTGCCTTCTGAGCAGTGGTTGCCTTCCCCAGCCCTCAACATGGGCTTGGAGTCAGGATGTGACCGGAGCTGCTGGACTGGAAATGGGGGGGCAAATGAAGGTGCCTGCTCATGTCTGTGCACTGCGGGAAACAGTGTGGCAGGGACAGTGTGCCAGAGCCGCCTGCCTGTGAGTACAAAAGGACAGAAGTCCTTAAGCCCAGCTTACAGCCCCAGACCCCTCGGCTGGCAGCTCCTGCCTTGTCAGCCAGGGCCATGATGGCTTTGAGACTGTCACTGTCCTTCCCGCTGGAATTGCACAATGGGCTTTTCTTCCTCTGAAAAAGTCCTGCTGCTTATGGAGTACCTTCTGCCAGCAGCTGCCAGTGCTTCCAGCCTGTGCAGGGCTTGCATTTGTGGTGTCCTTAAATAAGGGAAGACTCTAATCCTGCCTAACTGAATGTGTATTTAAATTATGGAGCACTTTACTATCCTTTTAAAAACATCCCATTCTTCAGTGACTTACTCTTGTTAGACAATTAAAACATGCAGATTTGGTTAACAGTCTAGAGGATTCAGTTAGCATTATGGGAGGATAAAGAGAATGATGCAGAGAAATCTATGGAGTGGTATTTCAGCATGGAAATAAATCGGTGTTAAGGAACAAAGACTCCATTTACTACAGAGATTGTATACTGTTTTTTTCTTCAAAATCTTCTTAAAACTTGGATTCTGGCTTAAAATGTGACTGGTGATTTTCTGTTTGTGATTCTGCTCAATGCTGCAGCTCTTCTCAAGTATTTCAATTGTGATCACTACCAGGTCTTTGTATCAGATTTTTTTTCATCTCAGAGTTGCTCTAGTTTTGAGATTTGTCATTAAACAGATGATTTATAAAAAACTTACAGCCCTGTGCTGCAGGGAGCTGGGGCTGCAGAGGCATGTGTTAAAATAGATAAATAAATGAAAGCAGAAAGGAGTGGGGGTGATGCCCCAAAAGCCGGAGTGTGGAAGTAGGTCAGGTTTTCCCCCCACCTGGGGCTGGGTGGGCAGGGCTGCACAGTGTGGGCTGCAGCCCCCCGGGACCACTGCTGCCGCTGCGCTCATTGGAGGCACAGCTACAGGGATGATGTCATCTGCACTTAAAGGCAAAACTAGGAGGAAATAGAATTTCATTCCCATTATTGAGCTGGTGTTTACAGTAGTTGTAAAATATGGCATCTGCACCAAAATCTGTGCTGGATGGGGTTTACCGCACAATGCAGCAGGATTAATCTGGGAGGTGGAGATCTGCCTGGAGAGCTATTGGGGCAAGCAGGCAGGGAGAGGGTTCTTTCAGCTGCATGGGTTCTTTTCGCCTTGATATAAATTGTGATTATTCTAACCATAATGCAGGTAACACCACATGGAAGTATTTGGACGTTCATTGCTGCCGAGGATTTATCACTGTAGCATTACAGATATTTAAGATGCTTCTAAATACAATTTTATGAATTATTAGAAAATTGGTGATACAGTCATGTGTAAGATGAAGCTCACATATCCAGCCTATTGTTTAGTATTGAAAAAGCACTGAAAGAAGCAGCTATTTGTGTAGCTGTGTAGTCCTTTGTAAAAACTAAAGTAGTTAGTATGTTTTCAGCTTTTAAAAATCAAATACACTTTGTGTTTGCAAATTTTGCAAGCTCAGAATTGAAGTTCAGATTGTCCTTTAAATGCAAATTAAACCCAGTAATACTTATGGACCCTGGTTGCATTTATTACTTTTGTTGTTTGATAAGAGGTTAAGTAAATTCAGACGTTGATGCCAATTTTTTCCTTTTAGGATAATTTTGGGGGGCATCAGGGGAAGGTTTTTCTTGGTTAAGGTGCAACTCTCATCCTAGTGTTGGACTTGGTGATCCTTGTATGTCTCTTTCAACTCCAGATATTCTATGTTTCTGTGATAATTTGGGTTATACACCAGGAAGACTCCAGGATGACTGCTGAGGAGCTATTGGTGTGAGATGGAGAGTGGTGCCTTGTTGGTACAACTTGGCTTCAAAAATGTGAGAATCTCTTTCCCCATGTCCCTTGGCAGAGTAGATGAAAAAGAGCTTTCTGTGGATTGCTCAAACTGCCTGATTCGATATTCAAAAATAAGCAAGCGAAAAAGACAAAAAAAGGCATTTTTTGCCCTCACTACTAGCAGGTCCCTGTTGGCAGCTCTATTTGTGCAATGGAGGTACAGTCATCATGGGTGAGTTTTGATTTGGAGAACTACCCTCAAGTCTCATATGGTGACAAAAATTCAAAAAGAAGAAGATGGTAACAGTGAGTGCCCCTTGCAGATGAAGTAAATTATCCAGAGATCAAAATAATGGCTTTAACAGAACCAGTACCCTCTGTCCCTTTGTCTGACTCCTCCCTCCTTTTCTCCCTTGCGCAATAGCAGAAGTAATTTGCCTTCTAGGAGCCAAAAGCATCATGGCAGACCTGGCTCAAAGGTGTGGGATCGCAGAGATCCTTCCTTGGAGCATCTCTCGAGCATACTGGGCTGCCATCCAAGACTTTAAGATCCTTTCAAATATATCAGTTTTTAGTTGCAAAAAAAGATTATAGAACTAAATTGACTACTGCAGAATTAAGGCAAATTGGGTTGGAAACAGAATTGGTCTTGATTAAGTGGGGAAAAAAACCTAACTCCCAAAACTTTTAAAAAATGTTTCAAAACCATTAAAATTATTAGTATTATAAACCTCACTTTTTAATAAGCAATTTACCTCTCATTCTGGATAAGATCTCTGTATTGTGTTGGATGAGATAGGAGTGTTGAGTATCTAGTGTGACACATATATAAAAGCAAAATTTTTTTTATTGTGAGCCAGTGATGTGTGTATCTGTGTGCATGTGAGTGGCTACAGATATTCATTTTACTTATTTCTAAATTTGAATGCAGAGATAGAAGATAATCCACCTAAATGCTACTGAAAGTGTTAGTAGATACATATGATTGATTTAAAAAAAATTAGAAAAAGGAAAATAATCAGAGTTTCAGCACATCCTTGAATAGATATAAAATTATATAAAAGCTGGTGTGGAGCTGGGTGTTTGCTGAGCAGTCATACTGATATGTGTGTTTATATTAGGTCAATAAAGATGCTCTGTTGGCTACATCTGCAGATCCAGTAGCCAATTGATCTAATGCAGTTTCTAAAGGCTTTCTGTACAGGTGATGTCATCCTTTTAGCTCCATTCCCCTCCCACTCTCTTTCCTCCTTATTAGATATTTCATCTTGCTGCGGAGCATCCAATCGATGGGAGCTTCTCCTGAGGGAGCTGCTGAGAAGCAAGCAAAGATAGTAGGAATTAGGACTCCAGCAGTCAGCCTTTCTGTAGCGATGGACGTCCTGTTTTGTTTGGCATTACAGAAATATTTTAATTGGAAAAGCTAGGCGTGGATTAGTCGTGCTATCTGACTGATGCATTAGAATACTAAGCAACGCTGCAGAGTTGTAAACGGCATTAAAAAAAAGAAGGAGGGGGGGCAAAAGAGAAAAGGGTTTGTATTGCAGAGGCTTTTAATAGATTCCACAGTGCAAACCTGTTAGAGCATATATTGTGGAGCTACAGTCCGGATGCGAATTCAATTTCTTCAGTTATGATGGACGTGAGTATAAAGAAGAAACTTTAATATCCCAGGGTGTGGGATTACTGGATCGCCTAAGATGCTGAAAAACCTTTGCAAAATTTCATCTACAATATTAGTATGAAGTTTTTGAAAAGTGGACCTGAAGATAAGCCACTTGTAAATGCATTTTAGAAGAAAAAAAATTTGAAGAATGCATACCTTGCTTTTTAATGTATTGTTGCTTTAACCTGCAGTTCTAATCCATTTCTGAATTAATTCAATTTAAGCAGCCCTTTTTGGGTGCATGCCTCTTGCCTGGAGGAACATATGGATATTTGTATTTGAGAAGCTAGGAAACATTTTGATTTGAGTTTATGTGCTTGTTAAAACTGGAACATTTTTATAGGAATTGCTGCTGCTGCTGCTAACTCCCTGCAATACTGAAAACTCCTCAGATCTAGTGGAAGCTGTAATCGAATTCAGTGTGAAATCCAAGCCTGAGAAGTTACATATATGTACATTGCTACTTTATGATTTTTAAAGAGAAAGCAGAAGGGATTTTTCTCAATTTTCCCCCTGTGGCTTTTATCTGAAAAAGGAAACTTTTTTCCCAGCCTAAGAAATGGCTTTTCTTGTTCGATGTTACGCCAACTGCCTACAGCCCTGGGCCTCCAAAGTAAGTAAGATTTTGTCTGTGCTGCATTTCTGTGACATACATTGGCAGCCCTGGTTCTAGCTGTATATTCCCTTCTCATCCCAGCAGCATGCTGGGTTGAAGGTACTGGAATCCTGGCTGTGCATTAATTATTCTTGTAGAATCATTTCTAAACAGGAAGGGGGGACCTAGAAATCATGGAATTGTTTTATATACCAATAGCTTAAAAATTACCAGGAAGTATTAAAAAAATGCCATTTCCTTATGAAATATGTTAAGCTTGTTTTTTGGCCTATAAATATGAAGTATATATGAAGCCTATAAATATTATTCAAGTGTAACATTTTTATAACTGCTGGCATATTTTGCTAACTTGAAAATACTGGTATCCAAACCCACTGATGTTTTAATTTTCAAGCTGTACTGCTTGTTTCTTTTGTGCGCCAGCATGGAATTGGTTAATTAATTAGGTGAACGGTGTAATTACAATTAGCTTTAAAGGACACAAATTATTTTTTGTGTCTGAGAATGCAGTATTTTTGTGAAACTGGGGAGGGAAGGGTGTTTCTTTTAAATGGCATAATGAAAGCTAGAACGTTCGAACAAACTCACCTTAGCGATAAAAGCCTTTAAAGAAATTAAAAATCTAGTATTTATGAGTGTTTGGTGATGGTATTTATGAGTATTTATTAGTGTTTGGTATGCTCAGTCAGAAAATTAGCTGAGTTTCTGGTATTTTATTAAGGCTACTACCAAGCAGCAGTCACCTAAAACACAGGAAGTGCCTTATAAATCTGGGGCCAGGCATATACTAATTACTATTTCTTTATTATAATTTTGTATTTACTGGGTAGAAAAAAGACTGTGCAACTTTCTGGCATTTGGAGGCAGTGGGCAAAAGTGCTCATGGCAGTGTGAGATACAACATTAACTTTGGAGTAAGAGATCGCTCTTGACTTTGGTTCCAAAAAGTTTAGAGTGTCAGTGACATGATGGTGTGTAAAGGCACAAGGAGAAGCCAGCTGAGTATGTGGACTCCCTGTCTGGGCTGATTTTCCCTGTTTGGTTTTTATGTCTGGTGCAATGTAAAGGAAAGCTTGCGGTGTATGGGGGCAAAAGCTCTGGGCTGTGAGGTTTCCTTGTGTGGATGCCAAAACCAGTGTGGAAATGTGTGGGTGGATGTGTGACTTTGGCTGTTTCAGGCATGCTGGGTCTACCCCATCATCAGGTGAAGTGGAGCTATAGGTACTTGTGGTCTTGGAGGATGGCTGAGCACTGTGTGCTCAGACAGGCAATTGCAGCTCCTCACCTTGGAGTTCCTGCTGGCAGATCCTAGCCTGTTTATATTATCATCTGTGCTGCAGCATACATGTAGACTCTTTCTTCCTTCCTACATCTGCAGACATTAATTATGAAAGGCTGAGTTTACTTAAGCTTGACTTACCTGCACTGCCTTTATTAAGAAGGTTTGAATGTTGTAATGCTGCTTAAAAACTGGGAATGTGTTAGTCACCTCGGTACTTCAGCTGGGATTGCACTCTCCACAGAGTTTGGGCTGAAGTGAGAAACACAAAAAAGCCTGTACTCAAATAAGGGCTTCATAAGGGTAAAATAATAATATAAGAAAAAGTTTTTTGACCCCTGTGTCAACTTTGTGGACAATATCCAGTGGATTGCTGCTCTGCCAGCCAAGCCATTTATTCACTCAGTTGCTATTCTTAAAGGAAATTATATAAAATGTTAGGAAGGGGAAAGTTTCTTTTTTTCTTTTTTTTTTAATGGATTATGCGAACCCATTAACTGGTTTTGCATTCCAGTCCATAGCTAACAGTTCTTTACCTTTAAAGCCACAAAAGAAAAAACACTTCTATTCCTTTTTGAAAAAGCCCACAAGCCCCCCAAAAGTCCTACAGCTCCCCCAAACTTTTGAAGGTTTTTGAAGGTTGAACAACTCTTCATGTTGTTCAATAACTCTGAGAAGTGTGGATAGGATTAAGGAAATTGATGAGCTGAATCAGATCTGAGTTTGTTCCATTTTGGTTTTAGCTGAACTTTGTACTAAAAACCTGTTTCTGTGATAAGTTTTTTATAATAATATATAATACAGAAAAGTAAGTCATGTCAGAATTTTAAACATGCAAGTTTTTAACTTGAAAATGTCAAGTATTTTTTGTGATACTGTTTTGAAATTTAAACTGGTATAGGACAGTAGTCTGAAAATGGGCTGTTAGCTTGGTTGTAATTGCAGCTGTTCTGGATGTGACAGTGTGATGATCCATGGATTGAATCAGAGCAAGATGAAGTCGTATTTCTTATGACTAATCATAAAGGTAGGCTTTTGTGAAGGTAGAACACTTCTGAAAGTTAACCTTAGCCTAGGGAAGGTGACTGGTGTGGCTGTGGAGGAAGAAGACAGCTTTAGGAGCTCTGTGGGCACCTGGAAGACATTCTTCAAGTACAAGGTGTCTCCGAGTACTGGTCCACTAGTCCACACCAGTTTCCACAGCATACACTGGTTAGTGCTGCACTCATCCTCATCCTCCAGAGACTCCATGGCTTTTGGTTTCTGAAAGTAAGGGTGCAGAGTAGACTTGTGTTAAGCAATCAATGCATTCTATTGCCCTGCATCCAGAACTGTAAAAGGAGGATGAACAGCATGAAAAAACAGTGAACGTGTTTCTGCAGTGTCCTTTTAGTTAGTTTCTTGTGGAGATCAACATATTTCTCAGGATTGCTGATAATTGGAAGCGTGTCTCTCTTTGACAGGGAGAGATGATGGCCATTCTCTGTCGGTTGCATCTGGAGGAGCCAGTAGAGGGGCAGAACTGCCCATTGTAAGGGAGCCTCTACCTTGGGCGCCTGGGGACTGGTGCCCTTTCTGGAGTGATAGACTGTGGAAGATGAGATAAATAGTTGCAGGCATTTGTAAAGAAACATGGTGAGGATGATAAGGAGCGAGGAGTGTGGTGAACAGTGATCAAAGCCGTGCCAGCTCTTAAGCCACTGTGGCTCTGGAAGAGGATGAGGGAAGATGGATGACTTTGCATTGCGTTTGTGGAGGTCTGTTTCCACAGGCTGGTTGTGCTGGCAAGGACAAGAGACATTCAACTTACATTAAACAAAACTCCTGCGATGCCATTGCAGTACTATAAAGCAAAAAAATAATTCACAAATATCTCAGGAAGATTTTGGTTGTCTTTGTAATTCTGACGATAACTTTCTCTGTTCAGTTGTCTGTGATGCAGTTTGTGGTATTGGACTCTATTGGTTTGAAAGCAAAACCAGTGAGAGACTCCAAGTCAGTAATACAATTTAATAGGAAAAAAAGAAAAAAAGAACATGCAATAATACAAAAGAAAACCACTGACAGAGTCAGAATACAACCTGACACCCTGTTAGTCAGGGGGTTGGTAGCAGTCCAATTAAATGGTGGCTGCAGTCTTCCTGGATGACAGATGTGGTTCAGTTGAAGCAGTGGTCCTGTAGAAGGGTGCAGTTTTCCTCCGAAGGTCCAGCGATGATGTGGAAAAGGTCCGACTTTCCTCTGGGATCCAGTGGAAAGGACTGCCTTCCCGTTCCAAACCTCAGGTTTTTTATCTGGGTAGGAAAGGCTTGGCTCCTCCCCCTGGCTGGAGCATTTCCCAATGGAATGATGTAATCTTATTAGTCATACAGTAGGACTTAATGGCCCATTAACAGAATATATCTTCTAGAGGAAGGATGGGTTGTGAAAAGATAACGATGATCATCCCCCTGCTTTTATCAGATGGCACATTAGCAGAGGATATCTCCCACAGAGATAAGGATCACTACCCCTCCCACATTTCAACAGATGGTGATAGAATACACATTTTTGCATTGTACCCCAGGACAGACTCTTAACTGTAACTGTGCTATGAAGTCATTATGAAGGAGAGCTGTAAACTTAACGATTTAGATGTAGAGGGTTCTTCTATAATAAAATTTTATGCACATTGTAGGAATTTTCCAAGCCTGAAATGTACCCACAGTTACCGTGTTTGTGAAGCATGAAAGTCTGATGGGGGGGAGTATGGAGTGATTGAATAATGTTTCTATAGAGGATATTTAAAAAGGATGCTTTTTGAGATAATGTACTTTTTAAAGAAAAAAAGAGTTTTTTAATTAGCATTTAAGGGTTTAATTTTTTTTTCCTGAAGCAAAATAGTTTAATTCAAGATCTCAGGTGCATGTCAAACTTACCTTATGGCATGAGACAGTAATTTTTTTTCTCTAGGCTTCTGTGCCCTTCTCTTTCTGCCATTTAGATAAAAATCTAATAATGTGAAGCATAATAATGATACATTTGCTCTGTAAAAGTTTGTGTTTGGGTTAGAGCAGAAGACTTGGAGTCATTTTTCAGTCCCATTCCTATTTCTGGTATCATCTCAGATGTGATATAATTTTTGATTATTCGTAACTAAAACCATTGTAACCTCATCTTCTGATTCCAAAGGGCATCAGTTTGATCTCCAGGATCTTGAGTTGAAACCTTCATGCAATTAAAGATTTAATTTCGGTTCCTTAGAAGAAAAACAGAGCTTTGATCGTGTGTCCTTGATTTGATGTTATCCTTATCTTTGCTAATGTGCTTACATGGAAAGTAGCCCCAGTAGTGTGAATTTTAAATGTTTTCAGAGCAAATAGAGTAACTTATCCTTTGCTTTATTTTTTCGGTCAGTTTTGATAAGGTCTTTCTCTTGCCCTCGGTCCTGCCTCTCCGACTAGTCTCTCTGTCTGTGCCTATAGCTTCCAGCCCAGCTTTCAGCATTGCAGAGCTGGGCCCTGTCATCCCTCAGTGTGATTGCTCTCTGAGCTCCTCTCCTGGTTCCTCATGGTTCTCTTCCCTCCTGTGAGCTTTGCATTGCATGGTTTAGCCCTCTTTGGAATTTTTGGAGTTTCAGCCAGCTCCTCAGAGTATTCAGAGTCTCTCCTACCCTATATTTTCTGATCCTTTTCGCCTTCGTCCACTGCTCAGAAGGATTGCTTTGATTCTTCATGTTATTTGTAGGAGCATAGCTCTTGGTTCTTCAGTACTGTGATCCCTGAGCACTTGGAGAGCAAGGACTTGGACTGACAAATGACAGTTTTTCCTTACACTTAGGTACAAGTTTTAACTCTGTTTTCTGTAACTGCTTGCAGGATACTTTTTGTAAAACTTCTTAAATGCATTTTTTTGCATGATAGTTTAAGATTGAAATAGTTTAGTATGAGCTATGTGGCCATTTACTCTAGAAAACTTGGATTTTCTTATACTCTGGTGTATAATATGTTGAAGTTCAGTGCACGTTGTGCTACTTTTCAACAGAAAAAGCCTTTTCCTAAAGGTTATTGTTTTTATGGGAAATTGGCTTTTAATACGCAAATAAACACCTATCTGTTCATTTATTTCCTCCTAGACTTTGGCTTAAACATGCTTTGTTAGAGTTCTCCTTACAGCTAGAGCCTAGGTCGGGACCACCCTATTTTGTCCCTCTCGCCTCTGTGAATTTATTTCTTGATGAAGACAGAAAGACAACGTGGAAGCACCAATGGAAGATTGTCCTTATTTGTTTTTTTTTGCATGTACGGTATCCAAGGGCCTCCTTACAGAGGTCCTGGCTCAGAGGTAATGCTGACGGCATTGGCATGCTCACTGTGCTCCCATGTCTTTGGAGCCCTGCTCTGTGCATCCCCAGGGCTGATTGTCACCTGCATGTCATTACTGTGATGTGGGGTTGTAGCAGCCTGAGGATGTGTAAAGAGGTATTGTCATCCTGCTGTATTTTACCAATCTGTGCATCCAAGAGTTGATAAATTATTTAGTCGATGAAGCTCGATGTAGATGTGGAATTTTATGTGCCTTGCAGTACTGGCTTAGGATGAGAGTTCCCAAACGTCAGGCTGCTGGTGGCTGGTGGAGTTGCTGAGCTCCTTGTAGAACTCAGAGCATCACTAGTCCTGTCACACTTTGTTTTCTACTGTAATTATTTAGACAAGACGCTTTTTACTATTTTATTAATTTTCAGTGGTGAGAACAAAGAGTAAAATTTAATACGGAACTCGATCACTGAAAACAAGTATTTTTGAACATTCTTGTTCCATAATCAAAATAAAACCACAAGTCTTGACATTTTAAAAAATGTTACTTTGTGAATGGACCAGAGAAGAGTTAATAAAGTTAAATTTTTTTCAACTATCAATTATGTTTACTTGCTGGATATTCCCTTTATAATGGAGCTCCCATCAGTACTGGTACAGTTTTTTGTGGGTGAATTTTCAGACCCACTTCTCCTGAGATGTTTGTGTGTCAGATACTTAGCATTATCGTGAGTTAAGGCATAGTAGTAATCTATAATTTAGACATATGAAAACCAAATTAAAATTGCATTACATATGTGGTTTAGGGCAACACCAGAACTTAATTTGAAATTCTGTCCTCATGTCACCTTACTGTAACTAAGAAAATGTAATACTATAGAGAATTTTAATTTCTATGGGCTATTGGAGCCACGAAGACCAAAAAGCTCTTGGGTACCAGAGGCATAGAACAGTCTCTAGGGATTATTAATTCTTCTTGATGTTTTTTTGTGTGTTATATATGCCTTTTTTACCTTTTTGTAAGCCTGGAGATATTTTAGGAAGGCTTCAGGAATAGTTTTTGAGGCACTGCAAGGCCGTCATGAATGATGTCAGCTTGATCCTTATTTGGGATTCATATGTGTGGTACTGATAAAACCAGGAGTAGATATTGTAGATAGTGAATTGAAACATGTTTTGAAATAAATATTGTCATTAAGTTTGTGTAGTTGGATAGGCATTGAGGTTTTTTGCATCATGCTATTGAAGGGCACAGGATTTTATCTGCACCTGTTGGGGAAAAAGCTTGACCCATCACTTGGCTTTAAAAACAGCACAAAACTCATCCCCCAGACATCACTGGTGCTTTTTAAAAAGCTGCAGAAATCTGGTTTTGTGCCACTGGTGAACCATCTGTGATCTTTAAAGAGGAAATGTTTTTGTTTGCATTAAGTCTGAGGACTGATGTCAGCATGGGAATTCAGCTGGGCTCATCCTCTCTGTGGACACCTCAATGGCCTCTCTTTGTATGTCAGAGAAGCTACTTCCTCCTCCCCAATAACACAGCTATAAGTGTATTTTGAACTGGAGGAGAATTGTAGCTTGTATGCAAAAGGTTAATATAAAGCAGAGTTAATTTGTACAAATGCTTGTGAAAAAGACTGCTGAAAATTCTACAGAATAACTTCAGTGGGTTTTAGTGGTTTCTTGTTGATTTACTGGCAGGATATATGAGATGATTATAATAATTTACTGGTGCCAAGAAAAAACATCCAAGAGGTTTGTTCTGTTTTAATTTCTTAGATGGAATGAATGGAATGGAGGAGAAGAAAAAGTGGGGCGTAGAAAGGATTGAAGGTGAGAGACTGCTGTCAGTGGGAGTGAGCAGTGCTACTCCCGTTTCTGTAGGTTGTAGAAAGGAAAAATAGAACTAATTAAATAAATTACTTACCTTGTGTAAATGAACAAGCTGATCATGGAAACACAAGCACGTAGTGAGACCATCAAAGCAACTTGCAAATAAGACGGTGGAATGTAGAATTTGCTGAAGAACTAGTTCAATATTAAAGGTATGAAAGGTTTGAATCAAGGGTATCAAGGAGAAAATGGCATTTGAAGGGACTGGAAGGATATGGTCACTGAAAGGGGAGAGGTGGAGGCTGGAGAAGTCTTATTTCAGAGAACTGGAGTCCTAGTCAGCTCTTTAATTGTGTGATCTTTTTAGTTTGGCAATATGGTTTAATTTTTAAGACTTAAGGCAAACATATTTGGGTTTTTTTTAACAGGCTTCTTGTGACAGTCAAGGCTTTCTGTTTCATCTGAGAAAGGAAAATTGCTGTCCTTAAACCACTTGGGTATGATGGAGACTCAGAGGTTATCCAGTGTCATCCCAGTTAATGCTCGGAGTGAGTGTTAATAGGATCCAGCTTACAACAGTGAAAACCTCAATAAACAATAAACAAAATGCTCAATAAATGCGTCTTAAAATTGAGACTGTTCGTCTCATAGAGCTGGTTTTCACAGTGAAGTGGCTGAGTTGGGGGTTTTACAGTGACCCAGCAGCTATATGTGTGCCCTGACACTGCAGGACTGTGCTGTGCTTGTCCTCGGCTGTTTTACAGAACACAAATTCTTTGTTTTTTCGGAATATTAGTCTTGCTGGCAACATTTCAGGGAACTTCGGAAAAGCAAGTAAGGTATAAGGTTACTGACAATCCGTAACACCAAAGACAGAAAATTTGCTTATACAGCCTGGAAAAAGACAGACCGTTCTCTCAGAGGCTGATGCTTCTGCTATGTCCAGACTGCATCGATTGGTGGTAAACATTCATATGGGCTCCTAGAAAAACTGATAAAAAACTTTGCTATCAAGTATTAAAATGTTAAAGGGGCAAACCTTTTGATTGTTTATTGCACATTTTCTTTCCATTAATTTGAATTTGGAATTCAGTGTTCAGTGAAGAGTTCAGTGAGTTGTGCTTCCTTTATTAGGTTTTTTCCTCCTGATGAGTCCTTTGGCCACTGTCCTTATTGTGGGATCTTTCTGAATATGTTAAATAAACATACAATTTACTGAAGATTAAAACACAGTGGTGGAGCTTCTTCTACATATAGGAAAAGGTAATTCATAGGTCTTGTGTCCCTCTGTCAAGACTATTTTGAAAATTCATGTTGCCTATGCCATTTCAGCATATGTTTTTTGGTTATCCAAAGTGTAATTGTAAACACTGATACTTATTTTCAAAACTTGTAGCACAAAGACACAGATGTGGCTTTTCCTTAGGGCAAAGATACCAGCAAATCCTAAAGTAAATCACTATGGAAATAAAGGATGAAGAGCATGGTCTCTGCCAGAAGAGGTTCTACTGATTCCTTTCTGTGACAGAAAATGGGAAATAGAAAAGAAAAATGTCTCAGTTTGGCCAGTCTGTGACAAAACTTAACTTCTGACTTCTGTGGTTGCCTCTCTGTTTAAAATCTGCAATGGCTTTCTATAGCCTTTATTTTTAGCAAACCCTTCATAGGGAGCACATGAAGGGAGGTTGTCCTCAGACTCACCATCACTGCTGGTGTGCTTTTCAGATAAGTTGATGGGCTGCCATCTTGTCAAAGGCCACGTTATTTGCTCTGTTGAACAGAGCATGTGCAATCTTGAAAGTCTGTTATAGCAAAATTAGGTTTTAATTTAATTTCCAAGTATTCTGTGTGACTTCATTGCTGAGAGTAAATGGTATTTACGTGGGAAGTAAATGTCACTGCAGATGCACTGTCCTAGGTCTGCTGACCTGTGAGTTGTACCATGGATCAGAGCTTATACTCCAATTAATTTCAAAATTACAGACATGAGACTTGGTGTAGATACACAGCCTTTTATTCACCTTTGTTAAACTTTATACTGTTCTTGCTGGAGAACAGTGGGAAACCTCAGCTGTCTCGGGGAGAAACCATCATATCATTATTCTGCTCTTGTTACCAAACGACTTTTAGAAAGTCAGTAATTCTGTATAAAACCAAGATGTCCTGATGTCTGTGAAACAAACGAACAAAAATAATCAAATAGAATACTCCTTTTAAGTAAACTTTGTATTATGTTATAGGAGAAAGGACAGGTTTACGGCTTGCTGAGATTTTTGGAGTTTCTCTGGTTTGGCAGCAGGAGTGCTGCTGCCTCTTGCAGGGGTGCTAGGTTGCTGCACCCATGAAATTGATGGAAAAAGCCAAGCTCCTGGTGGACCTTTGGAGTCTTCACCTCAGGTTTTCAAGGCTGCTGTGGGGAGAGTTTAATATTTTGTGCATGTCATTTTTTATTAAATGTTTCTTAGTGCTGGCTTTTATCACTCCCATGTCTTGTCCCCCCCACCTCCTCTCTTTCCTGGCTGAGGTGACTGGCCATGGCTGTGTCCTGGCAAATGAGATAGGATCAACCTGCGAACCCTCTTGAAAAATTCAAATTCCTTTAACAAAAACAAGTCCAGGCTGCTGGCACTTCTGGGTTTATGTGGCATGGCAGGCTGATGCTACCATTAGGATGAGCTTCTGAAGGATTTAGTCTTTTTTTCTCTCCTTTTTCCTCTTGCAGTTTGCAATATTGCTTAAAAAATCCTTGTTGATCCAGGAGTTTTTGGTGTAATCACCGTGTTTTCCTGACTCAGCGGAGTTGCAGAGCTGTAGGTGGCTATGCCAACAATAATTTCTATTTTCTTAACTTTCTCTCTGGTGCAGTTCTGAATTGCAGTGTGATATTTCAGTGGGGGGGTTTATTCCTAAATATCCCTTTGTTGGGAAAGGTCAGTCTCAAGGCTGTGCTGGCACTCATGCAGGGACAGGCTGTGCCAACATGTCAGATGCACTTATATTGCAATTCTAGATTATCCCTTCTTGTGAAAAAATGAAATTGTTGTGGTTTAAAGTGCAACTAAGTAGTCTGTTGGAGTGTTTATCAGAATGTTGTGGATGTTTGGGGTTTTTATGTCTGAGGGTGCTGGGGCACACAATTAGCCGGAAGATATTGCAGATAGAAACATCTGCATCCAAAAGCATCTAATATGGGCATAGTTGAACATTGCTATGTGGACCTTGTTTCCCAATGCAGGATTTTTCCAGATACTGGTGCTCTTGTAACAAGAGTTTCTAAGTTTCAGAAAAAAAAGTCTTAGTCACCAATACTTGAGACAATTTTATATCACTTCCAGCAACTTCCAGGCCACAACCAGCAAGAACTTCCTGTGTCTGCTGTCATGTTGGTACAGAAACATCCTCTCTGTATCTTGCTGTCTAGTGAGCTCTGCCAGAAAGAACAATCACTGTGGGTAATAAAAATGGTATACAAAAGACAGAAGCTGTGATTTATTTTTGGAGATAGAGTCGAGTAGGAGTAGAGTACTTTAAAGGTCGCTTTTCTCAAATAAACCTTTTCTCTCTCTCAAATTTAAAGAGGTCTTGTGATGTTTCCTTGCATCTAACTTGCATTAAATGTCTTTTGCAAGAATATATTGCAGAGTCCAGCAGGAATGTCATATATAACCATTGCTTTATAGGTGATGGAAGTGAAGGGGACTGCTGGCAGGGGCACTGAAGAGCAGTTTTGATTAATTAGTTGTTTAGAAATACTCCTTTGGGAAGGCTGGCAGTGCTTTGAGTGGTCATCAGTGGGTTTCTGTGAAAATTACACACAGCCTGATATAACCAATATGCACAACTTGTTTATTTTGGGAACCATGTCTTGTTCCATCGGTACTTAGAATTACAGAATCACAGAATGGTTTGTGTTGGGAGGGACCTAAAAGCTCATCTTGTCCCAAGCCCCTGCCATGGACAGGGACACCTTCCACTAGACTAGGTGGAGCCCCACTTCTCAGTCTAGGTAGAGAAAACAGTGTTCATCACAAGAATCTTAAAATCTCAAATGAATTAGAAAAGACAAACTGTAGGTGGCAGTGTGTATGTGTGGGTGCTGGGATGTCTTTGAGCCAGAACAGGCTTTAACAGCATCAGTTGTTGGTAAAGGGAAGCACCTGCCGTTGTTCTCCTGGGAAATCCTGCAGAATTAGTTCTACTCTTGGTCCTGCTCACTGTTTTACTGGAACGGTTCTGAAGGTTTGGGAATCTGGAGAGAAGAGAGCTTAGATTTCCTTGTGTCTGTGTTACCACAGTCAGCATGAGATTTGATCATGGACAAAAAGATTGGAGCTGAAGTTGGAACAGTTTGTTGGAATAGGGAGGTTATAAAGGTGGGGACAGGCTGAAGAGTTTGCAGCAAACCTGTGGTCTTTAGCTAGAGGCAATGAATCTATGTGGGCTGATTTGTTCTGTAATTTCCTAAAACTCTTGGATGTTTCAGTTCCACTGACCTTCAGCATCCCAGCAACTGCCAGCTGCCTTGCCCTGTCCATTTGCCAATGAGTGCCACAGTGCTGGTGGATGTGACCTCCCTGGGAAGTGGTGCTTTACCTCTGTTGGATTGTGGCTGGGAGTGTGGCTGGGACACTGCGGGGTGCTCCAGGAGCAGGGTCACCCTGCAGCACAGGCTGCTCGCTGTGAGTGCTGCCACAGCACAGGAATATCCTCCATCCACACTGCAGGTGTCATCGGCGAAACGTTGGTGCCTTGACCAATGTCCAGTTGTCCAAGGCTTTAGGGAGGAGAATGTGATGCTTCCTGCCTCATGCCCATTGGAAGCGGAGCCTGGAGAGTGCTCTTCTGTGTGCTGCACAGAAATGGCTTCTGTCGGCAGTGTGCCGTTTGGATTCCAAAAATAACCAGCCAGTGTTCCAGACCAGAATTAAATCGGAATCAAATTTCAGCTTAACTATTGCACATTTTGTTGTAGATGAGAGGTCACATCTTGGTGTATGTCAGCTCTTCCCCATGTGCTGACAGAGAGGTTGCCTGTTGGCCACTGGATTGAATTTTGTCACCTGAGTGCTTTGACATTTTTCCTGTTCTCAAATCCTGAAAATAATTATTTTCAGCCTGTAAAACTTTTTCTGGTGGCTAAACATAGATTTTAAAGTGTTGCATTTCCTTTGTATTTAGATCAAGTTCACTACAACTTAAGTTCCCTAACCGTTATTCTGCTGACCCCCTTTCTTCCCACTACTGCTTGGATGGGGTTTTTTTGTGATTTTCTGGAAGTTTAGCAAACTTTTGCTTTTCAGACTTTGTCATTTTCATGTGACCATAGGTATGAATTTACAGGTTGGATATTTTATACTTTCTTTTGTTAGGAAAAAACAAAGCTAGAATAAGGTAAAAATTAGGATTGTGAGGAAGAGCAGTGTTTTCTTTCATAGCCCATATGGATTGTTGTGTTTGAGTAGTGATTGCAATGAGAATGTCATTGGAAGTTGCAAGGGATGCAAGCTGCCCCTATGCTCCCTATCACAATATTGATAGGAAAATTATGTTGCATATGTCAGAGGGTCTTTTTTTTTTTCATAGGTGTGGGGAAGGTTTGGTTTCTGAAAACATAGGTGGTGTCACCTATATTTTCAGAAAATATATGAACTGGTATTTGGTGAAGTACTTCTCTTGTGTGCTTTTCAAATAATGGACATGGAATTGTGATGCTAAATCAGAACTTATTTATCACTTCTCTTAAGTTTAGCCAGTATTTATAAAGTTGATACCAACTCGAGAGTATTTTCCAGTATTGTCCTTTAATTTGTAGGACTGAATATCTAGTAGCTGACACGATTGCATGGAATTTGGTTTGTTTTACAGAAGAAATCTTTTCATTTTGATGACTACAGTTGATGCTGTGGGAGTAGTTTTGGACTTTTTCTGCATCAGAACTTTTTTGTTAAAGAAATAGTACATAAGTTGTATAATTTAAAAATGATAAAAGCACTTAGTGAGTGAGAATCTATGATTTTTTGATACAATGTGCTTTTCATATAGTTGAGTATAATTGAAAAAATTAAATATTAAACTTTAAATTTTAATGCTTTAAAAATAAATATATGTGACAAAAAATAAACAAGTGGGTGAATTAAAGGACTGTTTATTTGACAGTATCCCATCCAGCTCTGAGTCTTTAAAAGCTACTGCTGGTTTTTTTTCAGTAGAAAGAATATGTTTGTGAACTTGAGTAATGCACTAAAATTTAAATATCTTCACATATATTTACAGATAGATTTATAAAATAGGGATGCTATGTACATAGCTGTAGCCAAAATGCCTAATACTATTTCTGTGTTCTCATTTCTTCAAAGAAAATTCAAAGCCCTTTATAGACCAAACATTTTGTTTAGTTTACAGTACCTTTTGTTCTACACTGATATTTTCTAAAGCTTATTCCTGAATTAAGGTGCATAAATTGAACTTATAAATAGGAATCCTGCTTCTTCATAACAGATTGCAACGTCAGCTAAGGTTAAATACTGTGGACTGTTTGCCCAGCATCATATATTTGTCATCTTAGCTGGGTATGTCACTTAGCTGTAAATATCCCAGACCTTTGTTTTATAGAAAGGTGCATTGTTTTCCATCAATTTTATGAAATGTGAAGTGTGATTGGGTCAGCTTAGTCTAAACTAGCTTTTTCTCAAGATGTATGTCAAGTTACAGGTTCAAATTCTGTTTGGTTTTGGTTCAATAATTCAACAATTCAAACACAAATTTAAATGTGTAACCAAAATTTTATAAAAAACTTTGTCTTCAAATCAGACTTGCACATCTTGTTTTCCTTTCTTTTTACTGCCTTTCCCCAAATTAATTTTATTTACAGCTTCCAGCTGACCTTACCAAGATGCATCTCACCGACAATCCTCATCCTCAGGTGACACACGTCCCTTCAAGCCAGTCAGGTTGTAGCATTGCCAGTGACTCTGGGAGCAGCAGCCTGTCTGATATTTATCAGGTAAGACTGCTTTGGTTTCATAGTTTTCCTTTCTTGACTTTAAAACTATTCCATAAACAGGAAGAATGACCCTTTATCCAAGACTGGGTAAAACCCTCTTGATGTTTCCACCTATCCGTGTGCTGCCCGTGGGACTCACCACTCCCACAGACAGAGAAATGCAACAAGCTTCTTGTAAGGTTCTTTTTGTTGCTTTTCACATCTTTCTGTACCACCAAGTATGCTGTGGTTTTTAAAAGTATTATTTGTTGATTCATGGGATTATTTTCCTGTCTGAAATGGAACAAATCTCTTGAAATCAGCCTGGTGTATCCAATACTATCCTTGATTATTTGTATTTATTGCTATTAGCAGATGTTCTGTTCTGCAAACAGAAGTGTGGTAATAAACTCACTTTGCACTAATTGACTGTGGCAATTCTAGTGTGGCTTCCTGAGAGTAGAAGTTGACTGAAAGCCAGAGGTAGCTTCATTTGTTTACTGATAATACGTTTAATAAGTTACTTGTCTTGTGTCATATCACAGAGTTTGTTTCATGGGTGTTTATGTTCTGGTTGATGAGGGGGCTTATCTTGGGTTTGTGTTGATCAGTAATTTCACAGGTTTTCCACTTCTAAGTTGCAGTCCACTTCTAAGTTACAATACAGAGTTGTCCTGGTTTTGGGCAAATTTGGGGGAAAACCTCCAGAAGGAACACCCAAACAGCAAACCCCACGACTCCTTCCCCCCGCCCCCCCCCCCCCCCCCCCCCGGGTTCGGGAAGAATTTCCTCAGAGAAGAGTGGGAGAAAAAACCTGTTTATTTAACAAGCAAAACACTCCCCAGCACAGCGAAAAAAAAAAACAACACCAGCTGACAAAAAACCTCTTTCACCGTTCTGAAGGGACTACAAACTCAGTCTCTCCGGCGAGTGGTCGCCCAGTTATCAGTCTCTGGAGCTGGGGAATGACTGCTGCAGGTGACAAAGTGTAGACTCCCGGTGTTTCTTGGGGTTTCCCAGGTCCCCGTCCAGAACAGGTTCAGATGGTATCCAGGAGAGGGAGGGGACGGGGTGGAAAAGAAAACAGTCCAGGGAAAAAGTTGGACTGCCTAGCTGAACTAACTAATAAGCAAAAAGCAAGGGCAAAGCAAAGGAAAGAAAAAGAGGCAGAAGCGAGCAAGCAGGCAAGCAAGCAAGCAAGCAAGCAAGCCGAGCTAAAACCTCTCCTAAACATAGACCATGGGGGAGGTGAGCCGGCTGATAACAAGACAAAACAAAGCTTCACTTTCAGAGTCAGTCCTGGAAGCACAGGACATAATACCAAACATAATCAGAACACACGATTAGAGATACAAACACCATAACATCACCCTAGGACAAGAGTGTAGAGCAGTTGTTGAGCATGGTGTAGGTTTAACTTGGTTTTAGATACCTGTCCCTTTTCTTTAGCTGCTGCTTAGAAATATTATTTCTATACTGGAAAGAGATTAATGATATCTGTTTACAGCAATATATTGCTGTACTTGAAAACTTGAAAAATAAGACATTAAAGCAAAAATTACTTTAGAACACTTTAGTATCTCTGCATTTTTGTCCTATTTAATCTACAACCTTACTACTCTTTAGATTTGCGTGCTGCTAGCTAGATCAGGAGTAGCTGGCATCCTTGAGAGAGTCTCTCCAAGATGCTTCATGACTTCTATTATTTCTGAGAGGCTGTACTGCAAGATGTGTTTTGTATCTTGATTATCTTACTCTTTTATATTTTCTGAATCAAAACTACATCAGAATTGATGTTAGGTTTGGGTTAGGATTGACAGTTAAAGAGCCTACAGCTCCAGGAACACTGGGGCTGGAAAAGGCCTGCCAAGGTGAATGCAGCAGTGTCACAATATTTCCTACACCTTTCCTATCTGGACCAGCCATGGTGATGGGGATCTCAGCCCCACTGACAAGCTGCCATTAGGCCTAGGTTAGGGTTGAGAGTGTCACAGATCCTACAGCTGCACAGACACTAGCACTTGAAAAGGCATTTCGAGGCCATCGCTGCAGGTTGCTCGAGTTGCCTGCCTGAGTAGTTTGGAGAGGTTGCTCCAAGTAAAAAGCACTTAATAGATATTATTGATAACAAAGATATCACCCTAGCAAGGGTATCTTGTAATAAGTGAGTACTCTCTGTCATATGCGGGTAGTTGCCTTATATCTGCTCATCCATAAATGACAAAAGAGTATAATTACTAAATACATAAAAATTATGTAAATAAAAGAAAAGATGGAGTAACATATTTATATGCACTGTAGCAAATAAACCGTGGTGCTAGATATTTTGTACGCTAAGGAATGATTAATGTGAAAATGACTGCAGATTTTATATTTATTTTTAGGAGTTAGGACTTTTCAGGTAAGAATTTCTTTTTCAGTGACATTCACGTATCTGATTTTGCATCCTGAAGGAAATGAGGACATCTGTTAGAGAATTCCTGGCTGGCTAGGTTAATGGTGAGGCAGTTCACCACTGTCAAACTCGAGTGAGATCTTGAAAGATAATTTTACAACAATGTATGATCAGAGCTACAGTGACATTAACTGTGTAAGATAGCATTAAGAGAATCAAACATTTGTTAAGCTCTGGGTGAAGAGAAGGCTACATGCTACAGACATGTCATGAGGGGGAAAAATCCTCAACAACGCATAGTGATTTTCTCTCTTTTTTCAAGAGAATTTTTAGTATCTCGTTCATATATGCCTAATATGCAAGTAGTAACTGGTTAAAAGATGTCTTTTATCTGCATTTATGTATTTTATGGGTTTTATTGAAGTAGCTGTAACAGTTAGTGTTGGAGAATTCTCTTACTGTTTGTCACAAATCTGTAAGTGATCACTAGATATTGCTTAGTAATAGATATTGCGTAATAATGCCATCGCACAATATTTAACACAGTGTTATATTGCAGCAACACATTAATATAGACAGATTTTGAAATCACAAAAAAGAAAAGTGATTTTCCCCAATATTCATCGTATTATGAAGGTGGAGAATATCCTTGATATGTAATAAACCTACATTTTGAGTAGGTTTTGAGTAGGTGATGTGTTGATGCAATAATTGAAAGCATTTTTGGTACAACAAAATATAGCTTTTTATTAAGTATTTGGAAAACGGTGCTTTGCTTTTGCAGTCAGCTTAATATGTATCATTCCAAGCTTCACATGCCAAACTCTTTAGGAATATCATTAGTGTCACTAATATTCTGAATAATTTTGATTAATGTAGCCTTGAAATGACCTTTTGAATTAATGGTCTTAACAGGAATTTTTTTAGTAAGTTGTACAAACATCATTTCAGAATCTGAAAACATGATTAGAAAATAATGAAACAATGTTTTGTTAGGATATGTAAAAATTTTCTCTTCATTTGGGTACACTTCATTCATCAATAATGTTGAAATGAGGTTTCACTTGTTCCAGCTGCCTTTCAGTCCAGCATAAAGCCCATTTCCCATTAAACAGGAAATGATGAAGGTGATATCAGCAGAAGAAAATTCATGCCTGTAACCTCTGCTGTGGAGGCATTGTGCTAAATACTGATTTAGTTGTGAAAAAGAGTGAAAATGTATGTTTTTCTCTCTTTTCCTGTACTATTGCTATTCCCTGTTGGAGATTTTAGTATTTGGTGTCTGAAACATGGACACCAAAATGTTCAAATGTGTGTGTTGCAAATTCCAGCTTGCTTAGAATACTGCAGAGCAGTTGTCTTTCTGTTGCGCTGCAGACCTTTTTTAATTATAGAAAGAAAAAGTAAGTTATTCCCTACAATTTTTGAAGTAACTTCTTGCTTGAAGGGGATTTTAAATTTTTTTTTTCTTTCAATCCCTATCTGAAAGTATGTTTAGTTTCAGTACCATGGTCTTCAGCTGGAAGTAGGGGAGGCTGTTTGGTTGTGCATACAGCAGTTGAAATGCAAGCTTGTATAGCTGCTGTGACCTGTTACAGGAGTCCATGGGGAAAAAAATTCAACAGGTATTACATAGGGAAAACATCTTTTTTTTGCCCTTTTATGGGTGTCTTGGTTTGAAAGACAGGTGTCTGCCAAGAAAGGCAGGAGCCTCTTTCTAAAATGGAGAATGTAAGCCCCCTCTCTCCAAATTATTATAATTTTAAAATTAAGGGGCTCTCAGGCAAAGATATGGGAATAGGAATAACAGTTCTTTACTAGGAAAATTAAAATAGAAATACAGTATTATAGAGAACAAACCCAAAACCACTGACAGAGTTAGAATACAACCTGACACCCCATCAGTCAGGGTGTTAGTAACAGTCCAATTAAATGGTGGCTGCAGTCCTCCTAGATGACAGATGTGGTTCAGTTGAAGCAGTGGTCCTGTAGGAGGGTGCAGTTTTCCTCTGAAGGTCCAGTGATGATGTAGCAGGGTCTGGTTTTCCTCTGGAATCCAGTGGAAAAAGGCTGCTTTTGTGTTCCGAATCTTAGATTTTATCTAGGTAGGAAAGGCTTGGCTCTTCCCCCTGGCTGGAGCATCTCCCAATGGGATGATGTAATTTTATCAGTCATGCAGTGGGATTCAATGACCCATTAACAGATGATATCTTCCTGGAGGAAGAATGGGTTGTGGAAAAGGTAAAGATGACTGCTCCACCTGGTTTTAACAGATGGGTCATTAGCAGAGAATATCTTCCACAGAGATAAGGATCACTGCCCTACCTAGTTTCAACAGATGGTGATAGAATACACAGGTCCGGTCACATCCTGCATTGCAACCCAAGACAATGGGCCAGGGTTTAAGGTGTGCAGCCAGAGTCACACAAGGAATTGAGGTTGTATCTCTAGTTGTGGTTGGACAGGGTCTCACCTCTACTCTCAGAAATGAGTTTCTTGTATCAATACCTGCCAATCATCTTCTCTCAGTAACCACCTAGTTTGCATTAATCTTTTCCTACCTGTTTATTTCTGTGCTGAAAGGTTCTCTCTCCTTTAATTTCATTCAAAATTCCTCATTTATCACTTTGGGAATATGTCTTCTTTGGCGGCAGCAACATCATTGTCCAGCAGTAATTCCAGTTGTGGTGAAGGCTTTGATATTAAAATGGATTATCTATAAAATAATTATCAAGAATGTGGATTTCAGTAGATACCCTTGTATCAAGGACCTGATCACAGAAATCCATATTTGTCTGAGATTTGAGGATTGCAGCTTCTAGTTTCCTTTTGTACATCAGTAGTTCATAAATATTTGTTTTAGGAGTGATTTTTATATTTGATAATGGCAACAGCTAGAGAATCGTGGTTGGGAAGAGCAGCTACTTCTGCAGATGGCTTTATGAGCAAAATCCTTCCTGTTCCTTCCAGCACTGTCTGGCCTGCCAGCATTCTGTCAACCATGTGCACAGAATCTTTGAAACATAGTTGGAGGACCCGCTCCTATTTCATAGTTTGATCAAAACATAACTTACTTATCAAGAAAGGAGTTGATTTGTCTGTTTTCCTATATAGGTTATGAAAAATTTGGTAGAGCCTGTAGCCTCAGTTTTTCTGGTTTACAGTGGCTTACCAAAGTGAGAATTGGTGCTGCTGTTTGTCTTAGCATGGAGCAGTTGATATAAATTGTGGCTATTTAGATGAAGAAATGCTAGAAAAGTCCTTGAATAAAAGGCTGTACTGATCATGTGCTGCTGAGACTCTCCAAGTACAATTTGCACTTGGGCTTAATTCCAAAATTGTTAATGTGAGCTACAGAAGCCAGTAAAGTGATGTAATGTAAAACAGATTTAACCCTCTCTATATTGTTACCCTCCTCTGAAAGACATATACATTTTGAAATCATTTAAGCTTTATTTATTAGATTTGCTGGCTAATGACCAAAATGAGGACAAGCTCCAAGGCCCAAAGTTATATATAAACCCCAGTATTTTTTTTCTGGTATAGGAAGACAAAGCTGTTCCTCTGTGCAGGTATTGGAGCTCACATCAGCATGGAGACAGTGCAGTCTGGTGTGTTTAAATAACATAAAGTCAATATTGTTTTATATGAGGCCGTAAGAGCAGGAGAGCAGTGACCAAGTAAGGACCTTCTGGTCAAAATGAAGCACAAGAAGGAGATGCATAGAGTGGAATCAGGGACATGTGTCCTGGGAGGAATATAAGGAGCACTGCCTTAATGTGTAGGGTTGGGATCAGGAATGATAAGGTTCGATTTGTAGCTGGATTTGGCAAGGGATGTGGCAAAAACCAGAAAGGCTTCTAGAGGTACGTTACTAAAAAAAAAATCAAAAAACCAGAGAGATATTTTGCTTCACTCCCCCACTAAATAAGGCAGGAGAGCTGATGACATGGAGAAGGCTGAGGCACTTGGCAATTTTTGTCTCAGTTTTCACAGGTTCTCTTCCCACATTTCTCCACTCCCTGAACATCAAGGCAGGGACTGGGGGAACGGACTCCTTCCCGTGTGAAGAGAAGGTCGTGTTTGAGACCACGTATATGTGTCCATGGGACCCAAGGCAATGCATCACAGGGTCCTGAAGGACTTGTCCGATGGAACTGTGGAGGCAGTCTCCATCTGGTAGTTGTGGCAGTCATGTGAAACTCCCAGAGACTGGAGAAAAGAGAATAAGGCCTCAGGGATACCTTATTGCACTCTGTCAATACTTAAAGCAGATTTATTAGAAAGACTTTTTTACCATGTCCTCTAGTGACAAGGAAACTGAAAAAGGTAGATTAAACTTGAATATAGGGAAGAAAATCTTGCCTATGGTGAGGGTTTTGAGACACTGGTACAGGTTGTCCAAAGAAGCTGTGCTCTGCCCCATTACAGTGTTCAAATTCATCCTTTATTTCGGATGTTTTGTGAACATGCAGGGTACATGATGCCTTAGTTCAATGTTTTTCTAAAATCTCAAGGATTGCTTCAAAGTGAAAGTGAATGTTGTAAATGTGGTCATTTAAAAACAAACTCAATTTTCTGCAAGTTTCTGTATAATTGCCTTATACTTTTCAGAGACACATCTTATTCAAATTTCTGAATTTAAACAGAAAAATGGTTTGCATTCTGGCTTAAGCTTTAAAAAAAGTGACTGAGCAACTACTCTGTAGAAATTGAGAATTTGAAACTATTTTTCTTCCCATTCCATCTGTTTGGAAATGTATTTTCATGCCATTACATCATTTAAACTGTACTGAAGGAATTAGTGCAAGTGATTCCTATGTGATTCTGGTTTTTGCTGCTGGTATTTTGTTCTCGTTCACCATTGTCTTGTATGTCTGCTCTGTGTGATGTCTCTGTTGCCATCCATTACTGACAGTAGAAATGTGTCCACAGACATTGGGTAACCAATGGTATTGCTAAACTATATTATTATTTTCTTAATACTCCAGACTCAAATTGGAAAAAACAATGTTGCATGAATTCACAAGGAAGAATAAATGCTTGATTTCAGCATAACATGTTTTCCTCAGTGTTCAGAAAGAGAGCTGTGAGAGATTCTAGTTAGACTTGTTGGTCACAGAATTTAATATTTTTAAATTGGCTACCTCAGGCCATAAATCATTGAACTGAGGACACTGAACTCTGTCTGATTGATGTTTTCTTTGTAGGCTACAGAAAGTGAGATGGGAGATGTTGATTTAACGGGTCTTCCAGAAGCACCTGTAGACTCTGAAGATGAAGAAGAAGAGGAGGATGAAGATATTGACAGAACTTCTGATCCACTTCTAGGGCGAGATGTTGTCCGAGAGTGCCTTGAGAAAGAGCCTGCAGATAAAACTGATGATGACATTGGTGAGGAGAAAAAAATACAGTAGTAAAATTTACATAAGGCTACTTCATATAATATCTGTAAGAGAAACATAACCGAAAACTGTTTAATGCGTTAATGTTCAGTGTATATCTTAATAACTGAATGATGTCTCCCTTTGATCTGTTGATACTCTTAATTGAATTATGTCTTCTCTTGCTATCTGAGAGAGTATTTGTTCTGAGAATCCAAGTACTTTGAACAGCAGTCTTTCTGATGCTCAAGATGTAGGTTTTACAGTTATTGTATGCATTGATGTAATGGGACAGGTAGCAAGGTAATTTTTGACTGCCTGAAACTCTTGAAGTAGTTATTAAATAGCAATTTTTTTATTATTAAATATTTATTTTTTTTAAATTATTTATTTAATATTAAATATTTATTTTTTTTATTAAATAGAGCATACTATTACTGAGTATAAGAATACTTAACTGTAAACTGCAAAACAGTTAAAATGAAGATAATTTACTGCAGTTTTAACAAGAAATTGGCATGAATTTCAATAGCAAAATCTACTTTCTGCTGTACTTCAGATTGTGGCTCTGAACACTGGAAAATCATTTCATGCTCCTGTCTAGCTTATAATTACTGTACCTAGGGGTATGTTTAATTTTTCTAAATGTTTAAAGCTGAAGTGCTTTTACTCTTAACTAGACTGCTGCCCTGAGAGTCAATCAGAGCACAAGCAAGGCTGTGGAGCTGAGTTCTGGTTGTTGATGACAGACTGCACACTGGGCTCTTTTAGCCACAGGCACTACTGGGAAGTATAACATCACTGAACAATTTCCAAATGAATTTAACTGGAGTTTAATATACTTGTGGAGAGTAAGGAATCCAAGGAAACCCTAGTCCTTGCAGTCATCATACCAACGTTTCCTTTGTCCAACAGAACAATTATTGGAATTCATGCATCAACTCCCTGCCTTTGCAAACATGACCATGTCTGTGAGGAGAGAACTGTGCTCAGTGATGATATTTGAAGTTGTAGAGCAAGCAGGAGCCATCATACTTGAAGACGGCCAGGAAGTAAGTCACTGCTTCCAGAAGAGGTGTTAAATCATTCAATAGTCAGGCTCCCAACATAGGTGTCCTGAACCACTATCTTGAAATCTCTCTTCCTGCTTGCATCAAGACATCTGGAATGGCATTTTGTGTTCATCCCTCCAAGAAAGGATGAGGTAGACTCACCTCTGGTAGTGACTAAATGGGTACCCAGGGAAAGAATGTTCATTTTCACTAAATGGTACAAATATATCATAGCAATTAGCCTACTTATTAAGAAAGCAATCTATTAATCAGCATTTCTCCCTCCAGAATCAGTTCTGAAGTGAGTGAAGAAAGCTGAAAAGCATTCCTTTTTCAGTCTCCATCTCTTGCCTTTTAGTGCAGTTTTGGTGAATTAAATGTTGCAGAGAGGTGGTGACAACAAACTGGAGGCTACAAGAATGAGCCTTTCTGAGATAAGAGCTTACAAAAATTGTTGAAGCTTCACTTTTTAATTTTTTTTCCTTTCTTTAGCTTGATTCTTGGTATGTTATCTTAAATGGCACAGTAGAAATCAGCTATCCTGATGGGAAGAGTGAGAGTCTCTGTATGGGAAATAGTTTTGGGATTACTCCCTCTCTGGACAAGCAGTACATGAATGGAGTGGTCAGAACCAAAGTAGATGATTGTCAGGTAAGGTTGCAGTTCTATATAAAACTACTTCTTATTTTTAAGCATCTAATAAAAGAAAACAGATTGGAACAGGTCCAGAGAAGGGTACAAAGGTGCTCTAAGAGCTGGAGCCCCTCTGCTGTGGGCAGACTGGAAGAGTTGGGGTTGTTTAGCCTGGAGATGGGGATAAGATGGGGATACATTCATATGTTAGATACTTTAATCACTGTTGTTGTCCTTGGGGACAGTTCGTGTGTATAGCCCAGCAAGACTACTGGAGGATTCTGAACCACGTGGAAAAAAACACTCATAAAGTGGAGGAAGAAGGAGAAATTGTGATGGTAAAGGAACACAGGGAGCTGGATCGCAGTGGAACCAGAAAAGGACACATAGTTATCAAGGTTTCTTTCTGTGCTTTCCATTAATCTATTAAACTTTTATTTATTAGTAAAGAAATACAATTTCAGTTTGAATCTAGTATACATACTCAGTTTTGTCTGTGTCAGCTCAAAAAACTTGACTGGAAGGAATGTGTATTATATTCCAAATTTACTTCCATTTCCCCTCTAATAAAGTTGCATACATTGTAACCTGTTCAACACTTGCATTGAGTTTTGTATTGGGAGAAGCCTTTGTGGTCTTTATGACCTTTTTTTTGTAATCTGAAAGAGGAACTTAAACTGCTTACTAAAAAATAAAATTAAGGGAAGTTACCTATTGTTTTAGCCAGGTGTAACCTATGCAAAAGGTCAGGACTGAGAAGCAGGAGCATTTGATGTAAATATGTTGGTGTGTGTTCTCCTGAGTTGGCCATAACTGAACTTTCTAAAGGGATTATACTGTTCATGTGGGTTTATGTTGAATTACTCTTTAGGGAGAGGTGGTGATGAGAGGTATAAGTTATTTTTTCATTTGCTTTTTTAAGGCAACACCCGAGAGACTCATCATGCATTTAATAGAGGAACATTCTATTGTGGATCCAACATACATCGAAGATTTTCTTTTAACATACAGAACATTTCTATCAAGTCCCTTGGAAGTTGGAAGTAAACTCTTGGAATGGTTTACAGTGGATAGCCTCAGGGATAAGGTTGGTTGGAGTTTAAGAGATTAATATTTCTGGTGAAAATATATTTAAATTGATCCCTTTTCATATTGCTGATAAACTAGGATAAATAAAACCAGGTTCCACTCTATCTAACTGCATGCACATTCATGAAAAACCTTGATAGACTGGAACTTAAATCATGTTTCTTAGCCAATGTTTTTATGTGTTCTAGCCCTGAGCTGAGGAAGTCCAATGTACTGTCAAAACACTAGATGTTTTGAATATGAGGTTGTGCAGGGTCTGCTGTGGTTACTGCGTTTCTTCTTACCTCTTTCCATGCTTTTCATTTTGGCAACTGTTGGGTATTAATAAAAGGAAAGATACAGAGAAGTGTGTCGTCAAACAAAAGCAGAAATTGTATAATTTTAAAAGAGAAACTGCTATAGACTTAGATTTTTTTATAATATGGGTAGATAATATTGTTGTCAGACTGACTTTATCATGAATGGTAGTGACTCTGTAGCACTCACAGAAGCAATCTGAGGATTTAACTAAAATTTCTTAAAAGAAATCTTTTTATTATCACAACTAGAACTTCCTTTAAAGAAATCATTAGGATGCTTTAAAAGGTGATTTTTATGAACAGTGTCAGGAAGACTTAGCTGAAGATGGATTTGTGCACCAGTAGGTACTGGGTGACGTAGCCAGTATTTTTAGGTGTAAAAATACTTGAGTTTTAAATTTTTCATTTGCTTTCACAAATAAAGGGAAAGAGAAAATGATTTCAAGTGTAAATTTATTTTTCCTATCAGATACAGTAATGTGCTTTGTGTTGTTCTGCCGTATCCAAGTATTCCTCTGTGTTTATAGATTAAAGCTTATAGGAGAAGAACCATAGGTACCTTTATATATGTATATATATACATAATATATTTTGTTTTTACAGGTTACCAGAGTAGTGTTACTATGGGTGAACAATCATTTTAATGACTTTGAAGGAGATCCTGCCATGACTCGATTCCTGGAAGAATTTGAAAAGAACTTGGAAGATACGGTAGGAGCAAAAAAGAATGAGTGTCACATTTTCTAGTACCACATATCTCAATTTTCGAGTGTTACCAGTGCCTAACGGCTGTAGTCTCTAAGTGTAACAGTTAACAGGTGGCTTTTAATATTGGACATATTTGTTCTTAAGTATAAATGAGATATAAAGGCCATATAAAGTAATACCTATGGCACTCACTTAGGAGTTTCTGCATTTCTGCAAAAGAGAACAAGGTTAATTTAGTAAGATCTGAAAATCTGGCATAAGAAATCGATTTTCTGGCACTTGGGGTATTTTTCTTAACTGTTTTTCTATTTCTGATAAAAGAAACATTGCACTGCATTTTGTGTCTTCTGCGTTAACAGAAAATGAAAGGCCATCTCAGATTGCTGAATATTGCCTGTGCTGCCAAAGCAAAGTGGAGACAAATCACCCTGCAAAAACCTTCCAGAGATTCTCCCCTGTTTTTCAGCCTTCTTGGAGGCAGTGACAAGGGGTTTGGTATTTTTGTAGAGACTGTGGAGATAGGCAGTAAAGCAGCAGAAGCTGGACTTAAGCGTGGTGATCAGGTAGAAACAATTGCATTAATTTAAAATGTTCTGCTTCATCCACCTCTTGATTGTTCTCAACAGAAATGTTATGCTGAGTACTAAAACCAAACCACTGGCAAGTGTGGGAATGGCACAGCTCAGCTTCCATTTATATCTGTTAAATGGGTTTCTGTTAAATAATTTTAAAAATATGTAAAATATTTAAATATTTGAAAAACAGAATGAGAAAAGAAAGCAAGTTATGGTTATTTTTTGAAACTTTCTGATTGGAGATATGGTTACATTGAAACCATCAAATTGTTTTGTGGGATTGATTATCACCTAATGTGTTTGATCCCAGCTCACTGAGGCAGGTGGAATACTCAGTGCAAATTCAGCTTTTGAAGCAATATTAGCTCTGTGGGTTCATGATCCACCATTTTTGATTAATTGCAAAAATGTTCCTAATACCATAGGAAATCAACTTATTTAAAGCATTTTTCAAGTAAAAATGGAAGTCCTGACTTATTTACAGGGCATAGCTTTTCTGATGTGATGAAAATAGTTATTTTACATGGAATGTTTTCATTCTGTAGCTGCTGTAAAGATGATATGGTAATTTCTGGGAAGTTCTTATTGTGCCCGTATTATCACCTTTGTATTTGTAAGTCTGTCAGACAGATGTTCTCCTAATAGTCCAATTTTTATTTCTTAAAGATAATGGAAGTAAATGGACAGAATTTTGAGAACATTACCTTTGTAAAAGCTCTGGAAATCTTAAAGAATAATACACACCTCTCCATCACTGTAAAAACAAACATTTTTGGTGAGTAGACTTTATATATGATATATCCTTATGTGTGAAGGAAAAACTCCACTTCTTCTGGCTTTATAAGTGCAATAGGGTTCCACCTTTTTTTTCCAACTTGCTCTTAATGTGAGAAGTTATGCAAAATTTCCCTTGTTGTGCCTCTGTTTGCTTGGATAAGTTATCAAGTGCCAAGGGCTGCATGTTGAGTGGCACAGAGCCAGCACAGGCAGCTCTTCAACTCCTTGAGAAATTGTCAGATGACTGTTTAAGATGATTTTGTGTCCTTCCACGCAATAGGGCTGAAACAAAGCCAAGGGATCTGGATCAAAATATTTTTGCCAAGAAACAGCAAAAGTGTAAGACTGGGATTTTGTAAAACTTTCTTTAATGACTGTAAGAAAGAGAGGATAAATTACCTTTATAATTGAAAAAGGGATATAAAAAGTGGGATGGCATATAAATGTTAGCTTTTAATTGCCATCATGAATATAAGCACCTAAATACCTCTTCAAAATCTCAGTCAAATAATCTGTTACTTTTCCATCATCTTGTTCGGGGAACAGAATAACAAAAGCTATAGAAAGAAGGAGATTGTCCACAGGATAACTCCTTCCTCTATAGTTGTGTCTGTATCTTCTGATGGTTTTCTTTTCCTATTTCCTTCCTCCAGTTACCTGCCATTGTTCACTATTGATTTTCTTTTCAATTATTATACTATGTTTATCACTGTGCAGCTGAAAAGGTTAAAGCCTTCAGCAGTCGTTTTTAGCATAATACAAAAAAACTTGAAACATCCAGAGACTAATGTGAAATGATGTGAAATGAAGCATCACTGTAACTGAGACAGTGATAGGTTGTTCATTTATATTATAAATGGGAGCAACATACATTTGCAAGTGGATTCTAATCTCATCCTGTTAGCTGATAGAATTTCAAGGTGATTTCTCTGATAAATTTTAATGAATTAATATCTTGAAGCTTTTTTCAACTATGATATTTATTATCCTGACTTTTTAATTGTGTGTTAAGTGCCTGGTACTATGAGCAATTCCTGTTATTCTATTCAAATCTATACTGGGAAAGCTTGTAGCTTTACATTTTATTATCCAACAGAAATGTACCATTTAATTGGATTTTCTGTACAGAAAACCTTGATTGCTTTGCTCATAGGGACAATCTGAGTAATTTGCTTTGTTTTCAGTTCTGCATTCTTCCAGTATCATCATATTTTGAACTGAAAATACTGAATTTCTGACTTGAAAGATTTTCAAAAGATTTTTAAAGGATCTTTAAAGAAATAATTGATGTTGACAAGACAATTTTAGCATTTTTCACTAAATATAAGTGGAAAGAAACAGAACAAAACCCCTATAATTTCCACGGAATTCTAGGTTTGAAAATGTCGGTGTGGGTTATAGACTAGCGTAGTTACATAAATGCAATAGGAAATTTGATGCAGCTTCTGTTCAGTAGTGTTAGTAGAAGCAAACAAAGACAGTCTGGGAAAATATCGGTCTGTTTTGCACTTACTCTTGAAGAAGCATGTGCACTCCATTACCTGAAAGATGCAAACAAAAAAGCCAATAAACGCATAGTGCTTAGTGCTCTGAATGCAGCATTTCCTTATTCTCTCTCTGGGACGTGGGAAGCAAAAGGTTTGAGGGGAAAAGAAGAATTCATTGTGAAGTTCTGAGTGTGCAAAGGTTACTCACAACAACTGTATCTTCTCTTCAGTGTTTAAGGAACTGCTCTGCAGGATAGGACAGGAGAAGAATGGAATTCCACATATTCCAAAAATTGCAGAAAAGAGAACCAACCGTTATTCTATCCCAGATATGCCTGGAGATGTGGAACAGATATTACCCCGTGAAAAAGGAAACAAGAAAATGAAAGCAAACACTGTATCTGGTGGAAGAAACAGAATCAGGAAAATTTTAGACAAGACCCGTTTCAGCATCTTGCCTCCAAAACTGTTCAGGTTTGTCATACTCTTTTGTCAAAAAGTGATGGTTTCTTATTAGGTTGTGATATTTTAATCATAGAATCATAGAATGGTAAGAAGGGGAGTGGGTTGAGAGGAAACTTAAAGATCTTAAGGACTATCCCATTCCAATCCCTCCAGGATTGGGCAGGGGCACCTTCTCTACACCAGGTTGCTCCAAGCCCCATCCAGCCTGGCCTTGGACACTGCCAGGGATGGGGCAGCCACAGCTTCTCTGGATAACCTATGCCAGGGCCTCACCACCTTCACAGGGAGGAATTTCTCCCAACCATCTACCTAAAACCTACCCTCCTTCATCCTCAGGCCATTAAGAGATACCAATTGCTTAGTATTTCTAGTCGTTATGTTCACACTGCTTATGTTTTTTAAAAAATCATGGCATCTGCCCATGAATACAGAACAAGACCAAAATATCTTTTCTCTACTGATGAACACTTTCAAATCTTTTTCCCCTATCCTTATTTTGAAAGCCTGTCTCTACAGCATGTAATTAAGACAACTGAACACCATTATTTTTCTTAGATTCATTCATCCCAAGATGAATAGGAGGAGTTTAATGCAGATAATTGAACCAGAACTATTTTGCAGTGATGGCAGCGTGAGCCAGTCACAGGATGACAGCATCGTGGGGACACGGCAGTGCCGGCACAGCCTGGCCATCATGCCCATTCCGGGCACCCTCTCATCTAGTAGCCCTGACCTGCTGCAGCCCACACCCAGTATTCTGGATTTCTCTAACCCTTCAGGTAAAATGGCAGCTTGAGGTTGATTTACAGGATGGTTAGCAAGGCAGCTGAGTCCTGGGGAAAATTGCAACTGTTACTAGCATCACTCCTGCTGAGTGCAATTACCTGTGCATCCTGTGGGCCTAACAGGGCCAAACTGGAGATGTACTGAAAATACACACTGCCTGAACCTCTCTTGCCTACTTTTTTCAGATAATGTGGGACTTACTTATTTTTTACAAAGAAATGTATTTTGCCAGTTCTGAGAGCCTTTAATTTAGTGGAGTAAATTGGCTCTGGTGGAAGGAGAAGCTCTTTTTTGCTCCTTTCTCCTTTGCTGTCTCTCCTTGGTGCTTTGACTTTTTCATCCTTCCATCGGTCAGTATATTTCATACGGTATTGTGGGTAGAAAAGGACTACCATGGTACCAGCACAGTGATGTTCATGTTTCATGTTTTACAAACATTATGTATATTCAACGGTATGTCTAAAATCCTAAAAAAATGTTTGAGGTACGTGGTCTGGGCTTTCATTGCTGTTGCTGTAGGAATCCAGTTTAAGGAGGGGCTGCAGGAGACATTTGTTGCAATATGCAGCTGCCTGTAAATACGTCTAGTCAGAATCTTCTATCCCTATTTTAAGTGCAAGTTCTGTATAATGACATAATTCTGTAAAGTGTTTTGTGACTGTGACTTATGTTTACATAAACTTGCAGATTTCCCCTTTAAAAGGGATGTGCACAGATATATCCTGTCAGGTGCCCAAAAAGTTCCCTTTTTGCTTCAGTTCCAGATCCTTGCTGTCTGCATGAGAGCTACACATTCTTCTAAAAACCTTAATGTAATACTATAAAACTTATTGCTTAATATGAAATAGTGTTAACTGATTAATCTTGGATAGAATCACAGAATGATTTGGGTTGGAATGGATCTTTAATAGTCATCTATTCCAGTTCCTCTGCCATGGGCAGGGACATCTTCAACTGGATCACTTTTTAAAGCTTTACTTTAAGCTTGCTATAACAAATGTGCTGCCATGTTTGAATGCCAAAGAAAACCAAATTATTTCTGACAGTGTACACTTGATAAGTTTTGTAAGCGTCTCAATCTTGATTTGGTGTTGATACGGTTTTTTTTCTTTTTCTCCTGTCTGCAGCTGTTGGGTTTTACTGTAAGTATCCTCATGTAGACCTTAATATTGCATGGCTTGCCTGTAAATTTAACACTATCAGACATTGCATTGACATAGTTATTACTGTAGGGCATTGGATAGCCCTGTCCTCTGTAATTTTCCTTAAAACAAATTCAAAGGTTCCTGTACAGGTGCAGTGCTGTGCTGAGGCTGAGACCTGCATTTTATTCCCATTTCTGCCCCCAGCACACTGAATGACCTTTGGCAGGTTCCTCTGCTTCTCTGTGGCCTTGCTTTGAAGGGATGAAATTGTTTGTATCTCTTTCATAGAACTGAAGTTTCAGAGGATAACAGTTGAGATTTAATTTGTTCTTCTGTTGTACTTCATAACTAAAATTCTGTGCATGCCAACTTGATATGTGCTTTGTATTGTCAAAATGAGCTGAATAATGCATTAAAATTTTTTAATTTAATAATCTGTCTGCTTAAAAGCGACGACCATGAAGACAGAAATGTACCTATAATTTATGTTTCCCTTATCTGTTACAAGTTACATTGTTTTGGTCACATGGTTCTTTTTCTTTTTTTCTTTTTTACTTTTTTCTCCCCAATTAAATTTCAGTTTTAAGTTTTCCACCTTGAGTATGTTCTGTTTTTTAGGTATGTTGGTACCGAGGTATAGATGTTTCCCTCTTCTGTTTTTTTAATATCACTTTTATGAGTGTAGGCACTTCTCTAATTATACAATGTCATTTTCACCACTTTCATTCTGAAATAAAGTGCAAAATACTTACTTCTCCCTTATATTGCCCCTATTTACATATATACTGAACTTCTCATATTCAGCTAGAACCCAGCTTTTGATGAGAATGTTCTGATAATGTATTAATCGTAATCATGAAACTGTTAGAGGAATTAGCTTTCAATCAGAATTTTTTAAACCATCTTTTCTTCCGTCTTAAAATTTATTTACAACTGATGTTGAGCCTTTATTTTTTCCAGTGGGTGGGACCTTTGTGCTGGATCATAGATTACCTGCTTACTTTTGACCTTGAAATTCCTTCTACTTGTGCCCATAACACCTTGAAGTCCTGACGCAAGAGAAAGAAATCCCAAGGTCACTGTCCCTAAATATCTTTGTTGGCTCCTTAAGCAGTGGATTTTGATGGAGGAAAATCAGTGTATAGGCAATGGGGTGAGCAGCATCTAAAACTGTGCTCAGAGAGCTGCTGCTGGGAGTGCCTGAAGGACCTGCATGCTCTGCCCAGCAGGATGATTCACTGGGCCTGTTCCCCTTGGGCAGAGGGACACCTGATCATCACTGGTGCTCCAGGGCAGGTCACGTGTCTCAATCCAGGATTTGGCACTTATCACTGCATTTTTAAGGGCTGGACAAATAGCAGTGAGAGAAGGGAAGGGCTGTTTGGGAGGCTGTAGCTTTAAATGACAGCTTCCCTTCCTAGCTTCCCTCACTGGGAAGGTGATGCAGCAGTTATGGCACAAGTGCCTCTGGTGTGGTTATGCAGAACTTCAGACTCTGAAACTGTGGCTGAGAGCTCAGCAACAGCTATCCACCTTCTTAGGTCTGCAGAAAAGTTGTGAAGTTTTAGTCTTCAGACTTCAGGGAAGGGAAGAACAGGGCTTCCCTGTGCTTAAAATTACTGTGCATTTTGACTCTTGATTTTTTTTTTTTAAATTAAGTTTTATTTTGAAAATCAAACTTTCTGTAATAGCTAATAGGGCAAATTATTTGCAATCATCAAGGTGTGAATTAAGCACGTGTTTCTGTAGATATTTATTTCCTGCTCTAGGCTGCTTCAGATAAAGCTGTTCTCTAATGCATTTGTAATACATAAAATGTGCTGTAAATAAGTACATCAGCCAACTGCTGGCAGCAGCTTAATTCCTTCAGGGGAGAGAGTGAGCATTAAAGCTTGCGGCTAGTTCTGGGAGCAAACAAATCTCCTTTCCTCTTAATTTCTTCCTACCTCAAGCCCATCCATCTGTACTTGGTGGCTTCCCATCCCTGGTAAGCATGTCCTGGCATGGGTGTGGATCTGGCTTTCACAGACACAAGAGAGCCAAAGAAGAAATGATGCTGCCAAAGTTTTTAAGACACGCTGTGAAGGAATGGTGCACAGTCTAGTTACATACCTGAATGTCTTCTATTTTGATTGGGGTTGTGGGATGGTAGAGTAATTGAATTGAAGAAGAGCAGAGAGAAGAGTCTTCTTTTTTCCTTACAAAGATGAAGAAAAGCCCTGAGTATTTTAAATATTTTTGAAGTCAGCATGTTTTTCTTTCCCCAGAAGCTGATTGTTTTTGTTTCCAGATGATCAAATGGGGACAGTAAATCATAGAATTACAGAATGGTTTGGCTTGCAATGGACCTTAAAAATTATCTAGTTCTACCTCTTGCCTTCCACTAGACCAGGTGCTCCAAGCCCCATCTGGTCTGGTGTTGGACACCTCCAGGGGTGGAGAGTCTACAGCCTCTCTGGGCAACCTGTGCCAGGGCCTCACCTTGCTCACAGGGAAGAATTTGTCCCTAATATCCAATTAAACTTTTCCTCCTTCAGCTTAAGCCAATTCCCCCTTGTTCTGTCACATGCCCTTGTGAAATATCTCTCCAAGTGACCTTGTGTCTTTTCAAGGGAAAAGTAACTTCTCACATTAAAGGTGTTATGCTCTACTTTTAGATATTCCAGATCAAGTGATACGAGTTTTCAAAGCAGATCAGCAGAGCTGTTACATCATCATCAGCAAAGACACTACAGCAAAGGAGGTGGTGAGTCATGCTGTCCATGAATTCAACCTGACAGGAGCCCCAGAGACCTATTCCCTGTGTGAGGTGTCCGTCAGCCCCGAGGGGGTCATCAAACAGCGGAGGCTTCCAGATCAGTTCTCCAAGCTGGCTGACAGGATTCAGCTTAATGGACGGTAAATTCACCTTTGGCTCTTATTTGGCTTTCAGGATTGAAGCATTGTATGTTGGAAAAGACCTCCTCGATAATAAAGCCCAGCATCAGGGAGGGATGTTTTAATTAAAATAGACAGGTCTCTGTTGGAAGCACAAGCAATAGGACTACCATGGTACCAGCACACAGTACACTTCCCTCTCTTCTGCGCCCAAAAATCCCTCCCTAAATCTACAGCAAGCTTGCTTAATGACAGCTAAATTTAGCAGATCAAGATAATGTATATAGTGGTTTACACTAAAAGAAAATGGTTGTATTTGTTTTGACATTTGTACTTGAGAATTAAAGTATACAATTAATTTCTTTCTTAGTGTCATGCTGCAATGAGCTGATACTAACCTGAGATAAATTCTTCCTTTTTAAAGTAAACTGTTCTGAATCTTTCTGAAATGTTAAGTGCTTTGGTTTTATCTGATGACCTGATCCATTCTAGAAGAAAGTTTATTAAAGTAAAATATTCTGTACTCGTCTTTGCTAGTCAACAGAGGGAATTTATGAATAATGAACTTTTGTGTATCTGAAACTGATTTACCTGGGACCATAGAATGAATTTTCCAGATATATTTTCATTTCCTGAATATTCTGTTCCTCATATTAGTATTAGCAAATATTAGTATGCCACACTAAGTTTATGGAAAAAAACACAATAAATCTGTGTAAGAAATGTAGAAATACTTTAATAAGAGATGTCTTGGAACAAGTGTTTTTAAAAAGCTATTTTCACTGCTAAATTTAGAAATGGAAAAGTAACGGACCTTTTTCTGAAGGTGAACAGTACAGCGAGTCAGTGTAAAAATATTAACAAATAGCTTTTGAAATGTTTGTTTACTTAAGTAATGGTGTTATTTTACATTAACTGAAGTACAAGGTTATGTTTTCTCTTCTTGTCTCTGTAATGCTCACAGTGATCAGTATAGGTCAATGTCTCTGTGTTCACAAAACCTCTGAAAAGCATCTGTAATATGCTGTTGTTACCCAATTATTCTTCAGGTATTATCTGAAAAACAATATGGAAACAGAGACCTTATGCTCAGATGAGGATGCTCAAGAGCTACTTCGAGAGAGCCAAATTTCCCTCCTCCAGCTGAGCACCATTGAGGTGGCCACTCAGCTTTCCATGCGGGACTTTGAATTATTCCGCAACATTGAGCCAACAGAATACATTGATGACCTTTACAAGCTGGACTCCAAAACAGGGAATGCTCACCTGAAACAGTTTGAGGATGTCATTAATCAAGAGACCTTCTGGGTTGCCATGGAAATTTTAGCAGAACCCAACCAGCTCAAAAGAATGAAGATTATTAAGCATTTCATTAAAATTGCTCTCCACTGTCGAGAATGCAAGAACTTCAATTCCATGTTTGCAGTGATAAGGTAAACTACTTCCCATTTCTCACATCTGATTGATGCTGCCACAGGCAATTCTGTTAATCCAAACAGAAGGGAAAGAAATGGGAATATCCTGAGCAGACTACCGTTGGGGCTGGGTGTTTTTCCAAAGCCAGGCTGGTCAGAGGTGGATTGTCACTGCAGCCTCTGCCCTGTCACCTCAGCACTTCAGTCCTGTTGCGGTGCTAGGTGTGACAGTGATTTCATTGGTACTTCTCAGGAAAAGAGAAGATGGGTACAAAAAAAGCATTGTTTGATGGATGAACTGCAGAAACCTACCGGAGCATTGTGTCATATTCTGTGACTTTGGCACTCAATTTCCCTTCTTTTTGTCAGTCATTATTACTTTTCCAGGATGCACCGAGTCATATATGTGATGATGAGATGACTTTATTCCTTCCATTGTAAGGACTTCCTCAAATCAGTCTTGTTTTGGCTTCATTTTCCTTCTCATTCTCTCCTGCTCTCATTCTTTCATCTGCTTGCTACTCTATATTGTTTTCTCCGTCTTCGGTTGCACATTTAAACTTTCTCTTCTGATTTATACTGAATGCTGCTGCTTTAACAGCATGAGTTCAGCATTTCATGTATTTGCAATTATGTTACACCCAGCCTTTACTGTAGGAAAAAAAAGGCACTGTGATTCATCAGACAAAGATCTGGATTTGTGCTGTATCCCAGCAGCATTGTTGGAAACACGATTTAAAAATATTTTCTCACATGTCTAACCAGTTTATCAAGTGTATTGACTTGTGGTTAGTCATTAAAGAATTCATTAATTTCTGTGAAGGGTACTGGACAGTCCTTGAGTCTGCGGCTGCTCATTATGTGGGAATACAAATACGGATACTGATTTATTTATTTATTATATTCTACTCCCTAATTTTTCTTGGTTTATTGTAGGCAAGGAAATTATTCTTTCTACTTCTCAGTTAAGTCCAATCAGACCATGACTAATGTGGTCTTTTGTCCAAAAAAAAAAAAAGGCAAATAAGTTAGTTTTTGTTTTATTTCCAAAAGAATATGTTTTGGTTAACATATGGCAGAGGGGTTCTCTTTCTTGCCTTGCCCTGCACAGCAGTTTAGTGCCATATGTCTCATGAAATAGGAAGATAACCATCCTGGGGTAGTATGGAAAAGAGGAGCTGAGGGCTGGCATATTGGCATATGTTTGATTTTTTTCATGTCAGAGAAGGCTTTGTTTGGCATAGCATGGAGAGAAATTTGTCTAAAAAATAAACCAAATACAAAATAAGTTTTTGATTAAAAAAACCCAAACCTGAGAATAGCAAATTCAGTGATAGTGTAGCTCTGGATTTCCTAAGCACATCCCTTTCCAGTTCTGCAAAGATGAGGACTTTGCAGTTATTGCAGAATTTCTTGAGCATAATTGGTGAAAAGTTATGATTGGGAGGATGGATTGAATTTATTTAATGTTTCTATTTAATGGGGTTTTTTTTGCATCAAAATAATTCTGTATATTTTTACTTTTATTTTATTAGTGGGAATGAGGGCACTGTTGTAAGTTTTAGCTTATCTACTGCTTCCAGTTCTCAGTCTGTTGCTCTTTTGTAAATGCTCTTGTCTGAAGCTCTGAAGTCAGAGAATCACAAAATGATTTGGGTTGGAAGGTACCTTAAAAATAACCTTATTCCAACCCCCTGCTATGGGCTGGGACACCTTCCACTACACCAGGTTGCTCCAAGCCCCATCCAGCCTGTCCTTGAAAACTGTAGAGACGGAGCATTGACAGCCTCTCTGGGCAATTTGTGCTGGGACCTCACCACCCTCACAAGGAAGAATTTATTTCTAAAGTCTCGCTACTTCTGCTTGGGGTGAGCTCTTCACTGTTCTCATTTCCTGTGCAATCATTAGTTCACCTCATGCATGTTTTTACCATTTTTGTTCTTACCATAGCATACACTTTTACAGGACAGAAGTGGTTCTTAAATAGATGTCAGTCCTGTGTTACAGAGATATTATTTTGGCAGTAATTTGAAATTTGAGCAGTCATGGTTTTTACAGTCCTTTTTAAAGAGCGAAGGATTATTGTGATGAACTTGTAGCTTGCTATTTACCCAGCTTCACAGTTAACCTTCAGAAAGCTATTTTTAATCCTTAAAACAACCCCCCAACTCTTCAATTCCTTCTGAAAGGTGACAATTCTGCTCAGAGCTAATAGTGAAACGTTTCTGCCTTGCAGTGGGTTAAATCTTGCACCGGTAGCTCGTCTCAGAGGCACTTGGGAAAAGTTACCCAGCAAGTATGAAAAGCACCTCAGAGACCTTCAAGATCTTTTTGATCCATCTCGAAACATGGCAAAGTACCGCAACATCCTCAGCAGCCAGAGCATGCAGCCTCCAATTATCCCACTTTTCCCTGTTGTCAAGAAAGATATCACATTTCTGCATGAAGGTAATGTCAAACAGAGAGAAAATAAACGAAGCACTGAATGTACTTCAGCCCATTCTTCAGTGCTCAGTGTGTCAGTATGCGTCTAACAAAGCTGCTACCAGTAGGATTCTTTTGAAGGATCCTTTGTAGGAGTAAAATAAAATAGAACTGGGAATGCCTAATGGAAGAGGCTGGTCCTAGACAAAAATTAAAAATAAAATGCGTGTTTTTAATATTTTGAAAGCAATGCTGTAATCCTCCTCAGCTGTCCTAAGGCTTAGGATGGAAGCACAGGTGAGTGTGCTGTCTGGTAGCTATACTACTTCAAATATAATCTCTTATAAAAAACTTGTTGTTGTAAAGTTTACAGGTTTTCATTCCATGTTATGACATGCATACAGCTCCAGTGATACACCTCCTGCTCTTGCTTTCAACATTTTCAAGGGACTTTGTTTAAATGTTTCCATTTTGTTCCCATTATACAGAGTCCTGTTCACAGCTGGTTGAGGTGAATTTCCAAATACGCTTAATTCTTGGTTGTGATGGTTCAGAACTATTTCAACTTCTCTCCTAATATGAATGTTGTTAATGTCAATTCTGTATTTATATTATTTTAACATTATGCAAGTGAATCGGGACATAGTTCATGTATTCCTTTTTCCTCCTACTAACACCTGTTGCTTTAAAAATAGATTAACAAAAAAATACAGAGTAGTCCACGTGGGTTTGATTCCATTAGTGTTTTGTCAGAGCATCGTGTTTTCTTGCTACTTTGATTAAGATAATTGTGTTGATTGGGGGATAGGGAGGGGAGAAGGGTAACAAGGGAAGAACTAGAAGCACAGTGACTGTTCAGAAATATTTATTACTTTTTTTATTTTCTTATGTATGTGTTTCAATTATGTAGGCAATGATTCGAAAGTGGATGGCCTGGTAAATTTTGAGAAACTCCGGATGATTGCCAAAGAAATCCGCCAAGTTATCCGCATGACCTCGGCAAATATGGATCCAGCTGTGATGTTCAGACAAAGGTGTGCAATGGGAAGGGCAGTAGCACTGAAGGGGTCTCAGTGTGGAGGGGATCTGGGTCTCTGTTTGCATCAGCACGCTGATATTTCATTGTGTACCTCATCATTGACACCTACCATCAAACCACAACTTTTATCAAATTATGGAAAAACATGATGCTTCCCAGACCTGCTTTGAATGACTAATAAACCAATTTATTGGCTTTAAAAAACACAGAACAATAGGTTCTAATTTTAATGATACATATTCTGCCAAATAAAATGTTAGTGTCAGTAGAGTTTTGAGAGAGGTATAATATTACAGGGTACTATATTTAGGTATGAGAGAGATAAAAAGCACCTAAATCACTGAAGTATATATCTGAAACGTTGTTTCAAAATAAAACCCCACTGATAACATATTAAATTCAAACGAAATATTTTTATTTGTTCTAAGCACAGCTTGTTCCACTTACATAACATTTAATATGTTCAGGCTTCAGCAGGTGGAGGGTGTTTTCTTGGCTTATTTTTCTTACTTTTTAATTTTTATCTTGATGCAGAATATCTCCAGGCTTGGTGTTAGCAAAGTGCAGAATAAAAGCAACATAACTTCTAATCTGGTGCTGATTAGCTCCAGATTTTATTTAATGGAAATTAATTATTTCCTGCATCTGTTTTCTTCCCACTGGCTTAACTAAAAGCATCAGAGGCTCTGTTATGTCCATACAGGGTTCTGATCCTGTAGGTGTCTGTGGGATGGGTGGTGGCCTCACTTCTGCCTCAAATTAATGGGCCAGACCAGACCCCTCAGGGTGCAGTTTCCGTGGGGAGTTGGGTCATGTCTGGTGCTGAATAGCCACATCGCTCTGATTCAGAAAATGACAAAATACTCTCTTGAGCTTCCCACACCTGCGTGCACCCCAGCAGAGGAGAGCTCTCTGAACACCCTGGAGGGATAGTGCAAGTAGGAGACACAATGAACAGTTTTTGGCTGAAGTGTGCTTCATCCACCCAAAATTCCAGTCACCTGTGTAGTTGTGATTCTCTCTGATGTGTGAATTCAGTAACATCTTTGCAGTGGAAGGAAATAGGGCATGCAAGGATAGGGAACATTTATAAGAGCATAGATATTTGCCCTGTGGTATTCCAGTGGTCAGGATTCATAGAGGATCATCAATTCTGTCTGGTTTTTGTTTGCAAGGCTGGCTATCAGGAAAGATTTTTTTTCTTAATTTTTTTTTTTAAATAAAGGCATTTAAAGCCAGCCTGGATTGGGCTCTGAGCAGCCTGGTCTAGTGGAAGGTGATGGAAGGTGATGAACTTTAAGGTCCCTCCCAATACAAACTGTTCTGTGACTCTAAAAATGGCCCAGTCTGAGCCAAAAATAACGGATCCTGTTAATGTTATTTAAAGATGGATTTGTTTCACAGTGGAGATTCACCTTTATACAGTTGCATTGGAATTAGCAAGATTTCATTTTTAGTATAAAACTATAAAGTGAATTACTGAGAAGTTGTGATGGCTTTTCAGAAATTTTGGCATTCACAGCTGAAATTAGTTAATAAATAAATTTCCCTTATAGCCCATGCACTTCCGAAGACCTTATGAAGTGTAATCATTAAATAAATTTAATAGTCAATAGTTACCTTTAGTATGTTTTTCAGAATTACAGAACACATCTGGATGACTTTAATTTAAATTATGCACACTGCACACTACTTAGGCATCTAATATTAGAGATAGTGCCAAACATTAAAAGAAAATAATTCCATGTTTTCATGTCATTTATATTAATTTTCATTGCCTCTTGTGTTTGATCTATCAGTTTCTGTTACGAAGCACCAAATAAATGCTTTTGAGGATGAAAGGTCAACAAAAAAAGATGTGTATTAATGGTAACATGAGACTTGCTCATAAGTTCATTACCAATTACAGAGAGCGTCTAGGCTTTCAAGGATTGTTTGGCAAATGACTTGTTTTTCAGCCAACAATCAAGAGAAAACTGTATCATGAACTTGAATATTGATAGTGATGATTTCTCATACAGTTTCAACAGGCCTAATGCAAAGAATAAATTAATTTAATCCCATTTGCAATATGAATGAGTTGCACTCCATCAAATTTGAATTTGACTTACAGAAAATAAAAGAAATTAATGCAAGTTTGATTTTTTCAATTCATAGGTTAAACGAAATCTGATAGATATTAAAGTATTTGTCAAGTCTTGCCCTTGCATTTCATGAAAACATTGTGTTATTGTTTGAGAAGAATTTGGCTGTATAGAGATTTTTCTTTTCTGTTCTTTCCTGTCTGCATCTTTCTTCCTGACTCTCAACTGTTTTATTTTTCCTGTGCTTTTCTGTTCAAATACATGCTTCAATGTATATGGCTCTTGCTTACAGGAAGAAGAGGTGGAGAAGTTTGGGGTAAGTGTAGAGCTGAATGCAACTAAGATAAACAAAGATTATGCAATTCTTAACATACTGCATCCTCCTTGTTAGTGCATGCATCTGAAATATAGCATGCATTTTATTAACCTTGCAATAAATGTTTTTTTAAAAACAGAAGTAAGGGGTTACAGCCAATGTTTTACTGCAGCTATAGGAATTCTGAGTTGCTTTTGTGTAGTAGATTAAGTTGTTTGAGTTTTGGCTTTGTGCATCAAAAAAAAAAAACCTGCTGTGCAGTTATATTAGAAGGCAAACTATTTTGGTAAATAAATAAGTAACTTGCCTTTTAGCATATTACAGAAAAGTTGAAGCCATTCTGCATTTTCAGCTATAAGGACACTTTGTATTGTAGTAATGATGTAGTAATTTCCTCCCTGAAATTTGTGTTCAGGCAAACTTCAAAGTATTTATTTTTAGTATATGTTTAAAATGTATCTCACATTTCCTGCATCAAAATCCTTGTTGATACCACTAAGTGTGTTGGTTGTGTGAGGTGTGGATTATGGAATAACTAAAGATGAGAGTTCTGATGTTGGCCAGGGATGTTCCTGCCTGGTCCAGGGCAGTGTTTTTAAAACTGCCATTGTAGCCATATTTTATGTGTTGTGTGTATTTTTGCCCATAAAGTGTTACCTGTGCGCCTTTGCATAGCAGTGATTGGGACAGGGTCAGGACTTGGGCTGGTCATACTGGGGTTAGCAGGTTTGGATACTGATCCCTGATACTGGTGTGAATGCCCTTGGCTGGCAGCATTTTGTTGAGCATTTGGTGCTCAATAATCAACTGCTAACAAGGCAGCTCATGGGGAGAAATAGCCAGGACCCATGGAGCCACTGTAATGTTTAATGTTTTTTTGGAATTACTGTGAACATAAGGGAATAAGGAAAAGTAATTGTTAAAGGAAGTAGAATTAAATTGCCTTAAAAAGTCAAATCCGGACTTGAAAGAAAAAGAAAACAGTGTGTACATAAACCATAAAATATTTCTGTCATTAAACATAAACATAACTCTTCCTGATCATTATAGAATAGCTTAGCCATCAAGAGACAGGAGTGTCTCCTTGGTTTGAATAGCTGTGAACACTTCATCATTCCTTTTGCTGCTCCTTATCTCCAATTACATTACTTTTTTATTTAATTAAGCTATAAATTTCTGACAGTTTTTAAGCTTATATTTTCTGTCAGAATTATTTATTGAACATATTTGAAAATATTGCAGTCAGCTGTTTCTCAACATTTATTTTCTAAGCTCAGCGTACTTGATTCCTTGGATTTTCTCTAACAACATGTTTCATTCTGACTGCTTTGGCCATTATTGCTCTTCTGTGCCTGATGTTTATTCTGCCACTTGTGATTCTGTAAACACACAAGATCTTGATAAATGTCTTCATGTTGAATCATTAAAAAAACCCGGTATAATCACGGACAAAGACCCTCTAACTAATTAAAGTTAGAAAGTGGTATGTTTATTCACCGGCGGGCGGCACAGGAGTCACCTCCGAAAGGCGTGACCACCCCAAACAAGGTTCTTTGCCCTCTATTTATTCCCCAAGATCTTACATACAATACATATGCATAACCCCAGCACCTCCCATCCCCATCCCATATTAAAATGAGCCCATTAGTCCTTCACGTGTGCGCAGCTCTTCTCTTGAATTGGGTCGGTGGTCTCGAAGTGGGTCAATGGTCTCGAAGGATGAAGTCAGGAGAGTCTTCATCAGGTCTCAGTGACCCTCTGGCACGATCCAAGGCTCCGTGCTTCATGGTTAGCAGTTTACTTATTTTACGTTCTTCTGTACGTAAATTTATAATAGCAGATAATTATACCAATTAGCTCTAGCCTCAGTATCTAGTAATTATTAACCTACCATTTACCTACCTAACTTACATCTTGGTCATGGAAACTACTTCTACTCTTAGCAAAAATCTTAACTTTTTAAAACCATTATTCAATGTAGCTTTAAAAATATTCATCTGAATATTTAAAAATCTGAAGACAAACCCAGTTTTGAATAACTTTGACATTTTCCATTCGATTTTACATGTGACTTATACTGTGATATTTATTTATTTAAAAATGCATCAGATCTGGTGTGGCTGTAGGATTTTGGCAGTTGAAGCAAAGGTGACTGTTTAAACTATACCCAGATCAGTTGTTTGGCCACTCTTTCAGTGTGAATAGGAGTGACTGTCAGGGAGAGTAACTCACATTCTTTAACAATTACAGTATTATTTATTTTTGCTTCAGTTACTGATAGATTTGAGAGCTCAAAATTAGGAGTATTGAGGAGCATCCTTTTTCATAGATGCAAGTCTGTACAAATCTGGGTATATGTATATCATCACTGCTTTCCTCACCTTTTTGGGGATATGTCTTTTTAATGAGCTGCTCTTCTGTGAATGTTTTTAGTTAATTGAAGAAAGAAGTTAAGTGTGTAATCAAATGCACTGTGTACATTTAACATAATTTGGCCCTTGTTTAACCATTATGAGAAGGTCAGTTTTCTAAGAAGGTTGCAGTGGTCACTTACTTCTGTGCTCAGCTAAGTGCAAGAAGTCTCTGTGTAAGCCTGATGCACATAGTGGGTACCCAGTTCCTTAAACCAACAAAGGTAGCAAGTTTGTCCAGTTTTTGAATCTACAGTTGAATTCGTAGAGCTGTTAAGGTTGGAAAAGACCTCAGATCATGAAATCCAACCATCAACCCAACACCTCCACCATGTTGACCACTAAACCATGTCCTCAAGTGCTCAAAACATGTGTTTTCTTAATACTTCCAGGGATGTTGACCCCACCACTGCCCTGGGCTGGCTCTTCCAGGTCCTGACAACCCTTTCCATGAAGAAGTTTTTTCTAATATCCAATTTAGACCTCTCTTGGCACAACTTGAGGCTATTTCTTCTCATCAGCTGCAGATCTTGCAGCACAAACCTGTGATTCATTAGCTGAGCTAAATGAGTTCCACACGCAGCATTATCCCTTGTTCTTCCCAGCTCCACATTTTCATATGCAGTCCTGTTCTAGACTCAAATTGTTGCTCTCAATTTCCCCAGATCTGTTAAGACAAGTGTCATTTTAATGCTGTTCATCTTTTTTAACTCATTTGCATCAGCATGCACTAGCCCTAACTGAAGATTATTGGTATTAATCTACTTTGGCCTATGCTACTATAGCTCTTTGTGGCTGTTGTGAATTGAACCTTTACTGCTTTTATCTTTTCTCTTGTAGGTCTCTGAGCCAGGGCAGCATGAACTCAAACATGCTGGACGTGCAGGGAGGTGCTCACAAGAAACGTGCCCGCCGCAGCTCACTACTGAATGCCAAGAAGCTCTATGAGGATGCCCAGATGGCGAGGAAGGTAAAGCAGTACCTGTCCAACCTCAGTGTAGAGACAGACGAAGAAAAGATCCAAATATTGTCACTTCAGTGTGAGCCTGCATACAGCACTTGTAAGTACAGTGAGCTAGAGCAGCAGCATGATCTATGGCATATATAAAAAATGTTGTTGTTCCTTCTCTAGAAATACTCTTTTAAACTTTACCTCCAAGGAGAAAATACTGTAGTAAGTGTTGTTTTTTTTCATTTTGTGTACTGAGAACTTCAGCAAGAAAGCATGTGTGTGCGGGGAGACGTGAGTGATGGCGAGGGAAGGCATGCAGACAATCAATATGATTGATAAAGCAAGCTCCGTTTATTTGTTACAATGGCTTTTTATACACTTAGCAAGCAACAGGTACAGCTGTCACATTTTGATTGGTTGCATACAGATTTCTGCCTTCTTGCCAGGGTTCTTCCTTGTTCTCATGAGAAACTTCTCTGAAGTTACATAGAGCAGGATGACAAGATTACAGTGTCCTTGTCATATCAGCACGCATTGCAATACTTGCAAAATGATGTTCAGCCTGTCTTATTCTGAACAAGGGGATTGTTCGAACAATGCTTCCAAAGACCCATGACCCTGATCAGCAAGCCATTCCTCAACATGTGTGTTCATGTTCTTGTTGAGCTCAAAAAACGTCTCTGATGTTTTTTATTTTGACCTTTAGTTCCTAAAGCTGTGTCTCTTTCCATCAGTCTGGCAGGAAATTCAATAGCACATCAGCTCTGTTGGTGCCCCGCTGTCCTTGCACAGAATTAGGAAAGATAAAAGTAGTGTTTACCATATGAACGGCAAGAAATAAGAAGAGACAAAATCAATATAGAAACTGCAATGAATTGCACCATAGAATAAATGAAGGTTGTTGAGAAGTTAGGTCAATATTGACTGATGAGTTTGAAATGGCTTGATAGTCACAAATTGAGGACTACAGCAGGACAGCTCTCATAATTTGAGCTCTCATCAAAAAAACTGTTGTCTGACCTGCTGTCTTACACAGTTCAGTAAATTCTTATTTAGAAATGAGAAATTATAATTGTGTTTTATTTAAATACTCTAGCAGTTTTCACTTTCTTGAAAGGCAGATTTGTTTCAAAACGGATGAGTAACAACTATGCTAAACAAAATAATATTTCCTGCTTGTCTTTTGTCCAGATATGGCATTTTAAGGGTTTTTTTGTCTTCAAATACTGTTTTGTCTCTGATGAGGTAAGTCCAAACATGACTAGGAGATGGCATCTTGAAGATAAAATTTAAGTCCTTGCTGTTAGCCAGTATTAAGAATGCAAATCCTTGTTATTCCCTAAGATGCCATCTTATGCAAATTTTATTTTAGCAGTTAATTTTAAATAGCACTGAAGCAGGAAACCTGGAAGTGGCCATATTTAACTCCCTTTTAAAAAATACTAAATCCTTCATGTTTGAACTATTGATGATCTGTGTGCAGTCATGACAGGTACTAGGCCCAAGAGAAAAACATAAATGTTATCTGATTTTTTATTTGTTTAAAAAAATAAATTAAAATCTTATTTGCAAAGTGCTAGCCATAGATATTTTGAAGTAAAAATGGGGAATATATATTGACTGTTTTATGTAGTTAAGCAAATCAAGTCCGTATTTTCTAAAACATCAGAAAAAACAAAGAAGTTTAAGTGGATATATAAATGAATATTAAGTAGAGTGGCATATTATTAAACATACAATTTTTAAAAACTAGGGGAAAAGCCCAAAACCCCAAAACCCACAGGTAGTAGATTCAGTTGAGATTATACTTGTTACACAGCTGGGAGAAAGATATTTGAGGAGTGATGTGTAGCATGAGGGAGCTGCCAGCCCCTCGTGTTTTTAAATCTGGTGGAGTGAGAGCACTGACATGTCCCAGGGATGTCTCTTCACACTTGTTTGGATTACCCACATTCAGGGGTTCAGCTCCCCCATTTCTTACCTCAGTAATAAGCTTCTGGCCTTGCTTGTGGTAGGAATGAGCAGTAGTGGCACTGCAATCCAGAGTTTTCCAACAGAATATAAGGAGAAATCAGATTGCCTTAACTTCAGTCTGTGAATTGCTGTGTGATTAAAGCAGAAGCTGAAGCAGTGCCCTGTGCTGTGAATCACTTGTGCCACCTAGTGAAACATACTATGCCAGTTGCAAAACCACGTGATTTTGAAGGAGGTGCTGTTATGCAATTGCACCTTGCATGCAAACATTTAAAATACAGGCTTTTGGTAGAAATAAACAATTTTTAAAAATCTTTTAATTAAGTACCTCTATGGCACTTTAAATAATTTAGGGATTTTTCTTAAAGCTCTTTCACACATCGTCTTCAGTGTGATGATTTTGTAGTGTTTGGACTAGAAATGGTTTACAATACAGTTTATCTTCTTTATACAGTCATTCCTTTGTCTGGATGGTTATACTGCAATAATCCTGCAACTGAAAGTGCTAGATATTTATATGCAGTTTTTCCTTACAGTGACAAAGAATTTAGGTGAGAGAAGAGGAGGGAAATCCTCCGAAATGTCTCCAGTGCCCATGAGATCAATTGGCCAAACCACAAAAGCCCATCAGCATCAACAAAACCGAATGAGTCAAGTTCTTCAGGTCCCAACTGTGAATTTGTACCCCAGCAGGAAAAAGGGACTGACAAAGGATCATGTCACATTCAGTGAGTATCTTCAGTTCACCTGGCTGGGGAGGTTTAAAGATGTAAGTAAAGAGGAGGGAGGAGTTCTCTTGTAGTTGGGTGGTTTATGTGAAATACTGAGATTCATGAAATAAATTAATTTGAAAATAGCTGGTGCAAATTGCTGGAGTTTAAGACAGTGTGCTTAGTCATTTGCACAGTCTTTTATAACGTTCCTTAAAACCGTTAACGTTGAAGTGCTGTCTCCAAATATGCTCTTGCTTCACAAAGTCTAATATATTTGGGTGAAATCACAGACATTTATTATTTTAACCTCTGGGACACCATTTTAACAACATTATGGTCAAATGGAGCAATATATATTATTGGTTTCTCCTAATGAACATAATTTTTTTTGTCCCTGAATTTGCTAGTTGCAAAGCTGTGTATTCTTTATTAAAAAGCTTTTTTTCTATTTACATAATGATTGTATCATTTGAAAGATGCAATTGTGGGTTATTAAATGAAGTTAGCTGCAGTCAATAACTGATATGAAATTATTTTATAGTATATTGGGAATCAACATAATTTAAAATAGCTTCAGAAAACAGTATATTCCAGCATATAAAATACTGATTCCAGTCGGTATTTATTTCAATTCTCCTCTGAAAAGCCTGTGCAGTTTGACAAGTTCCAGAAACGTTTCTCAGAGATATTTCTTCATTCATGTGTGGTGGTCCATGCTAATCTAACAAGTTATTGAGAACTTGAAATAACTCCTCAGCACCGAGTCCTCTGCAGGATGGTCAAATAGTGAGTAAGGAACACCAAACCATGTGTGTGACACTGGTTTTGCTAAACTGGCCAAGCTGTGGATAGTGCCTATGAGTGTTGATTTGAGAACACCTACTTGTGAAGATCTTGAACTGACCTGGTGGCTCTAACACATGTAGTTTTTAACATAGTCCCAACAATGCCATGGGAAAGGATTTCCTCTGAGGTTTATACTGCACATAGTTGGGGTTCTTTTTAACATAGTCCTTTGGCAAAACCACAACGAATTTATCCATTGCAGTGGTTCATGTTGGGATATGGATGTTTCAACACAGTGCAGATGAGTAATCAGCAGTAGCAGTGCCCACAGCTGATCTAAATTTAAGTGGAGACTGCCTCCACATGCATAATTCTCTGAGCATCTGCTCCTCTCTTTGCTGAATATTCTGATTGTTCAACATGGTGCTTATATGTAGTTCAAACAGAAATCAGTAATTCAAAGGAAGAATAATATGCAGTAACTGATCCCATTGTTTTCGTAGGTACAGGCTCTCCACAGAAGTCATTAAGTTTGTCTGAGGAAGTAAGTAGTAAGAAACAAACAGATGACAGTATGTCCATGGTATCTTCTTTACACTCCAGCCCACCTGCTTCTCCTCAGGGCTCCCCATGCAAAGGTACGTGTGGGACAGCATCAGTCCCAGGAACTGTAGCCTAAACCAGGGTGGGCAGTGGCAGGAATATTTGTTGATAATGGCACGTAAGAGAATTAGTAGTTTAGAATATTCATGTCAATAATAGAATAATGTCTTTCTGTGAAAAGACATGGTTTTCCAACGTATATTTTGGACCTTTAAGTCACTTAGTATTTGAAAAAAGAGAACAGTTGTTGTCTTAAAATACTGCCTAAGTGCTTTTGGCAGAATTCCCAATAGATCTGAAGTGCTGGCACCTGCTGTCATGCTAGTTTGGATTTAGGTGGCCACTTAAATAAATTGGATTCGCAAACCTGAGGATTTCTTGAAGACAGCAGTGTTGGACAGAAATTACAGCTATTGAGACAACTTTTGATCTTGTCCAATGTAGCTGGAATACAAGGTAAATAGATAGAGCTGGAGATGGAATGGTGTCATAGTTCTTCAGGACAGGTGGTTTAGGTTGCTGCAGAGGTAGTGGATCCATCTAAATCCTTGAGTTGCTCACTGTTCATATTTTTTGTTCTTGTGCACAGGGCTTTGTATACATCCCTGTCTCTCATGATGCCATGAGAATCCCTTTATTTTTGATGTCTTCATCTTAAAAGACGTGCACCACTTCATCATTAGTCAACCTTGGATGGAAATTCATTTGAAATCTCTTAAGACCACTCAGTAGCCAGCCCACGTGGTTGGTGTTGAATGGCGTAAGGCCTCTCTCCCTCCCTTCTGTGCTGCTTTGACTCACTGATAGCCCAAAGCCACTGCGTTGGCATGACATGGCATGGCATGGTGACCTGCTGCATCTTCTCACTCTTCTCAGTGGAAGATCAGGCTGGTCCATCCACTTGTGCCTTCACAAGATCCTGTTTCCTTTAGGAGAATGCCACTTACTTTACTTAAACACAGCACATGTATAAAAAGCTTAAATACTTGGGTTGCCAAATCTTGCTCCACTGAGCATAGCTTATAAATATGTTATTTTTGTTAACATTTACTTGGTTCTTGGAAAATAATGTTTTGTTTCTTAGGAATTGTTTCATTAATTCAACTTGCTTTCAGCACTGATCTCATTTGATTGAGGTGATCTGTACTTTGTTGTATGTGTTGTGCTAACAGCTCATTGATCTAAATTAGGTGTTTCCCAGACAGCTGAAAGACATAATTTCAGGCACAAACACATTCCACTTAATCTTAGATTTCATTTTCTTTTGAGCTATACTCAAGTGATACACAAATAAGATTGAAGTAAAAGGATTTTCAATTTGGATGTTATTTTTGTTGTTATTTATCTCATCATCTATCAACATCTGTCTGTGTCTACTTCATTGTAGTTGGCAACATCCAAAGGCCGGATAACTGCAGTCAGATGAATCTCTCTGGCTCCTCCTCATCACTGGCCAGTGAAACCAGCAACAAGAACAGTGGACAGCGCAGCTATGGAATAGGTGGGGCTTATTTACAAAAGCAAATTTGGATGATTTGCCAAGCTGGAGAGAGTTCTGAGAAAAGTGCAAAGGTGGACAGAGAGAAAGAGAGTAGCAAGGCAGAAGCTGAGCATGAACCTACAAAAATAAAGGGATTCCGGTTTAGAAGACTTAGGGAAAGAAGCTTCTCCAGGGAAAGAACAGTTTTTGCTGCAAAAAGGGAAGCAGAGCCCACTGAAGCCTTAGAAAGCAGTGGAAACCAAAAGGACAAGGACATTGATACTCTGAGTACAGCAAGTATGTGTAGCAACAGCAGTGTATACACATCCTACTGCCTATGCACAAGACCTAGAAGGAGGAAGACAATATAATGTATTTTTAAAAGGAAGACTGATGTCCGTGTTGTGTCCAATATCCTGAGTTTATCTAAGTCATTTCAGCATTATCCATTTACATGTTTAAGATGTTTAATGTGCTTCCCTTCCAGATGTTTGTCAGTTCTTTATAGCTAATCACCCTTACAGTGCAGTGAAGAAAATAATGTGAAGTTTAGAAAATCAAGGAACAGGTACAGTGTCAGTTCAGTTACTACTTAGTGTGTCACAAATCCAATGAAACAGTTCTGCAACATCTGTTAATTAAACAGTCCCTGATACAGTGTCAGTGGAATGCTCAGTTCCAGCATTGGTGTGTATTCCATTGGTCATATCTTCTGCTGTCCTTTTCAGGCCAGTAAATGTGTATATTTAGTCTGTTCATACACATGCCGATTTTTTTGGCTCAGCTTTCAGATAGTGTTAATTTCTTTAATGAAGGGAAGCCCTTTGTCCTCCATATAGTTGGAACACTGCGAGGACATTTCTTACTGCAGTACAGTTGTCTGTAAAGAGTCTCTTAAAAATTTAAAGAGTCTCTTAAAAAATGTAAAGGATATAAAATATTAGTTATTGCCAAATGAAGGGAAACTGAAATTTAATCTTAAAAAGGCTGCTCTTAAGTGCATCTCAAGATTCAGTTCTATAGTTTTATAGTATTGATATTTTCATATTTGCTCTTAAAATCTTACAGCAACAATCAACGTTAAGCTTTGAAATCTCAAATGATGAGCTTTATGCTCAGTGGCTGTATCCAGTGTCTCCATCCATATGCCATACTGTATCATCTCTATATTGTTTATGCACTTAAGGGCATCAGTCTTCTGTATGAGGTTATGTTGGCTTTTACACTGCCTTGTCATTTTACTTCTTCACCTAATCAATGTAAATATGTGGCAGTCTCACTAAAAGGCACATATGCAGAAATTTAGAAAAAAAAAGCTTGGTTGAGGTGTTATATAGGGGTGTATACTTTATTTGTGTCTGAAAGAAGTTATTTGAGGGTAAGCCAAGCAGAAAAAAAAACAACAAAAAAACATTATCCATTTTGCTCTGTGTCTGGTGGGGCGTTAAGTTGTTGCCCTTCCGTGGGAACAGCACTGGAATCTAGTCCAGCTCCTGCCAGGGTTGTACTTCCTGCCTTTGCTTCCTTCTCTGTTCGTTTTGGAGCAGATAATAAAACTGAAATGGACCATATGGCTAATCCCTGAGTGCTAATAACTATATTTTACCTTAGTTAGTATCTCCTCCTCCATTGCCAGAATCTTGTTTTAAGTCTTGCATGGCAATATAGCAGAGAGATAGTGGGAAGTGTGCTAGTTTAAACTGAAGGAGTCAGCGCTTGCAGAATTGGAAAGACCTGATCTGCCCACCCAGTACTGATGCAATAGGCTGCTGATTCAGGTTGTATGGTTTAAAGCTGGTGCTCTGGAGAGTAGTGGAGTTGCAGGTGAGTTATTGGTGTTCCTGGACTTGCATTAGTAAATCAGTGCTAAATGCTGATAGATGCTAAAAGCTTTAGTACACTAAAATCCTCAGTGGACAGATTGTATGTAAACAGGGTTTGCTTGGTTTTCTTCTAAATATCCTCGCTATAATGTGTGTGTCAATACTTTGTTGTCATATGTTGATCAAGACATTCTCCTCTCATCTCCTGTCTTGTACTTAGGCTACGCCCTAATACCTTCCACTAAATCTGACAACTTCTCGGACTCCAGCCACAGTGAGATTTCATCCCGGTCCAGCATCGTGAGCAACTGCTCTGTGGACTCCATGTCAGCAGCACTGCAGGATGAGAGGAGTTTATCCCAGTCTCTCATTGTGGTGGATTCAGGTGGGGCAGAGAGAAAGGAGCATCCTCAGGCACTGACAGATTGCAGCCAGCCCTGCTTGGGGTAAGGTGCAGCTGGTTCTGGTGGGGCTTGGTGTTCTGGTGTCAGAAGGGGTAAGGACACTTTGGCCAGGACACAGCTGTGCACTCCAATCTGGTTATTAAGTTTTTGCTGGAAGCTGGAGCACTGGCTGCTGTGTGTGAGCCTGTTTCCATAAGAAGCTTACAATATTACCTGGGGGAGACAACTGCTTGTTCCCATTGATGGGGTTTAGCTGGATATTTCTTGCAGGAGACTGGGAGCTTGTTAAAAGCCAGGATGATGCTTAGCAAATTAGTGCCACGGTGAGAGACATCAAAAGAACAGGATATGATCAATTCTCTCTGAGTCAGCAGTGCCAGTCACTTAACATGCTCTAATGTGATTTATAAGGATTTTTCTAATTATCATTTGTTGCTTAGACTGGCAGCTTTCTGCCACTATCTTTCTGACAGTTTCCATGCAAGAGGACTTGTTACTTCAGTGCAATGAGAATTTGTGCAGAAATGATGATTCGAACTGGAGGCTTTTGGATTTTCTTGCTAGATGTAGCATCTTGATCCGTAGGATCTAACATCTCCTAATATATCTAGGAATAGCATTGTCTGTCCTCAGTTGTCATGGATTCAACTAAATGAGAGATACTCCTTACATTTCTCGTTTTTCCAGCACATGGAATCATAGAATGCTTTGGGTTGCAGTGGACCTTAAAGATCATCTTGATCCAACCCCTCTTCTTTGGGCAGGGATCAGGGTGCTTCCAACCCCATCCAACCTGGCCTTGAACAGTTCCAGATATGAAAAGAAAAGAGTAATTCAGTTTATTTCATAGGAAATGAGAATTTAAAGATGTGCTTCATCAAAGAAAATAATTCCCTTTCTAGAAGGCATAATACATACTGAGTTAATGTTTTGTGATTGGTCCTTTATTCCTTATGAGGGAAGAAAGTGGATTTTATCGTAGGACTTACAAAATAGAAAAGGAAGGAAATAAAACCCTTTGCTTGCACATACCTAAGAAACATTCCTTGATTTCACAGCTTGTCAGTAAACTACTGAGGGACGGTGTTGAATTTTAATGTTGTGCTGCCCATGCATTTATTAACACACCCAGAAATAGTTGGGAGACTTGAATAATGTCTGACAATCCTATCTTCATGTATTTTAAATTCATACAAACCTGGCTTTATTTTTCTCCCCTTAATTGAGCAATTAGAGCTTTCAGCAGACATTTCTTTAAAAAGAAATTTTGGACTTTACTTTTCAGAATCTGTCCCTCCATATTGTTCCCACAAATGTTACTTACGCTAAATATTTCCAAACATTCTTGAAATTCAGCTGCTTCCACTCTGTCTAAACAACTTGATGTTGCTGCCAGTGAAGGGGTTGGATTTTATTTTAAATATTTATTTTTCTTTTACTTTATGAATGTAAGGAAAATTGTGTTAGCAGACTAAATGTAAGAGGTAATTTACTCCTCTGCTTTTTGTCAGGCACTGTTGCTGTGATTGGTAGAAAAGAGCTTCTGTGGGCCAGACTTAGGGATCTGGGGTGCAGCCTGGAAATGCATGTTGCAAACTTGTTATTCCCTTGGGAATAACTTCCTTGCTGCTGGGTGCAATAATGATTTGTGAGTAATACTGTCTCTTGTCAGTGCTCCCTTGTGCCTTCAGCTTGCTGCTCACCTGATACAAACCCAGAGTTGGCTCTGAGTACATTTTCTTATTGTAAAAGCTTACAAATTTTTTTTCCCAATTTCTGTTGTTTTCCAATGTAGCTGGTCCATCACTAGGCCTGCTTTGATCAGAGGGATGGCATTCACCTCTTCCATGAGCAGCGAAGAGATCTCCCATGAGCACATCACAGTAGAGGCAGCAGACAGCGGCCGGGGAAGCTGGACTTCATGCTCAAGTAGTTCTCATGACAATTTCCAGAATATCCCAAACCAGAAGAGCTGGGATCTCCTCAGTTCTTACCGTCACACCCAGCTAGATGGACCTATAGCTGAAGTGGATCCCACAAACTGTTACTCTGAGGAGGGTTATTTGTATTCTGAAGCCTTTTCCAAAGCCAACAAGCAGTTGAAAGCCAGCGTGGAGCTCGATCAGTCTCGGCAGAGCTGGGCATCCTCCAGCTCCCTGTCAGACACTTACGAGACAAACTATGGGACAATTAAGCGGAGAGGGCTGGAGAACTCCACAGTGGAGCAGATGGAGGTTTTGGACTCTAAACCAGGCACTGATACAACTTACAAAACTGTTACTTCGAGTACAGAAAAAGGCCTGATAGGTAAGACAAGCCAACAGCTCATGGAAGCTGCTACATCTGTTTTTCATTTTGATACTAAATTGTTAAGAAATGACATCAACAGGTCTGGGGCTGGCTGGCATGTTGAATTCAGCTTCACACGTAGTTGTAATCAGAGCACTACAAAGTGTGTCTTCAAGCCACCTTCTTTTGCATCAGGAATATCAAGATAATAAACAAGTGCGCTTCCCCATCACTTCATGGGTCTGCAGGAAAACTCTCTTCAGGAAAATGTCAGCCAGTTCTTTTCTGTAGTAAGCTATTTCACTTTTTTGAATGATTTTGGAGATATACTCATCACTGTAGATGTTCTTCTGACAAGGGTCAGTGATTCCATACTCCTTATAATACAGACTTCCCAGGAATCCGGAGGGAAGAGCATGACTACAGAGTGTGTGGAGCTCACCTGCCTCTTTGGAGCTGTGGCACCTTTCATCCACAAGGCTTTGGGCTCTGAAAGTTCAAGGGCAAAGCAGATTCCTTTCCTGTCTTTGCTATTTTAAGATGCCATTTATTTGATTATACAGCTGCAGTTTGGCTACTTATGAAAGGAGAAAAAAATGAAAAGTGTTCTCTGAAATATGCATAGTTCTATCAAGCAATATATTCTTTCCCCATCCTAGTGAGTTCAGTAGCCAAAATTAAAGGAACCAGGTTAGCAGCAAGATAAAACATGGAATGCAAAGCTTTCTAAAACTGTGAGGCAGGCGTGCAACTGAAATGCAATTTAATTACTGAGTGGATTGCTGGAGGGGTTTGTTAGGAAAGAATAAACATTGCACGTAGGGTGGAGGTCTTGGATTGTGTTGCTCCTTCTTGGCTTTGGAAAAGAAATGTGGTGGAGCCTTACAGAAAATTTGCTCCCAGCTCATTGCTGTGCCTGTGCTCTGACCTTGTAGTCTTTCAGAGCTGTTCATGAGCGGTATTAGGAGATGGCAGGTTCACTGTTCAGTACATGCTGTCTTTGCTGACAGCACTTGACCTTCCTTTTAATTCTTTTTCCATTCTGCACCATGTAGCTGTGAGGAGCACATAGAGGGTGCTGGAGTAGGGCATGAGTATGTCTGCTCAAGGAAAGATCTGATACGGGTGGATATAATTACAGGTTTGCAAATGCAAATCTGTTAGCTGTTTGCCATCACACAATATGCCAAAGATATCTTCACTATATTTCACTGTTTGTAAAATACTATTAATTGGAACTTGACAAAGGCACATATTATTCTTGCATTACTACAGTAGACTAAAGGTTAGCTCTAGGGAGCTTGAAGGTTTCTCCTTTGAAGGAAAACATACCCACCCTCGTCATTCCTCCTGCAAATCCAACCAAGACCGAAGTCAAGATGAAGACCCAGCCCTACCCCATCCCTCCAAGGAAGAGCAGATCCTATTCACTTCTCTGCTTTTTCAGACACCTCATTCAGTGCTAGTTAAATGAAAATAAATCCTGTAATTCAATAGTATAAATCTCTGCCTGTACCCATGTTTATCTGCTAAACTCCTGACTGAATTTGGTTTTAGTTGTTTTACTGTCAGCCCAAGTATGAGCTGAGGCCATCAAGTATGAACTAGCTTGTGTTCCTGATACCAAAACCTGGAGTCTCACAAGTCTACAACACAAGAAGAAATACTGCTTTATTTTCCATCCCTTCACATTCTTCTAAAATACGAAACTATTACATTTGGTGAAATAAATGAAACTAATGAACATGAACTGTTTAAAATCGATCCACAGGAAGAATGCAAATTCACTTAACTAAGAGATTTTTAAAATTACCCTGGTTTTGAAACTCTCCTGTTGCAACATGTCCATGGAAAAAAGCCCAATTTAACATGCACGTAAGCCCCAGACCTGGGATGGGAGGAAGGGGAGGCATCCTAAGAAGAGTTAAATTTTGGGTTGAGAGCCTCTGTGACTTGAACTGCTGCTGAACAGGACGGGAGGAGAGAAGATGAATTATAAGGCATGGACATCGCAAATAAATAATATTGATTGTAGCCTTTTCATGACAGCACAAGGTGTAATGCAGCACTTCCAAAGGCTGTTCCAATAACCGTTCCTGTTTTTTTCTCATTGTAAACAGAACATAGTTTAAGGATATAAAAGAAAACAAAACAAAAACCAAGGGAAAAAAGCAAGAAATCAAAAGTATAAGTGTGATAAGCCATTATTCATGCTGTGAAAATGTGAAATAATTAATGCAGGCTCAATACAGTCTGCCTCATAGGATCAATTTTAAGTGATGCTATTTTATTTCTTCCTATGGCATAGCCAGATAACCATGTCTTTATACATATCAGTTGATATGGTGATATTTTATTTTAATGAATTTGTGTTATGTGACTGACATCTTTTGGGCAATGAAATGGATGTTGGAAGTCAACCAGCAGTTCTTGCTGTCAAACACCAGCATGCTGTGCGAAGTAACTCTGGGCTGGTTGTCTTAATTCCTTCTGCTTCAGTTTCCCAGCCTGTAACAGTGGCAGCAGACTTGACTGTGCTGGCTCTCCATCCTGCTGGAGAGCTCCAGAGTATGCCCTGGTGCAGCAGGGCCACAGGAGCAGGGACTGAAATAAAAGGTGTTCATTCCAGTCTGAATGCAGACAAGCTTAGAGTCCTCTTTCCACTCAGTTGACATCTCACCTAAGAGTTCATGGATTCTCTTGCTACTCTGACTTCTTAAAATAAATAGAAAACAGAAGTGAAGGCATAAACACTTGCTGCTGTCGTTATAACCAGTGTTTCTATATTTGCATTTTGGTACCAGTTTCTGTTTTGCCATTGTAACATTTCATTATTTTTTAACGTTTTGTTTCCTTTCTTTTTCTTCTTTAACATTTCCATTGCTTATTTCTTGTGCCCAGTGTACTGTGTCACCTCACCTAAGAAGGACGATAGGTATAGGGAGCCACCGCCCACCCCTCCAGGATATATGGGGATTTCTTTAGCGGACATAAAAGAAGGATCGCCCCACCACCCACACCTCAAACCTCCAGACTATAGTGTGGCAGTGCAGAGGTCAAAGATGCTGCACAGTGACCTCTCTAGACTTCCACCAGCTGCTCTCGGTAGTGACCCACTGGCCTGTGTCTCCTCGAGGATGCCTCAGTGGCACGGCGGGCAGCCGTCCAGCCTCAGAGTAGGAGAGTTGCCTGACGCAGATAGTGAAGAGGATGGTAGGTGAACACCTGGCTCGGGAGTGGGGCTGTGCAGGGTGCACTTCACAGCGATGTTCTGGGCTTTCTCTTGGGTCATTCTTGGAGACAGAAAGCAGATTAATCTCTGAATACACAGTTGTGTTTGTATGGCTGTATGCACATGCATGGCTGTATATGTCATGCATAACTGTGCATGTACATACATGTTCAAAGCAAAGAAGAATGCCTTCCCCTTAGAAAAAGCATGTTGATACCAAACAAACTGAAAGTATATGTAAATAAATAAATATACAAAAATATACATATAAGATCTCCTAAAGTATAGCTGAGACACGTAAGAGCATGTAGATTTTTTTTCTTTAAATCGGTCCCCTCTTAAACAGTGATGGGACACTGACAGGCTACATGTGGAAAAACTCTAGCCTCCCTGGGTTGATTAACTGGTGTCCCAGTGGTTTGGCTGGCATCAGGGTGATGGTCTAAAATGAGTGATTTGGATTTGGTGGAGTGAACTTATTTTATTAATTTTTTATTATTGAGCTGCCTTATGCCTCAGGAGATATTTTTGGAGATTGAGTTTCATAATATTGAACAAAATAATAACAAACTTCTGTTCTTCTCAAGAGTGCATTTGATGAAACCTGTATTCTCTGCCTAACTTGGCCTGACAGTGTCTCTTCCAGTTATTTTTCCATTATCTTAAGCATGGCATTTGTGGGGTGACCAAAATGTGAGAGGATTTTCCAATGAAGACTGCTCTTATATTGTGTCAAAGCTAACTTCAGGTCAGGGGAATTTCTACTCAATTGTTTATCTGCTGATTTGCTTTTAATTTCTGTGCAGTGATGTGATCTTCTGTATCTTTTGCTGGTGAACTCTTTTTTTATTAGAATGTTGTGATCATTTACTTCCATTTCAGTCTGATTCAAAATGAGCCTGTATTTAGATTTCTGATGCAAAAGGATTGTATCTTGGCTCTTTAAAATGTGTAAGCAGTAGTTAACATATATATTAGTACTGCAGTTCAAACTTACAGTAAACATAAAATTGTCTGGCATTAATTTTGTTGTGCTTTTGATGTAAAAACAAGGAAGTCATTGCTTCAAATATTTTTAATCAAATGTTTTCTAAGCTAAATTTAACTGTACACTTTTAGAGGCACCTATTTTATTATTTTTGGAGTGCTTGGTTAATTTTATTTGTGATAAAATGCTCACTGTGTGGAAATTTGCTGGCTTTTCCCTCAAATCCATAGCTTTTGGCATACTGGGAGTTGCATGGTGATAATTTTTAGGGGATATGGGATTTTCTGTTTTGCAATATGTCTTTATCATATGACCATTATACCTCAGACTGCAGAAGCTATGGATGCCCCGTCTCTGGAAGTGCACAAGTCCAGGCTGGATGGGGCTGTTAGAAACCTGGATGATGTCCTTGCCTATGGCATGGAGTTGGAATGAGATGCTTTATAAGGTCCCTTCTAACCCAAACCATTCTGTGATTTCCTGAGGATCTGATAAGTGGTGACCTTATGGAATGTGTAGTGATCAATGATAAAGACAGTGAAAACATGCTGCTGAAGGGGTGAAGTCATAGACTCACTGTTACCACCTCACTGGGTGCTGGTCTGTGCCCTATGTGCCTGAGATGGGGAATGGTGGAATAATGCCTATTTCTTTATCTTGTTTTGCAGAAGATGAACAAGTATCAGCAGTTTAACCCTTGGGCTATTTATATGAACCACTTACAACACAAGCATGTGGGAGAAGGTCTTATGGTTCTGTTAGCAACTACTGACTACTTGCTGCTACTGACCTCAGACCTTGCCTCTGTCACAGACGAGATGGAATGGGTTGGATCACCTCTTTACAGCTTCTTTCACTCTGCCACCACCACCTAAGAAGCTATTTCTGCCTGTGAAATAGAAAATCCTGTTCAACGAATGTGCTGACTGCCTGGATACCAACATGGGTATCCAGAGATGGACCGAGTTTCATGCATTAGGGAGGATCAGTTGTCACCATCACTTGAAACTTGGGAGCATTTTTCTGTATGATACCATGTAATCCTTTGGTAGTTTCCATTGTCGTTATTTTCTACATGACTATTAGAAGTCTGAGAGTGTATTTTAATGAACTTAAAAAATTATATCAAGATGTCAGCAAAAGCAAAAGATGTTGCTAAAGTATCTGAAAATAATTTATTAATTTAATATTTTTAAATGGGAGTTTCCTTTATGTGCATTGGGAGTGCTCTGGTTGGCTAATATAAATGTTTAGTCAATGTGACAGTAAATTAGCTACACATCAACTGTTGTGCTGTCGAAATAAACACAGAAAAGTAGAAATGGATGCAGCAATTTACAGATTTTAGAGTGGGTTTAGATTTAATATGAATAGAGCCCAATGCCCTGCAGAGTAGTATCTGTCAAGCCAGCACTCCTGCTGCTCCCCTCCCACATGGACACAGCAGAAACCTCCTGTCCAAATATTTTTAGATTTTTTTTTAGCTGCCAGCCAACTAAGGCAGCAGTTGGTGCTCTCCTCCCCTATTAAGGAATATTTGAAATGTGGAAGCTGTAGCTTATGGGGAGCATTTGGAGAGATCTGAAGCTTTCCCAAAAGAGTTTCAACCAGGTTTTGCCCTGCAGAGTACAACATACATAGCATATTCTAAAACTCAAAACTCAGCTGTGTGTTGGGGATTTTTAAGATCATCTCACATGTCCTGGCCTTTTCCCAGAGTTGCACAGGTTTAGGTGCAAAGATTATCTGTTAAAAAAAAAATAAAGAATTAGAAATCACCTACATTTCACAGTAATATTTGTGAAACCGAATAATAAATGACACAGTGCTTATAGAAGAGCAGAATGCATTTTATGATGGGTTAAAAAAACCTGTAGTGTTTATCTGGAAAATAAAGTGATCTCAAACAATTTTTAAAATCTCAGTTAAAAGTCCTGGTGGTGTTGATGTCAGTGAGAGTTTTGACTTACAGCCAGCCAGTATTAACCCATCATCCTCTAGTTTGACTATGGTCAAAATAATTGCTTCTTTGATTTTACTTTTAGCCAGCCAGAGTGCAGATGGGTAGAACTGGAAATGCCTGCAGGTGCTTTTGTTTCTCCTTTCTTTCCTTTCTTTCCTTCCATACCTGACACCCCATTCTAGTGTTAAAATCAAACATCAATATGTGAATGTGTACTTAAACATTTAATTGTAAATCTTTGTTGTGATGTTTACAGCCTAAGCTAGAAAGATGATGTTTGTCATTTTTACAGTGCCTCAAAACTGATTTCTATATTCATAGTTGTGAAGAGCTTAAAGGTTTTTTTTTTTTTTACCTATATGTGTGCAGGGGTGTGAGGTGAATACAACATTTTTGGAAAATGCCACAAGTACCATAAACAACCCAAAGCCTTTGATGTGCTTTCTTCATAGTAGCTAGGGGCTGATGCAGCCAGGTGAATGTGAATGACCCAGCCTGTGTCTGCTTTCAGAGCAGTACCAGGTTCAACATTGTCTGGAATGTACCTGTCATGACAGGAACTGAGAAGGTGTGAATGAACAGTGATGCTGAAGAAGAGGATTCCTAATTTATAACTCACTGGTTGGCTGTATGAATTTTTGGCACAAGTATCAGAGGAGCAAATGGTTGAAAAAATATATTAAAATCCACTTGAGGTATAGCATAATAAATGCATTTTGCTTTCTCAAGGCCTTAATGTGTATAATGAACTTGCACAGGTCTTAATGACTAAAGATTCATGTCTCAATGCAATGCAGGGCAGAGTAAGTGTTTTCAGCACATGCAATATTGATAAAGAATTCTTGAACTGATATTCCTGTGGGATGTAAATCCAGGTCCTGCCATCTCATTGTTACCTGTAGTTGCTTGTTAACTTCTACATGGGAACAACAGGCTTTGAGTTCCATCAGAAATCATCTGCATTGTGCCAGATGAATGAAACCGTACAGTTCTTTGGCCTTGGGGCAGAGCTGCAGCTTATTCCAGCCTGTTGAACAGAAGTATAGGGGATGGGGATTACTAAAATGGCTTCCTTTTGCCCCAAAACCCAATAGTGCTGCCTTTGAGGATGCAGGCAACCCCTGTGGGGAGCAGGGTCAGGGTCTTTTGGCAGCTAATAAATTACCTATCCAAACATGGTGTTTGATAGTGTTTGCACATCAACAGGATCCATCTGTTCCACAGGCAGACACTGAAAAGTTCTGGAATGAGTGAAAGTCTCACTAATAATATTTTCCCAATAGCCAACACAGCTGATGTACATAAATCATACATAAACGATGGACAGATGAGCTACTCCTGCTACTCCGCCTTGCACAGTGTGGCTTCTCTGCTGCTCCTTGCTGGGGGTTTTGTTTGTTTGTTTTTAACTCAACAGATCACACTGATTAGGGCCAATAGCCAAATGTAGATTGTCTGGCGTGGGTTTGAAGAGACATTATCCTTTTTGTTTGTAATGCAGACAGAAGCAATATGGTGGTTAGTACCTGTTCTACATTGCTTTGTTGAAGTGATGTCTTCTGGACCACAGATGCCTGACTCTGTACCTCTGCTGGGTTCTTCTAACTTGAGCTCTGATGCTGATAAACAGTTCAGGTGCCTCATGTCATGTTCTTCCACTGCCATACCTGGGTTTGCACGCTTCCTGCTTGTCGTTTGCTCTTGACTTGTTGGTGAAAGATGCATTTCAGATTTCTATGATTTAAGCACACAGTGTTCTGTTATAAATCCTAAACTTCCAAATAATTCCTGAGAAAGCAGTGTAGTTTGGTAAAATTGAATTGGCCTCTCCAGTTGCAGAAATGGGAAAATGAGATCACCAGGCCTCTGAGCATCAGGTTCTTCTCCCAAGTACACAAAAGAATGGAAAGACAATGGCTGTGGATGTTTGCAGTTCGTGTTTTTGCAACGTGGACAGATTTTGAGTGTTTGCCAACAGTGGGCAGTGTGGGGCTTTCCTGGCTCTTTCCTTTTGCCTTTACTCAGATAAGTTTGTAGGTGTGGCCTCACCTTGAGTCCGTGTGTGATTTTTGGGCACCATGATATGAAAAAGACATGAAACTATTAGCATCCAAAGGAGGCCATGAGGATGGGGAAGGGTCTGAAGGGGGAAGCCTAATGAGAAGTGGCTGAGGGCACTTGGTCTCTTCAGCCTGGAGAAAAGGAGACTAAGGGGAGAGAGACCTCTTTGCAATCTACAACATCCTCCTGAGGGGCAGCACCCATCTCTTCACTCTCATGACCAGTGACAGGTCACAAGGGAATGGCCTGAAGCTGTGTCAGAAGAGGTTTAAGTTGAGTGTATATATATATATATATATATATATATATATATATATATATATATATATATATATAAGATATTTCACCTAGAGGGTAGTTGGGCACTGGAACAACTCTCCAGGGGAATGGTCACAGCACCAGTCTGGGGGAGCTCAAGAAGTGTTTGGACAATGCTCTCAGGCACAGAGTGGGATTGTTGGGGATGATGCTGTACAGGGCCAGGAACTGGACTCAGTAATCCTGACGAGTCCCTTCCAGCTCAGCAGATTCTGTGATGCCAGGTGAGTGATGCTTCTCTGGAAGGTGGTCAGAGCCCCTTGTTTGGGATGGGATGCTCTGGGGGCTGTCTGCACATGCCGGAGACAGAGGATGTCCCAGGGGCTGAACATACCAGTGATGCCATTTGCAGAGGGGCCTATGGGGCATCAAGGGTGTTCCAAAACCTCTTCCATCATGTCTCGAGTAATTTTACTGCAGGCAACAGTAGAAATACAAGCCTGTAATTTAAGTTTTAATAAAACATTAGAATTTTTGAAGGACAAACTTATCACTGTCTTTGTAAAAAGAAAAGAAAAAAGGGATACTCTCTCTTTAGAAAAGCTTTACACATATTTTAGAATGCTTGTATAGAGGGGAATCTATCTTGAATTCCTAACCCAGCTTTTGCTTCTGTTGTGCTTTTTATTGTTTTATCTTTATTTCTGATATACCTGGAATGCAGTTTAGCTTGGTATTAATTAAATTCTAAATATGTGAGCATATTGGCAAAACTGCACAGATGTAATGATATTCCAATAGCAATTGTACTGCACAAGTCAGTGATTGTAAAGTATTCTGTAACAAGCAATGTTTGTCTCCTATTTTTTTATACCTCTTACACTTATGTCTTTTAGAAAGACAGTGCCTCTGTATGCTTTTTGTATTTTTACTGAGTGATTGTAAATATTTGTTATATTTTTGGTTAAGAGAATGTTTAAAAGTACTGTTTATTATCCAATCTATTAATATGTTGGAAACAATAAACAATCAACATGTATTAATTGTTTTCAGAGCTGTTTTCTGGCAGCCAGTGGAAGATGGAGCTGAGGTGGTACAGAGCTGGGGAGAGCCTGGTGGGATCAAAGATGAGCCATCACTGAGTGATTTTCCTGGGTCTTCACAGTGAGGGGAATACAGACGTGATGTTCAGAGGGCTGGAGCACCTTTTCTGTGAAAACAGGCTAAGACGAGTTGTTCAGACAGAAGGATCTGTGGAGACCTTAGAGCCCCTTTCTGTGCCTAAAAAGGCTCCAAGAGAGGTGGAGAGTGACAGGATTCCTCTTCTCCCCGGACCCTCTCAGCTAGCTCTGGACCACGGGAGATGGAGAATACTCCATCAAGGATAAAGGCAAAATACCAAGGAGACTCCTTCTTCGCAGGACCAAGGTCCCACTTTAATGTAGAATGCTTCTAAGGGAAGAAGAGAGGGCAGCAAATAGCTGGCAGTTTTAAACCCTGGGGAAGGGGAGGGGAGGAACAGGACCCCAACCAATGGGGTGTACCCAAAGAGGAGGGACGAGGTGAGGGCTGAACCGTCACCATAGATTGGGTAAGTACAGAATGAACCATTTAGTGCAATAGAACAATCACGAGCCCTGTGATATAAGGCAAACTCTTTAGTGCAAACAACTACATAGTGTAACACAACGTCTTCCACTTTTTTGTTAAATAAAGTTAAAAGAAAGGCATTGGGTTTATTCTGATTCAGAATACGGATTTGCCCACCACTTAGGATTTGTGGGCACGTTAAACTGCTTTTGGTTTGCCAACTCGATGTGGTTGACGTCTGAGGTAGTAGGAATTAAACAGTTAATGGGTTTGAAAACTAAGCAACATAAAATTCCGAACACCAACACTATTAGAAAAAGAACAACAATAAACGACAGAATTGTTTAACTATGGAAGTCCACCACCCTGTGAGTCCCCAGCCTTTGAACAGTCCACTGAACCAATCTGTGGATTCTTGCTTTACTTGTCCGATCATGCTTTTCATTTCTCGGAGGGCTGCATGGATGTTGGGAGGCTTTGAGGTCAAATTCAGGCAGCAAAGTCCTTCAAATTCCTGTCACTCGTCTCCATGCAGCAGCACGAGAAAGTCTATGGCTGCACGATTTTGGAGTGTGGCCTGCTTGGTAATCTTCTCATAATCCCTAGACATAGGTTCTCTTGCTGCTGCAGTGGATGGGCGGACCATCTGGGTTACATGGACTAAGGAGATGTTGAGTTTTAGGGGATTTCCGAAGAGGAATTCCAAACCAGAGGCTGGCACAAAGCAGGATTGACAGGTAGTTTAGAATAGATTGACAAGGTGGGTGGGAGGGTATAATTTTGGACTAAACCAATAGTTTAGGCAATAACAGAACATACCATTAACAAGAAACACACTGCAACAGGGACAGGTAGCCACAATGGCTTGGGGCTGACTCTGTGCTAGTTGGAACTGACGGATCAGGCCTGGCACATTGTGATGGTATTGCTGGTGACTCAGCTTTGCCTGTTGGAAGATGTCTGGGAGGCGTGCCTTTTCAGCTGGGGCAGCAAGGGAGTCTGCTTTACGATTCCCTTTTCTGATTTCACCTGGCAAATCAGTATGTGACCTTACATGCATCGCATAGAACGGATGCTCTCTATGTGAAATTAAATAAATTAGTTTTGAGAGCAACCTGAAGAGATGCTCATTCTCAATGTCTTTGAGAACTGCCTGCTCTGCCCTGGACACTACCCCGGCCACATAGGCTGAATCAGTTAATTGGCTCCAAGAACTTCTCAAAGGCATCTTCTGGGTGTAGGGGAATTTGGAAGAAACAGTCCTTGATGTCCAGGATAGCAAATTACCAATTTTGAGGAAGCATCATTGGGGAAGGCATCCTGAGTTGGAGCAACCCCATGTCCTCAATTATTTTGTTTATTTCCCAGAGGTCAGGGAGGAGCCGTCACTTATCCTTCTCTGGCTTCTTAATCACGAAGATGGGGAAATTCCAAGGTCTGGTTGTCTCTTCTACGTGGCCTCTAGCTAATTGCTCCTCCACAAGCTCCTCAAGTGCCTTAAGCTTTTCCTTACTTAGTGGCCAAAGATCTACCCAAACTGGAGTGTCATCCAGCCATGTTAACTTGTGGGTAGGGCGCTCCACAGTGGCCACTTCTAAAAATCCTGTGGAGTCTTAGGGATAAGTAATTTGACCCCCCCACTGGGACAATGAGTCTCTCCCCCACAGGAAGCATTTGTATTTAGTAACAAAAGGACAAACACTGGCCAATTTTCCATCCAGCCCCTCAATTTGGACAATGCTTTTTGAGATCTTTGCCAATCTGACCCCTCCTACACCTTGGATTTTGCCAGCCATGGGTTGCAATTCCCATTGTGACAGCCACACCCTCTCAGGTATGATCGTCATATCTGCCCCCATGTCAAGCAACCCTTCCACATGAAGATGATCTGTTCCATGGGTTAGGTTGCATGCCATAGAGGGTTTGTCCTTGCCAACCACTTCTGCCCAGTAGATGTCAGGTGTTTTGTCAACTACTGGGACCTCCACTAGAACGGGAAATGGCCTGGGTAAGGATTTGCCCCTTGGCCAAATAGAAGGGTAGCTGAGGGCAGGGCACCAGGAGAATGAGGTGAGTTATGTCTCCCTTGATGGTCATGGGAGCCACCTCAATCTCCAGGGGTGTTAGTGTGGTGTCCCCAGTAACAAAATACTCCCTGTCCAGTCCCATATGGTTTATCGTCCTGTCCTCTAAGTTGTCTGGCAGGTCCGCTGCAATGACCGTCCAACCGGTAGACCTGAAAAGAAAGGCTGTAGTAGTCATGAGCCTGAAAAGCCCGTGAGGCTGACAAACTTTGTTACTACTGTTTTCATTTTTATTTTCCTGCTGACGCATATCCCTCTTCCCTTCCCTCCCCTTTTTTGTAAAGGGAGAGACTTTCCCTACTGTGGAGCCCACTGCATTTATATCATGGTGCGTGTTTATGTCAGAGGCAGGTCTGCACTCTGGTCTTAGGTTTTTTTGTTTGTTGGTTGTTCCTTTTGATTTTTCTTATTGTGTTGCTGGCTTTGAGGACAGTCTCTGGTGAAGTGTCCTGGCTTCCTACACTGGAAGCAGATGACATGTGGAAGCTGCTCTGGTAACGTCTGTTGCCTCTTCTGGTGTTATGGCTGCTGCACTTTTTGGGTTTGCCAGTCCTAGCCTTTTCTTCGGTGCACTGAAGAGCTCCACTTTCTTGGCACATGCTTCTATCATCTGTGCTATTGTAGGTGGAGGATTGATAGGCAGTCCCAAGATCATCCTGTGGCAGGTCTTGTTGGCATTTCTCTGAGCCATCTCCACATCTGCCTGTGCCACTCGGTCTTTCACTTGCCTCTCCACTTGTGCATGAAGATGGTCAACAAACTGTAAAAAGCTCTCTGAGGGATATTGTTTACTACTAACATAATTTCCCTTAACTTCAACTGTTAACTGGTTAAAACTGGTTAAAAGCCTTTTCTACAGCTCCACAGATTTTGTCTAAAATAAATTTGGATAACACCTGAGCTTGGTCCTCGGGGTTAGCCTACTCCCCCTTGCCACATAGATGTTCATAGGTGATGTCATTCCCATTTGCATCTGTTGCGCCCTGGGTGCTTTGCTTAAGTTCCCCAAGGAGTTGCTTCAGAGATCTCTTCCAAGTGCTTTCCCACAGGTCGAACTCTGAGGGCATAAGGAGACACCAGAAGCGATCTTGGAGATCAGCTGGGACTAATTCATGGGATGTTAGAGTATCTTTCAGCATTCCCTTAAAGATCCCACTACCTCAGCCAAACTCCCTTTGGGTTTTGCAAATTTCTTTTTTGTTCTGGTAGGAGAAAGGCTGATAGGTTCTACTTGCATTTCTGCTACCAGAATATATAACAAGGGTGACCGAAGGTATGGCTCCCTCTATCTGGTCCTGATCTCCAGGGCCCCTCCCCCGGGGGACCCCACCTGGGGTCCCCCACCCTGCTCCCATCACCATGGGAACTGGGAAGGGGCTCACCCCTCCCCACCCACAGGAAAGAGGAGGCAGCCCACCCCCCACCCCATGGGAAAGGGGAGGTGTTCCACCCGCCCATCCACTGGGTATCGGAGGGGGCCCATCCCCCCCTGCACGGGAGATGGGCCTCCCACCCCCTCACCGAGACTGGGAGGGGGAGCATGGGAAACAGTAACAGGAGAGGGGGTGGAGTTGCTGGGGAAGGAGGAGCAACTGTAGGAACTACAATTGTAACATCTGTAGGGGGGGTTACAGGATGATGTCATGCAGGGTGGGAACATGGAGGAAGGGGTATCTGAGAGAAGGAAGTGATTGTGGGATTGGAAAGGGTTGAAGGCTGGGATGTGTGGGTGAAAGGGATTGTGAGAAGAAGAAAGGGAAGATGGAGGATCGGCCACATGGCCGGCGCCATCTTGGATGCCTGCCACGCGGTTGCTGCCATGAGGATGGGGGGGTGATTTTTAAAACTAACAGAATGCCGAACTGGGGTAGAGGGGTATAGGAATGGCACTCTTGTCAGTCTGCACACAACTGCCAGAGTCAGGGTGCTGAGCAGGAGGCGGGGGGCCAGAGATACAATGGCTATTCTGCGTTCCCTTTATTTCTTGGGGTGCCCTGTGTGTCTCATCCAGCTCAGTGGCTGAGGGCGTGGGAGGAGGGTTAGGGGAAACTGTGGTTGTTTGTTGTGAATTCCCCTTTATTTCCCTTTTTATCAATTCTTTTTAAATTAAAATGAAAGAAAGGAAAATATCTGGATACTGTTTTGTCTCCTTGCTCCATTTTGAGAGTTAATAGGTTTCTGATTTTGTCCCAGGAAGAGACAAAATCTATATTTTGCACCGTAAAGTGAGGGAAATGAAGAGATAACCAGTACACAAACCACTTTAACTGTTTCCTGAAAATTGCAACGTTTTCACTACTTAAGATATCTCAAACTTGGGAATATATACTCCTTTGTTGTGTAGAAAGCTGAATGCCCATCTTGATGTTAAAGCAATCTGTGCAATTAAATCTACCTTTCTCTGCAGTAAAACTGTTGACAACCAGGGTAGGGACGGGTCCACAATTTTCTCTTGCCCGCGTGACACTGGAGGAGGAGAGACTGCACAGACATGCCCTGCAGCTTTTAAACTGCCCTGGTGATGCTGTGCTTCTGCTGCAGATCACAATGCTGTCACTGCTTGCACCCACCCCTGCTCGCAGCTCCCAGCACCTCACCGCTGCACATGCGCTGCTCAACGCTGGCCACGCCGTGCTGCCCACAGCCCTTGCCACCACCAGGCCACCCCCATGCTGCTCTGGCCACACAGTGCCATGCCAAACTCTGCACCAAACCCACAGCGCCACCCGGAATCTACGGGGTCCCCACTAACACTCATGAGAGGTACTGACCCCCTCCTGGGGACCTTGACTGGCTGGAGCTGCTACAGAGAGAGTCCTCCATCTCAACCTGTCTTTGGGCTAGAGAGGCTACCGGTTGCTCTTTGTTGGCAATTGCTGTGCAAAAAGCAGCCCCCGCCATCAGAGCAGTTGAACAATCCAAAAGGCTTATAATTCACAAGTGAAATCCAGCTGTTTTGTGGGCTTCTGACCTTGTGGGAAGCTTCATGTTGGAGCGCCAGCTGTCGGATTTCTTCTTTTCCCCGGGTCCTCTAGGCTAGCTCTGGACTGCATGGGATAAGAATACCAATAAGGTCAAAGGCAAAAGAGCAAGGAAGCTCCTTCTTCCCAGGACCAAGGTCCCACTTTAATGTAGAACACTTACAAGTGAGGAAGAGAGAGAGGGCAGCAAATGGCACGCAGTTTTAAACTCCGGAAAGGGGAGGGGAGGAACAGGACCCCGACCAATGGGGTGTACCCAAAGAGGAGGGGTGAGGGGAGGTCTGAACCATCACCATAGCTTGGGGGAGTACAGAATGAACCATTTAGTGCAATAGAACAATCATGATCCCAAGATAAAAGGCCACTGATACAAGGCAGGCTCTTTACTGCAAACAACTACATAGTGTAACACAACAGGAGAGGGACTTTGGACAAAGGGAAATGGCTTTAATCTGAAGGAGGGCAGGATTGGTTCTGATTTTAGGAAGAAATTCTTGCCTGTGAGGGTGGTGGTACAGGGTGCTCAGAGCAGCTATGGCTGCCCCATCCTTGGAAATGTTCAAGGCTAGATTGGATGGGGCTTGGAGCAGCCTGGGATACTGGAAGGTGCCCCTGCCCATGGCAGGACTGGGGGGGAGTTGGACTAGATTATCTTGAATGGTCCCTTCCCATTCAAATGGTTAAAAACAGGCCAGGAGGCCAGGTCCTTTTAAGACCTTTATTAAGGTCAGCTCTGAGTGGGGAACCCAAGGAATCGGGCATACCGCCACTGCTCCCACTGGACAACACGAATGAGGAGAAGTTTCAGCTTTGCCACAATTCAGCTTCGCCACATGACAGAGCTCAGGATTCCATCCTCTTGAGAGTCCCTAGGAAAACACGTTTAACTCATTGTCTGGGGGTGTCTTGCAAGTGTAGTACTGTTTAGGTTATGATGATGGGGCAGAAAGGCTCTGGCCGGTGGTTTTATCTTTACTGTTTTCCCCACCTGGGAGTACCATTTTTAGTCTTAGATGTTGTACTGGCTCGTTTTTAGGGGTTTTTATCTCTAAGTGGTGCCCCATGAATAGCTGATGTTTCCTCATTTTCATATCATGTCATGTGCCATTTTGGAGAGCAGTGGAGATGTGCGCTGACATGAGAGTGGGTACTGGTACAAGGTAAGGGACAAACAGCTAGGAGCATTAACAATTCATAAGGACATTGACAACAGGGTGATCAAAACGTTAACAACAAATATTAATAGCTGTGATTAACCGAGTAGACACCTCGTAAAAAACCTTGCATTTGGGAATTTATTCCCCACACAAACCATTCTGTAATTCTATGATCTTTCCCTGGATCCTGTGGCTGCTGCCTCAACTCAGAGAGACCAGAGAGAGCCTGAGGCCTTTGGGCAGCATGTGGTGCCTCCCAGACCCTATGCAACACACACAGATGGAGGTGTGTGCTGGCCCTCAGGATGGAACCACAAAGTCGAAAATAGTTCTTTTCCCACCCCCCCTTATTTTTGCAGAGGGTCTGTGGCCACCCCAGTGTGGCACTGAAGGTGCAATGGGCAAGGGGAGCAGGAGCTGTGCTGAGCCTCCCTGCCCTGGCTAGAATAGCCACTTCTGACCGCACTTTCCCTCCATTCATGTACTGATAATACAAAAGCTAAGCTATGTGGGAACTTTATGGAAAAGGATTTTTTTTCAGGGACTGGACACTTGTGTAATGGGTTCTTTGCTTTCAAGCAAAGTCTATAACTTGTTGTCCTTTGCTCCTCCAGTGCAAATGGCGTTTTCCTCCTTTCCTCCCTGTGCAGCCCCTTTCCCTGAGCTCTACATGGGGATGTGGCTGCACTCCTGCTGTAGGTCAGATTAGAGTTGAGTTGTATTTTCACCATCTTACTCGCCCCAGTGGGACTTTTCAGTTTTAGAATCACAGGATCACAAAATCACAGAATCGTTTGGGCGGAAAGGGACCTCACCCAGTTCCAAACTTCAGCCATGGGCCTTCCACCGGTCAGGTTGATCAGAGCCCTGTCCAGCCCCACCTTGCTCTCAGAACCTTGTTCAAAACCAGCCTGGTTTTCTTCCTGGGAATCTTTGAATTCCAGCACTTTCTGGGAGATGGTAAGGTTTTTAATTTTTTTTTTAACTTCTGAAAACTTCCCTTCATTTTAAAGAAGGAAAAGGACCAGAGCTGCCACAAGAGGCCAGCATTGCCTCTGGTTTTGTGAATGGCTATGCAGGCTTTGCAGGGTCTGTGCACGCTGTCTCTGTGATGCTCAAGTCAGTACCCAGCACCCTAGCGGGTGGCACTGAGGACATTGACCTATTGCTCTCCAGCCATGGGTTGCACTGGGCCCCTTGTCAATGTCTTCAGGGTCAATGTGGAGCCATGCAGTGCAGGAGGACGTGGTCCTTAGCAGGTCATTTTGCATTTAGGACTTTCCAAGGCTGTCTGGTGGTACCTGGTCCCAGTTTCTCCTTCGTGTGCCTGGATGATCCCTTTTCATCCATGATAGTTATCCTGCCTTGGGGAAGCTGTGTCCTCTTCTCCACTGCTCTCCACCCACTGTGCCAGAGAGAGACTGGAGTATTTCTTCCTATGACAGAAGTATCAGCAGCTGGTAGGATAGTGTGGGAAGGAAGCAAGTAGCTCTCAGATTGTGTTGGGAGGTATAGTGCCAGGATGGCCTGACTGCCAGCAATTCCTTGTGTAAAATCAAATGGAGGAGAAGCAGTGTTATTAGTGAGTTACTTGGATTTTGGGCTTCTCTTTCACCTTCTCTTTTGAAGTGGTGGAAACCCAGCATACTACATGCAGCATCACTTCCCATATTCCATGTCCAAGCATTTGAGTTAGACTTGGTGCTGTTGTAGTCGTAGTGGAAGCTTCTTGCTTTGATGGACCTTCATATTCCCTGTGCTCGAGGGCTTCTGAAGCTGCCCTCAGTGCATCATATAGGTGCTGACCTAAACTTGAATGTATTCCCCGGAGGCACTCAGCCAAGGCTTTTTCTGATTTTCTGCTGGAGAGTTGGTATCAATCGGATTTTATTGCCAAGAGTTAACAATTGCTTGTTAGACTGCAGTAGTGTTATTTGCTCATGGAGAAGTTAAGAATTGTCCTCGAAAATAAATATGAAAAGAGATGAATTCTCTCTCCCTGCACAGAAGATTGCTTGCCCAGCAGATGCTGCCTGCTGGAAACATGCTTTCTTTTTGCCCTAAGGAAGAAGGCAAGAACTGCACTGGCAGCAGCAGGGTCACAGCCTAAGGTGTCCCCACCACCTGGGGACTTGCCAGAAAGGCTCTCTGGGCAGAGTCAGTCAGTGCTTTCAGCCACTCATCATTTATTAAGAGGGTACAGTATACTGAAGAGACCATCTTTGAGCACCAAGAGGACTAAAACCTGTCCCTGCACCATTCTTCCCTCTGGGTTGAATTCCTGCACTTTTGAGGATGGAGTAAATACATTTCTCTTCATCCAACCTTAGCTCAGGAGGAGCACTTCAAGTCTGTGGTGTTTATGCTATGTGCTTTCAGGCTATGGCATCAGCTCTTGTGGTTTGACCCAGATTTTGCAGTATTTTTAGCTTTCCTGAAGATCCAGGTCCTGGAGGCACGTGAACACATGAACTGATGACATTTGGGGGAGGGGTATGTAAAACAGCTCTTGCTGCTATGAAAACCTTGAAAACAAAAACCATAAAAACAATTCTTTAAAAAAAAAAAGTGTGAAGGAAATGAAGACCCATATTGATTTAACCTGCCCCTGGCTCTCAAGACACTGAGCTACTGGCTCCTGATGCTGAATTCCCTGAATTCCCACAGCCTATCAACAGAAAAGTACGTCTTTCTCCAAGGTATTGCCCTGAAGGCTTTTATTTGTCTGAGAGAGTCAACACTCCTGGAAATGAAGGAAAAACCAAGTTGTTTGCACAAGATGAATGTTAAAAGGGCTCCACAAAGATTTCTGTTCGTTCCCCTGAACTTGTGAGAAGAGGAGAATAATTACCAGTGTCACAGTGCTGCAAGTCAGTCATGGTTTGGAAAAGAGGGAGAAATATGGTAATAATTGAAGTTCCAATGTAGATATAGTGGCATTTAACACTTAGGAGTATCAATAAAGACGAAGGTAGTAATTGTATGTGCAATTTCAAAGCTTACAACATAATTTTTAATGTTCAAACATCTATTTTAGGATCAGAGCACAGTGTCACATAACTGGCTTATTTTATATATAGCAGTTAGGCACCATGAAGTTTATTATAAATTCAAACTTATTTATGTAAACACAACTTGGGTTGAGAAAACTTCACAGAGAGATGATCCTGGGAACAGTGTGTTTGGAGCAGAAGAACTCCAGTTGGGAGATGGCCCTTGCAGGAAGGTGACAGTGTTTTACTTAGGAAAAGCTCTGTCGGGATATCAGGGGTTGATGGAAGCTTTCATGACCTGCTTGCCCAGGATTGTGAGCACATCTTGTCTTCAACTCAGTGTGTTGCATTTTTTGGTAAATACAGCACTAATGCTTGGCTGCAGTATGATGGCTCCTCTCCTTTCTCTCATTTGATTTTCAGTGTCAGTAGTAAAGCTGGTGGAGGGGAAGGTCTCGTGGTAGGCTCCTGCCTCGAGGACAAAAGGAGTGATGATGAAGGACCTGGTATTAGGAAGGAATTCTTGTTTGTGAGGGTGGTGAGGCCCTGGCAGAGGTCACCCAGAGAAGCTGTGGCTTCCCCATCCTTGGAAGTATCCAAAGCCAGGTTGGACAGCGCTTGGAACAACCTGGGATTTTGGAAGGTGTCCCTGTCCATGGCAAGAGGTAGAGTAAGATAAATTTTATGAGCTTTATATGGGAGGTGCTGTGCAGGTGCCATCCAGTGTGGGTTTCTCCCAGGCTGCTCCTGCAGGCAAAAAAGGTTTCAGAGCTTTTGGGGAGCTGCAGCACCCCCAGCTCCTCATGGGTGGTGTTTGGGTGGTGGTCAGGTGGATTTGTTGTTGGTTTCCCAGCTACCTCATGGCGGGATGCTGAGAACTCTTCTTGGCTCTGCAGCTTTGTGCCGGGCTATGGTGCCTGGGCAGGATTTGTGCTCCCTGCACAGGTTGCCATCTCCCCATGGGGTCCTTTCCCTCACTTGCATCATCATGTGGCTGCCCTGACTGTGCCTCTTATCAACTAGCCTGGGAGACACCTTGGCCATTTGCCTTCACTGTCTGCAGAGGCAAGTAATTAACTTTAGTAGAAGTCACCATCCATTTTACAGCAGTAGTAATTAAATGTAATTAGAGGTGTGACATCTAAACAAGGCCATATTTTTTTTTCAATGAGATGCTTCACATCAAGAAAAACAAATAAATAACCAAGGCCATGCAAAAGTGGTGTGTGATGTGAACCTGTCATCTTACCTGGCCTTCCTTGGTGGTGTTCATTACCAGGGACATGCCTCTGCCCTAGCTTAGTTGAACAACCTGTCACTAATGGGTGGGAGAAATCTGCTGGTGTCCAAGTACCTCGTTTCATCAGCAAAGGAAGGTTTTAAAAATGAAAGCAGCAGCAGAAGCTGGGGAAGCTATTGGATTCCTGCCGCCTTATCTCTTGGAGGAGGCTGCTCCATTACAGATCTTCTCACAGTGGGATGAGGAGGATGGTGCTTCATCTGACTTTGCTGTAAAACCTTTGCTATGCTGTAGAGACCTTCCTGAGTAAAGCAGTTATTAAATGTAACTTAATTGTCAGGAAATGATACAGTTTAAAAACCAGGACTTTGGTGGGGTTTTCAGAGGTGCAGAAACATGGTCAGTTGGAAATTACCAATTAAAAAGACTCAATTTGGTCATGGCTCTTCTCCTCCAGCCTAGGGAAAATATGAACCAAGAGATTCAGTATCTGATGCTTCTGTTACCTGTGCCTTTTCCTGCCAAGTGGAAATGTCACCTGTGGCCAGAGGGAGTTGTCCTTTGCTGATGAGAGCCCTGGGAAAAGAGATAGTAGCATTGGTACCTGCTCTTGGGTGCCTTGGGTTGTTTGAATGCATGAATGTCACCCTGGAAGGTGTGATCTGGACCCTCATGGGGCATTAAACATGCAGCACAGCCCCAGAGCTGTGGGGTGTGTTTTATTTGTAGGATTTATTATTCCATGCAAAGGGAATGCTGTATGGCACCATGCCTATCCACAAGGGCCAGTGACACTGCTGGAGAACCCACCAGCAAAAGTGGGAAGGACTAGAAAACGTGCTGGGCTAATTTTTTAAAATCTGAATTATTATTTCACAGGTGGCTGAACTGGCAGATCAAGAAGTTCAGTGTTGTGGTTTGTATGCCAGTGGTTTGGCACCAGGTGTTTACACAAGTAATGCAAACACAAATGACTTGGAGGTGTCATTATGCATTTCATCTAGTCCTGTCAAATAAGCACAGTCACTGCAGAGGACACCCCACAGTGCCTGTTAACCCAGATCTGCCTGTGGTGCTGCTTCTGACTTTGCTTTTGGGTTGGTTCTGTCCTGTGAGCAGCAGAGTGCCGGGCAGGGGTTCCTGCTCTGTCATGCTGGCTGCCAGGACTGCGTGTAAGTGTCAATAGCCAGTCAGGCTTTTCACTGGGCAAATGATGTGTGGCCAGCTTGAATTCTTCAGATCAATAACTCAGTGACAGCTTGTGTTGGTTTGAAAGTAAAACCAGTGCGAGACTCCAAGTCAGTAATACAATTTAATAGGAGAAAAGAGAAAAAATAAAATACATGCAATAATATAAAAGAAAACAACCACCAACACAGTCAGAAATACAACCTGACACCCTGTCAGTCAGGGTGTTGCTAGCAGTCCGTATAAATGGTGGCTGCAGTCCTCCTGGATGACGGATGTGATTCAGTTGAAGCAGTGCTCCTGTAGAAGGTGCAGATTTCCTCTGAAGATCCAGCGATGATGTGGAAAAGGTCCGACTTTCCTCTGGGATCCAGTAGAAAGGTCTGCCCTCGGGTCCCAAACCCCAGTTTTTTATCTAGGTAGGAAAGGCTTGGCTCCTGCCCCTGGCTGGGGCATTTCCCAATGGGATGATGTAATCTTATCAGTCACACAATAGGACTTAATGGCCCATTAACGGAATATATCTTCTGGAGGAAGGATGGGTTGTGAATAGATAACTATGATCATCCCCCGATCTTATCAGATGGCACATCAGCAGAGGATATCTCCCACAGAGATAAGGAGATCACCACCCCTCCCACATTTTAACAGATGGTGATAGAATACACATTTTTGCGTTGTACCCCAGGACACAGCTCAAGGGCTTGGAAATAGCATTAATCCCAACACCACTGTTTTGCGTATTGCAAGGGATCGAAGAACACCAAGGCCTGAATTGCTGAGCTCCATCACTTGTCAGGGCTATAAGCATGACTATAAAGTACTGTGGAAGAATGTGTGGCCTCTTTGAAAGGTGAAAAGGAAATGCTGAACACTTGGACTTGCCCAGTCCTGGGGAATGGACACGGGAGCTGAGACCATTTTCCACCAAAGTGCCATATCTGGTCACTTTGCCCATCCAACAGCCGGAGGAAAAACAGGAATATAGAATGGTTTGGGTTGGAAGGGACTGTTGGGTTAATTCTCTGGTGCTCTAGGCACCAACTTGTTGGGTTGTCTTCTTTAACGAGCCAAGTAGCTAATAGTTGCTATAAAGTTGTTTATTGCAGAAGCACATCAGTCTCAAAGGCAAAAGTCACAGATGCTGAAGTCCACGATAAGTTTTGGTATAGAGTCCCAAATAGAAGCAGAAGCTGCTCCGAAACGTCCCAGCAGGGCCGATGTTGCTGCGGCAGCCTCTATCTACTTGGGTGTTGATGGTGGCAAGAAAGCAGAAACAAAAGCAAAGCAAAAAAGTAAAAGCAAATGGCAAAAAGCACCAGCTCTCCCAAATGCATGTTGTTATATAGAAACTTCTCCACAAGCTAGGTCACAAACTCAAACTACGACTTCTTAACCTATTAGAATTCTAGTTTCTTAGCACACCAGGTTACGTATAAACTACACATATGGTCTATCTTGTTCTATCTGAAAAATGCAAGCAATATTCTTACTATAGCTTTATTATGCCTGAAACTATGTTCTTGGAGCCTCCAAAGAAGCCCTAGTAGCCCTAGGACTCTGTTTTTCAACCTTCACTAGAACTCGCACTTCTACTTTGGCATCTGAGACTTTTTACTCACTAAAAGAACTTAAAACTTATTCTACTTACTTACTTGCTTATTCTAAAACTTAAACTTACATGTCTACTTTATTTGTGAGTGGTTTAACAGACTTCAATCCATCCAAAGGTTTTAACTCAATCCCTGCATTCTGACTTCTCTCTGAAGAATTCAGAGAGACCTTTGATTAAAGACTCCAACAAGGGAACTTACAGATCACCAAGTTCCAACCACCTGCCATGCGCAGGGACACTTCCAGTCCCATAGGAATTGAGGTTTCTAAACTCCCAGAGGAAGAAGTCCTGGATAGAGGATGCAATCCTTGTATATTGCAGTATCTGCTGTGAGCAGTGGGGAATTTGCTTGCCTTATGTCTACAGAAAACTCCTTTTCTACTTAGGCTGATAATATTTGCTATGCAACAGAATACTGTTTAATCTCTAACTGGGATTTTTTTCATCCCCCAGAAGAAACAACTTTTTTTACTCATGTTCCTGAAATCCATATGCATGGTGAGTCAAGTGCAAAGATTCCGTGGCACAAAGCTGATGTAGAGTTTACAGGGGTGTTCTTCATGATTTTATTCTAGGTCTTGCATTTAATCCAGTATAACTGGTTCTTAAATGCTGCCTCTTCTGAAAGTTATTTAAAGAAATGTAAATTCTGAACATATTCTCTCCAAAGAACAAATAAAACTGTTGTACCTGGAATGGTTAAATTATTGTTGCAGCTTAGAGTTCCTCTCCTTCCTTTTGCATTTTAGTTACTCTGACTGCTGTTCTTTTAAAAGCTACTGGTGGTTTTAAAGCATCAAATTTTGGTCTTTGGGAAGCAAATGCCTAGGGAGGAATTTTAATATTGCTTTTTCTAATTGCTGGGAAGTGAATGTTAAGCAAGATAATCAGTCATTGAGTAGAATTGGCAGATGATAGTCATTACAGATAGAAAAGCCTGGTGTCACTTGTGAAAAGGTTTAGTGTACCAGTAGTAAAACCAGCACAATGTCATTAGAGTCTTTATAGAAAAAACATTTCAGAAGCTGGCTCTGAATCCCAGTGAAGTCTGTGCAAACACTCTTGCTCACTTTTAAAGCCTGAATAAAATCCAAGATTATTGCTAAGCTACTCATAAGGTCAGAGGAAACTCCCTGTTATGGGTTTATCTGTGTAAAAGGAGTAAGAAAACACTCAACCAAAATGCCAAACTAACCCTGATGCCTGAAGAAACAGCACAATAAAAGCCTGCATAAAAAGGCAAGTTTGGGTAGTGAAATTGTGATGGACCATGTTTGTTATCCGCATGGAATATGAGTGTCTCTATGGAGCTCAGCAGTAGATATTACTCTATTGAGATGTTGACTTGTGTCCTTGTCGTTTTGTCTTCAAGCTCTAGATAATGTATATCTCTATAATTCAACACGTATGTATTTGTTTGACATCTTGCAGCCTTTTTAATAGGTGTCATTTCCCTGTGAACAAAAGTTTTTCCCCATCCCCATCATTAGCTGCCTTTGCTGACTAATCAAGATGTAGCCTTGCCCTGCTCTCGTAGCTGGAGGGGATTTGTGCAGCTCTGTGGGGTTTTGTCATTTATTTGGATGCTTTGCCAGTGTGTTGTGCACCTGTACGATGTCAAATACATATTGCCCACAGCAGCATTTAATAGACATTCTGATGTCAATGGAAAGTCAGTAACTCAAGATCTTAATTGCAGGACATATCTGGGTCCTGGCTCACAGATGATATTTTCCGTGTCAAATAACTTCAGCTATTTGGGACAACAAAAATAGAATATTGTTTTCTCTATGGCCCTAGGAAACAATAACATTTTGAGATGCAGTGGTATAATGTTAATTCTTTTCTGGAGAAAGAGCCGCAAGTGGGTCCTTTTCTCAGCACAGTGAAACTTTTAGGAAATTGTTCCAGTAAGGCAGTTTTATAGAATAAAAAGAAAAAGCACTGAAGAATTCTCATTTGTGAGATCAGAAAGGAAAAGGTGATGTGTAGACAAAAATACTGATTAAAAGCTACATTTGTCCTTATGGAAGGAATGCAAAACATCCTGGTGTAGCATGTTGTGTGGGAGAGGGTAACTCTTTTATGTAGTTGATTATTGAGCTAATACTATCCTCAATCAGTCTACAATCTAATGTAAAACTAGCTGAGGCTCAAATTCTCTCCCCTGATTTTGAGAGTCCTGCACTAGAATTAATCCTGGCAATTTGTCAAACCGGGGCTGGAAATCAGCTGTTTTAAATCCCCTAAAGCTGTTTCTTTGCATGGAGGATGGAAGGGCATGAGTGTTGATGGCATCTGCCCTTTTGGTTTACAGCTGGAATCTCAGTTAAGTGAGAACCCAGGGCAAAACTGTAAGTATAAAGTGTATGTATGGATGCAGCTGGGCATGTCAGGGACAACAAATAGCAGAGCCCTGACCTCCAGGATAAACGTTCTTTCCTTTGCATATGTACTAAATCCAGAATCTATTGTGATTTTAAGAAAAAATAAGAGGCAGCAATAACCAGAGCTATATCCAGCTGTTGATGTGGCCAGTGGTTTTGGGGTCTTGACATTCAGCCATGACACTGGCAGAGCTGCTCAGACCAAAAGATGGCACTATTTTTCTATTTCACTGCAAAGGAAATTCCTCTCTAAATCAGATTCATTCACTATCAAACCTCTCTCAAAACCACTATTTTTCTGAGGCTTTACATACAGCAAAGTCCATTATTGTGAAGGCCAAATTGCTGCCAAAAAAGGTCTGCAGCTAAAAAATATATTTCTATAAACGAATAATACATCATCCTGATGAAAATAACACAGAGGAGGACTCTTTCTCAATTATTAATGGCCAATGTTTGTTATATTGTTGTGTTAAGCCCAAGAAGCCTTGATTAAGAAAGGCAGCTTTTTATTATGAATGATATTTCAACCCTCATTTTATAAATTTTGCAAAAAAAAAAAAAAATCCCTGGAATATTTAAACTCTCTGTTAATATTAAAGAAGGGAAGCTGCAGGATGTGGGAGAGGGATCAGACGTGGGATCACATGGCAGTGCTGCCATCCCCGAGGACAGGAGAGCAAAGCTCAGGGTGCATTCAGCGACTCCCCCAGGTGGGAGCACACCCAGCACAGTCCTGAGAGTCCTTAGCTTAAAGCAATTCAGATATTAGCTAAGACAGGCTGTAGGTCTTGCTGCAGGTGAAGGTTCCTGATCCTCAGATCACTATACAATGTTCCTTCCTCTCAGCAAAAGGCAGGAGTCTGCCCCAGAGCTCACCACACAGCACCTCACCTATGGTTATTCAGCTGGATGAATTATTTAGGGTCAGCTTACGATTTAGACACTTGAACATGGTATGTTACTTGTCTTTGATGCTACACTTTGGCTGCCCTTCTTCCCAGGAAAAGCATCACGGCATGTTGTCTGTCTGGAGGAGAGTTCTCTGAGTATCTGGGGGACACTGGGATATTCTGGTTGCCTGGATTCCCTGGAGAAGCAGCTGTGACGTAGCATGGGTTTCCTCAGTGTGGCTGGGATAATCAATGGCAATATTTCTGTCTCATATAAAGTCCCTGCAACTGCCTGATACAGCCCAAGAAATGAAAATTCAAAGCAGAAGGGAGTAGCAACACTGGATTGAGTATCTGAAGAGACTCCTGTTCCCTGGTGAGGTCACTTAACCCAGCTGCTTAACTGGAGGTGATAATGTGGCATACATTTCATCTGGCAGTATCTATATTGCAACTTATCAAATAGGCTGAAAAGCTCAAGAATAGCACAACAGCAGACCCCAACGAAGACAAATCTCCAAAGGGATGAAAACAAAGTTCATTTCATCAAGAAAATGCAGGAATAAACGAATAGAGCTTTTCAGGCAAAGCTCATTAAAAGTCTAGACAAATTAGTGATATTATGGTTTATTAAATATTATTAAGCCAAGGACAAAAACCCTTCCTGCAGAATGCTCACAGCAATGGCAAAAAAAAAAAAAAAAAAGCTAAGAAAAACCGTGTTTTCACTTAAATGCTGCTCTGTAACATAATCCTGAAATCTCTTGGTTTTAGCTTTTAAAACATTAGAACATATACTAAAAAAAAAAAAATCTGGAATTGAACTGTCCATGTTGAACTTGAATATTTCAGCCAAACATCTTGGGGGGTGTCTCATAAGTTCAGAGAACCACCAGCCAGAGAAAATACTTTCCAAGAGTCCTTTTGTAGGGAAGAGTGTCACAGATTTTTCTTCTTCCTTTTTTTTCCTTGAAAGCTAATTTGCAATGGTGCATGTGCAAGTGCATGCACATTGATTTTATTAATTAAAATCAAGAATGTACAAATCTGCCTCTGTGGAGACTGCAGGGTAGGGAAAGGGAACGTTAATCACACTTAGCTTTCCCTACTTTCCATGCTCAGGTTTCTCTGCACACAGGCACTGTGTGCAAGCCCCTGATTAGGATGCTGTTGGGGGTTGGATTGTTCCCTTTTCTTTCTGTGGAATTTTTCCCATTGTTCTGCTAAGTATTTGTGGCTACACCTTAGTAGCAATAGTTTTCTCTCGCAGGGGGGTGGGGGATAGAGGGACACTGGAAAAGGAAAGGTGGGACAGGGGTCTGGGCGCTTGGCTCTCGCTCTCTCGCTTGGCTTGTGGAGTGAGAGGAGGACGGCCCGTGCTCCGATCTAGCATCTCCCCTGCCATCCCAGCGCCGAGAGACACATTCCCTGCCACCGAACACCGCTCTGCTGCTCTCCCACTTCATCCTACGACCTCCGGACACTCTGCCGAGCACCACGACCAATACTATGAGGGGGGAGTCCCTCCTCCATCCCTCTCACACCTGGGCCGCTGCCGCCATCACTCCAGCCCTCTTCAGCTGCACGGGACCTGCCCTGCCCCCAGCACCGGTAACTGAGCACAGGGAGAGAGGGCCTATGGCCAAAAGGGACTGGAACTGAGCTATACTGTTCTGTTTTGTTGTCAATTTTTATAGCTGTTGTTGTTTCTGCTATTTTGCCTTGTTAGATATCAGTAAAGAACTGTTATTCCTATCCCCATATCTTCTGCCTGAAAGCCTCTGATTCGAAACCATAACAATTAGAAGGGAGGGGGTTGCACTCTGCATCTCAGGAAAGGGGTTCTTGCGGAGTTCTTCCAGAGGTTTTCCCCCAAATTTGCCCTAAATCAGGACACTATTAGAGCAAACCATGGGTTACTGATTGCTTTCTTGTACGTCATTCCAGCTATCCTAAAATCATGGAATGATTTTGTATTGGAAGATGCCTTCAAGATCATGCACCTCCAACCCCTCTGTCACCTCTGACACCTTCTGTCTGTGGGCACTGCTCCCATACGTACAGGCATTTTGCATGAATCAGCCAAACTTTGTTTACTGAGCACTGCTTTTAATGCAGTTATAGATCTCAACTGCTGTGCATCAGTGCTGGACAAAACCCTCTAATAATGATGATAATCTTATATTTATTACCTACAAGTCTTCCATTTGAATGGACCCCCATTGTGCTGATTCAACATACAAAGTCTTATATCTACAGAATTACAGCTAACAAGACCTTGGATTGTATTGAAGTCATAATATTGTCCTGTGAAACATCTTTGCACTTTGGACAGCTTGAGTTGCAGTGAAGGCACATGGATTGTCTGGAGTAAGACACTGAGACCACCTCAAGGTGGAAAACAGAGGAAAAGAGCAAAGCAATGAGCTGGCCTAAACAAGGAGTATCTCTTCTGTAACTATTAACTAAGTAAGATTGTTGGCTTGATTGAGAAATCTTTGATAGTGGGATTTAACCATGTAGAATTGATTTCTTTGAAAATTGGGGGTTTAAAAATCCTGTACTAAAAGATTTAATTCAATTACTTGATATCAAGTGTTTCCTAGGTATCACAATCAGATGCTGTTGGTAGTCAGCACATTGTCAGAATGCTGCTACTTCCTTCAGAAGGTTATGCAAAACAGCTGTTACCAAAATTAAGAAAACGGAAATGTTAAATTGCGGGGATTGGACTCAGCTCCCTGAGAACGAGACTCTGAAATGCTTTTTATAACCTCCTGCTTCACTCTCTTAATATTGACTCACATCATTATGAAAATGCCATAAATTGCAATAAAATAAATTTAATGGCTATTGAGTCTCATAAAAATATGTACCCATTAGTTTTCTGCTGAGACCGTACTTCTGCTCTGCTTGCTTTTGGCCAAGGCAGAGAGGAGTGCACAGCACTGGGAGCACTGGGTACCACATTCCCACAGTGCCAGAGCCCAGGTGACCAAAGTCCTGCTCACATCCTCTGAGCTGAGAATGCACAGCTGGTGAGGGGGCTTTTGCTAGGTGCCAGGGAGTCTGGAGAGGTATGTTTAATAAAGGCATTGAGTGACAGGACAAGGGGGAATGGCTGCAAACTAAGAGGTTTATGTTTAGATTGGCTATTAGGAAGAAATTCTTCCCTGTAAGAGTGGTGAGACCCTGGCATAGGTTGCCCAGAGAAGCTGTGTTTGCCCCATCCCTGGAAAGGTTCAAAGCCATGCTGGAGTGCTGGAGGGGGCTTGGAGCAACCTGGTTCAGTGAAAGGTGTCCTTGCCCATGGCAGGGGTCTGGAAATGGAGGAGCTTTAATGTGCCTTCCAACCCAAATCAGTCTGTGATTCTGTGATTTCCAGTCCTGCTCCAAAATCTGACCATGCAATCTCTCCTCTTCTATCCATGAAACTGCACTCCAAAGAAAGGACCTGGAACACCTGCCTGGAGGCTGCAAGACAAGCTGTTAGGAGACATAACTGGATAGAAAATGAGGATTAAGAAGTAAGTTTTTAATATTTGAATTTCCTGGAGAGTCGTATCCTGACTGTGCTTAGGATTTTTTTCTGTTCCCTTCTTTGTAGTACCTTTGTCACAGAGAGCCCTGATTATTTTTTAGTTTATTAGGTTTTGGTTTTATTTTCATCATGCTAGGGCAAACTCTACCAAGAAAAAAAGAGGGCTCTGTAGGATACTGTGCAGTGTTTAGGTTTTATATCACTTTGGGGAGAATTCCAGTAGCTAAAAACTTCGCTGCTAGGCTGGGAAGGCTACTGCCTTTTCCTGCAGACTACAAAGACTACATCACAATGACATAAAAGTGATGCAGCAAATCACTGCAGTGCTCTGCAGTGCAGAACTGGTGCCATTTTTCTGTGCAAGTAAGGTTTGTATGGACCTAGCTCAACAATACCCCCAGGCAAACTCTTCTATTCAGTCTTACTGTGCAAAGAAAGGAAGTCTGCTTTGTCAATATAGAGGTCATGATAGACTAGGGAAAAAACACTCAGAAAAGGCAAAAAAAGTAGATGAAGGGAGGTTTATGTAAAATATGTCTGTGCCTCTAACCCAAGAACCAAGTAATGTCATTCTCAGAGTGCTACTTTGAAGGAATTTTACTTGAACAAGATTTAATATAAAACTGGTGTATCTGCATTGTTGTATATAACCTTATCTTATTTGGATTTAGCAACACCTTAATGTGAGTGTCTGAGGCCAGACCTGTCTGAAGGGTAGCTTAGGAGAAAGTGCAATTGCACTAAAAATAATTCACTTTGGTGCCTTGGCTACCATCCACTATAGCCCTTTTGATATCACATAAACTCAAATGTACCATGCTATTTCTCTCCATTTTAAATTTCTCTCTCAGGGAAAGCAAATGGAATAGCACCATCTCGCCATATGCTGTGGAAACCAGGGAGGGCATGAAATTGCAGAGGTACCAACACATGCTGGATTTTTCTGGCTGTTAAGTTAACGTGATAAAACACAGCTAATTTCTCTACCTCTGTGTGATATGCATTGAGAAAGTTTTAATATCGCAACTTCTTTATGGGATGCAATACCATCTGGAGTGAGGAAGGAGAGTTCTCCCTGGGTGTTCTGGTGAGCAAAGAGTGTGCTGGTGCTTGCCCTTCCTTATCTGCTGCTGAAGCACAGAGAAAAAGAGCCAGTCCCGCCTGATGGGCAGCTGTCCTTGGCTCAATAACTTCGGCATCATTATTTCTGAAGTCCTAGTGTTGTAGATCTGGCAGAAGTTTATGGGAATGGTGAGTGCTTCAAATAAAAAATGCACGTCTCTTTAAAGCATTGTAGTGTCCTTGCTTATCCCATATGGTCCTGTTCTGTGACAAAATTCTGGAGATGTTAGATCCAGCTCAGTTACTGTTATGGAAAGAGAATGGAGAGCTCAAGCCCTGAGCTGGTGTTTACATCAGAACCCTTTATCCATCTACACTTGGATTTAGTTTAAATAATGAGGGGTTCACCACAGCCTGTCTGTAGAGGACCAAAGTTACCACCATTGAGACACTAATTTTAGAAAACTTAAGATTTTAGCTAAAGATAGATTTGCTGGAATTAATTGAAGCAGATAGATAGATAGGCTTTGCTGGAAATAATTAAGAATTAGTAGTTAAAAGAAGCTGGACTTGAGATGGTTTTCCTGGATTTAAATAACTAATTGCTTGCCATTTTTATGTTTGCTTAGCTATGTTTGTAATAAGAAACGGAGAAACTGATAAATACATCTAAAGAAACACAAACAATTGTAAATCTTTGACATCTGGAAACCCATTCAAAAGTCACAGGGGGAGGAAATTAGAGTTCTCCCAGAGCTCATTTGTATTGTCATCTATGGGAGAGGTTGAAAGTTCAGAGGGAGGAAGACTCACCTTTCTTCTTCTTTTTACGACCCCTCCCCATAAAGAAGACCACTGACCCAATTCAGGGAACAAACCACACATGCTTAATAGCCATTCCAGCTAATTACCATAGGAAGCGGGGAATGGGAGGTGTTTGTGTTATGAATATGTAAATATTTAAAACTTTTGTAAATAAATAGACTCTGGAATTGCTTGTAGCTTTGCAGTGCGTATTAGGGGACCACCCCATGCAGCTGCCCAATGCTGAATTAAACATACGCTTTCTAACTCTAAACTGTTAGAGAGTCTTTTGTCCATTACAGTGGGGTATCGATATTAGATCAACACCCATAGTAAATCACCATGACTTGTGGAATGAAACTAAGAGGATGAATTGGGCACTGAGAAGAGAAACTGTACCTGTTCACAGACAGTCAAGTAACCAAGAAAGGATAAAAATGAAAAAATTGGGGATTTAATAATCTGGTATTGTGAGCAGTATGGAGGTGAGCCTCTATCCTCTGCTCCAGGTTCAAGCTGGGCTCCACCAGGGTTCCTGGCATGTCCCTGACTGGTAGCATGTCAAAGGCCACCACGGACATGTCACCTCTGAGTGGTTTACTCTGTTGATGTCTACAGCAGTTACCTTATCATTGGAGACTGATGCTTCTGGAAGAAGCTTCTGCAATGACTGACATTTCTATAAGGAACTTGTGAATTTTGCAAAATATCCACCTTTCTTCGCAGCATCACTTTTTATAACTTTGCTTGCTTTACTGTAGCTTTCCTATAAGTTTTGGGGTCAAATGGGCCCCAGATGTCCCCTGATCAAGTGTGCTTTTCCTCCACTTTGAGTCACAAGCTGTGAATGTCACATCCTTCTGTTGCAAAGTGATAAATCACTGCTGCCTTCTGACCATGAAGACGGTGGAAGGCATGATTAATATCCTGTTGTTGCTTGCTGGCAGCAGGTTTTTGGCATGTTGAATGAAGCAAGCTTTGTAATGGGTTAATGCCCCCTTGTTCATAAGCTTAACATTAAACACATGCTTAATAAATTTGTTTTCTCGAAGTGGGGCCTGCAGTGAGTGACTTAGAGCTGGACTTTTCAAGGCTTTCTGCTTTCACTGACTCTTTATATAATGCTGGATAGTCATTTAAATGTTTCCAGTATGTAAGTTTACCCAACTGTAAAATTTGGTATAATAAGGTTTGCTTACTTTACAGCTGAGGTTTAATTAAAGATGTTTGTTGTGAGTGTCAGATCTCATCTAGGAGGTAAAATAGGAAAGGACAGCATGGGGGGATGTCCATTAGCAAAGTCATTGTTATAAGGAAAATCTTGCTGGAACAGAACACAGAAATCAAACAGCAGCTGACCAAATCAGATAATGATCTTGCCTGTAAAACCTAACTTTCCAGATGATGAGATGAAGGTGTTAGGAAGGGAGCTGGTGTGACAGAATGTCAGGTGTCACTTAACTGCCCGAAACCAGTCTGTGTGCCAAACACAGCCACCACTGTTGCTGTTGGGATGTACCTATTTGGCACCTGCCCAGCCCTTTGCCCTTTGCACTTCTTCAGGTCAGCGTAGCAGGAAGACTTTGCAGGGTAAAGCAGAAATCACATGGTGGGTTGGGAAATCTGCCTGCTGCACACTTATCTAGACCACAAAAATGCCAGTAAGAGCAATACACTTATTTTAGCTCAGCTGCCCTCCGGCAGCTTTGTTATGCTGAACAGTCCTGTTGAACAGTATATGTAGTTTGTTTTAAGCGCACATTTATCATCTTTATGGGTGACTTATTATAAGAAGCACATTCAAAGCATAAGGAACATAGTTTGTCCTGCCATAAAGGTTTTGGTTTGTGTTTGTGTTCTAAGTGCCTGCTTGCTGCAGAGCGAATCACTGAGGAGTTTGTGGGAGGTGGTGTTTTGCTGAAAGCTGTTGTTTATTATTAAACTCCTTTGTGTTATTGTCCTGGAGTGACTTTGTCATGTTGAATTGTATCCCCATTTGTCTGTTTAGTCCAGAAATAAGTTTTGTACCTTTAAGGCTGGATTTGAGAGTGAAGCGGGGGAAGGAGAAGTGGTGGAATGTCTGAGGCAGTTGTATTCAAAACACAGAGTTCCATCGTCTCATCCTCCTGGACTGTGCCACTGTGGTGGACAGCGGAGAGAGCTCTCCTTTGCTTTTAGTTAGTTTTTGACTAAATGAAGCAGAGAAGTTCCCCGGAAAGGTTTTTTTTTTCCCTTTTTCCTGAAATTATTTGAACCTGTTCTGGACTGGGGACCCAGGGGAGCACCAGGAGCTTGCACCTGCGGCCCACAGGGGCCTGGCCTGGGCAGCGGCATTTTCCAGCGCCAGACGGACTGAGAACAGACTGAGCTGAGCTACCACCACAGGAGAGAGACTTTTTGAATTTGTCATCTCTTCAAAGCAGTGAGAGGTTTTGTTGTTCGATATTGTTTGTGGGGTTTTTTTTTGTGCTGGGAAGTGCTGTGCCTGTTGAATAAACAGGTTTTTTCCACTTCTCTCAGAAGAAATTTCTTTCCCGAACCGCTGGGGGAGGGGCCACTTAGGTTTGCTTCCGGGGGCGGGGCGGGGGGGGAGGGGGGGGCCTTTGGAAGTTTTTTCCCAGATTTGCCCTGGAGGACAGCCAAGCGGTCTTGGTTGGCACGTGGAAAAATTCATTGCATCAAGGTGCCAAAAGTCCAAAAAGTGGCAGTAATATGGCAATGAGGGATAAATTGCTCTGAATGTAGGTGACAACAGAAACAGAGCAGCTGTGGGCAGTGTGTGCTGGGTGAAATCCAGCTGTGCCACATCCAGAAGCTAGTTCCAACATGGACAGACAAATGTTTTGGGAGTGGATGCAATAGCCATCATTGCTTTTCTTCATCACTCAGGTGTGATAAATCTAAATAATCTAACTAATGATATTAGAGCCCAACTTTGACTGTACCAGGGATGGTGTGAAACTAATACTGTGCAAGCCAGTGTGTCTCCCCACGACTGCTGCCTGCACAAGCGAAAGCTCTATCAAATGCTTTAACCAACGAGGTTCCATCTCTAATTTGCCCAACAATTACTTTGTAACATGGAAACTCTGAGGCCAGATAGGTCTTTCTTACCCTCTAACACCCTGTGGCTTTCCTGACTTAGGTGTTTTCTTTGTTTGCCTGGTTTCACAAACAAAATTGCCTTAGTCCAGCTGAGTATTTTAGATTTATTTGTGAACCATGTGGTGTTCAAATCACTTGGTGTGAGTTGTAGTGATGTCCAGAAGCTGTAGCTGTTTAAATTATAATTATCAAATCAATCAGGTAGTCTGGTGTCCTAGGGTGATGTTATGGTGTTAGTATCTCCAATCGTGTGTTCTGATTATGTTTGGTATTATGTCCTGTGCTTCCAGGACTGACTCTGAGAGTGAAGCTTTGTTTTGTCTTGTTATCAGCCGGCTCACCTCCCCCATGGTCTATGTTTAGGAGAGGTTTTAGCTTGGCTTGCTTGCTTGCTTGCTTGCTTGCTTGCTTGCCTGCTTGCCTGCTTGCTTTCCTGCTTGCTCGCTTCTGCCTCTTTTTCTTTCCTTCGCTTTGCCCTTGCTTTTTGCTTATTAGTTAGTTCAGCTAGGCAGTCCAACTTTTTCCCTGGACTGTTTTCTCTTCCACCCCGTCCCCTCCCTCTCCTGGATACCATCTGAACGGACGGGGACCTGGGAAACCCCAAGAAACACCGGGAGTCTACACTTTGTCACCTGCAGCAGTCATCCCCAGCGCCAGAGACTGATAACTGGGCGACCACTCGCCGGAGAGACTGAACTTGTCATCCCTTCAGAACGGTGAAAGAGTTTTTTTTTGTCAGCTGGTGTTGTCTTTTTTCCCTGTGCTGGGGAGTGTCTTGCTTGTTAAATAAACAGGTTTTTTCTCCCACTCTTCTCCGAGGAAATTCTTCCCGAACCCGGTGGTGGGGGGGAGGAGTCGTGGGGTTTGCTGTCTGGGGGCTCCTTCTGGAGGTTTTCCCCCAAATTTGGCCAAAACCAGGACATCTGGAAAAGGTGCTCCTAGAGAAAAACATCCTTCTGGTTCTGCTTTTCCAATGAACTCAACAGCTATTTGCACTTCCTGTATATTACTTTTTAAAAGTTTCATATTTCATGCTTCCGCTACACAGCTCTTTGTTTTCAGTGTTAGGAAAATGTGGCCCACTTCTCAAAAATTATGGGCTTCTAAGGGCTTCAATTAAATCTGGCTTTCTAAAGAATTTCCTCTACTAATGATCACATCCTTTGCTTTTCTTTCCCAGCCTTTCCACGGTGGAGACTTCTGCTGGGAAAGAACTGTACCACTGACTTGGATAGTTGTCATGTTACTCTTATAAATGTCTCCTCTGTATATTCTTCCTGTAGCATGTTGATACAAGCCAGGGATGGAGAGTGGAGTTCCCCTGTGCCTGGCTTTCCACAGGGCTGTGATGAGGATGCTGCAGAGACTCCTGAAAACTGCTGGCCAGGGACATACTGAGGGGCTGGACTCAAATATGCCTGTGTAAATGCCTTCAGCAAAGCTTCCGTCTCACACACACAGTGGGTAGGAATAAAAGACTGTAAGTGGGTAAGAGAATGATAGGCTAAATAAGCAGACAAAAATAACAAGTTTAAATTCAGCCAGGGCTCAGATTTCAATTTGAGAGCATAATGCATTTCATTGCATTAAAAGGCAAGGGATAGAACAGGTCTCATCTCTTTCTCAAGTGTAGCACACTGGACATGGAGATCAGTCAGAAGCCCCTCTATGTGTGAGGAAAGGGCTGGGCCAGCAGGGCCCTTTAGTGACACAGAGCAAGACCCAGAACAAGACCCAGAACTGGACTGTAGCTACAGGGACCTGGCACATGTGAAACCTGCCCTCTGGGGATGATGCTGACAAGGAGCTTCAGCTTTGTCCACAGGCAGAAAGCAAATTATTTATTTTGAATGTTGCCTAATGTTTATCTCACTATGCAACTGACCTTTCACTTTTGCTTTTCGTCTCAAGACAGTCTGGATTCACTTTGTCCTTTGCAAGTGGTGTTGCAGAGCCCATGTGTGCACCCAGTCTGTCTGTGCTTTTAATCCTGTTTCATGGGAGCACTGAAGAGTCTTCAGCTTCCAGCCCGGCTCTTTCCTCTTCCCAGGTTGGCAGGGACTAGCAATGCCCATGAGCAGGTTTTCAGAGGTGAAACACAAACTTTTATACAACTCTCTCTGTGAATGTTAATGAACCTTGTGAAGCAAAAGCTCGGTGAAGTGTATCAAGCCCCAGCTGTTCTCCCTAGGGAAGATAAACTGGAAGAAATAGCATTGCTATTTGCTGAAAGATTCTTCCATTTCTAAGGCTGGTGTGGATATATAGGAGGTGCTTGCAAAGGGACTGCTACCCTTGGAGTACTAGGTTCCTTCTAACATGATGATGTTTCCCTTTTAAAATTTCTTCTTTTCTCTCTCTTATTTTTCTTTTAAACTCCTATTCCTAGTCACTGCCCTTAATCCCCCTCCAGTATTCTTTCTGATGTCCAGGAGGGGAACCCAGTTTTATCCACCCCAGAGAGGCATACTCACAGAAATGCAGAATGGGTCAGGTTGGAAGGGACAGTTGGTCATCTGATTCAACCTCCCTGGTCAGACAAGGCCTCCCTGGGGCGCACTGCACACGATTGCAGCCAGATGGGGCTCTGCAGTATCTCCAGTGAGGGAGTGTCCACAACTGCTCTTCCCATAGTCAGATTTTGGAACCAGTTTGTGAGTCTTTACTGGCCAGAATTAGGTTTCCAGTAGTGCACCTCAGTGCACTTCTGGACAAATTCAGAATTTTGATCCCTCCCTTGATTGACTAGAGCTGACATAAACACCATAGATGACATTTTTGAAGTGATCATCGAAAGCACTTAGAGTTGAGCTGAAGAGCAAGGATAATATCCACTGCAGAGGATGATGCCAGGTGCAGATGGCAAGTCCTAGGACAAAATGAAAGATAGAAGAATGGAGTGACAGTAAAAGGGAAAATCTCTGTATTTTGAAGTCAATAACAGAAATGTTGAGGCTCAGCAGCCTCTCTGAGTTAGTTATTAATAACCTACAAATGACAATGAATTGACACTGCTAAAATGGCTGCTTACAGCTCTCTTGGTGAGTATCTGCTGCATAAGTTAAGATAGACATCTTTATTTAAGTTACAGGAAAAAGGCAGGGTTATGCTCTTACAAGCTACCCACTAGTTCAACTGTTCAAACAAAAAAAGTCTTGATTCACTCTAATACTTAAGACAACAAGAAGCCCTTTAGTTCTCAGAGGAAAAAAATGTTCCAGCTTTATGTAATATATTTTTGGCATCACAGAAGATATACTACAAGTTATTTCTTTATAGTTATGAATTGCCACAATTGCAATTTTTATATTGGGCATTTCTAAAGAAATAGAAAATGAGATATTTCTTTCTGGTTCTGTTTTGTTTTAGTAAATTGCAAGTTGTGATTTAAGTTTCAGTATTCAGCTTTATTTCTGTCTCCCATTGGGATAATATAATCAACATTAAATACTGTTATTTCATTTTTAAGAGGATTGATGAACCAACTCACCTACATGTCCTGTATGAAGTTAAATTAAATACATATTTTAAATACATATTTTGATTCTTTAACAGCAAAAGGATATTATTTAGTACAAGAACCAAAGGTGAGAAACTCCAAAGGTGAATTTCTTATTGTACAAATTCCCAGGCAATAACTGAATGAATACCCCTTAAATGAGAATGAATTCTAATCTTTCTTCTGCAGATGAAGTGCCCATAGACTAGTCACGACACTGAAAAAGGCATCTATGTCCTTCATCTTATGAAATCTTACATAATATCTGACTGGGGATCACTAGATGGGCTTCAACACATCTTGAATGCATTTGATGGCCCATATATTTAAAAGTTGGTCATGTAGCCATATGTTGAAAACTTCCCCAAATGCTGCTACTTCTTATTTTTAGGCTGTTTTTAAGTTTTAAGAAAATGACAGTCTAATGGGGTGAGCCCTTACTTCAGACTGTGACAAACATATTGTAGTCAGCTACTCCACAATCACCCTAAAGAAGTGGAAAATGTAGGAGTGAATGTTAGGGAAGCAGAGAGAGAAGCTGGCAACTGCAGAGAGGAAAATGAAGACAAGTGTTTGAAATGTGCTGTGATTAATATTTTTCTCATTTCTTGGTAACAATTGTGCAAAAATTTTAATTCATAAAGGGAGGATATTATAATTGATAACCAAACTAACTCTCTGTATAAAATGTTGCAGATCATCAGCATGCAACTCTCTCCATATGCACACCGCTATAATTTTATATTCTCACCTTTAGGGCTTGTTCATACTCTTGCATTAATTAAGTCTCTTTCTGTAAAAATGATTAGATTATGGACCTCTTTTAAAGTTACCACCTTCCTTTCGAACAAAGCAGATTTGAATTGAAACTCAGAAATTACCAGTTGTCACTTCCAAAGTGGCATTCATTGGTGAGCCATGCTGGACCAATTGCAAGACAAACAGATAAACAAGTAGTAGAAGCTCCTTCCCACACCTGCATGTGCTTGCAGTGGCTACTAAAGCTGAATTAATAATGCAAATAAGTGTGTCTTTTCTTCTCCATTTCTTGCTCGAGTGGGGTGGGAAATGCCATTTTCCCTGTCTTTTTGTGCAAGTACTGAGCAACTTACACGGAAACTGAAAGGCAGCAACGCAAAGTGTGCAAAGGAAACCACTTTCTAAACTCAAATATATTAGAATATGAACCATGGCAATGTAAAATGTCTAATCCCTCTATCAGTGCTGAGTCTTTAGTCTAAATGCTAAGGGGAAATGCCATGCGCAGAATTCAGACTGAGGACTTGAACCTGTTAGGGGATTACCTATGTGATATGACAAAGAGAAATAACCAGTGTTACTAGGGTTAACAGAAAAACTTTCTGGAGGGAGATTTAAAAGCTCATGCTTCTGAATCTAAATCAGTGTTTGTCTAAGTCTGGGGCAAGCAAATATAGAATCAGAGAATGGTTTGAGTTGGAAAGGATCTTTAATCTAATTCCAATGCCCTGCCATGGGCAGGGACGCCTTCCACTAGACCAGGCTGCTCCAAGCCCCATCCCACCTGGCTTTGAACACTTCTAGGGATGGGGCAGCCACAGCTTCTCTAGGCAGCCTGTGCTAGGGCCTCACTGATCTCACCACCCTCATAGGGAAGAATATCTTCCTAATCTCTAATCTAACACTGCCCTCTGTCCTGTGAAGCCATTACCCCTTGCCCTGTCACTCCAGGCCCTTGACAAACTTCAGTACAGCACAGACACAGCACCTAATGGCTTTGGTTCAAGTGGGGCATCAACTGTAATGCTGATTAAACGAGGTTTAATACAGCAATCCATTAATAGTTAAGTGTACTGTGCTCTCTACATCCTCTGCACCAACACAGAGAACCAACACTGCATTTGTGTCTGTCTGATTAAAGCAGTCTGAAGGTAATTTTTCAGGAGTGAGTTAGAGCAGCCACAGCACAATTAGCACACTGCCCAAACATATCAAAGCCTCCAATGCGTTAAATATTGTGCAGTTTTTCTGCCAGTGACAAGGTAATGTCAAAATACATTTTTTTCATGCTTAGGCACATTTCCCACTTGCCATCAGACTGATACATCTGAACAAACAGAGAAAATTAATTTATAGAGCTGTTAGCAGAAATGTTTGGAGAACATAAAACGTGCTTTATCTGCTATTTCCTATAGCAGAGTGAAGCTCTACATGTTCTCGGCTGTACGGCTTTGTCCTGGCCATGCCCCATGGCTCCCTGGGGCTTGGCTGTCCCAGGATCTGACTTCCCAGTTCTGGCAAAATTGGGAAGAAATTTACTTTTAAATTCACATTATAATTTATAATACCCTTAGGCAATCCTAGGAGGTTTTGGGGACTTTTCTGGGGTTAGCAACTTCAAAAAGCCCAGAATGAAATTATATTCCATTTGACTCCATTTATATCAGTCAAGCTATTTAAAGGACAGATTTTATTGTTGGTTTAGATAGTTACGCTGTAACAACACTATTCAGACATCTTGAACAAAGAAAAAAACTATTTCAGCTTGTGCTGCAGGTCACTGTCAATGCAGGTCAATGCAGGGATCTGTCATTTGAAGATCGATCCTGTGATGAAACTCTGTTCAGTGATGGAGCAGGTTAGTCCAAGTGTCACCACTCAACATGTCCAACAACCTAAAATCAGTGCTGTTCTTCCTCAAATAGCTGGCTAAAGGTCTGTAGGTCTGCAGGTATCTTTGGAAAGGAGGGCTCTGACCATAAGGGCAGAGCAAAAGAAAGGGCTGGGAGCTGCAGGTGAGACAGGAACCCTCCTTCCTCCTTAGTCTTATAATGCATAGACCAGCTGGGTGCGTGCTATTTTGGGTGAGAATTGTTTAATTGTTATCTTGAGGAAGAGATAAAGAACACTGCTCCACCTGGTTTTAACAGATTATAATAGAATACATATTTTGGTTACATCTTGCATTGCAACCTAAGACAATTGTGTTGACTGTGTACCCTCTGACCCCTGTGCTGGCAGAAGACTCAGCACAATCATTTGAGAGTGGTGGTTCAGGCTGGATATTAGGGAAAATTTCTATACTCAAAGACTAATTAAGCATTGGAGCAAGTTCCCCAGGAAAATGGAGGAGCCATCATTCCTAGAAATGTCCAAACAGTGAGTAGAGATGGCAATTTTTAATATGGTGCAATATAGTGGTATTTCGACAAAGGTTGAAATTGATGATCTTGGAGATCCTTTCCAACCTTAGTGATTCTGTGATTCACCCACCCAGAGGACGGCATAACCCAGATGTCATTGCCATCCTCTGTAGAATCTTGCCCTGTGCTCACACATAGGCACGAGGAATTTGGGAGGCAGGAGCAACACTCACTTTATAATGATAAAGTATGATTACCATAAAGAATGCAGCAGGACTCAATAATAGAAGTAAAGCTGGATTGGAGAAGCGAGGGGATGTCGGTAACCTAGTGGAAATGAGAAGTCTCTTGCCTTTGAAATACTTCTCAGAAAACCACACTGCCCTAAATTCTTTTTTCTCTACTCATGTGTTCAGTTAGAAATTTGTTCACTAAATATTTTATAATAATCTCATGTCACCTCAGAGTCTTACAGGAATGTCCTAGTACTTGGGAGCTTTGCCTTCCTGCATGACAGAATTTTTATTATTTTTGTAAGTTTCCTGAACCTATTAAACATTTATTAAGATGCTCTGGCTGACTACATAATCTGAAATTTCTGCAGTTAGCAAATGCTGCTTTGCTTTAGCTTCTGCTGATCTTGACAACCAACCTGCTTACATCACTTAAATCACTAATCCCATGAAATAACTCAGTGACATTCTCTAGAGTACATACAAAACCCCAAACAAAACCCTCATCTAAAGTGTAATGTCAATCACAGAAAATAGTTATACATAATGCCAGCCAAGGGTTTTATGCACAGAAGCACGAATGGGACGCGATGCTGTGGAACGCATCTTGAGCTGCTTTATTATTACTTTTTCCTCCCAAGCATCAGTCTCATTACAAGGTTGGGACAGTGGGAAGACGCCAGCAGCTCATGTCCTCAGCAACAGCCGGAGAAAGTGATGTTACAATGCATTTTGAAAGTTTTTTGACCAATCACAAAAGAAAAAACATATTGACAGTAGTTCTATCCAACCACTATAAATACACGTACCTTTGGTTAAAACAATGCTTGCTTATTTCAAATACGATACCTACTTGTAAGCCTTAAAACACAATACACAGAGTTCCATTATTAAGCTTAGACCTTCCTAATATCTTGCTAGATATACTTTTCTGTAGTTAAAAGAGTTATTCTAGCCAAGTGTTAATACACAGGCCATTGTTCTATTTGTCCTTCTTTTCTACATTTCATATAATTTTCTGCTGACATGCCTTATGCCTTCTGCTTAGCTCCAGTTGCAGTTTCCTATCTCTGAGGCCTGCTCTTTTGCAACTTTCCCAAAACCCTCTGATTTTAAGGATTCCCACAATACATTAAATTTTAGCTGTGGGGAAAGAAAAAGCCCAAACCTCTCAATTTCACTCATAAGATCTTTTTAGTTGTGAGTTTTCAGAAAAATCTGTCTAATTCAATGTAATTATGATGTTAAAAATTACAATTTACCTGTAACTCTTCTGTTACCCACAGCCATTAAATCTTCCTCAGCCTATGCCTGCCTCCTTTGGGAAGAAGGTTATAGCATTTCTTCTTCTCCAAGAAAAAAAAACAATAAATTCCTCTTCCTAGCATTTTTTTTTTTCTGAGACAGGCATTTCAGAGGAATTGAGATGTCTCTAGTATTGAAGATTACTTGAAAATAAGTGTTTTACTGGCTAAAATAATTCCCTTGGAATTTTCCCTTTGCCAAATCATGTTTACATTTCCAGTCTTATTTAACTAGAATTTTTCCCACATCTGTTGCAAGAAATTAAGGGTTCATTTTCTGGAAACTGTGCTTCTGGAGATAACCTCTGAGACTAGCGACATCTTCTGAGAAAGCAGGGCTCTCCCTTGTACACACTCTGTCTCTCCAGGAATCCTTTGGAATGTAAAAGCTGTCTGGGGACAAGTTTCTCACCATAAGGATTTCAAGGAAAGTGTGTTCAGCTTCTTTTTTCTTCTTAAGTGTCAGCAGCTGAGCACAGATGTCTAGACTGGCAACAGTTCTGAATCCAATTAACCCAGTTAAAGGCACTACAGCCCTTCATGAAGTGACAGATTATTGCAAGCAGACATGGCCAGCCACTCACCCGTTGCATGCCCTTGTGTCACTGGGAAAGTAAGTGGAGGTAGGAGCCACGAAATAATTGTTATAATATTGTTAATTAAGCACCAGTAGGACGTTTGCAAGAAAAATAGAACTGATATTTATCTATTTCTCTATCCCATGTTTGGCAATATGTTCCTATATAGTATAGAACAGACTCAGGCAGCAACTTCAGAAGGAGATGTGAACATGAAGCAAGATAAGAGATTCAGAAAGTGTAACTCTGCTATGGGGCATTCATTGAAAATGAATGCGTGGCAAATTCAAAGCAAACAGCTCCAGAATTTCACTGGGTCACCCATTTCTGCACTCCTATGATGGGAAGTCTCGTGGATTTTAGACCAGGACAGCAAACTGGAGCAGCCAGGAGTTGTAACCTGTCTGGGCTAGATAACTTGAGGTGTGCTGATTTGCAAGATTACACTTACAACCTGGTGTTGCAAATCAGTGAATGGTTTCTCAGCTTCATGAGGACTGCACAAAGGAGGCGAAAGTAAATAGCTGATCTTTTATTTAGGTCTTCCTGCAATCCCCTCTGTCTCATCAGTCGTTAACAACAGCTGCCGCTTATGTGTGTTACTACTGGATCCCTGCAGTTTTACACAAGTGGTTCATATAATTTTCCCCAAATTAACCAGCTGAGGACTTCTGCCACCCTATTCACTAGTTCAATTTCTCTCTGGAATTAAACGTACTTTTTTTTTTTCTGTGCTCTACCATGAGGCCCCTTTTCCTGAGGGTTAACTGAGTAGTGTGGGAAATGGCACAGATAGGGAGCAAACTGCTGTTGTAGAAAGAAATGTTAAAGCCGTATTTCAGAGGAGATTTTAAGAAAACCACAGACAATATCCCAGCCTGTTATCCATTCAGATTAAGTTGCGTGTAATCCTACCCTTATCACTATACCACTAAATGTATTTAAAGGAAGAGATTTATTTTTCCTCCTATTATCCTTCTTTTCTCCTTTCTTTTTGCACTCCATGCTACTTAGAAGTTCAGAAATTAATAGTTTAGCAAGAAACTTCTGCTCTCCCCTGGATCTCTGGGAAAGTTCTGGGGTAATGTGCATGTATTTCAGTGCTTCCTTCCCTCTACTATTATGATTCAGGATTCAGGGATCTATTTTGTAGGCAGGCTTTAAAGGTTACTCCCTTTAGTATCTTAAAACCTCTTACTCTAAGGTTATTCTGCCATTTTTTTCTCTTAGAAGTCTTCAATTTTTGTTTTAAATTATGAAGAGACCTCATCGTTTCACCCTGCTTTTCCAGCTCTTTGTGTTACCACATCCCATTTTGATCACAAGTATCTACAGAATTATTACAAATTCCTTAGATGTTCTGCTAATTTACAACCAGCAATGAGTGTTGGCCATCAAAATTCAGGCTGGACCCTATTCTTGGTATTTCGAATATATATTTTTTTTAATGACTCAGAAATTGAACCTTGCCAGGACAATAATGCTCATTATGTAAATTCTAATCCAGAACGGGCAGTATAATTTGGATTTTGAGTTGACAATTTTCTCTGATTCTCTGCCTTCAGGACTGCATTACCCACCACTTCCAGCTGAACTGAGATCTCTGTATCACTTATCCCTGTGAAAAGGGCAGAATGTAATAAACTTAATATTTGAATTTGTGATTTGTTGCTTATACATATGTCATGAAGGAAAAGCAGTAATATTCTATTATGTATGTAACTAACGGCTGTCCAAATATTAAGGCTTGCACGTTGACCATTCACACCATGTTTACATGAGCTATTATCTATGGGGGGAACGTAAAAAATAAATTCAACATCTTCTCTTGAACGTTTCTAAGCAAATAAATTATTAGTTAGTCTGAATACTTGGCTGTGTTTTACAATTAAGCCTCTAAGTGTTGCTATACATAGGGTAACTCTTGGCTTGAAATTTTCTCACCATAGTGATATACAGATTCTGCTCTCTAAATTCTGCATATTATAGTGAGAGTCTGCACAGGGACAAAGTGTGCTTCAGGAAGGGAAGGGAAAGGTTTAACTATTGAAATAAAATATCTTCAGTTCCTCAGTGAGCAGTGGCAATGCATTTCCCCTTATACCCAGTACAAAATATCCCCAGGACAATAGGAGAGGCTTTTCTCCAGAAGAGCATATAGTAGGGAAGCTGAAAAAGAAATACCTTTACCATGACAAATATAGAGCAGCACTTAAAAAGTACTGTCTGCTGAAATAAGGAGATTTACAGAATAAAGAGCAAATGCATTTTCTCATTTCTTTGGGTGAAAAGGTACAAAGATTTTAATTTTCAATTGAATGTGATAAATTTTTCTTTTTAGGAACTAAGCCATAAATTGAAAAGATTTATCAATTCCCCTAAAATGTACACTTTCCCATAATATGTCAAGCAGTCTGTTCTGAGCAGTCATCAGAGAGAGATGAGCTGCTCTTTTGTGTCCATTTTTGCACAGTCTTGTCGTAGTCCAAGAGTATGATGCAACATCTAATGAAGTATTTAAGAACATTTCATTAGAGTCTGTATCAGGCCTTTAAACACTAAATACAGTCTCTAAGTGCAGCTTTGTACAACTTCCCATTTGTTTTTATTAATTTTAATCTTGTTCTGTCCTGCATGTTAGGAAAAGATTCAATCTCACAAGTATTGAGTGATTTGGTTTAAATTGCTGGCTACTGATTTAATGTATGCAAAAAAGACAAATCAGCTTTGTTATGTGATAGAATTAAAAGACTCGAATTTAAGCAAAGTCCCAACATTTTCCTTGTGATTTTAGTTACTTTACAAAGGCAACTACACTTCTCTGTCTTCATATATATGTAAGAATAATGCAAAAGCCTCGCTTCCTCAGCAATGCCATTCTGAGATGTCATTGAATTTTCCTTCCTTCCTTCCTTCCTGGAATCCTTCCTTCCTGGAATCCTTCCTTCCTGGAATCCTCCCTTCCTGGAATCCTTCCGGGAATCCTTCCGGGAATACTTCCGGGAATCCTTCCGGGAATCCTTCCGGGAATTCTTCCTTCCTTCCTGGAATCCTTCCTTCCTTCCTGGAATACTTCCTGGAATCCTTCCTTCCTTCCTTCCTGGAATCCTTCCTTCCTTCCTGGAATCCTTCCTTCATTCCTTCCTGGAATCATTCCTTCCTTCCTGGAATCCTTACTTCCTTCCTTCCTTCCTGGAATCCTTCCTTCCTGGAATCCTTCCTGGAATGCTTCCTTCCTGGAATCCTTCCTTCCTTCCGGGAATACTTCCTTCCTTCCTGGAATCCTTCCTGGAATCCTTCCTGGAATCCTTCCTTCCTGGAATCCTTCCTGGAATCCTTCCTTCATTCCTGGAACCCTTCCTTCCTTCCTGGAATACTTCCTGGAATCCTTCCTTCCTTCCTGGAATCCTTCCGTCCTGGAATCCTTCCTTCCTTCCTGGTATCCTTCCTTCCTTCCTTCCTTCCTTCCTTCCTTCCTTCCTTCCTTCCTTCCTTCCTTCCTTCCTTCCTTCCTTCCTTCCTTCCTTCCTTCCTTCCTTCCTTCCTTCCTTCCTTCCTTCCTTCCTTCCTTCCTTCCTTCCTTCCTTCCTTCCTTCCTTCCTTCCTTCCTTCCTTCCTTCCTTCCTTCCTTCCTTCCTTCCTTCCTTCCTTCCTTCCTTCCTTCCTTCCTTCCTTCCTTCCTTCCTTCCTTCCTGGAATCCTTCCTTCCTTCCTTCCTTCCTTCCTTCCTGGAATCCTTCCTTCCTTCCTGGAATCCTTCCTGGAATCCTTCCTGGAATCCTTCCTGGAATCCTTCCTGGAATCCTTCCTGGAATCCTTCCTGGAATCCTTCCTGGAATCCTTCCTGGAATCCTTCCTGGAATCCTTCCTTCCTTCCTTCCTTCCTTCCTTCCTTCCTTCCTTCCTTCCTTCCTTCCTTCCTGGAATCCTTCCTGGAATCCTTCCTTCCTTCCTTCCTGGAATCCTTCCTTCCTTCCTTCCTTCCTTCCTTCCTTCCTTCCTTCCTTCCTGGAATCCTTCCTTCCTTCCTGGAATCCTTCCTTCCTGGAATCCTTCCTTCCTGGAATCCTTCCTTCCTTCCTTCCTTCCTTCCTTCCTTCCTTCCTTCCTTCCTTCCTTCCTTCCTGGAATCCTTCCTGGAATCCTTCCTTCCTTCCTTCCTGGAATCCTTCCTTCCTTCCTTCCTGGAATCCTTCCTTCCTTCCTGGAATCCTTCCTTCCTTCCTAGAATCCTTCCTTCCTTCCTTCCTTCCTTCCTTCCTTCCTTCCTTCCTTCCTTCCTTCCTTCCTTCCTTCCTTCCTTCCTTCCTTCCTTCCTTCCTTCCTTCCTTCCTTCCTTCCTTCCTTCCTTCCTTCCTTCCTTCCTTCCTTCCTTCCTTCCTTCCTTCCTTCCTTCCTTCCTTCCTTCCTTCCTTCCTTCCTTCCTTCCTTCCTTCCTTCCTTCCTTCCTTCCTTCCTTCCTTCCTGGAATCCTTCCTTCCTGGAATCCTTCCTTCCTGGAATCCTTCCTTCCTGGAATCCTTCCTTCCTGGAATCCTTCCTTCCTGGAATCCTTCCTTCCTGGAATCCTTCCTTCCTTCCTTCCTGAATCCTTCCTTCCTGGAATCCTTCCTTCCTGGAATCCTTCCTTCCTTCCTGGAATCCTTCCTTCCTTCCTTCCTTCCTTCCTGGAATCCTTCCTTCCTTCCTGGAATCCTTCCTTCCTTCCTGGAATCCTTCCTTCCTGGAATCCTTCCTTCCTGGAATCCTTCCTGGAATCCTTCCTTCCTGGAATCCTTCCTTCCTGGAATCCTTCCTTCCTTCCTTCCTGGAATCCTTCCTTCCTTCCTTCCTTCCTTCCTTCCTTCCTTCCTTCCTTCCTTCCTTCCTTCCTGGAATCCTTCCTTCCTGGAATCCTTCCTTCCTTCCTTCCTTCCTGGAATCCTTCCTTCCTTCCTGGAATCCTTCCTTCCTGGAATCCTTCCTTCCTGGAATCCTTCCTTCCTGGAATCCTTCCTTCCTGGAATCCTTCCTTCCTTCCTTCCTGGAATCCTTCCTTCCTGGAATCCTTCCTTCCTTCCTGGAATCCTTCCTTCCTGGAATCCTTCCTTCCTGGAATCCTTCCTTCCTTCCTTCCTTCCTTCCTGGAATCCTTCCTTCCTTCCTGGAATCCTTCCTTCCTTCCTGGAATCCTTCCTTCCTGGAATCCTTCCTTCCTGGAATCCTTCCTGGAATCCTTCCTTCCTGGAATCCTTCCTTCCTGGAATCCTTCCTTCCTTCCTTCCTGGAATCCTTCCTTCCTTCCTTCCTGGAATCCTTCCTTCCTGGAATCCTTCCTTCCTTCCTGGAATCCTTCCTTCCTGGAATCCTTCCTTCCTTCCTTCCTGGAATCCTTCCTTCCTGGAATCCTTCCTTCCTTCCTTCCTTCCTTCCTTCCTTCCTTCCTTCCTTCCTTCCTTCCTGGAATCCTTCCTTCCTGGAATCCTTCCTTCCTGGAATCCTTCCTTCCTGGAATCCTTCCTTCCTGGAATCCTTCCTTCCTGGAATCCTTCCTTCCTGGAATCCTTCCTTCCTTCCTTCCTGGAATCCTTCCTTCCTGGAATCCTTCCTTCCTGGAATCCTTCCTTCCTGGAATCCTTCCTTCCTTCCTGGAATCCTTCCTTCCTTCCTGGAATCCTTCCTTCCTGGAATCCTTCCTTCCTTCCTGGAATCCTTCCTTCCTGGAATCCTTCCTTCCTTCCTTCCTTCCTTCCTTCCTTCCTTCCTTCCTTCCTTCCTTCCTTCCTTCCTTCCTTCCTTCCTTCCTTCCTTCCTTCCTTCCTTCCTTCCTTCCTTCCTTCCTTCCTTCCTTCCTTCCTTCCTTCCTTCCTTCCTTCCTTCCTTCCTTCCTTCCTTCCTTCCTTCCTTCCTTCCTTCCTTCCTTCCTTCCTTCCTTCCTTCCTTCCTTCCTTCCTTCCTTCCTTCCTTCCTTCCTTCCTTCCTTCCTTCCTTCCTTCCTTCCTTCCTTCCTTCCTTCGTGGAATCCTTCCTTCCTGGAATCCTTCCTTCCTGGAATCCTTCCTTCCTGGAATCCTTCCTTCCTGGAATCCTTCCTTCCTGGAATCCTTCTTTCCTTCCTTCCTTCCTTCCTTCCTTCCTTCCTTCCTTCCTTCCTTCCTTCCTTCCTTCCTTCCTTCCTTCCTTCCTTCCTTCCTTCCTTCCTTCCTTCCTTCCTTCCTTCCTTCCTTCCTTCCTTCCTTCCTTCCTTCCTTCCTTCCTTCCTTCCTGGAATCCTTCCTTCCTTCCTGGAATCCTTCCTTCCTTCCTGGAATCCTTCCTTCCTTCCTGGAATCCTTCCTTCCTGGAATCCTTCCTTCCTGGAATCCTTCCTTCCTGGAATCCTTCCTTCTTTCCTTCCTTCCTGGAATCCTTCCTTCCTGGAATCCTTCCTTCCTTCCTTCCTTACTGGAATCCTTCCTTCCTTCCTGGAATCCTTCCTGGAATCCTTCCTTCCTTCCTTCCTTCCTTCCTTCCTTCCTTCCTTCCTTCCTTCCTTCCTTCCTTCCTTCCTTCCTTCCTTCCTTCCTTCCTTCCTTCCTTCCTTCCTTCCTTCCTTCCTTCCTTCCTTCCTTCCTTCCTTCCTTCCTTCCTTCCTTCCTTCCTTCCTTCCTTCCTGGAATCCTTCCTTCCTGGAATCCTTCCTTCCTGGAATCCTTCCTTCCTTCCTTCCTTCCTTCCTTCCTTCCTTCCTTCCTTCCTTCCTTCCTTCCTTCCTTCCTTCCTTCCTTCCTTCCTTCCTTCCTTCCTTCCTTCCTTCCTTCCTTCCTTCCTTCCTTCCTTCCTTCCTTCCTTCCTTCCTTCCTTCCTTCCTTCCTTCCTTCCTTCCTTCCTTCCTTCCTTCCTTCCTTCCTTCCTTCCTTCCTGGAATCCTTCCTTCCTTCCTTCCTTCCTTCCTTCCTGGAATCCTTCCTTCCTGGAATCCTTCCTTCCTTCCTGGAATCCTTCCTGGAATCCTTCCTGGAATCCTTCCTGGAATCCTTCCTGGAATCGTTCCTTCCTTCCTTCCTTCCTTCCTTCCTTCCTTCCTTCCTTCCTTCCTTCCTTCCTTCCTTCCTTCCTTCCTTCCTTCCTTCCTTCCTTCCTTCCTTCCTTCCTTCCTTCCTTCCTTCCTTCCTTCCTTCCTTCCTTCCTTCCTTCCTGCCTGGAATCCTTCCTGCCTGGAATCCTTCCTTCCTTCCTTCCTTCCTTCCTTCCTTCCTTCCTTCCTTCCTTCCTTCCTTCCTTCCTTCCTTCCTTCCTTCCTTCCTTCCTTCCTTCCTTCCTTCCTTCCTTCCTTCCTTCCTTCCTTCCTTCCTTCCTTCCTTCCTTCCTTCCTTCCTTCCTTCCTTCCTTCCTGGAATCCTTCCTGGAATCCTTCCTGGAATCCTTCCTGGAATCCTTCCTGGAATCCTTCCTGGAATCCTTCCTGGAATCCTTCCTGGAATCCTTCCTGGAATCCTTCCTGGAATCCTTCCTGGAATCCTTCCTGGAATCCTTCCTGGAATCCTTCCTTCCTGAATCCTTCCTTCCTGGAATCCTTCCTTCCTGGAATCCTTCCTTCCATCATTCCTGGAATCCTTCCTTCCTTCCTTCCTTCCTTCCTTCCTTCCTTCCTTCCTTCCTTCCTTCCTTCCTTCCTTCCTTCCTTCCTTCCTTCCTTCCTTCCTTCCTTCCTTCCTTCCTTCCTTCGTTCCTTCCTTCTTGGAATCCTTCCTTCCTTCCTGGAATCCTTCCTTCCTTCCTGGAATCCTTCCTTCCTGGAATCCTTCCTTCCTTCCTGGAATCCTTCCTTCCTTCCTTCCTTCCTTCCTTCCTGGAATCCTTCCTTCCTGGAATCCTTCCTTCCTTCCTTCCTTCCTTCCTTCCTTCCTTCCTGGAATCCTTCCTTCCTTCCTTCCTTCCTTCCTTCCTTCCTTCCTTCCTTCCTTCCTTCCTTCCTTCCTTCCTTCCTTCCTTCCTTCCTTCCTGGAATCCTTCCTTCCTTCCTTCCTTCCTTCCTTCCTTCCTTCCTTCCTTCCTTCCTTCCTTCCTTCCTTCCTTCCTTCCTTCCTTCCTTCCTTCCTTCCTTCCTTCCTTCCTTCCTTCCTTCCTTCCTTCCTTCCTTCCTTCCTTCCTTCCTTCCTTCCTTCCTTCCTTCCTGGAATCCTTCCTTCCTGGAATCCTTCCTTCCTGGAATCCTTCCTTCCTGGAATCCTTCCTTCCTGGAATCCTTCCTTCCTTCCTTCCTTCCTTCCTTCCTTCCTTCCTGGAATCCATCCTTCCTTCCTTCCTTCCTTCCTTCCTTCCTTCCTTCCTTCCTTCCTTCCTTCCTTCCTTCCTTCCTTCCTTCCTTCCTTCCTTCCTTCCTTCCTTCCTTCCTGGAATCCTTCCTTCCTGGAATCCTTCCTTCCTGGAATCCTTCCTTCCTGGAATCCTTCCTTCCTGGAATCCTTCCTTCCTTCCTTCCTTCCTTCCTTCCTTCCTTCCTGGAATCCATCCTTCCTTCCTTCCTTCCTTCCTTCCTTCCTTCCTTCCTTCCTTCCTTCCTTCCTTCCTTCCTTCCTTCCTTCCTTCCTTCCTTCCTTCCTTCCTGGAATCCTTCCTGGAATCCTTCCTGGAATCCTTCCTGGAATCCTTCCTTCCTGGAATCCTTCCTGGAATCCTTCCTTCCTTCCTTCCTTCCTTCCTGGAATCCATCCTTCCTTCCTTCCTTCCTTCCTTCCTTCCTTCCTTCCTTCCTTCCTTCCTTCCTTCCTTCCTTCCTTCCTTCCTTCCTTCCTTCCTTCCTTCCTGGAATCCTTCCTGGAATCCTTCCTGGAATCCTTCCTGGAATCCTTCCTGGAATCCTTCCTGGAATCCTTCCTTCCTTCCTTCCTGGAATCCTTCCTTCCTTCCTTCCTTCCTTCCTTCCTTCCTTCCTTCCTTCCTTCCTTCCTTCCTTCCTTCCTTCCTTCCTTCCTTCCTGGAATCCTTCCTTCCTGGAATCCTTCCTTCCTGGAATCCTTCCTTCCTTCCTTCCTTCCTTCCTTCCTTCCTTCCTTCCTTCCTTCCTTCCTTCCTTCCTTCCTTCCTTCCTTCCTTCCTTCCTTCCTTCCTTCCTTCCTTCCTTCCTTCCTTCCTTCCTTCCTTCCTTCCTTCCTTCCTTCCTTCCTTCCTTCCTTCCTTCCTTCCTTCCTTCCTTCCTTCCTTCCTTCCTGGAATCCTTCCTTCCTTCCTTCCTTCCTTCCTTCCTGGAATCCTTCCTTCCTGGAATCCTTCCTTCCTTCCTGGAATCCTTCCTGGAATCCTTCCTGGAATCCTTCCTGGAATCCTTCCTGGAATCGTTCCTTCCTTCCTTCCTTCCTTCCTTCCTTCCTTCCTTCCTTCCTTCCTTCCTTCCTTCCTTCCTTCCTTCCTTCCTTCCTTCCTTCCTTCCTTCCTTCCTTCCTTCCTTCCTTCCTTCCTTCCTTCCTTCCTTCCTTCCTTCCTTCCTTCCTTCCTTCCTTCCTTCCTTCCTTCCTTCCTTCCTTCCTTCCTGCCTGGAATCCTTCCTGCCTGGAATCCTTCCTTCCTTCCTTCCTTCCTTCCTTCCTTCCTTCCTTCCTTCCTTCCTTCCTTCCTTCCTTCCTTCCTTCCTTCCTTCCTTCCTTCCTTCCTTCCTTCCTTCCTTCCTTCCTTCCTTCCTTCCTTCCTTCCTTCCTGGAATCCTTCCTGGAATCCTTCCTGGAATCCTTCCTGGAATCCTTCCTGGAATCCTTCCTGGAATCCTTCCTGGAATCCTTCCTGGAATCCTTCCTGGAATCCTTCCTGGAATCCTTCCTGGAATCCTTCCTGGAATCCTTCCTTCCTGGAATCCTTCCTTCCTGGAATCCTTCCTTCCTGGAATCCTTCCTTCCATCATTCCTGGAATCCTTCCTTCCTTCCTTCCTTCCTTCCTTCCTTCCTTCCTTCCTTCCTTCCTTCCTTCCTTCCTTCCTTCCTTCCTTCCTTCCTTCCTTCCTTCCTTCCTTCCTTCCTTCCTTCCTTCCTTCCTTCCTTCGTTCCTTCCTTCTTGGAATCCTTCCTTCCTTCCTGGAATCCTTCCTTCCTTCCTGGAATCCTTCCTTCCTGGAATCCTTCCTTCCTTCCTGGAATCCTTCCTTCCTTCCTTCCTTCCTTCCTTCCTGGAATCCTTCCTTCCTGGAATCCTTCCTTCCTTCCTTCCTTCCTTCCTTCCTTCCTTCCTGGAATCCTTCCTTCCTTCCTTCCTTCCTTCCTTCCTTCCTTCCTTCCTTCCTTCCTTCCTTCCTTCCTTCCTTCCTTCCTTCCTTCCTTCCTTCCTTCCTTCCTGGAATCCTTCCTTCCTTCCTTCCTTCCTTCCTTCCTTCCTTCCTTCCTTCCTTCCTTCCTTCCTTCCTTCCTTCCTTCCTTCCTTCCTTCCTTCCTTCCTTCCTTCCTTCCTTCCTTCCTTCCTTCCTTCCTTCCTTCCTTCCTTCCTTCCTTCCTTCCTGGAATCCTTCCTTCCTGGAATCCTTCCTTCCTGGAATCCTTCCTTCCTGGAATCCTTCCTTCCTTCCTTCCTTCCTTCCTTCCTTCCTTCCTGGAATCCATCCTTCCTTCCTTCCTTCCTTCCTTCCTTCCTTCCTTCCTTCCTTCCTTCCTTCCTTCCTTCCTTCCTTCCTTCCTTCCTTCCTTCCTTCCTTCCTTCCTTCCTTCCTTCCTTCCTGGAATCCTTCCTTCCTGGAATCCTTCCTTCCTGGAATCCTTCCTTCCTGGAATCCTTCCTTCCTGGAATCCTTCCTTCCTTCCTTCCTTCCTTCCTTCCTTCCTTCCTGGAATCCATCCTTCCTTCCTTCCTTCCTTCCTTCCTTCCTTCCTTCCTTCCTTCCTTCCTTCCTTCCTTCCTTCCTTCCTTCCTTCCTTCCTTCCTTCCTTCCTTCCTGGAATCCTTCCTGGAATCCTTCCTGGAATCCTTCCTGGAATCCTTCCTGGAATCCTTCCTGGAATCCTTCCTTCCTTCCTTCCTGGAATCCTTCCTTCCTTCCTTCCTTCCTTCCTTCCTTCCTTCCTTCCTTCCTTCCTTCCTTCCTTCCTTCCTTCCTTCCTTCCTTCCTTCCTTCCTTCCTTCCTTCCTTCCTTCCTTCCTTCCTTCCTTCCTTCCTTCCTTCCTTCCTTCCTTCCTTCCTTCCTTCCTTCCTTCCTTCCTTCCTGGAATCCTTCCTGGAATCCTTCCTGGAATCCTTCCTGGAATCCTTCCTGGAATCCTTCCTGGAATCCTTCCTGGAATCCTTCCTTCCTTCCTTCCTTCCTGGAATCCTTCCTTCCTTCCTTCCTTCCTTCCTTCCTTCCTTCCTTCCTTCCTTCCTTCCTTCCTTCCTTCCTTCCTTCCTTCCTTCCTTCCTTCCTTCCTTCCTTCCTTCCTTCCTTCCTTCCTTCCTTCCTTCCTTCCTTCCTTCCTTCCTTCCTTCCTTCCTTCCTTCCTTCCTTCCTGGAATCCTTCCTTCCTTCCTTCCTTCCTTCCTTCCTGGAATCCTTCCTTCCTTCCTTCCTTCCTTCCTTCCTTCCTGGAATCCTTCCTTCCTTCCTTCCTGGAATCCTTCCTTCCTTCCTGGAATCCTTCCTTCCTTCCTAGAATCCTTCTTTCCTTCCTGGAATCCTTCCTTCCTTCCTTCCTTCCTTCCTTCCTTCCTTCCTTCCTGGAATCCTTCCTTCCTTCCTGGAATCCTTCCTTCCTTCCTTCCTTCCTTCCTGGAATCCTTCCTGGAATCCTTCCTGGAATCCTTCCTGGAATCCTTCCTTCCTGGAATGCTTCCTTCCTGGAATCCTTCCTTCCATCATTCCTGGAATCCTTCCTTCCTTCCTTCCTTCCTTCCTTCCTTCCTTCCTTCCTTCGTTCCTTCCTTCCTGGAATCCTTCCTTCCTTCCTGGAATCCTTCCTTCCTTCCTGGAATCCTTCCTTCCTGGAATCCTTCCTTCCTTCCTGGAATCCTTCCTTCCTTCCTTCCTTCCTTCCTTCCTGGAATCCTTCCTTCCTGGAATCCTTCCTTCCTTCCTTCCTTCCTTCCTTCCTTCCTTCCTTCCTTCCTTCCTTCCTTCCTTCCTTCCTTCCTTCCTGGAATCCTTCCTTCCTTCCTTCCTTCCTTCCTTCCTTCCTTCCTTCCTTCCTTCCTTCCTTCCTTCCTTCCTTCCTTCCTTCCTTCCTTCCTTCCTTCCTTCCTGGAATCCTTCCTTCCTGGAATCCTTCCTTCCTGGAATCCATCCTGGAATCCTTCCTTCCTTCCTTCCTTCCTGGAATCCTTCCTTCCTTCCTTCCTTCCTTCCTTCCTTCCTTCCTTCCTTCCTTCCTTCCTTCCTTCCTTCCTTCCTTCCTTCCTTCCTTCCTTCCTTCCTTCCTGGAATCCTTCCTTCCTGGAATCCTTCCTTCCTGGAATCCATCCTGGAATCCTTCCTTCCTTCCTTCCTTCCTTCCTTCCTTCCTTCCTTCCTTCCTGGAATCCATCCTTCCTTCCTTCCTTCCTTCCTTCCTTCCTTCCTTCCTTCCTTCCTTCCTTCCTTCCTTCCTTCCTTCCTTCCTTCCTTCCTTCCTTCCTTCCTTCCTTCCTTCCTTCCTTCCTTCCTTCCTTCCTTCCTTCCTTCCTGGAATCCTTCCTGGAATCCTTCCTGGAATCCTTCCTGGAATCCTTCCTGGAATCCTTCCTGGAATCCTTCCTGGAATCCTTCCTGGAATCCTTCCTGGAATCCTTCCTGGAATCCTTCCTTCCTGGAATCCTGGAATCCTTCCTTCCTTCCTTCCTTCCTTCCTTCCTGGAATCCTTCCTTCCTGGAATCCTTCCTTCCTTCCTGGAATCCTTCCTGGAATCCTTCCTGGAATCCTTCCTGGAATCCTTCCTGGAATCGTTCCTTCCTTCCTTCCTTCCTTCCTTCCTTCCTTCCTTCCTTCCTTCCTTCCTTCCTTCCTGGAATCCTTCCTGGAATCCTTCCTGGAATCCTTCCTTCCTGGAATCCTTCCTTCCTGGAATCCTTCCTTCCTGGAATCCTTCCTTCCATCCTTCCTTCCTTCCTTCCTTCCTTCCTTCCTTCCTTCCTGGAATCCTTCCTTCCTTCCTTCCTTCCTTCCTTCCTTCCTTCCTTCCTTCCTTCCTTCCTTCCTTCCTTCCTTCCTGGAATCCTTCCTTCCTTCCTTCCTTCCTTCCTTCCTTCCTTCCTTCCTTCCTTCCTTCCTTCCTTCCTTCCTTCCTTCCTTCCTTCCTTCCTTCCTTCCTTCCTTCCTTCCTTCCTTCCTTCCTTCCTTCCTTCCTTCCTTCCTTCCTTCCTTCCTTCCTTCCTTCCTTCCTTCCTGGAATCCTTCCTGGAATCCTTCCTGGAATCCTTCCTGGAATCCTTCCTGGAATCCTTCCTGGAATCCTTCCTGGAATCCTTCCTGGAATCCTTCCTTCCTGGAATCCTTCCTTCCTGGAATCCTTCCTTCCTGGAATCCTTCCTTCCTGGAATCCTTCCTTCCATCATTCCTGGAATCCTTCCTTCCTTCCTTCCTTCCTTCCTTCCTTCCTTCCTTCCTTCCTTCCTTCCTTCCTTCCTTCCTTCCTTCCTTCCTTCCTTCCTTCCTTCCTTCCTTCCTTCCTTCCTTCCTTCCTTCCTTCCTTCCTTCCTTCCTTCCTTCCTTCCTTCCTTCCTTCCTTCCTTCCTTCCTTCCTTCCTTCCTGGAATCCTTCCTTCCTTCCTGGAATCCTTCCTTCCTTCCTGGAATCCTTCCTTCCTGGAATCCTTCCTTCCTTCCTGGAATCCTTCCTTCCTTCCATCCTTCCTTCCTTCCTGGAGTCCTTCCTTCCTGGAATCCTTCCTTCCTTCCTTCCTTCCTTCCTTCCTTCCTGGAATCCTTCCTTCCTTCCTTCCTTCCTTCCTTCCTTCCTTCCTTCCTGGAATCCTTCCTTCCTGGAATCCTTCCTTCCTTCCTTCCTGGAATCCTTCCTTCCTTCCTTCCTGGAATCCTTCCTTCCTGGAATCCTTCCTGGAATCCTTCCTTCCTGGAATTCTTCCTGGAATCCTTCCTTCCTTCCTTCCTGGAATCCTTCCTTCCTGGAATCCTTCCTTCCTGGAATCCATCCTTCCTTCCTTCCTGGAATCCTTCCTTCCTGGAATCCTTCCTGCCTGGAATCCTTCCTTCCTGGAACCCTTCCTTCCTGGAATCCTTCCTTCCTGGAATCCTTCCTTCCTTCCTTCCTGGAATCCTTCCTTCCTTGTTCCTGGAATCCTTCCTTCCTGGAATCCTTCCTGGAATCCTTCCTTCCTTCCTTCCTGGAATCCTTCCTTCCTGGAATACTTCCTTCCTGGAATACTTCCTTCCTGGAATACTTCCTTCCTTCCTTCCTGGAATCCTTCCTTCCTGGAATCCTTCCTTACTGGAATCCTTCCTTCCTGGAATCCTTCCTTCCTTCCTTCCTGGAATCCTTCCTTCCTGCCTTCCTGGAATCCTTCCTTCCTGTAATCCTGCCTTCCTGGAATCCTTCCTTCCTGGAATCCTTCCTGGAATCCTTCCTTCCTGGAATCCTTCCTGGAATCCTTCCTTCCTGGAATCCTTCCTTCCTTCATTTCTGGAATCCTTCCTTCCTGGAATCCTTCCTTCCTTCCTTCCTGGAATCCTTCCTTCCTTCCTTCCTGGAATCCTTCCTTCCTGGAATCCTTCCTTCCTGGAATCCTTCCTTCCTTCCTTCCTGGAATCTTTCCTTCCTTCCTTCCTGGAATCCTTCCTTCCTGGAATCCTTCCTTCCTGGAATCCTTCCTTCCTGGAATCCTTCCTTCCTGGAATCCTTCCTTCCTGGAATCCTTCCTTCCTTCCTTCCTGGAATCCTTCCTTCCTTCCTTCCTGGAATCCTGCCTTCCTGGAATCCTGCCTTCCAGGAATCCTTCCTTCCTTCCTGGAATCCTTCCTTCCTGGAATCCTTCCTTCCTTCCTTCCTGGAATCCTTCCTTCCTGGAATCCTTCCTTCCTGGAATCCTTCCTTCCTGGAATCCTTCCTTCCTGGAATCCTTCCTTCCTGGAATCCTTCCTGGAATCCTTCCTGGAATCCTTCCTTCCTGGAATCCTTCCTTCCTTCCTTCCTAGAATCCTTCCTTCCTTCCTTCCTGGAATCCTTCCTTCCTTCCTTCATGGAATCCTTCCTTCCTGGAATCCTTCCTTCCTGGAATCCTTCCTTCCTGGAATCCTTCCTTCCTTCCTTCCTAGAATCCTTCCTTCCTTCCTTCCTGGAATCCTTCCTTCCTTCCTTCATGGAATCCTTCCTTCCTTCCTTCATGGAATCCTTCCTTCCTGGAATCCTTCCTTCCTGGAATCCTTCCTTCCTTCCTTCCTGGAATCCTGCCTTCCTTGAATCCTTCCTTCCTGGAATCCTGCCTTCCTGGAATCCTGCCTTCCTGGAAGCCTTCCTGGAATCCTTCCTTCCTTCCTTGAATCTTTCGTTCCTTCCTGGAATCCTTCCTTCCTGGAATCCTTCCTGGAATCCTTCCTGGAATCCTTCCTGGAATCCTTCCTGGAATCCTTCCTGGAATCCTTCCTTCCTGGAATCCTTCCTTCCTGGAATCCTTCCTTCCTGGAATCCTTCCTGGAATCCTTCCTGGAATCCTTCCATCCTGGAATCCTTCCTTCCTTCCTTCCTGGAATCCTTCCTTCCTGGAATCCTTCCTTCCTGGAATACTTCCTTCCTGGAATACTTCCTTCCTTCCTTCCTGGAATCCTTCCTTCCTGGAATCCTTCCTGGAATACTTCCTTCCTGGAATCCTTCCTTCCTTCCTTCCTAGAATCCTTCCTTCCTTCCATCCTGGAATCCTTCCTTCCTTCCTTCATGGAATCCTTCCTTCCTGGAATCCTTCCTTCCTTCCTTCCTAGAATCCTTCCTTCCTTCCTTCCTGGAATCCTTCCTTCCTTCCTTCATGGAATCCTTCCTTCCTGGAATCCTTCCTTCCTGGAATCCTTCCTTCCTGGAATCCTTCCTGTAATCCTTCCTTCCTGGAATCCTTCCTTCCTTCCTTCCTAGAATCCTTCCTTCCTTCCTTCCTGGAATCCTTCCTTCCTTCCTTCATGGAATCCTTCCTTCCTTCCTTCATGGAATCCTTCCTTCCTGGAATCCTTCCTTCCTGGAATCCTTCCTTCCTTCCTTCCTGGAATCCTGCATTCCTGGAATCCTTCCTTCCTGGAATCCTGCCTTCCTGGAATCCTGCCTTCCTGGAAGCCTTCCTGGAATCCTTCCTTCCTTCCTGGAATCTTTCGTTCCTTCCTGGAATCCTTCCTTCCTGGAATCCTTCCTGGAATCCTTCCTTCCTGGAATCCCTCCTGGAATCCTTCCTGGAATCCTTCCTTCCTGGAATACTTCCTTCCTGGAATCCTTCCTTCCTTCCTTCCTGGAATCCTTCCTTCCTGGAATCCTTCCTTCCTTCCTTCCTGGAATCCTTCCTTCCTGGAATCCTTCCTTCCTGGAATCCTTCCTGGAATCCTTCCTTCCTGGAATACTTCCTTCCTGGAATCCTTCCTTCCTGGAATCCTTCCTTCCTTCCTTCCTGGAATTCTTCCTTCCTGGAATCCTTCCTTCCTGGAATCCTTCCTTCCTGGAACCCTTCCTTCCTGGAATCCTTCCTTCCTGGAATCCTTCCTTCCTGGAATCCTTCCTTCCTTCCTTCCTGGAATCCTTCCTTCCTTCCTTCCTGGAATCCTTCCTTCCTGGAATCCTTCCTTCCTTCCTTCCTGGAATCCTTCCTTCCTTCCTTCATGGAATCCTTCCTTCCTGGAATCCTTCCTTCCTGGAATCCTTCCTTCCTGGAATCCTTCCTGGAATCCTTCCTTCCTGGAATCCTTCCTTCCTTCCTTCCTAGAATCCTTCCTTCCTTCCTTCCTGGAATACTTCCTTCCTTCCTTCATGGAATCCTTCCTTCCTTCCTTCATGGAATCCTTCCTTCCTGGAATCCTTCCTTCCTTCCTTCCTGGAATCCTGCCTTCCTGGAATCCTTCCTTCCTGGAATCCTGCCTTCCTGGAATCCTGCCTTCCTGGAAGCCTTCCTGGAATCCTTCCTTCCTTCCTGGAATCTTTCGTTCCTTCCTGGAATCCTTCCTTCCTGGAATCCTTCCTGGAATCCTTCCTGGAATCCTTCCTGGAATCCTTCCTTCCTGGAATCCTTCCTTCCTGGAATCCTTCCTTCCTGGAATCCTTCCTGGAATCCTTCCTGGAATCCTTCCATCCTGGAATCCTTCCTTCCTTCCTTCCTGGAATCCTTCCTTCCTTCCTTCCTGGAATCCTTCCTTCCTTCCTTCCTGGAATCCTTCCTTCCTGGAATCCTTCCTTCCTGGAATCCTTCCTGGAATCCTTCCTTCCTGGAATCCTTCCTTCCTGGAATCCTTCCTTCCTGGAATCCTTCCTTCCTTCCTTCCTGGAATCCTTCCTTCCTGGAATCCTTCCTTCCTGGAATGCTTCCTTCCTGGAACCCTTCCTTCCTGGAATCCTTCCTTCCTGGAATCCTTCCTTCCTTCCTTCCTGGAATCCTTCCTTTCTTCCTTCCTGGAATCCTTCCTTCCTGGAATCCTTCCTGGAATCCTTCCTTCCTGGAATTCTTCCTGGAATCCTTCCTTCCTTCCTTCCTGGAATCCTTCCTTCCTGGAATCCTTCCTTCCTGGAATCCTTCCTTCCTGGAATCCATCCTTCCTTCCTTCCTGGAATCCTTCCTTCCTGGAATCCTTCCTGCCTGGAATCCTTCCTTCCTGGAACCCTTCCTTCCTGGAATCCTTCCTTCCTGGAATCCTTCCTTCCTTCCTTCCTGGAATCCTTCCTTCCTTGTTCCTGGAATCCTTCCTTCCTGGAATCCTTCCTGGAATCCTTCCTTCCTTCCTTCCTGGAATCCTTCCTTCCTGGAATCCTTCCTTCCTGGAATACTTCCTTCCTGGAATACTTCCTTCCTTCCTTCCTGGAATCCTTCCTTCCTGGAATCCTTCCTTACTGGAATCCTTCCTTCCTGGAATCCTTCCTTCCTTCCTTCCTGGAATCCTTCCTTCCTGCCTTCCTGGAATCCTTCCTTCCTGGAATCCTGCCTTCCTGGAATCCTTCCTTCCTGGAATCCTTCCTGGAATCCTTCCTTCCTGGAATCCTTCCTGGAATCCTTCCTTCCTGGAATCCTTCCTTCCTTCATTTCTGGAATCCTTCCTTCCTGGAATCCTTCCTTCCTTCCTTCCTGGAATCCTTCTAGGAATCCTTCCTGGAATCCTTCCTGGAATCCTTCCTTCCTGGAATCCTTCCTTCCTTCCTTCCTGGAATCTTTCCTTCCTTCCTTCCTGGAATCCTTCCTTCCTGGAATCCTTCCTTCCTGGAATCCTTCCTTCCTTCCTTCCTGGAATCCTTCCTTCCTTCCTTCCTGGAATCCTGCCTTCCTGGAATCCTGCCTTCCAGGAATCCTTCCTTCCTTCCTGGAATCCTTCCTTCCTGGAATCCTTCCTTCCTTCCTTCCTGGAATCCTTCCTTCCTGGAATCCTTCCTTCCTGGAATCCTTCCTTCCTGGAATCCTTCCTTCCTGGAATCCTTCCTTCCTGGAATCCTTCCTGGAATCCTTCCTGGAATCCTTCCTTCCTGGAATCCTTCCTTCCTTCCTTCCTAGAATCCTTCCTTCCTTCCTTCCTGGAATCCTTCCTTCCTTCCTTCATGGAATCCTTCCTTCCTGGAATCCTTCCTTCCTGGAATCCTTCCTTCCTGGAATCCTTCCTTCCTTCCTTCCTAGAATCCTTCCTTCCTTCCTTCCTGGAATCCTTCCTTCCTTCCTTCATGGAATCCTTCCTTCCTTCCTTCATGGAATCCTTCCTTCCTGGAATCCTTCCTTCCTGGAATCCTTCCTTCCTTCCTTCCTTCCTGGAATCCTTCCTTCCTGGAATCCTTCCTTCCTGGAATCCTTCCTTCCTGGAATCCATCCTTCCTTCCTTCCTGGAATCCTTCCTTCCTGGAATCCTTCCTGCCTGGAATCCTTCCTTCCTGGAACCCTTCCTTCCTGGAATCCTTCCTTCCTGGAATCCTTCCTTCCTTCCTTCCTGGAATCCTTCCTTCCTTGTTCCTGGAATCCTTCCTTCCTGGAATCCTTCCTGGAATCCTTCCTTCCTTCCTTCCTGGAATCCTTCCTTCCTGGAATCCTTCCTTCCTGGAATACTTCCTTCCTGGAATACTTCCTTCCTTCCTTCCTGGAATCCTTCCTTCCTGGAATCCTTCCTTACTGGAATCCTTCCTTCCTGGAATCCTTCCTTCCTTCCTTCCTGGAATCCTTCCTTCCTGCCTTCCTGGAATCCTTCCTTCCTGGAATCCTGCCTTCCTGGAATCCTTCCTTCCTGGAATCCTTCCTGGAATCCTTCCTTCCTGGAATCCTTCCTGGAATCCTTCCTTCCTGGAATCCTTCCTTCCTTCATTTCTGGAATCCTTCCTTCCTGGAATCCTTTCTTCCTTCCTTCCTGGAATCCTTCCTGGAATCCTTCCTGGAATCCTTCCTGGAATCCTTCCTTCCTGGAATCCTTCCTTCCTTCCTTCCTGGAATCTTTCCTTCCTTCCTTCCTGGAATCCTTCCTTCCTGGAATCCTTCCTTCCTGGAATCCTTCCTTCCTGGAATCCTTCCTTCCTTCCTTCCTGGAATCCTTCCTTCCTTCCTTCCTGGAATCCTGCCTTCCTGGAATCCTGCCTTCCAGGAATCCTTCCTTCCTTCCTGGCATCCTTCCTTCCTGGAATCCTTCCTTCCTTCCTTCCTGGAATCCTTCCTTCCTGGAATCCTTCCTTCCTGGAATCCTTCCTTCCTGGAATCCTTCCTTCCTGGAATCCTTCCTGGAATCCTTCCTGGAATCCTTCCTTCCTGGAATCCTTCCTTCCTTCCTTCCTAGAATCCTTCCTTCCTTCCTTCCTGGAATCCTTCCTTCCTTCCTTCATGGAATCCTTCCTTCCTGGAATCCTTCCTTCCTGGAATCCTTCCTTCCTGGAATCCTTCCTTCCTTCCTTCCTAGAATCCTTCCTTCCATCCTTCCTGGAATCCTTCCTTCCTTCCTTCATGGAATCCTTCCTTCCTTCCTTCATGGAATCCTTCCTTCCTGGAATCCTTCCTTCCTGGAATCCTTCCTTCCTTCCTTCCTGGAATCCTGCCTTCCTGGAATCCTTCCTTCCTGGAATCCTGCCTTCCTGGAATCCTGCCTTCCTGGAAGCCTTCCTGGAATCCTTCCTTCCTTCCTTGAATCTTTCGTTCCTTCCTGGAATCCTTCCTTCCTGGAATCCTTCCTGGAATCCTTCCTGGAATCCTTCCTGGAATCCTTCCTGGAATCCTTCCTGGAATCCTTCCTTCCTGGAATCCTTCCTTCCTGGAATCCTTCCTTCCTGGAATCCTTCCTGGAATCCTTCCTGGAATCCTTCCATCCTGGAATCCTTCCTTCCTTCCTTCCTGGAATCCTTCCTTCCTGGAATCCTTCCTTCCTGGAATACTTCCTTCCTGGAATACTTCCTTCCTTCCTTCCTGGAATCCTTCCTTCCTGGAATCCTTCCTGGAATACTTCCTTCCTGGAATCCTTCCTTCCTTCCTTCCTAGAATCCTTCCTTCCTTCCATCCTGGAATCCTTCCTTCCTTCCTTCATGGAATCCTTCCTTCCTGGAATCCTTCCTTCCTTCCTTCCTAGAATCCTTCCTTCCTTCCTTCCTGGAATCCTTCCTTCCTTCCTTCATGGAATCCTTCCTTCCTGGAATCCTTCCTTCCTGGAATCCTTCCTTCCTGGAATCCTTCCTGTAATCCTTCCTTCCTGGAATCCTTCCTTCCTTCCTTCCTAGAATCCTTCCTTCCTTCCTTCCTGGAATCCTTCCTTCCTTCCTTCATGGAATCCTTCCTTCCTTCCTTCATGGAATCCTTCCTTCCTGGAATCCTTCCTTCCTGGAATCCTTCCTTCCTTCCTTCCTGGAATCCTGCATTCCTGGAATCCTTCCTTCCTGGAATCCTGCCTTCCTGGAATCCTGCCTTCCTGGAAGCCTTCCTGGAATCCTTCCTTCCTTCCTGGAATCTTTCGTTCCTTCCTGGAATCCTTCCTTCCTGGAATCCTTCCTGGAATCCTTCCTTCCTGGAATCCCTCCTGGAATCCTTCCTGGAATCCTTCCTTCCTGGAATACTTCCTTCCTGGAATCCTTCCTTCCTTCCTTCCTGGAATCCTTCCTTCCTGGAATCCTTCCTTCCTTCCTTCCTGGAATCCTTCCTTCCTGGAATCCTTCCTTCCTGGAATCCTTCCTGGAATCCTTCCTTCCTGGAATACTTCCTTCCTGGAATCCTTCCTTCCTGGAATCCTTCCTTCCTTCCTTCCTGGAATTCTTCCTTCCTGGAATCCTTCCTTCCTGGAATCCTTCCTTCCTGGAACCCTTCCTTCCTGGAATCCTTCCTTCCTGGAATCCTTCCTTCCTGGAATCCTTCCTTCCTGGAATCCTTCCTTCCTTCCTTCCTGGAATCCTTCCTTCCTGGAATCCTTCCTTCCTTCCTTCCTGGAATCCTTCCTTCCTTCCTTCATGGAATCCTTCCTTCCTGGAATCCTTCCTTCCTGGAATCCTTCCTTCCTGGAATCCTTCCTGGAATCCTTCCTTCCTGGAATCCTTCCTTCCTTCCTTCCTAGAATCCTTCCTTCCTTCCTTCCTGGAATACTTCCTTCCTTCCTTCATGGAATCCTTCCTTCCTTCCTTCCTGGAATCCTGCCTTCCTGGAATCCTTCCTTCCTGGAATCCTTCCTTCCTTCCTTCCTGGAATCCTGCCTTCCTGGAATCCTGCCTTCCTGGAATCCTGCCTTCCTGGAATCCTGCCTTCCTGGACGCCTTCCTGGAATCCTTCCTTCCTTCCTGGAATCATTCGTTCCTTCCTGGAATCCTTCCTTCCTGGAATCCTTCCTGGAATCCTTCCTGGAATCCTTCCTGGAATCCTTCCTGGAATCCTTCCTGGAATCCTTCCTTCCTGGAATCCTTCCTTCCTGGAATCCTTCCTTCCTGGAATCCTTCCTGGAATCCTTCCTGGAATCCTTCCATCCTGGAATCCTTCCTTCCTTCCTTCCTGGAATCCTTCCTTCCTTCCTTCCTGGAATCCTTCCTTCCTTCCTTCCTGGAATCCTTCCTTCCTGGAATCCTTCCTTCCTGGAATCCTTCCTTCCTGGAATCCTTCCTGGAATCCTTCCTTCCTGGAATCCTTCCTTCCTGGAATCCTTCCTTCCTGGAATCCTTCCTTCCTTCCTTCCTGGAATCCTTTCTTCCTGGAATCCTTCCTTCCTGGAATGCTTCCTTCCTGGAACCCTTCCTTCCTGGAATCCTTCCTTCCTGGAATCCTTCCTTCCTTCCTTCCTGGAATCCTTCCTTCCTTCCTTCCTGGAATCCTTCCTTCCTGGAATCCTTCCTGGAATCCTTCCTTCCTGGAATTCTTCCTGGAATCCTTCCTTCCTTCCTTCCTGGAATCCTTCCTTCCTGGAATCCTTCCTTCCTGGAATCCTTCCTTCCTGGAATCCATCCTTCCTTCCTTCCTGGAATCCTTCCTTCCTGGAATCCTTCCTGCCTGGAATCCTTCCTTCCTGGAACCCTTCCTTCCTGGAATCCTTCCTTCCTGGAATCCTTCCTTCCTTCCTTCCTGGAATCCTTCCTTCCTTGTTCCTGGAATCCTTCCTTCCTGGAATCCTTCCTGGAATCCTTCCTTCCTTCCTTCCTGGAATCCTTCCTTCCTGGAATCCTTCCTTCCTGGAATACTTCCTTCCTGGAATACTTCCTTCCTTCCTTCCTGGAATCCTTCCTTCCTGGAATCCTTCCTTACTGGAATCCTTCCTTCCTGGAATCCTTCCTTCCTTCCTTCCTGGAATACTTCCTTCCTGCCTTCCTGGAATCCTTCCTTCCTGGAATCCTGCCTTCCTGGAATCCTTCCTTCCTGGAATCCTTCCTGGAATCCTTCCTTCCTGGAATCCTTCCTGGAATCCTTCCTTCCTGGAATCCTTCCTTCCTTCATTTCTGGAATCCTTCCTTCCTGGAATCCTTCCTTCCTTCCTTCCTGGAATCCTTCCTGGAATCCTTCCTGGAATCCTTCCTGGAATCCTTCCTTCCTGGAATCCTTCCTTCCTTCCTTCCTGGAATCTTTCCTTCCTTCCTTCCTGGAATCCTTCCTTCCTGGAATCCTTCCTTCCTGGAATCCTTCCTTCCTGGAATCCTTCCTTCCTGGAATCCTTCCTTCCTTCCTTCCTGGAATCCTTCCTTCCTGGAATCCTTCCTTCCTTCCATCCTGGAATCCTTCCTTCCTGGAATCCTTCCTTCCTGGAATCCTTCCTTCCTGGAATCCTTCCTTCCTTCCTTCCTGGAATCCTGCATTCCTGGAATCCTTCCTTCCTGGAATCCTGCCTTCCTGGAATCCTGCCTTCCTGGAAGCCTTCCTGGAATCCTTCCTTCCTTCCTGGAATCTTTCGTTCCTTCCTGGAATCCTTCCTTCCTGGAATCCTTCCTGGAATCCTTCCTTCCTGGAATCCCTCCTGGAATCCTTCCTGGAATCCTTCCTTCCTGGAATACTTCCTTCCTGGAATCCTTCCTTCCTTCCTTCCTGGAATCCTTCCTTCCTGGAATCCTTCCTTCCTTCCTTCCTGGAATCCTTCCTTCCTGGAATCCTTCCTTCCTGGAATCCTTCCTGGAATCCTTCCTTCCTGGAATACTTCCTTCCTGGAATCCTTCCTTCCTGGAATCCTTCCTTCCTTCCTTCCTGGAATTCTTCCTTCCTGGAATCCTTCCTTCCTGGAATCCTTCCTTCCTGGAACCCTTCCTTCCTGGAATCCTTCCTTCCTGGAATCCTTCCTTCCTGGAATCCTTCCTTCCTGGAATCCTTCCTTCCTTCCTTCCTGGAATCCTTCCTTCCTTCCTTCCTGGAATCCTTCCTTCCTGGAATCCTTCCTTCCTTCCTTCCTGGAATCCTTCCTTCCTTCCTTCATGGAATCCTTCCTTCCTGGAATCCTTCCTTCCTGGAATCCTTCCTTCCTGGAATCCTTCCTGGAATCCTTCCTTCCTGGAATCCTTCCTTCCTTCCTTCCTAGAATCCTTCCTTCCTTCCTTCCTGGAATACTTCCTTCCTTCCTTCATGGAATCCTTCCTTCCTTCCTTCATGGAATCCTTCCTTCCTGGAATCCTTCCTTCCTTCCTTCCTGGAATCCTGCCTTCCTGGAATCCTTCCTTCCTGGAATCCTGCCTTCCTGGAATCCTGCCTTCCTGGAAGCCTTCCTGGAATCCTTCCTTCCTTCCTGGAATCTTTCGTTCCTTCCTGGAATCCTTCCTTCCTGGAATCCTTCCTGGAATCCTTCCTGGAATCCTTCCTGGAATCCTTCCTTCCTGGAATCCTTCCTTCCTGGAATCCTTCCTTCCTGGAATCCTTCCTGGAATCCTTCCTGGAATCCTTCCATCCTGGAATCCTTCCTTCCTTCCTTCCTGGAATCCTTCCTTCCTTCCTTCCTGGAATCCTTCCTTCCTTCCTTCCTGGAATCCTTCCTTCCTGGAATCCTTCCTTCCTGGAATCCTTCCTTCCTGGAATCCTTCCTGGAATCCTTCCTTCCTGGAATCCTTCCTTCCTGGAATCCTTCCTTCCTGGAATCCTTCCTTCCTTCCTTCCTGGAATCCTTCCTTCCTGGAATCCTTCCTTCCTGGAATGCTTCCTTCCTGGAACCCTTCCTTCCTGGAATCCTTCCTTCCTGGAATCCTTCCTTCCTTCCTTCCTGGAATCCTTCCTTCCTTCCTTCCTGGAATCCTTCCTTCCTGGAATCCTTCCTGGAATCCTTCCTTCCTGGAATTCTTCCTGGAATCCTTCCTTCCTTCCTTCCTTCCTGGAATCCTTCCTTCCTGGAATCCTTCCTTCCTGGAATCCTTCCTTCCTGGAATCCATCCTTCCTTCCTTCCTGGAATCCTTCCTTCCTGGAATCCTTCCTGCCTGGAATCCTTCCTTCCTGGAACCCTTCCTTCCTGGAATCCTTCCTTCCTGGAATCCTTCCTTCCTTCCTTCCTGGAATCCTTCCTTCCTTGTTCCTGGAATCCTTCCTTCCTGGAATCCTTCCTGGAATCCTTCCTTCCTTCCTTCCTGGAATCCTTCCTTCCTGGAATCCTTACTTCCTGGAATACTTCCTTCCTGGAATACTTCCTTCCTTCCTTCCTGGAATCCTTCCTTCCTGGAATCCTTCCTTACTGGAATCCTTCCTTCCTGGAATCCTTCCTTCCTTCCTTCCTGGAATCCTTCCTTCCTGCCTTCCTGGAATCCTTCCTTCCTGGAATCCTGCCTTCCTGGAATCCTTCCTTCCTGGAATCCTTCCTGGAATCCTTCCTTCCTGGAATCCTTCCTGGAATCCTTCCTTCCTGGAATCCTTCCTTCCTTCATTTCTGGAATCCTTCCTTCCTGGAATCCTTCCTTCCTTCCTTCCTGGAATCCTTCCTGGAATCCTTCCTGGAATCCTTCCTGGAATCCTTCCTTCCTGGAATCCTTCCTTCCTTCCTTCCTGGAATCTTTCCTTCCTTCCTTCCTGGAATCCTTCCTTCCTGGAATCCTTCCTTCCTGGAATCCTTCCTTCCTGGAATCCTTCCTTCCTGGAATCCTTCCTTCCTTCCTTCCTGGAATCCTTCCTTCCTTCCTTCCTGGAATCCTGCCTTCCTGGAATCCTGCCTTCCAGGAATCCTTCCTTCCTTCCTGGAATCCTTCCTTCCTGGAATCCTTCCTTCCTTCCTTCCTGGAATCCTTCCTTCCTGGAATCCTTCCTTCCTGGAATCCTTCCTTCCTGGAATCCTTCCTTCCTGGAATCCTTCCTGGAATCCTTCCTGGAATCCTTCCTTCCTGGAATCCTTCCTTCCTTCCTTCCTAGAATCCTTCCTTCCTTCCTTCCTGGAATCCTTCCTTCCTTCCTTCATGGAATCCTTCCTTCCTGGAATCCTTCCTTCCTGGAATCCTTCCTTCCTGGAATCCTTCCTTCCTTCCTTCCTAGAATCCTTCCTTCCTTCCTTCCTGGAATCCTTCCTTCCTTCCTTCATGGAATCCTTCCTTCCTTCCTTCATGGAATCCTTCCTTCCTGGAATCCTTCCTTCCTGGAATCCTTCCTTCCTTCCTTCCTGGAATCCTGCCTTCCTGGAATCCTTCCTTCCTGGAATCCTGCCTTCCTGGAATCCTGCCTTCCTGGAAGCCTTCCTGGAATCCTTCCTTCCTTCCTTGAATCTTTCGTTCCTTCCTGGAATCCTTCCTTCCTGGAATCCTTCCTGGAATCCTTCCTGGAATCCTTCCTGGAATCCTTCCTTCCTGGAATCCTTCCTTCCTGGAATCCTTCCTTCCTGGAATCCTTCCTGGAATCCTTCCTGGAATCCTTCCATCCTGGAATCCTTCCTTCCTTCCTTCCTGGAATCCTTCCTTCCTGGAATCCTTCCTTCCTGGAATACTTCCTTCCTGGAATACTTCCTTCCTTCCTTCCTGGAATCCTTCCTTCCTGGAATCCTTCCTGGAATACTTCCTTCCTGGAATCCTTCCTTCCTTCCTTCCTAGAATCCTTCCTTCCTTCCATCCTGGAATCCTTCCTTCCTTCCTTCATGGAATCCTTCCTTCCTGGAATCCTTCCTTCCTTCCTTCCTAGAATCCTTCCTTCCTTCCTTCATGGAATCCTTCCTTCCTTCCTTCATGGAATCCTTCCTTCCTGGAATCCTTCCTTCCTGGAATCCTTCCTTCCTGGAATCCTTCCTGTAATCCTTCCTTCCTGGAATCCTTCCTTCCTTCCTTCCTAGAATCCTTCCTTCCTTCCTTCCTGGAATCCTTCCTTCCTTCCTTCATGGAATCCTTCCTTCCTTCCTTCATGGAATCCTTCCTTCCTGGAATCCTTCCTTCCTGGAATCCTTCCTTCCTTCCTTCCTGGAATCCTGCATTCCTGGAATCCTTCCTTCCTGGAATCCTGCCTTCCTGGAATCCTGCCTTCCTGGAAGCCTTCCTGGAATCCTTCCTTCCTTCCTGGAATCTTTCGTTCCTTCCTGGAATCCTTCCTTCCTGGAATCCTTCCTGGAATCCTTCCTTCCTGGAATCCCTCCTGGAATCCTTCCTGGAATACTTCCTTCCTGGAATACTTCCTTCCTGGAATCCTTCCTTCCTTCCTTCCTGGAATCCTTCCTTCCTGGAATCCTTCCTTCCTTCCTTCCTGGAATCCTTCCTTCCTGGAATCCTTCCTTCCTGGAATCCTTCCTGGAATCCTTCCTTCCTGGAATACTTCCTTCCTGGAATCCTTCCTTCCTGGAATCCTTCCTTCCTTCCTTCCTGGAATTCTTCCTTCCTGGAATCCTTCCTTCCTGGAATCCTTCCTTCCTGGAACCCTTCCTTCCCGGAATCCTTCCTTCCTGGAATCCTTCCTTCCTTCCTTCCTGGAATCCTTCCTTCCTTCCTTCCTGGAATCCTTCCTTCCTGGAATCCTTCCTGGAATCCTTCCTTCCTTCCTTCCTGGAATCCTTCCTTCCTGGAATCCTTCCTTCCTGGAATCCTTCCTTCCTTCCTTCCTGGAATCCTTCCTTCCTGGAATCCTTCCTTCCTTCCTTCCTGGAATCCTTCCTTCCTGGAATCCTTCCTTCCTGGAATCCTTCCTTCCTGGAATACTTCCTTCCTGGAATCCTTCCTTCCTTCCTTCCTGGAATCCTTCCTTCCTGGAATCCTTCCTTCCTTCCTTCCTGGAATCCTGCCTACCTGGAATCCTTCCTTCCTAGAATCCTGCCTTCCTGGAATCCTTCCTTCCTGGAATCCTTCCTTCCTGGAATCCTTCCTTCCTTCCTTCCTGGAATCCTTCCTGGAATCCTTCCTTCCTGGAATCCTTCCTTCCTTCCTTCCGTCCTGGAATCTTTCCTTCCTTCCTTCCTGGAATCCTTCCTTCCTGGAATCCTTCCTTCCTGGAATCCTTCCTTCCTGGAATCCTTCCTTCCTTCCTTCCTGGAATCCTGCCTTCCTGGAATCCTGCCTTCCTGGAATCCTTCCTTCCTTCCTGGAATCCTTCCTTCCTTCCTTCCTGGAATCCTTCCTTCCTGGAATCCTTCCTTCCTGGAATCCTTCCTTCCTTCCTTCCTGGAATCCTTCCTTCCTGGAATCCTTCCTTCCTGGAATCCTTCCTGGAATACTTCCTTCCTGGAATCCTTCCTTCCTTCCTTCCTAGAATCCTTCCTTCCTTCCTTCCTGGAATCCTTCCTTCCTTCCTTCATGGAATCCTTCCTTCCTGGAATCCTTCCTTCCTTCCTTCCTAGAATCCTTCCTTCCTTCCTTCCTGGAATCCTTCCTTCCTTCCTTCATGGAATCCTTCCTTCCTGGAATCCTTCCTTCCTGGAATCCTTCCTTCCTGGAATCCTTCCTGTAATCCTTCCTTCCTGGAATCCTTCCTTCCTTCCTTCCTAGAATCCTTCCTTCCTTCCTTCCTGGAATCCTTCCTTCCTTCCTTCATGGAATCCTTCCTTCCTTCCTTCATGGAATCCTTCCTTCCTGGAATCCTTCCTTCCTGGAATCCTTCCTTCCTTCCTTCCTGGAATCCTGCATTCCTGGAATCCTTCCTTCCTGGAATCCTGCCTTCCTGGAATCCTGCCTTCCTGGAAGCCTTCCTGGAATCCTTCCTTCCTTCCTGGAATCCTTCGTTCCTTCCTGGAATCCTTCCTTCCTGGAATCCTTCCTGGAATCCTTCCTTCCTGGAATCCCTCCTGGAATCCTTCCTGGAATCCTTCCTTCCTGGAATCCTTCCTTCCTGGAATCCTTCCTTCCTTCCGTCCTGGAATCTTTCCTTCCTTCCTTCCTGGAATCCTTCCTTCCTGGAATCCTTCCTTCCTGGAATCCTTCCTTCCTTCCTTCCTGGAATCCTGCCTTCCTGGAATCCTGCCTTCCTGGAATCCTTCCTTCCTTCCTGGAATCCTTCCTTCCTTCCTTCCTGGAATCCTTCCTTCCTGGAATCCTTCCTTCCTGGAATCCTTCCTTCCTTCCTTCCTGGAATCCTTCCTTCCTGGAATCCTTCCTTCCTGGAATCCTTCCTTCCTGGAATCCTTCCTTCCTGGAATCCTTCCTTCCTGGAATCCTTCCTTCCTTCCTTCCTAGAATCCTTCCTTCCTTCCTTCCTGGAATCCTTCCTTCCTTCCTTCATGGAATCCTTCCTTCCTGGAATCCTTCCTTCCTTCCTTCCTAGAATCCTTCCTTCCTTCCTTCCTGGAATCCTTCCTTCCTTCCTTCATGGAATCCTTCCTTCCTGGAATCCTTCCTTCCTGGAATCCTTCCTTCCTGGAATCCTTCCTTCCTGGAATCCTTCCTTCCTGGAATCCTTCCTGTAATCCTTCCTTCCTGGAATCCTTCCTTCCTTCCTTCCTAGAATCCTTCCTTCCTTCCTTCCTGGAATCCTTCCTTCCTTCCTTCATGGAATCCTTCCTTCCTGGAATCCTTCCTTCCTGGAATCCTTCCTTCCTTCCTTCCTGGAATCCTGCATTCCTGGAATCCTTCCTTCCTGGAATCCTGCCTTCCTGGAATCCTGCCTTCCTGGAAGCCTTCCTGGAATCCTTCCTTCCTTCCTGGAATCTTTCGTTCCTTCCTGGAATCCTTCCTTCCTGGAATCCTTCCTGGAATCCTTCCTTCCTGGAATCCTTCCTTCCTGGAATCCTTCCTTCCTGGAATCCTTCCTTCCTTCCTTCCTGGAATCCTTCCATCCTGGAATCCTTCCTTCCTGGAATCCTTCCTGGAATCCTTCCTTCCTGGAATCCTTCCTTCCTGGAATCCTTCCTTCCTTCCTTCCTGGAATCCTTCCTTCCTGGAATCCTTCCTTCCTGGAACCCTTCCTTCCTGGAATCCTTCCTTCCTGGAATCCTTCCTTCCTTCCTTCCTGGAATCCTTCCTTCCTGGAATCCTTCCTGGAATCCTTCCTTCCTTCCTTCCTGGAATCCTTCCTTCCTGGAATCCTTCCTTCCTGGAATCCTTCCTTCCTTCCTTCCTGGAATCCTTCCTTCATGGAATCCTTCCTTCCTTCCTTCCTGGAATCTTTCCTTCCTGGAATCCTTCCTTCCTGGAATCCTTCCTTCCTTCCTTCCTGGAATCCTTCCTTCCTGGAATCATTGATTCCTTCCTTCCTGGAATCTTTCCTTCCTGGAATCCTTCCTTCCTGGAATCCTTCCTTCCTTCCTTCCTGGAATCCTGCATTCCTGGAATCCTTCCTTCCTTCCTTCCTGGAATCTTTCCTTCCTGGAATCCTTCCTTCCTGGAATCCTTCCTTCCTGGAATCCTTCCTTCCTTCCTTCCTGGAATCTTTCCTTCCTTCCTTCCTGGAATCCTTCCTTCCTGGAATCCTTCCTTCCTTCCTTCCTGGAATCCTTCCTTCCTTCCTTCCTGGAATCCTGCCTTCCTGGAATCCTTCCTTCCTTCCCTCCTGGAATCCTTCCTTCCTTCCTTCCTGGAATCTTTCCTTCCTTCCTTCCTGGAATCCTTCCTTCCTGGAATCCTTCCTTCCTTCCTTCCTGGAATCTTTCCTTCCTTCCTTCCTGGAATCCTTCCTTCCTGGAATCCTTCCTTCCTTCCTTCCTGGAATCCTTCCTTCCTGGAATCCTTCCTTCCTGGAATCCTTCCTTCCTGGAATACTTCCTTCCTGGAATCCTTCCTTCCTTCCTTCCTGGAATCCTTCCTTCCTGGAATCCTTCCTTCCTGGAATACTTCCTTCCTGGATTACTTCCTTCCTTCCTTCCTGGAATCTTTCCTTCCTTCCTTCCTGGAATCCTTCCTTCCTGGAATCCTTCCTTCCTTCCTTCCTGGAATCCTTCCTTCCTTCCTTCCTGGAATCCTTCCTTCCTGGAATCCTTCCTTCCTGGAATCCTTCCTTCCTGGAATCCTTCCTTCCTGGAATCCTGCCTTCCTGGAATCCTTCCTTCCTGGAATCCTTCCTTCCTGGAATCCTTCCTTCCTTCCTTCCTGGAATCTTTCCTTCCTTCCTTCCTGGAATCCTTCCTTCCTGGAATCCTTCCTTCCTGGAATCCTTCCTTCCTGGAATCCTTCCTGGAATCCTTCCTTCCTGGAATCCTTCCTTCCTGGAATCCTTCCAACCTGGAATCCATCCTGGAATCCTTCCTTCCTGGAATCCTTCCTTCCTTCCTGGAATCCTTCCTTCCTTCCTTCCTGGAATCCTTCCTTCCTTCCTTCCTGGAATCCTTCCTTCCTTCCTTCCTGGAATCCTTCCTTCCTGGAATCCTTCCTTCCTGGAATCCTTCCTTCCTGGAATCCTTCCTTCCTTCCTTCCTGGAATCCTTCCTTCCTGGAATCCTTCCTTCCTTCCTTCCTAGAATCCTTCCTTCCTTCCTTCCTGGAATCCTTCCTTCCTTCCTTCATGGAATCCTTCCTTCTTGGAATCCTTCCTTCCTGGAATCCTTCCTTCCTGGAATCCTTCCTTCCTTCCTTCCTAGAATCCTTCCTTCCTTCCTTCCTGGAATCCTTCCTTCCTTCCTTCCTGGAATCCTTCCTTCGGTCCTTCATGGAATCCTTCCTTCCTGGAATCCTTCCTTCCTGGAATCCTTCCTTCCTTCCTTCCTGGAATCCTGCCTTCCTGGAATCCTTCCTTCCTGGTATCCTGCCTTCCTGGAATCCTTCCTTCCTGGAATCCTTCCTTCCTTCCTTCCTGGAATCCTGCCTTCCTGGAATCCTTCCTTCCTGGAATCCTTCCTTCCTGGAATCCTTCCTTCCTGGAATCCTTCCTGGAATCCTTCCTGGAATCCTTCCTTCCTGGAATCCTTCCTTCCTTCATTTCTGGAATCCTTCCTTCCTGGAATCCTTCCTTCCTTCCTTCCTGGAATCCTTCCTGGAATCCTTCCTGGAATCCTTCCTGGAATCCTTCCTTCCTGGAATCCTTCCTTCCTTCCTTCCTGGAATCTTTCCTTCCTTCCTTCCTGGAATCCTTCCTTCCTGGAATCCTTCCTTCCTGGAATCCTTCCTTCCTGGAATCCTTCCTTCCTTCCTTCCTGGAATCCTTCATTCCTTCCTTCCTGGAATCCTGCCTTCCTGGAATCCTGCCTTCCAGGAATCCTTCCTTCCTTCCTGGAATCCTTCCTTCCTGGAATCCTTCCTTCCTTCCTTCCTGGAATCCTTCCTTCCTGGAATCCTTCTTTCCTGGAATCCTTCCTTCCTGGAATCCTTCCTTCCTGGAATCCTTCCTGGAATCCTTCCTGGAATCCTTCCTTCCTGGAATCCTTCCTTCCTTCCTTCCTAGAATCCTTCCTTCCTTCCTTCCTGGAATCCTTCCTTCCTTCCTTCATGGAATCCTTCCTTCCTGGAATCCTTCCTTCCTGGAATCCTTCCTTCCTGGAATCCTTCCTGGAATCCTTCCTTCCTGGAATCCTTCCTTCCTTCCTTCCTAGAATCCTTCCTTCCTTCCTTCCTGGAATCCTTCCTTCCTTCCTTCATGGAATCCTTCCTTCCTTCCTTCATGGAATCCTTCCTTCCTGGAATCCTTCCTTCCTGGAATCCTTCCTTCCTTCCTTCCTGGAATCCTGCCTTCCTGGAATCCTTCCTTCCTGGAATCCTGCCTTCCTGGAATCCTGCCTTCCTGGAAGCCTTCCTGGAATCCTTCCTTCCTTCCTGGAATCTTTCGTTCCTTCCTGGAATCCTTCCTTCCTGGAATCCTTCCTGGAATCCTTCCTGGAATCCTTCCTGGAATCCTTCCTGGAATCCTTCCTGGAATCCTTCCTTCCTGGAATCCTTCCTTCCTGGAATCCTTCCTTCCTGGAATCCTTCCTGGAATCCTTCCTGGAATCCTTCCATCCTGGAATCCTTCCTTCCTTCCTTCCTGGAATCCTTCCTTCCTTCCTTCCTGGAATCCTTCCTTCCTTCCTTCCTGGAATCCTTCCTTCCTGGAATCCTTCCTTCCTGGAATCCTTCCTTCCTGGAATCCTTCCTGGAATCCTTCCTTCCTGGAATCCTTCCTTCCTGGAATCCTTCCTTCCTGGAATCCTTCCTTCCTTCCTTCCTGGAATCCTTCCTTCCTGGAATCCTTCCTTCCTGGAATCCTTCCTTCCTGGAATGCTTACTTCCTGGAACCCTTCCTTCCTGGAATCCTTCCTTCCTGGAATCCTTCCTTCCTTCCTTCCTGGAATCCTTCCTTCCTTCCTTCCTGGAATCCTTCCTTCCTGGAATCCTTCCTGGAATCCTTCCTTCCTGGAATCCTTCCTGGAATCCTTCCTTCCTTCCTTCCTGGAATCCTTCCTTCCTGGAATCCTTCCTTCCTGGAATCCTTCCTTCCTGGAATCCATCCTTCCTTCCTTCCTGGAATCCTTCCTTCCTGGAATCCTTCCTTCCTGGAACCCTTCCTTCCTGGAATCCTTCCTTCCTGGAATCCATCCTTCCTTCCTTCCTGGAATCCTTCCTTCCTTGTTCCTGGAATCCTTCCTTCCTGGAATCCTTCCTGGAATCCTTCCTTCCTTCCTTCCTGGAATCCTTCCTTCCTGGAATCCTTCCTTCCTGGAATACTTCCTTCCTGGAATACTTCCTTCCTTCCTTCCTGGAATCCTTCCTTCCTGGAATCCTTCCTGGAATACTTCCTTCCTGGAATCCTTCCTTCCTTCCTTCCTAGAATCCTTCCTTCCTTCCTTCCTGGAATCCTTCCTTCCTTCCTTCATGGAATCCTTCCTTCCTGGAATCCTTCCTTCCTTCCTTCCTAGAATCCTTCCTTCCTTCCTTCCTGGAATCCTTCCTTCCTTCCTTCATGGAATCCTTCCTTCCTGGAATCCTTCCTTCCTGGAATCCTTCCTGGAATCCTTCCTTCCTGGAATCCTTCCTTCCTTCCTTCCTAGAATCCTTCCTTCCTTCCTTCCTGGAATCCTTCCTTCCTTCCTTCATGGAATCCTTCCTTCCTTCCTTCATGGAATCCTTCCTTCCTGGAATCCTTCCTTCCTGGAATCCTTCCTTCCTTCCTTCCTGGAATCCTGAATTCCTGGAATCCTGCATTCCTGGAATCCTTCCTTCCTGGAATCCTGCCTTCCTGGAAGCCTTCCTGGAATCCTTCCTTCCTTCCTGGAATCTTTCGTTCCTTCCTGGAATCCTTCCTTCCTTCCTTCCTGGAATCCTTCCTTCCTGGAATCCCTCCTGGAATCCTTCCTGGAATCCTTCCTTCCTGGAATACTTCCTTCCTGGAATCCTTCCTTCCTTCCTTCCTGGAATCCTTCCTTCCTGGAATCCTTCCTTCCTTCCTTCCTAGAATCCTTCCTTCCTGGAATCCTTCCTTCCTGGAATCCTTCCTGGAATCCTTCCTTCCTGGAATCCTGCCTTCCAGGAATCCTTCCTTCCTTCCTGGAATCCTTCCTTCCTGGAATCCTTCCTTCCTTCCTTCCTGGAATCCTTCCTTCCTGGAATCCGTCCTTCCTGGAATCCTTACTTCCTGGAATCCTTCCTTCCTGGAATCCTTCCTGGAATCCTTCCTGGAATCCTTCCTTCCTGGAATCCTTCCTTCCTTCCTTCCTAGAATCCTTCCTTCCTTCCTTCCTGGAATCCTTCCTTCCTTCCTTCATGGAATCCTTCCTTCCTGGAATCCTTCCTTCCTGGAATCCTTCCTTCCTGGAATCCTTCCTGGAATCCTTCCTTCCTGGAATCCTTCCTTCCTTCCTTCCTAGAATCCTTCCTTCCTTCCTTCCTGGAATCCTTCCTTCCTTCCTTCATGGAATCCTTCCTTCCTTCCTTCATGGAATCCTTCCTTCCTGGAATCCTTCCTTCCTGGAATCCTTCCTTCCTTCCTTCCTGGAATCCTGCCTTCCTGGAATCCTTCCTTCCTGGAATCCTGCCTTCCTGGAATCCTGCCTTCCTGGAAGCCTTCCTGGAATCCTTCCTTCCTTCCTGGAATCTTTCGTTCCTTCCTGGAATCCTTCCTTCCTGGAATCCTTCCTGGAATCCTTCCTGGAATCCTTCCTGGAATCCTTCCTGGAATCCTTCCTTCCTGGAATCCTTCCTTCCTGGAATCCTTCCTTCCTGGAATCCTTCCTTCCTGGAATCCTTCCTGGAATCCTTCCTTCCTGGAATCCTTCCATCCTGGAATCCTTCCTTCCTTCCTTCCTGGAATCCTTCCTTCCTTCCTTCCTGGAATCCTTCCTTCCTTCCTTCCTGGAATCCTTCCTTCCTGGAATCCTTCCTTCCTGGAATCCTTCCTGGAATCCTTCCTTCCTGGAATGCTTCCTTCCTGGAACCCTTCCTTCCTGGAATCCTTCCTTCCTGGAATCCTTCCTTCCTTCCTTCCTGGAATCCTTCCTTCCTGGAATCCTTCCTGGAATCCTTCCTTCCTGGAATCCTTCCTGGAATGCTTCCTACCTTCCTTCCTGGAATCCTTCCTTCCTGGAATCCGTCCTTCCTGGAATCCTTCCTTCCTGGAATCCATCCTTCCTTCCTTCCTGGAATCCTTCCTTCCTGGAATCCTTCCTTCCTGGAATCCTTCCTTCCTGGAATCCTTCCTTCCTGGAACCCTTCCTTCCTGGAATCCTTCCTTCCTGGAATCCTTCCTTCCTTCCTTCCTGGAATCCTTCCTTCCTTGTTCCTGGAATCCTTCCTTCCTGGAATCCTTCCTGGAATCCTTCCTTCCTTCCTTCCTGGAATCCTTCCTTCCTGGAATCCTTCCTTCCTGGAATACTTCCTTCCTGGAATACTTCCTTCCTTCCTTCCTGGAATCCTTCCTTCCTGGAATCCTTCCTGGAATACTTCCTTCCTGGAATCCTTCCTTCCTTCCTTCCTAGAATCCTTCCTTCCTTCCTTCCTGGAATCCTTCCTTCCTTCCTTCCTGGAATCCTTCCTTCCTGGAATCCTTCCTTCCTTCCTTCCTAGAATCCTTCCTTCCTTCCTTCCTGGAATCCTTCCTTCCTTCCTTCATGGAATCCTTCCTTCCTGGAATCCTTCCTTCCTGGAATCCTTCCTTCCTGGAATCCTTCCTGTAATCCTTCCTTCCTGGAATCCTTCCTTCCTTCCTTCCTAGAATCCTTCCTTCCTTCCTTCCTGGAATCCTTCCTTCCTTCCTTCATGGAATCCTTCCTTCCTTCCTTCATGGAATCCTTCCTTCCTGGAATCCTTCCTTCCTGGAATCCTTCCTTCCTTCCTTCCTGGAATCCTGCGTTCCTGGAATCCTTCCTTCCTGGAATCCTGCCTTCCTGGAATCCTGCCTTCCTGGAAGCCTTCCTGGAATCCTTCCTTCCTTCCTGGAATCTTTCGTTCCTTCCTGGAATCCTTCCTTCCTGGAATCCCTCCTGGAATCCTTCCTGGAATCCTTCCTTCCTGGAATACTTCCTTCCTGGAATACTTCCTTCCTTCCTTCCTGGAATCCTTCCTTCCTGGAATCCTTCCTGGAATACTTCCTTCCTGGAATCCTTCCTTCCTTCCTTCCTAGAATCCTTCCTTCCTTCCTTCCTGGAATCCTTCCTTCCTTCCTTCCTGGAATCCTTCCTTCCTGGAATCCTTCCTTCCTTCCTTCCTAGAATCCTTCCTTCCTTCCTTCCTGGAATCCTTCCTTCCTTCCTTCATGGAATCCTTCCTTCCTGGAATCCTTCCTTCCTGGAATCCTTCCTGTAATCCTTCCTTCCTGGAATCCTTCCTTCCTTCCTTCCTAGGATCCTTCCTTCCTTCCTTCCTTCCTTCCTTCCTTCCTTCCTTCATGGAATCCTTCCTTCCTTCCTTCATGGAATCCTTCCTTCCTGGAATCCTTCCTTCCTGGAATCCTTCCTTCCTTCCTTCCTGGAATCCTGCATTCCTGGAATCCTTCCTTCCTGGAATCCTGCCTTCCTGGAATCCTGCCTTCCTGGAATCCCTCCTGGAATCCTTCCTGGAATCCTTCCTTCCTGGAATCCTTCCTTCCTGGAATCCTTCCTTACTTCCTTCCTGGAATCCTTCCTTCCTGGAATCCTTCCTTCCTTCCTTCCTGGAATCCTTCCTTCCTGGAATCCTTCCTTCCTGGAATCCTTCCTGGAATCCTTCCTTCCTGGAATCCTTCCTTCCTGGAATCCTTCCTTCCTGGAATCCTTCCTTCCTGGAATCCTTCCTTCCTTCCTTCCTGGAATCCTTCCTTCCTGGAATCCTTCCTTCATGGAATCCTTCCTTCCTGGAACCCTTCCTTCCTGGAATACTTCCTTCCTGGAATACTTCCTTCCTTCCTTCCTGGAATCCTTCCTTCCTTCCTTCCTGGAATCCTTCCTTCCTGGAATCCTTCCTGGAATCCTTCCTTCCTGGAATCCTTCCGTCCTGGAATCCTTCCTTCCTGGAATCCTTCCTTCCTTCCTTCCTGGAATCCTTCCTTCCTGGAATCCTTCCTTCCTTCCTTCCTGGAATCTTTCCTTCCTGGAATCCTTCCTTCCTGGAATCCTTCCTTCCTTCCTTCCTGGAATCCTTCCTTCCTGGAATCCTTGATTCCTTCCTTCCTGGAATCTTTCCTTCCTGGAATCCTTCCTTCCTGGAATCCTTCCTTCCTTCCTTCCTGGAATCCTTCCTTCCTGGAATGCTTCCTTCCTTCCTTCCTGGAATCTTTCCTTCCTGGAATCCTTCCTTCCTGGAATCCTTCCTTCCTGGAATCCTTCCTTCCTTCCTTCCTGGAATCTTTCCTTCCTTCCTTCCTGGAATCCTTCCTTCCTGGAATCCTTCCTTCCTTCCTTCCTGGAATCCTTCCTTCCTTCCTTCCTGGAATCCTGCCTTCCTGGAATCCTTCCTTCCTTCCTTCCTGGAATCCTTCCTTCCTTCCTTCCTGGAATCTTTCCTTCCTTCCTTCCTGGAATCCTTCCTTCCTGGAATCCTTCCTTCCTTCCTTCCTGGAATCTTTCCTTCCTTCCTTCCTGGAATCCTTCCTTCCTGGAATCCTTCCTTCCTTCCTTCCTGGAATCCTTCCTTCCTGGAATCCTTCCTTCCTGGAATCCTTCCTTCCTGGAATCCTTCCTTCCTGGAATACTTCCTTCCTGGAATCCTTCCTTCCTTCCTTCCTGGAATCCTTCCTTCCTGGAATCCTTCCTTCCTTCCTTCCTGGAATCCTTCCTTCCTGGAATACTTAGTTCCTGGATTACATCCTTCCTTCCTTCCTGGAATCTTTCCTTCCTTCCTTCCTGGAATCCTTCCTTCCTGGAATCCTTCCTTCCTTCCTTCCTGGAATCCTTCCTTCCTTCCTTCCTGGAATCCTTCCTTCCTGGAATCCTTCCTTCCTGGAACCCTTCCTTCCTGGAATCCTTCCTTCCTTCCTTCCTGGAATCTTTCCTTCCTTCCTTCCTGGAATCCTTCCTTCCTGGAATCCTTCCTTCCTGGAATCCTTCCTTCCTGGAATCCTTCCTGGAATCCTGCCTTCCTGGAATCCTTCCTTCCTGGAATCCTTCCTTCCTGGAGTCCTTCCTTCCTGGAATCCATCCTGGAATCCTTCCTTCCTGGAATCCTTCCTTCCTTCCTGGAATCCTTCCTTCCTTCCTTCCTGGAATCCTTCCTTCCTGCAATCCTTGAATCCTTCCTTCCTGGAATCCTTCCTTCCTGGAATCCTTCCTGGAATCCTTCCTGGAATCCTTCCTTCCTGGAATCCTTCCTTCCTTCCTTCCTGGAATCCTTCCTTCCTGGAATCCTTCCTTCCTTCCTTCCTAGAATCCTTCCTTCCTTCCTTCCTGGAATCCTTCCTTCCTTCCTTCCTGGAATCCTTCCTTCCTTCCTTCATGTAATCCTTCCTTCCTGGAATCCTTCCTTCCTGGAATCCTTCCTTCCTTCCTTCCTGGAATCCTGCCTTCCTGGAATCCTTCCTTCCTGGTATCCTGCCTTCCTGGAATCCTTCCTTCCTGGAATCCTTCCTTCCTTCCTTCCTGGAATCCTGCCTTCCTGGAATCCTTGCTTCCTGGAATCCTGCCTTCCTGGAATCCTTCCTTCCTGGAATCCTTCCTTCCTGGAATCTTTCCTTCCTGGAATCCTTCCTTCCTGGAATCCTTCCTGGAATCCTTCCTGGAATCCTTCCTTCCTGGAATCCTTCCTTCCTTCATTTCTGGAATCCTTCCTTCCTGGAATCCTTCCTCCCTTCCTTCCTGGAATCCTTCCTGGAATCCTTCCTGGAATCCTTCCTGGAATCCTTCCTTCCTTCCTGGAATCTTTCCTTCCTTCCTTCCTGGAGTCCTTCCTTCCTGGAATCCTTCCTTCCTGGAATCCTTCCTTCCTTCCTTCCTGGAATCCTTCCTTCCTTCCTTCCTGGAATCCTGCCTTCCTGGAATCCTGCCTTCCAGGAATCCTTCCTTCCTTCCTGGAATCCTTCCTTCCTGGAATCCTTCCTTCCTTCCTTCCTGGAATCCTTCCTTCCTGGAATCCTTCCTTCCTGGAATCCTTCCTTCCTGGACTCCTTCCTTCCTGGAATCCTTCCTTCCTGGAATCCTTCCTGGAATCCTTCCTGGAATCCTTCCTTCCTGGAATCCTTCCTTCCTTCCTTCCTAGAATCCTTCCTTCCATCCTTCCTGGAATCCTTCCTTCCTTCCTTCATGGAATCCTTCCTTCCTGGAGTCCTTCCTTCCTGGAATCCTTCCTTCCTGGAATCCTTCCTGGAATCCTTCCTTCCTGGAATCCTTCCTTCCTGGAATCCTTCCTGGAATCCTTCCTTCCTGGAATCCTTCCTTCCTTCCTAGAATCCTTCCTTCCTTCCTTCCTGGAATCCTTCCTTCCTTCCTTCATGGAATCCTTCCTTCCTTCCTTCATGGAATCCTTCCTTCCTGGAATCCTTCCTTCCTGGAATCCTTCCTTCCTTCCTTCCTGGAATCCTGCCTTCCTGGAATCCTTCCTTCCTGGAATCCTGCCTTCCTGGAATCCTGCCTTCCTGGAAGCCTTCCTGGAATACTTCCTTCCTTCCTGGAATCTTTCGTTCCTTCCTGGAATCCTTCCTTCCTGGAATCCTTCCTGGAATCCTTCCTGGAATCCTTCCTTCCTGGAATCCTTCCTTCCTGGAATCCTTCCTTCCTGGAATCCTTCCTTCCTTCCTTCCTGGAGTCCTTCCTGGAATCCTTCCATCCTGGAATCCTTCCTTCCTTCCTTCCTGGAATCCTTCCTTCCTTCCTTCCTGGAATCCTTCCTTCCTTCCTTCCTGGAATCCTTCCTTCCTGGAATCCTTCCTTCCTGGAATCCTTCCTGGAATCCTTCCTTCCTGGAATCCTTCCTTCCTGGAATCCTTCCTTCCTGGAATCCTTCCTTCCTTCCTTCCTGGAATCCTTCCTTCCTGGAATCCTTCCTTCCTGGAATCCTTCCTTCCTGGAACCCTTCCTTCCTGGAATCCTTCCTTCCTGGAATCCTTCCTTCCTGGAATCCTTCCTTCCTTCCTTCCTGGAATCCTTCCTTCCTTCCTTCCTGGAATCCTTCCTTCCTGGAACCCTTCCTGGAATCCTTCCTTCCTGGAATCCTTCCTGGAATCCTTCCTTCCTTCCTTCCTGGAATCCTTCCTTCCTGGAATCCTTCCTTCCTGGAATCCTTCCTTCCTGGAATCCTTCCTTCCTGGAATCCATCCTTCCTTCCTTCCTGGAATCCTTCCTTCCTGGAATCCTTCCTGCCTGGAATCCTTCCTTCCTGGAACCCTTCCTTCCTGGAATCCTTCCTTCCTGGAATCCTTCCTTCCTTCCTTCCTGGAATCCTTCCTTCCTTGTTCCTGGAATCCTTCCTTCCTGGAATCCTTCCTGGAATCCTTCCTTCCTTCCTTCCTGGAATCCTTCCTTCCTGGAATCCTTCCTTCCTGGAATACTTCCTTCCTGGAATACTTCCTTCCTTCCTTCCTGGAATCCTTCCTTACTGGAATCCTTCCTTCCTGGAATCCTTCCTTCCTGGAATCCTTCCTTCCTTCCTTCCTGGAATCCTTCCTGGAATCCTTCCTTCCTGGAATCCTTCCTTCCTGGAATCCTTCCTTCCTTCCTTCCTGGAATCCTTCCTTCCTGGAATCCTTCCTTCCTTCCATCCTGGAATCCTTCCTTCCTGGAATCCTTCCTTCCTGGAATACTTCCTTCCTGGAATCCTTCCTTCCTTCCTTCCTGGAATCCTTCCTTCCTGGAATCCTTCCTTCCTGGAATCCTTCCTTCCTTCCTTCCTGGAATCCTTCCTTCCTGGAATCCTTCCTTCCTGGAATCCTTCCTGGAATACTTCCTTCCTGGAATCCTTCCTTCCTTCCTTCCTAGAATCCTTCCTTCCTTCCTTCCTGGAATCCTTCCTTCCTTCCTTCATGGAATCCTTCCTTCCTGGAATCCTTCCTTCCTGGAATCCTTCCTTCCTGGAATCCTTCCTGGAATCCTTCCTTCCTGGAATCCTTCCTTCCTTCCTTCCTAGACTCCTTCCTTCCTTCCTTCCTGGAATCCTTCCTTCCTTCCTTCATGGAATCCTTCCTTCCTTCCTTCATGGAATCCTTCCTTCCTGGAATCCTTCCTTCCTGGAATCCTTCCTTCCTTCCTTCCTGGAATCCTGCCTTCCTGGAATCCTGCCTTCCTGGAAGCCTTCCTGGAATCCTTCCTTCCTTCCTGGAATCTTTCATTCCTTCCTGGAATCCTTCCTTCCTGGAATCCTTCCTTCCTGGAATCCTTCCTTCCTGGAATCCTTCCTTCCTTCCTTCCTGGAATCCTTCCTGGAATCCTTCCTTCCTGGAATCCTTCCTTCCTGGAATCCTTCCTTCCTGGAATCCTTCCTGAAATCCTTCCTGGAATCCTTCCTTCCTGGAATCCTTCCTTCCTTCCTTCCTGGAATCCTTCCTTCCTTCCTTCCTGGAATCCTTCCTTCCTTCCTTCCTGGAATCCTTCCTTCCTTCCTTCCTGGAATCCTTCCTTCCTGGAATCCTTCCTTCCTGGAATCCTTCCTGGAATCCTTCCTTCCTGGAATCCTTCCTTCCTGGAATCCTTCCTTCCTTCCTTCCTGGAATCCTTCCTTCCTGGAATCCTTCCTTCCTGGAACCCTTCCTTCCTGGAATCCTTCCTTCCTGGAATCCTTCCTTCCTTCCTTCCTGGAATCCTTCCTTCCTTCCTTCCTGGAATCCTTCCTTCCTGGAATCCTTCCTGGAATACTTCCTTCCTTCCTTCCTGGAATCCTTCCTTCCTGGAATCCTTCCTTCCTGGAATCCTTCCTTCCTTCCTTCCTGGAATCTTTCCTTCCTTCCTTCCTGGAATCCTTCCTTCCTGGAATCCTTCCTTCCTTCCTTCCTGGAATCTTTCCTTCCTGGAATCCTTCCTTCCTGGAATCCTTCCTTCCTTCCTTCCTGGAATCCTTCCTTCCTGGAATCCTTCCTTCCTTCCTTCCTGGAATCCTTCCTGGAATCCTTCCTTCCTGGAATCCTTCCTTCCTGGAATCCTTCCTTCCTGGAATCCTTCCTGGAATCCTTCCTGGAATCCTTCCTTCCTGGAATCCTTCCTTCCTTCCTTCCTGGAATCCTTCCTTCCTTCCTTCCTGGAATCCTTCCTTCCTTCCTTCCTGGAATCCTTCCTTCCTTCCTTCCTGGAATCCTTCCTTCCTGGAATCCTTCCTTCCTGGAATCCTTCCTTCCTTCCTTCCTGGAATCCTTCCTTCCTGGAATCCTTCCTTCCTGGAATCCTTCCTTCCTGGAATCCTTCCTTCCTGGAACCCTTCCTTCCTGGAATCCTTCCTTCCTGGAATCCTTCCTTCCTTCCTTCCTGGAATCCTTCCTTCCTTCCTTCCTGGAATACTTCCTTCCTGGAATCCTTCCTGGAATACTTCCTTCCTTCCTTCCTGGAATCCTTCCTTCCTGGAATCCTCCCTTCCTGGAATCCTTCCTTCCTTCCTTCCTGGAATCCTTCCTTCCTGGAATCCTTCCTTCCTGGAATCCTTCCTTCCTTCCTGGAATCCTTCCTTCCTGGAATCCTTCCTTCCTTCCTGGAATCCTTCCTTCCTTCCTTCCTGGAATCCTTCCTTCCTTCCTTCCTGGAATCGTTCCTTCCTGGAATCCTTCCTTCCTGGAATCCTTCCTTCCTGGAATCCTTCCTTCCTGGAATCCTTCCTGGAATCCTTCCTTCCTGGAATCCTTCCTTCCTTCCTTCCTAGAATCCTTCCTTCCTTCCTTCCTGGAATCTTTCCTTCCTTCCTTCATGGAATCCTTCCTTCCTGGAATCCTTCCTGGAATCCTTCCTTCCTGGAATCCTTCCTTCCTTCCTTCCTATAATCCTTCCTTCCTTCCTTCCTGGAATCCTTCCTTCCTTCCTTCCTGGAATCCTTCCTTCCTTCCTTCATGGAATCCTTCCTTCGTGGAATCCTTCCTTCCTGGAATCCTTCCTTCCTTCCTTCCTGGAATCCTGCCTTCCTGGAATCCTTCCTTCCTAGAATCCTGCCTTCCTGGAATCCTTCCTTCCTGGAATCCTTCCTTCCTGGAATCCTTCCTTCCCTCCTTCCTGGAATCCTTCCTGGAAACCTTCCTTCCTGGAATCCTTCCTTCCTTCCGTCCTGGAATCTTTCCTTCCTTCCTTCCTGGAATCCTTCCTTCCTGGAATCCTTCCTTCCTGGAATCCTTCCTTCCTTCATTCCTGGAATCCTGCCTTCCTGGAATCCTGCCTTCCTGGAATCCTTCCTTCCTTCCTGGAATCCTTCCTTCCTTCCTTCCTGGAATCCTTCCTTCCTGGAATCCTTCCTTCCTGGAATCCTTCCTTCCTTCCTTCCTGGAATCCTTCCTTCCTTCCTTCCTGGAATCCTTCCTTCCTTCCTTCATGGAATCCTTCCTTCCTTCCTTCATGGAATCCTTCCTTCCTGGAATCCTTCCTTCCTTCCTTCATGGAATCCTTCCTTCCTGGAATCCTTCCATCCTGGAATCCTTCCTTCCTGGAATCCTTCCTTCCTGGAATCCTTCCTGGAATCCTTCCTTCCTGGAATCCTTCCTTCCTTCCTTCCTAGACTCCTTCCTTCCTTCCTTCCTGGAATCCTTCCTTCCTTCCTTCATGGAATCCTTCCTTCCTTCCTTCATGGAATCCTTCCTTCCTGGAATCCTTCCTTCCTGGAATCCTTCCTTCCTTCCTTCCTGGAATCCTGCCTTCCTGGAATCCTGCCTTCCTGGAAGCCTTCCTGGAATCCTTCCTTCCTTCCTGGAATCTTTCGTTCCTTCCTGGAATCCTTCCTTCCTGGAATCCTTCCTGGAATCCTTCCTTCCTGGAATCCTTCCTTCCTTCCTTCCTGGAATCCTTCCTGGAATCCTTCCTTCCTGGAATCCTTCCTTCCTGGAATCCTTCCTGGAATCCTTCCTGGAATCCTTCCTTCCTGGAATCCTTCCTTCCTTCCTTCCTGGAATCCTTCCTGGAATCCCTCCTTCCTGGAATCCTTCCTTCCTGGAATCCTTCCTTCCTGGAATCCTTCCTGGAATCCTTCCTGGAATCCTTCCTTCCTGGAATCCTTCCTTCCTGGAATCCTTCCTTCCTTCCTTCCTGGAATCCTTCCTTCCTTCCTTCCTGGAATCCTTCCTTCCTTCGTTCCTGGAATCCTTCCTTCCTGGAATCCTTCCTTCCTGGAATCCTTCCTTCCTTCCTTCCTGGAATCCTTCCTTCCTGGAATCCTTCCTTCCTTCCTTCCTGGAATCCTTCCTTCCTGGAATCCTTCCTTCCTGGAATCCTTCCTTCCTGGAACCCTTCCTTCCTGGAATCCTTCCTTCCTGGAATCCTTCCTTCCTTCCTTCCTAGAATCCTTCCTTCCTTCCTTCCTGGAATCCTTCCTTCCTTCCTTCCTGGAATCCTTCCTTCCTTCCTTCATGGAATCCTTCCTTCGTGGAATCCTTCCTTCCTGGAATCCTTCCTTCCTTCCTTCCTTCCTTCCTGGAATCCTGCCTTCCTGGAATCCTTCCTTCCTAGAATCCTGCCTTCCTGGAATCCTTCCTTCCTGGAATCCTTCCTTCCTGGAATCCTTCCTTTCTTCCTTCCTGGAATCCTTCCTTCCTGGAATCCTTCCTTCCTGGAATCCTTCCTTCCTTCCTTCCTGGAATCCTGCCTTCCTGGAATCCTGCCTTCCTGGAATCCTTCCTGGAATCCTTCCTGGAATCCTTCCTTCCTGGAATCCTTCCTTCCTGGAATCCTTCCTTCCTTCCTTCCTGGAATCCTTCCTTCCTGGAATCCTTCCTTCCTTCCTTCCTGGAATCCTTCCTTCCTGGAATCCTTCCTTCCTGGAATCCTTCCTGGAATCCTTCCTTCCTGGAATCCTTCCTTCCTGGAATCCTTCCTTCCTGGAATCCTTCCTTCCTTCCTTCCTGGAATCCTTCCTTCCTGGAATCCTTCCTTCCTGGAATCCTTCCTTCCTGGAACCCTTCCTTCCTGGAATCCTTCCTTCCTGGAATCCTTCCTTCCTTCCTTCCTGGAATCCTTCCTTCCTTCCTTCCTGGAATCCTTCCTTCCTGGAATCCTTCCTGGAATCCTTCCTTCCTGGAATCCTTCCTGGAATCCTTCCTTCCTTCCTTCCTGGAATCCTTCCTTCCTGGAATCCTTCCTTCCTGGAATCCTTCCTTCCTGGAATCCTTCCTTCCTTCCTTCCTGGAATCCTTCCTTCCTGGAATCCTTCCTTCCTTCCTTCCTGGAATCTTTCCTTCCTGGAATCCTTCCTTCCTGGAATCCTTCCTTCCTTCCTTCCTGGAATCCTTCCTTCCTGGAATCCTTGATTCCTTCCTTCCTGGAATCTTTCCTTCCTGGAATCCTTCCTTCCTGGAATCCTTCCTTCCTTCCTTCCTGGAATCCTTCCTTCCTGGAATGCTTCCTTCCTTCCTTCCTGGAATCTTTCCTTCCTGGAATCCTTCCTTCCTGGAATCCTTCCTTCCTGGAATCCTTCCTTCCTTCCTTCCTGGAATCTTTCCTTCCTTCCTTCCTGGAATCCTTCCTTCCTGGAATCCTTCCTTCCTTCCTTCCTGGAATCCTTCCTTCCTTCCTTCCTGGAATCCTGCCTTCCGGGAATCCTTCCTTCCTTCCTTCCTGGAATCCTTCCTTCCTTCCTTCCTGGAATCTTTCCTTCCTTCCTTCCTGGAATCCTTCCTTCCTGGAATCCTTCCTTCCTTCCTTCCTGGAATCTTTCCTTCCTTCCTTCCTGGAATCCTTCCTTCCTGGAATCCTTCCTTCCTTCCTTCCTGGAATCCTTCCTTCCTGGAATCCTTCCTTCCTGGAATCCTTCCTTCCTGGAATACTTCCTTCCTGGAATCCTTCCTTCCTTCCTTCCTGGAATCCTTCCTTCCTGGAATCCTTCCTTCCTTCCTTCCTGGAATCCTTCCTTCCTGGAATACTTCCTTCCTGGATTACTTCCTTCCTTCCTTCCTGGAATCTTTCCTTCCTTCCTTCCTGGAATCCTTCCTTCCTGGAATCCTTCCTTCCTTCCTTCCTGGAATCCTTCCTTCCTTCCTTCCTGGAATCCTTCCTTCCTGGAATCCTTCCTTCCTGGAATCCTTCCTTCCTGGAATCCTGCCTTCCTGGAATCCTTCCTTCCTGGAATCCTTCTTTCCTTCCTTCCTGGAATCTTTCCTTCCTTCCTTCCTGGAATCCTTCCTTCCTGGAATCCTTCCTTCCTGGAATCCTTCCTTCCTGGAATCCTTCCTTCCTGGAATCCTTCCTGGAATCCTTCCTTCCTGGAATCCTTCCTTCCTGGAATCCTTCCTTCCTGGAATCCATCCTGGAATCCTTCCTTCCTGGAATCCTTCCTTCCTTCCTGGAATCCTTCCTTCCTTCCTTCCTGGAATCCTTCCTTCCTTCCTTCCTGGAATCCTTCCTTCCTGGAATCCTTCCTTCCTGGAATCCTTCCTTCCTGGAATCCTTCCTGGAATCCTTCCTGGAATCCTTCCTTCCTGGAATCCTTCCTTCCTTCCTTCCTAGAATCCTTCCTTCCTTCCTTCCTGGAATCCTTCCTTCCTTCCTTCATGGAATCCTTCCTTCTTGGAATCCTTCCTTCCTGGAATCCTTCCTTCCTGGAATCCTTCCTTCCTTCCTTCCTAGAATCCTTCCTTCCTTCCTTCCTGGAATCCTTCCTTCCTTCCTTCATGGAATCCTTCCTTCCTGGAATCCTTCCTTCCTGGAATCCTTCCTTCCTTCCTTCCTGGAATCCTGCCTTCCTGGAATCCTTCCTTCCTGCTATCCTGCCTTCCTGGAACCCTTCCTTCCTGGAATCCTTCCTTCCTTCCTTCCTGGAATCCTGCCTTCCTGGAATCCTTCCTTCCTGGAATTCTGCCTTCCTGGAATCCTTCCTTCCTGGAATCCTTCCTTCCTGGAATCCTTCCTTCCTGGAATCCTTCCTTCCTTCATTTCTGGAATCCTTCCTTCCTGGAATCCTTCCTTCCTTCCTTCCTGGAATCCTTCCTGGAATCCTTCCTGGAATCCTTCCTGGAATCCTTCCTTCCTGGAATCCTTCCTTCCTTCCTTCCTGGAATCTTTCCTTCCTTCCTTCCTGGAATCCTTCCTTCCTGGAATCCTTCCTTCCTGGAATCCTTCCTTCCTGGAATCCTTCCTTCCTTCCTTCCTGGAATCCTTCCTTCCTTCCTTCCTGGAATCCTGCCTTCCTGGAATCCTGCCTTCCAGGAATCCTTCCTTCCTTCCTGGAATCCTTCCTTCCTGGAATCCTTCCTTCCTTCCTTCCTGGAATCCTTCCTTCCTTCCTTCCTGGAATCCTTCCTTCCTTCCTTCCTGGAATCCTTCCGTCCTTCCTTCCTGGAATCCTTCCTTCCTGGAATGCTTCCTTCCTGGAATCCTTCCTGGAATCCTTCCTTCCTGGAATCCTTCCTTCCTGGAATCCTTCCTTCCTTCCTTCCTGGAATCCTTCCTTCCTGGAATCCTTCCTTCCTGGAACCCTTCCTTCCTGGAATCCTTCCTTCCTGGAATCCTTCCTTCCTTCCTTCCTAGAATCCTTCCTTCTTCCTTCCTGGAATACTTCCTTCCTTCCTTCCTGGAATCCTTCCTTCCTGGAATCCTTCCTGGAATACTTCCTTCCTTCCTTCCTGGAATCCTTCCTTCCTGGAATCCTTCCTTCCTTCCTTCCTGGAATCCTTCCTTCCTGGAATACTTCCTGGAATCCTTCCTTCCTGGAATCCTTCCTTCCTGCAATCCTTCCTTCCTTCCTGGAATCCTTCCTTCCTTCCTTCCTGGAATCCTTCCTTCCTGGAATCCTTCCTTCCTGGAATCCTTCCTTCCTGGAATCCTACCTGGAATCCTTCCTTCCTGGAATCCTTCCTTCCTTCCTTCCTAGAATCCTTCCTTCCTTCCTTCCTGGAATCTTTCCTTCCTTCCTTCATGGAATCCTTCCTTCCTGGAATCCTTCCTGGAATCCTTCCTTCCTGGAATCCTTCCTTCCTTCCTTCCTAGAATCCTTCCTTCCTTCCTTCCTGGAATCCTTCCTTCCTTCCTTCATGGAATCCTTCCTTCGTGGAATCCTTCCTTCCTGGAATCCTTCCTTCCTTCCTTCCTGGAATCCTGCCTTCCTGGAATCCTTCCTTCCTAGAATCCTGCCTTCCTGGAATCCTTCCTTCCTGGAATCCTTCCTTCCTGGAATCCTTCCTTCCTTCCTTCCTGGAATCCTTCCTGGAATCCTTCCTTCCTGGAATCCTTTCTTCCTTCCGTCCTGGAATCTTTCCTTCCTTCCTTCCTGGAATCCTTCCTTCCTGGAATCCTTCCTTCCTGGAATCCTTCCTTCCTGGAATCCTTCCTACCTTCCTTCCTGGAATCCTGCCTTCCTGGAATCCTGCCTTCCTGGAATCCTTCCTTCCTTCCTGGAATCCTTCCTTCCTGCCTTCCTGGAATCCTTCCTTCCTGGAATCCTTCCTTCCTGGAATCCTTCCTTCCTTCCTTCCTGGAATCCTTCCTTCCTGGAATCCTTCCTTCCTGGAATCCTTCCTTCCTGGAATCCTTCCTGGAATACTTCCTTCCTGGAATCCTTCCTTCCTTCCTTCCTAGAATCCTTCCTTCCTTCCTTCCTGGAATCCTTCCTTCCTTCCTTCATGGAATCCTTCCTTCCTGGAATCCTTCCTGGAATACTTCCTTCCTTCCTTCCTGGAATCCTTCCTTCCTGGAATCCTTCCTTCCTGGAATCCTTCCTTCCTTCCTTCCTGGAATCCTTCCTTCCTGGAATCCTTCCTGGAATCCTTCCTTCCTGGAATCCTTCCTTCCTGGAATCCTTCCTTCCTTCCTGGAATCCTTCCTTCCTTCCTTCCTGGAATCCTTCCTTCCTTCCTTCCTGGAATCCTTCCTTCCTGGAATCCTTCCTTCCTGGAATCCTTCCTTCCTGGAATCCTTCCTTCCTGGAATCCTTCCTGGAATCCTTCCTTCCTGGAATCCTTCCTTCCTTCCTTCCTAGAATCCTTCCTTCCTTCCTTCCTGGAATCTTTCCTTCCTTCCTTCATGGAATCCTTCCTTCCTGGAATCCTTCCTGGAATCCTTCCTTCCTGGAATCCTTCCTTCCTTCCTTCCTAGAATCCTTCCTTCCTTCCTTCCTGGAATCCTTCCTTCCTTCCTTCATGGAATCCTTCCTTCGTGGAATCCTTCCTTCCTGGAATCCTTCCTTCCTTCCTTCCTGGAATCCTGCCTTCCTGGAATCCTTCTTTCCTAGAATCCTGCCTTCCTGGAATCCTTCCTTCCTGGAATCCTTCCTTCCTGGAATCCTTCCTTCCTTCCTTCCTGGAATCCTTCCTGGAATCCTTCCTTCCTGGAATCCTTCCTTCCTTCCGTCCTGGAATCTTTCCTTCCTTCCTTCCTGGAATCCTTCCTTCCTGGAATCCTTCCTTCCTGGAATCCTTCCTTCCTGGAATCCTTCCTTCCTTCCTTCCTGGAATCCTGCCTTCCTGGAATCCTGCCTTCCTGGAATCCTTCCTTCCTTCCTGGAATCCTTCCTTCCTGCCTTCCTGGAATCCTTCCTTCCTGGAATCCTTCCTTCCTGGAATCCTTCCTTCCTTCCTTCCTGGAATCCTTCCTTCCTGGAATCCTTCCTTACTGGAATCCTTCCTTCCTGGAATCCTTCCTGGAATACTTCCTTCATGGAATCCTTCCTTCCTTCCTTCCTAGAATCCTTCCTTCCTTCCTTCCTGGAATCCTTCCTTCCTTCCTTCATGGAATCCTTCCTTCCTGGAATCCTTCCTTCCTTCCTTCCTAGAATCCTTCCTTCCTTCCTTCCTGGAATCCTTCCTTCCTTCCTTCATGGAATCCTTCCTTCCTGGAATCCTTCCTTCCTGGAATCCTTCCTTCCTGGAATCCTTCCTGTAATCCTTCCTTCCTGGAATCCTTCATTCCTTCCTTCCTATAATCCTTCCTTCCTTCCTTCCTGGAATCCTTCCTTCCTTCCTTCATGGAATCCTTCCTTCCTTCCTTCATGGAATCCTTCCTTCCTGGAATCCTTCCTTCCTGGAATCCTTCCTTCCTTCCTTCCTGGAATCCTGCATTCCTGGAATCCTTCCTTCCTGGAATCCTGCCTTCCTGGAATCCTGCCTTCCTGGAAGCCTTCCTGGAATCCTTCCTTCCTTCCTGGAATCTTTCGTTCCTTCCTGGAATCCTTCCTTCCTGGAATCCTTCCTGGAATCCTTCCTTCCTGGAATCCTTCCTTCCTGGAATCCTTCCTTCCTTCCTTCCTGGAATCCTTCCTTCCTGGAATCCTTCCTTCCTGGAATCCTTCCTTCCTGGAATCCTTCCTGGAATACTTCCTTCCTGGAATCCTTCCTTCCTTCCTTCCTAGAATCCTTCCTTCCTTCCTTCCTGGAATCCTTCCTTCCTTCCTTCATGGAATCCTTCCTTCCTGGAATCCTTCCTGGAATACTTCCTTCCTTCCTTCCTGGAATCCTTCCTTCCTGGAATCCTTCCTTCCTTCCTTCCTGGAATCCTTCCTTCCTGGAATCCTTCCTGGAATCCTTCCTTCCTGGAATCCTTCCTTCCTGGAATCCTTCCTTCCTTCCTGGAATCCTTCCTTCCTTCCTTCCTGGAATCCTTCCTTCCTTCCTTCCTGGAATCCTTCCTTCCTGGAATCCTTCCTTCCTGGAATCCTTCCTGGAATCCTTCCTTCCTGCAATCCTTCCTTCCTTCCTTCCTAGAATCCTTCCTTCCTTCCTTCCTGGAATCTTTCCTTCCTTCCTTCATGGAATCCTTCCTTCCTGGAATCCTTCCTGGAATCCTTCCTTCCTGGAATCCTTCCTTCCTTCCTTCCTAGAATCCTTCCTTCCTTCCTTCCTGGAATCCTTCCTTCCTTCCTTCATGGAATCCTTCCTTCGTGGAATCCTTCCTTCCTGGAATCCTTCCTTCCTTCCTTCCTGGAATCCTGCCTTCCTGGAATCCTTCCTTCCTAGAATCCTGCCTTCCTGGAATCCTTCCTTCCTGGAATCCTTCCTTCCTGGAATCCTTCCTTCCTTCCTTCCTGGAATCCTTCCTGGAATCCTTCCTTCCTGGAATCCTTCCTTCCTTCCGTCCTGGAATCTTTCCTTCCTTCCTTCCTGGAATCCTTCCTTCCTGGAATCCTTCCTTCCTGGAATCCTTCCTTCCTGGAATCCTTCCTTCCTTCCTTCCTGGAATCCTGCCTTCCTGGAATCCTGCCTTCCTGGAATCCTTCCTTCCTTCCTGGAATCCTTCCTTCCTGCCTTCCTGGAATCCTTCCTTCCTGGAATCCTTCCTTCCTGGAATCCTTCCTTCCTTCCTTCCTGGAATCCTTCCTTCCTGGAATCCTTCCTTACTGGAATCCTTCCTTCCTGGAATCCTTCCTGGAATACTTCCTTCCTGGAATCCTTCCTTCCTTCCTTCCTAGAATCCTTCCTTCCTTCCTTCCTGGAATCCTTCCTTCCTTCCTTCATGGAATCCTTCCTTCCTGGAATCCTTCCTTCCTTCCTTCCTAGAATCCTTCCTTCCTTCCTTCCTGGAATCCTTCCTTCCTTCCTTCATGGAATCCTTCCTTCCTGGAATCCTTCCTTCCTGGAATCCTTCCTTCCTGGAATCCTTCCTGTAATCCTTCCTTCCTGGAATCCTTCCTTCCTTCCTTCCTGGAATCCTGCATTCCTGGAATCCTTCCTTCCTGGAATCCTGCCTTCCTGGAATCCTGCCTTCCTGGAAGCCTTCCTGGAATCCTTCCTTCCTTCCTGGAATCTTTCGTTCCTTCCTGGAATCCTTCCTTCCTGGAATCCTTCCTGGAATCCTTCCTTCCTGGAATCCCTCCTGGAATCCTTCCTGGAATCCTTCCTTCCTGGAATCCTTCCATCCTGGAATCCTTCCTTCCTTCCTTCCTGGAATCCTTCCTTCCTGGAATCCTTCCTTCCTTCCTTCCTGGAATCCTTCCTTCCTGGAATCCTTCCTTCCTGGAATCCTTCCTGGAATCCTTCCTTCTTGGAATCCTTCCTTCCTGGAATCCTTCCTTCCTGGAATCCTTCCTTCATTCCTTCCTGGAATCCTTCCTTCCTGGAATCCTCCCTTCCTGGAATCCTTCCTTCCTGGAATCCTTCCTTCCTGGAATCCTTCCTTCCTGGAACCCTTCCTTCCTGGAATCCTTCCTTCCTGGAATCCTTCCTTCCTTCCTTCCTGGAATCCTTCCTTCCTGGAATCCTTCCTGGAATCCTTCCTTCCTGGAATCCTTCCTGGAATCCTTCCTTCCTTCCTTCCTGGAATCCTTCCTTCCTGGAATCCTTCCTTCCTGGAATCCTTCCTTCCTTCCTTCCTGGAATCCTTCCTTCCTGGAATCCTTCCTTCCTTCCTTCCTGGAATCTTTCCTTCCTGGAATCCTTCCTTCCTGGAATCCTTCCTTCCGTCCTTCCTGGAATCCTTCCTTCCTGGAATCCTTGATTCCTTCCTTCCTGGAATCTTTCCTTCCTGGAATCCTTCCTTCCTGGAATCCTTCCTTCCTTCCTTCCTGGAATCCTTCCTTCCTGGAATCCTTCCTTCCTTCCGTCCTGGAATCTTTCCTTCCTGGAATCCTTCCTTCCTGGAATCCTTCCTTCCTGGAATCCTTCCTTCCTTCCTTCCTGGAATCTTTCCTTCCTTCCTTCCTGGAATTCTTCCTTCCTGGAATCCTTCCTTCCTTCCTTCATGGAATCCTTCCTTCCTTCCTTCCTGGAATCCTTCCTTCCTTCCTTCCTAGAATCCTTCCTTCCTGGAATCCTTCCTTCCTTCCTTCCTGGAATCTTTCCTTCCTTCCTTCCTGGAATCCTTCCTTCCTGGAATCCTTCCTTCCTTCCTTCCTGGAATCTTTCCTTCCTTCCTTCCTGGAATCCTTCCTTCCTGGAATCCTTCCTTCCTTCCTTCCTGGAATCCTTCCTTCCTGGAATCCTTCCTTCCTGGAATCCTTCCTTCCTGGAATACTTCCTTCCTGGAATCCTTCCTTCCTTCCTTCCTGGAATCCTTCCTACCTGGAATCCTTCCTTCCTTCCTTCCTGGAATCCTTCCTTCCTGGAATAATTCCTTCCTGGATTACTTCCTTCCTTCCTTCCTGGAATCTTTCCTTCCTTCCTTCCTGGAATCCTTCCTTCCTGGAATCCTTCCTTCCTTCCTTCCTGGAATCCTTCCTTCCTTCCTTCCTGGAATACTTCCTTCCTGGAATCCTTCCTTCATGAAATCCTTCCTTCCTGGAATCCTTCCTTCCTGGAATCCTGCCTTCCTGGAATCCTTCCTTCCTGGAATCCTTCCTTCCTGGAATCCTTCCTTCCTTCCTTCCTGGAATCTTTCCTTCCTTCCTTCCTGGAATCCTTCCTTCCTGGAATCCTTCCTTCCTGGAATCCTTCCTTCCTGGAATCCTTCCTGGAATCCTTCCTTCCTGGAATCCTTCCTTCCTGGATCCTTCCTTCCTGGAATCCTTCCTTCCTGGAATCCTTCCTGGAATCCTTCCTTCCTGGAATCCTTCCTTCCTGGAATCCTTCCTTCCTGGAATCCTTCCTTCCTTCCTTCCTGGAATCTTTCCTTCCTTCCTTCCTGGAATCCTTCCTTCCTGGAATCCTTCCTTCCTGGAATCCTTCCTTCCTGGAATCCATCCTTCCTGGAATGCTTCCTGGAATCCTGCCTTCCTGGAATCCTTCCTTCCTGGAATCCTTCCTTCCTGGAATCCATCCTGGAATCCTTCCTTCCTGGAATCCTTCCTTCCTTCCTGGAATCCTTCCTTCCTTCCTTCCTGGAATCCTTCCTTCCTGGAATCCTTCCTTCCTGGAATCCTTCCTTCCTGGAATCCTTCCTGGAATCCTTCCTGGAATCCTTCCTTCCTGGAATCCTTCCTTCCTGGAATCCTTCCTTCCTGGAATCCTTCCTTCCTTCCTTCCTAGAATCCTTCCTTCCTTCCTTCCTGGAATCCTTCCTTCCTTCCTTCCTGGAATCCTTCCTTCCTTCCTTCATGGAATCCTTCCTTCCTGGAATCCTTCCTTCCTGGAATCCTTCCTTCCTTCCTTCCTGGAATCCTGCCTTCCTGGAATCCTTCCTTCCTGGAATCCTGCCTTCCTGGAATCCTTCCTTCCTGGAATCCTTCCTTCCTGGAATCCTTCCTTCCTGGAATCTTTCCTTCCTTCCTTCCTGGAATCCTTCCTTCCTGGAATCCTTCCTTCCTTCATTCCTGGAATCCTTCCTTCCTGGAATCCTTCCTTCCTGGAATCCTTCCTTCCTTCATTTCTGGAATCCTTCCTTCCTGGAATCCTTCCTTCCTGGAATCCTTCCTGGAATCCTTCCTGGAATCCTTCCTTCCTGGAATCCTTCCTTCCTTCCTTCCTGGAATCCTTCCTTCCTGGAATCCTTCCTTCCTTCCTTCCTAGAATCCTTCCTTCCTTCCTTCCTGGAATCCTTCCTTCCTTCCTTCCTGGAATCCTTCCTTCCTTCCTTCATGGAATCCTTCCTTCCTGGAATCCTTCCTTCCTGGAATCCTTCCTTCCTTCCTTCCTGGAATCCTGCCTTCCTGGAATCCTTCCTTCCTGGAATCCTGCCTTCCTGGAATCCTTCCGTCCTGGAATCCTGCCTTCCTGGAATCCTTCCTTCCTGGAATCCTTCCTTCCTGGAATCCTTCCTTCCTGGAATCTTTCCTTCCTTCCTTCCTGGAATCCTTCCTTCCTGGAATCCTTCCTTCCTTCATTTCTGGAATCCTTCCTTCCTGGAATCCTTCCTTCCTTCCTTCCTGGAATCCTTCCTGGAATCCTTCCTGGAATCCTTCCTGGAATCCTTCCTTCCTGGAATCCTTCCTTCCTTCCTTCCTGGAATCTTTCCTTCCTTCCTTCCTGGAATCCTTCCTTCCTGGAATCCTTCCTTCCTGGAATCCTTCCTTCCTTCCTTCCTGGAATCCTTCCTTCCTTCCTTCCTGGAATCCTGCCTTCCTGGAATCCTGCCTTCCAGGAATCCTTCCTTCCTTCCTGGAATCCTTCCTTCCTGGAATCCTTCCTTCCTTCCTTCCTGGAATCCTTCCTTCCTGGAATCCTTCCTTCCTGGAATCCTTCCTTCCTGGAATACTTCCTTCCTGGAATCCTTCCTTCCTGGAATCCTTCCTGGAATCCTTCCTGGAATCCTTCCTTCCTGGAATCCTTCCTTCCTTCCTTCCTAGAATCCTTCCTTCCTTCCTTCCTGGAATCCTTCCTTCCTTCCTTCACGGAATCCTTCCTTCCTTCCTTCATGGAATCCTTCCTTCCTGGAATCCTTCCTTCCTGGAATCCTTCCTTCCTTCCTTCCTGGAATCCTGCCTTCCTGGAATCCTTCCTTCCTGGAATCCTGCCTTCCTGGATTCCTGCCTTCCTGGAAGCCTTCCTGGAATCCTTCCTTCCTTCCTGGAATCTTTCGTTCCTTCCTGGAATCCTTCCTTCCTGGAATCCTTCCTGGAATCCTTCCTGGAATCCTTCCTGGAATCCTTCCTGGAATCCTTCCTGGAATCCTTCCTTCCTGGAATCCTTCCTTCCTGGAATCCTTCCTTCCTGGAATCCTTCCTTCCTTCCTTCCTGGAGTCCTTCCTGGAATCCTTCCATCCTGGAATCCTTCCTTCCTTCCTTCCTGGAATCCTTCCTTCCTTCCTTCCTGGAATCCTTCCTTCCTTCCTTCCTGGAATCCTTCCTTCCTGGAATCCTTCCTTCCTGGAATCCTTCCTTCCTGGAATCCTTCCTGGAATCCTTCCTTCCTGGAATCCTTCCTTCCTGGAATCCTTCCTTCCTGGAATCCTTCCTTCCTTCCTTCCTGGAATCCTTCCTTCCTGGAATCCTTCCTTCCTGGAATCCTTCCTTCCTGGAATGCTTCCTTCCTGGAACCCTTCCTTCCTGGAATCCTTCCTTCCTGGAATCCTTCCTTCCTTCCTTCCTGGAATCCTTCCTTCCTTCCTTCCTGGAATCCTTCCTTCCTGGAACCCTTCCTGGAATCCTTCCTTCCTGGAATCCTTCCTTCCTTCCTTCCTGGAATCCTTCCTTCCTTCCTTCCTGGAATCCTTCCTTCCTGGAACCCTTCCTGGAATCCTGCCTTCCTGGAATCCTTCCTTCCTTCCTGGAATCCTTCCTTCCTGCCTTCCTGGAATCCTTCCTTCCTGGAATCCTTCCTTCCTGGAATCCTTCCTTCCTTCCTTCCTGGAATCCTTCCTTCCTGGAATCCTTCCTTCCTGGAATCCTTCCTTCCTGGAATCCTTCCTGGAATACTTCCTTCCTGGAATCCTTCCTTCCTTCCTTCCTAGAATCCTTCCTTCCTTCCTTCCTGGAATCCTTCCTTCCTTCCTTCATGGAATCCTTCCTTCCTGGAATCCTTCCTGGAATACTTCCTTCCTTCCTTCCTGGAATCCTTCCTTCCTAGAATCCTTCCTTCCTGGAATCCTTCCTTCCTTCCTTCCTGGAATCCTTCCTTCCTGGAATCCTTCCTGGAATCCTTCCTTCCTGGAATCCTTCCTTCCTGGAATCCTTCCTTCCTTCCTGGAATCCTTCCTTCCTTCCTTCCTGGAATCCTTCCTTCCTTCCTTCCTGGAATCCTTCCTTCCTGGAATCCTTCCTTCCTGGAATCCTTCCTTCCTGGAATCCTTCCTTCCTGGAATCCTTCCTGGAATCCTTCCTTCCTGGAATCCTTCCTTCCTTCCTTCCTAGAATCCTTCCTTCCTTCCTTCCTAGAATCCTTCCTTCCTTCCTTCCTGGAATCTTTCCTTCCTTCCTTCATGGAATCCTTCCTTCCTGGAATCCTTCCTGGAATCCTTCCTTCCTGGAATCCTTCCTTCCTTCCTTCCTAGAATCCTTCCTTCCTTCCTTCCTGGAATCCTTCCTTCCTTCCTTCATGGAATCCTTCCTTCGTGGAATCCTTCCTTCCTGGAATCCTTCCTTCCTTCCTTCCTGGAATCCTGCCTTCCTGGAATCCTTCCTTCCTAGAATCCTGCCTTCCTGGAATCCTTCCTTCCTGGAATCCTTCCTTCCTGGAATCCTTCCTTCCTTCCTTCCTGGAATCCTTCCTGGAATCCTTCCTTCCTGGAATCCTTCCTTCCTTCCGTCCTGGAATCTTTCCTTCCTTCCTTCCTGGAATCCTTCCTTCCTGGAATCCTTCCTTCCTGGAATCCTTCCTTCCTTCCTTCCTGGAATCCTGCCTTCCTGGAATCCTGCCTTCCTGGAATCCTTCCTTCCTTCCTGGAATCCTTCCTTCCTGCCTTCCTGGAATCCTTCCTTCCTGGAATCCTTCCTTCCTGGAATCCTTCCTTCCTTCCTTCCTGGAATCCTTCCTTCCTGGAATCCTTCCTTCCTGGAATCCTTCCTTCCTGGAATCCTTCCTGGAATACTTCCTTCCTGGAATCCTTCCTTCCTTCCTTCCTAGAATCCTTCCTTCCTTCCTTCCTGGAATCCTTCCTTCCTTCCTTCATGGAATCCTTCCTTCCTGGAATCCTTCCTTCCTTCCTTCCTAGAATCCTTCCTTCCTTCCTTCCTGGAATCCTTCCTTCCTTCCTTCATGGAATCCTTCCTTCCTGGAATCCTTCCTTCCTGGAATCCTTCCTTCCTGGAATCCTTCCTGTAATCCTTCCTTCCTGGAATCCTTCATTCCTTCCTTCCTATAATCCTTCCTTGCTTCCTTCCTGGAATCCTTCCTTCCTTCCTTCATGGAATCCTTCCTTCCTTCCTTCATGGAATCCTTCCTTCCTGGAATCCTTCCTTCCTGGAATCCTTCCTTCCTTCCTTCCTGGAATCCTGCATTCCTGGAATCCTTCCTTCCTGGAATCCTGCCTTCCTGGAATCCTGCCTTCCTGGAAGCCTTCCTGGAATCCTTCCTTCCTTCCTGGAATCTTTCGTTCCTTCCTGGAATCCTTCCTTCCTGGAATCCTTCCTGGAATCCTTCCTTCCTGGAATCCCTCCTGGAATCCTTCCTGGAATCCTTCCTTCCTGGAATCCTTCCATCCTGGATTCCTTCCTTCCTTCCTTCCTGGAATCCTTCCTTCCTGGAATCCTTCCTTCCTTCCTTCCTGGAATCCTTCCTTCCTGGAATCCTTCCTTCCTGGAATCCTTCCTGGAATCCTTCCTTCCTGGAATCCTTCCTTCCTGGAATCCTTCCTTCATTCCTTCCTGGAATCCTTCCTTCCTGGAATCCTTCCTTCCTGGAATCCTTCCTTCCTGGAATCCTTCCTTCCTGGAATCCTTCCTTCCTGGAACCCTTCCTTCCTGGAATCCTTCCTTCCTGGAATCCTTCCTTCCTTCCTTCCTGGAATCCTTCCTTCCTGGAATCCTTCCTGGAATCCTTCCTTCCTGGAATCCTTCCTGGAATCCTTCCTTCCTTCCTTCCTGGAATCCTTCCTTCCTTCCTTCATGGAATCCTTCCTTCCTTCCTTCATGGAATCCTTCCTTCCTGGAATCCTTCCTTCCTGGAATCCTTCCTTCCTTCCTTCCTGGAATCCTGCATTCCTGGAATCCTTCCTTCCTGGAATCCTGCCTTCCTGGAAACCTGCCTTCCTGGAAGCCTTCCTGGAATCCTTCCTTCCTTCCTGGAATCTTTCGTTCCTTCCTGGAATCCTTCCTTCCTGGAATCCTTCCTGGAATCCTTCCTTCCTGGAATCCCTCCTGGAATCCTTCCTGGAATCCTTCCTTCCTGGAATCCTTCCATCCTGGAATCCTTCCTTCCTTCCTTCCTGGAATCCTTCCTTCCTGGAATCCTTCCTTCCTTCCTTCCTGGAATCCTTCCTTCCTGGAATCCTTCCTTCCTGGAATCCTTCCTGGAATCCTTCCTTCCTGGAATCCTTCCTTCCTGGAATCCTTCCTTCATTCCTTCCTGGAATACTTCCTTCCTGGAATCCTTCCTTCCTGGAATCCTTCCTTCCTGGAATCCTTCCTTCCTGGAACCCTTCCTTCCTGGAATCCTTCCTTCCTGGAATCCTTCCTTCCTTCCTTCCTGGAATCCTTCCTTCCTGGAATCCTTCCTGGAATCCTTCCTTCCTGGAATCCTTCCTGGAATCCTTCCTTCCTTCCTTCCTGGAATCCTTCCTTCCTGGAATCCTTCCTTCCTGGAATCCTTCCTTCCTGGAATCCTTCCTTCCTTCCTTCCTGGAATCCTTCCTTCCTGGAATCCTTCCTTCCTTCCTTCCTGGAATCTTTCCTTCCTGGAATCCTTCCTTCCTGGAATCCTTCCTTCCGTCCTTCCTGGAATCCTTCCTTCCTGGAACCCTTGATTCCTTCCTTCCTGGAATCTTTCCTTCCTGGAATCCTTCCTTCCTGGAATCCTTCCTTCCTTCCTTCCTGGAATCCTTCCTTCCTGGAATCCTTCCTTCCTTCCGTCCTGGAATCTTTCCTTCCTGGAATCCTTCCTTCCTGGAATCCTTCCTTCCTGGAATCCTTCCTTCCTTCCTTCCTGGAATCTTTCCTTCCTTCCTTCCTGGAATCCTTCCTTCCTGGAATCCTTCCTTCCTTCCTTCATGGAATCCTTCCTTCCTTCCTTCCTGGAATCCTGCCTTCCTGGAATCCTTCCTTCCTTCCTTCCTGGAATCCTTCCTTCCTTCCTTCCTGGAATCTTTCCTTCCTTCCTTCCTGGAATCCTTCCTTCCTGGAATCCTTCCTTCCTTCCTTCCTGGAATCTTTCCTTCCTTCCTTCCGGGAATCCTTCCTTCCTGGAATCCTTCCTTCCTTCCTTCCTGGAATCCTTCCTTCCTGGAATCCTTCCTTCCTGGAATCCTTCCTTCCTGGAATACTTCCTTCCTGGAATCCTTCCTTCCTTCCTTCCTGGAATCCTTCCTACCTGGAATCCTTCCTTCCTTCCTTCCTGGAATCCTTCCTTCCTGGAATAGTTCCTTCCTGGATTACTTCCTTCCTTCCTTCCTGGAATCTTTCCTTCCTTCCTTCCTGGAATCCTTCCTTCCTGGAATCCTTCCTTCCTTCCTTCCTGGAATCCTTCCTTCCTTCCTTCCTGGAATACTTCCTTCCTGGAATCCTTCCTTCATGAAATCCTTCCTTCCTGGAATCCTTCCTTCCTGGAATCCTGCCTTCCTGGAATCCTTCCTTCCTGGAATCCTTCCTTCCTGGAATCCTTCCTTCCTTCCTTCCTGGAATCTTTCCTTCCTTCCTTCCTGGAATCCTTCCTTCCTGGAATCCTTCCTTCCTGGAATCCTTCCTTCCTGGAATCCTTCCTGGAATCCTTCCTTCCTGGAATCCTTCCTTCCTGGATCCTTCCTTCCTGGAATCCTTCCTTCCTGGAATCCTTCCTGGAATCCTTCCTTCCTGGAATCCTTCCTTCCTGGAATCCTTCCTTCCTGGAATCCTTCCTTCCTGGAATCCTTCCTTCCTTCCTTCCTGGAATCTTTCCTTCCTTCCTTCCTGGAATCCTTCCTTCCTGGAATCCTTCCTTCCTGGAATCCTTCCTTCCTGGAATCCTTCCTTCCTGGAATCCTTCCTGGAATCCTGCCTTCCTGGAATCCTTCCTTCCTGGAATCCTTCCTTCCTGGAATCCATCCTGGAATCCTTCCTTCCTGGAATCCTTCCTTCCTTCCTGGAATCCTTCCTTCCTTCCTTCCTGGAATCCTTCCTTCCTTCCTTCCTGGAATCCTTCCTTCCTGGAATCCTTCCTTCCTGGAATCCTTCCTTCCTGGAATCCTTCCTTCCTTCCTTCCTGGAATCCTTCCTTCCTGGAATCCTTCCTTCCTTCCTTCCTGGAATCCTTCCTTCCTGGAATCCTTCCTTCCTTCCTTCCTAGAATCCTTCCTTCCTTCCTTCCTGGAATCGTTCCTTCCTTCCTTCCTGGAATCCTTCCTTCCTTCCTTCATGGAATCCTTCCTTCCTGGAATCCTTCCTTCCTGGAATCCTTCCTTCCTTCCTTCCTGGAATCCTGCCTTCCTGGAATCCTTCCTTCCTGGTATCCTGCCTTCCTGGAATCCTTCCTTCCTGGAATCCTTCCTTCCTTCCTTCCTGGAATCCTGCCTTCCTGGAATCCTTCCTTCCTGGAATCCTGCCTTCCTGGAATCCTTCCTTCCTGGAATCCTTCCTTCCTGGAATCCTTCCTTCCTGGAATCTTTCCTTCCTTCCTTCCTGGAATCCTTCCTTCCTGGAATCCTTCCTTCCTTCCTTCCTGGAATCCTTCCTTCCTGGAATCCTTCCTTCCTGGAATCCTTCCTTCCTGGAATACTTCCTTCCTGGAATCCTTCCTTCCTTCCTTCCTGGAATCCTTCCTACCTGGAATCCTTCCTTCCTTCCTTCCTGGAATCCTTCCTTCCTGGAATAGTTCCTTCCTGGATTACTTCCTTCCTTCCTTCCTGGAATCTTTCCTTCCTTCCTTCCTGGAATCCTTCCTTCCTGGAATCCTTCCTTCCTTCCTTCCTGGAATCCTTCCTTCCTTCCTTCCAGGAATACTTCCTTCCTGGAATCCTTCCTTCATGAAATCCTTCCTTCCTGGAATCCTTCCTTCCTGGAATCCTGCCTTCCTGGAATCCTTCCTTCCTGGAATCCTTCCTTCCTGGAATCCTTCCTTCCTTCCTTCCTGGAATCTTTCCTTCCTTCCTTCCTGGAATCCTTCCTTCCTGGAATCCTTCCTTCCTGGAATCCTTCCTTCCTGGAATCCTTCCTGGAATCCTTCCTTCCTGGAATCCTTCCTTCCTGGATCCTTCCTTCCTGGAATCCTTCCTTCCTGGAATCCTTCCTGGAATCCTTCCTTCCTGGAATCCTTCCTTCCTGGAATCCTTCCTTCCTGGAATCCTTCCTTCCTGGAATCCTTCCTTCCTTCCTTCCTGGAATCTTTCCTTCCTTCCTTCCTGGAATCCTTCCTTCCTGGAATCCTTCCTTCCTGGAATCCTTCCTTCCTGGAATCCTTCCTGGAATCCTGCCTTCCTGGAATCCTTCCTTCCTGGAATCCTTCCTTCCTGGAATCCATCCTGGAATCCTTCCTTCCTGGAATCCTTCCTTCCTTCCTGGAATCCTTCCTTCCTTCCTTCCTGGAATCCTTCCTTCCTTCCTTCCTGGAATCCTTCCTTCCTGGAATCCTTCCTTCCTGGAATCCTTCCTTCCTGGAATCCTTCCTTCCTTCCTTCCTGGAATCCTTCCTTCCTGGAATCCTTCCTTCCTTCCTTCCTGGAATCCTTCCTTCCTGGAATCCTTCCTTCCTTCCTTCCTAGAATCCTTCCTTCCTTCCTTCCTGGAATCGTTCCTTCCTTCCTTCCTGGAATCCTTCCTTCCTTCCTTCATGGAATCCTTCCTTCCTGGAATCCTTCCTTCCTGGAATCCTTCCTTCCTTCCTTCCTGGAATCCTGCCTTCCTGGAATCCTTCCTTCCTGGTATCCTGCCTTCCTGGAATCCTTCCTTCCTGGAATCCTTCCTTCCTTCCTTCCTGGAATCCTGCCTTCCTGGAATCCTTCCTTCCTGGAATCCTGCCTTCCTGGAATCCTTCCTTCCTGGAATCCTTCCTTCCTGGAATCCTTCCTTCCTGGAATCTTTCCTTCCTTCCTTCCTGGAATCCTTCCTTCCTGGAATCCTTCCTTCCTTCATTTCTGGAATCCTTCCTTCCTGGAATCCTTCCTTCCTTCCTTCCTGGAATCCTTCCTGGAATCCTTCCTGGAATCCTTCCTGGAATCCTTCCTTCCTGGAATCCTTCCTTCCTTCCTTCCTGGAATCTTTCCTTCCTTCCTTCCTGGAATCCTTCCTTCCTGGAATCCTTCCTTCCTGGAATCCTTCCTTCCTTCCTTCCTGGAATCCTTCCTTCCTTCCTTCCTGGAATCCTGCCTTCCTGGAATCCTGCCTTCCAGGAATCCTTCCTTCCTTCCTGGAATCCTTCCTTCCTGGAATCCTTCCTTCCTTCCTTCCTGGAATCCTTCATTCCTGGAATCCTTCCTTCCTGGAATCCTTCCTTCCTGGAATACTTCCTTCCTGGAATCCTTCCTTCCTGGAATCCTTCCTGGAATCCTTCCTGGAATCCTTCCTTCCTGGAATCCTTCCTTCCTTCCTTCCTAGAATCCTTCCTTCCTTCCTTCCTGGAATCCTTCCTTCCTTCCTTCATGGAATCCTTCCTTCCTGGAATCCTTCCTGGAATCCTTCCTTCCTGGAATCCTTCCTTCCTTCCTTCCTGGAATCCTTCCTTCCTTCCTTCCTGGAATCCTTCCTTCCTTCCTTCATGGAATCCTTCCTTCCTTCCTTCATGGAATCCTTCCTTCCTGGAATCCTTCCTTCCTGGAATCCTTCCTACCTTCCTTCCTGGAATCCTGCATTCCTGGAATCCTTCCTTCCTGGAATCCTGCCTTCCTGGATTCCTGCCTTCCTGGAAGCCTTCCTGGAATCCTTCCTTCCTTCCTGGAATCTTTCGTTCCTTCCTGGAATCCTTCCTTCCTGGAATCCTTCCTGGAATCCTTCCTGGAATCCTTCCTGGAATCCTTCCTGGAATCCTTCCTGGAATCCTTCCTTCCTGGAATCCTTCCTTCCTGGAATCCTTCCTTCCTGGAATCCTTCCTTCCTTCCTTCCTGGAGTCCTTCCTGGAATCCTTCCATCCTGGAATCCTTCCTTCCTTCCTTCCTGGAATCCTTCCTTCCTTCCTTCCTGGAATCCTTCCTTCCTGGAATCCTTCCTTCCTGGAATCCTTCCTTCCTGGAATCCTTCCTGGAATCCTTCCTTCCTGGAATCCTTCCTTCCTGGAATCCTTCCTTCCTGGAATCCTTCCTTCCTTCCTTCCTGGAATCCTTCCTTCCTGGAATCCTTCCTTCCTGGAATCCTTCCTTCCTGGAATGCTTCCTTCCTGGAACCCTTCCTTCCTGGAATCCTTCCTTCCTGGAATCCTTCCTTCCTTCCTTCCTGGAATCCTTCCTTCCTTCCTTCCTGGAATCCTTCCTTCCTGGAACCCTTCCTGGAATCCTTCCTTCCTGGAATCCTTCCTGGAATCCTTCCTTCCTTCCTTCCTGGAATCCTTCCTTCCTGGAATCCTTCCTTCCTGGAATCCTTCCTTCCTGGAATCCATCCTTCCTTCCTTCCTGGAATCCTTCCTTCCTGGAATCCTTCCTGCCTGGAATCCTTCCTTCCTGGAACCCTTCCTTCCTGGAATCCTTCCTTCCTGGAATCCTTCCTTCCTTCCTTCCTGGAATCCTTCCTTCCTTGTTCCTGGAATCCTTCCTTCCTGGAATCCTTCCTGGAATCCTTCCTTCCTTCCTTCCTGGAATCCTTCCTTCCTGGAATACTTCCTTCCTGGAATACTTCCTTCCTTCCTTCCTGGAATCCTTCCTTACTGGAATCCTTCCTTCCTGGAATCCTTCCTTCCTGGAATCCTTCCTTCCTTCCTTCCTGGAATCCTTCCTGGAATCCTTCCTTCCTGGAATCCTTCCTTCCTGGAATCCTTCCTTCCTTCCTTCCTGGAATCCTTCCTTCCTGGAATCCTTCCTTCCTTCCTTCCTGGAATCCTTCCTTCCTGGAATCCTTCCTTCCTGGAATCCTTCCTTCCTGGAATCCTTCCTTCCTTCCTTCCTGGAATCCTTCCTTCCTGGAATCCTTCCTTCCTGGAATCCTTCCTTCCTTCCTTCCTGGAATCCTTCCTTCCTGGAATCCTTCCTTCCTGGAATCCTTCCTTCCTTCCTTCCTGGAATCTTTCCTTCCTTCCTTCCTGGAATCCTTCCTTCCGGGAATCCTTCCTTCCTGGAATCCTTCCTTCCTGGAATCCTTCCTTCCTGGAATCCTTCCTTCCTGGAATACTTCCTTCCTGGAATCCTTCCTGGAATCCTTCCTTCCTGGAATCCTTCCTTCCTGGAATCCTTCCTTCCTTCCTGGAGTCCTTCCTTCCTGGAATCCTTCCTTCCTGGAATCCTTCCTGGAATCCTTCCTTCCTGGAATCCTTCCTTCCTGGAATCCTTCCTTCCTTCCTGGAATCCTTCCTTCCTTCCTTCCTGGAATCCTTCCTTCCTGGAATCCTTCCTTCCGGGAATCCTTCCTTCCTGGAATCCTTCCTGGAATCCTTCCTTCCTGGAATCCTTCCTTCCTTCCTTCCTAGAATCCTTCCTTCCTTCCTTCCTGGAATCTTTCCTTCCTTCCTTCATGGAATCCTTCCTTCCTGGAATCCTTCCTGGAATCCTTCCTTCCTGGAATCCTTCCTTCCTTCCTTCCTAGAATCCTTCCTTCCTTCCTTCCTGGAATCCTTCCTTCCTTCCTTCCTGGAATCCTTCCTTCCTTCCTTCATGGAATCCTTCCTTCGTGGAATCCTTCCTTCCTGGAATCCTGCCTTCCTGGAATCCTTCCTTCCTAGAATCCTGCCTTCCTGGAATCCTTCCTTCCTGGAATCCTTCCTTCCTGGAATCCTTCCTTCCTTCCTTCCTGGAATCCTTCCTTCCTGGAATCCTTCCTTCCTTCCTTCCTGGAATCCTTCCTTCCTGGAATCCTTCCTTCCTGGAATCCTTCCTTCCTGGAATCCTTCCTTCCTTCCTTCCTGGAATCCTTCCTTCCTGGAATCCTTCCTTCCTGGAATCCTTCCTTCCTTCCTTCCTGGAATCCTTCCTTCCTGGAATCCTTCCTTCCTGGAATCCTTCCTTCCTTCCTTCCTGGAATCTTTCCTTCCTTCCTTCCTGGAATCCTTCCTTCCGGGAATCCTTCCTTCCTGGAATCCTTCCTTCCTGGAATCCTTCCTGGAATCCTTCCTTCCTGGAATCCTTCCTTCCTGGAATCCTTCCTGGAATCCTTCCTTCCTGGAATCCTTCCTTCCTGGAATCCTTCCTTCCTTCCTGGAGTCCTTCCTTCCTGGAATCCTTCCTTCCTGGAATCCTTCCTGGAATCCTTCCTTCCTGGAATACTTCCTTCCTTCCTGGAATCCTTCCTTCCTTCCTGGAATCCTTCCTTCCTTCCTTCCTGGAATCCTTCCTTCCTTCCTTCCTGGAATCCTTCCTTCCTGGAATCCTTCCTTCCTGGAATCCTTCCTTCCTGGAATCCTTCCTGGAATCCTTCCTTCCTGGAATCCTTCCTTCCTTCCTTCCTAGAATCCTTCCTTCCTTCCTTCCTGGAATCTTTCCTTCCTTCCTTCATGGAATCCTTCCTTCCTGGAATCCTTCCTGGAATCCTTCCTTCCTGGAATCCTTCCTTACTTCCTTCCTAGAATCCTTCCTTCCTTCCTTCCTGGAATCCTTCCTTCCTTCCTTCCTGGAATCCTTCCTTCCTTCCTTCATGGAATCCTTCCTTCGTGGAATCCTTCCTTCCTGGAATCCTTCCTTCCTTCCTTCCTGGAATCCTGCCTTCCTGGAATCCTTCCTTCCTAGAATCCTGCCTTCCTGGAATCCTTCCTTCCTGGAATCCTTCCTTCCTGGAATCCTTCCTTCCTTCCTTCCTGGAATCCTTCCTGGAATCCTTCCTTCCTGGAATCCTTCCTTCCTTCCGTCCTGGAATATTTCCTTCCTTCCTTCCTGGAATCCTGCCTTCCTGGAATCCTTCCTTCCTGGAATCCTTCCTTCCTTCCTTCCTGGAATCCTGCCTTCCTGGAATCCTGCCTTCCTGGAATCCTTCCTTCCTTCCTGGAAACCTTCCTTCCTTCCTTCCTGGAATCCTTCCTTCCTGGAATCCTTCCTTCCTGGAATCCTTCCTTCCTTCCTTCCTGGAATCCTTCCTTCCTGGAATCCTTCCTTCCTGGAATCCTTCCTGGAATACTTCCTTCCTGGAATCCTTCCTTCCTTCCTTCCTAGAATCCTTCCTTCCTTCCTTCCTGGAATCCTTCCTTCCTTCCTTCCTGGAATCCTTCCTTCCTGGAATCCTTCCTTCCTGGAATCCTTCCTGGAATACTTCCTTCCTGGAATCCTTCCTTCCTGGAATCCTTCCTTCCTGGAATCCTTCCTTCCTGGAATCCTTCCTGGAATCCTTCCTTCCTGGAATCCTTCCTTCCTTCCTTCCTAGAATCCTTCCTTCCTTCCTTCCTGGAATCTTTCCTTCCTTCCTTCATGGAATCCTTCCTTCCTGGAATCCTTCCTGGAATCCTTCCTTCCTGGAATCCTTCCTTACTTCCTTCCTAGAATCCTTCCTTCCTTCCTTCCTGGAATCCTTCCTTCCTTCCTTCCTGGAATCCTTCCTTCCTTCCTTCATGGAATCCTTCCTTCGTGGAATCCTTCCTTCCTGGAATCCTTCCTTCCTTCCTTCCTGGAATCCTGCCTTCCTGGAATCCTTCCTTCCTAGAATCCTGCCTTCCTGGAATCCTTCCTTCCTGGAATCCTTCCTTCCTGGAATCCTTCCTTCCTTCCTTCCTGGAATCCTTCCTGGAATCCTTCCTTCCTGGAATCCTTCCTTCCTTCCGTCCTGGAATATTTCCTTCCTTCCTTCCTGGAATCCTGCCTTCCTGGAATCCTTCCTTCCTGGAATCCTTCCTTCCTTCCTTCCTGGAATCCTGCCTTCCTGGAATCCTGCCTTCCTGGAATCCTTCCTTCCTTCCTGGAAACCTTCCTTCCTTCCTTCCTGGAATCCTTCCTTCCTGGAATCCTTCCTTCCTGGAATCCTTCCTTCCTTCCTGGAAACCTTCCTTCCTTCCTTCCTGGAATCCTTCCTTCCTGGAATCCTTCCTTCCTGGAATCCTTCCTTCCTTCCTTCATGGAATCCTTCCTTCCTGGAATCCTTCCTTCCTGGAATCCTTCCTTCCTTCCTTCCTGGAATCCTGCCTTCCTGGAATCCTTCCTTCCTGGTATCCTGCCTTCCTGGAATCCTTCCTTCCTGGAATCCTTCCTTCCTTCCTTCCTGGAATCCTGCCTTCCTGGAATCCTTCCTTCCTGGAATCCTGCCTTCCTGGAATCCTTCCTTCCTGGAATCCTTCCTTCCTGGAATCCTTCCTTCCTGGAATCTTTCCTTCCTTCCTTCCTGGAATCCTTCCTTCCTGGAATCCTTCCTTCCTTCATTTCTGGAATCCTTCCTTCCTGGAATCCTTCCTTCCTTCCTTCCTGGAATCCTTCCTGGAATCCTTCCTGGAATCCTTCCTGGAATCCTTCCTTCCTGGAATCCTTCCTTCCTTCCTTCCTGGAATCTTTCCTTCCTTCCTTCCTGGAATCCTTCCTTCCTGGAATCCTTCCTTCCTGGAATCCTTCCTTCCTTCCTTCCTGGAATCCTTCCTTCCTTCCTTCCTGGAATCCTGCCTTCCTGGAATCCTGCCTTCCAGGAATCCTTCCTTCCTTCCTGGAATCCTTCCTTCCTGGAATCCTTCCTTCCTTCCTTCCTGGAATCCTTCATTCCTGGAATCCTTCCTTCCTGGAATCCTTCCTTCCTGGAATACTTCCTTCCTGGAATCCTTCCTTCCTGGAATCCTTCCTGGAATCCTTCCTGGAATCCTTCCTTCCTGGAATCCTTCCTTCCTTCCTTCCTAGAATCCTTCCTTCCTTCCTTCCTGGAATCCTTCCTTCCTTCCTTCATGGAATCCTTCCTTCCTGGAATCCTTCCTGGAATCCTTCCTTCCTGGAATCCTTCCTTCCTTCCTTCCTGGAATCCTTCCTTCCTTCCTTCCTGGAATCCTTCCTTCCTTCCTTCATGGAATCCTTCCTTCCTTCCTTCATGGAATCCTTCCTTCCTGGAATCCTTCCTTCCTGGAATCCTTCCTACCTTCCTTCCTGGAATCCTGCCTTCCTGGAATCCTTCCTTCCTGGAATCCTGCCTTCCTGGATTCCTGCCTTCCTGGAAGCCTTCCTGGAATCCTTCCTTCCTTCCTGGAATCTTTCGTTCCTTCCTGGAATCCTTCCTTCCTGGAATCCTTCCTGGAATCCTTCCTGGAATCCTTCCTGGAATCCTTCCTGGAATCCTTCCTGGAATCCTTCCTTCCTGGAATCCTTCCTTCCTGGAATCCTTCCTTCCTGGAATCCTTCCTTCCTTCCTTCCTGGAGTCCTTCCTGGAATCCTTCCATCCTGGAATCCTTCCTTCCTTCCTTCCTGGAATCCTTCCTTCCTTCCTTCCTGGAATCCTTCCTTCCTGGAATCCTTCCTTCCTGGAATCCTTCCTTCCTGGAATCCTTCCTGGAATCCTTCCTTCCTGGAATCCTTCCTTCCTGGAATCCTTCCTTCCTGGAATCCTTCCTTCCTTCCTTCCTGGAATCCTTCCTTCCTGGAATCCTTCCTTCCTGGAATCCTTCCTTCCTGGAATGCTTCCTTCCTGGAACCCTTCCTTCCTGGAATCCTTCCTTCCTGGAATCCTTCCTTCCTTCCTTCCTGGAATCCTTCCTTCCTTCCTTCCTGGAATCCTTCCTTCCTGGAACCCTTCCTGGAATCCTTCCTTCCTGGAATCCTTCCTGGAATCCTTCCTTCCTTCCTTCCTGGAATCCTTCCTTCCTGGAATCCTTCCTTCCTGGAATCCTTCCTTCCTGGAATCCATCCTTCCTTCCTTCCTGGAATCCTTCCTTCCTGGAATCCTTCCTGCCTGGAATCCTTCCTTCCTGGAACCCTTCCTTCCTGGAATCCTTCCTTCCTGGAATCCTTCCTTCCTTCCTTCCTGGAATCCTTCCTTCCTTGTTCCTGGAATCCTTCCTTCCTGGAATCCTTCCTGGAATCCTTCCTTCCTTCCTTCCTGGAATCCTTCCTTCCTGGAATACTTCCTTCCTGGAATACTTCCTTCCTTCCTTCCTGGAATCCTTCCTTACTGGAATCCTTCCTTCCTGGAATCCTTCCTTCCTGGAATCCTTCCTTCCTTCCTTCCTGGAATCCTTCCTGGAATCCTTCCTTCCTGGAATCCTTCCTTCCTGGAATCCTTCCTTCCTTCCTTCCTGGAATCCTTCCTTCCTGGAATCCTTCCTTCCTTCCTTCCTGGAATCCTTCCTTCCTGGAATCCTTCCTTCCTGGAATCCTTCCTTCCTGGAATCCTTCCTTCCTTCCTTCCTGGAATCCTTCCTTCCTGGAATCCTTCCTTCCTGGAATCCTTCCTTCCTTCCTTCCTGGAATCCTTCCTTCCTGGAATCCTTCCTTCCTGGAATCCTTCCTTCCTTCCTTCCTGGAATCTTTCCTTCCTTCCTTCCTGGAATCCTTCCTTCCGGGAATCCTTCCTTCCTGGAATCCTTCCTTCCTGGAATCCTTCCTTCCTGGAATCCTTCCTTCCTGGAATACTTCCTTCCTGGAATCCTTCCTGGAATCCTTCCTTCCTGGAATCCTTCCTTCCTGGAATCCTTCCTTCCTTCCTGGAGTCCTTCCTTCCTGGAATCCTTCCTTCCTGGAATCCTTCCTGGAATCCTTCCTTCCTGGAATCCTTCCTTCCTGGAATCCTTCCTTCCTTCCTGGAATCCTTCCTTCCTTCCTTCCTGGAATCCTTCCTTCCTGGAATCCTTCCTTCCGGGAATCCTTCCTTCCTGGAATCCTTCCTGGAATCCTTCCTTCCTGGAATCCTTCCTTCCTTCCTTCCTAGAATCCTTCCTTCCTTCCTTCCTGGAATCTTTCCTTCCTTCCTTCATGGAATCCTTCCTTCCTGGAATCCTTCCTGGAATCCTTCCTTCCTGGAATCCTTCCTTCCTTCCTTCCTAGAATCCTTCCTTCCTTCCTTCCTGGAATCCTTCCTTCCTTCCTTCCTGGAATCCTTCCTTCCTTCCTTCATGGAATCCTTCCTTCGTGGAATCCTTCCTTCCTGGAATCCTGCCTTCCTGGAATCCTTCCTTCCTAGAATCCTGCCTTCCTGGAATCCTTCCTTCCTGGAATCCTTCCTTCCTGGAATCCTTCCTTCCTTCCTTCCTGGAATCCTTCCTTCCTGGAATCCTTCCTTCCTTCCTTCCTGGAATCCTTCCTTCCTGGAATCCTTCCTTCCTGGAATCCTTCCTTCCTGGAATCCTTCCTTCCTTCCTTCCTGGAATCCTTCCTTCCTGGAATCCTTCCTTCCTGGAATCCTTCCTTCCTTCCTTCCTGGAATCCTTCCTTCCTGGAATCCTTCCTTCCTGGAATCCTTCCTTCCTTCCTTCCTGGAATCTTTCCTTCCTTCCTTCCTGGAATCCTTCCTTCCGGGAATCCTTCCTTCCTGGAATCCTTCCTTCCTGGAATCCTTCCTGGAATCCTTCCTTCCTGGAATCCTTCCTTCCTGGAATCCTTCCTGGAATCCTTCCTTCCTGGAATCCTTCCTTCCTGGAATCCTTCCTTCCTTCCTGGAGTCCTTCCTTCCTGGAATCCTTCCTTCCTGGAATCCTTCCTGGAATCCTTCCTTCCTGGAATACTTCCTTCCTTCCTGGAATCCTTCCTTCCTTCCTGGAATCCTTCCTTCCTTCCTTCCTGGAATCCTTCCTTCCTTCCTTCCTGGAATCCTTCCTTCCTGGAATCCTTCCTTCCTGGAATCCTTCCTTCCTGGAATCCTTCCTGGAATCCTTCCTTCCTGGAATCCTTCCTTCCTTCCTTCCTAGAATCCTTCCTTCCTTCCTTCCTGGAATCTTTCCTTCCTTCCTTCATGGAATCCTTCCTTCCTGGAATCCTTCCTGGAATCCTTCCTTCCTGGAATCCTTCCTTACTTCCTTCCTAGAATCCTTCCTTCCTTCCTTCCTGGAATCCTTCCTTCCTTCCTTCCTGGAATCCTTCCTTCCTTCCTTCATGGAATCCTTCCTTCGTGGAATCCTTCCTTCCTGGAATCCTTCCTTCCTTCCTTCCTGGAATCCTGCCTTCCTGGAATCCTTCCTTCCTAGAATCCTGCCTTCCTGGAATCCTTCCTTCCTGGAATCCTTCCTTCCTGGAATCCTTCCTTCCTTCCTTCCTGGAATCCTTCCTGGAATCCTTCCTGGAATCCTTCCTGGAATCCTTCCTGGAATCCTTCCTGGAATCCTTCCTTCCTGGAATCCTTCCTTCCTGGAATCCTTCCTTCCTGGAATCCTTCCTTCCTTCCTTCCTGGAGTCCTTCCTGGAATCCTTCCATCCTGGAATCCTTCCTTCCTTCCTTCCTGGAATCCTTCCTTCCTTCCTTCCTGGAATCCTTCCTTCCTGGAATCCTTCCTTCCTGGAATCCTTCCTTCCTGGAATCCTTCCTGGAATCCTTCCTTCCTGGAATCCTTCCTTCCTGGAATCCTTCCTTCCTGGAATCCTTCCTTCCTTCCTTCCTGGAATCCTTCCTTCCTGGAATCCTTCCTTCCTGGAATCCTTCCTTCCTGGAATGCTTCCTTCCTGGAACCCTTCCTTCCTGGAATCCTTCCTTCCTGGAATCCTTCCTTCCTTCCTTCCTGGAATCCTTCCTTCCTTCCTTCCTGGAATCCTTCCTTCCTGGAACCCTTCCTGGAATCCTTCCTTCCTGGAATCCTTCCTGGAATCCTTCCTTCCTTCCTTCCTGGAATCCTTCCTTCCTGGAATCCTTCCTTCCTGGAATCCTTCCTTCCTGGAATCCATCCTTCCTTCCTTCCTGGAATCCTTCCTTCCTGGAATCCTTCCTGCCTGGAATCCTTCCTTCCTGGAACCCTTCCTTCCTGGAATCCTTCCTTCCTGGAATCCTTCCTTCCTTCCTTCCTGGAATCCTTCCTTCCTTGTTCCTGGAATCCTTCCTTCCTGGAATCCTTCCTGGAATCCTTCCTTCCTTCCTTCCTGGAATCCTTCCTTCCTGGAATACTTCCTTCCTGGAATACTTCCTTCCTTCCTTCCTGGAATCCTTCCTTACTGGAATCCTTCCTTCCTGGAATCCTTCCTTCCTGGAATCCTTCCTTCCTTCCTTCCTGGAATCCTTCCTGGAATCCTTCCTTCCTGGAATCCTTCCTTCCTGGAATCCTTCCTTCCTTCCTTCCTGGAATCCTTCCTTCCTGGAATCCTTCCTTCCTTCCTTCCTGGAATCCTTCCTTCCTGGAATCCTTCCTTCCTGGAATCCTTCCTTCCTGGAATCCTTCCTTCCTTCCTTCCTGGAATCCTTCCTTCCTGGAATCCTTCCTTCCTGGAATCCTTCCTTCCTTCCTTCCTGGAATCCTTCCTTCCTGGAATCCTTCCTTCCTGGAATCCTTCCTTCCTTCCTTCCTGGAATCTTTCCTTCCTTCCTTCCTGGAATCCTTCCTTCCGGGAATCCTTCCTTCCTGGAATCCTTCCTTCCTGGAATCCTTCCTTCCTGGAATCCTTCCTTCCTGGAATACTTCCTTCCTGGAATCCTTCCTGGAATCCTTCCTTCCTGGAATCCTTCCTTCCTGGAATCCTTCCTTCCTTCCTGGAGTCCTTCCTTCCTGGAATCCTTCCTTCCTGGAATCCTTCCTGGAATCCTTCCTTCCTGGAATCCTTCCTTCCTGGAATCCTTCCTTCCTTCCTGGAATCCTTCCTTCCTTCCTTCCTGGAATCCTTCCTTCCTGGAATCCTTCCTTCCGGGAATCCTTCCTTCCTGGAATCCTTCCTGGAATCCTTCCTTCCTGGAATCCTTCCTTCCTTCCTTCCTAGAATCCTTCCTTCCTTCCTTCCTGGAATCTTTCCTTCCTTCCTTCATGGAATCCTTCCTTCCTGGAATCCTTCCTGGAATCCTTCCTTCCTGGAATCCTTCCTTCCTTCCTTCCTAGAATCCTTCCTTCCTTCCTTCCTGGAATCCTTCCTTCCTTCCTTCCTGGAATCCTTCCTTCCTTCCTTCATGGAATCCTTCCTTCGTGGAATCCTTCCTTCCTGGAATCCTTCCTTCCTTCCTTCCTGGAATCCTGCCTTCCTGGAATCCTTCCTTCCTAGAATCCTGCCTTCCTGGAATCCTTCCTTCCTGGAATCCTTCCTTCCTGGAATCCTTCCTTCCTTCCTTCCTGGAATCCTTCCTGGAATCCTTCCTTCCTGGAATCCTTCCTTCCTTCCGTCCTGGAATCTTTCCTTCCTTCCTTCCTGGAATCCTTCCTTCCTGGAATCCTTCCTTCCTGGAATCCTTCCTTCCTTCCTTCCTGGAATCCTGCCTTCCTGGAATCCTGCCTTCCTGGAATCCTTCCTTCCTTCCTGGAATCCTTCCTTCCTGCCTTCCTGGAATCCTTCCTTCCTGGAATCCTTCCTTCCTGGAATCCTTCCTTCCTTCCTTCCTGGAATCCTTCCTTCCTGGAATCCTTCCTTCCTGGAATCCTTCCTTCCTGGAATCCTTCCTGGAATACTTCCTTCCTGGAATCCTTCCTTCCTTCCTTCCTAGAATGCTTCCTTCCTTCCTTCCTGGAATCCTTCCTTCCTTCCTTCATGGAATCCTTCCTTCCTGGAATCCTTCCTTCCTTCCTTCCTAGAATCCTTCCTTCCTTCCTTCCTGGAATCCTTCCTTCCTTCCTTCATGGAATCCTTCCTTCCTGGAATCCTTCCTTCCTGGAATCCTTCCTTCCTGGAATCCTTCCTGTAGTCCTTCCTTCCTGGAATCCTTCCTTCCTTCCTTCCTAGAATCCTTCCTTCCTTCCTTCCTGGAATCCTTCCTTCCTTCCTTCATGGCATCCTTCCTTCCTTCCTTCATGGAATCCTTCCTTCCTGGAATCCTTCCTTCCTGGAATCCTTCCTTCCTTCCTTCCTGGAATCCTGCATTCCTGGAATCCTTCCTTCCTGGAATCCTGCCTTCCTGGAAATCCTGCCTTCCTGGAAGCCTTCCTGGAATCCTTCCTTCCTTCCTGGAATCTTTCGTTCCTTCCTGGAATCCTTCCTTCCTGGAATCCTTCCTGGAATCCTTCCTTCCTGGAATCCCTCCTGGAATCCTTCCTGGAATCCTTCCTTCCTGGAATCCTTCCTTCCTGGAATCCTTCCTTCCTTCCTTCCTGGAATCCTTCCTTCCTGGAATCCTTCCTTCCTTCCTTCCTGGAATCCTTCCTTCCTGGAATCCTTCCTTCCTGGAATCCTTCCTGGAATCCTTCCATCCTGGAATCCTTCCTTCCTGGAATCCTTCCTTCCTGGAATCCTTCCTTCCTTTCTTCCTGGAATCCTTCCTTCCTGGAATCCTTCCTTCCTGGAATCCTTCCTTCCTGGAACCCTTCCTTCCTGGAATCCTTCCTTCCTGGAATCCTTCCTTCCTTCCTTCCTGGAATCCTTCCTTCCTGGAATCCTTCCTTCCTGGAATCCTTCCTTCCTGGAATCCTTCCTTCCTTCCTTCCTGGAATCCTTCCTTCCTGGAATCCTTCCTTCCTTCCTTCCTGGAATCTTTCCTTCCTGGAATCCTTCCTTCCTGGAATCCTTCCTTCCTTCCTTCCTGGAATCCTTCCTTCCTGGAATCCTTGATTCCTTCCTTCCTGGAATCTTTCCTTCCTGGAATCCTTCCTTCCTGGAATCCTTCCTTCCTTCCTTCCTGGAATCCTTCCTTCCTGGAATCCTTCCTTCCTTCCGTCCTGGAATCTTTCCTTCCTGGAATCCTTCCTTCCTGGAATCCTTCCTTCCTGGAATCCTTCCTTCCTTCCTTCCTGGAATCTTTCCTTCCTTCCTTCCTGGAATCCTTCCTTCCTGGAATCCTTCCTTCCTTCCTTCCTGGAATCCTTCCTTCCTTCCTTCCTGGAATCCTGCCTTCCTGGAATCCTTCCTTCCTTCCTTCCTGGAATCCTTCCTTCCTTCCTTCCTGGAATCTTTCCTTCCTTCCTTCCTGGAATCCTTCCTTCCTGGAATCCTTCCTTCCTTCCTTCCTGGAATCTTTCCTTCCTTCCTTCCTGGAATCCTTCCTTCCTGGAATCCTTCCTTCCTTCCTTCCTGGAATCCTTCCTTCCTGGAATCCTTCCTTCCTGGAATCCTTCCTTCCTGGAATACTTCCTTCCTGGAATCCTTCCTTCCTTCCTTCCTGGAATCCTTCCTTCCTGGAATCCTTCCTTCCTTCCTTCCTGGAATCCTTCCTTTCTGGAATACTTCCTTCCTGGATTACTTCCTTCCTTCCTTCCTGGAATCTGTCCGTCCTTCCTTCCTGGAATCCTTCCTTCCTGGAATCCTTCCTTCCTTCCTTCCTGGAATCCTTCCTTCCTGGAATCCTGCCTTCCTGGAATCCTTCCTTCCTGGAATCCTTCCTTCCTGGAATCCTTCCTTCCTGGAATCCTTCCTGGAATCCTTCCTTCCTTCCTTCCTGGAATCCTTCCTTCCTGGAATCCTTCCTTCCTGGAATCCTTCCTTCCTTCCTTCCTGGAATCCTTCCTTCCTGGAATCCTTCCTTCCTTCCTTCCTGGAATCTTTCCTTCCTGGAATCCTTCCTTCCTTCCTTCCTGGAATCCTTCCTTCCTGGAATCCTTGATTCCTTCCTTCCTGGAATCTTTCCTCCCTGGAATCCTTCCTTCCTGGAATCCTTCCTTCCTTCCTTCCTGGAATCCTTCCTTCCTGGAATCCTTCCTTCCTTCCTTCCTGGAATCTTTCCTTCCTGGAATCCTTCCTTCCTGGAATCCTTCCTTCCTGGAATCCTTCCTTCCTTCCTTCCTGGAATCTTTCCTTCCTGGAATCCTTCCTTCCTGGAATCCTTCCTTCCTGGAATCCTTCCTTCCTTCCTTCCTGGAATCTTTCCTTCCTTCCTTCCTGGAATCCTTCCTTCCTGGAATCCTTCCTTCCTTCCTTCCTGGAATCCTTCCTTCCTTCCTTCCTGGAATCCTGCCTTCCTGGAATCCTTCCTTCCTTCCTTCCTAGAATCCTTCCTTTCTTCCTTCCTGGAATCTTTCCTTCCTTCCTTCCTGGAATCCTTCCTTCCTTCCTTCATGGAATCCTTCCTTCCTGGAATCCTTCCTTCCTGGAATCCTTCCTTCCTTCCTTCCTGGAATCCTGCCTTCCTGGAATCCTTCCTTCCTGGTATCCTGCCTTCCTGGAATCCTTCCTTCCTGGAATCCTTCCTTCCTTCCTTCCTGGAATCCTGCCTTCCTGGAATCCGTCCTTCCTGGAATCCTGCCTTCCTGGAATCCTTCCTTCCTGGAATCCTTCCTTCCTGGAATCCTTCCTGGAATCCTTCCTGGAATCCTTCCTTCCTGGAATCCTTCCTTCCTTCCTTCCTAGAATCCTTCCTTCCTGGAATCCTTCCTTCCTTCCTTCCTGGAATCCTTCCTGGAATCCTTCCTGGAATCCTTCCTGGAATCCTTCCTTCCTGGAATCCTTCCTTCCTTCCTTCCTGGAATCTTTCCTTCCTTCCTTCCTGGAATCCTTCCTTCCTGGAATCCTTCCTTCCTGGAATCCTTCCTTCCTTCCTTCCTGGAATCCTTCCTTCCTTCCTTCCTGGAATCCTGCCTTCCTGGAATCCTGCCTTCCAGGAATCCTTCCTTCCTTCCTGGAATCCTTCCTTCCTTCCTTCCTGGAATCCTTCCTTCCTGGAATCCTTCCTTCCTGGAATCCTTCCTTCCTGGAATCCTTCCTTCCTGGAATCCTTCCTGGAATCCTTCCTGGAATCCTTCCTTCCTGGAATCCTTCCTTCCTTCCTTCCTAGAATCCTTCCTTCCTTCCTTCCTGGAATCCTTCCTTCCTTCCTTCATGGAATCCTTCCTTCCTGGAATCCTTCCTTCCTGGAATCCTTCCTTCCTGGAATCCTTCCTGGAATCCTTCCTTCCTGGAAACCTTCCTTCCTTCCTTCCTAGAATCCTTCCTTCCTTCCTTCCTGGAATCCTTCCTTCCTTCCAACATGGAATCCTTCCTTCCTTCCTTCATGGAATCCTTCCTTCCTGGAATCCTTCCTTCCTGGAATCCTTCCTTCCTTCCTTCCTGGAATCCTGCCTTACTGGAATCCTTCCTTCCTGGAATCCTGCCTTCCTGGAATCCTTCCTTCCTGGAAGCCTTCCTGGAATCCTTCCTTCCTTCCTGGAATCATTCGTTCCTTCCTGGAATCCTTCCTTCCTGGAATCCTTCCTGGAATCCTTCCTGGAATCCTTCCTTCCTGGAATCCTTCCTGGAATCCTTCCTTCCTGGAATCCTTCCTTCCTGGAATCCTTCCTTCCTGGAATCCTTCCTTCCTGGAATCCTTCCTGGAATCCTTCCTGGAATCCTTCCATCCTGGAATCCTTCCTTCCTTCCTTCCTGGAATCCTTCCTTCCTTCTTTCCTGGAATCCTTCCTTCCTTCCTTCCTGGAATCCTTCCTTCCTGGAATCCTTCCTTCCTGGAATCCTTCCTTCCTGGAATCCTTCCTGGAATCCTTCCTTCCTGGAATCCTTCCTTCCTGGAACCCTTCCTTCCTGGAATCCTTCCTTCCTTCCTTCCTGGAATCCTTCCTTCCTGGAATCCTTCCTTCCTGGAATGCTTCCTTCCTGGAACCCTTCCTTCCTGGAATCCTTCCTTCCTGGAATCCTTCCTTCCTTCCTTCCTGGAATCCTTCCTTCCTTCCTTCCTGGAATCCTTCCTTCCTGGAATCCTTCTTTCCTGGAATCCTTCCTTCCTGGAATCCTTCCTTCCTGGAATCCTTCCTGGAATCCTTCCTGGAATCCTTCCTTCCTGGAATCCTTCCTTCCTTCCTTCCTAGAATCCTTCCTTCCTTCCTTCCTGGAATCCTTCCTTCCTTCCTTCATGGAATACTTCCTTCCTGGAATCCTTCCTTCCTGGAATCCTTCCTTCCTGGAATCCTTCCTGGAATCCTTCCTTCCTGGAATCCTTCCTTCCTTCCTTCCTAGAATCCTTCCTTCCTTCCTTCCTGGAATCCTTCCTTCCTTCCTTCATGGAATCCTTCCTTCCTTCCTTCATGGAATCCTTCCTTCCTGGAATCCTTCCTTCCTGGAATCCTTCCTTCCTTCCTTCCTGGAATCCTGCCTTCCTGGAATCCTTCCTTCCTGGAATCCTGCCTTCCTGGATTCCTGCCTTCCTGGAAGCCTTCCTGGAATCCTTCCTTCCTTCCTGGAATCTTTCGTTCCTTCCTGGAATCCTTCCTTCCTGGAATCCTTCCTGGAATCCTTCCTGGAATCCTTCCTGGAATCCTTCCTGGAATCCTTCCTGGAATCCTTCCTTCCTGGAATCCTGCCTTCCTGGAATCCTTCCTTCCTGGAATCCTTCCTTCCTTCCTTCCTGGAGTCCTTCCTGGAATCCTTCCATCCTGGAATCCTTCCTTCCTTCCTTCCTGGAATCCTTCCTTCCTTCCTTCCTGGAATCCTTCCTTCCTGGAATCCTTCCTTCCTGGAATCCTTCCTTCCTGGAATCCTTCCTGGAATCCTTCCTTCCTGGAATCCTTCCTTCCTGGAATCCTTCCTTCCTGGAATCCTTCCTTCCTGGAATGCTTCCTTCCTGGAACCCTTCCTTCCTGGAATCCTTCCTTCCTGGAATCCTTCCTTCCTTCCTTCCTGGAATCCTTCCTTCCTTCCTTCCTGGAATCCTTCCTTCCTGGAACCCTTCCTGGAATCCTTCCTTCCTGGAATCCTTCCTGGAATCCTTCCTTCCTTCCTTCCTGGAATCCTTCCTTCCTGGAATCCTTCCTTCCTGGAATCCTTCCTTCCTGGAATCCATCCTTCCTTCCTTCCTGGAATCCTTCCTTCCTGGAATCCTTCCTGCCTGGAATCCTTCCTTCCTGGAACCCTTCCTTCCTGGAATCCTTCCTTCCTGGAATCCTTCCTTCCTTCCTTCCTGGAATCCTTCCTTCCTGGAATCCTTCCTGGAATCCTTCCTTCCTTCCTTCCTGGAATCCTTCCTTCCTGGAATCCTTCCTTCCTGGAATACTTCCTTCCTGGAATACTTCCTTCCTTCCTTCCTGGAATCCTTCCTTACTGGAATCCTTCCTTCCTGGAATCCTTCCTTCCTGGAATCCTTCCTTCCTTCCTTCCTGGAATCCTTCCAGGAATCCTTCCTTCCTGGAATCCTTCCTTCCTTCCTTCCTGTAATCCTTCCTTCCTGGAATCCTTCCTTCCTTCCTTCCTGGAATCCTTCCTTCCTGGAATCCTTCCTTCCTGGAATCCTTCCTTCCTGGAATCCTTCCTTCCTTCCTTCCTGGAATCCTTCCTTCCTGGAATCCTTCCTTCCTGGAATCCTTCCTTCCTTCCTTCCTGGAATCCTTCCTTCCTGGAATCCTTCCTTCCTGGAATCCTTCCTTCCTTCCTTCCTGGAATCTTTCCTTCCTTCCTTCCTGGAATCCTTCCTTCCGGGAATCCTTCCTTCCTGGAATCCTTCCTTCCTGGAATCCTTCCTGGAATCCTTCCTTCCTGGAATCCTTCCTTCCTGGAATCCTTCCTGGAATCCTTCCTTCCTGGAATCCTTCCTTCCTGGAATCCTTCCTTCCTTCCTGGAGTCCTTCCTTCCTGGAATCCTTCCTTCCTGGAATCCTTCCTGGAATCCTTCCTTCCTGGAATCCTTCCTTCCTGGAATCCTTCCTTCCTTCCTGGAATCCTTCCTTCCTTCCTTCCTGGAATCCTTCCTTCCTTCCTGCCTGGAATCCTTCCTTCCTGGAATCCTTCCTTCCTGGAATCCTTCCTTCCTGGAATCCTTCCTGGAATCCTTCCTTCCTGGAATCCTTCCTTCCTTCCTTCCTAGAATCCTTCCTTCCTTCCTTCCTGGAATCCTTCCTTCCTTCCTTCCTGGAATCCTTCCTTCCTTCCTTCATGGAATCCTTCCTTCGTGGAATCCTTCCTTCCTGGAATCCTTCCTTCCTTCCTTCCTGGAATCCTGCCTTCCTGGAATCCTTCCTTCCTAGAATCCTGCCTTCCTGGAATCCTTCCTTCCTGGAATCCTTCCTTCCTGGAATCCTTCCTTCCTTCCTTCCTGGAATCCTTCCTTCCTGGAATCCTTCCTTCCTGGAATCCTTCCTTCCTGGAATCCTTCCTTCCTTCCTTCCTGGAATCCTTCCTTCCTGGAATCCTTCCTTCCTGGAATCCTTCCTTCCTTCCTTCCTGGAATCCTTCCTTCCTGGAATCCTTCCTTCCTGGAATCCTTCCTTCCTTCCTTCCTGGAATCTTTCCTTCCTTCCTTCCTGGAATCCTTCCTTCCGGGAATCCTTCCTTCCTGGAATCCTTCCTTCCTGGAATCCTTCCTGGAATCCTTCCTTCCTGGAATCCTTCCTTCCTGGAATCCTTCCTTCCTGGAATCCTTCCTTCCTGGAATCCTTCCTTCCTTCCTGGAGTCCTTCCTTCCTGGAATCCTTCCTTCCTGGAATCCTTCCTGGAATCCTTCCTTCCTGGAATCCTTCCTTCCTGGAATCCTTCCTTCCTTCCTGGAATCCTTCCTTCCTTCCTTCCTGGAATCCTTCCTTCCTTCCTTCCTGGAATCCTTCCTTCCTGGAATCCTTCCTTCCTGGAATCCTTCCTTCCTGGAATCCTTCCTGGAATCCTTCCTTCCTGGAATCCTTCCTTCCTTCCTTCCTAGAATCCTTCCTTCCTTCCTTCCTGGAATCTTTCCTTCCTTCCTTCATGGAATCCTTCCTTCCTGGAATCCTTCCTGGAATCCTTCCTTCCTGGAATCCTTCCTTCCTTCCTTCCTAGAATCCTTCCTTCCTTCCTTCCTGGAATCCTTCCTTCCTTCCTTCCTGGAATCCTTCCTTCCTTCCTTCATGGAATCCTTCCTTCGTGGAATCCTTCCTTCCTGGAATCCTTCCTTCCTTCCTTCCTGGAATCCTGCCTTCCTGGAATCCTTCCTTCCTAGAATCCTGCCTTCCTGGAATCCTTCCTTCCTGGAATCCTTCCTTCCTGGAATCCTTCCTGGAATCCTTCCTGGAATCCTTCCTGGAATCCTTCCTTCCTGGAATCCTTCCTTCCTTCCGTCCTGGAATCTTTCCTTCCTTCCTTCCTGGAATCCTTCCTTCCTGGAATCCTTCCTTCCTGGAATCCTTCCTTCCTTCCTTCCTGGAATCCTGCCTTCCTGGAATCCTGCCTTCCTGGAATCCTTCCTTCCTTCCTGGAATCCTTCCTTCCTGCCTTCCTGGAATCCTTCCTTCCTGGAATCCTTCCTTCCTGGAATCCTTCCTTCCTTCCTTCCTGGAATCCTTCCTTCCTGGAATCCTTCCTTCCTGGAATCCTTCCTTCCTGGAATCCTTCCTGGAATACTTCCTTCCTGGAATCCTTCCTTCCTTCCTTCCTAGAATGCTTCCTTCCTTCCTTCCTGGAATCCTTCCTTCCTTCCTTCATGGAATCCTTCCTTCCTGGAATCCTTCCTTCCTTCCTTCCTAGAATCCTTCCTTCCTTCCTTCCTGGAATCCTTCCTTCCTTCCTTCATGGAATCCTTCCTTCCTGGAATCCTTCCTTCCTGGAATCCTTCCTTCCTGGAATCCTTCCTGTAGTCCTTCCTTCCTGGAATCCTTCCTTCCTTCCTTCCTAGAATCCTTCCTTCCTTCCTTCCTGGAATCCTTCCTTCCTTCCTTCATGGAATCCTTCCTTCCTTCCTTCATGGAATCCTTCCTTCCTGGAATCCTTCCTTCCTGGAATCCTTCCTTCCTTCCTTCCTGGAATCCTGCATTCCTGGAATCCTTCCTTCCTGGAATCCTGCCTTCCTGGAAATCCTGCCTTCCTGGAAGCCTTCCTGGAATCCTTCCTTCCTTCCTGGAATCTTTCGTTCCTTCCTGGAATCCTTCCTTCCTGGAATCCTTCCTGGAATCCTTCCTTCCTGGAATCCCTCCTGGAATCCTTCCTGGAATCCTTCCTTCCTGGAATCCTTCCTTCCTGGAATCCTTCCTTCCTTCCTTCCTGGAATCCTTCCTTCCTGGAATCCTTCCTTCCTTCCTTCCTGGAATCCTTCCTTCCTGGAATCCTTCCTTCCTGGAATCCTTCCTGGAATCCTTCCATCCTGGAATCCTTCCTTCCTGGAATCCTTCCTTCCTGGAATCCTTCCTTCCTTTCTTCCTGGAATCCTTCCTTCCTGGAATCCTTCCTTCCTGGAATCCTTCCTTCCTGGAACCCTTCCTTCCTGGAATCCTTCCTTCCTGGAATCCTTCCTTCCTTCCTTCCTGGAATCCTTCCTTCCTGGAATCCTTCCTTCCTGGAATCCTTCCTTCCTGGAATCCTTCCTTCCTTCCTTCCTGGAATCCTTCCTTCCTGGAATCCTTCCTTCCTTCCTTCCTGGAATCTTTCCTTCCTGGAATCCTTCCTTCCTGGAATCCTTCCTTCCTTCCTTCCTGGAATCCTTCCTTCCTGGAATCCTTGATTCCTTCCTTCCTGGAATCTTTCCTTCCTGGAATCCTTCCTTCCTGGAATCCTTCCTTCCTTCCTTCCTGGAATCCTTCCTTCCTGGAATCCTTCCTTCCTTCCGTCCTGGAATCTTTCCTTCCTGGAATCCTTCCTTCCTGGAATCCTTCCTTCCTGGAATCCTTCCTTCCTTCCTTCCTGGAATCTTTCCTTCCTTCCTTCCTGGAATCCTTCCTTCCTGGAATCCTTCCTTCCTTCCTTCCTGGAATCCTTCCTTCCTTCCTTCCTGGAATCCTGCCTTCCTGGAATCCTTCCTTCCTTCCTTCCTGGAATCCTTCCTTCCTTCCTTCCTGGAATCTTTCCTTCCTTCCTTCCTGGAATCCTTCCTTCCTGGAATCCTTCCTTCCTTCCTTCCTGGAATCTTTCCTTCCTTCCTTCCTGGAATCCTTCCTTCCTGGAATCCTTCCTTCCTTCCTTCCTGGAATCCTTCCTTCCTGGAATCCTTCCTTCCTGGAATCCTTCCTTCCTGGAATACTTCCTTCCTGGAATCCTTCCTTCCTTCCTTCCTGGAATCCTTCCTTCCTGGAATCCTTCCTTCCTTCCTTCCTGGAATCCTTCCTTTCTGGAATACTTCCTTCCTGGATTACTTCCTTCCTTCCTTCCTGGAATCTGTCCTTCCTTCCTTCCTGGAATCCTTCCTTCCTGGAATCCTTCCTTCCTTCCTTCCTGGAATCCTTCCTTCCTGGAATCCTGCCTTCCTGGAATCCTTCCTTCCTGGAATCCTTCCTTCCTGGAATCCTTCCTTCCTGGAATCCTTCCTGGAATCCTTCCTTCCTTCCTTCCTGGAATCCTTCCTTCCTGGAATCCTTCCTTCCTGGAATCCTTCCTTCCTTCCTTCCTGGAATCCTTCCTTCCTGGAATCCTTCCTTCCTTCCTTCCTGGAATCTTTCCTTCCTGGAATCCTTCCTTCCTTCCTTCCTGGAATCCTTCCTTCCTGGAATCCTTGATTCCTTCCTTCCTGGAATCTTTCCTCCCTGGAATCCTTCCTTCCTGGAATCCTTCCTTCCTTCCTTCCTGGAATCCTTCCTTCCTGGAATCCTTCCTTCCTTCCTTCCTGGAATCTTTCCTTCCTGGAATCCTTCCTTCCTGGAATCCTTCCTTCCTGGAATCCTTCCTTCCTTCCTTCCTGGAATCTTTCCTTCCTGGAATCCTTCCTTCCTGGAATCCTTCCTTCCTGGAATCCTTCCTTCCTTCCTTCCTGGAATCTTTCCTTCCTTCCTTCCTGGAATCCTTCCTTCCTGGAATCCTTCCTTCCTTCCTTCCTGGAATCCTTCCTTCCTTCCTTCCTGGAATCCTGCCTTCCTGGAATCCTTCCTTCCTTCCTTCCTAGAATCCTTCCTTCCTTCCTTCCTGGAATCTTTCCTTCCTTCCTTCCTGGAATCCTTCCTTCCATCCTTCATGGAATCCTTCCTTCCTGGAATCCTTCCTTCCTGGAATCCTTCCTTCCTTCCTTCCTGGAATCCTGCCTTCCTGGAATCCTTCCTTCCTGGTATCCTGCCTTCCTGGAATCCTTCCTTCCTGGAATCCTTCCTTCCTTCCTTCCTGGAATCCTGCCTTCCTGGAATCCGTCCTTCCTGGAATCCTGCCTTCCTGGAATCCTTCCTTCCTGGAATCCTTCCTTCCTGGAATCCTTCCTGGAATCCTTCCTGGAATCCTTCCTTCCTGGAATCCTTCCTTCCTTCCTTCCTAGAATCCTTCCTTCCTGGAATCCTTCCTTCCTTCCTTCCCGGAATCCTTCCTGGAATCCTTCCTGGAATCCTTCCTGGAATCCTTCCTTCCTGGAATCCTTCCTTCCTTCCTTCCTGGAATCTTTCCTTCCTTCCTTCCTGGAATCCTTCCTTCCTGGAATCCTTCCTTCCTGGAATCCTTCCTTCCTTCCTTCCTGGAATCCTTCCTTCCTTCCTTCCTGGAATCCTGCCTTCCTGGAATCCTGCCTTCCAGGAATCCTTCCTTCCTTCCTGGAATCCTTCCTTCCTTCCTTCCTGGAATCCTTCCTTCCTGGAATCCTTCCTTCCTGGAATCCTTCCTTCCTGGAATCCTTCCTTCCTGGAATCCTTCCTGGAATCCTTCCTGGAATCCTTCCTTCCTGGAATCCTTCCTTCCTTCCTTCCTAGAATCCTTCCTTCCTTCCTTCCTGGAATCCTTCCTTCCTTCCTTCATGGAATCCTTCCTTCCTGGAATCCTTCCTTCCTGGAATCCTTCCTTCCTGGAATCCTTCCTGGAATCCTTCCTTCCTGGAAACCTTCCTTCCTTCCTTCCTAGAATCCTTCCTTCCTTCCTTCCTGGAATCCTTCCTTCCTTCCAACATGGAATCCTTCCTTCCTTCCTTCATGGAATCCTTCCTTCCTGGAATCCTTCCTTCCTGGAATCCTTCCTTCCTTCCTTCCTGGAATCCGGCCTTACTGGAATCCTTCCTTCCTGGAATCCTGCCTTCCTGGAATCCTTCCTTCCTGGAAGCCTTCCTGGAATCCTTCCTTCCTTCCTGGAATCATTCGTTCCTTCCTGGAATCCTTCCTTCCTGGAATCCTTCCTGGAATCCTTCCTGGAATCCTTCCTTCCTGGAATCCTTCCTGGAATCCTTCCTTCCTGGAATCCTTCCTTCCTGGAATCCTTCCTTCCTGGAATCCTTCCTTCCTGGAATCCTTCCTGGAATCCTTCCTGGAATCCTTCCATCCTGGAATCCTTCCTTCCTTCCTTCCTGGAATCCTTCCTTCCTTCTTTCCTGGAATCCTTCCTTCCTTCCTTCCTGGAATCCTTCCTTCCTGGAATCCTTCCTTCCTGGAATCCTTCCTTCCTGGAATCCTTCCTGGAATCCTTCCTTCCTGGAATCCTTCCTTCCTGGAACCCTTCCTTCCTCGAATCCTTCCTTCCTTCCTTCCTGGAATCCTTCCTTCCTGGAATCCTTCCTTCCTGGAATGCTTCCTTCCTGGAACCCTTCCTTCCTGGAATCCTTCCTTCCTGGAATCCTTCCTTCCTTCCTTCCTGGAATCCTTCCTTCCTTCCTTCCTGGAATCCTTCCTTCCTGGAATCCTTCCTTCCTGGAATCCATCCTTCCTTCCTTCCTGGAATCCTTCCTTCCTGGAATCTTCCTTCCTGGAATCCTTCCTTCCTGGAACCCTTCCTTCCTGGAATCATTCCTTCCTGGAATCCATCCTTCCTTTCTTCCTGGAATCCTTCCTTCCTTGTTCCTGGAATCCTTCCTTCCTGGAATCCTTCCTGGAATCCTTCCTTCCTTCCTTCCTGGAATCCTTCCTTCCTGGAATCCTTCCTTCCTGGAATACTTCCTTCCTTCCTTCCTTCCTTCCTTCCTTCCTGGAATCCTTCCTTCCTGGAATCCTTCCTGGAATACTTCCTTCATGGAATCCTTCCTTCCTTCCTTCCTAGAATCCTTCCTTCCTTCCTTCCTGGAATCCTTCCTTCCTTCCTTCATGGAATCCTTCCTTCCTGGAATCCTTCCTTCCTTCCTTCCTAGAATCCTTCCTTCCTTCCTTCCTGGAATCCTTCCTTCCTTCCTTCATGGAATCCTTCCTTCCTGGAATCCTTCCTTCCTGGAATCCTTCCTTCCTGGAATCCTTCCTTCCTGGAATCCTTCCTGTAATCCTTCCTTCCTGGAATCCTTCCTTCCTTCCTTCCTAGAATCCTTCCTTCCTTCCTTCCTGGAATCCTTCCTTCCTTCCTTCATGGAATCCTTCCTTCCTTCCTTCATGGAATCCTTCCTTCCTGGAATCCTTCGTTCCTGGAATCCTTCCTTCCTTCCTTCCTGGAATCCTGCATTCCTGGAATCCTGCATTCCTGGAATCCTTCCTTCCTGGAATCCTGCCTTCCTGGAAGCCTTCCTGGAATCCTTCCTTCCTTCCTGGAATCTTTCGTTCCTTCCTGGAATCCTTCCTTCCTGGAATCCTTCCTGGAATCCTTCCTTCCTGGAATCCCTCCTGGAATCCTTCCTGGAATCCTTCCTTCCTGGAATCCTTCCTTCCTGGAATCCTTCCTTCCTTCCTTCCTGGAATCCTTCCTTCCTGGAATCCTTCCTTCCTTCCTTCCTGGAATCCTTCCTTCCTGGAATCCTTCCTTCCTGGAATCCTTCCTGGAATCCTTCCTTCCTGGAATCCTGCCTTCCAGGAATCCTTCCTTCCTTCCTGGAATCCTTCCTTCCTGGAATCCTTCCTTCCTTCCTTCCTGGAATCCTTCCTTCCTGGAATCCTTCCTTCCTGGAATCCTTCCTTCCTGGAATCCTTCCTTCCTGGAATCCTTCCTTCCTGGAATCCTTCCTGGAATCCTTCCTGGAATCCTTCCTTCCTGGAATCCTTCCTTCCTTCCTTCCTAGAATCCTTCCTTCCTTCCTTCCTGGAATCCTTCCTTCCTTCCTTCATGGAATCCTTCCTTCCTGGAATCCTTCCTTCCTGGAATCCTTCCTTCCTGGAATCTTTCCTGGAATCCTTCCTTCCTGGAATCCTTCCTTCCTTCCTTCCTAGAATCCTTCCTTCCTTCCTTCCTGGAATCCTTCCTTCCTTCCTTCATGGAATCCTTCCTTCCTTCCTTCATGGAATCCTTCCTTCCTGGAATCCTTCCTTCCTGGAATCCTTCCTTCCTTCCTTCCTGGAATCCTGCCTTCCTGGAATCCTTCCTTCCTGGAATCCTGCCTTCCTGGAATCCTGCCTTCCTGGAAGCCTTCCTGGAATCCTTCCTTCCTTCCTGGAATCTTTCGTTCCTTCCTGGAATCCTTCCTTCCTGGAATCCTTCCTGGAATCCTTCCTGGAATCCTTCCTGGAATCCTTCCTGGAATCCTTCCTGGAATCCTTCCTTCCTGGAATCCTTCCTTCCTGGAATCCTTCCTTCCTGGAATCCTTCCTTCCTGGAATCCTTCCTGGAATCCTTCCTGGAATCCTTCCATCCTGGAATCCTTCCTTCCTTCCTTCCTGGAATCCTTCCTTCCTGGAATCCTTCCTTCCTGGAATCCTTCCTTCCTGGAATCCTTCCTGGAATCCTTCCTTCCTGGAATCCTTCCTTCCTGGAATCCTTCCTTCCTGGAATCCTTCCTTCCTTCCTTCCTGGAATCCTGCCTTCCTTCCTTCCTGGAATCCTTCCTTCCTGGAATCCTTCCTTCCTGGAATGCTTCCTTCCTGGAACCCTTCCTTCCTGGAATCCTTCCTTCCTGGAATCCTTCCTTCCTTCCTTCCTGGAATCCTTCCTTCCTTCCTTCCTGGAATCCTTCCTTCCTGGAATCCTTCCTGGAATCCTTCCTTCCTGGAATCCTTCCTGGAATCCTTCCTTCCTTCCTTCCTGGAATCCTTCCTTCCTTGAATCCTTCCTTCCTGGAATCTTTCCTTCCTGGAATCCTTCCTTCCTGGAATCCATCCTTCCTTCCTTCCTGGAATCCTTCCTTCCTGGAATCCTTCCTTCCTGGAATCCTTCCTTCCTGGAACCCTTCCTTCCTGGAATCCTTCCTTCCTGGAATCCTTCCTTCCTTCCTTCCTGGAATCCTTCCTTCCTTGTTCCTGGAATCCTTCCTTCCTGGAATCCTTCCTGGAATCCTTCCTTCCTTCCTTCCTGGAATCCTTCCTTCCTGGAATCCTTCCTTCCTGGAATCCTTCCTTCCTGGAATACTTCCTTCCTTCCTTCCTGGAATCCTGCCTTCCTGGAATCCTTCCTGGAATACTTCCTTCCTGGAATCCTTCCTTCCTTCCTTCCTAGAATCCTTCCTTCCTTCCTTCCTGGAATCCTTCCTTCCTTCCTTCATGGAATCCTTCCTTCCTGGAATCCTTCCTTCCTTCCTTCCTAGAATCCTTCCTTCCTTCCTTCCTGGAATCCTTCCTTCCTTCCTTCATGGAATCCTTCCTTCCTTCCTTCATGGAATCCTTCCTTCCTGGAATCCTTCCTTCCTGGAATCCTTCCTTCCTGGAATCCTTCCTTCCTGGAATCCTTCCTGGAATCCTTCCTTCCTGGAATCCTTCCTTCCTTCCTTCCTAGAATCCTTCCTTCCTTCCTTCCTGGAATCCTTCCTTCCTTCCTTCATGGAATCCTTCCTTCCGTCCTTCATGGAATCCTTCCTTCCTGGAATCCTTCCTTCCTGGAATCCTTCCTTCCTTCCTTCCTAGAATCCTGCATTCCTGGAATCCCTCCTGGAATCCTTCCTGGAATCCTTCCTTCCTGGAATCCTTCCTTCCTGGAATCCTTCCTTACTTCCTTCCTGGAATCCTTCCTTCCTGGAATCCTTCCTTCCTTCCTTCCTGGAATCCTTCCTTCCTGGAATCCTTCCTTCCTGGAATCCTTCCTGGAATCCTTCCTTCCTGGAATCCTTCCTTCCTGGAATCCTTCCTTCCTGGAATCCTTCCTGGAATCCTTCCTTCCTGGAATCCTTCCTTCCTGGAATCCTTCCTTCCTGGAATCCTTCCTTCCTGGAACCCTTCCTTCCTGGAATCCTTCCTTCCTGGAATCCTTCCTTCCTTCCTTCCTGGAATCCTTCCTTCCTTCCTTCCTGGAATCCTTCCTTCCTGGAATCCTTCCTTCCTGGAATCCTTCTTTCCTGGAATCCTTCCTGGAATCCTTCCTTCCTTCCTTCCTGGAATCCTTCCTTCCTGGAATCCTTCCTTCCTGGAATCCTTCCTTCCTTCCTTCCTGGAATCCTTCCTTCCTGGAATCCTTCCTTCCTTCCTTCCTGGAATCTTTCCTTCCTGGAATCCTTCCTTCCTGGAATCCTTCCTTCCTTCCTTCCTGAAATCCTTCCTTCCTGGAATCCTTGATTCCTTCCTTCCTGGAATCTTTCCTTCCTGGAATCCTTCCTTCCTGGAATCCTTCCTTCCTTCCTTCCTGGAATCCTTCCTTCCTGGAATCCTTCCTTCCTTCCTTCCTGGAATCTTTCCTTCCTGGAATCCTTCCTTCCTGGAATCCTTCCTTCCTTCCTTCCTGGAATCTTTCCTTCCTTCCTTCCTGGAATCCTTCCTTCCTGGAATCCTTCCTTCCTTCCTTCCTGGAATCCTTCCTTCCTTCCTTCCTGGAATCCTGCCTTCTGGGAATCCTTCCTTCCTTCCTTCCTGGAATACTTCCTTCCTTCCTTCCTGGAATCTTTCCTTCCTTCCTTCCTGGAATCCTTCCTTCCTGGAATCCTTCCTTCCTTCCTTCCTGGAATCTTTCCTTCCTTCCTTCCTGGAATCCTTCCTTCCTGGAATCCTTCCTTCCTGGAATCCTTCCTGGAATCCTTCCTTCCTGGAATCCTTCCTTCCTGGAATACTTCCTTCCTGGAATCCTTCCTTCCTTCCTTCCTGGAATCCTTCCTTCCTGGAATCCTTCCTTCCTTCCTTCCTGGAATCCTTCCTTCCTGGAATCCTTCCTTCCTTCCTTCCTGGAATCCTTCCTTCCTTCCTTCCTGGAATCCTTCCTTCCTGGAATCCTTCCTTCCTGGAATCCTTCCTTCCTGGAATCCTTCCTGGAATCCTTCCTGGAATCCTTCCTTCCTGGAATCCTTCCTTCCTTCCTTCCTAGAATCCTTCCTTCCTTCCTTCCTGGAATCCTTCCTTCCTTCCTTCATGGAATCCTTCCTTCTTGGAATCCTTCCTTCCTGGAATCCTTCCTTCCTGGAATCCTTCCTTCCTTCCTTCCTAGAATCCTTCCTTCCTTCCTTCCTGGAATCCTTCCTTCCTTCCTTCCTGGAATCCTTCCTTCCTTCCTTCATGGAATCCTTCCTTCCTGGAATCCTTCCTTCCTGGAATGCTTCCTGGAATCCTTCCTGGAATCCTGCCTTCCTGGAATCCTTCCTTCCTGGTATCCTGCCTTCCTGGAATCCTTCCTTCCTGGAATACTTCCTTCCTTCCTTCCTGGAATCCTTCCTTCCTGGAATCCTTCCTTCCTGGAATCCTGCCTTCCTGGAATCCTTCCTTCCTGGAATCCTTCCTTCCTGGAATCCTTCCTGGAATCCTTCCTGGAATCCTTCCTTCCTGGAATCCTTCCTTCCTTCATTTCTGGAATCCTTCCTTCCTGGAATCCTTCCTTCCTTCCTTCCTGGAATCCTTCCTGGAATCCTTCCTGGAATCCTTCCTGGAATCCTTCCTTCCTGGAATCCTTCCTTCCTTCCTTCCTGGAATCTTTCCTTCCTTCCTTCCTGGAGTCCTTCCTTCCTGGAATCCTTCCTTCCTGGAATCCTTCCTTCCTGGAATCCTTCCTTCCTTCCTTCCTGGAATCCTTCCTTCCTTCCTTCCTGGAATCCTGCCTTCCTGGAATCCTGCCTTCCAGGAATCCTTCCTTCCTTCCTGGAATCCTTCCTTCCTGGAATCCTTCCTTCCTTCCTTCCTGGAATCCTTCCTTCCTGGAATCCTGCCTTCCTGGAATCCTGCCTTCCAGGAATCCTTCCTTCCTTCCTGGAATCCTTCCTTCCTGGAATCCTTCCTTCCTGGAATCCTTCCTTCCTTCCTTCCTGGAATCCTTCCTTCCTGGAATCCTTCCTTCCTGGAATCCTTCCTGGAATCCTTCCTGGAATCCTTCCTTCCTGGAATCCTTCCTTCCTTCCTTCCTGGAATCCTTCCTTCCTTCCTTCCTGGAATCCTTCCTTCCTTCCTTCATGGAATCCTTCCTTCCTGGAATCCTTCCTTCCTGGAATCCTTCCTTCCTGGAATCCTTCCTGGAATCCTTCCTTCCTGGAATCCTTCCTTCCTTCCTTCCTAGAATCCTTCCTTCCTTCCTTCCTGGAATCCTTCCTTCCTTCCTTCATGGAATCCTTCCTTCCTTCCTTCATGGAATCCTTCCTTCCTGGAATCCTTCCTTCCTGGAATCCTTCCTTCCTTCCTTCCTGGAATCCTGCCTTCCTGGAATCCTTCCTTCCTGGAATCCTGCCTTCCTGGAATCCTGCCTTCCTGGAAGCCTTCCTGGAATCCTTCCTTCCTTCCTGGAATCTTTCGTTCCTTCCTGGAATCCTTCCTTCCTGGAATCCTTCCTGGAATCTTTCCTGGAATCCTTCCTGGAATCCTTCCTGGAATCCTTCCTGGAATCCTTCCTTCCTGGAATCCTTCCTTCCTGGAATCCTTCCTTCCTGGAATCCTTCCTTCCTTCCTTCCTGGAATCCTTCCTGGAATCCTTCCATCCTGGAATCCTTCCTTCCTTCCTTCCTGGAATCCTTCCTTCCTTCCTTCCTGGAATCCTTCCTTCCTTCCTTCCTGGAATCCTTCCTTCCTGGAATCCTTCCTTCCTGGAATCCTTCCTTCCTGGAATCCTTCCTGGAATCCTTCCTTCCTGGAATCCTTCCTTCCTGGAATCCTTCCTTCCTGGAATCCTTCCTTCCTTCCTTCCTGGAATCCTTCCTTCCTGGAATCCTTCCTTCCTGGAATGCTTCCTTCCTGGAACCCTTCCTTCCTGGAATCCTTCCTTCCTGGAATCCTTCCTTCCTTCCTTCCTGGAATCCTTCCTTCCTTCCTTCCTGGAATCCTTCCTTCCTGGAATCCTTCCTGGAATCCTTCCTTCCTGGAATCCTTCCTGGAATCCTTCCTTCCTTCCTTCCTGGAATCCTTCCTTCCTGGAATCCTTCCTTCCTGGAATCCTTCCTTCCTGGAATCCATCCTTCCTTCCTTCCTGGAATCCTTCCTTCCTGGAATCCTTCCTGCCTGGAATCCTTCCTTCCTGGAACCCTTCCTTCCTGGAATCCTTCCTTCCTGGAATCCTTCCTTCCTTCCTTCCTGGAATCCTTCCTTCCTTGTTCCTGGAATCCTTCCTTCCTGGAATCCTTCCTGGAATCCTTCCTTCCTTCCTTCCTGGAATCCTTCCTTCCTGGAATCCTTCCATCCTGGAATACTTCCTTCCTTCCTTCCTGGAATCCTTCCTTACTGGAATCCTTCCTTCCTGGAATCCTTCCTTCCTGGAATCCTTCCTTCCTTCCTTCCTGGAATCCTTCCTTCCTGGTATCCTTCCTTCCTGGAATCCTTCCTTCCTTCCTTCCTGGAATCCTTCCTTCCTTCCTTCCTGGAATCCTTCCTTCCTGGAATCCGTCCTTCATGGAATCCTTCCTTCCTTCCTTACTGGAATCCTTCCTTCCTGGAATCCTTCCTTCCTGGAAACCTTCCTTCCTGGAATCCTTCCTTCCTGTAATCCTTCCTTCCTGGAACCCTTCCTTCCTGGAATCCTTCCTTCCTGGAATCCTTCCTTCCTTCCTTCCTGGAATCCTTCCTTCCTTCCTTCCTGGAATCCTTCCTTCCTGGAATCCTTCCTGGAATCCTTCCTTCCTGGAATCCTTCCTTCCTGGAATCCTTCCTTCCTTCCTTCCTGGAATCCTTCCTTCCTGGAATCCTTCCTTCCTGGAATCCTTCCTTCCTTCCTTCCTGGAATCCTTCCTTCCTGGAATCCTTCCTTCCTGGAATCCTTCCTTCCTTCCTTCCTGGAATCCTTCCTTCCTGGAATCCTTCCTTCCTGGAATCCTTCCTTCCTTCCTTCCTGGAATCTTTCCTTCCTTCCTTCCTGGAATCCTTCCTTCCGGGAATCCTTCCTTCCTGGAATCCTTCCTTCCTTCCTTCCTTCCTGGAATCCTTCCTTCCTGGAATCCTTCCTTCCTGGAATCCTTCCTTCCTTCCTTCCTGGAATCTTTCCTTCCTTCCTTCCTGGAATCCTTCCTTCCTGGAATCCTTCCTTCCTGGAATCCTTCCTGGAATCCTTCCTTCCTGGAATCCTTCCTTCCTGGAATCCTTCCTTCCTTCCTGGAATCCTTCCTTCCTGGAATCCTTCCTTCCTGGAATCCTTCCTGGAATCCTTCCTTCCTGGAATCCTTCCTTCCTGGAATCCTTCCTTCCTTCCTGGAATCCTTCCTTCCTTCCTTCCTGGAATCCTTCCTTCCTTCCTTCCTGGAATCCTTCCTTCCTGGAATCCTTCCTTCCTGGAATCCTTCCTTCCTGGAATCCTTCCTTCCTTCCTTCCTGGAATCCTTCCTTCCTGGAATCCTTCCTTCCTGGAATCCTTCCTTCCTTCCTTCCTGGAATCCTTCCTTCCTGGAATCCTTCCTTCCTGGAATCCTTCCTTCCTGGAATCCTTCCTTCCTTCCTTCCTGGAATCCTTCCTTCCTGGTATCCTTCCTTCCTGGAATCCTTCCTTCCTTCCTTCCTGGAATCCTTCCTTCCTTCCTTCCTGGAATCCTTCCTTCCTGGAATCCGTCCTTCATGGAATCCTTCCTTCCTTCCTTCCTGGAATCCTTCCTTCCTGGAATCCTTCCTTCCTGGAAACCTTCCTTCCTGGAATACTTCCTTCCTTCCTTCCTTCCTTCCTGGGACCCTTCCTTCCTGGAATCCTTCCTTCCTGGAATCCTTCCTTCCTTCCTTCCTGGAATCCTTCCTTCCTTCCTTCCTGGAATCCTTCCTTCCTGGAATCCTTCCTGGAATCCTTCCTTCCTGGAATCCTTCCTTCCTGGAATCCTTCCTTCCTGGAATCCTTCCTTCCTGGAATCCTTCCTTCCTTCCTTCCTGGAATCCTTCCTTCCTGGAATCCTTCCTTCCTTCCTTCCTGGAATCCTTCCTTCCTGGAATCCTTCCTTCCTGGAATCCTTCCTTCCTTCCTTCCTGGAATCCTTCCTTCCTGGAATCCTTCCTTCCTGGAATCCTTCCTTCCTTCCTTCCTGGAATCTTTCCTTCCTTCCTTCCTGGAATCCTTCCTTCCTGGAATCCTTCCTTCCTGGAATCCTTCCTGGAATCCTTCCTTCCTGGAATCCTTCCTTCCTGGAATCCTTCCTTCCTTCCTGGAATCCTTCCTTCCTGGAATCCTTCCTTCCTGGAATCCTTCCTGGAATCCTTCCTTCCTGGAATCCTTCCTTCCTGGAATCCTTCCTTCCTTCCTGGAATCCTTCCTTCCTTCCTTCCTGGAATCCTTCCTTCCTTCCTTCCTGGAATCCTTCCTTCCTGGAATCCTTCCTTCCTGGAATCCTTCCTTCCTGGAATCCTTCCTGGAATCCTTCCTTCCTGGAATCCTTCCTTCCTGGAATCCTTCCTGGAATCCTTCCTTCCTGGAATCCTTCCTTCCTGGAATCTTTCCTTCCTTCCTGGAATCCTTCCTTCCTGGAATCCTTCCTTCCTGGAATCCTTCCTGGAATCCTTCCTTCCTGGAATCCTTCCTTCCTGGAATCCTTCCTTCCTTCCTGGAATCCTTCCTTCCTGGAATCCTTCCTTCCTGGAATCCTTCCTGGAATCCTTCCTTCCTGGAATCCTTCCTTCCTGGAATCCTTCCTTCCTTCCTGGAATCCTTCCTTCCTTCCTTCCTGGAATCCTTCCTTCCTTCCTTCCTGGAATCCTTCCTTCCTGGAATCCTTCCTTCCTGGAATCTTTCCTTCCTTCCTTCCTGGAATCCTTCCTTCCTGGAATCCTTCCTTCCTGGAATCCTTCCTTCCTGGAATCCTTCCTGGAATCCTTCCTTCCTGGAATCCTTCCTTCCTGGAATCCTTCCTTCCTGGAATCCTTCCTTCCTGGAATCCTTCCTGGAATCCTTCCTTCCTGGAATCCTTCCTTCCTGGAATCCTTCCTTCCTTCCTGGAATCCTTCCTTCCTGGAATCCTTCCTTCCTGGAATCCTTCCTGGAATCCTTCCTTCCTGGAATCCTTCCTTCCTTCCTGGAATCCTTCCTTCCTTCCTTCCTGGAATCCTTCCTTCCTTCCTTCCTGGAATCCTTCCTTCCTGGAATCCTTCCTTCCTGGAATCCTTCCTTCCTGGAATCCTTCCTGGAATCCTTCCTTCCTGGAATCCTTCCTTCCTTCCTTCCTAGAATCCTTCCTTCCTTCCTTCCTGGAATCTTTCCTTCCTTCCTTCATGGAATCCTTCCTTCCTGGAATCCTTCCTGGAATCCTTCCTTCCTGGAATCCTTCCTTCCTTCCTTCCTAGAATCCTTCCTTCCTTCCTTCCTGGAATCCTTCCTTCCTTCCTTCATGGAATCCTTCCTTCGTGGAATCCTTCCTTCCTGGAATCCTTCCTTCCTTCCTTCCTGGAATCCTGCCTTCCTGGAATCCTTCCTTCCTAGAATCCTGCCTTCCTGGAATCCTTCCTTCCTGGAATCCTTCCTTCCTGGAATCCTTCCTTCCTTCCTTCCTGGAATCCTTCCTGGAATCCTTCCTTCCTGGAATCCTTCCTTCCTTCCGTCCTGGAATCTTTCCTTCCTTCCTTCCTGGAATCCTTCCTTCCTGGAATCCTTCCTTCCTGGAATCCTTCCTTCCTTCCTTCCTGGAATCCTGCCTTCCTGGAATCCTGCCTTCCTGGAATCCTTCCTTCCTTCCTGGAATCCTTCCTTCCTTCCTTCCTGGAATCCTTCCTTCCTGGAATCCTTCCTTCCTGGAATCCTTCCTTCCTTCCTTCCTGGAATCCTTCCTTCCTGGAATCCTTCCTCCCTGGAATCCTTCCTGGAATCCTTCCTGGAATCCTTCCTTCCTTCCTTCCTAGAATCCTTCCTTCCTTCCTTCCTGGAATCCTTCCTTCCTTCCTTCATGGAATCCTTCCTTCCGGGAATCCTTCCTTCCTGGAATCCTTCCTTCCTTGAATCCTTCCTTCCTGGAATCCTTCCTTCCTTCCTTCCTGGAATCCTTCCTTCCTGGAATCCTTCCTTCCTGGAATCCTTCCTGGAATACTTCCTTCCTGGAATCCTTCCTTCCTTCCTTCCTAGAATCCTTCCTTCCTTCCTTCCTGGAATCCTTCCTTCCTTCCTTCATGGAATCCTTCCTTCCGGGAATCCTTCCTTCCTGGAATCCTTCCTTCCTGGAATCCTTCCTTCCTGGAATCCTTCCTGGAATCCTTCCTTCCTGGAATCCTTCCTTCCTTCCTTCCTAGACTCCTTCCTTCCTTCCTTCCTGGAATCCTTCCTTCCTTCCTTCATGGAATCCTTCCTTCCTTCCTTCATGGAATCCTTCCTTCCTGGAATCCTTCCTTCCTGGAATCCTTCCTTCATTCCTTCCTGGAATCCTGCCTTCCTGGAATCCTGCCTTCCTGGAAGCCTTCCTGGAATCCTTCCTTCCTACCTGGAATCTTTCGTTCCTTCCTGGAATCCTTCCTTTCTGCAATCCTTCCTGGAATCCTTCCTTCCTGGAATCCTTCCTTCCTTCCTTCCTGGAATCCTTCCTGGAATCCTTCCTTCCTGGAATCCTTCCTTCCTGGAATCCTTCCTTCCTGGAATCCTTCCTTCCTGGAATCCTTCCTGGAATCCTTCCTGGAATCCTTCCTTCCTGGAATCCTTCCTTCCTTCCTTCCTGGAATCCTTCCTTCCTTCCTTCCTGGAATCCTTCCTTCCTGGAATCCTTCCTGGAATCCTTCCTTCCTGGAATCCTTCCTTCCTTCCGTCCTGGAATCTTTCCTTCCTTCCTTCCTGGAATCCTTCCTTCCTGGAATCCTTCCTTCCTGGAATCCTTCCTTCCTTCCTTCCTGGAATCCTGCCTTCCTGGAATCCTGCCTTCCTGGAATCCTTCCTTCCTTCCTGGAATCCTTCCTTCCTTCCTTCCTGGAATCCTTCCTTCCTGGAATCCTTCCTTCCTGGAATCCTTCCTTCCTTCCTTCCTGGAATCCTTCCTTCCTGGAATCCTTCCTTCCTGGAATCCTTCCTGGAATACTTCCTTCCTGGAATCCTTCCTTCCTTCCTTCCTAGAATCCTTCCTTCCTTCCTTCCTGGAATCCTTCCTTCCTTCCTTCATGGAATCCTTCCTTCCGGGAATCCTTCCTTCCTGGAATCCTTCCTTCCTGGAATCCTTCCTTCCTGGAATCCTTCCTGGAATCCTTCCTTCCTGGAATCCTTCCTTCCTTCCTTCCTAGACTCCTTCCTTCCTTCCTTCCTGGAATCCTTCCTTCCTTCCTTCATGGAATCCTTCCTTCCTGGAATCCTTCCTTCCTGGAATCCTTCCTTCCTTCCTTCCTGGAATCCTGCCTTCCTGGAATCCTGCCTTCCTGGAAGCCTTCCTGGAATCCTTCCTTCCTTCCTGGAATCTTTCGTTCCTTCCTGGAATCCTTCCTTCCTGAAATCCTTCCTGGAATCCTTCCTTCCTGGAATCCTTCCTTCCTTCCTTCCTGGAATCCTTCCTGGAATCCTTCCTGCCTGGAATCCTTCCTTCCTGGAATCCTTCCTTCCTGGAATCCTTCCTTCCTGGAATCCTTCCTGGAATCCTTCCTGGAATCCTTCCTTCCTGGAATCCTTCCTTCCTTCCTTCCTGGAATCCTTCCTTCCTTCCTTCCTGGAATCCTTCCTTCCTTCCTTCCTGGAATCCTTCCTTCCTGGAATCCTTCCTTCCTGGAATCCTTCCTGGAATCCTTCCTTCCTGGAATCCTTCCTTCCTGGAATCCTTCCTTCCTTCCTTCCTGGAATCCTTCCTTCCTGGAATCCTTCCTTCCTTCCTTCCTGGAATCCTTCCTTCCTTCCTTCCTGGAATCCTTCCTTCCTTCCTTCCTGGAATCCTTCCTTCCTGGAATCCTTCCTGGAATACTTCCTTCCTTCCTTCCTGGAATCCTTCCTTCCTGGAATCCTTCCTTCCTGGAATCCTTCCTTCCTTCCTTCCTGGAATCCTTCCTTCCTTCCTTCCTTCAATCTTTCCTTCCTGGAATCCTTCCTTCCTGGAATCCTTCCTTCCTTCCTTCCTGGAATCCTTCCTTCCTGGAATCCTTCCTTCCTTCCTTCCTGGAATCCTTCCTGGAATCCTTCTTTCCTGGAATCCTTCCTTCCTGGAATCCTTCCTTCCTGGAATCCTTCCTTCCTGGAATCCTTCCTGGAATCCTTCCTGGAATCCTTCCTTCCTGGAATCCTTCCTTCCTGGAATCCTTCCTTCCTTCCTTCCTGGAATCCTTCCTTCCTGGAATCCTTCCTTCCTTCCTTCCTGGAATCCTTCCTTCCTTCCTTCCTGGAATCCTTCCTTCCTTCCTTCCTGGAATCCTTCCTTCCTGGAATCCTTCCTGGAATACTTCCTTCCTTCCTTCCTGGAATCCTTCCTTCCTGGAATCCTTCCTTCCTGGAATCCTTCCTTCCTTCCTTCCTGGAATCCTTCCTTCCTTCCTTCCTTCAATCTTTCCTTCCTGGAATCCTTCCTTCCTGGAATCCTTCCTTCCTTCCTTCCTGGAATCCTTCCTTCCTGGAATCCTTCCTTCCTTCCTTCCTGGAATCCTGCCTTCCTGGAATCCTTCCTTCCTGGAATCCTTCCTTCCTGGAATCCTTCCTTCCTGGAATCCTTCCTTCCTGGAATCCTTCCTGGAATCCTTCCTGGAATCCTTCCTTCCTGGAATCCTTCCTTCCTTCCTTCCTGGAATCCTTCCTTCCTTCCTTCCTGGAATCCTTCCTTCCTTCCTTCCTGGAATCCTTCCTTCCTGGAATCCTTCCTTCCTTCCTTCCTGGAATCCTTCCTTCCTTCCTTCCTGGAATCCTTCCTTCCTTCCTTCCTGGAATCCTTCCTTCCTTCCTTCCTGGAATCCTTCCTTCCTGGAATCCTTCCTTCCTGGAATCCTTCCTTCCTTCCTTCCTGGAATCCTTCCTTCCTGGAATCCTTCCTTCCTGGAATCCTTCCTTCCTGGAATCCTTCCTTCCTGGAACCCTTCCTTCCTGGAATCCTTCCTTCCTGGAATCCTTCCTTCCTTCCTTCCTGGAATCCTTCCGTCCTTCCTTCCTGGAATCCTTCCTTCCTTCCTTCCTGGAATCCTTCCTTCCTGGAATCCTTCCTGGAATACTTCCTTCCTTCCTTCCTGGAATCCTTCCTTCCTGGAATCCTCCCTTCCTGGAATCCTTCCTTCCTTCCTTCCTGGAATCCTTCCTTCCTGGAATCCTTCCTTCCTGGAATCCTTCCTTCCTTCCTGGAATCCTTCCTTCCTGGAATCCTTCCTTCCTTCCTGGAATCCTTCCTTCCTTCCTTCCTGGAATCCTTCCTTCCTTCCTTCCTGGAATCGTTCCTTCCTGGAATCCTTCCTTCCTGGAATCCTTCCTTCCTGGAATCCTTCCTTCCTGGAATCCTTCCTGGAATCCTTCCTTCCTGGAATCCTTCCTTCCTTCCTTCCTAGAATCCTTCCTTCCTTCCTTCCTGGAATCTTTCCTTCCTTCCTTCATGGAATCCTTCCTTCCTGGAATCCTTCCTGGAATCCTTCCTTCCTGGAATCCTTCCTTCCTTCCTTCCTAGAATCCTTCCTTCCTTCCTTCCTGGAATCCTTCCTTCCTTCCTTCCTGGAATCCTTCCTTCCTTCCTTCATGGAATCCTTCCTTCGTGGAATCCTTCCTTCCTGGAATCCTTCCTTCCTTCCTTCCTGGAATCCTGCCTTCCTGGAATCCTTCCTTCCTAGAATCCTGCCTTCCTGGAATCCTTCCTTCCTGGAATCCTTCCTTCCCTCCTTCCTGGAATCCTTCCTGGAATCCTTCCTTCCTGGAATCCTTCCTTCCTTCCGTCCTGGAATCTTTCCTTCCTTCCTTCCTGGAATCCTTCCTTCCTGGAATCCTTCCTTCCTGGAATCCTTCCTTCCTTCATTCCTGGAATCCTGCCTTCCTGGAATCCTGCCTTCCTGGAATCCTTCCTTCCTTCCTGGAATCCTTCCTTCCTTCCTTCCTGGAATCCTTCCTTCCTGGAATCCTTCCTTCCTGGAATCCTTCCTTCCTTCCTTCCTGGAATCCTTCCTTCCTGGAATCCTTCCTTCCTGGAATCCTTCCTTCCTGGAATCCTTCCTGGAATACTTCCTTCCTGGAATCCTTCCTTCCTTCCTTCCTAGAATCCTTCCTTCCTTCCTTCCTGGAATCCTTCCTTCCTTCCTTCCTGGAATCCTTCCTTCCTGGAATCCTTCCTTCCTGGAATCCTTCCTTCCTGGAATCCTTCCTTCCTGGAATCCTTCCTGAAATCCTTCCTTCCTGGAATCCTTCCTTCCTTCCTTCCTAGACTCCTTCCTTCCTTCCTTCCTGGAATCCTTCCTTCCTTCCTTCATGGAATCCTTCCTTCCTTCCTTCATGGAATCCTTCCTTCCTGGAATCCTTCCTTCCTGGAATCCTTCCTTCCTTCCTTCCTGGAATCCTGCCTTCCTGGAATCCTGCCTTCCTGGAAGCCTTCCTGGAATCCTTCCTTCCTTCCTGGAATCTTTCGTTCCTTCCTGGAATCCTTCCTTCCTGGAATCCTTCCTTCCTTCCTTCCTGGAATCCTTCCTGGAATCCTTCCTTCCTGGAATCCTTCCTTCCTGGAATCCTTCCTTCCTGGAATCCTTCCTGGAATCCTTCCTGGAATCCTTCCTTCCTGGAATCCTTCCTTCCTTCCTTCCTGGAATCCTTCCTGGAATCCCTCCTTCCTGGAATCCTTCCTTCCTGGAATCCTTCCTTCCTGGAATCCTTCCTGGAATCCTTCCTGGAATCCTTCCTTCCTGGAATCCTTCCTTCCTTCCTTCCTGGAATCCTTCCTTCCTTCCTTCCTGGAATCCTTCCTTCCTTCCTTCCTGGAATCCTTCCTTCCTTCCTTCCTGGAATCCTTCCTTCCAGGAATCCTTCCTTCCTGGAATCCTTCCTTCCTGGAATCCTTCCTTCCTGGATTCCTTCCTTCCTGGAATCCTTCCTTCCTGGAATCCTTCCTTCCTTCCTTCCTGGAATCCTTCCTTCCTGGAATCCTTCCTTCCTGGAATCCTTCCTTCCTGGAATCCTTCCTTCCTGGAACCCTTCCTTCCTGGAATCCTTCCTTCCTGGAATCCTTCCTTCCTTCCTTCCTGGAATCCTTCCTTCCTTCCTTCCTGGAATCCTTCCTTCCTTCCTTCCTGGAATCCTTCCTTCCTGGAATCCTTCCTGGAATACTTCCTTCCTTCCTTCCTGGAATCCTTCCTTCCTGGAATCCTTCCTTCCTGGAATCCTTCCTTCCTTCCTTCCTGGAATCCTTCCTTCCTGGAATCCTTCCTGGAATCCTTCCTTCCTGGAATCCTTCCTTCCTGGAATCCTTCCTTCCTTCCTGGAATCCTTCCTTCCTTCCTTCCTGGAATCCTTCCTTCCTTCCTTCCTGGAATCCTTCCTTCCTGGAATCCTTCCTTCCTGGAATCCTTCCTGGAATCCTTCCTTCCTGGAATCCTTCCTTCCTTCCTTCCTAGAATCCTTCCTTCCTTCCTTCCTGGAATCTTTCCTTCCTTCCTTCATGGAATCCTTCCTTCCTGGAATCCTTCCTGGAATCCTTCCTTCCTGGAATCCTTCCTTCCTTCCTTCCTAGAATCCTTCCTTCCTTCCTTCCTGGAATCCTTCCTTCCTTCCTTCATGGAATCCTTCCTTCGTGGAATCCTTCCTTCCTGGAATCCTTCCTTCCTTCCTTCCTGGAATCCTGCCTTCCTGGAATCCTTCCTTCCTAGAATCCTGCCTTCCTGGAATCCTTCCTTCCTGGAATCCTTCCTTCCTGGAATCCTTCCTTCCTTCCTTCCTGGAATCCTTCCTGGAATCCTTCCTTCCTGGAATCCTTCCTGCCTTCCGTCCTGGAATCTTTCCTTCCTTCCTTCCTGGAATCCTTCCTTCCTGGAATCCTTCCTTCCTGGAATCCTTCCTTCCTTCCTTCCTGGAATCCTGCCTTCCTGGAATCCTGCCTTCCTGGAATCCTTCCTTCCTTCCTGGAATCCTTCCTTCCTTCCTTCCTGGAATCCTTCCTTCCTGGAATCCTTCCTTCCTGGAATCCTTCCTTCCTTCCTTCCTGGAATCCTTCCTTCCTGGAATCCTTCCTTCCTGGAATCCTTCCTGGAATACTTCCTTCCTGGAATCCTTCCTTCCTTCCTTCCTAGAATCCTTCCTTCCTTCCTTCCTGGAATCCTTCCTTCCTTCCTTCATGGAATCCTTCCTTCCTGGAATCCTTCCTTCCTGGAATCCTTCCTTCCTGGAATCCTTCCTGGAATCCTTCCTTCCTGGAATCCTTCCTTCCTTCCTTCCTAGACTCCTTCCTTCCTTCCTTCCTGGAATCCTTCCTTCCTTCCTTCATGGAATCCTTCCTTCCTTCCTTCATGGAATCCTTCCTTCCTGGAATCCTTCCTTCCTGGAATCCTTCCTTCCTTCCTTCCTGGAATCCTGCCTTCCTGGAATCCTGCCTTCCTGGAAGCCTTCCTGGAATCCTTCCTTCCTTCCTGGAATCTTTCGTTCCTTCCTGGAATCCTTCCTTCCTGCAATCCTTCCTGGAATCCTTCCTTCCTGGAATCCTTCCTTCCTTCCTTCCTGGAATCCTTCCTTCCTGGAATCCTTCCTTCCTGGAATCCTTCCTTCCTGGAATCCTTCCTGGAATCCTTCCTGGAATCCTTCCTTCCTGGAATCCTTCCTTCCTTCCTTCCTGGAATCCTTCCTTCCTTCCTTCCTGGAATCCTTCCTTCCTTCCTTCCTGGAATCCTTCCTTCCTGGAATCCTTCCTTCCTGGAATCCTTCCTGGAATCCTTCCTTCCTGGAATCCTTCCTTCCTGGAATCCTTCCTTCCTGGAATCCTTCCTTCCTTCCTTCCTGGAATCCTTCCTTCCTGGAATCCTTCCTTCCTGGAACCCTTCCTTCCTGGAATCCTTCCTTCCTGGAATCCTTCCTTCCTTCCTTCCTGGAATCCTTCCTTCCTTCCTTCCTGGAATCCTTCCTTCCTTCCTTCCTGGAATCCTTCCTTCCTGGAATCCTTCCTGGAATACTTCCTTCCTTCCTTCCTGGAATCCTTCCTTCCTGGAATCGTTCCTTCCTGGAATCCTTCCTTCCTTCCTTCCTGGAATCCTTCCTTCCTGGAATCCTTCCTTCCTTCCTTCCTGGAATCTTTCCTTCCTGGAATCCTTCCTTCCTGGAATCCTTCCTTCCTTCCTTCCTGGAATCCTTCCTTCCTGGAATCCTTCCTTCCTTCCTTCCTGGAATCCTTCCTTCCTGGAATCCTTCCTTCCTTCCTTCCTGGAATCTTTCCTTCCTGGAATCCTTCCTTCCTGGAATCCTTCCTTCCTGGAATCCTTCCTTCCTTCCTTCCTGGAATCTTTCCTTCCTTCCTTCCTGGAATCCTTCCTTCCTGGAATCCTTCCTTCCTTCCTTCCTGGAATCCTTCCTTCCTTCCTTCCTGGAATCTTTCCTTCCTTCCTTCCTGGAATCCTTCCTTCCTGGAATCCTTCCTTCCTTCCTTCCTGGAATCCTTCCTTCCTTCCTTCCTGGAATCTTTCCTTCCTTCCTTCCTGGAATCCTTCCTTCCTGGAATCCTTCCTTCCTTCCTTCCTGGAATCTTTCCTTCCTTCCTTCCTGGAATCCTTCCTTCCTGGAATCCTTCCTTCCTTCCTTCCTGGAATCCTTCCTTCCTTCCTTCCTTCCTGGAATCCTTCCTTCCTGGAATCCTTCCTTCCTGGAATCCTTCCTTCCTTCCTTCCTGGAATCCTTCCTTCCTGGAATCCTTCCTTCCTTCCTTCCTGGAATCCTTTCTTCCTTGAATCCTTCCTTCCTGGAATCCTTGCTTCCTTGCTTCCTGGAATCTTTCCTTCCTTCCTTCCTGGAATCCTTCCTTCCTGGAATCCTTCCTTCCTGGAATCCTTCCTTCCTTCCTTCCTGGAATCCTTCCTTCCTTCCTTCCTGGAATCTTTCCTTCCTTCCTTCCTGGAATCCTTCCTTCCTGGAATCCTTCCTTCCTTCCTTCCTGGAATCCTTCCTTCCTTCCTTCCTGGAATCCTTCCTTCCTGGAATCCTTCCTTCCTGGAATCCTTCCTTCCTTCCTTCCTGGAATCCTTCCTTCCTGGAATCCTTCCTTCCTTCCTTCCTTCCTTCCTTCCTTCCTTCCTTCCTTCCTTCCTTCCTTCCTTCCTTCCTTCCTTCCTTCCTTCCTTCCTTCCTTCCTTCCTTCCTTCCTTCCTTCCTTCCTTCCTTCCTTCCTTCCTTCCTTCCTTCCTTCCTGGAATCCTTCCTTCCTGGAATCTTTCCTTCCTGGAATCCTTCCTTCCTTCCTTCCTGGAATCTTTCCTTCCTGGAATCCTTCCTTCCTGGAATCCTTCCTTCCTTCCTTCCTGGAATCCTTCCTTCCTGGAATCCTTCCTTCCTTCCTTCCTGGAATCTTTCCTTCCTGGAATCCTTCCTTCCTGGAATCCTTCCTTCCTGGAATCCTTCCTTCCTTCCTTCCTGGAATCTTTCCTTCCTTCCTTCCTGGAATCCTTCCTTCCTGGAATCCTTCCTTCCTTCCTTCCTGGAATCCTTCCTTCCTTCCTTCCTGGAATCTTTCCTTCCTTCCTTCCTGGAATCCTTCCTTCCTGGAATCCTTCCTTCCTTCCTTCCTGGAATCCTTCCTTCCTTCCTTCCTGGAATCTTTCCTTCCTTCCTCCCTGGAATCCTTCCTTCCTGGAATCCTTCCTTCCTTCCTTCCTGGAATCTTTCCTTCCTTCCTTCCTGGAATCCTTCCTTCCTGGAATCCTTCCTTCCTTCCTTCCTGGAATCCTTCCTTCCTTCCTTCCTTCCTGGAATCCTTCCTTCCTGGAATCCTTCCTTCCTTCCTTCCTGGAATCCTTCCTTCCTGGAATCCTTCCTTCCTTCCTTCCTGGAATCCTTTCTTCCTTGAATCCTTCCTTCCTGGAATCCTTGCTTCCTTGCTTCCTGGAATCTTTCCTTCCTTCCTTCCTGGAATCCTTCCTTCCTGGAATCCTTCCTTCCTGGAATCCTTCCTTCCTTCCTTCCTGGAATCCTTCCTTCCTTCCTTCCTGGAATCTTTCCTTCCTTCCTTCCTGGAATCCTTCCTTCCTGGAATCCTTCCTTCCTTCCTTCCTGGAATCCTTCCTTCCTTCCTTCCTGGAATCCTTCCTTCCTGGAATCCTTCCTTCCTTCCTTCCTTCCTTCCTTCCTTCCTGGAATCCTTCCTTCCTGGAATCCTTCCTTCCTTCCTTCCTTCCTTCCTTCCTTCCTTCCTTCCTTCCTTCCTTCCTTCCTTCCTTCCTTCCTTCCTTCCTTCCTTCCTTCCTTCCTTCCTTCCTTCCTTCCTTCCTTCCTTCCTTCCTTCCTTCCTTCCTTCCTTCCTTCCTGGAATCCTTCCTTCCTGGAATCCTTCCTTTCTGGAATTCTTCCTTCCTTCCTTCCTGGAATCCTTCCTTCCTGGAATCCTTCCTTCCTGGAATCCTTCCTTCCTTCCTTCCTGGAATCCTTCCTTCCTGGAATCCTTCCTTCCTGGAATCCTTCCTTCCTGGAATCCTTCCTTCCTGGAATCCTTCTGTTGGGGGTTGAATGCTTCGCTTTTCTTTCTGTGGAATTTCTCCCATTGTTATGCTAATTAATTGTGGCTACACCTTAAAACGACAGATAATGTTCTCTCGTAGGGGGGTGGCTGGAGGGGGAGGGGGGGGGGGAACCGGAAAAGGAAAGGTGGGATAGGGGGGTCTGGAGCGGGGGACGATCTCTCGCTTGGCTCGTGGAGTGGGAAGACAACCTGGGCTCTGCTCTGGCATCTTCCCTGTCATCCCAGCGCTGAGATCCACGCTCCCTGCCTTTGGACATCGCTCCGCGGCTCTCCCAGCTCACCCTACTACCTCCGGACACTCTGCTGAGCACCACGACCGACACCGTGAGGGGGGAGTAACTTTCCCCATCCCCTCTCACCCCTGGGCCGTGGCCGCCATCACCCAGCCCTCTTCAACTGCGCGGGACCTGCCCTGCCCCCACAGCACCGGTAACAGCACAGGGAGACGGCCTGCGGCCAGAAGGGACTGGAGTGGAGCTAGACTGTTTCTGTTGCCAATTTTTATAGCTGTTGTTGTTTTTTTTCTGCTTTGTTAAATACCAGTAAAGAACTGTTATTCTCATCCCCATATCTCCTGCCTGAGGTGTCTGAATTGGACCTAAAATAATTAAAAGGGAGGGGGATTGCACTCTGCATCGCAGAAAAAGGGGCTCCTGCCTTTCCTTAGACCGTACCTGTCTTTCAAACCGAGACAGATTTTGGCGCCCGGAACGTGGGCATTGCCTGAGGGCATTGAGAGAGGGGTAGAAAAGGGGATAACAGTTCTTAAATTACCCAAGCTTGTGGTAGGTTTCACCATGCTGTCCAGCTTACCCTGGATTGGCCTCCATGTGGTCACTGCTATATCTCTCCCATTTGCAAGCCCTTTTTTAAACATGAGTTTCATAACCAAAGTTACTGTGGCTATTATCCAGTTTATTATGTGGGTTGATCAGTGAGAAATTCATGGATTTTTAATTTTCTCTGGAAGATGGCCACATGGATTCAGAGCTATCACACTCTAAGTGTGTGTTTCTGGGGCTACTTCAATAATGGTACTTACTGTGAGGAAGTGGCAGCAGGTGAAATTTTTCTCAACCCATCACAGGGTTTTGAAGTTCACCCCACCAGTCTTCAAGGGGTTCCAATCCACTTTAAATGCTAATGACATTATATTGTGGCTAGTGTTGCTTATATCCCTGTTAAACCTGTTCTATCTAACATTCAGAGATAAGGGGAGATTGACTTGGATAACAACCCTGATACCTACCCGAGGAAATAGTGATGTTACCCCAGAGCCTGATCTGTCCCAGAGACTAGGGAGGTTACCCCAGAGCCTGATCTTGTCCCAGAGACTAGGGAGGTTACCCCAGAGCCTGATCCTATCCCAGAGACTAGGGATATTACCCCAGAGTTTGACCCTGCTCCACAGCCCACCTCGGAAAGGAACCACCCAGAATGGGTGGGGGTGCTAGCAAAGGAGATACGTGAGATGGGCCAGATGCTGAAGGAGTACCTCTCCCCCAGCTGGTGAGAAACCCTCCCCCTGCCTTAAAGAGGGAGACTCTGGTGGTGCAGCAGTGGACCCACAGATGTTACATCTGTCCAGGTTCCAGCTGAACTGCAAGGGCACTCACAGCCAGCAGCAGTTGCCCCTGTGGAAACTAGGAAGTCTAAGATGAAGACAAGGCACCTAGATAATAAGGGTCAGGAAGGGGGCCCCTCACAACCAGCAGGGGAGCCAGAAGTTGAGATCATCACCGAGTCCCTGTCATACGAGAGTCTCCGTAACCTGCGAAAAGACATTGTACGGCGGGGCCGTGAGGCTTTTACAGCCTGGTTACTGCGGGTCTGGGACCTTATGGGTACAGGTGTGCAACTGGATGGTACTGAGGCAAGGAATTTGGGAGCCTTGACCCAGGACTCAGGTGTGGACCAGGTATTTGTAAGGGAGACAGGTCTCCTTTCCCTCTGGGAGCGACTTTTAATGAGTGTGAGAGAGAGATTTGTCCACAGGGAAAGAATGCAGGAGTACCACCAGAGAACACGTTGGAATACCCTTGAGGAAGGGATCCAAAAGCTGAGAGAAGTGGCAGTACTGGAGGTGCTCTTTGGGAGGGATGGACAGCATGACAATGACCCTGACAAGGTCAGGTGCACAGGGCAGATGTTGTGGAATCTGGCAAACCTGGCCCATCTCAATATACCCCCTTTATTGCAATGATTGATGCTGATACCAACCAAGTGACAGTGGGTTCTGTTGCCAACAGGCTCAGGAATTATCAGAGTATGATGGCTGGCCCAGTGCAGGCTCATGTCTCTGCTGTGGCTAAGGACCTCAGAGAGGAGTTTAAGGAGGAGATGAAGGAGATAAGGAAGAGGTGAGGAAGATCAGTGCAGCACCAGTGAGAGTCATGGACCCCAAAAGTAGAGCCCAACGCCCCCCAGCTAGGAGAGAGGGTACACCCCACGTGCTGACCTGTGGTTTTTTCTACGTGACCACGGGGAAGACATGAGAAGGTGGGATGGGAAACCCACTTCCGTCCTGGCAGCACGGGTGCGCCAAATCAGGGAGGGGAACACCAACAGAGGGAACTCCACTAAAGTGAGGGTAGCCTCAGCCTCCCATGGAGGTGCAGGGTATTACAGAAGGGAGGATGATCTGTCAGATCCCCTTGAAGGAACCTCCAGTATGTATGCCCAGGAGAGAAATAATAACCAGGGCTAGAGGGGCCCTGCCTCTAGCCAGGGAGAGGCACGGGAAAACCGGATCTTTTGGACGGTGTGGATCCGATGGCCTGGCACATCAGAGCCACAGGAACACAGAGCATTGGTTGACACCGGTTCACAATGTACATTAATACCATCAGGACATGTCGGAAAGGAACCTGTTTCAATTGCTGGGGTTACAGGGGGATCTCAGGAATTGACTCTGCTGGAGGCTGAGGTGAGCCTGACTGGGAAAGAGTGGCAGAAACATCCAATTGTGACTGGCCCAGAAGCACCATGTATCCTAGGCATAGACTTCCTCAGGAATGGCTATTACAAAGACCCAAAGGGACTCAGGTGGGCTTTTGGAATAGCTGCTGTGGCAGCAGAGGGCATTAAGCAGTTGAACACCCTGCCTGGGCTATCAAAAAACCCATCTGCAGTGGGACTCCTCAGGGTGAAAGAGCAACAGGTGCCAATTGCTACCTCAACAGTGCACCGCCGGCAGTACCGGACGAATCGAGATGCCGTGATCCCCATCCACAAGATGATCCGTGAGCTGGAGAGCCAAGGGGTGGTCAGCAAAACCCACTCACCCTTCAACAGCCCCATCTGGCCTGTGCGTAAATCGGAAGGAGAATGGAGATTGACAGTGGACTATCGTGCACTGAATGAGGTGACTCCACCGCTGAGCGCTGCCGTGCCGGACATGCTGGAACTGCAGTACGAGCTGGAGTCCAAGGCAGCAAAGTGGTACGCCACCATTGACATCGCCAATGCATTCTTCTCCATTCCTCTGGCAGCAGAGTGCAGGCCTCAGTTCGCTTTCACCTGGAGGGGTGTGCAATACACGTGGAACCGACTGCCCCAGGGGTGGAAACACAGCCCCACCATCTGTCATGGGCTGATCCAGGCTACACTGGAGAAGGGTGGAGCTCCAGAACATCTGCAGTACATTGATGACATCATTGTGTGGGGGGATACGGCAATGGAAGTATTTCAGAAAGGAGAAAAGATCATTGAGATTCTGCTGGGAGCCGGCTTCGCCATTAAAAAGAGCAAAGTCAAAGGGCCTGCCCAAGAGATCCAGTTCCTGGGAGTAAAGTGGCAAGATGGACGGCGCCAGATCCCCAGTGAGGTCATCAATAAGATCACTGCAATGTCTCCACCAACCAGCAAGAAGGAAACACAAGCCTTCCTAGGTGCCATAGGCTTTTGGAGAATGCACATTCCTGAGTACAGCCAGATTGTGAGCCCTCTTTACCTGGTCACCCGCAAGAAGAACGATTTCCACTGGGGCCCTGAGCAGCAGCAAGCCTTTGCCCAGATCAAGCAGGAGATTGCTCATGCAGTAGCCCTTGGCCCAGTCAGGACGGGACCAGATGTGAAGAACGTGCTCTACTCTGCAGCCGGGAACCATGGTCTGTCCTGGAGCCTTTGGCAGAAGGTGCCTGGTGAGACGCGAGGCCGACCACTGGGGTTCTGGAGCCGAAGCTACAGAGGGTCCGAGGCCAACTACACTCCGACGGAGAGGGAGATCTTGGCCGCCTATGAAGGGGTCCAAGCAGCCTCAGAGGTGGTTGGCACAGAAACACAACTCCTCCTGGCACCCCGACTGCCAGTGCTGGGCTGGATGTTTAAAGGAAAGGTTCCCTCAACCCACCATGCCACTGACGCCACATGGAGTAAATGGATTGCCCTCATCACACAACGTGCCCGTATTGGAAACCCGAATCGCCCTGGGATTTTGGAGATAATTACCAACTGGCCGGAAGGGGAAGACTTTGGCCTTGCCGACGAAGAGGAACAGGAACAGGTGACCCGGGCCGAAGAAGCCCCACCATATAACCAACTGCCAGCAGATGAAACATGCTATGCTCTTTTCACTGATGGTTCCTGCCGCATCGTGGGGATGAACCGGAAGTGGAAAGCAGCCGTATGGAGCCCCACACGACAGGTTGCACAAGCTACCGAAGGAGAAGGTGGATCGAGTCAACTTGCTGAACTCAAAGCTGTTCAGCTGGCCCTGGACATTGCTGAAAGAGAGAAGTGGCCAAAACTCTACCTTTACACTGATTCATGGATGGTAGCCAATGCTCTGTGGGGATGGCTGGAAAGGTGGAAAAAGGCTAACTGGCAACGTAGGGGAAAACCAATCTGGGCTGCCAATGAATGGAAAGACATTGCCACCCGGGTAGAGAAGTTGCCTGTGAAAGTCCGTCACGTAGATGCCCATGTCCCCAAGAGTCGGGCTAATGAGGAACACCGACACAATGAGCAGGTAGATCAGGCTGCACAGATAGAGGTGTCGCAAATAGATTTAGACTGGCAGCACAAGGGAGAGGTGTTCCTGGCTCGATGGGCCCATGATGCCTCAGGTCATCAGGGCAGAGATGCCACATATAAGTGGGCACGAGACCGAGGGGTGGATCTAACCATGGACAGTATTTCTCAAGTTATCCATGACTGTGAGACATGCGCTGCCATCAAGCAGGCCAAGCGGGTGAAGCCCCTCTGGTATGGGGGGCGATGGTCCAAATATAAGTATGGAGAGGCCTGGCAGATTGACTACATCACACTGCCTCAAACCCGCCAGGGCAAGCGCTATGTACTGACCATGGTGGAAGCCACCACTGGATGGTTGGAGACCTACCCTGTGCCTCATGCCACTGCTCGGAACACCATCCTGGGCCTGGAAAAACAAGTTCTTTGGAGGCATGGTACCCCTGAGAGAATTGAGTCAGACAATGGGACTCATTTCAAGAACAGCCTTATAAACACCTGGGCTAGAGAACACGGCATTGAGTGGGTGTACCATATCCCCTACCATGCACCAGCTGCAGGGAAAGTTGAACGGTGCAATGGCCTGCTTAAAACCACCTTGAAGGCACTGGGTGGGGGAACTTTCAAGAACTGGGAGATTAATCTACCAAAGGCCACCTGGTTAGTGAACACCCGAGGTTCCACTAACCGAGCAGGCCCTGCCCAATCTGAGCCCTTGGGAATATCGAATGGAGATAAGGTTCCAGTGGTACACATGAGAGGTATGCTAGGAAAAACTGTTTGGGTGAATCCTGCCTCCAGCAAAGACAATCCCATCCATGGAGTTGTATTCGCTCAAGGACCAGGTTGCACCTGGTGGGTGATGCAAAAGAATGGAGAGACCAGATGCATACCCCAAGGAGACCTTGTTTTAGGGTGAAATACCTATAGTACTGTGCCTATGTCTCTAACTGCATGTATGTATATATAATGTAACAGTTTAATTTGATATAGCATATTAGTATGGGAGAAATTCAGGGGTGGATAATGTTGGGGGTTGAATGCTTCGCTTTTCTTTCTGTGGAATTTCTCCCATTGTTATGCTAATTAATTGTGGCTACACCTTAAAACGACAGATAATGTTCTCTCGTAGGGGGGTGGCTGGAGGGGGAGGGGGGGGGGGAACCGGAAAAGGAAAGGTGGGATAGGGGGGTCTGGAGCGGGGGACGATCTCTCGCTTGGCTCGTGGAGTGGGAAGACAACCTGGGCTCTGCTCTGGCATCTTCCCCTGTCATCCCAGCGCTGAGATCCACGCTCCCTGCCTTTGGACATCGCTCCGCGGCTCTCCCAGCTCACCCTACTACCTCCGGACACTCTGCTGAGCACCACGACCGACACCGTGAGGGGGGAGTAACTTTCCCCATCCTCTCTCTCCCCTGGGCCGCGGCCGCCATCACCCAGCCCTCTTCAACTGCGCGGGACCTGCCCTGCCCCCACAGCACCGGTAACAGCACAGGGAGACGGCCTGCGGCCAGAAGGGACTGGAGTGGAGCTAGACTGTTTCTGTTGCCAGTTTTTATAGCTGTTGTTGTTTTTTTTCTGCTTTGTTAAATACCAGTAAAGAACTGTTATTCTCATCCCCATATCTCCTGCCTGAAGGTGTCTGAATTGGACCTAAAATAATTAAAAGGGAGGGGGATTGCACTCTGCATCGCAGAAAAAGGGGCTCCTGCCTTTCCTTAGACCGTACCTGTCTTTCAAACCGAGACACCTTCCTTCCTTCCTTCCTGGAATCCTTCCTTCCTGGAATCCTTCCTTCCTTCCTTCCTGGAATCTTTCCTTCCTTCCTTCCTGGAATCCTTCCTTCCTGGAATCCTTCCTTCCTGGAACCCTTCCTTCCTGGAATCCTTCCTGGAATCCTTCCTTCCTGGAATCCTTCCTTCCTGGAATCCTTCCTGGAATCCTTCCTTCCTGGAATCTTTCCTTCCTGGAATCCTTCCTTCCTTCCTTCCTGGAATCCTTTCTTCCTGGAATCCTTCCTTCTTTCCTTCCTGGAATCCTGCCTTCCTGGAATCCTTCCTTCCTGGAATCCTTCCTTCCTTCCTGGAATCCTTCCTTCCTTCCTTCCTGGAATCCTTCCTTCCTTCCTTCCTGGAATCCTTCCTTCCTTCATTTCTGGAATCCTTCCTTCCTGGAATCCTTCCTTCCTTCCTTCCTGGAATCCTTCCTTCCTTCCTTCCTGGAATCTTTCCTTCCTGGAATCCTTCCTTCCTGGAATCCTTCCTTCCTGGAATCCTTCCTTCCTTCCTTCCTGGAATCCTTCCTTCCTGGAATCCTTCCTTCCTTCCTTCCTGGAATCCTTCCTTCCTGGAATCCTTCCTGGAATCCTTCCTGGAATCCTTCCTTCCTTCCTTCCTGGAATCCTTCCTTCCTGGAATCCTTCCTTCCTTCCTTCCTGGAATCCTTCCTTCCTTCCTTCCTGGAATCCTTCCTTCCTGGAATCCTTCCTTCCTTCCTTCCTGGAATCCTTCCTTCCTTCCTTCCTGGAATCCTTCCTTCCTTCCTTCCTGGAATCCTTCCTTCCTTCCTTCCTGGAAACCTTCCTTCCTGGAATCCTTCCTTCCTTCCTTCCTGGAATCCTTCCTTCCTGGAATCCTTCCTTCCTGGAATCCTTCCTACCTGGAATCCTTCCTGGAATCCTTCCTTCCTGGAATCCTTCCTTCCTGGAATCCTTCCTGGAATCCTTCCTGGAATCCTTCCTTCCTGGAATCCTTCCTTCCTTCATTTCTGGAATCCTTCCTTCCTGGAATCCTTCCTTCCTTCCTTCTTGGAATCCTTCCTTCCTTCCTTCCTGGAATCCTTCCTGGAATCCTTCCTTCCTGGAATCCTTCCTTCCTTCCTTCCTGGAATCCTTCCTTCCTTCCTTCCTGGAATTCTTCCTTCCTGGAATCCTTCCTTCCTGGAATCCTTCCTTCCTTCCTTCCTGGAATCCTTCCTTCCTTCCTTCCTGGAATCCTTCCTTCCTGCCTTCCTGGAATCCTGCCTTCCTGGAATCCTGCCTTCCTGGAATCCTTCCTTCCTTCCTGGAATCCTTCCTTCCTTCCTTCCTGGAATCCTTCCTTCCTGGAATCCTTCCTTCCTGGAATCCTTCGTTCCTTCCTTCCTGGAATCCTTCCTTTCTGGAATCCTTCCTTCCTGGAATCCTTCCTTCCTGGAATCCTTCCTGGAATCCTTCCTGGAATCCTTCCTTCCTGGAATCCTTCCTTCCTTCCTTCCTAGAATCCTTCCTTCCTTCCTTCCTGGAATCCTTTCTTCCTTCCTTCATGGAATCCTTCCTTCCTGGAATCCTTCCTTCCTGGAATCCTTCCTGGAATCCTTCCTTCCTGGAATCCTTCCTTCCTTCCTTCCTGGAATCCTTCCTTCCTTCCTTCATGGAATCCTTCCTTCCTGGAATCCTTCCTTCCTGGAATCCTTCCTTCCTAGAATCCTTCCTTCCTTCCTTCCTGGAATCCTTCCTTCCTTCCTTCCTAGAATCCTTCCTTCCTGGAATCCTTCCTTCCTGGAATCCTTCCTTCCTTCCTTCCTGGAATCCTGCCTTCCTGGAATACTTCCTTCCTGGAATCCTGCCTTCCTGGAATCCTGCCTTCCTGGAAGCCTTCCTGGAATCCTTCCTTCCTTCCTGGAATCTTCCGTTCCTTCCTGGAATCCTTCCTTCCTGGAATCCTTCCTGGAATCCTTCCTTCCTGGAATCCTTCCTTCCTGGAATCCTTCCTTCCTGGAATCGTTCCTGGAATCCTTCCTTCCTGGAATCGTTCCTGGAATCGTTCCTGGAATCCTTCCTTCCTGGAATCCTTCCTTCCTGGAATCCTTCCTTCCTTCCTTCCTGGAATCCTTCCTTCCTGGAATCCTTCCTTCCTGGAATCCTTCCTTCCTTCCTTCCTGGAATCCTTCCTTCCTTCCTTCCTGGAATCCTTCCTTCCTTCCTTCATGGAATCCTTCCTTCCTGGAATCCTTCCTTCCTGGAATCCTTCCTGGAATCCTTCCTTCCTGGAATCCTTCCTTCCTAGAATCCTTCCTTCCTTCCTTCCTGGAATCCTTCCTTCCTTCCTTCCTAGAATCCTTCCTTCCTGGAATCCTTCCTTCCTGGAATCCTTCCTTCCTTCCTTCCTGGAATCCTGCCTTCCTGGAATACTTCCTTCCTGGAATCCTGCCTTCCTGGAATCCTGCCTTCCTGGAAGCCTTCCTGGAATCCTTCCTTCCTTCCTGGAATCTTCCGTTCCTTCCTGGAATCCTTCCTTCCTGGAATCCTTCCTGGAATCCTTCCTTCCTGGAATCCTTCCTGGAATCCTTCCTTCCTGGAATCCTTCCTTCCTGGAATCCTTCCTTCCTGGAATCGTTCCTGGAATCCTTCCTTCCTGGAATCGTTCCTGGAATCGTTCCTGGAATCCTTCCTTCCTGGAATCCTTCCTTCCTGGAATCCTTCCTTCCTTCCTTCCTGGAATCCTTCCTTCCTGGAATCCTTCCTTCCTGGAATCCTTCCTTCCTTCCTTCCTGGAATCCTTCCTTCCTTCCTTCCTGGAATCCTTCCTTCCTGGAATCCTTCCTTCCTGGAATCCTTCCTTCTTGGAATCCTTCCTGGAATCCTTCCTTCCTGGAATCCTTCCTTCCTGGAATCCTTCCTTCCTGGAATCCTTCCTGGAATCCTTCCTTCCTGGAATCCTTCCTTCCTGGAATCCTTCCTTCCTTCCTTCCTGGAATCCTTCCTTCCTTCCTTCCTGGAATCCTTCCTTCCTGGAATCCTTCCTTCCTGGAATCCTTCCTGGAATCCTCCCTGGAATCCTTCCTTCCTGGAATCCTTCCTTCCTTCCTTCCTAGAATCCTTCCTTCCTTCCTACCTGGAATCCTTCCTTCCTTCCTTCATGGAATCCTTCCTTCCTGGAATCCTTCCTTCCTGGAATCCTTCCTTCCTGGAATCCTTCCTTCCTTCCTTCCTAGAATCCTTCCTTCCTTCCTTCCTGGAATCCTTCCTTCCTTCCTTCCTGGAATCCTTCCTTCCTTCCTTCATGGAATCCTTCCTTCCTGGAATCCTTCCTTCCTTCCTTCCTGGAATCCTGCCTTCCTGGAATCCTTCCTTCCTGGAATCCTGCCTTCCTGGAATCCTTCCTTCCTTCCTTCCTGGAATCCTTCCTTCCTTCCTTCCTGGAATCCTTCCTTCCTGGAATCCTTCCTTCCTTCCTTCCTGGAATCCTTCCTTCCTTCCTTCCTGGTATCCTTCCTTCCTTCCTTCCTGGAATCCTTCCTTCCTTCCTTCCTGGAAACCTTCCTTCCTGGAATCCTTCCTTCCTTCCTTCCTGGAATCCTTCCTTCCTGGAATCCTTCCTTCCTGGAATCCTTCCTTCCTGGAATCCTTCCTGGAATACTTCCTTCCTGGAATCCTTCCTTCCTGGAATCCTTCCTTCCTGGAACCCTTCCTTCCTGGAACCCTTCCTTCCTGGAATCCTTCCTGGAATCCTTCCTGGAATCCTTCCTTCCTGGAATCCTTCCTGGAATCCTTCCTTCCTGGAATCCTTCCTTCCTTCCTTCCTGGAATCCTTCCTTCCTGGAATCCTTCCTGGAATCCTTCCTTCCTGGAATCCTTCCTTCCTGGAATCCTGCCTTCCTGGAATCCTTCCTTCCTGGAATCCTTCCTGGAATCCTTCCTGGAATCCTTCCTTCCTGGAATCCTTCCTTCCTTCATTTCTGGAATCCTTCCTTCCTGGAATCCTTCCTTCCTTCCTTCCTGGAATCCTTCCTTCCTTCCTTCCTGGAATCCTTCCTCCCTGGAATCCTTCCTTCCTTCCTTCCTGGAATCTTTCCTTCCTTCCTTCCTGGAATCCTTCCTTCCTGGAATCCTTCCTTCCTGGAATCCTTCCTTCCTGGAATCCTTCCTTCCTTCCTTCCTGGAATCCTTCCTTCCTGGAATCCTTCCTGGAATCCTTCCTTCCTGGAATCCTTCCTTCCTGGAATCCTTCCTGGAATCCTTCCTTCCTGGAATCCTTCCTTCCTGGAATCCTTCCTTCCGGGAATCCTTCCTTCCTGGAATCCTTCCTGGAATCCTTCCTGGAATCCTTCCTGGAATCCTTCCTTCCTGGAATCCTTCCTTCCTTCATTTCTGGAATCCTTCCTTCCAGGAATCCTTCCTTCCTTCCTTCTTGGAATCCTTCCTTCCTTCCTTCCTGGAATCCTTCCTGGAATCCTTCCTTCCTGGAATCCTTCCTTCCTCCCTTCCTGGAATCTTTCCTTCCTTCCTTCCTGGAATCCTTCCTTCCTGGAATCCTTCCTTCCTGGAATCCTTCCTTCCTTCCTTCCTGGAATCCTTCCTTCCTTCCTTCCTGGAATCCTGCCTTCCTGCCTTCCTGGAATCCTGCCTTCCTGGAATCCTGCCTTCCTGGAATCCTTCCTTCCTTCCTGGAATCCTTCCTTCCTTCCTTCCTGGAATCCTTCCTTCCTGGAATCCTTCCTTCCTGGAATCCTTCCTTCCTTCCTTCCTGGAATCCTTCCTTCCTGGAATCCTTCCTTCCTGGAATCCTTCCTTCCTGGAATCCTTCCTGGAATCCTTCCTGGAATCCTTCCTTCCTGGAATCCTTCCTTCCTTCCTTCCTAGAATCCTTCCTTCCTTCCTTCCTGGAATCCTTTCTTCCTTCCTTCATGGAATCCTTCCTTCCTGGAATCCTTCCTTCCTGGAATCCTTCCTTCCTGGAATCCTTCCTGGAATCCTTCCTTCCTGGAATCCTTCCTTCCTTCCTTCCTGGAATCCTTCCTTCCTTCCTTCCTGGAATCCTTCCTTCCTGGAATCCTTCCATCCTGGAATCCTTCCTGGAATCCTTCCTTCCTGGAATCCTTCCTTCCTAGAATCCTTCCTTCCTTCCTTCCTGGAATCCTTCCTTCCTTCCTTCCTGGAATCCTTCCTTCCTTCCTTCATGGAATCCTTCCTTCCTGGAATCCTTCCTTCCTGGAATCCTTCCTTCCTTCCTTCCGGGAATCCTGCCTTCCTGGAATCCTTCCGTCCTGGAATCCTGCCTTCCTGGAATCCTGCCTTCCTGGAAGCCTTCCTGGAATCCTTCCTTCCTTCCTGGAATCTTTCGTTCCTTCCTGGAATCCTTCCTTCCTGGAATCCTTCCTGGAATCCTTCCTTCCTGGAATCCTTCCTTCCTGGAATCCTTCCTGGAATCCTTCCTGGAATCCTTCCTTCCTGGAATCCTTCCTTCCTGGAATCCTTCCTGGAATCCTTCCTGGAATCCTTCCTTCCTGGAATCCTTCCTTCCTGGAATCCTTCCTTCCTTCCTTCCTGGAATCTTTCCTTCCTTCCTTCCTGGAATCCTTCCTTCCTGGAATCCTTCCTTCCTGGAATCCTTCCTTCCTGGAATCCTTCCTGCAATCCTTCCTTCCTGGAATCCTTCCTTCCTGGAATCCTTCCTGGAATCCTTCCTTCCTGGAATCCTTCCTTCCTGGAATCCTTCCTTCCTTCCTTCCTGGAATCCTTCCTTCCTGGAATCCTTCCTGGAATCCTTCCTTCCTGGAATCCTTCCTTCCTTCCTTCCTGGAACCCTTCCTTCCTGGAATCCTTCCTGGAATCCTTCCTTCCTGGAATCCTTCCTTCCTGGAATCCTTCCTTCCTGGAATCCTGCCTTCCTGGAATCCTTCCTTCCTGGAATCCTTCCTGGAATCCTTCCTGGAATCCTTCCTTCCTGGAATCCTTCCTTCCTTCATTTCTGGAATCCTTCCTTCCTGGAATCCTTCCTTCCTTCCTTCCTGGAATCCTTCCTTCCTTCCTTCCTGGAATCCTTCCTCCCTGGAATCCTTCCTTCCTTCCTTCCTGGAATCTTTCCTTCCTTCCTTCCTGGAATACTTCCTTCCTGGAATCCTTCCTTCCTGGAATCCTTCCTTCCTGGAATCCTTCCTTCCTGGAATCCTTCCTTCCTTCCTTCCTGGAATCCTTCCTTCCTGGAATCCTTCCTGGAATCCTTCCTTCCTGGAATCCTTCCTTCCTGGAATCCTTCCTTCCTTCCTTCCTGGAATCTTTCCTTCCTTCCTTCCTGGAATCCTTCCTTCCTGGAATCCTTCCTTCCTGGAATCCTTCCTGCAATCCTTCCTTCCTGGAATCCTTCCTTCCTGGAATCCTTCCTGGAATCCTTCCTTCCTGGAATCCTTCCTTCCTGGAATCCTTCCTTCCTTCCTTCCTGGAATCCTTCCTTCCTGGAATCCTTCCTGGAATCCTTCCTTCCTGGAATCCTTCCTTCCTTCCTTCCTGGAACCCTTCCTTCCTGGAATCCTTCCTGGAATCCTTCCTTCCTGGAATCCTTCCTTCCTGGAATCCTTCCTTCCTGGAATCCTGCCTTCCTGGAATCCTTCCTTCCTGGAATCCTTCCTGGAATCCTTCCTGGAATCCTTCCTTCCTGGAATCCTTCCTTCCTTCATTTCTGGAATCCTTCCTTCCTGGAATCCTTCCTTCCTTCCTTCCTGGAATCCTTCCTTCCTTCCTTCCTGGAATCCTTCCTCCCTGGAATCCTTCCTTCCTTCCTTCCTGGAATCTTTCCTTCCTTCCTTCCTGGAATACTTCCTTCCTGGAATCCTTCCTTCCTGGAATCCTTCCTTCCTGGAATCCTTCCTTCCTGGAATCCTTCCTTCCTTCCTTCCTGGAATCCTTCCTTCCTGGAATCCTTCCTGGAATCCTTCCTTCCTGGAATCCTTCCTTCCTGGAATCCTTCCTGGAATCCTTCCTTCCTGGAATCCTTCCTTCCTGGAATCCTTCCTTCCGGGAATCCTTCCTTCCTGGAATCCTTCCTGGAATCCTTCCTGGAATCCTTCCTGGAATCCTTCCTTCCTGGAATCCTTCCTTCCTTCATTTCTGGAATCCTTCCTTCCTGGAATCCTTCCTTCCTTCCTTCTTGGAATCCTTCCTTCCTTCCTTCCTGGAATCCTTCCTGGAATCCTTCCTTCCTGGAATCCTTCCTTCCTCCCTTCCTGGAATCTTTCCTTCCTTCCTTCCTGGAATCCTTCCTTCCTGGAATCCTTCCTTCCTGGAATCCTTCCTTCCTTCCTTCCTGGAATCCTTCCTTCCTTCCTTCCTGGAATCCTGCCTTCCTGCCTTCCTGGAATCCTGCCTTCCTGGAATCCTGCCTTCCTGGAATCCTTCCTTCCTTCCTGGAATCCTTCCTTCCTTCCTTCCTGGAATCCTTCCTTCCTGGAATCCTTCCTTCCTGGAATCCTTCCTTCCTTCCTTCCTGGAATCCTTCCTTCCTGGAATCCTTCCTTCCTGGAATCCTTCCTTCCTGGAATCCTTCCTGGAATCCTTCCTGGAATCCTTCCTTCCTGGAATCCTTCCTTCCTTCCTTCCTAGAATCCTTCCTTCCTTCCTTCCTGGAATCCTTTCTTCCTTCCTTCATGGAATCCTTCCTTCCTGGAATCCTTCCTTCCTGGAATCCTTCCTTCCTGGAATCCTTCCTGGAATCCTTCCTTCCTGGAATCCTTCCTTCCTTCCTTCCTGGAATCCTTCCTTCCTTCCTTCCTGGAATCCTTCCTTCCTGGAATCCTTCCTTCCTGGAATCCTTCCTGGAATCCTTCCTTCCTGGAATCCTTCCTTCCTAGAATCCTTCCTTCCTTCCTTCCTGGAATCCTTCCTTCCTTCCTTCCTGGAATCCTTCCTTCCTTCCTTCCTGGAATCCTTCCTTCCTGGAATCCTTCCTTCCTGGAATCCTTCCTTCCTTCCTTCCTGGAATCCTGCCTTCCTGGAATCCTTCCGTCCTGGAATCCTGCCTTCCTGGAATCCTGCCTTCCTGGAAGCCTTCCTGGAATCCTTCCTTCCTTCCTGGAATCTTTCGTTCCTTCCTGGAATCCTTCCTTCCTGGAATCCTTCCTGGAATCCTTCCTTCCTGGAATCCTTCCTGGAATCCTTCCTTCCTGGAATCCTTCCTTCCTGGAATCCTTCCTTCCTGGAATCCTTCCTGGAATCCTTCCTGGAATCCTTCCTTCCTGGAATCCTTCCTTCCTGGAATCCTTCCTTCCTTCCTTCCTGGAATCCTTCCTTCCTGGAATCCTTCCTTCCTGGAATCCTTCCTTCCTTCCTTCCTGGAATCTTTCCTTCCTTCCTTCCTGGAATCCTTCCTTCCTGGAATCCTTCCTTCCTGGAATCCTTCCTTCCTGGAATCCTTCCTGCAATCCTTCCTTCCTGGAATCCTTCCTTCCTGGAATCCTTCCTGGAATCCTTCCTTCCTGGAATCCTTCCTTCCTTCCTGGAATCCTTCCTTCCTTCCTTCCTGGAATCCTTCCTGGAATCCTTCCTGGAATCCTTCCTTCCTGGAATCCTTCCTTCCTGGAATCCTTCCTTCCTGGAATCCTTCCTTCCTGGAATCCTTCCTGGAATCCTTCCTGGAATCCTTCCTTCCTGGAATCCTTCCTTCCTTCCTTCCTAGAATCCTTCCTTCGTTCCTTCCTGGAATCCTTCCTTCCTTCCTTCATGGAATCCTTCCTTCCTGGAATCCTTCCTTCCTGGAATCCTTCCTTCCTGGAATCCTTCCTTCCTTCCTTCCTAGAATCCTTCCTTCCTTCCTTCCTGGAATCCTTCCTTCCTTCCTTCATGGAATCCTTCCTTCCTGGAATCCTTCCTTCCTTCCTTCCTGGAATCCTTCCTTCCTGGAATCCTTCCTTCCTGGAATCCTGCTTTCCTGGAATCCTTCCTTCCTGGAATCCTTCCTTCCTGGAATCCTTCCTTCCTTCCTTCCTGGAATCCTGCCTTCCTGGAATCCTTCCTTACTGGAATCCTGCCTTCCTGGAATCCTTCCTTCCTGGAATCCTTCCTGGAATCCTTCCTGGAATCCTTCCTTCCTGGAATCCTTCCTTCCTTCATTTCTGGGATCCTTCCTTCCTGGAATCCTTCCTTCCTTCCTTCCTGGAATCCTTCCTTCCTTCCTTCCTGGAATCCTTCCTGGAATCCTTCCTTCATGGAATCCTTCCTTCCTTCCTTCCTGGAATCTTTCCTTCCTTCCTTCCTGGAATCCTTCCTTCCTGGAATCCTTCCTTCCTTCCTTCCTGGAATCCTGCCTTCCTGGAATCCTGCATTCCTGGAATCCTTCCTTCCTTCCTGGAATCCTTCCTGCCTGGAATCCTTCCTTCCTGGAATCCTTCCTTCCTTCCTTCCTGGAATCCTTCCTTCCTGGAATCCTTCCTTCCTTCCTTCCTGGAATCCTTCCTTCCTTCCTTCCTGGAATCTTTCCTTCCTTCATTTCTGGAATCCTTCCTTCCTGGAATCTTTCCTTCCTTCCTTCCTGGAATCCTTCCTTCCTTCCTTCCTGGAATCCTTCCTTCCTGGAATCCTTCCTTCCTTCCTTCCTGGAATCTTTCCTTCCTTCCTTCCTGGAATCCTTCCTTCCTGGAATCCTTCCTTCCTTCCTTCCTAGAATCCTTCCTTCCTGGAATCCTTCCTTCCTGGAATCCTTCCTTCCTTCCTTCCTGGAATCCTGCCTTCCTGGAATACTTCCTTCCTGGAATCCTGCCTTCCTGGAATCCTGCCTTCCTGGAAGCCTTCCTGGAATCCTTCCTTCCTTCCTGGAATCTTCCGTTCCTTCCTGGAATCCTTCCTTCCTGGAATCCTTCCTGGAATCCTTCCTTCCTGGAATCCTTCCTGGAATCCTTCCTTCCTGGAATCCTTCCTTCCTGGAATCCTTCCTTCCTGGAATCGTTCCTGGAATCCTTCCTTCCTGGAATCGTTCCTGGAATCCTTCCTGGAATCCTTCCTTCCTGGAATCCTTCCTTCCTGGAATCCTTCCTTCCTTCCTTCCTGGAATCCTTCCTTCCTGGAATCCTTCCTTCCTGGAATCCTTCCTTCCTTCCTTCCTTCCTGGAATCTTTCCTTCCTTCCTTCCTGGAATCCTTCCTTCCTGGAATCCTTCCTTCCTGGAATCCTTCCTTCTTGGAATCCTTCCTGGAATCCTTCCTTCCTGGAATCCTTCCTTCCTGGAATCCTTCCTTCCTGGAATCCTTCCTTCCTGGAATCCTTCCTTCCTTCCTTCCTGGAATCCTTCCTTCCTTCCTTCCTGGAATCCTTCCTTCCTGGAATCCTTCCTTCCTGGAATCCTTCCTGGAATCCTCCCTGGAATCCTTCCTTCCTGGAATCCTTCCTTCCTTCCTTCCTAGAATCCTTCCTTCCTTCCTACCTGGAATCCTTCCTTCCTTCCTTCATGGAATCCTTCCTTCCTGGAATCCTTCCTTCCTGGAATCCTTCCTTCCTGGAATCCTTCCTTCCTTCCTTCCTAGAATCCTTCCTTCCTTCCTTCCTGGAATCCTTCCTTCCTTCCTTCCTGGAATCCTTCCTTCCTTCCTTCATGGAATCCTTCCTTCCTGGAATCCTTCCTTCCTTCCTTCCTGGAATCCTTCCTGGAATCCTTCCTTCCTGGAATCCTTCCTTCCTCCCTTCCTGGAATCTTTCCTTCCTTCCTTCCTGGAATCCTTCCTTCCTGGAATCCTTCCTTCCTGGAATACTTCCTTCCTTCCTTCCTGGAATCCTTCCTTCCTTCCTTCCTGGAATCCTGCCTTCCTGCCTTCCTGGAATCCTGCCTTCCTGGAATCCTGCCTTCCTGGAATCCTTCCTTCCTTCCTGGAATCCTTCCTTCCTTCCTTCCTGGAATCCTTCCTTCCTGGAATCCTTCCTTCCTGGAATCCTTCCTTCCTTCCTTCCTGGAATCCTTCCTTCCTGGAATCCTTCCTTCCTGGAATCCTTCCTTCCTGGAATCCTTCCTGGAATCCTTCCTGGAATCCTTCCTTCCTGGAATCCTTCCTTCCTTCCTTCCTAGAATCCTTCCTTCCTTCCTTCCTGGAATCCTTTCTTCCTTCCTTCATGGAATCCTTCCTTCCTGGAATCCTTCCTTCCTGGAATCCTTCCTTCCTGGAATCCTTCCTGGAATCCTTCCTTCCTGGAATCCTTCCTTCCTTCCTTCCTGGAATCCTTCCTTCCTTCCTTCCTGGAATCCTTCCTTCCTGGAATCCTTCCATCCTGGAATCCTTCCTGGAATCCTTCCTTCCTGGAATCCTTCCTTCCTGGAATCCTTCCTGGAATCCTTCCTTCCTGGAATCCTTCCTTCCTTCCTTCCTGGAATCTTTCCTTCCTTCCTTCCTGGAATCCTTCCTTCCTGGAATCCTTCCTTCCTGGAATCCTTCCTTCCTGGAATCCTTCCTGCAATCCTTCCTTCCTGGAATCCTTCCTTCCTGGAATCCTTCCTGGAATCCTTCCTTCCTGGAATCCTTCCTTCCTGGAATCCTTCCTTCCTTCCTTCCTGGAATCCTTCCTTCCTGGAATCCTTCCTGGAATCCTTCCTTCCTGGAATCCTTCCTTCCTTCCTTCCTGGAACCCTTCCTTCCTGGAATCCTTCCTGGAATCCTTCCTTCCTGGAATCCTTCCTTCCTGGAATCCTTCCTTCCTGGAATCCTGCCTTCCTGGAATCCTTCCTTCCTGGAATCCTTCCTGGAATCCTTCCTGGAATCCTTCCTTCCTGGAATCCTTCCTTCCTTCATTTCTGGAATCCTTCCTTCCTGGAATCCTTCCTTCCTTCCTTCCTGGAATCCTTCCTTCCTTCCTTCCTGGAATCCTTCCTCCCTGGAATCCTTCCTTCCTTCCTTCCTGGAATCTTTCCTTCCTTCCTTCCTGGAATACTTCCTTCCTGGAATCCTTCCTTCCTGGAATCCTTCCTTCCTGGAATCCTTCCTTCCTGGAATCCTTCCTTCCTTCCTTCCTGGAATCCTTCCTTCCTGGAATCCTTCCTGGAATCCTTCCTTCCTGGAATCCTTCCTTCCTGGAATCCTTCCTGGAATCCTTCCTTCCTGGAATCCTTCCTTCCTGGAATCCTTCCTTCCGGGAATCCTTCCTTCCTGGAATCCTTCCTGGAATCCTTCCTGGAATCCTTCCTGGAATCCTTCCTTCCTGGAATCCTTCCTTCATTCATTTCTGGAATCCTTCCTTCCTGGAATCCTTCCTTCCTTCCTTCTTGGAATCCTTCCTTCCTTCCTTCCTGGAATCCTTCCTGGAATCCTTCCTTCCTGGAATCCTTCCTTCCTCCCTTCCTGGAATCTTTCCTTCCTTCCTTCCTGGAATCCTTCCTTCCTGGAATCCTTCCTTCCTGGAATCCTTCCTTCCTTCCTTCCTGGAATCCTTCCTTCCTTCCTTCCTGGAATCCTGCCTTCCTGCCTTCCTGGAATCCTGCCTTCCTGGAATCCTGCCTTCCTGGAATCCTTCCTTCCTTCCTGGAATCCTTCCTTCCTTCCTTCCTGGAATCCTTCCTTCCTGGAATCCTTCCTTCCTGGAATCCTTCCTTCCTTCCTTCCTGGAATCCTTCCTTCCTGGAATCCTTCCTTCCTGGAATCCTGCCTTCCTGGAATCCTTCCTGGAATCCTTCCTGGAATCCTTCCTTCCTGGAATCCTTCCTTCCTTCCTTCCTAGAATCCTTCCTTCCTTCCTTCCTGGAATCCTTTCTTCCTTCCTTCATGGAATCCTTCCTTCCTGGAATCCTTCCTTCCTGGAATCCTTCCTTCCTGGAATCCTTCCTGGAATCCTTCCTTCCTGGAATCCTTCCTTCCTTCCTTCCTGGAATCCTTCCTTCCTTCCTTCCTGGAATCCTTCCTTCCTGGAATCCTTCCTTCCTGGAATCCTTCCTGGAATCCTTCCTTCCTGGAATCCTTCCTTCCTAGAATCCTTCCTTCCTTCCTTCCTGGAATCCTTCCTTCCTTCCTTCCTGGAATCCTTCCTTCCTTCCTTCCTGGAATCCTTCCTTCCTGGAATCCTTCCTTCCTGGAATCCTTCCTTCCTTCCTTCCTGGAATCCTGCCTTCCTGGAATCCTTCCGTCCTGGAATCCTGCCTTCCTGGAATCCTGCCTTCCTGGAAGCCTTCCTGGAATCCTTCCTTCCTTCCTGGAATCTTTCGTTCCTTCCTGGAATCCTTCCTTCCTGGAATCCTTCCTGGAATCCTTCCTTCCTGGAATCCTTCCTGGAATCCTTCCTTCCTGGAATCCTTCCTGGAATCCTTCCTTCCTGGAATCCTTCCTTCCTGGAATCCTTCCTTCCTGGAATCCTTCCTGGAATCCTTCCTGGAATCCTTCCTTCCTGGAATCCTTCCTTCCTGGAATCCTTCCTTCCTTCCTTCCTGGAATCCTTCCTTCCTGGAATCCTTCCTTCCTGGAATCCTTCCTTCCTTCCTTCCTGGAATCTTTCCTTCCTTCCTTCCTGGAATCCTTCCTTCCTGGAATCCTTCCTTCCTGGAATCCTTCCTTCCTGGAATCCTTCCTGCAATCCTTCCTTCCTGGAATCCTTCCTTCCTGGAATCCTTCCTGGAATCCTTCCTTCCTGGAATCCTTCCTTCCTTCCTGGAATCCTTCCTTCCTTCCTTCCTGGAATCCTTCCTGGAATCCTTCCTGGAATCCTTCCTTCCTGGAATCCTTCCTTCCTGGAATCCTTCCTTCCTGGAATCCTTCCTTCCTGGAATCCTTCCTGGAATCCTTCCTGGAATCCTTCCTTCCTGGAATCCTTCCTTCCTTCCTTCCTAGAATCCTTCCTTCGTTCCTTCCTGGAATCCTTCCTTCCTTCCTTCATGGAATCCTTCCTTCCTGGAATCCTTCCTTCCTGGAATCCTTCCTTCCTGGAATCCTTCCTTCCTTCCTTCCTAGAATCCTTCCTTCCTTCCTTCCTGGAATCCTTCCTTCCTTCCTTCATGGAATCCTTCCTTCCTGGAATCCTTCCTTCCTTCCTTCCTGGAATCCTTCCTTCCTGGAATCCTTCCTTCCTGGAATCCTGCTTTCCTGGAATCCTTCCTTCCTGGAATCCTTCCTTCCTGGAATCCTTCCTTCCTTCCTTCCTGGAATCCTGCCTTCCTGGAATCCTTCCTTACTGGAATCCTGCCTTCCTGGAATCCTTCCTTCCTGGAATCCTTCCTGGAATCCTTCCTGGAATCCTTCCTTCCTGGAATCCTTCCTTCCTTCATTTCTGGGATCCTTCCTTCCTGGAATCCTTCCTTCCTTCCTTCCTGGAATCCTTCCTTCCTTCCTTCCTGGAATCCTTCCTGGAATCCTTCCTTCATGGAATCCTTCCTTCCTTCCTTCCTGGAATCTTTCCTTCCTTCCTTCCTGGAATCCTTCCTTCCTGGAATCCTTCCTTCCTTCCTTCCTGGAATCCTGCCTTCCTGGAATCCTGCATTCCTGGAATCCTTCCTTCCTTCCTGGAATCCTTCCTGCCTGGAATCCTTCCTTCCTGGAATCCTTCCTTCCTTCCTTCCTGGAATCCTTCCTTCCTGGAATCCTTCCTTCCTGGAATCCTTCCTTCCTTCCTTCCTGGAATCCTTCCTTCCTTCCTTCCTGGAATCTTTCCTTCCTTCATTTCTGGAATCCTTCCTTCCTGGAATCTTTCCTTCCTTCCTTCCTGGAATCCTTCCTTCCTTCCTTCCTGGAATCCTTCCTTCCTGGAATCCTTCCTTCCTTCCTTCCTGGAATCTTTCCTTCCTTCCTTCCTGGAATCCTTCCTTCCTGGAATCCTTCCTTCCTTCCTTCCTAGAATCCTTCCTTCCTGGAATCCTTCCTTCCTGGAATCCTTCCTTCCTTCCTTCCTGGAATCCTGCCTTCCTGGAATACTTCCTTCCTGGAATCCTGCCTTCCTGGAATCCTGCCTTCCTGGAAGCCTTCCTGGAATCCTTCCTTCCTTCCTGGAATCTTCCGTTCCTTCCTGGAATCCTTCCTTCCTGGAATCCTTCCTGGAATCCTTCCTTCCTGGAATCCTTCCTGGAATCCTTCCTTCCTGGAATCCTTCCTTCCTGGAATCCTTCCTTCCTGGAATCGTTCCTGGAATCCTTCCTTCCTGGAATCGTTCCTGGAATCCTTCCTGGAATCCTTCCTTCCTGGAATCCTTCCTTCCTGGAATCCTTCCTTCCTTCCTTCCTGGAATCCTTCCTTCCTGGAATCCTTCCTTCCTGGAATCCTTCCTTCCTTCCTTCCTTCCTGGAATCTTTCCTTCCTTCCTTCCTGGAATCCTTCCTTCCTGGAATCCTTCCTTCCTGGAATCCTTCCTTCTTGGAATCCTTCCTGGAATCCTTCCTTCCTGGAATCCTTCCTTCCTGGAATCCTTCCTTCCTGGAATCCTTCCTTCCTGGAATCCTTCCTTCCTTCCTTCCTGGAATCCTTCCTTCCTTCCTTCCTGGAATCCTTCCTTCCTGGAATCCTTCCTTCCTGGAATCCTTCCTGGAATCCTCCCTGGAATCCTTCCTTCCTGGAATCCTTCCTTCCTTCCTTCCTAGAATCCTTCCTTCCTTCCTACCTGGAATCCTTCCTTCCTTCCTTCATGGAATCCTTCCTTCCTGGAATCCTTCCTTCCTGGAATCCTTCCTTCCTGGAATCCTTCCTTCCTTCCTTCCTAGAATCCTTCCTTCCTTCCTTCCTGGAATCCTTCCTTCCTTCCTTCCTGGAATCCTTCCTTCCTTCCTTCATGGAATCCTTCCTTCCTGGAATCCTTCCTTCCTTCCTTCCTGGAATCCTGCCTTCCTGGAATCCTTCCTTCCTGGAATCCTGCCTTCCTGGAATCCTTCCTTCCTTCCTTCCTGGAATCCTTCCTTCCTTCCTTCCTGGAATCCTTCCTTCCTGGAATCCTTCCTTCCTTCCTTCCTGGAATCCTTCCTTCCTGGAATCCTTCCTTCCTGGAATCCTTCCTTCCTGGAATCCTTCCTTCCTGGAATCCTTCCTGGAATACTTCCTTCCTGGAATCCTTCCTTCCTGGAATCCTTCCTTCCTGGAACCCTTCCTTCCTGGAACCCTTCCTTCCTGGAATCCTTCCTGGAATCCTTCCTGGAATCCTTCCTTCCTGGAATCCTTCCTGGAATCCTTCCTTCCTGGAATCCTTCCTTCCTTCCTTCCTGGAATCCTTCCTTCCTGGAATCCTTCCTGGAATCCTTCCTTCCTGGAATCCTTCCTTCCTGGAATCCTTCCTTCCTGGAATCCTGCCTTCCTGGAATCCTTCCTTCCTGGAATCCTTCCTGGAATCCTTCCTGGAATCCTTCCTTCCTGGAATCCTTCCTTCCTTCATTTCTGGAATCCTTCCTTCCTGGAATCCTTCCTTCCTTCCTTCCTGGAATCCTTCCTTCCTTCCTTCCTGGAATCCTTCCTCCCTGGAATCGTTCCTTCCTTCCTTCCTGGAATCTTTCCTTCCTTCCTTCCTGGAATACTTCCTTCCTGGAATCCTTCCTTCCTGGAATCCTTCCTTCCTGGAATCCTTCCTTCCTGGAATCCTTCCTTCCTTCCTTCCTGGAATCCTTCCTTCCTGGAATCCTTCCTGGAATCCTTCCTTCCTGGAATCCTTCCTTCCTGGAATCCTTCCTGGAATCCTTCCTTCCTGGAATCCTTCCTTCCTGGAATCCTTCCTTCCGGGAATCCTTCCTTCCTGGAATCCTTCCTGGAATCCTTCCTGGAATCCTTCCTGGAATCCTTCCTTCCTGGAATCCTTCCTTCCTTCATTTCTGGAATCCTTCCTTCCTGGAATCCTTCCTTCCTTCCTTCTTGGAATCCTTCCTTCCTTCCTTCCTGGAATCCTTCCTGGAATCCTTCCTTCCTGGAATCCTTCCTTCCTCCCTTCCTGGAATATTTCCTTCCTTCCTTCCTGGAATCCTTCCTTCCTGGAATCCTTCCTTCCTGGAATCCTTCCTTCCTTCCTTCCTGGAATCCTTCCTTCCTTCCTTCCTGGAATCCTGCCTTCCTGCCTTCCTGGAATCCTGCCTTCCTGGAATCCTGCCTTCCTGGAATCCTTCCTTCCTTCCTGGAATACTTCCTTCCTTCCTTCCTGGAATCCTTCCTTCCTGGAATCCTTCCTTCCTGGAATCCTTCCTTCCTTCCTTCCTGGAATCCTTCCTTCCTGGAATCCTTCCTTCCTGGAATCCTTCCTTCCTGGAATCCTTCCTGGAATCCTTCCTGGAATCCTTCCTTCCTGGAATCCTTCCTTCCTTCCTTCCTAGAATCCTTCCTTCCTTCCTTCCTGGAATCCTTTCTTCCTTCCTTCATGGAATCCTTCCTTCCTGGAATCCTTCCTTCCTGGAATCCTTACTTCCTGGAATCCTTCCTGGAATCCTTCCTTCCTGGAATCCTTCCTTCCTTCCTTCCTGGAATCCTTCCTTCCTTCCTTCCTGGAATCCTTCCTTCCTGGAATCCTTCCTTCCTGGAATCCTTCCTGGAATCCTTCCTTCCTGGAATCCTTCCTTCCTAGAATCCTTCCTTCCTTCCTTCCTGGAATCCTTCCTTCCTTCCTTCCTGGAATCCTTCCTTCCTTCCTTCATGGAATCCTTCCTTCCTGGAATCCTTCCTTCCTGGAATCCTTCCTTCCTTCCTTCCTGGAATCCTGCCTTCCTGGAATCCTTCCGTCCTGGAATCCTGCCTTCCTGGAATCCTGCCTTCCTGGAAGCCTTCCTGGAATCCTTCCTTCCTTCCTGGAATCTTTCGTTCCTTCCTGGAATCCTTCCTTCCTGGAATCCTTCCTGGAATCCTTCCTTCCTGGAATCCTTCCTGGAATCCTTCCTTCCTGGAATCCTTCCTTCCTGGAATCCTTCCTTCCTGGAATCCTTCCTGGAATCCTTCCTGGAATCCTTCCTTCCTGGAATCCTTCCTTCCTGGAATCCTTCCTGGAATCCTTCCTGGAATCCTTCCTTCCTGGAATCCTTCCTTCCTGGAATCCTTCCTTCCTTCCTTCCTGGAATCTTTCCTTCCTTCCTTCCTGGAATCCTTCCTTCCTGGAATCCTTCCTTCCTGGAATCCTTCCTTCCTGGAATCCTTCCTGCAATCCTTCCTTCCTGGAATCCTTCCTTCCTGGAATCCTTCCTGGAATCCTTCCTTCCTGGAATCCTTCCTTCCTGGAATCCTTCCTTCCTTCCTTCTTGGAATCCTTCCTTCCTTCCTTCCTGGAATCCTTCCTGGAATCCTTCCTTCCTGGAATCCTTCCTTCCTCCCTTCCTGGAATCTTTCCTTCCTTCCTTCCTGGAATCCTTCCTTCCTGGAATCCTTCCTTCCTGGAATCCTTCCTTCCTTCCTTCCTGGAATCCTTCCTTCCTTCCTTCCTGGAATCCTGCCTTCCTGCCTTCCTGGAATCCTGCCTTCCTGGAATCCTGCCTTCCTGGAATCCTTCCTTCCTTCCTGGAATCCTTCCTTCCTTCCTTCCTGGAATCCTTCCTTCCTGGAATCCTTCCTTCCTGGAATCCTTCCTTCCTTCCTTCCTGGAATCCTTCCTTCCTGGAATCCTTCCTTCCTGGAAGCCTTCCTTCCTGGAATCCTTCCTGGAATCCTTCCTGGAATCCTTCCTTCCTGGAATCCTTCCTTCCTTCCTTCCTGGAATCCTTCCTTCCTTCCTTCCTGGAATCCTTTCTTCCTTCCTTCATGGAATCCTTCCTTCCTGGAATCCTTCCTTCCTGGAATCCTTCCTGGAATCCTTCCTTCCTGGAATCCTTCCTTCCTTCCTTCCTGGTATCCTTCCTTCCTTCCGTCCTGGAATCCTTCCTTCCTGGAATCCTTCCTTCCTGGAATCCTTCCTGGAATCCTTCCTTCCTGGAATCCTTCCTTCCTAGAATCCTTCCTTCCTTCCTTCCTGGAATCCTTCCTTCCTTCCTTCCTGGAATCCTTCCTTCCTTCCTTCCTGGAATCCTTCCTTCCTGGAATCCTTCCTTCCTGGAATCCTTCCTTCCTTCCTTCCTGGAATCCTGCCTTCCTGGAATCCTTCCGTCCTGGAATCCTGCCTTCCTGGAATCCTGCCTTCCTGGAAGCCTTCCTGGAATCCTTCCTTCCTTCCTGGAATCTTTCGTTCCTTCCTGGAATCCTTCCTTCCTGGAATCCTTCCTGGAATCCTTCCTTCCTGGAATCCTTCCTTCCTGGAATCCTTCCTTCCTGGAATCCTTCCTGGAATCCTTCCTGGAATCCTTCCTTCCTGGAATCCTTCCTTCCTGGAATCCTTCCTTCCTTCCTTCCTGGAATCCTTCCTTCCTGGAATCCTTCCTTCCTGGAATCCTTCCTTCCTTCCTTCCTGGAATCTTTCCTTCCTTCCTTCCTAGAATCCTTCCTTCCTGGAATCCTTCCTTCCTGGAATCCTTCCTTCCTGGAATCCTTCCTTCCTGGAATCCTTCCTTCCTGGAATCCTTCCTGGAATCCTTCCTGGAATCCTTCCTTCCTGGAATCCTTCCTTCCTTCATTTCTGGGATCCTTCCTTCCTGGAATCCTTCCTTCCTTCCTTCCTGGAATCCTTCCTTCCTTCCTTCCTGGAATCCTTCCTGGAATCCTTCCTTCATGGAATCCTTCCTTCCTTCCTTCCTGGAAACTTTCCTTCCTTCCTTCCTGGAATCCTTCCTTCCTGGAATCCTTCCTTCCTTCCTTCCTGGAATCCTGCCTTCCTGGAATCCTGCATTCCTGGAATCCTTCCTTCCTTCCTGGAATCCTTCCTTCCTGGAATCCTTCCTTCCTGGAATCCTTCCTTCCTTCCTTCCTGGAATCCTTCCTTCCTGGAATCCTTCCTTCCTGGAATCCTTCCTTCCTTCCTTCCTGGAATCCTTCCTTCCTTCCTTCCTGGAATCTTTCCTTCCTTCATTTCTGGAATCCTTCCTTCCTGGAATCTTTCCTTCCTTCCTTCCTGGAATCCTTCCTTCCTTCCTTCCTGGAATCCTTCCTTCCTGGAATCCTTCCTTCCTTCCTTCCTGGAATCTTTCCTTCCTTCCTTCCTGGAATCCTTCCTTCCTGGAATCCTTCCTTCCTTCCTTCCTGGAATCCTTCCTTCCTGGAATCATTCCTGGAATCCTTCCTTCCTGGAATCCTTCCTTCCTGGAATCCTTCCTTCCTGGAATCCTTCCTTCCTTCCTTCCTGGAATCCTTCCTTCCTGGAATCCTTCCATCCTGGAATCCTTCCTTCCTTCCTGGAATCCTTCCTTCCTGGAATCCTTCCTTCCTGGAATCCTTCCTTCCTTCCTTCCTGGAATCCTTCCTTCCTTCCTTCCTGGAATCCTTCCTTCCTTCCTTCCTGGAATCTTTCCTTCCTACCTTCCTGGAATCCTTCCTTCCTGGAATCCTTCCTTCCTTCCTTCCTGGAATCCTTCCTTCCTTCCTTCCTGGAATCCTGCCTTCCTGGAATCCTTCCTTCCTGGAATCCTGCCTTCCTGGAATCCTGCCTTCCTGGAAGCCTTCATGGAATCCTTCCTTCCTTCCTGGAATCTTTCGTTCCTTCCTGGAATCCTTCCTTCCGGGAATCCTTCCTTCCTGGAATCCTTCCTGTAATCCTTCCTGGAATCCTTCCTTCCTGGAATCCTTCCTTCCTGGAATCCTTCCTTCCTGGAATCCTTCCTTCCTTCCTTCCTGGAATCCTGCCTTCCTGGAATCCTTCCTTCCTGGAATCCTGCCTTCCTGGAATCCTTCCTTCCTGGAATCCTTCCTTCCTGGAATCCTTCCGTCCTTCCTTTCTGGAATCCTGCCTTCCTGAAATCCTTCCTTCCTGGAATCCTGCCTTCCTGGAATCCTTCCTTCCTGGAATCCTTCCTGGAATCCTTCCTGGAATCCTTCCTTCCTGGAATCCTTCCTTCCTGGAATCCTTCCTTCCTGGAATCCTTCCTTCCTTCCTTCCTGGAATCCTTCCTTCCTTCCTTCCTGGAATCCTTCCTGGAATCCTTCCTTCTTGGAATCCTTCCTTCCTTCCTTCCTGGAATCTTTCCTTCCTTCCTTCCTGGAATCCTTCCTTCCTGGAATCCTTCCTTCCTGGAATCCTTCCTTCCTTCCTTCCTGGAATCCTGCCTTCCTGGAATCCTGCCTTCCTGGAATCCTTCCTTCCTTCCTGGAATCCTTCCTTCCTGGAATCCTTCCTTCCTGGAATCCTTCCTTCCTTCCTTCCTGGAATCCTTCCTTCCTGGAATCCTTCCTTCCTGGAATCGTTCCTTCCTTCCTTCCTGGAATCCTTCCTTCATTCCTTCCTGGAATCCTTCCTTCCTTCCTTCCTGGAATCCTTCCTTCCTGGAATCCTTCCTTCCTTCCTTCCTGGAATCCTTCCTTCCTGGAATCCTTCCTGGAATCCTTCCTTCCTGGAATCCTTCCTTCCTGGAATCCTTCCTTCCTGGAATCCTTCCTTCCTTCCTTCCTGGAATCCTTCCTTCCTGGAATCCTTCCTTCCTTCCTGGAATCCTTCCTTCCTGGAATCCTTCCTTCCTTCCTTCCTGGAATCCTTCCTTCCTTCCTTCCTGGAATACTTCCTTCCTTCCTTCCGGGAATCTTTCCTTCCTTCCTTCCTGGAATCCTTCCTTCCTGGAATCCTTCCTTCCTTCCTTCCTGGAATCCTTCCTTCCTTCCTTCCTGGAATCCTGCCTTCCTGGAATCCTTCCTTCCTGGAATCCTGCCTTCCTGGAATCCTGCCTTCCTGGAAGCCTTCATGGAATCCTTCCTTCCTTCCTGGAATCTTTCGTTCCTTCCTGGAATCCTTCCTTCCTGGAATCCTTCCTGGAATCCTTCCTTCCTGGAATCCTTCCTGGAATCCTTCCTGGAATCCTTCCTTCCTGGAATCCTTCCTTCCTTCCTTCCTGGAATCCTTCCTTCCTTCCTTCCTGGAATCCTGCCTTCCTGGAATCCTTCCTTCCTGGAATCCTTCCTGGAATCCTTCCTGGAATCCTTCCTTCCTGGAATACTTCCTTCCTTCCTTCCTGGAATCCTTCCTTCCTTCCTTCCTGGAATCCTTCCTTCCTGCCTTCCTGGAATCCTGCCTTCCTGGAATCCTGCCTTCCTGGAAGCCTTCATGGAATCCTTCCTTCCTTCCTGGAATCTTTCGTTCCTTCCTGGAATCCTTCCTTCCTGGAATCCTTCCTGGAATCCTTCCTTCCAGGAATCCTTCCTGGAATCCTTCCTGGAATCCTTCCTTCCTAGAATCCTTCCTTCCTGGAATCCTTCCTTCCTGGAATCCTTCCTGGAATCCTTCCTGGAATCCTTCCTTCCTGGAATACTTCCTTCCTTCCTTCCTGGAATCCTTCCTTCCTTCCTTCCTGGAAAACTTCCTTCCTTCCTTCCTGGAATCCTTCCTTCCTGGAATGCTTCGTTCCTGGAATCCTTCCTTCCTGGAATCCTTCCTTCCTGGAATCCTTCCTGGAATCCTTCCTTCCTGGAATCCTTCCTTCCTGGAATCCTTCCTTCCTGGAATCCTTCCTGGAATCCTTCCTGGAATCCTTCCTGGAATCCTTCCTTCCTGGAATCCTTCCTTCTTAGAATCCTTCCTGGAATCCTTCCTGGAATCCTTCCTGGAATCCTTCCTTCCTGGAATCCTTCCTGCCTTCATTTCTGGAATCCTTCCTTCCTGGAATCCTTCCTTCCTTCCTTCCTGGAATCCTTCCTTCCTTCCTTCCTGGAATCCTGCCTTCCTGGAATCCTTCCTTCCTGGAATCCTTCCTTCCTTCCTTCCTGGAATCTTTCCTTCCTTCCTTCCTGGAATCCTTCCTTCCTGGAATCCTTCCTTCCTGGAATCCTTCCTTCCTTCCTTCCTGGAATCCTTCCTTCCTTCCTTCCTGGAATCCTGCCTTCCTGGAATCCTTCCTTCCTTCCTGGAATCCTTCCTTCCTTCCTTCCTGGAATCCTTCCTTCCTGGAATCCTTCCTTCCTTCCTTCCTGGAATCCTTCCTTCCTGGAATCCTTCCTTCCTGGAATCCTTCCTTCCTGGAATCCTTCCTGGAATCCTTCCTGGAATCTTTCCTTCCTGGAATCCTTCCTTCCTTCCTTCCTAGAATCCTTCCTTTCGTTCCTTCTTGGAATGCTTCCTTCCTGGAATCCTTCCGGGAATCCTTCCTTCCTGGAATCCTTCCTGTAATCCTTCCTGGAATCCTTCCTTCCTGGAATCCTTCCTTCCTGGAATCCTTCCTTCCTTCCTTCCTGGAATCCTGCCTTCCTGGAATCCTTCCTTCCTGGAATCCTGCCTTCCTGGAATCCTTCCTTCCTGGAATCCTTCCTTCCTTCCTTCCTGGAATCTTTCCTTCCTTCCTTCCTGGAATCCTTCCTTCCTGGAATCCTTCCTTCCTGGAATCCTTCCTTCCTTCCTTCCTGGAATCCTTCCTTCCTTCCTTCCTGGAATCCTGCCTTCCTGGAATCCTGCCTTCCTGGAATCCTTCCTTCCTTCCTGGAATCCTTCCTTCCTTCCTTCCTGGAATCCTTCCTTCCTGGAATCCTTCCTTCCTTCCTTCCTGGAATCCTTCCTTCCTGGAATCCTTCCTTCCTGGAATCCTTCCTTCCTGGAATCCTTCCTGGAATCCTTCCTGGAATCTTTCCTTCCTGGAATCCTTCCTTCCTTCCTTCCTAGAATCCTTCCTTTCGTTCCTTCCTGGAATGCTTCCTTCCTGGAATCCTTCCGGGAATCCTTCCTTCCTGGAATCCTTCCTGTAATCCTTCCTGGAATCCTTCCTTCCTGGAATCCTTCCTTCCTGGAATCCTTCCTTCTTTCCTTCCTGGAATCCTGCCTTCCTGGAATCCTTCCTTCCTGGAATCCTGCCTTCCTGGAATCCTTCCTTCCTGGAATCCTTCCTTCCTTCCTTCCTGGAATCCTGCCTTCCTCGAATCCTTCCTTCCTGGAATCCTGCCTTCCTGGAATCCTTCCTTCCTGGAATCCTTCCTTCCTGGAATCCTTCCTGGAATCCTTCCTGGAATCCTTCCTTCCTGGAATCCTTCTATCCTGGAATCCTTCCTTCCTGGAATCCTTCCATCCTGGAATCCTTCCTGGAATCCTTCCTGGAATCCTTCCTTCCTGGAATCCTTCCTTCCTTCCTTCCTAGAATCCTTCCTTCCTTCCTGGAATCTTTCCTTCCTTCCTTCCTGGAATCCTTCCTTCCTGGAATCCTTCCTTCCTGGATTCCTTCCTTCCTTCTTTCCTGGAATCCTGCCTTCCTGGAATCCTGCCTTCCTGGAATCCTTCCTTCCTTCCTGGAATCCTTCCTTCCTGGAATCCTTCCTTCCTGGAATCCTTCCTTCCTTCCTTCCTGGAATCCTTCCTTCCTGGAATGCTTCCTTCCTGGAACCCTTCCTTCCTTCCTTCCTGGAATCCTTCCTTCCTTCCTTCCTGGAATCTTTCCTTCCTTCATTTCTGGAATCCTTCCTTCCTGGAATCTTTCCTTCCTTCCTTCCTGGAATCCTTCCTTCCTTCCTTCCTGGAATCCTTCCTTCCTGGAATCCTTCCTTCCCTCCTTCCTGGAATCCTTCCTTCCTTCCTTCCTGGAATCTTTCCTTCCTTCCTTCCTGGAATCCTTCCTTCCTGGAATCCTTCCTTCCTTCCTTCCTGGAATCTTTCCTTCCTTTCTTCCTGGAATCCTTCCTTCCTTCCTTCCTGGAATCCTTCCTTCCTGGAATCCTTCCTTCCTGGAATCCTTCCTTCCTGGAATCCTTCCTTCCTGGAATCCTTCCTTCCTTCCTGGAATCCTTCCTTCCTGGAATCCTTCCTTCCTGGAATCCTTCCTTCCTTCCTTCCTGGAATCCTTCCTTCCTTCCTTCCTGGAATCCTTCCTTCCTTCCTTCCTGGAATCTTTCCTTCCTTCCTTCCTGGAATCCTTCCTTCCTGGAATCCTTCCTTCCTTCCTTCCTGGAATCCTTCCTTCCTTCCTTCCTGGAATCCTGCCTTCCTGGAATCCTTCCTGGAATCCTTCCTTCCTGGAATCCTTCCTTCCTTCCTTCCTGGAATCTTTCCTTCCTTCCTTCCTGGAATCCTTCCTTCCTGGAATCCTTCCTTCCTTCCTTCCTGGAATCCTGCCTTCCTGGAATCCTGCCTTCCTGGAATCCTTCCTGGAATCCTTCCTGGAATCCTTCCTTCCTGGAATCCTTCCTTCCTTCATTTCTGGAATCCTTCCTTCCTGGAATCCTTCCTTCCTTCCTTCCTGGAATCCTTCCTTCCTTCCTTCCTGGAATCCTTCCTCCCTGGAATCCTTCCTTCCTTCCATCCTGGAATCTTTCCTTCCTTCCTTCCTGGAATCCTTCCTTCCTGGAATCCTTCCTTCCTGGAATCCTTCCTTCCTGGAATCCTTCCTTCCTTCCTTCCTGGAATCCTTCCTTCCTGGAATCCTTCCTGGAATCCTTCCTTCCTGGAATCCTTCCTTCCTGGAATCCTTCCTGGAATCCTTCCTTCCTGGAATCCTTCCTTCCTGGAATCCTTCCTTCCGGGAATCCTTCCTTCCTGGAATCCTTCCTGGAATCCTTCCTGGAATCCTTCCTGGAATCCTTCCTTCCTGGAATCCTTCCTTCCTTCATTTCTGGAATCCTTCCTTCCTGGAATCCTTCCTTCCTTCCTTCTTGGAATCCTTCCTTCCTTCCTTCCTGGAATCCTTCCTGGAATCCTTCCTTCCTGGAATCCTTCCTTCCTCCCTTCCTGGAATCTTTCCTTCCTTCCTTCCTGGAATCCTTCCTTCCTGGAATCCTTCCTTCCTGGAATCCTTCCTTCCTTCCTTCCTGGAATCCTTCCTTCCTTCCTTCCTGGAATCCTGCCTTCCTGCCTTCCTGGAATCCTGCCTTCCTGGAATCCTGCCTTCCTGGAATCCTTCCTTCCTTCCTGGAATCCTTCCTTCCTTCCTTCCTGGAATCCTTCCTTCCTGGAATCCTTCCTTCCTGGAATCCTTCCTTCCTTCCTTCCTGGAATCCTTCCTTCCTGGAATCCTTCCTTCCTGGAATCCTTCCTTCCTGGAATCCTTCCTGGAATCCTTCCTGGAATCCTTCCTTCCTGGAATCCTTCCTTCCTTCCTTCCTAGAATCCTTCCTTCCTTCCTTCCTGGAATCCTTTCTTCCTTCCTTCATGGAATCCTTCCTTCCTGGAATCCTTCCTTCCTGGAATCCTTCCTTCCTGGAATCCTTCCTGGAATCCTTCCTTCCTGGAATCCTTCCTTCCTTCCTTCCTGGAATCCTTCCTTCCTTCCTTCCTGGAATCCTTCCTTCCTGGAATCCTTCCTTCCTGGAATCCTTCCTGGAATCCTTCCTTCCTGGAATCCTTCCTTCCTAGAATCCTTCCTTCCTTCCTTCCTTGAATCCTTCCTTCCTTCCTTCCTGGAATCCTTCCTTCCTTCCTTCATGGAATCCTTCCTTCCTGGAATCCTTCCTTCCTGGAATCCTTCCTTCCTTCCTTCCTGGAATCCTGCCTTCCTGGAATCCTTCCTTCCTGGAATCCTGCCTTCCTGGAATCCTGCCTTCCTGGAAGCCTTCCTGGAATCCTTCCTTCCTTCCTGGAATCTTTCGTTCCTTCCTGGAATCCTTCCTTTCTGGAATCCTTCCTTCCTTCCTTCCTGGAATCCTTCCTTCCTGGAATCCTTCCTGGAATCCTTCCTTCCTGGAATCCTTCCTTCCTGGAATCCTTCCTTCCTGGAATCGTTCCTGGAATCCTTCCTGGAATCCTTTCTTCCTGGAATCCTTCCTTCCTGGAATCCTTCCTTCCTTCCTTCCTGGAATCCTTCCTTCCTGGAATCCTTCCTTCCTGGAATCCTTCCTTCCTTCCTTCCTGGAATCTTTCCTTCCTTCCTTCCTGGAATCCTTCCTTCCTGGAATCCTTCCTTCCTGGAATCCTTCCTTCCTGGAATCCTTCCTGCAATCCTTCCTTCCTGGAATCCTTCCTTCCTGGAATCCTTCCTGGAATCCTTCCTTCCTGGAATCCTTCCTTCCTGGAATCCTTCCTTCCTTCCTGGAATCCTTCCTTCCTTCCTTCCTGGAATCCTTCCTTCCTTCCTTCCTGGAATCCTTCCTTCCTGGAATCCTTCCTTCCTGGAATCCTTCCTTCCTGGAATCCTTCCTTCCTGGAATCCTTCCTGGAATCCTTCCTGGAATCCTTCCTTCCTGGAATCCTTCCTTCCTTCCTTCCTAGAATCCTTCCTTCCTTCCTTCCTGGAATCCTTCCTTCCTTCCTTCATGGAATCCTTCCTTCCTGGAATCCTTCCTTCCTGGAATCCTTCCTTCCTTCCTTCCTAGAATCCTTCCTTCCTTCCTTCCTGGAATCCTTCCTTCCTTCCTTCATGGAATCCTTCCTTCCTTCCTTCCTTCCTTCCTTCCTTCCTGGAATCCTGCCTTCCTGGAATCCTTCCTTCCTGGAATCCTGCTTTCCTGGAATCCTTCCTTCCTGGAATCCTTCCTTCCTGGAATCCTTCCTTCCTTCCTTCCTGGAATCCTGCCTTCCTGGAATCCTTCCTTCCTGGAATCCTTCCTTCCTGGAATCCTTCCTGGAATCCTTCCTGGAATCCTTCCTTCTTGGAATCCTTCCTTCCTTCATTTCTGGGATCCTTCCTTCCTGGAATCCTTCCTTCCTTCCTTCCTGGAATCCTTCCTTCCTTCCTTGCTGGAATCCTTCCTTGAATCCTTCCTTCCTGGAATCCTTCCTTCCTTCCTTCCTGGAATCTTTCCTTCCTTCCTTCCTGGAATCCTTCCTTCCTGGAATCCTTCCTTCCTTCCTTCCTGGAATCCTGCCTTCCTGGAATCCTGCCTTCCTGGAATCCTTCCTTCCTTCCTGGAATCCTTCCTTCCTGGAATCCTTCCTTCCTGGAATCCTTCCTTCCTTCCTTCCAGGAATCCTTCCTTCCTGGAATCCTTCCTTCCTGGAATCCTTCCTTCCTTCCTTCCTGGAATCCTTCCTTCCTTCCTTCCTGGAATCTTGCCTTCCTTCATTTCTGGAATCCTTCCTTCCTGGAATCTTTCCTTCCTTCCTTCCTGGAATCCTTCCTTCCTTCCTTCCTGGAATCCTTCCTTCCTGGAATCCTTCCTTCCCTCCTTCCTGGAATCCTTCCTTCCTTCCTTCCTGGAATCTTTCCTTCCTTCCTTCCTGGAATCCTTCCTTCCTGGAATCCTTCCTTCCTTCCTTCCTGGAATCTTTCCTTCCTTCCTTCCTGGAATCCTTCCTTCCTGGAATCCTTCCTTCCTTCCTTCCTGGAATCCTTCCTTCCTGGAATCCCTCCTGGAATCCTTCCTTCCTGGACTCCTTCCTTCCTCGAATCCTTCCTTCCTGGAATCCTTCCTTCCTGGAATCCTTCGTTCCTTCCTTCCTGGAATCCTTCCTTCCTGGAATCCTTCCATCCTGGAATCCTTCCTTCCTTCCTGGAATCCTTCCTTCCTGGAATCCTTCCTTCCTGGAATCCTTCCTTCCTTCCTTCCTGGAATCCTTCCTTCCTTCCTTCCTGGAATCCTTCCTTCCTACCTTCCTGGAATCCTTCCTTTCTGGAATCCTTCCTTCCTTCCTTCCTGGAATCCTTCCTTCCTTCCTTCCTGGAATCCTTCCTTCCTGGAATCCTGCCTTCCTGGAATCCTGCCTTCCTGGAAGCCTTCATGGAATCCTTCCTTCCTTCCTGGAATCTTTCGTTCCTTCCTGGAATCCTTCCTTCCTGGAATCCTTCCTGGAATCCTTCCTTCCTGGAATCCTTCCTGGAATCCTTCCTGGAATCCTTCCTTCCTGGAATCCTTCCTTCCTGGAATCCTTCCTTCCTTCCTTCCTGGAATCCTGCCTTCCTGGAATCCTTCCTTCCTGGAATCCTGCCTTCCTGGAATCCTTCCTTCCTGGAATCCTTCCTTCCTGGAATCCTTCCTTCCTTCCTTCCTGGAATCCTGCCTTCCTGGAATCCTTCCTTCCTGGAATCCTGCCTTCCTGGAATCCTTCCTTCCTGGAATCCTTCCTTCCTGGAATCCTTCCTTCCTGGAATCCTTCCTGGAATCCTTCCTGGAATCCTTCCTTCCTGGAATCCTTCCTTCCTGGAATCCTTCCTTCCTGGAATCCTTCCTTCCTTCCTTCCTGGAATCCTTCCTTCCTTCCTTCCTGGAATCCTTCCTGGAATCCTTCCTTCTTGGAATCCTTCCTTCCTTCCTTCCTGGAATCTTTCCTTCCTTCCTTCCTGGAATCCTTCCTTCCTGGAATCCTTCCTTCCTGGAATCCTTCCTTCCTTCCTTCCTGGAATCCTTCCTTCCTGGAATCCTGCCTTCCTGGAATCCTTCCTTCCTTCCTGGAATCCTTCCTTCCTGGAATCCTTCCTTCCTGGAATCCTTCCTTCCTTCCTTCCTGGAATCCTTCCTTCCTGGAATCCTTCCTTCCTGGAATCCTTCCTTCCTTCCTTCCTGGAATCCTTCCTTCCTTCCTTCCTGGAATCCTTCCTTCCTTCCTTCCTGGAATCCTTCCTTCCTGGAATCCTTCCTTCCCTCCTTCCTGGAATCCTTCCTTCCTTCCTTCCTGGAATCTTTCCTTCCTTCCTTCCGGGAATCCTTCCTTCCTGGAATCCTTCCTTCCTTCCTTCCTGGAATCTTTCCTTCCTTCCTTCCTGGAATCCTTCCTTCCTGGAATCCTTCCTTCCTTCCTTCCTGGAATCCTTCCTTCCGGGAATCCTTCCTGGAATCCTTCCTTCCTGGAATCCTTCCTTCCTGGAATCCTTCCTTCCTTCCTTCCTGGAATCCTTCCTTCCTGGAATCCTTCCTTCCTTCCTGGAATCCTTCCTTCCTGGAATACTTCCTTCCTGGAATCCTTCCTTCCTTCCTTCCTGGAATCCTTCCTTCCTTCCTTCCTGGAATACTTCCTTCCTTCCTTCCGGGAATCTTTCCTTCCTTCCTTCCTGGAATCCTTCCTTCCTGGAATCCTTCCTTCCTTCCTTCCTGGAATCCTTCCTTCCTTCCTTCCTGGAATCCTGCCTTCCTGGAATCCTTCCTTCCTGGAATTATGCCTTCCTGGAATCCTGCCTTCCTGGAAGCCTTCATGGAATCCTTCCTTCCTTCCTGGAATCTTTCGTTCCTTCCTGGAATCCTTCCTTCCTGGAATCCTTCCTGGAATCCTTCCTTCCTGGAATCCTTCCTGGAATCCTTCCTGGAATCCGTCCTTCCTGGAATCCTTCCTTCCTGGAATCCTTCCTTCCTGGAATCCTTCCTTCCTGGAATCCTTCCTGTAATCCTTCCTGGAATCCTTCCTTCCTGGAATACTTCCTTCCTTCCTTCCTGGAATCCTTCCTTCCTTCCTTCCTGGAATCCTTCCTTCCTGCCTTCCTGGAATCCTTCCTTCCTGGAATCCTGCCTTCCTGGAAGCCTTCATGGAATCCTTCCTTCCTTCCTGGAATCTTTCGTTCCTTCCTGGAATCCTTCCTTCCTGGAATCCTTCCTGGAATCCTTCCTTCCAGGAATCCGTCCTGGAATCCTTCCTGGAAACCTTCCTTCCTGGAATCCTTCCTTCCTGGAATCCTTCCTTCCTGGAATCCTTCCTGGAATCCTTCCTGGAATCCTTCCTTCCTGGAATACTTCCTTCCTTCCTTCCTGGAATCCTTCCTTCCTTCCTTCCTGGAATCCTTCCTTCCTTCCTTCCCGGAATCCTTCCTTCCTGGAATCCTTCGTTCCTGGAATCGTTCCTTCCTGGAATCCTTCCTTCCTGGAATCCTTCCTGGAATCCTTCCTTCCTGGAATACTTCCTTCCTGGAATCCTTCCTTCCTGGAGTCCTTCCTTCCTGGAATCCTTCCTGGAATCCTTCCTGGAATCCTTCCTGGAATCCTTCCTTCCTGGAATCCTTCCTTCCTTCATTTCTGGAATCCTTCCTTCCTGGAATCCTTCCTTCCTTCCTTCCTGGAATCCTTCTTTCCTTCCTTCCTGGAATCCTTCCTGGAATCCTTCCTTCCTGGAATCCTTCCTGGAATCCTTCCTGGAATCTTTCCTTCCTTCCTTCCTGGAGTCGTTCCTTCCTGGAATCCTTCCTTCCTGGAATCCTTCCTTCCTGGAATCCTTCCTGGAATCCTTCCTTCCTTCCTTCCTGGAATCCTGCCTTCCTGGAATCCTGCCTTCCTGGAATCCTTCCTTCCTTCCTGGAATCCTTCCTTCCTTCCTTCCTGGAATCCTTCCTTCCTGGAATCCTTCCTTCCTGGAATCCTTCCTTCCTTCCTTCCTGGAATCCTTCCTTCCTGGAATCCTTCCTTCCTGGAATCCTTCCTTCCTGGAATCCTTCCTTCCTGGAATCCTTCCTGGAATCCTTCCTGGAATCCTTCCTTCCTGGAATCCTTCCTTCCTTCCTTCCTAGAATCCTTCCTTCCTTCCTGGAACCCTTCCTTCCTTCCTTCATGGAATCCTTCCTTCCTGGAATCCTTCCTTCCTGGAATCCTTCCTTCCTTCCTTCCTGGAATCCTTCCTTCCTTCCTTCCTGGAATCCTTCCTTCCTTCCTTCCTTCATGGAATCCTTCCTTCCTGGAATCCTTCCTTCCTGGAATCCTTCCTTCCTGGAATCCTTCCTTCCTTCCTTCCTGGAATCCTGCCTTCCTGGAATCCTTCCTTCCTGGAATCCTGCCTTCCTGGAATCCTTCCTTCCTGGAATCCTTCCTTCCTGGAATCCTTCCTTCCTTCCTTCCTGGAATCCTCCCTTCCTGGAATCCTTCCTTCCTGGAATCCTGCCTTCCTGGAATCCTTCCTTCCTGGAATCCTTCCTTCCTGGAATCCTTCCTTCTTAGAATCCTTCCTGGAATCCTTCCTGGAATCCTTCCTGGAATCCTTCCTTCCTGGAATCCTTCCTGCCTTCATTTCTGGAATCCTTCCTTCCTGGAATCCTTCCTTCCTTCCTTCCTGGAATCCTTCCTTCCTTCCTTCCTGGAATCCTGCCTTCCTGGAATCCTTCCTTCCTGGAATCCTTCCTTCCTTCCTTCCTGGAATCTTTCCTTCCTTCCTTCCTGGAATCCTTCCTTCCTGGAATCCTTCCTTCCTTCCTTCCTGGAATCCTTCCTTCCTTCCTTCCTGGAATCCTGCCTTCCTGGAATCCTGCCTTCCTGGAATCCTTCCTTCCTTCCTGGAATCCTTCCTTCCTTCCTTCCTGGAATCCTTCCTTCCTTCCTGGAATCCTTCCTTCCTTCCTTCCTGGAATCCTTCCTTCCTGGAATCCTTCCTTCCTGGAATCCTTCCTTCCTGGAATCCTTCCTTCCTGGAATCCTTCCTGGAATCCTTCCTGGAATCTTTCCTTCCTGGAATCCTTCCTTCCTTCCTTCCTAGAATCCTTCCTTTCGTTCCTTCCTGGAATGCTTCCTTCCTGGAATCCTTCCGGGAATCCTTCCTTCCTGGAATCCTTCCTGTAATCCTTCCTGGAATCCTTCCTTCCTGGAATCCTTCCTTCCTGGAATCCTTCCTTCCTTCCTTCCTGGAATCCTTCCTTCCTTCCTTCCTGGAATCCTTCCTTCCTACCTTCCTGGAATCCTTCCTTCCTGGAATCCTTCCTTCCTTCCTTCCTGGAATCCTTCCTTCCTTCCTTCCTGGAATCCTTCCTTCCTGGAATCCTGCCTTCCTGGAATCCTGCCTTCCTGGAAGCCTTCATGGAATCCTTCCTTCCTTCCTGGAATCTTTCGTTCCTTCCTGGAATCCTTCCTTCCTGGAATCCTTCCTGGAATCCTTCCTTCCTGGAATCCTTCCTGGAATCCTTCCTGGAATCCTTCCTTCCTGGAATCCTTCCTTCCTGGAATCCTTCCTTCCTTCCTTCCTGGAATCCTGCCTTCCTGGAATCCTTCCTTCCTGGAATCCTGCCTTCCTGGAATCCTTCCTTCCTGGAATCCTTCCTTCCTGGAATCCTTCCTTCCTTCCTTCCTGGAATCCTGCCTTCCTGGAATCCTTCCTTCCTGGAATCCTGCCTTCCTGGAATCCTTCCTTCCTGGAATCCTTCCTTCCTGGAATCCTTCCTTCCTGGAATCCTTCCTGGAATCCTTCCTGGAATCCTTCCTTCCTGGAATCCTTCCTTCCTGGAATCCTTCCTTCCTGGAATCCTTCCTTCCTTCCTTCCTGGAATCCTTCCTTCCTTCCTTCCTGGAATCCTTCCTGGAATCCTTCCTTCTTGGAATCCTTCCTTCCTTCCTTCCTGGAATCTTTCCTTCCTTCCTTCCTGGAATCCTTCCTTCCTGGAATCCTTCCTTCCTGGAATCCTTCCTTCCTTCCTTCCTGGAATCCTGCCTTCCTGGAATCCTGCATTCCTGGAATCCTTCCTTCCTTCCTGGAATCCTTCCTGCCTGGAATCCTTCCTTCCTGGAATCCTTCCTTCCTTCCTTCCTGGAATCCTTCCTTCCTGGAATCCTTCCTTCCTGGAATCCTTCCTTCCTTCCTTCCTGGAATCCTTCCTTCCTTCCTTCCTGGAATCCTTCCTTCCTTCCTTCATGGAATCCTTCCTTCCTGGAATCCTTCCTTCCTGGAATCCTTCCTTCCTGGAATCCTTCCTTCCTTCCTTCCTGGAATCCTGCCTTCCTGGAATCCTTCCTTCCTGGAATCCTGCCTTCCTGGAATCCTTCCTTCCTGGAATCCTTCCTTCCTTCCTTCCTGGAATCCTCCCTTCCTGGAATCCTTCCTTCCTGGAATCCTGCCTTCCTGGAATCCTTCCTTCCTGGAATCCTTCCTTCCTGGAATCCTTCCTTCTTAGAATCCTTCCTGGAATCCTTCCTGGAATCCTTCCTGGAATCCTTCCTTCCTGGAATCCTTCCTGCCTTCATTTCTGGAATCCTTCCTTCCTGGAATCCTTCCTTCCTTCCTTCCTGGAATCCTTCCTTCCTTCCTTCCTGGAATCCTGCCTTCCTGGAATCCTTCCTTCCTGGAATCCTTCCTTCCTTCCTTCCTGGAATCTTTCCTTCCTTCCTTCCTGGAATCCTTCCTTCCTGGAATCCTTCCTTCCTTCCTTCCTGGAATCCTTCCTTCCTTCCTTCCTGGAATCCTGCCTTCCTGGAATCCTGCCTTCCTGGAATCCTTCCTTCCTTCCTGGAATCCTTCCTTCCTTCCTTCCTGGAATCCTTCCTTCCTGGAATCCTTCCTTCCTTCCTTCCTGGAATCCTTCCTTCCTGGAATCCTTCCTTCCTGGAATCCTTCCTTCCTGGAATCCTTCCTTCCTGGAATCCTTCCTGGAATCCTTCCTGGAATCTTTCCTTCCTGGAATCCTTCCTTCCTTCCTTCCTAGAATCCTTCCTTTCGTTCCTTCCTGGAATGCTTCCTTCCTGGAATCCTTCCTGGAATGCTTCCTTCCTGGAATCCTTCCTGTAATCCTTCCTGGAATCCTTCCTTCCTGGAATCCTTCCTTCCTGGAATCCTTCCTTCCTTCCTTCCTGGAATCCTTCCTTCCTTCCTTCCTGGAATCCTTCCTTCCTACCTTCCTGGAATCCTTCCTTCCTGGAATCCTTCCTGGAATCCTTCCTGGAATCCTTCCTTCCTTCCTTCCTGGAATCCTTCCTTCCTGGAATCCTGCCTTCCTGGAATCCTGCCTTCCTGGAAGCCTTCATGGAATCCTTCCTTCCTTCCTGGAATCTTTCGTTCCTTCCTGCAATCCTTCCTTCCTGGAATCCTTCCTGGAATCCTTCCTGGAATCCTTCCTTCCTGGAATCCTGCCTTCCTGGAATCCTTCCTTCCTGGAATCCTGCCTTCCTGGAATCCTTCCTTCCTGGAATCCTTCCTTCCTGGAATCCTTCCTTCCTGGAATCCTTCCTTCCGGGAATCCTTCCTTCCTGGAATCCTGCCTTCCTGGAATCCTTCCTTCCTGGAATCCTTCCTTCCTGGAATCCTTCCTTCCTGGAATCCTTCCTGGAATCCTTCCTGGAATCCTTCCTTCCTGGAATCCTTCCTTCCTGGAATCCTTCCTTCCTGGAATCCTTCCTTCCTTCCTTCCTGGAATCCTTCCTTCCTTCCTTCCTGGAATCCTTCCTGGAATCCTTCCTTCTTGGAATCCTTCCTTCCTTCCTTCCTGGAATCTTTCCTTCCTTCCTTCCTGGAATCCTTCCTTCCTGGAATCCTTCCTTCCTGGAATCCTTCCTTCCTTCCTTCCTGGAATCCTGCCTTCCTGGAATCCTGCCTTCCTGGAATCCTTCCTTCCTTCCTGGAATCCTTCCTTCCTGGAATCCTTCCTTCCTTCCTTCCTGGAATCCTTCCTTCCTGGAATCCTTCCTTCCTGGAATCCTTCCTTCCTTCCTTCCTGGAATCCTTCCTTCCTTCCTTCCTGGAATCCTTCCTTCCTTCCTTCCTGGAATCCTTCCTTCCTGGAATCCTTCCTTCCCTCCTTCCTGGAATCCTTCCTTCCTTCCTTCCTGGAATCTTTCCTTCCTTCCTTCCGGGAATCCTTCCTTCCTGGAATCCTTCCTTCCTTCCTTCCTGGAATCTTTCCTTCCTTCCTTCCTGGAATCCTTCCTTCCTGGAATCCTTCCTTCCTTCCTTCCTGGAATCCTTCCTTCCGGGAATCCTTCCTGGAATCCTTCCTTCCTGGAATCCTTCCTTCCTGGAATCCTTCCTTCCTGGAATCCTTCCTTCCTTCCTTCCTGGAATCCTTCCTTCCTGGAATCCTTCCTTCCTTCCTGGAATCCTTCCTTCCTGGAATCCTTCCTTCCTGGAATCCTTCCTTCCTTCCTTCCTGGAATCCTTCCTTCCTTCCTTCCTGGAATACTTCCTTCCTTCCTTCCGGGAATCTTTCCTTCCTTCCTTCCTGGAATCCTTCCTTCCTGGAATCCTTCCTTCCTTCCTTCCTGGAATCCTTCCTTCCTTCCTTCCTGGAATCCTGCCTTCCTGGAATCCTTCCTTCCTGGAATTATGCCTTCCTGGAATCCTGCCTTCCTGGAAGCCTTCATGGAATCCTTCCTTCCTTCCTGGAATCTTTCGTTCCTTCCTGGAATCCTTCCTTCCTGGAATCCTTCCTGGAATCCTTCCTTCCTGGAATCCTTCCTGGAATCCTTCCTGGAATCCGTCCTTCCTGGAATCCTTCCTTCCTGGAATCCTTCCTTCCTGGAATCCTTCCTTCCTGGAATCCTTCCTGTAATCCTTCCTGGAATCCTTCCTTCCTGGAATACTTCCTTCCTTCCTTCCTGGAATCCTTCCTTCCTGCCTTCCTGGAATCCTTCCTTCCTGGAATCCTGCCTTCCTGGAATCCTGCCTTCCTGGAAGCCTTCATGGAATCCTTCCTTCCTTCCTGGAATCTTTCGTTCCTTCCTGGAATCCTTCCTTCCTGGAATCCTTCCTGGAATCCTTCCTTCCAGGAATCCGTCCTGGAATCCTTCCTGGAAACCTTCCATCCTAGAATCCTTCCTTCCTGGAATCCTTCCTTCCTGGAATCCTTCCTGGAATCCTTCCTGGAATCCTTCCTTCCTGGAATACTTCCTTCCTTCCTTCCTGGAATCCTTCCTTCCTTCCTTCCTGGAATCCTTCCTTCCTTCCTTCCCGGAATCCTTCCTTCCTGGAATCCTTCGTTCCTGGAATCCTTCCTTCCTGGAATCCTTCCTTCCTGGAATCCTTCCTGGAATCCTTCCTTCCTGGAATACTTCCTTCCTGGAATCCTTCCTTCCTGGAGTCCTTCCTTCCTGGAATCCTTCCTGGAATACTTCCTGGAATCCTTCCTGGAATCCTTCCTTCCTGGAATCCTTCCTTCCTTCATTTCTGGAATCCTTCCTTCCTGGAATCCTTCCTTCCTTCCTTCCTGGAATCCTTCCTTCCTTCCTTCCTGGAATCCTTCCCGGAATCCTTCCTTCCTGGAATCCTTCCTTCCTTCCTTCCTGGAATCTTTCCTTCCTTCCTTCCTGGAGCCGTTCCTTCCTGGAATCCTTCCTTCCTGGAATCCTTCCTTCCTTCCTTCCTGGAATCCTTCCTTCCTTCCTCCCTGGAATCCTGCCTTCCTGGAATCCTGCCTTCCTGGAATCCTTCCTTCCTTCCTGGAATCCTTCCTTCCTTCCTTCCTGGAATCCTTCCTTCCTGGAATCCTTCCTTCCTGGAATCCTTCCTTCCTTCCTTCCTGGAATCCTTCCTTCCTGGAATCCTTCCTTCCTGGAATCCTTCCTTCCTGGAATCCTTCCTGGAATCCTTCCTGGAATCCTTCCTTCCTGGAATCCTTCCTTCCTGGAATCCTTCCTTCCTTCCTTCCTGGAATCCTTCCTTCCTTCCTTCCTGGAATCCTTCCTTCCTACCTTCCTGGAATCCTTCCTTCCTGGAATCCTTCCTTCCTTCCTTCCTGGAATCCTTCCTTCCTTCCTTCCTGGAATCCTTCCTTCCTGGAATCCTGCCTTCCTGGAATCCTGCCTTCCTGGAAGCCTTCATGGAATCCTTCCTTCCTTCCTGGAATCTTTCGTTCCTTCCTGGAATCCTTCCTTCCTGGAATCCTTCCTGGAATCCTTCCTTCCTGGAATCCTTCCTGGAATCCTTCCTGGAATCCTTCCTTCCTGGAATCCTTCCTTCCTGGAATCCTTCCTTCCTTCCTTCCTGGAATCCTGCCTTCCTGGAATCCTTCCTTCCTGGAATCCTGCCTTCCTGGAATCCTTCCTTCCTGGAATCCTTCCTTCCTGGAATCCTTCCTTCCTTCCTTCCTGGAATCCTGCCTTCCTGGAATCCTTCCTTCCTGGAATCCTGCCTTCCTGGAATCCTTCCTTCCTGGAATCCTTCCTTCCTGGAATCCTTCCTTCCTGGAATCCTTCCTGGAATCCTTCCTGGAATCCTTCCTTCCTGGAATCCTTCCTTCCTGGAATCCTTCCTTCCTGGAATCCTTCCTTCCTTCCTTCCTGGAATCCTTCCTTCCTTCCTTCCTGGAATCCTTCCTGGAATCCTTCCTTCTTGGAATCCTTCCTTCCTTCCTTCCTGGAATCTTTCCTTCCTTCCTTCCTGGAATCCTTCCTTCCTGGAATCCTTCCTTCCTGGAATCCTTCCTTCCTTCCTTCGTGGAATCCTGCCTTCCTGGAATCCTGCCTTCCTGGAATCCTTCCTTCCTTCCTGGAATCCTTCCTTCCTGGAATCCTTCCTTCCTGGAATCCTTCCTTCCTTCCTTCCTGGAATCCTTCCTTCCTGGAATCCTTCCTTCCTGGAATCCTTCCTTCCTTCCTTCCTGGAATCCTTCCTTCCTTCCTTCCTGGAATCCTTCCTTCCTTCCTTCCTGGAATCCTTCCTTCCTGGAATCCTTCCTTCCCTCCTTCCTGGAATCCTTCCTTCCTTCCTTCCTGGAATCTTTCCTTCCTTCCTTCCGGGAATCCTTCCTTCCTGGAATCCTTCCTTCCTTCCTTCCTGGAATCTTTCCTTCCTTCCTTCCTGGAATCCTTCCTTCCTGGAATCCTTCCTTCCTTCCTTCCTGGAATCCTTCCTTCCGGGAATCCTTCCTGGAATCCTTCCTTCCTGGAATCCTTCCTTCCTGGAATCCTTCCTTCCTGGAATCCTTCCTTCCTTCCTTCCTGGAATCCTTCCTTCCTGGAATCCTTCCTTCCTTCCTGGAATCCTTCCTTCCTGGAATCCTTCCTTCCTGGAATCCTTCCTTCCTTCCTTCCTGGAATCCTTCCTTCCTTCCTTCCTGGAATACTTCCTTCCTTCCTTCCGGGAATCTTTCCTTCCTTCCTTCCTGGAATCCTTCCTTCCTGGAATCCTTCCTTCCTTCCTTCCTGGAATCCTTCCTTCCTTCCTTCCTGGAATCCTGCCTTCCTGGAATCCTTCCTTCCTGGAATTATGCCTTCCTGGAATCCTGCCTTCCTGGAAGCCTTCATGGAATCCTTCCTTCCTTCCTGGAATCTTTCGTTCCTTCCTGGAATCCTTCCTTCCTGGAATCCTTCCTGGAATCCTTCCTTCCTGGAATCCTTCCTGGAATCCTTCCTGGAATCCGTCCTTCCTGGAATCCTTCCTTCCTGGAATCCTTCCTTCCTGGAATCCTTCCTTCCTGGAATCCTTCCTGTAATCCTTCCTGGAATCCTTCCTTCCTGGAATACTTCCTTCCTTCCTTCCTGGAATCCTTCCTTCCTGCCTTCCTGGAATCCTTCCTTCCTGGAATCCTGCCTTCCTGGAATCCTGCCTTCCTGGAAGCCTTCATGGAATCCTTCCTTCCTTCCTGGAATCTTTCGTTCCTTCCTGGAATCCTTCCTTCCTGGAATCCTTCCTGGAATCCTTCCTTCCAGGAATCCGTCCTGGAATCCTTCCTGGAAACCTTCCTTCCTAGAATCCTTCCTTCCTGGAATCCTTCCTTCCTGGAATCCTTCCTGGAATCCTTCCTGGAATCCTTCCTTCCTGGAATCCTTCCTTCCTTCCTTCCTGGAATCCTTCCTTCCTTCCTTCCTGGAATCTTTCCTTCCTTCCTTCCTGGAATCCTTCCTTCCTGGAATCCTTCCTTCCTTCCTTCCTGGAATCCTTCCTTCCTTCCTTCCTGGAATCCTGCCTTCCTGGAATCCTTCCTGGAATCCTTCCTTCCTGGAATCCTTCCTTCCTTCCTTCCTGGAATCTTTCCTTCCTTCCTTCCTGGAATCCTTCCTTCCTGGAATCCTTCCTTCCTTCCTTCCTGGAATCCTGCCTTCCTGGAATCCTGCCTTCCTGGAATCCTTCCTGGAATCCTTCCTGGAATCCTTCCTTCCTGGAATCCTTCCTTCCTTCATTTCTGGAATCCTTCCTTCCTGGAATCCTTCCTTCCTTCCTTCCTGGAATCCTTCCTTCCTTCCTTCCTGGAATCCTTCCTCCCTGGAATCCTTCCTTCCTTCCATCCTGGAATCTTTCCTTCCTTCCTTCCTGGAATCCTTCCTTCCTGGAATCCTTCCTTCCTGGAATCCTTCCTTCCTGGAATCCTTCCTTCCTTCCTTCCTGGAATCCTTCCTTCCTGGAATCCTTCCTGGAATCCTTCCTTCCTGGAATCCTTCCTTCCTGGAATCCTTCCTGGAATCCTTCCTTCCTGGAATCCTTCCTTCCTGGAATCCTTCCTTCCGGGAATCCTTCCTTCCTGGAATCCTTCCTGGAATCCTTCCTGGAATCCTTCCAGGAATCCTTCCTTCCTGGAATCCTTCCTTCCTTCATTTCTGGAATCCTTCCTTCCTGGAATCCTTCCTTCCTTCCTTCTTGGAATCCTTCCTTCCTTCCTTCCTGGAATCCTTCCTGGAATCCTTCCTTCCTGGAATCCTTCCTTCCTCCCTTCCTGGAATCTTTCCTTCCTTCCTTCCTGGAATCCTTCCTTCCTGGAATCCTTCCTTCCTGGAATCCTTCCTTCCTTCCTTCCTGGAATCCTTCCTTCCTTCCTTCCTGGAATCCTGCCTTCCTGCCTTCCTGGAATCCTGCCTTCCTGGAATCCTGCCTTCCTGGAATCCTTCCTTCCTTCCTGGAATCCTTCCTTCCTTCCTTCCTGGAATCCTTCCTTCCTGGAATCCTTCCTTCCTGGAATCCTTCCTTCCTTCCTTCCTGGAATCCTTCCTTCCTGGAATCCTTCCTTCCTGGAATCCTTCCTTCCTGGAATCCTTCCTGGAATCCTTCCTGGAATCCTTCCTTCCTGGAATCCTTCCTTCCTTCCTTCCTAGAATCCTTCCTTCCTTCCTTCCTGGAATCCTTTCTTCCTTCCTTCATGGAATCCTTCCTTCCTGGAATCCTTCCTTCCTGGAATCCTTCCTTCCTGGAATCCTTCCTGGAATCCTTCCTTCCTGGAATCCTTCCTTCCTTCCTTCCTGGAATCCTTCCTTCCTTCCTTCCTGGAATCCTTCCTTCCTGGAATCCTTCCTTCCTGGAATCCTTCCTGGAATCCTTCCTTCCTGGAATCCTTCCTTCCTGGAATCCTTCCTTCCTTCCTTCCTGGAATCCTTCCTTCCTTCCTTCCTGGAATCCTTCCTTCCTGGAATCCTGCCTTCCTGGAATCCTTCCTGGAATCCTTCCTGGAATCCTTCCTTCCTGGAATCCTTCCTTCCTTCATTTCTGGAATCCTTCCTTCCTGGAATCCTTCCTTCCTTCCTTCCTGGAATCCTTCCTTCCTTCCTTCCTGGAATCCTTCCTCCCTGGAATCCTTCCTTCCTTCCATCCTGGAATCTTTCCTTCCTTCCTTCCTGGAATCCTTCCTTCCTGGAATCCTTCCTTCCTGGAATCCTTCCTTCCTGGAATCCTTCCTTCCTTCCTTCCTGGAATCCTTCCTTCCTGGAATCCTTCCTGGAATCCTTCCTTCCTGGAATCCTTCCTTCCTGGAATCCTTCCTGGAATCCTTCCTTCCTGGAATCCTTCCTTCCTGGAATCCTTCCTTCCGGGAATCCTTCCTTCCTGGAATCCTTCCTGGAATCCTTCCTGGAATCCTTCCAGGAATCCTTCCTTCCTGGAATCCTTCCTTCCTTCATTTCTGGAATCCTTCCTTCCTGGAATCCTTCCTTCCTTCCTTCTTGGAATCCTTCCTTCCTTCCTTCCTGGAATCCTTCCTGGAATCCTTCCTTCCTGGAATCCTTCCTTCCTCCCTTCCTGGAATCTTTCCTTCCTTCCTTCCTGGAATCCTTCCTTCCTGGAATCCTTCCTTCCTGGAATCCTTCCTTCCTTCGTTCCTGGAATCCTTCCTTCCTTCCTTCCTGGAATCCTGCCTTCCTGCCTTCCTGGAATCCTGCCTTCCTGGAATCCTGCCTTCCTGGAATCCTTCCTTCCTTCCTGGAATCCTTCCTTCCTTCCTTCCTGGAATCCTTCCTTCCTGGAATCCTTCCTTCCTGGAATCCTTCCTTCCTTCCTTCCTGGAATCCTTCCTTCCTGGAATCCTTCCTTCCTGGAATCCTTCCTTCCTGGAATCCTTCCTGGAATCCTTCCTGGAATCCTTCCTTCCTGGAATCCTTCCTTCCTTCCTTCCTAGAATCCTTCCTTCCTTCCTTCCTGGAATCCTTTCTTCCTTCCTTCATGGAATCCTTCCTTCCTGGAATCCTTCCTTCCTGGAATCCTTCCTTCCTGGAATCCTTCCTGGAATCCTTCCTTCCTGGAATCCTTCCTTCCTTCCTTCCTGGAATCCTTCCTTCCTTCCTTCCTGGAATCCTTCCTTCCTGGAATCCTTCCTTCCTGGAATCCTTCCTGGAATCCTTCCTTCCTGGAATCCTTCCTTCCTAGAATCCTTCCTTCCTTCCTTCCTGGAATCCTTCCTTCCTTCCTTCCTGGAATCCTTCCTTCCTTCCTTCATGGAATCCTTCCTTCCTGGAATCCTTCCTTCCTGGAATCCTTCCTTCCTTCCTTCCTGGAATCCTGCCTTCCTGGAATCCTTCCTTCCTGGAATCCTGCCTTCCTGGAATCCTGCCTTCCTGGAAGCCTTCCTGGAATCCTTCCTTCCTTCCTGGAATCTTTCGTTCCTTCCTGGAATCCTTCCTTCCTGGAATCCTTCCTTCCTTCCTTCCTGGAATCCTTCCTTCCTGGAATCCTTCCTGGAATCCTTCCTTCCTGGAATCCTTCCTTCCTGGAATCCTTCCTTCCTGGAATCGTTCCTGGAATCCTTCCTGGAATCCTTTCTTCCTGGAATCCTTCCTTCCTGGAATCCTTCCTTCCTTCCTTCCTGGAATCCTTCCTTCCTGGAATCCTTCCTTCCTGGAATCCTTCCTTCCTTCCTTCCTGGAATCTTTCCTTCCTTCCTTCCTGGAATCCTTCCTTCCTGGAATCCTTCCTTCCTGGAATCCTTCCTTCCTGGAATCCTTCCTGCAATCCTTCCTTCCTGGAATCCTTCCTTCCTGGAATCCTTCCTGGAATCCTTCCTTCCTGGAATCCTTCCTTCCTGGAATCCTTCCTTCCTTCCTGGAATCCTTCCTTCCTTCCTTCCTGGAATCCTTCCTTCCTTCCTTCCTGGAATCCTTCCTTCCTGGAATCCTTCCTTCCTGGAATCCTTCCTTCCTGGAATCCTTCCTTCCTGGAATCCTTCCTGGAATCCTTCCTGGAATCCTTCCTTCCTGGAATCCTTCCTTCCTTCCTTCCTAGAATCCTTCCTTCCTTCCTTCCTGGAATCCTTCCTTCCTTCCTTCATGGAATCCTTCCTTCCTGGAATCCTTCCTTCCTGGAATCCTTCCTTCCTTCCTTCCTAGAATCCTTCCTTCCTTCCTTCCTGGAATCCTTCCTTCCTTCCTTCATGGAATCCTTCCTTCCTTCCTTCCTTCCTTCCTGGAATCCTGCCTTCCTGGAATCCTTCCTTCCTGGAATCCTGCTTTCCTGGAATCCTTCCTTCCTGGAATCCTTCCTTCCTGGAATCCTTCCTTCCTTCCTTCCTGGAATCCTGCCTTCCTGGAATCCTTCCTTCCTGGAATCCTTCCTTCCTGGAATCCTTCCTGGAATCCTTCCTGGAATCCTTCCTTCTTGGAATCCTTCCTTCCTTCATTTCTGGGATCCTTCCTTCCTGGAATCCTTCCTTCCTTCCTTCCTGGAATCCTTCCTTCCTTCCTTGCTGGAATCCTTCCTTGAATCCTTCCTTCCTGGAATCCTTCCTTCCTTCCTTCCTGGAATCTTTCCTTCCTTCCTTCCTGGAATCCTTCCTTCCTGGAATCCTTCCTTCCTTCCTTCCTGGAATCCTGCCTTCCTGGAATCCTGCCTTCCTGGAATCCTTCCTTCCTTCCTGGAATCCTTCCTTCCTGGAATCCTTCCTTCCTGGAATCCTTCCTTCCTTCCTTCCAGGAATCCTTCCTTCCTGGAATCCTTCCTTCCTGGAATCCTTCCTTCCTTCCTTCCTGGAATCCTTCCTTCCTTCCTTCCTGGAATCTTGCCTTCCTTCATTTCTGGAATCCTTCCTTCCTGGAATCTTTCCTTCCTTCCTTCCTGGAATCCTTCCTTCCTTCCTTCCTGGAATCCTTCCTTCCTGGAATCCTTCCTTCCCTCCTTCCTGGAATCCTTCCTTCCTTCCTTCCTGGAATCTTTCCTTCCTTCCTTCCTGGAATCCTTCCTTCCTGGAATCCTTCCTTCCTTCCTTCCTGGAATCTTTCCTTCCTTCCTTCCTGGAATCCTTCCTTCCTGGAATCCTTCCTTCCTTCCTTCCTGGAATCCTTCCTTCCTGGAATCCCTCCTGGAATCCTTCCTTCCTGGACTCCTTCCTTCCTCGAATCCTTCCTTCCTGGAATCCTTCCTTCCTGGAATCCTTCGTTCCTTCCTTCCTGGAATCCTTCCTTCCTGGAATCCTTCCATCCTGGAATCCTTCCTTCCTTCCTGGAATCCTTCCTTCCTGGAATCCTTCCTTCCTGGAATCCTTCCTTCCTTCCTTCCTGGAATCCTTCCTTCCTTCCTTCCTGGAATCCTTCCTTCCTACCTTCCTGGAATCCTTCCTTTCTGGAATCCTTCCTTCCTTCCTTCCTGGAATCCTTCCTTCCTTCCTTCCTGGAATCCTTCCTTCCTGGAATCCTGCCTTCCTGGAATCCTGCCTTCCTGGAAGCCTTCATGGAATCCTTCCTTCCTTCCTGGAATCTTTCGTTCCTTCCTGGAATCCTTCCTTCCTGGAATCCTTCCTGGAATCCTTCCTTCCTGGAATCCTTCCTGGAATCCTTCCTGGAATCCTTCCTTCCTGGAATCCTTCCTTCCTGGAATCCTTCCTTCCTTCCTTCCTGGAATCCTGCCTTCCTGGAATCCTTCCTTCCTGGAATCCTGCCTTCCTGGAATCCTTCCTTCCTGGAATCCTTCCTTCCTGGAATCCTTCCTTCCTTCCTTCCTGGAATCCTGCCTTCCTGGAATCCTTCCTTCCTGGAATCCTGCCTTCCTGGAATCCTTCCTTCCTGGAATCCTTCCTTCCTGGAATCCTTCCTTCCTGGAATCCTTCCTGGAATCCTTCCTGGAATCCTTCCTTCCTGGAATCCTTCCTTCCTGGAATCCTTCCTTCCTGGAATCCTTCCTTCCTTCCTTCCTGGAATCCTTCCTTCCTTCCTTCCTGGAATCCTTCCTGGAATCCTTCCTTCTTGGAATCCTTCCTTCCTTCCTTCCTGGAATCTTTCCTTCCTTCCTTCCTGGAATCCTTCCTTCCTGGAATCCTTCCTTCCTGGAATCCTTCCTTCCTTCCTTCCTGGAATCCTTCCTTCCTGGAATCCTGCCTTCCTGGAATCCTTCCTTCCTTCCTGGAATCCTTCCTTCCTGGAATCCTTCCTTCCTGGAATCCTTCCTTCCTTCCTTCCTGGAATCCTTCCTTCCTGGAATCCTTCCTTCCTGGAATCCTTCCTTCCTTCCTTCCTGGAATCCTTCCTTCCTTCCTTCCTGGAATCCTTCCTTCCTTCCTTCCTGGAATCCTTCCTTCCTGGAATCCTTCCTTCCCTCCTTCCTGGAATCCTTCCTTCCTTCCTTCCTGGAATCTTTCCTTCCTTCCTTCCGGGAATCCTTCCTTCCTGGAATCCTTCCTTCCTTCCTTCCTGGAATCTTTCCTTCCTTCCTTCCTGGAATCCTTCCTTCCTGGAATCCTTCCTTCCTTCCTTCCTGGAATCCTTCCTTCCGGGAATCCTTCCTGGAATCCTTCCTTCCTGGAATCCTTCCTTCCTGGAATCCTTCCTTCCTTCCTTCCTGGAATCCTTCCTTCCTGGAATCCTTCCTTCCTTCCTGGAATCCTTCCTTCCTGGAATACTTCCTTCCTGGAATCCTTCCTTCCTTCCTTCCTGGAATCCTTCCTTCCTTCCTTCCTGGAATACTTCCTTCCTTCCTTCCGGGAATCTTTCCTTCCTTCCTTCCTGGAATCCTTCCTTCCTGGAATCCTTCCTTCCTTCCTTCCTGGAATCCTTCCTTCCTTCCTTCCTGGAATCCTGCCTTCCTGGAATCCTTCCTTCCTGGAATTATGCCTTCCTGGAATCCTGCCTTCCTGGAAGCCTTCATGGAATCCTTCCTTCCTTCCTGGAATCTTTCGTTCCTTCCTGGAATCCTTCCTTCCTGGAATCCTTCCTGGAATCCTTCCTTCCTGGAATCCTTCCTGGAATCCTTCCTGGAATCCGTCCTTCCTGGAATCCTTCCTTCCTGGAATCCTTCCTTCCTGGAATCCTTCCTTCCTGGAATCCTTCCTGTAATCCTTCCTGGAATCCTTCCTTCCTGGAATACTTCCTTCCTTCCTTCCTGGAATCCTTCCTTCCTTCCTTCCTGGAATCCTTCCTTCCTGCCTTCCTGGAATCCTTCCTTCCTGGAATCCTGCCTTCCTGGAAGCCTTCATGGAATCCTTCCTTCCTTCCTGGAATCTTTCGTTCCTTCCTGGAATCCTTCCTTCCTGGAATCCTTCCTGGAATCCTTCCTTCCAGGAATCCGTCCTGGAATCCTTCCTGGAAACCTTCCTTCCTGGAATCCTTCCTTCCTGGAATCCTTCCTTCCTGGAATCCTTCCTGGAATCCTTCCTGGAATCCTTCCTTCCTGGAATACTTCCTTCCTTCCTTCCTGGAATCCTTCCTTCCTTCCTTCCTGGAATCCTTCCTTCCTTCCTTCCCGGAATCCTTCCTTCCTGGAATCCTTCGTTCCTGGAATCGTTCCTTCCTGGAATCCTTCCTTCCTGGAATCCTTCCTGGAATCCTTCCTTCCTGGAATACTTCCTTCCTGGAATCCTTCCTTCCTGGAGTCCTTCCTTCCTGGAATCCTTCCTGGAATCCTTCCTGGAATCCTTCCTGGAATCCTTCCTTCCTGGAATCCTTCCTTCCTTCATTTCTGGAATCCTTCCTTCCTGGAATCCTTCCTTCCTTCCTTCCTGGAATCCTTCTTTCCTTCCTTCCTGGAATCCTTCCTGGAATCCTTCCTTCCTGGAATCCTTCCTGGAATCCTTCCTGGAATCTTTCCTTCCTTCCTTCCTGGAGTCGTTCCTTCCTGGAATCCTTCCTTCCTGGAATCCTTCCTTCCTGGAATCCTTCCTGGAATCCTTCCTTCCTTCCTTCCTGGAATCCTGCCTTCCTGGAATCCTGCCTTCCTGGAATCCTTCCTTCCTTCCTGGAATCCTTCCTTCCTTCCTTCCTGGAATCCTTCCTTCCTGGAATCCTTCCTTCCTGGAATCCTTCCTTCCTTCCTTCCTGGAATCCTTCCTTCCTGGAATCCTTCCTTCCTGGAATCCTTCCTTCCTGGAATCCTTCCTTCCTGGAATCCTTCCTGGAATCCTTCCTGGAATCCTTCCTTCCTGGAATCCTTCCTTCCTTCCTTCCTAGAATCCTTCCTTCCTTCCTGGAACCCTTCCTTCCTTCCTTCATGGAATCCTTCCTTCCTGGAATCCTTCCTTCCTGGAATCCTTCCTTCCTTCCTTCCTGGAATCCTTCCTTCCTTCCTTCCTGGAATCCTTCCTTCCTTCCTTCCTTCATGGAATCCTTCCTTCCTGGAATCCTTCCTTCCTGGAATCCTTCCTTCCTGGAATCCTTCCTTCCTTCCTTCCTGGAATCCTGCCTTCCTGGAATCCTTCCTTCCTGGAATCCTGCCTTCCTGGAATCCTTCCTTCCTGGAATCCTTCCTTCCTGGAATCCTTCCTTCCTTCCTTCCTGGAATCCTCCCTTCCTGGAATCCTTCCTTCCTGGAATCCTGCCTTCCTGGAATCCTTCCTTCCTGGAATCCTTCCTTCCTGGAATCCTTCCTTCTTAGAATCCTTCCTGGAATCCTTCCTGGAATCCTTCCTGGAATCCTTCCTTCCTGGAATCCTTCCTGCCTTCATTTCTGGAATCCTTCCTTCCTGGAATCCTTCCTTCCTTCCTTCCTGGAATCCTTCCTTCCTTCCTTCCTGGAATCCTGCCTTCCTGGAATCCTTCCTTCCTGGAATCCTTCCTTCCTTCCTTCCTGGAATCTTTCCTTCCTTCCTTCCTGGAATCCTTCCTTCCTGGAATCCTTCCTTCCTTCCTTCCTGGAATCCTTCCTTCCTTCCTTCCTGGAATCCTGCCTTCCTGGAATCCTGCCTTCCTGGAATCCTTCCTTCCTTCCTGGAATCCTTCCTTCCTTCCTTCCTGGAATCCTTCCTTCCTGGAATCCTTCCTTCCTTCCTTCCTGGAATCCTTCCTTCCTGGAATCCTTCCTTCCTGGAATCCTTCCTTCCTGGAATCCTTCCTTCCTGGAATCCTTCCTGGAATCCTTCCTGGAATCTTTCCTTCCTGGAATCCTTCCTTCCTTCCTTCCTAGAATCCTTCCTTTCGTTCCTTCCTGGAATGCTTCCTTCCTGGAATCCTTCCGGGAATCCTTCCTTCCTGGAATCCTTCCTGTAATCCTTCCTGGAATCCTTCCTTCCTGGAATCCTTCCTTCCTGGAATCCTTCCTTCCTTCCTTCCTGGAATCCTTCCTTCCTTCCTTCCTGGAATCCTTCCTTCCTACCTTCCTGGAATCCTTCCTTCCTGGAATCCTTCCTTCCTTCCTTCCTGGAATCCTTCCTTCCTTCCTTCCTGGAATCCTTCCTTCCTGGAATCCTGCCTTCCTGGAATCCTGCCTTCCTGGAAGCCTTCATGGAATCCTTCCTTCCTTCCTGGAATCTTTCGTTCCTTCCTGGAATCCTTCCTTCCTGGAATCCTTCCTGGAATCCTTCCTTCCTGGAATCCTTCCTGGAATCCTTCCTGGAATCCTTCCTTCCTGGAATCCTTCCTTCCTGGAATCCTTCCTTCCTTCCTTCCTGGAATCCTGCCTTCCTGGAATCCTTCCTTCCTGGAATCCTGCCTTCCTGGAATCCTTCCTTCCTGGAATCCTTCCTTCCTGGAATCCTTCCTTCCTTCCTTCCTGGAATCCTGCCTTCCTGGAATCCTTCCTTCCTGGAATCCTGCCTTCCTGGAATCCTTCCTTCCTGGAATCCTTCCTTCCTGGAATCCTTCCTTCCTGGAATCCTTCCTGGAATCCTTCCTGGAATCCTTCCTTCCTGGAATCCTTCCTTCCTGGAATCCTTCCTTCCTGGAATCCTTCCTTCCTTCCTTCCTGGAATCCTTCCTTCCTTCCTTCCTGGAATCCTTCCTGGAATCCTTCCTTCTTGGAATCCTTCCTTCCTTCCTTCCTGGAATCTTTCCTTCCTTCCTTCCTGGAATCCTTCCTTCCTGGAATCCTTCCTTCCTGGAATCCTTCCTTCCTTCCTTCCTGGAATCCTGCCTTCCTGGAATCCTGCATTCCTGGAATCCTTCCTTCCTTCCTGGAATCCTTCCTGCCTGGAATCCTTCCTTCCTGGAATCCTTCCTTCCTTCCTTCCTGGAATCCTTCCTTCCTGGAATCCTTCCTTCCTGGAATCCTTCCTTCCTTCCTTCCTGGAATCCTTCCTTCCTTCCTTCCTGGAATCCTTCCTTCCTTCCTTCATGGAATCCTTCCTTCCTGGAATCCTTCCTTCCTGGAATCCTTCCTTCCTGGAATCCTTCCTTCCTTCCTTCCTGGAATCCTGCCTTCCTGGAATCCTTCCTTCCTGGAATCCTGCCTTCCTGGAATCCTTCCTTCCTGGAATCCTTCCTTCCTTCCTTCCTGGAATCCTCCCTTCCTGGAATCCTTCCTTCCTGGAATCCTGCCTTCCTGGAATCCTTCCTTCCTGGAATCCTTCCTTCTTAGAATCCTTCCTGGAATCCTTCCTGGAATCCTTCCTGGAATCCTTCCTTCCTGGAATCCTTCCTGCCTTCATTTCTGGAATCCTTCCTTCCTGGAATCCTTCCTTCCTTCCTTCCTGGAATCCTTCCTTCCTTCCTTCCTGGAATCCTGCCTTCCTGGAATCCTTCCTTCCTGGAATCCTTCCTTCCTTCCTTCCTGGAATCTTTCCTTCCTTCCTTCCTGGAATCCTTCCTTCCTGGAATCCTTCCTTCCTTCCTTCCTGGAATCCTTCCTTCCTTCCTTCCTGGAATCCTGCCTTCCTGGAATCCTGCCTTCCTGGAATCCTTCCTTCCTTCCTGGAATCCTTCCTTCCTTCCTTCCTGGAATCCTTCCTTCCTGGAATCCTTCCTTCCTTCCTTCCTGGAATCCTTCCTTCCTGGAATCCTTCCTTCCTGGAATCCTTCCTTCCTGGAATCCTTCCTTCCTGGAATCCTTCCTGGAATCCTTCCTGGAATCTTTCCTTCCTGGAATCCTTCCTTCCTTCCTTCCTAGAATCCTTCCTTTCGTTCCTTCCTGGAATGCTTCCTTCCTGGAATCCTTCCGGGAATCCTTCCTTCCTGGAATCCTTCCTGTAATCCTTCCTGGAATCCTTCCTTCCTGGAATCCTTCCTTCCTGGAATCCTTCCTTCCTTCCTTCCTGGAATCCTTCCTTCCTTCCTTCCTGGAATCCTTCCTTCCTACCTTCCTGGAATCCTTCCTTCCTGGAATCCTTCCTTCCTTCCTTCCTGGAATCCTTCCTTCCTTCCTTCCTGGAATCCTTCCTTCCTGGAATCCTGCCTTCCTGGAATCCTGCCTTCCTGGAAGCCTTCATGGAATCCTTCCTTCCTTCCTGGAATCTTTCGTTCCTTCCTGCAATCCTTCCTTCCTGGAATCCTTCCTGGAATCCTTCCTGGAATCCTTCCTTCCTGGAATCCTGCCTTCCTGGAATCCTTCCTTCCTGGAATCCTGCCTTCCTGGAATCCTTCCTTCCTGGAATCCTTCCTTCCTGGAATCCTTCCTTCCTGGAATCCTTCCTTCCGGGAATCCTTCCTTCCTGGAATCCTGCCTTCCTGGAATCCTTCCTTCCTGGAATCCTTCCTTCCTGGAATCCTTCCTTCCTGGAATCCTTCCTGGAATCCTTCCTGGAATCCTTCCTTCCTGGAATCCTTCCTTCCTGGAATCCTTCCTTCCTGGAATCCTTCCTTCCTTCCTTCCTGGAATCCTTCCTTCCTTCCTTCCTGGAATCCTTCCTGGAATCCTTCCTTCTTGGAATCCTTCCTTCCTTCCTTCCTGGAATCTTTCCTTCCTTCCTTCCTGGAATCCTTCCTTCCTGGAATCCTTCCTTCCTGGAATCCTTCCTTCCTTCCTTCCTGGAATCCTGCCTTCCTGGAATCCTGCCTTCCTGGAATCCTTCCTTCCTTCCTGGAATCCTTCCTTCCTGGAATCCTTCCTTCCTTCCTTCCTGGAATCCTTCCTTCCTGGAATCCTTCCTTCCTGGAATCCTTCCTTCCTTCCTTCCTGGAATCCTTCCTTCCTTCCTTCCTGGAATCCTTCCTTCCTTCCTTCCTGGAATCCTTCCTTCCTGGAATCCTTCCTTCCCTCCTTCCTGGAATCCTTCCTTCCTTCCTTCCTGGAATCTTTCCTTCCTTCCTTCCGGGAATCCTTCCTTCCTGGAATCCTTCCTTCCTTCCTTCCTGGAATCTTTCCTTCCTTCCTTCCTGGAATCCTTCCTTCCTGGAATCCTTCCTTCCTTCCTTCCTGGAATCCTTCCTTCCGGGAATCCTTCCTGGAATCCTTCCTTCCTGGAATCCTTCCTTCCTGGAATCCTTCCTTCCTGGAATCCTTCCTTCCTTCCTTCCTGGAATCCTTCCTTCCTGGAATCCTTCCTTCCTTCCTGGAATCCTTCCTTCCTGGAATCCTTCCTTCCTTCCTTCCTGGAATCCTTCCTTCCTTCCTTCCTGGAATACTTCCTTCCTTCCTTCCGGGAATCTTTCCTTCCTTCCTTCCTGGAATCCTTCCTTCCTGGAATCCTTCCTTCCTTCCTTCCTGGAATCCTTCCTTCCTTCCTTCCTGGAATCCTGCCTTCCTGGAATCCTTCCTTCCTGGAATTATGCCTTCCTGGAATCCTGCCTTCCTGGAAGCCTTCATGGAATCCTTCCTTCCTTCCTGGAATCTTTCGTTCCTTCCTGGAATCCTTCCTTCCTGGAATCCTTCCTGGAATCCTTCCTGGAATCCGTCCTTCCTGGAATCCTTCCTTCCTGGAATCCTTCCTTCCTGGAATCCTTCCTTCCTGGAATCCTTCCTGTAATCCTTCCTGGAATCCTTCCTTCCTGGAATACTTCCTTCCTTCCTTCCTGGAATCCTTCCTTCCTGCCTTCCTGGAATCCTTCCTTCCTGGAATCCTGCCTTCCTGGAATCCTGCCTTCCTGGAAGCCTTCATGGAATCCTTCCTTCCTTCCTGGAATCTTTCGTTCCTTCCTGGAATCCTTCCTTCCTGGAATCCTTCCTGGAATCCTTCCTTCCAGGAATCCGTCCTGGAATCCTTCCTGGAAACCTTCCATCCTAGAATCCTTCCTTCCTGGAATCCTTCCTTCCTGGAATCCTTCCTGGAATCCTTCCTGGAATCCTTCCTTCCTGGAATACTTCCTTCCTTCCTTCCTGGAATCCTTCCTTCCTTCCTTCCTGGAATCCTTCCTTCCTTCCTTCCCGGAATCCTTCCTTCCTGGAATCCTTCGTTCCTGGAATCCTTCCTTCCTGGAATCCTTCCTTCCTGGAATCCTTCCTGGAATCCTTCCTTCCTGGAATACTTCCTTCCTGGAATCCTTCCTTCCTGGAGTCCTTCCTTCCTGGAATCCTTCCTGGAATACTTCCTGGAATCCTTCCTGGAATCCTTCCTTCCTGGAATCCTTCCTTCCTTCATTTCTGGAATCCTTCCTTCCTGGAATCCTTCCTTCCTTCCTTCCTGGAATCCTTCCTTCCTTCCTTCCTGGAATCCTTCCCGGAATCCTTCCTTCCTGGAATCCTTCCTTCCTTCCTTCCTGGAATCTTTCCTTCCTTCCTTCCTGGAGCCGTTCCTTCCTGGAATCCTTCCTTCCTGGAATCCTTCCTTCCTTCCTTCCTGGAATCCTTCCTTCCTTCCTCCCTGGAATCCTGCCTTCCTGGAATCCTGCCTTCCTGGAATCCTTCCTTCCTTCCTGGAATCCTTCCTTCCTTCCTTCCTGGAATCCTTCCTTCCTGGAATCCTTCCTTCCTGGAATCCTTCCTTCCTTCCTTCCTGGAATCCTTCCTTCCTGGAATCCTTCCTTCCTGGAATCCTTCCTTCCTGGAATCCTTCCTTCCTGGAATCCTTCCTGGAATCCTTCCTGGAATCCTTCCTTCCTGGAATCCTTCCTTCCTGGAATCCTTCCTTCCTTCCTTCCTGGAATCCTTCCTTCCTTCCTTCCTGGAATCCTTCCTTCCTACCTTCCTGGAATCCTTCCTTCCTGGAATCCTTCCTTCCTTCCTTCCTGGAATCCTTCCTTCCTTCCTTCCTGGAATCCTTCCTTCCTGGAATCCTGCCTTCCTGGAATCCTGCCTTCCTGGAAGCCTTCATGGAATCCTTCCTTCCTTCCTGGAATCTTTCGTTCCTTCCTGGAATCCTTCCTTCCTGGAATCCTTCCTGGAATCCTTCCTTCCTGGAATCCTTCCTGGAATCCTTCCTGGAATCCTTCCTTCCTGGAATCCTTCCTTCCTGGAATCCTTCCTTCCTTCCTTCCTGGAATCCTGCCTTCCTGGAATCCTTCCTTCCTGGAATCCTGCCTTCCTGGAATCCTTCCTTCCTGGAATCCTTCCTTCCTGGAATCCTTCCTTCCTTCCTTCCTGGAATCCTGCCTTCCTGGAATCCTTCCTTCCTGGAATCCTGCCTTCCTGGAATCCTTCCTTCCTGGAATCCTTCCTTCCTGGAATCCTTCCTTCCTGGAATCCTTCCTGGAATCCTTCCTGGAATCCTTCCTTCCTGGAATCCTTCCTTCCTGGAATCCTTCCTTCCTGGAATCCTTCCTTCCTTCCTTCCTGGAATCCTTCCTTCCTTCCTTCCTGGAATCCTTCCTGGAATCCTTCCTTCTTGGAATCCTTCCTTCCTTCCTTCCTGGAATCTTTCCTTCCTTCCTTCCTGGAATCCTTCCTTCCTGGAATCCTTCCTTCCTGGAATCCTTCCTTCCTTCCTTCGTGGAATCCTGCCTTCCTGGAATCCTGCCTTCCTGGAATCCTTCCTTCCTTCCTGGAATCCTTCCTTCCTGGAATCCTTCCTTCCTGGAATCCTTCCTTCCTTCCTTCCTGGAATCCTTCCTTCCTGGAATCCTTCCTTCCTGGAATCCTTCCTTCCTTCCTTCCTGGAATCCTTCCTTCCTTCCTTCCTGGAATCCTTCCTTCCTTCCTTCCTGGAATCCTTCCTTCCTGGAATCCTTCCTTCCCTCCTTCCTGGAATCCTTCCTTCCTTCCTTCCTGGAATCTTTCCTTCCTTCCTTCCGGGAATCCTTCCTTCCTGGAATCCTTCCTTCCTTCCTTCCTGGAATCTTTCCTTCCTTCCTTCCTGGAATCCTTCCTTCCTGGAATCCTTCCTTCCTTCCTTCCTGGAATCCTTCCTTCCGGGAATCCTTCCTGGAATCCTTCCTTCCTGGAATCCTTCCTTCCTGGAATCCTTCCTTCCTGGAATCCTTCCTTCCTTCCTTCCTGGAATCCTTCCTTCCTGGAATCCTTCCTTCCTTCCTGGAATCCTTCCTTCCTGGAATCCTTCCTTCCTGGAATCCTTCCTTCCTTCCTTCCTGGAATCCTTCCTTCCTTCCTTCCTGGAATACTTCCTTCCTTCCTTCCGGGAATCTTTCCTTCCTTCCTTCCTGGAATCCTTCCTTCCTGGAATCCTTCCTTCCTTCCTTCCTGGAATCCTTCCTTCCTTCCTTCCTGGAATCCTGCCTTCCTGGAATCCTTCCTTCCTGGAATTATGCCTTCCTGGAATCCTGCCTTCCTGGAAGCCTTCATGGAATCCTTCCTTCCTTCCTGGAATCTTTCGTTCCTTCCTGGAATCCTTCCTTCCTGGAATCCTTCCTGGAATCCTTCCTTCCTGGAATCCTTCCTGGAATCCTTCCTGGAATCCGTCCTTCCTGGAATCCTTCCTTCCTGGAATCCTTCCTTCCTGGAATCCTTCCTTCCTGGAATCCTTCCTGTAATCCTTCCTGGAATCCTTCCTTCCTGGAATACTTCCTTCCTTCCTTCCTGGAATCCTTCCTTCCTGCCTTCCTGGAATCCTTCCTTCCTGGAATCCTGCCTTCCTGGAATCCTGCCTTCCTGGAAGCCTTCATGGAATCCTTCCTTCCTTCCTGGAATCTTTCGTTCCTTCCTGGAATCCTTCCTTCCTGGAATCCTTCCTGGAATCCTTCCTTCCAGGAATCCGTCCTGGAATCCTTCCTGGAAACCTTCCTTCCTAGAATCCTTCCTTCCTGGAATCCTTCCTTCCTGGAATCCTTCCTGGAATCCTTCCTGGAATCCTTCCTTCCTGGAATACTTCCTTCCTTCCTTCCTGGAATCCTTCCTTCCTTCCTTCCTGGAATCCTTCCTTCCTTCCTTCCCGGAATCCTTCCTTCCTGGAATCCTTCGTTCCTGGAATCCTTCCTTCCTGGAATCCTTCCTTCCTGGAATCCTTCCTGGAATCCTTCCTTCCTGGAATACTTCCTTCCTGGAATCCTTCCTTCCTGGAGTCCTTCCTTCCTGGAATCCTTCCTGGAATACTTCCTGGAATCCTTCCTGGAATCCTTCCTTCCTGGAATCCTTCCTTCCTTCATTTCTGGAATCCTTCCTTCCTGGAATCCTTCCTTCCTTCCTTCCTGGAATCCTTCCTTCCTTCCTTCCTGGAATCCTTCCCGGAATCCTTCCTTCCTGGAATCCTTCCTTCCTTCCTTCCTGGAATCTTTCCTTCCTTCCTTCCTGGAGCCGTTCCTTCCTGGAATCCTTCCTTCCTGGAATCCTTCCTTCCTTCCTTCCTGGAATCCTTCCTTCCTTCCTTCCTGGAATCCTGCCTTCCTGGAATCCTGCCTTCCTGGAATCCTTCCTTCCTTCCTGGAATCCTTCCTTCCTTCCTTCCTGGAATCCTTCCTTCCTGGAATCCTTCCTTCCTGGAATCCTTCCTTCCTTCCTTCCTGGAATCCTTCCTTCCTGGAATCCTTCCTTCCTGGAATCCTTCCTTCCTGGAATCCTTCCTTCCTGGAATCCTTCCTGGAATCCTTCCTGGAATCCTTCCTTCCTGGAATCCTTCCTTCCTTCCTTCCTAGAATCCTTCCTTCCTTCCTGGAACCCTTCCTTCCTTCCTTCATGGAATCCTTCCTTCCTGGAATCCTTCCTTCCTGGAATCCTTCCTTCCTTCCTTCCTGGAATCCTTCCTTCCTTCCTTCCTGGAATCCTTCCTTCCTTCCTTCATGGAATCCTTCCTTCCTGGAATCCTTCCTTCCTGGAATCCTTCCTTCCTGGAATCCTTCCTTCCTTCCTTCCTGGAATCCTGCCTTCCTGGAATCCTTCCTTCCTGGAATCCTGCCTTCCTGGAATCCTTCCTTCCTGGAATCCTTCCTTCCTTCCTTCCTGGAATCCTCCCTTCCTGGAATCCTTCCTTCCTGGAATCCTGCCTTCCTGGAATCCTTCCTTCCTGGAATCCTTCCTTCCTGGAATCCTTCCTTCTTAGAATCCTTCCTGGAATCCTTCCTGGAATCCTTCCTGGAATCCTTCCTTCCTGGAATCCTTCCTGCCTTCATTTCTGGAATCCTTCCTTCCTGGAATCCTTCCTTCCTTCCTTCCTGGAATCCTTCCTTCCTTCCTTCCTGGAATCCTTCCTTCCTGGAATCCTTCCTTCCTGGAATCCTTCCTTCCTTCCTTCCTGGAATCTTTCCTTCCTTCCTTCCTGGAATCCTTCCTTCCTGGAATCCTTCCTTCCTGGAATCCTTCCTTCCTTCCTTCCTGGAATCCTTCCTTCCTTCCTTCCTGGAATCCTGCCTTCCTGGAATCCTGCCTTCCTGGAATCCTTCCTTCCTTCCTGGAATCCTTCCTTCCTTCCTTCCTGGAATCCTTCCTTCCTGGAATCCTTCCTTCCTTCCTTCCTGGAATCCTTCCTTCCTGGAATCCTTCCTTCCTGGAATCCTTCCTTCCTGGAATCCTTCCTGGAATCCTTCCTGGAATCTTTCCTTCCTGGAATCCTTCCTTCCTTCCTTCCTAGAATCCTTCCTTTCGTTCCTTCCTGGAATGCTTCCTTCCTGGAATCCTTCCGGGAATCCTTCCTTCCTGGAATCCTTCCTGTAATCCTTCCTGGAATCCTTCCTTCCTGGAATCCTTCCTTCCTGGAATCCTTCCTTCCTTCCTTCCTGGAATCCTGCCTTCCTGGAATCCTTCCTTCCTGGAATCCTGCCTTCCTGGAATCCTTCCTTCCTGGAATCCTTCCTTCCTTCCTTCCTGGAATCCTGCCTTCCTCGAATCCTTCCTTCCTGGAATCCTGCCTTCCTGGAATCCTTCCTTCCTGGAATCCTTCCTTCCTGGAATCCTTCCTGGAATCCTTCCTTCCTGGAATCCTTCCTTCCTGGAATCCTTCTTTCCTGGAATCCTTCCTTCCTGGAATCCTTCCTTCCTGGAATCCTTCCTGGAATCCTTCCTGGAATCCTTCCTTCCTAGAATCCTTCCTTCCTTCCTTCCTAGAATCCTTCCTTCCTTCCTGGAATCTTTCCTTCCTTCCTTCCTGGAATCCTTCCTTCCTGGAATCCTTCCTTCCTGGAATCCTTCCTTCCTTCCTTCCTGGAATCCTGCCTTCCTGGAATCCTGCCTTCCTGGAATCCTTCCTTCCTTCCTGGAATCCTTCCTTCCTGGAATCCTTCCTTCCTGGAATCCTTCCTTCCTTCCTTCCTGGAATCCTTCCTTCCTGGAATGCTTCCTTCCTGGAACCCTTCCTTCCTTCCTTCCTGGAATCCTTCCTTCCTTCCTTCCTGGAATCTTTCCTTCCTTCATTTCTGGAATCCTTCCTTCCTGGAATCTTTCCTTCCTTCCTTCCTGGAATCCTTCCTTCCTTCCTTCCTGGAATCCTTCCTTCCTGGAATCCTTCCTTCCCTCCTTCCTGGAATCCTTCCTTCCTTCCTTCCTGGAATCTTTCCTTCCTTCCTTCCTGGAATCCTTCCTTCCTGGAATCCTTCCTTCCTTCCTTCCTGGAATCTTTCCTTCCTTCCTTCCTGGAATCCTTCCTTCCTGGAATCCTTCCTTCCTTCCTTCCTGGAATCCTTCCTTCCTGGAATCCTTCCTGGAATCCTTGCTTCCTGGAATCCTTCCTTCCTGGAATCCTTCCTTCCTGGAATCCTTCCTTCCTTCCTTCCTGGAATCCTTCCTTCCTGGAATCCTTCCTTCCTTCCTTCCTGGAATCCTTCCTTCCTGGAATCCTTCCTTCCTGGAATCCTTCCTTCCTTCCTGGAATCCTTCCTTCCTGGAATCCTTCCTTCCTGGAATCCTTCCTTCCTTCCTTCCTGGAATCCTTCCTTCCTTCCTTCCTGGAATCCTTCCTTCCTTCCTTCCTGGAATCCTTCCTTCCTTCCTTCATGGAATCCTTCCTTCCTGGAATCCTTCCTTCCTGGAATCCTTCCTTCCTGGAATCCTGACTTCCTGGAATCCTTCCTGGAATCCTTCCTTCCTGGAATCCTTCCTTCCTTCCTTCCTGGAATCTTTCCTTCCTTCCTTCCTGGAATCCTTCCTTCCTGGAATCCTTCCTTCCTTCCTTCCTGGAATCCTGCCTTGCTGGAATCCTGCCTTCCTGGAATCCTTCCTGGAATCCTTCCTTCCTGGAATCCTTCCTTCCTGGAATCCTTCCTTCCTTCATTTCTGGAATCCTTCCTTCCTGGAATCCTTCCTTCCTTCCTTCCTGGAATCCTTCCTTCCTTCCTTCCTGGAATCCTTCCTCCCTGGAATCCTTCCTTCCTTCCTTCCTGGAATCTTTCCTTCCTTCCTTCCTGGAATCCTTCCTTCCTGGAATCCTTCCTTCCTGGAATCCTTCCTTCCTTCCTTCCTGGAATCCTTCCTTCCTGGAATCCTTCCTGGAATCCTTCCTTCCTGGAATCCTTCCTTCCTGGAATCCTTCCTGGAATCCTTCCTTCCTGGAATCCTTCCTTCCTGGAATCCTTCCTTCCGGGAATCCTTCCTTCCTGGAATCCTTCCTGGAATCCTTCCTGGAATCCTTCCTGGAATCCTTCCTTCCTGGAATCCTTCCTTCCTTCATTTCTGGAATCCTTCCTTCCTGGAATCCTTCCTTCCTTCCTTCCTGGAATCCTGCCTTCCTGCCTTCCTGGAATCCTGCCTTCCTGGAATCCTGCCTTCCTGGAATCCTTCCTTCCTTCCTGGAATCCTTCCTTCCTTCCTTCCTGGAATCCTTCCTTCCTGGAATCCTTCCTTCCTGGAATCCTTCCTTCCTTCCTTCCTGGAATCCTTCCTTCCTGGAATCCTTCCTTCCTGGAATCCTTCCTTCCTTCCTTCCTGGAATCCTTCCTTCCTGGAATCCTTCCTTCCTTCCTTCCTAGAATCCTTCCTTCCTTCCTTCCTGGAATCCTTTCTTCCTTCCTTCATGGAATCCTTCCTTCCTGGAATCCTTCCTTCCTGGAATCCTTCCTTCCTGGAATCCTTCCTGGAATCCTTCCTTCCTGGAATCCTTCCTTCATTCCTTCCTGGAATCCTTCCTTCCTTCCTTCCTGGAATCCTTCCTTCCTGGAATCCTTCCTTCCTGGAATCCTTCCTGGAATCCTTCCTTCCTGGAATCCTTCCTTCCTAGAATCCTTCCTTCCTTCCTTCCTGGAATCCTTCCTTCCTTCCTTCATGGAATCCTTCCTTCCTGGAATCCTTCCTTCCTGGAATCCTTCCTTCCTTCCTTCCTGGAATCCTGCCTTCCTGGAATCCTTCCTTCCTGGAATCCTGCCTTCCTGGAATCCTGCCTTCCTGGAAGCCTTCCTGGAATCCTTCCTTTCTTCCTGGAATCTTTCGTTCCTTCCTGGAATCCTTCCTTCCTGGAATCCTTCCTGGAATCCTTCCTTCCTGGAATCCTTCCTGGAATCCTTCCTTCCTGGAATCCTTCCTTCCTGGAATCCATCCTTCCTGGAATCCTTCCTTCCTGGAATCGTTCCTGGAATCCTTCCTGGAATCCTTCCTTCCTGGAATCCTTCCTTCCTGGAATCCTTCCTTCCTTCCTTCCTGGAATCCTTCCTTCCTGGAATCCTTCCTTCCTTCCTTCCTGGAATCTTTCCTTCCTTCCTTCCTGGAATCCTTCCTTCCTGGAATCCTTCCTTCCTGGAATCCTTCCTTCCTGGAATCCTTCCTTCCTGGAATCCTTCCTGGAATCCTTCCTTCCTGGAATCCTTCCTTCCTGGAATCCTTCCTTCCTCTCTGTAATCCTTCCTTCCTTCCTTCCTGGAATCCTTCCTTCCTTCCTTCCTGGAATCCTTCCTTCCTGGAATCCTTCCTTCCTGGAATCCTTCCTTGAATCCTTCCTGGAATCCTTCCTTCCTGGAATCCTTCCTTCCTTCCTTCCTAGAATCCTTCCTTCCTTCCTTCCTGGAATCCTTCCTTCCTTCCTTCATGGAATCCTTCCTTCCTGGAATCCTTCCTTCCTGGAATCCTTCCTTCCTGGAATCCTTCCTTCCTTCCTTCCTAGAATCCTTCCTTCCTTCCTTCCTGGAATCCTTCCTTCCTTCCTTCATGGAATCCTTCCTTCCTGGAATCCTTCCTTCCTTCCTTCCTGGAATCCTGCCTTCCTGGAATCCTTCCTTCCTGGAATCCTGCTTTCCTGGAATCCTTCCTTCCTGGAATCCTTCCTTCCTGGAATCCTTCCTTCCTTCCTTCCTGGAATCCTGCCTTCCTGGAATCCTTCCTTCCTGGAATCCTGCCTTCCTGGAATCCTTCCTTCCTGGAATCCTTCCTTCCTGGAATCCTGCCTTCCTGGAATCCTTCCTGGAATCCTTCCTGGAATCCTTCCTTCCTGGAATCCTTCCTTCCTTCATTTCTGGGATCCTTCCTTCCTGGAATCCTTCCTTCCTTCCTTCCTGGAATCTTTCCTTCCTTCCTTCCTGGAATCCTTCCTTCCTGGAATCCTTCCTTCCTTCCTTCCTGGAATCCTGCCTTGCTGGAATCCTGCCTTCCTGGAATCCTTCCTGGAATCCTTCCTGGAATCCTTCCTTCCTGGAATCCTTCCTTCCTTCATTTCTGGAATCCTTCCTTCCTGGAATCCTTCCTTCCTTCCTTCCTGGAATCCTTCCTTCCTTCCTTCCTGGAATCCTTCCTCCCTGGAATCCTTCCTTCCTTCCTTCCTGGAATCTTTCCTTCCTTCCTTCCTGGAATCCTTCCTTCCTGGAATCCTTCCTTCCTGGAATCCTTCCTTCCTGGAATCCTTCCTTCCTTCCTTCCTGGAATCCTTCCTTCCTGGAATCCTTCCTGGAATCCTTCCTTCCTGGAATCCTTCCTTCCTGGAATCCTTCCTGGAATCCTTCCTTCCTGGAATCCTTCCTTCCTGGAATCCTTCCTTCCGGGAATCCTTCCTTCCTGGAATCCTTCCTGGAATCCTTCCTGGAATCCTTCCTGGAATCCTTCCTTCCTGGAATCCTTCCTTCCTTCATTTCTGGAATCCTTCCTTCCTGGAATCCTTCCTTCCTTCCTTCCTGGAATCCTGCCTTCCTGCCTTCCTGGAATCCTGCCTTCCTGGAATCCTGCCTTCCTGGAATCCTTCCTTCCTTCCTGGAATCCTTCCTTCCTTCCTTCCTGGAATCCTTCCTTCCTGGAATCCTTCCTTCCTTCCTTCATGGAATCCTTCCTTCCTGGAATCCTTCCTTCCTGGAATCCTTCCTGGAATCCTTCCTTCCTGGAATCCTTCCTTCCTAGAATCCTTCCTTCCTTCCTTCCTGGAATCCTTCCTTCCTTCCTTCATGGAATCCTTCCTTCCTTCCTTCCTGGAATCCTTCCTTCCTGGAATCCTTCCTTCCTGGAATCCTTCCTTCCTTCCTTCCTAGAATCCTTCCTTCCTTCCTTCCTGGAATCCTTTCTTCCTTCCTTCATGGAATCCTTCCTTCCTGGAATCCTTCCTTCCTGGAATCCTTCCTTCCTGGAATCCTTCCTGGAATCCTTCCTTCCTGGAATCCTTCCTTCCTTCCTTCCTGGAATCCTTCCTTCCTTCCTTCCTGGAATCCTTCCTTCCTGGAATCCTTCCTTCCTGGAATCCTTCCTGGAATCCTTCCTTCCTGGAATCCTTCCTTCCTAGAATCCTTCCTTCCTTCCTTCCTGGAATCCTTCCTTCCTTCCTTCCTGGAATCCTTCCTTCCTTCCTTCATGGAATCCTTCCTTCCTGGAATCCTTCCTTCCTGGAATCCTTCCTTCCTTCCTTCCTGGAATCCTGCCTTCCTGGAATCCTTCCTTCCTGGAATCCTGCCTTCCTGGAATCCTGCCTTCCTGGAAGCCTTCCTGGAATCCTTCCTTTCTTCCTGGAATCTTTCGTTCCTTCCTGGAATCCTTCCTTCCTGGAATCCTTCCTGGAATCCTTCCTTCCTGGAATCCTTCCTGGAATCCTTCCTTCCTGGAATCCTTCCTTCCTGGAATCCATCCTTCCTGGAATCCTTCCTTCCTGGAATCGTTCCTGGAATCCTTCCTGGAATCCTTCCTTCCTGGAATCCTTCCTTCCTGGAATCCTTCCTTCCTTCCTTCCTGGAATCCTTCCTTCCTGGAATCCTTCCTTCCTTCCTTCCTGGAATCTTTCCTTCCTTCCTTCCTGGAATCCTTCCTTCCTGGAATCCTTCCTTCCTGGAATCCTTCCTTCCTGGAATCCTTCCTGCAATCCTTCCTTCCTGGAATCCTTCCTTCCTGGAATCCTTCCTGGAATCCTTCCTTCCTGGAATCCTTCCTTCCTGGAATCCTTCCTTCCTTCCTGGAATCCTTCCTTCCTTCCTTCCTGGAATCCTTCCTTCCTTCCTTCCTGGAATCCTTCCTTCCTGGAATCCTTCCTTCCTGGAATCCTTCCTTCCTGGAATCCTTCCTGGAATCCTTCCTGGAATCCTTCCTTCCTGGAATCCTTCCTTCCTTCCTTCCTAGAATCCTTCCTTCCTTCCTTCCTGGAATCCTTCCTTCCTTCCTTCATGGAATCCTTCCTTCCTGGAATCCTTCCTTCCTGGAATCCTTCCTTCCTGGAATCCTTCCTTCCTGGAATCCTTCCTTCCTGGAATCCTTCCTGGAATCCTTCCTGGAATCCTTCCTTCCTGGAACCCTTCCTTCCTTCATTTCTGGGATCCTTCCTTCCTGGAATCCTTCCTTCCTTCCTTCCTGGAATCCTTCCTTCCTTCCTTCCTGGAATCCTTCCTGGAATCCTTCCTTCCTGGAATCCTTCCTTCCTTCCTTCCTGGAATCTTTCCTTCCTTCCTTCCTGGAATCCTTCCTTCCTGGAATCCTTCCTTCCTTCCTTCCTGGAATCCTGCCTTCCTGGAATCCTGCCTTCCTGGAATCCTTCCTTCCTTCCTGGAATCCTTCCTTCCTGGAATCCTTCCTTCCTGGAATCCTTCCTTCCTTCCTTCCAGGAATCCTTCCTTCCTGGAATCCTTCCTTCCTGGAATCCTTCCTACCTTCCTTCCTGGAATCCTTCCTTCCTTCCTTCCTGGAATCTTGCCTTCCTTCATTTCTGGAATCCTTCCTTCCTGGAATCTTTCCTTCCTTCCTTCCTGGAATCCTTCCTTCCTTCCTTCCTGGAATCCTTCCTTCCTGGAATCCTTCCTTCCCTCCTTCCTGGAATCCTTCCTTCCTTCCTTCCTGGAATCTTTCCTTCCTTCCTTCCTGGAATCCTTACTTCCTGGAATCCTTCCTTCCTTCCTTCCTGGAATCTTTCCTTCCTTCCTTCCTGGAATCCTTCCTTCCTGGAATCCTTCCTTCCTTCCTTCCTGGAATTCCTTCCTTCCTGGAATCCCTCCTGGAATCCTTCCTTCCTGGAATCCTTCCTTCCTGGAATCCTTCCTTCCTGGAATCCTTCCTTCCTGGAATCCTTCCTTCCTTCCTTCCTGGAATCCTTCCTTCCTGGAATCCTTCCATCCTGGAATCCTTCCTTCCTTCCTGGAATCCTTCCTTCCTGGAATCCTTCCTTCCTGGAATCCTTCCTTCCTTCCTTCCTGGAATCCTTCCTTCCTTCCTTCCTGGAATTCTTCCTTCCTGGAATCCTTCCTTCCTTCCTTCCTGGAATCCTTCCTTCCTTCCTTCCTGGAATCCTGCCTTCCTGGAATCATTCCTTCCTGGAATCCTGCCTTCCTGGAATCCTGCCTTCCTGGAAGCCTTCATGGAATCCTTCCTTCCTTCCTGGAATCTTTCGTTCCTTCCTGGAATCCTTCCTTCCTGGAATCCTTCCTGGAATCCTTCCTTCCTGGAATCCTTCCTGGAATCCTTCCTGGAATCCTTCCTTCCTGGAATCCTTCCTTCCTGGAATCCTTCCTTCCTTCCTTCCTGGAATCCTGCCTTCCTGGAATCCTTCCTTCCTGGAATCCTGCCTTCCTGGAATCCTTCCTTCCTGGAACCCTTCCTTCCTGGAATCCTTCCTTCCTTCCTTCCTGGAATCCTGCCTTCCTGGAATCCTTCCTTCCTGGAATCCTGCCTTCCTGGAATCCTTCCTTCCTGGAATCCTTCCTTCCTGGAATCCTTCCTTCCTGGAATCCTTCCTGGAATCCTTCCTGGAATCCTTCCTTCCTGGAATCCTTCCTTCCTGGAATCCTTCCTTCCTGGAATCCTTCCTTCCTTCCTTCCTGGAATCCTTCCTTCCTTCCTTCCTGGAATCCTTCCTGGAATCCTTCCTTCTTGGAATCCTTCCTTCCTTCCTTCCTGGAATCTTTCCTTCCTTCCTTCCTGGAATCCCTCCTTCCTGGAATCCTTCCTTCCTGGAATCCTTCCTTCCTTCCTTCCTGGAATCCTGCCTTCCTGGAATCCTGCCTTCCTGGAATCCTTCCTTCCTTCCTGGAATCCTTCCTTCCTGGAATCCTTCCTTCCTGGAATCCTTCCTTCCTTCCTTCCTGGAATCCTTCCTTCCTGGAATCCTTCCTTCCTGGAATCCTTCCTTCCTTCCTTCCTGGAATCCTTCCTTCCTTCCTTCCTGGAATCCTTCCTTCCTTCCTTCCTGGAATCCTTCCTTCCTGGAATCCTTCCTTCCCTCCTTCCTGGAATCCTTCCTTCCTTCCTTCCTGGAATCTTTCCTTCCTTCCTTCCGGGAATCCTTCCTTCCTGGAATCCTTCCTTCCTTCCTTCCTGGAATCTTTCCTTCCTTCCTTCCTGGAATCCTTCCTTCCTGGAATCCTTCCTTCCTTCCTTCCTGGAATCCTTCCTTCCTGGAATCCTTCCTGGAATCCTTCCTTCCTGGAATCCTTCCTTCCTGGAATCCTTCCTTCCTGGAATCCTTCCTTCCTTCCTTCCTGGAATCCTTCCTTCCTGGAATCCTTCCTTCCTTCCTGGAATCCTTCCTTCCTGGAATCCTTCCTTCCTGGAATCCTTCCTTCCTTCCTTCCTGGAATCCTTCCTTCCTTCCTTCCGGGAATCTTTCCTTCCTTCCTTCCTGGAATCCTTCCTTCCTGGAATCCTTCCTTCCTTCCTTCCTGGAATCCTTCCTTCCTTCCTTCCTGGAATCCTGCCTTCCTGGAATCCTTCCTTCCTGGAATTATGCCTTCCTGGAATCCTCCCTTCCTGGAAGACTTCATGGAATCCTTCCTTCCTTCCTGGAATCTTTCGTTCCTTCCTGGAATCCTTCCTTCCTGGAATCCTTCCTGGAATCCTTCCTTCCTGGAATCCTTCCTGGAATCCTTCCTGGAATCCGTCCTTCCTGGAATCCTTCCTTCCTGGAATCCTTCCTTCCTGGAATCCTTCCTTCCTGGAATCCTTCCTGGAATCCTTCCTGGAATCCTTCCTTCCTGGAATACTTCCTTCCTTCCTTCCTGGAATCCTTCCTTCCTTCCTTCCTGGAATCCTTCCTTCCTGCCTTCCTGGAATCCTTCCTTCCTGTAATCCTGCCTTCCTGGAATCCTGCCTTCCTGGAAGCCTTCATGGAATCCTGCCTTCCTGGAATCCTTCCTTCCTGGAATCCTTCCTTCCTGGAATCCTTCCTTCCTTCCTTCCTGGAATCCTTCCTTCCTGGAATCCTTCCTTCCTTCCTGGAATCCTTCCTTCCTGGAATCCTTCCTTCCTGGAATCCTTCCTTCCTTCCTTCCTGGAATCCTTCCTTCCTTCCTTCCTGGAATCCTTCCTTCCTTCCTTCCTGGAATCCTTCCTTCCTTCCTTCCTGGAATCCTTCCTTCCTGGAATCCTTCCTTCCCTCCTTCCTGGAATCCTTCCTTCCTTCCTTCCTGGAATCTTTCCTTCCTTCCTTCCGGGAATCCTTCCTTCCTGGAATCCTTCCTTCCTTCCTTCCTGGAATCTTTCCTTCCTTCCTTCCTGGAATCCTTCCTTCCTGGAATCCTTCCTTCCTTCCTTCCTGGAATCCTTCCTTCCGGGAATCCTTCCTGGAATCCTTCCTTCCTGGAATCCTTCCTTCCTGGAATCCTTCCTTCCTGGAATCCTTCCTTCCTTCCTTCCTGGAATCCTTCCTTCCTGGAATCCTTCCTTCCTTCCTGGAATCCTTCCTTCCTGGAATCCTTCCTTCCTGGAATCCTTCCTTCCTTCCTTCCTGGAATCCTTCCTTCCTTCCTTCCTGGAATACTTCCTTCCTTCCTTCCGGGAATCTTTCCTTCCTTCCTTCCTGGAATCCTTCCTTCCTGGAATCCTTCCTTCCTTCCTTCCTGGAATCCTTCCTTCCTTCCTTCCTGGAATCCTGCCTTCCTGGAATCCTTCCTTCCTGGAATTATGCCTTCCTGGAATCCTGCCTTCCTGGAAGCCTTCATGGAATCCTTCCTTCCTTCCTGGAATCTTTCGTTCCTTCCTGGAATCCTTCCTTCCTGGAATCCTTCCTGGAATCCTTCCTTCCTGGAATCCTTCCTGGAATCCTTCCTGGAATCCGTCCTTCCTGGAATCCTTCCTTCCTGGAATCCTTCCTTCCTGGAATCCTTCTTGTAATCCTTCCTGGAATCCTTCCTTCCTGGAATACTTCCTTCCTTCCTTCCTGGAATCCTTCCTTCCTGCCTTCCTGGAATCCTTCCTTCCTGGAATCCTGCCTTCCTGGAATCCTGCCTTCCTGGAAGCCTTCATGGAATCCTTCCTTCCTTCCTGGAATCTTTCGTTCCTTCCTGGAATCCTTCCTTCCTGGAATCCTTCCTGGAATCCTTCCTTCCAGGAATCCGTCCTGGAATACTTCCTGGAAACCTTCCTTCCTAGAATCCTTCCTTCCTGGAATCCTTCCTTCCTGGAATCCTTCCTGGAATCCTTCCTGGAATCCTTCCTTCCTGGAATACTTCCTTCCTTCCTTCCTGGAATCCTTCCTTCCTTCCTTCCTGGAATCCTTCCTTCCTTCCTTCCCGGAATCCTTCCTTCCTGGAATCCTTCGTTCCTGGAATCCTTCCTTCCTGGAATCCTTCCTTCCTGGAATCCTTCCTGGAATCCTTCCTTCCTGGAATACTTCCTTCCTGGAATCCTTCCTTCCTGGAGTCCTTCCTTCCTGGAATCCTTCCTGGAATACTTCCTGGAATCCTTCCTGGAATCCTTCCTTCCTGGAATCCTTCCTTCCTTCATTTCTGGAATCCTTCCTTCCTGGAATCCTTCCTTCCTTCCTTCCTGGAATCCTTCCTTCCTTCCTTCCTGGAATCCTTCCCGGAATCCTTCCTTCCTGGAATCCTTCCTTCCTTCCTTCCTGGAATCTTTCCTTCCTTCCTTCCTGGAGCCGTTCCTTCCTGGAATCCTTCCTTCCTGGAATCCTTCCTTCCTTCCTTCCTGGAATCCTTCCTTCCTTCCTTCCTGGAATCCTGCCTTCCTGGAATCCTGCCTTCCTGGAATCCTTCCTTCCTTCCTGGAATCCTTCCTTCCTTCCTTCCTGGAATCCTTCCTTCCTGGAATCCTTCCTTCCTGGAATCCTTCCTTCCTTCCTTCCTGGAATCCTTCCTTCCTGGAATCCTTCCTTCCTGGAATCCTTCCTTCCTGGAATCCTTCCTTCCTGGAATCCTTCCTGGAATCCTTCCTGGAATCCTTCCTTCCTGGAATCCTTCCTTCCTTCCTTCCTAGAATCCTTCCTTCCTTCCTGGAACCCTTCCTTCCTTCCTTCATGGAATCCTTCCTTCCTGGAATCCTTCCTTCCTGGAATCCTTCCTTCCTTCCTTCCTGGAATCCTTCCTTCCTTCCTTCCTGGAATCCTTCCTTCCTTCCTTCATGGAATCCTTCCTTCCTGGAATCCTTCCTTCCTGGAATCCTTCCTTCCTGGAATCCTTCCTTCCTTCCTTCCTGGAATCCTGCCTTCCTGGAATCCTTCCTTCCTGGAATCCTGCCTTCCTGGAATCCTTCCTTCCTGGAATCCTTCCTTCCTTCCTTCCTGGAATCCTCCCTTCCTGGAATCCTTCCTTCCTGGAATCCTGCCTTCCTGGAATCCTTCCTTCCTGGAATCCTTCCTTCCTGGAATCCTTCCTTCTTAGAATCCTTCCTGGAATCCTTCCTGGAATCCTTCCTGGAATCCTTCCTTCCTGGAATCCTTCCTGCCTTCATTTCTGGAATCCTTCCTTCCTGGAATCCTTCCTTCCTTCCTTCCTGGAATCCTTCCTTCCTTCCTTCCTGGAATCCTGCCTTCCTGGAATCCTTCCTTCCTGGAATCCTTCCTTCCTTCCTTCCTGGAATCTTTCCTTCCTTCCTTCCTGGAATCCTTCCTTCCTGGAATCCTTCCTTCCTGGAATCCTTCCTTCCTTCCTTCCTGGAATCCTTCCTTCCTTCCTTCCTGGAATCCTGCCTTCCTGGAATCCTGCCTTCCTGGAATCCTTCCTTCCTTCCTGGAATCCTTCCTTCCTTCCTTCCTGGAATCCTTCCTTCCTGGAATCCTTCCTTCCTTCCTTCCTGGAATCCTTCCTTCCTGGAATCCTTCCTTCCTGGAATCCTTCCTTCCTGGAATCCTTCCTTCCTGGAATCCTTCCTGGAATCCTTCCTGGAATCTTTCCTTCCTGGAATCCTTCCTTCCTTCCTTCCTAGAATCCTTCCTTTCGTTCCTTCCTGGAATGCTTCCTTCCTGGAATCCTTCCGGGAATCCTTCCTTCCTGGAATCCTTCCTGTAATCCTTCCTGGAATCCTTCCTTCCTGGAATCCTTCCTTCCTGGAATCCTTCCTTCCTTCCTTCCTGGAATCCTGCCTTCCTGGAATCCTTCCTTCCTGGAATCCTGCCTTCCTGGAATCCTTCCTTCCTGGAATCCTTCCTTCCTTCCTTCCTGGAATCCTGCCTTCCTCGAATCCTTCCTTCCTGGAATCCTGCCTTCCTGGAATCCTTCCTTCCTGGAATCCTTCCTTCCTGGAATCCTTCCTGGAATCCTTCCTTCCTGGAATCCTTCCTTCCTGGAATCCTTCTTTCCTGGAATCCTTCCTTCCTGGAATCCTTCCTTCCTGGAATCCTTCCTGGAATCCTTCCTGGAATCCTTCCTTCCTAGAATCCTTCCTTCCTTCCTTCCTAGAATCCTTCCTTCCTTCCTGGAATCTTTCCTTCCTTCCTTCCTGGAATCCTTCCTTCCTGGAATCCTTCCTTCCTGGAATCCTTCCTTCCTTCCTTCCTGGAATCCTGCCTTCCTGGAATCCTGCCTTCCTGGAATCCTTCCTTCCTTCCTGGAATCCTTCCTTCCTGGAATCCTTCCTTCCTGGAATCCTTCCTTCCTTCCTTCCAGGAATCCTTCCTTCCTGGAATGCTTCCTTCCTGGAACCCTTCCTTCCTTCCTTCCTGGAATCCTTCCTTCCTTCCTTCCTGGAATCTTTCCTTCCTTCATTTCTGGAATCCTTCCTTCCTGGAATCTTTCCTTCCTTCCTTCCTGGAATCCTTCCTTCCTTCCTTCCTGGAATCCTTCCTTCCTGGAATCCTTCCTTCCCTCCTTCCTGGAATCCTTCCTTCCTTCCTTCCTGGAATCTTTCCTTCCTTCCTTCCTGGAATCCTTCCTTCCTGGAATCCTTCCTTCCTTCCTTCCTGGAATCTTTCCTTCCTTCCTTCCTGGAATCCTTCCTTCCTGGAATCCTTCCTTCCTGGAATCCTTCCTTCCTGGAATCCTTCTTGTAATCCTTCCTGGAATCCTTCCTTCCTGGAATACTTCCTTCCTTCCTTCCTGGAATCCTTCCTTCCTGCCTTCCTGGAATCCTTCCTTCCTGGAATCCTGCCTTCCTGGAATCCTGCCTTCCTGGAAGCCTTCATGGAATCCTTCCTTCCTTCCTGGAATCTTTCGTTCCTTCCTGGAATCCTTCCTTCCTGGAATCCTTCCTGGAATCCTTCCTTCCAGGAATCCGTCCTGGAATACTTCCTGGAAACCTTCCTTCCTAGAATCCTTCCTTCCTGGAATCCTTCCTTCCTGGAATCCTTCCTGGAATCCTTCCTGGAATCCTTCCTTCCTGGAATACTTCCTTCCTTCCTTCCTGGAATCCTTCCTTCCTTCCTTCCTGGAATCCTTCCTGGAATCCTTCCTGGAATCCGTCCTTCCTGGAATCCTTCCTTCCTGGAATCCTTCCTTCCTGGAATCCTTCCTTCCTGGAATCCTTCTTGTAATCCTTCCTGGAATCCTTCCTTCCTGGAATACTTCCTTCCTTCCTTCCTGGAATCCTTCCTTCCTGCCTTCCTGGAATCCTTCCTTCCTGGAATCCTGCCTTCCTGGAATCCTGCCTTCCTGGAAGCCTTCATGGAATCCTTCCTTCCTTCCTGGAATCTTTCGTTCCTTCCTGGAATCCTTCCTTCCTGGAATCCTTCCTGGAATCCTTCCTTCCAGGAATCCGTCCTGGAATACTTCCTGGAAACCTTCCTTCCTAGAATCCTTCCTTCCTGGAATCCTTCCTTCCTGGAATCCTTCCTGGAATCCTTCCTGGAATCCTTCCTTCCTGGAATACTTCCTTCCTTCCTTCCTGGAATCCTTCCTTCCTTCCTTCCTGGAATCCTTCCTTCCTTCCTTCCCGGAATCCTTCCTTCCTGGAATCCTTCGTTCCTGGAATCCTTCCTTCCTGGAATCCTTCCTTCCTGGAATCCTTCCTGGAATCCTTCCTTCCTGGAATACTTCCTTCCTGGAATCCTTCCTTCCTGGAGTCCTTCCTTCCTGGAATCCTTCCTGGAATACTTCCTGGAATCCTTCCTGGAATCCTTCCTTCCTGGAATCCTTCCTTCCTTCATTTCTGGAATCCTTCCTTCCTGGAATCCTTCCTTCCTTCCTTCCTGGAATCCTTCCTTCCTTCCTTCCTGGAATCCTTCCCGGAATCCTTCCTTCCTGGAATCCTTCCTTCCTTCCTTCCTGGAATCTTTCCTTCCTTCCTTCCTGGAGCCGTTCCTTCCTGGAATCCTTCCTTCCTGGAATCCTTCCTTCCTTCCTTCCTGGAATCCTTCCTTCCTTCCTTCCTGGAATCCTGCCTTCCTGGAATCCTGCCTTCCTGGAATCCTTCCTTCCTTCCTGGAATCCTTCCTTCCTTCCTTCCTGGAATCCTTCCTTCCTGGAATCCTTCCTTCCTGGAATCCTTCCTTCCTTCCTTCCTGGAATCCTTCCTTCCTGGAATCCTTCCTTCCTGGAATCCTTCCTTCCTGGAATCCTTCCTTCCTGGAATCCTTCCTGGAATCCTTCCTGGAATCCTTCCTTCCTGGAATCCTTCCTTCCTTCCTTCCTAGAATCCTTCCTTCCTTCCTGGAACCCTTCCTTCCTTCCTTCATGGAATCCTTCCTTCCTGGAATCCTTCCTTCCTGGAATCCTTCCTTCCTTCCTTCCTGGAATCCTTCCTTCCTTCCTTCCTGGAATCCTTCCTTCCTTCCTTCATGGAATCCTTCCTTCCTGGAATCCTTCCTTCCTGGAATCCTTCCTTCCTGGAATCCTTCCTTCCTTCCTTCCTGGAATCCTGCCTTCCTGGAATCCTTCCTTCCTGGAATCCTGCCTTCCTGGAATCCTTCCTTCCTGGAATCCTTCCTTCCTTCCTTCCTGGAATCCTCCCTTCCTGGAATCCTTCCTTCCTGGAATCCTGCCTTCCTGGAATCCTTCCTTCCTGGAATCCTTCCTTCCTGGAATCCTTCCTTCTTAGAATCCTTCCTGGAATCCTTCCTGGAATCCTTCCTGGAATCCTTCCTTCCTGGAATCCTTCCTGCCTTCATTTCTGGAATCCTTCCTTCCTGGAATCCTTCCTTCCTTCCTTCCTGGAATCCTTCCTTCCTTCCTTCCTGGAATCCTGCCTTCCTGGAATCCTTCCTTCCTGGAATCCTTCCTTCCTTCCTTCCTGGAATCTTTCCTTCCTTCCTTCCTGGAATCCTTCCTTCCTGGAATCCTTCCTTCCTGGAATCCTTCCTTCCTTCCTTCCTGGAATCCTTCCTTCCTTCCTTCCTGGAATCCTGCCTTCCTGGAATCCTGCCTTCCTGGAATCCTTCCTTCCTTCCTGGAATCCTTCCTTCCTTCCTTCCTGGAATCCTTCCTTCCTGGAATCCTTCCTTCCTTCCTTCCTGGAATCCTTCCTTCCTGGAATCCTTCCTTCCTGGAATCCTTCCTTCCTGGAATCCTTCCTTCCTGGAATCCTTCCTGGAATCCTTCCTGGAATCTTTCCTTCCTGGAATCCTTCCTTCCTTCCTTCCTAGAATCCTTCCTTTCGTTCCTTCCTGGAATGCTTCCTTCCTGGAATCCTTCCGGGAATCCTTCCTTCCTGGAATCCTTCCTGTAATCCTTCCTGGAATCCTTCCTTCCTGGAATCCTTCCTTCCTGGAATCCTTCCTTCCTTCCTTCCTGGAATCCTGCCTTCCTGGAATCCTTCCTTCCTGGAATCCTGCCTTCCTGGAATCCTTCCTTCCTGGAATCCTTCCTTCCTTCCTTCCTGGAATCCTGCCTTCCTCGAATCCTTCCTTCCTGGAATCCTGCCTTCCTGGAATCCTTCCTTCCTGGAATCCTTCCTTCCTGGAATCCTTCCTGGAATCCTTCCTTCCTGGAATCCTTCCTTCCTGGAATCCTTCTTTCCTGGAATCCTTCCTTCCTGGAATCCTTCCTTCCTGGAATCCTTCCTGGAATCCTTCCTGGAATCCTTCCTTCCTAGAATCCTTCCTTCCTTCCTTCCTAGAATCCTTCCTTCCTTCCTGGAATCTTTCCTTCCTTCCTTCCTGGAATCCTTCCTTCCTGGAATCCTTCCTTCCTGGAATCCTTCCTTCCTTCCTTCCTGGAATCCTGCCTTCCTGGAATCCTGCCTTCCTGGAATCCTTCCTTCCTTCCTGGAATCCTTCCTTCCTGGAATCCTTCCTTCCTGGAATCCTTCCTTCCTTCCTTCCAGGAATCCTTCCTTCCTGGAATGCTTCCTTCCTGGAACCCTTCCTTCCTTCCTTCCTGGAATCCTTCCTTCCTTCCTTCCTGGAATCTTTCCTTCCTTCATTTCTGGAATCCTTCCTTCCTGGAATCTTTCCTTCCTTCCTTCCTGGAATCCTTCCTTCCTTCCTTCCTGGAATCCTTCCTTCCTGGAATCCTTCCTTCCCTCCTTCCTGGAATCCTTCCTTCCTTCCTTCCTGGAATCTTTCCTTCCTTCCTTCCTGGAATCCTTCCTTCCTGGAATCCTTCCTTCCTTCCTTCCTGGAATCTTTCCTTCCTTCCTTCCTGGAATCCTTCCTTCCTGGAATCCTTCCTTCCTTCCTTCCTGGAATCCTTCCTTCCTGGAATCCTTCCTGGAATCCTTGCTTCCTGGAATCCTTCCTTCCTGGAATCCTTCCTTCCTGGAATCCTTCCTTCCTTCCTTCCTGGAATCCTTCCTTCCTGGAATCCTTCCTTCCTTCCTTCCTGGAATCCTTCCTTCCTGGAATCCTTCCTTCCTGGAATCCTTCCTTCCTTCCTGGAATCCTTCCTTCCTGGAATCCTTCCTTCCTGGAATCCTTCCTTCCTTCCTTCCTGGAATCCTTCCTTCCTTCCTTCCTGGAATCCTTCCTTCCTTCCTTCCTGGAATCCTTCCTTCCTTCCTTCATGGAATCCTTCCTTCCTGGAATCCTTCCTTCCTGGAATCCTTCCTTCCTGGAATCCTGACTTCCTGGAATCCTTCCTGGAATCCTTCCTTCCTGGAATCCTTCCTTCCTTCCTTCCTGGAATCTTTCCTTCCTTCCTTCCTGGAATCCTTCCTTCCTGGAATCCTTCCTTCCTTCCTTCCTGGAATCCTGCCTTGCTGGAATCCTGCCTTCCTGGAATCCTTCCTGGAATCCTTCCTTCCTGGAATCCTTCCTTCCTGGAATCCTTCCTTCCTTCATTTCTGGAATCCTTCCTTCCTGGAATCCTTCCTTCCTTCCTTCCTGGAATCCTTCCTTCCTTCCTTCCTGGAATCCTTCCTCCCTGGAATCCTTCCTTCCTTCCTTCCTGGAATCTTTCCTTCCTTCCTTCCTGGAATCCTTCCTTCCTGGAATCCTTCCTTCCTGGAATCCTTCCTTCCTGGAATCCTTCCTTCCTTCCTTCCTGGAATCCTTCCTTCCTGGAATCCTTCCTGGAATCCTTCCTTCCTGGAATCCTTCCTTCCTGGAATCCTTCCTGGAATCCTTCCTTCCTGGAATCCTTCCTTCCTGGAATCCTTCCTTCCGGGAATCCTTCCTTCCTGGAATCCTTCCTGGAATCCTTCCTGGAATCCTTCCTGGAATCCTTCCTTCCTGGAATCCTTCCTTCCTTCCTTCCTGGAATCCTTCCTTCCTGGAATCCTTCCTTCCTTCCTTCCTGGAATCCTGCCTTCCTGCCTTCCTGGAATCCTGCCTTCCTGGAATCCTGCCTTCCTGGAATCCTTCCTTCCTTCCTGGAATCCTTCCTTCCTTCCTTCCTGGAATCCTTCCTTCCTGGAATCCTTCCTTCCTGGAATCCTTCCGTCCTTCCTTCCTGGAATCCTTCCTTCCTGGAATCCTTCCTTCCTGGAATCCTTCCTTCCTTCCTTCCTGGAATCCTTCCTTCCTGGAATCCTTCCTTCCTTCCTTCCTAGAATCCTTCCTTCCTTCCTTCCTGGAATCCTTTCTTCCTTCCTTCATGGAATCCTTCCTTCCTGGAATCCTTCCTTCCTGGAATCCTTCCTTCCTGGAATCCTTCCTGGAATCCTTCCTTCCTGGAATCCTTCCTTCATTCCTTCCTGGAATCCTTCCTTCCTTCCTTCCTGGAATCCTTCCTTCCTGGAATCCTTCCTTCCTGGAATCCTTCCTGGAATCCTTCCTTCCTGGAATCCTTCCTTCCTAGAATCCTTCCTTCCTTCCTTCCTGGAATCCTTCCTTCCTTCCTTCATGGAATCCTTCCTTCCTGGAATCCTTCCTTCCTGGAATCCTTCCTTCCTTCCTTCCTGGAATCTTTCCTTCCTTCCTTCCTGGAATCCTTCCTTCCTGGAATCCTTCCTTCCTGGAATCCTTCCTTCCTGGAATCCTTCCTTCCTGGAATCCTTCCTGGAATCCTTCCTTCCTGGAATCCTTCCTTCCTGGAATCCTTCCTTCCTCTCTGTAATCCTTCCTTCCTTCCTTCCTGGAATCCTTCCTTCCTTCCTTCCTGGAATCCTTCCTTCCTGGAATCCTTCCTTCCTGGAATCCTTCCTTGAATCCTTCCTGGAATCCTTCCTTCCTGGAATCCTTCCTTCCTTCCTTCCTAGAATCCTTCCTTCCTTCCTTCCTGGAATCCTTCCTTCCTTCCTTCATGGAATCCTTCCTTCCTGGAATCCTTCCTTCCTGGAATCCTTCCTTCCTGGAATCCTTCCTTCCTTCCTTCCTAGAATCCTTCCTTCCTTCCTTCCTGGAATCCTTCCTTCCTTCCTTCATGGAATCCTTCCTTCCTGGAATCCTTCCTTCCTTCCTTCCTGGAATCCTGCCTTCCTGGAATCCTTCCTTCCTGGAATCCTGCTTTCCTGGAATCCTTCCTTCCTGGAATCCTTCCTTCCTGGAATCCTTCCTTCCTTCCTTCCTGGAATCCTGCCTTCCTGGAATCCTTCCTTCCTGGAATCCTGCCTTCCTGGAATCCTTCCTTCCTGGAATCCTTCCTTCCTGGAATCCTGCCTTCCTGGAATCCTTCCTGGAATCCTTCCTGGAATCCTTCCTTCCTGGAATCCTTCCTTCCTTCATTTCTGGGATCCTTCCTTCCTGGAATCCTTCCTTCCTTCCTTCCTGGAATCTTTCCTTCCTTCCTTCCTGGAATCCTTCCTTCCTGGAATCCTTCCTTCCTTCCTTCCTGGAATCCTGCCTTGCTGGAATCCTGCCTTCCTGGAATCCTTCCTGGAATCCTTCCTGGAATCCTTCCTTCCTGGAATCCTTCCTTCCTTCATTTCTGGAATCCTTCCTTCCTGGAATCCTTCCTTCCTTCCTTCCTGGAATCCTTCCTTCCTTCCTTCCTGGAATCCTTCCTCCCTGGAATCCTTCCTTCCTTCCTTCCTGGAATATTTCCTTCCTTCCTTCCTGGAATCCTTCCTTCCTGGAATCCTTCCTTCCTGGAATCCTTCCTTCCTGGAATCCTTCCTTCCTTCCTTCCTGGAATCCTTCCTTCCTGGAATCCTTCCTGGAATCCTTCCTTCCTGGAATCCTTCCTTCCTGGAATCCTTCCTGGAATCCTTCCTTCCTGGAATCCTTCCTTCCTGGAATCCTTCCTTCCGGGAATCCTTCCTTCCTGGAATCCTTCCTGGAATCCTTCCTGGAATCCTTCCTGGAATCCTTCCTTCCTGGAATCCTTCCTTCCTTCATTTCTGGAATCCTTCCTTCCTGGAATCCTTCCTTCCTTCCTTCCTGGAATCCTGCCTTCCTGCCTTCCTGGAATCCTGCCTTCCTGGAATCCTGCCTTCCTGGAATCCTTCCTTCCTTCCTGGAATCCTTCCTTCCTTCCTTCCTGGAATCCTTCCTTCCTGGAATCCTTCCTTCCTGGAATCCTTCCTTCCTTCCTTCATGGAATCCTTCCTTCCTGGAATCCTTCCTTCCTGGAATCCTTCCTGGAATCCTTCCTTCCTGGAATCCTTCCTTCCTAGAATCCTTCCTTCCTTCCTTCCTGGAATCCTTCCTTCCTTCCTTCATGGAATCCTTCCTTCCTTCCTTCCTGGAATCCTTCCTTCCTGGAATCCTTCCTTCCTGGAATCCTTCCTTCCTTCCTTCCTAGAATCCTTCCTTCCTTCCTTCCTGGAATCCTTTCTTCCTTCCTTCATGGAATCCTTCCTTCCTGGAATCCTTCCTTCCTGGAATCCTTCCTTCCTGGAATCCTTCCTGGAATCCTTCCTTCCTGGAATCCTTCCTTCCTTCCTTCCTGGAATCCTTCCTTCCTTCCTTCCTGGAATCCTTCCTTCCTGGAATCCTTCCTTCCTGGAATCCTTCCTGGAATCCTTCCTTCCTGGAATCCTTCCTTCCTAGAATCCTTCCTTCCTTCCTTCCTGGAATCCTTCCTTCCTTCCTTCCTGGAATCCTTCCTTCCTTCCTTCATGGAATCCTTCCTTCCTGGAATCCTTCCTTCCTGGAATCCTTCCTTCCTTCCTTCCTGGAATCCTGCCTTCCTGGAATCCTTCCTTCCTGGAATCCTGCCTTCCTGGAATCCTGCCTTCCTGGAAGCCTTCCTGGAATCCTTCCTTCCTTCCTGGAATCTTTCGTTCCTTCCTGGAATCCTTCCTTCCTGGAATCCTTCCTGGAATCCTTCCTTCCTGGAATCCTTCCTGGAATCCTTCCTTCCTGGAATCCTTCCTTCCTGGAATCCTTCCTTCGTGGAATCCTTCCTTCCTGGAATCGTTCCTGGAATCCTTCCTGGAATCCTTCCTTCCTGGAATCCTTCCTTCCTGGAATCCTTCCTTCCTTCCTTCCTGGAATCCTTCCTTCCTGGAATCCTTCCTTCCTTCCTTCCTGGAATCTTTCCTTCCTTCCTTCCTGGAATCCTTCCTTCCTGGAATCCTTCCTTCCTGGAATCCTTCCTGGAATCCTTCCTTCCTGGAATCCTTCCTTCCTGGAATCCTTCCTTCCTTCCTGGAATCCTTCCTTCCTTCCTTCCTGGAATCCTTCCTTCCTTCCTTCCTGGAATCCTTCCTTCCTGGAATCCTTCCTTCCTGGAATCCTTCCTTCCTGGAATCCTTCCTTCCTTCCTTCCTGGAATCCTTCCTTCCTGGAATCCTTCCTTCCTTCCTTCCTAGAATCCTTCCTTCCTTCCTTCCTGGAATCCTTCCTTCCTTCCTTCATGGAATCCTTCCTTCCTGGAATCCTTCCTTCCTGGAATCCTTCCTTCCTGGAATCCTTCCTTCCTTCCTTCCTAGAATCCTTCCTTCCTTCCTTCCTGGAATCCTTCCTTCCTTCCTTCATGGAATCCTTCCTTCCTGGAATCCTTCCTTCCTTCCTTCCTGGAATCCTGCCTTCCTGGAATCCTTCCTTCCTGGAATCCTGCTTTCCTGGAATCCTTCCTTCCTGGAATCCTTCCTTCCTGGAATCCTTCCTTCCTTCCTTCCTGGAATCCTGCCTTCCTGGAATCCTTCCTTCCTGGAATCCTTCCTTCCTGGAATCCTTCCTTCCTGGAATCCTTCCTTCCTGGAATCCTTCCTGGAATCCTTCCTGGAATCCTTCCTTCCTGGAACCCTTCCTTCCTTCATTTCTGGGATCCTTCCTTCCTGGAATCCTTCCTTCCTTCCTTCCTGGAATCCTTCCTTCCTTCCTTCCTGGAATCCTTCCTGGAATCCTTCCTTCCTGGAATCCTTCCTTCCTTCCTTCCTGGAATCTTTCCTTCCTTCCTTCCTGGAATCCTTCCTTCCTGGAATCCTTCCTTCCTTCCTTCCTGGAATCCTGCCTTCCTGGAATCCTGCCTTCCTGGAATCCTTCCTTCCTTCCTGGAATCCTTCCTTCCTGGAATCCTTCCTTCCTGGAATCCTTCCTTCCTTCCTTCCAGGAATCCTTCCTTCCTGGAATCCTTCCTTCCTGGAATCCTTCCTACCTTCCTTCCTGGAATCCTTCCTTCCTTCCTTCCTGGAATCTTGCCTTCCTTCATTTCTGGAATACTTCCTTCCTGGAATCTTTCCTTCCTTCCTTCCTGGAATCCTTCCTTCCTTCCTTCCTGGAATCCTTCCTTCCTGGAATCCTTCCTTCCCTCCTTCCTGGAATCCTTCCTTCCTTCCTTCCTGGAATCTTTCCTTCCTTCCTTCCTGGAATCCTTACTTCCTGGAATCCTTCCTTCCTTCCTTCCTGGAATCTTTCCTTCCTTCCTTCCTGGAATCCTTCCTTCCTGGAATCCTTCCTTCCTTCCTTCCTGGAATTCCTTCCTTCCTGGAATCCCTCCTGGAATCCTTCCTTCCTGGAATCCTTCCTTCCTGGAATCCTTCCTTCCTGGAATCCTTCCTTCCTGGAATCCTTCCTTCCTTCCTTCCTGGAATCCTTCCTTCCTGGAATCCTTCCATCCTGGAATCCTTCCTTCCTTCCTGGAATCCTTCCTTCCTGGAATCCTTCCTTCCTGGAATCCTTCCTTGAATCCTTCCTGGAATCCTTCCTTCCTGGAATCCTTCCTTCCTTCCTTCCTAGAATCCTTCCTTCCTTCCTTCCTGGAATCCTTCCTTCCTTCCTTCATGGAATCCTTCCTTCCTGGAATCCTTCCTTCCTGGAATCCTTCCTTCCTGGAATCCTTCCTTCCTTCCTTCCTAGAATCCTTCCTTCCTTCCTGGAATCTTTCGTTCCTTCCTGGAATCCTTCCTTCCTGGAATCCTTCCTGGAATCCTTCCTTCCTGGAATCCTTCCTGGAATCCTTCCTGGAATCCTTCCTTCCTGGAATCCTTCCTTCCTGGAATCCTTCCTTCCTTCCTTCCTGGAATCCTGCCTTCCTGGAATCCTTCCTTCCTGGAATCCTGCCTTCCTGGAATCCTTCCTTCCTGGAATCCTTCCTTCCTGGAATCCTTCCTTCCTTCCTTCCTGGAATCCTGCCTTCCTGGAATCCTTCCTTCCTGGAATCCTGCCTTCCTGGAATCCTTCCTTCCTGGAATCCTTCCTTCCTGGAATCCTTCCTTCCTGGAATCCTTCCTGGAACCCTTCCTGGAATCCTTCCTTCCTGGAATCCTTCCTTCCTGGAATCCTTCCTTCCTGGAATCCTTCCTTCCTTCCTTCCTGGAATCCTTCCTTCCTTCCTTCCTGGAATCCTTCCTGGAATCCTTCCTTCTTGGAATCCTTCCTTCCTTCCTTCCTGGAATCTTTCCTTCCTTCCTTCCTGGAATCCTTCCTTCCTGGAATCCTTCCTTCCTGGAATCCTTCCTTCCTTCCTTCCTGGAACCCTGCCTTCCTGGAATCCTGCCTTCCTGGAATCCTTCCTTCCTTCCTGGAATCCTTCCTTCCTGGAATCCTTCCTTCCTGGAATCCTTCCTTCCTTCCTTCCTGGAATCCTTCCTTCCTGGAATCCTTCCTTCCTGGAATCCTTCCTTCCTTCCTTCCTGGAATCCTTCCTTCCTTCCTTCCTGGAATCCTTCCTTCCTTCCTTCCTGGAATCCTTCCTTCCTGGAATCCTTCCTTCCCTCCTTCCTGGAATCCTTCCTTCCTTCCTTCCTGGAATCTTTCCTTCCTTCCTTCCGGGAATCCTTCCTTCCTGGAATCCTTCCTTCCTTCCTTCCTGGAATCTTTCCTTCCTTCCTTCCTGGAATCCTTCCTTCCTGGAATCCTTCCTTCCTTCCTTCCTGGAATCCTTCCTTCCTGGAATCCTTCCTGGAATCCTTCCTTCCTGGAATCCTTCCTTCCTGGAATCCTTCCTTCCTGGAATCCTTCCTTCCTTCCTTCCTGGAATCCTTCCTTCCTGGAATCCTTCCTTCCTTCCTGGAATCCTTCCTTCCTGGAATCCTTCCTTCCTGGAATCCTTCCTTCCTTCCTTCCTGGAATCCTTCCTTCCTTCCTTCCGGGAATCTTTCCTTCCTTCCTTCCTGGAATCCTTCCTTCCTGGAATCCTTCCTTCCTTCCTTCCTGGAATCCTTCCTTCCTTCCTTCCTGGAATCCTGCCTTCCTGGAATCCTTCCTTCCTGGAATTATGCCTTCCTGGAATCCTCCCTTCCTGGAAGACTTCATGGAATCCTTCCTTCCTTCCTGGAATCTTTCGTTCCTTCCTGGAATCCTTCCTTCCTGGAATCCTTCCTGGAATCCTTCCTTCCTGGAATCCTTCCTGGAATCCTTCCTGGAATCCGTCCTTCCTGGAATCCTTCCTTCCTGGAATCCTTCCTTCCTGGAATCCTTCCTTCCTGGAATCCTTCCTGGAATCCTTCCTGGAATCCTTCCTTCCTGGAATACTTCCTTCCTTCCTTCCTGGAATCCTTCCTTCCTTCCTTCCTGGAATCCTTCCTTCCTGCCTTCCTGGAATCCTTCCTTCCTGTAATCCTGCCTTCCGGGAATCCTGCCTTCCTGGAATCCTTCATGGAATCCTGCCTTCCTGGAATCCTTCCTTCCTGGAATCCTTCCTTCCTGGAATCCTTCCTTCCTTCCTTCCTGGAATCCTTCCTTCCTGGAATCCTTCCTTCCTTCCTGGAATCCTTCCTTCCTGGAATCCTTCCTTCCTGGAATCCTTCCTTCCTTCCTTCCTGGAATCCTTCCTTCCTTCCTTCCTGGAATACTTCCTTCCTTCCTTCCGGGAATCTTTCCTTCCTTCCTTCCTGGAATCCTTCCTTCCTGGAATCCTTCCTTCCTTCCTTCCTGGAATCCTTCCTTCCTTCCTTCCTGGAATCCTGCCTTCCTGGAATCCTTCCTTCCTGGAATTATGCCTTCCTGGAATCCTCCCTTCCTGGAAGACTTCATGGAATCCTTCCTTCCTTCCTGGAATCTTTCGTTCCTTCCTGGAATCCTTCCTTCCTGGAATCCTTCCTGGAATCCTTCCTTCCAGGAATCCGTCCTGGAATCCTTCCTGGAAAACTTCCTTCCTAGAATCCTTCCTTCCTGGAATCCTTCCTTCCTGGAATCCTTCCTGGAATCCTTCCTGGAATCCTTCCTTCCTGGAATACTTCCTTCCTTCCTTCCTGGAATCCTTCCTTCCTTCCTTCCTGGAATCCTTCCTTCCTTCCTTCCTGGAATCCTTCCTTCCTGGAATCCTTCGTTCCTGGAATCCTTCCTTCCTGGAATCCTTCCTTCCTGGAATCCTTCCTGGAATCCTTCCTTCCTGGAATACTTCCTTCCTGGAATCCTTCCTTCCTGGAGTCCTTCCTTCCTGGAATCCTTCCTGGAATCCTTCCTGGAATCCTTCCTGGAATCCTTCCTTCCTGGAATCCTTCCTTCCTTCATTTCTGGAATCCTTCCTTCCTGGAATCCTTCCTTCCTTCCTTCCTGGAATCCTTCCTTCCTTCCTTCCTGGAATCCTTCCTGGAATCCTTCCTTCCTGGAATCCTTCCTTCCTTCCTTCCTGGAATCCTTCCTTCCTGGAATCCTTCCTTCCTTCCTTCCTGGAATCTTTCCTTCCTTCCTTCCTGGAATCCTTCCTTCCTGGAATCCTTCCTTCCTGGAATCCTTCCTTCCTGGAATCCTTCCTGCAATCCTTCCTTCCTGGAATCCTTCCTTCCTGGAATCCTTCCTGGAATCCTTCCTTCCTGGAATCCTTCCTTCCTGGAATCCTTCCTTCCTTCCTGGAATCCTTCCTTCCTTCCTTCCTGGAATCCTTCCTTCCTTCCTTCCTGGAATCCTTCCTTCCTGGAATCCTTCCTTCCTGGAATCCTTCCTTCCTGGAATCCTTCCTTCCTGGAATCCTTCCTGGAATCCTTCCTGGAATCCTTCCTTCCTGGAATCCTTCCTTCCTGGAATCCTTCCTTCCTTCCTTCCTAGAATCCTTCCTTCCTTCATTCCTGGAATCCTTCCTTCCTTCCTTCATGGAATCCTTCCTTCCTGGAATCCTTCCTTCCTTCCTTCCTGGAATCCTGCCTTCCTGGAATCCTTCCTTCCTGGAATCCTGCTTTCCTGGAATCCTTCCTTCCTGGAATCCTTCCTTCCTGGAATCCTTCCTTCCTTCCTTCCTGGAATCCTGCCTTCCTGGAATCCTTCCTTCCTGGAATCCTGCCTTCCTGGAATCCTGCCTTCCTGGAAGCCTTCATGGAATCCTTCCTTCCTTCCTGGAATCTTTCGTTCCTTCCTGGAATCCTTCCTTCCTGGAATCCTTCCTGGAATCCTTCCTTCCTGGAATCCTTCCTGGAATCCTTCCTGGAATCCTTCCTTCCTGGAATCCTTCCTTCCTGGAATCCTTCCTTCCTTCCTTCCTGGAATCCTGCCTTCCTGGAATCCTTCCTTCCTGGAATCCTTCCTTCCTGGAATCCTTCCTTCCTTCCTTCCTGGAATCCTGCCTTCCTGGAATCCTTCCTTCCTGGAATCCTGCCTTCCTGGAATCCTTCCTTCCTGGAATCCTTCCTTCCTGGAATCCTTCCTTCCTGGAATCCTTCCTGGAATCCTTCCTGGAATCCTTCCTTCCTGGAATCCTTCCTTCCTGGAATCCTTCCTTCCTGGAATCCTTCCTTCCTTCCTTCCTGGAATCCTTCCTTCCTGCCTTCCTGGAATCCTTCCTTCCTGGAATCCTGCCTTCCTGGAATCCTGCCTTCCTGGAAGCCTTCATGGAATCCTTCCTTCCTTCCTGGAATCTTTCGTTCCTTCCTGGAATCCTTCCTTCCTGGAATCCTTCCTGGAATCCTTCCTTCCAGGAATCCGTCCTGGAATCCTTCCTGGAAACCTTCCTTCCTAGAATCCTTCCTTCCTGGAATCCTTCCTTCATGGAATCCTTCCTGGAATCCTTCCTGGAATCCTTCCTTCCTGGAATACTTCCTTCCTTCCTTCCTGGAATCCTTCCTTCCTTCCTTCCTGGAATCCTTCCTTCCTTCCTTCCTGGAATCCTTCCTTCCTGGAATCCTTCGTTCCTGGAATCCTTCCTTCCTGGAATCCTTCCTTCCTGGAATCCTTCCTGGAATCCTTCCTTCCTGGAATACTTCCTTCCTGGAATCCTTCCTTCCTGGAGTCCTTCCTTCCTAGAATCCTTCCTGGAATCCTTCCTGGAATCCTTCCTGGAATACTTCCTTCCTGGAATCCTTCCTTCCTTCATTTCTGGAATCCTTCCTTCCTGGAATCCTTCCTTCCTTCCTTCCTGGAATCCTTCCTTCCTTCCTTCCTGGAATCCTTCCTGGAATCCTTCCTTCCTGGAATCCTTCCTTCCTTCCTTCCTGGAATCTTTCCTTCCTTCCTTCCTGGAGTCGTTCCTTCCTGGAATCCTTCCTTCCTGGAATCCTTCCTTCCTTCCTTCCTGGAATCCTTCCTTCCTTCCTTCCTGGAATCCTGCCTTCCTGGAATCCTGCCTTCCTGGAATCCTTCCTTCCTTCCTGGAATCCTTCCTTCCTTCCTTCCTGGAATCCTTCCTTCCTGGAATCCTTCCTTCCTGGAATCCTTCCTTCCTTCCTTCCTGGAATCCTTCCTTCCTGGAATCCTTCCTTCCTGGAATCCTTCCTTCCTGGAATCCTTCCTTCCTGGAATCCTTCCTGGAATCTTTCCTGGAATCCTTCCTTCCTGGAATCCTTCCTTCCTTCCTTCCTAGAATCCTTCCTTCCTTCCTGGAACCCTTCCTTCATTCCTTCATGGAATCCTTCCTTCCTGGAATCCTTCCTTCCTGGAATCCTTCCTTCCTTCCTTCCTGGAATCCTTCCTTCCTTCCTTCCTGGAATCCTTCCTTCCTTCCTTCATGGAATCCTTCCTTCCTGGAATCCTTCCTTCCTGGAATCCTTCCTTCCTTCCTTCCTGGAATCCTGCCTTCCTGGAATCCTTCCTTCCTGGAATCCTGCCTTCCTGGAATCCTTCCTTCCTGGAATCCTTCCTTCCTGGAATCCTTCCTTCCTTCCTTCCTGGAATCCTCCCTTCCTGGAATCCTTCCTTCCTGGAATCCTGCCTTCCTGGAATCCTTCCTTCCTGGAATCCTTCCTTCCTGGAATCCTTCCTTCTTAGAATCCTTCCTGGAATCCTTCCTGGAATTCTTCCTGGAATCCTTCCTTCCTGGAATCCTTCCTGCCTTCATTTCTGGAATCCTTCCTTCCTGGAATCCTTCCTTCCTTCCTTCCTGGAATCCTTCCTTCCTTCCTTCCTGGAATCCTGCCTTCCTGGAATCCTTCCTTCCTGGAATCCTTCCTTCCTTCCTTCCTGGAATCTTTCCTTCCTTCCTTCCTGGAATCCTTCCTTCCTGGAATCCTTCCTTCCTGGAATCCTTCCTTCCTTCCTTCCTGGAATCCTTCCTTCCTTCCTTCCTGGAATCCTGCCTTCCTGGAATCCTGCCTTCCTGGAATCCTTCCTTCCATCCTGGAATCCTTCCTTCCTTCCTTCCTGGAATCCTTCCTTCCTGGAATCCTTCCTTCCTTCCTTCCTGGAATCCTTCCTTCCTGGAATCCTTCCTTCCTGGAATCCTTCCTTCCTGGAATCCTTCCTGGAATCCTTCCTGGAATCTTTCCTTCCTGGAATCCTTCCTTCCTTCCTTCCTAGAATCCTTCCTTTCGTTCCTTCCTGGAATGCTTCCTTCCTGGAATCCTTCCGGGAATCCTTCCTTCCTGGAATCCTTCCTGTAATCCTTCCTGGAATCCTTCCTTCCTGGAATCCTTCCTTCCTGGAATCCTTCCTTCCTTCCTTCCTGGAATCCTTCCTTCCTGGAATCCTTCCTTCCTGGAATCCTGCCTTCCTGGAATCCTTCCTTCCTGGAATCCTTCCTTCCTGGAATCCTGCCTTCCTCGAATCCTTCCTTCCTGGAATCCTGCCTTCCTGGAATCCTTCCTTCCTGGAATCCTTCCTTCCTGGAATCCTTCCTGGAATCCTTCCTGGAATCCTTCCTTCCTGGAATCCTTCTTTCCTGGAATCCTTCCTTCCTGGAATCCTTCCTTCCTGGAATCCTTCCTGGAATCCTTCCTGGAATCCTTCCTTCCTGGAATCCTTCCTTCCTTCCTTCCTAGAATCCTTCCTTCCTTCCTGGAATCTTTCCTTCCTTCCTTCCTGGAATCCTTCCTTCCTGGAATCCTTCCTTCCTGGAATCCTTCCTTCCTTCCTTCCTGGAATCCTGCCTTCCTGGAATCCTGCCTTCCTGGAATCCTTCCTTCCTTCCTGGAATCCTTCCTTCCTGGAATCCTTCCTTCCTGGAATCCTTCCTTCCTTCCTTCCTGGAATCCTTCCTTCCTGGAATGCTTCCTTCCTGGAACCCTTCCTTCCTTCCTTCCTGGAATCCTTCCTTCCTTCCTGGAATCTTTCCTTCCTTCATTTCTGGAATCCTTCCTTCCTGGAATCTTTCCTTCCTTCCTTCCTGGAATCCTTCCTTCCTTCCTTCCTGGAATCCTTCCTTCCTGGAATCCTTCCTTCCCTCCTTCCTGGAATCCTTCCTTCCTTCCTTCCTGGAATCTTTCCTTCCTTCCTTCCTGGAATCCTTCCTTCCTGGAATCCTTCCTTCCTTCCTTCCTGGAATCTTTCCTTCCTTCCTTCCTGGAATCCTTCCTTCCTTCCTTCCTGGAATCCTTCCTTCCTGGAATCCTTCCTGGAATCCTTCCTTCCTGGAATCCTTCCTTCCTGGAATCCTTCCTTCCTGGAATCCTTCCTTCCTTCCTTCCTGGAATCCTTCCTTCCTGGAAGCCTTCCTTCCTTCCTTCCTGGAATCCTTCCTTCCTGGAATCCTTCCTTCCTGGAATCCTTCCTTCCTTCCTGGAATCCTTCCTTCCTGGAATCCTTCCTTCCTGGAATCCTTCCTTCCTTCCTTCCTGGAATCCTTCCTTCCTTCCTTTCTGGAATCCTTCCTTCCTTCCTTCCTGGAATCTTTCCTTCCTTCCTTCCTGGAATCCTTCCTTCCTGGAATCCTTCCTTCCTTCCTTCCTGGAATCCTTCCTTCCTTCCTTCCTGGAATCCTGCCTTCCTGGAATCCTTCCTGGAATCCTTCCTTCCTGGAATCCTTCCTTCCTTCCTTCCTGGAATCTTTCCTTCCTTCCTTCCTGGAATCCTTCCTTCCTGGAATCCTTCCTTCCTTCCTTCCTGGAATCCTGCCTTCCTGGAATCCTGCCTTCCTGGAATCCTTCCTGGAATCCTTCCTGGAATCCTTCCTTCCTGGAATCCTTCCTTCCTTCATTTCTGGAATCCTTCCTTCCTGGAATCCTTCCTTCCTTCCTTCCTGGAATCCTTCCTCCCTGGAATCCTTCCTTCCTTCCTTCCTGGAATCTTTCCTTCCTTCCTTCCTGGAATCCTTCCTTCCTGGAATCCTTCCTTCCTGGAATCCTTCCTTCCTTCCTTCCGGGAATCCTTCCTTCCTGGAATCCTTCCTGGAATCCTTCCTTCCTGGAATCCTTCCTTCCTGGAATCCTTCCTGGAATCCTTCCTTCCTGGAATCCTTCCTTCCTGGAATCCTTCCTTCCGGGAATCCTTCCTTCCTGGAATCCTTCCTGGAATCCTTCCTGGAATCCTTCCTGGAATCCTTCCTTCCTGGAATCCTGCCTTCCTGGAATCCTTCCTTCCTGGAATCCTTCCTTCCTGGAATCCTTCCTTCCTGGAATCCTTCCTGGAATCCTTCCTGGAATCCTTCCTTCCTGGAATCCTTCCTTCCTGGAATCCTTCCTTCCTGGAATCCTTCCTTCCTTCCTTCCTGGAATCCTTCCTTCCTGCCTTCCTGGAATCCTTCCTTCCTGGAATCCTGCCTTCCTGGAATCCTGCCTTCCTGGAAGCCTTCATGGAATCCTTCCTTCCTTCCTGGAATCTTTCGTTCCTTCCTGGAATCCTTCCTTCCTGGAATCCTTCCTGGAATCCTTCCTTCCAGGAATCCGTCCTGGAATCCTTCCTGGAAACCTTCCTTCCTAGAATCCTTCCTTCCTGGAATCCTTCCTTCATGGAATCCTTCCTGGAATCCTTCCTGGAATCCTTCCTTCCTGGAATACTTCCTTCCTTCCTTCCTGGAATCCTTCCTTCCTTCCTTCCTGGAATCCTTCCTTCCTTCCTTCCTGGAATCCTTCCTTCCTGGAATCCTTCGTTCCTGGAATCCTTCCTTCCTGGAATCCTTCCTTCCTGGAATCCTTCCTGGAATCCTTCCTTCCTGGAATACTTCCTTCCTGGAATCCTTCCTTCCTGGAGTCCTTCCTTCCTAGAATCCTTCCTGGAATCCTTCCTGGAATCCTTCCTGGAATCCTTCCTTCCTGGAATCCTTCCTTCCTTCATTTCTGGAATCCTTCCTTCCTGGAATCCTTCCTTCCTTCCTTCCTGGAATCCTTCCTTCCTTCCTTCCTGGAATCCTGCCTTCCTGGAATCCTGCCTTCCTGGAATCCTTCCTTCCTTCCTGGAATCCTTCCTTCCTTCCTTCCTGGAATCCTTCCTTCCTGGAATCCTTCCTTCCTGGAATCCTTCCTTCCTTCCTTCCTGGAATCCTTCCTTCCTGGAATCCTTCCTTCCTGGAATCCTTCCTTCCTGGAATCCTTCCTTCCTGGAATCCTTCCTGGAATCTTTCCTGGAATCCTTCCTTCCTGGAATCCTTCCTTCCTTCCTTCCTAGAATCCTTCCTTCCTTCCTGGAACCCTTCCTTCATTCCTTCATGGAATCCTTCCTTCCTGGAATCCTTCCTTCCTGGAATCCTTCCTTCCTTCCTTCCTGGAATCCTTCCTTCCTTCCTTCCTGGAATCCTTCCTTCCTTCCTTCATGGAATCCTTCCTTCCTGGAATCCTTCCTTCCTGGAATCCTTCCTTCCTTCCTTCCTGGAATCCTGCCTTCCTGGAATCCTTCCTTCCTGGAATCCTGCCTTCCTGGAATCCTTCCTTCCTGGAATCCTTCCTTCCTGGAATCCTTCCTTCCTTCCTTCCTGGAATCCTCCCTTCCTGGAATCCTTCCTTCCTGGAATCCTGCCTTCCTGGAATCCTTCCTTCCTGGAATCCTTCCTTCCTGGAATCCTTCCTTCTTAGAATCCTTCCTGGAATCCTTCCTGGAATCCTTCCTGGAATCCTTCCTTCCTGGAATCCTTCCTGCCTTCATTTCTGGAATCCTTCCTTCCTGGAATCCTTCCTTCCTTCCTTCCTGGAATCCTTCCTTCCTTCCTTCCTGGAATCCTGCCTTCCTGGAATCCTTCCTTCCTGGAATCCTTCCTTCCTTCCTTCCTGGAATCTTTCCTTCCTTCCTTCCTGGAATCCTTCCTTCCTGGAATCCTTCCTTCCTGGAATCCTTCCTTCCTTCCTTCCTGGAATCCTTCCTTCCTTCCTTCCTGGAATCCTGCCTTCCTGGAATCCTGCCTTCCTGGAATCCTTCCTTCCATCCTGGAATCCTTCCTTCCTTCCTTCCTGGAATCCTTCCTTCCTGGAATCCTTCCTTCCTTCCTTCCTGGAATCCTTCCTTCCTGGAATCCTTCCTTCCTGGAATCCTTCCTTCCTGGAATCCTTCCTTCCTGGAATCCTTCCTGGAATCCTTCCTGGAATCTTTCCTTCCTGGAATCCTTCCTTCCTTCCTTCCTAGAATCCTTCCTTTCGTTCCTTCCTGGAATGCTTCCTTCCTGGAATCCTTCCGGGAATCCTTCCTTCCTGGAATCCTTCCTGTAATCCTTCCTGGAATCCTTCCTTCCTGGAATCCTTCCTTCCTGGAATCCTTCCTTCCTTCCTTCCTGGAATCCTTCCTTCCTGGAATCCTTCCTTCCTGGAATCCTGCCTTCCTGGAATCCTTCCTTCCTGGAATCCTTCCTTCCTGGAATCCTGCCTTCCTCGAATCCTTCCTTCCTGGAATCCTGCCTTCCTGGAATCCTTCCTTCCTGGAATCCTTCCTTCCTGGAATCCTTCCTGGAATCCTTCCTGGAATCCTTCCTTCCTGGAATCCTTCTTTCCTGGAATCCTTCCTTCCTGGAATCCTTCCTTCCTGGAATCCTTCCTGGAATCCTTCCTGGAATCCTTCCTTCCTGGAATCCTTCCTTCCTTCCTTCCTAGAATCCTTCCTTCCTTCCTGGAATCTTTCCTTCCTTCCTTCCTGGAATCCTTCCTTCCTGGAATCCTTCCTTCCTGGAATCCTTCCTTCCTTCCTTCCTGGAATCCTGCCTTCCTGGAATCCTGCCTTCCTGGAATCCTTCCTTCCTTCCTGGAATCCTTCCTTCCTGGAATCCTTCCTTCCTGGAATCCTTCCTTCCTTCCTTCCTGGAATCCTTCCTTCCTGGAATGCTTCCTTCCTGGAACCCTTCCTTCCTTCCTTCCTGGAATCCTTCCTTCCTTCCTGGAATCTTTCCTTCCTTCATTTCTGGAATCCTTCCTTCCTGGAATCTTTCCTTCCTTCCTTCCTGGAATCCTTCCTTCCTTCCTTCCTGGAATCCTTCCTTCCTGGAATCCTTCCTTCCCTCCTTCCTGGAATCCTTCCTTCCTTCCTTCCTGGAATCTTTCCTTCCTTCCTTCCTGGAATCCTTCCTTCCTGGAATCCTTCCTTCCTTCCTTCCTGGAATCTTTCCTTCCTTCCTTCCTGGAATCCTTCCTTCCTGGAATCCTTCCTTCCTTCCTTCCTGGAATCCTTCCTTCCTGGAATCCTTCCTGGAATCCTTCCTTCCTGGAATCCTTCCTTCCTGGAATCCTTCCTTCCTGGAATCCTTCCTTCCTTCCTTCCTGGAATCCTTCCTTCCTGGAAGCCTTCCTTCCTTCCTTCCTGGAATCCTTCCTTCCTGGAATCCTTCCTTCCTGGAATCCTTCCTTCCTTCCTGGAATCCTTCCTTCCTGGAATCCTTCCTTCCTTCCTTCCTGGAATCCTTCCTTCCTTCCTTTCTGGAATCCTTCCTTCCTTCCTTCCTGGAATCTTTCCTTCCTTCCTTCCTGGAATCCTTCCTTCCTGGAATCCTTCCTTCCTTCCTTCCTGGAATCCTTCCTTCCTTCCTTCCTGGAATCCTGCCTTCCTGGAATCCTTCCTGGAATCCTTCCTTCCTGGAATCCTTCCTTCCTTCCTTCCTGGAATCTTTCCTTCCTTCCTTCCTGGAATCCTTCCTTCCTGGAATCCTTCCTTCCTTCCTTCCTGGAATCCTGCCTTCCTGGAATCCTGCCTTCCTGGAATCCTTCCTGGAATCCTTCCTGGAATCCTTCCTTCCTGGAATCCTTCCTTCCTTCATTTCTGGAATCCTTCCTTCCTGGAATCCTTCCTTCCTTCCTTCCTGGAATCCTTCCTCCCTGGAATCCTTCCTTCCTTCCTTCCTGGAATCTTTCCTTCCTTCCTTCCTGGAATCCTTCCTTCCTGGAATCCTTCCTTCCTGGAATCCTTCCTTCCTTCCTTCCGGGAATACTTCCTTCCTGGAATCCTTCCTGGAATCCTTCCTTCCTGGAATCCTTCCTTCCTGGAATCCTTCCTGGAATCCTTCCTTCCTGGAATCCTTCCTTCCTGGAATCCTTCCTTCCGGGAATCCTTCCTTCCTGGAATCCTTCCTGGAATCCTTCCTGGAATCCTTCCTGGAATCCTTCCTTCCTGGAATCCTGCCTTCCTGGAATCCTTCCTTCCTGGAATCCTTCCTTCCTGGAATCCTTCCTTCCTGGAATCCTTCCTGGAATCCTTCCTGGAATCCTTCCTTCCTGGAATCCTTCCTTCCTGGAATCCTTCCTTCCTGGAATCCTTCCTTCCTTCCTTCCTGGAATCCTTCCTTCCTGCCTTCCTGGAATCCTTCCTTCCTGGAATCCTGCCTTCCTGGAATCCTGCCTTCCTGGAAGCCTTCATGGAATCCTTCCTTCCTTCCTGGAATCTTTCGTTCCTTCCTGGAATCCTTCCTTCCTGGAATCCTTCCTGGAATCCTTCCTTCCAGGAATCCGTCCTGGAATCCTTCCTGGAAACCTTCCTTCCTAGAATCCTTCCTTCCTGGAATCCTTCCTTCATGGAATCCTTCCTGGAATCCTTCCTGGAATCCTTCCTTCCTGGAATACTTCCTTCCTTCCTTCCTGGAATCCTTCCTTCCTTCCTTCCTGGAATCCTTCCTTCCTTCCTTCCTGGAATCCTTCCTTCCTGGAATCCTTCGTTCCTGGAATCCTTCCTTCCTGGAATCCTTCCTTCCTGGAATCCTTCCTGGAATCCTTCCTTCCTGGAATACTTCCTTCCTGGAATCCTTCCTTCCTGGAGTCCTTCCTTCCTAGAATCCTTCCTGGAATCCTTCCTGGAATCCTTCCTGGAATCCTTCCTTCCTGGAATCCTTCCTTCCTTCATTTCTGGAATCCTTCCTTCCTGGAATCCTTCCTTCCTTCCTTCCTGGAATCCTTCCTTCCTTCCTTCCTGGAATCCTTCCTGGAATCCTTCCTTCCTGGAATCCTTCCTTCCTTCCTTCCTGGAATCTTTCCTTCCTTCCTTCCTGGAGTCGTTCCTTCCTGGAATCCTTCCTTCCTGGAATCCTTCCTTCCTTCCTTCCTGGAATCCTTCCTTCCTTCCTTCCTGGAATCCTGCCTTCCTGGAATCCTGCCTTCCTGGAATCCTTCCTTCCTTCCTGGAATCCTTCCTTCCTTCCTTCCTGGAATCCTTCCTTCCTGGAATCCTTCCTTCCTGGAATCCTTCCTTCCTTCCTTCCTGGAATCCTTCCTTCCTGGAATCCTTCCTTCCTGGAATCCTTCCTTCCTGGAATCCTTCCTTCCTGGAATCCTTCCTGGAATCTTTCCTGGAATCCTTCCTTCCTGGAATCCTTCCTTCCTTCCTTCCTAGAATCCTTCCTTCCTTCCTGGAACCCTTCCTTCATTCCTTCATGGAATCCTTCCTTCCTGGAATCCTTCCTTCCTGGAATCCTTCCTTCCTTCCTTCCTGGAATCCTTCCTTCCTTCCTTCCTGGAATCCTTCCTTCCTTCCTTCATGGAATCCTTCCTTCCTGGAATCCTTCCTTCCTGGAATCCTTCCTTCCTTCCTTCCTGGAATCCTGCCTTCCTGGAATCCTTCCTTCCTGGAATCCTGCCTTCCTGGAATCCTTCCTTCCTGGAATCCTTCCTTCCTGGAATCCTTCCTTCCTTCCTTCCTGGAATCCTCCCTTCCTGGAATCCTTCCTTCCTGGAATCCTGCCTTCCTGGAATCCTTCCTTCCTGGAATCCTTCCTTCCTGGAATCCTTCCTTCTTAGAATCCTTCCTGGAATCCTTCCTGGAATCCTTCCTGGAATCCTTCCTTCCTGGAATCCTTCCTGCCTTCATTTCTGGAATCCTTCCTTCCTGGAATCCTTCCTTCCTTCCTTCCTGGAATCCTTCCTTCCTTCCTTCCTGGAATCCTGCCTTCCTGGAATCCTTCCTTCCTGGAATCCTTCCTTCCTTCCTTCCTGGAATCTTTCCTTCCTTCCTTCCTGGAATCCTTCCTTCCTGGAATCCTTCCTTCCTGGAATCCTTCCTTCCTTCCTTCCTGGAATCCTTCCTTCCTTCCTTCCTGGAATCCTGCCTTCCTGGAATCCTGCCTTCCTGGAATCCTTCCTTCCATCCTGGAATCCTTCCTTCCTTCCTTCCTGGAATCCTTCCTTCCTGGAATCCTTCCTTCCTTCCTTCCTGGAATCCTTCCTTCCTGGAATCCTTCCTTCCTGGAATCCTTCCTTCCTGGAATCCTTCCTTCCTGGAATCCTTCCTGGAATCCTTCCTGGAATCTTTCCTTCCTGGAATCCTTCCTTCCTTCCTTCCTAGAATCCTTCCTTTCGTTCCTTCCTGGAATGCTTCCTTCCTGGAATCCTTCCGGGAATCCTTCCTTCCTGGAATCCTTCCTGTAATCCTTCCTGGAATCCTTCCTTCCTGGAATCCTTCCTTCCTGGAATCCTTCCTTCCTTCCTTCCTGGAATCCTTCCTTCCTGGAATCCTTCCTTCCTGGAATCCTGCCTTCCTGGAATCCTTCCTTCCTGGAATCCTTCCTTCCTGGAATCCTGCCTTCCTCGAATCCTTCCTTCCTGGAATCCTGCCTTCCTGGAATCCTTCCTTCCTGGAATCCTTCCTTCCTGGAATCCTTCCTGGAATCCTTCCTGGAATCCTTCCTTCCTGGAATCCTTCTTTCCTGGAATCCTTCCTTCCTGGAATCCTTCCTTCCTGGAATCCTTCCTGGAATCCTTCCTGGAATCCTTCCTTCCTGGAATCCTTCCTTCCTTCCTTCCTAGAATCCTTCCTTCCTTCCTGGAATCTTTCCTTCCTTCCTTCCTGGAATCCTTCCTTCCTGGAATCCTTCCTTCCTGGAATCCTTCCTTCCTTCCTTCCTGGAATCCTGCCTTCCTGGAATCCTGCCTTCCTGGAATCCTTCCTTCCTTCCTGGAATCCTTCCTTCCTGGAATCCTTCCTTCCTGGAATCCTTCCTTCCTTCCTTCCTGGAATCCTTCCTTCCTGGAATGCTTCCTTCCTGGAACCCTTCCTTCCTTCCTTCCTGGAATCCTTCCTTCCTTCCTGGAATCTTTCCTTCCTTCATTTCTGGAATCCTTCCTTCCTGGAATCTTTCCTTCCTTCCTTCCTGGAATCCTTCCTTCCTTCCTTCCTGGAATCCTTCCTTCCTGGAATCCTTCCTTCCCTCCTTCCTGGAAACCTTCCTTCCTTCCTTCCTGGAATCTTTCCTTCCTTCCTTCCTGGAATCCTTCCTTCCTGGAATCCTTCCTTCCTTCCTTCCTGGAATCTTTCCTTCCTTCCTTCCTGGAATCCTTCCTTCCTGGAATCCTTCCTTCCTTCCTTCCTGGAATCCTTCCTTCCTGGAATCCTTCCTGGAATCCTTCCTTCCTGGAATCCTTCCTTCCTGGAATCCTTCCTTCCTGGAATCCTTCCTTCCTTCCTTCCTGGAATCCTTCCTTCCTGGAAGCCTTCCTTCCTTCCTTCCTGGAATCCTTCCTTCCTGGAATCCTTCCTTCCTGGAATCCTTCCTTCCTTCCTGGAATCCTTCCTTCCTGGAATCCTTCCTTCCTGGAATCCTTCCTTCCTTCCTTCCTGGAATCCTTCCTTCCTTCCTTTCTGGAATCCTTCCTTCCTTCCTTCCTGGAATCTTTCCTTCCTTCCTTCCTGGAATCCTTCCTTCCTGGAATCCTTCCTTCCTTCCTTCCTGGAATCCTTCCTTCCTTCCTTCCTGGAATCCTGCCTTCCTGGAATCCTTCCTGGAATCCTTCCTTCCTGGAATCCTTCCTTCCTTCCTTCCTGGAATCTTTCCTTCCTTCCTTCCTGGAATCCTTCCTTCCTGGAATCCTTCCTTCCTTCCTTCCTGGAATCCTGCCTTCCTGGAATCCTGCCTTCCTGGAATCCTTCCTGGAATCCTTCCTGGAATCCTTCCTTCCTGGAATCCTTCCTTCCTTCATTTCTGGAATCCTTCCTTCCTGGAATCCTTCCTTCCTTCCTTCCTGGAATCCTTCCTCCCTGGAATCCTTCCTTCCTTCCTTCCTGGAATCTTTCCTTCCTTCCTTCCTGGAATCCTTCCTTCCTGGAATCCTTCCTTCCTGGAATCCTTCCTTCCTTCCTTCCGGGAATCCTTCCTTCCTGGAATCCTTCCTGGAATCCTTCCTTCCTGGAATCCTTCCTTCCTGGAATCCTTCCTGGAATCCTTCCTTCCTGGAATCCTTCCTTCCTGGAATCCTTCCTTCCGGGAATCCTTCCTTCCTGGAATCCTTCCTGGAATCCTTCCTGGAATCCTTCCTGGAATCCTTCCTTCCTGGAATCCTTCCTTCCTTCATTTCTGGAATCCTTCCTTCCTGGAATCCTTCCTTCCTTCCTTCTTGGAATCCTTCCTTCCTTCCTTCCTGGAATCCTTCCTGGAATCCTTCCTTCCTGGAATCCTTCCTTCCTCCCTTCCTGGAATCTTTCCTTCCTTCCTTCCTTGAATCCTTCCTTCCTGGAATCCTTCCTTCCTGGAATCCTTCCTTCCTTCCTTCCTGGAATCCTTCCTTCCTTCCTTCCTGGAATCCTGCCTTCCTGCCTTCCTGGAATCCTTCCTTCCTGGAATCCTGCCTTCCTGGAATCCTTCCTTCCTTCCTGGAATCCTTCCTTCCTTCCTTCCTGGAATCCTTCCTTCCTGGAATCCTTCCTTCCTGGAATCCTTCCTTCCTTCCTTCCTGGAATCCTTCCTTCCTGGAATCCTTCCTTCCTGGAATCCTTCCTTCCTGGAATCCTTCCTGGAATCCTTCCTGGAATCCTTCCTTCCTGGAATCCTTCCTTCCTTCCTTCCTAGAATCCTTCCTTCCTTCCTTCCTGGAATCCTTTCTTCCTTCCTTCATGGAATCCTTCCTTCCTGGAATCCTTCCTTCCTGGAATCCTTCCTTCCTGGAATCCTTCCTGGAATCCTTCCTTCCTGGAATCCTTCCTTCCTGGAATCCTGGAATCCTTCCTTCCTTCCTTCCTGGAATCCTTCCTTCCTGGAATCCTTCCTTCCTGGAATCCTTCCTGGAATCCTTCCTTCCTGGAATCCTTCCTTCCTAGAATCCTTCCTTCCTTCCTTCCTGGAATCCTTCCTTCCTTCCTTCCTGGAATCCTTCCTTCCTTCCTTCATGGAATCCTTCCTTCCTGGAATCCTTCCTTCCTGGAATCCTTCCTTCCTTCCTTCCTGGAATCCTGCCTTCCTGGAATCCTTCCTTCCTGGAATCCTGCCTTCCTGGAATCCTGCCTTCCTGGAAGCCTTCCTGGAATCCTTCCTTCCTTCCTGGAATCTTTCGTTCCTTCCTGGAATCCTTCCTTCCTGGAATCCTTCCTGGAATCCTTCCTTCCTGGAATCCTTCCTGGAATCCTTCCTTCCTGGAATCCTTCCTTCCTGGAATCCTTCCTTCCTGGAATCCTTCCTTCCTGGAATCGTTCCTGGAATCCTTCCTGGAATCCTTCCTTCCTGGAATCCTTCCTTCCTGGAATCCTTCCTTCCTTCCTTCCTGGAATCCTTCCTTCCTGGAATCCTTCCTTCCTGGAATCCTTCCTTCCTTCCTTCCTGGAATCTTTCCTTCCTTCCTTCCTGGAATCCTTCCTTCCTGGAATCCTTCCTTCCTGGAATCCTTCCTTCCTGGAATCCTTCCTGCAATCCTTCCTTCCTGGAATCCTTCCTTCCTGGAATCCTTCCTGGAATCCTTCCTTCCTGGAATCCTTCCTTCCTGGAATCCTTCCTTCCTTCCTGGAATCCTTCCTTCCTTCCTTCCTGGAATCCTTCCTTCCTTCCTTCCTGGAATCCTTCCTTCCTGGAATCCTTCCTTCCTGGAATCCTTCCTTCCTGGAATCCTTCCTGGAATCCTTCCTGGAATCCTTCCTTCCTGGAATCCTTCCTTCCTTCCTTCCTAGAATCCTTCCTTCCTTCCTTCCTGGAATCCTTCCTTCCTTCCTTCATGGAATCCTTCCTTCCTGGAATCCTTCCTTCCTGGAATCCTTCCTTCCTTCCTTCCTAGAATCCTTCCTTCCTTCCTTCCTGGAATCCTTCCTTCCTTCCTTCATGGAATCCTTCCTTCCTGGAATCCTTCCTTCCTTCCTTCCTGGAATCCTGCCTTCCTGGAATCCTTCCTTCCTGGAATCCTGCTTTCCTGGAATCCTTCCTTCCTGGAATCCTTCCTTCCTGGAATCCTTCCTTCCTTCCTTCCTGGAATCCTGCCTTCCTGGAATCCTTCCTTCCTGGAATCCTGCCTTCCTGGAATCCTTCCTTCCTGGAATCCTTCCTTCCTGGAATCCTTCCTTCCTGGAATCCTTCCTGGAATCCTTCCTGGAATCCTTCCTTCCTGGAATCCTTCCTTCCTTCATTTCTGGGATCCTTCCTTCCTGGAATCCTTCCTTCCTTCCTTCCTGGAATCCTTCCTTCCTTCCTTCCTGGAATCCTTCCTTCCTTCCTTCCTGGAATCCTTCCTTCCTGGAATCCTTCCTTCCTGGAATCCTTCCTTCCTGGAATCCTTCCTTCCTTCCTTCCGGGAATCCTTCCTTCCTGGAATCCTTCCTGGAATCCTTCCTTCCTGGAATCCTTCCTTCCTGGAATCCTTCCTGGAATCCTTCCTTCCTGGAATCCTTCCTTCCTGGAATCCTTCCTTCCTGGAATCCTTCCTTCCTGGAATCCTTCCTGGAATCCTTCCTGGAATCCTTCCTGGAATCCTTCCTTCCTGGAATCCTTCCTTCCTTCATTTCTGGAATCCTTCCTTCCTGGAATCCTTCCTTCCTTCCTTCTTGGAATCCTTCCTTCCTTCCTTCCTGGAATCCTTCCTGGAATCCTTCCTTCCTGGAATCCTTCCTTCCTCCCTTCCTGGAATCTTTCCTTCCTTCCTTCCTTGAATCCTTCCTTCCTGGAATCCTTCCTTCCTGGAATCCTTCCTTCCTTCCTTCCTGGAATCCTTCCTTCCTTCCTTCCTGGAATCCTGCCTTCCTGCCTTCCTGGAATCCTTCCTTCCTGGAATCCTGCCTTCCTGGAATCCTTCCTTCCTTCCTGGAATCCTTCCTTCCTTCCTTCCTGGAATCCTTCCTTCCTGGAATCCTTCCTTCCTGGAATCCTTCCTTCCTTCCTTCCTGGAATCCTTCCTTCCTGGAATCCTTCCTTCCTGGAATCCTTCCTTCCTGGAATCCTTCCTGGAATCCTTCCTGGAATCCTTCCTTCCTGGAATCCTTCCTTCCTTCCTTCCTAGAATCCTTCCTTCCTTCCTTCCTGGAATCCTTTCTTCCTTCCTTCATGGAATCCTTCCTTCCTGGAATCCTTCCTTCCTGGAATCCTTCCTTCCTGGAATCCTTCCTGGAATCCTTCCTTCCTGGAATCCTTCCTTCCTTCCTTCCTGGAATCCTTCCTTCCTTCCTTCCTGGAATCCTTCCTTCCTGGAATCCTTCCTTCCTGGAATCCTTCCTGGAATCCTTCCTTCCTGGAATCCTTCCTTCCTAGAATCCTTCCTTCCTTCCTTCCTGGAATCCTTCCTTCCTTCCTTCCTGGAATCCTTCCTTCCTTCCTTCATGGAATCCTTCCTTCCTGGAATCCTTCCTTCCTGGAATCCTTCCTTCCTTCCTTCCTGGAATCCTGCCTTCCTGGAATCCTTCCTTCCTGGAATCCTGCCTTCCTGGAATCCTGCCTTCCTGGAAGCCTTCCTGGAATCCTTCCTTCCTTCCTGGAATCTTTCGTTCCTTCCTGGAATCCTTCCTTCCTGGAATCCTTCCTGGAATCCTTCCTTCCTGGAATCCTTCCTGGAATCCTTCCTTCCTGGAATCCTTCCTTCCTGGAATCCTTCCTTCCTGGAATCCTTCCTTCCTGGAATCGTTCCTGGAATCCTTCCTGGAATCCTTCCTTCCTGGAATCCTTCCTTCCTGGAATCCTTCCTTCCTTCCTTCCTGGAATCCTTCCTTCCTGGAATCCTTCCTTCCTGGAATCCTTCCTTCCTTCCTTCCTGGAATCTTTCCTTCCTTCCTTCCTGGAATCCTTCCTTCCTGGAATCCTTCCTTCCTGGAATCCTTCCTTCCTGGAATCCTTCCTGCAATCCTTCCTTCCTGGAATCCTTCCTTCCTGGAATCCTTCCTGGAATCCTTCCTTCCTGGAATCCTTCCTTCCTGGAATCCTTCCTTCCTTCCTGGAATCCTTCCTTCCTTCCTTCCTGGAATCCTTCCTTCCTTCCTTCCTGGAATCCTTCCTTCCTGGAATCCTTCCTTCCTGGAATCCTTCCTTCCTGGAATCCTTCCTGGAATCCTTCCTGGAATCCTTCCTTCCTGGAATCCTTCCTTCCTTCCTTCCTAGAATCCTTCCTTCCTTCCTTCCTGGAATCCTTCCTTCCTTCCTTCATGGAATCCTTCCTTCCTGGAATCCTTCCTTCCTGGAATCCTTCCTTCCTGGAATCCTTCCTTCCTTCCTTCCTAGAATCCTTCCTTCCTTCCTTCCTGGAATCCTTCCTTCCTTCCTTCATGGAATCCTTCCTTCCTGGAATCCTTCCTTCCTTCCTTCCTGGAATCCTGCCTTCCTGGAATCCTTCCTTCCTGGAATCCTGCTTTCCTGGAATCCTTCCTTCCTGGAATCCTTCCTTCCTGGAATCCTTCCTTCCTTCCTTCCTGGAATCCTGCCTTCCTGGAATCCTTCCTTCCTGGAATCCTTCCTTCCTGGAATCCTTCCTTCCTGGAATCCTTCCTTCCTGGAATCCTTCCTTCCTGGAATCCTTCCTGGAATCCTTCCTGGAATCCTTCCTTCCTGGAACCCTTCCTTCCTTCATTTCTGGGATCCTTCCTTCCTGGAATCCTTCCTTCCTTCCTTCCTGGAATCCTTCCTTCCTTCCTTCCTGGAATCCTTCCTGGAATCCTTCCTTCCTGGAATCCTTCCTTCCTTCCTTCCTGGAATCTTTCCTTCCTTCCTTCCTGGAATCCTTCCTTCCTGGAATCCTTCCTTCCTTCCTTCCTGGAATCCTGCCTTCCTGGAATCCTGCCTTCCTGGAATCCTTCCTTCCTTCCTGGAATCCTTCCTTCCTGGAATCCTTCCTTCCTGGAATCCTTCCTTCCTTCCTTCCAGGAATCCTTCCTTCCTGGAATCCTTCCTTCCTGGAATCCTTCCTACCTTCCTTCCTGGAATCCTTCCTTCCTTCCTTCCTGGAATCTTGCCTTCCTTCATTTCTGGAATACTTCCTTCCTGGAATCTTTCCTTCCTTCCTTCCTGGAATCCTTCCTTCCTTCCTTCCTGGAATCCTTCCTTCCTGGAATCCTTCCTTCCCTCCTTCCTGGAATCCTTCCTTCCTTCCTTCCTGGAATCTTTCCTTCCTTCCTTCCTGGAATCCTTACTTCCTGGAATCCTTCCTTCCTTCCTTCCTGGAATCTTTCCTTCCTTCCTTCCTGGAATCCTTCCTTCCTGGAATCCTTCCTTCCTTCCTTCCTGGAATTCCTTCCTTCCTGGAATCCCTCCTGGAATCCTTCCTTCCTGGAATCCTTCCTTCCTGGAATCCTTCCTTCCTGGAATCCTTCCTTCCTGGAATCCTTCCTTCCTTCCTTCCTGGAATCCTTCCTTCCTGGAATCCTTCCATCCTGGAATCCTTCCTTCCTTCCTGGAATCCTTCCTTCCTGGAATCCTTCCTTCCTGGAATCCTTCCTTCCTTCCTTCCTGGAATCCTTCCTTCCTTCCTTCCTGGAATTCTTCCTTCCTGGAATCCTTCCTTCCTTCCTTCCTGGAATCCTTCCTTCCTTCCTTCCTGGAATCCTGCCTTCCTGGAATCATTCCTTCCTGGAATCCTGCCTTCCTGGAATCCTGCCTTCCTGGAAGCCTTCATGGAATCCTTCCTTCCTTCCTGGAATCTTTCGTTCCTTCCTGGAATCCTTCCTTCCTGGAATCCTTCCTGGAATCCTTCCTTCCTGGAATCCTTCCTGGAATCCTTCCTGGAATCCTTCCTTCCTGGAATCCTTCCTTCCTGGAATCCTTCCTTCCTTCCTTCCTGGAATCCTGCCTTCCTGGAATCCTTCCTTCCTGGAATCCTGCCTTCCTGGAATCCTTCCTTCCTGGAATCCTTCCTTCCTGGAATCCTTCCTTCCTTCCTTCCTGGAATCCTGCCTTCCTGGAATCCTTCCTTCCTGGAATCCTGCCTTCCTGGAATCCTTCCTTCCTGGAATCCTTCCTTCCTGGAATCCTTCCTTCCTGGAATCCTTCCTGGAATCCTTCCTGGAATCCTTCCTTCCTGGAATCCTTCCTTCCTGGAATCCTTCCTTCCTGGAATCCTTCCTTCCTTCCTTCCTGGAATCCTTCCTTCCTTCCTTCCTGGAATCCTTCCTGGAATCCTTCCTTCTTGGAATCCTTCCTTCCTTCCTTCCTGGAATCTTTCCTTCCTTCCTTCCTGGAATCCTTCCTTCCTGGAATCCTTCCTTCCTGGAATCCTTCCTTCCTTCCTTCCTGGAACCCTGCCTTCCTGGAATCCTGCCTTCCTGGAATCCTTCCTTCCTTCCTGGAATCCTTCCTTCCTGGAATCCTTCCTTCCTGGAATCCTTCCTTCCTTCCTTCCTGGAATCCTTCCTTCCTGGAATCCTTCCTTCCTGGAATCCTTCCTTCCTTCCTTCCTGGAATCCTTCCTTCCTTCCTTCCTGGAATCCTTCCTTCCTTCCTTCCTGGAATCCTTCCTTCCTGGAATCCTTCCTTCCCTCCTTCCTGGAATCCTTCCTTCCTTCCTTCCTGGAATCTTTCCTTCCTTCCTTCCGGGAATCCTTCCTTCCTGGAATCCTTCCTTCCTTCCTTCCTGGAATCTTTCCTTCCTTCCTTCCTGGAATCCTTCCTTCCTGGAATCCTTCCTTCCTTCCTTCCTGGAATCCTTCCTTCCTGGAATCCTTCCTGGAATCCTTCCTTCCTGGAATCCTTCCTTCCTGGAATCCTTCCTTCCTGGAATCCTTCCTTCCTTCCTTCCTGGAATCCTTCCTTCCTGGAATCCTTCCTTCCTTCCTGGAATCCTTCCTTCCTGGAATCCTTCCTTCCTGGAATCCTTCCTTCCTTCCTTCCTGGAATCCTTCCTTCCTTCCTTCCGGGAATCTTTCCTTCCTTCCTTCCTGGAATCCTTCCTTCCTGGAATCCTTCCTTCCTTCCTTCCTGGAATCCTTCCTTCCTTCCTTCCTGGAATCCTGCCTTCCTGGAATCCTTCCTTCCTGGAATTATGCCTTCCTGGAATCCTCCCTTCCTGGAAGACTTCATGGAATCCTTCCTTCCTTCCTGGAATCTTTCGTTCCTTCCTGGAATCCTTCCTTCCTGGAATCCTTCCTGGAATCCTTCCTTCCTGGAATCCTTCCTGGAATCCTTCCTGGAATCCGTCCTTCCTGGAATCCTTCCTTCCTGGAATCCTTCCTTCCTGGAATCCTTCCTTCCTGGAATCCTTCCTGGAATCCTTCCTGGAATCCTTCCTTCCTGGAATACTTCCTTCCTTCCGTCCTGGAATCCTTCCTTCCTTCCTTCCTGGAATCCTTCCTTCCTGCCTTCCTGGAATCCTTCCTTCCTGTAATCCTGCCTTCCTGGAATCCTGCCTTCCTGGAAGCCTTCATGGAATCCTGCCTTCCTGGAATCCTTCCTTCCTGGAATCCTTCCTTCCTGGAATCCTTCCTTCCTTCCTTCCTGGAATCCTTCCTTCCTGGAATCCTTCCTTCCTTCCTGGAATCCTTCCTTCCTGGAATCCTTCCTTCCTGGAATCCTTCCTTCCTTCCTTCCTGGAATCCTTCCTTCCTTCCTTCCTGGAATACTTCCTTCCTTCCTTCCGGGAATCTTTCCTTCCTTCCTTCCTGGAATCCTTCCTTCCTGGAATCCTTCCTTCCTTCCTTCCTGGAATCCTTCCTTCCTTCCTTCCTGGAATCCTGCCTTCCTGGAATCCTTCCTTCCTGGAATTATGCCTTCCTGGAATCCTCCCTTCCTGGAAGACTTCATGGAATCCTTCCTTCCTTCCTGGAATCTTTCGTTCCTTCCTGGAATCCTTCCTTCCTGGAATCCTTCCTGGAATCCTTCCTTCCAGGAATCCGTCCTGGAATCCTTCCTGGAAAACTTCCTTCCTAGAATCCTTCCTTCCTGGAATCCTTCCTTCCTGGAATCCTTCCTGGAATCCTTCCTGGAATCCTTCCTTCCTGGAATACTTCCTTCCTTCCTTCCTGGAATCCTTCCTTCCTTCCTTCCTGGAATCCTTCCTTCCTTCCTTCCTGGAATCCTTCCTTCCTGGAATCCTTCGTTCCTGGAATCCTTCCTTCCTGGAATCCTTCCTTCCTGGAATCCTTCCTGGAATCCTTCCTTCCTGGAATACTTCCTTCCTGGAATCCTTCCTTCCTGGAGTCCTTCCTTCCTGGAATCCTTCCTGGAATCCTTCCTGGAATCCTTCCTGGAATCCTTCCTTCCTGGAATCCTTCCTTCCTTCATTTCTGGAATCCTTCCTTCCTGGAATCCTTCCTTCCTTCCTTCCTGGAATCCTTCCTTCCTTCCTTCCTGGAATCCTTCCTGGAATCCTTCCTTCCTGGAATCCTTCCTTCCTTCCTTCCTGGAATCCTTCCTTCCTGGAATCCTTCCTTCCTTCCTTCCTGGAATCTTTCCTTCCTTCCTTCCTGGAATCCTTCCTTCCTGGAATCCTTCCTTCCTGGAATCCTTCCTTCCTGGAATCCTTCCTGCAATCCTTCCTTCCTGGAATCCTTCCTTCCTGGAATCCTTCCTGGAATCCTTCCTTCCTGGAATCCTTCCTTCCTGGAATCCTTCCTTCCTTCCTGGAATCCTTCCTTCCTTCCTTCCTGGAATCCTTCCTTCCTTCCTTCCTGGAATCCTTCCTTCCTGGAATCCTTCCTTCCTGGAATCCTTCCTTCCTGGAATCCTTCCTTCCTGGAATCCTTCCTGGAATCCTTCCTGGAATCCTTCCTTCCTGGAATCCTTCCTTCCTTCCTTCCTAGAATCCTTCCTTCCTTCCTTCCTGGAATCCTTCCTTCCTTCCTTCATGGAATCCTTCCTTCCTGGAATCCTTCCTTCCTGGAATCCTTCCTTCCTGGAATCCTTCCTTCCTTCCTTCCTAGAATCCTTCCTTCCTTCATTCCTGGAATCCTTCCTTCCTTCCTTCATGGAATCCTTCCTTCCTGGAATCCTTCCTTCCTTCCTTCCTGGAATCCTGCCTTCCTGGAATCCTTCCTTCCTGGAATCCTGCTTTCCTGGAATCCTTCCTTCCTGGAATCCTTCCTTCCTGGAATCCTTCCTTCCTTCCTTCCTGGAATCCTGCCTTCCTGGAATCCTTCCTTCCTGGAATCCTGCCTTCCTGGAATCCTGCCTTCCTGGAAGCCTTCATGGAATCCTTCCTTCCTTCCTGGAATCTTTCGTTCCTTCCTGGAATCCTTCCTTCCTGGAATCCTTCCTGGAATCCTTCCTTCCTGGAATCCTTCCTGGAATCCTTCCTGGAATCCTTCCTTCCTGGAATCCTTCCTTCCTGGAATCCTTCCTTCCTTCCTTCCTGGAATCCTGCCTTCCTGGAATCCTTCCTTCCTGGAATCCTGCCTTCCTGGAATCCTTCCTTCCTGGAATCCTTCCTTCCTGGAATCCTTCCTTCCTTCCTTCCTGGAATCCTGCCTTCCTGGAATCCTTCCTTCCTGGAATCCTGCCTTCCTGGAATCCTTCCTTCCTGGAATCCTTCCTTCCTGGAATCCTTCCTTCCTGGAATCCTTCCTGGAATCCTTCCTGGAATCCTTCCTTCCTGGAATCCTTCCTTCCTTCCTTCCTTCCTGGAATCCTTCCTTCCTTCCTTCCTGGAATCCTTCCTTCCTGCCTTCCTGGAATCCTTCCTTCCTGGAATCCTGCCTTCCTGGAATCCTGCCTTCCTGGAAGCCTTCATGGAATCCTTCCTTCCTTCCTGGAATCTTTCGTTCCTTCCTGGAATCCTTCCTTCCTGGAATCCTTCCTGGAATCCTTCCTTCCAGGAATCCGTCCTGGAATCCTTCCTGGAAACCTTCCTTCCTAGAATCCTTCCTTCCTGGAATCCTTCCTTCATGGAATCCTTCCTGGAATCCTTCCTGGAATCCTTCCTTCCTGGAATACTTCCTTCCTTCCTTCCTGGAATCCTTCCTTCCTTCCTTCCTGGAATCCTTCCTTCCTTCCTTCCTGGAATCCTTCCTTCCTGGAATCCTTCGTTCCTGGAATCCTTCCTTCCTGGAATCCTTCCTTCCTGGAATCCTTCCTGGAATCCCTCCTTCCTGGAATACTTCCTTCCTGGAATCCTTCCTTCCTGGAGTCCTTCCTTCCTAGAATCCTTTCTGGAATCCTTCCTGGAATCCTTCCTGGAATCCTTCCTTCCTGGAATCCTTCCTTCCTTCATTTCTGGAATCCTTCCTTCCTGGAATCCTTCCTTCCTTCCTTCCTGGAATCCTTCCTTCCTTCCTTCCTGGAATCCTTCCTGGAATCCTTCCTTCCTGGAATCCTTCCTTCCTTCCTTCCTGGAATCTTTCCTTCCTTCCTTCCTGGAGTCGTTCCTTCCTGGAATCCTTCCTTCCTGGAATCCTTCCTTCCTTCCTTCCTGGAATCCTTCCTTCCTTCCTTCCTGGAATCCTGCCTTCCTGGAATCCTGCCTTCCTGGAATCCTTCCTTCCTTCCTGGAATCCTTCCTTCCTTCCTTCCTGGAATCCTTCCTTCCTGGAATCCTTCCTTCCTGGAATCCTTCCTTCCTTCCTTCCTGGAATCCTTCCTTCCTGGAATCCTTCCTTCCTGGAATCCTTCCTTCCTGGAATCCTTCCTTCCTGGAATCCTTCCTGGAATCTTTCCTGGAATCCTTCCTTCCTGGAATCCTTCCTTCCTTCCTTCCTAGAATCCTTCCTTCCTTCCTGGAACCCTTCCTTCATTCCTTCATGGAATCCTTCCTTCCTGGAATCCTTCCTTCCTGGAATCCTTCCTTCCTTCCTTCCTGGAATCCTTCCTTCCTTCCTTCCTGGAATCCTTCCTTCCTTCCTTCATGGAATCCTTCCTTCCTGGAATCCTTCCTTCCTGGAATCCTTCCTTCCTTCCTTCCTGGAATCCTGCCTTCCTGGAATCCTTCCTTCCTGGAATCCTGCCTTCCTGGAATCCTTCCTTCCTGGAATCCTTCCTTCCTGGAATCCTTCCTTCCTTCCTTCCTGGAATCCTCCCTTCCTGGAATCCTTCCTTCCTGGAATCCTGCCTTCCTGGAATCCTTCCTTCCTGGAATCCTTCCTTCCTGGAATCCTTCCTTCTTAGAATCCTTCCTGGAATCCTTCCTGGAATTCTTCCTGGAATCCTTCCTTCCTGGAATCCTTCCTGCCTTCATTTCTGGAATCCTTCCTTCCTGGAATCCTTCCTTCCTTCCTTCCTGGAATCCTTCCTTCCTTCCTTCCTGGAATCCTGCCTTCCTGGAATCCTTCCTTCCTGGAATCCTTCCTTCCTTCCTTCCTGGAATCTTTCCTTCCTTCCTTCCTGGAATCCTTCCTTCCTGGAATCCTTCCTTCCTGGAATCCTTCCTTCCTTCCTTCCTGGAATCCTTCCTTCCTTCCTTCCTGGAATCCTGCCTTCCTGGAATCCTGCCTTCCTGGAATCCTTCCTTCCATCCTGGAATCCTTCCTTCCTTCCTTCCTGGAATCCTTCCTTCCTGGAATCCTTCCTTCCTTCCTTCCTGGAATCCTTCCTTCCTGGAATCCTTCCTTCCTGGAATCCTTCCTTCCTGGAATCCTTCCTGGAATCCTTCCTGGAATCTTTCCTTCCTGGAATCCTTCCTTCCTTCCTTCCTAGAATCCTTCCTTTCGTTCCTTCCTGGAATGCTTCCTTCCTGGAATCCTTCCGGGAATCCTTCCTTCCTGGAATCCTTCCTGTAATCCTTCCTGGAATCCTTCCTTCCTGGAATCCTTCCTTCCTGGAATCCTTCCTTCCTTCCTTCCTGGAATCCTTCCTTCCTGGAATCCTTCCTTCCTGGAATCCTGCCTTCCTGGAATCCTTCCTTCCTGGAATCCTTCCTTCCTGGAATCCTGCCTTCCTCGAATCCTTCCTTCCTGGAATCCTGCCTTCCTGGAATCCTTCCTTCCTGGAATCCTTCCTTCCTGGAATCCTTCCTGGAATCCTTCCTGGAATCCTTCCTTCCTGGAATCCTTCTTTCCTGGAATCCTTCCTTCCTGGAATCCTTCCTTCCTGGAATCCTTCCTGGAATCCTTCCTGGAATCCTTCCTTCCTGGAATCCTTCCTTCCTTCCTTCCTAGAATCCTTCCTTCCTTCCTGGAATCTTTCCTTCCTTCCTTCCTGGAATCCTTCCTTCCTGGAATCCTTCCTTCCTGGAATCCTTCCTTCCTTCCTTCCTGGAATCCTGCCTTCCTGGAATCCTGCCTTCCTGGAATCCTTCCTTCCTTCCTGGAATCCTTCCTTCCTGGAATCCTTCCTTCCTGGAATCCTTCCTTCCTTCCTTCCTGGAATCCTTCCTTCCTGGAATGCTTCCTTCCTGGAACCCTTCCTTCCTTCCTTCCTGGAATCCTTCCTTCCTTCCTGGAATCTTTCCTTCCTTCATTTCTGGAATCCTTCCTTCCTGGAATCTTTCCTTCCTTCCTTCCTGGAATCCTTCCTTCCTTCCTTCCTGGAATCCTTCCTTCCTGGAATCCTTCCTTCCCTCCTTCCTGGAATCCTTCCTTCCTTCCTTCCTGGAATCTTTCCTTCCTTCCTTCCTGGAATCCTTCCTTCCTGGAATCCTTCCTTCCTTCCTTCCTGGAATCTTTCCTTCCTTCCTTCCTGGAATCCTTCCTTCCTGGAATCCTTCCTTCCTTCCTTCCTGGAATCCTTCCTTCCTGGAATCCTTCCTGGAATCCTTCCTTCCTGGAATCCTTCCTTCCTGGAATCCTTCCTTCCTGGAATCCTTCCTTCCTTCCTTCCTGGAATCCTTCCTTCCTGGAAGCCTTCCTTCCTTCCTTCCTGGAATCCTTCCTTCCTGGAATCCTTCCTTCCTGGAATCCTTCCTTCCTTCCTGGAATCCTTCCTTCCTGGAATCCTTCCTTCCTGGAATCCTTCCTTCCTTCCTTCCTGGAATCCTTCCTTCCTTCCTTTCTGGAATCCTTCCTTCCTTCCTTCCTGGAATCTTTCCTTCCTTCCTTCCTGGAATCCTTCCTTCCTGGAATCCTTCCTTCCTTCCTTCCTGGAATCCTTCCTTCCTTCCTTCCTGGAATCCTGCCTTCCTGGAATCCTTCCTGGAATCCTTCCTTCCTGGAATCCTTCCTTCCTTCCTTCCTGGAATCTTTCCTTCCTTCCTTCCTGGAATCCTTCCTTCCTGGAATCCTTCCTTCCTTCCTTCCTGGAATCCTGCCTTCCTGGAATCCTGCCTTCCTGGAATCCTTCCTGGAATCCTTCCTGGAATCCTTCCTTCCTGGAATCCTTCCTTCCTTCATTTCTGGAATCCTTCCTTCCTGGAATCCTTCCTTCCTTCCTTCCTGGAATCCTTCCTCCCTGGAATCCTTCCTTCCTTCCTTCCTGGAATCTTTCCTTCCTTCCTTCCTGGAATCCTTCCTTCCTGGAATCCTTCCTTCCTGGAATCCTTCCTTCCTTCCTTCCGGGAATCCTTCCTTCCTGGAATCCTTCCTGGAATCCTTCCTTCCTGGAATCCTTCCTTCCTGGAATCCTTCCTGGAATCCTTCCTTCCTGGAATCCTTCCTTCCTGGAATCCTTCCTTCCGGGAATCCTTCCTTCCTGGAATCCTTCCTGGAATCCTTCCTGGAATCCTTCCTGGAATCCTTCCTTCCTGGAATCCTGCCTTCCTGGAATCCTTCCTTCCTGGAATCCTTCCTTCCTGGAATCCTTCCTTCCTGGAATCCTTCCTGGAATCCTTCCTGGAATCCTTCCTTCCTGGAATCCTTCCTTCCTGGAATCCTTCCTTCCTGGAATCCTTCCTTCCTTCCTTCCTGGAATCCTTCCTTCCTGCCTTCCTGGAATCCTTCCTTCCTGGAATCCTGCCTTCCTGGAATCCTGCCTTCCTGGAAGCCTTCATGGAATCCTTCCTTCCTTCCTGGAATCTTTCGTTCCTTCCTGGAATCCTTCCTTCCTGGAATCCTTCCTGGAATCCTTCCTTCCAGGAATCCGTCCTGGAATCCTTCCTGGAAACCTTCCTTCCTAGAATCCTTCCTTCCTGGAATCCTTCCTTCATGGAATCCTTCCTGGAATCCTTCCTGGAATCCTTCCTTCCTGGAATACTTCCTTCCTTCCTTCCTGGAATCCTTCCTTCCTTCCTTCCTGGAATCCTTCCTTCCTTCCTTCCTGGAATCCTTCCTTCCTGGAATCCTTCGTTCCTGGAATCCTTCCTTCCTGGAATCCTTCCTTCCTGGAATCCTTCCTGGAATCCTTCCTTCCTGGAATACTTCCTTCCTGGAATCCTTCCTTCCTGGAGTCCTTCCTTCCTAGAATCCTTCCTGGAATCCTTCCTGGAATCCTTCCTGGAATCCTTCCTTCCTGGAATCCTTCCTTCCTTCATTTCTGGAATCCTTCCTTCCTGGAATCCTTCCTTCCTTCCTTCCTGGAATCCTTCCTTCCTTCCTTCCTGGAATCCTTCCTGGAATCCTTCCTTCCTGGAATCCTTCCTTCCTTCCTTCCTGGAATCTTTCCTTCCTTCCTTCCTGGAGTCGTTCCTTCCTGGAATCCTTCCTTCCTGGAATCCTTCCTTCCTTCCTTCCTGGAATCCTTCCTTCCTTCCTTCCTGGAATCCTGCCTTCCTGGAATCCTGCCTTCCTGGAATCCTTCCTTCCTTCCTGGAATCCTTCCTTCCTTCCTTCCTGGAATCCTTCCTTCCTGGAATCCTTCCTTCCTGGAATCCTTCCTTCCTTCCTTCCTGGAATCCTTCCTTCCTGGAATCCTTCCTTCCTGGAATCCTTCCTTCCTGGAATCCTTCCTTCCTGGAATCCTTCCTGGAATCTTTCCTGGAATCCTTCCTTCCTGGAATCCTTCCTTCCTTCCTTCCTAGAATCCTTCCTTCCTTCCTGGAACCCTTCCTTCATTCCTTCATGGAATCCTTCCTTCCTGGAATCCTTCCTTCCTGGAATCCTTCCTTCCTTCCTTCCTGGAATCCTTCCTTCCTTCCTTCCTGGAATCCTTCCTTCCTTCCTTCATGGAATCCTTCCTTCCTGGAATCCTTCCTTCCTGGAATCCTTCCTTCCTTCCTTCCTGGAATCCTGCCTTCCTGGAATCCTTCCTTCCTGGAATCCTGCCTTCCTGGAATCCTTCCTTCCTGGAATCCTTCCTTCCTGGAATCCTTCCTTCCTTCCTTCCTGGAATCCTCCCTTCCTGGAATCCTTCCTTCCTGGAATCCTGCCTTCCTGGAATCCTTCCTTCCTGGAATCCTTCCTTCCTGGAATCCTTCCTTCTTAGAATCCTTCCTGGAATCCTTCCTGGAATCCTTCCTGGAATCCTTCCTTCCTGGAATCCTTCCTGCCTTCATTTCTGGAATCCTTCCTTCCTGGAATCCTTCCTTCCTTCCTTCCTGGAATCCTTCCTTCCTTCCTTCCTGGAATCCTGCCTTCCTGGAATCCTTCCTTCCTGGAATCCTTCCTTCCTTCCTTCCTGGAATCTTTCCTTCCTTCCTTCCTGGAATCCTTCCTTCCTGGAATCCTTCCTTCCTGGAATCCTTCCTTCCTTCCTTCCTGGAATCCTTCCTTCCTTCCTTCCTGGAATCCTGCCTTCCTGGAATCCTGCCTTCCTGGAATCCTTCCTTCCATCCTGGAATCCTTCCTTCCTTCCTTCCTGGAATCCTTCCTTCCTGGAATCCTTCCTTCCTTCCTTCCTGGAATCCTTCCTTCCTGGAATCCTTCCTTCCTGGAATCCTTCCTTCCTGGAATCCTTCCTTCCTGGAATCCTTCCTGGAATCCTTCCTGGAATCTTTCCTTCCTGGAATCCTTCCTTCCTTCCTTCCTAGAATCCTTCCTTTCGTTCCTTCCTGGAATGCTTCCTTCCTGGAATCCTTCCGGGAATCCTTCCTTCCTGGAATCCTTCCTGTAATCCTTCCTGGAATCCTTCCTTCCTGGAATCCTTCCTTCCTGGAATCCTTCCTTCCTTCCTTCCTGGAATCCTTCCTTCCTGGAATCCTTCCTTCCTGGAATCCTGCCTTCCTGGAATCCTTCCTTCCTGGAATCCTTCCTTCCTGGAATCCTGCCTTCCTCGAATCCTTCCTTCCTGGAATCCTGCCTTCCTGGAATCCTTCCTTCCTGGAATCCTTCCTTCCTGGAATCCTTCCTGGAATCCTTCCTGGAATCCTTCCTTCCTGGAATCCTTCTTTCCTGGAATCCTTCCTTCCTGGAATCCTTCCTTCCTGGAATCCTTCCTGGAATCCTTCCTGGAATCCTTCCTTCCTGGAATCCTTCCTTCCTTCCTTCCTAGAATCCTTCCTTCCTTCCTGGAATCTTTCCTTCCTTCCTTCCTGGAATCCTTCCTTCCTGGAATCCTTCCTTCCTGGAATCCTTCCTTCCTTCCTTCCTGGAATCCTGCCTTCCTGGAATCCTGCCTTCCTGGAATCCTTCCTTCCTTCCTGGAATCCTTCCTTCCTGGAATCCTTCCTTCCTGGAATCCTTCCTTCCTTCCTTCCTGGAATCCTTCCTTCCTGGAATGCTTCCTTCCTGGAACCCTTCCTTCCTTCCTTCCTGGAATCCTTCCTTCCTTCCTGGAATCTTTCCTTCCTTCATTTCTGGAATCCTTCCTTCCTGGAATCTTTCCTTCCTTCCTTCCTGGAATCCTTCCTTCCTTCCTTCCTGGAATCCTTCCTTCCTGGAATCCTTCCTTCCCTCCTTCCTGGAATCCTTCCTTCCTTCCTTCCTGGAATCTTTCCTTCCTTCCTTCCTGGAATCCTTCCTTCCTGGAATCCTTCCTTCCTTCCTTCCTGGAATCTTTCCTTCCTTCCTTCCTGGAATCCTTCCTTCCTGGAATCCTTCCTTCCTTCCTTCCTGGAATCCTTCCTTCCTGGAATCCTTCCTGGAATCCTTCCTTCCTGGAATCCTTCCTTCCTGGAATCCTTCCTTCCTGGAATCCTTCCTTCCTTCCTTCCTGGAATCCTTCCTTCCTGGAAGCCTTCCTTCCTTCCTTCCTGGAATCCTTCCTTCCTGGAATCCTTCCTTCCTGGAATCCTTCCTTCCTTCATTTCTGGAATCCTTCCTTCCTGGAATCCTTCCTTCCTGGAATCCTTCCTTCCTTCCTTCCTGGAATCCTTCCTTCCTTCCTTTCTGGAATCCTTCCTTCCTTCCTTCCTGGAATCTTTCCTTCCTTCCTTCCTGGAATCCTTCCTTCCTGGAATCCTTCCTTCCTTCCTTCCTGGAATCCTTCCTTCCTTCCTTCCTGGAATCCTGCCTTCCTGGAATCCTTCCTGGAATCCTTCCTTCCTGGAATCCTTCCTTCCTTCCTTCCTGGAATCTTTCCTTCCTTCCTTCCTGGAATCCTTCCTTCCTGGAATCCTTCCTTCCTTCCTTCCTGGAATCCTGCCTTCCTGGAATCCTGCCTTCCTGGAATCCTTCCTGGAATCCTTCCTGGAATCCTTCCTTCCTGGAATCCTTCCTTCCTTCATTTCTGGAATCCTTCCTTCCTGGAATCCTTCCTTCCTTCCTTCCTGGAATCCTTCCTCCCTGGAATCCTTCCTTCCTTCCTTCCTGGAATCTTTCCTTCCTTCCTTCCTGGAATCCTTCCTTCCTGGAATCCTTCCTTCCTGGAATCCTTCCTTCCTTCCTTCCGGGAATCCTTCCTTCCTGGAATCCTTCCTGGAATCCTTCCTTCCTGGAATCCTTCCTTCCTGGAATCCTTCCTGGAATCCTTCCTTCCTGGAATCCTTCCTTCCTGGAATCCTTCCTTCCGGGAATCCTTCCTTCCTGGAATCCTTCCTGGAATCCTTCCTGGAATCCTTCCTGGAATCCTTCCTTCCTGGAATCCTTCCTTCCTTCATTTCTGGAATCCTTCCTTCCTGGAATCCTTCCTTCCTTCCTTCTTGGAATCCTTCCTTCCTTCCTTCCTGGAATCCTTCCTGGAATCCTTCCTTCCTGGAATCCTTCCTTCCTCCCTTCCTGGAATCTTTCCTTCCTTCCTTCCTTGAATCCTTCCTTCCTGGAATCCTTCCTTCCTGGAATCCTTCCTTCCTTCCTTCCTGGAATCCTTCCTTCCTTCCTTCCTGGAATCCTGCCTTCCTGCCTTCCTGGAATCCTTCCTTCCTGGAATCCTGCCTTCCTGGAATCCTTCCTTCCTTCCTGGAATCCTTCCTTCCTTCCTTCCTGGAATCCTTCCTTCCTGGAATCCTTCCTTCCTGGAATCCTTCCTTCCTTCCTTCCTGGAATCCTTCCTTCCTGGAATCCTTCCTTCCTGGAATCCTTCCTTCCTGGAATCCTTCCTGGAATCCTTCCTGGAATCCTTCCTTCCTGGAATCCTTCCTTCCTTCCTTCCTAGAATCCTTCCTTCCTTCCTTCCTGGAATCCTTTCTTCCTTCCTTCATGGAATCCTTCCTTCCTGGAATCCTTCCTTCCTGGAATCCTTCCTTCCTGGAATCCTTCCTGGAATCCTTCCTTCCTGGAATCCTTCCTTCCTTCCTTCCTGGAATCCTTCCTTCCTTCCTTCCTGGAATCCTTCCTTCCTGGAATCCTTCCTTCCTGGAATCCTTCCTGGAATCCTTCCTTCCTGGAATCCTTCCTTCCTAGAATCCTTCCTTCCTTCCTTCCTGGAATCCTTCCTTCCTTCCTTCCTGGAATCCTTCCTTCCTTCCTTCATGGAATCCTTCCTTCCTGGAATCCTTCCTTCCTGGAATCCTTCCTTCCTTCCTTCCTGGAATCCTGCCTTCCTGGAATCCTTCCTTCCTGGAATCCTGCCTTCCTGGAATCCTGCCTTCCTGGAAGCCTTCCTGGAATCCTTCCTTCCTTCCTGGAATCTTTCGTTCCTTCCTGGAATCCTTCCTTCCTGGAATCCTTCCTGGAATCCTTCCTTCCTGGAATCCTTCCTGGAATCCTTCCTTCCTGGAATCCTTCCTTCCTGGAATCCTTCCTTCCTGGAATCCTTCCTTCCTGGAATCGTTCCTGGAATCCTTCCTGGAATCCTTCCTTCCTGGAATCCTTCCTTCCTGGAATCCTTCCTTCCTTCCTTCCTGGAATCCTTCCTTCCTGGAATCCTTCCTTCCTGGAATCCTTCCTTCCTGGAATCCTTCCTTCCTGGAATCCTTCCTTCCTGGAATCCTTCCTTCCTGGAATCCTTCCTTCCTGGAATCCTTCCTTCCTGGAATCCTTCCTTCCTGGAATCCTTCCTGGAATCCTTCCTTCCTGGAATCCTTCCTGGAATCCTTCCTTCCTGGAATCCTTCCTTCCTGGAATCCTTCCTTCCTTCCTGGAATCCTTCCTTCCTTCCTTCCTGGAATCCTTCCTTCCTTCCTTCCTGGAATCCTTCCTTCCTGGAATCCTTCCTTCCTGGAATCCTTCCTGGAATCCTTCCTGGAATCCTTCCTTCCTGGAATCCTTCCTTCCTTCCTTCCTAGAATCCTTCCTTCCTTCCTTCCTGGAATCCTTCCTTCCTTCCTTCATGGAATCCTTCCTTCCTGGAATCCTTCCTTCCTGGAATCCTTCCTTCCTTCCTTCCTAGAATCCTTCCTTCCTTCCTTCCTGGAATCCTTCCTTCCTTCCTTCATGGAATCCTTCCTTCCTGGAATCCTTCCTTCCTTCCTTCCTGGAATCCTGCCTTCCTGGAATCCTTCCTTCCTGGAATCCTGCTTTCCTGGAATCCTTCCTTCCTGGAATCCTTCCTTCCTGGAATCCTTCCTTCCTGGAATCCTTCCTTCCTGGAATCCTTCCTGCAATCCTTCCTTCCTGGAATCCTTCCTTCCTGGAATCCTTCCTGGAATCCTTCCTTCCTGGAATCCTTCCTTCCTGGAATCCTTCCTTCCTTCCTGGAATCCTTCCTTCCTTCCTTCCTGGAATCCTTCCTTCCTTCCTTCCTGGAATCCTTCCTTCCTGGAATCCTTCCTTCCTGGAATCCTTCCTTCCTGGAATCCTTCCTGGAATCCTTCCTGGAATCCTTCCTTCCTGGAATCCTTCCTTCCTTCCTTCCTAGAATCCTTCCTTCCTTCCTTCCTGGAATCCTTCCTTCCTTCCTTCATGGAATCCTTCCTTCCTGGAATCCTTCCTTCCTGGAATCCTTCCTTCCTTCCTTCCTAGAATCCTTCCTTCCTTCCTTCCTGGAATCCTTCCTTCCTTCCTTCATGGAATCCTTCCTTCCTGGAATCCTTCCTTCCTTCCTTCCTGGAATCCTGCCTTCCTGGAATCCTTCCTTCCTGGAATCCTGCTTTCCTGGAATCCTTCCTTCCTGGAATCCTTCCTTCCTGGAATCCTTCCTTCCTTCCTTCCTGGAATCCTGCCTTCCTGGAATCCTTCCTTCCTGGAATCCTGCCTTCCTGGAATCCTTCCTTCCTGGAATCCTTCCTTCCTGGAATCCTTCCTTCCTGGAATCCTTCCTGGAATCCTTCCTGGAATCCTTCCTTCCTGGAATCCTTCCTTCCTTCATTTCTGGGATCCTTCCTTCCTGGAATCCTTCCTTCCTTCCTTCCTGGAATCCTTCCTTCCTTCCTTCCTGGAATCCTTCCTTCCTTCCTTCCTGGAATCCTTCCTTCCTGGAATCCTTCCTTCCTGGAATCCTTCCTTCCTGGAATCCTTCCTTCCTTCCTTCCGGGAATCCTTCCTTCCTGGAATCCTTCCTGGAATCCTTCCTTCCTGGAATCCTTCCTTCCTGGAATCCTTCCTGGAATCCTTCCTTCCTGGAATCCTTCCTTCCTGGAATCCTTCCTTCCTGGAATCCTTCCTTCCTGGAATCCTTCCTGGAATCCTTCCTGGAATCCTTCCTGGAATCCTTCCTTCCTGGAATCCTTCCTTCCTTCATTTCTGGAATCCTTCCTTCCTGGAATCCTTCCTTCCTTCCTTCTTGGAATCCTTCCTTCCTTCCTTCCTGGAATCCTTCCTGGAATCCTTCCTTCCTGGAATCCTTCCTTCCTCCCTTCCTGGAATCTTTCCTTCCTTCCTTCCTTGAATCCTTCCTTCCTGGAATCCTTCCTTCCTGGAATCCTTCCTTCCTTCCTTCCTGGAATCCTTCCTTCCTTCCTTCCTGGAATCCTGCCTTCCTGCCTTCCTGGAATCCTTCCTTCCTGGAATCCTGCCTTCCTGGAATCCTTCCTTCCTTCCTGGAATCCTTCCTTCCTTCCTTCCTGGAATCCTTCCTTCCTGGAATCCTTCCTTCCTGGAATCCTTCCTTCCTTCCTTCCTGGAATCCTTCCTTCCTGGAATCCTTCCTTCCTGGAATCCTTCCTTCCTGGAATCCTTCCTGGAATCCTTCCTGGAATCCTTCCTTCCTGGAATCCTTCCTTCCTTCCTTCCTAGAATCCTTCCTTCCTTCCTTCCTGGAATCCTTTCTTCCTTCCTTCATGGAATCCTTCCTTCCTGGAATCCTTCCTTCCTGGAATCCTTCCTTCCTGGAATCCTTCCTGGAATCCTTCCTTCCTGGAATCCTTCCTTCCTTCCTTCCTGGAATCCTTCCTTCCTTCCTTCCTGGAATCCTTCCTTCCTGGAATCCTTCCTTCCTGGAATCCTTCCTGGAATCCTTCCTTCCTGGAATCCTTCCTTCCTAGAATCCTTCCTTCCTTCCTTCCTGGAATCCTTCCTTCCTTCCTTCCTGGAATCCTTCCTTCCTTCCTTCATGGAATCCTTCCTTCCTGGAATCCTTCCTTCCTGGAATCCTTCCTTCCTTCCTTCCTGGAATCCTGCCTTCCTGGAATCCTTCCTTCCTGGAATCCTGCCTTCCTGGAATCCTGCCTTCCTGGAAGCCTTCCTGGAATCCTTCCTTCCTTCCTGGAATCTTTCGTTCCTTCCTGGAATCCTTCCTTCCTGGAATCCTTCCTGGAATCCTTCCTTCCTGGAATCCTTCCTGGAATCCTTCCTTCCTGGAATCCTTCCTTCCTGGAATCCTTCCTTCCTGGAATCCTTCCTTCCTGGAATCGTTCCTGGAATCCTTCCTGGAATCCTTCCTTCCTGGAATCCTTCCTTCCTGGAATCCTTCCTTCCTTCCTTCCTGGAATCCTTCCTTCCTGGAATCCTTCCTTCCTGGAATCCTTCCTTCCTTCCTTCCTGGAATCTTTCCTTCCTTCATTCCTGGAATCCTTCCTTCCTGGAATCCTTCCTTCCTGGAATCCTTCCTTCCTGGAATCCTTCCTGCAATCCTTCCTTCCTGGAATCCTTCCTTCCTGGAATCCTTCCTGGAATCCTTCCTTCCTGGAATCCTTCCTTCCTGGAATCCTTCCTTCCTTCCTGGAATCCTTCCTTCCTTCCTTCCTGGAATCCTTCCTTCCTTCCTTCCTGGAATCCTTCCTTCCTGGAATCCTTCCTTCCTGGAATCCTTCCTTCCTGGAATCCTTCCTGGAATCCTTCCTGGAATCCTTCCTTCCTGGAATCCTTCCTTCCTTCCTTCCTAGAATCCTTCCTTCCTTCCTTCCTGGAATCCTTCCTTGCTTCCTTCATGGAATCCTTCCTTCCTGGAATCCTTCCTTCCTGGAATCCTTCCTTCCTGGAATCCTTCCTTCCTTCCTTCCTAGAATCCTTCCTTCCTTCCTTCCTGGAATCCTTCCTTCCTTCCTTCATGGAATCCTTCCTTCCTGGAATCCTTCCTTCCTTCCTTCCTGGAATCCTGCCTTCCTGGAATCCTTCCTTCCTGGAATCCTGCTTTCCTGGAATCCTTCCTTCCTGGAATCCTTCCTTCCTGGAATCCTTCCTTCCTTCCTTCCTGGAATCCTGCCTTCCTGGAATCCTTCCTTCCTGGAATCCTGCCTTCCTGGAATCCTTCCTTCCTGGAATCCTTCCTTCCTGGAATCCTTCCTTCCTGGAATCCTTCCTGGAATCCTTCCTGGAATCCTTCCTTCCTGGAATCCTTCCTTCCTTCATTTCTGGGATCCTTCCTACCTGGAATCCTTCCTTCCTTCCTTCCTGGAATCCTTCCTTCCTTCCTTCCTGGAATCCTTCCTGGAATCCTTCCTTCCTGGAATCCTTCCTTCCTTCCTTCCTGGAATCTTTCCTTCCTTCCTTCCTGGAATCCTTCCTTCCTGGAATCCTTCCTTCCTTCCTTCCTGGAATCCTGCCTTCCTGGAATCCTGCCTTCCTGGAATCCTTCCTTCCTTCCTGGAATCCTTCCTTCCTGGAATCCTTCCTTCCTGGAATCCTTCCTTCCTTCCTTCCTGGAATCCTTCCTTCCTGGAATCCTTCCTTCCTGGAATCCTTCCTTCCTTCCTTCCTGGAATCCTTCCTTCCTTCCTTCCTGGAATCCTTCCTTCCTACCTTCCTGGAATCCTTCCTTCCTGGAATCCTTCCTTCCTTCCTTCCTGGAATCCTTCCTTCCTTCCTTCCTGGAATCCTGCCTTCCTGGAATCCTTCCTTCCTGGAATCCTGCCTTCCTGGAATCCTGCCTTCCTGGAAGCCTTCATGGAATCCTTCCTTCCTTCCTGGAATCTTTCGTTCCTTCCTGGAATCCTTCCTTCCTGGAATCCTTCCTGGAATCCTTCCTTCCTGGAATCCTTCCTGGAATCCTTCCTGGAATCCTTCCTTCCTGGAATCCTTCCTTCCTGGAATCCTTCCTTCCTTCCTTCCTGGAATCCTGCCTTCCTGGAATCCTTCCTTCCTGGAATCCTGCCTTCCTGGAATCCTTCCTTCCTGGAATCCTTCCTTCCTGGAATCCTTCCTTCCTTCCTTCCTGGAATCCTGCCTTCCTGGAATCCTTCCTTCCTGGAATCCTGCCTTCCTGGAATCCTTCCTTCCTGGAATCCTTCCTTCCTGGAATCCTTCCTTCCTGGAATCCTTCCTGGAATCCTTCCTGGAATCCTTCCTTCCTGGAATCCTTCCTTCCTGGAATCCTTCCTTCCTGGAATCCTTCCTTCCTTCCTTCCTGGAATCCTTCCTTCCTTCCTTCCTGGAATCCTTCCTGGAATCCTTCCTTCTTGGAATCCTTCCTTCCTTCCTTCCTGGAATCTTTCCTTCCTTCCTTCCAGGAATCCTTCCTTCCTTCCTTCCTGGAATCTTTCCTTCCTTCCTTCCTGGAATCCTTCCTTCCTGGAATCCTTCCTTCCTGGAATCCTTCCTTCCTTCCTTCCTGGAATCCTGCCTTCCTGGAATCCTGCCTTCCTGGAATCCTTCCTTCCTTCCTGGAATCCTTCCTTCCTGGAATCCTTCCTTCCTGGAATCCTTCCTTCCTTCCTTCCTGGAATCCTTCCTTCCTGGAATCCTTCCTTCCTGGAATCCTTCCTTCCTTCCTTCCTGGAATCCTTCCTTCCTTCCTTCCTGGAATCCTTCCGTCCTGGAATCCTTCCTTCCCTCCTTCCTGGAATCCTTCCTTCCTTCCTTCCTGGAATCTTTCCTTCCTTCCTTCCGGGAATCCTTCCTTCCAGGAATCCTTCCTTCCTTCCTTCCTGGAATCTTTCCTTCCTTCCTTCCTGGAATCCTTCCTTCCTGGAATCCTTCCTTCCTTCCTTCCTGGAATCCTTCCTTCCTGGAATCATTCCTGGAATCCTTCCTTCCTGGAATCCTTCCTTCCTGGAATCCTTCCTTCCTGGAATCCTTCCTTCCTTCCTTCCTGGAATCCTTCCTTCCTGGAATCCTTCCTTCCTTCCTGGAATCCTTCCTTCCTGGAATCCTTCCTTCCTTCCTTCCTGGAATCCTTCCTTCCTTCCTTCCTGGAATACTTCCTTCCTTCCTTCCGGGAATCTTTCCTTCCTTCCTTCCTGGAATCCTTCCTTCCTGGAATCCTTCCTTCCTTCCTTCCTGGAATCCTTCCTTCCTTCCTTCCTGGAATCCTGCCTTCCTGGAATCCTTCCTTCCTGGAATTATGCCTTCCTGGAATCCTGCCTTCCTGGAAGCCTTCATGGAATCCTTCCTTCCTTCCTGGAATCTTTCGTTCCTTCCTGGAATCCTTCCTTCCTGGAATCCTTCCTGGAATCCTTCCTTCCTGGAATCCTTCCTGGAATCCTTCCTGGAATCCGTCCTTCCTGGAATCCTTCCTTCCTGGAATCCTTCCTTCCTGGAATCCTTCCTGGAATCCTTCCTGGAATCCTTCCTTCCTGGAATACTTCCTTCCTTCCTTCCTGGAATCCTTCCTTCCTTCCTTCCTGGAATCCTTCCTTCCTGCCTTCCTGGAATCCTTCCTTCCTGTAATCCTGCCTTCCTGGAATCCTGCCTTCCTGGAAGCCTTCATGGAATCCTTCCTTCCTTCCTGGAATCTTTCGTTCCTTCCTGGAATCCTTCCTTCCTGGAATCCTTCCTGGAATCCTTCCTTCCAGGAATCCGTCCTGGAATCCTTCCTGGAAACCTTCCTTCCTAGAATCCTTCCTTCCTGGAATCCTTCCTTCCTGGAATCCTTCCTGGAATCCTTCCTGGAATCCTTCCTTCCTGGAATCCTTCCTTCCTTCCTTCCTGGAATCCTTCCTTCCTTCCTTCCTGGAATCCTTCCTTCCTGGAATCCTTCGTTCCTGGAATCCTTCCTTCCTGGAATCCTTCCTTCCTGGAATCCTTCCTGGAATCCTTCCTTCCTGGAATACTTCCTTCCTGGAATCCTTCCTTCCTGGAGTCCTTCCTTCCTGGAATCCTTCCTGGAATCCTTCCTGGAATCCTTCCTGGAATCCTTCCTTCCTGGAATCCTTCCTTCCTTCATTTCTGGAATCCTTCCTTCCTGGAATCCTTCCTTCCTTCCTTCCTGGAATCCTTCCTTCCTTCCTTCCTGGAATCCTTCCTGGAATCCTTCCTTCCTGGAATCCTTCCTTCCTTCCTTCCTGGAATCCTTCCTTCCTGGAATCCTTCCTTCCTGGAATCCTTCCTTCCTTCCTTCCTGGAATCTTTCCTTCCTTCCTTCCTGGAATCCTTCCTTCCTGGAATCCTTCCTTCCTGGAATCCTTCCTTCCTGGAATCCTTCCTGCAATCCTTCCTTCCTGGAATCCTTCCTTCCTGGAATCCTTCCTGGAATCCTTCCTTCCTGGAATCCTTCCTTCCTGGAATCCTTCCTTCCTTCCTGGAATCCTTCCTTCCTTCCTTCCTGGAATCCTTCCTTCCTTCCTTCCTGGAATCCTTCCTTCCTGGAATCCTTCCTTCCTGGAATCCTTCCTTCCTGGAATCCTTCCTTCCTGGAATCCTTCCTGGAATCCTTCCTGGAATCCTTCCTTCCTGGAATCCTTCCTTCCTTCCTTCCTAGAATCCTTCCTTCCTTCCTTCCTGGAATCCTTCCTTCCTTCCTTCATGGAATCCTTCCTTCCTGGAATCCTTCCTTCCTGGAATCCTTCCTTCCTGGAATCCTTCCTTCCTTCCTTCCTAGAATCCTTCCTTCCTTCCTTCCTGGAATCCTTCCTTCCTTCCTTCATGGAATCCTTCCTTCCTGGAATCCTTCCTTCCTTCCTTCCTGGAATCCTTCCTTCCTGGAATCCTGCCTTCCTGGAATCCTGCTTTCCTGGAATCCTTCCTTCCTTCCTGGAATCCTTCCTTCCTGGAATCCTTCCTTCCTGGAATCCTTCCTTCCTTCCTTCCTGGAATCCTTCCTTCCTGGAATCCTTCCTTCCTGGAATCCTTCCTTCCTTCCTTCCTGGAATCTTTCCTTCCTTCCTTCCGGGAATCCTTCCTTCCAGGAATCCTTCCTTCCTTCCTTCCTGGAATCTTTCCTTCCTTCCTTCCTGGAATCCTTCCTTCCTGGAATCCTTCCTTCCTTCCTTCCTGGAATCCTTCCTTCCTGGAATCCATCCTGGAATCCTTCCTTCCTGGAATCCTTCCTTCCTGGAATCCTTCCTTCCTGGAATCCTTCCTTCCTTCCTTCCTGGAATCCTTCCTTCCTGGAATCCTTCCTTCCTTCCTGGAATCCTTCCTTCCTGGAATCCTTCCTTCCTGGAATCCTTCCTTCCTTCCTTCCTGGAATCCTTCCTTCCTTCCTTCCTGGAATACTTCCTTCCTTCCTTCCGGGAATCTTTCCTTCCTTCCTTCCTGGAATCCTTCCTTCCTGGAATCCTTCCTTCCTTCCTTCCTGGAATCCTTCCTTCCTTCCTTCCTGGAATCCTGCCTTCCTGGAATCCTTCCTTCCTGGAATTATGCCTTCCTGGAATCCTGCCTTCCTGGAAGCCTTCATGGAATCCTTCCTTCCTTCCTGGAATCTTTCGTTCCTTCCTGGAATCCTTCCTTCCTGGAATCCTTCCTGGAATCCTTCCTTCCTGGAATCCTTCCTGGAATCCTTCCTGGAATCCGTCCTTCCTGGAATCCTTCCTTCCTGGAATCCTTCCTTCCTGGAATCCTTCCTGGAATCCTTCCTGGAATCCTTCCTTCCTGGAATACTTCCTTCCTTCCTTCCTGGAATCCTTCCTTCCTTCCTTCCTGGAATCCTTCCTTCCTGCCTTCCTGGAATCCTTCCTTCCTGTAATCCTGCCTTCCTGGAATCCTGCCTTCCTGGAAGCCTTCATGGAATCCTTCCTTCCTTCCTGGAATCTTTCGTTCCTTCCTGGAATCCTTCCTTCCTGGAATCCTTCCTGGAATCCTTCCTTCCAATAATCCGTCCTGGAATCCTTCCTGGAAACCTTCCTTCCTAGAATCCTTCCTTCCTGGAATCCTTCCTTCCTGGAATCCTTCCTGGAATCCTTCCTGGAATCCTTCCTTCCTGGAATCCTTCCTTCCTTCCTTCCTGGAATCCTTCCTTCCTTCCTTCCTGGAATCCTTCCTTCCTGGAATCCTTCGTTCCTGGAATCCTTCCTTCCTGGAATCCTTCCTTCCTGGAATCCTTCCTGGAATCCTTCCTTCCTGGAATACTTCCTTCCTGGAATCCTTCCTTCCTGGAGTCCTTCCTTCCTGGAATCCTTCCTGGAATCCTTCCTGGAATCCTTCCTGGAATCCTTCCTTCCTGGAATCCTTCCTTCCTTCATTTCTGGAATCCTTCCTTCCTGGAATCCTTCCTGCCTTCCTTCCTGGAATCCTTCCTTCCTTCCTTCCTGGAATCCTTCCTGGAATCCTTCCTTCCTGGAATCCTTCCTTCCTTCCTTCCTGGAATCCTTCCTTCCTGGAATCCTTCCTTCCTGGAATCCTTCCTTCCTTCCTTCCTGGAATCTTTCCTTCCTTCCTTCCTGGAATCCTTCCTTCCTGGAATCCTTCCTTCCTGGAATCCTTCCTTCCTGGAATCCTTCCTGCAATCCTTCCTTCCTGGAATCCTTCCTTCCTGGAATCCTTCCTGGAATCCTTCCTTCCTGGAATCCTTCCTTCATGGAATCCTTCCTTCCTTCCTGGAATCCTTCCTTCCTTCCTTCCTGGAATCCTTCCTTCCTTCCTTCCTGGAATCCTTCCTTCCTGGAATCCTTCCTTCCTGGAATCCTTCCTTCCTGGAATCCTTCCTGGAATCCTTCCTGGAATCCTTCCTTCCTGGAATCCTTCCTTCCTTCCTTCCTAGAATCCTTCCTTCCTTCCTTCCTGGAATCCTTCCTTCCTTCCTTCATGGAATCCTTCCTTCCTGGAATCCTTCCTTCCTGGAATCCTTCCTTCCTGGAATCCTTCCTGCCTTCCTTCCTAGAATCCTTCCTTCCTTCCTTCCTGGAATCCTTCCTTCCTTCCTTCATGGAATCCTTCCTTCCTGGAATCCTTCCTTCCTTCCTTCCTGGAATCCTGCCTTCCTGGAATCCTTCCTTCCTGGAATCCTGCTTTCCTGGAATCCTTCCTTCCTGGAATCCTACCTTCCTGGAATCCTTCCTTCCTTCCTTCCTGGAATCCTGCCTTCCTGGAATCCTTCCTTCCTGGAATCCTGCCTTCCTGGAATCCTTCCTTCCTGGAATCCTTCCTTCCTGGAATCCTTCCTTCCTGGAATCCTTCCTGGAATCCTTCCTGGAATCCTTCCTTCCTGGAATCCTTCCTTCCTTCATTTCTGGGATCCTTCCTTCCTGGAATCCTTCCTTCCTGGAATCCTTCCTTCCTTCCTTCCTGGAATCCTTCCTGGAATCCTTCCTTCCTGGAATCCTTCCTTCCTTCCTTCCTGGAATCTTTCCTTCCTTCCTTCCTGGAATCCTTCCTTCCTGGAATCCTTCCTTCCTTCCTTCCTGGAATCCTGCCTTCCTGGAATCCTGCCTTCCTGGAATCCTTCCTTCCTTCCTTCCTGGAATCCTTCCTTCCTGGAATCCTTCCTTCCTGGAATCCTTCCTTCCTTCCTTCCAGGAATCCTTCCTTCCTGGAATCCTTCCTTCCTGGAATCCTTCCTTCCTTCCTTCCTGGAATCCTTCCTTCCTTCCTTCCTGGAATCTTGCCTTCCTTCATTTCTGGAATCCTTCCTTCCTGGAATCTTTCCTTCCTTCCTTCCTGGAATCCTTCCTTCCTGGAATCCTTCCTTCCCTCCTTCCTGGAATCCTTCCTTCCTTCCTTCCTGGAATCTTTCCTTCCTTCCTTCCTGGAATCCTTCCTTCCTGGAATCCTTCCTTCCTTCCTTCCTGGAATCTTTCCTTCCTTCCTTCCTGGAATCCTTCCTTCCTGGAATCCTTCCTTCCTTCCTTCCTGGAATCCTTCCTTCCTGGAATCCCTCCTGGAATCCTTCCTTCCTGGAATCCTTCCTTCCTGGAATCCTTCCTTCCTGGAATCCTTCCTTCCTGGAATCCTTCCTTCCTTCCTTCCTGGAATCCTTCCTTCCTGGAATCCTTCCATCCTGGAATCCTTCCTTCCTTCCTGGAATCCTTCCTTCCTGGAATCCTTCCTTCCTTCCTTCCTGGAATCCTGCCTTCCTGGAATCCTTCCTTCCTGGAATCCTGCTTTCCTGGAATCCTTCCTTCCTGGAATCCTTCCTTCCTGGAATCCTTCCTTCCTTCCTTCCTGGAATCCTGCCTTCCTGGAATCCTTCCTTCCTGGAATCCTGCCTTCCTGGAATCCTTCCTTCCTGGAATCCTTCCTTCCTGGAATCCTTCCTTCCTGGAATCCTTCCTGGAATCCTTCCTGGAATCCTTCCTTCCTGGAATCCTTCCTTCCTTCATTTCTGGGATCCTTCCTTCCTGGAATCCTTCCTTCCTTCCTTCCTGGAATCCTTCCTTCCTTCCTTCCTGGAATCCTTCCTGGAATCCTTCCTTCCTGGAATCCTTCCTTCCTTCCTTCCTGGAATCTTTCCTTCCTTCCTTCCTGGAATCCTTCCTTCCTGGAATCCTTCCTTCCTTCCTTCCTGGAATCCTGCCTTCCTGGAATCCTGCCTTCCTGGAATCCTTCCTTCCTTCCTGGAATCCTTCCTTCCTGGAATCCTTCCTTCCTGGAATCCTTCCTTCCTTCCTTCCTGGAATCCTTCCTTCCTGGAATCCTTCCTTCCTGGAATCCTTCCTTCCTTCCTTCCTGGAATCCTTCCTTCCTTCCTTCCTGGAATCCTTCCTTCCTACCTTCCTGGAATCCTTCCTTCCTGGAATCCTTCCTTCCTTCCTTCCTGGAATCCTTCCTTCCTTCCTTCCTGGAATCCTGCCTTCCTGGAATCCTTCCTTCCTGGAATCCTGCCTTCCTGGAATCCTGCCTTCCTGGAAGCCTTCATGGAATCCTTCCTTCCTTCCTGGAATCTTTCGTTCCTTCCTGGAATCCTTCCTTCCTGGAATCCTTCCTGGAATCCTTCCTTCCTGGAATCCTTCCTGGAATCCTTCCTGGAATCCTTCCTTCCTGGAATCCTTCCTTCCTGGAATCCTTCCTTCCTTCCTTCCTGGAATCCTGCCTTCCTGGAATCCTTCCTTCCTGGAATCCTGCCTTCCTGGAATCCTTCCTTCCTGGAATCCTTCCTTCCTGGAATCCTTCCTTCCTTCCTTCCTGGAATCCTGCCTTCCTGGAATCCTTCCTTCCTGGAATCCTGCCTTCCTGGAATCCTTCCTTCCTGGAATCCTTCCTTCCTGGAATCCTTCCTTCCTGGAATCCTTCCTGGAATCCTTCCTGGAATCCTTCCTTCCTGGAATCCTTCCTTCCTGGAATCCTTCCTTCCTGGAATCCTTCCTTCCTTCCTTCCTGGAATCCTTCCTTCCTTCCTTCCTGGAATCCTTCCTGGAATCCTTCCTTCTTGGAATCCTTCCTTCCTTCCTTCCTGGAATCTTTCCTTCCTTCCTTCCAGGAATCCTTCCTTCCTTCCTTCCTGGAATCTTTCCTTCCTTCCTTCCTGGAATCCTTCCTTCCTGGAATCCTTCCTTCCTGGAATCCTTCCTTCCTTCCTTCCTGGAATCCTGCCTTCCTGGAATCCTGCCTTCCTGGAATCCTTCCTTCCTTCCTGGAATCCTTCCTTCCTGGAATCCTTCCTTCCTGGAATCCTTCCTTCCTTCCTTCCTGGAATCCTTCCTTCCTGGAATCCTTCCTTCCTGGAATCCTTCCTTCCTTCCTTCCTGGAATCCTTCCTTCCTTCCTTCCTGGAATCCTTCCGTCCTGGAATCCTTCCTTCCCTCCTTCCTGGAATCCTTCCTTCCTTCCTTCCTGGAATCTTTCCTTCCTTCCTTCCGGGAATCCTTCCTTCCAGGAATCCTTCCTTCCTTCCTTCCTGGAATCTTTCCTTCCTTCCTTCCTGGAATCCTTCCTTCCTGGAATCCTTCCTTCCTTCCTTCCTGGAATCCTTCCTTCCTGGAATCATTCCTGGAATCCTTCCTTCCTGGAATCCTTCCTTCCTGGAATCCTTCCTTCCTGGAATCCTTCCTTCCTTCCTTCCTGGAATCCTTCCTTCCTGGAATCCTTCCTTCCTTCCTGGAATCCTTCCTTCCTGGAATCCTTCCTTCCTTCCTTCCTGGAATCCTTCCTTCCTTCCTTCCTGGAATACTTCCTTCCTTCCTTCCGGGAATCTTTCCTTCCTTCCTTCCTGGAATCCTTCCTTCCTGGAATCCTTCCTTCCTTCCTTCCTGGAATCCTTCCTTCCTTCCTTCCTGGAATCCTGCCTTCCTGGAATCCTTCCTTCCTGGAATTATGCCTTCCTGGAATCCTGCCTTCCTGGAAGCCTTCATGGAATCCTTCCTTCCTTCCTGGAATCTTTCGTTCCTTCCTGGAATCCTTCCTTCCTGGAATCCTTCCTGGAATCCTTCCTTCCTGGAATCCTTCCTGGAATCCTTCCTGGAATCCGTCCTTCCTGGAATCCTTCCTTCCTGGAATCCTTCCTTCCTGGAATCCTTCCTGGAATCCTTCCTGGAATCCTTCCTTCCTGGAATACTTCCTTCCTTCCTTCCTGGAATCCTTCCTTCCTTCCTTCCTGGAATCCTTCCTTCCTGCCTTCCTGGAATCCTTCCTTCCTGTAATCCTGCCTTCCTGGAATCCTGCCTTCCTGGAAGCCTTCATGGAATCCTTCCTTCCTTCCTGGAATCTTTCGTTCCTTCCTGGAATCCTTCCTTCCTGGAATCCTTCCTGGAATCCTTCCTTCCAGGAATCCGTCCTGGAATCCTTCCTGGAAACCTTCCTTCCTAGAATCCTTCCTTCCTGGAATCCTTCCTTCCTGGAATCCTTCCTGGAATCCTTCCTGGAATCCTTCCTTCCTGGAATCCTTCCTTCCTTCCTTCCTGGAATCCTTCCTTCCTTCCTTCCTGGAATCCTTCCTTCCTGGAATCCTTCGTTCCTGGAATCCTTCCTTCCTGGAATCCTTCCTTCCTGGAATCCTTCCTGGAATCCTTCCTTCCTGGAATACTTCCTTCCTGGAATCCTTCCTTCCTGGAGTCCTTCCTTCCTGGAATCCTTCCTGGAATCCTTCCTGGAATCCTTCCTGGAATCCTTCCTTCCTGGAATCCTTCCTTCCTTCATTTCTGGAATCCTTCCTTCCTGGAATCCTTCCTTCCTTCCTTCCTGGAATCCTTCCTTCCTTCCTTCCTGGAATCCTTCCTGGAATCCTTCCTTCCTGGAATCCTTCCTTCCTTCCTTCCTGGAATCCTTCCTTCCTGGAATCCTTCCTTCCTGGAATCCTTCCTTCCTTCCTTCCTGGAATCTTTCCTTCCTTCCTTCCTGGAATCCTTCCTTCCTGGAATCCTTCCTTCCTGGAATCCTTCCTTCCTGGAATCCTTCCTGCAATCCTTCCTTCCTGGAATCCTTCCTTCCTGGAATCCTTCCTGGAATCCTTCCTTCCTGGAATCCTTCCTTCCTGGAATCCTTCCTTCCTTCCTGGAATCCTTCCTTCCTTCCTTCCTGGAATCCTTCCTTCCTTCCTTCCTGGAATCCTTCCTTCCTGGAATCCTTCCTTCCTGGAATCCTTCCTTCCTGGAATCCTTCCTTCCTGGAATCCTTCCTGGAATCCTTCCTGGAATCCTTCCTTCCTGGAATCCTTCCTTCCTTCCTTCCTAGAATCCTTCCTTCCTTCCTTCCTGGAATCCTTCCTTCCTTCCTTCATGGAATCCTTCCTTCCTGGAATCCTTCCTTCCTGGAATCCTTCCTTCCTGGAATCCTTCCTTCCTTCCTTCCTAGAATCCTTCCTTCCTTCCTTCCTGGAATCCTTCCTTCCTTCCTTCATGGAATCCTTCCTTCCTGGAATCCTTCCTTCCTTCCTTCCTGGAATCCTTCCTTCCTGGAATCCTGCCTTCCTGGAATCCTGCTTTCCTGGAATCCTTCCTTCCTTCCTGGAATCCTTCCTTCCTGGAATCCTTCCTTCCTGGAATCCTTCCTTCCTTCCTTCCTGGAATCCTTCCTTCCTGGAATCCTTCCTTCCTGGAATCCTTCCTTCCTTCCTTCCTGGAATCCTTCCTTCCTTCCTTCCTGGAATCCTTCCTTCCTTCCTTCCTGGAATCCTTCCGTCCTGGAATCCTTCCTTCCCTCCTTCCTGGAATCCTTCCTTCCTTCCTTCCTGGAATCTTTCCTTCCTTCCTTCCGGGAATCCTTCCTTCCAGGAATCCTTCCTTCCTTCCTTCCTGGAATCTTTCCTTCCTTCCTTCCTGGAATCCTTCCTTCCTGGAATCCTTCCTTCCTTCCTTCCTGGAATCCTTCCTTCCTGGAATCCTTCCTGGAATCCTTCCTTCCTGGAATCCTTCCTTCCTGGAATCCTTCCTTCCTTCCTTCCTGGAATCCTTCCTTCCTGGAATCCTTCCTTCCTTCCTGGAATCCTTCCTTCCTGGAATCCTTCCTTCCTGGAATCCTTCCTTCCTTCCTTCCTGGAATCCTTCCTTCCTTCCTTCCTGGAATACTTCCTTCCTTCCTTCCGGGAATCTTTCCTTCCTTCCTTCCTGGAATCCTTCCTTCCTGGAATCCTTCCTTCCTTCCTTCCTGGAATCCTTCCTTCCTTCCTTCCTGGAATCCTGCCTTCCTGGAATCCTTCCTTCCTGGAATTATGCCTTCCTGGAATCCTGCCTTCCTGGAAGCCTTCATGGAATCCTTCCTTCCTTCCTGGAATCTTTCGTTCCTTCCTGGAATCCTTCCTTCCTGGAATCCTTCCTGGAATCCTTCCTTCCTGGAATCCTTCCTGGAATCCTTCCTGGAATCCGTCCTTCCTGGAATCCTTCCTTCCTGGAATCCTTCCTTCCTGGAATCCTTCCTGGAATCCTTCCTGGAATCCTTCCTTCCTGGAATACTTCCTTCCTTCCTTCCTGGAATCCTTCCTTCCTGGAATCCTTCCTTCCTGCCTTCCTGGAATCCTTCCTTCCTGTAATCCTGCCTTCCTGGAATCCTGCCTTCCTGGAAGCCTTCATGGAATCCTTCCTTCCTTCCTGGAATCTTTCGTTCCTTCCTGGAATCCTTCCTTCCTGGAATCCTTCCTGGAATCCTTCCTTCCAATAATCCGTCCTGGAATCCTTCCTGGAAACCTTCCTTCCTAGAATCCTTCCTTCCTGGAATCCTTCCTTCCTGGAATCCTTCCTGGAATCCTTCCTGGAATCCTTCCTTCCTGGAATCCTTCCTTCCTTCCTTCCTGGAATCCTTCCCTCCTTCCTTCCTGGAATCCTTCCTTCCTGGAATCCTTCGTTCCTGGAATCCTTCCTTCCTGGAATCCTTCCTTCCTGGAATCCTTCCTGGAATCCTTCCTTCCTGGAATACTTCCTTCCTGGAATCCTTCCTTCCTGGAGTCCTTCCTTCCTGGAATCCTTCCTGGAATCCTTCCTGGAATCCTTCCTGGAATCCTTCCTTCCTGGAATCCTTCCTTCCTTCATTTCTGGAATCCTTCCTTCCTGGAATCCTTCCTTCCTTCCTTCCTGGAATCCTTCCTTCCTTCCTTCCTGGAATCCTTCCTGGAATCCTTCCTTCCTGGAATCCTTCCTTCCTTCCTTCCTGGAATCCTTCCTTCCTGGAATCCTTCCTTCCTGGAATCCTTCCTTCCTTCCTTCCTGGAATCTTTCCTTCCTTCCTTCCTGGAATCCTTCCTTCCTGGAATCCTTCCTTCCTGGAATCCTTCCTGCAATCCTTCCTTCCTGGAATCCTTCCTTCCTGGAATCCTTCCTGGAATCCTTCCTTCCTGGAATCCTTCCTTCATGGAATCCTTCCTTCCTTCCTGGAATCCTTCCTTCCTTCCTTCCTGGAATCCTTCCTTCCTTCCTTCCTGGAATCCTTCCTTCCTGGAATCCTTCCTTCCTGGAATCCTTCCTTCCTGGAATCCTTCCTTCCTGGAATCCTTCCTGGAATCCTTCCTGGAATCCTTCCTTCCTGGAATCCTTCCTTCCTTCCTTCCTAGAATCCTTCCTTCCTTCCTTCCTGGAATCCTTCCTTCCTTCCTTCATGGAATCCTTCCTTCCTGGAATCCTTCCTTCCTGGAATCCTTCCTTCCTGGAATCCTTCCTGCCTTCCTTCCTAGAATCCTTCCTTCCTTCCTTCCTGGAATCCTTCCTTCCTTCCTTCATGGAATCCTTCCTTCCTGGAATCCTTCCTTCCTTCCTTCCTGGAATCCTGCCTTCCTGGAATCCTTCCTTCCTGGAATCCTGCTTTCCTGGAATCCTTCCTTCCTGGAATCCTATCTTCCTGGAATCCTTCCTTCCTTCCTTCCTGGAATCCTGCCTTCCTGGAATCCTTCCTTCCTGGAATCCTGCCTTCCTGGAATCCTTCCTTCCTGGAATCCTTCCTTCCTGGAATCCTTCCTTCCTGGAATCCTTCCTGGAATCCTTCCTGGAATCCTTCCTTCCTGGAATCCTTCCTTCCTTCATTTCTGGGATCCTTCCTTCCTGGAATCCTTCCTTCCTGGAATCCTTCCTTCCTTCCTTCCTGGAATCCTTCCTGGAATCCTTCCTTCCTGGAATCCTTCCTTCCTTCCTTCCTGGAATCTTTCCTTCCTTCCTTCCTGGAATCCTTCCTTCCTGGAATCCTTCCTTCCTTCCTTCCTGGAATCCTGCCTTCCTGGAATCCTGCCTTCCTGGAATCCTTCCTTCCTTCCTTCCTGGAATCCTTCCTTCCTGGAATCCTTCCTTCCTGGAATCCTTCCTTCCTTCCTTCCAGGAATCCTTCCTTCCTGGAATCCTTCCTTCCTGGAATCCTTCCTTCCTTCCTTCCTGGAATCCTTCCTTCCTTCCTTCCTGGAATCTTGCCTTCCTTCATTTCTGGAATCCTTCCTTCCTGGAATCTTTCCTTCCTTCCTTCCTGGAATCCTTCCTTCCTGGAATCCTTCCTTCCCTCCTTCCTGGAATCCTTCCTTCCTTCCTTCCTGGAATCTTTCCTTCCTTCCTTCCTGGAATCCTTCCTTCCTGGAATCCTTCCTTCCTTCCTTCCTGGAATCTTTCCTTCCTTCCTTCCTGGAATCCTTCCTTCCTGGAATCCTTCCTTCCTTCCTTCCTGGAATCCTTCCTTCCTGGAATCCCTCCTGGAATCCTTCCTTCCTGGAATCCTTCCTTCCTGGAATCCTTCCTTCCTGGAATCCTTCCTTCCTGGAATCCTTCCTTCCTTCCTTCCTGGAATCCTTCCTTCCTGGAATCCTTCCATCCTGGAATCCTTCCTTCCTTCCTGGAATCCTTCCTTCCTGGAATCCTTCCTTCCTTCCTTCCTGGAATCCTTCCTTCCTTCCTTCCTGGAATCCTTCCTTCCTACCTTCCTGGAATCCTTCCTTCCTGGAATCCTTCCTTCCTTCCTTCCTGGAATCCTTCCTTCCTTCCTTCCTGGAATCCTGCCTTCCTGGAATCCTTCCTTCCTGGAATCCTGCCTTCCTGGAATCCTGCCTTCCTGGAAGCCTTCATGGAATCCTTCCTTCCTTCCTGGAATCTTTCGTTCCTTCCTGGAATCCTTCCTTCCTGGAATCCTTCCTGGAATCCTTCCTTCCTGGAATCCTTCCTGGAATCCTTCCTGGAATCCTTCCTTCCTGGAATCCTTCCTTCCTGGAATCCTTCCTTCCTTCCTTCCTGGAATCCTGCCTTCCTGGAATCCTTCCTTCCTGGAATCCTGCCTTCCTGGAATCCTTCCTTCCTGGAATCCTTCCTTCCTGGAATCCTTCCTTCCTTCCTTCCTGGAATCCTGCCTTCCTGGAATCCTTCCTTCCTTCCTGGAATCCTTCCTTCCTGGAATCCTTCCTTCCTGGAATCCTTCCTTCCTGGAATCCTTCCTTCCTGGAATCCTTCCTGGAATCCTTCCTGGAATCCTTCCTTCCTGGAATCCTTCCTTCCTGGAATCCTTCCTTCCTGGAATCCTTCCTTCCTTCCTTCCTGGAATCCTTCCTTCCTTCCTTCCTGGAATCCTTCCTGGAATCCTTCCTTCTTGGAATCCTTCCTTCCTTCCTTCCTGGAATCTTTCCTTCCTTCCTTCCTGGAATCCTTCCTTCCTGGAATCCTTCCTTCCTGGAATCCTTCCTTCCTTCCTTCCTGGAATCCTGCCTTCCTGGAATCCTGCCTTCCTGGAATCCTTCCTTCCTTCCTGGAATCCTTCCTTCCTGGAATCCTTCCTTCCTGGAATCCTTCCTTCCTTCCTTCCTGGAATCCTTCCTTCCTGGAATCCTTCCTTCCTTCCTTCCTTCCTTCCTTCCTTCCTTCCTTCCTTCCTTCCTTCCTTCCTTCCTTCCTTCCTTCCTTCCTGGAATCCTTCCTTCCTGGAATCCTTCCTTCCTTCCTTCCTGGAATCCTTCCTTCCTGGAATCCTTCCTTCCCTCCTTCCTGGAATCCTTCCTTCCTTCCTTCCTGGAATCTTTCCTTCCTTCCTTCCGGGAATCCTTCCTTCCTGGAATCCTTCCTTCCTTCCTTCCTGGAATCTTTCCTTCCTTCCTTCCTGGAATCCTTCCTTCCTGGAATCCTTCCTTCCTTCCTTCCTGGAATCCTTCCTTCCTGGAATCCTTCCTGGAATCCTTCCTTCCTGGAATCCTTCCTTCCTGGAATCCTTCCTTCCTTCCTTCCTGGAATCCTTCCTTCCTGGAATCCTTCCTTCCTTCCTGGAATCCTTCCTTCCTGGAATCCTTCCTTCCTGGAATCCTTCCTTCCTTCCTTCCTGGAATCCTTCCTTCCTTCCTTCCTGGAATACTTCCTTCCTTCCTTCCGGGAATCTTTCCTTCCTTCCTTCCTGGAATCCTTCCTTCCTGGAATCCTTCCTTCCTTCCTTCCTGGAATCCTTCCTTCCTTCCTTCCTGGAATCCTGCCTTCCTGGAATCCTTCCTTCCTGGAATTATGCCTTCCTGGAATCCTGCCTTCCTGGAAGCCTTCATGGAATCCTTCCTTCCTTCCTGGAATCTTTCGTTCCTTCCTGGAATCCTTCCTTCCTGGAATCCTTCCTGGAATCCTTCCTTCCTGGAATCCTTCCTGGAATCCTTCCTGGAATCCGTCCTTCCTGGAATCCTTCCTTCCTGGAATCCTTCCTTCCTGGAATCCTTCCTGGAATCCTTCCTGGAATCCTTCCTTCCTGGAATACTTCCTTCCTTCCTTCCTGGAATCCTTCCTTCCTTCCTTCCTGGAATCCTTCCTTCCTGCCTTCCTGGAATCCTTCCTTCCTGTAATCCTGCCTTCCTGGAATCCTGCCTTCCTGGAAGCCTTCATGGAATCCTTCCTTCCTTCCTGGAATCTTTCGTTCCTTCCTGGAATCCTTCCTTCCTGGAATCCTTCCTGGAATCCTTCCTTCCAGGAATCCGTCCTGGAATCCTTCCTGGAAACCTTCCTTCCTAGAATCCTTCCTTCCTGGAATCCTTCCTTCCTGGAATCCTTCCTGGAATCCTTCCTGGAATCCTTCCTTCCTGGAATCCTTCCTTCCTTCCTTCCTGGAATCCTTCCTTCCTTCCTTCCTGGAATCCTTCCTTCCTGGAATCCTTCGTTCCTGGAATCCTTCCTTCCTGGAATCCTTCCTTCCTGGAATCCTTCCTGGAATCCTTCCTTCCTGGAATACTTCCTTCCTGGAATCCTTCCTTCCTGGAGTCCTTCCTTCCTGGAATCCTTCCTGGAATCCTTCCTGGAATCCTTCCTGGAATCCTTCCTTCCTGGAATCCTTCCTTCCTTCATTTCTGGAATCCTTCCTTCCTGGAATCCTTCCTTCCTTCCTTCCTGGAATCCTTCCTTCCTTCCTTCCTGGAATCCTTCCTGGAATCCTTCCTTCCTGGAATCCTTCCTTCCTTCCTTCCTGGAATCCTTCCTTCCTGGAATCCTTCCTTCCTGGAATCCTTCCTTCCTTCCTTCCTGGAATCTTTCCTTCCTTCCTTCCTGGAATCCTTCCTTCCTGGAATCCTTCCTTCCTGGAATCCTTCCTTCCTGGAATCCTTCCTGCAATCCTTCCTTCCTGGAATCCTTCCTTCCTGGAATCCTTCCTGGAATCCTTCCTTCCTGGAATCCTTCCTTCATGGAATCCTTCCTTCCTTCCTGGAATCCTTCCTTCCTTCCTTCCTGGAATCCTTCCTTCCTTCCTTCCTGGAATCCTTCCTTCCTGGAATCCTTCCTTCCTGGAATCCTTCCTTCCTGGAATCCTTCCTTCCTTCCTTCCTAGAATCCTTCCTTCCTTCCTTCCTGGAATCCTTCCTTCCTTCCTTCATGGAATCCTTCCTTCCTGGAATCCTTCCTTCCTGGAATCCTTCCTTCCTGGAATCCTTCCTGCCTTCCTTCCTAGAATCCTTCCTTCCTTCCTTCCTGGAATCCTTCCTTCCTTCCTTCATGGAATCCTTCCTTCCTGGAATCCTTCCTTCCTTCCTTCCTGGAATCCTGCCTTCCTGGAATCCTTCCTTCCTGGAATCCTGCTTTCCTGGAATCCTTCCTTCCTGGAATCCTTCCTTCCTGGAATCCTTCCTTCCTTCCTTCCTGGAATCCTGCCTTCCTGGAATCCTTCCTTCCTGGAATCCTGCCTTCCTGGAATCCTTCCTTCCTGGAATCCTTCCTTCCTGGAATCCTTCCTTCCTGGAATCCTTCCTGGAATCCTTCCTGGAATCCTTCCTTCCTGGAATCCTTCCTTCCTTCATTTCTGGGATCCTTCCTTCCTGGAATCCTTCCTTCCTTCCTTCCTGGAATCCTTCCTTCCTTCCTTCCTGGAATCCTTCCTGGAATCCTTCCTTCCTGGAATCCTTCCTTCCTTCCTTCCTGGAATCTTTCCTTCCTTCCTTCCTGGAATCCTTCCTTCCTGGAATCCTTCCTTCCTTCCTTCCTGGAATCCTGCCTTCCTGGAATCCTGCCTTCCTGGAATCCTTCCTTCCTTCCTTCCTGGAATCCTTCCTTCCTGGAATCCTTTCTTCCTGGAATCCTTCCTTCCTTCCTTCCAGGAATCCTTCCTTCCTGGAATCCTTCCTTCCTGGAATCCTTCCTTCCTTCCTTCCTGGAATCCTTCCTTCCTTCCTTCCTGGAATCTTGCCTTCCTTCATTTCTGGAATCCTTCCTTCCTGGAATCTTTCCTTCCTTCCTTCCTGGAATCCTTCCTTCCTTCCTTCCTGGAATCCTTCCTTCCTGGAATCCTTCCTTCCCTCCTTCCTGGAATCCTTCCTTCCTTCCTTCCTGGAATCTTTCCTTCCTTCCTTCCTGGAATCCTTCCTTCCTGGAATCCTTCCTTCCTTCCTTCCTGGAATCTTTCCTTCCTTCCTTCCTGGAATCCTTCCTTCCTGGAATCCTTCCTTCCTTCCTTCCTGGAATCCTTCCTTCCTGGAATCCCTCCTGGAATCCTTCCTTCCTGGAATCCTTCCTTCCTGGAATCCTTCCTTCCTGGAATCCTTCCTTCCTTCCTTCCTGGAATCCTTCCTTCCTGGAATCCTTCCATCCTGGAATCCTTCCTTCCTTCCTGGAATCCTTCCTTCCTGGAATCCTTCCTTCCTTCCTTCCTGGAATCCTTCCTTCCTTCCTTCCTGGAATCCTTCCTTCCTACCTTCCTGGAATCCTTCCTTCCTGGAATCCTTCCTTCCTTCCTTCCTGGAATCCTTCCTTCCTTCCTTCCTGGAATCCTGCCTTCCTGGAATCCTTCCTTCCTGGAATCCTGCCTTCCTGGAATCCTGCCTTCCTGGAAGCCTTCATGGAATCCTTCCTTCCTTCCTGGAATCTTTCGTTCCTTCCTGGAATCCTTCCTTCCTGGAATCCTTCCTGGAATCCTTCCTTCCTGGAATCCTTCCTGGAATCCTTCCTGGAATCCTTCCTTCCTGGAATCCTTCCTTCCTGGAAACCTTCCTTCCTTCCTTCCTGGAATCCTGCCTTCCTGGAATCATTCCTTCCTGGAATCCTGCCTTCCTGGAATCCTTCCTTCCTGGAATCCTTCCTTCCTGGAATCCTTCCTTCCTTCCTTCCTGGAATCCTGCCTTCCTGGAATCCTTCCTTCCTGGAATCCTGAATTCCTGGAATCCTTCCTTCCTGGAATCCTTCCTTCCTGGAATCCTTCCTTCCTGGAATCCTTCCTGGAATCCTTCCTGGAATCCTTCCTTCCTGGAATCCTTCCTTCCTGGAATCCTTCCTTCCTGGAATCCTTCCTTCCTTCCTTCCTGGAATCCTTCCTTCCTTCCTTCCTGGAATCCTTCCTGGAATCGTTCCTTCTTGGAATCCTTCCTTCCTTCCTTCCTGGAATCTTTCCTTCCTTCCTTCCTGGAATCCTTCCTTCCTGGAATCCTTCCTTCCTGGAATCCTTCCTTCCTTCCTTCCTGGAATCCTGCCTTCCTGGAATCCTGCCTTCCTGGAATCCTTCCTTCCTTCCTGGAATCCTTCCTTCCTGGAATCCTTCCTTCCTGGAATCCTTCCTTCCTTCCTTCCTGGAATCCTTCCTTCCTGGAATCCTTCCTTCCTTCCTTCCTTCCTTCCTTCCTTCCTTCCTTCCTTCCTTCCTTCCTTCCTTCCTTCCTTCCTTCCTTCCTTCCTTCCTTCCTTCCTTCCTTCCTGGAATCCTTCCTTCCTTCCTTCCTGGAATCCTTCCTTCCTGGAATCCTTCCTTCCCTCCTTCCTGGAATCCTTCCTTCCTTCCTTCCTGGAATCTTTCCTTCCTTCCTTCCGGGAATCCTTCCTTCCTGGAATCCTTCCTTCCTTCCTTCCTGGAATCTTTCCTTCCTTCCTTCCTGGAATCCTTCCTTCCTGGAATCCTTCCTTCCTTCCTTCCTGGAATCCTTCCTTCCTGGAATCCTTCCTGGAATCCTTCCTTCCTGGAATCCTTCCTTCCTGGAATCCTTCCTTCCTTCCTTCCTGGAATCCTTCCTTCCTGGAATCCTTCCTTCCTTCCTGGAATCCTTCCTTCCTGGAATCCTTCCTTCCTGGAATCCTTCCTTCCTTCCTTCCTGGAATCCTTCCTTCCTTCCTTCCTGGAATACTTCCTTCCTTCCTTCCGGGAATCTTTCCTTCCTTCCTTCCTGGAATCCTTCCTTCCTGGAATCCTTCCTTCCTTCCTTCCTGGAATCCTTCCTTCCTTCCTTCCTGGAATCCTTCCTTCCTGGAATCCTTCCTTCCTGGAATTATGCCTTCCTGGAATCCTGCCTTCCTGGAAGCCTTCATGGAATCCTTCCTTCCTTCCTGGAATCTTTCGTTCCTTCCTGGAATCCTTCCTTCCTGGAATCCTTCCTGGAATCCTTCCTTCCTGGAATCCTTCCTGGAATCCTTCCTGGAATCCGTCCTTCCTGGAATCCTTCCTTCCTGGAATCCTTCCTTCCTGGAATCCTTCCTTCCTGGAATCCTTCCTGGAATCCTTCCTGGAATCCTTCCTTCCTGGAATACATCCTTCCTTCCTTCCTGGAATCCTTCCTTCCTTCCTTCCTGGAATCCTTCCTTCCAGCCTTCCTGGAATCCTTCCTTCCTGAAATCCTGCCTTCCTGGAATCCTGCCTTCCTGGAAGCCTTCATGGAATCCTTCCTTCCTTCCTGGAATCTTTCGTTCCTTCCTGGAATCCTTCCTTCCTGGAATCCTTCCTGGAATCCTTCCTTCCAGGAATCCGTCCTGGAATCCTTCCTGGAAACCTTCCTTCCTAGAATCCTTCCTTCCTGGAATCCTTCCTTCCTGGAATCCTTCCTGGAATCCTTCCTGGAATCCTTCCTTCCTGGAATACTTCCTTCCTTCCTTCCTGGAATCCTTCCTTCCTTCCTTCCTGGAATCCTTCCTTCCTTCCTTCCTGGAATCCTTCCTTCCTGGAATCCTTCGTTCCTGGAATCCTTCCTTCCTGGAATCCTTCCTTCCTGGAATCCTTCCTGGAATCCTTCCTTCCTGGAATACTTCCTTCCTGGAATCCTTCCTTCCTGGAGTCCTTCCTTCCTGGAATCCTTCCTGGAATCCTTCCTGGAATCCTTCCTGGAATCCTTCCTTCCTGGAATCCTTCCTTCCTTCATTTCTGGAATCCTTCCTTCCTGGAATCCTTCCTTCCTTCCTTCCTGGAATCCTTCCTTCCTTCCTTCCTGGAATCCTGCCTTCCTGGAATCCTTCCTTCCTGGAATCCTTCCTTCCTTCCTTCCTGGAATATTTCCTTCCTTCCTTCCTGGAGTCGTTCCTTCCTGGAATCCTTCCTTCCTGGAATCCTTCCTTCCTTCCTTCCTGGAATCCTTCCTTCCTTCCTTCCTGGAATCCTGCCTTCCTGGAATCCTGCCTTCCTGGAATCCTTCCTTCCTTCCTGGAATCCTTCCTTCCTTCCTTCCTGGAATCCTTCCTTCCTGGAATCCTTCCTTCCTGGAATCCTTCCTTCCTGGAATCCTTCCTGGAATCCTTCCTGGAATCCTTCCTTTCTGGAATCCTTCCTTCCTTCCTTCCTAGAATCCTTCCTTCCTTCCTGGAACCCTTCCTTCCTTCCTTCATGGAATCCTTCCTTCCTGGAATCCTTCCTTCCTGGAATACTTCCTTCCTTCCTTCCTGGAATCCTTCCTTCCTTCCTTCCTGGAATCCTTCCTTCCTTCCTTCATGGAATCCTTCCTTCCTGGAATCCTTCCTTCCTGGAATCCTTCCTTCCTGGAATCCTTCCTTCCTTCCTTCCTGGAATCCTGCCTTCCTGGAATCCTTCCTTCCTGGAATCCTGCCTTCCTGGAATCCTTCCTTCCTGGAATCCTTCCTTCCTGGAATCCTTCCTTCCTTCCTTCCTGGAATCCTCCCTTCCTGGAATCCTTCCTTCCTGGAATCCTGCCTTCCTGGAATCCTTCCTTCCTGGAATCCTTCCTTCCTGGAATCCTTCCTTCTTAGAATCCTTCCTGGAATCCTTCCTGGAATCCTTCCTGGAATCCTTCCTTCCTGGAATCCTTCCTGCCTTCATTTCTGGAATCCTTCCTTCCTGGAATCCTTCCTTCCTTCCTTCCTGGAATCCTTCCTTCCTTCCTTCCTGGAATCCTGCCTTCCTGGAATCCTTCCTTCCTGGAATCCTTCCTTCCTTCCTTCCTGGAATCTTTCCTTCCTTCCTTCCTGGAATCCTTCCTTCCTGGAATCCTTCCTTCCTGGAATCCTTCCTTCCTTCCTTCCTGGAATCCTTCCTTCCTTCCTTCCTGGAATCCTGCCTTCCTGGAATCCTGCCTTCCTGGAATCCTTCCTTCCTTCCTGGAATCCTTCCTTCCTTCCTTCCTGGAATCCTTCCTTCCTGGAATCCATCCTTCCTTCCTTCCTGGAATCCTTCCTTCCTGGAATCCTTCCTTCCTGGAATCCTTCCTTCCTGGAATCCTTCCTGGAATCCTTCCTGGAATCTTTCCTTCCTGGAATCCTTCCTTCCTTCCTTCCTAGAATCCTTCCTTTCGTTCCTTCCTGGAATGCTTCCTTCCTGGAATCCTTCCGGGAATCCTTCCTTCCTGGAATCCTTCCTGTAATCCTTCCTGGAATCCTTCCTTCCTGGAATCCTTCCTTCCTGGAATCCTTCCTTCCTTCCTTCCTGGAATCCTGCCTTCCTGGAATCCTTCCTTCCTGGAATCCTGCCTTCCTGGAATCCTTCCTTCCTGGAATCCTTCCTTCCTTCCTTCCTGGAATCCTGCCTTCCTCGAATCCTTCCTTCCTGGAATCCTGCCTTTCTGGAATCCTTCCTTCCTGGAATCCTTCCTTCCTGGAATCCTTCCTGGAATCCTTCCTGGAATCCTTCCTTCCTGGAATCCTTCCTTCCTGGAATCCTTCCTTCCTGGAATCCTTCCTTCCTGGAATCCTTCCTGGAATCCTTCCTGGAATCCTTCCTTCCTGGAATCCTTCCTTCCTTCCTTCCTAGAATCCTTCCTTCCTTCCTGGAATCTTTCCTTCCTTCCTTCCTGGAATCCTTCCTTCCTGGAATCCTTCCTTCCTGGAATCCTTCCTTCCTTCCTTCCTGGAATCCTGCCTTCCTGGAATCCTGCCTTCCTGGAATCCTTTCTTCCTTCCTGGAATCCTTCCTTCCTGGAATCCTTCCTTCCTGGAATCCTTCCTTCCTTCCTTCCTGGAATCCTTCCTTCCTGGAATGCTTCCTTCCTGGAACCCTTCCTTCCTTCCTTCCTGGAATCTTTCCTTCCTTCATTTCTGGAATCCTTCCTTCCTGGAATCTTTCCTTCCTTCCTTCCTGGAATCCTTCCTTCCTTCCTTCCTGGAATCCTTCCTTCCTGGAATCCTTCCTTCCCTCCTTCCTGGAATCCTTCCTTCCTTCCTTCCAGGAATCTTTCCTTCCTTCCTTCCTGGAATCCTTCCTTCCTGGAATCCTTCCTTCCTTCCTTCCTGGAATCTTTCCTTCCTTCCTTCCTGGAATCCTTCCGTCCTGGAATCCTTCCTTCCTTCCTTCCTGGAATCCTTCCTTCCTGGAATACTTCCTGGAATCCTTCCTTCCTGGAATCCTTCCTTCCTGGAATCCTTCCTTCCTTCCTTCCTGGAATCCTTCCTTCCTGGAATCCTTCCTTCCTTCCTGGAATCCTTCCTTCCTGGAATCCTTCCTTCCTGGAATCCTTCCTTCCTTCCTTCCTGGAATCCTTCCTTCCTTCCTTCCTGGAATCTTTCCTTCCTTCCTTCCTGGAATCCTTCCTTCCTGGAATCCTTCCTTCCTTCCTTCCTGGAATCCTTCCTTCCTTCCTTCCTGGAATCCTGCCTTCCTGGAATCCTTCCTGGAATCCTTCCTTCCTGGAATCCTTCCTTCCTTCCTTCCTGGAATCTTTCCTTCCTTCCTTCCTGGAATCCTTCCTTCCTGGAATCCTTCCTTCCTTCCTTCCTGGAATCCTGCCTTCCTGGAATCCTGCCTTCCTGGAATCCTGCCTTCCTGGAATCCTTCCTGGAATCCTTCCTTCCTGGAATCCTTCCTTCCTGGAATCCTTCCTTCCTTCCTTCCTGGAATCCTTCCTTCCTGGAATCCTTCCTTCCTGGAACCCTTCCTTCCTTCCTTCCTGGAATCCTTCCTTCCTTCCTTCCTGGAATCTTTCCTTCCTTCATTTCTGGAATCCTTCCTTCCTGGAATCTTTCCTTCCTTCCTTCCTGGAATCCTTCCTTCCTTCCTTCCTGGAATCCTTCCTTCCTGGAATCCTTCCTTCCCTCCTTCCTGGAATCCTTCCTTCCTTCCTTCCTGGAATCTTTCCTTCCTTCCTTCCTGGAATCCTTCCTTCCTGGAATCCTTCCTTCCTTCCTTCCTGGAATCCTTCATTTCTGGAATCCTTCCTGGAATCCTTCCTTCCTGGAATCCTTCCTTCCTGGAATCCTTCCTTCCTTCCTTCCTGGAATCCTTCCTTCCTGGAATCCTTCCTTCCTTCCTTCCTGGAATCCTTCCTTCCTGGAATTCTTCCTTCCTGGAATCCTTCCTTCCTTCCTGGAATCCTTCCTTCCTGGAATCCTTCCTTCCTGGAATCCTTCCTTCCTTCCTTCCTGGAATCCTTCCTTCCTGGAATCCTTCCTTCCTTCCTTCCTGGAATCCTTCCTTCCTGGAATCCTTCCTTCCTGGAATCCTTCCTTCCTTCCTGGAATCCTTCCTTCCTGGAATCCTTCCTTCCTGGAATCCTTCCTTCCTTCCTTCCTGGAATCCTTCCTTCCTTCCTTCCTGGAATCCTTCCTTCCTTCCTTCCTGGAATCTTTCCTTCCTTCCTTCCTGGAATCCTTCCTTCCTGGAATCCTTCCTTCCTTCCTTCCTGGAATCCTTCCTTCCTTCCTTCCTGGAATCCTGCCTTCCTGGAATCCTTCCTTCCTGGAATCCTGCCTTCCTGGAATCCTGCCTTCCTGGAAGCCTTCATGGAATCCTTCCTTCCTTCCTGGAATCTTTCGTTCCTTCCTGGAATCCTTCCTTCCTGGAATCCTTCCTGGAATCCTTCCTTCCTGGAATCCTTCCTGGAATCCTTCCTGGAATCCTTCCTTCCTGGAATCCTTCCTTCCTGGAATCCTTCCTTCCTGGAATCCTTCCTTCCTGGAATACTTCCTGGAATCCTTCCTGGAATCCTTCCTTCCTGGAATACTTCTTTCCTTCCTTCCTGGAATCCTTCCTTCCTTCCTTCCTGGAATCCTTCCTTCCTTCCTTCCTGGAATCCTTCCTTCCTGGAATCCTTCCTTCCTGGAATCCTTCCTTCCTGGAATCCTTCCTGGAATCCTTCCTTCCTGGAATCCTTCCTTCCTGGAATCCTTCCTGGAATCCTTCCTGGAATCCTTCCATCCTGGAATCCTTCCTTCCTTCCTTCCTGGAATCCTTCCTTCCTTCCTTCCTGGAATCCTTCCTGGAATCCTTCCTTCCTGGAATCCGTCCTTCCTTCCTTCCTGGAATCTTTCCTTCCTTCCTTCCTGGAGTCCTTCCTTCCTGGAATCCTTCCTTCCTGGAATCCTTCCTTCCTTCCTTCCTGGAATCCTGCCTTCCTGGAATCCTTCCTTCCTTCCTGGAATCCTTCCTTCCTTCCTTCCTGGAATCCTTCCTTCCTGGAATCCTTCCTTCCTGGAATACTTCCTTCCTTCCTTCCTGGAATCCTTCCTTCCTGGAATCATTCCTTCCTGGAATCCTTCCTTCCTGGAATCCTTCCTTCCTGGAATCCTTCCTGGAATCCTTCCTGGAATCCTTCCTTCCTGGAATCCTTCCTTCCTTCCTTCCTGGAATCCTTCCTTCCTTCCTTCCTGGAACCCTTCCTTCCTTCCTTCATGGAATCCTTCCTTCCTGGAATCCTTCCTTCCTGGAATCCTTCCTTCCTGGAATCCTTCCTGGAATCCTTCCTTCCTGGAATCCTTCCTTCCTTCCTTCCTGGAATCCTTCCTTCCTTCCTTCCTGGAATCCTTCCTTCCTTCCTTCATGGAATCCTTCCTTCCTGGAATCCTTCCTTCCTGAAATCCTTCCTTCCTGGAATCCTTCCTTCCTTCCTTCCTGGAATCCTTCCTTCCTTCCTTCATGGAATCCTTCCTTCCTGGAATCCTGCCTTCCTGGAATCCTTCCTTCCTGGAATCCTTCCTTCCTTCCTTCCTGGAATCCTGCCTTCCTGGAATCCTTCCTGGAATCCTTCCTTCCTGGAATCCTTCCTTCCTTCCTTCCTGGAATCTTTCCTTCCTTCCTTCCTGGAATCCTTCCTTCCTGGAATCCTTCCTTCCTGGAATCCTTCCTTCCTTCCTTCCTGGAATCCTGCCTTCCTGGAATCCTGCCTTCCTGGAATCCTTCCTTCCTTCCTGGAATCCTTCCTTCCTGGAATCCTTCCTTCCTGGAATCCTTCCTTCCTTCCTTCCTGGAATCCTTCCTTCCTTCCTTCCTGGAATCTTTCCTTCCTTCATTTCTGGAATCCTTCCTTCCTGGAATCTTTCCTTCCTTCCTTCCTGGAATCCTTCCTTCCTTCCTTCCTGGAATCCTTCCTTCCTGGAATCCTTCCTTCCCTCCTTCCTGGAATCCTTCCTTCCTTCCTTCCTGGAATCTTTCCTTCCTTCCTTCCTGGAATCCTTCCTTCCTGGAATCCTTCCTTCCTTCCTTCCTGGAATCTTTCCTTCCTTCCTTCCTGGAATCCTTCCTTCCTGGAATCCTTCCTTCCTTCCTGGAATCCTTCCTTCCTTCCTTCCTGGAATCCTTCCTTCCTTCCTTCCTGGAATCCTTCCTTCGTGGAATCCTTCCTTCCTGGAATCCTTCCTTCCTGGAATCCTTCCTGGAATCCTTCCTTCCTGGAATCCTTCCTTCCTTCCTGGAATCCTTCCTTCCTGGAATCCTTCCTTCCTGGAATCCTTCCTTCCTTCCTTCCTGGAATCCTTCCTTCCTTCCTTCCTGGAATCCTTCCTTCCTTCCTTCCTGGAATCTTTCCTTCCTTCCTTCCTGGAATCCTTCCTTCCTGGAATCCTTCCTTCCTTCCTTCCTGGAATCCTTCCTTCTTTCCTTCCTGGAATCCTGCCTTCCTGGAATCCTTCCTTCCTGGAATCCTGCCTTCCTGGAATCCTGCCTTCCTGGAAGCCTTCATGGAATCCTTCCTTCCTTCCTGGAATCTTTCGTTCCTTCCTGGAATCCTTCCTTCCTGGAATCCTTCCTGGAATCCTTCCTTCCTGGAATCCTTCCTGGAATCCTTCCTCGAATCCTTCCTTCCTGGAATCCTTCCTTCCTGGAATCCTTCCTTCCTGGAATCCTTCCTTCCTGGAATCCTTCCTGGAATCCTTCCTGGAATCCTTCCTTCCTGGAATACTTCCTTCCTTCCTTCCTGGAATCCTTCCTTCCTTCCTTCCTGGAATCCTTCCTTCCTGCCTTCCTGGAATCCTTCCTTCCTGGAATCCTGCCTTCCTGGAATCCTGCCTTCCTGGAAGCCTTCATGGAATCCTTCCTTCCTTCCTGGAATCTTTCGTTCCTTCCTGGAATCCTTCCTTCCTGGAATCCTTCCTGGAATCCTTCCTTCCTGGAATCCTTCCTGGAATCCTTCCTGGAATCCATCCTTCCTGGAATCCTTCCTTCCTAGAATCCTTCCTTCCTGGAATCCTTCCTTCCTGGAATCCTTCCTTCCTGGAATCCTTCCTGGAATCCTTCCTTCCTGGAATCCTTCCTGTCTTCCTTCCTGGAATCCTTCCTTCCTTCCTTCCTGGAATCCTTCCTTCCTTCCTTCCTGGAATCCTTCCTTCGTGGAATCCTTCCTTCCTGGAATCCTTCCTTCCTGGAATCCTTCCTGGAATCCTTCCTTCCTGGAATCCTTCCTTCCTGGAATCCTTCCTTCCTGGAATCCTTCCTTCCTGGAATCCTTCCTGGAATCCTTCCTGGAATCCTTCCTGGAATCCTTCCTTCCTGGAATCCTTCCTTCCTTCATTTCTGGAATCCTTCCTTCCTGGAATCCTTCCTTCCTTCCTTCCTGGAATCCTTCCTTCCTTCCTTCCTGGAATCCTTCCTGGAATCCTTCCTTCCTGGAATCCTTCCTTCCTTCCTTCCTGGAATCTTTCCTTCCTTCCTTCCTGGAGTCCTTCCTTCCTGGAATCCTTCCTTCCTGGAATCCTTCCATCCTTCCTTCCTGGAATCCTTCCTTCCTTCCTTCCTGGAATCCTGCCTTCCTGGAATCCTGCCTTCCTGGAATCCTTCCTTCCTTCCTGGAATCCTTCCTTCCTTCCTTCCTGGAATCCTTCCTTCCTGGAATCCTTCCTTCCTGGAATCCTTCCTTCCTTCCTTCCTGGAATCCTTCCTTCCTGGAATCCTTCCTTCCTGGAATCCTTCCTTCCTGGAATCCTTCCTTCCTGGAATCCTTCCTGGAATCCTTCCTTGAATCCTTCCTTCCTGGAATCCTTCCTTCCTTCCTTCCTAGAATCCTTCCTTCCTTCCTGGAACCCTTCCTTCCTTCCTTCCTTGAATCCTTCCTTCCTGGAATCCTTCCTTCCTGGAATCCTTCCTTCCTGGAATCCTTCCTTCCTGGAATCCTTCCTGGAATCCTTCCTTCCTGGAATCCTTCCTTCCTTCCTTCCTGGAATCCTTCCTTCCTTCCTTCCTGGAATCCTTCCTTCCTTCCTTCATGGAATCCTTCCTTCCTTCCTTCCTTCCTTCCTGGAATCCTTCCTTCCTTCCTTCCTGGAATCCTGCCTTCCTGGAATCCTTCCTTCCTGGAATGCTGCCTTCCTAGAATCCTTCCTTCCTGGAATCCTTCCTTCCTGGAATCCTTCCTTCCTTCCTTCCTGGAATCCTCCCTTCCTAGAATCCTTCCTTCCTGGAATCCTGCCTTCCTGGAATCCTTCCTTCCTGGAATGCTTCCTTCCCTCCTTCCTGGAATCCTTCCTTCCTTCCTTCCTGGAATCTTTCCTTCCTTCCTTCCTGGAATCCTTCCTTCCTGGAATCCTTCCTTCCTTCCTTCCTGGAATCTTTCCTTCCTTCCTTCCTGGAATCCTTCCTTCCTGGAATCCTTCCTTCCTTCCTTCCCGGAATCCTTCCTTCCTGGAATCCTTCCTGGAATCCTTCCTTCCTGGAATCCTTCCTTCCTGGAATCCTTCCTTCCTGGAATCCTTCCTTCCTTCCTTCCTGGAATCCTTCCTTCCTGGAATCCTTCCTTCCTTCCTTCCTGGAATCCTTCCTTCCTGGAATCCTTCCTTCCTGGAATCCTTCCTTCCTTCCTGGAATCCATCCTTCCTGGAATCCTTCCTTCCTGGAATCCTTCCTTCCTTCCTTCCTGGAATCCTTCCTTCCTTCCTTCCTGGAATCTTTCCTTCCTTCCTTCCTGGAATCCTTCCTTCCTGGAATCCTTCCTTCCTTCCTTCCTGGAATACTTCCTTCCTTCCTTCCTGGAATCCTGCCTTCCTGGAATCCTTCCTTCCTGGAATCCTGCCTTCCTGGAATCCTGCCTTCCTGGAAGCCTTCATGGAATCCTTCCTTCCTTCCTGGAATCTTTCGTTCCTTCCTGGAATCTTTCGTTCCTTCCTGGAATCCTTCCTTCCTGGAATCCTTCCTGGAATCCTTCCTTCCTGGAATCCTTCCTGGAATCCTTCCTGGAATCCTTCCTTCCTGGAATCCTTCCTTCCTGGAATCCTTCCTTCCTGGAATCCTTCCTGGAATCCTTCCTGGAATGCTTCCTTCCTGGAATACTTCCTTCCTTCCTTCCTGGAATCCTTCCTTCCTTCCTTCCTGGAATCCTTCCTTCCTTCCTTCCTGGAATCCTTCCTTCCTGGAATCCTTCCTTCCTGGAATCCTTCCTTCCTGGAATCCTTCCTTCCTGGAATCCTTCCTGGAATCCTTCCTTACTGGAATCCTTCCTTACTGGAATCCTTCCTTCCTGGAATCCTTCCTTCCTGGAATCCTTCCTGGAATCCTTCCTGGAATCCTTCCTGGAATCCTTCCTTCCTGGAATCCTTCCTTCCTTCATTTCTGGAATCCTTCCTTCCTGGAATCCTTCCTTCCTTCCTGGAATCCTTCCTTCCTTCCTTCCTGGAATCCTTCCTGGAATCCTTCCTTCCTGGAATCCGTCCTTCCTTCCTTCCTGGAATCTTTCCTTCCTTCCTTCCTGGAATCCTTCCTGGAATCCTTCCTTCCTGGAATCCTTCCTTCCTTCCTTCCTGGAATCTTTCCTTCCTTCCTTCCTGGAATCCTTCCTTCCTGGAATCCTTCCTTCCTGGAATCCTTCCTGCCTGGAATCCTTCCTTCCTTCCTTCCTGGAATCCTTCCTTCCTTCCTTCCTGGAATCCTGCTTTCCTGGAATCCTGCCTTCCTGGAATCCTTCCTTCCTTCCTGGAATCCTTCCTTCCTTCCTTCCTGGAATCCTTCCTTCCTGGAATCCTTCCTGGAATCCTTCCTGGAATCCTTCCTGGAATCCTTCCTTCCTGGAATCCTTCCTTCCTTCATTTCTGGAATCCTTCCTTCCTGGAATCCTTCTTTCCTTCCTTCCTGGAATCCTTCCTTCCTTCCTTCCTGGAATCCTTCCTGGAATCCTTCCTTCCTGGAATCCTTCCTTCCTTCCTTCCTGGAATCTTTCCTTCCTTCCTTCCTGGAATCCTTCCTTCCTGGAATCCTTCCTTCCTGGAATCCTTCCTGCCTGGAATCCTTCCTTCCTTCCTTCCTGGAATCCTTCCTTCCTTCCTTCCTGGAATCCTGCCATCCTGGAATCCTGCCTTCCTGGAATCCTTCCTTCCTTCCTTCCTGGAATCCTTCCTTCCTGGAATCCTTCCTTCCTGGAATCCTTCCTTCCTTCATTTCTGGAATCCTTCCTTCCTGGAATCCTTCCTTCCTTCCTTCCTGGAATCCTTCCTTCCTTCCTTCCTGGAATCCTTCCTTCCTGGAATCCTTCCTGGAATCCTTCCTTCCTGGAATCCTTCCTGGAATCCTTCCTTCCTGGAATCCTTCCTTCCTGGAATCCTTCCTTCCTGGAATCCTTCCTTCCTGGAATCCTTCCTTCCTTCCATCCTGGAATCCTTCCTTCCTGGAATCCTTCCTTCCTTCCTTCCTGGAATCTTTCCTTCCTTCCTTCCTTCCTTCCTGGAATCCTTCCTTCCTTCCTTCCTGGAATCCTTCCTTCCTGGAATCCTTGATTCCTTCCTTCCTGGAATCTTTCCTTCCTGGAATCCTTCCTTCCTGGAATCCTTCCTTCCTTCCTTCCTGGAATCCTTCCTTCCTGGAATCCTTCCTTCCTTCCTTCCTGGAATCTTTCCTTCCTGGAATCCTTCCTTCCTGGAATACTTCCTGGAATCCTTCCTTCCTGGAATCCTTCCTTCCTTCCTTCCTGGAATCCTTCCTTCCTGGAATCCTTCCTGGAATCCTTCCTTCCTGGAATCCTTCCTGGAATCCTTCCTTCCTGGAATCCTTCCTTCCTGGAATCCTTCCTGGAATCCTTCCTTCCTGGAATCCTTCCTTCCTGGAATCCTTCCTTCCTGGAATCCTTCCTGGAATCCTTCCTGGAATCCTTCCTGGAATCCTTCCTTCCTGGAATCCTTCCTTCCTTCATTTCTGGAATCCTTCCTTCCTGGAATCCTTCCTTCCTTCCTTCTTGGAATCCTTCCTTCCTTCCTTCCTGGAATCCTTCCTGGAATCCTTCCTTCCTGGAATCCTTCCTTCCTTCCTTCCTGGAATCCTTCCTGGAATCCTTCCTGGAATCCTTCCTTCCTGGAATCCTTCCTTCCTTCATTTCTGGAATCCTTCCTTCCTGGAATCCTTCCTTCCTTCCTTCTTGGAATCCTTCCTTCCTTCCTTCCTGGAATCCTTCCTGGAATCCTTCCTTCCTGGAATCCTTCCTTCCTTCCTTCCTGGAATCTTTCGTTCCTTCCTGGAATCTTTCGTTCCTTCCTGGAATCCTTCCTTCCTGGAATCCTTCCTGGAATCCTTCCTTCCTGGAATCCTTCCTGGAATCCTTCCTGGAATCCTTCCTTCCTGGAATCCTTCCTTCCTGGAATCCTTCCTTCCTGGAATCCTTCCTGGAATCCTTCCTGGAATGCTTCCTTCCTGGAATACTTCCTTCCTTCCTTCCTGGAATCCTTCCTTCCTTCCTTCCTGGAATCCTTCCTTCCTTCCTTCCTGGAATCCTTCCTTCCTGGAATCCTTCCTTCCTGGAATCCTTCCTTCCTGGAATCCTTCCTTCCTGGAATCCTTCCTGGAATCCTTCCTTACTGGAATCCTTCCTTCCTGGAATCCTTCCTTCCTGGAATCCTTCCTTCCTGGAATCCTTCCTGGAATCCTTCCTGGAATCCTTCCTGGAATCCTTCCTTCCTGGAATCCTTCCTTCCTTCATTTCTGGAATCCTTCCTTCCTGGAATCCTTCCTTCCTTCCTTCCTGGAATCCTTCCTTCCTTCCTTCCTGGAATCCTTCCTGGAATCCTTCCTTCCTGGAATCCGTCCTTCCTTCCTTCCTGGAATCTTTCCTTCCTTCCTTCCTGGAGTCCTTCCTTCCTGGAATCCTTCCTTCCTGGAATCCTTCCTTCCTTCCTTCCTGGAATCCTTCCTTCCTTCCTTCCTGGAATCCTGCCTTCCTGGAATCCTTCCTTCCTTCCTGGAATCCTTCCTTCCTTCCTTCCTGGAATCCTTCCTTCCTGGAATCCTTCCTTCCTGGAATCCTTCCTTCCTTCCTTCCTGGAATCCTTCCTTCCTGGAATCCTTCCTTCCTGGAATCCTTCCTTCCTGGAATCCTTCCTGGAATCCTTCCTGGAATCCTTCCTTCCTGGAATCCTTCCTTCCTTCCTTCCTAGAATCCTTCCTTCCTTCCTTCCTGGAACCCTTCCTTCCTTCCTTCATGGAATCCTTCCTTCCTGGAATCCTTCCTTCCTGGAATCCTTCCTTCCTGGAATCCTTCCTGCAATCCTTCCTTCCTGGAATCCTTCCTTCCTTCCTTCCTGGAATCCTTCCTTCCTTCCTTCCCGGAATCCTTCCTTCCTTCCTTCATGGAATCCTTCCTTCCTGGAATCCTTCCTTCCTGGAATCCTTCCTTCCTGGAATCCTTCCTTCCTTCCTTCCTGGAATCCTGCCTTCCTGGAATCCTTCCTTCCTGGAATCCTGCCTTCCTGGAATCCTTCCTTCCTGGAATCCTTCCTGGAATCCTTCCTGGAATCCTTCCTGGAATCCTTCCTTCCTGGAATCCTTCCTTCCTTCATTTCTGGAATCCTTCCTTCCTGGAATCCTTCCTTCCTTCCTTCCTGGAATCCTTCCTTCCTTCCTTCCTGGAATCCTTCCTGGAATCCTTCCTTCCTGGAATCCTTCCTTCCTTCCTTCCTGGAATCTTTCCTTCCTTCCTTCCTGGAATCCTTCCTTCCTGGAATCCTTCCTTCCTGGAATCCTTCCTGCCTGGAATCCTTCCTTCCTTCCTTCCTGGAATCCTTCCTTCCTTCCTTCCTGGAATCCTGCCTTCCTGGAATCCTGCCTTCCTGGAATCCTTCCTTCCTTCCTGGAATCCTTCCTTCCTTCCTTCCTGGAATCCTTCCTTCCTGGAATCCTTCCTGGAATCCTTCCTGGAATCCTTCCTGGAATCCTTCCTTCCTGGAATCCTTCCTTCCTTCATTTCTGGAATCCTTCCTTCCTGGAATCCTTCCTTCCTTCCTTCCTGGAATCCTTCCTTCCTTCCTTCCTGGAATCCTTCCTGGAATCCTTCCTTCCTGGAATCCTTCCTTCCTTCCTTCCTGGAATCTTTCCTTCCTTCCTTCCTGGAATCCTTCCTTCCTGGAATCCTTCCTTCCTGGAATCCTTCCTGCCTGGAATCCTTCCTTCCTTCCTTCCTGGAATCCTTCCTTCCTTCCTTCCTGGAATCCTGCCATCCTGGAATCCTGCCTTCCTGGAATCCTTCCTTCCTTCCTTCCTGGAATCCTTCCTTCCTGGAATCCTTCCTTCCTGGAATCCTTCATTCCTTCATTTCTGGAATCCTTCCTTCCTGGAATCCTTCCTTCCTTCCTTCCTGGAATCCTTCCTTCCTTCCTTCCTGGAATCCTTCCTTCCTGGAATCCTTCCTGGAATCCTTCCTTCCTGGAATCCTTCCTGGAATCCTTCCTTCCTGGAATCCTTCCTTCCTGGAATCCTTCCTTCCTGGAATCCTTCCTTCCTGGAATCCTTCCTTCCTTCCTTCCTGGAATCCTTCCTTCCTGGAATCCTTCCTTCCTTCCTTCCTGGAATCTTTCCTTCCTTCCTTCCTTCCTTCCTGGAATCCTTCCTTCCTTCCTTCCTGGAATCCTTCCTTCCTGGAATCCTTGATTCCTTCCTTCCTGGAATCTTTCCTTCCTGGAATCCTTCCTTCCTGGAATCCTTCCTTCCTTCCTTCCTGGAATCCTTCCTTCCTGGAATCCTTCCTTCCTTCCTTCCTGGAATCTTTCCTTCCTGGAATCCTTCCTTCCTGGAATACTTCCTGGAATCCTTCCTTCCTGGAATCCTTCCTTCCTTCCTTCCTGGAATCCTTCCTTCCTGGAATCCTTCCTGGAATCCTTCCTTCCTGGAATCCTTCCTGGAATCCTTCCTTCCTGGAATCCTTCCTTCCTGGAATCCTTCCTTCCTGGAATCCTTCCTGGAATCCTTCCTGGAATCCTTCCTTCCTGGAATCCTTCCTTCCTTCATTTCTGGAATCCTTCCTTCCTGGAATCCTTCCTTCCTTCCTTCCTGGAATCCTTCCTTCCTTCCTTCCTGGAATCCTTCCTGGAATCCTTCCTCCCTGGAATCCTTCCTTCCTTCCTTCCTGGAATCTTTCCTTCCTTCCTTACTGGAATCCTTCCTTCCTGGAATCCTTCCTTCCTGGAATCCTTCCTTCCTGGAATCCTTCCTTCCTTCCTTCCTGGAATCCTTCCTTCCTGGAATCCTTCCTGGAATCCTTCCTTCCTGGAATCCTTCCTTCCTGGAATCCTTCCTGGAATCCTTCCTTCCTGGAATCCTTCCTTCCTGGAATCCTTCCTTCCTGGAATCCTTCCTGGAATCCTTCCTGGAATCCTTCCTGGAATCCTTCCTTCCTGGAATCCTTCCTTCCTTCATTTCTGGAATCCTTCCTTCCTGGAATCCTTCCTTCCTTCCTTCTTGGAATCCTTCCTTCCTTCCTTCCTGGAATCCTTCCTGGAATCCTTCCTTCCTGGAATCCTTCCTTCCTTCCTTCCTGGAATCCTTCCTTCCTTCCTTCCTGGAATCCTTCCTTCCTGCCTTCCTGGAATCCTGCCTTCCTGGAATCCTGCCTTCCTGGAATCCTTCCTTCCTTCCTGGAATCCTTCCTTCCTTCCTTCCTGGAATCCTTCCTTCCTGGAATCCTTCCTTCCTGGAATCCTTCCTTCCTTCCTTCCTGGAATCCTTCCTTCCTGGAATCCTTCCTTCCTGGAATCCTTCCTGGAATCCTTCCTGGAATCCTTCCTTCCTGGAATCCTTCCTTCCTTCCTTCCTAGAATCCTTCCTTCCTTCCTTCCTCGAACCCTTCCTTCCTTCCTTCATGGAATCCTTCCTTCCTGGACTCCTTCCTTCCTGGAATCCTTCCTTCCTGGAATCCTTCCTGGAATCCTTCCTTCCTGGAATCCTTCCTTCCTTCCTTCCTGGAATCCTTCCTTCCTTCCTTCCTGGAATCCTTCCTTCCTTCCTTCATGGAATCCTTCCTTCCTGGAATCCTTCCTTCCTGGAATCCTTCCTTCCTGGAATCCTTCCTTCCTTCCTTCCTGGAATCCTGCCTTCCTGGAATCCTTCCTTCCTGGAATCCTGCCTTCCTGGAATCCTTCCTTCCTGGAATCCTTCCTTCCTTCCTTCCTGGAATCCTGCCTTCCTGGAATCCTTCCTTCCTGGAATCCTGCCTTCCTGGAATCCTTCCTTCCTGGAATCCTTCCTTCCTGGAATCCTTCCTTCCTGGAATCCTTCCTGGAATCCTTCCTGGAATCCTTCCTGGAATCCCTCCTTCCTGGAATCCTTCCTTCCTTCATTTCTGGAATCCTTCCTTCCTGGAATCCTTCCTTCCTTCCTTCCTGGAATCCTTCCTTCCTTCCTTCCAGGAATCCTTCCTGGAATCCTTCCTTCCTGGAATCCTTCCTTCCATCCTTCCTGGAATCTTTCCTTCCTTCCTTCCTGGAATCCTTCCTTCCTGGAATCCTTCCTTCCTGGAATCCTTCCTTCCTGGAATCCTTCCTTCCTTCCTTCCTGGAATCCTTCCATCCTTCCTTCCTGGAATCCTGCCTTCCTGGAATCCTGCCTTCCTGGAATCCTTCCTTCCTTCCTGGAATCCTTCCTTCCTTCCTTCCTGGAATCCTTCCTTCCTTCCTTCCTGGAATCCTTCCTTCCTGGAATCCTTCCTTCCTGGAATCCTTCCTGGAATCCTTCCTTCCTGGAATCCTTCCTTCCTGGAATCCTTCCTTCCTGGAATCCTTCCTTCCTTCCTTCCTTCCTTCCTTCCTTCCTGGAATCCTTCCTTCCTGGAATCCTTCCTTCCTGGAATCCTTCCTTCCTGGAACCCTTCCTTCCTGGAATCCTTCCTTCCTGGAATCCTTCCTTCATTCCTTCCTGGAATCCTTCCTTCCTTCCTTACTGGAATCCTTCCTTCCTTCCTTCCTGGAATCCTTCCTTCCTGGAATCCTTCCTGGAATACTTCCTTCCTTCCTTCCTGGAATCCTTCCTTCCTGGAATCCTTCCTTCCTGGAATCCTTCCTTCCTTCCTTCCTGGAATCCTTCCTTCCTGGAATCCTTCCTGGAATCCTTCCTTCCTGGAATCCTTCCTTCCTGGAATCCTTCCTTCCTTCCTGGAATCCTTCCTTCCTTCCTTCTTGGAATCCTTCCTTCCTTCCTTCCTGGAATCCTTCCTTCCTGGAATCCTTCCTTCCTGGAATCCTTCCTTCCTGGAATCCTTCCTTCCTGGAATCCTTCCTGGAATCCTTCCTTCCTGGAATCCTTCCTTCCTTCCTTCCTAGAATCCTTCCTTCCTTCCTTCCTGGAATCTTTCCTTCCTTCCTTCATGGAATCCTTCCTTCCTTGAATCCTTCCTGGAATCCTTCCTTCCTGGAATCCTTCCTTCCTTCCTTCCTAGAATCCTTCCTTCCTTCCTTCCTGGAATCCTTCCTTCCTTCCTTCCTGGAATCCTTCCTTCCTTCCTTCATGGAATCCTTCCTTCTTGGAATCCTTCCTTCCTGGAATCCTTCCTTCCTTCCTTCCTGGAATCCTGCCTTCCTGGAATCCTTCCTTCCTAGAATCCTGCCTTCCTGGAATCCTTCCTTCCTGGAATCCTTCCTTCCTGGAATCCTTCCTTCCTTCCTTCCTGGAATCCTTCCTGGAATCCTTCCTTCCTGGAATCCTTCCTTCCTTCCGTCCTGGAATCTTTCCTTCCTTCCTTCCTGGAATCCTTCCTTCCTGGAATCCTTCCTTCCTGGAATCCTTCCTTCCTGGAATCCTTCCTTCCTTCCTTCCTGGAATCCTGCCTTCCTGGAATCCTGCCTTCCTGGAATCCTTCCTTCCTTCCTGGAATCCTTCCTTCCTTCCTTCCTGGAATCCTTCCTTCCTGGAATCCTTCCTTCCTGGAATCCTTCCTTCCTTCCTTCCTGGAATCCTTCCTTCCTGGAATCCTTCCTTCCTGGAATCCTTCCTGGAATACTTCCTTCCTGGAATCCTTCCTTCCTTCCTTCCTAGAATCCTTCCTTCCTTCCTTCCTGGAATCCTTCCTTCCTTCCTTCATGGAATCCTTCCTTCCTGGAATCCTTCCTTCCTGGAATCCTTCCTTCCTGGAATCCTTCCTGGAATCCTTCCTTCCTGGAATCCTTCCTTCCTTCCTTCCTAGACTCCTTCCTTCCTTCCTTCCTGGAATCCTTCCTTCCTTCCTTCATGGAATCCTTCCTTCCTTCCTTCATGGAATCCTTCCTTCCTGGAATCCTTCCTTCCTGGAATCCTTCCTTCCTTCCTTCCTGGAATCCTGCCTTCCTGGAATCCTGCCTTCCTGGAAGCCTTCCTGGAATCCTTCCTTCCTTCCTGGAATCTTTCCTTCCTTCCTGGAATCCTTCCTTCCTTCCTTCCTGGAATCCTTCCTGGAATCCTTCCTTCCTGGAATCCTTCCTTCCTTCCTTCCTGGAATCTTTCCTTCCTTCCTTCCTGGAATCCTTCCTTCCTGGAATCCTTCCTTCCTGGAATCCTTCCTGCCTGGAATCCTTCCTTCCTTCCTTCCTGGAATCCTTCCTTCCTTCCTTCCTGGAATCCTGCCTTCCTGGAATCCTTCCTTCCTTCCTGGAATCCTTCCTTCCTTCCTGGAATCCTTCCCTCCTTCCTTCCTGGAATCCTTCCTTCCTGGAATCCTTCCTGGAATCCTTCCTGGAATCCTTCCTGGAATCCTTCCTTCCTGGAATCCTTCCTTCCTTCATTTCTGGAATCCTTCCTTCCTGGAATCCTTCCTTCCTTCCTTCCTGGAATCCTTCCTTCCTTCCTTCCTGGAATCCTTCCTGGAATCCTTCCTTCCTGGAATCCTTCCTTCCTTCCTTCCTGGAATCTTTCCTTCCTTCCTTCCTGGAATCCTTCCTTCCTGGAATCCTTCCTTCCTGGAATCCTTCCTGCCTGGAATCCTTCCTTCCTTCCTTCCTGGAATCCTTCCTTCCTTCCTTCCTGGAATCCTGCCATCCTGGAATCCTGCCTTCCTGGAATCCTTCCTTCCTTCCTTCCTGGAATCCTTCCTTCCTGGAATCCTTCCTTCCTGGAATCCTTCCTGGAATCCTTCCTTCCTGGAATCCTTCCTTCCTGGAATCCTTCCTTCCTGGAATCCTTCCTTCCTTCCTTCCTGGAATCTTTCCTTCCTTCCTTCCTGGAATCCTTCCTTCCTGGAATCCTTCCTTCCTGGAATCTTTCCTTCCTGGAATCCTTCCTTCCTGGAACCCTTCCTTCCTGGAATCCTTCCTTCCTGGAATCCTTCCTTCCTTCCTTCCTGGAATCCTTCCTTCCTTCCTTCCTGGAATCCTTCCTTCCTGGAATCCTTCCTGGAATCCTTCCTTCCTGGAATCCTTCCTTCCTTCCTTCCTGGAATCCTTCCTTCCTGGAATCCTTCCTTCCTGGAATCCTTCCTTCCTTCCTTCCTGGAATCTTTCCTTCCTTCCTTCCTTCCTTCCTGGAATCCTTCCTTCCTTCCTTCCTGGAATCCTTCCTTCCTGGAATCCTTGATTCCTTCCTTCCTGGAATCTTTCCTTCCTGGAATCCTTCCTTCCTGGAATCCTTCCTTCCTTCCTTCCTGGAATCCTTCCTTCCTGGAATCCTTCCTTCCTTCCTTCCTGGAATCTTTCCTTCCTGGAATCCTTCCTTCCTGGAATACTTCCTGGAATCCTTCCTTCCTGGAATCCTTCCTTCCTTCCTTCCTGGAATCCTTCCTTCCTGGAATCCTTCCTGGAATCCTTCCTTCCTGGAATCCTTCCTGGAATCCTTCCTTCCTGGAATCCTTCCTTCCTGGAATCCTTCCTTCCTGGAATCCTTCCTTCCTGGAATCCTTCCTGGAATCCTTCCTGGAATCCTTCCTTCCTGGAATCCTTCCTTCCTTCATTTCTGGAATCCTTCCTTCCTGGAATCCTTCCTTCCTTCCTTCCTGGAATCCTTCCTTCCTTCCTTCCTGGAATCCTTCCTGGAATCCTTCCTCCCTGGAATCCTTCCTTCCTTCCTTCCTGGAATCTTTCCTTCCTTCCTTACTGGAATCCTTCCTTCCTGGAATCCTTCCTTCCTGGAATCCTTCCTTCCTTCCATCCTGGAATCCTTCCTTCCTGGAATCCTTCCTGGAATCCTTCCTTCCTGGAATCCTTCCTTCCTGGAATCCTTCCTGGAATCCTTCCTTCCTGGAATCCTTCCTTCCTGGAATCCTTCCTTCCTGGAATCCTTCCTGGAATCCTTCCTGGAATCCTTCCTGGAATCCTTCCTTCCTGGAATCCTTCCTTCCTTCATTTCTGGAATCCTTCCTTCCTGGAATCCTTCCTTCCTTCCTTCTTGGAATCCTTCCTTCCTTCCTTCCTGGAATCCTTCCTGGAATCCTTCCTTCCTGGAATCCTTCCTTCCTTCCTTCCTGGAATCCTTCCTTCCTTCCTTCCTGGAATCCTTCCTTCCTGCCTTCCTGGAATCCTGCCTTCCTGGATTCCTGCCTTCCTGGAATCCTTCCTTCCTTCCTGGAATCCTTCCTTCCTTCCTTCCTGGAATCCTTCCTTCCTGGAATCCTTCCTTCCTGGAATCCTTCCTTCCTTCCTTCCTGGAATCCTTCCTTCCTGGAATCCTTCCTTCCTGGAATCCTTCCTTCCTGGAATCCTTCCTGGAATCCTTCCTGGAATCCTTCCTTCCTGGAATCCTTCCTTCCTTCCTTCCTCGAACCCTTCCTTCCTTCCTTCATGGAATCCTTCCTTCCTGGACTCCTTCCTTCCTGGAATCCTTCCTTCCTGGAATCCTTCCTGGAATCCTTCCTTCCTGGAATCCTTCCTTCCTTCCTTCCTGGAATCCTTCCTTCCTTCCTTCCTGGAATCCTTCCTTCCTTCCTTCATGGAATCCTTCCTTCCTGGAATCCTTCCTTCCTGGAATCCTTCCTTCCTGGAATCCTTCCTTCCTTCCTTCCTGGAATCCTGCCTTCCTGGAATCCTTCCTTCCTGGAATCCTGCCTTCCTGGAATCCTTCCTTCCTGGAATCCTTCCTTCCTTCCTTCCTGGAATCCTGCCTTCCTGGAATCCTTCCTTCCTGGAATCCTGCCTTCCTGGAATCCTTCCTTCCTGGAATCCTGCCTTCCTGGAATCCTTCCTTCCTGGAATCCTTCCTTCCTGGAATCCTTCCTTCCTGGAATCCTTCCTGGAATCCTTCCTGGAATCCTTCCTGGAATCCCTCCTTCCTGGAATCCTTCCTTCCTTCATTTCTGGAATCCTTCCTTCCTGGAATCCTTCCTTCCTTCCTTCCTGGAATCCTTCCTTCCTTCCTTCCAGGAATCCTTCCTGGAATCCTTCCTTCCTGGAATCCTTCCTTCCATCCTTCCTGGAATCTTTCCTTCCTTCCTTCCTGGAATCCTTCCTTCCTGGAATCCTTCCTTCCTGGAATCCTTCCTTCCTGGAATCCTTCCTTCCTTCCTTCCTGGAATCCTTCCTTCCTTCCTTCCTGGAATCCTGCCTTCCTGGAATCCTGCCTTCCTGGAATCCTTCCTTCCTTCCTGGACTCCTTCCTTCCTTCCTTCCTGGAATGCTTCCTTCCTTCCTTCCTGGAATCCTTCCTTCCTGGAATCCTTCCTTCCTGGAATCCTTCCTGGAATCCTTCCTTCCTGGAATCCTTCCTTCCTGGAATCCTTCCTTCCTGGAATCCTTCCTTCCTTCCTTCCTTCCTTCCTTCCTTCCTGGAATCCTTCCTTCCTGGAATCCTTCCTTCCTGGAATCCTTCCTTCCTGGAACCCTTCCTTCCTGGAATCCTTCCTTCCTGGAATCCTTCCTTCATTCCTTCCTGGAATCCTTCCTTCCTTCCTTCCTGGAATCCTTCCTTCCTTCCTTCCTGGAATCCTTCCTTCCTGGAATCCTTCCTGGAATACTTCCTTCCTTCCTTCCTGGAATCCTTCCTTCCTGGAATCCTTCCTTCCTGGAATCCTTCCTTCCTTCCTTCCTGGAATCCTTCCTTCCTGGAATCCTTCCTGGAATCCTTCCTTCCTGGAATCCTTCCTTCCTGGAATCCTTCCTTCCTTCCTGGAATCCTTCCTTCCTTCCTTCTTGGAATCCTTCCTTCCTTCCTTCCTGGAATCCTTCCTTCCTGGAATCCTTCCTTCCTGGAATCCTTCCTTCCTGGAATCCTTCCTGGAATCCTTCCTTCCTGGAATCCTTCCTTCCTTCCTTCCTAGAATCCTTCCTTCCTTCCTTCCTGGAATCTTTCCTTCCTTCCTTCATGGAATCCTTCCTTCCTTGAATCCTTCCTGGAATCCTTCCTTCCTGGAATCCTTCCTTCCTTCCTCCCTAGAATCCTTCCTTCCTTCCTTCCTGGAATCCTTCCTTCCTTCCTTCCTGGAATCCTTCCTTCCTTCCTTCATGGAATCCTTCCTTCTTGGAATCCTTCCTTCCTGGAATCCTTCCTTCCTTCCTTCCTGGAATCCTGCCTTCCTGGAATCCTTCCTTCCTAGAATCCTGCCTTCCTGGAATCCTTCCTTCCTGGAATCCTTCCTTCCTGGAATCCTTCCTTCCTTCCTTCCTGGAATCCTTCCTGGAATCCTTCCTTCCTGGAATCCTTCCTTCCTTCCGTCCTGGAATCTTTCCTTCCTTCCTTCCTGGAATCCTTCCTTCCTGGAATCCTTCCTTCCTGGAATCCTTCCTTCCTTCCTTCCTGGAATCCTGCCTTGCTGGAATCCTGCCTTCCTGGAATCCTTCCTTCCTTCCTGGAATCCTTCCTTCCTTCCTTCCTGGAATCCTTCCTTCCTGGAATCCTTCCTTCCTGGAATCCTTCCTTCCTTCCTTCCTGGAATCCTTCCTTCCTGGAATCCTTCCTTCCTGGAATCCTTCCTGGAATACTTCCTTCCTGGAATCCTTCCTTCCTTCCTTCCTAGAATCCTTCCTTCCTTCCTTCCTGGAATCCTTCCTTCCTTCCTTCATGGAATCCTTCCTTCCTGGAATCCTTCCTTCCTGGAATCCTTCCTTCCTGGAATCCTTCCTGGAATCCTTCCTTCCTGGAATCCTTCCTTCCTTCCTTCCTAGACTCCTTCCTTCCTTCCTTCCTGGAATCCTTCCTTCCTTCCTTCATGGAATCCTTCCTTCCTGGAATCCTTCCTTCCTGGAATCCTTCCTTCCTTCCTTCCTGGAATCCTGCCTTCCTGGAATCCTGCCTTCCTGGAAGCCTTCCTGGAATCCTTCCTTCCTTCCTGGAATATTTCCTTCCTTCCTGGAATCCTTCCTTCCTTCCTTCCTGGAATCCTTCCTGGAATCCTTCCTTCCTGGAATCCTTCCTTCCTTCCTTCCTGGAATCTTTCCTTCCTTCCTTCCTGGAATCCTTCCTTCCTGGAATCCTTCCTTCCTGGAATCCTTCCTGCCTGGAATCCTTCCTTCCTTCCTTCCTGGATTCCTTCCTTCCTTCCTTCCTGGAATCCTGCCTTCCTGGAATCCTTCCTTCCTTCCTGGAATCCTTCCTTCCTTCCTGGAATCCTTCCTTCCTTCCTTCCTGGAATCCTTCCTTCCTGGAATCCTTCCTGGAATCCTTCCTGGAATCCTTCCAGGAATCCTTCCTTCCTGGAATCCTTCCTTCCTTCATTTCTGGAATCCTTCCTTCCTGGAATCCTTCCTTCCTTCCTTCCTGGAATCCTTCCTTCCTTCCTTCCTGGAATCCTTCCTGGAATCCTTCCTTCCTGGAATCCTTCCTTCCTTCCTTCCTGGAATCTTTCCTTCCTTCCTTCCTGGAATCCTTCCTTCCTGGAATCCTTCCTTCCTGGAATCCTTCCTGCCTGGAATCCTTCCTTCCTTCCTTCCTGGAATCCTTACTTCCTTCCTTCCTGGAATCCTGCCATCCTGGAATCCTGCCTTCCTGGAATCCTTCCTTCCTTCCTTCCTGGAATCCTTCCTTCCTGGAATCCTTCCTTCCTGGAATCCTTCCTGGAATCCTTCCTTCCTGGAATCCTTCCTTCCTGGAATCCTTCCTTCCTGGAATCCTTCCTTCCTTCCTTCCTGGAATCCTTCCTTCCTGGAATCCTTCCTTCCTGGAATCCTTCCTTCCTGGAATCCTTCCTTCCTGGAATCTTTCCTTCCTGGAATCCTTCCTTCCTGGAACCCTTCCTTCCTGGAATCCTTCCTTCCTGGAATCCTTCCTTCCTTCCGTCCTGGAATCCTTCCTTCCTTCCTTCCTGGAATCCTTCCTTCCTGGAATCCTTCCTGGAATCCTTCCTTCCTGGAATCCTTCCTTCCTTCCTTCCTGGAATCCTTCCTTCCTGGAATCCTTCCTTCCTGGAATCCTTCCTTCCTGGAATCCTTCCTTCCTTCCTTCCTGGAATCCTTCCTTCCTGGAATCCTTCCTTCCTTCCTTCCTGGAATCTTTCCTTCCTTCCTTCCTTCCTTCCTGGAATCCTTCCTTCCTTCCTTCCTGGAATCCTTCCTTCCTGGAATCCTTGATTCCTTCCTTCCTGGAATCTTTCCTTCCTGGAATCCTTCCTTCCTGGAATCCTTCCTTCCTTCCTTCCTGGAATCCTTCCTTCCTGGAATCCTTCCTTCCTTCCTTCCTGGAATCTTTCCTTCCTGGAATCCTTCCTTCCTGGAATACTTCCTGGAATCCTTCCTTCCTGGAATCCTTCCTTCCTTCCTTCCTGGAATCCTTCCTTCCTGGAATCCTTCCTGGAATCCTTCCTTCCTGGAATCCTTCCTTCCTGGAATCCTTCCTTCCTGGAATCCTTCCTGGAATCCTTCCTGGAATCCTTCCTTCCTGGAATCCTTCCTTCCTTCATTTCTGGAATCCTTCCTTCCTGGAATCCTTCCTTCCTTCCTTCCTGGAATCCTTCCTTCCTTCCTTCCTGGAATCCTTCCTGGAATCCTTCCTCCCTGGAATCCTTCCTTCCTTCCTTCCTGGAATCTTTCCTTCCTTCCTTCCTGGAATCCTTCCTACCTGGAATCCTTCCTTCCTGGAATCCTTCCTTCCTTCCATCCTGGAATCCTTCCTTCCTGGAATCCTTCCTGGAATCCTTCCTTCCTGGAATCCTTCCTTCCTGGAATCCTTCCTGGAATCCTTCCTTCCTGGAATCCTTCCTTCCTGGAATCCTTCCTTCCTGGAATCCTTCCTGGAATCCTTCCTGGAATCCTTCCTGGAATCCTTCCTTCCTGGAATCCTTCCTTCCTTCATTTCTGGAATCCTTCCTTCCTGGAATCCTTCCTTCCTTCCTTCTTGGAATCCTTCCTTCCTTCCTTCCTGGAATCCTTCCTGGAATCCTTCCTTCCTGGAATCCTTCCTTCCTTCCTTCCTGGAATCCTTCCTTCCTTCCTTCCTGGAATCCTTCCTTCCTGCCTTCCTGGAATCCTGCCTTCCTGGAATCCTGCCTTCCTGGAATCCTTCCTTCCTTCCTGGAATCCTTCCTTCCTTCCTTCCTGGAATCCTTCCTTCCTGGAATCCTTCCTTCCTGGAATCCTTCCTTCCTTCCTTCCTGGAATCCTTCCTTCCTGGAATCCTTCCTTCCTGGAATCCTTCCTGGAATCCTTCCTGGAATCCTTCCTTCCTGGAATCCTTCCTTCCTTCCTTCCTAGAATCCTTCCTTCCTTCCTTCCTCGAACCCTTCCTTCCTTCCTTCATGGAATCCTTCCTTCCTGGACTCCTTCCTTCCTGGAATCCTTCCTTCCTGGAATCCTTCCTGGAATCCTTCCTTCCTGGAATCCTTCCTGGAATCCTTCCTGGAATCCTTCCTTCCTTCCTTCCTGGAATCCTTCCTTCCTTCCTTCATGGAATCCTTCCTTCCTGGAATCCTTCCTTCCTGGAATCCTTCCTTCCTTCCTTCCTGGAATCCGGCCTTCCTGGAATCCTTCCTTCCTGGAATCCTTCCTTCCTTCCTTCCTGGAATCCTGCCTTCCTGGAATCCTTCCTTCCTGGAATCCTGCCTTCCTGGAATCCTTCCTTCCTGGAATCCTTCCTTCCTGGAATCCTTCCTTCCTGGAATCCTTCCTGGAATCCTTCCTGGAATCCTTCCTGGAATCCTTCCTTCCTGGAATCCTTCCTTCCTTCATTTCTGGAATCCTTCCTTCCTGGAATCCTTCCTTCCTTCCTTCCTGGAATCCTTCCTTCCTTCCTTCCAGGAATCCTTCCTGGAATCCTTCCTTCCTGGAATCCTTCCTTCCATCCTTCCTGGAATCTTTCCTTCCTTCCTTCCTGGAATCCTTCCTTCCTGGAATCCTTCCTTCCTGGAATCCTTCCTTCCTGGAATCCTTCCTTCCTTCCTTCCTGGAATCCTTCCTTCCTTCCTTCCTGGAATCCTGCCTTCCTGGAATCCTGCCTTCCTGGAATCCTTCCTTCCTTCCTGGAATCCTTCCTTCCTTCCTTCCTGGAATCCTTCCTTCCTTCCTTCCTGGAATCCTTCCTTCCTGGAATCCTTCCTTCCTGGAATCCTTCCTGGAATCCTTCCTTCCTGGAATCCTTCCTTCCTGGAATCCTTCCTTCCTGGAATCCTTCCTTCCTTCCTTCCTTCCTTCCTTCCTTCCTGGAATCCTTCCTTCCTGGAATCCTTCCTTCCTGGAATCCTTCCTTCCTGGAACCCTTCCTTCCTGGAATCCTTCCTTCCTGGAATCCTTCCTTCCTTCCTTCCTGGAATCCTTCCTTCCTTCCTTCCTGGAATCCTTCCTTCCTGGAATCCTTCCTGGAATCCTTCCTTCCTGGAATCCTTCCTTCCTGGAATCCTTCCTTCCTTCCTGGAATCCTTCCTTCCTTCCTTCCTGGAATCCTTCCTTCCTGGAATCCTTCCTTCCTGGAATCCTTCCTTCCTGGAATCCTTCCTGGAATCCTTCCTTCCTGGAATCCTTCCTTCCTTCCTTCCTAGAATCCTTCCTTCCTTCCTTCCTGGAATCTTTCCTTCCTTCCTTCATGGAATCCTTCCTTCCTTGAATCCTTCCTGGAATCCTTCCTTCCTGGAATCCTTCCTTCCTTCCTTCCTAGAATCCTTCCTTCCTTCCTTCCTGGAATCCTTCCTTCCTTCCTTCCTGGAATCCTTCCTTCCTGGAATCCTTCCTTCCTTCCTTCCTAGAATCCTTCCTTCCTTCCTTCCTGGAATCCTTCCTTCCTGGAATCCTTCCTTCCTGGAATCCTTCCTGGAATACTTCCTTCCTGGAATCCTTCCTTCCTTCCATCCTAGAATCCTTCCTTCCTTCCTTCCTGGAATCCTTCCTTCCTTCCTTCATGGAATCCTTCCTTCCTGGAATCCTTCCTTCCTGGAATCCTTCCTTCCTGGAATCCTTCCTGGAATCCTTCCTTCCTGGAATCCTTCCTTCCTTCCTTCCTAGACTCCTTCCTTCCTTCCTTCCTGGAATCCTTCCTTCATTCCTTCATGGAATCCTTCCTTCCTTCCTTCATGGAATCCTTCCTTCCTGGAATCCTTCCTTCCTGGAATCCTTCCTTCCTTCCTTCCTGGAATCCTGCCTTCCTGGAATCCTGCCTTCCTGGAAGCCTTCCTGGAATCCTTCCTTCCTTCCTGGAATCTTTCGTTCCTTCCTGGAATCCTTCCTTCCTGCAATCCTTCCTGGAATCCTTCCTTCCTGGAATCCTTCCTTCCTTCCTTCCTGGAATCCTTCCTTCCTGGAATCCTTCCTTCCTGGAATCCTTCCTTCCTGGAATCCTTCCTGGAATCCTTCCTTCCTGGAATCCTTCCTTCCTTCCTTCCTGGAATCCTTCCTTCCTTCCTTCCTGGAATCCTTCCTTCCTGGAATCCTTCCTTCCTGGAATCCTTCCTGGAATCCTTCCTTCCTGGAATCCGTCCTTCCTGGAATCCTTCCTTCCTGGAATCCTTCCTTCCTTCCTTCCTGGAATCCTTCCTTCCTGGAATCCTTCCTTCCTGGAACCCTTCCTTCCTGGAATCCTTCCTTCCTGGAATCCTTCCTTCCTTCCTTCCTGGAATCCTTCCTTCCTTCCTTCCTGGAATCCTTCCTTCCTGGAATCCTTCCTGGAATACTTCCTTCCTTCCTTCCTGGAATCCTTCCTTCCTGGAATCCTTCCTTCCTGGAATCCTTCCTTCCTTCCTTCCTGGAATCCTTCCTTCCTGGAATCCTTCCTTCCTTCCTTCCTGGAATCTTTCCTTCCTGGAATCCTTCCTTCCTGGAATCCTTCCTTCCTTCCTTCCTGGAATCCTTCCTTCCTGGAATCCTTCCTTCCTTCCTTCCTGGAATCTTTCCTTCCTGGAATCCTTCCTTCCTGGAATCCTTCCTTCCTTCCTTCCTGGAATCCTTCCTTCCTGGAATCCTTCCTTCCTTCCTTCCTGGAATCTTTCCTTCCTGGAATCCTTCCTTCCTGGAATCCTTCCTTCCTGGAATCCTTCCTTCCTTCCTTCCTGGAATCTTTCCTTCCTTCCTTCCTGGAATCCTTCCTTCCTGGAATCCTTCCTTCCTTCCTTCCTGGAATCCTTCCTTCCTTCCTTCCTGGAATCCTTCCTTCCTGGAATCCTTCCTTCCTGGAATCCTTCCTTCCTGGAATCCTTCCTTCCTTCCTTCCTGGAATCCTTCCTTCCTTCCTTCCTGGAATCTTTCCTTCCTTCCTTCCTGGAATCCTTCCTTCCTGGAATCCTTCCTTCCTTCCTTCCTGGAATCTTTCCTTCCTTCCTTCCTGGAATCCTTCCTTCCTGGAATCCTTCCTTCCTTCCTTCCTGGAATCCTTCCTTCCTTCCTTCCTTCCTGGAATCTTTCCTTCCTGGAATCCTTCCTTCCTGGAATCCTTCCTTCCTTCCTTCCTGGAATCCTTTCTTCCTTGAATCCTTCCTTCCTGGAATCCTTGCTTCCTTGCTTCCTGGAATCTTTCCTTCCTTCCTTCCTGGAATCCTTCCTTCCTTCCTTCCTGGAATCCTTCCTTCCTTCCTTCATGGAATCCTTCCTTCTTGGAATCCTTCCTTCCTGGAATCCTTCCTTCCTTCCTTCCTGGAATCCTGCCTTCCTGGAATCCTTCCTTCCTAGAATCCTGCCTTCCTGGAATCCTTCCTTCCTGGAATCCTTCCTTCCTGGAATCCTTCCTTCCTTCCTTCCTTCCTTCCTTCCTGGAATCCTTCCTTCCTGGAATCCTTCCTTCCTTCCGTCCTGGAATCTTTCCTTCCTTCCTTCCTGGAATCCTTCCTTCCTGGAATCCTTCCTTCCTGGAATCCTTCCTTCCTGGAATCCTTCCTTCCTTCCTTCCTGGAATCCTGCCTTCCTGGAATCCTGCCTTCCTGGAATCCTTCCTTCCTTCCTGGAATCCTTCCTTCCTTCCTTCCTGGAATCCTTCCTTCCTGGAATCCTTCCTTCCTGGAATCCTTCCTTCCTTCCTTCCTGGAATCCTTCCTTCCTGGAATCCTTCCTTCCTGGAATCCTTCCTGGAATACTTCCTTCCTGGAATCCTTCCTTCCTTCCTTCCTAGAATCCTTCCTTCCTTCCTTCCTGGAATCCTTCCTTCCTTCCTTCATGGAATCCTTCCTTCCTGGAATCCTTCCTTCCTGGAATCCTTCCTTCCTGGAATCCTTCCTGGAATCCTTCCTTCCTGGAATCCTTCCTTCCTTCCTTCCTAGACTCCTTCCTTCCTTCCTTCCTGGAATCCTTCCTTCCTTCCTTCATGGAATCCTTCCTTCCTTCCTTCATGGAATCCTTCCTTCCTGGAATCCTTCCTTCCTGGAATCCTTCCTTCCTTCCTTCCTGGAATCCTGCCTTCCTGGAATCCTGCCTTCCTGGAAGCCTTCCTGGAATCCTTCCTTCCTTCCTGGAATCTTTCCTTCCTTCCTGGAATCCTTCCTTCCTTCCTTCCTGGAATCCTTCCTGGAATCCTTCCTTCCTGGAATCCTTCCTTCCTTCCTTCCTGGAATCTTTCCTTCCTTCCTTCCTGGAATCCTTCCTTCCTGGAATCCTTCCTTCCTGGAATCCTTCCTGCCTGGAATCCTTCCTTCCTTCCTTCCTGGAATCCTTCCTTCCTTCCTTCCTGGAATCCTGCCTTCCTGGAATCCTGCCTTCCTGGAATCCTTCCTTCCTTCCTGGAATCCTTCCTTCCTTCCTTCCTGGAATCCTTCCTTCCTGGAATCCTTCCTGGAATCCTTCCTGGAATCCTTCCTGGAATCCTTCCTTCCTGGAATCCTTCCTTCCTTCATTTCTGGAATCCTTCCTTCCTGGAATCCTTCCTTCCTTCCTTCCTGGAATCCTTCCTGGAATCCTTCCTTCCTGGAATCCTTCCTTCCTTCCTTCCTGGAATCTTTCCTTCCTTCCTTCCTGGAATCCTTCCTTCCTGGAATCCTTCCTTCCTGGAATCCTTCCTGCCTGGAATCCTTCCTTCCTTCCTTCCTGGAATCCTTCCTTCCTTCCTTCCTGGAATCCTGCCATCCTGGAATCCTGCCTTCCTGGAATCCTTCCTTCCTTCCTTCCTGGAATCCTTCCTTCCTGGAATCCTTCCTTCCTGGAATCCTTCCTGGAATCCTTCCTTCCTGGAATCCTTCCTTCCTGGAATCCTTCCTTCCTGGAATCCTTCCTTCCTTCCTTCCTGGAATCCTTCCTTCCTGGAATCCTTCCTTCCTGGAATCCTTCCTTCCTGGAATCCTTCCTTCCTGGAATCTTTCCTTCCTGGAATCCTTCCTTCCTGGAACCCTTCCTTCCTGGAATCCTTCCTTCCTGGAATCCTTCCTTCCTTCCTTCCTGGAATCCTTCCTTCCTTCCTTCCTGGAATCCTTCCTTCCTGGAATCCTTCCTGGAATCCTTCCTTCCTGGAATCCTTCCTTCCTTCCTTCCTGGAATCCTTCCTTCCTGGAATCCTTCCTTCCTGGAATCCTTCCTTCCTTCCTTCCTGGAATCCTTCCTTCCTGGAATCCTTCCTTCCTTCCTTCCTGGAATCTTTCCTTCCTTCCTTCCTTCCTTCCTGGAATCCTTCCTTCCTTCCTTCCTGGAATCCTTCCTTCCTGGAATCCTTGATTCCTTCCTTCCTGGAATCTTTCCTTCCTGGAATCCTTCCTTCCTGGAATCCTTCCTTCCTTCCTTCCTGGAATCCTTCCTTCCTGGAATCCTTCCTTCCTTCCTTCCTGGAATCTTTCCTTCCTGGAATCCTTCCTTCCTGGAATACTTCCTGGAATCCTTCCTTCCTGGAATCCTTCCTTCCTTCCTTCCTGGAATCCTTCCTTCCTGGAATCCTTCCTGGAATCCTTCCTTCCTGGAATCCTTCCTGGAATCCTTCCTTCCTGGAATCCTTCCTTCCTGGAATCCTTCCTTCCTGGAATCCTTCCTTCCTGGAATCCTTCCTGGAATCCTTCCTGGAATCCTTCCTTCCTGGAATCCTTCCTTCCTTCATTTCTGGAATCCTTCCTTCCTGGAATCCTTCCTTCCTTCCTTCCTGGAATCCTTCCTTCCTTCCTTCCTGGAATCCTTCCTGGAATCCTTCCTCCCTGGAATCCTTCCTTCCTTCCTTCCTGGAATCTTTCCTTCCTTCCTTACTGGAATCCTTCCTTCCTGGAATCCTTCCTTCCTGGAATCCTTCCTTCCTGGAATCCTTCCTTCCTTCCATCCTGGAATCCTTCCTTCCTGGAATCCTTCCTGGAATCCTTCCTTCCTGGAATCCTTCCTTCCTGGAATCCTTCCTGGAATCCTTCCTTCCTGGAATCCTTCCTTCCTGGAATCCTTCCTTCCTGGAATCCTTCCTGGAATCCTTCCTGGAATCCTTCCTGGAATCCTTCCTTCCTGGAATCCTTCCTTCCTTCATTTCTGGAATCCTTCCTTCCTGGAATCCTTCCTTCCTTCCTTCTTGGAATCCTTCCTTCCTTCCTTCCTGGAATCCTTCCTGGAATCCTTCCTTCCTGGAATCCTTCCTTCCTTCCTTCCTGGAATCCTTCCTTCCTTCCTTCCTGGAATCCTTCCTTCCTGCCTTCCTGGAATCCTGCCTTCCTGGAATCCTGCCTTCCTGGAATCCTTCCTTCCTTCCTGGAATCCTTCCTTCCTTCCTTCCTGGAATCCTTCCTTCCTGGAATCCTTCCTTCCTGGAATCCTTCCTTCCTTCCTTCCTGGAATCCTTCCTTCCTGGGATCCTTCCTTCCTGGAATCCTTCCTGGAATCCTTCCTGGAATCCTTCCTTCCTGGAATCCTTCCTTCCTTCCTTCCTAGAATCCTTCCTTCCTTCCTTCCTCGAACCCTTCCTTCCTTCCTTCATGGAATCCTTCCTTCCTGGACTCCTTCCTTCCTGGAATCCTTCCTTCCTGGAATCCTTCCTGGAATCCTTCCTTCCTGGAATCCTTCCTTCCTGGAATCCTTCCTTCCTTCCTTCCTGGAATCCTTCCTTCCTTCCTTCATGGAATCCTTCCTTCCTGGAATCCTTCCTTCCTGGAATCCTTCCTTCCTGGAATCCTTCCTTCCTTCCTTCCTGGAATCCTGCCTTCCTGGAATCCTTCCTTCCTGGAATCCTGCCTTCCTGGAATCCTTCCTTCCTGGAATCCTTCCTTCCTTCCTTCCTGGAATCCTGCCTTCCTGGAATCCTTCCTTCCTGGAATCCTGCCTTCCTGGAATCCTTCCTTCCTGGAATCCTTCCTTCCTGGAATCCTTCCTTCCTGGAATCCTTCCTGGAATCCTTCCTGGAATCCTTCCTGGAATCCTTCCTTCCTGGAATCCTTCCTTCCTTCATTTCTGGAATCCTTCCTTCCTGGAATCCTTCCTTCCTTCCTTCCTGGAATCCTTCCTTCCTTCCTTCCAGGAATCCTTCCTGGAATCCTTCCTTCCTGGAATCCTTCCTTCCATCCTTCCTGGAATCTTTCCTTCCTTCCTTCCTGGAATCCTTCCTTCCTGGAATCCTTCCTTCCTGGAATCCTTCCTTCCTGGAATCCTTCCTTCCTTCCTTCCTGGAATCCTTCCTTCCTTCCTTCCTGGAATCCTGCCTTCCTGGAATCCTGCCTTCCTGGAATCCTTCCTTCCTTCCTGGAATCCTTCCTTCCTTCCTTCCTGGAATCCTTCCTTCCTTCCTTCCTGGAATCCTTCCTTCCTGGAATCCTTCCTTCCTGGAATCCTTCCTGGAATCCTTCCTTCCTGGAATCCTTCCTTCCTGGAATCCTTCCTTCCTGGAATCCTTCCTTCCTGGAATCCTTCCTTCCTTCCTTCCTTCCTTCCTTCCTTCCTGGAATCCTTCCTTCCTGGAATCCTTCCTTCCTGGAATCCTTCCTTCCTGGAATCCTTCCTTCCTGGAATCCTTCCTTCCTTCCTTCCTGGAATCCTTCCTTCCTTCCTTCCTGGAATCCTTCCTTCCTGGAATCCTTCCTGGAATACTTCCTTCCTTCCTTCCTGGAATCCTTCCTTCCTGGAATCCTTCCTTCCTGGAATCCTTCCTTCCTTCCTTCCTGGAATCCTTCCTTCCTGGAATCCTTCCTGGAATCCTTCCTTCCTGGAATCCTTCCTTCCTGGAATCCTTCCTTCCTTCCTGGAATCCTTCCTTCCTTCCTTCCTGGAATCCTTCCTTCCTTCCTTCCTGGAATCCTTCCTTCCTGGAATCCTTCCTTCCTGGAATCCTTCCTTCCTGGAATCCTTCCTTCCTGGAATCCTTCCTGGAATCCTTCCTTCCTGGAATCCTTCCTTCCTTCCTTCCTAGAATCCTTCCTTCCTTCCTTCCTGGAATCTTTCCTTCCTTCCTTCATGGAATCCTTCCTTCCTTGAATCCTTCCTGGAATCCTTCCTTCCTGGAATCCTTCCTTCCTTCCTTCCTAGAATCCTTCCTTCCTTCCTTCCTGGAATCCTTCCTTCCTTCCTTCCTGGAATCCTTCCTTCCTTCCTTCCTGGAATCCTTCCTTCCTTCCTTCATGGAATCCTTCCTTCTTGGAATCCTTCCTTCCTGGAATCCTTCCTTCCTTCCTTCCTGGAATCCTGCCTTCCTGGAATCCTTCCTTCCTAGAATCCTGCCTTCCTGGAATCCTTCCTTCCTGGAATCCTTCCTTCCTGGAATCCTTCCTTCCTTCCTTCCTGGAATCCTTCCTGGAATCCTTCCTTCCTGGAATCCTTCCTTCCTTCCGTCCTGGAATCTTTCCTTCCTTCCTTCCTGGAATCCTTCCTTCCTGGAATCCTTCCTTCCTGGAATCCTTCCTTCCTGGAATCCTTCCTTCCTTCCTTCCTGGAATCCTGCCTTCCTGGAATCCTGCCTTCCTGGAATCCTTCCTTCCTTCCTGGAATCCTTCCTTCCTTCCTGCCTGGAATCCTTCCTTCCTGGAATCCTTCCTTCCTGGAATCCTTCCTTCCTTCCTTCCTGGAATCCTTCCTTCCTGGAATCCTTCCTTCCTGGAATCCTTCCTGGAATACTTCCTTCCTGGAATCCTTCCTTCCTTCCTTCCTAGAATCCTTCCTTCCTTCCTTCCTGGAATCCTTCCTTCCTTCCTTCATGGAATCCTTCCTTCCTGGAATCCTTCCTTCCTGGAATCCTTCCTTCCTGGAATCCTTCCTGGAATCCTTCCTTCCTGGAATCCTTCCTTCCTTCCTTCCTAGACTCCTTCCTTCCTTCCTTCCTGGAATCCTTCCTTCCTTCCTTCATGGAATCCTTCCTTCCTTCCTTCATGGAATCCTTCCTTCCTGGAATCCTTCCTTCCTGGAATCCTTCCTTCCTTCCTTCCTGGAATCCTGCCTTCCTGGAATCCTGCCTTCCTGGAAGCCTTCCTGGAATCCTTCCTTCCTTCCTGGAATCTTTCGTTCCTTCCTGGAATCCTTCCTTCCTGCAATCCTTCCTGGAATCCTTCCTTCCTGGAATCCTTCCTTCCTTCCTTCCTGGAATCCTTCCTTCCTGGAATCCTTCCTTCCTGGAATCCTTCCTTCCTGGAATCCTTCCTGGAATCCTTCCTTCCTGGAATCCTTCCTTCCTTCCTTCCTGGAATCCTTCCTTCCTTCCTTCCTGGAATCCTTCCTTCCTGGAATCCTTCCTTCCTGGAATCCTTCCTGGAATCCTTCCTTCCTGGAATCCGTCCTTCCTGGAATCCTTCCTTCCTGGAATCCTTCCTTTCTTCCTTCCTGGAATCCTTCCTTCCTGGAATCCTTCCTTCCTGGAACCCTTCCTTCCTGGAATCCTTCCTTCCTGGAATCCTTCCTTCCTTCCTTCCTGGAATCCTTCCTTCCTTCCTTCCTGGAATCCTTCCTTCCTGGAATCCTTCCTGGAATACTTCCTTCCTTCCTTCCTGGAATCCTTCCTTCCTGGAATCCTTCCTTCCTGGAATCCTTCCTTCCTTCCTTCCTGGAATCCTTCCTTCCTGGAATCCTTCCTTCCTTCCTTCCTGGAATCTTTCCTTCCTGGAATCCTTCCTTCCTGGAATCCTTCCTGGAATCCTTCCTGGAATCCTTCCTTCCTGGAATCCTTCCTTCCTTCCTTCCTGGAATCTTTCCTTCCTGGAATCCTTCCTTCCTGGAATCCTTCCTTCCTTCCTTCCTGGAATCCTTCCTTCCTGGAATCCTTCCTTCCTTCCTTCCTGGAATCTTTCCTTCCTGGAATCCTTCCTTCCTGGAATCCTTCCTTCCTGGAATCCTTCCTTCCTTCCTTCCTGGAATCTTTCCTTCCTTCCTTCCTGGAATCCTTCCTTCCTGGAATCCTTCCTTCCTTCCTTCCTGGAATCCTTCCTTCCTTCCTTCCTGGAATCCTTCCTTCCTGGAATCCTTCCTTCCTGGAATCCTTCCTTCCTTCCTTCCTGGAATCCTTCGTTCCTTCCTTCCTGGAATCTTTCCTTCCTTCCTTCCTGGAATCCTTCCTTCCTGGAATCCTTCCTTCCTTCCTTCCTGGAATCTTTCCTTCCTTCCTTCCTGGAATCCTTCCTTCCTGGAATCCTTCCTTCCTTCCTTCCTGGAATCCTTCCTTCCTTCCTTCCTTCCTGGAATACTTCCTTCCTGGAATCCTTCCTTCCTGGAATCCTTCCTTCCTTCCTTCCTGGAATCCTTTCTTCCTTGAATCCTTCCTTCCTGGAATACTTGCTTCCTTGCTTCCTGGAATCTTTCCTTCCTTCCTTCCTGGAATCCTTCATCCTGGAATCCTTCCTTCCTGGAATCCTTCCTTCCTTCCTTCCTGGAATCCTTCCTTCCTTCCTTCCTGGAATCTTTCCTTCCTTCCTTCCTGGAATCCTTCCTTCCTGGAATCCTTCCTTCCTTCCTTCCTGGAATCCTTCCTTCCTTCCTTCCTGGAATCCTTCTTTCCTGGAATCCTTCCTTCCTGGAATCCTTCCTTCCTTCCTTCCTTCCTTCCTTCCTTCCTTCCTTCCTTCCTTCCTTCCTTCCTTCCTTCCTTCCTTCCTGGAATCCTGCCTTCCTGGAATCCTTCCTTCCTGGAATCCTTCCTTCCTGGAATCCTTCCTTCCTTCCTTCCTGGAATCCTTCCTTCCTTCCTTCCTGGAATCCTTCCTTCCTGGAATCCTTCCTTCCTGGAATCCTTCCTGGAATCCTTCCTTCCTGGAATCCGTCCTTCCTGGAATCCTTCCTTCCTGGAATCCTTCCTTCCTTCCTTCCTGGAATCCTTCCTTCCTGGAATCCTTCCTTCCTGGAACCCTTCCTTCCTGGAATCCTTCCTTCCTGGAATCCTTCCTTCCTTCCTTCCTGGAATCCTTCCTTCCTTCCTTCCTGGAATCCTTCCTTCCTGGAATCCTTCCTGGAATACTTCCTTCCTTCCTTCCTGGAATCCTTCCTTCCTGGAACCCTTCCTTCCTGGAATCCTTCCTTCCTTCCTTCCTGGAATCCTTCCTTCCTGGAATCCTTCCTTCCTTCCTTCCTGGAATCTTTCCTTCCTGGAATCCTTCCTTCCTGGAATCCTTCCTTCCTTCCTTCCTGGAATCCTTCCTTCCTGGAATCCTTCCTTCCTTCCTTCCTGGAATCTTTCCTTCCTGGAATCCTTCCTTCCTGGAATCCTTCCTTCCTTCCTTCCTGGAATCCTTCCTTCCTGGAATCCTTCCTTCCTTCCTTCCTGGAATCTTTCCTTCCTGGAATCCTTCCTTCCTGGAATCCTTCCTTCCTGGAATCCTTCCTTCCTTCCTTCCTGGAATCTTTCCTTCCTTCCTTCCTGGAATCCTTCCTTCCTGGAATCCTTCCTTCCTTCCTTCCTGGAATCCTTCCTTCCTTCCTTCCTGGAATCCTTCCTTCCTGGAATCCTTCCTTCCTGGAATCCTTCCTTCCTGGAATCCTTCCTTCCTTCCTTCCTGGAATCCTTCCTTCCTTCCTTCCTGGAATCTTTCCTTCCTTCCTTCCTGGAATCCTTCCTTCCTGGAATCCTTCCTTCCTTCCTTCCTGGAATCTTTCCTTCCTTCCTTCCTGGAATCCTTCCTTCCTTCCTTCCTGGAATCCTTCCTTCCTTCCTTCCTTCCTGGAATACTTCCTTCCTGGAATCCTTCCTTCCTGGAATCCTTCCTTCCTTCCTTCCTGGAATCCTTTCTTCCTTGAATCCTTCCTTCCTGGAATCCTTGCTTCCTTGCTTCCTGGAATCTTTCCTTCCTTCCTTCCTGGAATCCTTCATCCTGGAATCCTTCCTTCCTGGAATCCTTCCTTCCTTCCTTCCTGGAATCCTTCCTTCCTTCCTTCCTGGAATCTTTCCTTCCTTCCTTCCTGGAATCCTTCCTTCCTGGAATCCTTCCTTCCTTCCTTCCTGGAATCCTTCCTTCCTTCCTTCCTGGAATCGTTCCTTCCTTCCTTCCTTCCTTCCTTCCTTCCTTCCTTCCTTCCTTCCTTCCTTCCTTCCTTCCTGGAATCCTGCCTTCCTGGAATCCTTCCTTCCTGGAATCCTTCCTTCCTGGAATCCTTCCTTCCTTCCTTCCTGGAATCCTCCCTTCCTGGAATCCTTCCATCCTGGAATCCTGCCTTCCTGGAATCCTTCCTTCCTGGAATGCTTCCTTCCCTCCTTCCTGGAATCCTTCCTTCCTTCCTTCCTGGAATCTTTCCTTCCTTCCTTCCTGGAATCCTTCCTTCCTGGAATCCTTCCTTCCTTCCTTCCTGGAATCTTTCCTTCCTTCCTTCCTGGAATCCTTCCTTCCTGGAATCCTTCCTTCCTTCCTTCCTGGAATCCTTCCTTCCTGGAATCCTTCCTGGAATCCTTCCTTCCTGGAATCCTTCCTTCCTGGAATCCTTCCTTCCTGGAATCCTTCCTTCCTTCCTTCCTGGAATCCTTCCTTCCTGGAATCCTTCCTTCCTTCCTTCCTGGAATCCTTCCTTCCTGGAATCCTTCCTTCCTGGAATCCTTCCTTCCTTCCTTCCTGGAATCCTTCCTTCCTGGAATCCTTCCTTCCTTCCTTCCTGGAATCCTTCCTTCCTGGAATCCTTCCTTCCTGGAATCCTTCCTTCCTTCCTGGAATCCATCCTTCCTGGAATCCTTCCTTCCTGGAATCCTTCCTTCCTTCCTTCCTGGAATCCTTCCTTCCTTCCTTCCTGGAATCCTTCCTTCCTTCCTTCCTGGAATCTTTCCTTCCTTCCTTCCTGGAATCCTTCCTTCCTGGAATCCTTCCTTCCTTCCTTCCTGGAATACTTCCTTCCTTCCTTCCTGGAATCCTGCCTTCCTGGAATCCTTCCTTACTGGAATCCTGCCTTCCTGGAATCCTGCCTTCCTGGAAGCCTTCATGGAATCCTTCCTTCCTTCCTGGAATCTTTCGTTCCTTCCTGGAATCTTTCGTTCCTTCCTGGAATCCTTCCTTCCTGGAATCCTTCCTGGAATCCTTCCTTCCTGGAATCCTTCCTGGAATCCTTCCTGGAATCCTTCCTTCCTGGAATCCTTCCTTCCTGGAATCCTTCCTTCCTGGAATCCTTCCTTCCTGGAATCCTTCCTGGAATCCTTCCTGGAATGCTTCCTTCCTGGAATACTTCCTTCCTTCCTTCCTGGAATCCTTCCTTCCTTCCTTCCTGGAATCCTTCCTTCCGGGAATCCTTCCTTCCTGGAATCCTTCCTTCCTGGAATCCTTCCTTCCTGGAATCCTTCCTGGAATCCTTCCTTCCTGGAATCCTTCCTTCCTGGAATCCTTCCTTCCTGGAATCCTTCCTTCCTGGAATCCTTCCTGGAATCCTTCCTGGAATCCTTCCTGGAATCCTTCCTTCCTGGAATCCTTCCTTCCTTCATTTCTGGAATCCTTCCTTCCTGGAATCCTTCCTTCCTTCCTTCCTGGAATCCTTCCTGGAATCCTTCCTTCCTGGAATCCGTCCTTCCTTCCTTCCTGGAATCTTTCCTTCCTTCCTTCCTGGAGTCCTTCCTTCCTGGAATCCTTCCTTCCTGGAATCCTTCCTTCCTTCCTTCCTGGAATCCTTCCTTCCTTCCTTCCTGGAATCCTGCCTTCCTGGAATCCTTCCTTCCTTCCTGGAATCCTTCCTTCCTTCCTTCCTGGAATCCTTCCTTCCTGGAATCCTTCCTTCCTGGAATCCTTCCTTCCTTCCTTCCTGGAATCCTTCCTTCCTGGAATCCTTCCTTCCTGGAATCCTTCCTTCCTGGAATCCTTCCTTCCTGGAATCCTTCCTGGAATCCTTCCTTCCTGGAATCCTTCCTTCCTTCCTTCCTGGAATCCTTCCTTCCTTCCTTCCTGGAATACTTCCTTCCTTCCTTCATGGAATCCTGCCTTCCTGGAATCCTTCCTTCCTGGAATCCTTCCTTCCTGGAATCCTTCCTTCCTTCCTTCCTGGAATCCTGCCTTCCTGGAATCCTTCCTTCCTGGAATCCTGCCTTCCTGGAATCCTTCCTTCCTGGAATCCTTCCTTCCTGGAATCCTTCCTGGAATCCTTCCTGGAATCCTTCCTGGAATCCTTCCATCCTGGAATCCTTCCTTCCTTCATTTCTGGAATCCTTCCTTCCTGGAATCCTTCCTTCCTTCCTTCCTGGAATCCTTCCTTCCTTCCTTCCTGGAATCCTTCCTGGAATCCTTCCTTCCTGGAATCCTTCCTTCCTTCCTTCCTGGAATCTTTCCTTCCTTCCTTCCTGGAATCCTTCCTTCCTGGAATCCTTCCTTCCTGGAATCCTTCCTGCCTGGAATCCTTCCTTCCTTCCTTCCTGGAATCCTTCCTTCCTTCCTTCCTGGAATCCTGCCTTCCTGGAATCCTGCCGTCCTGGAATCCTTCCTTCCTTCCTGGAATCCTTCCTTCCTTCCTTCCTGGAATCTTTCCTTCCTGGAATCCTTCCTTCCTGGAATCCTTCCTTCCTGGAATCCTTCCTTCCTTCCTTCCTGGAATCTTTCCTTCCTTCCTTCCTGGAATCCTTCCTTCCTGGAATCCTTCCTTCCTTCCTTCCTGGAATCCTTCCTTCCTTCCTTCCTGGAATCCTTCCTTCCTGGAATCCTTCCTTCCTGGAATCCTTCCTTCCTGGAATCCTTCCTTCCTTCCTTCCTGGAATCCTTCCTTCCTTCCTTCCTGGAATCTTTCCTTCCTTCCTTCCTGGAATCCTTCCTTCCTGGAATCCTTCCTTCCTTCCTTCCTGGAATCTTTCCTTCCTTCCTTCCTGGAATCCTTCCTTCCTGGAATCCTTCCTTCCTTCCTTCCTGGAATCCTTCCTTCCTTCCTTCCTTCCTGGAATCTTTCCTTCCTGGAATCCTTCCTTCCTGGAATCCTTCCTTCCTTCCTTCCTGGAATCCTTTCTTCCTTGAATCCTTCCTTCCTGGAATCCTTGCTTCCTTGCTTCCTGGAATCTTTCCTTCCTTCCTTCCTGGAATCCTTCCTTCCTTCCTTCCTGGAATCCTTCCTTCCTTCCTTCATGGAATCCTTCCTTCTTGGAATCCTTCCTTCCTGGAATCCTTCCTTCCTTCCTTCCTGGAATCCTGCCTTCCTGGAATCCTTCCTTCCTAGAATCCTGCCTTCCTGGAATCCTTCCTTCCTGGAATCCTTCCTTCCTGGAATCCTTCCTTCCTTCCTTCCTTCCTTCCTTCCTTCCTGGAATCCTTCCTTCCTGGAATCCTTCCTTCCTTCCGTCCTGGAATCTTTCCTTCCTTCCTTCCTGGAATCCTTCCTTCCTGGAATCCTTCCTTCCTGGAATCCTTCCTTCCTGGAATCCTTCCTTCCTTCCTTCCTGGAATCCTGCCTTCCTGGAATCCTGCCTTCCTGGAATCCTTCCTTCCTTCCTGGAATCCTTCCTTCCTTCCTTCCTGGAATCCTTCCTTCCTGGAATCCTTCCTTCCTGGAATCCTTCCTTCCTTCCTTCCTGGAATCCTTCCTTCCTGGAATCCTTCCTTCCTGGAATCCTTCCTGGAATACTTCCTTCCTGGAATCCTTCCTTCCTTCCTTCCTAGAATCCTTCCTTCCTTCCTTCCTGGAATCCTTCCTTCCTTCCTTCATGGAATCCTTCCTTCCTGGAATCCTTCCTTCCTGGAATCCTTCCTTCCTGGAATCCTTCCTGGAATCCTTCCTTCCTGGAATCCTTCCTTCCTTCCTTCCTAGACTCCTTCCTTCCTTCCTTCCTGGAATCCTTCCTTCCTTCCTTCATGGAATCCTTCCTTCCTTCCTTCATGGAATCCTTCCTTCCTGGAATCCTTCCTTCCTGGAATCCTTCCTGGAATCCTTCCTGGAATCCTGCCTTCCTGGAATCCTGCCTTCCTGGAAGCCTTCCTGGAATCCTTCCTTCCTTCCTGGAATCTTTCCTTCCTTCCTGGAATCCTTCCTTCCTTCCTTCCTGGAATCCTTCCTGGAATCCTTCCTTCCTGGAATCCTTCCTTCCTTCCTTCCTGGAATCTTTCCTTCCTTCCTTCCTGGAATCCTTCCTTCCTGGAATCCTTCCTTCCTGGAATCCTTCCTGCCTGGAATCCTTCCTTCCTTCCTTCCTGGAATCCTTCCTTCCTTCCTTCCTGGAATCCTGCCTTCCTGGAATCCTGCCTTCCTGGAATCCTTCCTTCCTTCCTGGAATCCTTCCTTCCTTCCTTCCTGGAATCCTTCCTTCCTGGAATCCTTCCTGGAATCCTTCCTGGAATCCTTCCTGGAATCCTTCCTTCCTGGAATCCTTCCTTCCTTCATTTCTGGAATCCTTCCTTCCTGGAATCCTTCCTTCCTTCCTTCCTGGAATCCTTCCTGGAATCCTTCCTTCCTGGAATCCTTCCTTCCTTCCTTCCTGGAATCTTTCCTTCCTTCCTTCCTGGAATCCTTCCTTCCTGGAATCCTTCCTTCCTGGAATCCTTCCTGCCTGGAATCCTTCCTTCCTTCCTTCCTGGAATCCTTCCTTCCTTCCTTCCTGGAATCCTGCCATCCTGGAATCCTGCCTTCCTGGAATCCTTCCTTCCTTCCTTCCTGGAATCCTTCCTTCCTGGAATCCTTCCTTCCTGGAATCCTTCCTGGAATCCTTCCTTCCTGGAATCCTTCCTTCCTGGAATCCTTCCTTCCTGGAATCCTTCCTTCCTTCCTTCCTGGAATCCTTCCTTCCTGGAATCCTTCCTTCCTGGAATCCTTCCTTCCTGGAATCTTTCCTTCCTGGAATCCTTCCTTCTTTCCTTCCTGGAATCCTTCCTTCCTGGAATCCTTCCTTCCTGGAATCCTTCCTTCCTTCCTTCCTGGAATCCTTCCTTCCTGGAATCCTTCCTTCCTTCCTTCCTGGAATCTTTCCTTCCTTCCTTCCTTCCTTCCTGGAATCCTTCCTTCCTTCCTTCCTGGAATCCTTCCTTCCTGGAATCCTTGATTCCTTCCTTCCTGGAATCTTTCCTTCCTGGAATCCTTCCTTCCTGGAATCCTTCCTTCCTTCCTTCCTGGAATCCTTCCTTCCTGGAATCCTTCCTTCCTTCCTTCCTGGAATCTTTCCTTCCTGGAATCCTTCCTTCCTGGAATACTTCCTGGAATCCTTCCTTCCTGGAATCCTTCCTTCCTTCCTTCCTGGAATCCTTCCTTCCTGGAATCCTTCCTGGAATCCTTCCTTCCTGGAATCCTTCCTGGAATCCTTCCTTCCTGGAATCCTTCCTTCCTGGAATCCTTCCTTCCTGGAATCCTTCCTTCCTGGAATCCTTCCTGGAATCCTTCCTGGAATCCTTCCTTCCTGGAATCCTTCCTTCCTTCATTTCTGGAATCCTTCCTTCCTGGAATCCTTCCTTCCTTCCTTCCTGGAATCCTTCCTTCCTTCCTTCCTGGAATCCTTCCTGGAATCCTTCCTCCCTGGAATCCTTCCTTCCTTCCTTCCTGGAATCTTTCCTTCCTTCCTTACTGGAATCCTTCCTTCCTGGAATCCTTCCTTCCTGGAATCCTTCCTTCCTGGAATCCTTCCTTCCTTCCATCCTGGAATCCTTCCTTCCTGGAATCCTTCCTGGAATCCTTCCTTCCTGGAATCCTTCCTTCCTGGAATCCTTCCTGGAATCCTTCCTTCCTGGAATCCTTCCTTCCTGGAATCCTTCCTTCCTGGAATCCTTCCTGGAATCCTTCCTGGAATCCTTCCTGGAATCCTTCCTTCCTGGAATCCTTCCTTCCTTCATTTCTGGAATCCTTCCTTCCTGGAATCCTTCCTTCCTTCCTTCTTGGAATCCTTCCTTCCTTCCTTCCTGGAATCCTTCCTGGAATCCTTCCTTCCTGGAATCCTTCCTTCCTTCCTTCCTGGAATCCTTCCTTCCTTCCTTCCTGGAATCCTTCCTTCCTGCCTTCCTGGAATCCTGCCTTCCTGGAATCCTGCCTTCCTGGAATCCTTCCTTCCTTCCTGGAATCCTTCCTTCCTTCCTTCCTGGAATCCTTCCTTCCTGGAATCCTTCCTTCCTGGAATCCTTCCTTCCTTCCTTCCTGGAATCCTTCCTTCCTGGGATCCTTCCTTCCTGGAATCCTTCCTGGAATCCTTCCTGGAATCCTTCCTTCCTGGAATCCTTCCTTCCTTCCTTCCTAGAATCCTTCCTTCCTTCCTTCCTCGAACCCTTCCTTCCTTCCTTCATGGAATCCTTCCTTCCTGGACTCCTTCCTTCCTGGAATCCTTCCTTCCTGGAATCCTTCCTGGAATCCTTCCTTCCTGGAATCCTTCCTTCCTGGAATCCTTCCTTCCTTCCTTCCTGGAATCCTTCCTTCCTTCCTTCATGGAATCCTTCCTTCCTGGAATCCTTCCTTCCTGGAATCCTTCCTTCCTGGAATCCTTCCTTCCTTCCTTCCTGGAATCCTGCCTTCCTGGAATCCTTCCTTCCTGGAATCCTGCCTTCCTGGAATCCTTCCTTCCTGGAATCCTTCCTTCCTTCCTTCCTGGAATCCTGCCTTCCTGGAATCCTTCCTTCCTGGAATCCTGCCTTCCTGGAATCCTTCCTTCCTGGAATCCTTCCTTCCTGGAATCCTTCCTTCCTGGAATCCTTCCTGGAATCCTTCCTGGAATCCTTCCTGGAATCCTTCCTTCCTGGAATCCTTCCTTCCTTCATTTCTGGAATCCTTCCTTCCTGGAATCCTTCCTTCCTTCCTTCCTGGAATCCTTCCTTCCTTCCTTCCAGGAATCCTTCCTGGAATCCTTCCTTCCTGGAATCCTTCCTTCCATCCTTCCTGGAATCTTTCCTTCCTTCCTTCCTGGAATCCTTCCTTCCTGGAATCCTTCCTTCCTGGAATCCTTCCTTCCTGGAATCCTTCCTTCCTTCCTTCCTGGAATCCTTCCTTCCTTCCTTCCTGGAATCCTGCCTTCCTGGAATCCTGCCTTCCTGGAATCCTTCCTTCCTTCCTGGAATCCTTCCTTCCTTCCTTCCTGGAATCCTTCCTTCCTTCCTTCCTGGAATCCTTCCTTCCTGGAATCCTTCCTTCCTGGAATCCTTCCTGGAATCCTTCCTTCCTGGAATCCTTCCTTCCTGGAATCCTTCCTTCCTGGAATCCTTCCTTCCTGGAATCCTTCCTTCCTTCCTTCCTTCCTTCCTTCCTTCCTGGAATCCTTCCTTCCTGGAATCCTTCCTTCCTGGAATCCTTCCTTCCTGGAATCCTTCCTTCCTGGAATCCTTCCTTCCTTCCTTCCTGGAATCCTTCCTTCCTTCCTTCCTGGAATCCTTCCTTCCTGGAATCCTTCCTGGAATACTTCCTTCCTTCCTTCCTGGAATCCTTCCTTCCTGGAATCCTTCCTTCCTGGAATCCTTCCTTCCTTCCTTCCTGGAATCCTTCCTTCCTGGAATCCTTCCTGGAATCCTTCCTTCCTGGAATCCTTCCTTCCTGGAATCCTTCCTTCCTTCCTGGAATCCTTCCTTCCTTCCTTCCTGGAATCCTTCCTTCCTTCCTTCCTGGAATCCTTCCTTCCTGGAATCCTTCCTTCCTGGAATCCTTCCTTCCTGGAATCCTTCCTTCCTGGAATCCTTCCTGGAATCCTTCCTTCCTGGAATCCTTCCTTCCTTCCTTCCTAGAATCCTTCCTTCCTTCCTTCCTGGAATCTTTCCTTCCTTCCTTCATGGAATCCTTCCTTCCTTGAATCCTTCCTGGAATCCTTCCTTCCTGGAATCCTTCCTTCCTTCCTTCCTAGAATCCTTCCTTCCTTCCTTCCTGGAATCCTTCCTTCCTTCCTTCCTGGAATCCTTCCTTCCTTCCTTCCTGGAATCCTTCCTTCCTTCCTTCATGGAATCCTTCCTTCCTTCCTTCCTGGAATCCTTCCTTCCTGGAATCCTTCCTTCCTGGAATCCTTCCTTCCTTCCTTCCTGGAATCCTTCCTTCCTGGAATCCTTCCTTCCTTCCTTCCTGGAATCCTGCCTTCCTGGAATCCTTCCTTCCTAGAATCCTGCCTTCCTGGAATCCTTCCTTCCTGGAATCCTTCCTTCCTGGAATCCTTCCTTCCTTCCTTCCTGGAATCCTTCCTGGAATCCTTCCTTCCTGGAATCCTTCCTTCCTTCCGTCCTGGAATCTTTCCTTCCTTCCTTCCTGGAATCCTTCCTTCCTGGAATCCTTCCTTCCTGGAATCCTTCCTTCCTGGAATCCTTCCTTCCTTCCTTCCTGGAATCCTGCCTTCCTGGAATCCTGCCTTCCTGGAATCCTTCCTTCCTTCCTGGAATCCTTCCTTCCTTCCTTCCTGGAATCCTTCCTTCCTGGAATCCTTCCTTCCTGGAATCCTTCCTTCCTTCCTTCCTGGAATCCTTCCTTCCTGGAATCCTTCCTTCCTGGAATCCTTCCTGGAATACTTCCTTCCTGGAATCCTTCCTTCCTTCCTTCCTAGAATCCTTCCTTCCTTCCTTCCTGGAATCCTTCCTTCCTTCCTTCATGGAATCCTTCCTTCCTGGAATCCTTCCTTCCTGGAATCCTTCCTTCCTGGAATCCTTCCTGGAATCCTTCCTTCCTGGAATCCTTCCTTCCTTCCTTCCTAGACTCCTTCCTTCCTTCCTTCCTGGAATCCTTCCTTCCTTCCTTCATGGAATCCTTCCTTCCTTCCTTCATGGAATCCTTCCTTCCTGGAATCCTTCCTTCCTGGAATCCTTCCTTCCTTCCTTCCTGGAATCCTGCCTTCCTGGAATCCTGCCTTCCTGGAAGCCTTCCTGGAATCCTTCCTTCCTTCCTGGAATCTTTCGTTCCTTCCTGGAATCCTTCCTTCCTGCAATCCTTCCTGGAATCCTTCCTTCCTGGAATCCTTCCTTCCTTCCTTCCTGGAATCCTTCCTTCCTGGAATCCTTCCTTCCTGGAATCCTTCCTTCCTGGAATCCTTCCTGGAATCCTTCCTTCCTGGAATCCTTCCTTCCTTCCTTCCTGGAATCCTTCCTTCCTTCCTTCCTGGAATCCTTCCTTCCTGGAATCCTTCCTTCCTGGAATCCTTCCTGGAATCCTTCCTTCCTGGAATCCGTCCTTCCTGGAATCCTTCCTTCCTGGAATCCTTCCTTTCTTCCTTCCTGGAATCCTTCCTTCCTGGAATCCTTCCTTCCTGGAACCCTTCCTTCCTGGAATCCTTCCTTCCTGGAATCCTTCCTTCCTTCCTTCCTGGAATCCTTCCTTCCTTCCTTCCTGGAATCCTTCCTTCCTGGAATCCTTCCTGGAATACTTCCTTCCTTCCTTCCTGGAATCCTTCCTTCCTGGAATCCTTCCTTCCTGGAATCCTTCCTTCCTTCCTTCCTGGAATCCTTCCTTCCTGGAATCCTTCCTTCCTTCCTTCCTGGAATCTTTCCTTCCTGGAATCCTTCCTTCCTGGAATCCTTCCTGGAATCCTTCCTGGAATCCTTCCTTCCTGGAATCCTTCCTTCCTTCCTTCCTGGAATCTTTCCTTCCTGGAATCCTTCCTTCCTGGAATCCTTCCTTCCTTCCTTCCTGGAATCCTTCCTTCCTGGAATCCTTCCTTCCTTCCTTCCTGGAATCTTTCCTTCCTGGAATCCTTCCTTCCTGGAATCCTTCCTTCCTGGAATCCTTCCTTCCTTCCTTCCTGGAATCTTTCCTTCCTGCAATCCTTCCTGGAATCCTTCCTTCCTGGAATCCTTCCTTCCTTCCTTCCTGGAATCCTTCCTTCCTTCCTTCCTGGAATCCTTCCTTCCTGGAATCCTTCCTTCCTGGAATCCTTCCTTCCTTCCTTCCTGGAATCCTTCGTTCCTTCCTTCCTGGAATCTTTCCTTCCTTCCTTCCTGGAATCCTTCCTTCCTGGAATCCTTCCTTCCTTCCTTCCTGGAATCTTTCCTTCCTTCCTTCCTGGAATCCTTCCTTCCTGGAATCCTTCCTTCCTTCCTTCCTGGAATCCTTCCTTCCTTCCTTCCTTCCTGGAATACTTCCTTCCTGGAATCCTTCCTTCCTGGAATCCTTCCTTCCTTCCTTCCTGGAATCCTTTCTTCCTTGAATCCTTCCTTCCTGGAATACTTGCTTCCTTGCTTCCTGGAATCTTTCCTTCCTTCCTTCCTGGAATCCTTCATCCTGGAATCCTTCCTTCCTGGAATCCTTCCTTCCTTCCTTCCTGGAATCCTTCCTTCCTTCCTTCCTGGAATCTTTCCTTCCTTCCTTCCTGGAATCCTTCCTTCCTGGAATCCTTCCTTCCTTCCTTCCTGGAATCCTTCCTTCCTTCCTTCCTGGAATCCTTCTTTCCTGGAATCCTTCCTTCCTGGAATCCTTCCTTCCTTCCTTCCTGGAATCCTTCCTTCCTGGAATCGTTCCTTCCTTCCTTCCTTCCTTCCTTCCTTCCTTCCTTCCTTCCTTCCTTCCTTCCTTCCTTCCTGGAATCCTGCCTTCCTGGAATCCTTCCTTCCTGGAATCCTTCCTTCCTGGAATCCTTCCTTCCTTCCTTCCTGGAATCCTTCCTTCCTTCCTTCCTGGAATCCTTCCTTCCTGGAATCCTTCCTTCCTGGAATCCTTCCTGGAATCCTTCCTTCCTGGAATCCGTCCTTCCTGGAATCCTTCCTTCCTGGAATCCTTCCTTCCTTCCTTCCTGGAATCCTTCCTTCCTGGAATCCTTCCTTCCTGGAACCCTTCCTTCCTGGAATCCTTCCTTCCTGGAATCCTTCCTTCCTTCCTTCCTGGAATCCTTCCTTCCTTCCTTCCTGGAATCCTTCCTTCCTGGAATCCTTCCTGGAATACTTCCTTCCTTCCTTCCTGGAATCCTTCCTTCCTGGAACCCTTCCTTCCTGGAATCCTTCCTTCCTTCCTTCCTGGAATCCTTCCTTCCTGGAATCCTTCCTTCCTTCCTTCCTGGAATCTTTCCTTCCTGGAATCCTTCCTTCCTGGAATCCTTCCTTCCTTCCTTCCTGGAATCCTTCCTTCCTGGAATCCTTCCTTCCTTCCTTCCTGGAATCTTTCCTTCCTGGAATCCTTCCTTCCTGGAATCCTTCCTTCCTTCCTTCCTGGAATCCTTCCTTCCTGGAATCCTTCCTTCCTTCCTTCCTGGAATCTTTCCTTCCTGGAATCCTTCCTTCCTGGAATCCTTCCTTCCTGGAATCCTTCCTTCCTGGAATCCTTCCTTCCTTCCTTCCTGGAATCTTTCCTTCCTTCCTTCCTGGAATCCTTCCTTCCTGGAATCCTTCCTTCCTTCCTTCCTGGAATCCTTCCTTCCTTCCTTCCTGGAATCCTTCCTTCCTGGAATCCTTCCTTCCTGGAATCCTTCCTTCCTGGAATCCTTCCTTCCTTCCTTCCTGGAATCCTTCCTTCCTTCCTTCCTGGAATCTTTCCTTCCTTCCTTCCTGGAATCCTTCCTTCCTGGAATCCTTCCTTCCTTCCTTCCTGGAATCTTTCCTTCCTTCCTTCCTGGAATCCTTCCTTCCTTCCTTCCTGGAATCCTTCCTTCCTTCCTTCCTTCCTGGAATACTTCCTTCCTGGAATCCTTCCTTCCTGGAATCCTTCCTTCCTTCCTTCCTGGAATCCTTTCTTCCTTGAATCCTTCCTTCCTGGAATCCTTGCTTCCTTGCTTCCTGGAATCTTTCCTTCCTTCCTTCCTGGAATCCTTCATCCTGGAATCCTTCCTTCCTGGAATCCTTCCTTCCTTCCTTCCTGGAATCCTTCCTTCCTTCCTTCCTGGAATCTTTCCTTCCTTCCTTCCTGGAATCCTTCCTTCCTGGAATCCTTCCTTCCTTCCTTCCTGGAATCCTTCCTTCCTTCCTTCCTGGAATCGTTCCTTCCTTCCTTCCTTCCTTCCTTCCTTCCTTCCTTCCTTCCTTCCTTCCTTCCTGGAATCCTGCCTTCCTGGAATCCTTCCTTCCTGGAATCCTTCCTTCCTGGAATCCTTCCTTCCTTCCTTCCTGGAATCCTCCCTTCCTGGAATCCTTCCATCCTGGAATCCTGCCTTCCTGGAATCCTTCCTTCCTGGAATGCTTCCTTCCCTCCTTCCTGGAATCCTTCCTTCCTTCCTTCCTGGAATCTTTCCTTCCTTCCTTCCTGGAATCCTTCCTTCCTGGAATCCTTCCTTCCTTCCTTCCTGGAATCTTTCCTTCCTTCCTTCCTGGAATCCTTCCTTCCTGGAATCCTTCCTTCCTTCCTTCCTGGAATCCTTCCTTCCTGGAATCCTTCCTGGAATCCTTCCTTCCTGGAATCCTTCCTTCCTGGAATCCTTCCTTCCTGGAATCCTTCCTTCCTTCCTTCCTGGAATCCTTCCTTCCTGGAATCCTTCCTTCCTTCCTTCCTGGAATCCTTCCTTCCTGGAATCCTTCCTTCCTGGAATCCTTCCTTCCTTCCTTCCTGGAATCCTTCCTTCCTGGAATCCTTCCTTCCTTCCTTCCTGGAATCCTTCCTTCCTGGAATCCTTCCTTCCTGGAATCCTTCCTTCCTTCCTGGAATCCATCCTTCCTGGAATCCTTCCTTCCTGGAATCCTTCCTTCCTTCCTTCCTGGAATCCTTCCTTCCTTCCTTCCTGGAATCCTTCCTTCCTTCCTTCCTGGAATCTTTCCTTCCTTCCTTCCTGGAATCCTTCCTTCCTGGAATCCTTCCTTCCTTCCTTCCTGGAATACTTCCTTCCTTCCTTCCTGGAATCCTGCCTTCCTGGAATCCTTCCTTACTGGAATCCTTCCTTCCTGGAATCCTGCCTTCCTGGAAGCCTTCATGGAATCCTTCCTTCCTTCCTGGAATCTTTCGTTCCTTCCTGGAATCTTTCGTTCCTTCCTGGAATCCTTCCTTCCTGGAATCCTTCCTGGAATCCTTCCTTCCTGGAATCCTTCCTGGAATCCTTCCTGGAATCCTTCCTTCCTGGAATCCTTCCTTCCTGGAATCCTTCCTTCCTGGAATCCTTCCTTCCTGGAATCCTTCCTGGAATCCTTCCTGGAATGCTTCCTTCCTGGAATACTTCCTTCCTTCCTTCCTGGAATCCTTCCTTCCTTCCTTCCTGGAATCCTTCCTTCCGGGAATCCTTCCTTCCTGGAATCCTTCCTTCCTGGAATCCTTCCTTCCTGGAATCCTTCCTGGAATCCTTCCTTCCTGGAATCCTTCCTTCCTGGAATCCTTCCTTCCTGGAATCCTTCCTTCCTGGAATCCTTCCTGGAATCCTTCCTGGAATCCTTCCTGGAATCCTTCCTTCCTGGAATCCTTCCTTCCTTCATTTCTGGAATCCTTCCTTCCTGGAATCCTTCCTTCCTTCCTTCCTGGAATCCTTCCTGGAATCCTTCCTTCCTGGAATCCGTCCTTCCTTCCTTCCTGGAATCTTTCCTTCCTTCCTTCCTGGAGTCCTTCCTTCCTGGAATCCTTCCTTCCTGGAATCCTTCCTTCCTTCCTTCCTGGAATCCTTCCTTCCTTCCTTCCTGGAATCCTGCCTTCCTGGAATCCTTCCTTCCTTCCTGGAATCCTTCCTTCCTTCCTTCCTGGAATCCTTCCTTCCTGGAATCCTTCCTTCCTGGAATCCTTCCTTCCTTCCTTCCTGGAATCCTTCCTTCCTGGAATCCTTCCTTCCTGGAATCCTTCCTTCCTGGAATCCTTCCTTCCTGGAATCCTTCCTGGAATCCTTCCTTCCTGGAATCCTTCCTTCCTTCCTTCCTGGAATCCTTCCTTCCTTCCTTCCTGGAATCCTTCCTTCCTTCCTTCATGGAATCCTTCCTTCCTGGAATCCTTCCTTCCTGGAATCCTTCCTTCCTGGAATCCTTCCTTCCTTCCTTCCTGGAATCCTGCCTTCCTGGAATCCTTCCTTCCTGGAATCCTGCCTTCCTGGAATCCTTCCTTCCTGGAATCCTTCCTTCCTGGAATCCTTCCTGGAATCCTTCCTGGAATCCTTCCTGGAATCCTTCCATCCTGGAATCCTTCCTTCCTTCATTTCTGGAATCCTTCCTTCCTGGAATCCTTCCTTCCTTCCTTCCTGGAATCCTTCCTTCCTTCCTTCCTGGAATCCTTCCTGGAATCCTTCCTTCCTGGAATCCTTCCTTCCTTCCTTCCTGGAATCTTTCCTTCCTTCCTTCCTGGAATCCTTCCTTCCTGGAATCCTTCCTTCCTGGAATCCTTCCTGCCTGGAATCCTTCCTTCCTTCCTTCCTGGAATCCTTCCTTCCTTCCTTCCTGGAATCCTGCCTTCCTGGAATCCTGCCGTCCTGGAATCCTTCCTTCCTTCCTGGAATCCTTCCTTCCTTCCTTCCTGGAATCCTTCCTTCCTGGAATCCTTCCTTCCTTCCTTCCTGGAATCCTTCCTTCCTGGAATCCTTCCTTCCTGGAATCCTTCCTGGAATCCTTCCTGGAATCCTTCCTTCCTGGAATCCTTCCTTCCTTCCTTCCTAGAATCCTTCCTTCCTTCCTTCCTGGAATCCTTCCTTCCTTCCTTCATGGAATCCTTCCTTCCTGGAATCCTTCCTTCCTGGAATCCTTCCTTCCTGGAATCCTTCCTTCCTGGAATCCTTCCTGGAATCCTTCCTTCCTGGAATCCTTTCTTCCTTGAATCCTTCCTTCCTGGAATCCTTGCTTCCTTGCTTCCTGGAATCTTTCCTTCCTTCCTTCCTGGAATCCTTCATCCTGGAATCCTTCCTTCCTGGAATCCTTCCTTCCTTCCTTCCTGGAATCCTTCCTTCCTTCCTTCCTGGAATCTTTCCTTCCTTCCTTCCTGGAATCCTTCCTTCCTGGAATCCTTCCTTCCTTCCTTCCTGGAATCCTTCCTTCCTTCCTTCCTGGAATTGTTCCTTCCTTCCTTCCTTCCTTCCTTCCTTCCTTCCTTCCTTCCTTCCTTCCTTCCTTCCTTCCTGGAATCCTGCCTTCCTGGAATCCTTCCTTCCTGGAATCCTTCCTTCCTGGAATCCTTCCTTCCTTCCTTCCTGGAATCCTCCCTTCCTGGAATCCTTCCATCCTGGAATCCTGCCTTCCTGGAATCCTTCCTTCCTGGAATGCTTCCTTCCCTCCTTCCTGGAATCCTTCCTTCCTTCCTTCCTGGAATCTTTCCTTCCTTCCTTCCTGGAATCCTTCCTTCCTGGAATCCTTCCTTCCTTCCTTCCTGGAATCCTTCCTTCCTGGAATCCTTCCTGGAATCCTTCCTTCCTGGAATCCTTCCTTCCTGGAATCCTTCCTTCCTGGAATCCTTCCTTCCTTCCTTCCTGGAATCCTTCCTTCCTGGAATCCTTCCTTCCTTCCTTCCTGGAATCCTTCCTTCCTGGAATCCTTCCTTCCTGGAATCCTTCCTTCCTTCCTTCCTGGAATCCTTCCTTCCTGGAATCCTTCCTTCCTTCCTTCCTGGAATCCTTCCTTCCTGGAATCCTTCCTTCCTGGAATCCTTCCTTCCTTCCTGGAATCCATCCTTCCTGGAATCCTTCCTTCCTGGAATCCTTCCTTCCTTCCTTCCTGGAATCCTTCCTTCCTTCCTTCCTGGAATCCTTCCTTCCTTCCTTCCTGGAATCTTTCCTTCCTTCCTTCCTGGAATCCTTCCTTCCTGGAATCCTTCCTTCCTTCCTTCCTGGAATACTTCCTTCCTTCCTTCCTGGAATCCTGCCTTCCTGGAATCCTTCCTTACTGGAATCCTGCCTTCCTGGAATCCTGCCTTCCTGGAAGCCTTCATGGAATCCTTCCTTCCTTCCTGGAATCTTTCGTTCCTTCCTGGAATCTTTCGTTCCTTCCTGGAATCCTTCCTTCCTGGAATCCTTCCTGGAATCCTTCCTTCCTGGAATCCTTCCTGGAATCCTTCCTGGAATCCTTCCTTCCTGGAATCCTTCCTTCCTGGAATCCTTCCTTCCTGGAATCCTTCCTGGAATCCTTCCTGGAATCCTTCCTGGAATCCTTCCTTCCTGGAATCCTTCCTTCCTTCATTTCTGGAATCCTTCCTTCCTGGAATCCTTCCTTCCTTCCTTCCTGGAATCCTTCCTGGAATCCTTCCTTCCTGGAATCCGTCCTTCCTTCCTTCCTGGAATCTTTCCTTCCTTCCTTCCTGGAGTCCTTCCTTCCTGGAATCCTTCCTTCCTGGAATCCTTCCTTCCTTCCTTCCTGGAATCCTTCCTTCCTTCCTTCCTGGAATCCTGCCTTCCTGGAATCCTTCCTTCCTTCCTGGAATCCTTCCTTCCTTCCTTCCTGGAATCCTTCCTTCCTGGAATCCTTCCTTCCTGGAATCCTTCCTTCCTTCCTTCCTGGAATCCTTCCTTCCTGGAATCCTTCCTTCCTGGAATCCTTCCTTCCTGGAATCCTTCCTTCCTGGAATCCTTCCTGGAATCCTTCCTTCCTGGAATCCTTCCTTCCTTCCTTCCTGGAATCCTTCCTTCCTTCCTTCCTGGAATCCTTCCTTCCTTCCTTCATGGAATCCTTCCTTCCTGGAATCCTTCCTTCCTGGAATCCTTCCTTCCTGGAATCCTTCCTTCCTTCCTTCCTGGAATCCTGCCTTCCTGGAATCCTTCCTTCCTGGAATCCTGCCTTCCTGGAATCCTTCCTTCCTGGAATCCTTCCTTCCTGGAATCCTTCCTGGAATCCTTCCTGGAATCCTTCCTGGAATCCTTCCATCCTGGAATCCTTCCTTCCTTCATTTCTGGAATCCTTCCTTCCTGGAATCCTTCCTTCCTTCCTTCCTGGAATCCTTCCTTCCTTCCTTCCTGGAATCCTTCCTGGAATCCTTCCTTCCTGGAATCCTTCCTTCCTTCCTTCCTGGAATCTTTCCTTCCTTCCTTCCTGGAATCCTTCCTTCCTGGAATCCTTCCTTCCTGGAATCCTTCCTGCCTGGAATCCTTCCTTCCTTCCTTCCTGGAATCCTTCCTTCCTTCCTTCCTGGAATCCTGCCTTCCTGGAATCCTGCCGTCCTGGAATCCTTCCTTCCTTCCTGGAATCCTTCCTTCCTTCCTTCCTGGAATCCTTCCTTCCTGGAATCCTTCCTTCCTTCCTTCCTGGAATCCTTCCTTCCTGGAATCCTTCCTTCCTGGAATCCTTCCTGGAATCCTTCCTGGAATCCTTCCTTCCTGGAATCCTTCCTTCCTTCCTTCCTAGAATCCTTCCTTCCTTCCTTCCTGGAATCCTTCCTTCCTTCCTTCATGGAATCCTTCCTTCCTGGAATCCTTCCTTCCTGGAATCCTTCCTTCCTGGAATCCTTCCTTCCTGGAATCCTTCCTGGAATCCTTCCTTCCTGGAATCCTTCCTTCCTTCCTTCCTAGAATCCTTCCTTCCTTCCTTCCTGGAATCCTTCCTTCCTTCCTTCATGGAATCCTTCCTTCCTTCCTTCCTGGAATCCTTCCTTCCTGGAATCCTTCCTTCCTGGAATCCTTCCTTCCTTCCTTCCTGGAATCCTGCCTTCCTGGAATCCTTCCTTCCTGGAATCCTGCCTTCCTGGAATCCTGCCTTCCTGGAAGCCTTCCTGGAATCCTTCCTTCCTTCCTGGAATCTTTCGTTCCTTCCTGGAATCCTTCCTTCCTGGAATCCTTCCTGGAATCCTTCCTTCCTGGAATCCCTCTTGGAATCCTTCCTGGAATCCTTCCTTCCTGGAATCCTTCCTTCCTGGAATCCTTCCTTCCTGGAATCCTTCCTGGAATCCTTCCTGGAATCCTTCCTTCCTGGAATCCTTCCTTCCTTCCTTCCTGGAATCCTTCCTTCCTGGAATCCTTCCTTCCTGGAATCCTTCCTGGAATCCTTCCTTCCTGGAATCCTTCCTTCCTGGAATCCTTCCTTCCTTCCTTACTGGAATCCTTCCTTCCTGGAATCCTTCCTTCCTGGAATCCTTCCTTCCTGGAATCCTTCCTTCCTGGAATCTTTCCTTCCTGGAATCCTTCCTTCCTGGAACCCTTCCTTCCTGGAATCCTTCCTTCCTGGAATCCTTCCTTCCTTCCTTCCTGGAATCCTTCCTTCCTTCCTTCCTGGAATCCTTCCTTCCTGGAATCCTTCCTGGAATCCTTCCTTCCTGGAATCCTTCCTTCCTTCCTTCCTGGAATCCTTCCTTCCTGGAATCCTTCCTTCCTGGAATCCTTCCTTCCTTCCTTCCTGGAATCCTTCCTTCCTGGAATCCTTCCTTCCTTCCTTCCTGGAATCTTTCCTTCCTTCCTTCCTTCCTTCCTGGAATCCTTCCTTCCTTCCTTCCTGGAATCCTTCCTTCCTGGAATCCTTGATTCCTTCCTTCCTGGAGTCTTTCCTTCCTGGAATCCTTCCTTCCTGGAATCCTTCCTTCCTTCCTTCCTGGAATCCTTCCTTCCTGGAATCCTTCCTTCCTTCCTTCCTGGAATCTTTCCTTCCTGGAATCCTTCCTTCCTGGAATACTTCCTGGAATCCTTCCTTCCTGGAATCCTTCCTTCCTTCCTTCCTGGAATCCTTCCTTCCTGGAATCCTTCCTGGAATCCTTCCTTCCTGGAATCCTTCCTTCCTGGAATCCTTCCTGGAATCCTTCCTTCCTGGAATCCTTCCTTCCTGGAATCCTTCCTTCCTGGAATCCTTCCTTCCTGGAATCCTTCCTGGAATCCTTCCTGGAATCCTTCCTGGAATCCTTCCTTCCTGGAATCCTTCCTTCCTTCATTTCTGGAATCCTTCCTTCCTGGAATCCTTCCTTCCTTCCTTCCTGGAATCCTTCCTTCCTTCCTTCCTGGAATCCTTCCTGGAATCCTTCCTCCCTGGAATCCTTCCTTCCTTCCTTCCTGGAATCTTTCCTTCCTTCCTTACTGGAATCCTTCCTTCCTGGAATCCTTCCTTCCTGGAATCCTTCCTTCCTGGAATCCTTCCTTCCTTCCTTCCTGGAATCCTTCCTTCCTGGAATCCTTCCTGGAATCCTTCCTTCCTGGAATCCTTCCTTCCTGGAATCCTTCCTGGAATCCTTCCTTCCTGGAATCCTTCCTTCCTGGAATCCTTCCTTCCTGGAATCCTTCCTGGAATCCTTCCTGGAATCCTTCCTGGAATCCTTCCTTCCTGGAATCCTTCCTTCCTTCATTTCTGGAATCCTTCCTTCCTGGAATCCTTCCTTCCTTCCTTCTTGGAATCCTTCCTTCCTTCCTTCCTGGAATCCTTCCTGGAATCCTTCCTTCCTGGAATCCTTCCTTCCTTCCTTCCTGGAATCCTTCCTTCCTTCCTTCCTGGAATCCTTCCTTCCTGCCTTCCTGGAATCCTGCCTTCCTGGAATCCTGCCTTCCTGGAATCCTTCCTTCCTTCCTGGAATCCTTCCTTCCTTCCTTCCTGGAATCCTTCCTTCCTGGAATCCTTCCTTCCTGGAATCCTTCCTTCCTTCCTTCCTGGAATCCTTCCTTCCTGGAATCCTTCCTTCCTGGAATCCTTCCTGGAATCCTTCCTGGAATCCTTCCTTCCTGGAATCCTTCCTTCCTTCCTTCCTAGAATCCTTCCTTCCTTCCTTCCTGGAACCCTTCCTTCCTTCCTTCATGGAATCCTTCCTTCCTGGACTCCTTCCTTCCTGGAATCCTTCCTTCCTGGAATCCTTCCTGGAATCCTTCCTTCCTGGAATCCTTCCTTCCTTCCTTCCTGGAATCCTTCCTTCCTTCCTTCCTGGAATCCTTCCTTCCTTCCTTCATGGAATCCTTCCTTCCTGGAATCCTTCCTTCCTGGAATCCTTCCTTCCTGGAATCCTTCCTTCCTTCCTTCCTGGAATCCTGCCTTCCTGGAATCCTTCCTTCCTGGAATCCTGCCTTCCTGGAATCCTTCCTTCCTGGAATCCTTCCTTCCTTCCTTCCTGGAATCCTGCCTTCCTGGAATCCTTCCTTCCTGGAATCCTGCCTTCCTGGAATCCTTCCTTCCTGGAATCCTTCCTTCCTGGAATCCTTCCTTCCTGGAATCCTTCCTGGAATCCTTCCTGGAATCCTTCCTTCCTGGAATCCTTCCTTCCTTCATTTCTGGAATCCTTCCTTCCTGGAATCCTTCCTTCCTTCCTTCCTGGAATCCTTCCTGGAATCCTTCCTTCCTGGAATCCTTCCTTCCTTCCTTCCTGGAATCTTTCCTTCCTTCCTTCCTGGAATCCTTCCTTCCTGGAATCCTTACTTCCTGGAATCCTTCCTGCCTGGAATCCTTCCTTCCTTCCTTCCTGGAATCCTTCCTTCCTTCCTTCCTGGAATCCTGCCTTCCTGGAATCCTGCCTTCCTGGAATCCTTCCTTCCTTCATGGAATCCTTCCTTCCTTCCTTCCTGGAATCCTTCCTTCCTTCCTTCCTGGAATCCTTCCTTCCTGGAATCCTTCCTTCCTTCCTTCCTGGAATCCTTCCTTCCTGGAATCCTTCCTTCCTGGAATCCTTCCTTCCTTCCTTCCTGGAATCCTTCCTTCCTGGAATCCTTCCTTCCTTCCTTCCTGGAATCTTTCCTTCCTTCCTTCCTTCCTTCTTGGAATCCTTCCTTCCTTCCTTCCTGGAATCCTTCCTTCCTGGAATCCTTGATTCCTTCCTTCCTGGAGTCTTTCCTTCCTGGAATCCTTCCTTCCTGGAATCCTTCCTTCCTTCCTTCCTGGAATCCTTCCTTCCTGGAATCCTTCCTTCCTTCCTTCCTGGAATCTTTCCTTCCTGGAATCCTTCCTTCCTGGAATACTTCCTGGAATCCTTCCTTCCTGGAATCCTTCCTTCCTTCCTTCCTGGAATCCTTCCTTCCTGGAATCCTTCCTGGAATCCTTCCTTCCTGGAATCCTTCCTTCCTGGAATCCTTCCTGGAATCCTTCCTTCCTGGAATCCTTCCTTCCTGGAATCCTTCCTTCCTGGAATCCTTCCTGGAATCCTTCCTGGAATCCTTCCTGGAATCCTTCCTTCCTGGAATCCTTCCTTCCTTCATTTCTGGAATCCTTCCTTCCTGGAATCCTTCCTTCCTTCCTTCCTGGAATCCTTCCTTCCTTCCTTCCTGGAATCCTTCCTGGAATCCTTCCTCCCTGGAATCCTTCCTTCCTTCCTTCCTGGAATCTTTCCTTCCTTCCTTACTGGAATCCTTCCTTCCTGGAATCCTTCCTTCCTGGAATCCTTCCTTCCTTCCTTCCTGGAATCCTTCCTTCCTGGAATCCTTCCTGGAATCCTTCCTTCCTGGAATCCTTCCTTCCTGGAATCCTTCCTGGAATCCTTCCTTCCTGGAATCCTTCCTTCCTGGAATCCTTCCTTCCTGGAATCCTTCCTGGAATCCTTCCTGGAATCCTTCCTGGAATCCTTCCTTCCTGGAATCCTTCCTTCCTTCATTTCTGGAATCCTTCCTTCCTGGAATCCTTCCTTCCTTCCTTCTTGGAATCCTTCCTTCCTTCCTTCCTGGAATCCTTCCTGGAATCCTTCCTTCCTGGAATCCTTCCTTCCTTCCTTCCTGGAATCCTTCCTTCCTTCCTTCCTGGAATCCTTCCTTCCTGCCTTCCTGGAATCCTGCCTTCCTGGAATCCTGCCTTCCTGGAATCCTTCCTTCCTTCCTGGAATCCTTCCTTCCTTCCTTCCTGGAATCCTTCCTTCCTGGAATCCTTCCTTCCTGGAATCCTTCCTTCCTTCCTTCCTGGAATCCTTCCTTCCTGGAATCCTTCCTTCCTGGAATCCTTCCTGGAATCCTTCCTGGAATCCTTCCTTCCTGGAATCCTTCCTTCCTTCCTTCCTAGAATCCTTCCTTCCTTCCTTCCTGGAACCCTTCCTTCCTTCCTTCATGGAATCCTTCCTTCCTGGACTCCTTCCTTCCTGGAATCCTTCCTTCCTGGAATCCTTCCTGGAATCCTTCCTTCCTGGAATCCTTCCTTCCTTCCTTCCTGGAATCCTTCCTTCCTTCCTTCCTGGAATCCTTCCTTCCTTCCTTCATGGAATCCTTCCTTCCTGGAATCCTTCCTTCCTGGAATCCTTCCTTCCTGGAATCCTTCCTTCCTTCCTTCCTGGAATCCTGCCTTCCTGGAATCCTTCCTTCCTGGAATCCTGCCTTCCTGGAATCCTTCCTTCCTGGAATCCTTCCTTCCTTCCTTCCTGGAATCCTGCCTTCCTGGAATCCTTCCTTCCTGGAATCCTGCCTTCCTGGAATCCTTCCTTCCTGGAATCCTTCCTTCCTGGAATCCTTCCTTCCTGGAATCCTTCCTGGAATCCTTCCTGGAATCCTTCCTTCCTGGAATCCTTCCTTCCTTCATTTCTGGAATCCTTCCTTCCTGGAATCCTTCCTTCCTTCCTTCCTGGAATCCTTCCTGGAATCCTTCCTTCCTGGAATCCTTCCTTCCTTCCTTCCTGGAATCCTTCCTTCCTGGAATCCTTACTTCCTGGAATCCTTCCTGCCTGGAATCCTTCCTTCCTTCCTTCCTGGAATCCTTCCTTCCTTCCTTCCTGGAATCCTGCCTTCCTGGAATCCTGCCTTCCTGGAATCCTTCCTTCCTTCCTGGAATCCTTCCTTCCTTCCTTCCTGGAATCCTTCCTTCCTTCCTTCCTGGAATCCTTCCTTCCTGGAATCCTTCCTTCCTGGAATCCTTCCTGGAATCCTTCCTTCCTGGAATCCTTCCTTCCTGGAATCCTTCCTTCCTGGAATCCTTCCTTCCTTCCTTCCTGGAATCCTTCCTTCCTGGAATCCTTCCTGGAATCCTTCCTTCCTGGAATCCTTCCTTCCTGGAATCTTTCCTTCCTGGAATCCTTCCTTCCTGGAACCCTTCCTTCCTGGAATCCTTCCTTCCTGGAATCCTTCCTTCCTTCCTTCCTGGAATCCTTCCTTCCTTCCTTCCTGGAATCCTTCCTTCCTGGAATCCTTCCTGGAATCCTTCCTTCCTGGAATCCTTCCTTCCTTCCTTCCTGGAATCCTTCCTTCCTGGAATCCTTCCTTCCTGGAATCCTTCCTTCCTTCCTTCCTGGAATCCTTCCTTCCTGGAATCCTTCCTTCCTTCCTTCCTGGAATCTTTCCTTCCTTCCTTCCTTCCTTCCTGGAATCCTTCCTTCCTTCCTTCCTGGAATCCTTCCTTCCTGGAATCCTTGATTCCTTCCTTCCTGGAGTCTTTCCTTCCTGGAATCCTTCCTTCCTGGAATCCTTCCTTCCTTCCTTCCTGGAATCCTTCCTTCCTGGAATCCTTCCTTCCTTCCTTCCTGGAATCTTTCCTTCCTGGAATCCTTCCTTCCTGGAATACTTCCTGGAATCCTTCCTTCCTGGAATCCTTCCTTCCTTCCTTCCTGGAATCCTTCCTTCCTGGAATCCTTCCTGGAATCCTTCCTTCCTGGAATCCTTCCTTCCTGGAATCCTTCCTGGAATCCTTCCTTCCTGGAATCCTTCCTTCCTGGAATCCTTCCTTCCTGGAATCCTTCCTTCCTGGAATCCTTCCTTCCTGGAATCCTTCCTGGAATCCTTCCTGGAATCCTTCCTGGAATCCTTCCTTCCTGGAATCCTTCCTTCCTTCATTTCTGGAATCCTTCCTTCCTGGAATCCTTCCTTCCTTCCTTCCTGGAATCCTTCCTTCCTTCCTTCCTGGAATCCTTCCTGGAATCCTTCCTCCCTGGAATCCTTCCTTCCTTCCTTCCTGGAATCTTTCCTTCCTTCCTTACTGGAATCCTTCCTTCCTGGAATCCTTCCTTCCTGGAATCCTTCCTTCCTGGAATCCTTCCTTCCTTCCTTCCTGGAATCCTTCCTTCCTGGAATCCTTCCTGGAATCCTTCCTTCCTGGAATCCTTCCTTCCTGGAATCCTTCCTGGAATCCTTCCTTCCTGGAATCCTTCCTTCCTGGAATCCTTCCTTCCTGGAATCCTTCCTGGAATCCTTCCTGGAATCCTTCCTGGAATCCTTCCTTCCTGGAATCCTTCCTTCCTTCATTTCTGGAATCCTTCCTTCCTGGAATCCTTCCTTCCTTCCTTCTTGGAATCCTTCCTTCCTTCCTTCCTGGAATCCTTCCTGGAATCCTTCCTTCCTGGAATCCTTCCTTCCTTCCTTCCTGGAATCCTTCCTTCCTTCCTTCCTGGAATCCTTCCTTCCTGCCTTCCTGGAATCCTGCCTTCCTGGAATCCTGCCTTCCTGGAATCCTTCCTTCCTTCCTGGAATCCTTCCTTCCTTCCTTCCTGGAATCCTTCCTTCCTGGAATCCTTCCTTCCTGGAATCCTTCCTTCCTTCCTTCCTGGAATCCTTCCTTCCTGGAATCCTTCCTTCCTGGAATCCTTCCTGGAATCCTTCCTGGAATCCTTCCTTCCTGGAATCCTTCCTTCCTTCCTTCCTAGAATCCTTCCTTCCTTCCTTCCTGGAACCCTTCCTTCCTTCCTTCATGGAATCCTTCCTTCCTGGACTCCTTCCTTCCTGGAATCCTTCCTTCCTGGAATCCTTCCTGGAATCCTTCCTTCCTGGAATCCTTCCTTCCTTCCTTCCTGGAATCCTTCCTTCCTTCCTTCCTGGAATCCTTCCTTCCTTCCTTCATGGAATCCTTCCTTCCTGGAATCCTTCCTTCCTGGAATCCTTCCTTCCTGGAATCCTTCCTTCCTTCCTTCCTGGAATCCTGCCTTCCTGGAATCCTTCCTTCCTGGAATCCTGCCTTCCTGGAATCCTTCCTTCCTGGAATCCTTCCTTCCTTCCTTCCTGGAATCCTGCCTTCCTGGAATCCTTCCTTCCTGGAATCCTGCCTTCCTGGAATCCTTCCTTCCTGGAATCCTTCCTTCCTGGAATCCTTCCTTCCTGGAATCCTTCCTGGAATCCTTCCTGGAATCCTTCCTTCCTGGAATCCTTCCTTCCTTCATTTCTGGAATCCTTCCTTCCTGGAATCCTTCCTTCCTTCCTTCCTGGAATCCTTCCTGGAATCCTTCCTTCCTGGAATCCTTCCTTCCTTCCTTCCTGGAATCTTTCCTTCCTTCCTTCCTGGAATCCTTCCTTCCTGGAATCCTTACTTCCTGGAATCCTTCCTGCCTGGAATCCTTCCTTCCTTCCTTCCTGGAATCCTTCCTTCCTTCCTTCCTGGAATCCTGCCTTCCTGGAATCCTGCCTTCCTGGAATCCTTCCTTCCTTCCTGGAATCCTTCCTTCCTTCCTTCCTGGAATCCTTCCTTCCTTCCTTCCTGGAATCCTTCCTTCCTGGAATCCTTCCTTCCTTCCTTCCTGGAATCCTTCCTTCCTGGAATCCTTCCTTCCTGGAATCCTTCCTTCCTTCCTTCCTGGAATCCTTCCTTCCTGGAATCCTTCCTTCCTTCCTTCCTGGAATCTTTCCTTCCTTCCTTCCTTCCTTCCTGGAATCCTTCCTTCCTTCCTTCCTGGAATCCTTCCTTCCTGGAATCCTTGATTCCTTCCTTCCTGGAGTCTTTCCTTCCTGGAATCCTTCCTTCCTGGAATCCTTCCTTCCTTCCTTCCTGGAATCCTTCCTTCCTGGAATCCTTCCTTCCTTCCTTCCTGGAATCTTTCCTTCCTGGAATCCTTCCTTCCTGGAATACTTCCTGGAATCCTTCCTTCCTGGAATCCTTCCTTCCTTCCTTCCTGGAATCCTTCCTTCCTGGAATCCTTCCTGGAATCCTTCCTTCCTGGAATCCTTCCTTCCTGGAATCCTTCCTGGAATCCTTCCTTCCTGGAATCCTTCCTTCCTGGAATCCTTCCTTCCTGGAATCCTTCCTTCCTGGAATCCTTCCTTCCTGGAATCCTTCCTGGAATCCTTCCTGGAATCCTTCCTGGAATCCTTCCTTCCTGGAATCCTTCCTTCCTTCATTTCTGGAATCCTTCCTTCCTGGAATCCTTCCTTCCTTCCTTCCTGGAATCCTTCCTTCCTTCCTTCCTGGAATCCTTCCTGGAATCCTTCCTCCCTGGAATCCTTCCTTCCTTCCTTCCTGGAATCTTTCCTTCCTTCCTTACTGGAATCCTTCCTTCCTGGAATCCTTCCTTCCTGGAATCCTTCCTTCCTGGAATCCTTCCTTCCTTCCTTCCTGGAATCCTTCCTTCCTGGAATCCTTCCTGGAATCCTTCCTTCCTGGAATCCTTCCTTCCTGGAATCCTTCCTGGAATCCTTCCTTCCTGGAATCCTTCCTTCCTGGAATCCTTCCTTCCTGGAATCCTTCCTGGAATCCTTCCTGGAATCCTTCCTGGAATCCTTCCTTCCTGGAATCCTTCCTTCCTTCATTTCTGGAATCCTTCCTTCCTGGAATCCTTCCTTCCTTCCTTCTTGGAATCCTTCCTTCCTTCCTTCCTGGAATCCTTCCTGGAATCCTTCCTTCCTGGAATCCTTCCTTCCTTCCTTCCTGGAATCCTTCCTTCCTTCCTTCCTGGAATCCTTCCTTCCTGCCTTCCTGGAATCCTGCCTTCCTGGAATCCTGCCTTCCTGGAATCCTTCCTTCCTTCCTGGAATCCTTCCTTCCTTCCTTCCTGGAATCCTTCCTTCCTGGAATCCTTCCTTCCTGGAATCCTTCCTTCCTTCCTTCCTGGAATCCTTCCTTCCTGGAATCCTTCCTTCCTGGAATCCTTCCTGGAATCCTTCCTGGAATCCTTCCTTCCTGGAATCCTTCCTTCCTTCCTTCCTAGAATCCTTCCTTCCTTCCTTCCTGGAACCCTTCCTTCCTTCCTTCATGGAATCCTTCCTTCCTGGACTCCTTCCTTCCTGGAATCCTTCCTTCCTGGAATCCTTCCTGGAATCCTTCCTTCCTGGAATCCTTCCTTCCTTCCTTCCTGGAATCCTTCCTTCCTTCCTTCCTGGAATCCTTCCTTCCTTCCTTCATGGAATCCTTCCTTCCTGGAATCCTTCCTTCCTGGAATCCTTCCTTCCTGGAATCCTTCCTTCCTTCCTTCCTGGAATCCTGCCTTCCTGGAATCCTTCCTTCCTGGAATCCTGCCTTCCTGGAATCCTTCCTTCCTGGAATCCTTCCTTCCTTCCTTCCTGGAATCCTGCCTTCCTGGAATCCTTCCTTCCTGGAATCCTGCCTTCCTGGAATCCTTCCTTCCTGGAATCCTTCCTTCCTGGAATCCTTCCTTCCTGGAATCCTTCCTGGAATCCTTCCTGGAATCCTTCCTTCCTGGAATCCTTCCTTCCTTCATTTCTGGAATCCTTCCTTCCTGGAATCCTTCCTTCCTTCCTTCCTGGAATCCTTCCTGGAATCCTTCCTTCCTGGAATCCTTCCTTCCTTCCTTCCTGGAATCTTTCCTTCCTTCCTTCCTGGAATCCTTCCTTCCTGGAATCCTTACTTCCTGGAATCCTTCCTGCCTGGAATCCTTCCTTCCTTCCTTCCTGGAATCCTTCCTTCCTTCCTTCCTGGAATCCTGCCTTCCTGGAATCCTGCCTTCCTGGAATCCTTCCTTCCTTCCTGGAATCCTTCCTTCCTTCCTTCCTGGAATCCTTCCTTCCTTCCTTCCTGGAATCCTTCCTTCCTGGAATCCTTCCTTCCTGGAATCCTTCCTGGAATCCTTCCTTCCTGGAATCCTTCCTTCCTGGAATCCTTCCTTCCTGGAATCCTTCCTTCCTTCCTTCCTGGAATCCTTCCTTCCTGGAATCCTTCCTGGAATCCTTCCTTCCTGGAATCCTTCCTTCCTGGAATCCTTCCTTCCTTCCTTCCTGGAATCCTTCCTTCCTTCCTTCCTGGAATCCTTCCTTCCTTCATTTCTGGAATCCTTCCTTCCTGGAATCCTTCCTTCCTTCCTTCCTGGAATCCTTCCTTCCTTCCTTCCTGGAATCCTTCCTGGAATCCTTCCTCCCTGGAATCCTTCCTTCCTTCCTTCCTGGAATCTTTCCTTCCTTCCTTACTGGAATCCTTCCTTCCTGGAATCCTTCCTTCCTGGAATCCTTCCTTCCTGGAATCCTTCCTTCCTTCCTTCCTGGAATCCTTCCTTCCTGGAATCCTTCCTGGAATCCTTCCTTCCTGGAATCCTTCCTTCCTGGAATCCTTCCTGGAATCCTTCCTTCCTGGAATCCTTCCTTCCTGGAATCCTTCCTTCCTGGAATCCTTCCTGGAATCCTTCCTGGAATCCTTCCTGGAATCCTTCCTTCCTGGAATCCTTCCTTCCTTCATTTCTGGAATCCTTCCTCCCTGGAATCCTTCCTTCCTTCCTTCTTGGAATCCTTCCTTCCTTCCTTCCTGGAATCCTTCCTGGAATCCTTCCTTCCTGGAATCCTTCCTTCCTTCCTTCCTGGAATCCTTCCTTCCTTCCTTCCTGGAATCCTTCCTTCCTGCCTTCCTGGAATCCTGCCTTCCTGGAATCCTGCCTTCCTGGAATCCTTCCTTCCTTCCTGGAATCCTTCCTTCCTTCCTTCCTGGAATCCTTCCTTCCTGGAATCCTTCCTTCCTGGAATCCTTCCTTCCTTCCTTCCTGGAATCCTTCCTTCCTGGAATCCTTCCTTCCTGGAATCCTTCCTGGAATCCTTCCTGGAATCCTTCCTTCCTGGAATCCTTCCTTCCTTCCTTCCTAGAATCCTTCCTTCCTTCCTTCCTGGAACCCTTCCATCCTTCCTTCATGGAATCCTTCCTTCCTGGACTCCTTCCTTCCTGGAATCCTTCCTTCCTGGAATCCTTCCTGGAATCCTTCCTTCCTGGAATCCTTCCTTCCTTCCTTCCTGGAATCCTTCCTTCCTTCCTTCCTGGAATCCTTCCTTCCTTCCTTCATGGAATCCTTCCTTCCTGGAATCCTTCCTTCCTGGAATCCTTCCTTCCTGGAATCCTTCCTTCCTTCCTTCCTGGAATCCTGCCTTCCTGGAATCCTTCCTTCCTGGAATCCTGCCTTCCTGGAATCCTTCCTTCCTGGAATCCTTCCTTCCTTCCTTCCTGGAATCCTGCCTTCCTGGAATCCTTCCTTCCTGGAATCCTGCCTTCCTGGAATCCTTCCTTCCTGGAATCCTTCCTTCCTGGAATCCTTCCTTCCTGGAATCCTTCCTGGAATCCTTCCTGGAATCCTTCCTTCCTGGAATCCTTCCTTCCTTCATTTCTGGAATCCTTCCTTCCTGGAATCCTTCCTTCCTTCCTTCCTGGAATCCTTCCTTCCTTCCTTCCTGGAATCCTTCCTGGAATCCTTCCTTCCTGGAATCCTTCCTTCCTTCCTTCCTGGAATCTTTCCTTCCTTCCTTCCTGGAATCCTTCCTTCCTGGAATCCTTCCTTCCTGGAATCCTTCCTGCCTGGAATCCTTCCTTCCTTCCTTCCTGGAATCCTTCCTTCCTTCCTTCCTGGAATCCTGCCTTCCTGGAATCCTGCCTTCCTGGAATCCTTCCTTCCTTCCTGGAATCCTTCCTTCCTTCCTTCCTGGAATCCTTCCTTCCTTCCTTCCTGGAATCCTTCCTTCCTGGAATCCTTCCTTCCTGGAATCCTTCCTGGAATCCTTCCTTCCTGGAATCCTTCCTTCCTGGAATCCTTCCTTCCTGGAATCCTTCCTTCCTTCCTTCCTGGAATCCTTCCTTCCTGGAATCCTTCCTTCCTGGAATCCTTCCTTCCTGGAATCCTTCCTTCCTGGAACCCTTCCTTCCTGGAATCCTTCCTTCCTGGAATCCTTCCTTCCTTCCTTCCTGGAATCCTTCCTTCCTTCCTTCCTGGAATCCTTCCTTCCTTCCTTCCTGGAATCCTTCCTTCCTGGAATCCTTCCTGGAATACTTCCTTCCTTCCTTCCTGGAATCCTTCCTTCCTGGAATCCTTCCTTCCTGGAATCCTTCCTTCCTTCCTTCCTGGAATCCTTCCTTCCTGGAATCCTTCCTGGAATCCTTCCTTCCTGGAATCCTTCCTTCCTGGAATCCTTCCTTCCTTCCTTCCTGGAATCCTTCCTTCCTTCCTTCCTGGAATCCTTCCTTCCTTCCTTCCTGGAATCCTTCCTTCCTGGAATCCTTCCTTCCTGGAATCCTTCCTGGAATCCTTCCTTCCTGGAATCCTTCCTTCCTTCCTTCCTAGAATCCTTCCTTCCTTCCTTCCTGGAATCTTTCCTTCCTTCCTTCATGGAATCCTTCCTTTCTGGAATCCTTCCTGGAATCCTTCCTTCCTGGAATCCTTCCTTCCTTCCTTCCTAGAATCCTTCCTTCCTTCCTTCCTGGAATCCTTCCTTCCTTTCTTCATGGAATCCTTCCTTCTTGGAATCCTTCCTTCCTGGAATCCTTCCTTCCTTCCTTCCTGGAATCCTGCCTTCCTGGAATCCTTCCTTCCTAGAATCCTGCCTTCCTGGAATCCTTCCTTCCTGGAATCCTTCCTTCCTGGAATCCTTCCTTCCTTCCTTCCTGGAATCCTTCCTGGAATCCTTCCTTCCTGGAATCCTTCCTTCCTTCCGTCCTGGAATCTTTCCTTCCTTCCTTCCTGGAATCCTTCCTTCCTGGAATCATTCCTTCCTGGAATCCTTCCTTCCTGGAATCCTTCCTTCCTGGAATCCTGCCTTCCTGGAATCCTGCCTTCCTGGAATCCTTCCTTCCTTCCTGGAATCCTTCCTTCCTTCCTTCCTGGAATCCTTCCTTCCTGGAATCCTTCCTTCCTGGAATCCTTCCTTCCTTCCTTCCTGGAATCCTTCCTTCCTGGAATCCTTCCTTCCTGGAATCCTTCCTGGAATACTTCCTTCCTGGAATCCTTCCTTCCTTCCTTCCTAGAATCCTTCCTTCCTTCCTTCCTGGAATCCTTCCTTCCTTCCTTCATGGAATCCTTCCTTCCTGGAATCCTTCCTTCCTGGAATCCTTCCTTCCTGGAATCCTTCCTGGAATCCTTCCTTCCTGGAATCCTTCCTTCCTTCCTTCCTAGACTCCTTCCTTCCTTCCTTCCTGGAATCCTTCCTTCCTTCCTTCATGGAATCCTTCCTTCCTTCCTTCATGGAATCCTTCCTTCCTGGAATCCTTCCTTCCGGGAATCCTTCCTTCCTTCCTTCCTGGAATCCTGCCTTCCTGGAATCCTGCCTTCCTGGAAGCCTTCCTGGAATCCTTCCTTCCTTCCTGGAATCTTTCGTTCCTTCCTGGAATCCTTCCTTCCTGCAATCCTTCCTGGAATCCTTCCTTCCTGGAATCCTTCCTTCCTTCCTTCCTGGAATCCTTCCTTCCTGGAATCCATCCTTCCTGGAATCCTTCCTGGAATCCTTCCTGGAATCCTTCCTTCCTGGAATCCTTCCTTCCTTCCTTCCTGGAATCCTTCCTTCCTTCCTTCCTGGAATCCTTCCTTCCTGGAATCCTTCCTTCCTTCCTTCCTGGAATCCTTCCTTCCTGGAATCCTTCCTGGAATCCTTCCTTCCTGGAATCCTTCCTTCCTGGAATCCTTCCTTCCTGGAATCCTTCCTTCCTTCCTTCCTGGAATCCTTCCTTCCTGGAATCCTTCCTTCCTGGAACCCTTCCTTCCTGGAATCCTTCCTTCCTGGAATCCTTCCTTCCTTCCTTCCTGGAATCCTTCCTTCCTTCCTTCCTGGAATCCTTCCTTCCTGGAATCCTTCCTGGAATACTTCCTTCCTTCCTTCCTGGAATCCTTCCTTCCTGGAATCTTTCCTTCCTGGAATCCTTCCTTCCTTCCTTCCTGGAATCCTTCCTTCCTGGAATCCTTCCTTCCTTCCTTCCTGGAATCTTTCCTTCCTGGAATCCTTCCTTCCTGGAATCCTTCCTTCCTTCCTTCCTGGAATCCTTCCTTCCTGGAATCCTTCCTTCCTTCCTTCCTGGAATCTTTCCTTCCTGGAATCCTTCCTTCCTTCCTTCCTGGAATCCTTCCTTCCTGGAATCCTTCCTTCCTTCCTTCCTGGAATCTTTCCTTCCTGGAATCCTTCCTTCCTGGAATCCTTCCTTCCTGGAATCCTTCTTTCCTTCCTTCCTGGAATCTTTCCTTCCTTCCTTCCTGGAATCCTTCCTTCCTGGAATCCTTCCTTCCTTCCTTCCTGGAATCATTCCTTCCTTCCTTCCTGGAATCTTTCCTTCCATCCTTCCTGGAATCCTTCCTTCCTGGAATCCTTCCTTCCTTCCTTCCTGGAATCCTTCCTTCCTTCCTTCCTGGAATCTTTCCTTCCTTCCTTCCTGGAATCCTTCCTTCCTGGAATCCTTCCTTCCTTCCTTCCTGGAATCCTTCCTTCCTTCCTTCCTGGAATCCTTCCTTCCTGGAATCCTTCCTTCCTTCCTTCCTGGAATCCTTCCTTCCTGGAATCCTTCCTTCCTGGAATCCTTCCTTCCTGGAATCCTTCCTGGAATCCTTCCTGGAATCCTTCCTTCCTGGAATCCTTCCTTCCTTCCTTCCTAGAATCCTTCCTTCCTTCCTTCCTGGAACCCTTCCTTCCTTCCTTCATGGAATCCTTCCTTCCTGGAATCCTTCCTTCCTGGAATCCTTCCTTCCTGGAATCCTTCCTGGAATCCTTCCTTCCTGGAATCCTTCCTTCCTTCCTTCCTGGAATCCTTCCTTCCTTCCTTCCTGGAATCCTTCCTTCCTTCCTTCATGGAATCCTTCCTTCCTGGAATCCTTCCTTCCTGGAATCCTTCCTTCCTGGAATCCTTCCTTCCTTCCTTCCTGGAATCCTGCCTTCCTGGAATCCTTCCTTCCTGGAATCCTGCCTTCCTGGAATCCTTCCTTCCTGGAATCCTTCCTTCCTGGAATCCTTCCTTCCTGGAATCCTTCCTGGAATCCTTCCTGGAATCCTTCCTGGAATCCTTCCTTCCTGGAATCCTTCCTTCCTTCATTTCTGGAATCCTTCCTTCCTGGAATCCTTCCTTCCTTCCTTCCTGGAATCCTTCCTTCCTTCCTTCCTGGAATCCTTCCTGGAATCCTTCCTTCCTGGAATCCTTCCTTCCTTCCTTCCTGGAATCTTTCCTTCCTTCCTTCCTGGAATCCTTCCTTCCTGGAATCCTTCCTTCCTGGAATCCTTCCTTCCTGGAATCCTTCCTGCCTGGAATCCTTCCTTCCTTCCTTCCTGGAATCCTGCCTTCCTGGAATCCTGCCTCCTGGAATCCTTCCTTCCTTCCTGGAATCCTTCCTTCCTTCCTTCCTGGAATCCTTCCTTCCTGGAATCCTTCCTGGAATCCTTCCTGGAATCCTTCCTGGAATCCTTCCTTCCTGGAATCCTTCCTTCCTTCATTTCTGGAATCCTTCCTTCCTGGAATCCTTCCTTCCTTCCTTCCTGGAATCCTTCCTTCCTTCCTTCCTGGAATCCTTGATTCCTTCCTTCCTGGAATCCTTCCTTCCTTCCTTCCTGGAATCTTTCCTTCCTTCCTTCCTGGAATCCTTCCTTCCTGGAATCCTTCCTTCCTGGAATCCTTCCTGCCTGGAATCCTTCCTTCCTTCCTTCCTGGAATCCTTCCTTCCTTCCTTCCTGGAATCCTGCCTTCCTGGAATCCTGGAATCCTTCCTTCCTGGAATCCTTCCTTCCTGGAATCCTTCCTTCCTGGAATCCTTCCTGGAATCCTTCCTTCCTGGAATCCTTCCTTCCTGGAATCCTTCCTTCCTGGAATCCTTCCTTCCTTCCTTCCTGGAATCCTTCCTTCCTGGAATCCTTCCTTCCTGGAATCCTTCCTTCCTGGAATCCTTCCTTCCTGGAATCTTTCCTTCCTGGAATCCTTCCTTCCTGGAACCCTTCCTTCCTGGAATCCTTCCTTCCTGGAATCCTTCCTTCCTTCCTTCCTGGAATCCTTCCTTCCTTCCTTCCTGGAATCCTTCCTTCCTGGAATCCTTCCTGGAATCCTTCCTTCCTGGAATCCTTCCTTCCTTCCTTCCTGGAATCCTTCCTTCCTGGAATCCTTCCTTCCTGGAATCCTTCCTTCCTGGAATCCTTCCTTCCTTCCTTCCTGGAATCCTTCCTTCCTGGAATCCTTCCTTCCTTCCTTCCTGGAATCTTTCCTTCCTTCCTTCCTTCCTTCCTGGAATCCTTCCTTCCTTCCTTCCTGGAATACTTCCTTCCTGGAATCCTTGATTCCTTCCTTCCTGGAATCTTTCCTTCCTGGAATCCTTCCTTCCTGGAATCCTTCCTTCCTTCCTTCCTGGAATCCTTCCTTCCTGGAATCCTTCCTTCCTTCCTTCCTGGAATCTTTCCTTCCTGGAATCCTTCCTTCCTGGAATACTTCCTGGAATCCTTCCTTCCTGGAATCCTTCCTTCCTTCCTTCCTGGAATCCTTCCTTCCTGGAATCCTTCCTGGAATCCTTCCTTCCTGGAATCCTTCCTTCCTGGAATCCTTCCTGGAATCCTTCCTTCCTGGAATCCTTCCTTCCTGGAATCCTTCCTTCCTGGAATCTTTCCTTCCTGGAATCCTTCCTGGAATCCTTCCTGGAATCCTTCCTGGAATCCTTCCTTCCTGGAATCCTTCCTTCCTTCATTTCTGGAATCCTTCCTTCCTGGAATCCTTCCTTCCTGGAATCTTTCCTTCCTGGAATCCTTCCTGGAATCCTTCCTGGAATCCTTCCTGGAATCCTTCCTTCCTGGAATCCTTCCTTCCTTCATTTCTGGAATCCTTCCTTCCTGGAATCCTTCCTTCCTTCCTTCCTGGAATCCTTCCTGGAATCCTTCCTCCCTGGAATCCTTCCTTCCTTCCTTCCTGGAATCTTTCCTTCCTTCCTTACTGGAATCCTTCCTTCCTGGAATCCTTCCTTCCTGGAATCCTTCCTGCCTGGAATCCTTCCTTCCTGGAATTCTGGAATCCTTCCTTCCTGGAATCCTTCCTGGAATCCTTCCTTCCTGGAATCCTTCCTTCCTGGAATCCTTCCTGGAATCCTTCCTTCCTGGAATCCTTCCTTCCTGGAATCCTTCCTTCCTGGAATCCTTCCTGGAATCCTTCCTGGAATCCTTCCTGGAATCCTTCCTTCCTGGAATCCTTCCTTCCTTCATTTCTGGAATCCTTCCTTCCTGGAATCCTTCCTTTTTTCCTTCTTGGAATCCTTCCTTCCTTCCTTCCTGGAATCCTTCCTGGAATCCTTCCTTCCTGGAATCCTTCCTTCCTTCCTTCCTGGAATCCTTCCTTCCTTCCTTCCTGGAATCCTTCCTGGAATCCTTCCTGGAATCCTGCCTTCCTGGAATCCTGCCTTCCTGGAATCCTTCCTTCCTTCCTGGAATCCTTCCTTCCTTCCTTCCTGGAATCCTTCCTTCCTGGAATCCTTCCTTCCTTCCTTCCTGGAATCCTTCCTTCCTGGAATCCTTCCTTCCTGGAATCCTTCCTGGAATCCTTCCTGGAATCCTTCCTTCCTGGAATCCTTCCTTCCTTCCTTCCTAGAATCCTTCCTTCCTTCCTTCCTCGAACCCTTCCTTCCTTCCTTCATGGAATCCTTCCTTCCTGGACTCCTTCCTTCCTGGAATCCTTCCTTCCTGGAATCCTTCCTGGAATCCTTCCTTCCTGGAATCCTTCCTTCCTTCCTTCCTGGAATCCTTCCTTCCTTCCTTCCTGGAATCCTTCCTTCCTTCCTTCATGGAATCCTTCCTTCCTGGAATCCTTCCTTCCTGGAATCCTTCCTTCCTGGAATCCTTCCTTCCTTCCTTCCTGGAATCCTGCCTTCCTGGAATCCTTCCTTCCTGGAATCCTGCCTTCCTGGAATCCTTCCTTCCTGGAATCCTTCCTTCCTTCCTTCCTGGAATCCTGCCTTCCTGGAATCCTTCCTTCCTGGAATCCTTCCTTCCTGGAATCCTTCCTGCCTGGAATCCTTCCTGGAATCCTTCCTGGAATCCTTCCTGGAATCCTTCCTTCCTGGAATCCTTCCTTCCTTCATTTCTGGAATCCTTCCTTCCTGGAATCCTTCCTTCCTTCCTTCCTGGAATCCTTCCTTCCTTCCTTCCTGGAATCCTTCCTGGAATCCTTCCTTCCTGGAATCCTTCCTTCCATCCTTCCTGGAATCTTTCCTTCCTTCCTTCCTGGAATCCTTCCTTCCTGGAATCCTTCCTTCCTGGAATCCTTCCTTCCGTCCTTCCTGGAATCCTTCCTTCCTTCCTTCCTGGAATCCTGCCTTCCTGGAATCCTGCCTTCCTGGAATCCTTCCTTCCTTCCTGGAATCCTTCCTTCCTTCCTTCCTGGAATCCTTCCTTCCTTCCTTCCTGGAATCCTTCCTTCCTGGAATCCTTCCTTCCTGGAATCCTTCCTGGAATCCTTCCTTCCTGGAATCCTTCCTTCCTGGAATCCTTCCTTCCTGGAATCCTTCCTTCCTTCCTTCCTGGAATCCTTCATTCCTGGAATCCTTCCTTCCTGGAATCCTTCCTTCCTGGAATCCTTCCTTCCTGGAACCCTTCCTTCCTGGAATCCTTCCTTCCTGGAATCCTTCCTTCCTTCCTTCCTGGAATCCTTCCTTCCTTCCTTCCTGGAATCCTTCCTTCCTTCCTTCCTGGAATCCTTCCTTCCTGGAATCCTTCCTTCCTGGAATCCTTCCTTCCTTCCTTCCTGGAATCCTTCCTTCCTGGAATCCTTCCTGGAATCCTTCCTTCCTGGAATCCTTCCTTCCTGGAATCCTTCCTTCCTTCCTGGAATCCTTCCTTCCTGGAATCCTTCCTTCCTGGAATCCTTCCTGGAATCCTTCCTTCCTGGAATCCTTCCTTCCTTCCTTCCTAGAATCCTTCCTTCCTTCCTTCCTGGAATCTTTCCTTCCTTCCTTCATGGAATCCTTCCTTCCTGGAATCCTTCCTGGAATCCTTCCTTCCTGGAATCCTTCCTTCCTTCCTTCCTAGAATCCTTCCTTCCTTCCTTCCTGGAATCCTTCCTTCCTTCCTTCCTGGAATCCTTCCTTCCTTCCTTCATGGAATCCTTCCTTCTTGGAATCCTTCCTTCCTGGAATCCTTCCTTCCTTCCTTCCTGGAATCCTGCCTTCCTGGAATCCTTCCTTCCTAGAATCCTGCCTTCCTGGAATCCTTCCTTCCTGGAATCCTTCCTTCCTGGAATCCTTCCTTCCTTCCTTCCTGGAATCCTTCCTGGAATCCTTCCTTCCTGGAATCCTTCCTTCCTTCCGTCCTGGAATCTTTCCTTCCTTCCTTCCTGGAATCCTTCCTTCCTGGAATCCTTCCTTCCTGGAATCCTTCCTTCCTGGAATCCTTCCTTCCTTCCTTCCTGGAATCCTGCCTTCCTGGAATCCTGCCTTCCTGGAATCCTTCCTTCCTTCCTGGAATCCTTCCTTCCTTCCTTCCTGGAATCCTTCCTTCCTGGAATCCTTCCTTCCTGGAATCCTTCCTTCCTTCCTTCCTGGAATCCTTCCTTCCTGGAATCCTTCCTTCCTGGAATCCTTCCTGGAATACTTCCTTCCTGGAATCCTTCCTTCCTTCCTTCCTAGAATCCTTCCTTCCTTCCTTCCTGGAATCCTTCCTTCCTTCCTTCATGGAATCCTTCCTTCCTGGAATCCTTCCTTCCTGGAATCCTTCCTTCCTGGAATCCTTCCTGGAATCCTTCCTTCCTGGAATCCTTCCTTCCTTCCTTCCTAGACTCCTTCCTTCCTTCCTTCCTGGAATCCTTCCTTCCTTCCTTCATGGAATCCTTCCTTCCTTCCTTCATGGAATCCTTCCTTCCTGGAATCCTTCCTTCCTGGAATCCTTCCTTCCTTCCTTCCTGGAATCCTGCCTTCCTGGAATCCTGCCTTCCTGGAAGCCTTCCTGGAATCCTTCCTTCCTTCCTGGAATCTTTCGTTCCTTCCTGGAATCCTTCCTTCCTGCAATCCTTCCTGGAATCCTTCCTTCCTTCCTTCCTGGAATCCTTCCTTCCTGGAATCCTTCCTTCCTGGAATCCTTCCTTCCTGGAATCCTTCCTTCCTGGAATCCTTCCTGGAATCCTTCCTGGAATCCTTCCTTCCTGGAATCCTTCCTTCCTTCCTTCCTGGAATCCTTCCTTCCTTCCTTCCTGGAATCCTTCCTTCCTGGAATCCTTCCTTCCTGGAATCCTTCCTGGAATCCTTCCTTCCTGGAATCCGTCCTTCCTGGAATCCTTCCTTCCTGGAATCCTTCCTTCCTTCCTTCCTGGAATCCTTCCTTCCTGGAATCCTTCCTTCCTGGAACCCTTCCTTCCTGGAATCCTTCCTTCCTGGAATCCTTCCTTCCTTCCTTCCTGGAATCCTTCCTTCCTTCCTTCCTGGAATCCTTCCTTCCTGGAATCCTTCCTGGAATACTTCCTTCCTTCCTTCCTGGAATCCTTCCTTCCTGGAATCCTTCCTTCCTGGAATCCTTCCTTCCTTCCTTCCTGGAATCCTTCCTTCCTGGAATCCTTCCTTCCTTCCTTCCTGGAATCTTTCCTTCCTGGAATCCTTCCTTCCTGGAATCCTTCCTTCCTTCCTTCCTGGAATCCTTCCTTCCTGGAATCCTTCCTTCCTTCCTTCCTGGAATCTTTCCTTCCTGGAATCCTTCCTTCCTGGAATCCTTCCTTCCTTCCTTCCTGGAATCCTTCCTTCCTGGAATCCTTCCTTCCTTCCTTCCTGGAATCTTTCCTTCCTGGAATCCTTCCTTCCTGGAATCCTTCCTTCCTGGAATCCTTCCTTCCTTCCTTCCTGGAATCTTTCCTTCCTTCCTTCCTGGAATCCTTCCTTCCTGGAATCCTTCCTTCCTTCCTTCCTGGAATCCTTCCTTCCTTCCTTCCTGGAATCCTTCCTTCATGGAATCCTTCCTTCCTGGAATCCTTCCTTCCTTCCTTCCTGGAATCCTTCCTTCCTTCCTTCCTGGAATCTTTCCTTCCTTCCTTCCTGGAATCCTTCCTTCCTGGAATCCTTCCTTCCTTCCTTCCTGGAATCTTTCCTTCCTTCCTTCCTGGAATCCTTCCTTCCTGGAATCCTTCCTTCCTTCCTTCCTGGAATCCTTCCTTCCTTCCTTCCTTCCTGGAATCCTTCCTTCCTGGAATCCTTCCTTCCTGGAATCCTTCCTTCCTTCCTTCCTGGAATCCTTTCTTCCTTGAATCCTTCCTTCCTGGAATCCTTGCTTCCTTGCTTCCTGGAATCTTTCCTTCCTTCCTTCCTGGAATCCTTCATCCTGGAATCCTTCCTTCCTGGAATCATTCCTTCCTTCCTTCCTGGAATCCTTCCTTCCTTCCTTCCTGGAATCTTTCCTTCCTTCCTTCCTGGAATCCTTCCTTCCTGGAATCCTTCCTTCCTTCCTTCCTGGAACCCTTCCTTCCTTCCTTCCTTGAATCCTTCCTTCCTGGAATCCTTCCTTCCTGGAATCCTTCCTTCCTGGAATCCTTCCTTCCTGGAATCCTTCCTGGAATCCTTCCTTCCTGGAATCCTTCCTTCCTTCCTTCCTGGAATCCTTCCTTCCTTCCTTCCTGGAATCCTTCCTTCCTTCCTTCATGGAATCCTTCCTTCCTTCCTTCCTTCCTTCCTGGAATCCTTCCTTCCTTCCTTCCTGGAATCCTTCCTTCCTGGAATCCTTCCTGGAATACTTCCTTCCTTCCTTCCTGGAATCCTTCCTTCCTGGAATCCTTCCTTCCTGGAATCCTTCCTTCCTTCCTTCCTGGAATCCTTCCTTCCTGGAATCCTTCCTTCCTTCCTTCCTGGAATCTTTCCTTCCTGGAATCCTTCCTTCCTGGAGTCCTTCCTTCCTTCCTTCCTGGAATCCTTCCTTCCTGGAATCCTTCCTTCCTTCCTTCCTGGAATCTTTCCTTCCTGGAATCCTTCCTTCCTGGAATCCTTCCTGGAATCCTTCCTTCCTGGAATCCTTCCTTCCTTCCTTCCTGGAATCTTTCCTTCCTGGAATCCTTCCTTCCTGGAATCCTTCCTTCCTGGAATCCTTCCTTCCTTCCTTCCTGGAATCTTTCCTTCCTTCCTTCCTGGAATCCTTCCTTCCTGGAATCCTTCCTTCCTTCCTTCCTGGAATCCTTCCTTCCTGGAATCCTTCCTTCCTGGAATCCTTCCTTCCTGGAATCCTTCCTTCCTTCCTTCCTGGAATCCTTCCTTCCTTCCTTCCTGGAATCTTTCCTTCCTTCCTTCCTGGAATCCTTCCTTCCTGGAATCCTTCCTTCCTTCCTTCCTGGAATCTTTCCTTCCTTCCTTCCTGGAATCCTTCCTTCCTGGAATCCTTCCTTCCTTCCTTCCTGGAATCCTTCCTTCCTTCCTTCCTTCCTGGAATACTTCCTTCCTGGAATCCTTCCTTCCTGGAATCCTTCCTTCCTTCCTTCCTGGAATCCTTTCTTCCTTGAATCCTTCCTTCCTGGAATCCTTGCTTCCTTGCTTCCTGGAATCTTTCCTTCCTTCCTTCCTGGAATCCTTCATCCTGGAATCCTTCCTTCCTGGAATCCTTCCTTCCTTCCTTCCTGGAATCCTTCCTTCCTTCCTTCCTGGAATCTTTCCTTCCTTCCTTCCTGGAATCCTTCCTTCCTGGAATCCTTCCTTCCTTCCTTCCTGGAATCCTTCCTTCCTTCCTTCCTGGAATCCTTCCTTCCTGGAATCCTTCCTTCCTGGAATCCTTCCTTCCTTCCTTCCTGGAATCCTTCCTTCCTGGAATCGTTCCTTCCTTCCTTCCTTCCTTCCTTCCTTCCTTCCTTCCTTCCTTCCTTCCTTCCTTCCTTCCTTCCTTCCTTCCTTCCTTCCTGGAATCCTGCCTTCCTGGAATCCTTCCTTCCTGGAATCCTTCCTTCCTGGAATCCTGCCTTCCTGGAATCCTGCCTTCCTGGAATCCTTCCTTCCTGGAATGCTTCCTTCCCTCCTTCCTGGAATCCTTCCTTCCTTCCTTCCTGGAATCTTTCCTTCCTTCCTTCCTGGAATCCTTCCTTCCTGGAATCCTTCCTTCCTTCCTTCCTGGAATCTTTCCTTCCTTCCTTCCTGGAATCCTTCCTTCCTGGAATCCTTCCTTCCTTCCTTCCTGGAATCCTTCCTTCCTGGAATCCTTCCTGGAATCCTTCCTTCCTGGAATCCTTCCTTCCTGGAATCCTTCCTTCCTGGAATCCTTCCTTCCTTCCTTCCTGGAATCCTTCCTTCCTGGAATCCTTCCTTCCTTCCTTCCTGGAATCCTTCCTTCCTGGAATCCTTCCTTCCTGGAATCCTTCCTTCCTTCCTTCATGGAATCCTTCCTTCCTGGAATCCTTCCTTCCTTCCTTCCTGGTATCCTTCCTTCCTGGAATCCTTCCTTCCTGGAATCCTTCCTTCCTTCCTGGAATCCATCCTTCCTGGAATCCTTCCTTCCTGGAATCCTTCCTTCCTTCCTTCCTGGAATCCTTCCTTCCTGGAATCCTTCCTTCCTTCCTTCCTGGAATCCTTCCTTCCTAGAATCCTTCCTTCCTGGAATCCTTCCTTCCTGGAATCCTTCCTTCCTTCCTTCCTGGAATCCTGCCTTCCTGGAATCCTGCCTTCCTGGAATCCTTCCTTCCTTCCTGGAATCCTTCCTTCCTTCCTTCCTGGAATCCTTCCTTCCTGGAATCCTTCCTTCCTGGAATCCTTCCTTCCTTCCTTCCTGGAATCCTTCCTTCCTGGAATCCTTCCTTCCTGGAATCCTTCCTGGAATACTTCCTTCCTGGAATCCTTCCTTCCTTCCTTCCTAGAATCCTTCCTTCCTTCCTTCCTGGAATCCTTCCTTCCTTCCTTCATGGAATCCTTCCTTCCTGGAATCCTTCCTTCCGGGAATCCTTCCTTCCTGGAATCCTTCCTGGAATCCTTCCTTCCTGGAATCCTTCCTTCCTTCCTTCCTAGACTCCTTCCTTCCTTCCTTCCTGGAATCCTTCCTTCCTTCCTTCATGGAATCCTTCCTTCCTTCCTTCATGGAATCCTTCCTTCCTGGAATCCTTCCTTCCTGGAATCCTTCCTTCCTTCCTTCCTGGAATCCTGCCTTCCTGGAATCCTGCCTTCCTGGAAGCCTTCCTGGAATCCTTCCTTCCTTCCTGGAATCTTTCGTTCCTTCCTGGAATCCTTCCTTCCTGCAATCCTTCCTGGAATCCTTCCTTCCTGGAATCCTTCCTTCCTTCCTTCCTGGAATCCTTCCTTCCTGGAATCCTTCCTTCCTGGAATCCTTCCTTCCTGGAATCCTTCCTGGAATCCTTCCTGGAATCCTTCCTTCCTGGAATCCTTCCTTCCTTCCTTCCTGGAATCGTTCCTTCCTTCCTTCCTGGAATCCTTCCTTCCTGGAATCCTTCCTTCCTGGAATCCTTCCTGGAATCCTTCCTTCCTGGAATCCGTCCTTCCTGGAATCCTTCCTTCCTGGAATCCTTCCTTCCTTCCTTCCTGGAATCCTTCCTTCCTGGAATCCTTCCTTCCTGGAACCCTTCCTTCCTGGAATCCTTCCTTCCTGGAATCCTTCCTTCCTTCCTTCCTGGAATCCTTCCTTCCTGGAATCCTTCCTTCCTTCCTTCCTGGAATCTTTCCTTCCTGGAATCCTTCCTTCCTGGAATCCTTCCTTCCTTCCTTCCTGAAATCCTTCCTTCCTGGAATCCTTCCTTCCTTCCTTCCTGGAATCTTTCCTTCCTGGAATCCTTCCTTCCTGGAATCCTTCCTTCCTGGAATCCTTCCTTCCTTCCTTCCTGGAATCTTTCCTTCCTTCCTTCCTGGAATCCTTCCTTCCTGGAATCCTTCCTTCCTTCCTTCCTGGAATCCTTCCTTCCTTCCTTCCTGGAATCTTTCCTTCCTTCCTTCCTGGAATCCTTCCTTCCTGGAATCCTTCCTTCCTTCCTTCCTGGAATCCTTCCTTCCTTCCTTCCTGGAATCTTTCCTTCCTTCCTTCCTGGAATCCTTCCTTCCTGGAATCCTTCCTTCCTTCCTTCCTGGAATCTTTCCTTCCTTCCTTCCTGGAATCCTTCCTTCCTGGAATCCTTCCTTCCTTCCTTCCTGGAATCCTTCCTTCCTTCCTTCCTTCCTGGAATACTTCCTTCCTGGAATCCTTCCTTCCTGGAATCCTTCCTTCCTTCCTTCCTGGAATCCTTTCTTCCTTGAATCCTTCCTTCCTGGAATCCTTGCTTCCTTGCTTCCTGGAATCTTTCCTTCCTTCCTTCCTGGAATCCTTCATCCTGGAATCCTTCCTTCCTGGAATCCTTCCTTCCTTCCTTCCTGGAATCCTTCCTTCCTTCCTTCCTGGAATCTTTCCTTCCTTCCTTCCTGGAATCCTTCCTTCCTGGAATCCTTCCTTCCTTCCTTCCTGGAATCATTCCTTCCTTCCTTCCTGGAATCCTTCCTTCCTGGAATCCTTCCTTCCTGGAATCCTTCCTTCCTTCCTTCCTGGAATCCTTCCTTCCTGGAATCGTTCCTTCCTTCCTTCCTTCCTTCCTTCCTTCCTTCCTTCCTTCCTTCCTTCCTTCCTGGAATCCTGCCTTCCTGGAATCCTTCCTTCCTGGAATCCTTCCTTCCTGGAATCCTTCCTTCCTTCCTTCCTGGAATCCTCCCTTCCTGGAATCCTTCCTTCCTGGAATCCTGCCTTCCTGGAATCCTTCCTTCCTGGAATGCTTCCTTCCCTCCTTCCTGGAATCCTTCCTTCCTTCCTTCCTGGAATCTTTCCTTCCTTCCTTCCTGGAATCCTTCCTTCCTGGAATCCTTCCTTCCTTCCTTCCTGGAATCTTTCCTTCCTTCCTTCCTGGAATCCTTCCTTCCTGGAATCCTTCCTTCCTTCCTTCCTGGAATCCTTCCTTCCTGGAATCCTTCCTGGAATCCTTCCTTCCTGGAATCCTTCCTTCCTGGAATCCTTCCTTCCTGGAATCGTTCCTTCCTTCCTTCCTGGAATCCTTCCTTCCTGGAATCCTTCCTTCCTTCCTTCCTGGAATCCTTCCTTCCTGGAATCCTTCCTTCCTGGAATCCTTCCTTCCTTCCTTCCTGGAATCCTTCCTTCCTGGAATCCTTCCTTCCTTCCTTCCTGGAATCCTTCCTTCCTGGAATCCTTCCTTCCTGGAATCCTTCCTTCCTTCCTGGAATCCATCCTTCCTGGAATCCTTCCTTCCTGGAATCCTTCCTTCCTTCCTTCCTGGAATCCTTCCTTCCTTCCTTCCTAGAATCCTTCCTTCCTTCCTTCCTGGAATCTTTCCTTCCTTCCTTCCTGGAATCCTTCCTTCCTGGAATCCTTCCTTCCTTCCTTCCTGGAATACTTCCTTCCTTCCTTCCTGGAATCCTGCCTTCCTGGAATCCTTCCTTACTGGAATCCTGCCTTCCTGGAATCCTGCCTTCCTGGAAGCCTTCATGGAATCCTTCCTTCCTTCCTGGAATCTTTCGTTCCTTCCTGGAATCTTTCGTTCCTTCCTGGAATCCTTCCTTCCTGGAATCCTTCCTGGAATCCTTCCTTCCTGGAATCCTTCCTGGAATCCTTCCTGGAATCCTTCCTTCCTGGAATCCTTCCTTCCTGGAATCCTTCCTTCCTGGAATCCTTCCTTCCTGGAATCCTTCCTGGAATCCTTCCTGGAATGCTTCCTTCCTGGAATACTTCCTTCCTTCCTTCCTGGAATCCTTCCTTCCTTCCTTCCTGGAATCCTTCCTTCCTGGAATCCTTCCTTCCTGGAATCCTTCCTTCCTGGAATCCTTCCTTCCTGGAATCCTTCCTGGAATCCTTCCTTCCTGGAATCCTTCCTTCCTGGAATCCTTCCTTCCTGGAATCCTTCCTTCCTGGAATCCTTCCTGGAATCCTTCCTGGAATCCTTCCTGGAATCCTTCCTTCCTGGAATCCTTCCTTCCTTCATTTCTGGAATCCTTCCTTCCTGGAATCCTTCCTTCCTTCCTTCCTGGAATCCTTCCTGGAATCCTTCCTTCCTGGAATCCGTCCTTCCTTCCTTCCTGGAATCTTTCCTTCCTTCCTTCCTGGAGTCCTTCCTTCCTGGAATCCTTCCTTCCTGGAATCCTTCCTTCCTTCCTTCCTGGAATCCTTCCTTCCTTCCTTCCTGGAATCCTGCCTTCCTGGAATCCTTCCTTCCTTCCTGGAATCCTTCCTTCCTTCCTTCCTGGAATCCTTCCTTCCTGGAATCCTTCCTTCCTGGAATCCTTCCTTCCTTCCTTCCTGGAATCCTTCCTTCCTGGAATCCTTCCTTCCTGGAATCCTTCCTTCCTGGAATCCTTCCTGGAATCCTTCCTGGAATCCTTCCTGGAATCCTTCCTTCCTGGAATCCTTCCTTCCTTCCTTCCTAGAATCCTTCCTTCCTTCCTTCCTGGAACCCTTCCTTCCTTCCTTCATGGAATCCTTCCTTCCTGGAATCCTTCCTTCCTGGAATCCTTCCTTCCTGGAATCCTTCCTGGAATCCTTCCTTCCTGGAATCCTTCCTTCCTTCCTTCCTGGAATCCTTCCTTCCTTCCTTCCTGGAATCCTTCCTTCCTTCCTTCATGGAATCCTTCCTTCCTGGAATCCTTCCTTCCTGGAATCCTTCCTTCCTGGAATCCTTCCTTCCTTCCTTCCTGGAATCCTGCCTTCCTGGAATCCTTCCTTCCTGGAATCCTGCCTTCCTGGAATCCTTCCTTCCTGGAATCCTTCCTTCCTGGAATTCTTCCTTCCTGGAATCCTTCCTGGAATCCTTCCTGGAATCCTTCCTGGAATCTTTCTTTCCTGGAATCCTTCCTTCCTTCATTTCTGGAATCCTTCCTTCCTGGAATCCTTCCTTCCTTCCTTCCTGGAATCCTTCCTTCCTTCCTTCCTGGAATCCTTCCTGGAATCCTTCCTCCCTGGAATCCTTCCTTCCTTCCTTCCTGGAATCTTTCCTTCCTTCCTTCCTGGAATCCTTCCTTCCTGGAATCCTTCCTTCCTGGAATCCTTCCTGCCTGGAATCCTTCCTTCCTTCCTTCCTGGAATCCTTCCTTCCTTCCTTCCTGGAATCCTGCCTTCCTGGAATCCTGCCTTCCTGGAATCCTTACTTCCTTCCTGGAATCCTTCCTTCCTTCCTTCCTGGAATCCTTCCTTCCTGCAATCCTTCCTTCCTTCCTTCCTGGAATCCTTCCTTCCTGGAATCCTTCCTTCCTGGAATCCTTCCTGGAATCCTTCCTGGAATCCTTCCTCCCTGGAATCCTTCCTTCCTTCCTTCCTAGAATCCTTCCTTCCTTCCTTCCTGGAATCCTTCCTTCCTTCCTTCATGGAATCCTTCCTTCCTGGAATCCTTCCTTCCTGGAATCCTTCCTTCCTGGAATCCTTCCTTCCTGGAATCCTTCCTTCCTGGAATCCTTCCTGGAATCCTTCCTTCCTGGAATCCTTCCTTCCTTCCTTCCTAGAATCCTTCCTTCCTTCCTTCCTGGAATCCTTCCTTCCTTCCTTCATGGAATCCTTCCTTCCTTCCTTCATGGAATCCTTCCTTCCTGGAATCCTTCCTTCCTGGAATCCTTCCTTCCTTCCTTCCTGGAATCCTGCCTTCCTGGAATCCTTCCTTCCTGGAATCCTGCCTTCCTGGAATCCTGCCTTCCTGGAAGCCTTCCTGGAATCCTTCCTTCCTTCCTGGAATCTTTCGTTCCTTCCTGGAATCCTTCCTTCCTGGAATCCTTCCTGGAATCCTTCCTTCCTGGAATCCCTCTTGGAATCCTTCCTGGAATCCTTCCTTCCTGGAATCCTTCCTTCCTGGAATCCTTCCTTCCTGGAATCCTTCCTGGAATCCTTCCTGGAATCCTTCCTTCCTGGAATCCTTCCTTCCTTCCTTCCTGGAATCCTTCCTTCCTGGAATCCTTCCTTCCTTCCTTCCTGGAATCCTTCCTTCCTGGAATCCTTCCTTCCTGGAATCCTTCCTGGAATCCTTCCTTCCTGGAATCCTTCCTTCCTGGAATCCTTCCTTCCTGGAATCCTTCCTTCCTTCCTTACAGGAATCCTTCCTTCCTGGAATCCTTCCTTCCTGGAATCCTTCCTTCCTGGAATCCTTCCTTCCTGGAATCTTTCGTTCCTGGAATCCTTCCTTCCTGGAACCCTTCCTTCCTGGAATCCTTCCTTCCTGGAATCCTTCCTTCCTTCCTTCCTGGAATCCTTCCTTCCTGGAATCCTTCCTTCCTGGAATCCTTCCTTCCTGGAATCCTTCCTGGAATCCTTCCTTCCTGGAATCCTTCCTTCCTGGAACCCTTCCTTCCTGGAATCCTTCCTTCCTGGAATCCTTCCTTCCTTCCTTCCTGGAATCCTTCCTTCCTTCCTTCCTGGAATCCTTCCTTCCTGGAATCCTTCCTGGAATCCTTCCTTCCTGGAATCCTTCCTTCCTTCCGTCCTGGAATCCTTCCTTCCTGGAATCCTTCCTTCCTGGAATCCTTCCTTCCTGGAATCCTTCCTTCCTTCCTTCCTGGAATCCTTCCTTCCTGGAATCCTTCCTTCCTTCCTTCCTGGAATCTTTCCTTCCTTCCTTCCTTCCTTCCTGGAATCCTTCCTTCCTTCCTTCCTGGAATCCTTCCTTCCTGGAATCCTTGATTCCTTCCTTCCTGGAATCTTTCCTTCCTGGAATCCTTCCTTCCTGGAATCCTTCCTTCCTTCCTTCCTGGAATCCTTCCTTCCTGGAATCCTTCCTTCCTTCCTTCCTGGAATCTTTCCTTCCTGGAATCCTTCCTTCCTGGAATACTTCCTGGAATCCTTCCTTCCTGGAATCCTTCCTTCCTTCCTTCCTGGAATCCTTCCTTCCTGGAATCCTTCCTGGAATCCTTCCTTCCTGGAATCCTTCCTTCCTGGAATCCTTCCTGGAATCCTTCCTTCCTGGAATCCTTCCTTCCTGGAATCCTTCCTTCCTGGAATCCTTCCTTCCTGGAATCCTTCCTGGAATCCTTCCTGGAATCCTTCCTGGAATCCTTCCTTCCTGGAATCCTTCCTTCCTTCATTTCTGGAATCCTTCCTTCCTGGAATCCTTCCTTCCTTCCTTCCTGGAATCCTTCCTTCCTTCCTTCCTGGAATCCTTCCTGGAATCCTTCCTCCCTGGAATCCTTCCTTCCTTCCTTCCTGGAATCTTTCCTTCCTTCCTTACTGGAATCCTTCCTTCCTGGAATCCTTCCTTCCTTCCTTCCTGGAATCCTTCCTTCCTGGAATCCTTCCTGGAATCCTTCCTTCCTGGAATCCTTCCTTCCTGGAATCCTTCCTGGAATCCTTCCTTCCTGGAATCCTTCCTTCCTGGAATCCTTCCTTCCTGGAATCCTTTCTGGAATCCTTCCTGGAATCCTTCCTGGAATCCTTCCTTCCTGGAATCCTTCCTTCCTTCATTTCTGGAATCCTTCCTTCCTGGAATCCTTCCTTCCTTCCTTCTTGGAATCCTTCCTTCCTTCCTTCCTGGAATCCTTCCTGGAATCCTTCCTTCCTGGAATCCTTCCTTCCTTCCTTCCTGGAATCCTTCCTTCCTTCCTTCCTGGAATCCTTCCTTCCTGCCTTCCTGGAATCCTGCCTTCCTGGAATCCTGCCTTCCTGGAATCCTTCCTTCCTTCCTGGAATCCTTCCTTCCTTCCTTCCTGGAATCCTTCCTTCCTGGAATCCTTCCTTCCTGGAATCCTTCCTTCCTTCCTTCCTGGAATCCTTCCTTCCTGGAATCCTTCCTGGAATCCTTCCTGGAATCCTTCCTTCCTGGAATCCTTCCTTCCTTCCTTCCTAGAATCCTTCCTTCCTTCCTTCCTGGAACCCTTCCTTCCTTCCTTCATGGAATCCTTCCTTCCTGGACTCCTTCCTTCCTGGAATCCTTCCTGGAATCCTTCCTTCCTGGAATCCTTCCTTCCTTCCTTCCTGGAATCCTTCCTTCCTTCCTTCCTGGAATCCTTCCTTCCTTCCTTCATGGAATCCTTCCTTCCTGGAATCCTTCCTTCCTGGAATCCTTCCTTCCTGGAATCCTTCCTTCCTTCCTTCCTGGAATCCTGCCTTCCTGGAATCCTTCCTTCCTGGAATCCTTCCTTCCTTCCTTCATGGAATCCTGCCTTCCTGGAATCCTTCCTTCCTGGAATCCTGCCTTCCTGGAATCCTTCCTCCCTGGAATCCTTCCTTCCTGGAATCCTTCCTTCCTGGAATCCTTCCTGGAATCCTTCCTTCCTTCATTTCTGGAATCCTTCCTTCCTGGAATCCTTCCTTCCTTCATTTCTGGAATCCTTCCTTCCTGGAATCCTTCCTTCCTTCCTTCCTGGAATCCTTCCTTCCTTCCTTCCTGGAATCCTTCCTGGAATCCTTCCTTCCTGGAATCCTTCCTTCCTTCCTTCCTGGAATCTTTCCTTCCTTCCTTCCTGGAATCCTTCCTTCCTGGAATCCTTCCTTCCTGGAATCCTTCCTTCCTGGAATCCTTCCTTCCTTCCTTCCTGGAATCCTTCCTTCCTGGAATCCTTCCTTCCTGGAATCCTTCCTTCCTGGAATCCTTCCTGGAATCCTTCCTGGAATCCTTCCTGGAATCCTTCCTTCCTGGAATCCTTCCTTCCTTCCTTCCTAGAATCCTTCCTTCCTTCCTTCCTGGAACCCTTCCTTCCTTCCTTCATGGAATCCTTCCTTCCTGGAATCCTTCCTTCCTGGAATCCTTCCTTCCTGGAATCCTTCCTGGAATCCTTCCTTCCTGGAATCCTTCCTTCCTTCCTTCCTGGAATCCTTCCTTCCTTCCTTCCTGGAATCCTTCCTTCCTTCCTTCATGGAATCCTTCCTTCCTGGAATCCTTCCTTCCTGGAATCCTTCCTTCCTGGAATCCTTCCTTCCTTCCTTCCTGGAATCCTGCCTTCCTGGAATACTTCCTTCCTGGAATCCTGCCTTCCTGGAATCCTTCCTTCCTGGAATCCTTCCTTCCTGGAATTCTTCCTTCCTGGAATCCTTCCTGGAATCCTTCCTGGAATCCTTCCTGGAATCTTTCCTTCCTGGAATCCTTCCTTCCTTCATTTCTGGAATCCTTCCTTCCTGGAATCCTTCCTTCCTTCCTTCCTGGAATCCTTCCTTCCTTCCTTCCTGGAATCCTTCCTGGAATCCTTCCTCCCTGGAATCCTTCCTTCCTTCCTTCCTGGAATCTTTCCTTCCTTCCTTCCTGGAATCCTTCCTTCCTGGAATCCTTCCTTCCTGGAATCCTTCCTGCCTGGAATCCTTCCTTCCTTCCTTCCTGGAATCCTTCCTTCCTTCCTTCCTGGAATCCTGCCTTCCTGGAATCCTGCCTTCCTGGAATCCTTACTTCCTTCCTGGAATCCTTCCTTCCTTCCTTCCTGGAATCCTTCCTTCCTGGAATCCTTCCTTCCTTCCTTCCTGGAATCCTTCCTTCCTGGAATCCTTCCTTCCTGGAATCCTTCCTGGAATCCTTCCTGGAATCCTTCCTCCCTGGAATCCTTCCTTCCTTCCTTCCTAGAATCCTTCCTTCCTTCCTTCCTGGAATCCTTCCTTCCTTCCTTCATGGAATCCTTCCTTCCTGGAATCCTTCCTTCCTGGAATCCTTCCTTCCTGGAATCCTTCCTTCCTGGAATCCTTCCTTCCTGGAATCCTTCCTGGAATCCTTCCTTCCTGGAATCCTTCCTTCCTTCCTTCCTAGAATCCTTCCTTCCTTCCTTCCTGGAATCCTTCCTTCCTTCCTTCATGGAATCCTTCCTTCCTTCCTTCATGGAATCCTTCCTTCCTGGAATCCTTCCTTCCTGGAATCCTTCCTTCCTTCCTTCCTGGAATCCTGCCTTCCTGGAATCCTTCCTTCCTGGAATCCTGCCTTCCTGGAATCCTGCCTTCCTGGAAGCCTTCCTGGAATCCTTCCTTCCTTCCTGGAATCTTTCGTTCCTTCCTGGAATCCTTCCTTCCTGGAATCCTTCCTGGAATCCTTCCTTCCTGGAATCCCTCTTGGAATCCTTCCTGGAATCCTTCCTTCCTGGAATCCTTCCTTCCTGGAATCCTTCCTTCCTGGAATCCTTCCTGGAATCCTTCCTGGAATCCTTCCTTCCTGGAATCCTTCCTTCCTTCCTTCCTGGAATCCTTCCTTCCTGGAATCCTTCCTTCCTTCCTTCCTGGAATCCTTCCTTCCTGGAATCCTTCCTTCCTGGAATCCTTCCTGGAATCCTTCCTTCCTGGAATCCTTCCTTCCTGGAATCCTTCCTTCCTGGAATCCTTCCTTCCTTCCTTACAGGAATCCTTCCTTCCTGGAATCCTTCCTTCCTGGAATCCTTCCTTCCTGGAATCCTTCCTTCCTGGAATCTTTCCTTCCTGGAATCCTTCCTTCCTGGAACCCTTCCTTCCTGGAATCCTTCCTTCCTGGAATCCTTCCTTCCTTCCTTCCTGGAATCCTTCCTTCCTGGAATCCTTCCTTCCTGGAATCCTTCCTTCCTGGAATCCTTCCTGGAATCCTTCCTTCCTGGAATCCTTCCTTCCTGGAACCCTTCCTTCCTGGAATCCTTCCTTCCTGGAATCCTTCCTTCCTTCCTTCCTGGAACCCTTCCTTCCTTCCTTCCTGGAATCCTTCCTTCCTGGAATCCTTCCTGGAATCCTTCCTTCCTGGAATCCTTCCTTCCTTCCGTCCTGGAATCCTTCCTTCCTGGAATCCTTCCTTCCTGGAATCCTTCCTTCCTGGAATCCTTCCTTCCTTCCTTCCTGGAATCCTTCCTTCCTGGAATCCTTCCTTCCTTCCTTCCTGGAATCTTTCCTTCCTTCCTTCCTTCCTTCCTGGAATCCTTCCTTCCTTCCTTCCTGGAATCCTTCCTTCCTGGAATCCTTGATTCCTTCCTTCCTGGAATCTTTCCTTCCTGGAATCCTTCCTTCCTGGAATCCTTCCTTCCTTCCTTCCTGGAATCCTTCCTTCCTGGAATCCTTCCTTCCTTCCTTCCTGGAATCTTTCCTTCCTGGAATCCTTCCTTCCTGGAATACTTCCTGGAATCCTTCCTTCCTGGAATCCTTCCTTCCTTCCTTCCTGGAATCCTTCCTTCCTGGAATCCTTCCTGGAATCCTTCCTTCCTGGAATCCTTCCTTCCTGGAATCCTTCCTGGAATCCTTCCTTCCTGGAATCCTTCCTTCCTGGAATCCTTCCTTCCTGGAATCCTTCCTTCCTGGAATCCTTCCTGGAATCCTTCCTGGAATCCTTCCTGGAATCCTTCCTTCCTGGAATCCTTCCTTCCTTCATTTCTGGAATCCTTCCTTCCTGGAATCCTTCCTTCCTTCCTTCCTGGAATCCTTCCTTCCTTCCTTCCTGGAATCCTTCCTGGAATCCTTCCTCCCTGGAATCCTTCCTTCCTTCCTTCCTGGAATCTTTCCTTCCTTCCTTACTGGAATCCTTCCTTCCTGGAATCCTTCCTTCCTGGAATCCTTCCTTCCTGGAATCCTTCCTTCCTGGAATCCTTCCTTCCTTCCTTCCTGGAATCCTTCCTTCCTGGAATCCTTCCTGGAATCCTTCCTTCCTGGAATCCTTCCTTCCTGGAATCCTTCCTGGAATCCTTCCTTCCTGGAATCCTTCCTTCCTGGAATCCTTCCTTCCTGGAATCCTTTCTGGAATCCTTCCTGGAATCCTTCCTGGAATCCTTCCTTCCTGGAATCCTTCCTTCCTTCATTTCTGGAATCCTTCCTTCCTGGAATCCTTCCTTCCTTCCTTCTTGGAATCCTTCCTTCCTTCCTTCCTGGAATCCTTCCTGGAATCCTTCCTTCCTGGAATCCTTCCTTCCTTCCTTCCTGGAATCCTTCCTTCCTTCCTTCCTGGAATCCTTCCTTCCTGCCTTCCTGGAATCCTGCCTTCCTGGAATCCTGCCTTCCTGGAATCCTTCCTTCCTTCCTGGAATCCTTCCTTCCTTCCTTCCTGGAATCCTTCCTTCCTGGAATCCTTCCTTCCTGGAATCCTTCCTTCCTTCCTTCCTGGAATCCTTCCTTCCTGGAATCCTTCCTTCCTGGAATCCTTCCTGGAATCCTTCCTGGAATCCTTCCTTCCTGGAATCCTTCCTTCCTTCCTTCCTAGAATCCTTCCTTCCTTCCTTCCTGGAACCCTTCCTTCCTTCCTTCATGGAATCCTTCCTTCCTGGACTCCTTCCTTCCTGGAATCCTTCCTGGAATCCTTCCTTCCTGGAATCCTTCCTTCCTTCCTTCCTGGAATCCTTCCTTCCTTCCTTCCTGGAATCCTTCCTTCCTTCCTTCATGGAATCCTTCCTTCCTGGAATCCTTCCTTCCTGGAATCCTTCCTTCCTGGAATCCTTCCTTCCTTCCTTCCTGGAATCCTGCCTTCCTGGAATCCTTCCTTCCTGGAATCCTTCCTTCCTTCATTCATGGAATCCTGCCTTCCTGGAATCCTTCCTTCCTGGAATCCTGCCTTCCTGGAATCCTTCCTTCCTGGAATCCTTCCTTCCTGGAATCCTTCCTTCCTGGAATCCTTCCTGGAATCCTTCCTTCCTTCATTTCTGGAATCCTTCCTTCCTGGAATCCTTCCTTCCTTCATTTCTGGAATCCTTCCTTCCTGGAATCCTTCCTTCCTTCCTTCCTGGAATCCTTCCTTCCTTCCTTCCTGGAATCCTTCCTGGAATCCTTCCTTCCTGGAATCCTTCCTTCCTTCCTTCCTGGAATCTTTCCTTCCTTCCTTCCTGGAATCCTTCCTTCCTGGAATCCTTCCTGCCTGGAATCCTTCCTGCCTGGAATCCTTCCTTCCTTCCTTCCTGGAATCCTTCCTTCCTTCCTTCCTGGAATCCTGCCTTCCTGGAATCCTGCCTTCCTGGAATCCTTCCTTCCTTCCTGGAATCCTTCCTTCCTTCCTTCCTGGAATCTTTCCTTCCTTCCTTCCTTCCTTCCTGGAATCCTTCCTTCCTTCCTTCCTGGAATCCTTCCTTCCTGGAATCCTTGATTCCTTCCTTCCTGGAATCTTTCCTTCCTGGAATCCTTCCTTCCTGGAATCCTTCCTTCCTTCCTTCCTGGAATCCTTCCTTCCTGGAATCCTTCCTTCCTTCCTTCCTGGAATCTTTCCTTCCTGGAATCCTTCCTTCCTGGAATACTTCCTGGAATCCTTCCTTCCTGGAATCCTTCCTTCCTTCCTTCCTGGAATCCTTCCTTCCTGGAATCCTTCCTGGAATCCTTCCTTCCTGGAATCCTTCCTTCCTGGAATCCTTCCTGGAATCCTTCCTTCCTGGAATCCTTCCTTCCTGGAATCCTTCCTTCCTGGAATCCTTCCTTCCTGGAATCCTTCCTGGAATCCTTCCTGGAATCCTTCCTGGAATCCTTCCTTCCTGGAATCCTTCCTTCCTTCATTTCTGGAATCCTTCCTTCCTGGAATCCTTCCTTCCTTCCTTCCTGGAATCCTTCCTTCCTTCCTTCCTGGAATCCTTCCTGGAATCCTTCCTCCCTGGAATCCTTCCTTCCTTCCTTCCTGGAATCTTTCCTTCCTTCCTTACTGGAATCCTTCCTTCCTGGAATCCTTCCTTCCTGGAATCCTTCCTTCCTGGAATCCTTCCTTCCTGGAATCCTTCCTTCCTTCCTTCCTGGAATCCTTCCTTCCTGGAATCCTTCCTGGAATCCTTCCTTCCTGGAATCCTTCCTTCCTGGAATCCTTCCTGGAATCCTTCCTTCCTGGAATCCTTCCTTCCTGGAATCCTTCCTTCCTGGAATCCTTTCTGGAATCCTTCCTGGAATCCTTCCTGGAATCCTTCCTTCCTGGAATCCTTCCTTCCTTCATTTCTGGAATCCTTCCTTCCTGGAATCCTTCCTTCCTTCCTTCTTGGAATCCTTCCTTCCTTCCTTCCTGGAATCCTTCCTGGAATCCTTCCTTCCTGGAATCCTTCCTTCCTTCCTTCCTGGAATCCTTCCTTCCTTCCTTCCTGGAATCCTTCCTTCCTGCCTTCCTGGAATCCTGCCTTCCTGGAATCCTGCCTTCCTGGAATCCTTCCTTCCTTCCTGGAATCCTTCCTTCCTTCCTTCCTGGAATCCTTCCTTCCTGGAATCCTTCCTTCCTGGAATCCTTCCTTCCTTCCTTCCTGGAATCCTTCCTTCCTGGAATCCTTCCTTCCTGGAATCCTTCCTGGAATCCTTCCTGGAATCCTTCCTTCCTGGAATCCTTCCTTCCTTCCTTCCTAGAATCCTTCCTTCCTTCCTTCCTGGAACCCTTCCTTCCTTCCTTCATGGAATCCTTCCTTCCTGGACTCCTTCCTTCCTGGAATCCTTCCTGGAATCCTTCCTTCCTGGAATCCTTCCTTCCTTCCTTCCTGGAATCCTTCCTTCCTTCCTTCCTGGAATCCTTCCTTCCTTCCTTCATGGAATCCTTCCTTCCTGGAATCCTTCCTTCCTGGAATCCTTCCTTCCTGGAATCCTTCCTTCCTTCCTTCCTGGAATCCTGCCTTCCTGGAATCCTTCCTTCCTGGAATCCTTCCTTCCTTCATTCATGGAATCCTGCCTTCCTGGAATCCTTCCTTCCTGGAATCCTGCCTTCCTGGAATCCTTCCTTCCTGGAATCCTTCCTTCCTGGAATCCTTCCTTCCTGGAATCCTTCCTGGAATCCTTCCTTCCTTCATTTCTGGAATCCTTCCTTCCTGGAATCCTTCCTTCCTTCATTTCTGGAATCCTTCCTGCCTGGAATCCTTCCTTCCTTCCTTCCTGGAATCCTTCCTTCCTTCCTTCCTGGAATCCTTCCTGGAATCCTTCCTTCCTGGAATCCTTCCTTCCTTCCTTCCTGGAATCTTTCCTTCCTTCCTTCCTGGAATCCTTCCTTCCTGGAATCCTTCCTTCCTTCCTTCCTGGAATCCTTCCTTCCTGGAATCCTTCCTTCCTTCCTTCCTGGAATCTTTCCTTCCTGGAATCCTTCCTTCCTGGAATACTTCCTGGAATCCTTCCTTCCTGGAATCCTTCCTTCCTTCCTTCCTGGAATCCTTCCTTCCTGGAATCCTTCCTGGAATCCTTCCTTCCTGGAATTCTTCCTTCCTGGAATCCTTCCTGGAATCCTTCCTTCCTGGAATCCTTCCTTCCTGGAATCCTTCCTTCCTGGAATCCTTCCTTCCTGGAATCCTTCCTGGAATCCTTCCTGGAATCCTTCCTGGAATCCTTCCTTCCTGGAATCCTTCCTTCCTTCATTTCTGGAATCCTTCCTTCCTGGAATCCTTCCTTCCTTCCTTCCTGGAATCCTTCCTTCCTTCCTTCCTGGAATCCTTCCTGGAATCCTTCCTCCCTGGAATCCTTCCTTCCTTCCTTCCTGGAATCTTTCCTTCCTTCCTTACTGGAATCCTTCCTTCCTGGAATCCTTCCTTCCTGGAATCCTTCCTGCCTGGAATCCTTCCTTCCTGGAATCCTGGAATCCTTCCTTCCTGGAATCCTTCCTGGAATCCTTCCTTCCTGGAATCCTTCCTTCCTGGAATCCTTCCTGGAATCCTTCCTTCCTGGAATCCTTCCTTCCTGGAATCCTTCCTTCCTGGAATCCTTCCTGGAATCCTTCCTGGAATCCTTCCTGGAATCCTTCCTTCCTGGAATCCTTCCTTCCTTCATTTCTGGAATCCTTCCTTCCTGGAATCCTTCCTTTTTTCCTTCTTGGAATCCTTCCTTCCTTCCTTCCTGGAATCCTTCCTGGAATCCTTCCTTCCTGGAATCCTTCCTTCCTTCCTTCCTGGAATCCTTCCTTCCTTCCTTCCTGGAATCCTTCCTTCCTGCCTTCCTGGAATCCTGCCTTCCTGGAATCCTGCCTTCCTGGAATCCTTCCTTCCTTCCTGGAATCCTTCCTTCCTTCCTTCCTGGAATCCTTCCTTCCTGGAATCCTTCCTTCCTTCCTTCCTGGAATCCTTCCTTCCTGGAATCCTTCCTTCCTGGAATCCTTCCTGGAATCCTTCCTGGAATCCTTCCTTCCTGGAATCCTTCCTTCCTTCCTTCCTAGAATCCTTCCTTCCTTCCTTCCTCGAACCCTTCCTTCCTTCCTTCATGGAATCCTTCCTTCCTGGACTCCTTCCTTCCTGGAATCCTTCCTTCCTGGAATCCTTCCTGGAATCCTTCCTTCCTGGAATCCTTCCTTCCTTCCTTCCTGGAATCCTTCCTTCCTTCCTTCCTGGAATCCTTCCTTCCTTCCTTCATGGAATCCTTCCTTCCTGGAATCCTTCCTTCCTGGAATCCTTCCTTCCTGGAATCCTTCCTTCCTTCCTTCCTGGAATCCTGCCTTCCTGGAATCCTTCCTTCCTGGAATCCTGCCTTCCTGGAATCCTTCCTTCCTGGAATCCTTCCTTCCTTCCTTCCTGGAATCCTGCCTTCCTGGAATCCTTCCTTCCTGGAATCCTGCCTTCCTGGAATCCTTCCTTCCTGGAATCCTTCCTTCCTGGAATCCTTCCTGCCTGGAATCCTTCCTGGAATCCTTCCTGGAATCCTTCCTGGAATCCTTCCTTCCTGGAATCCTTCCTTCCTTCATTTCTGGAATCCTTCCTTCCTGGAATCCTTCCTTCCTTCCTTCCTGGAATCCTTCCTTCCTTCCTTCCTGGAATCCTTCCTGGAATCCTTCCTTCCTGGAATCCTTCCTTCCATCCTTCCTGGAATCTTTCCTTCCTTCCTTCCTGGAATCCTTCCTTCCTGGAATCCTTCCTTCCTGGAATCCTTCCTTCCTGGAATCCTTCCTTCCGTCCTTCCTGGAATCCTTCCTTCCTTCCTTCCTGGAATCCTGCCTTCCTGGAATCCTGCCTTCCTGGAATCCTTCCTTCCTTCCTGGAATCCTTCCTTCCTTCCTTCCTGGAATCCTTCCTTCCTTCCTTCCTGGAATCCTTCCTTCCTGGAATCCTTCCTTCCTGGAATCCTTCCTGGAATCCTTCCTTCCTGGAATCCTTCCTTCCTGGAATCCTTCCTTCCTGGAATCCTTCCTTCCTTCCTTCCTGGAATCCTTCCTTCCTGGAATCCTTCCTTCCTGGAATCCTTCCTTCCTGGAATCCTTCCTTCCTGGAACCCTTCCTTCCTGGAATCCTTCCTTCCTGGAATCCTTCCTTCCTTCCTTCCTGGAATCCTTCCTTCCTTCCTTCCTGGAATCCTTCCTTCCTTCCTTCCTGGAATCCTTCCTTCCTGGAATCCTTCCTTCCTGGAATCCTTCCTTCCTTCCTTCCTGGAATCCTTCCTTCCTGGAATCCTTCCTGGAATCCTTCCTTCCTGGAATCCTTCCTTCCTTCCTGGAATCCTTCCTTCCTGGAATCCTTCCTTCCTGGAATCCTTCCTGGAATCCTTCCTTCCTGGAATCCTTCCTTCCTTCCTTCCTAGAATCCTTCCTTCCTTCCTTCCTGGAATCTTTCCTTCCTTCCTTCATGGAATCCTTCCTTCCTGGAATCCTTCCTGGAATCCTTCCTTCCTGGAATCCTTCCTTCCTTCCTTCCTAGAATCCTTCCTTCCTTCCTTCCTGGAATCCTTCCTTCCTTCCTTCCTGGAATCCTTCCTTCCTTCCTTCATGGAATCCTTCCTTCTTGGAATCCTTCCTTCCTGGAATCCTTCCTTCCTTCCTTCCTGGAATCCTGCCTTCCTGGAATCCTTCCTTCCTAGAATCCTGCCTTCCTGGAATCCTTCCTTCCTGGAATCCTTCCTTCCTGGAATCCTTCCTTCCTTCCTTCCTGGAATCCTTCCTGGAATCCTTCCTTCCTGGAATCCTTCCTTCCTTCCGTCCTGGAATCTTTCCTTCCTTCCTTCCTGGAATCCTTCCTTCCTGGAATCCTTCCTTCCTGGAATCCTTCCTTCCTGGAATCCTTCCTTCCTTCCTTCCTGGAATCCTGCCTTCCTGGAATCCTGCCTTCCTGGAATCCTTCCTTCCTTCCTGGAATCCTTCCTTCCTTCCTTCCTGGAATCCTTCCTTCCTGGAATCCTTCCTTCCTGGAATCCTTCCTTCCTTCCTTCCTGGAATCCTTCCTTCCTGGAATCCTTCCTTCCTGGAATCCTTCCTGGAATACTTCCTTCCTGGAATCCTTCCTTCCTTCCTTCCTAGAATCCTTCCTTCCTTCCTTCCTGGAATCCTTCCTTCCTTCCTTCATGGAATCCTTCCTTCCTGGAATCCTTCCTTCCTGGAATCCTTCCTTCCTGGAATCCTTCCTGGAATCCTTCCTTCCTGGAATCCTTCCTTCCTTCCTTCCTAGACTCCTTCCTTCCTTCCTTCCTGGAATCCTTCCTTCCTTCCTTCATGGAATCCTTCCTTCCTTCCTTCATGGAATCCTTCCTTCCTGGAATCCTTCCTTCCTGGAATCCTTCCTTCCTTCCTTCCTGGAATCCTGCCTTCCTGGAATCCTGCCTTCCTGGAAGCCTTCCTGGAATCCTTCCTTCCTTCCTGGAATCTTTCGTTCCTTCCTGGAATCCTTCCTTCCTGCAATCCTTCCTGGAATCCTTCCTTCCTGGAATCCTTCCTTCCTTCCTTCCTGGAATCCTTCCTTCCTGGAATCCTTCCTTCCTGGAATCCTTCCTTCCTGGAATCCTTCCTGGAATCCTTCCTGGAATCCTTCCTTCCTGGAATCCTTCCTTCCTTCCTTCCTGGAATCCTTCCTTCCTTCCTTCCTGGAATCCTTCCTTCCTGGAATCCTTCCTTCCTGGAATCCTTCCTGGAATCCTTCGTTCCTGGAATCCGTCCTTCCTGGAATCCTTCCTTCCTGGAATCCTTCCTTCCTTCCTTCCTGGAATCCTTCCTTCCTGGAATCCTTCCTTCCTGGAACCCTTCCTTCCTGGAATCCTTCCTTCCTGGAATCCTTCCTTCCTTCCTTCCTGGAATCCTTCCTTCCTTCCTTCCTGGAATCCTTCCTTCCTGGAATCCTTCCTGGAATACTTCCTTCCTTCCTTCCTGGAATCCTTCCTTCCTGGAATCCTTCCTTCCTGGAATCCTTCCTTCCTTCCTTCCTGGAATCCTTCCTTCCTGGAATCCTTCCTTCCTTCCTTCCTGGAATCTTTCCTTCCTGGAATCCTTCCTTCCTGGAATCCTTCCTTCCTTCCTTCCTGGAATCCTTCCTTCCTGGAATCCTTCCTTCCTTCCTTCCTGGAATCTTTCCTTCCTGGAATCCTTCCTTCCTGGAATCCTTCCTTCCTTCCTTCCTGGAATCCTTCCTTCCTGGAATCCTTCCTTCCTTCCTTCCTGGAATCTTTCCTTCCTGGAATCCTTCCTTCCTGGAATCCTTCCTTCCTGGAATCCTTCCTTCCTTCCTTCCTGGAATCTTTCCTTCCTTCCTTCCTGGAATCCTTCCTTCCTGGAATCCTTCCTTCCTTCCTTCCTGGAATCCTTCCTTCCTTCCTTCCTGGAATCCTTCCTTCATGGAATCCTTCCTTCCTGGAATCCTTCCTTCCTTCCTTCCTGGAATCCTTCCTTCCTTCCTTCCTGGAATCTTTCCTTCCTTCCTTCCTGGAATCCTTCCTTCCTGGAATCCTTCCTTCCTTCCTTCCTGGAATCTTTCCTTCCTTCCTTCCTGGAATCCTTCCTTCCTGGAATCCTTCCTTCCTTCCTTCCTGGAATCCTTCCTTCCTTCCTTCCTTCCTGGAATCCTTCCTTCCTGGAATCCTTCCTTCCTGGAATCCTTCCTTCCTTCCTTCCTGGAATCCTTTCTTCCTTGAATCCTTCCTTCCTGGAATCCTTGCTTCCTTGCTTCCTGGAATCTTTCCTTCCTTCCTTCCTGGAATCCTTCATCCTGGAATCCTTCCTTCCTGGAATCCTTCCTTCCTTCCTTCCTGGAATCCTTCCTTCCGTCCTTCCTGGAATCTTTCCTTCCTTCCTTCCTGGAATCCTTCCTTCCTGGAATCCTTCCTTCCTTCCTTCCTGGAACCCTTCCTTCCTTCCTTCCTTGAATCCTTCCTTCCTGGAATCCTTCCTTCCTGGAATCCTTCCTTCCTGGAATCCTTCCTGGAATCCTTCCTTCCTGGAATCCTTCCTTCCTTCCTTCCTGGAATCCTTCCTTCCTTCCTTCCTGGAATCCTTCCTTCCTTCCTTCATGGAATCCTTCCTTCCTTCCTTCCTTCCTTCCTGGAATCCTTCCTTCCTTCCTTCCTGGAATCCTTCCTTCCTGGAATCCTTCCTGGAATACTTCCTTCCTCCCTTCCTGGAATCCTTCCTTCCTGGAATCCTTCCTTCCTGGAATCCTTCCTTCCTTCCTTCCTGGAATCCTTCCTTCCTGGAATCCTTCCTTCCTTCCTTCCTGGAATCTTTCCTTCCTGGAATCCTTCCTTCCTGGAGTCCTTCCTTCCTTCCTTCCTGGAATCCTTCCTTCCTGGAATCCTTCCTTCCTTCCTTCCTGGAATCTTTCCTTCCTGGAATCCTTCCTTCCTGGAATCCTTCCTTCCTTCCTTCCTGGAATCCTTCCTTCCTGGAATCCTTCCTTCCTTCCTTCCTGGAATCTTTCCTTCCTGGAATCCTTCCTTCCTGGAATCCTTCCTTCCTGGAATCCTTCCTTCCTTCCTTCCTGGAATCTTTCCTTCCTTCCTTCCTGGAATCCTTCCTTCCTGGAATCCTTCCTTCCTTCCTTCCTGGAATCCTTCCTTCCTGGAATCCTTCCTTCCTGGAATCCTTCCTTCCTTCCTTCCTGGAATCCTTCCTTCCTTCCTTCCTGGAATCTTTCCTTCCTTCCTTCCTGGAATCCTTCCTTCCTGGAATCCTTCCTTCCTTCCTTCCTGGAATCTTTCCTTCCTTCCTTCCTGGAATCCTTCCTTCCTGGAATCCTTCCTTCCTTCCTTCCTGGAATCCTTCCTTCCTTCCTTCCTTCCTGGAATACTTCCTTCCTGGAATCCTTCCTTCCTGGAATCCTTCCTTCCTTCCTTCCTGGAATCCTTTCTTCCTTGAATCCTTCCTTCCTGGAATCCTTGCTTCCTTGCTTCCTGGAATCTTTCCTTCCTTCCTTCCTGGAATCCTTCATCCTGGAATCCTTCCTTCCTGGAATCCTTCCTTCCTTCCTTCCTGGAATCCTTCCTTCCTTCCTTCCTGGAATCTTTCCTTCCTTCCTTCCTGGAATCCTTCCTTCCTGGAATCCTTCCTTCCTTCCTTCCTGGAATCCTTCCTTCCTTCCTTCCTGGAATCCTTCCTTCCTGGAATCCTTCCTTCCTGGAATCCTTCCTTCCTTCCTTCCTGGAATCCTTCCTTCCTGGAATCGTTCCTTCCTTCCTTCCTTCCTTCCTTCCTTCCTTCCTTCCTTCCTTCCTTCCTTCCTTCCTTCCTTCCTTCCTTCCTTCCTTCCTTCCTTCCTTCCTTCCTTCCTTCCTTCCTGGAATCCTGCCTTCCTGGAATCCTTCCTTCCTGGAATCCTTCCTTCCTTCCTTCCTGGAATCCTCCCTTCCTGGAATCCTTCCTTCCTGGAATCCTGCCTTCCTGGAATCCTTCCTTCCTGGAATGCTTCCTTCCCTCCTTCCTGGAATCCTTCCTTCCTTCCTTCCTGGAATCTTTCCTTCCTTCCTTCCTGGAATCCTTCCTTCCTGGAATCCTTCCTTCCTTCCTTCCTGGAATCTTTCCTTCCTTCCTTCCTGGAATCCTTCCTTCCTGGAATCCTTCCTTCCTTCCTTCCTGGAATCCTTCCTTCCTGGAATCCTTCCTGGAATCCTTCCTTCCTGGAATCCTTCCTTCCTGGAATCCTTCCTTCCTGGAATCCTTCCTTCCTTCCTTCCTGGAATCCTTCCTTCCTGGAATCCTTCCTTCCTTCCTTCCTGGAATCCTTCCTTCCTGGAATCCTTCCTTCCTGGAATCCTTCCTTCCTTCCTTCATGGAATCCTTCCTTCCTGGAATACTTCCTTCCTTCCTTCCTGGTATCCTTCCTTCCTGGAATCCTTCCTTCCTGGAATCCTTCCTTCCTTCCTGGAATCCATCCTTCCTGGAATCCTTCCTTCCTGGAATCCTTCCTTCCTTCCTTCCTGGAATCCTTCCTTCCTTCCTTCCTGGAATCCTTCCTTCCTGGAATCCTTCCTTCCTTCCTTCCTGGAATCCTTCCTTCCTAGAATCCTTCCTTCCTGGAATCCTTCCTTCCTGGAATCCTTCCTTCCTTCCTTCCTGGAATCCTGCCTTCCTGGAATCCTGCCTTCCTGGAATCCTTCCTTCCTTCCTGGAATCCTTCCTTCCTTCCTTCCTGGAATCCTTCCTTCCTGGAATCCTTCCTTCCTGGAATCCTTCCTTCCTTCCTTCCTGGAATCCTTCCTTCCTGGAATCCTTCCTTCCTGGAATCCTTCCTGGAATACTTCCTTCCTGGAATCCTTCCTTCCTTCCTTCCTAGAATCCTTCCTTCCTTCCTTCCTGGAATCCTTCCTTCCTTCCTTCATGGAATCCTTCCTTCCTGGAATCCTTCCTTCCGGGAATCCTTCCTTCCTGGAATCCTTCCTGGAATCCTTCCTTCCTGGAATCCTTCCTTCCTTCCTTCCTAGACTCCTTCCTTCCTTCCTTCCTGGAATCCTTCCTTCCTTCCTTCATGGAATCCTTCCTTCCTTCCTTCATGGAATCCTTCCTTCCTGGAATCCTTCCTTCCTGGAATCCTTCCTTCCTTCCTTCCTGGAATCCTGCCTTCCTGGAATCCTGCCTTCCTGGAAGCCTTCCTGGAATCCTTCCTTCCTTCCTGTAATCTTTCGTTCCTTCCTGGAATCCTTCCTTCCTGCAATCCTTCCTGGAATCCTTCCTTCCTGGAATCCTTCCTTCCTTCCTTCCTGGAATCCTTCCTTCCTGGAATCCTTCCTTCCTGGAATCCTTCCTTCCTGGAATCCTTCCTGGAATCCTTCCTGGAATCCTTCCTTCCTGGAATCCTTCCTTCCTTCCTTCCTGGAATCGTTCCTTCCTTCCTTCCTGGAATCCTTCCTTCCTGGAATCCTTCCTTCCTGGAATCCTTCCTGGAATCCTTCCTTCCTGGAATCCGTCCTTCCTGGAATCCTTCCTTCCTGGAATCCTTCCTTCCTTCCTTCCTGGAATCCTTCCTTCCTGGAATCCTTCCTTCCTGGAACCCTTCCTTCCTGGAATCCTTCCTTCCTGGAATCCTTCCTTCCTTCCTTCCTGGAATCCTTCCTTCCTGGAATCCTTCCTTCCTTCCTTCCTGGAATCTTTCCTTCCTGGAATCCTTCCTTCCTGGAATCCTTCCTTCCTTCCTTCCTGAAATCCTTCCTTCCTGGAATCCTTCCTTCCTTCCTTCCTGGAATCTTTCCTTCCTGGAATCCTTCCTTCCTGGAATCCTTCCTTCCTGGAATCCTTCCTTCCTTCCTTCCTGGAATCTTTCCTTCCTTCCTTCCTGGAATCCTTCCTTCCTGGAATCCTTCCTTCCTTCCTTCCTGGAATCCTTCCTTCCTTCCTTCCTGGAATCTTTCCTTCCTTCCTTCCTGGAATCCTTCCTTCCTGGAATCCTTCCTTCCTTCCTTCCTGGAATCCTTCCTTCCTTCCTTCCTGGAATCTTTCCTTCCTTCCTTCCTGGAATCCTTCCTTCCTGGAATCCTTCCTTCCTTCCTTCCTGGAATCTTTCCTTCCTTCCTTCCTGGAATCCTTCCTTCCTGGAATCCTTCCTTACTTCCTTCCTGGAATCCTTCCTTCCTTCCTTCCTTCCTGGAATACTTCCTTCCTGGAATCCTTCCTTCCTGGAATCCTTCCTTCCTTCCTTCCTGGAATCCTTTCTTCCTTGAATCCTTCCTTCCTGGAATCCTTGCTTCCTTGCTTCCTGGAATCTTTCCTTCCTTCCTTCCTGGAATCCTTCATCCTGGAATCCTTCCTTCCTGGAATCCTTCCTTCCTTCCTTCCTGGAATCCTTCCTTCCTTCCTTCCTGGAATCTTTCCTTCCTTCCTTCCTGGAATCCTTCCTTCCTGGAATCCTTCCTTCCTTCCTTCCTGGAATCATTCCTTCCTTCCTTCCTGGAATCCTTCCTTCCTGGAATCCTTCCTTCCTTCCTTCCTGGAATCCTTCCTTCCTGGAATCGTTCCTTCCTTCCTTCCTTCCTTCCTTCCTTCCTTCCTTCCTTCCTTCCTTCCTTCCTTCCTGGAATCCTGCCTTCCTGGAATCTTTCCTTCCTGGAATCCTTCCTTCCTGGAATCCTTCCTTCCTTCCTTCCTGGAATCCTCCCTTCCTGGAATCCTTCCTTCCTGGAATCCTGCCTTCCTGGAATCCTTCCTTCCTGGAATGCTTCCTTCCCTCCTTCCTGGAATCCTTCCTTCCTTCCTTCCTGGAATCTTTCCTTCCTTCCTTCCTGGAATCCTTCCTTCCTGGAATCCTTCCTTCCTTCCTTCCTGGAATCTTTCCTTCCTTCCTTCCTGGAATCCTTCCTTCCTGGAATCCTTCCTTCCTTCCTTCCTGGAATCCTTCCTTCCTGGAATCCTTCCTGGAATCCTTCCTTCCTGGAATCCTTCCTTCCTGGAATCCTTCCTTCCTGGAATCGTTCCTTCCTTCCTTCCTGGAATCCTTCCTTCCTGGAATCCTTCCTGGAATCCTTCCTGGAATCCTTCCTTCCTGGAATCCTTCCTTCCTGGAATCCTTCCTTCCTTCCTTCCTGGAATCCTTCCTTCCTGGAATCCTTCCTTCCTTCCTTCCTGGAATCCTTCCTTCCTGGAATCCTTCCTTCCTGGAATCCTTCCTTCCTTCCTGGAATCCATCCTTCCTGGAATCCTTCCTTCCTGGAATCCTTCCTTCCTTCCTTCCTGGAATCCTTCCTTCCTTCCTTCCTAGAATCCTTCCTTCCTTCCTTCCTGGAATCTTTCCTTCCTTCCTTCCTGGAATCCTTCCTTCCTGGAATCCTTCCTTCCTTCCTTCCTGGAATACTTCCTTCCTTCCTTCCTGGAATCCTGCCTTCCTGGAATCCTTCCTTACTGGAATCCTGCCTTCCTGGAATCCTGCCTTCCTGGAAGCCTTCATGGAATCCTTCCTTCCTTCCTGGAATCTTTCGTTCCTTCCTGGAATCTTTCGTTCCTTCCTGGAATCCTTCCTTCCTGGAATCCTTCCGGGAATCCTTCCTTCCTGGAATCCTTCCTGGAATCCTTCCTGGAATCCTTCCTTCCTGGAATCCTTCCTTCCTGGAATCCTTCCTTCCTGGAATCCTTCCTTCCTGGAATCCTTCCTGGAATCCTTCCTGGAATGCTTCCTTCCTGGAATACTTCCTTCCTTCCTTCCTGGAATCCTTCCTTCCTTCCTTCCTGGAATCCTTCCTTCCTGGAATCCTTCCTTCCTGGAATCCTTCCTTCCTGGAATCCTTCCTTCCTGGAATCCTTCCTGGAATCCTTCCTTCCTGGAATCCTTCCTTCCTGGAATCCTTCCTTCCTGGAATCCTTCCTTCCTGGAATCCTTCCTGGAATCCTTCCTGGAATCCTTCCTGGAATCCTTCCTTCCTGGAATCCTTCCTTCCTTCATTTCTGGAATCCTTCCTTCCTGGAATCCTTCCTTCCTTCCTTCCTGGAATCCTTCCTGGAATCCTTCCTTCCTGGAATCCGTCCTTCCTTCCTTCCTGGAATCTTTCCTTCCTTCCTTCCTGGAGTCCTTCCTTCCTGGAATCCTTCCTTCCTGGAATCCTTCCTTCCTTCCTTCCTGGAATCCTTCCTTCCTTCCTTCCTGGAATCCTGCCTTCCTGGAATCCTTCCTTCCTTCCTGGAATCCTTCCTTCCTTCCTTCCTGGAATCCTTCCTTCCTGGAATCCTTCCTTCCTGGAATCCTTCCTTCCTTCCTTCCTGGAATCCTTCCTTCCTGGAATCCTTCCTTCCTGGAATCCTTCCTTCCTGGAATCCTTCCTGGAATCCTTCCTGGAATCCTTCCTGGAATCCTTCCTTCCTGGAATCCTTCCTTCCTTCCTTCCTAGAATCCTTCCTTCCTTCCTTCCTGGAACCCTTCCTTCCTTCCTTCATGGAATCCTTCCTTCCTGGAATCCTTCCTTCCTGGAATCCTTCCTTCCTGGAATCCTTCCTGGAATCCTTCCTTCCTGGAATCCTTCCTTCCTTCCTTCCTGGAATCCTTCCTTCCTTCCTTCATGGAATCCTTCCTTCCTGGAATCCTTCCTTCCTGGAATCCTTCCTTCCTGGAATCCTTCCTTCCTTCCTTCCTGGAATCCTGCCTTCCTGGAATCCTTCCTTCCTGGAATCCTGCCTTCCTGGAATCCTTCCTTCCTGGAATCCTTCCTTCCTGGAATTCTTCCTTCCTGGAATCCTTCCTGGAATCCTTCCTGGAATCCTTCCTGGAATCTTTCCTTCCTGGAATCCTTCCTTCCTTCATTTCTGGAATCCTTCCTTCCTGGAATCCTTCCTTCCTTCCTTCCTGGAATCCTTCCTTCCTTCCTTCCTGGAATCCTTCCTGGAATCCTTCCTCCCTGGAATCCTTCCTTCCTTCCTTCCTGGAATCTTTCCTTCCTTCCTTCCTGGAATCCTTCCTTCCTGGAATCCTTCCTTCCTGGAATCCTTCCCTCCTGGAATCCTTCCTTCCTTCCTTCCTGGAATCCTTCCTTCCTTCCTTCCTGGAATCCTGCCTTCCTGGAATCCTGCCTTCCTGGAATCCTTACTTCCTTCCTGGAATCCTTCCTTCCTTCCTTCCTGGAATCCTTCCTTCCTGGAATCCTTCCTTCCTTCCTTCCTGGAATCCTTCCTTCCTGGAATCCTTCCTTCCTGGAATCCTTCCTGGAATCCTTCCTGGAATCCTTCCTCCCTGGAATCCTTCCTTCCTTCCTTCCTAGAATCCTTCCTTCCTTCCTTCCTGGAATCCTTCCTTCCTTCCTTCATGGAATCCTTCCTTCCTGGAATCCTTCCTTCCTGGAATCCTTCCTTCCTGGAATCCTTCCTTCCTGGAATCCTTCCTTCCTGGAATCCTTCCTGGAATCCTTCCTTCCTGGAATCCTTCCTTCCTTCCTTCCTAGAATCCTTCCTTCCTTCCTTCCTGGAATCCTTCCTTCCTTCCTTCATGGAATCCTTCCTTCCTTCCTTCATGGAATCCTTCCTTCCTGGAATCCTTCCTTCCTGGAATCCTTCCTTCCTTCCTTCCTGGAATCCTGCCTTCCTGGAATCCTTCCTTCCTGGAATCCTGCCTTCCTGGAATCCTGCCTTCCTGGAAGCCTTCCTGGAATCCTTCCTTCCTTCCTGGAATCTTTCGTTCCTTCCTGGAATCCTTCCTTCCTGGAATCCTTCCTGGAATCCTTCCTTCCTGGAATCCCTCTTGGAATCCTTCCTGGAATCCTTCCTTCCTGGAATCCTTCCTTCCTGGAATCCTTCCTTCCTGGAATCCTTCCTGGAATCCTTCCTGGAATCCTTCCTTCCTGGAATCCTTCCTTCCTTCCTTCCTGGAATCCTTCCTTCCTGGAATCCTTCCTTCCTTCCTTCCTGGAATCCTTCCTTCCTGGAATCCTTCCTTCCTGGAATCCTTCCTGGAATCCTTCCTTCCTGGAATCCTTCCTTCCTGGAATCCTTCCTTCCTGGAATCCTTCCTTCCTTCCTTACAGGAATCCTTCCTTCCTGGAATCCTTCCTTCCTGGAATCCTTCCTTCCTGGAATCCTTCCTTCCTGGAATCTTTCCTTCCTGGAATCCTTCCTTCCTGGAACCCTTCCTTCCTGGAATCCTTCCTTCCTGGAATCCTTCCTTCCTTCCTTCCTGGAATCCTTCCTTCCTGGAATCCTTCCTTCCTGGAATCCTTCCTTCCTGGAATCCTTCCTGGAATCCTTCCTTCCTGGAATCCTTCCTTCCTGGAACCCTTCCTTCCTGGAATCCTTCCTTCCTGGAATCCTTCCTTCCTTCCTTCCTGGAATCCTTCCTTCCTTCCTTCCTGGAATCCTTCCTTCCTGGAATCCTTCCTGGAATCCTTCCTTCCTGGAATCCTTCCTTCCTTCCGTCCTGGAATCCTTCCTTCCTGGAATCCTTCCTTCCTGGAATCCTTCCTTCCTGGAATCCTTCCTTCCTTCCTTCCTGGAATCCTTCCTTCCTGGAATCCTTCCTTCCTTCCTTCCTGGAATCTTTCCTTCCTTCCTTCCTTCCTTCCTGGAATCCTTCCTTCCTGGAATCCTTGATTCCTTCCTTCCTGGAATCTTTCCTTCCTGGAATCCTTCCTTCCTGGAATCCTTCCTTCCTTCCTTCCTGGAATCCTTCCTTCCTGGAATCCTTCCTTCCTTCCTTCCTGGAATCTTTCCTTCCTGGAATCCTTCCTTCCTGGAATACTTCCTGGAATCCTTCCTTCCTGGAATCCTTCCTTCCTTCCTTCCTGGAATCCTTCCTTCCTGGAATCCTTCCTGGAATCCTTCCTTCCTGGAATCCTTCCTTCCTGGAATCCTTCCTGGAATCCTTCCTTCCTGGAATCCTTCCTTCCTGGAATCCTTCCTTCCTGGAATCCTTCCTTCCTGGAATCCTTCCTGGAATCCTTCCTGGAATCCTTCCTGGAATCCTTCCTTCCTGGAATCCTTCCTTCCTTCATTTCTGGAATCCTTCCTTCCTGGAATCCTTCCTTCCTTCCTTCCTGGAATCCTTCCTTCCTTCCTTCCTGGAATCCTTCCTGGAATCCTTCCTCCCTGGAATCCTTCCTTCCTTCCTTCCTGGAATCTTTCCTTCCTTCCTTACTGGAATCCTTCCTTCCTGGAATCCTTCCTTCCTGGAATCCTTCCTTCCTGGAATCCTTCCTTCCTGGAATCCTTCCTTCCTTCCTTCCTGGAATCCTTCCTTCCTGGAATCCTTCCTGGAATCCTTCCTTCCTGGAATCCTTCCTTCCTGGAATCCTTCCTGGAATCCTTCCTTCCTGGAATCCTTCCTTCCTGGAATCCTTCCTTCCTGGAATCCTTTCTGGAATCCTTCCTGGAATCCTTCCTGGAATCCTTCCTTCCTGGAATCCTTCCTTCCTTCATTTCTGGAATCCTTCCTTCCTGGAATCCTTCCTTCCTTCCTTCTTGGAATCCTTCCTTCCTTCCTTCCTGGAATCCTTCCTGGAATCCTTCCTTCCTGGAATCCTTCCTTCCTTCCTTCCTGGAATCCTTCCTTCCTTCCTTCCTGGAATCCTTCCTTCCTGCCTTCCTGGAATCCTGCCTTCCTGGAATCCTGCCTTCCTGGAATCCTTCCTTCCTTCCTGGAATCCTTCCTTCCTTCCTTCCTGGAATCCTTCCTTCCTGGAATCCTTCCTTCCTGGAATCCTTCCTTCCTTCCTTCCTGGAATCCTTCCTTCCTGGAATCCTTCCTTCCTGGAATCCTTCCTGGAATCCTTCCTGGAATCCTTCCTTCCTGGAATCCTTCCTTCCTTCCTTCCTAGAATCCTTCCTTCCTTCCTTCCTGGAACCCTTCCTTCCTTCCTTCATGGAATCCTTCCTTCCTGGACTCCTTCCTTCCTGGAATCCTTCCTGGAATCCTTCCTTCCTGGAATCCTTCCTTCCTTCCTTCCTGGAATCCTTCCTTCCTTCCTTCCTGGAATCCTTCCTTCCTTCCTTCATGGAATCCTTCCTTCCTGGAATCCTTCCTTCCTGGAATCCTTCCTTCCTGGAATCCTTCCTTCCTTCCTTCCTGGAATCCTGCCTTCCTGGAATCCTTCCTTCCTGGAATCCTTCCTTCCTTCCTTCATGGAATCCTGCCTTCCTGGAATCCTTCCTTCCTGGAATCCTGCCTTCCTGGAATCCTTCCTTCCTGGAATCCTTCCTTCCTGGAATCCTTCCTTCCTGGAATCCTTCCTGGAATCCTTCCTTCCTTCATTTCTGGAATCCTTCCTTCCTGGAATCCTTCCTTCCTTCATTTCTGGAATCCTTCCTTCCTGGAATCCTTCCTTCCTTCCTTCCTGGAATCCTTCCTTCCTTCCTTCCTGGAATCCTTCCTGGAATCCTTCCTTCCTGGAATCCTTCCTTCCTTCCTTCCTGGAATCCTTCCTTCCTTCCTTCCTGGAATCCTGCCTTCCTGGAATCCTGCCTTCCTGGAATCCTTCCTTCCTTCCTGGAATCCTTCCTTCCTTCCTTCCTGGAATCTTTCCTTCCTTCCTTCCTTCCTTCCTGGAATCCTTCCTTCCTTCCTTCCTGGAATCCTTCCTTCCTGGAATCCTTGATTCCTTCCTTCCTGGAATCTTTCCTTCCTGGAATCCTTCCTTCCTGGAATCCTTCCTTCCTTCCTTCCTGGAATCCTTCCTTCCTGGAATCCTTCCTTCCTTCCTTCCTGGAATCTTTCCTTCCTGGAATCCTTCCTTCCTGGAATACTTCCTGGAATCCTTCCTTCCTGGAATCCTTCCTTCCTTCCTTCCTGGAATCCTTCCTTCCTGGAATCCTTCCTGGAATCCTTCCTTCCTGGAATCCTTCCTTCCTGGAATCCTTCCTGGAATCCTTCCTTCCTGGAATCCTTCCTTCCTGGAATCCTTCCTTCCTGGAATCCTTCCTTCCTGGAATCCTTCCTGGAATCCTTCCTGGAATCCTTCCTGGAATCCTTCCTTCCTGGAATCCTTCCTTCCTTCATTTCTGGAATCCTTCCTTCCTGGAATCCTTCCTTCCTTCCTTCCTGGAATCCTTCCTTCCTTCCTTCCTGGAATCCTTCCTGGAATCCTTCCTCCCTGGAATCCTTCCTTCCTTCCTTCCTGGAATCTTTCCTTCCTTCCTTACTGGAATCCTTCCTTCCTGGAATCCTTCCTTCCTGGAATCCTTCCTTCCTGGAATCCTTCCTTCCTGGAATCCTTCCTTCCTTCCTTCCTGGAATCCTTCCTTCCTGGAATCCTTCCTGGAATCCTTCCTTCCTGGAATCCTTCCTTCCTGGAATCCTTCCTGGAATCCTTCCTTCCTGGAATCCTTCCTTCCTGGAATCCTTCCTTCCTGGAATCCTTTCTGGAATCCTTCCTGGAATCCTTCCTGGAATCCTTCCTTCCTGGAATCCTTCCTTCCTTCATTTCTGGAATCCTTCCTTCCTGGAATCCTTCCTTCCTTCCTTCTTGGAATCCTTCCTTCCTTCCTTCCTGGAATCCTTCCTGGAATCCTTCCTTCCTGGAATCCTTCCTTCCTTCCTTCCTGGAATCCTTCCTTCCTTCCTTCCTGGAATCCTTCCTTCCTGCCTTCCTGGAATCCTGCCTTCCTGGAATCCTGCCTTCCTGGAATCCTTCCTTCCTTCCTGGAATCCTTCCTTCCTTCCTTCCTGGAATCCTTCCTTCCTGGAATCCTTCCTTCCTGGAATCCTTCCTTCCTTCCTTCCTGGAATCCTTCCTTCCTGGAATCCTTCCTTCCTGGAATCCTTCCTGGAATCCTTCCTGGAATCCTTCCTTCCTGGAATCCTTCCTTCCTTCCTTCCTAGAATCCTTCCTTCCTTCCTTCCTGGAACCCTTCCTTCCTTCCTTCATGGAATCCTTCCTTCCTGGACTCCTTCCTTCCTGGAATCCTTCCTGGAATCCTTCCTTCCTGGAATCCTTCCTTCCTTCCTTCCTGGAATCCTTCCTTCCTTCCTTCCTGGAATCCTTCCTTCCTTCCTTCATGGAATCCTTCCTTCCTGGAATCCTTCCTTCCTGGAATCCTTCCTTCCTGGAATCCTTCCTTCCTTCCTTCCTGGAATCCTGCCTTCCTGGAATCCTTCCTTCCTGGAATCCTTCCTTCCTTCATTCATGGAATCCTGCCTTCCTGGAATCCTTCCTTCCTGGAATCCTGCCTTCCTGGAATCCTTCCTTCCTGGAATCCTTCCTTCCTGGAATCCTTCCTTCCTGGAATCCTTCCTGGAATCCTTCCTTCCTTCATTTCTGGAATCCTTCCTTCCTGGAATCCTTCCTTCCTTCATTTCTGGAATCCTTCCTTCCTGGAATCCTTCCTTCCTTCCTTCCTGGAATCCTTCCTTCCTTCCTTCCTGGAATCCTTCCTGGAATCCTTCCTTCCTGGAATCCTTCCTTCCTTCCTTCCTGGAATCTTTCCTTCCTTCCTTCCTGGAATCCTTCCTTCCTGGAATCCTTCCTGCCTGGAATCCTTCCTGCCTGGAATCCTTCCTTCCTTCCTTCCTGGAATCCTTCCTTCCTTCCTTCCTGGAATCCTGCCTTCCTGGAATCCTGCCTTCCTGGAATCCTTCCTTCCTTCCTGGAATCCTTCCTTCCTTCCTTCCTGGAATCCTTCCTTCCTTCCTTCCTGGAATCCTTCCTTCCTGGAATCCTTCCTTCCTGGAATCCTTCCTGGAATCCTTCCTTCCTGGAATCCTTCCTTCCTGGAATCCTTCCTTCCTGGAATCCTTCCTTCCTTCCTTCCTGGAATCCTTCCTTCCTGGAACCCTTCCTTCCTGGAATCCTTCCTTCCTGGAATCCTTCCTTCCTTCCTTCCTGGAATCCTTCCTTCCTTCCTTCCTGGAATCCTTCCTTCCTTCCTTCCTGGAATCCTTCCTTCCTGGAATCCCTCCTGGAATACTTCCTTCCTTCCTTCCTGGAATCCTTCCTTCCTGGAATCCTTCCTTCCTGGAATCCTTCCTTCCTTCCTTCCTGGAATCCTTCCTTCATGGAATCCTTCCTGGAATCCTTCCTTCCTGGAGTCCTTCCTTCCTGGAATCCTTCCTTCCTTCCTGGAATCCTTCCTTCCTTCCTTCCTGGAATCCTTCCTTCCTTCCTTCCTGGAATCCTTCCTTCCTGGAATCCTTCCTTCCTGGAATCCTTCCTTCCTGGAATCCTTCCTGGAATCCTTCCTTCCTGGAATCCTTCCTTCCTTCCTTCCTGGAATCCTTCCTTCCTTCCTTCCTGGAATCCTTCCTTCCTGGAATCCTTCCTTCCTTCCTTCCTGGAATCCTTCCTTCCTGGAATCCTTCCTGGAATCCTTCCTTCCTGGAATCCTTCCTTCCTGGAATCCTTCCTTCCTGGAATCCTTCCTGCCTGGAATCCTTCCTTCCTTCCTTCCTGGAATCCTTCCTTCCTTCCTTTCTGGAATCCTGCCTTCCTGGAATCCTGCCTTCCTGGAATCCTGGAATCCTTCCTTCCTGGAATCCTTCCTTCCTGGAATCCTTCCTTCCTGGAATCCTTCCTGGAATCCTTCCTTCCTGGAATCCTTCCTTCCTGGAATCCTTCCTTCCTGGAATCCTTCCTTCCTTCCTTCCTGGAATCCTTCCTTCCTGGAATCCTTCCTTCCTGGAATCCTTCCTTCCTGGAATCCTTCCTTCCTGGAATCTTTCCTTCCTGGAATCCTTCCTTCCTGGAACCCTTCCTTCCTGGAATCCTTCCTTCCTGGAATCCTTCCTTCCTTCCTTCCTGGAATCCTTCCTTCCTTCCTTCCTGGAATCCTTCCTTCCTGGAATCCTTCCTGGAATCCTTCCTTCCTGGAATCCTTCCTTCCTTCCTGGAATCCTTCCTTCCTGGAATCCTTCCTTCCTGGAATCCTTCCTTCCTTCCTTCCTGGAATCCTTCCTTCCTGGAATCCTTCCTTCCTTCCTTCCTGGAATCTTTCCTTCCTTCCTTCCTTCCTTCCTGGAATCCTTCCTTCCTTCCTTCCTGGAATCCTTCCTTCCTGGAATCCTTGATTCCTTCCTTCCTGGAATCTTTCCTTCCTGGAATCCTTCCTTCCTGGAATCCTTCCTTCCTTCCTTCCTGGAATCCTTCCTTCCTGGAATCCTTCCTTCCTTCCTTCCTGGAATCTTTCCTTCCTGGAATCCTTCCTTCCTGGAATACTTCCTGGAATCCTTCCTTCCTGGAATCCTTCCTTCCTTCCTTCCTGGAATCCTTCCTTCCTGGAATCCTTCCTGGAATCCTTCCTTCCTGGAATTCTTCCTTCCTGGAATCCTTCCTGGAATCCTTCCTTCCTGGAATCCTTCCTTCCTGGAATCCTTCCTTCCTGGAATCCTTCCTTCCTGGAATCCTTCCTGGAATCCTTCCTGGAATCCTTCCTGGAATCCTTCCTTCCTGGAATCCTTCCTTCCTTCATTTCTGGAATCCTTCCTTCCTGGAATCCTTCCTTCCTTCCTTCCTGGAATCCTTCCTTCCTTCCTTCCTGGAATCCTTCCTGGAATCCTTCCTCCCTGGAATCCTTCCTTCCTTCCTTCCTGGAATCTTTCCTTCCTTCCTTACTGGAATCCTTCCTTCCTGGAATCCTTCCTTCCTGGAATCCTTCCTGCCTGGAATCCTTCCTTCCTGGAATCCTGGAATCCTTCCTTCCTGGAATCCTTCCTGGAATCCTTCCTTCCTGGAATCCTTCCTTCCTGGAATCCTTCCTGGAATCCTTCCTTCCTGGAATCCTTCCTTCCTGGAATCCTTCCTTCCTGGAATCCTTCCTGGAATCCTTCCTGGAATCCTTCCTGGAATCCTTCCTTCCTGGAATCCTTCCTTCCTTCATTTCTGGAATCCTTCCTTCCTGGAATCCTTCCTTTTTTCCTTCTTGGAATCCTTCCTTCCTTCCTTCCTGGAATCCTTCCTGGAATCCTTCCTTCCTGGAATCCTTCCTTCCTTCCTTCCTGGAATCCTTCCTTCCTTCCTTCCTGGAATCCTTCCTTCCTGCCTTCCTGGAATCCTGCCTTCCTGGAATCCTGCCTTCCTGGAATCCTTCCTTCCTTCCTGGAATCCTTCCTTCCTTCCTTCCTGGAATCCTTCCTTCCTGGAATCCTTCCTTCCTTCCTTCCTGGAATCCTTCCTTCCTGGAATCCTTCCTTCCTGGAATCCTTCCTGGAATCCTTCCTGGAATCCTTCCTTCCTGGAATCCTTCCTTCCTTCCTTCCTAGAATCCTTCCTTCCTTCCTTCCTCGAACCCTTCCTTCCTTCCTTCATGGAATCCTTCCTTCCTGGACTCCTTCCTTCCTGGAATCCTTCCTTCCTGGAATCCTTCCTGGAATCCTTCCTTCCTGGAATCCTTCCTTCCTTCCTTCCTGGAATCCTTCCTTCCTTCCTTCCTGGAATCCTTCCTTCCTTCCTTCATGGAATCCTTCCTTCCTGGAATCCTTCCTTCCTGGAATCCTTCCTTCCTGGAATCCTTCCTTCCTTCCTTCCTGGAATCCTGCCTTCCTGGAATCCTTCCTTCCTGGAATCCTGCCTTCCTGGAATCCTTCCTTCCTGGAATCCTTCCTTCCTTCCTTCCTGGAATCCTGCCTTCCTGGAATCCTTCCTTCCTGGAATCCTGCCTTCCTGGAATCCTTCCTTCCTGGAATCCTTCCTTCCTGGAATCCTTCCTGCCTGGAATCCTTCCTGGAATCCTTCCTGGAATCCTTCCTGGAATCCTTCCTTCCTGGAATCCTTCCTTCCTTCATTTCTGGAATCCTTCCTTCCTGGAATCCTTCCTTCCTTCCTTCCTGGAATCCTTCCTTCCTTCCTTCCTGGAATCCTTCCTGGAATCCTTCCTTCCTGGAATCCTTCCTTCCATCCTTCCTGGAATCTTTCCTTCCTTCCTTCCTGGAATCCTTCCTTCCTGGAATCCTTCCTTCCTGGAATCCTTCCTTCCTGGAATCCTTCCTTCCGTCCTTCCTGGAATCCTTCCTTCCTTCCTTCCTGGAATCCTGCCTTCCTGGAATCCTGCCTTCCTGGAATCCTTCCTTCCTTCCTGGAATCCTTCCTTCCTTCCTTCCTGGAATCCTTCCTTCCTTCCTTCCTGGAATCCTTCCTTCCTGGAATCCTTCCTTCCTGGAATCCTTCCTGGAATCCTTCCTTCCTGGAATCCTTCCTTCCTGGAATCCTTCCTTCCTGGAATCCTTCCTTCCTTCCTTCCTGGAATCCTTCCTTCCTGGAATCCTTCCTTCCTGGAATCCTTCCTTCCTGGAATCCTTCCTTCCTGGAACCCTTCCTTCCTGGAATCCTTCCTTCCTGGAATCCTTCCTTCCTTCCTTCCTGGAATCCTTCCTTCCTTCCTTCCTGGAATCCTTCCTTCCTTCCTTCCTGGAATCCTTCCTTCCTGGAATCCTTCCTTCCTGGAATCCTTCCTTCCTTCCTTCCTGGAATCCTTCCTTCCTGGAATCCTTCCTGGAATCCTTCCTTCCTGGAATCCTTCCTTCCTTCCTGGAATCCTTCCTTCCTGGAATCCTTCCTTCCTGGAATCCTTCCTGGAATCCTTCCTTCCTGGAATCCTTCCTTCCTTCCTTCCTAGAATCCTTCCTTCCTTCCTTCCTGGAATCTTTCCTTCCTTCCTTCATGGAATCCTTCCTTCCTGGAATCCTTCCTGGAATCCTTCCTTCCTGGAATCCTTCCTTCCTTCCTTCCTAGAATCCTTCCTTCCTTCCTTCCTGGAATCCTTCCTTCCTTCCTTCCTGGAATCCTTCCTTCCTTCCTTCATGGAATCCTTCCTTCTTGGAATCCTTCCTTCCTGGAATCCTTCCTTCCTTCCTTCCTGGAATCCTGCCTTCCTGGAATCCTTCCTTCCTAGAATCCTGCCTTCCTGGAATCCTTCCTTCCTGGAATCCTTCCTTCCTGGAATCCTTCCTTCCTTCCTTCCTGGAATCCTTCCTGGAATCCTTCCTTCCTGGAATCCTTCCTTCCTTCCGTCCTGGAATCTTTCCTTCCTTCCTTCCTGGAATCCTTCCTTCCTGGAATCCTTCCTTCCTGGAATCCTTCCTTCCTGGAATCCTTCCTTCCTTCCTTCCTGGAATCCTGCCTTCCTGGAATCCTGCCTTCCTGGAATCCTTCCTTCCTTCCTGGAATCCTTCCTTCCTTCCTTCCTGGAATCCTTCCTTCCTGGAATCCTTCCTTCCTGGAATCCTTCCTTCCTTCCTTCCTGGAATCCTTCCTTCCTGGAATCCTTCCTTCCTGGAATCCTTCCTGGAATACTTCCTTCCTGGAATCCTTCCTTCCTTCCTTCCTAGAATCCTTCCTTCCTTCCTTCCTGGAATCCTTCCTTCCTTCCTTCATGGAATCCTTCCTTCCTGGAATCCTTCCTTCCTGGAATCCTTCCTTCCTGGAATCCTTCCTGGAATCCTTCCTTCCTGGAATCCTTCCTTCCTTCCTTCCTAGACTCCTTCCTTCCTTCCTTCCTGGAATCCTTCCTTCCTTCCTTCATGGAATCCTTCCTTCCTTCCTTCATGGAATCCTTCCTTCCTGGAATCCTTCCTTCCTGGAATCCTTCCTTCCTTCCTTCCTGGAATCCTGCCTTCCTGGAATCCTGCCTTCCTGGAAGCCTTCCTGGAATCCTTCCTTCCTTCCTGGAATCTTTCGTTCCTTCCTGGAATCCTTCCTTCCTGCAATCCTTCCTGGAATCCTTCCTTCCTGGAATCCTTCCTTCCTTCCTTCCTGGAATCCTTCCTTCCTGGAATCCTTCCTTCCTGGAATCCTTCCTTCCTGGAATCCTTCCTGGAATCCTTCCTGGAATCCTTCCTTCCTGGAATCCTTCCTTCCTTCCTTCCTGGAATCCTTCCTTCCTTCCTTCCTGGAATCCTTCCTTCCTGGAATCCTTCCTTCCTGGAATCCTTCCTGGAATCCTTCGTTCCTGGAATCCGTCCTTCCTGGAATCCTTCCTTCCTGGAATCCTTCCTTCCTTCCTTCCTGGAATCCTTCCTTCCTGGAATCCTTCCTTCCTGGAACCCTTCCTTCCTGGAATCCTTCCTTCCTGGAATCCTTCCTTCCTTCCTTCCTGGAATCCTTCCTTCCTTCCTTCCTGGAATCCTTCCTTCCTGGAATCCTTCCTGGAATACTTCCTTCCTTCCTTCCTGGAATCCTTCCTTCCTGGAATCCTTCCTTCCTGGAATCCTTCCTTCCTTCCTTCCTGGAATCCTTCCTTCCTGGAATCCTTCCTTCCTTCCTTCCTGGAATCTTTCCTTCCTGGAATCCTTCCTTCCTGGAATCCTTCCTTCCTTCCTTCCTGGAATCCTTCCTTCCTGGAATCCTTCCTTCCTTCCTTCCTGGAATCTTTCCTTCCTGGAATCCTTCCTTCCTGGAATCCTTCCTTCCTTCCTTCCTGGAATCCTTCCTTCCTGGAATCCTTCCTTCCTTCCTTCCTGGAATCTTTCCTTCCTGGAATCCTTCCTTCCTGGAATCCTTCCTTCCTGGAATCCTTCCTTCCTTCCTTCCTGGAATCTTTCCTTCCTTCCTTCCTGGAATCCTTCCTTCCTGGAATCCTTCCTTCCTTCCTTCCTGGAATCCTTCCTTCCTTCCTTCCTGGAATCCTTCCTTCATGGAATCCTTCCTTCCTGGAATCCTTCCTTCCTTCCTTCCTGGAATCCTTCCTTCCTTCCTTCCTGGAATCTTTCCTTCCTTCCTTCCTGGAATCCTTCCTTCCTGGAATCCTTCCTTCCTTCCTTCCTGGAATCTTTCCTTCCTTCCTTCCTGGAATCCTTCCTTCCTGGAATCCTTCCTTCCTTCCTTCCTGGAATCCTTCCTTCCTTCCTTCCTTCCTGGAATCCTTCCTTCCTGGAATCCTTCCTTCCTGGAATCCTTCCTTCCTTCCTTCCTGGAATCCTTTCTTCCTTGAATCCTTCCTTCCTGGAATCCTTGCTTCCTTGCTTCCTGGAATCTTTCCTTCCTTCCTTCCTGGAATCCTTCATCCTGGAATCCTTCCTTCCTGGAATCCTTCCTTCCTTCCTTCCTGGAATCCTTCCTTCCGTCCTTCCTGGAATCTTTCCTTCCTTCCTTCCTGGAATCCTTCCTTCCTGGAATCCTTCCTTCCTTCCTTCCTGGAACCCTTCCTTCCTTCCTTCCTTGAATCCTTCCTTCCTGGAATCCTTCCTTCCTGGAATCCTTCCTTCCTGGAATCCTTCCTGGAATCCTTCCTTCCTGGAATCCTTCCTTCCTTCCTTCCTGGAATCCTTCCTTCCTTCCTTCCTGGAATCCTTCCTTCCTTCCTTCATGGAATCCTTCCTTCCTTCCTTCCTTCCTTCCTGGAATCCTTCCTTCCTTCCTTCCTGGAATCCTTCCTTCCTGGAATCCTTCCTGGAATACTTCCTTCCTCCCTTCCTGGAATCCTTCCTTCCTGGAATCCTTCCTTCCTGGAATCCTTCCTTCCTTCCTTCCTGGAATCCTTCCTTCCTGGAATCCTTCCTTCCTTCCTTCCTGGAATCTTTCCTTCCTGGAATCCTTCCTTCCTGGAGTCCTTCCTTCCTTCCTTCCTGGAATCCTTCCTTCCTGGAATCCTTCCTTCCTTCCTTCCTGGAATCTTTCCTTCCTGGAATCCTTCCTTCCTGGAATCCTTCCTTCCTTCCTTCCTGGAATCCTTCCTTCCTGGAATCCTTCCTTCCTTCCTTCCTGGAATCTTTCCTTCCTGGAATCCTTCCTTCCTGGAATCCTTCCTTCCTGGAATCCTTCCTTCCTTCCTTCCTGGAATCTTTCCTTCCTTCCTTCCTGGAATCCTTCCTTCCTGGAATCCTTCCTTCCTTCCTTCCTGGAATCCTTCCTTCCTGGAATCCTTCCTTCCTGGAATCCTTCCTTCCTTCCTTCCTGGAATCCTTCCTTCCTTCCTTCCTGGAATCTTTCCTTCCTTCCTTCCTGGAATCCTTCCTTCCTGGAATCCTTCCTTCCTTCCTTCCTGGAATCTTTCCTTCCTTCCTTCCTGGAATCCTTCCTTCCTGGAATCCTTCCTTCCTTCCTTCCTGGAATCCTTCCTTCCTTCCTTCCTTCCTGGAATACTTCCTTCCTGGAATCCTTCCTTCCTGGAATCCTTCCTTCCTTCCTTCCTGGAATCCTTTCTTCCTTGAATCCTTCCTTCCTGGAATCCTTGCTTCCTTGCTTCCTGGAATCTTTCCTTCCTTCCTTCCTGGAATCCTTCATCCTGGAATCCTTCCTTCCTGGAATCCTTCCTTCCTTCCTTCCTGGAATCCTTCCTTCCTTCCTTCCTGGAATCTTTCCTTCCTTCCTTCCTGGAATCCTTCCTTCCTGGAATCCTTCCTTCCTTCCTTCCTGGAATCCTTCCTTCCTTCCTTCCTGGAATCCTTCCTTCCTGGAATCCTTCCTTCCTGGAATCCTTCCTTCCTTCCTTCCTGGAATCCTTCCTTCCTGGAATCGTTCCTTCCTTCCTTCCTTCCTTCCTTCCTTCCTTCCTTCCTTCCTTCCTTCCTTCCTTCCTTCCTTCCTTCCTTCCTTCCTTCCTTCCTTCCTTCCTTCCTTCCTTCCTGGAATCCTGCCTTCCTGGAATCCTTCCTTCCTGGAATCCTTCCTTCCTTCCTTCCTGGAATCCTCCCTTCCTGGAATCCTTCCTTCCTGGAATCCTGCCTTCCTGGAATCCTTCCTTCCTGGAATGCTTCCTTCCCTCCTTCCTGGAATCCTTCCTTCCTTCCTTCCTGGAATCTTTCCTTCCTTCCTTCCTGGAATCCTTCCTTCCTGGAATCCTTCCTTCCTTCCTTCCTGGAATCTTTCCTTCCTTCCTTCCTGGAATCCTTCCTTCCTGGAATCCTTCCTTCCTTCCTTCCTGGAATCCTTCCTTCCTGGAATCCTTCCTGGAATCCTTCCTTCCTGGAATCCTTCCTTCCTGGAATCCTTCCTTCCTGGAATCCTTCCTTCCTTCCTTCCTGGAATCCTTCCTTCCTGGAATCCTTCCTTCCTTCCTTCCTGGAATCCTTCCTTCCTGGAATCCTTCCTTCCTGGAATCCTTCCTTCCTTCCTTCATGGAATCCTTCCTTCCTGGAATACTTCCTTCCTTCCTTCCTGGTATCCTTCCTTCCTGGAATCCTTCCTTCCTGGAATCCTTCCTTCCTTCCTGGAATCCATCCTTCCTGGAATCCTTCCTTCCTGGAATCCTTCCTTCCTTCCTTCCTGGAATCCTTCCTTCCTTCCTTCCTGGAATCCTTCCTTCCTGGAATCCTTCCTTCCTTCCTTCCTGGAATCCTTCCTTCCTAGAATCCTTCCTTCCTGGAATCCTTCCTTCCTGGAATCCTTCCTTCCTTCCTTCCTGGAATCCTGCCTTCCTGGAATCCTGCCTTCCTGGAATCCTTCCTTCCTTCCTGGAATCCTTCCTTCCTTCCTTCCTGGAATCCTTCCTTCCTGGAATCCTTCCTTCCTGGAATCCTTCCTTCCTTCCTTCCTGGAATCCTTCCTTCCTGGAATCCTTCCTTCCTGGAATCCTTCCTGGAATACTTCCTTCCTGGAATCCTTCCTTCCTTCCTTCCTAGAATCCTTCCTTCCTTCCTTCCTGGAATCCTTCCTTCCTTCCTTCATGGAATCCTTCCTTCCTGGAATCCTTCCTTCCGGGAATCCTTCCTTCCTGGAATCCTTCCTGGAATCCTTCCTTCCTGGAATCCTTCCTTCCTTCCTTCCTAGACTCCTTCCTTCCTTCCTTCCTGGAATCCTTCCTTCCTTCCTTCATGGAATCCTTCCTTCCTTCCTTCATGGAATCCTTCCTTCCTGGAATCCTTCCTTCCTGGAATCCTTCCTTCCTTCCTTCCTGGAATCCTGCCTTCCTGGAATCCTGCCTTCCTGGAAGCCTTCCTGGAATCCTTCCTTCCTTCCTGTAATCTTTCGTTCCTTCCTGGAATCCTTCCTTCCTGCAATCCTTCCTGGAATCCTTCCTTCCTGGAATCCTTCCTTCCTTCCTTCCTGGAATCCTTCCTTCCTGGAATCCTTCCTTCCTGGAATCCTTCCTTCCTGGAATCCTTCCTGGAATCCTTCCTGGAATCCTTCCTTCCTGGAATCCTTCCTTCCTTCCTTCCTGGAATCGTTCCTTCCTTCCTTCCTGGAATCCTTCCTTCCTGGAATCCTTCCTTCCTGGAATCCTTCCTGGAATCCTTCCTTCCTGGAATCCGTCCTTCCTGGAATCCTTCCTTCCTGGAATCCTTCCTTCCTTCCTTCCTGGAATCCTTCCTTCCTGGAATCCTTCCTTCCTGGAACCCTTCCTTCCTGGAATCCTTCCTTCCTGGAATCCTTCCTTCCTTCCTTCCTGGAATCCTTCCTTCCTGGAATCCTTCCTTCCTTCCTTCCTGGAATCTTTCCTTCCTGGAATCCTTCCTTCCTGGAATCCTTCCTTCCTTCCTTCCTGAAATCCTTCCTTCCTGGAATCCTTCCTTCCTTCCTTCCTGGAATCTTTCCTTCCTGGAATCCTTCCTTCCTGGAATCCTTCCTTCCTGGAATCCTTCCTTCCTTCCTTCCTGGAATCTTTCCTTCCTTCCTTCCTGGAATCCTTCCTTCCTGGAATCCTTCCTTCCTTCCTTCCTGGAATCCTTCCTTCCTTCCTTCCTGGAATCTTTCCTTCCTTCCTTCCTGGAATCCTTCCTTCCTGGAATCCTTCCTTCCTTCCTTCCTGGAATCCTTCCTTCCTTCCTTCCTGGAATCTTTCCTTCCTTCCTTCCTGGAATCCTTCCTTCCTGGAATCCTTCCTTCCTTCCTTCCTGGAATCTTTCCTTCCTTCCTTCCTGGAATCCTTCCTTCCTGGAATCCTTCCTTACTTCCTTCCTGGAATCCTTCCTTCCTTCCTTCCTTCCTGGAATACTTCCTTCCTGGAATCCTTCCTTCCTGGAATCCTTCCTTCCTTCCTTCCTGGAATCCTTTCTTCCTTGAATCCTTCCTTCCTGGAATCCTTGCTTCCTTGCTTCCTGGAATCTTTCCTTCCTTCCTTCCTGGAATCCTTCATCCTGGAATCCTTCCTTCCTGGAATCCTTCCTTCCTTCCTTCCTGGAATCCTTCCTTCCTTCCTTCCTGGAATCTTTCCTTCCTTCCTTCCTGGAATCCTTCCTTCCTGGAATCCTTCCTTCCTTCCTTCCTGGAATCATTCCTTCCTTCCTTCCTGGAATCCTTCCTTCCTGGAATCCTTCCTTCCTTCCTTCCTGGAATCCTTCCTTCCTGGAATCGTTCCTTCCTTCCTTCCTTCCTTCCTTCCTTCCTTCCTTCCTTCCTTCCTTCCTTCCTTCCTGGAATCCTGCCTTCCTGGAATCTTTCCTTCCTGGAATCCTTCCTTCCTGGAATCCTTCCTTCCTTCCTTCCTGGAATCCTCCCTTCCTGGAATCCTTCCTTCCTGGAATCCTGCCTTCCTGGAATCCTTCCTTCCTGGAATGCTTCCTTCCCTCCTTCCTGGAATCCTTCCTTCCTTCCTTCCTGGAATCTTTCCTTCCTTCCTTCCTGGAATCCTTCCTTCCTGGAATCCTTCCTTCCTTCCTTCCTGGAATCTTTCCTTCCTTCCTTCCTGGAATCCTTCCTTCCTGGAATCCTTCCTTCCTTCCTTCCTGGAATCCTTCCTTCCTGGAATCCTTCCTGGAATCCTTCCTTCCTGGAATCCTTCCTTCCTGGAATCCTTCCTTCCTGGAATCGTTCCTTCCTTCCTTCCTGGAATCCTTCCTTCCTGGAATCCTTCCTGGAATCCTTCCTGGAATCCTTCCTTCCTGGAATCCTTCCTTCCTGGAATCCTTCCTTCCTTCCTTCCTGGAATCCTTCCTTCCTGGAATCCTTCCTTCCTTCCTTCCTGGAATCCTTCCTTCCTGGAATCCTTCCTTCCTGGAATCCTTCCTTCCTTCCTGGAATCCATCCTTCCTGGAATCCTTCCTTCCTGGAATCCTTCCTTCCTTCCTTCCTGGAATCCTTCCTTCCTTCCTTCCTAGAATCCTTCCTTCCTTCCTTCCTGGAATCTTTCCTTCCTTCCTTCCTGGAATCCTTCCTTCCTGGAATCCTTCCTTCCTTCCTTCCTGGAATACTTCCTTCCTTCCTTCCTGGAATCCTGCCTTCCTGGAATCCTTCCTTACTGGAATCCTGCCTTCCTGGAATCCTGCCTTCCTGGAAGCCTTCATGGAATCCTTCCTTCCTTCCTGGAATCTTTCGTTCCTTCCTGGAATCTTTCGTTCCTTCCTGGAATCCTTCCTTCCTGGAATCCTTCCGGGAATCCTTCCTTCCTGGAATCCTTCCTGGAATCCTTCCTGGAATCCTTCCTTCCTGGAATCCTTCCTTCCTGGAATCCTTCCTTCCTGGAATCCTTCCTTCCTGGAATCCTTCCTGGAATCCTTCCTGGAATGCTTCCTTCCTGGAATACTTCCTTCCTTCCTTCCTGGAATCCTTCCTTCCTTCCTTCCTGGAATCCTTCCTTCCTGGAATCCTTCCTTCCTGGAATCCTTCCTTCCTGGAATCCTTCCTTCCTGGAATCCTTCCTGGAATCCTTCCTTCCTGGAATCCTTCCTTCCTGGAATCCTTCCTTCCTGGAATCCTTCCTTCCTGGAATCCTTCCTGGAATCCTTCCTGGAATCCTTCCTGGAATCCTTCCTTCCTGGAATCCTTCCTTCCTTCATTTCTGGAATCCTTCCTTCCTGGAATCCTTCCTTCCTTCCTTCCTGGAATCCTTCCTGGAATCCTTCCTTCCTGGAATCCGTCCTTCCTTCCTTCCTGGAATCTTTCCTTCCTTCCTTCCTGGAGTCCTTCCTTCCTGGAATCCTTCCTTCCTGGAATCCTTCCTTCCTTCCTTCCTGGAATCCTTCCTTCCTTCCTTCCTGGAATCCTGCCTTCCTGGAATCCTTCCTTCCTTCCTGGAATCCTTCCTTCCTTCCTTCCTGGAATCCTTCCTTCCTGGAATCCTTCCTTCCTGGAATCCTTCCTTCCTTCCTTCCTGGAATCCTTCCTTCCTGGAATCCTTCCTTCCTGGAATCCTTCCTTCCTGGAATCCTTCCTGGAATCCTTCCTGGAATCCTTCCTGGAATCCTTCCTTCCTGGAATCCTTCCTTCCTTCCTTCCTAGAATCCTTCCTTCCTTCCTTCCTGGAACCCTTCCTTCCTTCCTTCATGGAATCCTTCCTTCCTGGAATCCTTCCTTCCTGGAATCCTTCCTTCCTGGAATCCTTCCTGGAATCCTTCCTTCCTGGAATCCTTCCTTCCTTCCTTCCTGGAATCCTTCCTTCCTTCCTTCATGGAATCCTTCCTTCCTGGAATCCTTCCTTCCTGGAATCCTTCCTTCCTGGAATCCTTCCTTCCTTCCTTCCTGGAATCCTGCCTTCCTGGAATCCTTCCTTCCTGGAATCCTGCCTTCCTGGAATCCTTCCTTCCTGGAATCCTTCCTTCCTGGAATTCTTCCTTCCTGGAATCCTTCCTGGAATCCTTCCTGGAATCCTTCCTGGAATCTTTCCTTCCTGGAATCCTTCCTTCCTTCATTTCTGGAATCCTTCCTTCCTGGAATCCTTCCTTCCTTCCTTCCTGGAATCCTTCCTTCCTTCCTTCCTGGAATCCTTCCTGGAATCCTTCCTCCCTGGAATCCTTCCTTCCTTCCTTCCTGGAATCTTTCCTTCCTTCCTTCCTGGAATCCTTCCTTCCTGGAATCCTTCCTTCCTGGAATCCTTCCCTCCTGGAATCCTTCCTTCCTTCCTTCCTGGAATCCTTCCTTCCTTCCTTCCTGGAATCCTGCCTTCCTGGAATCCTGCCTTCCTGGAATCCTTACTTCCTTCCTGGAATCCTTCCTTCCTTCCTTCCTGGAATCCTTCCTTCCTGGAATCCTTCCTTCCTTCCTTCCTGGAATCCTTCCTTCCTGGAATCCTTCCTTCCTGGAATCCTTCCTGGAATCCTTCCTGGAATCCTTCCTCCCTGGAATCCTTCCTTCCTTCCTTCCTAGAATCCTTCCTTCCTTCCTTCCTGGAATCCTTCCTTCCTTCCTTCATGGAATCCTTCCTTCCTGGAATCCTTCCTTCCTGGAATCCTTCCTTCCTGGAATCCTTCCTTCCTGGAATCCTTCCTTCCTGGAATCCTTCCTGGAATCCTTCCTTCCTGGAATCCTTCCTTCCTTCCTTCCTAGAATCCTTCCTTCCTTCCTTCCTGGAATCCTTCCTTCCTTCCTTCATGGAATCCTTCCTTCCTTCCTTCATGGAATCCTTCCTTCCTGGAATCCTTCCTTCCTGGAATCCTTCCTTCCTTCCTTCCTGGAATCCTGCCTTCCTGGAATCCTTCCTTCCTGGAATCCTGCCTTCCTGGAATCCTGCCTTCCTGGAAGCCTTCCTGGAATCCTTCCTTCCTTCCTGGAATCTTTCGTTCCTTCCTGGAATCCTTCCTTCCTGGAATCCTTCCTGGAATCCTTCCTTCCTGGAATCCCTCTTGGAATCCTTCCTGGAATCCTTCCTTCCTGGAATCCTTCCTTCCTGGAATCCTTCCTTCCTGGAATCCTTCCTGGAATCCTTCCTGGAATCCTTCCTTCCTGGAATCCTTCCTTCCTTCCTTCCTGGAATCCTTCCTTCCTGGAATCCTTCCTTCCTTCCTTCCTGGAATCCTTCCTTCCTGGAATCCTTCCTTCCTGGAATCCTTCCTGGAATCCTTCCTTCCTGGAATCCTTCCTTCCTGGAATCCTTCCTTCCTGGAATCCTTCCTTCCTTCCTTACAGGAATCCTTCCTTCCTGGAATCCTTCCTTCCTGGAATCCTTCCTTCCTGGAATCCTTCCTTCCTGGAATCTTTCCTTCCTGGAATCCTTCCTTCCTGGAACCCTTCCTTCCTGGAATCCTTCCTTCCTGGAATCCTTCCTTCCTTCCTTCCTGGAATCCTTCCTTCCTGGAATCCTTCCTTCCTGGAATCCTTCCTTCCTGGAATCCTTCCTGGAATCCTTCCTTCCTGGAATCCTTCCTTCCTGGAACCCTTCCTTCCTGGAATCCTTCCTTCCTGGAATCCTTCCTTCCTTCCTTCCTGGAATCCTTCCTTCCTTCCTTCCTGGAATCCTTCCTTCCTGGAATCCTTCCTGGAATCCTTCCTTCCTGGAATCCTTCCTTCCTTCCGTCCTGGAATCCTTCCTTCCTGGAATCCTTCCTTCCTGGAATCCTTCCTTCCTGGAATCCTTCCTTCCTTCCTTCCTGGAATCCTTCCTTCCTGGAATCCTTCCTTCCTTCCTTCCTGGAATCTTTCCTTCCTTCCTTCCTTCCTTCCTGGAATCCTTCCTTCCTGGAATCCTTGATTCCTTCCTTCCTGGAATCTTTCCTTCCTGGAATCCTTCCTTCCTGGAATCCTTCCTTCCTTCCTTCCTGGAATCCTTCCTTCCTGGAATCCTTCCTTCCTTCCTTCCTGGAATCTTTCCTTCCTGGAATCCTTCCTTCCTGGAATACTTCCTGGAATCCTTCCTTCCTGGAATCCTTCCTTCCTTCCTTCCTGGAATCCTTCCTTCCTGGAATCCTTCCTGGAATCCTTCCTTCCTGGAATCCTTCCTTCCTGGAATCCTTCCTGGAATCCTTCCTTCCTGGAATCCTTCCTTCCTGGAATCCTTCCTTCCTGGAATCCTTCCTTCCTGGAATCCTTCCTGGAATCCTTCCTGGAATCCTTCCTGGAATCCTTCCTTCCTGGAATCCTTCCTTCCTTCATTTCTGGAATCCTTCCTTCCTGGAATCCTTCCTTCCTTCCTTCCTGGAATCCTTCCTTCCTTCCTTCCTGGAATCCTTCCTGGAATCCTTCCTCCCTGGAATCCTTCCTTCCTTCCTTCCTGGAATCTTTCCTTCCTTCCTTACTGGAATCCTTCCTTCCTGGAATCCTTCCTTCCTGGAATCCTTCCTTCCTGGAATCCTTCCTTCCTGGAATCCTTCCTTCCTTCCTTCCTGGAATCCTTCCTTCCTGGAATCCTTCCTGGAATCCTTCCTTCCTGGAATCCTTCCTTCCTGGAATCCTTCCTGGAATCCTTCCTTCCTGGAATCCTTCCTTCCTGGAATCCTTCCTTCCTGGAATCCTTTCTGGAATCCTTCCTGGAATCCTTCCTGGAATCCTTCCTTCCTGGAATCCTTCCTTCCTTCATTTCTGGAATCCTTCCTTCCTGGAATCCTTCCTTCCTTCCTTCTTGGAATCCTTCCTTCCTTCCTTCCTGGAATCCTTCCTGGAATCCTTCCTTCCTGGAATCCTTCCTTCCTTCCTTCCTGGAATCCTTCCTTCCTTCCTTCCTGGAATCCTTCCTTCCTGCCTTCCTGGAATCCTGCCTTCCTGGAATCCTGCCTTCCTGGAATCCTTCCTTCCTTCCTGGAATCCTTCCTTCCTTCCTTCCTGGAATCCTTCCTTCCTGGAATCCTTCCTTCCTGGAATCCTTCCTTCCTTCCTTCCTGGAATCCTTCCTTCCTGGAATCCTTCCTTCCTGGAATCCTTCCTGGAATCCTTCCTGGAATCCTTCCTTCCTGGAATCCTTCCTTCCTTCCTTCCTAGAATCCTTCCTTCCTTCCTTCCTGGAACCCTTCCTTCCTTCCTTCATGGAATCCTTCCTTCCTGGACTCCTTCCTTCCTGGAATCCTTCCTGGAATCCTTCCTTCCTGGAATCCTTCCTTCCTTCCTTCCTGGAATCCTTCCTTCCTTCCTTCCTGGAATCCTTCCTTCCTTCCTTCATGGAATCCTTCCTTCCTGGAATCCTTCCTTCCTGGAATCCTTCCTTCCTGGAATCCTTCCTTCCTTCCTTCCTGGAATCCTGCCTTCCTGGAATCCTTCCTTCCTGGAATCCTTCCTTCCTTCCTTCATGGAATCCTGCCTTCCTGGAATCCTTCCTTCCTGGAATCCTGCCTTCCTGGAATCCTTCCTTCCTGGAATCCTTCCTTCCTGGAATCCTTCCTTCCTGGAATCCTTCCTGGAATCCTTCCTTCCTTCATTTCTGGAATCCTTCCTTCCTGGAATCCTTCCTTCCTTCATTTCTGGAATCCTTCCTTCCTGGAATCCTTCCTTCCTTCCTTCCTGGAATCCTTCCTTCCTTCCTTCCTGGAATCCTTCCTGGAATCCTTCCTTCCTGGAATCCTTCCTTCCTTCCTTCCTGGAATCTTTCCTTCCTTCCTTCCTGGAATCCTTCCTTCCTGGAATCCTTCCTGCCTGGAATCCTTCCTGCCTGGAATCCTTCCTTCCTTCCTTCCTGGAATCCTTCCTTCCTTCCTTCCTGGAATCCTGCCTTCCTGGAATCCTGCCTTCCTGGAATCCTTCCTTCCTTCCTGGAATCCTTCCTTCCTTCCTTCCTGGAATCCTTCCTTCCTTCCTTCCTGGAATCCTTCCTTCCTGGAATCCTTCCTTCCTGGAATCCTTCCTGGAATCCTTCCTTCCTGGAATCCTTCCTTCCTGGAATCCTTCCTTCCTGGAATCCTTCCTTCCTTCCTTCCTGGAATCCTTCCTTCCTGGAACCCTTCCTTCCTGGAATCCTTCCTTCCTGGAATCCTTCCTTCCTTCCTTCCTGGAATCCTTCCTTCCTTCCTTCCTGGAATCCTTCCTTCCTTCCTTCCTGGAATCCTTCCTTCCTGGAATCCCTCCTGGAATACTTCCTTCCTTCCTTCCTGGAATCCTTCCTTCCTGGAATCCTTCCTTCCTGGAATCCTTCCTTCCTTCCTTCCTGGAATCCTTCCTTCATGGAATCCTTCCTGGAATCCTTCCTTCCTGGAGTCCTTCCTTCCTGGAATCCTTCCTTCCTTCCTGGAATCCTTCCTTCCTTCCTTCCTGGAATCCTTCCTTCCTTCCTTCCTGGAATCCTTCCTTCCTGGAATCCTTCCTTCCTGGAATCCTTCCTTCCTGGAATCCTTCCTGGAATCCTTCCTTCCTGGAATCCTTCCTTCCTTCCTTCCTAGAATCCTTCCTTCCTTCCTTCCTGGAATCTTTCCTTCCTTCCTTCATGGACTCCTTCCTTTCTGGAATCCTTCCTGGAATCCTTCCTTCCTGGAATCCTTCCTTCCTTCCTTCCTAGAATCCTTCCTTCCTTCCTTCCTGGAATCCTTCCTTCCTTCATTCCTGGAATCCTTCCTTCCTTCCTTCCTGGAATCCTTCCTTCCTTCCTTCATGGAATCCTTCCTTCTTGGAATCCTTCCTTCCTGGAATCCTTCCTTCCTTCCTTCCTGGAATCCTGCCTTCCTGGAATCCTTCCTTCCTAGAATCCTGCCTTCCTGGAATCCTTCCTTCCTGGAATCCTTCCTTCCTGGAATCCTTCCTTCCTTCCTTCCTGGAATCCTTCCTGGAATCCTTCCTTCCTGGAATCCTTCCTTCCTTCCGTCCTGGAATCTTTCCTTCCTTCCTTCCCGGAATCCTTCCTTCCTGGAATCCTTCCTTCCTGGAATCCTTCCTTCCTGGAATCCTTCCTTCCTGGAATCCTGCCTTCCTGGAATCCTGCCTTCCTGGAATCCTTCCTTCCTTCCTGGAATCCTTCCTTCCTTCCTTCCTGGAATCCTTCCTTCCTGGAATCCTTCCTTCCTGGAATCCTTCCTTCCTTCCTTCCTGGAATCCTTCCTTCCTGGAATCCTTCCTTCCTGGAATCCTTCCTGGAATACTTCCTTCCTGGAATCCTTCCTTCCTTCCTTCCTAGAATCCTTCCTTCCTTCCTGGAATCCTTCCTTCCTTCCTTCATGGAATCCTTCCTTCCTGGAATCCTTCCTTCCTGGAATCCTTCCTTCCTGGAATCCTTCCTTCCTTCCTTCCTAGACTCCTTCCTTCCTTCCTTCCTGGAATCCTTCCTTCCTTCCTTCATGGAATCCTTCCTTCCTTCCTTCATGGAATCCTTCCTTCCTGGAATCCTTCCTTCCTGGAATCCTTCCTTCCTTCCTTCCTGGAATCCTGCCTTCCTGGAATCCTGCCTTCCTGGAAGCCTTCCTGGAATCCTTCCTTCCTTCCTGGAATCTTTCGTTCCTTCCTGGAATCCTTCCTTCCTGCAATCCTTCCTGGAATCCTTCCTTCCTGGAATCCTTCCTTCCTTCCTTCCTGGAATCCTTCCTTCCTGGAATCCTTCCTTCCTTCCTTCCTGGAATCGTTCCTTCCTTCCTTCCTGGAATCCTTCCTTCCTGGAATCCTTCCTTCCTGGAATCCTTCCTGGAATCCTTCCTTCCTGGAATCCGTCCTTCCTGGAATCCTTCCTTCCTGGAATCCTTCCTTCCTTCCTTCCTGGAATCCTTCCTTCCTGGAATCCTTCCTTCCTGGAACCCTTCCTTCCTGGAATCCTTCCTTCCTGGAATCCTTCCTTCCTTCCTTCCTGGAATCCTTCCTTCCTGGAATCCTTCCTTCCTTCCTTCCTGGAATCTTTCCTTCCTGGAATCCTTCCTTCCTGGAATCCTTCCTTCCTTCCTTCCTGAAATCCTTCCTTCCTGGAATCCTTCCTTCCTTCCTTCCTGGAATCTTTCCTTCCTGGAATCCTTCCTTCCTGGAATCCTTCCTTCCTGGAATCCTTCCTTCCTTCCTTCCTGGAATCTTTCCTTCCTTCCTTCCTGGAATCCTTCCTTCCTGGAATCCTTCCTTCCTTCCTTCCTGGAATCCTTCCTTCCTTCCTTCCTGGAATCTTTCCTTCCTTCCTTCCTGGAATCCTTCCTTCCTGGAATCCTTCCTTCCTTCCTTCCTGGAATCCTTCCTTCCTTCCTTCCTGGAATCTTTCCTTCCTTCCTTCCTGGAATCCTTCCTTCCTGGAATCCTTCCTTCCTTCCTTCCTGGAATCTTTCCTTCCTTCCTTCCTGGAATCCTTCCTTCCTGGAATCCTTCCTTACTTCCTTCCTGGAATCCTTCCTTCCTTCCTTCCTTCCTGGAATACTTCCTTCCTGGAATCCTTCCTTCCTGGAATCCTTCCTTCCTTCCTTCCTGGAATCCTTTCTTCCTTGAATCCTTCCTTCCTGGAATCCTTGCTTCCTTGCTTCCTGGAATCTTTCCTTCCTTCCTTCCTGGAATCCTTCATCCTGGAATCCTTCCTTCCTGGAATCCTTCCTTCCTTCCTTCCTGGAATCCTTCCTTCCTTCCTTCCTGGAATCTTTCCTTCCTTCCTTCCTGGAATCCTTCCTTCCTGGAATCCTTCCTTCCTTCCTTCCTGGAATCATTCCTTCCTTCCTTCCTGGAATCCTTCCTTCCTGGAATCCTTCCTTCCTTCCTTCCTGGAATCCTTCCTTCCTGGAATCGTTCCTTCCTTCCTTCCTTCCTTCCTTCCTTCCTTCCTTCCTTCCTTCCTTCCTTCCTTCCTGGAATCCTGCCTTCCTGGAATCTTTCCTTCCTGGAATCCTTCCTTCCTGGAATCCTTCCTTCCTTCCTTCCTGGAATCCTCCCTTCCTGGAATCCTTCCTTCCTGGAATCCTGCCTTCCTGGAATCCTTCCTTCCTGGAATGCTTCCTTCCCTCCTTCCTGGAATCCTTCCTTCCTTCCTTCCTGGAATCTTTCCTTCCTTCCTTCCTGGAATCCTTCCTTCCTGGAATCCTTCCTTCCTTCCTTCCTGGAATCTTTCCTTCCTTCCTTCCTGGAATCCTTCCTTCCTGGAATCCTTCCTTCCTTCCTTCCTGGAATCCTTCCTTCCTGGAATCCTTCCTGGAATCCTTCCTTCCTGGAATCCTTCCTTCCTGGAATCCTTCCTTCCTGGAATCGTTCCTTCCTTCCTTCCTGGAATCCTTCCTTCCTGGAATCCTTCCTGGAATCCTTCCTGGAATCCTTCCTTCCTGGAATCCTTCCTTCCTGGAATCCTTCCTTCCTTCCTTCCTGGAATCCTTCCTTCCTGGAATCCTTCCTTCCTTCCTTCCTGGAATCCTTCCTTCCTGGAATCCTTCCTTCCTGGAATCCTTCCTTCCTTCCTGGAATCCATCCTTCCTGGAATCCTTCCTTCCTGGAATCCTTCCTTCCTTCCTTCCTGGAATCCTTCCTTCCTTCCTTCCTAGAATCCTTCCTTCCTTCCTTCCTGGAATCTTTCCTTCCTTCCTTCCTGGAATCCTTCCTTCCTGGAATCCTTCCTTCCTTCCTTCCTGGAATACTTCCTTCCTTCCTTCCTGGAATCCTGCCTTCCTGGAATCCTTCCTTACTGGAATCCTGCCTTCCTGGAATCCTGCCTTCCTGGAAGCCTTCATGGAATCCTTCCTTCCTTCCTGGAATCTTTCGTTCCTTCCTGGAATCTTTCGTTCCTTCCTGGAATCCTTCCTTCCTGGAATCCTTCCTGGAATCCTTCCTTCCTGGAATCCTTCCTGGAATCCTTCCTGGAATCCTTCCTTCCTGGAATCCTTCCTTCCTGGAATCCTTCCTTCCTGGAATCCTTCCTTCCTGGAATCCTTCCTGGAATCCTTCCTGGAATGCTTCCTTCCTGGAATACTTCCTTCCTTCCTTCCTGGAATCCTTCCTTCCTTCCTTCCTGGAATCCTTCCTTCCTGGAATCCTTCCTTCCTGGAATCCTTCCTTCCTGGAATCCTTCCTTCCTGGAATCCTTCCTGGAATCCTTCCTTCCTGGAATCCTTCCTTCCTGGAATCCTTCCTGGAATCCTTCCTGGAATCCTTCCTGGAATCCTTCCTTCCTGGAATCCTTCCTTCCTTCATTTCTGGAATCCTTCCTTCCTGGAATCCTTCCTTCCTTCCTTCCTGGAATCCTTCCTGGAATCCTTCCTTCCTGGAATCCGTCCTTCCTTCCTTCCTGGAATCTTTCCTTCCTTCCTTCCTGGAGTCCTTCCTTCCTGGAATCCTTCCTTCCTGGAATCCTTCCTTCCTTCCTTCCTGGAATCCTTCCTTCCTTCCTTCCTGGAATCCTGCCTTCCTGGAATCCTTCCTTCCTTCCTGGAATCCTTCCTTCCTTCCTTCCTGGAATCCTTCCTTCCTGGAATCCTTCCTTCCTGGAATCCTTCCTTCCTTCCTTCCTGGAATCCTTCCTTCCTGGAATCCTTCCTTCCTGGAATCCTTCCTTCCTGGAATCCTTCCTGGAATCCTTCCTGGAATCCTTCCTGGAATCCTTCCTTCCTGGAATCCTTCCTTCCTTCCTTCCTAGAATCCTTCCTTCCTTCCTTCCTGGAACCCTTCCTTCCTTCCTTCATGGAATCCTTCCTTCCTGGAATCCTTCCTTCCTGGAATCCTTCCTTCCTGGAATCCTTCCTGGAATCCTTCCTTCCTGGAATCCTTCCTTCCTTCCTTCCTGGAATCCTTCCTTCCTTCCTTCATGGAATCCTTCCTTCCTGGAATCCTTCCTTCCTGGAATCCTTCCTTCCTGGAATCCTTCCTTCCTTCCTTCCTGGAATCCTGCCTTCCTGGAATCCTTCCTTCCTGGAATCCTGCCTTCCTGGAATCCTTCCTTCCTGGAATCCTTCCTTCCTGGAATTCTTCCTTCCTGGAATCCTTCCTGGAATCCTTCCTGGAATCCTTCCTGGAATCTTTCCTTCCTGGAATCCTTCCTTCCTTCATTTCTGGAATCCTTCCTTCCTGGAATCCTTCCTTCCTTCCTTCCTGGAATCCTTCCTTCCTTCCTTCCTGGAATCCTTCCTGGAATCCTTCCTCCCTGGAATCCTTCCTTCCTTCCTTCCTGGAATCTTTCCTTCCTTCCTTCCTGGAATCCTTCCTTCCTGGAATCCTTCCTTCCTGGAATCCTTCCTGCCTGGAATCCTTCCTTCCTTCCTTCCTGGAATCCTTCCTTCCTTCCTTCCTGGAATCCTGCCTTCCTGGAATCCTGCCTTCCTGGAATCCTTACTTCCTTCCTGGAATCCTTCCTTCCTTCCTTCCTGGAATCCTTCCTTCCTGGAATCCTTCCTTCCTTCCTTCCTGGAATCCTTCCTTCCTGGAATCCTTCCTTCCTGGAATCCTTCCTGGAATCCTTCCTGGAATCCTTCCTCCCTGGAATCCTTCCTTCCTTCCTTCCTAGAATCCTTCCTTCCTTCCTTCCTGGAATCCTTCCTTCCTTCCTTCATGGAATCCTTCCTTCCTGGAATCCTTCCTTCCTGGAATCCTTCCTTCCTGGAATCCTTCCTTCCTGGAATCCTTCCTTCCTGGAATCCTTCCTGGAATCCTTCCTTCCTGGAATCCTTCCTTCCTTCCTTCCTAGAATCCTTCCTTCCTTCCTTCCTGGAATCCTTCCTTCCTTCCTTCATGGAATCCTTCCTTCCTTCCTTCATGGAATCCTTCCTTCCTGGAATCCTTCCTTCCTGGAATCCTTCCTTCCTTCCTTCCTGGAATCCTGCCTTCCTGGAATCCTTCCTTCCTGGAATCCTGCCTTCCTGGAATCCTGCCTTCCTGGAAGCCTTCCTGGAATCCTTCCTTCCTTCCTGGAATCTTTCGTTCCTTCCTGGAATCCTTCCTTCCTGGAATCCTTCCTGGAATCCTTCCTTCCTGGAATCCCTCTTGGAATCCTTCCTGGAATCCTTCCTTCCTGGAATCCTTCCTTCCTGGAATCCTTCCTTCCTGGAATCCTTCCTGGAATCCTTCCTGGAATCCTTCCTTCCTGGAATCCTTCCTTCCTTCCTTCCTGGAATCCTTCCTTCCTGGAATCCTTCCTTCCTTCCTTCCTGGAATCCTTCCTTCCTGGAATCCTTCCTTCCTGGAATCCTTCCTGGAATCCTTCCTTCCTGGAATCCTTCCTTCCTGGAATCCTTCCTTCCTGGAATCCTTCCTTCCTTCCTTACAGGAATCCTTCCTTCCTGGAATCCTTCCTTCCTGGAATCCTTCCTTCCTGGAATCCTTCCTTCCTGGAATCTTTCCTTCCTGGAATCCTTCCTTCCTGGAACCCTTCCTTCCTGGAATCCTTCCTTCCTGGAATCCTTCCTTCCTTCCTTCCTGGAATCCTTCCTTCCTGGAATCCTTCCTTCCTGGAATCCTTCCTTCCTGGAATCCTTCCTGGAATCCTTCCTTCCTGGAATCCTTCCTTCCTGGAACCCTTCCTTCCTGGAATCCTTCCTTCCTGGAATCCTTCCTTCCTTCCTTCCTGGAATCCTTCCTTCCTTCCTTCCTGGAATCCTTCCTTCCTGGAATCCTTCCTGGAATCCTTCCTTCCTGGAATCCTTCCTTCCTTCCGTCCTGGAATCCTTCCTTCCTGGAATCCTTCCTTCCTGGAATCCTTCCTTCCTGGAATCCTTCCTTCCTTCCTTCCTGGAATCCTTCCTTCCTGGAATCCTTCCTTCCTTCCTTCCTGGAATCTTTCCTTCCTTCCTTCCTTCCTTCCTGGAATCCTTCCTTCCTGGAATCCTTGATTCCTTCCTTCCTGGAATCTTTCCTTCCTGGAATCCTTCCTTCCTGGAATCCTTCCTTCCTTCCTTCCTGGAATCCTTCCTTCCTGGAATCCTTCCTTCCTTCCTTCCTGGAATCTTTCCTTCCTGGAATCCTTCCTTCCTGGAATACTTCCTGGAATCCTTCCTTCCTGGAATCCTTCCTTCCTTCCTTCCTGGAATCCTTCCTTCCTGGAATCCTTCCTGGAATCCTTCCTTCCTGGAATCCTTCCTTCCTGGAATCCTTCCTGGAATCCTTCCTTCCTGGAATCCTTCCTTCCTGGAATCCTTCCTTCCTGGAATCCTTCCTTCCTGGAATCCTTCCTGGAATCCTTCCTGGAATCCTTCCTGGAATCCTTCCTTCCTGGAATCCTTCCTTCCTTCATTTCTGGAATCCTTCCTTCCTGGAATCCTTCCTTCCTTCCTTCCTGGAATCCTTCCTTCCTTCCTTCCTGGAATCCTTCCTGGAATCCTTCCTCCCTGGAATCCTTCCTTCCTTCCTTCCTGGAATCTTTCCTTCCTTCCTTACTGGAATCCTTCCTTCCTGGAATCCTTCCTTCCTGGAATCCTTCCTTCCTGGAATCCTTCCTTCCTGGAATCCTTCCTTCCTTCCTTCCTGGAATCCTTCCTTCCTGGAATCCTTCCTGGAATCCTTCCTTCCTGGAATCCTTCCTTCCTGGAATCCTTCCTGGAATCCTTCCTTCCTGGAATCCTTCCTTCCTGGAATCCTTCCTTCCTGGAATCCTTTCTGGAATCCTTCCTGGAATCCTTCCTGGAATCCTTCCTTCCTGGAATCCTTCCTTCCTTCATTTCTGGAATCCTTCCTTCCTGGAATCCTTCCTTCCTTCCTTCTTGGAATCCTTCCTTCCTTCCTTCCTGGAATCCTTCCTGGAATCCTTCCTTCCTGGAATCCTTCCTTCCTTCCTTCCTGGAATCCTTCCTTCCTTCCTTCCTGGAATCCTTCCTTCCTGCCTTCCTGGAATCCTGCCTTCCTGGAATCCTGCCTTCCTGGAATCCTTCCTTCCTTCCTGGAATCCTTCCTTCCTTCCTTCCTGGAATCCTTCCTTCCTGGAATCCTTCCTTCCTGGAATCCTTCCTTCCTTCCTTCCTGGAATCCTTCCTTCCTGGAATCCTTCCTTCCTGGAATCCTTCCTGGAATCCTTCCTGGAATCCTTCCTTCCTGGAATCCTTCCTTCCTTCCTTCCTAGAATCCTTCCTTCCTTCCTTCCTGGAACCCTTCCTTCCTTCCTTCATGGAATCCTTCCTTCCTGGACTCCTTCCTTCCTGGAATCCTTCCTGGAATCCTTCCTTCCTGGAATCCTTCCTTCCTTCCTTCCTGGAATCCTTCCTTCCTTCCTTCCTGGAATCCTTCCTTCCTTCCTTCATGGAATCCTTCCTTCCTGGAATCCTTCCTTCCTGGAATCCTTCCTTCCTTCCTTCCTGGAATCCTGCCTTCCTGGAATCCTTCCTTCCTGGAATCCTTCCTTCCTTCCTTCATGGAATCCTGCCTTCCTGGAATCCTTCCTTCCTGGAATCCTGCCTTCCTGGAATCCTTCCTTCCTGGAATCCTTCCTTCCTGGAATCCTTCCTTCCTGGAATCCTTCCTGGAATCCTTCCTTCCTTCATTTCTGGAATCCTTCCTTCCTGGAATCCTTCCTTCCTTCATTTCTGGAATCCTTCCTTCCTGGAATCCTTCCTTCCTTCCTTCCTGGAATCCTTCCTTCCTTCCTTCCTGGAATCCTTCCTGGAATCCTTCCTTCCTGGAATCCTTCCTTCCTTCCTTCCTGGAATCTTTCCTTCCTTCCTTCCTGGAATCCTTCCTTCCTGGAATCCTTCCTGCCTGGAATCCTTCCTGCCTGGAATCCTTCCTTCCTTCCTTCCTGGAATCCTTCCTTCCTTCCTTCCTGGAATCCTGCCTTCCTGGAATCCTGCCTTCCTGGAATCCTTCCTTCCTTCCTGGAATCCTTCCTTCCTTCCTTCCTGGAATCCTTCCTTCCTTCCTTCCTGGAATCCTTCCTTCCTGGAATCCTTCCTTCCTGGAATCCTTCCTGGAATCCTTCCTTCCTGGAATCCTTCCTTCCTGGAATCCTTCCTTCCTGGAATCCTTCCTTCCTTCCTTCCTGGAATCCTTCCTTCCTGGAACCCTTCCTTCCTGGAATCCTTCCTTCCTGGAATCCTTCCTTCCTTCCTTCCTGGAATCCTTCCTTCCTTCCTTCCTGGAATCCTTCCTTCCTTCCTTCCTGGAATCCTTCCTTCCTGGAATCCCTCCTGGAATACTTCCTTCCTTCCTTCCTGGAATCCTTCCTTCCTGGAATCCTTCCTTCCTGGAATCCTTCCTTCCTTCCTTCCTGGAATCCTTCCTTCATGGAATCCTTCCTGGAATCCTTCCTTCCTGGAGTCCTTCCTTCCTGGAATCCTTCCTTCCTTCCTGGAATCCTTCCTTCCTTCCTTCCTGGAATCCTTCCTTCCTTCCTTCCTGGAATCCTTCCTTCCTGGAATCCTTCCTTCCTGGAATCCTTCCTTCCTGGAATCCTTCCTGGAATCCTTCCTTCCTGGAATCCTTCCTTCCTTCCTTCCTAGAATCCTTCCTTCCTTCCTTCCTGGAATCTTTCCTTCCTTCCTTCATGGACTCCTTCCTTTCTGGAATCCTTCCTGGAATCCTTCCTTCCTGGAATCCTTCCTTCCTTCCTTCCTAGAATCCTTCCTTCCTTCCTTCCTGGAATCCTTCCTTCCTTCATTCCTGGAATCCTTCCTTCCTTCCTTCCTGGAATCCTTCCTTCCTTCCTTCATGGAATCCTTCCTTCTTGGAATCCTTCCTTCCTGGAATCCTTCCTTCCTTCCTTCCTGGAATCCTGCCTTCCTGGAATCCTTCCTTCCTAGAATCCTGCCTTCCTGGAATCCTTCCTTCCTGGAATCCTTCCTTCCTGGAATCCTTCCTTCCTTCCTTCCTGGAATCCTTCCTGGAATCCTTCCTTCCTGGAATCCTTCCTTCCTTCCGTCCTGGAATCTTTCCTTCCTTCCTTCCCGGAATCCTTCCTTCCTGGAATCCTTCCTTCCTGGAATCCTTCCTTCCTGGAATCCTTCCTTCCTGGAATCCTGCCTTCCTGGAATCCTGCCTTCCTGGAATCCTTCCTTCCTTCCTGGAATCCTTCCTTCCTTCCTTCCTGGAATCCTTCCTTCCTGGAATCCTTCCTTCCTGGAATCCTTCCTTCCTTCCTTCCTGGAATCCTTCCTTCCTGGAATCCTTCCTTCCTGGAATCCTTCCTGGAATACTTCCTTCCTGGAATCCTTCCTTCCTTCCTTCCTAGAATCATTCCTTCCTTCCTGGAATCCTTCCTTCCTTCCTTCATGGAATCCTTCCTTCCTGGAATCCTTCCTTCCTGGAATCCTTCCTTCCTGGAATCCTTCCTTCCTTCCTTCCTAGACTCCTTCCTTCCTTCCTTCCTGGAATCCTTCCTTCCTTCCTTCATGGAATCCTTCCTTCCTTCCTTCATGGAATCCTTCCTTCCTGGAATCCTTCCTTCCTGGAATCCTTCCTTCCTTCCTTCCTGGAATCCTGCCTTCCTGGAATCCTGCCTTCCTGGAAGCCTTCCTGGAATCCTTCCTTCCTTCCTGGAATCTTTCGTTCCTTCCTGGAATCCTTCCTTCCTGCAATCCTTCCTGGAATCCTTCCTTCCTGGAATCCTTCCTTCCTTCCTTCCTGGAATCCTTCCTTCCTGGAATCCTTCCTTCCTGGAATCCTTCCTTCCTGGAATCCTTCCTGGAATCCTTCCTGGAATCCTTCCTTCCTGGAATCCTTCCTTCCTTCCTTCCTGGAATCCTTCCTTCCTTCCTTCCTGGAATCCTTCCTTCCTTCCTTCCTGGAATCCTTCCTTCCTGGAATCCTTCCTTCCTGGAATCCTTCCTGGAATCCTTCCTTCCTGGAATCCTTCCTTCCTGGAATCCTTCCTTCCTGGAATCCTTCCTTCCTTCCTTCCTGGAATCCTTCCTTCCTGGAATCCTTCCTTCCTGGAACCCTTCCTTCCTGGAATCCTTCCTTCCTGGAATCCTTCCTTCCTTCCTTCCTGGAATCCTTCCTTCCTTCCTTCCTGGAATCCTTCCTTCCTGGAATCCTTCCTGGAATACTTCCTTCCTTCCTTCCTGGAATCCTTCCTTCCTGGAATCCTTCCTTCGTGGAATCCTTCCTTCCTGGAATCCTTCCTTCCTGGAATCCTTCCTGGAATCCTTCCTTCCTGGAATCCTTCCTTCCTTCCTTCCTGGAATCCTTCCTTCCTTCCTTCCTGGAATCCTTCCTTCCTTCCTTCCTGGAATCCTTCCTTCCTGGAATCCTTCCTTCCTGGAATCCTTCCTGGAATCCTTCCTTCCTGGAATCCTTCCTTCCTGGAATCCTTCCTTCCTGGAATCCTTCCTTCCTTCCTTCCTGGAATCCTTCCTTCCTGGAATCCTTCCTTCCTGGAACCCTTCCTTCCTGGAATCCTTCCTTCCTGGAATCCTTCCTTCCTTCCTTCCTGGAATCCTTCCTTCCTTCCTTCCTGGAATCCTTCCTGGAATACTTCCTTCCTTCCTTCCTGGAATCCTTCCTTCCTGGAATCCTTCCTTCCTGGAATCCTTCCTTCCTGGAATCCTTCCTTCCTTCCTTCCTGGAATCCTTCCTTCCTGGAATCCTTCCTTCCTTCCTTCCTGGAATCTTTCCTTCCTGGAATCCTTCCTTCCTGGAATCCTTCCTTCCTTCCTTCCTGGAATCCTTCCTTCCTGGAATCCTTCCTTCCTTCCTTCCTGGAATCTTTCCTTCCTGGAATCCTTCCTTCCTGGAATCCTTCCTTCCTTCCTTCCTGGAATCCTTCCTTCCTGGAATCCTTCCTTCCTTCCTTCCTGGAATCTTTCCTTCCTGGAATCCTTCCTTCCTGGAATCCTTCCTTCCTGGAATCCTTCCTTCCTTCCTTCCTGGAATCTTTCCTTCCTTCCTTCCTGGAATCCTTCCTTCCTGGAATCCTTCCTTCCTTCCTTCCTGGAATCCTTCCTTCCTTCCTTCCTGGAATCTTTCCTTCCATCCTTCCTGGTATCCTTCCTTCCTGGAATCCTTCCTTCCTTCCTTCCTGGAATCCTTCCTTCCTTCCTTCCTGGAATCTTTCCTGCCTTCCTTCCTGGAATCCTTCCTTCCTGGAATCCTTCCTTCCTTCCTTCCTGGAATCTTTCCTTCCTTCCTTCCTGGAATCCTTCCTTCCTGGAATCCTTCCTTCCTTCCTTCCTGGAATCCTTCCTTCCTTCCTTCCTTCCTGGAATCCTTCCTTCCTTCCTTCCTGGAATCCTTCCTTCCTGGAATCCTTCCTTCCTTCCTTCCTGGAATCCTTTCTTCCTTGAATCCTTCCTTCCTGGAATCCTTGCTTCCTTGCTTCCTGGAATCTTTCCTTCCTTCCTTCCTGGAATCCTTCCTTCCTGGAATCCTTCCTTCCTGGAATCCTTCCTTCCTTCCTTCCTGGAATCCTTCCTTCCTTCCTTCCTTCCTTCCTTCCTTCCTTCCTTCCTTCCTTCCTTCCTTCCTTCCTTCCTTCCTTCCTTCCTTCCTTCCTTCCTTCCTTCCTTCCTTCCTTCCTTCCTTCCTTCCTTCCTTCCTTCCTTCCTTCCTTCCTTCCTTCCTTCCTTCCTTCCTTCCTTCCTTCCTTCCTTCCTTCCTTCCTTCCTTCCTTCCTTCCTTCCTTCCTTCCTTCCTTCCTTCCTGGAATCCTGCCTTCCTGGAATCCTTCCTTCCTGGAATCCTTCCTTCCTGGAATCCTTCCTTCCTTCCTTCCTGGAATCCTCCCTTCCTGGAATCCTTCCTTCCTGGAATCCTGCCTTCCTGGAATCCTTCCTTCCTGGAATGCTTCCTTCCCTCCTTCCTGGAATCCTTCCTTCCTTCCTTCCTTCCTGGAATCTTTCCTTCCTTCCTTCCTGGAATCCTTCCTTCCTGGAATCCTTCCTTCCTTCCTTCCTGGAATCTTTCCTTCCTTCCTTCCTGGAATCCTTCCTTCCTGGAATCCTTCCTTCCTTCCTTCCTGGAATCCTTCCTTCCTGGAATCCTTCCTGGAATCCTTCCTTCCTGGAATCCTTCCTTCCTGGAATCCTTCCTTCCTTCCTTTCTGGAATCCTTCCTTCCTGGAATCCTTCCTTCCTTCCTTCCTGGAATCCTTCCTTCCTGGAATCCTTCCTTCCTGGAATCCTTCCTTCCTTCCTGGAATCCATCCTTCCTGGAATCCTTCCTTCCTGGAATCCTTCCTTCCTTCCTTCCTGGAATCCTTCCTTCCTTCTTTCCTGGAATCCTTCCTTCCTTCCTTCCTGGAATCTTTCCTTCCTTCCTTCCTGGAATCCTTCCTTCCTGGAATCCTTCCTTCCTTCCTTCCTGGAATACTTCCTTCCTTCCTTCCTGGAATCCTGCCTTCCTGGAAGCCTTCATGGAATCCTTCCTTCCTGGAATCTTTCGTTCCTTCCTGGAATCTTTCGTTCCTTCCTGGAATCTTTCGTTCCTTCCTGGAATCTTTCGTTCCTTCCTGGAATCCTTCCTTCCTGGAATCCTTCCTGGAATCCTTCCTGGAATCCTTCCTTCCTGGAATCCTTCCTTCCTGGTATCCTTCCTTCCTGGAATCCTTCCTGGAATCCTTCCTGGAATGCTTCCTTCCTGGAATACTTCCTTCCTTCCTTCCTGGAATCCTTCCTTCCTTCCTTCCTGGAATCCTTCCTTCCTGGAATCCTTCCTTCCTGGAATCCTTCCTTCCTGGAATCCTTCCTTCCTGGAATCCTTCCTGGAATCCTTCCTTCCTGGAATCCTTCCTTCCTGGAATCCTTCCTTCCTGGAATCCTTCCTTCCTGGAATCCTTCCTGGAATCCTTCCTGGAATCCTTCCTGGAATCCTTCCTTCCTGGAATCCTTCCTTCCTTCATTTCTGGAATCCTTCCTTCCTGGAATCCTTCCTTCCTTCCTTCCTGGAATCCTTCCTTCCTTCCTTCCTGGAATCCTTCCTTCCTGGAATCCTTCCTTCCTGGAATCCGTCCTTCCTTCCTTCCTGGAATCTTTCCTTCCTTCCTTCCTGGAGTCCTTCCTTCCTGGAATCCTTCCTTCCTGGAATCCTTCCTTCCTTCCTTCCTGGAATCCTTCCTTCCTTCCTTCCTGGAATCCTGCCTTCCTGGAATCCTTCCTTCCTTCCTGGAATCCTTCCTTCCTTCCTTCCTGGAATCCTTCCTTCCTGGAATCCTTCCTTCCTGGAATCCTTCCTTCCTTCCTTCCTGGAATCCTTCCTTCCTGGAATCCTTCCTTCCTGGAATCCTTCCTTCCTGGAATCCTTCCTGGAATCCTTCCTTCCTGGAATCCTTCCTTCCTTCCTTCCTGGAATCCTTCCTTCCTTCCTTCCTGGAATCCTGCCTTCCTGGAATCCTTCCTTCCTTCCTGGAATCCTTCCTTCCTTCCTTCCTGGAATCCTTCCTTCCTGGAATCCTGCCTTCCTGGAATCCTTCCTTCCTTCCTTCCTGGAATCCTTCCTTCCTGGAATCCTGCCTTCCTGGAATTCTTCCTTCCTTCCTGGAATCTTTCCTTCCTTCCTTACTGGAATCCTTCCTTCCTGGAATCCTTCCTTCCTGGAATCCTTCCTTCCTGGAATCCTTCCTTCCTGGAATCCTTCCTTCCTTCCTTCATGGAATCCTTCCTTCCTGGACTCCTTCCTTCCTGGAATCCTTCCTTCCTGGAATCCTTCCTTCCTGGAATCCTTCCTGGAATCCTTCCTTCCTGGAATCCTTCCTTCCTGGAATCCTTCCTTCCTGGAATCCTTCCTGGAATCCTTCCTGGAATCCTTCCTGGAATCCTTCCTTCCTGGAATCCTTCCTTCCTGGAATCCTTCCTTCCTGGAATCCTTCCTGGAATCCTTCCTTCCTGGAATCCTTCCTTCCTTCCTTCCTAGAATCCTTCCTTCCTTCCTTCCTGGAATCTTTCCTTCCTTCCTTCATGGAATCCTTCCTTTCTGGAATCCTTCCTGGAATCCTTCCTTCCTGGAATCCTTCCTTCCTTCCTTCCTAGAATCCTTCCTTCCTTCCTTCCTGGAATCCTTCCTTCCTTCCTTCCTGGAATCTTTCCTTCCTGGAATCCTTCCTTCCTGGAATCCTTCCTTCCTGGAATCCTTCCTTCCTTCCTTCCTGGAATCTTTCCTTCCTTCCTTCCTGGAATCCTTCCTTCCTGGAATCCTTCCTTCCTTCCTTCCTGGAATCCTTCCTTCCTTCCTTCCTGGAATCTTTCCTTCCATCCTTCCTGGAATCCTTCCTTCCTGGAATCCTTCCTTCCTTCCTTCCTGGAATCCTTCCTTCCTTCCTTCCTGGAATCTTTCCTGCCTTCCTTCCTGGAATCCTTCCTTCCTGGAATCCTTCCTTCCTTCCTTCCTGGAATCTTTCCTTCCTTCCTTCCTGGAATCCTTCCTTCCTGGAATCCTTCCTTCCTTCCTTCCTGGAATCCTTCCTTCCTTCCTTCCTTCCTGGAATCCTTCCTTCCTGGAATCCTTCCTTCCTTCCTTCCTGGAATCCTTCCTTCCTGGAATCCTTCCTTCCTTCCTTCCTGGAATCCTTTCTTCCTTGAATCCTTCCTTCCTGGAATCCTTGCTTCCTTGCTTCCTGGAATCTTTCCTTCCTTCCTTCCTGGAATCCTTCCTTCCTGGAATCCTTCCTTCCTGGAATCCTTCCTTCCTTCCTGGAATCCTTCCTTCCTTCCTTCCTGGAATCTTTCCTTCCTTCCTTCCTGGAATCCTTCCTTCCTGGAATCCTTCCTTCCTTCCTTCCTGGAATCCTTCCTTCCTTCCTTCCTGGAATCCTTCCTTCCTGGAATCCTTCCTTCCTGGAATCCTTCCTTCCTTCCTTCCTGGAATCCTTCCTTCCTGGAATCCTTCCTTCCTTCCTTCCTTCCTTCCTTCCTTCCTTCCTTCCTTCCTTCCTTCCTTCCTTCCTTCCTTCCTTCCTTCCTTCCTTCCTTCCTTCCTTCCTTCCTTCCTTCCTTCCTTCCTTCCTTCCTTCCTTCCTTCCTTCCTTCCTTCCTTCCTTCCTTCCTTCCTGGAATCCTGCCTTCCTGGAATCCTTCCTTCCTGGAATCCTTCCTTCCTGGAATCCTTCCTTCCTTCCTTCCTGGAATCCTCCCTTCCTGGAATCCTTCCTTCCTGGAATCCTGCCTTCCTGGAATCCTTCCTTCCTGGAATGCTTCCTTCCCTCCTTCCTGGAATCCTTCCTTCCTTCCTTCCTTCCTGGAATCTTTCCTTCCTTCCTTCCTGGAATCCTTCCTTCCTGGAATCCTTCCTTCCTTCCTTCCTGGAATCTTTCCTTCCTTCCTTCCTGGAATCCTTCCTTCCTGGAATCCTTCCTTCCTTCCTTCCTGGAATCCTTCCTTCCTTCCTGGAATCCTTCCTTCCTGGAATCCTTCCTTCCTGGAATCCTTCCTTCCTGGAATCCTTCCTTCCTTCCTTTCTGGAATCCTTCCTTCCTGGAATCCTTCCTTCCTTCCTTCCTGGAATCCTTCCTTCCTGGAATCCTTCCTTCCTGGAATCCTTCCTTCCTTCCTGGAATCCATCCTTCCTGGAATCCTTCCTTCCTGGAATCCTTCCTTCCTTCCTTCCTGGAATCCTTCCTTCCTTCTTTCCTGGAATCCTTCCTTCCTTCCTTCCTGGAATCTTTCCTTCCTTCCTTCCTGGAATCCTTCCTTCCTGGAATCCTTCCTTCCTTCCTTCCTGGAATACTTCCTTCCTTCCTTCCTGGAATCCTGCCTTCCTGGAAGCCTTCATGGAATCCTTCCTTCCTGGAATCTTTCGTTCCTTCCTGGAATCTTTCGTTCCTTCCTGGAATCTTTCGTTCCTTCCTGGAATCTTTCGTTCCTTCCTGGAATCCTTCCTTCCTGGAATCCTTCCTGGAATCCTTCCTTCCTGGAATCCTTCCTGGAATCCTTCCTGGAATCCTTCCTTCCTGGAATCCTTCCTTCCTGGAATCCTTCCTTCCTGGAATCCTTCCTGGAATCCTTCCTGGAATGCTTCCTTCCTGGAATACTTCCTTCCTTCCTTCCTGGAATCCTTCCTTCCTTCCTTCCTGGAATCCTTCCTTCCTTCCTTCCTGGAATCCTTCCTTCCTGGAATCCTTCCTTCCTGGAATCCTTCCTTCCTGGAATCCTTCCTTCCTGGAATCCTTCCTGGAATCCTTCCTTCCTGGAATCCTTCCTTCCTGGAATCCTTCCTTCCTGGAATCCTTCCTTCCTGGAATCCTTCCTGGAATCCTTCCTGGAATCCTTCCTTCCTGGAATCCTTCCTTCCTGGAATCCTTCCTTCCTTCATTTCTGGAATCCTTCCTTCCTGGAATCCTTCCTTCCTTCCTTCCTGGAATCCTTCCTTCCTTCCTTCCTGGAATCCTTCCTTCCTGGAATCCTTCCTTCCTGGAATCCGTCCTTCCTTCCTTCCTGGAATCTTTCCTTCCTTCCTTCCTGGAGTCCTTCCTTCCTGGAATCCTTCCTTCCTGGAATCCTTCCTTCCTTCCTTCCTGGAATCCTTCCTTCCTTCCTTCCTGGAATCCTGCCTTCCTGGAATCCTTCCTTCCTTCCTGGAATCCTTCCTTCCTTCCTTCCTGGAATCCTTCCTTCCTGGAATCCTTCCTTCCTGGAATCCTTCCTTCCTTCCTTCCTAGACTCCTTCCTTCCTTCCTTCCTGGAATCCTTCCTTCCTTCCTTCATGGAATCCTTCCTTCCTTCCTTCATGGAATCCTTCCTTCCTGGAATCCTTCCTTCCTGGAATCCTTCCTTCCTTCCTTCCTGGAATCCTGCCTTCCTGGAATCCTGCCTTCCTGGAAGCCTTCCTGGAATCCTTCCTTCTTTCCTGGAATCTTTCGTTCCTTCCTGGAATCCTTCCTTCCTGCAATCCTTCCTGGAATCCTTCCTTCCTGGAATCCTTCCTTCCTTCCTTCCTGGAATCCTTCCTTCCTGGAATCCTTCCTTCCTGGAATCCTTCCTTCCTGGAATCCTTCCTGGAATCCTTCCTGGAATCCTTCCTTCCTGGAATCCTTCCTTCCTTCCTTCCTGGAATCCTTCCTTCCTTCCTTCCTGGAATCCTTCCTTCCTTCCTTCCTGGAATCCTTCCTTCCTGGAATCCTTCCTTCCTGGAATCCTTCCTGGAATCCTTCCTTCCTGGAATCCTTCCTTCCTGGAATCCTTCCTTCCTGGAATCCTTCCTTCCTTCCTTCCTGGAATCCTTCCTTCCTGGAATCCTTCCTTCCTGGAACCCTTCCTTCCTGGAATCCTTCCTTCCTGGAATCCTTCCTTCCTTCCTTCCTGGAATCCTTCCTTCCTTCCTTCCTGGAATCCTTCCTTCCTGGAATCCTTCCTGGAATACTTCCTTCCTTCCTTCCTGGAATCCTTCCTTCCTGGAATCCTTCCTTCCTGGAATCCTTCCTTCCTTCCTTCCTGGAATCCTTCCTTCCTGGAATCCTTCCTTCCTTCCTTCCTGGAATCTTTCCTTCCTGGAATCCTTCCTTCCTGGAATCCTTCCTTCCTTCCTTCCTGGAATCCTTCCTTCCTGGAATCCTTCCTTCCTTCCTTCCTGGAATCTTTCCTTCCTGGAATCCTTCCTTCCTGGAATCCTTCCTTCCTTCCTTCCTTCCTTCCTTCCTTCCTGGAATCCTTCCTTCCTTCCTTCCTGGAATCTTTCCTTCCTGGAATCCTTCCTTCCTGGAATCCTTCCTTCCTGGAATCCTTCCTTCCTTCCTTCCTGGAATCTTTCCTTCCTTCCTTCCTGGAATCCTTCCTTCCTGGAATCCTTCCTTCCTTCCTTCCTGGAATCCTTCCTTCCTTCCTTCCTGGAATCTTTCCTTCCATCCTTCCTGGAATCCTTCCTTCCTGGAATCCTTCCTTCCTTCCTTCCTGGAATCCTTCCTTCCTTCCTTCCTGGAATCTTTCCTGCCTTCCTTCCTGGAATCCTTCCTTCCTGGAATCCTTCCTTCCTTCCTTCCTGGAATCTTTCCTTCCTTCCTTCCTGGAATCCTTCCTTCCTGGAATCCTTCCTTCCTTCCTTCCTGGAATCCTTCCTTCCTTCCTTCCTTCCTGGAATCCTTCCTTCCTGGAATCCTTCCTTCCTTCCTTCCTGGAATCCTTCCTTCCTGGAATCCTTCCTTCCTTCCTTCCTGGAATCCTTTCTTCCTTGAATCCTTCCTTCCTGGAATCCTTGCTTCCTTGCTTCCTGGAATCTTTCCTTCCTTCCTTCCTGGAATGCTTCCTTCCTGGAATCCTTCCTTCCTTCCTTCCTGGAATCCTTCCTTCCTTCCTTCCTGGAATCTTTCCTTCCTTCCTTCCTGGAATCCTTCCTTCCTGGAATCCTTCCTTCCTTCCTTCCTGGAATCCTTCCTTCCTTCCTTCCTGGAATCCTTCCTTCCTGGAATCCTTCCTTCCTGGAATCCTTCCTTCCTTCCTTCCTGGAATCCTTCCTTCCTTCCTTCCTTCCTTCCTTCCTTCCTTCCTTCCTTCCTTCCTTCCTTCCTTCCTTCCTTCCTTCCTTCCTTCCTTCCTTCCTTCCTTCCTTCCTTCCTTCCTTCCTTCCTTCCTTCCTTCCTTCCTTCCTTCCTTCCTTCCTTCCTTCCTGGAATCCTGCCTTCCTGGAATCCTTCCTTCCTGGAATCCTTCCTTCCTGGAATCCTTCCTTCCTTCCTTCCTGGAATCCTCCCTTCCTGGAATCCTTCCTTCCTGGAATCCTGCCTTCCTGGAATCCTTCCTTCCTGGAATGCTTCCTTCCCTCCTTCCTGGAATCCTTCCTTCCTTCCTTCCTTCCTGGAATCTTTCCTTCCTTCCTTCCTGGAATCCTTCCTTCCTGGAATCCTTCCTTCCTTCCTTCCTGGAATCCTTCCTTCCTGGAATCCTTCCTGGAATCCTTCCTTCCTGGAATCCTTCCTTCCTGGAATCCTTCCTTCCTTCCTTTCTGGAATCCTTCCTTCCTGGAATCCTTCCTTCCTTCCTTCCTGGAATCCTTCCTTCCTGGAATCCTTCCTTCCTGGAATCCTTCCTTCCTTCCTGGAATCCATCCTTCCTGGAATCCTTCCTTCCTGGAATCCTTCCTTCCTTCCTTCCTGGAATCCTTCCTTCCTTCTTTCCTGGAATCCTTCCTTCCTTCCTTCCTGGAATCTTTCCTTCCTTCCTTCCTGGAATCCTTCCTTCCTGGAATCCTTCCTTCCTTCCTTCCTGGAATACTTCCTTCCTTCCTTCCTGGAATCCTGCCTTCCTGGAAGCCTTCATGGAATCCTTCCTTCCTGGAATCTTTCGTTCCTTCCTGGAATCTTTCGTTCCTTCCTGGAATCTTTCGTTCCTTCCTGGAATCTTTCGTTCCTTCCTGGAATCCTTCCTTCCTGGAATCCTTCCTGGAATCCTTCCTTCCTGGAATCCTTCCTGGAATCCTTCCTGGAATCCTTCCTTCCTGGAATCCTTCCTTCCTGGAATCCTTCCTTCCTGGAATCCTTCCTGGAATCCTTCCTGGAATGCTTCCTTCCTGGAATACTTCCTTCCTTCCTTCCTGGAATCCTTCCTTCCTTCCTTCCTGGAATCCTTCCTTCCTTCCTTCCTGGAATCCTTCCTTCCTGGAATCCTTCCTTCCTGGAATCCTTCCTTCCTGGAATCCTTCCTTCCTGGAATCCTTCCTGGAATCCTTCCTTCCTGGAATCCTTCCTTCCTGGAATCCTTCCTTCCTGGAATCCTTCCTTCCTGGAATCCTTCCTGGAATCCTTCCTGGAATCCTTCCTTCCTGGAATCCTTCCTTCCTGGAATCCTTCCTTCCTTCATTTCTGGAATCCTTCCTTCCTGGAATCCTTCCTTCCTTCCTTCCTGGAATCCTTCCTTCCTTCCTTCCTGGAATCCTTCCTTCCTGGAATCCTTCCTTCCTGGAATCCGTCCTTCCTTCCTTCCTGGAATCTTTCCTTCCTTCCTTCCTGGAGTCCTTCCTTCCTGGAATCCTTCCTTCCTGGAATCCTTCCTTCCTTCCTTCCTGGAATCCTTCCTTCCTTCCTTCCTGAAATCCTGCCTTCCTGGAATCCTTCCTTCCTTCCTGGAATCCTTCCTTCCTTCCTTCCTGGAATCCTTCCTTCCTGGAATCCTTCCTTCCTGGAATCCTTCCTTCCTTCCTTCCTGGAATCCTTCCTTCCTGGAATCCTTCCTTCCTGGAATCCTTCCTTCCTGGAATCCTTCCTGGAATCCTTCCTGGAATCCTTCCTTCCTGGAATCCTTCCTTCCTTCCTTCCTGGAATCCTTCCTTCCTTCCTTCCTGGAATCCTGCCTTCCTGGAATCCTTCCTTCCTTCCTGGAATCCTTCCTTCCTTCCTTCCTGGAATCCTTCCTTCCTGGAATCCTTCCTTCCTGGAATCCTTCCTTCCTTCCTTCCTGGAATCCTTCCTTCCTGGAATCCTGCCTTCCTGGAATCCTTCCTTCCTTCCTGGAATCTTTCCTTCCTTCCTTACTGGAATCCTTCCTTCCTGGAATCCTTCCTTCCTGGAATCCTTCCTTCCTGGAATCCTTCCTTCCTGGAATCCTTCCTTCCTTCCTTCATGGAATCCTTCCTTCCTGGACTCCTTCCTTCCTGGAATCCTTCCTTCCTGGAATCCTTCCTTCCTGGAATCCTTCCTGGAATCCTTCCTTCCTGGAATCCTTCCTTCCTGGAATCCTTCCTTCCTGGAATCCTTCCTGGAATCCTTCCTGGAATCCTTCCTGGAATCCTTCCTTCCTGGAATCCTTCCTTCCTTCATTTCTGGAATCCTTCCTTCCTGGAATCCTTCCTTCCTTCCTTCTTGGAATCCTTCCTTCCTTCCTTCCTGGAATCCTTCCTGGAATCCTTCCTTCCTGGAATCCTTCCTTCCTTCCTTCCTGGAATCCTTCCTTCCTTCCTTCCTGGAATCCTTCCTTCCTGCCTTCCTGGAATCCTGCCTTCCTGGAATCCTGCCTTCCTGGAATCCTTCCTTCCTTCCTGGAATCCTTCCTTCCTTCCTTCCTTCCTTCCTTCCTTCCTGGAATCCTTCCTTCCTGGAATCCTTCCTTCCTTCCTTCCTGGAATCCTTCCTTCCTGGAATCCTTCCTTCCTGGAATCCTTCCTGGAATCCTTCCTGGAATCCTTCCTTCCTGCAATCCTTCCTTCCTTCCTTCCTAGAATCCTTCCTTCCTTCCTTCCTGGAACCCTTCCTTCCTTCCTTCATGGAATCCTTCCTTCCTGGACTCCTTCCTTCCTGGAATCCTTCCTTCCTGGAATCCTTCCTGGAATCCTTCCTTCCTGGAATCCTTCCTTCCTTCCTTCCTGGAATCCTTCCTTCCTTCCTTCCTGGAATCCTTCCTTCCTTCCTTCATGGAATCCTTCCTTCCTGGAATCCTTCCTTCCTGGAATCCTTCCATCCTGGAATCCTTCCTTCCTTCCTTCCTGGAATCCTGCCTTCCTGGAATCCTTCCTTCCTGGAATCCTTCCTTCCTTCCTTCCTGGAATCCTGCCTTCCTGGAATCCTTCCTTCCTGGAATCCTGCCTTCCTGGAATTCTTCCTTCCTGGAATCCTTCCTTCCTGGAATCCTTCCTTCCTGGAATCCTTCCTGGAATCCTTCCTGGAATCCTTCCTGGAATCCTTCCTTCCTGGAATCCTTCCTTCCTTCATTTCTGGAATCCTTCCTTCCTGGAATCCTTCCTTCCTTCCTTCCTGGAATCCTTCCTTCCTTCCTTCCTGGAATCCTTCCTGGAATCCTTCCTTCCTGGAATCCTTCCTTCCTTCCTTCCTGGAATCTTTCCTTCCTTCCTTCCTGGAATCCTTCCTTCCTGGAATCCTTCCTTCCTGGAATCCTTCCTGCCTGGAATCCTTCCTTCCTTCCTTCCTGGAATCCTGCCTTCCTGGAATCCTGCCTTCCTGGAATCCTTCCTTCCTTCCTGGAATCCTTCCTTCCTTCCTTCCTGGAATCCTTCCTTCCTGGAATCCTTCCTTCCTTCCTTCCTGGAATCCTTCCTTCCTGGAATCCTTCCTGGAATCCTTCCTGGAATCCTTCCTTCCTGGAATCCTTCCTTCCTTCCTTCCTAGAATCCTTCCTTCCTTCCTTCCTGGAATCCTTCCTTCCTTCCTTCATGGAATCCTTCCTTCCTGGAATCCTTCCTTCCTGGAATCCTTCCTTCCTGGAATCCTTCCTTCCTGGAATCCTTCCTGGAATCCTTCCTTCCTGGAATCCTTCCTTCCTTCCTTCCTAGAATCCTTCCTTCCTTCCTTCCTGGAATCCTTCCTTCCTTCCTTCATGGAATCCTTCCTTCCTTCCTTCATGGAATCCTTCCTTCCTGGAATCCTTCCTTCCTGGAATACTTCCTTCCTTCCTTCCTGGAATCCTGCCTTCCTGGAATCCTTCCTTCCTGGAATCCTGCCTTCCTGGAATCCTGCCTTCCTGGAAGCCTTCCTGGAATCCTTCCTTCCTTCCTGGAATCTTTCGTTCCTTCCTGGAATCCTTCCTTCCTGGAATCCTTCCTGGAATCCTTCCTTCCTGGAATCCCTCCTGGAATCCTTCCTGGAATCCTTCCTTCCTGGAATCCTTCCTTCCTGGAATCCTTCCTTCCTGGAATCCTTCCTGGAATCCTTCCTGGAATCCTTCCTTCCTGGAATCCTTCCTTCCTTCCTTCCTGGAATCCTTCCTTCCTGGAATCCTTCCTTCCTGGAATCCTTCCTGGAATCCTTCCTTCCTGGAATCCTTCCTTCCTGGAATCCTTCCTTCCTGGAATCCTTCCTTCCTTCCTTCCTGGAATCCTTCCTTCCTGGAATCCTTCCTTCCTGGAATCCTTCCTTCCTGGAATCTTTCCTTCCTGGAATCCTTCCTTCCTGGAACCCTTCCTTCCTGGAATCCTTCCTTCCTGGAATCCTTCCTTCCTTCCTTCCTGGAATCCTTCCTTCCTTCCTTCCTGGAATCCTTCCTTCCTGGAATCCTTCCTGGAATCCTTCCTTCCTGGAATCCTTCCTTCCTTCCTTCCTGGAATCCTTCCTTCCTGGAATCCTTCCTTCCTGGAATCCTTCCTTCCTGGAATCCTTCCTTCCTGGAATCCTTCCTTCCTTCCTTCCTGGAATCCTTCCTTCCTGGAATCCTTCCTTCCTTCCTTCCTGGAATCTTTCCTTCCTTCCTTCCTTACTTCCTGGAATCTTTCCTTCCTTCCTTCCTGGAATCCTTCCTTCCTGGAATCCTTGATTCCTTCCTTCCTACCTTCCTTCCTTCCTGGAATCCTTCCTTCCTGGAATCCTTCCTTCCTTCCTTCCTGGAATCCTTCCTTCCTGGAATCCTTCCTTCCTGGAATCCTTCCTGGAATCCTTCCTGGAATCCTTCCTTCCTGGAATCCTTCCTTCCTTCCTTCCTAGAATCCTTCCTTCCTTCCTTCCTGGAATCCTTCCTTCCTTCCTTCATGGAATCCTTCCTTCCTGGACTCCTTCCTTCCTGGAATCCTTCCTTCCTGGAATCCTTCCTTCCTGGAATCCTTCCTGGAATCCTTCCTTCCTGGAATCCTTCCTTCCTTCCTTCCTGGAATCCTTCCTTCCTTCCTTCCTGGAATCCTTCCTTCCTTCCTTCATGGAATCCTTCCTTCCTGGAATCCTTCCTTCCTGGAATCCTTCCTTCCTTCCTTCCTGGAATCCTGCCTTCCTGGAATCCTTCCTTCCTGGAATCCTGCCTTCCTGGAATCCTTCCTTCCTGGAATCCTTCCTTCCTTCCTTCCTGGAATCCTGCCTTCCTGGAATCCTTCCTTCCTGGAATCCTGCCTTCCTGGAATCCTTCCTTCCTGGAATCCTTCCTTCCTGGAATCCTTCCTTCCTGGAATCCTTCCTGGAATCCTTCCTGGAATCCTTCCTGGAATCCTTCCTTCCTGGAATCCTTCCTTCCTTCATTTCTGGAATCCTTCCTTCCTGGAATCCTTCCTTCCTTCCTTCCTGGAATCCTTCCTTCCTTCCTTCCTGGAATCCTTCCTGGAATCCTTCCTTCCTGGAATCCTTCCTTCCTTCCTTCCTGGAATCTTTCCTTCCTTCCTTCCTGGAATCCTTCCTTCCTGGAATCCTTCCTTCCTGGAATCCTTCCTGCCTGGAATCCTTCCTTCCTTCCTTCCTGGAATCCTGCCTTCCTGGAATCCTGCCTTCCTGGAATCCTTCCTTCCTTCCTGGAATCCTTCCTTCCTTCCTTCCTGGAATCCTTCCTTCCTGGAATCCTTCCTTCCTTCCTTCCTGGAATCCTTCCTTCCTGGAATCCTTCCTGGAATCCTTCCTGGAATCCTTCCTTCCAGGAATCCTTCCTTCCTTCCTTCCTAGAATCCTTCCTTCCTTCCTTCCTGGAATCCTTCCTTCCTTCCTTCCTGGAATCCTTCCTTCCTGGAATCCTTCCTTCCTGGAATCCTTCCTTCCTGGAATTCTTCCTTCCTGGAATCCTTCCTGGAATCCTTCCTTCCTGGAATCCTTCCTTCCTTCCTTCCTAGAATCCTTCCTTCCTTCCTTCCTGGAATCCTTCCTTCCTTCCTTCATGGAATCCTTCCTTCCTTCCTTCATGGAATCCTTCCTTCCTGGAATCCTTCCTTCCTTCCTTCCTGGAATCCTTCCTTCCTTCCTTCCTGGAATCCTGCCTTCCTGGAATCCTTCCTTCCTTCCTGGAATCCTTCCTTCCTTCCTTCCTGGAATCCTTCCTTCCTGGAATCCTTCCTTCCTGGAATCCTTCCTTCCTTCCTTCCTGGAATCCTTCCTTCCTGGAATCCTTCCTTCCTGGAATCCTTCCTTCCTGGAATCCTTCCTGGAATCCTTCCTGGAATCCTTCCTTCCTGGAATCCTTCCTTCCTTCCTTCCTGGAATCCTTCCTTCCTTCCTTCCTGGAATCCTGCCTTCCTGGAATCCTTCCTTCCTTCCTGGAATCCTTCCTTCCTTCCTTCCTGGAATCCTTCCTTCCTGGAATCCTTCCTTCCTGGAATCCTTCCTTCCTTCCTTCCTGGAATCCTTCCTTCCTGGAATCCTGCCTTCCTGGAATCCTTCCTTCCTTCCTGGAATCTTTCCTTCCTTCCTTACTGGAATCCTTCCTTCCTGGAATCCTTCCTTCCTGGAATCCTTCCTTCCTGGAATCCTTCCTTCCTGGAATCCTTCCTTCCTTCCTTCATGGAATCCTTCCTTCCTGGACTCCTTCCTTCCTGGAATCCTTCCTTCCTGGAATCCTTCCTTCCTGGAATCCTTCCTGGAATCCTTCCTTCCTGGAATCCTTCCTTCCTGGAATCCTTCCTTCCTGGAATCCTTCCTGGAATCCTTCCTGGAATCCTTCCTGGAATCCTTCCTTCCTGGAATCCTTCCTTCCTTCATTTCTGGAATCCTTCCTTCCTGGAATCCTTCCTTCCTTCCTTCTTGGAATCCTTCCTTCCTTCCTTCCTGGAATCCTTCCTGGAATCCTTCCTTCCTGGAATCCTTCCTTCCTTCCTTCCTGGAATCCTTCCTTCCTTCCTTCCTGGAATCCTTCCTTCCTGCCTTCCTGGAATCCTGCCTTCCTGGAATCCTGCCTTCCTGGAATCCTTCCTTCCTTCCTGGAATCCTTCCTTCCTTCCTTCCTTCCTTCCTTCCTTCCTGGAATCCTTCCTTCCTGGAATCCTTCCTTCCTTCCTTCCTGGAATCCTTCCTTCCTGGAATCCTTCCTTCCTGGAATCCTTCCTGGAATCCTTCCTGGAATCCTTCCTTCCTGCAATCCTTCCTTCCTTCCTTCCTAGAATCCTTCCTTCCTTCCTTCCTGGAACCCTTCCTTCCTTCCTTCATGGAATCCTACCTTCCTGGACTCCTTCCTTCCTGGAATCCTTCCTTCCTGGAATCCTTCCTGGAATCCTTCCTTCCTGGAATCCTTCCTTCCTTCCTTCCTGGAATCCTTCCTTCCTTCCTTCCTGGAATCCTTCCTTCCTTCCTTCATGGAATCCTTCCTTCCTGGAATCCTTCCTTCCTGGAATCCTTCCATCCTGGAATCCTTCCTTCCTTCCTTCCTGGAATCCTGCCTTCCTGGAATCCTTCCTTCCTGGAATCCTTCCTTCCTGGAATCCTTCCTTCCTTCCTTCCTGGAATCCTGCCTTCCTGGAATCCTTCCTTCCTGGAATCCTGCCTTCCTGGAATCCTTCCTTCCTGGAATCCTTCCTTCCTGGAATCCTTCCTTCCTGGAATCCTTCCTGGAATCCTTCCTGGAATCCTTCCTGGAATCCTTCCTTCCTGGAATCCTTCCTTCCTTCATTTCTGGAATCCTTCCTTCCTGGAATCCTTCCTTCCTTCCTTCCTGGAATCCTTCCTTCCTTCCTTCCTGGAATCCTTCCTGGAATCCTTCCTTCCTGGAATCCTTCCTTCCTTCCTTCCTGGAATCTTTCCTTCCTTCCTTCCTGGAATCCTTCCTTCCTGGAATCCTTCCTTCCTGGAATCCTTCCTGCCTGGAATCCTTCCTTCCTTCCTTCCTGGAATCCTGCCTTCCTGGAATCCTGCCTTCCTGGAATCCTTCCTTCCTTCCTGGAATCCTTCCTTCCTTCCTTCCTGGAATCCTTCCTTCCTGGAATCCTTCCTTCCTTCCTTCCTGGAATCCTTCCTTCCTGGAATCCTTCCTGGAATCCTTCCTGGAATCCTTCCTTCCTGGAATCCTTCCTTCCTTCCTTCCTAGAATCCTTCCTTCCTTCCTTCCTGGAATCCTTCCTTCCTTCCTTCATGGAATCCTTCCTTCCTGGAATCCTTCCTTCCTGGAATCCTTCCTTCCTGGAATCCTTCCTTCCTGGAATCCTTCCTGGAATCCTTCCTTCCTGGAATCCTTCCTTCCTTCCTTCCTAGAATCCTTCCTTCCTTCCTTCCTGGAATCCTTCCTTCCTTCCTTCATGGAATCCTTCCTTCCTTCCTTCATGGAATCCTTCCTTCCTGGAATCCTTCCTTCCTGGAATCCTTCCTTCCTTCCTTCCTGGAATCCTGCGTTCCTGGAATCCTTCCTTCCTGGAATCCTGCCTTCCTGGAATCCTGCCTTCCTGGAAGCCTTCCTGGAATCCTTCCTTCCTTCCTGGAATCTTTCGTTCCTTCCTGGAATCCTTCCTTCCTGGAATCCTTCCTGGAATCCTTCCTTCCTGGAATCCCTCCTGGAATCCTTCCTGGAATCCTTCCTTCCTGGAATCCTTCCTTCCTGGAATCCTTCCTTCCTGGAATCCTTCCTGGAATCCTTCCTGGAATCCTTCCTTCCTGGAATCCTTCCTTCCTTCCTTCCTGGAATCCTTCCTTCCTGGAATCCTTCCTTCCTGGAATCCTTCCTGGAATCCTTCCTTCCTGGAATCCTTCCTTCCTGGAATCCTTCCTTCCTGGAATCCTTCCTTCCTGGAATCTTTCCTTCCTGGAATCCTTCCTTCCTGGAACCCTTCCTTCCTGGAATCCTTCCTTCCTGGAATCCTTCCTTCCTTCCTTCCTGGAATCCTTCCTTCCTTCCTTCCTGGAATCCTTCCTTCCTGGAATCCTTCCTGGAATCCTTCCTTCCTGGAATCCTTCCTTCCTTCCTTCCTGGAATCCTTCCTTCCTGGAATCCTTCCTTCCTGGAATCCTTCCTTCCTGGAATCCTTCCTTCCTTCCTTCCTGGAATCCTTCCTTCCTGGAATCCTTCCTTCCTTCCTTCCTGGAATCTTTCCTTCCTTCCTTCCTTACTTCCTGGAATCTTTCCTTCCTTCCTTCCTGGAATCCTTCCTTCCTGGAATCCTTGATTCCTTCCTTCCTTCCTTCCTTCCTTCCTGGAATCCTTCCTTCCTGGAATCCTTCCTTCCTTCCTTCCTGGAATCCTTCCTTCCTGGAATCCTTCCTTCCTGGAATCCTTCCTGGAATCCTTCCTGGAATCCTTCCTTCCTGGAATCCTTCCTTCCTTCCTTCCTAGAATCCTTCCTTCCTTCCTTCCTGGAATCCTTCCTTCCTTCCTTCATGGAATCCTTCCTTCCTGGACTCCTTCCTTCCTGGAATCCTTCCTTCCTGGAATCCTTCCTGGAATCCTTCCTTCCTGGAATCCTTCCTTCCTTCCTTCCTGGAATCCTTCCTTCCTTCCTTCCTGGAATCCTTCCTTCCTTCCTTCATGGAATCCTTCCTTCCTGGAATCCTTCCTTCCTGGAATCCTTCCTTCCTTCCTTCCTGGAATCCTGCCTTCCTGGAATCCTTCCTTCCTGGAATCCTGCCTTCCTGGAATCCTTCCTTCCTGGAATCCTTCCTTCCTTCCTTCCTGGAATCCTGCCTTCCTGGAATCCTTCCTTCCTGGAATCCTGCCTTCCTGGAATCCTTCCTTCCTGGAATCCTTCCTTCCTGGAATCCTTCCTTCCTGGAATCCTTCCTGGAATCCTTCCTGGAATCCTTCCTGGAATCCTTCCTTCCTGGAATCCTTCCTTCCTTCATTTCTGGAATCCTTCCTTCCTGGAATCCTTCCTTCCTTCCTTCCTGGAATCCTTCCTTCCTTCCTTCCTGGAATCCTTCCTGGAATCCTTCCTTCCTGGAATCCTTCCTTCCTTCCTTCCTGGAATCTTTCCTTCCTTCCTTCCTGGAATCCTTCCTTCCTGGAATCCTTCCTTCCTGGAATCCTTCCTGCCTGGAATCCTTCCTTCCTTCCTTCCTGGAATCCTGCCTTCCTGGAATCCTGCCTTCCTGGAATCCTTCCTTCCTTCCTGGAATCCTTCCTTCCTTCCTTCCTGGAATCCTTCCTTCCTGGAATCCTTCCTTCCTTCCTTCCTGGAATCCTTCCTTCCTGGAATCCTTCCTGGAATCCTTCCTGGAATCCTTCCTTCCTGGAATCCTTCCTTCCTTCCTTCCTAGAATCCTTCCTTCCTTCCTTCCTGGAATCCTTCCTTCCTTCCTTCCTGGAATCCTTCCTTCCTGGAATCCTTCCTTCCTGGAATCCTTCCTTCCTGGAATTCTTCCTTCCTGGAATCCTTCCTGGAATCCTTCCTTCCTGGAATCCTTCCTTCCTTCCTTCCTAGAATCCTTCCTTCCTTCCTTCCTGGAATCCTTCCTTCCTTCCTTCATGGAATCCTTCCTTCCTTCCTTCATGGAATCCTTCCTTCCTGGAATCCTTCCTTCCTGGAATCCTTCCTTCCTTCCTTCCTGGAATCCTGCCTTCCTGGAATCCTTCCTTCCTGGAATCCTGCCTTCCTGGAATCCTGCCTTCCTGGAAGCCTTCCTGGAATCCTTCCTTCCTTCCTGGAATCTTTCGTTCCTTCCTGGAATCCTTCCTTCCTGGAATCCTTCCTGGAATCCTTCCTTCCTGGAATCCCTCCTGGAATCCTTCCTGGAATCCTTCCTTCCTGGAATCCTTCCTTCCTGGAATCCTTCCTTCCTGGAATCCTTCCTTCCTGGAATCCTTCCTTCCTTCCTTCCTGGAATCCTTCCTTCCTGGAATCCTTCCTGGAATCCTTCCTTCCTGGAATCCTTCCTTCCTTCGTTCCTGGAATCCTTCCTTCCTGGAATCCTTCCTTCCTGGAATCCTTCCTTCCTGGTATCCTTCCTTCCTGGAATCCTTCCTTCCTTCCTTCCTGGAATCCTTCCTTCCTGGAATCCTTCCTTCCTTCCTTCCTGGAATCTTTCCTTCCTTCCTTCCTGGAATCCTTCCTTCCTGGAATCCTTGATTCCTTCCTTCCTTCCTTCCTTCCTTCCTGGAATCCTTCCTTCCTGGAATCCTTCCTTCCTTCCTTCCTGGAATCCTTCCTTCCTGGAATCCTTCCTTCCTGGAATCCTTCCTGGAATCCTTCCTGGAATACTTCCTTCCTGGAATCCTTCCTTCCTTCCTTCCTAGAATCCTTCCTTCCTTCCTTCCTGGAATCCTTCCTTCCTTCCTTCATGGAATCCTTCCTTCCTGGACTCCTTCCTTCCTGGAATCCTTCCTTCCTGGAATCCTTCCTGGAATCCTTCCTTCCTGGAATCCTTCCTTCCTTCCTTCCTGGAATCCTTCCTTCCTTCCTTCCTGGAATCCTTCCTTCCTTCCTTCATGGAATCCTTCCTTCCTGGAATCCTTCCTTCCTGGAATCCTTCCTTCCTTCCTTCCTGGATTCCTGCCTTCCTGGAATCCTTCCTTCCTGGAATCCTTCCTTCCTTCCTTCCTGGAATCCTGCCTTCCTGGAATCCTTCCTTCCTGGAATCCTGCCTTCCTGGAATCCTGCCTTCCTGGAAGCCTTCCTGGAATCCTTCCTTCCTTCCTGGAATCTTTCGTTCCTTCCTGGAATCCTTCCTTCCTGGAATCCTTCCTGGAATCCTTCCTTCCTGGAATCCCTCCTGGAATCCTTCCTGGAATCCTTCCTTCCTGGAATCCTTCCTTCCTGGAATCCTTCCTTCCTGGAATCCTTCCTTCCTGGAATCCTTCCTGGAATCCTTCCTGGAATCCTTCCTTCCTGGAATCCTTCCTTCCTTCCTTCCTGGAATCCTTCCTTCCTGGAATCCTTCCTTCCTGGAATCCTTCCTGGAATCCTTCCTTCCTGGAATCCTTCCTTCCTGGAATCCTTCCTTCCTGGAATCCTTCCTTCCTTCCTTCCTGGAATCCTTCCTTCCTGGAATCCTTCCTTCCTGGAATCCTTCCTTCCTGGAATCTTTCCTTCCTGGAATCCTTCCTTCCTGGAACCCTTCCTTCCTGGAATCCTTCCTTCCTGGAATCCTTCCTTCCTTCCTTCCTGGAATCCTTCCTTCCTTCCTTCCTGGAATCCTTCCTTCCTGGAATCCTTCCTGGAATCCTTCCTTCCTGGAATCCTTCCTTCCTTCCTTCCTGGAATCCTTCCTTCCTGGAATCCTTCCTTCCTTCCTTCCTGGAATCCTGCCTTCCTGGAATCCTTCCTTCCTGGAATCCTGCCTTCCTGGAATCCTGCCTTCCTGGAAGCCTTCCTGGAATCCTTCCTTCCTTCCTGGAATCTTTCGTTCCTTCCTGGAATCCTTCCTTCCTGGAATCCTTCCTGGAATCCTTCCTTCCTGGAATCCCTCCTGGAATCCTTCCTGGAATCCTTCCTTCCTGGAATCCTTCCTTCCTGGAATCCTTCCTTCCTGGAATCCTTCCTGGAATCCTTCCTGGAATCCTTCCTTCCTGGAATCCTTCCTTCCTTCCTTCCTGGAATCCTTCCTTCCTGGAATCCTTCCTTCCTGGAATCCTTCCTGGAATCCTTCCTTCCTGGAATCCTTCCTTCCTGGAATCCTTCCTTCCTGGAATCCTTCCTTCCTTCCTTCCTGGAATCCTTCCTTCCTGGAATCCTTCCTTCCTGGAATCCTTCCTTCCTGGAATCTTTCCTTCCTGGAATCCTTCCTTCCTGGAACCCTTCCTTCCTGGAATCCTTCCTTCCTGGAATCCTTCCTTCCTTCCTTCCTGGAATCCTTCCTTCCTGGAATCCTTCCTGGAATCCTTCCTTCCTGGAATCCTTCCTTCCTTCCTTCCTGGAATCCTTCCTTCCTGGAATCCTTCCTTCCTGGAATCCTTCCTTCCTGGAATCCTTCCTTCCTTCCTTCCTGGAATCCTTCCTTCCTGGAATCCTTCCTTCCTTCCTTCCTGGAATCTTTCCTTCCTTCCTTCCTTACTTCCTGGAATCTTTCCTTCCTTCCTTCCTGGAATCCTTCCTTCCTGGAATCCTTGATTCCTTCCTTCCTTCCTTCCTTCCTTCCTGGAATCCTTCCTTCCTGGAATCCTTCCTTCCTTCCTTCCTGGAATCCTTCCTTCCTGGAATCCTTCCTTCCTGGAATCCTTCCTGGAATCCTTCCTGGAATCCTTCCTTCCTGGAATCCTTCCTTCCTTCCTTCCTAGAATCCTTCCTTCCTTCCTTCCTGGAATCCTTCCTTCCTTCCTTCATGGAATCCTTCCTTCCTGGACTCCTTCCTTCCTGGAATCCTTCCTTCCTGGAATCCTTCCTGGAATCCTTCCTTCCTGGAATCCTTCCTTCCTTCCTTCCTGGAATCCTTCCTTCCTTCCTTCCTGGAATCCTTCCTTCCTTCCTTCATGGAATCCTTCCTTCCTGGAATCCTTCCTTCCTGGAATCCTTCCTTCCTTCCTTCCTGGAATCCTGCCTTCCTGGAATCCTTCCTTCCTGGAATCCTGCCTTCCTGGAATCCTTCCTTCCTGGAATCCTTCCTTCCTTCCTTCCTGGAATCCTGCCTTCCTGGAATCCTTCCTTCCTGGAATCCTGCCTTCCTGGAATCCTTCCTTCCTGGAATCCTTCCTTCCTGGAATCCTTCCTTCCTGGAATCCTTCCTGGAATCCTTCCTGGAATCCTTCCTGGAATCCTTCCTTCCTGGAATCCTTCCTTCCTTCATTTCTGGAATCCTTCCTTCCTGGAATCCTTCCTTCCTTCCTTCCTGGAATCCTTCCTTCCTTCCTTCCCGGAATCCTTCCTGGAATCCTTCCTTCCTGGAATCCTTCCTTCCTTCCTTCCTGGAATCTTTCCTTCCTTCCTTCCTGGAATCCTTCCTTCCTGGAATCCTTCCTTCCTGGAATCCTTCCTGCCTGGAATCCTTCCTTCCTTCCTTCCTGGAATCCTGCCTTCCTGGAATCCTGCCTTCCTGGAATCCTTCCTTCCTTCCTGGAATCCTTCCTTCCTTCCTTCCTGGAATCCTTCCTTCCTGGAATCCTTCCTTCCTTCCTTCCTGGAATCCTTCCTTCCTGGAATCCTTCCTGGAATCCTTCCTGGAATCCTTCCTTCCTGGAATCCTTCCTTCCTTCCTTCCTAGAATCCTTCCTTCCTTCCTTCCTGGAATCCTTCCTTCCTTCCTTCCTGGAATCCTTCCTTCCTGGAATCCTTCCTTCCTGGAATCCTTCCTTCCTGGAATTCTTCCTTCCTGGAATCCTTCCTGGAATCCTTCCTTCCTGGAATCCTTCCTTCCTTCCTTCCTAGAATCCTTCCTTCCTTCCTTCCTGGAATCCTTCCTTCCTTCCTTCATGGAATCCTTCCTTCCTTCCTTCATGGAATCCTTCCTTCCTGGAATCCTTCCTTCCTGGAATCCTTCCTTCCTTCCTTCCTGGAATCCTGCCTTCCTGGAATCCTTCCTTCCTGGAATCCTGCCTTCCTGGAATCCTGCCTTCCTGGAAGCCTTCCTGGAATCCTTCCTTCCTTCCTGGAATCTTTCGTTCCTTCCTGGAATCCTTCCTTCCTGGAATCCTTCCTGGAATCCTTCCTTCCTGGAATCCCTCCTGGAATCCTTCCTGGAATCCTTCCTTCCTGGAATCCTTCCTTCCTGGAATCCTTCCTTCCTGGAATCCTTCCTTCCTGGAATCCTTCCTTCCTTCCTTCCTGGAATCCTTCCTTCCTGGAATCCTTCCTGGAATCCTTCCTTCCTGGAATCCTTCCTTCCTTCGTTCCTGGAATCCTTCCTTCCTGGAATCCTTCCTTCCTGGAATCCTTCCTTCCTGGTATCCTTCCTTCCTGGAATCCTTCCTTCCTTCCTTCCTGGAATCCTTCCTTCCTGGAATCCTTCCTTCCTTCCTTCCTGGAATCTTTCCTTCCTTCCTTCCTGGAATCCTTCCTTCCTGGAATCCTTGATTCCTTCCTTCCTTCCTTCCTTCCTTCCTGGAATCCTTCCTTCCTGGAATCCTTCCTTCCTTCCTTCCTGGAATCCTTCCTTCCTGGAATCCTTCCTTCCTGGAATCCTTCCTGGAATCCTTCCTGGAATACTTCCTTCCTGGAATCCTTCCTTCCTTCCTTCCTAGAATCCTTCCTTCCTTCCTTCCTGGAATCCTTCCTTCCTTCCTTCATGGAATCCTTCCTTCCTGGACTCCTTCCTTCCTGGAATCCTTCCTTCCTGGAATCCTTCCTGGAATCCTTCCTTCCTGGAATCCTTCCTTCCTTCCTTCCTGGAATCCTTCCTTCCTTCCTTCCTGGAATCCTTCCTTCCTTCCTTCATGGAATCCTTCCTTCCTGGAATCCTTCCTTCCTGGAATCCTTCCTTCCTTCCTTCCTGGATTCCTGCCTTCCTGGAATCCTTCCTTCCTGGAATCCTTCCTTCCTTCCTTCCTGGAATCCTGCCTTCCTGGAATCCTTCCTTCCTGGAATCCTGCCTTCCTGGAATCCTGCCTTCCTGGAAGCCTTCCTGGAATCCTTCCTTCCTTCCTGGAATCTTTCGTTCCTTCCTGGAATCCTTCCTTCCTGGAATCCTTCCTGGAATCCTTCCTTCCTGGAATCCCTCCTGGAATCCTTCCTGGAATCCTTCCTTCCTGGAATCCTTCCTTCCTGGAATCCTTCCTTCCTGGAATCCTTCCTTCCTGGAATCCTTCCTGGAATCCTTCCTGGAATCCTTCCTTCCTGGAATCCTTCCTTCCTTCCTTCCTGGAATCCTTCCTTCCTGGAATCCTTCCTTCCTGGAATCCTTCCTGGAATCCTTCCTTCCTGGAATCCTTCCTTCCTGGAATCCTTCCTTCCTGGAATCCTTCCTTCCTTCCTTCCTGGAATCCTTCCTTCCTGGAATCCTTCCTTCCTGGAATCCTTCCTTCCTGGAATCTTTCCTTCCTGGAATCCTTCCTTCCTGGAACCCTTCCTTCCTGGAATCCTTCCTTCCTGGAATCCTTCCTTCCTTCCTTCCTGGAATCCTTCCTTCCTTCCTTCCTGGAATCCTTCCTTCCTGGAATCCTTCCTGGAATCCTTCCTTCCTGGAATCCTTCCTTCCTTCCTTCCTGGAATCCTTCCTTCCTGGAATCCTTCCTTCCTGGAATCCTTCCTTCCTGGAATCCTTCCTTCCTTCCTTCCTGGAATCTTTCCTTCCTTCCTTCCTTACTTCCTGGAATCTTTCCTTCCTTCCTTCCTGGAATCCTTCCTTCCTGGAATCCTTGATTCCTTCCTTCCTGGAATCTTTCCTTCCTGGAATCCTTCCTTCCTGGAATACTTCCTGGAATCCTTCCTTCCTGGAATCCTTCCTTCCTTCCTTCCTGGAATCCTTCCTTCCTGGAATCCTTCCTGGAATCCTTCCTTCCTGGAATCCTTCCTTCCTTCCTTCCTTCCTGGAATCCTTCCTTCCTGGAATCCTTCCTTCCTTCCTTCCTGGAATCTTTCCTTCCTGGAATCCTTCCTTCCTGGAATACTTCCTGGAATCCTTCCTTCCTGGAATCCTTCCTTCCTTCCTTCCTGGAATCCTTCCTTCCTGGAATCCTTCCTGGAATCCTTCCTTCCTGGAATCCTTCCTTCCTGGAATCCTTCCTGGAATCCTTCCTTCCTGGAATCCTTCCTTCCTGGAATCCTTCCTTCCTGGAATCCTTCCTTCCTGGAATCCTTCCTGGAATCCTTCCTGGAATCCTTCCTGGAATCCTTCCTTCCTGGAATCCTTCCTTCCTTCATTTCTGGAATCCTTCCTTCCTGGAATCCTTCCTTCCTTCCTTCCTGGAATCCTTCCTTCCTTCCTTCCTGGAATCCTTCCTGTAATCCTTCCTCCCTGGAATCCTTCCTTCCTTCCTTCCTGGAATCTTTCCTTCCTTCCTTACTGGAATCCTTCCTTCCTGGAATCCTTCCTTCCTGGAATCCTTCCTTCCTTCCTTCCTGGAATCCTTCCTTCCTGGAATCCTTCCTGGAATCCTTCCTTCCTGGAATCCTTCCTTCCTGGAATCCTTCCTGGAATCCTTCCTTCCTGGAATCCTTCCTTCCTGGAATCCTTCCTTCCTGGAATCCTTCCTGGAATCCTTCCTGGAATCCTTCCTGGAATCCTTCCTTCCTGGAATCCTTCCTTCCTTCCTGGAATCCTTCCTTCCTGGAATCCTTCCTTCCTTCCTCCTTGGAATCCTTCCTTCCTTCCTTCCTGGAATCCTTCCTGGAATCCTTCCTTCCTGGAATCCTTCCTTCCTTCCTTCCTGGAATCCTTCCTTCCTTCCTTCCTGGAATCCTTCCTTCCTGCCTTCCTGGAATCCTGCCTTCCTGGAATCCTGCCTTCCTGGAATCCTTCCTTCCTTCCTGGAATCCTTCCTTCCTTCCTTCCTGGAATCCTTCCTTCCTGGAATCCTTCCTTCCTGGAATCCTTCCTTCCTTCCTTCCTGGAATCCTTCCTTCCTGGAATCCTTCCTTCCTGGAATCCTTCCTGGAATCCTTCCTGGAATCCTTCCTTCCTGGAATCCTTCCTTCCTTCCTTCCTAGAATCCTTCCTTCCTTCCTTCCTGGAATCCTTTCTTCCTTCCTTCATGGAATCCTTCCTTCATGGAATCCTTCCTTCCTGGAATCCTTCCTTCCTGGAATCCTTCCTGGAATCCTTCCTTCCTGGAATCCTTCCTTCCTTCCTTCCTGGAATCCTTCCTTCCTTCCTTCATGGAATCCTTCCTTCCTAGAATCCTTCCTTCCTGGAATCCTTCCTGGAATCCTTCCTTCCTGGAATCCTTCCTTCCTAGAATCCTTCCTTCCTTCCTTCCTGGAATCCTTCCTTCCTTCCTTCCTGGAATCCTTCCTTCCTTCCTTCATGGAATCCTTCCTTCCTGGAATCCTTCCTTCCTGGAATCCTTCCTTCCTTCCTTCCTGGAATCCTGCCTTCCTGGAATCCTTCCTTCCTGGAATCCTGCCTTCCTGGAATCCTGCCTTCCTGGAAGCCTTCCTGGAATTCTTCCTTCCTTCCTGGAATCTTTCGTTCCTTCCAGGAATCCTTCCTTCCTGGAATCCTTCCTGGAATCCTTCCTTCCTGGAATCCTTCCTTCCTGGAATCCTTCCTTCCTGGAATCGTTCCTGGAATCCTTCCTTCCTGGAATCGTTCCTGGAATCCTTCATGGAATCCTACCTTCCTGGAATCCTTCCTTCCTGGAATCCTTCCTTCCTTCCTTCCTGGAATCCATCCTTCCTGGAATCCTTCCTTCCTGGAATCCTTCCTTCCTTCCTTCCTGGAATATTTCCTTCCTTCCTTCCTGGAATCCTTCCTTCCTGGAATCCTTCCTTCCTGGAATCCTTCCGTCCTGGAATCCTTCCTAGAATCCTTCCTTGCTGGAATCCTTCCTTCCTGGAATCCTTCCTTCCTGGAATCCTTCCTTCCTGGAATCCTTCCTGGAATCCTTCCTTCCTGGAATCCTTCCTTCCTGGAATCCTTCCTTCCTTCCTGGAATCCTTCCTTCCTTCCTTCCTGGAATCCTTCCTTCCTTCCTTCCTGGAATCCTTCTTTCCTGGAATCCTTCCTTCCTGGAATCCTTCCTTCCTGGAATCCTTCCTTCCTGGAATCCTTCCTGGAATCCTTCCTGGAATCCTTCCTTCCTGGAATCCTTCCTGGAATCCTTCCTAGAATCCTTCCTTCATTCCTTCCTGGAATCCTTCCTTCCTTCCTTCATGGAATCCTTCCTTCCTGGAATCCTTCCTTCCTGGAATCCTTCCTTCCTTCCTTCCTAGAATCCTTCCTTCCTTCCTTCCTGGAATCCTTCCTTCCTTCCTTCCTGGAATCCTTCCTTCCTTCCTTCATGGAATCCTTCCTTCCTGGAATCCTTCCTTCCTTCCTTCCTGGAATCCTGCCTTCCTGGAATCCTTCCTTCCTGGAATCCTGCCTTCCTGGAATCCTTCCTTCCTGGAATCCTTCCTTCCTGGAATCCTTCCTTCCTTCCTTCCTGGAATCCTGCCTTCCTGGAATCCTTCCTTCCTGGAATCCTGCCTTCCTGGAATCCTTCCTTCCTGGAATCCTTCCTGGAATCCTTCCTGGAATCTTTCCTTCCTGGAATCCTTCCTTCCTTCATTTCTGGAATCCTTCCTTCCTGGAATCCTTCCTTCCTTCCTTCCTGGAATCCTTCCTTCCTTCCTTCCTGGAATCCTTCCTGGAATCCTTCCTTCCTGGAATCCTTCCTTCCTTCCTTCCTGGAATCTTTCCTTCCTTCCTTCCTGGAATCCTTCCTTCCTGGAATCCTTCCTTCCTGGAATCCTTCCTTCCTTCCTTCCTGGAATCCTGCCTTCCTGGAATCCTGCCTTCCTGGAATCCTTCCTTCCTTCCTGGAATCCTTCCTTCCTGGAATCCTGCCTTCCTGGAATCCTTCCTTCCTTCCTTCCTGGAATCCTTCCTTTCTGGAATCCTTCCTTCCTGGAATCCTTCCTTCCTTCCTTCCTGGAATCCTTCCTTCCTTCCTTCCTGGAATCTTTCCTTCCTTCATTTCTGGAATCCTTCCTTCCTGGAATCTTTCCTTCCTTCCTTCCTGGAATCCTTCCTTCCTTCCTTCCTGGAATCCTTCCTTCCTGGAATCCTTCCTTCCTTCCTTCCTGGAATCCTTCCTTCCTTCCTTCCTGGAATCTTTCCTTCCTTCCTTCCTGGAATCCTTCCTTCCTGGAATCCTTCCTTCCTTCCTTCCTGGAATCTTTCCTTCCTTCCTTCCTGGAATCCTTCCTTCCTGGAATCCTTCCTTCCTTCCTTCCTGGAATCCTTCCTTCCTGGAATCCTTCCTGGAATCCTTCCTTCCTGGAATCCTTCCTTCCTGGAATCCTTCCTTCCTTCCTTCCTGGAATCCTTCCTTCCTGGAATCCTTCCTTCCTTCCTTCCTGGAATCCTTCCTTCCTGGAATCCTTCCTTCCTTCCTTCCTGGAATCCTTCCTTCCTTCCTGGAATCCTTCCTTCCTGGAATCCTTCCTTCCTGGAATCCTTCCTTCCTTCCTTCCTGGAATCCTTCCTTCCTTCCTTCCTGGAATCCTTCCTTCCTTCCTTCCTGGAATCTTTCCTTCCTTCCTTCCTGGAATCCTTCCTTCCTGGAATCCTTCCTTCCTTCCTTCCTGGAATCCTTCCTTCCTTCCTTCCTGGAATCCTGCCTTCCTGGAATCCTTCCTTCCTGGAATCCTGCCTTCCTGGAATCCTGCCTTCCTGGAAGCCTTCATGGAATCCTTCCTTCCTTCCTGGAATCTTTCGTTCCTTCCTGGAATCCTTCCTTCCTGGAATCCTTCCTGGAATCCTTCCTTCCTGGAATCCTTCCTGGAATCCTTCCTGGAATCCTTCCTTCCTGGAATCCTTCCTTCCTGGAATCCTTCCTGGATTCCTTCCTGGAATCCTTCCTTCCTGGAATCCTTCCTTCCTGGAATCCTTCCTTCCTTCATTTCTGGAATCCTTCCTTCCTGGAATCCTTCCTTCCTGGAATCCTTCCTGGAATCCTTCCTTCCTGGAATCCTTCCTTCCTGGAATCCTTCCTTCCTGGAATCCTTCCTTCCTTCATTTCTGGAATCCTTCCTGGAATCCTTCCTTCCTGGAATCCTTCCTTCCTTCCTTCCTGGAATCTTTCCTTCCTTCCTTCCTGGAGTCCTTCCTTCCTGGAATACTTCCTTCCTGGAATCCTTCCTTCCTTCCTTCCGGGAATCCTTCCTTCCTTCCTTCCTGGAATCCTGCCTTCCTGGAATCCAGCCTTCCTGGAATCCTTCCTTCCTTCCTGGAATCCTTCCTTCCTTCCTTCCTGGAATCCTTCCTTCCTGGAATCCTTCCTTCCTGGAATCCTTCCTTCCTTCCTTCCTGGAATCCTTCCTTCCTGGAATCCTTCCTTCCTGGAATCCTTCCTTCCTGGAATCCTTCCTGGAATCCTTCCTGGAATCCTTCCTTCCTGGAATCCTTCCTTCCTTCCTTCCTGGAATATTTTCTTCCTTCCTTCCTGGAATCCTTCCTTCCTGGAATCCTTCCTTCCTGGAATCCTTCCTTCCTTCCTTCCTGGAATCCTTCCTTCCTGCTTTCCTGGAATCCTTCCTTCCTGCCTTCCTGGAATCGTGCCTTCCTGGAATGCTGCCTTCCTGGAATCCTTCCTTCCTTCCTGGAATCCTTCCTTCCTTCCTTCCTGGAATCCTTCCTTCCTGGAATCCTTCCTTCCTGGAATCCTTCCTTCCTTCCTTCCTGGAATCCTTCCTTCCTGGAATCCTTCCTTCCTGGAATCCTTCCTGGAATCCTTCCTGGAATCCTTCCTTCCTGGAATCCTTCCTTCGTTCCTTCCTAGAATCCTTCCTTCCTTCCTTCCTGGAATCCTTTCTTCCTTCCTTCAAGGAATCCTTCCTTCCTGGAATCCTTCCTTCCTGGAATCCTTCCTTCCTGGAATCCTTCCTGGAATCCTTCCTTCCTGGAATCCTTCCTTCCTTCCTTCCTGGAATCCTTCCTTCCTTCCTTCAAGGAATCCTTCCTTCCTGGAATCCTTCCTTCCTGGAATCCTTCCTGGAATCCTTCCTTCCTGGAATCCTTCCTTCCTAGAATCCTTCCTTCCTTCCTTCCTGGAATCCTTCCTTCCTTCCTTCATGGAATCCTTCCTTCCTTCCTTCATGGAATCCTTCCTTCCTGGAATCCTTCCTTCCTGGAATCCTTCCTTCCTTCCTTCCAGGAATCCTGCCTTTTTGGAATCCTTCCTTCCTGGAATCCTGCCTTCCTGGAATCCTGCCTTCCTGGAAGCCTTCCTGGAATTCTTCCTTCCTTCCTGGAATCTTTCGTTCCTTCCTGGAATCCTTCCTTCCTGGAATCCTTCCTGGAATCCTTCCTTCCTGGAATCCTTCCTTCCTGGAATCCTTCCTTCCTGGAATCGTTCCTGGAATCCTTCCTTCCTGGAATCGTTCCTGGAATCCTTCCTGGAATCCTTCCTTCCTGGAATCCTTCCTTCCTGGAATCCTTCCTTCCTTCCTTCCTGGAATCCTTCCTTCCTGGAATCCTTCCTTCCTGGAATCCTTCCTGGAATCCTTCCTGGAATATTTCCTTCCTTCCTTCCTGGAATCCTTCCTTCCTGGAATCCTTCCTTCCTGGAATCCTTCCTTCCTGGAATCCTTCCTTCCTGGAATCCTTCCTAGAATCCTTCCTTGCTGGAATCCTTCCTTGCTGGAATCCTTCCTTCCTGGAATCCTTCCTTCCTGGAATCCTTCCTGGAATCCTTCCTTCCTGGAATCCTTCCTTGCTGGAATCCTTCCTTCCTTCCTGGAATCCTTCCTTCCTTCCTTCCTGGAATCCTTCCTTCCTTCCTTCCTGGAATCCTTCCTTCCTGGAATCCTTCCTTCCTGGAATCCTTCCTTCCTGGAATCCTTCCTGGAATCCTTCCTGGAATCCTTCCTTCCTGGAATCCTTCCTGGAATCCTTCCTAGAGTCCTTCCTTCCTTCCTTCCTGGAATCCTTCCTTCCTTCCTTCCTGGAATCCTTCCTTCCTGGAATCCTTCCTTCCTGGAATCCTTCCTTCCTTCCTTCCTGGAATCCTTCCTTCCTTCCTTCCTGGAATCTTTCCTTCCTTCATTTCTGGAATCCTTCCTTCCTGGAATCTTTCCTTCCTTCCTTCCTGGAATCCTTCCTTCCTTCCTTCCTGGAATCCTTCCTTCCTGGAATCCTTCCTTCCTTCCTTCCTGGAATCCTTCCTTCCTTCCGTCCTGGAATCTTTCCTTCCTTCCTTCCTGGAATCCTTCCTTCCTGGAATCCTTCCTTCCTTCCTTCCTGGAATCTTTCCTTCCTTCCTTCCTGGAATCCTTCCTTCCTGGAATCCTTCCTTCCTTCCTTCCTGGAATCCTTCCTTCCTGGAATCCTTCCTGGAATCCTTCCTTCGTGGAATCCTTCCTTCCTGGAATCCTTCCTTCCTTCCTTCCTGGAATCCTTCCTTCCTGGAATCCTTCCTTCCTTCCTTCCTGGAATCCTTCCTTCCTGGAATCCTTCCTTCCTGGAATCCTTCCTTCCTTCCTGGAATCCTTCCTTCCTGGAATCCTTCCTTCCTGGAATCCTTCCTTCCTTCCTTCCTGGAATCCTTCCTTCCTTCCTTCCTGGAATCTTTCCTTCCTTCCTTCCTGGAATCCTTCCTTCCTGGAATCCTTCCTTCCTTCCTTCCTGGAATCCTTCCTTCCTTCCTTCCTGGAATCCTGCCTTCCTGGAATCCTTCCTTCCTGGAATCCTGCCTTCCTGGAATCCTGCCTTCCTGGAAGCCTTCATGGAATCCTTCCTTCCTTCCTGGAATCTTTCGTTCCTTCCTGGAATCCTTCCTTCCTGGAATCCTTCCTGGAATCCTTCCTTCCTGGAATCCTTCCTGGAATCCTTCCTGGAATCCTTCCTTCCTGGAATCCTTCCTTCCTGGAATCATTCCTTCCTGGAACCCTTCCTTCCTGGAATCCTTCCTTCCTGGAATCCTTCCTGGAATCCTTCCTGGAATCCTTCCTTCCTGGAATCCTTCCTTCCTGGAATCCTTCCTTCCTTCATTTCTGGAATCCTTCCTTCCTGGAATCCTTCCTTCCTGGAATCCGTCCTGGAATCCTTCCTTCCTGGAATCCTTCCTTCCTGGAATCCTTCCTTCCTGGAATCCTTCCTTCCTTCCTTCCTGGAATCCTTCCTGGAATCCTTCCTTCCTGGAATCCTTCCTTCCTTCCTTCCTGGAATCTTTCCTTCCTTCCTTCCTGGAGTCCTTCCTTCCTGGAATCCTTCCTTCCTGGAATCCTTCCTTCCTTCCTTCCGGGAATCCTTCCTTCCTGGAATCCAGCCTTCCTGGAATCCTTCCTTCCTTCCAGGAATCCTTCCTTCCTTCCTTCCTGGAATCCTTCCTTCCTGGAATCCTTCCTTCCTGGAATCCTTCCTTCCTTCCTTCCTGGAATCCTTCCTTCCTGGAATCCTTCCTTCCTGGAATCCTTCCTTCCTGGAATCCTTCCTGGAATCCTTCCTGGAATCCTTCCTTCCTGGAATCCTTCCTTCCTTCCTTCCTAGAATCCTTCCTTCCTTCCTTCCTGGAATCCTTCCTTCCTTCCTTCCTGGAATCCTTCCTTCCTGGAATCCTTCCTTCCTGGAATCCTTCCTTCCTGGAATCCTTCCTGGAATCCTTCCTTCCTGGAATCCTTCCTTCCTTCCTTCCTGGAATCCTTCCTTCCTTCCTTCATGGTATCCTTCCTTCCTGGAATCCTTCCTTCCTGGAATCCTTCCTTCCTGGAATCCTTCCTTCCTTCCTCCCTGGAATCCTGCCTTCCTGGAATCCTTCCTTCCTGGAATCCTGCCTTCCTGGAATCCTTCCTTCCTTCCTTCCTGGAATCCTTCCTTCCTGGAATCCTTCCTTCCTGGAATCCTTCCTTCCTGGAATCCTTCTTTCCTGGAATCCTTCCTTCCTGGAACCCTTCCTTCCTGGAATCCTTCCTTCCTGGAATCCTTCCTTCCTTCCTTCCTGGAATCCTTCCTTCCTTCCTTCCTGGAATCCTTCCTTCCTTCCTTCCTGGAATCCTGCCTTCCTGGAATCCTTCCTGGAATCCTTCCTTCCTTCCTTCCTGGAATCCTTCCTTCCTGGAATCCTTCCTTCCTGGAATCCTTCCTTCCTTCCTGGAATCCTTCCTTCCTGGAATCCTTCCTTCCTTCCTTCCTGGAATCTTTCCTTGCTGGAATCCTTCCTTCCTGGAATCCTTCCTTCCTTCCTTCCTGGAATCCTTCCTTCCTGGAATCCTTCCTTCCTTCCTTCCTGGAATCTTTCCTTCCTGGAATCCTTCCTTCCTTCCTTCCTGGAATCCTTCCTTCCTGGAATCCTTCCTTCCTTCCTTCCTGGAATCTTTCCTTCCTGGAATCCTTCCTTCCTGGAATCCTTCCTTCCTTCCTTCCTGGAATCCTTCCTTCCTTCCTTCCTGGAATCTTTTCTTCCTTCCTTCCTGGAATCCTTCCTTCCTTCCTGGAATCCTTCCTTCCTGGAATCCTTCCTTCCTTCCTTCCTGGAAACCTTCCTTCCTTCCTTCATGGAATCCTTCCTTCCTGGAATCCTTCCTTCCTTCCTTCCTGGAATCCTGCCTTCCTGGAATCCTTCCTTCCTGGAATCCTGCCTTCCTGGAATCCTTCCTTCCTGGAATCCTTCCTTCCTTCCTTCCTGGAATCCTGCCTTCCTGGAATCCTTCCTTCCTGGAATCCTGCCTTCCTGGAATCCTTCCTTCCTGGAATCCTTCCTTCCTGGAATCCTTCCTTCCTGGAATCCTTCCTGGAATCCTTCCTGGAATCCTTCCTGGAATCCTTCCTTCCTGGAATCCTTCCTTCCTTCATTTCTGGAATCCTTCCTTCCTGGAATCCTTCCTTCCTTCCTTCCTGGAATCCTTCCTTCCTTCCTTCCTGGAATCCTTTCTGGAATCCTTCCTTCCTGGAATCCTTCCTTCCTTCCTTCCTGGAATCTTTCCTTCCTTCCTTCCTGGAATCCTTCCTTCCTGGAATCCTTCCTTCCTGGAATCCTTCCTGCCTGGAATCCTTCCTTCCTTCCTTCCTGGAATCCTGCCTTCCTGGAATCCTGCCTTCCTGGAATCCTTCCTTCCTTCCTGGAATCCTTCCTTCCTTCCTTCCTGGAATCCTTCCTTCCTGGAATCCTTCCTTCCTCCCTTCCTGGAATCCTTCCTTCCTGGAATCCTTCCTGGAATCCTTCCTGGAATCCTTCCTTCCTGGAATCCTTCCTTCCTTCCTTCCTAGAATCCTTCCTTCCTTCCTTCCTGGAATCCTTCCTTCCTTCCTTCATGGAATCCTTCCTTCCTGGAATCCTTCCTTCCTGGAATCCTTCCTTCCTGGAATCCTTCCTTCCTGGAATCCTTCCTGGAATCCTTCCTTCCTGGAATCCTTCCTTCCTTCCTTCCTAGAATCCTTCCTTCCTTCCTTCCTGGAATCCTTCCTTCCTTCCTTCATGGAATCCTTCCTTCCTTCCTTCATGGAATCCTTCCTTCCTGGAATCCTTCCTTCCTGGAATCCTTCCTTCCTTCCTTCCTGGAATCCTGCCTTCCTGGAATCCTTCCTTCCTGGAATCCTGCCTTCCTGGAATCCTGCCTTCCTGGAAGCCTTCCTGGAATCCTTCCTTCCTTCCTGGAATCTTTCGTTCCTTCCTGGAATCCTTCCTTCCTGGAATCCTTCCTGGAATCCTTCCTTCCTGGAATCCCTCCTGGAATCCTTCCTGGAATCCTTCCTTCCTGGAATCCTTCCTTCCTGGAATCCTTCCTTCCTGGAATCCTTCCTTCCTGGAATCCTTCCTTCCTTCCTTCCTGGAATCCTTCCTTCCTGGAATCCTTCCTGGAATCCTTCCTTCCTGGAATCCTTCCTTCCTTCCTTCCTGGAATCCTGCCTTCCTGGAATCCTTCCTTCCTGGAATCCTGCCTTCCTGGAATCCTTCCTTCCTGGAATCCTTCCTTCCTTCCTTCCTGGAATCCTTCCTTCCTGGAATCCTTCCTTCCTTCCTTCCTGGAATCTTTCCTTCCTTCCTTCCTTACTTCCTGGAATCTTTCCTTCCTTCCTTCCTGGAATCCTTCCTTCCTGGAATCCTTGATTCCTTCCTTCCTTCCTTCCTTCCTTCCTGGAATCCTTCCTTCCTGGAATCCTTCCTTCCTTCCTTCCTGGAATCCTTCCTTCCTGGAATCCTTCCTTCCTGGAATCCTTCCTGGAATCCTTCCTGGAATCCTTCCTTCCTGGAATCCTTCCTTCCTTCCTTCCTAGAATCCTTCCTTCCTTCCTTCCTGGAATCCTTCCTTCCTTCCTTCATGGAATCCTTCCTTCCTGGACTCCTTCCTTCCTGGAATCCTTCCTTCCTGGAATCCTTCCTGGAATCCTTCCTTCCTGGAATCCTTCCTTCCTTCCTTCCTGGAATCCTTCCTTCCTTCCTTCCTGGAATCCTTCCTTCCTTCCTTCATGGAATCCTTCCTTCCTGGAATCCTTCCTTCCTGGAATCCTTCCTTCCTTCCTTCCTGGAATCCTGCCTTCCTGGAATCCTTCCTTCCTGGAATCCTTCCTTCCTTCCTTCCTGGAATCCTGCCTTCCTGGAATCCTTCCTTCCTGGAATCCTGCCTTCCTGGAATCCTGCCTTCCTGGAAGCCTTCCTGGAATCCTTCCTTCCTTCCTGGAATCTTTCGTTCCTTCCTGGAATCCTTCCTTCCTGGAATCCTTCCTGGAATCCTTCCTTCCTGGAATCCCTCCTGGAATCCTTCCTGGAATCCTTCCTTCCTGGAATCCTTCCTTCCTGGAATCCTTCCTTCCTGGAATCCTTCCTGGAATCCTTCCTGGAATCCTTCCTTCCTGGAATCCTTCCTTCCTTCCTTCCTGGAATCCTTCCTTCCTGGAATCCTTCCTTCCTGGAATCCTTCCTGGAATCCTTCCTTCCTGGAATCCTTCCTTCCTGGAATCCTTCCTTCCTGGAATCCTTCCTTCCTTCCTTCCTGGAATCCTTCCTTCCTGGAATCCTTCCTTCCTGGAATCCTTCCTTCCTGGAATCTTTCCTTCCTGGAATCCTTCCTTCCTGGAACCCTTCCTTCCTGGAATCCTTCCTTCCTGGAATCCTTCCTTCCTTCCTTCCTGGAATCCTTCCTTCCTTCCTTCCTGGAATCCTTCCTTCCTGGAATCCTTCCTGGAATCCTTCCTTCCTGGAATCCTTCCTTCCTTCCTTCCTGGAATCCTTCCTTCCTGGAATCCTTCCTTCCTGGAATCCTTCCTTCCTGGAATCCTTCCTTCCTGGAATCCTTCCTTCCTTCCTTCCTGGAATCCTTCCTTCCTGGAATCCTTCCTTCCTTCCTTCCTGGAATCTTTCCTTCCTTCCTTCCTTACTTCCTGGAATCTTTCCTTCCTTCCTTCCTGGAATCCTTCCTTCCTGGAATCCTTGATTCCTTCCTTCCTGGAATCTTTCCTTCCTGGAATCCTTCCTTCCTGGAATACTTCCTGGAATCCTTCCTTCCTGGAATCCTTCCTTCCTTCCTTCCTGGAATCCTTCCTTCCTGGAATCCTTCCTGGAATCCTTCCTTCCTGGAATCCTTCCTTCCTTCCTTCCTTCCTGGAATCCTTCCTTCCTGGAATCCTTCCTTCCTTCCTTCCTGGAATCTTTCCTTCCTGGAATCCTTCCTTCCTGGAATACTTCCTGGAATCCTTCCTTCCTGGAATCCTTCCTTCCTTCCTTCCTGGAATCCTTCCTTCCTGGAATCCTTCCTGGAATCCTTCCTTCCTGGAATCCTTCCTTCCTGGAATCCTTCCTGGAATCCTTCCTTCCTGGAATCCTTCCTTCCTGGAATCCTTCCTTCCTGGAATCCTTCCTTCCTGGAATCCTTCCTGGAATCCTTCCTGGAATCCTTCCTGGAATCCTTCCTTCCTGGAATCCTTCCTTCCTTCATTTCTGGAATCCTTCCTTCCTGGAATCCTTCCTTCCTTCCTTCCTGGAATCCTTCCTTCCTTCCTTCCTGGAATCCTTCCTGTAATCCTTCCTCCCTGGAATCCTTCCTTCCTTCCTTCCTGGAATCTTTCCTTCCTTCCTTACTGGAATCCTTCCTTCCTGGAATCCTTCCTTCCTGGAATCCTTCCTTCCTTCCTTCCTGGAATCCTTCCTTCCTGGAATCCTTCCTGGAATCCTTCCTTCCTGGAATCCTTCCTTCCTGGAATCCTTCCTTCCTGGAATCCTTCCTGGAATCCTTCCTGGAATCCTTCCTGGAATCCTTCCTTCCTGGAATCCTTCCTTCCTTCCTGGAATCCTTCCTTCCTGGAATCCTTCCTTCCTTCCTTCTTGGAATCCTTCCTTCCTTCCTTCCTGGAATCCTTCCTGGAATCCTTCCTTCCTGGAATCCTTCCTTCCTTCCTTCCTGGAATCCTTCCTTCCTTCCTTCCTGGAATCCTTCCTTCCTGCCTTCCTGGAATCCTGCCTTCCTGGAATCCTGCCTTCCTGGAATCCTTCCTTCCTTCCTGGAATCCTTCCTTCCTTCCTTCCTGGAATCCTTCCTTCCTGGAATCCTTCCTTCCTGGAATCCTTCCTTCCTTCCTTCCTGGAATCCTTCCTTCCTGGAATCCTTCCTTCCTGGAATCCTTCCTGGAATCCTTCCTGGAATCCTTCCTTCCTGGAATCCTTCCTTCCTTCCTTCCTAGAATCCTTCCTTCCTTCCTTCCTGGAATCCTTTCTTCCTTCCTTCATGGAATCCTTCCTTCATGGAATCCTTCCTTCCTGGAATCCTTCCTTCCTGGAATCCTTCCTGGAATCCTTCCTTCCTGGAATCCTTCCTTCCTTCCTTCCTGGAATCCTTCCTTCCTTCCTTCATGGAATCCTTCCTTCCTAGAATCCTTCCTTCCTGGAAATCTTCCTGGAATCCTTCCTTCCTGGAATCCTTCCTTCCTAGAATCCTTCCTTCCTTCCTTCCTGGAATCCTTCCTTCCTTCCTTCCTGGAATCCTTCCTTCCTTCCTTCATGGAATCCTTCCTTCCTGGAATCCTTCCTTCCTGGAATCCTTCCTTCCTTCCTTCCTGGAATCCTGCCTTCCTGGAATCCTTCCTTCCTGGAATCCTGCCTTCCTGGAATCCTGCCTTCCTGGAAGCCTTCCTGGAATTCTTCCTTCCTTCCTGGAATCTTTCGTTCCTTCCAGGAATCCTTCCTTCCTGGAATCCTTCCTGGAATCCTTCCTTCCTGGAATCCTTCCTTCCTGGAATCCTTCCTTCCTGGAATCGTTCCTGGAATCCTTCCTTCCTGGAATCGTTCCTGGAATCCTTCCTGGAATCCTTCCTTCCTGGAATCCTTCCTTCCTGGAATCCTTCCTTCCTTCCTTCCTGGAATCCTTCCTTCCTGGAATCCTTCCTTCCTGGAATCCTTCCTTCCTTCCTTCCTGGAATATTTCCTTCCTTCCTTCCTGGAATCCTTCCTTCCTGGAATCCTTCCTTCCTGGAATCCTTCCTTCCTGGAATCCTTCCGTCCTGGAATCCTTCCTAGAATCCTTCCTTGCTGGAATCCTTCCTTCCTGGAATCCTTCCTTCCTGGAATCCTTCCTTCCTGGAATCCTTCCTGGAATCCTTCCTTCCTGGAATCCTTCCTTCCTGGAATCCTTCCTTCCTTCCTGGAATCCTTCCTTCCTTCCTTCCTGGAATCCTTCCTTCCTTCCTTCCTGGAATCCTTCTTTCCTGGAATCCTTCCTTCCTGGAATCCTTCCTTCCTGGAATCCTTCCTTCCTGGAATCCTTCCTGGAATCCTTCCTGGAATCCTTCCTTCCTGGAATCCTTCCTGGAATCCTTCCTAGAATCCTTCCTTCCTTCCTTCCTGGAATCCTTCCTTCCTTCCTTCATGGAACCCTTCCTTCCTGGAATCCTTCCTTCCTGGAATCCTTCCTTCCTTCCTTCCTAGAATCCTTCCTTCCTTCCTTCCTGGAATCCTTCCTTCCTTCCTTCCTGGAATCCTTCCTTCCTTCCTTCATGGAATCCTTCCTTCCTGGAATCCTTCCTTCCTTCCTTCCTGGAATCCTGCCTTCCTGGAATCCTTCCTTCCTGGAATCCTGCCTTCCTGGAATCCTTCCTTCCTGGAATCCTTCCTTCCTGGAATCCTTCCTTCCTTCCTTCCTGGAATCCTGCCTTCCTGGAATCCTTCCTTCCTGGAATCCTGCCTTCCTGGAATCCTTCCTTCCTGGAATCCTTCCTGGAATCCTTCCTGGAATCTTTCCTTCCTGGAATCCTTCCTTCCTTCATTTCTGGAATCCTTCCTTCCTGGAATCCTTCCTTCCTTCCTTCCTGGAATCCTTCCTTCCTTCCTTCCTGGAATCCTTCCTGGAATCCTTCCTTCCTGGAATCCTTCCTTCCTTCCTTCCTGGAATCTTTCCTTCCTTCCTTCCTGGAATCCTTCCTTCCTGGAATCCTTCCTTCCTGGAATCCTTCCTTCCTTCCTTCCTGGAATCCTGCCTTCCTGGAATCCTGCCTTCCTGGAATCCTTCCTTCCTTCCTGGAATCCTTCCTTCCTGGAATCCTGCCTTCCTGGAATCCTTCCTTCCTTCCTTCCTGGAATCCTTCCTTCCTGGAATCCTTCCTTCCTGGAATCCTTCCTGGAATCCTTCCTGGAATCCTTCCTTCCTTCCTTCCTGGAATCTTTCCTTCCTTCATTTCTGGAATCCTTCCTTCCTGGAATCTTTCCTTCCTTCCTTCCTGGAATCCTTCCTTCCTTCCTTCCTGGAATCCTTCCTTCCTGGAATCCTTCCTTCCTTCCTTCCTGGAATCCTTCCTTCCTTCCTTCCTGGAATCTTTCCTTCCTTCCTTCCTTCCTTCCTTCCTTCCTGGAATCCTTCCTTCCTTCCTTCCTGGAATCTTTCCTTCCTTCCTTCCTGGAATCCTTCCTTCCTGGAATCCTTCCTTCCTTCCTTCCTGGAATCCTTCCTTCCTGGAATCCTTCCTGGAATCCTTCCTTCCTGGAATCCTTCCTTCCTGGAATCCTTCCTTCCTTCCTTCCTGGAATCCTTCCTTCCTGGAATCCTTCCTTCCTTCCTTCCTGGAATCCTTCCTTCCTGGAATCCTTCCTTCCTTCCTTCCTGGAATCCTTCCTTCCTTCCTGGAATCCTTCCTTCCTGGAATCCTTCCTTCCTGGAATCCTTCCTTCCTTCCTTCCTGGAATCCTTCCTTCCTTCCTTCCTGGAATCCTTCCTTCCTTCCTTCCTGGAATCTTTCCTTCCTTCCTTCCTGGAATCCTTCCTTCCTGGAATCCTTCCTTCCTTCCTTCCTGGAATCCTTCCTTCCTTCCTTCCTGGAATCCTGCCTTCCTGGAATCCTTCCTTCCTGGAATCCTGCCTTCCTGGAATCCTGCCTTCCTGGAAGCCTTCATGGAATCCTTCCTTCCTTCCTGGAATCTTTCGTTCCTTCCTGGAATCCTTCCTTCCTGGAATCCTTCCTGGAATCCTTCCTTCCTGGAATCCTTCCTGGAATCCTTCCTGGAATCCTTCCTTCCTGGAATCCTTCCTTCCTGGAATCCTTCCTGGATTCCTTCCTGGAATCCTTCCTTCCTGGAATCCTTCCTTCCTGGAATCCTTCCTTCCTTCATTTCTGGAATCCTTCCTTCCTGGAATCCTTCCTTCCTGGAATCCTTCCTGGAATCCTTCCTTCCTGGAATCCTTCCTTCCTGGAATCCTTCCTTCCTGGAATCCTTCCTTCCTTCATTTCTGGAATCCTTCCTGGAATCCTTCCTTCCTGGAATCCTTCCTTCCTTCCTTCCTGGAATCTTTCCTTCCTTCCTTCCTGGAGTCCTTCCTTCCTGGAATACTTCCTTCCTGGAATCCTTCCTTCCTTCCTTCCGGGAATCCTTCCTTCCTTCCTTCCTGGAATCCTGCCTTCCTGGAATCCAGCCTTCCTGGAATCCTTCCTTCCTTCCTGGAATCCTTCCTTCCTTCCTTCCTGGAATCCTTCCTTCCTGGAATCCTTCCTTCCTGGAATCCTTCCTTCCTTCCTTCCTGGAATCCTTCCTTCCTGGAATCCTTCCTTCCTGGAATCCTTCCTTCCTGGAATCCTTCCTGGAATCCTTCCTGGAATCCTTCCTTCCTGGAAACCTTCCTTCCTTCCTTCCTAGAATCCTTCCTTCGTTCCTTCCTGGAATCCTTCCTTCCTTCCTTCATGGAATCCTTCCTTCCTGGAATCCTTCCTTCCTGGAATCCTTCCTTCCTGGAATCCTTCCTGGAATCCTTCCTTCCTGGAATCCTTCCTTCCTTCCTTCCTGGAATCCTTCCTTCCTTCCTTCCTGGAATCCTTCCTTCCTGGAATCCTTCCTTCCTGGAATCCTTCCTTCCTGGAATCCTGCCTTCCTGGAATCCTTCCTTCCTGGAATCCTTCCTGGAATCCTTCCTGGAATCCTTCCTGGAATCCTTCCTTCCTGGAATCCTTCCTTCCTTCATTTCTGGAATCCTTCCTTCCTGGAATCCTTCCTTCCTTCCTTCCTGGAATCCTTCCTTCCTTCCTTCCTGGAATCCTTCCTGGAATCCTTCCTCCCTGGAATCCTTCCTTCCTTCCTTCCTGGAATCTTTCCTTCCTTCCTTACTGGAATCCTTCCTTCCTGGAATCCTTCCTTCCTGGAATCCTTCCTTCCTGGAATCCTTCCTGGAATCCTTCCTTCCTGGAATCCTTCCTTCCTGGAATCCTTCCTGGAATCCTTCCTTCCTGGAATCCTTCCTTCCTGGAATCCTTCCTGGAATCCTTCCTTCCTGGAATCCTTCCTTCCTGGAATCCTTCCTGGAATCCTTCCTGGAATCCTTCCTGGAATCCTTCCTTCCTGGAATCCTTCCTTCCTGGAATCCTTCCTGGAATCCTTCCTGGAATCCTTCCTGGAATCCTTCCTTCCTGGAATCCTTCCTTCCTTCATTTCTGAAATCCTTCCTTCCTGGAATCCTTCCTTCCTTCCTTCTTGGAATCCTTCCTTCCTTCCTTCCTGGAATCCTTCCTGGAATCCTTCCTTCCTGGAATCCTTCCTTCCTTCCTTCCTGGAATCTTTTCTTCCTTCCTTCCTGGAATCCTTCCTTCCTGGAATCCTTCCTTCCTGGAATCCTTCCTTCCTTCCTTCCTGGAATCCTTCCTTCCTGCCTTCCTGGAATCCTTCCTTCCTGCCTTCCTGGAATCGTGCCTTCCTGGAATGCTGCCTTCCTGGAATCCTTCCTTCCTTCCTGGAATCCTTCCTTCCTTCCTTCCTGGAATCCTTCCTTCCTGGAATCCTTCCTTCCTGGAATCCTTCCTTCCTTCCTTCCTGGAATCCTTCCTTCCTGGAATCCTTCCTTCCTGGAATCCTTCCTGGAATCCTTCCTGGAATCCTTCCTTCCTGGAATCCTTCCTTCGTTCCTTCCTAGAATCCTTCCTTCCTTCCTTCCTGGAATCCTTTCTTCCTTCCTTCATGGAATCCTTCCTTCCTGGAATCCTTCCTTCCTGGAATCCTTCCTTCCTGGAATCCTTCCTGGAATCCTTCCTTCCTGGAATCCTTCCTTCCTTCCTTCCTGGAATCCTTCCTTCCTTCCTTCAAGGAATCCTTCCTTCCTGGAATCCTTCCTTCCTGGAATCCTTCCTGGAATCCTTCCTTCCTGGAATCCTTCCTTCCTAGAATCCTTCCTTCCTTCCTTCCTGGAATCCTTCCTTCCTTCCTTCATGGAATCCTTCCTTCCTTCCTTCATGGAATCCTTCCTTCCTGGAATCCTTCCTTCCTGGAATCCTTCCTTCCTTCCTTCCTGGAATCCTGCCTTTTTGGAATCCTTCCTTCCTGGAATCCTGCCTTCCTGGAATCCTGCCTTCCTGGAAGCCTTCCTGGAATTCTTCCTTCCTTCCTGGAATCTTTCGTTCCTTCCTGGAATCCTTCCTTCCTGGAATCCTTCCTGGAATCCTTCCTTCCTGGAATCCTTCCTTCCTGGAATCCTTCCTTCCTGGAATCGTTCCTGGAATCCTTCCTTCCTGGAATCGTTCCTGGAATCCTTCCTGGAATCCTTCCTTCCTGGAATCCTTCCTTCCTGGAATCCTTCCTTCCTGGAATCCTTCCTTCCTTCCTTCCTGGAATCCTTCCTTCCTGGAATCCTTCCTTCCTGGAATCCTTCCTGGAATCCTTCCTGGAATATTTCCTTCCTTCCTTCCTGGAATCCTTCCTTCCTGGAATCCTTCCTTCCTGGAATCCTTCCTTCCTGGAATCCTTCCTTCCTGGAATCCTTCCTAGAATCCTTCCTTGCTGGAATCCTTCCTTGCTGGAATCCTTCCTTCCTGGAATCCTTCCTTCCTGGAATCCTTCCTGGAATCCTTCCTTCCTGGAATCCTTCCTTCCTGGAATCCTTCCTTCCTTCCTGGAATCCTTCCTTCCTTCCTTCCTGGAATCCTTCCTTCCTTCCTTCCTGGAATCCTTCCTTCCTGGAATCCTTCCTTCCTGGAATCCTTCCTTCCTGGAATCCTTCCTGGAATCCTTCCTGGAATCCTTCCTTCCTGGAATCCTTCCTGGAATCCTTCCTAGAATCCTTCCTTCCTTCCTTCCTGGAATCCTTCCTTCCTTCCTTCCTGGAATCCTTCCTTCCTGGTATCCTTCCTTCCTGGAATCCTTCCTTCCTTCCTTCCTGGAATCCTTCCTTCCTTCCTTCCTGGAATCTTTCCTTCCTTCATTTCTGGAATCCTTCCTTCCTGGAATCTTTCCTTCCTTCCTTCCTGGAATCCTTCCTTCCTTCCTTCCTGGAATCCTTCCTTCCTGGAATCCTTCCTTCCTTCCTTCCTGGAATCCTTCCTTCCTTCCGTCCTGGAATCTTTCCTTCCTTCCTTCCTGGAATCCTTCCTTCCTGGAATCCTTCCTTCCTTCCTTCCTGGAATCTTTCCTTCCTTCCTTCCTGGAATCCTTCCTTCCTGGAATCCTTCCTTCCTTCCTTCCTGGAATCCTTCCTTCCTGGAATCCTTCCTGGAATCCTTCCTTCGTGGAATCCTTCCTTCCTGGAATCCTTCCTTCCTTCCTTCCTGGAATCCTTCCTTCCTGGAATCCTTCCTTCCTGGAATCCTTCCTTCCTTCCTGGAATCCTTCCTAGAATCCTTCCTTGCTGGAATCCTTCCTTGCTGGAATCCTTCCTTCCTGGAATCCTTCCTTCCTGGAATCCTTCCTGGAATCCTTCCTTCCTGGAATCCTTCCTTCCTGGAATCCTTCCTTCCTTCCTGGAATCCTTCCTTCCTTCCTTCCTGGAATCCTTCCTTCCTTCCTTCCTGGAATCCTTCCTTCCTGGAATCCTTCCTTCCTGGAATCCTTCCTTCCTGGAATCCTTCCTGGAATCCTTCCTGGAATCCTTCCTTCCTGGAATCCTTCCTGGAATCCTTCCTAGAATCCTTCCTTCCTTCCTTCCTGGAATCCTTCCTTCCTTCCTTCCTGGAATCCTTCCTTCCTGGTATCCTTCCTTCCTGGAATCCTTCCTTCCTTCCTTCCTGGAATCCTTCCTTCCTTCCTTCCTGGAATCTTTCCTTCCTTCATTTCTGGAATCCTTCCTTCCTGGAATCTTTCCTTCCTTCCTTCCTGGAATCCTTCCTTCCTTCCTTCCTGGAATCCTTCCTTCCTGGAATCCTTCCTTCCTTCCTTCCTGGAATCCTTCCTTCCTTCCGTCCTGGAATCTTTCCTTCCTTCCTTCCTGGAATCCTTCCTTCCTGGAATCCTTCCTTCCTTCCTTCCTGGAATCTTTCCTTCCTTCCTTCCTGGAATCCTTCCTTCCTGGAATCCTTCCTTCCTTCCTTCCTGGAATCCTTCCTTCCTGGAATCCTTCCTGGAATCCTTCCTTCGTGGAATCCTTCCTTCCTGGAATCCTTCCTTCCTTCCTTCCTGGAATCCTTCCTTCCTGGAATCCTTCCTTCCTGGAATCCTTCCTTCCTTCCTGGAATCCTTCCTTCCTGGAATCCTTCCTTCCTGGAATCCTTCCTTCCTTCCTTCCTGGAATCCTTCCTTCCTTCCTTCCTGGAATCTTTCCTTCCTTCCTTCCTGGAATCCTTCCTTCCTGGAATCCTTCCTTCCTTCCTTCCTGGAATCCTTCCTTCCTTCCTTCCTGGAATCCTGCCTTCCTGGAATCCTTCCTTCCTGGAATCCTGCCTTCCTGGAATCCTGCCTTCCTGGAAGCCTTCATGGAATCCTTCCTTCCTTCCTGGAATCTTTCGTTCCTTCCTGGAATCCTTCCTTCCTGGAATCCTTCCTGGAATCCTTCCTTCCTGGAATCCTTCCTGGAATCCTTCCTGGAATCCTTCCTTCCTGGAATCCTTCCTTCCTGGAATCATTCCTTCCTGGAATCCTTCCTTCCTGGAATCCTTCCTTCCTGGAATCCTTCCTGGAATCCTTCCTGGAATCCTTCCTTCCTGGAATCCTTCCTTCCTGGAATCCTTCCTTCCTTCATTTCTGGAATCCTTCCTTCCTGGAATCCTTCCTTCCTGGAATCCGTCCTGGAATCCTTCCTTCCTGGAATCCTTCCTTCCTGGAATCCTTCCTTCCTGGAATCCTTCCTTCCTTCCTTCCTGGAATCCTTCCTGGAATCCTTCCTTCCTGGAATCCTTCCTTCCTTCCTTCCTGGAATCTTTCCTTCCTTCCTTCCTGGAGTCCTTCCTTCCTGGAATCCTTCCTTCCTGGAATCCTTCCTGGAATCCTTCCTTCCTGGAATCCTTCCTTCCTGGAATCCTTCCTTCCTGGAATCGTTCCTTCCTTCCTTCCTGGAATCCTTCCTTCCTTCCTTCCTGGAATCCTTCCTTCCTGGAATCCTTCCTTCCTGGAATCCTTCCTTCCTTCCTTCCTGGAATCCTTCCTTCCTGGAATCCTTCCTTCCTGGAATCCTTCCTTCCTGGAATCCTTCCTGGAATCCTTCCTGGAATCCTTCCTTCCTGGAATCCTTCCTTCCTTCCTTCCTAGAATCCTTCCTTCCTTCCTTCCTAGAATCCTTCCTTCCTTCCTTCCTGGAATCCTTCCTTCCTGGAATCCTTCCTTCCTGGAATCCTTCCTTCCTGGAATCCTTCCTGGAATCCTTCCTTCCTGGAATCCTTCCTTCCTTCCTTCCTGGAATCCTTCCTTCCTTCCTTCATGGTATCCTTCCTTCCTGGAATCCTTCCTTCCTGGAATCCTTCCTTCCTTCCTCCCTGGAATCCTGCCTTCCTGGAATCCTTCCTTCCTGGAATCCTGCCTTCCTGGAATCCTTCCTTCCTTCCTTCCTGGAATCCTTCCTTCCTGGAATCCTTCCTTCCTGGAATCCTTCCTTCCTGGAATCCTTCTTTCCTGGAATCCTTCCTTCCTGGAACCCTTCCTTCCTTGTATCCTTCCTTCCTGGAATCCTTCCTTCCTTCCATCCTGGAATCCTTCCTTCCTTCCTTCCTGGAATCCTTCCTTCCTTCCTTCCTGGAATCCTGCCTTCCTGGAATCCTTCCTGGAATCCTTCCTTCCTTCCTTCCTGGAATCCTTCCTTCCTGGAATCCTTCCTTCCTGGAATCCTTCCTTCCTTCCTGGAATCCTTCCTTCCTGGAATCCTTCCTTCCTTCCTTCCTGGAATCTTTCCTTGCTGGAATCCTTCCTTCCTGGAATCCTTCCTTCCTTCCTTCCTGGAATCCTTCCTTCCTGGAATCCTTCCTTCCTTCCTTCCTGGAATCTTTCCTTCCTGGAATCCTTCCTTCCTTCCTTCCTGGAATCCTTCCTTCCTGGAATCCTTCCTTCCTTCCTTCCTGGAATCTTTCCTTCCTGGAATCCTTCCTTCCTGGAATCCTTCCTTCCTTCCTTCCTGGAATCCTTCCTTCCTTCCTTCCTGGAATCTTTCCTTCCTTCCTTCCTGGAATCCTTCCTTCCTTCCTGGAATCCTTCCTTCCTGGAATCCTTCCTTCCTTCCTTCCTGGAATCTTTCCTTGCTGGAATCCTTCCTTCCTGGAATCCTTCCTTCCTTCCTTCCTGGAATCCTTCCTTCCTGGAATCCTTCCTTCCTTCCTTCCTGGAATCTTTCCTTCCTGGAATCCTTCCTTCCTGGAATCCTTCCTTCCTTCCTTCCTGGAATCCTTCCTTCCTGGAATCCTTCCTTCCTTCCTTCCTGGAATCTTTCCTTCCTGGAATCCTTCCTTCCTGGAATCCTTCCTTCCTGGAATCCTTCCTTCCTTCCTTCCTGGAATCCTTTCTTCCTGGAATCCTTCCTGGAATCCTTCCTTCCTGGAATCCTTCCTTCCTTCCTTCCTGGAATCCTTCCTTCCTGGAATCCTTGATTCCTTCCTTCCTGGAATCTTTCCTTCCTGGAATCCTTCCTTCCTGGAATCCTTCCTTCCTTCCTTCCTGGAATCCTTCCTTCCTGGAATCCTTCCTTCCTTCCTTCCTGGAATCTTTCCTTCCTGGAATCCTTCCTTCCTGGAATACTTCCTGGAATCCTTCCTTCCTGGAATCCTTCCTTCCTTCCTTCCTGGAATCCTTCCTTCCTGGAATCCTTCCTGGAATCCTTCCTTCCTGGAATCCTTCCTTCCTGGAATCCTTCCTGGAATCCTTCCTTCCTGGAATCCTGCCTTCCTGGAATCCTTCCTTCCTGGAATCCTTCCTGGAATCCTTCCTTCCTGGAATCCTTCCTTCCTTCATTTCTGGAATCCTTCCTTCCTGTAATCCTTCCTTCCTTCCTTCCTGGAATCCTTCCTTCCTTCCTTCCTGGAATCCTTCCTGGAATCCTTCCTCCCTGGAATCCTTCCTTCCTTCCTTCCTGGAATCTTTCCTTCCTTCCTTACTGGAATCCTTCCTTCCTGGAATCCTTCCTTCCTGGAATCCTTCCTTCCTGGAATCCTTCCTTCCTGGAATCCTTCCTTCCTTCCTTCCTGGAATCCTTCCTTCCTGGAATCCTTCCTGGAATCCTTCCTTCCTGGAATCCTTCCTTCCTGGAATCCTTCCTGGAATCCTTCCTTCCTGGAATCCTTCCTTCCTGGAATCCTTCCTGGAATCCTTCCTTCCTGGAATCCTTCCTTCCTGGAATCCTTCCTGGAATCCTTCCTGGAATCCTTCCTGGAATCCTTCCTTCCTGGAATCCTTCCTTCCTGGAATCCTTCCTGGAATCCTTCCTGGAATCCTTCCTGGAATCCTTCCTTCCTGGAATCCTTCCTTCCTTCATTTCTGAAATCCTTCCTTCCTGGAATCCTTCCTTCCTTCCTTCTTGGAATCCTTCCTTCCTTCCTTCCTGGAATCCTTCCTGGAATCCTTCCTTCCTGGAATCCTTCCTTCCTTCCTTCCTGGAATCTTTTCTTCCTTCCTTCCTGGAATCCTTCCTTCCTGGAATCCTTCCTTCCTGGAATCCTTCCTTCCTTCCTTCCTGGAATCCTTCCTTCCTGCCTTCCTGGAATCCTTCCTTCCTGCCTTCCTGGAATCGTGCCTTCCTGGAATGCTGCCTTCCTGGAATCCTTCCTTCCTTCCTGGAATCCTTCCTTCCTTCCTTCCTGGAATCCTTCCTTCCTGGAATCCTTCCTTCCTGGAATCCTTCCTTCCTTCCTTCCTGGAATCCTTCCTTCCTGGAATCCTTCCTTCCTGGAATCCTTCCTGGAATCCTTCCTGGAATCCTTCCTTCCTGGAATCCTTCCTTCGTTCCTTCCTAGAATCCTTCCTTCCTTCCTTCCTGGAATCCTTTCTTCCTTCCTTCATGGAATCCTTCCTTCCTGGAATCCTTCCTTCCTGGAATCCTTCCTTCCTGGAATCCTTCCTGGAATCCTTCCTTCCTGGAATCCTTCCTTCCTTCCTTCCTGGAATCCTTCCTTCCTTCCTTCAAGGAATCCTTCCTTCCTGGAATCCTTCCTTCCTGGAATCCTTCCTGGAATCCTTCCTTCCTGGAATCCTTCCTTCCTAGAATCCTTCCTTCCTTCCTTCCTGGAATCCTTCCTTCCTTCCTTCATGGAATCCTTCCTTCCTTCCTTCATGGAATCCTTCCTTCCTGGAATCCTTCCTTCCTGGAATCCTTCCTTCCTTCCTTCCTGGAATCCTGCCTTTTTGGAATCCTTCCTTCCTGGAATCCTGCCTTCCTGGAATCCTGCCTTCCTGGAAGCCTTCCTGGAATTCTTCCTTCCTTCCTGGAATCTTTCGTTCCTTCCTGGAATCCTTCCTTCCTGGAATCCTTCCTGGAATCCTTCCTTCCTGGAATCCTTCCTTCCTGGAATCCTTCCTTCCTGGAATCGTTCCTGGAATCCTTCCTTCCTGGAATCGTTCCTGGAATCCTTCCTGGAATCCTTCCTTCCTGGAATCCTTCCTTCCTGGAATCCTTCCTTCCTGGAATCCTTCCTTCCTTCCTTCCTGGAATCCTTCCTTCCTGGAATCCTTCCTTCCTGGAATCCTTCCTGGAATCCTTCCTGGAATATTTCCTTCCTTCCTTCCTGGAATCCTTCCTTCCTGGAATCCTTCCTTCCTGGAATCCTTCCTTCCTGGAATCCTTCCTTCCTGGAATCCTTCCTAGAATCCTTCCTTGCTGGAATCCTTCCTTGCTGGAATCCTTCCTTCCTGGAATCCTTCCTTCCTGGAATCCTTCCTGGAATCCTTCCTTCCTGGAATCCTTCCTTCCTGGAATCCTTCCTTCCTTCCTGGAATCCTTCCTTCCTTCCTTCCTGGAATCCTTCCTTCCTTCCTTCCTGGAATCCTTCCTTCCTGGAATCCTTCCTTCCTGGAATCCTTCCTTCCTGGAATCCTTCCTGGAATCCTTCCTGGAATCCTTCCTTCCTGGAATCCTTCCTGGAATCCTTCCTAGAATCCTTCCTTCCTTCCTTCCTGGAATCCTTCCTTCCTTCCTTCCTGGAATCCTTCCTTCCTGGTATCCTTCCTTCCTGGAATCCTTCCTTCCTTCCTTCCTGGAATCCTTCCTTCCTTCCTTCCTGGAATCTTTCCTTCCTTCATTTCTGGAATCCTTCCTTCCTGGAATCTTTCCTTCCTTCCTTCCTGGAATCCTTCCTTCCTTCCTTCCTGGAATCCTTCCTTCCTGGAATCCTTCCTTCCTTCCTTCCTGGAATCCTTCCTTCCTTCCGTCCTGGAATCTTTCCTTCCTTCCTTCCTGGAATCCTTCCTTCCTGGAATCCTTCCTTCCTTCCTTCCTGGAATCTTTCCTTCCTTCCTTCCTGGAATCCTTCCTTCCTGGAATCCTTCCTTCCTTCCTTCCTGGAATCCTTCCTTCCTGGAATCCTTCCTGGAATCCTTCCTTCGTGGAATCCTTCCTTCCTGGAATCCTTCCTTCCTTCCTTCCTGGAATCCTTCCTTCCTGGAATCCTTCCTTCCTGGAATCCTTCCTTCCTTCCTGGAATCCTTCCTAGAATCCTTCCTTGCTGGAATCCTTCCTTGCTGGAATCCTTCCTTCCTGGAATCCTTCCTTCCTGGAATCCTTCCTGGAATCCTTCCTTCCTGGAATCCTTCCTTCCTGGAATCCTTCCTTCCTTCCTGGAATCCTTCCTTCCTTCCTTCCTGGAATCCTTCCTTCCTTCCTTCCTGGAATCCTTCCTTCCTGGAATCCTTCCTTCCTGGAATCCTTCCTTCCTGGAATCCTTCCTGGAATCCTTCCTGGAATCCTTCCTTCCTGGAATCCTTCCTGGAATCCTTCCTAGAATCCTTCCTTCCTTCCTTCCTGGAATCCTTCCTTCCTTCCTTCCTGGAATCCTTCCTTCCTGGTATCCTTCCTTCCTGGAATCCTTCCTTCCTTCCTTCCTGGAATCCTTCCTTCCTTCCTTCCTGGAATCTTTCCTTCCTTCATTTCTGGAATCCTTCCTTCCTGGAATCTTTCCTTCCTTCCTTCCTGGAATCCTTCCTTCCTTCCTTCCTGGAATCCTTCCTTCCTGGAATCCTTCCTTCCTTCCTTCCTGGAATCCTTCCTTCCTTCCGTCCTGGAATCTTTCCTTCCTTCCTTCCTGGAATCCTTCCTTCCTGGAATCCTTCCTTCCTTCCTTCCTGGAATCTTTCCTTCCTTCCTTCCTGGAATCCTTCCTTCCTGGAATCCTTCCTTCCTTCCTTCCTGGAATCCTTCCTTCCTGGAATCCTTCCTGGAATCCTTCCTTCGTGGAATCCTTCCTTCCTGGAATCCTTCCTTCCTTCCTTCCTGGAATCCTTCCTTCCTGGAATCCTTCCTTCCTGGAATCCTTCCTTCCTTCCTGGAATCCTTCCTTCCTGGAATCCTTCCTTCCTGGAATCCTTCCTTCCTTCCTTCCTGGAATCCTTCCTTCCTTCCTTCCTGGAATCTTTCCTTCCTTCCTTCCTGGAATCCTTCCTTCCTGGAATCCTTCCTTCCTTCCTTCCTGGAATCCTTCCTTCCTTCCTTCCTGGAATCCTGCCTTCCTGGAATCCTTCCTTCCTGGAATCCTGCCTTCCTGGAATCCTGCCTTCCTGGAAGCCTTCATGGAATCCTTCCTTCCTTCCTGGAATCTTTCGTTCCTTCCTGGAATCCTTCCTTCCTGGAATCCTTCCTGGAATCCTTCCTTCCTGGAATCCTTCCTGGAATCCTTCCTGGAATCCTTCCTTCCTGGAATCCTTCCTTCCTGGAATCATTCCTTCCTGGAATCCTTCCTTCCTGGAATCCTTCCTTCCTGGAATCCTTCCTGGAATCCTTCCTGGAATCCTTCCTTCCTGGAATCCTTCCTTCCTGGAATCCTTCCTTCCTTCATTTCTGGAATCCTTCCTTCCTGGAATCCTTCCTTCCTGGAATCCGTCCTGGAATCCTTCCTTCCTGGAATCCTTCCTTCCTGGAATCCTTCCTTCCTGGAATCCTTCCTTCCTTCCTTCCTGGAATCCTTCCTGGAATCCTTCCTTCCTGGAATCCTTCCTTCCTTCCTTCCTGGAATCTTTCCTTCCTTCCTTCCTGGAGTCCTTCCTTCCTGGAATCCTTCCTTCCTGGAATCCTTCCTGGAATCCTTCCTTCCTGGAATCCTTCCTTCCTGGAATCCTTCCTTCCTGGAATCGTTCCTTCCTTCCTTCCTGGAATCCTTCCTTCCTTCCTTCCTGGAATCCTTCCTTCCTGGAATCCTTCCTTCCTGGAATCCTTCCTTCCTTCCTTCCTGGAATCCTTCCTTCCTGGAATCCTTCCTTCCTGGAATCCTTCCTTCCTGGAATCCTTCCTGGAATCCTTCCTGGAATCCTTCCTTCCTGGAATCCTTCCTTCCTTCCTTCCTAGAATCCTTCCTTCCTTCCTTCCTAGAATCCTTCCTTCCTTCCTTCCTGGAATCCTTCCTTCCTGGAATCCTTCCTTCCTGGAATCCTTCCTTCCTGGAATCCTTCCTGGAATCCTTCCTTCCTGGAATCCTTCCTTCCTTCCTTCCTGGAATCCTTCCTTCCTTCCTTCATGGTATCCTTCCTTCCTGGAATCCTTCCTTCCTGGAATCCTTCCTTCCTTCCTCCCTGGAATCCTGCCTTCCTGGAATCCTTCCTTCCTGGAATCCTGCCTTCCTGGAATCCTTCCTTCCTTCCTTCCTGGAATCCTTCCTTCCTGGAATCCTTCCTTCCTGGAATCCTTCCTTCCTGGAATCCTTCTTTCCTGGAATCCTTCCTTCCTGGAACCCTTCCTTCCTTGTATCCTTCCTTCCTGGAATCCTTCCTTCCTTCCATCCTGGAATCCTTCCTTCCTTCCTTCCTGGAATCCTTCCTTCCTTCCTTCCTGGAATCCTGCCTTCCTGGAATCCTTCCTGGAATCCTTCCTTCCTTCCTTCCTGGAATCCTTCCTTCCTGGAATCCTTCCTTCCTGGAATCCTTCCTTCCTTCCTGGAATCCTTCCTTCCTGGAATCCTTCCTTCCTTCCTTCCTGGAATCTTTCCTTGCTGGAATCCTTCCTTCCTGGAATCCTTCCTTCCTTCCTTCCTGGAATCCTTCCTTCCTGGAATCCTTCCTTCCTTCCTTCCTGGAATCTTTCCTTCCTGGAATCCTTCCTTCCTTCCTTCCTGGAATCCTTCCTTCCTGGAATCCTTCCTTCCTTCCTTCCTGGAATCTTTCCTTCCTGGAATCCTTCCTTCCTGGAATCCTTCCTTCCTTCCTTCCTGGAATCCTTCCTTCCTTCCTTCCTGGAATCTTTCCTTCCTTCCTTCCTGGAATCCTTCCTTCCTTCCTGGAATCCTTCCTTCCTGGAATCCTTCCTTCCTTCCTTCCTGGAATCTTTCCTTGCTGGAATCCTTCCTTCCTGGAATCCTTCCTTCCTTCCTTCCTGGAATCCTTCCTTCCTGGAATCCTTCCTTCCTTCCTTCCTGGAATCTTTCCTTCCTGGAATCCTTCCTTCCTGGAATCCTTCCTTCCTTCCTTCCTGGAATCCTTCCTTCCTGGAATCCTTCCTTCCTTCCTTCCTGGAATCTTTCCTTCCTGGAATCCTTCCTTCCTGGAATCCTTCCTTCCTGGAATCCTTCCTTCCTTCCTTCCTGGAATCCTTTCTTCCTGGAATCCTTCCTGGAATCCTTCCTTCCTGGAATCCTTCCTTCCTTCCTTCCTGGAATCCTTCCTTCCTGGAATCCTTGATTCCTTCCTTCCTGGAATCTTTCCTTCCTGGAATCCTTCCTTCCTGGAATCCTTCCTTCCTTCCTTCCTGGAATCCTTCCTTCCTGGAATCCTTCCTTCCTTCCTTCCTGGAATCTTTCCTTCCTGGAATCCTTCCTTCCTGGAATACTTCCTGGAATCCTTCCTTCCTGGAATCCTTCCTTCCTTCCTTCCTGGAATCCTTCCTTCCTGGAATCCTTCCTGGAATCCTTCCTTCCTGGAATCCTTCCTTCCTGGAATCCTTCCTGGAATCCTTCCTTCCTGGAATCCTGCCTTCCTGGAATCCTTCCTTCCTGGAATCCTTCCTGGAATCCTTCCTTCCTGGAATCCTTCCTTCCTTCATTTCTGGAATCCTTCCTTCCTGTAATCCTTCCTTCCTTCCTTCCTGGAATCCTTCCTTCCTTCCTTCCTGGAATCCTTCCTGGAATCCTTCCTCCCTGGAATCCTTCCTTCCTTCCTTCCTGGAATCTTTCCTTCCTTCCTTACTGGAATCCTTCCTTCCTGGAATCCTTCCTTCCTGGAATCCTTCCTTCCTGGAATCCTTCCTTCCTGGAATCCTTCCTTCCTTCCTTCCTGGAATCCTTCCTTCCTGGAATCCTTCCTGGAATCCTTCCTTCCTGGAATCCTTCCTTCCTGGAATCCTTCCTTCCTGGAATCCTTCCTTCCTTCCTTCCTGGAATCCTTCCTTCCTGGAATCCTTCCTGGAATCCTTCCTTCCTGGAATCCTTCCTTCCTGGAATCCTTCCTGGAATCCTTCCTTCCTGGAATCCTTCCTTCCTGGAATCCTTCCTTCCTGGAATCCTTCCTGGAATCCTTCCTGGAATCCTTCCTGGAATCCTTCCTTCCTGGAATCCTTCCTTCCTTCATTTCTGGAATCCTTCCTTCCTGGAATCCTTACTTCCTTCCTTCTTGGAATCCTTCCTTCCTTCCTTCCTGGAATCCTTCCTGGAATCCTTCCTTCCTGGAATCCTTCCTTCCTGGAATCCTTCCTTCCTTCCTTCCTGGAATCCTTCCTTCCTTCCTTCCTGGAATCCTTCCTTCCTGCCTTCCTGGAATCCTGCCTTCCTGGAATCCTTCCTTCCTTCCTGGAATCCTTCCTTCCTTCCTTCCTGGAATCCTTCCTTCCTGGAATCCTTCCTTCCTGGAATCCTTCCTTCCTTCCTTCCTGGAATCCTTCCTTCCTGGAATCCTTCCTTCCTGGAATCCTTCCTGGAATCCTTCCTGGAATCCTTCCTTCCTGGAATCCTTCCTTCCTTCCTTCCTGGAATCCTTCCTTCCTTCCTGCCTGGAATCCTTTCTTCCTTCCTTCATGGAATCCTTCCTTCCTGGAATCCTTCCTTCCTGGAATCCTTCCTTCCTGGAATCCTTCCTTCCTTCCTTCCTGGAATCCTTCCTTCCTGGAATCCTTCCTTCCTTCCTTCCTGGAATCCTGCATTCCTGGAATCGTTCCTTCCTGGAATCCTGCCTTCCTGGAATCCTGCCTTCCTGGAAGCCTTCCTGGAATTCTTCCTTCCTCCCTGGAATCTTTCGTTCCTTCCTGGAATCCTTCCTTCCTGGAATCCTTCCTGGAATCCTTCCTTCCTGGAATCCTTCCTTCCTGGAATCCTTCCTTCCTGGAATCGTTCCTGGAATCCTTCCTTCCTGGAATCCTTCCTTCCTTCCTTCCTGGAATCCTTCCTTCCTGGAATCCTTCCTGGAATCCTTCCTTCCTGGAATCCTTCCTTCCTGGAATCCTTCCTTCCTTCCTTCCTGGAATCCTTCCTTCCTAGAATCCTTCCTGGAATCCTTCCTTCCTGGAATCCTTCCTTCCTGGAATCCTTCCTGGAATCCTTCCTTCCTGGAATCCTTCCTTCCTGGAATCCTTCCTTCCTGGAATCCTTCCTGGAATCCTTCCTGGAATCCTTCCTGGAATCCTTCCTTCCTGGAATCCTTCCTTCCTTCATTTCTGGAATCCTTCCTTCCTGGAATCCTTACTTCCTTCCTTCTTGGAATCCTTCCTTCCTTCCTTCCTGGAATCCTTCCTGGAATCCTTCCTTCCTGGAATCCTTCCTTCCTTCCTTCCTGGAATCTTTCCTTCCTTCCTTCCTGGAATCCTTCCTTCCTGGAATCCTTCCTTCCTGGAATCCTTCCTTCCTTCCTTCCTGGAATCCTTCCTTCCTTCCTTCCTGGAATCCTTCCTTCCTGCCTTCCTGGAATCCTGCCTTCCTGGAATCCTGCCTTCCTGGAATCCTTCCTTCCTTCCTGGAATCCTTACTTCCTTCTTTCCTGGAATCCTTCCTTCCTGGAATCCTTCCTTCCTGGAATCCTTCCTTCCTTCCTTCCTGGAATCCTTCCTTCCTGGAATCCTTCCTTCCTGGAATCCTTCCTGGAATCCTTCCTGGAATCCTTCCTTCCTGGAATCATTCCTTCCTTCCTTCCTGGAATCCTTCCTTCCTTCCTGCCTGGAATCCTTTCTTCCTTCCTTCATGGAATCCTTCCTTCCTGGAATCCTTCCTTCCTGGAATCCTTCCTTCCTGGAATCCTTCCTGGAATCCTTCCTTCCTGGAATCCTTCCTTCCTAGAATCCTTCCTTCCTTCCTTCCTGGAATCCTTCCTTCCTTCCTTCCTGGAATCCTTCCTTCCTTCCTTCATGGAATCCTTCCTTCCTGGAATCCTTCCTTCCTGGAATCCTTCCTTCCTTCCTTCCTGGAATCCTGCCTTCCTGGAATCCTTCCTTCCTGGAATCCTGCCTTCCTGGAATCCTGCCTTCCTGGAAGCCTTCCTGGAATTCTTCCTTCCTCCCTGGAGTCTTTCGTTCCTTCCTGGAATCCTTCCTTCCTGGAATCCTTCCTGGAATCCTTCCTTCCTGGAATCCTTCCTTCCTGTAATCCTTCCTTCCTGGAATCGTTCCTGGAATCCTTCCTTCCTGGAATCGTTCCTGGAATCCTTCCTGGAATCCTTCCTTCCTGGAATCCTTCCTTCCTGGAATCCTTCCTTCCTTCCTTCCTGGAATCCTTCCTTCCTGGAATCCTTCCTTCCTGGAATCCTTCCTTCCTTCCTTCCTGGAATATTTCCTTCCTTCCTTCCTGGAATCCTTCCTTCCTTGAATCCTTCCTTCCTGGAATCCTTCCTTCCGGGAATCCTTCCTAGAATCCTTCCTTCCTGGAATCCTTCCTTCCTGGAATCCTTCCTTCCTGGAATCCTTCCTGGAATCCTTCCTTCCTGGAATCCTTCCTTCCTGGAATCCTTCCTTCCTTCCTGGAATCCTTCCTTCCTTCCTTCCTGGAATCCTTCCTTCCTGGAATCCTTCCTTCCTTCCTTCCTGGAATCCTTCCTTCCTGGAATCCTTCCTTCCTGGAATCCTTCCTTCCTGGAATCCTTCCTGGAATCCTTCCTGGAATACTTCCTTCCTGGAATCCTTCCTGGAATCCTTCCTAGAATCCTTCCTTCCTTCCTTCCTGGAATCCTTCCTTCCTTCCTTCATGGAATCCTTCCTTCCTGGAATCCTTCCTTCCTGGAATCCTTCCTTCCTTCCTTCCTAGAATCCTTCCTTCCTTCCTTCCTGGAATCCTTCCTTCCTTCCTTCCTGGAATCCTGCCTTCCTGGAATCCTTCCTTCCTGGAATCCTGCCTTCCTGGAATCCTTCCTTCCTGGAATCCTTCCTGGAATCCTTCCTGGAATCCGTCCTTCCTGGAATCCTTCCTTCCTTCCTTCATGGAATCCTTCCTTCCTGGAATCCTTCCTTCCTGGAATCCTTCCTTCCTTCCTTCCTGGAATCCTGCATTCCTGGAATACTTCCTTCCTGGAATCCTGCCTTCTTGGAATCCTGCCTTCCTGGAAGCCTTCCTGGAATTCTTCCTTCCTCCCTGGAATCTTTCGTTCCTTCCTGGAATCCTTCCTTCCTGGAATCCTTCCTGGAATCCTTCCTTCCTGGAATCCTTCCTTCCTGGAATCCTTCCTTCCTGGAATCGTTCCTGGAATCCTTCCTTCCTGGAATCCTTCCTTCCTTCCTTCCTGGAATCCTTCCTTCCTGGAATCCTTCCTGGAATCCTTCCTTCCTGGAATCCTTCCTTCCTGGAATCCTTCCTTCCTTCCTTCCTGGAATCCTTCCTTCCTGGAATCCTTCCTGGAATCCTTCCTTCCTGGAATCCTTCCTTCCTGGAATCCTTCCTGGAATCCTTCCTTCCTGGAATCCTTCCTTCCTGGAATCCTTCCTGGAATCCTTCCTGGAATCCTTCCTGGAATCCTTCCTTCCTGGAATCCTTCCTTCCTTCATTTCTGGAATCCTTCCTTCCTGGAATCCTTACTTCCTTCCTTCTTGGAATCCTTCCTTCCTTCCTTCCTGGAATCCTTCCTGGAATCCTTCCCTCCTGGAATCCTTCCTTCCTTCCTTCCTGGAATCTTTCCTTCCTTCCTTCCTGGAATCCTTCCTTCCTGGAATCCTTCCTTCCTGGAATCCTTCCTTCCTTCCTTCCTGGAATCCTTCCTTCCTTCCTTCCTGGAATCCTTCCTTCCTGCCTTCCTGGAATCCTGCCTTCCTGGAATCCTGCCTTCCTGGAATCCTTCCTTCCTTCCTGGAATCCTTCCTTCCTTCCTTCCTGGAATCCTTCCTTCCTGGAATCCTTCCTTCCTGGAATCCTTCCTTCCTTCCTTCCTGGAATCCTTCCTTCCTGGAATCCTTCCTTCCTGGAATCCTTCCTGGAATCCTTCCTGGAATCCTTCCTTCCTGGAATCCTTCCTTCCTTCCTGCCTGGAATCCTTTCTTCCTTCCTTCATGGAATCCTTCCTTCCTGGAATCCTTCCTTCCTGGAATCCTTCCTTCCTGGAATCCTTCCTGGAATCCTTCCTTCCTGGAATCCTTCCTTCCTAGAATCCTTCCTTCCTTCCTTCCTGGAATCCTTCCTTCCTTCCTTCCTGGAATCCTTCCTTCCTTCCTTCATGGAATCCTTCCTTCCTGGAATCCTTCCTTCCTGGAATCCTTCCTTCCTTCCTTCCTGGAATCCTGCATTCCTGGAATCCTTCCTTCCTGGAATCCTGCCTTCCTGGAATCCTGCCTTCCTGGAAGCCTTCCTGGAATTCTTCCTTCCTCCCTGGAATCTTTCGTTCCTTCCTGGAATCCTTCCTTCCTGGAATCCTTCCTGGAATCCTTCCTTCCTGGAATCCTTCCTTCCTGGAATCCTTCCTTCCTGGAATCGTTCCTGGAATCCTTCCTTCCTGGAATCCTTCCTTCCTTCCTTCCTGGAATCCTTCCTTCCTGGAATCCTTCCTGGAATCCTTCCTTCCTGGAATCCTTCCTTCCTGGAATCCTTCCTTCCTGGAATCCTTCCTTCCTTCCTTCCTGGAATCCTTCCTTCCTAGAATCCTTCCTGGAATCCTTCCTTCCTGGAATCCTTCCTTCCTGGAATCCTTCCTGGAATCCTTCCTTCCTGGAATCCTTCCTTCCTGGAATCCTTCCTTCCTGGAATCCTTCCTGGAATCCTTCCTGGAATCCTTCCTGGAATCCTTCCTTCCTGGAATCCTTCCTTCCTTCATTTCTGGAATCCTTCCTTCCTGGAATCCTTACTTCCTTCCTTCTTGGAATCCTTCCTTCCTTCCTTCCTGGAATCCTTCCTGGAATCCTTCCTTCCTGGAATCCTTCCTTCCTTCCTTCCTGGAATCTTTCCTTCCTTCCTTCCTGGAATCCTTCCTTCCTGGAATCCTTCCTTCCTGGAATCCTTCCTTCCTTCCTTCCTGGAATCCTTCCTTCCTTCCTTCCTGGAATCCTTCCTTCCTGCCTTCCTGGAATCCTGCCTTCCTGGAATCCTGCCTTCCTGGAATCCTTCCTTCCTTCCTGGAATCCTTCCTTCCTTCTTTCCTGGAATCCTTCCTTCCTGGAATCCTTCCTTCCTGGAATCCTTCCTTCCTTCCTTCCTGGAATCCTTCCTTCCTGGAATCCTTCCTTCCTGGAATCCTTCCTGGAATCCTTCCTGGAATCCTTCCTTCCTGGAATCATTCCTTCCTTCCTTCCTGGAATCCTTCCTTCCTTCCTGCCTGGAATCCTTTCTTCCTTCCTTCATGGAATCCTTCCTTCCTGGAATCCTTCCTTCCTGGAATCCTTCCTTCCTGGAATCCTTCCTGGAATCCTTCCTTCCTGGAATCCTTCCTTCCTAGAATCCTTCCTTCCTTCCTTCCTGGAATCCTTCCTTCCTTCCTTCCTGGAATCCTTCCTTCCTTCCTTCATGGAATCCTTCCTTCCTGGAATCCTTCCTTCCTGGAATCCTTCCTTCCTTCCTTCCTGGAATCCTGCCTTCCTGGAATCCTTCCTTCCTGGAATCCTGCCTTCCTGGAATCCTGCCTTCCTGGAAGCCTTCCTGGAATTCTTCCTTCCTCCCTGGAATCTTTCGTTCCTTCCTGGAATCCTTCCTTCCTGGAATCCTTCCTGGAATCCTTCCTTCCTGGAATCCTTCCTTCCTGTAATCCTTCCTTCCTGGAATCGTTCCTGGAATCCTTCCTTCCTGGAATCGTTCCTGGAATCCTTCCTGGAATCCTTCCTTCCTGGAATCCTTCCTTCCTGGAATCCTTCCTTCCTGGAATCCTTCCTTCCTTCCTTCCTGGAATCCTTCCTTCCTGGAATCCTTCCTTCCTGGAATCCTTCCTTCCTTCCTTCCTGGAATATTTCCTTCCTTCCTTCCTGGAATCCTTCCTTCCTTGAATCCTTCCTTCCTGGAATCCTTCCTTCCGGGAATCCTTCCTAGAATCCTTCCTTCCTGGAATCCTTCCTTCCTGGAATCCTTCCTTCCTGGAATCCTTCCTGGAATCCTTCCTTCCTGGAATCCTTCCTTCCTGGAATCCTTCCTTCCTTCCTGGAATCCTTCCTTCCTTCCTTCCTGGAATCCTTCCTTCCTGGAATCCTTCCTTCCTTCCTTCCTGGAATCCTTCCTTCCTGGAATCCTTCCTTCCTGGAATCCTTCCTTCCTGGAATCCTTCCTGGAATCCTTCCTGGAATACTTCCTTCCTGGAATCCTTCCTGGAATCCTTCCTAGAATCCTTCCTTCCTTCCTTCCTGGAATCCTTCCTTCCTTCCTTCATGGAATCCTTCCTTCCTGGAATCCTTCCTTCCTGGAATCCTTCCTTCCTTCCTTCCTAGAATCCTTCCTTCCTTCCTTCCTGGAATCCTTCCTTCCTTCCTTCCTGGAATCCTGCCTTCCTGGAATCCTTCCTTCCTGGAATCCTGCCTTCCTGGAATCCTTCCTTCCTGGAATCCTTCCTGGAATCCTTCCTGGAATCCGTCCTTCCTGGAATCCTTCCTTCCTTCCTTCATGGAATCCTTCCTTCCTGGAATCCTTCCTTCCTGGAATCCTTCCTTCCTTCCTTCCTGGAATCCTGCATTCCTGGAATCCTTCCTTCCTGGAATCCTGCCTTCCTGGAATCCTGCCTTCCTGGAAGCCTTCCTGGAATTCTTCCTTCCTCCCTGGAATCTTTCGTTCCTTCCTGGAATCCTTCCTTCCTGGAATCCTTCCTGGAATCCTTCCTTCCTGGAATCCTTCCTTCCTGGAATCCTTCCTTCCTGGAATCGTTCCTGGAATCCTTCCTTCCTGGAATCCTTCCTTCCTTCCTTCCTGGAATCCTTCCTTTCTGGAATCCTTCCTGGAATCCTTCCTTCCTGGAATCCTTCCTTCCTGGAATCCTTCCTTCCTGGAATCCTTCCTTCCTTCCTTCCTGGAATCCTTCCTTCCTGGAATCCTTCCTGGAATCCTTCCTTCCTGGAATCCTTCCTTCCTGGAATCCTTCCTGGAATCCTTCCTTCCTGGAATCCTTCCTTCCTGGAATCCTTCCTTCCTGGAATCCTTCCTGGAATCCTTCCTGGAATCCTTCCTGGAATCCTTCTTTCCTGGAATCCTTCCTTCCTTCATTTCTGGAATCCTTCCTTCCTGGAATCCTTACTTCCTTCCTTCTTGGAATCCTTCCTTCCTTCCTTCCTGGAATCCTTCCTGGAATCCTTCCTTCCTGGAATCCTTCCTTCCTTCCTTCCTGGAATCTTTCCTTCCTTCCTTCCTGGAATCCTTCCTTCCTGGAATCCTTCCTTCCTGGAATCCTTCCTTCCTTCCTTCCTGGAATCCTTCCTTCCTTCCTTCCTGGAATCCTTCCTTCCTGCCTTCCTGGAATCCTGCCTTCCTGGAATCCTGCCTTCCTGGAATCCTTCCTTCCTTCCTGGAATCCTTCCTTCCTTCTTTCCTGGAATCCTTCCTTCCTGGAATCCTTCCTTCCTGGAATCCTTCCTTCCTTCCTTCCTGGAATCCTTCCTTCCTGGAATCCTTCCTTCCTGGAATCCTTCCTGGAATCCTTCCTGGAATCCTTCCTTCCTGGAATCATTCCTTCCTTCCTTCCTGGAATCCTTCCTTCCTTCCTGCCTGGAATCCTTTCTTCCTTCCTTCATGGAATCCTTCCTTCCTGGAATCCTTCCTTCCTGGAATCCTTCCTTCCTGGAATCCTTCCTGGAATCCTTCCTTCCTGGAATCCTTCCTTCCTAGAATCCTTCCTTCCTTCCTTCCTGGAATCCTTCCTTCCTTCCTTCCTGGAATCCTTCCTTCCTTCCTTCATGGAATCCTTCCTTCCTGGAATCCTTCCTTCCTGGAATCCTTCCTTCCTTCCTTCCTGGAATCCTGCCTTCCTGGAATCCTTCCTTCCTGGAATCCTGCCTTCCTGGAATCCTGCCTTCCTGGAAGCCTTCCTGGAATTCTTCCTTCCTCCCTGGAATCTTTCGTTCCTTCCTGGAATCCTTCCTTCCTGGAATCCTTCCTGGAATCCTTCCTTCCTGGAATCCTTCCTTCCTGTAATCCTTCCTTCCTGGAATCGTTCCTGGAATCCTTCCTTCCTGGAATCGTTCCTGGAATCCTTCCTGGAATCCTTCCTTCCTGGAATCCTTCCTTCCTGGAATCCTTCCTTCCTGGAATCCTTCCTTCCTTCCTTCCTGGAATCCTTCCTTCCTGGAATCCTTCCTTCCTGGAATCCTTCCTTCCTTCCTTCCTGGAATATTTCCTTCCTTCCTTCCTGGAATCCTTCCTTCCTTGAATCCTTCCTTCCTGGAATCCTTCCTTCCGGGAATCCTTCCTAGAATCCTTCCTTCCTGGAATCCTTCCTTCCTGGAATCCTTCCTTCCTGGAATCCTTCCTGGAATCCTTCCTTCCTGGAATCCTTCCTTCCTGGAATCCTTCCTTCCTTCCTGGAATCCTTCCTTCCTTCCTTCCTGGAATCCTTCCTTCCTGGAATCCTTCCTTCCTTCCTTCCTGGAATCCTTCCTTCCTGGAATCCTTCCTTCCTGGAATACTTCCTTCCTGGAATCCTTCCTGGAATCCTTCCTAGAATCCTTCCTTCCTTCCTTCCTGGAATCCTTCCTTCCTGGAATCCTTCCTTCCTGGAATCCTTCCTTCCTGGAATCCTTCCTTCCTTCCTTCCTAGAATCCTTCCTTCCTTCCTTCCTGGAATCCTTCCTTCCTTCCTTCCTGGAATCCTGCCTTCCTGGAATCCTTCCTTCCTGGAATCCTGCCTTCCTGGAATCCTTCCTTCCTGGAATCCTTCCTGGAATCCTTCCTGGAATCCGTCCTTCCTGGAATCCTTCCTTCCTTCATTTCTGGAATCCTTCCTTCCTGGAATCCTTCCTTCCTTCCTTCCTGGAATCCTTCCTTCCTTCCTTCCTGGAATCCTTCCTGGAATCCTTCCTTCCTGGAATCCTTCCTTCCTTCCTTCCTGGAATGTTTCCTTCCTTCCTTCCTGGAATCCTTCCTTCCTGGAATCCTTCCTTCCTGGAATCCTTCATTCCTGGAATCCTTCCTTCCTTCCTTCCTGGAATCCTGCCTTCCTGGAATCCTTCCTTCCTTCCTGAAATCCTTCCTTCCTGGAATCCTTCCTTCCTGGAATCCTTCCTTCCTTCCTTCCTGGAATCCTTCCTTCCTGGAATCCTTCCTTCCTGGAATCCTTCCGTCCTTCCTTCCTGGAATCTTTCCTTCCTTCATTTCTGGAATCCTTCCTTCCTGGAATCTTTCCTTCCTTCCTTCCTGGAATCCTTCCTTCCTTCCTTCCTGGAATCCTTCCTTCCTGGAATCCTTCCTGGAATCCTTCCTGGAATCCTTCCTTCCTTCCTTCCTGGAATCTTTCCTTCCTTCCTTCCTGGAATCCTTCCTTCCTGGAATCCTTCCTTCCTTCCTTCCTGGAATCTTTCCTTCCTTCCTTCCTGGAATCCTTCCTTCCTGGAATCCTTCCTTCCTTCCTTCCTGGAATCCTTCCTTCCTGGAATCCTTCCTGGAATCCTTCCTTCCTGGAATCCTTCCTTCCTGGAATCCTTCCTTCCTTCCTTCCTGGAATCCTTCCTTCCTGGAATCCTTCCTTCCTTCCTTCCTGGAATCCTTCCTTCCTGGAATCCTTCCTTCCTGGAATCCTTCCTTCCTTCCTGGAATCCTTCCTTCCTGGAATCCTTCCTTCCTGGAATCCTTCCTTCCTTCCTTCCTGGAATCCTTCCTTCCTTCCTTCCTGGAATCCTTCCTTCCTTCCTTCCCGGAATCTTTCCTTCCTTCCTTCCTGGAATCCTTCCTTCCTGGAATCCTTCCTTCCTTCCTTCCTGGAATCCTTCCTTCCTTCCTTCCTGGAATCCTGCCTTCCTGGAATCCTTCCTTCCTGGAATCCTGCCTTCCTGGAATCCTGCCTTCCTGGAAGCCTTCATGGAATCCTTCCTTCCTTCCTGGAATCTTTCGTTCCTTCCTGGAATCCTTCCTTCCTGGAATCCTTCCTGGAATCCTTCCTGGAATCCTTCCTTCCTGGAATCCTTCCTTCCTGGAATCCTTCCTTCCTGGAATCCTTCCTGGAATCCTTCCTGGAATCCTTCCTTCCTGGAATCCTTCCTTCCTAGAATCCTTCCTTCCTTCCTTCCTGGAATCCTTCCTTCCTTCCTTCCTGGAATCCTTCCTTCCTTCCTTCATGGAATCCTTCCTTCCTGGAATCCTTCCTTCCTGGAATCCTTCCTTCCTTCCTTCCTGGAATCCTGCCTTCCTGGAATCCTTCCTTCCTGGAATCCTGCCTTCCTGGAATCCTGCCTTCCTGGAAGCCTTCCTGGAATTCTTCCTTCCTCCCTGGAATCTTTCGTTCCTTCCTGGAATCCTTCCTTCCTGGAATCCTTCCTGGAATCCTTCCTTCCTGGAATCCTTCCTTCCTGTAATCCTTCCTTCCTGGAATCGTTCCTGGAATCCTTCCTTCCTGGAATCGTTCCTGGAATCCTTCCTGGAATCCTTCCTTCCTGGAATCCTTCCTTCCTGGAATCCTTCCTTCCTGGAATCCTTCCTTCCTTCCTTCCTGGAATCCTTCCTTCCTGGAATCCTTCCTTCCTGGAATCCTTCCTTCCTTCCTTCCTGGAATATTTCCTTCCTTCCTTCCTGGAATCCTTCCTTCCTTGAATCCTTCCTTCCTGGAATCCTTCCTTCCGGGAATCCTTCCTAGAATCCTTCCTTCCTGGAATCCTTCCTTCCTGGAATCCTTCCTTCCTGGAATCCTTCCTGGAATCCTTCCTTCCTGGAATCCTTCCTTCCTGGAATCCTTCCTTCCTTCCTGGAATCCTTCCTTCCTTCCTTCCTGGAATCCTTCCTTCCTGGAATCCTTCCTTCCTTCCTTCCTGGAATCCTTCCTTCCTGGAATCCTTCCTTCCTGGAATCCTTCCTTCCTGGAATCCTTCCTGGAATCCTTCCTGGAATACTTCCTTCCTGGAATCCTTCCTGGAATCCTTCCTAGAATCCTTCCTTCCTTCCTTCCTGGAATCCTTCCTTCCTGGAATCCTTCCTTCCTGGAATCCTTCCTTCCTGGAATCCTTCCTTCCTTCCTTCCTAGAATCCTTCCTTCCTTCCTTCCTGGAATCCTTCCTTCCTTCCTTCCTGGAATCCTGCCTTCCTGGAATCCTTCCTTCCTGGAATCCTGCCTTCCTGGAATCCTTCCTTCCTGGAATCCTTCCTGGAATCCTTCCTGGAATCCGTCCTTCCTGGAATCCTTCCTTCCTTCATTTCTGGAATCCTTCCTTCCTGGAATCCTTCCTTCCTTCCTTCCTGGAATCCTTCCTTCCTTCCTTCCTGGAATCCTTCCTGGAATCCTTCCTTCCTGGAATCCTTCCTTCCTTCCTTCCTGGAATGTTTCCTTCCTTCCTTCCTGGAATCCTTCCTTCCTGGAATCCTTCCTTCCTGGAATCCTTCATTCCTGGAATCCTTCCTTCCTTCCTTCCTGGAATCCTGCCTTCCTGGAATCCTTCCTTCCTTCCTGAAATCCTTCCTTCCTGGAATCCTTCCTTCCTGGAATCCTTCCTTCCTTCCTTCCTGGAATCCTTCCTTCCTGGAATCCTTCCTTCCTGGAATCCTTCCGTCCTTCCTTCCTGGAATCTTTCCTTCCTTCATTTCTGGAATCCTTCCTTCCTGGAATCTTTCCTTCCTTCCTTCCTGGAATCCTTCCTTCCTTCCTTCCTGGAATCCTTCCTTCCTGGAATCCTTCCTGGAATCCTTCCTGGAATCCTTCCTTCCTTCCTTCCTGGAATCTTTCCTTCCTTCCTTCCTGGAATCCTTCCTTCCTGGAATCCTTCCTTCCTTCCTTCCTGGAATCTTTCCTTCCTTCCTTCCTGGAATCCTTCCTTCCTGGAATCCTTCCTTCCTTCCTTCCTGGAATCCTTCCTTCCTGGAATCCTTCCTGGAATCCTTCCTTCCTGGAATCCTTCCTTCCTGGAATCCTTCCTTCCTTCCTTCCTGGAATCCTTCCTTCCTGGAATCCTTCCTTCCTTCCTTCCTGGAATCCTTCCTTCCTGGAATCCTTCCTTCCTGGAATCCTTCCTTCCTTCCTGGAATCCTTCCTTCCTGGAATCCTTCCTTCCTGGAATCCTTCCTTCCTTCCTTCCTGGAATCCTTCCTTCCTTCCTTCCTGGAATCCTTCCTTCCTTCCTTCCCGGAATCTTTCCTTCCTTCCTTCCTGGAATCCTTCCTTCCTGGAATCCTTCCTTCCTTCCTTCCTGGAATCCTTCCTTCCTTCCTTCCTGGAATCCTTCCTTCCTGGAATCCTGCCTTCCTGGAATCCTGCCTTCCTGGAAGCCTTCATGGAATCCTTCCTTCCTTCCTGGAATCTTTCGTTCCTTCCTGGAATCCTTCCTTCCTGGAATCCTTCCTGGAATCCTTCCTGGAATCCTTCCTTCCTGGAATCCTTCCTTCCTGGAATCCTTCCTTCCTGGAATCCTTCCTGGAATCCTTCCTGGAATCCTTCCTTCCTGGAATCCTTCCTTCCTGGAATCCTTCCTTCCTTCATTTCTGGAATCCTTCCTTCCTGGAATCCTTCCTTCCTGGAATCCTTCCTGGAATCCTTCCTTCCTGGAATCCTTCCTTCCTGGAATCCTTCCTTCCTTCCTTCCTGGAATCCTTCCTTCCTTCCTTCCTGGAATCCTTCCTTCCTTCATTTCTGGAATCCTTCCTTCCTGGAATCCTTCCTTCCTGGAATCCTTCCTGGAATCCTTCCTTCCTGGAATCCTTCCTTCCTTCCTGGAATCCTTCCTTCCTTCCTTCCTGGAATCCTTCCTGGAATCCTTCCTTCCTGGAATCCTTCCTTTCTTCCTTCCTGGAATCTTTCCTTCCTTCCTTCCTGGAGTCCTTCCTTCCTGGAATCCTTCCTTCCTGGAATCCTTCCTTCCTTCCTTCCGGGAATCCTTCCTTCCTTCCTTCCTGGAATCCTGCCTTCCTGGAATCCAGCCTTCCTGGAATCCTTCCTTCCTTCCTGGAATCCTTCCTTCCTTCCTTCCTGGAATCCTTCCTTCCTGGAATCCTTCCTTCCTGGAATCCTTCCTGGAATCCTTCCTGGAATCCTTCCTTCCTGGAATCCTTCCTTCCTGGAATCCTTCCTTCCTGGAATCCTTCCTGGAATCCTTCCTGGAATCCTTCCTTCCTGGAATCCTTCCTTCCTTCCTTCCTAGAATCCTTCCTTCCTTCCTTCCTGGAATCCTTCCTTCCTTCCTTCCTGGAATCCTTCCTTCCTGGAATCCTTCCTTCCTGGAATCCTTCCTTCCTGGAATCCTTCCTGGAATCCTTCCTTCCTGGAATCCTTCCTTCCTTCCTTCCTGGAATCCTGCCTTCCTTCCTTCCTGGAATCCTTCCTTCCTGGAATCCTTCCTTCCTGGAATCCTTCCTTCCTTCCTCCCTGGAATCCTGCCTTCCTGGAATCCTTCCTTCCTGGAATCCTTCCTTCCTGGAATCCTTCCTTCCTTCCTTCCTGGAATCCTTCCTTCCTGGAATCCTTCCTTCCTGGAATCCTTCTTTCCTGGAATCCTTCCTTCCTGGAACCCTTCCTTCCTGGAATCCTTCCTTCCTGGAATCCTTCCTTCCTTCCTTCCTGGAATCCTTCCTTCCTTCCTTCCTGGAATCCTTCCTTCCTTCCTTCCTGGAATCCTTCCTTCTTGGAATCCTTCCTGGAATCCTTCCTTCCTTCCTTCCTGGAATCCTTCCTTCCTGGAATCCTTCCTTCCTGGAATCCTTCCTTCCTTCCTGGAATCCTTCCTTCCTGGAATCCTTCCTTCCTTCCTTCCTGGAATCTTTCCTTCCTGGAATCCTTCCTTCCTGGAATCCTTCCTTCCTTCCTTCCTGGAATCCTTCCTTCCTGGAATCCTTCCTTCCTTCCTTCCTGGAATCTTTCCTTCCTGGAATCCTTCCTTCCTGGAATCCTTCCTTCCTTCCTTCCTGGAATCCTTCCTTCCTGGAATCCTTCCTTCCTTCCTTCCTGGAATCTTTCCTTCCTGGAATCCTTCCTTCCTGGAATCCTTCCTTCCATCCTTCCTGGAATCTTTCCTTCCTTCCTTCCTGGAATCCTTCCTTCCTGGAATCCTTCCTTCCTTCCTTCCTGGAATCTTTCCTTCCTTCCTTCCTGGAATCCTTCCTTCCTGGAATCCTTCCTTCCTGGAATCCTTCCTTCCTTCCTTCCTGGAATCCTTCCTTCCTTCCTTCCTGGAATCCTTCCTTCCTGCCTTCCTGGAATCCTGCCTTCCTGGAATCCTGCCTTCCTGGAATCCTTCCTTCCTTCCTGGAATCCTTCCTTCCTTCTTTCCTGGAATCCTTCCTTCCTGGAATCCTTCCTTCCTGGAATCCTTCCTTCCTTCCTTCCTGGAATCCTTCCTTCCTGGAATCCTTCCTTCCTGGAATCCTTCCTGGAATCCTTCCTGGAATCCTTCCTTCCTGGAATCATTCCTTCCTTCCTTCCTGGAATTCTTCCTTCCTTCCTGCCTGGAATCCTTTCTTCCTTCCTTCATGGAATCCTTCCTTCCTGGAATCCTTCCTTCCTGGAATCCTTCCTTCCTGGAATCCTTCCTGGAATCCTTCCTTCCTGGAATCCTTCCTTCCTAGAATCCTTCCTTCCTTCCTTCCTGGAATCCTTCCTTCCTTCCTTCCTGGAATCCTTCCTTCCTTCCTTCATGGAATCCTTCCTTCCTGGAATCCTTCCTTCCTGGAATCCTTCCTTCCTTCCTTCCTGGAATCCTGCCTTCCTGGAATCCTTCCTTCCTGGAATCCTGCCTTCCTGGAATCCTGCCTTCCTGGAAGCCTTCCTGGAATTCTTCCTTCCTCCCTGGAATCTTTCGTTCCTTCCTGGAATCCTTCCTTCCTGGAATCCTTCCTGGAATCCCTCCTTCCTGGAATCCTTCCTTCCTGTAATCCTTCCTTCCTGGAATCGTTCCTGGAATCCTTCCTTCCTGGAATCGTTCCTGGAATCCTTCCTGGAATCCTTCCTTCCTGGAATCCTTCCTTCCTGGAATCCTTCCTTCCTGGAATCCTTCCTTCCTTCCTTCCTGGAATCCTTCCTTCCTGGAATCCTTCCTTCCTGGAATCCTTCCTTCCTTCCTTCCTGGAATATTTCCTTCCTTCCTTCCTGGAATCCTTCCTTCCTTGAATCCTTCCTTCCTGGAATCCTTCCTTCCGGGAATCCTTCCTAGAATCCTTCCTTCCTGGAATCCTTCCTTCCTGGAATCCTTCCTTCCTGGAATCCTTCCTGGAATCCTGCCTTCCTGGAATCCTTCCTTCCTGGAATCCTTCCTGGAATCCTTCCTGGAATCCGTCCTTCCTGGAATCCTTCCTTCCTTCATTTCTGGAATCCTTCCTTCCTGGAATCCTTCCTTCCTTCCTTCCTGGAATCCTTCCTTCCTTCCTTCCTGGAATCCTTCCTGGAATCCTTCCTTCCTGGAATCCTTCCTTCCTTCCTTCCTGGAATGTTTCCTTCCTTCCTTCCTGGAATCCTTCCTTCCTGGAATCCTTCATTCCTGGAATCCTTCCTTCCTTCCTTCCTGGAATCCTGCCTTCCTGGAATCCTGCCTTCCTGGAATCCTTCCTTCCTTCCTGAAATCCTTCCTTCCTGGAATCCTTCCTTCCTGGAATCCTTCCTTCCTTCCTTCCTGGAATCCTTCCTTCCTGGAATCCTTCCTTCCTGGAATCCTTCCGTCCTTCCTTCCTGGAATCTTTCCTTCCTTCATTTCTGGAATCCTTCCTTCCTGGAATCTTTCCTTCCTTCCTTCCTGGAATCCTTCCTTCCTTCCTTCCTGGAATCCTTCCTTCCTGGAATCCTTCCTGGAATCCTTCCTGGAATCCTTCCTTCCTTCCTTCCTGGAATCTTTCCTTCCTTCCTTCCTGGAATCCTTCCTTCCTGGAATCCTTCCTTCCTTCCTTCCTGGAATCTTTCCTTCCTTCCTTCCTGGAATCCTTCCTTCCTGGAATCCTTCCTTCCTTCCTTCCTGGAATCCTTCCTTCCTGGAATCCTTCCTGGAATCCTTCCTTCCTGGAATCCTTCCTTCCTGGAATCCTTCCTTCCTTCCTTCCTGGAATCCTTCCTTCCTGGAATCCTTCCTTCCTTCCTTCCTGGAATCCTTCCTTCCTGGAATCCTTCCTTCCTGGAATCCTTCCTTCCTTCCTGGAATCCTTCCTTCCTGGAATCCTTCCTTCCTGGAATCCTTCCTTCCTTCCTTCCTGGAATCCTTCCTTCCTTCCTTCCCGGAATCTTTCCTTCCTTCCTTCCTGGAATCCTTCCTTCCTGGAATCCTTCCTTCCTTCCTTCCTGGAATCCTTCCTTCCTTCCTTCCTGGAATCCTGCCTTCCTGGAATCCTTCCTTCCTGGAATCCTGCCTTCCTGGAATCCTGCCTTCCTGGAAGCCTTCATGGAATCCTTCCTTCCTTCCTGGAATCTTTCGTTCCTTCCTGGAATCCTTCCTTCCTGGAATCCTTCCTGGAATCCTTCCTGGAATCCTTCCTTCCTGGAATCCTTCCTTCCTGGAATCCTTCCTTCCTGGAATCCTTCCTGGAATCCTTCCTGGAATCCTTCCTTCCTGGAATCCTTCCTTCCTGGAATCCTTCCTTCCTTCATTTCTGGAATCCTTCCTTCCTGGAATCCTTCCTTCCTGGAATCCTTCCTGGAATCCTTCCTTCCTGGAATCCTTCCTTCCTGGAATCCTTCCTTCCTTCCTTCCTGGAATCCTTCCTTCCTTCCTTCCTGGAATCCTTCCTTCCTTCATTTCTGGAATCCTTCCTTCCTGGAATCCTTCCTTCCTGGAATCCTTCCTGGAATCCTTCCTTCCTGGAATCCTTCCTTCCTTCCTGGAATCCTTCCTTCCTTCCTTCCTGGAATCCTTCCTGGAATCCTTCCTTCCTGGAATCCTTCCTTTCTTCCTTCCTGGAATCTTTCCTTCCTTCCTTCCTGGAGTCCTTCCTTCCTGGAATCCTTCCTTCCTGGAATCCTTCCTTCCTTCCTTCCGGTAATCCTTCCTTCCTTCCTTCCTGGAATCCTGCCTTCCTGGAATCCAGCCTTCCTGGAATCCTTCCTTCCTTCCTGGAATCCTTCCTTCCTTCCTTCCTGGAATCCTTCCTTCCTGGAATCCTTCCTTCCTGGAATCCTTCCTTCCTTCCTTCCTGGAATCCTTCCTTCCTGGAATCCTTCCTTCCTGGAATCCTTCCTTCCTGGAATCCTTCCTGGAATCCTTCCTGGAATCCTTCCTTCCTGGAATCCTTCCTTCCTTCCTTCCTAGAATCCTTCCTTCCTTCCTTCCTGGAATCCTTCCTTCCTTCCTTCCTGGAATCCTTCCTTCCTGGAATCCTTCCTTCCTGGAATCCTTCCTTCCTGGAATCCTTCCTGGAATCCTTCCTTCCTGGAATCCTTCCTTCCTTCCTTCCTGGAATCCTGCCTTCCTTCCTTCCTGGAATCCTTCCTTCCTGGAATCCTTCCTTCCTGGAATCCTTCCTTCCTTCCTCCCTGGAATCCTGCCTTCCTGGAATCCTTCCTTCCTGGAATCCTTCCTTCCTGGAATCCTTCCTTCCTTCCTTCCTGGAATCCTTCCTTCCTGGAATCCTTCCTTCCTGGAATCCTTCTTTCCTGGAATCCTTCCTTCCTGGAACCCTTCCTTCCTGGAATCCTTCCTTCCTGGAATCCTTCCTTCCTTCCTTCCTGGAATCCTTCCTTCCTTCCTTCCTGGAATCCTTCCTTCCTTCCTTCCTGGAATCCTTCCTTCTTGGAATCCTTCCTGGAATCCTTCCTTCCTTCCTTCCTGGAATCCTTCCTTCCTGGAATCCTTCCTTCCTGGAATCCTTCCTTCCTTCCTGGAATCCTTCCTTCCTGGAATCCTTCCTTCCTTCCTTCCTGGAATCTTTCCTTCCTGGAATCCTTCCTTCCTGGAATCCTTCCTTCCTTCCTTCCTGGAATCCTTCCTTCCTGGAATCCTTCCTTCCTTCCTTCCTGGAATCTTTCCTTCCTGGAATCCTTCCTTCCTGGAATCCTTCCTGGAATCCTTCCTGGAATCCTTCCTTCCTGGAATCCTTCCTTCCTTCCTTCCTGGAATCTTTCCTTCCTGGAATCCTTCCTTCCTGGAATCCTTCCTTCCTGGAATCCTTCCTTCCATCCTTCCTGGAATCTTTCCTTCCTTCCTTCCTGGAATCCTTCCTTCCTGGAATCCTTCCTTCCTTCCTTCCTGGAATCTTTCCTTCCTTCCTTCCTGGAATCCTTCCTTCCTGGAATCCTTCCTTCCTGGAATCCTTCCTTCCTTCCTTCCTGGAATCCTTCCTTCCTTCCTTCCTGGAATCCTTCCTTCCTGCCTTCCTGGAATCCTGCCTTCCTGGAATCCTGCCTTCCTGGAATCCTTCCTTCCTTCCTGGAATCCTTCCTTCCTTCTTTCCTGGAATCCTTCCTTCCTGGAATCCTTCCTTCCTGGAATCCTTCCTTCCTTCCTTCCTGGAATCCTTCCTTCCTGGAATCCTTCCTTCCTGGAATCCTTCCTGGAATCCTTCCTGGAATCCTTCCTTCCTGGAATCATTCCTTCCTTCCTTCCTGGAATCCTTCCTTCCTTCCTGCCTGGAATCCTTTCTTCCTTCCTTCATGGAATCCTTCCTTCCTGGAATCCTTCCTTCCTGGAATCCTTCCTTCCTGGAATCCTTCCTGGAATCCTTCCTTCCTGGAATCCTTCCTTCCTAGAATCCTTCCTTCCTTCCTTCCTGGAATCCTTCCTTCCTTCCTTCCTGGAATCCTTCCTTCCTTCCTTCATGGAATCCTTCCTTCCTGGAATCCTTCCTTCCTGGAATCCTTCCTTCCTTCCTTCCTGGAATCCTGCCTTCCTGGAATCCTTCCTTCCTGGAATCCTGCCTTCCTGGAATCCTGCCTTCCTGGAAGCCTTCCTGAAATTCTTCCTTCCTCCCTGGAATCTTTCGTTCCTTCCTGGAATCCTTCCTTCCTGGAATCCTTCCTGGAATCCTTCCTTCCTGGAATCCTTCCTTCCTGTAATCCTTCCTTCCTGGAATCGTTCCTGGAATCCTTCCTTCCTGGAATCGTTCCTGGAATCCTTCCTGGAATCCTTCCTTCCTGGAATCCTTCCTTCCTGGAATCCTTCCTTCCTGGAATCCTTCCTTCCTTCCTTCCTGGAATCCTTCCTTCCTGGAATCCTTCCTTCCTGGAATCCTTCCTTCCTTCCTTCCTGGAATATTTCCTTCCTTCCTTCCTGGAATCCTTCCTTCCTTGAATCCTTCCTTCCTGGAATCCTTCCTTCCGGGAATCCTTCCTGGAATCCTTCCTTCCTGGAATCCTTCCTTCCTGGAATCCTTCCTTCCTGGAATCCTTCCTGGAATCCTTCCTTCCTGGAATCCTTCCTTCCTGGAATCCTTCCTTCCTTCCTGGAATCCTTCCTTCCTTCCTTCCTGGAATCCTTCCTTCCTGGAATCCTTCCTTCCTTCCTTCCTGGAATCCTTCCTTCCTGGAATCCTTCCTTCCTGGAATCCTTCCTTCCTGGAATCCTTCCTGGAATCCTTCCTGGAATACTTCCTTCCTGGAATCCTTCCTGGAATCCTTCCTAGAATCCTTCCTTCCTTCCTTCCTGGAATCCTTCCTTCCTTCCTTCATGGAATCCTTCCTTCCTGGAATCCTTCCTTCCTGGAATCCTTCCTTCCTTCCTTCCTAGAATCCTTCCTTCCTTCCTTCCTGGAATCCTTCCTTCCTTCCTTCCTGGAATCCTGCCTTCCTGGAATCCTTCCTTCCTGGAATCCTGCCTTCCTGGAATCCTTCCTTCCTGGAATCCTTCCTGGAATCCTTCCTGGAATCCGTCCTTCCTGGAATCCTTCCTTCCTTCCTTCATGGAATCCTTCCTTCCTGGAATCCTTCCTTCCTGGAATCCTTCCTTCCTTCCTTCCTGGAATCCTGCATTCCTGGAATCCTTCCTTCCTGGAATCCTGCCTTCCTGGAATCCTGCCTTCCTGGAAGCCTTCCTGGAATTCTTCCTTCCTCCCTGGAATCTTTCGTTCCTTCCTGGAATCCTTCCTTCCTGGAATCCTTCCTGGAATCCTTCCTTCCTGGAATCCTTCCTTCCTGGAATCCTTCCTTCCTGGAATCGTTCCTGGAATCCTTCCTTCCTGGAATCCTTCCTTCCTTCCTTCCTGGAATCCTTCCTTCCTGGAATCCTTCCTGGAATCCTTCCTTCCTGGAATCCTTCCTTCCTGGAATCCTTCCTTCCTGGAATCCTTCCTTCCTTCCTTCCTGGAATCCTTCCTTCCTGGAATCCTTCCTGGAATCCTTCCTTCCTGGAATCCTTCCTTCCTGGAATCCTTCCTGGAATCCTTCCTTCCTGGAATCCTTCCTTCCTGGAATCCTTCCTTCCTGGAATCCTTCCTGGAATCCTTCCTGGAATCCTTCCTGGAATCCTTCCTTCCTGGAATCCTTCCTTCCTTCATTTCTGGAATCCTTCCTTCCTGGAATCCTTACTTCCTTCCTTCTTGGAATCCTTCCTTCCTTCCTTCCTGGAATCCTTCCTGGAATCCTTCCTTCCTGGAATCCTTCCTTCCTTCCTTCCTGGAATCTTTCCTTCCTTCCTTCCTGGAATCCTTCCTTCCTGGAATCCTTCCTTCCTGGAATCCTTCCTTCCTTCCTTCCTGGAATCCTTCCTTCCTTCCTTCCTGGAATCCTTCCTTCCTGCCTTCCTGGAATCCTGCCTTCCTGGAATCCTGCCTTCCTGGAATCCTTCCTTCCTTCCTGGAATCCTTCCTTCCTTCTTTCCTGGAATCCTTCCTTCCTGGAATCCTTCCTTCCTTCCTTCCTGGAATCCTTCCTTCCTTCCTGCCTGGAATCCTTTCTTCCTTCCTTCATGGAATCCTTCCTTCCTGGAATCCTTCCTTCCTGGAATCCTTCCTTCCTGGAATCCTTCCTGGAATCCTTCCTTCCTGGAATCCTTCCTTCCTAGAATCCTTCCTTCCTTCCTTCCTGGAATCCTTCCTTCCTTCCTTCCTGGAATCCTTCCTTCCTTCCTTCATGGAATCCTTCCTTCCTGGAATCCTTCCTTCCTGGAATCCTTCCTTCCTTCCTTCCTGGAATCCTGCCTTCCTGGAATCCTTCCTTCCTGGAATCCTGCCTTCCTGGAATCCTGCCTTCCTGGAAGCCTTCTTGGAATTCTTCCTTCCTCCCTGGTATCTTTCGTTCCTTCCTGGAATCCTTCCTTCCTGGAATCCTTCCTGGAATCCTTCCTTCCTGGAATCCTTCCTTCCTGTAATCCTTCCTTCCTGGAATCGTTCCTGGAATCCTTCCTTCCTGGAATCGTTCCTGGAATCCTTCCTGGAATCCTTCCTTCCTGGAATCCTTCCTTCCTGGAATCCTTCCTTCCTGGAATCCTTCCTTCCTTCCTTCCTGGAATCCTTCCTTCCTGGAATCCTTCCTTCCTGGAATCCTTCCTTCCTTCCTTCCTGGAATATTTCCTTCCTTCCTTCCTGGAATCCTTCCTTCCTTGAATCCTTCCTTCCTGGAATCCTTCCTTCCGGGAATCCTTCCTGGAATCCTTCCTTCCTGGAATCCTTCCTTCCTGGAATCCTTCCTTCCTGGAATCCTTCCTGGAATCCTTCCTTCCTGGAATCCTTCCTTCCTGGAATCCTTCCTTCCTTCCTGGAATCCTTCCTTCCTTCCTTCCTGGAATCCTTCCTTCCTGGAATCCTTCCTTCCTTCCTTCCTGGAATCCTTCCTTCCTGGAATCCTTCCTTCCTGGAATCCTTCCTTCCTGGAATCCTTCCTGGAATCCTTCCTGGAATACTTCCTTCCTGGAATCCTTCCTGGAATCCTTCCTAGAATCCTTCCTTCCTTCCTTCCTGGAATCCTTCCTTCCTTCCTTCATGGAATCCTTCCTTCCTGGAATCCTTCCTTCCTGGAATCCTTCCTTCCTTCCTTCCTAGAATCCTTCCTTCCTTCCTTCCTGGAATCCTTCCTTCCTTCCTTCCTGGAATCCTGCCTTCCTGGAATCCTTCCTTCCTGGAATCCTGCCTTCCTGGAATCCTTCCTTCCTGGAATCCTTCCTGGAATCCTTCCTGGAATCCGTCCTTCCTGGAATCCTTCCTTCCTTCATTTCTGGAATCCTTCCTTCCTGGAATCCTTCCTTCCTTCCTTCCTGGAATCCTTCCTTCCTTCCTTCCTGGAATCCTTCCTGGAATCCTTCCTTCCTGGAATCCTTCCTTCCTTCCTTCCTGGAATGTTTCCTTCCTTCCTTCCTGGAATCCTTCCTTCCTGGAATCCTTCATTCCTGGAATCCTTCCTTCCTTCCTTCCTGGAATCCTGCCTTCCTGGAATCCTGCCTTCCTGGAATCCTTCCTTCCTTCCTGAAATCCTTCCTTCCTGGAATCCTTCCTTCCTGGAATCCTTCCTTCCTTCCTTCCTGGAATCCTTCCTTCCTGGAATCCTTCCTTCCTGGAATCCTTCCGTCCTTCCTTCCTGGAATCTTTCCTTCCTTCATTTCTGGAATCCTTCCTTCCTGGAATCTTTCCTTCCTTCCTTCCTGGAATCCTTCCTTCCTTCCTTCCTGGAATCCTTCCTTCCTGGAATCCTTCCTGGAATCCTTCCTGGAATCCTTCCTTCCTTCCTTCCTGGAATCTTTCCTTCCTTCCTTCCTGGAATCCTTCCTTCCTGGAATCCTTCCTTCCTTCCTTCCTGGAATCTTTCCTTCCTTCCTTCCTGGAATCCTTCCTTCCTGGAATCCTTCCTTCCTTCCTTCCTGGAATCCTTCCTTCCTGGAATCCTTCCTGGAATCCTTCCTTCCTGGAATCCTTCCTTCCTGGAATCCTTCCTTCCTTCCTTCCTGGAATCCTTCCTTCCTGGAATCCTTCCTTCCTTCCTTCCTGGAATCCTTCCTTCCTGGAATCCTTCCTTCCTGGAATCCTTCCTTCCTTCCTGGAGTCCTTCCTTCCTGGAATCCTTCCTTCCTGGAATCCTTCCTTCCTTCCTTCCTGGAATCCTTCCTTCCTTCCTTCCTGGAATCCTTCCTTCCTTCCTTCCCGGAATCTTTCCTTCCTTCCTTCCTGGAATCCTTCCTTCCTGGAATCCTTCCTTCCTTCCTTCCTGGAATCCTTCCTTCCTTCCTTCCTGGAATCCTGCCTTCCTGGAATCCTTCCTTCCTGGAATCCTGCCTTCCTGGAATCCTGCCTTCCTGGAAGCCTTCATGGAATCCTTCCTTCCTTCCTGGAATCTTTCGTTCCTTCCTGGAATCCTTCCTTCCTGGAATCCTTCCTGGAATCCTTCCTGGAATCCTTCCTTCCTGGAATCCTTCCTTCCTGGAATCCTTCCTTCCTGGAATCCTTCCTGGAATCCTTCCTGGAATCCTTCCTTCCTGGAATCCTTCCTTCCTGGAATCCTTCCTTCCTTCATTTCTGGAATCCTTCCTTCCTGGAATCCTTCCTTCCTGGAATCCTTCCTGGAATCCTTCCTTCCTGGAATCCTTCCTTCCTGGAATCCTTCCTTCCTTCCTTCCTGGAATCCTTCCTTCCTTCCTTCCTGGAATCCTTCCTTCCTTCATTTCTGGAATCCTTCCTTCCTGGAATCCTTCCTTCCTGGAATCCTTCCTGGAATCCTTCCTTCCTGGAATCCTTCCTTCCTTCCTGGAATCCTTCCTTCCTTCCTTCCTGGAATCCTTCCTGGAATCCTTCCTTCCTGGAATCCTTCCTTTCTTCCTTCCTGGAATCTTTCCTTCCTTCCTTCCTGGAGTCCTTCCTTCCTGGAATCCTTCCTTCCTGGAATCCTTCCTTCCTTCCTTCCGGGAATCCTTCCTTCCTTCCTTCCTGGAATCCTGCCTTCCTGGAATCCAGCCTTCCTGGAATCCTTCCTTCCTTCCTGGAATCCTTCCTTCCTTCCTTCCTGGAATCCTTCCTTCCTGGAATCCTTCCTTCCTGGAATCCTTCCTTCCTTCCTTCCTGGAATCCTTCCTTCCTGGAATCCTTCCTTCCTGGAATCCTTCCTTCCTGGAATCCTTCCTGGAATCCTTCCTGGAATCCTTCCTTCCTGGAATCCTTCCTTCCTTCCTTCCTAGAATCCTTCCTTCCTGCCTTCCTGGAATCCTTCCTTCCTTCCTTCCTGGAATCCTTCCTTCCTGGAATCCTTCCTTCCTGGAATCCTTCCTTCCTGGAATCCTTCCTGGAATCCTTCCTTCCTGGAATCCTTCCTTCCTTCCTTCCTGGAATCCTGCCTTCCTTCCTTCCTGGAATCCTTCCTTCCTGGAATCCTTCCTTCCTGGAATCCTTCCTTCCTTCCTCCCTGGAATCCTGCCTTCCTGGAATCCTTCCTTCCTGGAATCCTTCCTTCCTGGAATCCTTCCTTCCTTCCTTCCTGGAATCCTTCCTTCCTGGAATCCTTCCTTCCTGGAATCCTTCTTTCCTGGAATCCTTCCTTCAAGGAACCCTTCCTTCCTGGAATCCTTCCTTCCTGGAATCCTTCCTTCCTTCCTTCCTGGAATCCTTCCTTCCTTCCTTCCTGGAATCCTTCCTTCCTTCCTTCCTGGAATCCTTCCTTCTTGGAATCCTTCCTGGAATCCTTCCTTCCTTCCTTCCTGGAATCCTTCCTTCCTGGAATCCTTCCTTCCTGGAATCCTTCCTTCCTTCCTGGAATCCTTCCTTCCTGGAATCCTTCCTTCCTTCCTTCCTGGAATCTTTCCTTCCTGGAATCCTTCCTTCCTGGAATCCTTCCTTCCTTCCTTCCTGGAATCCTTCCTTCCTGGAATCCTTCCTTCCTTCCTTCCTGGAATCTTTCCTTCCTGGAATCCTTCCTTCCTGGAATCCTTCCTTCCTTCCTTCCTGGAATCCTTCCTTCCTGGAATCCTTCCTTCCTTCCTTCCTGGAATCTTTCCTTCCTGGAATCCTTCCTTCCTGGAATCCTTCCTTCCTGGAATCCTTCCTTCCATCCTTCCTGGAATCTTTCCTTCCTTCCTTCCTGGAATCCTTCCTTCCTGGAATCCTTCCTTCCTTCCTTCCTGGAATCCTTCCTTCCTTCCTTCCGGGAATCTTTCCTTCCTTCCTTCCTGGAATCCTTCCTTCCTGGAATCCTTCCTTCCTTCCTTCCTGGAATCCTTTCTTCCTGGAATCCTTGCTGGAATCCTTCCTTCCTGGAATCCCTCCTGAAATCCTTCCTGGAATCCTTCCTTCCTGGAATCCTTCCTTCCTGGAATCCTTCCTTCCTGGAATCCTTCCTTCCTGGAATCCTTCCTGGAATCCATCCTGGAATCCTTCCTTCCTGGAATCCTTCCTTCCTGGAATCCTTCCTTCCTGGAATCCTTCCTTCCTGGAATCCTTCCTTCCTTCCTTCCTGGAATCCTTCCTTCCTGGAATCCTTCCTTCCTGGAATCCTTCCTGGAATCCTTCCTTCCTGGAATCCTTCCTTCCTGGAATCCTTCCTTCCTGGAATCCTTCCTTCCTTCCTACCTGGAATCCTTCCTTCCTGGAATCCTTCCTTCCTGGAATCCTTCCTTCCTGGAACCCTTCCTTCCTGGAATCCTTCCTTCCTGGAATCCTTCCTTCCTTCCTTCCTGGAATCCTTCCTTCCTTCCTTCCTGGAATCCTTCCTGGAATCCTTCCTTCCTGGAATCCTTCCTGGAATCCTTCCTTCCTTCCTTCCTGGAATCCTTCCTTCCTGGAATCCTTCCTTCCTGGAATCCTTCCTTCCTTCCTTCCTGGAATCCTTCCTTCCTGGAATCCTTCCTTCCTTCCTTCCTGGAATCTTTCCTTCCTGGAATCCTTCCTTCCTGGAATCCTTCCTTCCTTCCTTCCTGGAATCCTTCCTTCCTGGAATCCTTGATTCCTTCCTTCCTGGAATCTTTCCTTCCTGGAATCCTTCCTTCCTGGAATCCTTCCTTCCTGGAATCCTTCCTTCCTTCCTTCCTGGAATCCTTCCTTCCTGGAATCCTTCCTTCCTGGAATCCTTCCTTCCTGGAATCCTTCCTTCCTGGAATCCTTCCTTCCTTCCTTCCTGGAATCCTTCCTTCCTGGAATCCTTCCTTCCTTCCTTCCTGGAATCCTTCCTTCCTGGAATCCTTCCTTCCTGGAATCCTTCCTTCCTTCCTTCCTGGAATCCTGCCTTCCTTCCTGGAATCCTTCCTTCCTTCCTTCCTGGAATCCTTCCTTCCTGGAATCCTTCCTTCCTGGAACACTTCCTTCCTTCCTTCCTGGAATCTTTCCTTCCTTCCTTCCTGGAATCCTTCCTTCCTGGAATCCTTCCTTCCTGGAATCCTTCCTTCCTTCCTTCCTGCAAGCCTTCCTTCCTTCCTTCCTGGAATCCTTCCTTCCTTCCTTCCTGGAATCTTTCCTTCCTGGAATCCTTCCTTCCTTCCTTCCTGGAATCCTTCCTTCCTTCCTTCCTGGAATCCTTCCTCCCTGGAATACTTCCTTCCTTCCTTCCTGGAATCCTTCCTTCCTGGAATCCTTCCTTCCTTCCTTCCTGGAATCCTTCCTTCCTGGAATCCTTCCTTCCTGGAATCCTTCCTACCTGAAATCCTTCCTTCCTGGAATCCTTCCTTCCTTCCTTCCTGGAATCCTTCCTTCCTGGAATCCTTCCTTCCTGGAATCCTTCCTTCCTTCCTTCCTGGAATCCTTCCTTCCTGGAATCCTTCCTTCCTTCCTTCCTGGAATCCTTCCTTCCTGGAATCCTTCCTTCCTGGAATCCTTCCTTCCTTCCTTCCTGGAATCCTTCCTTCCTTCCTTCCTGGAATCCTTCCTTCCTGGAATCCTTCCTTCCTGGAATCCTTCCTTCCTGGAATCCTTCCTGGAATCCTTCCTTCCTGGAATCCTTCCTTCCTGGAATCCTTCCTTCCTGGAATCCATCCTGGAATCCTTCCTTCCTGGAATCCTTCCTTCCTGGAATCCTTCCTTCCTTCCTGGAATCCTTCCTTCCTTCCTTCCTGGAATCCTTCCTTCCTTCCTTCCTGGAATCCTTCCTTCCTGGAATCCTTCCTTCCTGGAATCCTTCCTGGAATCCTTCCTGGAATCCTTCCTTCCTGGAATCCTTCCTTCCTTCCTTCCTAGAATCCTTCCTTCCTTCCTTCCTGGAATCCTTCCTTCCTGGAATCCTTCCTTCCTTCCTTCCTGGAATCCTTCCTTCCTTCCTTCCTGGAATCCTTCCTTCCTGGAATCCTTCCTTCCTGGAATCCTTCCTGGAATCCTTCCTTCCTGGAATCCTTCCTTCCTGGAATCCTTCCTTCCTGGAATCCATCCTGGAATCCTTCCTTCCTGGAATCCTTCCTTCCTGGAATCCTTCCTTCCTTCCTGGAATCCTTCCTTCCTTCCTTCCTGGAATCCTTCCTTCCTTCCTTCCTGGAATCCTTCCTTCCTGGAATCCTTCCTTCCTGGAATCCTTCCTTCCTGGAATCCTTCCTGGAATCCTTCCTGGAATCCTTCCTTCCTGGAATCCTTCCTTCCTTCCTTCCTAGAATCCTTCCTTCCTTCCTTCCTGGAATACTTCCTTCCTTCCTTCCTGGAATCCTTCCTTCCTGGAATCCTTCCTTCCTTCCTTCCTGGAACCTTTCCTTCCTTCCTTCCTGGAATCCTTCCTTCCTGGAATCCTTCCTTCCTTCCTTCCTGGAATCCTTCCTTCCTTCCTTCCTGGAATCCTGCCTTCCTGGAATCCTGCCTTCCTGGAATCCTTCCTTCCTTCCTGGAATCCTTCCTTCCTGGAATCCTTCCTTCCTGGAATCCTTCCTTCCTTCCTTCCTGGAATCCTTCCTTCCTGGAATCCTTCCTTCCTGGAATCCTTCCTTCCTGGAATCCTTCCTGGAATCCTTCCTGGAATCCTTCCTTCCTGGAATCCTTCCTTCCTTCCTTCCTAGAATCCTTCCTTCCTTCCTTCCTGGAATCCTTCCTTCCTTCCTTCATGGAATCCTTCCTTCCTGGAATCCTTCCTTCCTGGAATCCTTCCTTCCTGGAATCGTTCCTGGATTCCTTCCTTCCTGGAATCCTTCCTTCCTTCCTTCCTAGAATCCTTCCTTCCTTCCTTCCTGGAATCCTTCCTTCCTTCCTTCATGGAATCCTTCCTTCCTTCCTTCATGGAATCCTTCCTTCCTGGAATCCTTCCTTCCTGGAATCCTTCCTTCCTTCCTTCCTGGAATCCTGCCTTCCTGGAATCCTTCCTTCCTGGAATCCTGCCTTCCCGGAATCCTGCCTTCCTGGAAGCCTTCCTGGAATCCTTCCTTCCTTCCTGGAATCTTTCGTTCCTTCCTGGAATCCTTCCTTCCTGGAATCCTTCCTGGAATCCTTCCTTCCTGGAATCCTTCCTGGAATCCTTCCTGGAATCCTTCCTGGAATCCTTCCTTCCTGGAATCCTTCCTTCCTGGAATCCTTCCTTCCTGGAATCCTTCCTGGAATCCTTCCTGGAATCCTTCCATCCTGGAATCCTTCCTTCCTTCCTTCCTGGAATCCTTCCTTCCTTCCTTCCTGGAATCCTTCCTTCCTGGAATCCTTCCTGGAATCCTTCCTTCCTGGAATCCTTCCTTCCTGGAATCCTTCCTTCCTGGAATCCTTCCTTCCTTCCTTCCTGGAATCCTTCCTTCCTGGAATCCTTCCTTCCTGGAATGCTTCCTTCCTGGAACCCTTCCTTCCTGGAATCCTTCCTTCCTTCCTTCCTTCCTTCCTTCCTGGAATCCTTCCTTCCTGGAATCCTTCCTTCCTGGAATCCTTCCTTCCTGGAATCCATCCTTCCTGGAATCCTTCCTGCCTGGAATCCTTCCTTCCTGGAATCCTTCCTTCCTGGAACCCTTCCTTCCTGGAATCCTTCCTTCCTGGAATCCTTCCTTCCTTCCTTCCTGGAATCCTTCCTTCCTTCCTTCCTGGAATCCTTCCTTCCTGGAATCCTTCCTGGAATCCTTCCTTCCTGGAATCCTTCCTGGAATCCTTCCTTCCTTCCTTCCTGGAATTATTCCTGGAATCCTTCCTTCCTTCCTTCCTGGAATCCTTCCTTCCTGGAATCCTTCCTTCCTTCCTTCCTGGAATCCTTCCTTCCTGGAATCCTTCCTGGAATCCTTCCTTCCTGGAATCCTTCCTGGAATCCTTCCTTCCTGGAATCCTTCCTTCCTGGAATCCTTCCTTCCTGGAATCCTTCCTTCCTGGAATCCTAACTTCCTTCCTTCCTGGAATCCTTCCTTCCTGGAATCCTTCCTTCCTTCCTTCCTGGAATCCTTCCTTCCTGGAATCCTTCCTTCCTGGAATCCTTCCTTCCTGGAATCCTAACTTCCTTCCTTCCTGGAATCCTTCCTTCCTTCCTTCCTGGAATCCTTCCTTCCTGGAATCCTTCCTTCCTGGAATCCTTCCTTCCTTCCTTCCTGGAATCCTTCCTTCCTTCCTTCCTGGAATCCTTCCTTCCTTCCTTCCTGGAATCCTTCCTTCCTGGAATCCTTCCTGGAATCCTTCCTTCCTGGAATCCTTCCTTCCTGGAATCCTTCCTTCCTGGAATCCTTCCTTCCTTCCTTCCTGGAATCCTTCCTTCCTGGAATCCTTCCTTCCTGGAATCCTTCCTTCCTGGAATCCTTCCTTCCTTCCTTCCTGGAATCCTTCCTTCCTGGAATACTTCCTTCCTGGAATCCTTCCTTCCTTCCTTCCTGGAATCCTTCCTTCCTGGAATCCTTCCTTCCTGGAATCCTTCCTTCCTTCCTTCCTGGAATCTTTCCCTCCTTCCTTCCTGGAATCCTTCCTTCCTGGAATCCTTCCTTCCTGGAATCCTTCCTGGAATCCTTCCTTCCGGGAATCCTTCCTTCCTGGAATCCTTCCTTCCTGGAATCCTTCCTTCCTGGAATCCTTCCTGGAATCCTTCCTTCCTGGAATCCTTCCTTCCTTCCTTCCTGGAATCCTTCCTTCCTTCCTTCCTGGAATCCTTCCTTCCTGGAATCCTTCCTTCCTGGAATCCTTCCTTCCTGGAATCCTGCCTTCCTGGAATCCTTCCTTCCTGGAATCCTTCCTTCCTGGAATCCTTCCTTCCTGGAATCCTTCCTGGAATCCTTCCTGGAATCCTTCCTTCCTGGAATCCTTCCTTCCTTCCTTCCTGGAATCCTTCCTGGAATCCTTCCTTCCTGGAATCCTTCCTTCCTTCCTTCCTGGAATCTTTCCTTCCTTCCTTCCTGGAATCCTTCCTTCCTGGAATCCTTCCTTCCTGGAATCCTTCCTTCCTGGAATCCTTCCTTCCTTCCTTCCTGGAATCCTTCCTTCCTGGAATCCTTCCTTCCTTCCTTCCTGGAATCCTTCCTTCCTGGAATCCTTCCTTCCTGGAATCCTTCCTTCCTGGAATCCTTCCTGGAATCCATCCTGGAATCCCTCCTTCCTGGAATCCTTCCTTCCTTCCTTCCTAGAATCCTTCCTTCCTTCCTTCCTGGAATCCTTCCTTCCTTCCTTCATGGAATCCTTCCTTCCTGGAATCCTTCCTTCCTGGAATCCTTCCTTCCTGGAATCCTTCCTGGAATCCTTCCTTCCTGGAATCCTTCCTTCCTTCCTTCCTAGAATCCTTCCTTCCTTCCTTCCTGGAATCCTTCCTTCCTTCCTTCCTGGAATCCTTCCTTCCTGGAATCCTTCCTTCCTTCCTTCCTGGAATCCTGCCTTCCTGGAATCCTTCCTTCCTGGAATCCTGCCTTCCTGGAATCCTGCCTTCCTGGAAGCCTTCCTGGAATCCTTCCTTCCTTCCTGGAATCTTTCGTTCCTTCCTGGAATCCTTCCTTCCTGGAATCCTTCCTGGAATCCTTCCTTCCTGGAATCCTTCCTGGAATCCTTCCTGGAATCCTTCCTGGAATCCTTCCTTCCTGGAATCCTTCCTTCCTGGAATCCTTCCTTCCTGGAATCCTTCCTGGAATCCTTCCTGGAATCCTTCCATCCTGGAATCCTTCCTTCCTTCCTTCCTTCCTGGAATCCTTCCTTCCTTCCTTCCTGGAATCCTTCCTTGAATCCTTCCTGGAATCCTTCCTGGAATCCTTCCTGGAATCCTTCCTTCCTGGAATCCTTCCTTCCTGGAATCCTTCCTTCCTGGAATCCTTCCTTCCTGGAATCCTTCCTTCCTTCCTTCCTGGAATCCTTCCTTCCTGGAATCCTTCCTTCCTGGAATGGTTCCTTCCTGGAACCCTTCCTTCCTGGAATCCTTCCTTCCTGGAATCCTTCCTTCCTTCCTTCCTGGAATCCTTCCTTCCTTCCTTCCTGGAATCCTTCCTTCCTGGAATCCTTCCTGGAATCCTTCCTTCCTGGAATCCTTCCTGGAATCCTTCCTTCCTTCCTTCCTGGAATCCTTCCTTCCTGGAATCCTTCCTTCCTGGAATCCTTCCTTCCTGGAATCCATCCTTCCTTCCTTCCTGGAATCCTTCCTTCCTGGAATCCTTCCTTCCTGGAACCCTTCCTTCCTGGAATCCTTCCTTCCTGGAATCCTTCCTGGAATCCGTCCTTCCTGGAATCCTTCCTTCCTTCCTTCCTTCCTTCCTTCCTTCCTTCCTTCCTTCCTGGAATCCTTCCTTCATGGAATCCTTCCTTCCTGGAATCCTTCCTTCCTTCCTTCCTGGAATCCTTCTTTCCTGGAATCCTTCCTTCCTGGAATCCTTCCTTCCTGGAATCCTTCCTTCCTTCTTTCCTGGAATCCTTCCTTCCTGGAATCCTTCCTTCCTGGAATCCTTCCTTCCTGGAATCCTTCCTTCCTTCCTTCCTGGAATCCTTCCTTCCTTCCTTCCTGGAATCCTTCCTTCCTGGAATCCTTCCTTCCTGGAATCCTTCCTTCCTTCCTTCCTGGAATCCTTCCTTCCTGGAATCCTTCCTTCCTGGAATCCTTCCTTCCTTCCTTCCTTCCTTCCTGGAACCCTTCCTTCCTGGAATCCTTCCTTCCTGGAATCCTTCCTTCCTTCCTTCCTGGAATCCTTCTTTCCTTCCTTCCTGGAATCCTTCCTTCCTTCCTTCCTGGAATCCTTCCTTCCTGGAATCCTTCCTGGAATCCTTCCTTCCTGGAATCCTTCCTGGAATCCTTCCTTCCTGGAATCCTTCCTTCCTGGAATCCTTCCTTCCTGGAATCCTTCCTTCCTTCCTTCCTGGAATCCTTCCTTCCTGGAATCCTTCCTTCCTGGAATCCTTCCTTCCTGGAATCCTTCCTTCCTGGAATCCTTCCTTCCTTCCTTCCTGGAATCCTTCCTTCCTGGAATCCTTCCTTCCTTCCTTCCTGGAATCCTTCCTTCCTGGAATCCTTCCTTCCTGGAATCCTTCCTTCCTTCCTTCCTGGAATCCTGCCTTCCTTCCTGGAATCCTTCCTTCCTTCCTTCCTGGAATCCTTCCTTCCTGGAATCCTTCCTTCCTGGAATCCTTCCTTCCTTCCTTCCTGGAATCCTTCCTTCCTGGAATCCTTCCTGGAATCCTTCCTTCCTGGAATCCTTCCTGGAATCCTTCCTTCCTTCCTTCCTGGAATCCTTCCTTCCTGGAATCCTTCCTTCCTGGAATCCTTCCTTCCTGGAATCCATCCTTCCTTCCTTCCTGGAATCCTTCCTTCCTGGAATCCTTCCTTCCTGGAATCCTTCCTTCCTGGAACCCTTCCTTCCTGGAATCCTTCCTTCCTGGAATCCTTCCTTCCTTCCTTCCTGGAATCCTTCCTTCCTTCCTTCCTGGAATCCTTCCTTCCTGGAATCCTTCCTGGAATCCTTCCTTCCTGGAATCCTTCCTGGAATCCTTCCTTCCTTCCTTCCTGGAATCCTTCCTTCCTGGAATCCTTCCTTCCTTCCTTCCTGGAATCCTTCCTTCCTGGAATCATTCCCTCCTGGAATCCTTCCTTCCTTCCTTCCTGGAATCCTTCCTTCCTGGAATCCTTCCTTTCTGGAATCCTTCCTTCCTTCCTTCCTGGAATCCTTCCTTCCTTCCTTCCTGGAATCCTTCCTTCCTGGAATCCTTCCTGGAATCCTTCCTTCCTGGAATCCTTCCTGGAATCCTTCCTTCCTGGAATCCTTCCTTCCTGGAATCCTTCCTTCCTGGAATCCTTCCTTCCTTCCTTCCTGGAATCCTTCCTTCCTGGAATCCTTCCTTCCTGGAATCCTTCCTTCCTTCCTTCCTGGAATCCTTCCTTCCTGGAATACTTCCTTCCTGGAATCCTTCCTTCCTTCCTTCCTGGAATACTTCCTTCCTGGAATCCTTCCTTCCTGGAATCCTTCCTGGAATCCTTCCTTCCGGGAATCCTTCCTTCCTGGAATCCTTCCTTCCTGGAATCCTTCCTTCCTGGAATCCTTCCTGGAATCCTTCCTTCCGGGAATCCTTCCTTCCTGGAATCCTTCCTTCCTGGAATCCTTCCTTCCTGGAATCCTTCCTGGAATCCTTCCTTCCTGGAATCCTTCCTTCCTTCCTTCCTGGAATCCTTCCTTCCTTCCTTCCTGGAATCCTTCCTTCCTGGAATCCTTCCTTCCTGGAATCCTGCCTTCCTGGAATCCTTCCTTCCTGGAATCCTTCCTTCCTGGAATCCTTCCTGGAATCCTTCCTGGAATCCTTCCTTCCTGGAATCATTCCTGGAATCCTTCCTGGAATCCTTCCTTCCTGGAATCCTTCCTTCCTTCCTTCCTGGAATCCTTCCTGGAATCCTTCCTTCCTGGAATCCTTCCTTCCTTCCTTCCTGGAATCTTTCCTTCCTTCCTTCCTGGAATCCTTCCTTCCTGGAATCCTTCCTTCCTGGAATCCTTCCTTCCTTCCTTCCTGGAATCCTTCCTTCCTGGAATCCTTCCTTCCTTCCTTCCTGGAATCCTTCCTTCCTGGAATCCTTCCTTCCTGGAATCCTTCCTTCCTGGAATCCTTCCTGGAATCCATCCTGGAATCCCTCCTTCCTGGAATCCTTCCTTCCTTCCTTCCTAGAATCCTTCCTTCCTTCCTTCCTGGAATCCTTCCTTCCTTCCTTCATGGAATCCTTCCTTCCTGGAACCCTTCCTTCCTGGAATCCTTCCTTCCTGGAATCCTTCCTGGAATCCTTCCTTCCTGGAATCCTAACTTCCTTCCTTCCTGGAATCCTTCCTTCCTTCCTTCCTGGAATCCTTCCTTCCTGGAATCCTTCCTTCCTGGAATCCTTCCTTCCTTCCTTCCTGGAATCCTTCCTTCCTTCCTTCCTGGAATCCTTCCTTCCTTCCTTCCTGGAATCCTTCCTTCCTGGAATCCTTCCTGGAATCCTTCCTTCCTGGAATCCTTCCTTCCTGGAATCCTTCCTTCCTGGAATCCTTCCTTCCTTCCTTCCTGGAATCCTTCCTTCCTGGAATCCTTCCTTCCTGGAATCCTTCCTTCCTGGAATCCTTCCTTCCTGGAATCCTTCCTTCCTGGAATCCTTCCTTCCTTCCTTCCTGGAATCCTTCCTTCCTGGAATCCTTCCTTCCTTCCTTCCTGGAATCCTTCCTTCCTGGAATCCTTCCTTCCTGGAATCCTTCCTTCCTGGAATCCTTCCTGGAATCCATCCTGGAATCCCTCCTTCCTGGAATCCTTCCTTCCTTCCTTCCTAGAATCCTTCCTTCCTTCCTTCCTGGAATCCTTCCTTCCTTCCTTCATGGAATCCTTCCTTCCTGGAACCCTTCCTTCCTGGAATCCTTCCTTCCTGGAATCCTTCCTGGAATCCTTCCTTCCTGGAATCCTAACTTCCTTCCTTCCTGGAATCCTTCCTTCCTTCCTTCCTGGAATCCTTCCTTCCTGGAATCCTTCCTTCCTTCCTTCCTGGAATCCTTCCTTCCTTCCTTCCTGGAATCCTTCCTTCCTTCCTTCCTGGAATCCTTCCTTCCTGGAATCCTTCCTGGAATCCTTCCTTCCTGGAATCCTTCCTTCCTGGAATCCTTCCTTCCTGGAATCCTTCCTTCCTTCCTTCCTGGAATCCTTCCTTCCTGGAATCCTTCCTTCCTGGAATCCTTCCTTCCTGGAATCCTTCCTTCCTTCCTTCCTGGAATCCTTCCTTCCTGGAATACTTCCTTCCTGGAATCCTTCCTTCCTTCCTTCCTGGAATCCTTCCTTCCTGGAATCCTTCCTTCCTGGAATCCTTCCTTCCTTCCTTCCTGGAATCTTTCCCTCCTTCCTTCCTGGAATCCTTCCTTCCTGGAATCCTTCCTTCCTGGAATCCTTCCTGGAATCCTTCCTTCCGGGAATCCTTCCTTCCTGGAATCCTTCCTTCCTGGAATCCTTCCTGGAATCCTTCCTTCCTGGAATCCTTCCTTCCTTCCTTCCTGGAATCCTTCCTTCCTTCCTTCCTGGAATCCTTCCTTCCTGGAATCCTTCCTTCCTGGAATCCTTCCTTCCTGGAATCCTTCCTTCCTGGAATCCTTCCTTCCTTCCTTCCTGGAATCTTTCCCTCCTTCCTTCCTGGAATCCTTCCTTCCTGGAATCCTTCCTTCCTGGAATCCTTCCTGGAATCCTTCCTTCCGGGAATCCTTCCTTCCTGGAATCCTTCCTTCCTGGAATCCTTCCTGGAATCCTTCCTTCCTGGAATCCTTCCTTCCTTCCTTCCTGGAATCCTTCCTTCCTTCCTTCCTGGAATCCTGCCTTCCTGGAATCCTTCCTTCCTGGAATCCTTCCTTCCTGGAATCCTTCCTTCCTGGAATCCTTCCTGGAATCCTTCCTGGAATCCTTCCTTCCTGGAATCCTTCCTGGAATCCTTCCTGGAATCCTTCCTTCCTGGAATCCTTCCTTCCTTCCTTCCTGGAATCCTTCCTGGAATCCTTCCTTCCTGGAATCCTTCCTTCCTTCCTTCCTGGAATCTTTCCTTCCTTCCTTCCTGGAATCCTTCCTTCCTGGAATCCTTCCTTCCTGGAATCCTTCCTTCCTGGAATCCTTCCTTCCTTCCTTCCTGGAATCCTTCCTTCCTGGAATCCTTCCTTCCTTCCTTCCTGGAATCCTTCCTTCCTGGAATCCTTCCTTCCTGGAATCCTTCCTTCCTGGAATCCTTCCTGGAATCCATCCTGGAATCCCTCCTTCCTGGAATCCTTCCTTCCTTCCTTCCTAGAATCCTTCCTTCCTTCCTTCCTGGAATCCTTCCTTCCTTCCTTCATGGAATCCTTCCTTCCTGGAATCCTTCCTTCCTGGAATCCTTCCTTCCTGGAATCCTTCCTGGAATCCTTCCTTCCTGGAATCCTTCCTTCCTTCCTTCCTAGAATCCTTCCTTCCTTCCTTCCTGGAATCCTTCCTTCCTTCCTTCCTGGAATCCTTCCTTCCTGGAATCCTTCCTTCCTTCCTTCCTGGAATCCTGCCTTCCTGGAATCCTTCCTTCCTGGAATCCTGCCTTCCTGGAATCCTGCCTTCCTGGAAGCCTTCCTGGAATCCTTCCTTCCTTCCTGGAATCTTTCGTTCCTTCCTGGAATCCTTCCTTCCTGGAATCCTTCCTGGAATCCTTCCTTCCTGGAATCCTTCCTGGAATCCTTCCTGGAATCCTTCCTGGAATCCTTCCTTCCTGGAATCCTTCCTTCCTGGAATCCTTCCTTCCTGGAATCCTTCCTGGAATCCTTCCTGGAATCCTTCCATCCTGGAATCCTTCCTTCCTTCCTTCCTTCCTGGAATCCTTCCTTCCTTCCTTCCTGGAATCCTTCCTTCCTTCCTTCCTGGAATCCTTCCTGGAATCCTTCCTGGAATCCTTCCTTCCTGGAATCCTTCCTTCCTGGAATCCTTCCTTCCTGGAATCCTTCCTTCCTGGAATCCTTCCTTCCTTCCTTCCTGGAATCCTTCCTTCCTGGAATCCTTCCTTCCTGGAATGCTTCCTTCCTGGAACCCTTCCTTCCTGGAATCCTTCCTTCCTGGAATCCTTCCTTCCTTCCTTCCTGGAATCCTTCCTTCCTTCCTTCCTGGAATCCTTCCTGGAATCCTTCCTTCCTGGAATCCTTCCTGGAATCCTTCCTTCCTTCCTTCCTGGAATCCTTCCTTCCTGGAATCCTTCCTTCCTGGAATCCTTCCTTCCTGGAATCCATCCTTCCTTCCGTCCTGGAATCCTTCCTTCCTGGAATCCTTCCTTCCTGGAATCCTTCCTTCCTGGAACCCTTCCTACCTGGAATCCTTCCTTCCTGGAATCCTTCCTGGAATTCTTCCTTCCTGGAATCCTTCCTGGAATCCTTCCTTCCTTCCTTCCTTCCTTCCTTCCTTCCTGGAATCCTTCCTTCCTGGAATCCTTCCTTCCTGGAATCCTTCCTTCCTTCCTTCCTGGAATCCTTCTTTCCTGGAATCCTTCCTTCCTGGAATCCTTCCTTCCTGGAATCCTTCCTTCCTTCCTTCCTGGAATCCTTCCTTCCTGGAATCCTTCCTTCCTGGAATCCTTCCTTCCTTCCTTCCTGGAATCCTTCCTTCCTTCCTTCCTGGAATCCTTCCTTCCTGGAATCCTTCCTTCCTGGAATCCTTCCTTCCTTCCTTCCTGGAATCCTTCCTTCCTGGAATCCTTCCTTCCTGGAATCCTTCCTTCCTTCCTTCCTTCCTTCCTGGAACCCTTCCTTCCTGGAATCCTTCCTTCCTGGAATCCTTCCTTCCTTCCTTCCTGGAATCCTTCTTTCCTTCCTTCCTGGAATCCTTCCTTCCTTCCTTCCTGGAATCCTTCCTTCCTGGAATCCTTCCTGGAATCCTTCCTTCCTGGAATCCTTCCTGGAATCCTTCCTTCCTGGAATCCTTCCTTCCTGGAATCCTTCCTTCCTGGAATCCTTCCTTCCTTCCTTCCTGGAATCCTTCCTTCCTGGAATCCTTCCTTCCTGGAATCCTTCCTTCCTGGAATCCTTCCTTCCTTCCTTCCTGGAATCCTTCCTTCCTGGAATCCTTCCTTCCTGGAATCCTTCCTTCCTTCCTTCCTGGAATCCTGCCTTCCTTCCTGGAATCCTTCCTTCCTTCCTTCCTGGAATCCTTCCTTCCTGGAATCCTTCCTTCCTGGAATCCTTCCTTCCTTCCTTCCTGGAATCCTTCCTTCCTGGAATCCTTCCTGGAATCCTTCCTTCCTGGAATCCTTCCTGGAATCCTTCCTTCCTTCCTTCCTGGAATCCTTCCTTCCTGGAATCCTTCCTTCCTGGAATCCTTCCTTCCTGGAATCCATCCTTCCTTCCTTCCTGGAATCCTTCCTTCCTGGAATCCTTCCTTCCTGGAATCCTTCCTTCCTGGAACCCTTCCTTCCTGGAATCCTTCCTTCTTGGAATCCTTCCTTCCTTCCTTCCTGGAATCCTTCCTTCCTTCCTTCCTGGAATCCTTCCTTCCTGGAATCCTTCCTGGAATCCTTCCTTCCTCGAATCCTTCCTGGAATCCTTCCTTCCTTCCTTCCTGGAATCCTTCCTTCCTGGAATCCTTCCTTCCTGGAATCCTTCCTTCCTTCCTTCCTGGAATCCTTCCTTCCTGGAATCCTTCCCTCCTGGAATCCTTCCTTCCTTCCTTCCTGGAATCCTTCCTTCCTGGAATCCTTCCTTTCTGGAATCCTTCCTTCCTTCCTTCCTGGAATCCTTCCTTCCTTCCTTCCTGGAATCCTTCCTTCCTGGAATCCTTCCTGGAATCCTTCCTTCCTGGAATCCTTCCTGGAATCCTTCCTTCCTGGAATCCTTCCTTCCTGGAATCCTTCCTTCCTGGAATCCTTCCTTCCTTCCTTCCTGGAATCCTTCCTTCCTGGAATCCTTCCTTCCTGGAATCCTTCCTTCCTTCCTTCCTGGAATCCTTCCTTCCTGGAATACTTCCTTCCTGGAATCCTTCCTTCCTTCCTTCCTGGAATACTTCCTTCCTGGAATCCTTCCTTCCTGGAATCCTTCCTGGAATCCTTCCTTCCGGGAATCCTTCCTTCCTGGAATCCTTCCTTCCTGGAATCCTTCCTTCCTGGAATCCTTCCTGGAATCCTTCCTTCCGGGAATCCTTCCTTCCTGGAATCCTTCCTTCCTGGAATCCTTCCTTCCTGGAATCCTTCCTGGAATCCTTCCTTCCTGGAATCCTTCCTTCCTTCCTTCCTGGAATCCTTCCTTCCTTCCTTCCTGGAATCATTCCTTCCTGGAATCCTTCCTTCCTGGAATCCTGCCTTCCTGGAATCCTTCCTTCCTGGAATCCTTCCTTCCTGGAATCCTTCCTGGAATCCTTCCTGGAATCCTTCCTTCCTGGAATCATTCCTGGAATCCTTCCTGGAATCCTTCCTTCCTGGAATCCTTCCTTCCTTCCTTCCTGGAATCCTTCCTGGAATCCTTCCTTCCTGGAATCCTTCCTTCCTTTCTTCCTGGAATCTTTCCTTCCTTCCTTCCTGGAATCCTTCCTTCCTGGAATCCTTCCTTCCTGGAATCCTTCCTTCCTTCCTTCCTGGAATCCTTCCTTCCTGGAATCCTTCCTTCCTTCCTTCCTGGAATCCTTCCTTCCTGGAATCCTTCCTTCCTGGAATCCTTCCTTCCTGGAATCCTTCCTGGAATCCATCCTGGAATCCCTCCTTCCTGGAATCCTTCCTTCCTTCCTTCCTAGAATCCTTCCTTCCTTCCTTCCTGGAATCCTTCCTTCCTTCCTTCATGGAATCCTTCCTTCCTGGAACCCTTCCTTCCTGGAATCCTTCCTTCCTGGAATCCTTCCTGGAATCCTTCCTTCCTGGAATCCTTCCTTCCTTCCTTCCTAGAATCCTTCCTTCCTTCCTTCCTGGAATCCTTCCTTCCTTCCTTCCTGGAATCCTTCCTTCCTTCCTTCCTGGAATCCTTCCTTCCTGGAATCCTTCCTTCCTTCCTTCCTGGAATCCTGCCTTCCTGGAATCCTTCCTTCCTGGAATCCTGCCTTCCTGGAATCCTGCCTTCCTGGAAGCCTTCCTCTAATCCTTCCTTCCTTCCTGGAATCTTTCGTTCCTTCCTGGAATCCTTCCTTCCTGGAATCCTTCCTGGAATCCTTCCCTCCTGGAATCCTTCCTGGAATCCTTCCTGGAATCCTTCCTGGAATCCTTCCTTCCTGGAATCCTTCCTTCCTGGAATCCTTCCTTCCTGGAATCCTTCCTGGAATCCTTCCTGGAATCCTTCCATCCTGGAATCCTTCCTTCCTTCCTTCCTTCCTGGAATCCTTCCTTCCTTCCTTCCTGGAATCCTTCCTTCCTTCCTTCCTGGAATCCTTCCTGGAATCCTTCCTGGAATCCTTCCTTCCTGGAATCCTTCCTTCCTGGAATCCTTCCTTCCTGGAATCCTTCCTGGAATCCTTCCATCCTGGAATCCTTCCTTCCTGGAATCCTTCCTTCCTGGAATCCTTCCTTCCTTCCTTCCTGGAATCCTTCCTTCCTGGAATCCTTCCTTCCTGGAATCCTTCCTTCCTGGAATGCTTCCTTCCTGGAACCCTTCCTTCCTGGAATCCTTCCTTCCTGGAATCCTTCCTTCCTTCCTTCCTGGAATCCTTCCTTCCTTCCTTCCTGGAATCCTTCCTTCCTGGAATCCTTCCTGGAATCCTTCCTTCCTGGAATCCTTCCTGGAATCCTTCCTTCCTTCCTTCCTGGAATCCTTCCTTCCTGGAATCCTTCCTTCCTGGAATCCTTCCTTCCTGGAATCCTTCCTTCCTTCCTTCCTGGAATCCTTCCTTCCTGGAATCCTTCCTTCCTGGAATCCATCCTTCCTTCCGTCCTGGAATCCTTCCTTCCTGGAATACTTCCTTCCTGGAATCCTTCCTTCCTGGAATCCTTCCTTCCTGGAATCCTTCCTTCCTGGAATCCTTCCTGGAATCCTTCCTTCCTGGAATCCTTCCTGGAATCCTTCCTTCCTTCCTTCCTTCCTTCCTTCCTGGAATCCTTCCTTCCTGGAATCCTTCCTTCCTGGAATCCTTCCTTCCTTCCTTCCTGGAATCCTTCTTTCCTGGAATCCTTCCTTCCTGGAATCCTTCCTTCCTGGAATCCTTCCTTCCTGGAATCCTTCCTTCCTGGAATCCTTCCTTCCTTCCTTCCTGGAATCCTTCCTTCCTTCCTTCCTGGAATCCTTCCTTCCTGGAATCCTTCCTTCCTGGAATCCTTCCTTCCTTCCTTCCTGGAATCCTTCCTTCCTGGAATCCTTCCTTACTGGAATCATTCCTTCCTTCCTTCCTTCCTTCCTGGAACCCTTCCTTCCTGGAATCCTTCCTTCCTGGAATCCTTCCTTCCTTCCTTCCTGGAATCCTTCCTTCCTTCCTTCCTGGAATCCTTCCTTCATGGAATCCTTCCTGGAATCCTTCCTTCCTGGAATCCTTCCTTCCTGGAATCCTTCCTTCCTGGAATCCTTCCTTCCTTCCTTCCTGGAATCCTTCCTTCCTGGAATCCTTCCTTCCTGGAATCCTTCCTTCCTTCCTTCCTGGAATCCTTCCTTCCTGGAATCCTTCCTTCCTTCCTTCCTGGAATCCTGCCTTCCTGGAATCCTTCCTTCCTTCCTTCCTGGAATCCTTCCTTCCTTCCTTCCTGGAATCCTTCCTTCCTTCCTTCCTGGAATCCTTCCTTCCTGGAATCCTTCCTTCCTGGAATCCTTCCTTCCTTCCTTCCTGGAATCCTTCCTTCCTGGAATCCTTCCTTCCTGGAATCCTTCCTTCCTGGAATCCTTCCTGGAATACTTCCTTCCTGGAATCCTTCCTTCCTACCTTCCTAGAATCCTTCCTTCCTTCCTTCCTGGAATCCTTCCTTCCTTCCTTCATGGAATCCTTCCTTCCTGGAATCCTTCCTTCCTGGAATCCTTCCTGGAATCCTTCCTTCCTGGAATCCTTCCTTCCTTCCTTCCTAGACTCCTTCCTTCCTTCCTTCCGGGAATCCTTCCTTCCTTCCTTAATGGAATCCTTCCTTCCTTCCTTCATGGAATCCTTCCTTCCTGGATTCCTTCCTTCCTGGAATCCTTCCTTCCTGGAATCCTTCCTTCCTTCCTTCCTGGAATCCTGCCTTCCTGGAATCCTGCCTTCCTGGAATCCTTCCTTCCTTCCTTGAATCTTTCGTTCCTTCCTGGAATCCTTCCTTCCTGAATCCTTCCTGGAATCCTTCCTTCCTGGAATCCTTCCTTCCTTCCTTCCTGGAATCCTTCCTGGAATCCTTCATTCCTGGAATCCTTCCTTCCTGTAATCCTTCCTTCCTGGAATCCTTCCTTCCTGGAATCCTTCCTTCCTTCCTTCCTGGAATCCTTCCTTCTTGGAATCCTTCCTTCCTGGAATCCTTCCTTCCTTCCTTCCTGGAATCCTTCCTTCCTGGAATCCTTCCTTCCTTCCTTCCTGGAATCCTTCCTTCCTTCCTTCCTGGAATCCTTCCTTCCTGGAATCCTTCCTTCCTTCCTTCCTGGAATCCTTCCTTCCTTCCTTCCTGGAATCCTTCCTTCCTGGAATCCTTCCTGGAATCCTTCCTTCCTGGAATCCTTCCTGGAATCCTTCCTTCCTTCCTGGAATCCTTCCTTCCTGGAATCCTTCCTGGAATCCTTCCTTCCTGGAATCCTTCCTTCCTGGAATCCTTCCTTCCTGGAATCCTTCCTTCCTTCCTTCCTGGAATCCTTCCTTCCTGGAATCCTTCCTTCCTGGAATCCTTCCTTCCTTCCTTCCTGGAATCCTTCCTTCCTGGAATCCTTCCTTCCTTCCTTCCTGGAATCCTTCCTTCCTTCCTTCCTGGAATCCTTCCTGGAATCCTTCCTTCCTGGAATCCTTCCTTCCTTCCTTCCTGGAATCTTTCCTTCCTGGAATCCTTCCTTCCTGGAATCCTTCCTTCCTGGAATCCTTCCTTCCTGGAATCCTTCCTTCCTTCCTTCCTGGAATCCTTCCTTCGTGGAATCCTTCCTTCCTTCCTTCCTGGAATCCTTCCTTCCTTCCTTCCTGGAATCCTTCCTTCCTGGAATCCTTCCTTCCTTCCTTCCTGGAATCCTTCCTTCCTTCCTTCCTGGAATCCTTCCTTCCTGGAATCCTTCCTTCCTTCCTTCCTGGAATCCTTCCTTCCTTCCTTCCTGGAATCCTTCCTTCCTGGAATCCTTCCTTCCTTCCTTCCTGGAATCCTTCCTTCCTTCCTTCCTGGAATCCTTCCTTCCTTCCTTCCTGGAATCCTTCCTTCCTTCCTTCCTGGAAACCTTCCTTCCTGGAATCCTTCTTTCCTTCCTTCCTGGAATCCTTCCTTCCTGGAATCCTTCCTTCCTTCCTTCCTGGAATCCTTCCTTCCTGGAATCCTTCCTTCCTGGAATCCTTCCTTCCTTCCTTCCTGGAATCCTTCCTTCCTGGAATCCTTCCTTCCTGGAATCCTTCCTTCCTTCCTGGAATCCTTCCTTCCTTCCTTCCTGGAATCCTTCCTTCCTTCCTTCCTGGAATCCTTCCTTCCTGGAATCCTTCCTTCCTGGAATCCTTCCTTCCTGGAATCCTTCCTTCCTGGAATCCTTCCTGGAATCCTTCCTGGAATCCTTCCTTCCTGGAATCCTTCCTTCCTTCCTTCCTAGAATCCTTCCTTCCTTCCTTCCTGGAATACTTCCTTCCTTCCTTCATGGAATCCTTCCTTCCTGGAATCCTTCCTTCCTGGAATCCTTCCTTCCTTGCTTCCTAGAATCCTTCCTTCCTTCCTTCCTGGAATCCTTCCTTCCTTCCTTCCTGGAATCCTTCCTTCCTTCCTTCATGGAATCCTTCCTTCCTGGAATCCTTCCTTCCTGGAATCCTTCCTTCCTTCCTTCCTGGAATCCTGCCTTCCTGGAATCCTTCCTTCCTGGAATCCTGCCTTCCTGGAATCCTTCCTTCCTGGAATCCTTCCTTCCTGGAATCCTTCCTTCCTTCCTTCCTGGAATCCTTCCTTCCTGGAATCCTTCCTGGAATCCTGCCTTCCTGGAATCCTTCCTTCCTGGAATCCTTCCTTCCTGGAATCCTTCCTTCCTGGAATCCTTCCTGGAATCCTTCCTGGAATCCTTCCTTCCTGGAATCCTTCCTTCCTTCATTTCTGGAATCCTTCCTTCCTGGAATCCTTCCTTCCTTTCTTCCTGGAATCCTTCCTGGAATACTTCCTTCCTGGAATCCTTCCTTCCTTCCTTCCTGGAACCTTTCCTTCCTTCCTTCCTGGAATCCTTCCTTCCTGGAATCCTTCCTTCCTGGAATCCTTCCTTCCTTCCTTCCTGGAATCCTTCCTTCCTTCCTTCCTGGAATCCTGCCTTCCTGGAATCCTGCCTTCCTGGAATCCTTCCTTCCTTCCTGGAATCCTTCCTTCCTGGAATCCTTCCTTCCTGGAATCCTTCCTTCCTTCCTTCCTGGAATCCTTCCTTCCTGCAATCCTTCCTTCCTGGAATCCTTCCTTCCAGGAATCCTTCCTGGAATCCTTCCTGGAATCCTTCCTTCCTGGAATCCTTCCTTCCTTCCTTCCTAGAATCCTTCCTTCCTTCCTTCCTGGAATCCTTCCTTCCTTCCTTCATGGAATCCTTCCTTCCTGGAATCCTTCCTTCCTGGAATCCTTCCTTCCGGGAATCGTTCCTGGAATCCTTCCTTCCTGGAATCCTTCCTTCCTTCCTTCCTAGAATCCTTCCTTCCTTCCTTCCTGGAATCCTTCCTTCCTTCCTTCATGGAATCCTTCCTTCCTTCCTTCATGGAATCCTTCCTTCCTGGAATCCTTCCTTCCTGGAATCCTTCCTTCCTTCCTTCCTGGAATCCTGCCTTCCTGGAATCCTTCCTTCCTGGAATCCTGCCTTCCTGGAATCCTGCCTTCCTGGAAGCCTTCCTGGAATCCTTCCTTCCTTCCTGGAATCTTTCGTTCCTTCCTGGAATCCTTCCTTCCTGGAATCCTTCCTGGAATCCTTCCTTCCTGGAATCCTTCCTGGAATCCTTCCTGGAATCCTTCCTGGAATCCTTCCTTCCTGGAATCCTTCCTTCCTGGAATCCTTCCTTCCTGGAATCCTTCCTTCCTGGAATCCTTCCTGGAATCCTTCCTGGAATCCTTCCATCCTGGAATCCTTCCTTCCTTCCTTCCTGGAATCCTTCCTTCCTGGAATCCTTCCTTCCTGGAATCCTTCCTTCCTGGAATCCTTCCTGGAATCCTTCCTTCCTGGAATCCTTCCTTCCTGGAATCCTTCTTTCCTTCCTTCCTTCCTTCCTAGAATCCTTCCTTCCTTCCTCCCTGGAATCCTTCCTTCCTTCCTTCCTGGAATTCTTCCTTCCTTCCTTCCTGGAATCCTTCCTTCCTGGAATCCTTCCTTCCTGGAATCCTTCCTTCCTTCCTTCCTGGAATCCTGCCTTCCTGGAATCCTTCCTTCCTGGAATCCTGCCTTCCTGGAATCCTGCCTTCCTGGAATCCTTCCTTCCTTCCTGGAATCTTTCGTTCCTTCCTGGAATCCTTCCTTCCTGGAATCCTTCCTGGAATCCTTCCTTCCTGGAATCCTTCCTGGAATCCTTCCTGGAATCCTTCCTGGAATCCTTCCTTCCTGGAATCCTTCCTTCCTGGAATCCTTCCTTCCTGGAATCCTTCCTGGAATCCTTCCTGGAATCCTTCCATCCTGGAATCCTTCCTTCCTGGAATCCTGCCTTCCTGGAATCCTGCCTTCCTGGAAGCCTTCATGGAATCCTTCCTTCCTTCCTGGAATCTTTCGTTCCTTCCTGGAATCCTTCCTTCCTGGAATCCTTCCTGGAATCCTTCCTTCCTGGAATCCTTCCTGGAATCCTTCCTGGAATCCTTCCTTCCTGGAATCCTTCCTTCCTGGAGTCCTTCCTTCCTGGAATCCTTCCTGGAATCCTTCCTGGAATCCTTCCTTCCTGGAATCCTTCCTTCCTGGAATCCTTCCTTCCTTCATTTCTGGAATCCTTCCTTCCTGGAATCCTTCCTTCCTGGAATCCTTCCTGGAATCCTTCCTTCCTGGAATCCTTCCTTCCTGGAATCCTTCCTTCCTGGAATCCTTCCTTCCTTCCTTCCTGGAATCCTTCCTGGAATCCTTCCTTCCTGGAATCCTTCCTTCCTTCCTTCCTGGAATCTTTCCTTCCTTCCTTCCTGGAGTCCTTCCTTCCTGGAATCCTTCCTTCCTGGAATCCTTCCTTCCTTCCTTCCGGGAATCCTTCCTTCCTTCCTTCCTGGAATCCTGCCTTCCTGGAATCCAGCCTTCCTGGAATCCTTCCTTCCTTCATGGAATCCTTCCTTCCTTCCTTCCTGGAATCCTTCCTTCCTGGAATCCTTCCTTCCTGGAATCCTTCCTTCCTTCCTTCCTGGAATCCTTCCTTCCTGGAATCCTTCCTTCCTGGAATCCTTCCTTCCTGGAATCCTTCCTTCCTTCCTTCCCGGAAACCTTCCTTCCTGGAATCCTTCTTTCCTTCCTTCCTGGAATCCTTCCTTCCTGGAATCCTTCCTTCCTTCCTTCCTGGAATCCTTCCTTCCTGGAATCCTTCCTTCCTGGAATCCTTCCTTCCTTCCTTCCTGGAATCCTTCCTTCCTGGAATCCTTCCTTCCTGGAATCCTTCCTTCCTTCCTGGAATCCTTCCTTCCTTCCTTCCTGGAATCCTTCCTTCCTTCCTTCCTGGAATCCTTCCTTCCTGGAATCCTTCCTTCCTGGAATCCTTCCTTCCTGGAATCCTTCCTTCCTGGAATCCTTCCTGGAATCCTTCCTGGAATCCTTCCTTCCTGGAATCCTTCCTTCCTTCCTTCCTAGAATCCTTCCTTCCTTCCTTCCTGGAATACTTCCTTCCTTCCTTCATGGAATCCTTCCTTCCTGGAATCCTTCCTTCCTGGAATCCTTCCTTCCTTGCTTCCTAGAATCCTTCCTTCCTTCCTTCCTGGAATCCTTCCTTCCTTCCTTCCTGGAATCCTTCCTTCCTTCCTTCATGGAATCCTTCCTTCCTGGAATCCTTCCTTCCTGGAATCCTTCCTTCCTTCCTTCCTGGAATCCTGCCTTCCTGGAATCCTTCCTTCCTGGAATCCTGCCTTCCTGGAATCCTTCCTTCCTGGAATCCTTCCTTCCTGGAATCCTTCCTTCCTTCCTTCCTGGAATCCTTCCTTCCTGGAATCCTTCCTGGAATCCTGCCTTCCTGGAATCCTTCCTTCCTGGAATCCTTCCTTCCTGGAATCCTTCCTTCCTGGAATCCTTCCTGGAATCCTTCCTGGAATCCTTCCTTCCTGGAATCCTTCCTTCCTTCATTTCTGGAATCCTTCCTTCCTGGAATCCTTCCTTCCTTTCTTCCTGGAATCCTTCCTGGAATACTTCCTTCCTGGAATCCTTCCTTCCTTCCTTCCTGGAACCTTTCCTTCCTTCCTTCCTGGAATCCTTCCTTCCTGGAATCCTTCCTTCCTGGAATCCTTCCTTCCTTCCTTCCTGGAATCCTTCCTTCCTTCCTTCCTGGAATCCTGCCTTCCTGGAATCCTGCCTTCCTGGAATTCTTCCTTCCTTCCTGGAATCCTTCCTTCCTGGAATCCTTCCTTCCTGGAATCCTTCCTTCCTTCCTTCCTGGAATCCTTCCTTCCTGGAATCCTTCCTTCCTGGAATCCTTCCTTCCTGGAATCCTTCCTGGAATCCTTCCTGGAATCCTTCCTTCCTGGAATCCTTCCTTCCTTCCTTCCTAGAATCCTTCCTTCCTTCCTTCCTGGAATCCTTCCTTCCTTCCTTCATGGAATCCTTCCTTCCTGGAATCCTTCCTTCCTGGAATCCTTCCTTCCGGGAATCGTTCCTGGAATCCTTCCTTCCTGGAATCCTTCCTTCCTTCCTTCCTAGAATCCTTCCTTCCTTCCTTCCTGGAATCCTTCCTTCCTTCCTTCATGGAATCCTTCCTTCCTTCCTTCATGGAATCCTTCCTTCCTGGAATCCTTCCTTCCTGGAATCCTTCCTTCCTTCCTTCCTGGAATCCTGCCTTCCTGGAATCCTTCCTTCCTGGAATCCTGCCTTCCTGGAATCCTGCCTTCCTGGAAGCCTTCCTGGAATCCTTCCTTCCTTCCTGGAATCTTTCGTTCCTTCCTGGAATCCTTCCTTCCTGGAATCCTTCCTGGAATCCTTCCTTCCTGGAATCCTTCCTGGAATCCTTCCTGGAATCCTTCCTGGAATCCTTCCTTCCTGGAATCCTTCCTTCCTGGAATCCTTCCTTCCTGGAATCCTTCCTTCCTTCCTTCCTGGAATCCTGCCTTCCTGGAATCCTTCCTTCCTGGAATCCTGCCTTCCTGGAATCCTGCCTTCCTGGAATCCTTCCTTCCTTCCTGGAATCTTTCGTTCCTTCCTGGAATCCTTCCTTCATGGAATCCTTCCTGGAATCCTTCCTTCCTGGAATCCTTCCTGGAATCCTTCCTGGAATCCTTCCTGGAATCCTTCCTTCCTGGAATCCTTCCTTCCTGGAATCCTTCCTTCCTAGAATCCTTCCTGGAATCCTTCCTGGAATCCTTCCATCCTGGAATCCTTCCTTCCTGGAATCCTGCCTTCCTGGAATCCTGCCTTCCTGGAAGCCTTCATGGAATCCTTCCTTCCTTCCTGGAATCTTTCGTTCCTTCCTGGAATCCTTCCTTCCTGGAATCCTTCCTGGAATCCTTCCTTCCTGGAATCCTTCCTGGAATCCTTCCTGGAATCCTTCCTTCCTGGAATCCTTCCTTCCTGGAGTCCTTCCTTCCTGGAATCCTTCCTGGAATCCTTCCTGGAATCCTTCCTTCCTGGAATCCTTCCTTCCTGGAATCCTTCCTTCCTTCATTTCTGGAATCCTTCCTTCCTGGAATCCTTCCTTCCTGGAATCCTTCCTGGAATCCTTCCTTCCTGGAATCCTTCCTTCCTGGAATCCTTCCTTCCTGGAATCCTTCCTTCCTTCCTTCCTGGAATCCTTCCTGGAATCCTTCCTTCCTGGAATCCTTCCTTCCTTCCTTCCTGGAATCTTTCCTTCCTTCCTTCCTGGAGTCCTTCCTTCCTGGAATCCTTCCTTCCTGGAATCCTTCCTTCCTTCCTTCCGGGAATCCTTCCTTCCTTCCTTCCTGGAATCCTGCCTTCCTGGAATCCAGCCTTCCTGGAATCCTTCCTTCCTTCCTGGAATCCTTCCTTCCTTCCTTCCTGGAATCCTTCCTTCCTGGAATCCTTCCTTCCTGGAATCCTTCCTTCCTTCCTTCCTGGAATCCTTCCTTCCTGGAATCCTTCCTTCCTGGAATCCTTCCTTCCTGGAATCCTTCCTTCCTGGAATCCTTCTTGGAATCCTTACTGGAATCCTTCCTTCCTGGAATCCTTCCTTCCTTCCTTCCTAGAATCCTTCCTTCCTTCCTTCCTGGAATCCTTCCTTCCTTCCTTCATGGAATCCTTCCTTCCTGGAATCCTTCCTTCCTGGAATCCTTCCTTCCTGGAATCCTTCCTGGAATCCTTCCTTCCTGGAATCCTTCCTTCCTTCCTTCCTGGAATCCTTCCTTCCTTCCTTCCTGGAATCCTTCCTTCCTGGAATCCTTCCTTCCTGGAATCCTTCCTTCCTGGAATCCTGCCTTCCTGGAATCCTTCCTTCCTGGAATCCTTCCTGGAATCCTTCCTGGAATCCTTCCTGGAATCCTTCCTTCCTGGAATCCTTCCTTCCTTCATTTCTGGAATCCTTCCTTCCTGGAATCCTTCCTTCCTTCCTTCCTGGAATCCTTCCTTCCTTCCTTCCTGGAATCCTTCCTGGAATCCTTCCTCCCTGGAATCCTTCCATCCTTCCTTCTTGGAATCTTTCCTTCCTTCCTTACTGGAATCCTTCCTTCCTGGAATCCTTCCTTCCTGGAATCCTTCCTTCCTGGAATCCTTCCTGGAATCCTTCCTTCCTGGAATCCTTCCTTCCTGGAATCCTTCCTGGAATCCTTCCTTCCTGGAATCCTTCCTTCCTGGAATCCTTCCTGGAATCCTTCCTTCCTGGAATCCTTCCTTCCTGGAATCCTTCCTGGAATCCTTCCTGGAATCCTTCCTGGAATCCTTCCTTCCTGGAATCCTTCCTTCCTTCATTTCTGGAATCCTTCCTTCCTGGAATCCTTCCTTCCTTCCTTCTTGGAATCCTTCCTTCCTTCCTTCCTGGAATCCTTCCTGGAATCCTTCCTTCCTGGAATCCTTCCTTCCTTCCTTCCTGGAATCTTTCCTTCCTTCCTTCCTGGAATCCTTCCTTCCTGGAATCCTTCCTTCCTGGAATCCTTCCTTCCTTCCTTCCTGGAATCCTTCCTTCCTGCCTTCCTGGAATCCTTCCTTCCTGCCTTCCTGGAATCGTGCCTTCCTGGAATCCTGCCTTCCTGGAATCCTTCCTTCCTTCCTAGAATCCTTCCTTCCTTCCTTCCTGGAATCCTTCCTTCCTGGAATCCTTCCTTCCTGGAATCCTTCCTTCCTTCCTTCCTGGAATCCTTCCTTCCTGGAATCCTTCCTTCCTGGAATCATTCCTGGAATCCTTCCTGGAATCCTTCCTTCCTGGAATCCTTCCTTCGTTCCTTCCTAGAATCCTTCCTTCCTTCCTACCTGGAATCCTTTCTTCCTTCCTTCATGGAATCCTTCCTTCCTGGAATCCTTCCTTCCTGGAATCCTTCCTTCCTGGAATCCTTCCTGGAATCCTTCCTTCCTGGAATCCTTCCTTCCTTCCTTCCTGGAATCCTTCCTTCCTTCCTTCATGGAATCCTTCCTTCCTGGAATCCTTCCTTCCTGGAATCCTTCCTGGAATCCTTCCTTCCTGGAATCCTTCCTTCCTAGAATCCTTCCTTCCTTCCTTCCTGGAATCCTTCCTTCCTTCCTTCATGGAATCCTTCCTTCCTTCCTTCCTGGAATCCTTCCTTCCTGGAATCCTTCCTTCCTGGAATCCTTCCTTCCTTCCTTCCTGGAATCCTTCCTTCCTGGAATCCTTCCTGGAATCCTTCCTGGAATCCTTCCTTCCTGGAATCCTTCCTTCCTTCCTTCCTAGAATCCTTCCTTCCTTCCTTCCTGGAATCCTTCCTTCCTTCCTTCATGGAATCCTTCCTTCCTGGAATCCTTCCTTCCTGGAATCCTTCCTTCCGGGAATCGTTCCTGGAATCCTTCCTTCCTGGAATCCTTCCTTCCTTCCTTCCTAGAATCCTTCCTTCCTTCCTTCCTGGTATCCTTCCTTCCTTCCTTCATGGAATCCTTCCTTCCTTCCTTCATGGAATCCTTCCTTCCTGGAATCCTTCCTTCCTGGAATCCTTCCTTCCTTCCTTCCTGGAATCCTGCCTTCCTGGAATCCTTCCTTCCTGGAATCCTGCCTTCCTGGAATCCTGCCTTCCTGGAAGCCTTCCTGGAATCCTTCCTTCCTTCCTGGAATCTTTCGTTCCTTCCTGGAATCCTTCCTTCCTGGAATCCTTCCTGGAATCCTTCCTTCCTGGAATCCTTCCTGGAATCCTTCCTGGAATCCTTCCTGGAATCCTTCCTTCCTGGAATCCTTCCTTCCTGGAATCCTTCCTTCCTGGAATCCTTCCTTCCTGGAATCCTTCCTGGAATCCTTCCTGGAATCCTTCCATCCTGGAATCCTTCCTTCCTTCCTTCCTGGAATCCTTCCTTCCTGGAATCCTTCCTTCCTGGAATCCTTCCTTCCTGGAATCCTTCCTGGAATCCTTCCTTCCTGGAATCCTTCCTTCCTGGAATCCTTCTTTCCTTCCTTCCTTCCTTCCTAGAATCCTTCCTTCCTTCCTCCCTGGAATCCTTCCTTCCTTCCTTCCTGGAATTCTTCCTTCCTTCCTTCCTGGAATCCTTCCTTCCTGGAATCCTTCCTTCCTGGAATCCTTCCTTCCTTCCTTCCTGGAATCCTGCCTTCCTGGAATCCTTCCTTCCTGGAATCCTGCCTTCCTGGAATCCTGCCTTCCTGGAATCCTTCCTTCCTTCCTGGAATCTTTCGTTCCTTCCTGGAATCCTTCCTTCCTGGAATCCTTCCTGGAATCCTTCCTTCCTGGAATCCTTCCTGGAATCCTTCCTGGAATCCTTCCTGGAATCCTTCCTTCCTGGAATCCTTCCTTCCTGGAATCCTTCCTTCCTGGAATCCTTCCTGGAATCCTTCCTGGAATCCTTCCATCCTGGAATCCTTCCTTCCTGGAATCCTGCCTTCCTGGAATCCTGCCTTCCTGGAAGCCTTCATGGAATCCTTCCTTCCTTCCTGGAATCTTTCGTTCCTTCCTGGAATCCTTCCTTCCTGGAATCCTTCCTGGAATCCTTCCTTCCTGGAATCCTTCCTGGAATCCTTCCTGGAATCCTTCCTTCCTGGAATCCTTCCTTCCTGGAGTCCTTCCTTCCTGGAATCCTTCCTGGAATCCTTCCTGGAATCCTTCCTTCCTGGAATCCTTCCTTCCTGGAATCCTTCCTTCCTTCATTTCTGGAATCCTTCCTTCCTGGAATCCTTCCTTCCTGGAATCCTTCCTGGAATCCTTCCTTCCTGGAATCCTTCCTTCCTGGAATCCTTCCTTCCTTCCTTCCTGGAATCCTTCCTGGAATCCTTCCTTCCTGGAATCCTTCCTTCCTTCCTTCCTGGAATCTTTCCTTCCTTCCTTCCTGGAGTCCTTCCTTCCTGGAATCCTTCCTTCCTGGAATCCTTCCTTCCTTCCTTCCGGGAATCCTTCCTTCCTTCCTTCCTGGAATCCTGCCTTCCTGGAATCCAGCCTTCCTGGAATCCTTCCTTCCTTCCTGGAATCCTTCCTTCCTTCCTTCCTGGAATCCTTCCTTCCTGGAATCCTTCCTTCCTGGAATCCTTCCTTCCTTCCTTCCTGGAATCCTTCCTTCCTGGAATCCTTCCTTCCTGGAATCCTTCCTTCCTGGAATCCTTCCTTCCTGGAATCCTTCCTGGAATCCTTACTGGAATCCTTCCTTCCTGGAATCCTTCCTTCCTTCCTTCCTAGAATCCTTCCTTCCTTCCTTCCTGGAATCCTTCCTTCCTTCCTTCATGGAATCCTTCCTTCCTGGAATCCTTCCTTCCTGGAATCCTTCCTTCCTGGAATCCTTCCTGGAATCCTTCCTTCCTGGAATCCTTCCTTCCTTCCTTCCTGGAATCCTTCCTTCCTTCCTTCCTGGAATCCTTCCTTCCTGGAATCCTTCCTTCCTGGAATCCTTCCTTCCTGGAATCCTGCCTTCCTGGAATCCTTCCTTCCTGGAATCCTTCCTGGAATCCTTCCTGGAATCCTTCCTGGAATCCTTCCTTCCTGGAATCCTTCCTTCCTTCATTTCTGGAATCCTTCCTTCCTGGAATCCTTCCTTCCTTCCTTCCTGGAATCCTTCCTTCCTTCCTTCCTGGAATCCTTCCTGGAATCCTTCCTCCCTGGAATCCTTCCATCCTTCCTTCTTGGAATCTTTCCTTCCTTCCTTACTGGAATCCTTCCTTCCTGGAATCCTTCCTTCCTGGAATCCTTCCTTCCTGGAATCCTTCCTTCCTGGAATCCTTCCTGGAATCCTTCCTTCCTGGAATCCTTCCTTCCTGGAATCCTTCCTGGAATCCTTCCTTCCTGGAATCCTTCCTTCCTGGAATCCTTCCTGGAATCCTTCCTTCCTGGAATCCTTCCTTCCTGGAATCCTTCCTGGAATCCTTCCTGGAATCCTTCCTGGAATCCTTCCTTCCTGGAATCCTTCCTTCCTTCATTTCTGGAATCCTTCCTTCCTGGAATCCTTCCTTCCTTCCTTCTTGGAATCCTTCCTTCCTTCCTTCCTGGAATCCTTCCTGGAATCCTTCCTTCCTGGAATCCTTCCTTCCTTCCTTCCTGGAATCTTTCCTTCCTTCCTTCCTGGAATCCTTCCTTCCTGGAATCCTTCCTTCCTGGAATCCTTCCTTCCTTCCTTCCTGGAATCCTTCCTTCCTGCCTTCCTGGAATCCTTCCTTCCTGCCTTCCTGGAATCGTGCCTTCCTGGAATCCTGCCTTCCTGGAATCCTTCCTTCCTTCCTAGAATCCTTCCTTCCTTCCTTCCTGGAATCCTTCCTTCCTGGAATCCTTCCTTCCTGGAATCCTTCCTTCCTTCCTTCCTGGAATCCTTCCTTCCTGGAATCCTTCCTTCCTGGAATCATTCCTGGAATCCTTCCTGGAATCCTTCCTTCCTGGAATCCTTCCTTCGTTCCTTCCTAGAATCCTTCCTTCCTTCCTTCCTGGAATCCTTTCTTCCTTCCTTCATGGAATCCTTCCTTCCTGGAATCCTTCCTTCCTGGAATCCTTCCTTCCTGGAATCCTTCCTGGAATCCTTCCTTCCTGGAATCCTTCCTTCCTTCCTTCCTGGAATCCTTCCTTCCTTCCTTCATGGAATCCTTCCTTCCTGGAATCCTTCCTTCCTGGAATCCTTCCTGGAATCCTTCCTTCCTGGAATCCTTCCTTCCTAGAATCCTTCCTTCCTTCCTTCCTGGAATCCTTCCTTCCTTCCTTCATGGAATCCTTCCTTCCTTCCTTCCTGGAATCCTTCCTTCCTGGAATCCTTCCTTCCTGGAATCCTTCCTTCCTTCCTTCCTGGAATCCTTCCTTCCTGGAATCCTTCCTGGAATCCTTCCTGGAATCCTTCCTTCCTGGAATCCTTCCTTCCTTCCTTCCTAGAATCCTTCCTTCCTTCCTTCCTGGAATCCTTCCTTCCTTCCTTCATGGAATCCTTCCTTCCTGGAATCCTTCCTTCCTGGAATCCTTCCTTCCGGGAATCGTTCCTGGAATCCTTCCTTCCTGGAATCCTTCCTTCCTTCCTTCCTAGAATCCTTCCTTCCTTCCTTCCTGGAATCCTTCCTTCCTTCCTTCATGGAATCCTTCCTTCCTTCCTTCATGGAATCCTTCCTTCCTGGAATCCTTCCTTCCTGGAATCCTTCCTTCCTTCCTTCCTGGAATCCTGCCTTCCTGGAATCCTTCCTTCCTGGAATCCTGCCTTCCTGGAATCCTGCCTTCCTGGAAGCCTTCCTGGAATCCTTCCTTCCTTCCTGGAATCTTTCGTTCCTTCCTGGAATCCTTCCTTCCTGGAATCCTTCCTGGAATCCTTCCTTCCTGGAATCCTTCCTGGAATCCTTCCTGGAATCCTTCCTGGAATCCTTCCTTCCTGGAATCCTTCCTTCCTGGAATCCTTCCTTCCTGGAATCCTTCCTTCCTGGAATCCTTCCTGGAATCCTTCCTGGAATCCTTCCATCCTGGAATCCTTCCTTCCTTCCTTCCTGGAATCCTTCCTTCCTGGAATCCTTCCTTCCTGGAATCCTTCCTTCCTGGAATCCTTCCTGGAATCCTTCCTTCCTGGAATCCTTCCTTCCTGGAATCCTTCTTTCCTTCCTTCCTTCCTTCCTAGAATCCTTCCTTCCTTCCTCCCTGGAATCCTTCCTTCCTTCCTTCCTGGAATTCTTCCTTCCTTCCTTCCTGGAATCCTTCCTTCCTGGAATCCTTCCTTCCTGGAATCCTTCCTTCCTTCCTTCCTGGAATCCTGCCTTCCTGGAATCCTTCCTTCCTGGAATCCTGCCTTCCTGGAATCCTGCCTTCCTGGAATCCTTCCTTCCTTCCTGGAATCTTTCGTTCCTTCCTGGAATCCTTCCTTCCTGGAATCCTTCCTGGAATCCTTCCTTCCTGGAATCCTTCCTGGAATCCTTCCTGGAATCCTTCCTGGAATCCTTCCTTCCTGGAATCCTTCCTTCCTGGAATCCTTCCTTCCTGGAATCCTTCCTGGAATCCTTCCTGGAATCCTTCCATCCTGGAATCCTTCCTTCCTGGAATCCTGCCTTCCTGGAATCCTGCCTTCCTGGAAGCCTTCATGGAATCCTTCCTTCCTTCCTGGAATCTTTCGTTCCTTCCTGGAATCCTTCCTTCCTGGAATCCTTCCTGGAATCCTTCCTTCCTGGAATCCTTCCTGGAATCCTTCCTGGAATCCTTCCTTCCTGGAATCCTTCCTTCCTGGAGTCCTTCCTTCCTGGAATCCTTCCTGGAATCCTTCCTGGAATCCTTCCTTCCTGGAATCCTTCCTTCCTGGAATCCTTCCTTCCTTCATTTCTGGAATCCTTCCTTCCTGGAATCCTTCCTTCCTGGAATCCTTCCTGGAATCCTTCCTTCCTGGAATCCTTCCTTCCTGGAATCCTTCCTTCCTTCCTTCCTGGAATCCTTCCTGGAATCCTTCCTTCCTGGAATCCTTCCTTCCTTCCTTCCTGGAATCTTTCCTTCCTTCCTTCCTGGAGTCCTTCCTTCCTGGAATCCTTCCTTCCTGGAATCCTTCCTTCCTTCCTTCCGGGAATCCTTCCTTCCTTCCTTCCTGGAATCCTGCCTTCCTGGAATCCAGCCTTCCTGGAATCCTTCCTTCCTTCCTGGAATCCTTCCTTCCTTCCTTCCTGGAATCCTTCCTTCCTGGAATCCTTCCTTCCTGGAATCCTTCCTTCCTTCCTTCCTGGAATCCTTCCTTCCTGGAATCCTTCCTTCCTGGAATCCTTCCTTCCTGGAATCCTTCCTTCCTGGAATCCTTCCTGGAATCCTTACTGGAATCCTTCCTTCCTGGAATCCTTCCTTCCTTCCTTCCTAGAATCCTTCCTTCCTTCCTTCCTGGAATCCTTCCTTCCTTCCTTCATGGAATCCTTCCTTCCTGGAATCCTTCCTTCCTGGAATCCTTCCTTCCTGGAATCCTTCCTGGAATCCTTCCTTCCTGGAATCCTTCCTTCCTTCCTTCCTGGAATCCTTCCTTCCTTCCTTCCTGGAATCCTTCCTTCCTGGAATCCTTCCTTCCTGGAATCCTTCCTTCCTGGAATCCTGCCTTCCTGGAATCCTTCCTTCCTGGAATCCTTCCTGGAATCCTTCCTGGAATCCTTCCTGGAATCCTTCCTTCCTGGAATCCTTCCTTCCTTCATTTCTGGAATCCTTCCTTCCTGGAATCCTTCCTTCCTTCCTTCCTGGAATCCTTCCTTCCTTCCTTCCTGGAATCCTTCCTGGAATCCTTCCTCCCTGGAATCCTTCCATCCTTCCTTCTTGGAATCTTTCCTTCCTTCCTTACTGGAATCCTTCCTTCCTGGAATCCTTCCTTCCTGGAATCCTTCCTTCCTGGAATCCTTCCTTCCTGGAATCCTTCCTGGAATCCTTCCTTCCTGGAATCCTTCCTTCCTGGAATCCTTCCTGGAATCCTTCCTTCCTGGAATCCTTCCTTCCTGGAATCCTTCCTGGAATCCTTCCTTCCTGGAATCCTTCCTTCCTGGAATCCTTCCTGGAATCCTTCCTGGAATCCTTCCTGGAATCCTTCCTTCCTGGAATCCTTCCTTCCTTCATTTCTGGAATCCTTCCTTCCTGGAATCCTTCCTTCCTTCCTTCTTGGAATCCTTCCTTCCTTCCTTCCTGGAATCCTTCCTGGAATCCTTCCTTCCTGGAATCCTTCCTTCCTTCCTTCCTGGAATCTTTCCTTCCTTCCTTCCTGGAATCCTTCCTTCCTGGAATCCTTCCTTCCTGGAATCCTTCCTTCCTTCCTTCCTGGAATCCTTCCTTCCTGCCTTCCTGGAATCCTTCCTTCCTGCCTTCCTGGAATCGTGCCTTCCTGGAATCCTGCCTTCCTGGAATCCTTCCTTCCTTCCTAGAATCCTTCCTTCCTTCCTTCCTGGAATCCTTCCTTCCTGGAATCCTTCCTTCCTGGAATCCTTCCTTCCTTCCTTCCTGGAATCCTTCCTTCCTGGAATCCTTCCTTCCTGGAATCATTCCTGGAATCCTTCCTGGAATCCTTCCTTCCTGGAATCCTTCCTTCGTTCCTTCCTAGAATCCTTCCTTCCTTCCTTCCTGGAATCCTTTCTTCCTTCCTTCATGGAATCCTTCCTTCCTGGAATCCTTCCTTCCTGGAATCCTTCCTTCCTGGAATCCTTCCTGGAATCCTTCCTTCCTGGAATCCTTCCTTCCTTCCTTCCTGGAATCCTTCCTTCCTTCCTTCATGGAATCCTTCCTTCCTGGAATCCTTCCTTCCTGGAATCCTTCCTGGAATCCTTCCTTCCTGGAATCCTTCCTTCCTAGAATCCTTCCTTCCTTCCTTCCTGGAATCCTTCCTTCCTTCCTTCATGGAATCCTTCCTTCCTTCCTTCCTGGAATCCTTCCTTCCTGGAATCCTTCCTTCCTGGAATCCTTCCTTCCTTCCTTCCTGGAATCCTGCCTTCCTGGAATCCTTCCTTCCTGGAATCCTGCCTTCCTGGAATCCTGCCTTCCTGGAAGCCTTCCTGGAATTCTTCCTTCCTTCCTGGAATCTTTCGTTCCTTCCTGGAATCCTTCCTTCCTGGAATCCTTCCTGGAATCCTTCCTTCCTGGAATCCTTCCTTCCTGGAATCCTTCCTTCCTGGAATCGTTCCTGGAATCCTTCCTTCCTGGAATCGTTCCTGGAATCCTTCCTGGAATCCTTCCTTCCTGGAATCCTTCCTTCCTGGAATCCTTCCTTCCTGGAATCCTTCCTTCCTTCCTTCCTGGAATCCTTCCTTCCTGGAATCCTTCCTTCCTGGAATCCTTCCTGGAATCCTTCCTGGAATATTTCCTTCCTTCCTTCCTGGAATCCTTCCTTCCTGGAATCCTTCCTTCCTGGAATCCTTCCTTCCTGGAATCCTTCCTAGAATCCTTCCTTGCTGGAATCCTTCCTTGCTGGAATCCTTCCTTCCTGGAATCCTTCCTTCCTTCCTGGAATCCTTCCTTCCTGGAATCCTTCCTTCCTTCCTGGAATCCTTCCTTCCTTCCTTCCTGGAATCCTTCCTTCCTTCCTTCCTGGAATCCTTCCTTCCTGGAATCCTTCCTTCCTGGAATCCTTCCTTCCTGGAATCCTTCCTGGATTCCTTCCTGGAATCCTTCCTTCCTGGAATCCTTCCTGGAATCCTTCCTAGAATCCTTCCTTCCTTCCTTCCTGGAATCCTTCCTTCCTTCCTTCATGGAATCCTTCCTTCCTGGAATCCTTCCTTCCTGGAATCCTTCCTTCCTTCCTTCCTGGAATCCTTCCTTCCTTCCTTCCTGGAATCTTTCCTTCCTTCATTTCTGGAATCCTTCCTTCCTGGAATCTTTCCTTCCTTCCTTCCTGGAATCCTTCCTTCCTTCCTTCCTGGAATCCTTCCTTCCTGGAATCCTTCCTTCCTTCCTTCCTGGAATCCTTCCTTCCTTCCTTCCTGGAATCTTTCCTTCCTTCCTTCCTGGAATCCTTCCTTCCTGGAATCCTTCCTTCCTTCCTTCCTGGAATCTTTCCTTCCTTCCTTCCTGGAATCCTTCCTTCCTGGAATCCTTCCTTCCTTCCTTCCTGGAATCCTTCCTTCCTGGAATCCTTCCTGGAATCCTTCCTTCGTGGAATCCTTCCTTCCTGGAATCCTTCCTTTCTTCCTTCCTGGAATCCTTCCTTCCTGGAATCCTTCCTTCCGTCCTTCCTGGAATCCTTCCTTCCTGGAATCCTTCCTTCCTGGAATCCTTCCTTCCTTCCTGGAATCCTTCCTTCCTGGAATCCTTCCTTCCTTCCTTCCTGGAATCCTTCCTTCCTTCCTTCCTGGAATCCTTCCTTCCTTCCTTCCTGGAATCTTTCCTTCCTTCCTTCCTGGAATCCTTCCTTCCTGGAATCCTTCCTTCCTTCCTTCCTGGAATCCTTCCTTCCTTCCTTCCTGGAATCCTGCCTTCCTGGAATCCTTCCTTCCTGGAATCCTGCCTTCCTGGAATCCTGCCTTCCTGGAAGCCTTCATGGAATCCTTCCTTCCTTCCTGGAATCTTTCGTTCCTTCCTGGAATCCTTCCTTCCTGGAATCCTTCCTAGAATCCTTCCTTCCTGGAATCCTTCCTGGAATCCTTCCTGGAATCCTTCCTTCCTGGAATCCTTCCTTCCTGGAATCATTCCTTCCTGGAATCCTTCCTTCCTGGAATCCTTCCTTCCTGGAATCCTTCCTGGAATCCTTCCTGGAATCCTTCCTTCCTGGAATCCTTCCTTCCTGGAATCCTTCCTTCCTTCATTTCTGGAATCCTTCCCTCCTGGAATCCTTCCTTCCTGGAATCCGTCCTGGAATCCTTCCTTCCTGGAATCCTTCCTTCCTGGAATCCTTCCTTCCTGGAATCCTTCCTTCCCTCCTTCCTGGAATCCTTCCTGGAATCCTTCCTTCCTGGAATCCTTCCTTCCTTCCTTCCTGGAATCTTTCCTTCCTTCCTTCCTGGAGTCCTTCCTTCCTGGAATCCTTCCTTCCTGGAATCCTTCCTTCCTTCCTTCTGGGAATCCTTCCTTCCTGGAATCCAGCCTTCCTGGAATCCTTCCTTCCTTCCTGGAATCCTTCCTTCCTTCCTTCCTGGAATCCTTCCTTCCTGGAATCCTTCCTTCCTGGAATCCTTCCTTCCTTCCTTCCTGGAATCCTTCCTTCCTGGAATCCTTCCTTCCTGGAATCCTTCCTTCCTTCCTTCCTGGAATCCTTCCTTCCTGGAATCCTTCCTTCCTGGAATCCTTCCTTCCTGGAATCCTTCCTGGAATCCTTCCTGGAATCCTTCCTTCCTGGAATCCTTCCTTCCTTCCTTCCTAGAATCCTTCCTTCCTTCCTTCCTGGAATCCTTCCTTCCTTCCTTCCTGGAATCCTTCCTTCCTGGAATCCTTCCTTCCTGGAATCCTTCCTTCCTGGAATCCTTCCTGGAATCCTTCCTTCCTGGAATCCTTCCTTCCTTCCTTCATGGTATCCTTCCTTCCTGGAATCCTTCCTTCCTGGAATCCTTCCTTCCTGGAATCCTTCCTTCCTTCCTCCCTGGAATCCTGCCTTCCTGGAATCCTTCCTTCCTGGAATCCTGCCTTCCTGGAATCCTTCCTTCCTTCCTTCCTGGAATCCTTCCTTCCTGGAATCCTTCCTTCCTGGAATCCTTCCTTCCTGGAATCCTTCTTTCCTGGAACACTTCCTTCCTGGAACCCTTCCTTCCTGGAATCCTTCCTTCCTGGAATCCTTCCTTCCTTCCTTCCTGGAATCCTTCCTTCCTTCCTTCCTGGAATCCTGCCTTCCTGGAATCCTTCCTGGAATCCTTCCTTCCTTCCTTCCTGGAATCCTTCCTTCCTGGAATCCTTCCTTCCTGGAATCCTTCCTTCCTGGAATCCTTCCTTCCTTCCTGGAATCCTTCCTTCCTGGAATCCTTCCTTCCTTCCTTCCTGGAATCTTTCCTTCCTGGAATCCTTCCTTCCTGGAATCCTTCCTTCCTTCCTTCCTGGAATCCTTCCTTCCTGGAATCCTTCCTTCCTTCCTTCCTGGAATCTTTCCTTCCTGGAATCCTTCCTTCCTGGAATCCTTCCTTCCCGGAATCCTTCCTTCCTTCCTTCCTCGAATCTTTCCTTCCTTCCTTCCTGGAATCCTTCCTTCCTGGAATCCTTCCTTCCTTCCTTCCTGGAATCCTTCCTTCCTTCCTTCCTGGAATCTTTCCTTCCTTCCTTCCTGGAATCCTTCCTTCCTTCCTGGAATCCTTCCTTCCTGGAATCCTTCCTTCCTTCCTTCCTGGAATCTTTCCTTGCTGGAATCCTTCCTTCCTGGAATCCTTCCTTCCTTCCTTCCTGGAATCCTTCCTTCCTGGAATCCTTCCTTCCTTCCTTCCTGGAATCTTTCCTTCCTGGAATCCTTCCTTCCTGGAATCCTTCCTTCCTTCCTTCCTGGAATCCTTCCTTCCTGGAATCCTTCCTTCCTTCCTTCCTGGAATCTTTCCTTCCTGGAATCCTTCCTTCCTGGAATCCTTCCTTCCTTCCTTCCTGGAATCCTTTCTTCCTGGAATCCTTCCTTCCTGGAATCCTTCCTTCCTGGAATCCTTCCTTCCTTCCTCCCTGGAATCCTGCCTTCCTGGAATCCTTCCTTCCTGGAATCCTGCCTTCCTGGAATCCTTCCTTCCTTCCTTCCTGGAATCCTTCCTTCCTGGAATCCTTCCTTCCTGGAATCCTTCCTTCCTGGAATCCTTCTTTCCTGGAATCCTTCCTTCCTGGAACCCTTCCTTCCTGGAATCCTTCCTTCCTGGAATCCTTCCTTCCTTCCTTCCTGGAATCCTTCCTTCCTTCCTTCCTGGAATCCTGCCTTCCTGGAATCCTTCCTGGAATCCTTCCTTCCTTCCTTCCTGGAATCCTTCCTTCCTGGAATCCTTCCTTCCTGGAATCCTTCCTTCCTGGAATCCTTCCTTCCTTCCTGGAATCCTTCCTTCCTGGAATCCTTCCTTCCTTCCTTCCTGGAATCTTTCCTTCCTGGAATCCTTCCTTCCTGGAATCCTTCCTTCCTTCCTTCCTGGAATCCTTCCTTCCTGGAATCCTTCCTTCCTTCCTTCCTGGAATCTTTCCTTCCTGGAATCCTTCCTTCCTGGAATCCTTCCTTCCTGGAATCCTTCCTTCCTTCCTTCCTCAAATCTTTCCTTCCTTCCTTCCTGGAATCCTTCCTTCCTGGAATCCTTCCTTCCTTCCTTCCTGGAATCCTTCCTTCCTTCCTTCCTGGAATCTTTCCTTCCTTCCTTCCTGGAATCCTTCCTTCCTTCCTGGAATCCTTCCTTCCTGGAATCCTTCCTTCCTTCCTTCCTGGAATCTTTCCTTGCTGGAATCCTTCCTTCCTGGAATCCTTCCTTCCTTCCTTCCTGGAATCCTTCCTTCCTGGAATCCTTCCTTCCTTCCTTCCTGGAATCTTTCCTTCCTGGAATCCTTCCTTCCTGGAATCCTTCCTTCCTTCCTTCCTGGAATCCTTCCTTCCTGGAATCCTTCCTTCCTTCCTTCCTGGAATCTTTCCTTCCTGGAATCCTTCCTTCCTGGAATCCTTCCTTCCTTCCTTCCTGGAATCCTTTCTTCCTGGAATCCTTCCTGGAATCCTTCCTTCCTGGAATCCTTCCTTCCTTCCTTCCTAGAATCCTTCCTTCCTCGAATCCTTGATTCCTTCCTTCCTGGAATCTTTCCTTCCTGGAATCCTTCCTTCCTGGAATCCTTCCTTCCTTCCTTCCTGGAATCCTTCCTTCCTGGAATCCTTCCCTCCTTCCTTCCTGGAATCTTTCCTTCCTGGAATCCTTCCTTCCTGGAATACTTCCTGGAATCCTTCCTTCCTGGAATCCTTCCTACCTTCCTTCCTGGAATCCTTCCTTCCTGGAATCCTTCCTGGAATCCTTCCTTCCTGGAATCCTTCCTTCCTGGAATCCTTCCTGGAATCCTTCCTTCCTGGAATCCTGCCTTCCTGGAATCCTTCCTTCCTGGAATCCTTCCTGGAATCCTTCCTGGAATCCTTCCTTCCTTCATTTCTGGAATCCTTCCTTCCTGTAATCCTTCCTTCCTTCCTTCCTGGAATCCTTCCTTCCTTCCTTCCTGGAATCCTTCCTGGAATCCTTCCTCCCTGGAATCCTTCCTTCCTTCCTTCCTGGAATCTTTCCTTCCTTCCTTACTGGAATCCTTCCTTCCTGGAATCCTTCCTTCCTGGAATCCTTCCTTCCTGGAATCCTTCCTTCCTTCCTTCCTGGAATCCTTCCTTCCTGGAATCCTTCCTGGAATCCTTCCTTCCTGGAATCCTTCCTTCCTGGAATCCTTCCTTCCTGGAATCCTTCCTTCCTTCCTTCCTGGAATCCTTCCTTCCTGGAATCCTTCCTGGAATCCTTCCTTCCTGGAATCCTTCCTTCCTGGAATCCTTCCTGGAATCCTTCCTTCCTGGAATCCTTCCTTCCTGGAATCCTTCCTTCCTGGAATCCTTCCTGGAATCCTTCCTGGAATCCTTCCTGGAATCCTTCCTTCCTGGAATCCTTCCTTCCTTCATTTCTGGAATCCTTCCTTCCTGGAATCCTTACTTCCTTCCTTCTTGGAATCCTTCCTTCCTTCCTTCCTGGAATCCTTCCTGGAATCCTTCCTTCCTGGAATCCTTCCTTCCTTCCTTCCTGGAATCTTTCCTTCCTTCCTTCCTGGAATCCTTCCTTCCTGGAATCCTTCCTTCCTGGAATCCTTCCTTCCTTCCTTCCTGGAATCCTTCCTTCCTTCCTTCCTGGAATCCTTCCTTCCTGCCTTCCTGGAATCCTGCCTTCCTGGAATCCTGCCTTCCTGGAATCCTTCCTTCCTTCCTGGAATCCTTCCTTCCTTCCTTCCTGGAATCCTTCCTTCCTGGAATCCTTCCTTCCTTCCTTCCTGGAATCCTTCCTTCCTTCCTTCCTGGAATCCTTCCTTCCTGGAATCCTTCCTTCCTGGAATCCTTCCTGGAATCCTTCCTGGAATCCTTCCTTCCTGGAATCCTTCCTTCCTGGAATCCTTCCTTCCTTCCTTCCTGGAATCCTTCCTTCCTTCCTTCATGGAATCCTTCCTTCCTGGAATCCTTCCTTCCTGGAATCCTTCCTGGAATCCTTCCTTCCTGGAATCCTTCCTTCCTAGAATCCTTCCTTCCTTCCTTCCTGGAATCCTTCCTTCCTTCCTTCATGGAATCCTTCCTTCCTTCCTTCCTGGAATCCTTCCTTCCTGGAATCCTTCCTTCCTGGAATCCTTCCTTCCTTCCTTCCTGGAATCCTGCCTTCCTGGAATCCTTCCTTCCTGGAATCCTGCCTTCCTGGAATCCTGCCTTCCTGGAAGCCTTCCTGGAATTCTTCCTTCCTTCCTGGAATCTTTCGTTCCTTCCTGGAATCCTTCCTTCCTGGAATCCTTCCTGGAATCCTTCCTTCCTGGAATCCTTCCTTCCTGGAATCCTTCCTTCCTGGAATCGTTCCTGGAATCCTTCCTTCCTGGAATCGTTCCTGGAATCCTTCCTGGAATCCTTCCTTCCTGGAATCCTTCCTTCCTGGAATCCTTCCTTCCTGGAATCCTTCCTTCCTTCCTTCCTGGAATCCTTCCTTCCTGGAATCCTTCCTTCCTGGAATCCTTCCTGGAATCCTTCCTGGAATATTTCCTTCCTTCCTTCCTGGAATCCTTCCTTCCTGGAATCCTTCCTTCCTGGAATCCTTCCTTCCTGGAATCCTTCCTTCCTGGAATCCTTCCTAGAATCCTTCCTTGCTGGAATCCTTCCTTGCTGGAATCCTTCCTTCCTGGAATCCTTCCTTCCTGGAATCCTTCCTTCCTGGAATCCTTCCTTCCTTCCTGGAATCCTTCCTTCCTTCCTTCCTGGAATCCTTCCTTCTTTCCTTCCTGGAATCCTTCCTTCCTGGAATCCTTCCTTCCTGGAATCCTTCCTTCCTGGAATCCTTCCTGGATTCCTTCCTGGAATCCTTCCTTCCTGGAATCCTTCCTGGAATCCTTCCTAGAATCCTTCCTTCCTTCCTTCCTGGAATCCTTCCTTCCTTCCTTCATGGAATCCTTCCTTCCTGGAATCCTTCCTTCCTGGAATCCTTCCTTCCTTCCTTCCTGGAATCCTTCCTTCCTTCCTTCCTGGAATCTTTCCTTCCTTCATTTCTGGAATCCTTCCTTCCTGGAATCTTTCCTTCCTTCCTTCCTGGAATCCTTCCTTCCTTCCTTCCTGGAATCCTTCCTTCCTGGAATCCTTCCTTCCTTCCTTCCTGGAATCCTTCCTTCCTTCCTTCCTGGAATCTTTCCTTCCTTCCTTCCTGGAATCCTTCCTTCCTGGAATCCTTCCTTCCTTCCTTCCTGGAATCTTTCCTTCCTTCCTTCCTGGAATCCTTCCTTCCTGGAATCCTTCCTTCCTTCCTTCCTGGAATCCTTCCTTCCTGGAATCCTTCCTGGAATCCTTCCTTCCTGGAATCCTTCCTGGAATCCTTCCTGGAATCCTTCCTGGAATCCTTCCTTCCTGGAATCCTTCCTTCCTGGAATCCTTCCTTCCTGGAATCCTTCCTGGAATCCTTCCTGGAATCCTTCCATCCTGGAATCCTTCCTTCCTGGAATCCTGCCTTCCTGGAATCCTGCCTTCCTGGAAGCCTTCATGGAATCCTTCCTTCCTTCCTGGAATCTTTCGTTCCTTCCTGGAATCCTTCCTTCCTGGAATCCTTCCTGGAATCCTTCCTTCCTGGAATCCTTCCTGGAATCCTTCCTGGAATCCTTCCTTCCTGGAATCCTTCCTTCCTGGAGTCCTTCCTTCCTGGAATCCTTCCTGGAATCCTTCCTGGAATCCTTCCTTCCTGGAATCCTTCCTTCCTGGAATCCTTCCTTCCTTCATTTCTGGAATCCTTCCTTCCTGGAATCCTTCCTTCCTGGAATCCTTCCTGGAATCCTTCCTTCCTGGAATCCTTCCTTCCTGGAATCCTTCCTTCCTTCCTTCCTGGAATCCTTCCTGGAATCCTTCCTTCCTGGAATCCTTCCTTCCTTCCTTCCTGGAATCTTTCCTTCCTTCCTTCCTGGAGTCCTTCCTTCCTGGAATCCTTCCTTCCTGGAATCCTTCCTTCCTTCCTTCCGGGAATCCTTCCTTCCTTCCTTCCTGGAATCCTGCCTTCCTGGAATCCAGCCTTCCTGGAATCCTTCCTTCCTTCCTGGAATCCTTCCTTCCTTCCTTCCTGGAATCCTTCCTTCCTGGAATCCTTCCTTCCTGGAATCCTTCCTTCCTTCCTTCCTGGAATCCTTCCTTCCTGGAATCCTTCCTTCCTGGAATCCTTCCTTCCTGGAATCCTTCCTTCCTGGAATCCTTCCTGGAATCCTTACTGGAATCCTTCCTTCCTGGAATCCTTCCTTCCTTCCTTCCTAGAATCCTTCCTTCCTTCCTTCCTGGAATCCTTCCTTCCTTCCTTCATGGAATCCTTCCTTCCTGGAATCCTTCCTTCCTGGAATCCTTCCTTCCTGGAATCCTTCCTGGAATCCTTCCTTCCTGGAATCCTTCCTTCCTTCCTTCCTGGAATCCTTCCTTCCTTCCTTCCTGGAATCCTTCCTTCCTGGAATCCTTCCTTCCTGGAATCCTTCCTTCCTGGAATCCTGCCTTCCTGGAATCCTTCCTTCCTGGAATCCTTCCTGGAATCCTTCCTGGAATCCTTCCTGGAATCCTTCCTTCCTGGAATCCTTCCTTCCTTCATTTCTGGAATCCTTCCTTCCTGGAATCCTTCCTTCCTTCCTTCCTGGAATCCTTCCTTCCTTCCTTCCTGGAATCCTTCCTGGAATCCTTCCTCCCTGGAATCCTTCCATCCTTCCTTCTTGGAATCTTTCCTTCCTTCCTTACTGGAATCCTTCCTTCCTGGAATCCTTCCTTCCTGGAATCCTTCCTTCCTGGAATCCTTCCTTCCTGGAATCCTTCCTGGAATCCTTCCTTCCTGGAATCCTTCCTTCCTGGAATCCTTCCTGGAATCCTTCCTTCCTGGAATCCTTCCTTCCTGGAATCCTTCCTGGAATCCTTCCTTCCTGGAATCCTTCCTTCCTGGAATCCTTCCTGGAATCCTTCCTGGAATCCTTCCTGGAATCCTTCCTTCCTGGAATCCTTCCTTCCTTCATTTCTGGAATCCTTCCTTCCTGGAATCCTTCCTTCCTTCCTTCTTGGAATCCTTCCTTCCTTCCTTCCTGGAATCCTTCCTGGAATCCTTCCTTCCTGGAATCCTTCCTTCCTTCCTTCCTGGAATCTTTCCTTCCTTCCTTCCTGGAATCCTTCCTTCCTGGAATCCTTCCTTCCTGGAATCCTTCCTTCCTTCCTTCCTGGAATCCTTCCTTCCTGCCTTCCTGGAATCCTTCCTTCCTGCCTTCCTGGAATCGTGCCTTCCTGGAATCCTGCCTTCCTGGAATCCTTCCTTCCTTCCTAGAATCCTTCCTTCCTTCCTTCCTGGAATCCTTCCTTCCTGGAATCCTTCCTTCCTGGAATCCTTCCTTCCTTCCTTCCTGGAATCCTTCCTTCCTGGAATCCTTCCTTCCTGGAATCATTCCTGGAATCCTTCCTGGAATCCTTCCTTCCTGGAATCCTTCCTTCGTTCCTTCCTAGAATCCTTCCTTCCTTCCTTCCTGGAATCCTTTCTTCCTTCCTTCATGGAATCCTTCCTTCCTGGAATCCTTCCTTCCTGGAATCCTTCCTTCCTGGAATCCTTCCTGGAATCCTTCCTTCCTGGAATCCTTCCTTCCTTCCTTCCTGGAATCCTTCCTTCCTTCCTTCATGGAATCCTTCCTTCCTGGAATCCTTCCTTCCTGGAATCCTTCCTGGAATCCTTCCTTCCTGGAATCCTTCCTTCCTAGAATCCTTCCTTCCTTCCTTCCTGGAATCCTTCCTTCCTTCCTTCATGGAATCCTTCCTTCCTTCCTTCCTGGAATCCTTCCTTCCTGGAATCCTTCCTTCCTGGAATCCTTCCTTCCTTCCTTCCTGGAATCCTGCCTTCCTGGAATCCTTCCTTCCTGGAATCCTGCCTTCCTGGAATCCTGCCTTCCTGGAAGCCTTCCTGGAATTCTTCCTTCCTTCCTGGAATCTTTCGTTCCTTCCTGGAATCCTTCCTTCCTGGAATCCTTCCTGGAATCCTTCCTTCCTGGAATCCTTCCTTCCTGGAATCCTTCCTTCCTGGAATCGTTCCTGGAATCCTTCCTTCCTGGAATCGTTCCTGGAATCCTTCCTGGAATCCTTCCTTCCTGGAATCCTTCCTTCCTGGAATCCTTCCTTCCTGGAATCCTTCCTTCCTTCCTTCCTGGAATCCTTCCTTCCTGGAATCCTTCCTTCCTGGAATCCTTCCTGGAATCCTTCCTGGAATATTTCCTTCCTTCCTTCCTGGAATCCTTCCTTCCTGGAATCCTTCCTTCCTGGAATCCTTCCTTCCTGGAATCCTTCCTAGAATCCTTCCTTGCTGGAATCCTTCCTTGCTGGAATCCTTCCTTCCTGGAATCCTTCCTTCCTTCCTGGAATCCTTCCTTCCTGGAATCCTTCCTTCCTTCCTGGAATCCTTCCTTCCTTCCTTCCTGGAATCCTTCCTTCCTTCCTTCCTGGAATCCTTCCTTCCTGGAATCCTTCCTTCCTGGAATCCTTCCTTCCTGGAATCCTTCCTGGATTCCTTCCTGGAATCCTTCCTTCCTGGAATCCTTCCTGGAATCCTTCCTAGAATCCTTCCTTCCTTCCTTCCTGGAATCCTTCCTTCCTTCCTTCATGGAATCCTTCCTTCCTGGAATCCTTCCTTCCTGGAATCCTTCCTTCCTTCCTTCCTGGAATCCTTCCTTCCTTCCTTCCTGGAATCTTTCCTTCCTTCATTTCTGGAATCCTTCCTTCCTGGAATCTTTCCTTCCTTCCTTCCTGGAATCCTTCCTTCCTTCCTTCCTGGAATCCTTCCTTCCTGGAATCCTTCCTTCCTTCCTTCCTGGAATCCTTCCTTCCTTCCTTCCTGGAATCTTTCCTTCCTTCCTTCCTGGAATCCTTCCTTCCTGGAATCCTTCCTTCCTTCCTTCCTGGAATCTTTCCTTCCTTCCTTCCTGGAATCCTTCCTTCCTGGAATCCTTCCTTCCTTCCTTCCTGGAATCCTTCCTTCCTGGAATCCTTCCTGGAATCCTTCCTTCGTGGAATCCTTCCTTCCTGGAATCCTTCCTTTCTTCCTTCCTGGAATCCTTCCTTCCTGGAATCCTTCCTTCCGTCCTTCCTGGAATCCTTCCTTCCTGGAATCCTTCCTTCCTGGAATCCTTCCTTCCTTCCTGGAATCCTTCCTTCCTGGAATCCTTCCTTCCTTCCTTCCTGGAATCCTTCCTTCCTTCCTTCCTGGAATCCTTCCTTCCTTCCTTCCTGGAATCTTTCCTTCCTTCCTTCCTGGAATCCTTCCTTCCTGGAATCCTTCCTTCCTTCCTTCCTGGAATCCTTCCTTCCTTCCTTCCTGGAATCCTGCCTTCCTGGAATCCTTCCTTCCTGGAATCCTGCCTTCCTGGAATCCTGCCTTCCTGGAAGCCTTCATGGAATCCTTCCTTCCTTCCTGGAATCTTTCGTTCCTTCCTGGAATCCTTCCTTCCTGGAATCCTTCCTAGAATCCTTCCTTCCTGGAATCCTTCCTGGAATCCTTCCTGGAATCCTTCCTTCCTGGAATCCTTCCTTCCTGGAATCATTCCTTCCTGGAATCCTTCCTTCCTGGAATCCTTCCTTCCTGGAATCCTTCCTGGAATCCTTCCTGGAATCCTTCCTTCCTGGAATCCTTCCTTCCTGGAATCCTTCCTTCCTTCATTTCTGGAATCCTTCCCTCCTGGAATCCTTCCTTCCTGGAATCCGTCCTGGAATCCTTCCTTCCTGGAATCCTTCCTTCCTGGAATCCTTCCTTCCTGGAATCCTTCCTTCCCTCCTTCCTGGAATCCTTCCTGGAATCCTTCCTTCCTGGAATCCTTCCTTCCTTCCTTCCTGGAATCTTTCCTTCCTTCCTTCCTGGAGTCCTTCCTTCCTGGAATCCTTCCTTCCTGGAATCCTTCCTTCCTTCCTTCTGGGAATCCTTCCTTCCTGGAATCCAGCCTTCCTGGAATCCTTCCTTCCTTCCTGGAATCCTTCCTTCCTTCCTTCCTGGAATCCTTCCTTCCTGGAATCCTTCCTTCCTGGAATCCTTCCTTCCTTCCTTCCTGGAATCCTTCCTTCCTGGAATCCTTCCTTCCTGGAATCCTTCCTTCCTTCCTTCCTGGAATCCTTCCTTCCTGGAATCCTTCCTTCCTGGAATCCTTCCTTCCTGGAATCCTTCCTGGAATCCTTCCTGGAATCCTTCCTTCCTGGAATCCTTCCTTCCTTCCTTCCTAGAATCCTTCCTTCCTTCCTTCCTGGAATCCTTCCTTCCTTCCTTCCTGGAATCCTTCCTTCCTGGAATCCTTCCTTCCTGGAATCCTTCCTTCCTGGAATCCTTCCTGGAATCCTTCCTTCCTGGAATCCTTCCTTCCTTCCTTCATGGTATCCTTCCTTCCTGGAATCCTTCCTTCCTGGAATCCTTCCTTCCTGGAATCCTTCCTTCCTTCCTCCCTGGAATCCTGCCTTCCTGGAATCCTTCCTTCCTGGAATCCTGCCTTCCTGGAATCCTTCCTTCCTTCCTTCCTGGAATCCTTCCTTCCTGGAATCCTTCCTTCCTGGAATCCTTCCTTCCTGGAATCCTTCTTTCCTGGAACACTTCCTTCCTGGAACCCTTCCTTCCTGGAATCCTTCCTTCCTGGAATCCTTCCTTCCTTCCTTCCTGGAATCCTTCCTTCCTTCCTTCCTGGAATCCTGCCTTCCTGGAATCCTTCCTGGAATCCTTCCTTCCTTCCTTCCTGGAATCCTTCCTTCCTGGAATCCTTCCTTCCTGGAATCCTTCCTTCCTGGAATCCTTCCTTCCTTCCTGGAATCCTTCCTTCCTGGAATCCTTCCTTCCTTCCTTCCTGGAATCTTTCCTTCCTGGAATCCTTCCTTCCTGGAATCCTTCCTTCCTTCCTTCCTGGAATCCTTCCTTCCTGGAATCCTTCCTTCCTTCCTTCCTGGAATCTTTCCTTCCTGGAATCCTTCCTTCCTGGAATCCTTCCTTCCCGGAATCCTTCCTTCCTTCCTTCCTCGAATCTTTCCTTCCTTCCTTCCTGGAATCCTTCCTTCCTGGAATCCTTCCTTCCTTCCTTCCTGGAATCCTTCCTTCCTTCCTTCCTGGAATCTTTCCTTCCTTCCTTCCTGGAATCCTTCCTTCCTTCCTGGAATCCTTCCTTCCTGGAATCCTTCCTTCCTTCCTTCCTGGAATCTTTCCTTGCTGGAATCCTTCCTTCCTGGAATCCTTCCTTCCTTCCTTCCTGGAATCCTTCCTTCCTGGAATCCTTCCTTCCTTCCTTCCTGGAATCTTTCCTTCCTGGAATCCTTCCTTCCTGGAATCCTTCCTTCCTTCCTTCCTGGAATCCTTCCTTCCTGGAATCCTTCCTTCCTTCCTTCCTGGAATCTTTCCTTCCTGGAATCCTTCCTTCCTGGAATCCTTCCTTCCTTCCTTCCTGGAATCCTTTCTTCCTGGAATCCTTCCTTCCTGGAATCCTTCCTTCCTGGAATCCTTCCTTCCTTCCTCCCTGGAATCCTGCCTTCCTGGAATCCTTCCTTCCTGGAATCCTGCCTTCCTGGAATCCTTCCTTCCTTCCTTCCTGGAATCCTTCCTTCCTGGAATCCTTCCTTCCTGGAATCCTTCCTTCCTGGAATCCTTCTTTCCTGGAATCCTTCCTTCCTGGAACCCTTCCTTCCTGGAATCCTTCCTTCCTGGAATCCTTCCTTCCTTCCTTCCTGGAATCCTTCCTTCCTTCCTTCCTGGAATCCTGCCTTCCTGGAATCCTTCCTGGAATCCTTCCTTCCTTCCTTCCTGGAATCCTTCCTTCCTGGAATCCTTCCTTCCTGGAATCCTTCCTTCCTGGAATCCTTCCTTCCTTCCTGGAATCCTTCCTTCCTGGAATCCTTCCTTCCTTCCTTCCTGGAATCTTTCCTTCCTGGAATCCTTCCTTCCTGGAATCCTTCCTTCCTTCCTTCCTGGAATCCTTCCTTCCTGGAATCCTTCCTTCCTTCCTTCCTGGAATCTTTCCTTCCTGGAATCCTTCCTTCCTGGAATCCTTCCTTCCTGGAATCCTTCCTTCCTTCCTTCCTCAAATCTTTCCTTCCTTCCTTCCTGGAATCCTTCCTTCCTGGAATCCTTCCTTCCTTCCTTCCTGGAATCCTTCCTTCCTTCCTTCCTGGAATCTTTCCTTCCTTCCTTCCTGGAATCCTTCCTTCCTTCCTGGAATCCTTCCTTCCTGGAATCCTTCCTTCCTTCCTTCCTGGAATCTTTCCTTGCTGGAATCCTTCCTTCCTGGAATCCTTCCTTCCTTCCTTCCTGGAATCCTTCCTTCCTGGAATCCTTCCTTCCTTCCTTCCTGGAATCTTTCCTTCCTGGAATCCTTCCTTCCTGGAATCCTTCCTTCCTTCCTTCCTGGAATCCTTCCTTCCTGGAATCCTTCCTTCCTTCCTTCCTGGAATCTTTCCTTCCTGGAATCCTTCCTTCCTGGAATCCTTCCTTCCTTCCTTCCTGGAATCCTTTCTTCCTGGAATCCTTCCTGGAATCCTTCCTTCCTGGAATCCTTCCTTCCTTCCTTCCTAGAATCCTTCCTTCCTCGAATCCTTGATTCCTTCCTTCCTGGAATCTTTCCTTCCTGGAATCCTTCCTTCCTGGAATCCTTCCTTCCTTCCTTCCTGGAATCCTTCCTTCCTGGAATCCTTCCCTCCTTCCTTCCTGGAATCTTTCCTTCCTGGAATCCTTCCTTCCTGGAATACTTCCTGGAATCCTTCCTTCCTGGAATCCTTCCTACCTTCCTTCCTGGAATCCTTCCTTCCTGGAATCCTTCCTGGAATCCTTCCTTCCTGGAATCCTTCCTTCCTGGAATCCTTCCTGGAATCCTTCCTTCCTGGAATCCTGCCTTCCTGGAATCCTTCCTTCCTGGAATCCTTCCTGGAATCCTTCCTGGAATCCTTCCTTCCTTCATTTCTGGAATCCTTCCTTCCTGTAATCCTTCCTTCCTTCCTTCCTGGAATCCTTCCTTCCTTCCTTCCTGGAATCCTTCCTGGAATCCTTCCTCCCTGGAATCCTTCCTTCCTTCCTTCCTGGAATCTTTCCTTCCTTCCTTACTGGAATCCTTCCTTCCTGGAATCCTTCCTTCCTGGAATCCTTCCTTCCTGGAATCCTTCCTTCCTTCCTTCCTGGAATCCTTCCTTCCTGGAATCCTTCCTGGAATCCTTCCTTCCTGGAATCCTTCCTTCCTGGAATCCTTCCTTCCTGGAATCCTTCCTTCCTTCCTTCCTGGAATCCTTCCTTCCTGGAATCCTTCCTGGAATCCTTCCTTCCTGGAATCCTTCCTTCCTGGAATCCTTCCTGGAATCCTTCCTTCCTGGAATCCTTCCTTCCTGGAATCCTTCCTTCCTGGAATCCTTCCTGGAATCCTTCCTGGAATCCTTCCTGGAATCCTTCCTTCCTGGAATCCTTCCTTCCTTCATTTCTGGAATCCTTCCTTCCTGGAATCCTTACTTCCTTCCTTCTTGGAATCCTTCCTTCCTTCCTTCCTGGAATCCTTCCTGGAATCCTTCCTTCCTGGAATCCTTCCTTCCTTCCTTCCTGGAATCTTTCCTTCCTTCCTTCCTGGAATCCTTCCTTCCTGGAATCCTTCCTTCCTGGAATCCTTCCTTCCTTCCTTCCTGGAATCCTTCCTTCCTTCCTTCCTGGAATCCTTCCTTCCTGCCTTCCTGGAATCCTGCCTTCCTGGAATCCTGCCTTCCTGGAATCCTTCCTTCCTTCCTGGAATCCTTCCTTCCTTCCTTCCTGGAATCCTTCCTTCCTGGAATCCTTCCTTCCTTCCTTCCTGGAATCCTTCCTTCCTTCCTTCCTGGAATCCTTCCTTCCTGGAATCCTTCCTTCCTGGAATCCTTCCTGGAATCCTTCCTGGAATCCTTCCTTCCTGGAATCCTTCCTTCCTGGAATCCTTCCTTCCTTCCTTCCTGGAATCCTTCCTTCCTTCCTTCATGGAATCCTTCCTTCCTGGAATCCTTCCTTCCTGGAATCCTTCCTGGAATCCTTCCTTCCTGGAATCCTTCCTTCCTAGAATCCTTCCTTCCTTCCTTCCTGGAATCCTTCCTTCCTTCCTTCATGGAATCCTTCCTTCCTTCCTTCCTGGAATCCTTCCTTCCTGGAATCCTTCCTTCCTGGAATCCTTCCTTCCTTCCTTCCTGGAATCCTGCCTTCCTGGAATCCTTCCTTCCTGGAATCCTGCCTTCCTGGAATCCTGCCTTCCTGGAAGCCTTCCTGGAATTCTTCCTTCCTTCCTGGAATCTTTCGTTCCTTCCTGGAATCCTTCCTTCCTGGAATCCTTCCTGGAATCCTTCCTTCCTGGAATCCTTCCTTCCTGGAATCCTTCCTTCCTGGAATCGTTCCTGGAATCCTTCCTTCCTGGAATCGTTCCTGGAATCCTTCCTGGAATCCTTCCTTCCTGGAATCCTTCCTTCCTGGAATCCTTCCTTCCTGGAATCCTTCCTTCCTTCCTTCCTGGAATCCTTCCTTCCTGGAATCCTTCCTTCCTGGAATCCTTCCTGGAATCCTTCCTGGAATATTTCCTTCCTTCCTTCCTGGAATCCTTCCTTCCTGGAATCCTTCCTTCCTGGAATCCTTCCTTCCTGGAATCCTTCCTTCCTGGAATCCTTCCTAGAATCCTTCCTTGCTGGAATCCTTCCTTGCTGGAATCCTTCCTTCCTGGAATCCTTCCTTCCTGGAATCCTTCCTTCCTGGAATCCTTCCTTCCTTCCTGGAATCCTTCCTTCCTTCCTTCCTGGAATCCTTCCTTCTTTCCTTCCTGGAATCCTTCCTTCCTGGAATCCTTCCTTCCTGGAATCCTTCCTTCCTGGAATCCTTCCTGGATTCCTTCCTGGAATCCTTCCTTCCTGGAATCCTTCCTGGAATCCTTCCTAGAATCCTTCCTTCCTTCCTTCCTGGAATCCTTCCTTCCTTCCTTCATGGAATCCTTCCTTCCTGGAATCCTTCCTTCCTGGAATCCTTCCTTCCTTCCTTCCTGGAATCCTTCCTTCCTTCCTTCCTGGAATCTTTCCTTCCTTCATTTCTGGAATCCTTCCTTCCTGGAATCTTTCCTTCCTTCCTTCCTGGAATCCTTCCTTCCTTCCTTCCTGGAATCCTTCCTTCCTGGAATCCTTCCTTCCTTCCTTCCTGGAATCCTTCCTTCCTTCCTTCCTGGAATCTTTCCTTCCTTCCTTCCTGGAATCCTTCCTTCCTGGAATCCTTCCTTCCTTCCTTCCTGGAATCTTTCCTTCCTTCCTTCCTGGAATCCTTCCTTCCTGGAATCCTTCCTTCCTTCCTTCCTGGAATCCTTCCTTCCTGGAATCCTTCCTGGAATCCTTCCTTCGTGGAATCCTTCCTTCCTGGAATCCTTCCTTTCTTCCTTCCTGGAATCCTTCCTTCCTGGAATCCTTCCTTCCGTCCTTCCTGGAATCCTTCCTTCCTGGAATCCTTCCTTCCTGGAATCCTTCCTTCCTTCCTGGAATCCTTCCTTCCTGGAATCCTTCCTTCCTGGAATCCTTCCTTCCTTCCTTCCTGGAATCCTTCCTTCCTTCCTTCCTGGAATCCTTCCTTCCTTCCTTCCTGGAATCTTTCCTTCCTTCCTTCCTGGAATCCTTCCTTCCTGGAATCCTTCCTTCCTTCCTTCCTGGAATCCTTCCTTCCTTCCTTCCTGGAATCCTGCCTTCCTGTAATCCTTCCTTCCTGGAATCCTGCCTTCCTGGAATCCTGCCTTCCTGGAAGCCTTCATGGAATCCTTCCTTCCTTCCTGGAATCTTTCGTTCCTTCCTGGAATCCTTCCTTCCTGGAATCCTTCCTAGAATCCTTCCTTCCTGGAATCCTTCCTGGAATCCTTCCTGGAATCCTTCCTTCCTGGAATCCTTCCTTCCTGGAATCATTCCTTCCTGGAATCCTTCCTTCCTGGAATCCTTCCTTCCTGGAATCCTTCCTGGAATCCTTCCTGGAATCCTTCCTTCCTGGAATCCTTCCTTCCTGGAATCCTTCTTTCCTTCATTTCTGGAATCCTTCCTTCCTGGAATCCTTCCTTCCTGGAATCCGTCCTGGAATCCTTCCTTCCTGGAATCCTTCCTTCCTGGAATCCTTCCTTCCCTCCTTCCTGGAATCCTTCCTGGAATCCTTCCTTCCTGGAATCCTTCCTTCCTTCCTTCCTGGAATCTTTCCTTCCTTCCTTCCTGGAGTCCTTCCTTCCTGGAATCCTTCCTTCCTGGAATCCTTCCTTCCTTCCTTCTGGGAATCCTTCCTTCCTGGAATCCAGCCTTCCTGGAATCCTTCCTTCCTTCCTGGAATCCTTCCTTCCTTCCTTCCTGGAATCCTTCCTTCCTGGAATCCTTCCTTCCTGGAATCCTTCCTTCCTTCCTTCCTGGAATCCTTCCTTCCTGGAATCCTTCCTTCCTGGAATCCTTCCTTCCTTCCTTCCTGGAATCCTTCCTTCCTGGAATCCTTCCTTCCTGGAATCCTTCCTTCCTGGAATCCTTCCTGGAATCCTTCCTGGAATCCTTCCTTCCTGGAATCCTTCCTTCCTTCCTTCCTAGAATCCTTCCTTCCTTCCTTCCTGGAATCCTTCCTTCCTTCCTTCCTGGAATCCTTCCTTCCTGGAATCCTTCCTTCCTGGAATCCTTCCTTCCTGGAATCCTTCCTGGAATCCTTCCTTCCTGGAATCCTTCCTTCCTTCCTTCCTGGAATCCTTCCTTCCTTCCTTCATGGTATCCTTCCTTCCTGGAATCCTTCCTTCCTGGAATCCTTCCTTCCTGGAATCCTTCCTTCCTTCCTCCCTGGAATCCTGCCTTCCTGGAATCCTTCCTTCCTGGAATCCTGCCTTCCTGGAATCCTTCCTTCCTTCCTTCCTGGAATCCTTCCTTCCTGGAATCCTTCCTTCCTGGAATCCTTCCTTCCTGGAATCCTTCTTTCCTGGAATCCTTCCTTCCTGGAACCCTTCCTTCCTGGAATCTTTCCTTCCTGGAATCCTTCCTTCCTTCCTTCCTGGAATCCTTCCTTCCTTCCTTCCTGGAATCCTGCCTTCCTGGAATCCTTCCTGGAATCCTTCCTTCCTTCCTTCCTGGAATCCTTCCTTCCTGGAATCCTTCCTTCCTGGAATCCTTCCTTCCTGGAATCCTTCCTTCCTTCCTGGAATCCTTCCTTCCTGGAATCCTTCCTTCCTTCCTTCCTGGAATTTTTCCTTCCTGGAATCCTTCCTTCCTGGAATCCTTCCTTCCTTCCTTCCTGGAATCCTTCCTTCCTGGAATCCTTCCTTCCTTCCTTCCTGGAATCTTTCCTTCCTGGAATCCTTCCTTCCTGGAATCCTTCCTTCCTGGAATCCTTCCTTCCTTCCTTCCTCGAATCTTTCCTTCCTTCCTTCCTGGAATCCTTCCTTCCTGGAATCCTTCCTTCCTTCCTTCCTGGAATCCTTCCTTCCTTCCTTCCTGGAATCTTTCCTTCCTTCCTTCCTGGAATCCTTCCTTCCTTCCTGGAATCCTTCCTTCCTGGAATCCTTCCTTCCTTCCTTCCTGGAATCTTTCCTTGCTGGAATCCTTCCTTCCTGGAATCCTTCCTTCCTTCCTTCCTGGAATCCTTCCTTCCTGGAATCCTTCCTTCCTTCCTTCCTGGAATCTTTCCTTCCTGGAATCCTTCCTTCCTGGAATCCTTCCTTCCTTCCTTCCTGGAATCCTTCCTTCCTGGAATCCTTCCTTCCTTCCTTCCTGGAATCTTTCCTTCCTGGAATCCTTCCTTCCTTCCTTCCTGGAATCCTTCCTTCCTTCCTTCCTGGAATCTTTCCTTCCTTCCTTCCTGGAATCCTTCCTTCCTTCCTGGAATCCTTCCTTCCTGGAATCCTTCCTTCCTTCCTTCCTGGAATCTTTCCTTCCTGGAATCCTTCCTTCCTGGAATCCTTCCTTCCTGGAATCCTTCCTTCCTTCCTTCCTGGAATCTTTCCTTCCTTCCTTACTGGAATCCTTCCTTCCTGGAATCCTTCCTTCCTGGAATCCTTCCTTCCTGGAATCCTTCCTTCCTTCCTTCCTGGAATCCTTCCTTCCTGGAATCCTTCCTGGAATCCTTCCTTCCTGGAATCCTTCCTTCCTGGAATCCTTCCTTCCTGGAATCCTTCCTTCCTGGAATCCTTCCTGGAATCCTTCCTTCCTGGAATCCTTCCTGGAATCCTTCCTTCCTGGAATCCTTCCTTCCTGGAATCCTTCCTGGAATCCTTCCTTCCTGGAATCCTTCCTTCCTGGAATCCTTCCTTCCTGGAATCCTTCCTGGAATCCTTCCTGGAATCCTTCCTGGAATCCTTCCTTCCTGGAATCCTTCCTTCCTTCATTTCTGGAATCCTTCCTTCCTGGAATCCTTACTTCCTTCCTTCTTGGAATCCTTCCTTCCTTCCTTCCTGGAATCCTTCCTGGAATCCTTCCTTCCTGGAATCCTTCCTTCCTTCCTTCCTGGAATCTTTCCTTCCTTCCTTCCTGGAATCCTTCCTTCCTGGAATCCTTCCTTCCTGGAATCCTTCCTTCCTTCCTTCCTGGAATCCTTCCTTCCTTCCTTCCTGGAATCCTTCCTTCCTGCCTTCCTGGAATCCTGCCTTCCTGGAATCCTGCCTTCCTGGAATCCTTCCTTCCTTCCTGGAATCCTTCCTTCCTTCCTTCCTGGAATCCTTCCTTCCTGGAATCCTTCCTTCCTGGAATCCTTCCTTCCTTCCTTCCTGGAATCCTTCCTTCCTGGAATCCTTCCTTCCTGGAATCCTTCCTTCCTTCCTTCCTGGAATCCTTCCTTCCTGGAATCCTTCCTTCCTTCCTTCCTGGAATCCTTCCTTCCTTCCTGCCTGGAATCCTTTCTTCCTTCCTTCATGGAATCCTTCCTTCCTGGAATCCTTCCTTCCTGGAATCCTTCCTTCCTGGAATCCTTCCTGGAATCCTTCCTTCCTGGAATCCTTCCTTCCTAGAATCCTTCCTTCCTTCCTTCCTGGAATCCTTCCTTCCCTCCTTCCTGGAATCCTTCCTTCCTTCCTTCATGGAATCCTTCCTTCCTGGAATCCTTCCTTCCTGGAATCCTTCCTTCCTTCCTTCCTGGAATCCTGCCTTCCTGGAATCCTTCCTTCCTGGAATCCTGCCTTCCTGGAATCCTGCTTTCCTGGAAGCCTTCCTGGAATTCTTCCTTCCTTCCTGGAATCTTTCGTTCCTTCCTGGAATCCTTCCTTCCTGGAATCCTTCCTGGAATCCTTCCTTCCTGGAATCCTTCCTTCCTGGAATCCTTCCTTCCTGGAATCCTTCGTGGAATCCTTCCTTCCTGGAATCGTTCCTGGAATCCTTCCTGGAATCCTTCCTTCCTGGAATCCTTCCTTCCTGGAATCCTTCCTTCCTTCCTTCCTGGAATCCTTCCTTCCTGGAATCCTTCCTTCCTGGAATCCTTCCTTCCTTCCTTCCTGGAATATTTCCTTCCTTCCTTCCTGGAATCCTTCCTTCCTGGAATCCTTCCTTCCTGGAATCCTTCCTTCCTGGAATCCTTCCTAGAATCCTTCCTTCCTGGAATCCTTCCTTCCTGGAATCCTTCCTTCCTGGAATCCTTCCTGGAATCCTTCCTTCCTGGAATCCTTCCTTCCTGGAATCCTTCCTTCCTTCCTGGAATCCTTCCTTCCTTCCTTCCTGGAATCCTTCCTTCCTGGAATCCTTCCTTCCTGGAATCCTTCCTTCCTGGAATCCTTCCTGGAATCCTTCCTGGAATACTTCCTTCCTGGAATCCTTCCTGGAATCCTTCCTAGAATCCTTCCTTCCTTCCTTCCTGGAATCCTTCCTTCCTTCCTTCATGGAATCCTTCCTTCCTGGAATCCTTCCTTCCTGGAATCCTTCCTTCCTTCCTTCCTAGAATCCTTCCTTCCTTCCTTCCTGGAATCCTTCCTTCCTTCCTTCCTGGAATCCTGCCTTCCTGGAATCCTTCCTTCCTGGAATCCTGCCTTCCTGGAATCCTTCCTTCCTGGAATCCTTCCTTCCTGGAATCCTTCCTTCCTTCCTTCCTGGAATCCTGCCTTCCTGGAATCCTTCCTTCCTGGAATCCTGCCTTCCTGGAATCCTTCCTTCCTGGAATCCTTCCTGGAATCCTTCCTGGAATCCGTCCTTCCTGGAATCCTTCCTTCCTTCATTTCTGGAATCCTTCCTTCCTGGAATCCTTCCTTCCTTCCTTCCTGGAATCCTTCCTTCCTTCATGGAATCCTTCCTGGAATCCTTCCTTCCTGGAATCCTTCCTTCCTTCCTTCCTGGAATGTTTCCTTCCTTCCTTCCTGGAATTCTTCCTTCCTGGAATCCTTCCTTCCTGGAATCCTTCCTTCCTTCCTCCCTGGAATCCTGCCTTCCTGGAATCCTTCCTTCCTGGAATCCTGCCTTCCTGGAATCCTTCCTTCCTACCTTCCTGGAATCCTTCCTTCCTGGAATCCTTCCTTCCTGGAATCCTTCCTTCCTGGAATCCTTCTTTCCTGGAATCCTTCCTTCCTGGAACCCTTCCTTCCTGGAATCCTTCCTTCCTGGAATCCTTCCTTCCTTCCTTCCTGGAATCCTTCCTTCCTTCCTTCCTGGAATCCTTCCTTCCTTCCTTCCTGGAATCCTGCCTTCCTGGAATCCTTCCTGGAATCCTTCCTTCCTTCCTTCCTGGAATCCTTCCTTCCTGGAATCCTTCCTTCCTGGAATCCTTCCTTCCTTCCTGGAATCCTTCCTTCCTGGAATCCTTCCTTCCTTCCTTCCTGGAATCTTTCCTTGCTGGAATCCTTCCTTCCTGGAATCCGTCCTTCCTTCCTTCCTGGAATCCTTCCTTCCTGGAATCCTTCCTTCCTGGAATCTTTCCTTCCTGGAATCCTTCCTTCCTGGAATCCTTCCTTCCTTCCTTCCTGGAATCCTTCCTTCCTTCCTTCCTGGAATCTTTCCTTCCTGGAATCCTTCCTTCCTGGAATCCTTCCATCCTGGAATCCTTCCTTCCTTCCTTCCTGGAATCTTTCCTTCCTTCCTTCCTGGAATCCTTCCTTCCTGGAATCCTTCCTTCCTTCCTTCCTGGAATCCTTCCTTCCTTCCTTCCTGGAATCTTTCCTTCCTTCCTTCCTGGAATCCTTCCTTCCTTCCTGGAATCCTTCCTTCCTGGAATCCTTCCTTCCTTCCTTCCTGGAATCTTTCCTTGCTGGAATCCTTCCTTCCTGGAATCCTTCCTTCCTTCCTTCCTGGAATCCTTCCTTCCTGGAATCCTTCCTTCCTTCCTTCCTGGAATCTTTCCTTCCTGGAATCCTTCCTTCCTGGAATCCTTCCTTCCTTCCTTCCTGGAATCCTTCCTTCCTGGAATCCTTCCTTCCTTCCTTCCTGGAATCTTTCCTTCCTGGAATCCTTCCTTCCTGGAATCCTTCCTTCCTGGAATCCTTCCTTCCTTCCTTCCTGGAATCCTTTCTTCCTGGAATCCTTCCTGGAATCCTTCCTTCCTGGAATCCTTCCTTCCTTCCTTCCTGGAATCCTTCCTTCCTGGAATCCTTGATTCCTTCCTTCCTGGAATCTTTCCTTCCTGGAATCCTTCCTTCCTGGAATCCTTCCTTCCTTCCTTCCTGGAATCCTTCCTTCCTGGAATCCTTCCTTCCTTCCTTCCTGGAATCTTTCCTTCCTGGAATCCTTCCTTCCTGGAATACTTCCTGGAATCCTTCCTTCCTGGAATCCTTCCTACCTTCCTTCCTGGAATCCTTCCTTCCTGGAATCCTTCCTGGAATCCTTCCTTCCTGGAATCCTTCCTTCCTGGAATCCTTCCTGGAATCCTTCCTTCCTGGAATCCTGCCTTCCTGGAATCCTTCCTTCCTGGAATCCTTCCTGGAATCCTTCCTGGAATCCTTCCTGGAATCCTTCCTTCCTGGAATCCTTCCTTCCTTCATTTCTGGAATCCTTCCTTCCTGTAATCCTTCCTTCCTTCCTTCCTGGAATCCTTCCTTCCTTCCTTCCTGGAATCCTTCCTGGAATCCTTCCTCCCTGGAATCCTTCCTTCCTTCCTTCCTGGAATCTTTCCTTCCTTCCTTACTGGAATCCTTCCTTCCTGGAATCCTTCCTTCCTGGAATCCTTCCTTCCTGGAATCCTTCCTTCCTTCCTTCCTGGAATCCTTCCTTCCTGGAATCCTTCCTGGAATCCTTCCTTCCTGGAATCCTTCCTTCCTGGAATCCTTCCTTCCTGGAATCCTTCCTTCCTTCCTTCCTGGAATCCTTCCTTCCTGGAATCCTTCCTGGAATCCTTCCTTCCTGGAATCCTTCCTTCCTGGAATCCTTCCTGGAATCCTTCCTTCCTGGAATCCTTCCTTCCTGGAATCCTTCCTTCCTGGAATCCTTCCTTCCTTCCTTCCTGGAATCCTTCCTTCCTGGAATCCTTCCTTCCTGCCTTCCTGGAATCCTGCCTTCCTGGAATCTTGCCTTCCTGGAATCCTTCCTTCCTTCCTGGAATCCTTCCTTCCTTCCTTCCTGGAATCCTTCCTTCCTGGAATCCTTCCTTCCTGGAATCCTTGCTTCCTTCCTTCCTGGAATCCTTCCTTCCTGGAATCCTTCCTTCCTGGAATCCTTCCTGGAATCCTTCCTGGAATCCTTCCTTCCTGGAATCCTTCCTTCCTTCCTTCCTGGAATCCTTCCTTCCTTCCTGCCTGGAATCCTTTCTTCCTTCCTTCATGGAATCCTTCCTTCCTGGAATCCTTCCTTCCTGGAATCCTTCCTTCCTGGAATCCTTCCTGGAATCCTTCCTTCCTGGAATCCTTCCTTCCTAGAATCCTTCCTTCCTTCCTTCCTGGAATCCTTCCTTCCTTCCATCCTGGAATACTTCCTTCCTTCCTTCATGGAATCCTTCCTTCCTGGAATCCTTCCTTCCTGGTTTCCTTCCTTCCTTCCTTCCTGGAATCCTGCCTTCCTGGAATCCTTCCTTCCTGGAATTCTGCCTTCCTGGAATCCTGCCTTCCTGGAAGCCTTCCTGGAATTCTTCCTTCCTTCCTGGAATCTTTCGTTCCTTCCTGGAATCCTTCCTTCCTGGAATCCTTCCTGGAATCCTTCCTTCCTGTAATCCTTCCTTCCTGGAATCGTTCCTGGAATCCTTCCTTCCTGGAATCGTTCCTGGAATCCTTCCTGGAATCCTTCCTTCCTGGAATCCTTCCTTCCTGGAATCCTTCCTTCCTTCCTTCCTGGAATCCTTCCTTCCTGGAATCCTTCCTTCCTGGAATCCTTCCTTCCTTCCTTCCTGGAATATTTCCTTCCTTCCTTCCTGGAATCCTTCCTTCCTGGAATCCTTCCTTCCTGCAATCCTTCCTTCCTGGAATCCTTCCTAGAATCCTTCCTTCCTGGAATCCTTCCTCCCTGGAATCCTTCCTTCCTGGAATCCTTCCTGGAATCCTTCCTTCCTGGAATCCTTCCTTCCTGGAATCCTTCCTTCCTTCCTGGAATCCTTCCTTCCTTCCTTCCTGGAATCCTTCCTTCCTGGAATCCTTCCTTCCTTCCTTCCTGGAATCCTTCCTTCCTGGAATCCTTCCTTCATGGAATCCTTCCTTCCTGGAATCCTTCCTGGAATCCTTCCTGGAATACTTCCTTCCTGGAATCCTTCCTGGAATCCTTCCTACAATCCTTCCTTCCTTCCTTCCTGGAATCCTTCCTTCCTTCCTTCATGGAATCCTTCCTTCCTGGAATCCTTCCTTCCTGGAATCCTTCCTTCCTTCCTTCCTAGAATCCTTCCTTCCTTCCTTCCTGGAATCCTTCCTTCCTTCCTTCCTGGAATCCTGCCTTCCTGGAATCCTTCCTTCCTGGAATCCTGCCTTCCTGGAATCCTTCCTTCCTGGAATCCTTCCTTCCTGGAATCCTTCCTTCCTTCCTTCCTGGAATCCTGCCTTCCTGGAATCCTTCCTTCCTGGAATCCTGCCTTCCTGGAATCCTTCCTTCCTGGAATCCTTCCTGGAATCCTTCCTGGAATCCGTCCTTCCTGGAATCCTTCCTTCCTTCATTTCTGGAATCCTTCCTTCCTGGAATCCTTCCTTCCTTCCTTCCTGGAATCCTTCCTTCCTTCCTTCCTGGAATCCTTCCTGGAATCCTTCCTTCCTGGAATCCTTCCTTCCTTCCTTCCTGGAATGTTTCCTTCCTTCCTTCCTGGAATCCTTCCTTCCTGGAATCCTTCCTTCCTGGAATCCTTCCTTCCTTCCTTCCTGGAATCCTGCCTTCCTGGAATCCTGCCTTCCTGGAATCCTTCCTTCCTTCCTGAAATCCTTCCTTCCTGGAATCCTTCCTTCCTGGAATCCTTCCTTCCTTCCTTCCTGGAATCCTTCCTTCCTGGAATCCTTCCTTCCTGGAATCCTTCCGTCCTTCCTTCCTGGAATCTTTCCTTCCTTCATTTCTGGAATCCTTCCTTCCTGGAATCTTTCCTTCCTTCCTTCCTGGAATCCTTCCTTCCTTCCATCCTGGAATCCTTCCTTCCTGGAATCCTTCCTGGAATCCTTCCTGGAATCCTTCCTTCCTTCCTTCCTGGAATCTTTCCTTCCTTCCTTCCTGGAATCCTTCCTTCCTGGAATCCTTCCTTCCTTCCTTCCTGGAATCTTTCCTTCCTTCCTTCCTGGAATCCTTCCTTCCTGGAATCCTTCCTTCCTTCCTTCCTGGAATCCTTCCTTCCTGGAATCCTTCCTGGAATCCTTCCTTCCTGGAATACTTCCTTCCTGGAATCCTTCCTTCCTTCCTTCCTGGAATCCTTCCTTCCTGGAATCCTTCCTTCCTTCCTTCCTGGAATCCTTCCTTCCTGGAATCCTTCCTTCCTGGAATCCTTCCTTCCTTCCTGGAATCCTTCCTTCCCGGAATCCTTCCTTCCTGGAATCCTTCCTTCCTTCCTTCCTGGAATCCTTCCTTCCTTCCTTCCTGGAATCCTTCCTTCCTTCCTTCCCGGAATCTTTACTTCCTTCCTTCCTGGAATCCTTCCTTCCTGGAATCCTTCCTTCCTTCCTTCCTGGAATCCTTCCTTCCTTCCTTCCTGGAATCCTGCCTTCCTGGAATCCTTCCTTCCTGGAATCCTGCCTTCCTGGAATCCTGCCTTCCTGGAAGCCTTCATGGAATCCTTCCTTCCTTCCTGGAATCTTTCGTTCCTTCCTGGAATCCTTCCTTCCTGGAATCCTTCCTGGAATCCTTCCTGGAATCCTTCCTTCCTGGAATCCTTCCTTCCTGGAATCCTTCCTTCCTGGAATCCTTCCTGGAATCCTTCCTGGAATCCTTCCTTCCTGGAATCCTTCCTTCCTGGAATCCTTCCTTCCTTCATTTCTGGAATCCTTCCTTCCTGGAATCCTTCTTTCCTGGAATCCTTCCTTCCTGTAACCCTTCCTTCCTGGAATCCTTCCTTCCTGGAATCCTTCCTTCCTTCCTTCCTGGAATCCTTCCTTCCTTCCTTCCTGGAATCCTTCCTTCCTTCCTTCCTGGAATCCATCCTTCTTGGAATCCTTCCTGGAATCCTTCCTTCCTTCCTTCCTGGAATCCTTCCTTCCTGGAATCCTTCCTTCCTGGAATCCTTCCTTCCTTCCTGGAATCCTTCCTTCCTGGAATCCTTCCTTCCTTCCTTCCTGGAATCTTTCCTTCCTGGAATCCTTCCTTCCTGGAATCCTTCCTTCCTTCATTCCTGGAATCCTTCCTTCCTGGAATCCTTCCTTCCTTCCTTCCTGGAATCTTTCCTTCCTGGAATCCTTCCTTCCTGGAATCCTTCCTTCCTTCCTTCCTGGAATCCTTCCTTCCTGGAATCCTTCCTTCCTTCCTTCCTGGAATCTTTCCTTCCTGGAATCCTTCCTTCCTGGAATCCTTCCTTCCTGGAATCCTTCCTTCCATCCTTCCTGGAATCTTTCCTTCCTTCCTTCCTGGAATCCTTCCTTCCTGGAATCCTTCCTTCCTTCCTTCCTGGAATCCTTCATTCCTTCCTTCCTGGAATCTTTCCTTCCTTCCTTCCTGGAATCCTTCCTTCCTGGAATCCTTCCTTCCTTCCTTCCTGGAATCCTTTCTTCCTGGAATCCTTGCTGGAATCCTTCCTTCCTGGAATCCCTCCTGAAATCCTTCCTGGAATCCTTCCTTCCTGGAATCCTTCCTTCCTGGAATCCTTCCTTCCTGGAATCCTTCCTGGAATCCTTCCTGGAATCCTTCCTTCCTGGAATCCTTCCTTCCTGGAATCCTTCCTTCCTGGAATCCTTCCTTCCTGGAATCCTTCCTGGAATCCTTCCTTCCTGGAATCCTTCCTTCCTTCCTTCCTGGAATCCTTCCTTCCTGGAATCCTTCCTTCCTGGAATCCTTCCTGGAATCCTTCCTTCCTGGAATCCTTCCTTCCTGGAATCCTTCCTTCCTGGAATCCTTCCTTCCTTCCTTCCTGGAATCCTTCCTTCCTGGAATCCTTCCTTCCTTCCTTCCTGGAATCTTTCCTTCCTGGAATCCTTCCTTCCTGGAATCCTTCCTTCCTTCCTTCCTGGAATCCTTCCTTCCTGGAATCCTTGATTCCTTCCTTCCTGGAATCTTTCCTTCCTGGAATCCTTCCTTCCTGGAATCCTTCCTTCCTGGAATCCTTCCTTCCTGGAATCCTTCCTTCCTTCCTTCCTGGAATCCTTCCTTCCTGGAATCCTTCCTTCCTGGAATCTTTCCTTCCTGGAATCCTTCCTTCCTGGAATCCTTCCTTCCTTCCTTCCTTCCTGGAATCCTTCCTTCCTGGAATCCTTCCTTCCTTCCTTCCTGGAATCCTTCCTTCCTGGAATCCTTCCTTCCTGGAATCCTTCCTTCCTTCCTTCCTGGAATCCTGCCTTCCTTCCTGGAATCCTTCCTTCCTGGAATCCTTCCTTCCTGGAATCCTTCCTTCCTTGAACACTTCCTTCCTTCCTTCCTGGAATCTTTCCTTCCTTCCTTCCTGGAATCCTTCCTTCCTGGAATCCTTCCTTCCTGGAATCCTTCCTTCCTTCCTTCCTGGAATCCTTCCTTCCTTCCTTCCTGGAATCCTTCCTTCCTTCCTTCCTGGAATCTTTCCTTCCTGGAATCCTTCCTTCCTTCCTCCCTGGAATCCTTCCTTCCTTCCTTCCTGGAATCCTTCCTTCCTGGAATCCTTCCTTCCTTCCTTCCTGGAATCCTTCCTTCCTGGAATCATTCCTTCCTGGAATCCTTCCTACCTGAAATCCTTCCTTCCTGGAATCCTTCCTTCCTTCCTTCCTGGAATCCTTCCTTCCTGGAATCCTTCCTTCCTGGAATCCTTCCTTCCTTCCTTCCTGCAATCCTTCCTTCCTGGAATCCTTCCTTCCTGGAATCCTTCCTTCCTGGAATCCTTCCTTCCTTCCTTCCTGGAATCTTTCCTTCCTTCCTTATTGGAATCCTTCCTTCCTGGAATCCTTCCTTCCTGGAATCCTTCCTTCCTTCCTTCCTGGAATCCTTCCTTCCTGGAATCCTTCCTTCCTGGAATCCTTCCTTCCTGGAATCCTTCCTGGAATCCTTCCTGGAATCCTTCCTTCCTGGAATCCTTCCTTCCTTCCTTCCTAGAATCCTTCCGTCCTTCCTTCCTGGAATCCTTCCTTCCTTCCTTCATGGAATCCTTCCTTCCTGGAATCCTTCCTTCCTTCCTTCCTGGAATCTTTCCTTCCTTCCTTCCTGGAATCCTTCCTTCCTGGAATCCTTCCTTCCTGGAATCCTTCCTTCCTTCCTTCCTGGAATCCTTCCTTCCTTCCTTCCTGGAATCCTTCCTTCCTGCCTTCCTGGAATCCTGCCTTCCTGGAATCCTGCCTTCCTGGAATCCTTCCTTCCTTCCTGGAATCCTTCCTTCCTTCCTTCCTGGAATCCTTCCTTCCTGGAATCCTTCCTTCCTGGAATCCTTCCTTCCTTCCTTCCTGGAATCCTTCCTTCCTGGAATCCTTCCTTCCTGGAATCCTTCCTGGAATCCTTCCTGGAATCCTTCCTTCCTGGAATCCTTCCTTCCTTCCTTCCTGGAATCCTTCCTTCCTTCCTGCCTGGAATCCTTTCTTCCTTCCTTCATGGAATCCTTCCTTCCTGGAATCCTTCCTTCCTGGAATCCTTCCTTCCTGGAATCCTTCCTGGAATCCTTCCTTCCTGGAATCCTTCCTTCCTAGAATCCTTCCTTCCTTCCTTCCTGGAATCCTTCCTTCCTTCCTTCCTGGAATCCTTCCTGGAATCCTTCCTTCCTGGAATCCTTCCTTCCTGGAATCCTTCCTTCCTGGAATCCTTCCTTCCTTCCTTCCTGGAATCCTGCCTTCCTGGAATCCTTCCTTCCTGGAATCCTGCCTTCCTGGAATCCTGCCTTCCTGGAAGCCTTCCTGGAATTCTTCCTTCCTTCCTGGAATCTTTCGTTCCTTCCTGGAATCCTTCCTTCCTGGAATCCTTCCTGGAATCCTTCCTTCCTGGAATCCTTCCTTCCTGTAATCCTTCCTTCCTGGAATCGTTCCTGGAATCCTTCCTTCCCGGAATCGTTCCTGGAATCCTTCCTGGAATCCTTCCTTCCTGGAATCCTTCCTTCCTGGAATCCTTCCTTCCTGGAATCCTTCCTTCCTTCCTTCCTGGAATCCTTCCTTCCTGGAATCCTTCCTTCCTGGAATCCTTCCTTCCTTCCTTCCTGGAATATTTCCTTCCTTCCTTCCTGGAATCCTTCCTTCCTGGAATCCTTCCTTCCTGGAATCCTTCCTTCCTGGAATCCTTCCTAGAATCCTTCCTTCCTGGAATCCTTCCTTCCTGGAATCCTTCCTTCCTGGAATCCTTCCTGGAATCCTTCCTTCCTGGAATCCTTCCTGCCTGGAATCCTTCCTTCCTTCCTGGAATCCTTCCTTCCTTCCTTCCTGGAATCCTTCCTTCCTGGAATCCTTCCTTCCTTCCTTCCTGGAATCCTTCCTTCCTGGAATCCTTCCTTCCTGGAATCCTTCCTTCCTTCATTTCTGGAATCCTTCCTTCCTGTAATCCTTCCTTCCTTCCTTCCTGGAATCCTTCCTTCCTTCCATCCTGGAATCCTTCCTGGAATCCTTCCTCCCTGGAATCCTTCCTTCCTTCCTTCCTGGAATCTTTCCTTCCTTCCTTACTGGAATCCTTCCTTCCTGGAATCCTTCCTTCCTGGAATCCTTCCTTCCTGGAATCCTTCCTTCCTTCCTTCCTGGAATCCTTCCTTCCTGGAATCCTTCCTGGAATCCTTCCTTCCTGGAATCCTTCCTTCCTGGAATCCTTCCTTCCTGGAATCCTTCCTTCCTTCCTTCCTGGAATCCTTCCTTCCTGGAATCCTTCCTGGAATCCTTCCTTCCTGGAATCCTTCCTTCCTGGAATCCTTCCTGGAATCCTTCCTTCCTGGAATCCTTCCTTCCTGGAATCCTTCCTTCCTGGAATCCTTCCTTCCTTCCTTCCTGGAATCCTTCCTTCCTGGAATCCTTCCTTCCTGCCTTCCTGGAATCCTGCCTTCCTGGAATCTTGCCTTCCTGGAATCCTTCCTTCCTTCCTGGAATCCTTCCTTCCTTCCTTCCTGGAATCCTTCCTTCCTGGAATCCTTCCTTCCTGGAATCCTTGCTTCCTTCCTTCCTGGAATCCTTCCTTCCTGGAATCCTTCCTTCCTGGAATCCTTCCTGGAATCCTTCCTGGAATCCTTCCTTCCTGGAATCCTTCCTTCCTTCCTTCCTGGAATCCTTCCTTCCTTCCTGCCTGGAATCCTTTCTTCCTTCCTTCATGGAATCCTTCCTTCCTGGAATTCTTCCTTCCTGGAATCCTTCCTTCCTGGAATCCTTCCTAGAATCCTTCCTTCCTGGAATCCTTCCTTCCTAGAATCCTTCCTTCCTTCCTTCCTGGAATCCTTCCTTCCTTCCATCCTGGAATCCTTCCTTCCTTCCTTCATGGAATCCTTCCTTCCTGGAATCCTTCATTCCTGGAATCCTTCCTTCCTTCCTTCCTGGAATCCTGCCTTCCTGGAATCCTTCCTTCCTGGAATTCTGCCTTCCTGGAATCCTGCCTTCCTGGAAGCCTTCCTGGAATTCTTCCTTCCTTCCTGGAATCTTTCGTTCCTTCCTGGAATCCTTCCTTCCTGGAATCCTTCCTGGAATCCTTCCTTCCTGTAATCCTTCCTTCCTGGAATCGTTCCTGGAATCCTTTCTTCCTGGAATCGTTCCTGGAATCCTTCCTGGAATCCTTCCTTCCTGGAATCCTTCCTTCCTGGAATCCTTCCTTCCTTCCTTCCTGGAATCCTTCCTTCCTGGAATCCTTCCTTCCTGGAATCCTTCCTTCCTTCCTTCCTGGAATATTTCCTTCCTTCCTTCCTGGAATCCTTCCTTCCTGGAATCCTTCCTTCCTGCAATCCTTCCTTCCTGGAATCCTTCCTAGAATCCTTCCTTCCTGGAATCCTTCCTCCCTGGAATCCTTCCTTCCTGGAATCCTTCCTGGAATCCTTCCTTCCTGGAATCCTTCCTTCCTGGAATCCTTCCTTCCTTCCTGGAATCCTTCCTTCCTTCCTTCCTGGAATCCTTCCTTCCTGGAATCCTTCCTTCCTTCCTTCCTGGAATCCTTCCTTCCTGGAATCCTTCCTTCATGGAATCCTTCCTTCCTGGAATCCTTCCTGGAATCCTTCCTGGAATACTTCCTTCCTGGAATCCTTCCTGGAATCCTTCCTACAATCCTTCCTTCCTTCCTTCCTGGAATCCTTCCTTCCTTCCTTCATGGAATCCTTCCTTCCTGGAATCCTTCCTTCCTGGAATCCTTCCTTCCTTCCTTCCTAGAATCCTTCCTTCCTTCCTTCCTGGAATCCTTCCTTCCTTCCTTCCTGGAATCCTGCCTTCCTGGAATCCTTCCTTCCTGGAATCCTGCCTTCCTGGAATCCTTCCTTCCTGGAATCCTTCCTTCCTGGAATCCTTCCTTCCTTCCTTCCTGGAATCCTGCCTTCCTGGAATCCTTCCTTCCTGGAATCCTGCCTTCCTGGAATCCTTCCTTCCTGGAATCCTTCCTGGAATCCTTCCTGGAATCCGTCCTTCCTGGAATCCTTCCTTCCTTCATTTCTGGAATCCTTCCTTCCTGGAATCCTTCCTTCCTTCCTTCCTGGAATCCTTCCTTCCTTCCTTCCTGGAATCCTTCCTGGAATCCTTCCTTCCTGGAATCCTTCCTTCCTTCCTTCCTGGAATGTTTCCTTCCTTCCTTCCTGGAATCCTTCCTTCCTGGAATCCTTCCTTCCTGGAATCCTTCCTTCCTTCCTTCCTGGAATCCTGCCTTCCTGGAATCCTGCCTTCCTGGAATCCTTCCTTCCTTCCTGAAATCCTTCCTTCCTGGAATCCTTCCTTCCTGGAATCCTTCCTTCCTTCCTTCCTGGAATCCTTCCTTCCTGGAATCCTTCCTTCCTGGAATCCTTCCGTCCTTCCTTCCTGGAATCTTTCCTTCCTTCATTTCTGGAATCCTTCCTTCCTGGAATCTTTCCTTCCTTCCTTCCTGGAATCCTTCCTTCCTTCCATCCTGGAATCCTTCCTTCCTGGAATCCTTCCTTCCTTCCTTCCTGGAATCTTTCCTTCCTTCCTTCCTGGAATCCTTCCTTCCTGGAATCCTTCCTTCCTTCCTTCCTGGAATCTTTCCTTCCTTCCTTCCTGGAATCCTTCCTTCCTGGAATCCTTCCTTCCTTCCTTCCTGGAATCCTTCCTTCCTGGAATCCTTCCTGGAATCCTTCCTTCCTGGAATACTTCCTTCCTGGAATCCTTCCTTCCTTCCTTCCTGGAATCCTTCCTTCCTGGAATCCTTCCTTCCTGGAATCCTTCCTTCCTTCCTGGAATCCTTCCTTCCCGGAATCCTTCCTTCCTGGAATCCTTCCTTCCTTCCTTCCTGGAATCCTTCCTTCCTTCCTTCCTGGAATCCTTCCTTCCTTCCTTCCCGGAATCTTTACTTCCTTCCTTCCTGGAATCCTTCCTTCCTGGAATCCTTCCTTCCTTCCTTCCTGGAATCCTTCCTTCCTTCCTTCCTGGAATCCTGCCTTCCTGGAATCCTTCCTTCCTGGAATCCTGCCTTCCTGGAATCCTGCCTTCCTGGAAGCCTTCATGGAATCCTTCCTTCCTTCCTGGAATCTTTCGTTCCTTCCTGGAATCCTTCCTTCCTGGAATCCTTCCTGGAATCCTTCCTGGAATCCTTCCTTCCTGGAATCCTTCCTTCCTGGAATCCTTCCTTCCTGGAATCCTTCCTGGAATCCTTCCTGGAATCCTTCCTTCCTGGAATCCTTCCTTCCTGGAATCCTTCCTTCCTTCATTTCTGGAATCCTTCCTTCCTGGAATCCTTCTTTCCTGGAATCCTTCCTTCCTGTAACCCTTCCTTCCTGGAATCCTTCCTTCCTGGAATCCTTCCTTCCTTCCTTCCTGGAATCCTTCCTTCCTTCCTTCCTGGAATCCTTCCTTCCTTCCTTCCTGGAATCCATCCTTCTTGGAATCCTTCCTGGAATCCTTCCTTCCTTCCTTCCTGGAATCCTTCCTTCCTGGAATCCTTCCTTCCTGGAATCCTTCCTTCCTGGAATCCTTCCTTCCTTCCTGGAATCCTTCCTTCCTGGAATCCTTCCTTCCTTCCTTCCTGGAATCTTTCCTTCCTGGAATCCTTCCTTCCTGGAATCCTTCCTTCCTTCATTCCTGGAATCCTTCCTTCCTGGAATCCTTCCTTCCTTCCTTCCTGGAATCTTTCCTTCCTGGAATCCTTCCTTCCTGGAATCCTTCCTTCCTTCCTTCCTGGAATCCTTCCTTCCTGGAATCCTTCCTTCCTTCCTTCCTGGAATCTTTCCTTCCTGGAATCCTTCCTTCCTGGAATCCTTCCTTCCTGGAATCCTTCCTTCCATCCTTCCTGGAATCTTTCCTTCCTTCCTTCCTGGAATCCTTCCTTCCTGGAATCCTTCCTTCCTTCCTTCCTGGAATCCTTCATTCCTTCCTTCCTGGAATCTTTCCTTCCTTCCTTCCTGGAATCCTTCCTTCCTGGAATCCTTCCTTCCTTCCTTCCTGGAATCCTTTCTTCCTGGAATCCTTGCTGGAATCCTTCCTTCCTGGAATCCCTCCTGAAATCCTTCCTGGAATCCTTCCTTCCTGGAATCCTTCCTTCCTGGAATCCTTCCTTCCTGGAATCCTTCCTGGAATCCTTCCTGGAATCCTTCCTTCCTGGAATCCTTCCTTCCTGGAATCCTTCCTTCCTGGAATCCTTCCTTCCTGGAATCCTTCCTGGAATCCTTCCTTCCTGGAATCCTTCCTTCCTTCCTTCCTGGAATCCTTCCTTCCTGGAATCCTTCCTTCCTGGAATCCTTCCTGGAATCCTTCCTTCCTGGAATCCTTCCTTCCTGGAATCCTTCCTTCCTGGAATCCTTCCTTCCTTCCTTCCTGGAATCCTTCCTTCCTGGAATCCTTCCTTCCTTCCTTCCTGGAATCTTTCCTTCCTGGAATCCTTCCTTCCTGGAATCCTTCCTTCCTTCCTTCCTGGAATCCTTCCTTCCTGGAATCCTTGATTCCTTCCTTCCTGGAATCTTTCCTTCCTGGAATCCTTCCTTCCTGGAATCCTTCCTTCCTGGAATCCTGCCTTCCTGGAATCCTTCCTTCCTTCCTTCCTGGAATCCTTCCTTCCTGGAATCCTTCCTTCCTGGAATCTTTCCTTCCTGGAATCCTTCCTTCCTGGAATCCTTCCTTCCTTCCTTCCTTCCTGGAATCCTTCCTTCCTGGAATCCTTCCTTCCTTCCTTCCTGGAATCCTTCCTTCCTGGAATCCTTCCTTCCTGGAATCCTTCCTTCCTTCCTTCCTGGAATCCTGCCTTCCTTCCTGGAATCCTTCCTTCCTGGAATCCTTCCTTCCTGGAATCCTTCCTTCCTTGAACACTTCCTTCCTTCCTTCCTGGAATCTTTCCTTCCTTCCTTCCTGGAATCCTTCCTTCCTGGAATCCTTCCTTCCTGGAATCCTTCCTTCCTTCCTTCCTGGAATCCTTCCTTCCTTCCTTCCTGGAATCCTTCCTTCCTTCCTTCCTGGAATCTTTCCTTCCTGGAATCCTTCCTTCCTTCCTCCCTGGAATCCTTCCTTCCTTCCTTCCTGGAATCCTTCCTTCCTGGAATCCTTCCTTCCTTCCTTCCTGGAATCCTTCCTTCCTGGAATCATTCCTTCCTGGAATCCTTCCTACCTGAAATCCTTCCTTCCTGGAATCCTTCCTTCCTTCCTTCCTGGAATCCTTCCTTCCTGGAATCCTTCCTTCCTGGAATCCTTCCTTCCTTCCTTCCTGCAATCCTTCCTTCCTGGAATCCTTCCTTCCTGGAATCCTTCCTTCCTGGAATCCTTCCTTCCTTCCTTCCTGGAATCTTTCCTTCCTTCCTTACTGGAATCCTTCCTTCCTGGAATCCTTCCTTCCTGGAATCCTTCCTTCCTTCCTTCCTGGAATCCTTCCTTCCTGGAATCCTTCCTTCCTGGAATCCTTCCTTCCTGGAATCCTTCCTGGAATCCTTCCTGGAATCCTTCCTTCCTGGAATCCTTCCTTCCTTCCTTCCTAGAATCCTTCCGTTCTTCCTTCCTGGAATCCTTCCTTCCTTCCTTCATGGAATCCTTCCTTCCTGGAATCCTTCCTTCCTTCCTTCCTGGAATCTTTCCTTCCTTCCTTCCTGGAATCCTTCCTTCCTGGAATCCTTCCTTCCTGGAATCCTTCCTTCCTTCCTTCCTGGAATCCTTCCTTCCTTCCTTCCTGGAATCCTTCCTTCCTGCCTTCCTGGAATCCTGCCTTCCTGGAATCCTGCCTTCCTGGAATCCTTCCTTCCTTCCTGGAATCCTTCCTTCCTTCCTTCCTGGAATCCTTCCTTCCTGGAATCCTTCCTTCCTGGAATCCTTCCTTCCTTCCTTCCTGGAATCCTTCCTTCCTGGAATCCTTCCTTCCTGGAATCCTTCCTGGAATCCTTCCTGGAATCCTTCCTTCCTGGAATCCTTCCTTCCTTCCTTCCTGGAATCCTTCCTTCCTTCCTGCCTGGAATCCTTTCTTCCTTCCTTCATGGAATCCTTCCTTCCTGGAATCCTTCCTTCCTGGAATCCTTCCTTCCTGGAATCCTTCCTGGAATCCTTCCTTCCTGGAATCCTTCCTTCCTAGAATCCTTCCTTCCTTCCTTCCTGGAATCCTTCCTTCCTTCCTTCCTGGAATCCTTCCTGGAATCCTTCCTTCCTGGAATCCTTCCTTCCTGGAATCCTTCCTTCCTTCCTTCCTGGAATCCTGCCTTCCTGGAATCCTTCCTTCCTGGAATCCTGCCTTCCTGGAATCCTGCCTTCCTGGAAGCCTTCCTGGAATTCTTCCTTCCTTCCTGGAATCTTTCGTTCCTTCCTGGAATCCTTCCTTCCTGGAATCCTTCCTGGAATCCTTCCTTCCTGGAATCCTTCCTTCCTGTAATCCTTCCTTCCTGGAATCGTTCCTGGAATCCTTCCTTCCCGGAATCGTTCCTGGAATCCTTCCTGGAATCCTTCCTTCCTGGAATCCTTCCTTCCTGGAATCCTTCCTTCCTGGAATCCTTCCTTCCTTCCTTCCTGGAATCCTTCCTTCCTGGAATCCTTCCTTCCTGGAATCCTTCCTTCCTTCCTTCCTGGAATATTTCCTTCCTTCCTTCCTGGAATCCTTCCTTCCTGGAATCCTTCCTTCCTGGAATCCTTCCTTCCTGGAATCCTTCCTAGAATCCTTCCTTCCTGGAATCCTTCCTTCCTGGAATCCTTCCTTCCTGGAATCCTTCCTGGAATCCTTCCTTCCTGGAATCCTTCCTGCCTGGAATCCTTCCTTCCTTCCTGGAATCCTTCCTTCCTTCCTTCCTGGAATCCTTCCTTCCTGGAATCCTTCCTTCCTTCCTTCCTGGAATCCTTCCTTCCTGGAATCCTTCCTTCCTGGAATCCTTCCTTCCTTCCTTCCTAGAATCCTTCCTTCCTTCCTTCCTGGAATCCTTCCTTCCTTCCTTCCTGGAATCCTGCCTTCCTGGAATCCTTCCTTCCTGGAATCCTGCCTTCCTGGAATCCTTCCTTCCTGGAATCCTTCCTTCCTGGAATCCTTCCTTCCTTCCTTCCTGGAATCCTGCCTTCCTGGAATCCTTCCTTCCTGGAATCCTGCCTTCCTGGAATCCTTCCTTCCTGGAATCCTTCCTGGAATCCTTCCTGGAATCCGTCCTTCCTGGAATCCTTCCTTCCTTCATTTCTGGAATCCTTCCTTCCTGGAATCCTTCCTTCCTTCCTTCCTGGAATCCTTCCTTCCTTCCTTCCTGGAATCCTTCCTGGAATCCTTCCTTCCTGGAATCCTTCCTTCCTTCCTTCCTGGAATGTTTCCTTCCTTCCTTCCTGGAATCCTTCCTTCCTGGAATCCTTCCTTCCTGGAATCCTTCCTTCCTTCCTTCCTGGAATCCTGCCTTCCTGGAATCCTGCCTTCCTGGAATCCTTCCTTCCTTCCTGAAATCCTTCCTTCCTGGAATCCTTCCTTCCTGGAATCCTTCCTTCCTTCCTTCCTGGAATCCTTCCTTCCTGGAATCCTTCCTTCCTGGAATCCTTCCGTCCTTCCTTCCTGGAATCTTTCCTTCCTTCATTTCTGGAATCCTTCCTTCCTGGAATCTTTCCTTCCTTCCTTCCTGGAATCCTTCCTTCCTTCCATCCTGGAATCCTTCCTTCCTGGAATCCTTCCTGGAATCCTTCCTGGAATCCTTCCTTCCTTCCTTCCTGGAATCTTTCCTTCCTTCCTTCCTGGAATCCTTCCTTCCTAGAATCCTTCCTTCCTTCCTTCCTGGAATCTTTCCTTCCTTCCTTCCTGGAATCCTTCCTTCCTGGAATCCTTCCTTCCTTCCTTCCTGGAATCCTTCCTTCCTGGAATCCTTCCTGGAATCCTTCCTTCCTGGAATACTTCCTTCCTGGAATCCTTCCTTCCTTCCTTCCTGGAATCCTTCCTTCCTGGAATCCTTCCTTCCTTCCTTCCTGGAATCCTTCCTTCCTGGAATCCTTCCTTCCTGGAATCCTTCCTTCCTTCCTGGAATCCTTCCTTCCTGGAATCCTTCCTTCCTGGAATCCTTCCTTCCTTCCTTCCTGGAATCCTTCCTTCCTTCCTTCCTGGAATCCTTCCTTCCTTCCTTCCCGGAATCTTTCCTTCCTTCCTTCCTGGAATCCTTCCTTCCTGGAATCCTTCCTTCCTTCCTTCCTGGAATCCTTCCTTCCTTCCTTCCTGGAATCCTGCCTTCCTGGAATCCTTCCTTCCTGGAATCCTGCCTTCCTGGAATCCTGCCTTCCTGGAAGCCTTCATGGAATCCTTCCTTCCTTCCTGGAATCTTTCGTTCCTTCCTGGAATCCTTCCTTCCTGGAATCCTTCCTGGAATCCTTCCTGGAATCCTTCCTTCCTGGAATCCTTCCTTCCTGGAATCCTTCCTTCCTGGAATCCTTCCTGGAATCCTTCCTGGAATCCTTCCTTCCTGGAATCCTTCCTTCCTGGAATCCTTCCTTCCTTCATTTCTGGAATCCTTCCTTCCTGGAATCCTTCCTTCCTGGAATCCTTCCTGGAATCCTTCCTTCCTGGAATCCTTCCTTCCTGGAATCCTTCCTTCCTTCCTTCCTGGAATACTTCCTTCCTTCCTTCCTGGAATCCTTCCTTCCTTCATTTCTGGAATCCTTCCTTCCTGGAATCCTTCCTTCCTGGAATCCTTCCTGGAATCCTTCCTTCCTGGAATCCTTCCTTCCTGGAATCCTTCCTTCCTTCCTTCCTGGAATCCTTCCTGGAATCCTTCCTTCCTGGAATCCTTCCTTTCTTCCTTCCTGGAATCTTTCCTTCCTTCCTTCCTGGAGTCCTTCCTTCCTGGAATCCTTCCTTCCTGGAATCCTTCCTTCCTTCCTTCCGGGAATCCTTCCTTCCTTCCTTCCTGGAATCCTGCCTTCCTGGAATCCAGCCTTCCTGGAATCCTTCCTTCCTTCCTGGAATCCTTCCTTCCTGGAATCCTTCCTGGAATCCTTCCTTCCTGGAATCCTTCCTTCCTTCCTTCCTGGAATCCTTCCTTCCTGGAATCCTTCCTTCCTGGAATCCTTCCTTCCTGGAATCCTTCCTGGAATCCTTCCTGGAATCCTTCCTTCCTGGAATTCTTCCTTCCTTCCTAGAATCCTTCCGTCCTTCCTTCCTGGAATCCTTCCTTCCTTCCTTCATGGAATCCTTCCTTCCTGGAATCCTTCCTTCCTGGAATCCTTCCTTCCTGGAATCCTTCCTGGAATCCTTCCTTCCTGGAATCCTTCGTTCCTTCCTTCCTGGAATCCTTCCTTCCTTCCTTCCTGGAATCCTTCCTTCCTGGAATCCTTCCTTCCTGGAATCCTTCCTTCCTTCCTTCCTGGAATCCTGCCTTCCTGGAATCCTTCCTTCCTGGAATCCTTCCTTCCTTCCTTCCTGGAATCCTTCCTTCCTGGAATCCTTCCTTCCTGGAATCCTTCTTTCCTGGAATCCTTCCTTCCTGGAACCCTTCCTTCCTTCCTTCCTGGAATCCTTCCTTCCTTCCTTCCTGGAATCCTTCCTTCCTTCCTTCCTGGAATCCTTCCTTCTTGGAATCCTTCCTGGAATCCTTCCTTCCTTCCTTCCTGGAATCCTTCCTTCCTGGAATCCTTCCTTCCTGGAATCCTTCCTTCCTGGAATCCTTCCTTCCTTCCTGGAATCCTTCCTTCCTGGAATCCTTCCTTCCTTCCTTCCTGGAATCTTTCCTTCCTGGAATCCTTCCTTCCTGGAATCCTTCCTTCCTTCCTTCCTGGAATCCTTCCTTCCTGGAATCCTTCCTTCCTTCCTTCCTGGAATCTTTCCTTCCTGGAATCCTTCCTTCCTGGAATCCTTCCTTCCTTCCTTCCTGGAATCCTTCCTTCCTGGAATCCTTCCTTCCTTCCTTCCTGGAATCTTTCCTTCCTGGAATCCTTCCTTCCTGGAATCCTTCCTTCCTGGAATCCTTCCTTCCATCCTTCCTGGAATCTTTCCTTCCTTCCTTCCTGGAATCCTTCCTTCCTGGAATCCTTCCTTCCTTCCTTCCTGGAATCCTTCATTCCTTCCTTCCTGGAATCTTTCCTTCCTTCCTTCCTGGAATCCTTCCTTCCTGGAATCCTTCCTTCCTTCCTTCCTGGAATCCTTTCTTCCTGGAATCCTTGCTGGAATCCTTCCTTCCTGGAATCCCTACTGAAATCCTTCCTGGAATCCTTCCTTCCTGGAATCCTTCCTTCCTGGAATCCTTCCTTCCTGGAATCCTTCCTTCCTGGAATCCTTCCTGGAATCCTTCCTGGAATCCTTCCTTCCTGGAATCCTTCCTTCCTGGAATCCTTCCTTCCTGGAATCCTTCCTTCCTGGAATCCTTCCTGGAATCCTTCCTTCCTGGAATCCTTCCTTCCTTCCTTCCTGGAATCCTACCTTCCTGGAATCCTTCCTTCCTGGAATCCTTCCTGGAATCCTTCCTTCCTGGAATCCTTCCTTCCTGGAATCCTTCCTTCCTGGAATCCTTCCTTCCTTCCTACCTGGAATCCTTCCTTCCTGGAATCCTTCCTTCCTGGAATCCTTCCTTCCTGGAATCCTTCCTTCCTGGAATCCTTCCTTCCTGGAACCCTTCCTTCCTGGAATCCTTCCTTCCTGGAATCCTTCCTTCCTTCCTTCCTGGAATCCTTCCTTCCTTCCTTCCTGGAATCCTTCCTGGAATCCTTCCTTCCTGGAATCCTTCCTGGAATCCTTCCTTCCTTCCTTCCTGGAATCCTGCCTTCCTGGAATCCTGCCTTCCTGGAATCCTTCCTTCCTTCCTTCCTGGAATCCTTCCTTCCTGGAATCCTTCCTTCCTTCCTTCCTGGAATCTTTCCTTCCTGGAATCCTTCCTTCCTGGAATCCTTCCTTCCTTCCTTCCTGGAATCCTTCCTTCCTGGAATCCTTGATTCCTTCCTTCCTGGAATCTTTCCTTCCTGGAATCCTTCCTTCCTGGAATCCTTCCTTCCTGGAATCCTTCCTTCCTTCCTTCCTGGAATCCTTCCTTCCTGGAATCCTTCCTTCCTTCCTTCCTGGAATCCTTCCTTCCTGGAATCCTTCCTTCCTTCCTTCCTGGAATCCTTCCTTCCTTCCTTCCCGGAATCTTTCCTTCCTTCCTTCCTGGAATCCTTCCTTCCTGGAATCCTTCCTTCCTTCCTTCCTGGAATCCTTCCTTCCTTCCTTCCTGGAATCCTGCCTTCCTGGAATCCTTCCTTCCTGGAATCCTGCCTTCCTGGAATCCTGCCTTCCTGGAAGCCTTCATGGAATCCTTCCTTCCTTCCTGGAATCTTTCGTTCCTTCCTGGAATCCTTCCTTCCTGGAATCCTTCCTGGAATCCTTCCTTCCTGGAATCCTTCCTTCCTGGAATCCTTCCTTCCTGGAATCCTTCCTTCCTGGAATCCTTCCTGGAATCCTTCCTGGAATCCTTCCTTCCTGGAATCCTTCCTTCCTGGAATCCTTCCTTCCTTCATTTCTGGAATCCTTCCTTCCTGGAATCCTTCCTTCCTGGAATCCTTCCTGGAATCCTTCCTTCCTGGAATCCTTCCTTCCTGGAATCCTTCCTTCCTTCCTTCCTGGAATCCTTCCTTCCTTCCTTCCTGGAATCCTTCCTTCCTTCATTTCTGCAATCCTTCTTCCTGGAATCCTTCCTTCCTGGAATCCTTCCTGGAATCCTTCCTTCCTTCCTTCCTGGAATCCTTCCTTCCTTCATTTCTGCAATCCTTCTTCCTGGAATCCTTCCTTCCTGGAATCCTTCCTGGAATCCTTCCTTCCTGGAATCCTTCCTTTCTTCCTTCCTGGAATCTTTCCTTCCTTCCTTCCTGGAGTCCTTCCTTCCTGGAATCCTTCCTTCCTGGAATCCTTCCTTCCTTCCTTCCGGGAATCCTTCCTTCCTTCCTTCCTGGAATCCTGCCTTCCTGGAATCCAGCCTTCCTGGAATCCTTCCTTCCTTCCTGGAATCCTTCCTTCCTTCCTTCCTGGAATCCTTCCTTCCTGGAATCCTTCCTTCCTGGAATCCTTCCTTCCTTCCTTCCTGGAATCCTTCCTTCCTGGAATCCTTCCTTCCTGGAATCCTTCCTTCCTGGAATCCTTCCTGGAATCCTTCCTGGAATCCTTCCTTCCTGGAATCCTTCCTTCCTTCCTTCCTAGAATCCTTCCGTCCTTCCTTCCTGGAATCCTTCCTTCCTTCCTTCATGGAATCCTTCCTTCCTGGAATCCTTCCTTCCTGGAATCCTTCCTTCCTGGAATCCTTCCTGGAATCCTTCCTTCCTGGAATCCTTCCTTCCTTCCTTCCTGGAATCCTTCCTTCCTTCCTTCCTGGAATCCTTCCTTCCTGGAATCCTTCCTTCCTGGAATCCTTCCTTCCTTCCTTCCTGGAATCCTGCCTTCCTGGAATCCTTCCTTCCTGGAATCCTTCCTTCCTTCCTTCCTGGAATCCTTCCTTCCTGGAATCCTTCCTTCCTGGAATCCTTCTTTCCTGGAATCCTTCCTTCCTGGAACCCTTCCTTCCTGGAATCCTTCCTTCCTGGAATCCTTCCTTCCTTCCTTCCTGGAATCCTTCCTTCCTTCCTTCCTGGAATCCTTCCTTCCTTCCTTCCTGGAATCCATCCTTCTTGGAATCCTTCCTGGAATCCTTCCTTCCTTCCTTCCTGGAATCCTTCCTTCCTGGAATCCTTCCTTCCTGGAATCCTTCCTTCCTGGAATCCTTCCTTCCTTCCTGGAATCCATCCTTCCTGGAATCCTTCCTTCCTTCCTTCCTGGAATCTTTCCTTCCTGGAATCCTTCCTTCCTGGAATCCTTCCTTCCTTCCTTCCTGGAATCCTTCCTTCCTGGAATCCTTCCTTCCTTCCTTCCTGGAATCTTTCCTTCCTGGAATCCTTCCTTCCTGGAATCCTTCCTTCCTTCCTTCCTGGAATCCTTCCTTCCTGGAATCCTTCCTTCCTTCCTTCCTGGAATCTTTCCTTCCTGGAATCCTTCCTTCCTGGAATCCTTCCTTCCTGGAATCCTTCCTTCCATCCTTCCTGGAATCTTTCCTTCCTTCCTTCCTGGAATCCTTCCTTCCTGGAATCCTTCCTTCCTGGAATCCTTCCTTCCTTCCTTCCTGGAATCCTTCCTTCCTGGAATCCTTCCTTCCTTCCTTCCTGGAATCCTTCCTTCCTGGAATCCTTCCTTCCTTCCTTCCTGGAATCCTTCCTTCCTTCCTTCCCGGAATCTTTCCTTCCTTCCTTCCTGGAATCCTTCCTTCCTGGAATCCTTCCTTCCTTCCTTCCTGGAATCCTTCCTTCCTTCCTTCCTGGAATCCTGCCTTCCTGGAATCCTTCCTTCCTGGAATCCTGCCTTCCTGGAATCCTGCCTTCCTGGAAGCCTTCATGGAATCCTTCCTTCCTTCCTGGAATCTTTCGTTCCTTCCTGGAATCCTTCCTTCCTGGAATCCTTCCTGGAATCCTTCCTTCCTGGAATCCTTCCTTCCTGGAATCCTTCCTTCCTGGAATCCTTCCTTCCTGGAATCCTTCCTGGAATCCTTCCTGGAATCCTTCCTTCCTGGAATCCTTCCTTCCTGGAATCCTTCCTTCCTTCATTTCTGGAATCCTTCCTTCCTGGAATCCTTCCTTCCTGGAATCCTTCCTGGAATCCTTCCTTCCTGGAATCCTTCCTTCCTGGAATCCTTCCTTCCTTCCTTCCTGGAATCCTTCCTTCCTTCCTTCCTGGAATCCTTCCTTCCTTCATTTCTGCAATCCTTCTTCCTGGAATCCTTCCTTCCTGGAATCCTTCCTGGAATCCTTCCTTCCTTCCTTCCTGGAATCCTTCCTTCCTTCATTTCTGCAATCCTTCTTCCTGGAATCCTTCCTTCCTGGAATCCTTCCTGGAATCCTTCCTTCCTGGAATCCTTCCTTTCTTCCTTCCTGGAATCTTTCCTTCCTTCCTTCCTGGAGTCCTTCCTTCCTGGAATCCTTCCTTCCTGGAATCCTTCCTTCCTTCCTTCCGGGAATCCTTCCTTCCTTCCTTCCTGGAATCCTGCCTTCCTGGAATCCAGCCTTCCTGGAATCCTTCCTTCCTTCCTGGAATCCTTCCTTCCTTCCTTCCTGGAATCCTTCCTTCCTGGAATCCTTCCTTCCTGGAATCCTTCCTTCCTTCCTTCCTGGAATCCTTCCTTCCTGGAATCCTTCCTTCCTGGAATCCTTCCTTCCTGGAATCCTTCCTGGAATCCTTCCTGGAATCCTTCCTTCCTGGAATCCTTCCTTCCTTCCTTCCTAGAATCCTTCCGTCCTTCCTTCCTGGAATCCTTCCTTCCTTCCTTCATGGAATCCTTCCTTCCTGGAATCCTTCCTTCCTGGAATCCTTCCTTCCTGGAATCCTTCCTGGAATCCTTCCTTCCTGGAATCCTTCCTTCCTTCCTTCCTGGAATCCTTCCTTCCTTCCTTCCTGGAATCCTTCCTTCCTGGAATCCTTCCTTCCTGGAATCCTTCCTTCCTTCCTTCCTGGAATCCTGCCTTCCTGGAATCCTTCCTTCCTGGAATCCTTCCTTCCTTCCTTCCTGGAATCCTTCCTTCCTGGAATCCTTCCTTCCTGGAATCCTTCTTTCCTGGAATCCTTCCTTCCTGGAACCCTTCCTTCCTGGAATCCTTCCTTCCTGGAATCCTTCCTTCCTTCCTTCCTGGAATCCTTCCTTCCTTCCTTCCTGGAATCCATCCTTCTTGGAATCCTTCCTGGAATCCTTCCTTCCTTCCTTCCTGGAATCCTTCCTTCCTGGAATCCTTCCTTCCTGGAATCCTTCCTTCCTGGAATCCTTCCTTCCTTCCTGGAATCCATCCTTCCTGGAATCCTTCCTTCCTTCCTTCCTGGAATCTTTCCTTCCTGGAATCCTTCCTTCCTGGAATCCTTCCTTCCTTCCTTCCTGGAATCCTTCCTTCCTGGAATCCTTCCTTCCTTCCTTCCTGGAATCTTTCCTTCCTGGAATCCTTCCTTCCTGGAATCCTTCCTTCCTTCCTTCCTGGAATCCTTCCTTCCTGGAATCCTTCCTTCCTTCCTTCCTGGAATCTTTCCTTCCTGGAATCCTTCCTTCCTGGAATCCTTCCTTCCTGGAATCCTTCCTTCCATCCTTCCTGGAATCTTTCCTTCCTTCCTTCCTGGAATCCTTCCTTCCTGGAATCCTTCCTTCCTTCCTTCCTGGAATCCTTCATTCCTTCCTTCCTGGAATCTTTCCTTCCTTCCTTCCTGGAATCCTTCCTTCCTGGAATCCTTCCTTCCTTCCTTCCTGGAATCCTTTCTTCCTGGAATCCTTGCTGGAATACTTCCTTCCTGGAATCCCTCCTGAAATCCTTCCTGGAATACTTCCATCCTGGAATCCTTCCTTCCTGGAATCCTTCCTGGAATCCTTCCTGGAATCCTTCCTTCCTGGAATCCTTCCTTCCTGGAATCCTTCCTTCCTGGAATCCTTCCTTCCTGGAATCCTTCCTGGAATCCTTCCTTCCTGGAATCCTTCCTTCCTTCCTTCCTGGAATCCTTCCTTCCTGGAATCCTTCCTTCCTGGAATCCTTCCTGGAATCCTTCCTTCCTGGAATCCTTCCTTCCTGGAATCCTTCCTTCCTGGAATCCTTCCTTCCTTCCTACCTGGAATCCTTCCTTCCTGGAATCCTTCCTTCCTGGAATCCTTCCTTCCTGGAATCCTTCCTTCCTGGAATCCTTCCTTCCTGGAACCCTTCCTTCCTGGAATCCTTCCTTCCTGGAATCCTTCCTTCCTTCCTTCCTGGAATCCTTCCTTCCTTCCTTCCTGGAATCCTTCCTGGAATCCTTCCTTCCTGGAATCCTTCCTGGAATCCTTCCTTCCTTCCTTCCTGGAATCCTTCCTTCCTGGAATCCTTCCTTCCTTCCTTCCTGGAATCCTTCCTTCCTGGAATCCTTCCTTCCTTCCTTCCTGGAATCTTTCCTTCCTGGAATCCTTCCTTCCTGGAATCCTTCCTTCCTTCCTTCCTGGAATCCTTCCTTCCTGGAATCCTTGATTCCTTCCTTCCTGGAATCTTTCCTTCCTGGAATCCTTCCTTCCTGGAATCCTTCCTTCCTGGAATCCTTCCTTCCTGGAATCCTTCCTTCCTTCCTTCCTGGAATCCTTCCTTCCTGGAATCCTTCCTTCCTGGAATCCTTCCTTCCTGGAATCCTTCCTTCCTTCTTTCCTTCCTGGAATCCTTCCTTCCTGGAATCCTTCCTGGAATCCTTCCTTCCTGGAATCCTTCCTTCCTGGAATCCTTCCTTCCTGGAATCCTTCCTTCCTTCCTTCCTGGAATCCTGCCTTCCTTCCTGGAATCCTTCCTTCCTGGAATCCTTCCTTCCTGGAATCCTTCCTTCCTGGAACACTTCCTTCCTTCCTTCCTGGAATCTTTCCTTCCTTCCTTCCTGGAATCCTTCCTTCCTGGAATCCTTCCTTCCTGGAATCCTTCCTTCCTTCCTTCCTGGAATCCTTCCTTCCTTCCTTCCTGGAATCCTTCCTTCCTTCCTTCCTGGAATCTTTCCTTCCTGGAATCCTTCCTTCCTTCCTTCCTGGAATCCTTCCTTCCTTCCTTCCTGGAATCCTTCCTCCCTGGAATCCTTCCTTCCTTCCTTCCTGGAATCCTTCCTTCCTTCCTTCCTGGAATCCTTCCTTCCTGGAATCCTTCCTTCCTGGAATCCTTCCTTCCTTCCTTCCTGGAATCCTTCCTTCCTGGAATCCTTCCTTCCTTCCTTCCTGCAATCCTTCCTTCCTGGAATCCTTCCTTCCTGGAATCCTTCCTTCCTGGAATCCTTCCTTCCTTCCTTCCTGGAATCTTTCCTTCCTTCCTTACTGGAATCCTTCCTTCCTGGAATCCTTCCTTCCTGGAATCCTTCCTTCCTGGAATCCTTCCTTCCTGGAATCCTTCCTTCCTTCCTTCCTGGAATCCTTCCTTCCTGGAATCCTTCCTGGAATCCTTCCTTCCTGGAATCCTTCCTTCCTGGAATCCTTCCTTCCTGGAATCCTTCCTTCCTGGAATCCTTCCTTCCTTCCTTCCTGGAATCCTTCCTTCCTGGAATCCTTCCTGGAATCCTTCCTTCCTGGAATCCTTCCTTCCTGGAATCCTTCCTGGAATCCTTCCTTCCTGGAATCCTTCCTTCCTGGAATCCTTCCTTCCTGGAATCCTTCCTGGAATCCTTCCTGGAATCCTTCCTGGAATCCTTCCTTCCTGGAATCCTTCCTTCCTTCATTTCTGGAATCCTTCCTTCCTGGAATCCTTCCTTCCTTCCTTCTTGGAATCCTTCCTTCCTTCCTTCCTGGAATCCTTCCTGGAATCCTTCCTTCCTGGAATCCTTCCTTCCTTCCTTCCTGGAATCTTTCCTTCCTTCCTTCCTGGAATCCTTCCTTCCTGGAATCCTTCCTTCCTGGAATCCTTCCTTCCTTCCTTCCTGGAATCCTTCCTTCCTTCCTTCCTGGAATCCTTCCTTCCTGCCTTCCTGGAATCCTGCCTTCCTGGAATCCTGCCTTCCTGGAATCCTTCCTTCCTTCCTGGAATCCTTCCTTCCTTCCTTCCTGGAATCCTTCCTTCCTGGAATCCTTCCTTCCTGGAATCCTTCCTTCCTTCCTTCCTGGAATCCTTCCTTCCTGGAATCCTTCCTTCCTGGAATCCTTCCTTCCTTCCTTCCTGGAATCCTTCCTTCCTGGAATCCTTCCTTCCTTCCTTCCTGGAATCCTTCCTTCCTTCCTGCCTGGAATCCTTTCTTCCTTCCTTCATGGAATCCTTCCTTCCTGGAATCCTTCCTTCCTGGAATCCTTCCTTCCTGGAATCCTTCCTGGAATCCTTCCTTCCTGGAATCCTTCCTTCCTAGAATCCTTCCTTCCTTCCTTCCTGGAATCCTTCCTTCCTTCCTTCCTGGAATCCTTCCTTCCTTCCTTCATGGAATCCTTCCTTCCTGGAATCCTTCCTTCCTGGAATCCTTCCTTCCTTCCTTCCTGGAATCCTGCCTTCCTGGAATCCTTCCTTCCTGGAATCCTGCCTTCCTGGAATCCTGCCTTCCTGGAAGCCTTCCTGGAATTCTTCCTTCCTTCCTGGAATCTTTCGTTCCTTCCTGGAATCCTTCCTTCCTGGAATCCTTCCTGGAATCCTTCCTTCCTGGAATCCTTCCTTCCTGTAATCCTTCCTTCCTGGAATCGTTCCTGGAATCCTTCCTTCCTGGAATCGTTCCTGGAATCCTTCCTGGAATCCTTCCTTCCTGGAATCCTTCCTTCCTGGAATCCTTCCTTCCTGGAATCCTTCCTTCCTTCCTTCCTGGAATCCTTCCTTCCTGGAATCCTTCCTTCCTGGAATCCTTCCTTCCTTCCTTCCTGGAATATTTCCTTCCTTCCTTCCTGGAATCCTTCCTTCCTGGAATCCTTCCTTCCTGGAATCCTTCCTTCCTGGAATCCTTCCTAGAATCCTTCCTTCCTGGAATCCTTCCTTCCTGGAATCCTTCCTTCCTGGAATCCTTCCTGGAATCCTTCCTTCCTGGAATCCTTCCTGCCTGGAATCCTTCCTTCCTTCCTGGAATCCTTCCTTCCTTCCTTCCTGGAATCCTTCCTTCCTGGAATCCTTCCTTCCTTCCTTCCTGGAATCCTTCCTTCCTGGAATCCTTCCTTCCTGGAATCCTTCCTTCCTTCCTTCCTAGAATCCTTCCTTCCTTCCTTCCTGGAATCCTTCCTTCCTTCCTTCCTGGAATCCTGCCTTCCTGGAATCCTTCCTTCCTGGAATCCTGCCTTCCTGGAATCCTTCCTTCCTGGAATCCTTCCTTCCTGGAATCCTTCCTTCCTTCCTTCCTGGAATCCTGCCTTCCTGGAATCTTTCCTTCCTGGAATCCTGCCTTCCTGGAATCCTTCCTTCCTGGAATCCTTCCTGGAATCCTTCCTGGAATCCGTCCTTCCTGGAATCCTTCCTTCCTTCATTTCTGGAATCCTTCCTTCCTGGAATCCTTCCTTCCTTCCTTCCTGGAATCCTTCCTTCCTTCCTTCCTGGAATCCTTCCTGGAATCCTTCCTTCCTGGAATCCTTCCTTCCTTCCTTCCTGGAATGTTTCCTTCCTTCCTTCCTGGAATCCTTCCTTCCTGGAATCCTTCCTTCCTGGAATCCTTCCTTCCTTCCTTCCTGGAATCCTGCCTTCCTGGAATCCTGCCTTCCTGGAATCCTTCCTTCCTTCCTGGAATCCTTCCTTCCTGGAATCCTTCCTTCCTGGAATCCTTCCTTCCTTCCTTCCTGGAATCCTTCCTTCCTGGAATCCTTCCTTCCTGGAATCCTTCCGTCCTTCCTTCCTGGAATCTTTCCTTCCTTCATTTCTGGAATCCTTCCTTCCTGGAATCTTTCCTTCCTTCCTTCCTGGAATCCTTCCTTCCTTCCATCCTGGAATCCTTCCTTCCTGGAATCCTTCCTGGAATCCTTCCTGGAATCCTTCCTTCCTTCCTTCCTGGAATCTTTCCTTCCTTCCTTCCTGGAATCCTTCCTTCCTGGAATCCTTCCTTCCTTCCTTCCTGGAATCCTGCCTTCCTGGAATCCAGCCTTCCTGGAATCCTTCCTTCCTTCCTGGAATCCTTCCTTCCTTCCTTCCTGGAATCCTGCCTTCCTGGAATCCTTCCTTCCTGGAATCCTTCCTTCCTTCCTTCCTGGAATCCTTCCTTCCTGGAATCCTTCCTTCCTGGAATCCTTCCTTCCTGGAATCCTTCCTGGAATCCTTCCTGGAATCCTTCCTTCCTGGAATCCTTCCTTCCTTCCTTCCTAGAATCCTTCCGTCCTTCCTTCCTGGAATCCTTCCTTCCTTCCTTCATGGAATCCTTCCTTCCTGGAATCCTTCCTTCCTGGAATCCTTCCTTCCTGGAATCCTTCCTGGAATCCTTCCTTCCTGGAATCCTTCGTTCCTTCCTTCCTGGAATCCTTCCTTCCTTCCTTCCTGGAATCCTTCCTTCCTGGAATCCTTCCTTCCTGGAATCCTTCCTTCCTTCCTTCCTGGAATCCTGCCTTCCTGGAATCCTTCCTTCCTGGAATCCTTCCTTCCTTCCTTCCTGGAATCCTTCCTTCCTGGAATCCTTCCTTCCTGGAATCCTTCTTTCCTGGAATCCTTCCTTCCTGGAACCCTTCCTTCCTGGAATCCTTCCTTCCTGGAATCCTTCCTTCCTTCCTTCCTGGAATCCTTCCGTCCTTCCTTCCTGGAATCCTTCCTTCCTTCCTTCATGGAATCCTTCCTTCCTGGAATCCTTCCTTCCTGGAATCCTTCCTTCCTGGAATCCTTCCTGGAATCCTTCCTTCCTGGAATCCTTCCTTCCTTCCTTCCTGGAATCCTTCCTTCCTTCCTTCCTGGAATCCTTCCTTCCTTCCTTCCTTCCTTCCTTCCTGGAATCCTTCCTGGAATCCTTCCTTCCTGGAATCCTTCCTTCCTGGAATCCTTCCTTCCTGGAATCCTTCCTTCCTTCCTGGAATCCTTCCTTCCTGGAATCCTTCCTTCCTTCCTTCCTGGAATCTTTCCTTCCTGGAATCCTTCCTTCCTGGAATCCTTCCTTCCTTCCTTCCTGGAATCCTTCCTTCCTGGAATCCTTCCTTCCTTCCTTCCTGGAATCTTTCCTTCCTGGAATCCTTCCTTCCTGGAATCCTTCCTTCCTTCCTTCCTGGAATCCTTCCTTCCTGGAATCCTTCCTTCCTTCCTTCCTGGAATCTTTCCTTCCTGGAATCCTTCCTTCCTGGAATCCTTCCTTCCTGGAATCCTTCCTTCCATCCTTCCTGGAATCTTTCCTTCCTTCCTTCCTGGAATCCTTCCTTCCTGGAATCCTTCCTTCCTTCCTTCCTGGAATCCTTCATTCCTTCCTTCCTGGAATCTTTCCTTCCTTCCTTCCTGGAATCCTTCCTTCCTGGAATCCTTCCTTCCTTCCTTCCTGGAATCCTTTCTTCCTGGAATCCTTGCTGGAATCCTTCCTTCCTGGAATCCCTCCTGAAATCCTTCCTGGAATCCTTCCTTCCTGGAATCCTTCCTTCCTGGAATCCTTCCTTCCTGGAATCCTTCCTTCCTGGAATCCTTCCTGGAATCCTTCCTGGAATCCTTCCTTCCTGGAATCCTTCCTTCCTGGAATCCTTCCTTCCTGGAATCCTTCCTTCCTGGAATCCTTCCTGGAATCCTTCCTTCCTGGAATCCTTCCTCCCTTCCTTCCTGGAATCCTTCCTTCCTGGAATCCTTCCTTCCTGGAATCCTTCCTGGAATCCTTCCTTCCTGGAATCCTTCCTTCCTGGAATCCTTCCTTCCTGGAATCCTTCCTTCCTTCGTACCTGGAATCCTTCCTTCCTGGAATCCTTCCTTCCTGGAATCCTTCCTTCCTGGAATCCTTCCTTCCTGGAATCCTTCCTTCCTGGAACCCTTCCTTCCTGGAATCCTTCCTTCCTGGAATCCTTCCTTCCTTCCTTCCTGGAATCCTTCCTTCCTTCCTTCCTGGAATCCTTCCTGGAATCCTTCCTTCCTGGAATCCTTCCTGGAATCCTTCCTTCCTTCCTTCCTGGAATCCTTCCTTCCTGGAATCCTTCCTTCCTGGAATCCTTCCTTCCTTCCTTCCTGGAATCCTTCCTTCCTGGAATCCTTCCTTCCTTCCTTCCTGGAATCTTTCCTTCCTGGAATCCATCCTTCCTGGAATCCTTCCTTCCTTCCTTCCTGGAATCCTTCCTTCCTGGAATCCTTGATTCCTTCCTTCCTGGAATCTTTCCTTCCTGGAATCCTTCCTTCCTGGAATCCTTCCTTCCTGGAATCCTTCCTTCCTTCCTTCCTGGAATCCTTCCTTCCTGGAATCCTTCCTTCCTGGAATCCTTCCTTCCTGGAATCCTTCCTTCCTGGAATCCTTCCTTCCTTCCTTCCTTCCTGGAATCCTTCCTTCCTGGAATCCTTCCTTCCTTCCTTCCTGGAATCCTTCCTTCCTGGAATCCTTCCTTCCTGGAATCCTTCCTTCCTTCCTTCCTGGAATCCTGCCTTCCTTCCTGGAATCCTTCCTTCCTTCCTTCCTGGAATCCTTCCTTCCTGGAATCCTTCCTTCCTGGAACACTTCCTTCCTTCCTTCCTGGAATCTTTCCTTCCTTCCTTCCTGGAATCCTTCCTTCCTGGAATCCTTCCTTCCTGGAATCCTTCCTTCCTTCCTTCCTGGAATCCTTCCTTCCTTCCTTCCTGGAATCCTTCCTTCCTTCCTTCCTGGAATCTTTCCTTCCTGGAATCCTTCCTTCCTTCCTTCCTGGAATCCTTCCTTCCTTCCTTCCTGGAATCCTTCCTCCCTGGAATCCTTCCTTCCTTCCTTCCTGGAATCCTTCCTTCCTGGAATCCTTCCTTCCTTCCTTCCTGGAATCCTTCCTTCCTGGAATCCTTCCTTCCTGGAATCCTTCCTTCCTGGAATCCTTCCTTCCTTCCTTCCTGGAATCCTTCCTTCCTGGAATCCTTCCTTCCTTCCTTCCTGCAATCCTTCCTTCCTGGAATCCTTCCTTCCTGGAATCCTTCCTTCCTTCCTTCCTGGAATCCTTCCTTCCTGGAATCCTTCCTTCCTTCCTTCCTGGAATCCTTCCTTCCTTCCTTCCTGGAATCCTTCCTTCCTGGAATCCTTCCTTCCTGGAATCCTTCCTTCCTGGAATCCTTCCTGGAATCCTTCCTTCCTGGAATCCTTCCTTCCTGGAATCCTTCCTTCCTGGAATCCAGCCTGGAATCCTTCCTTCCTGGAATCCTTCCTTCCTGGAATCCTTCCTTCCTTCCTGGAATCCTTCCTTCCTTCCTTCCTGGAATCCTTCCTTCCTGGAATCCTTCCTTCCTGGAATCCTTCCTTCCTGGAATCCTTCCTGGAATCCTTCCTGGAATCCTTCCTTCCTGGAATCCTTCCTTCCTTCCTTCCTAGAATCCTTCCTTCCTTCCTTCCTGGAATACTTCCTTCCTTCCTTCATGGAATCCTTCCTTCCTGGAATCCTTCCTTCCTGGAATCCTTCCTTCCTTCCTTCCTAGAATCCTTCCTTCCTTCCTTCCTGGAATCCTTCCTTCCTTCCTTCCTGGAATCCTTCCTTCCTTCCTTCATGGAATCCTTCCTTCCTGGAATCCTTCCTTCCTGGAATCCTTCCTTCCTTCCTTCTTGGAATCCTGCCTTCCTGGAATCCTTCCTTCCTGGAATCCTGCCTTCCTGGAATCCTTCCTTCCTGGAATCCTTCCTTCCTGGAATCCTTCCTTCCTTCCTTCCTGGAATCCTGCCTTCCTGGAATCCTTCCTTCCTGGAATCCTGCCTTCCTGGAATCCTTCCTTCCTGGAATCCTTCCTTCCTGGAATCCTTCCTTCCTGGAATCCTTCCTGGAATCCTTCCTGGAATCCTTCCTTCCTGGAATCCTTCCTTCCTTCATTTCTGGAATCCTTCCTTCCTGGAATCCTTCCTTCCTTCCTTCCTGGAATCCTTCCTTCCTTCCTTCCTGGAATCCTTCCTGGAATCCTTCCTTCCTGGAATCCTTCCTTCCTTCCTTCCTGGAACCTTTCCTTCCTTCCTTCCTGGAATCCTTCCTTCCTGGAATCCTTCCTTCCTTCCTTCCTGGAATCCTTCCTTCCTTCCTTCCTGGAATCCTGCCTTCCTGGAATCCTGCCTTCCTGGAATCCTTCCTTCCTTCCTGGAATCCTTCCTTCCTGGAATCCTTCCTTCCTGGAATCCTTCCTTCCTTCCTTCCTGGAATCCTTCCTTCCTGGAATCCTTCCTTCCTGGAATCCTTCCTTCCTGGAATCCTTCCTGGAATCCTTCCTGGAATCCTTCCTTCCTGGAATCCTTCCTTCCTTCCTTCCTAGAATCCTTCCTTCCTTCCTTCCTGGAATCCTTCCTTCCTTCCTTCATGGAATCCTTCCTTCCTGGAATCCTTCCTTCCTGGAATCCTTCCTTCCTGGAATCGTTCCTGGATTCCTTCCTTCCTGGAATCCTTCCTTCCTTCCTTCCTAGAATCCTTCCTTCCTTCCTTCCTGGAATCCTTCCTTCCTTCCTTCATGGAATCCTTCCTTCCTTCCTTCCTGGAATCTTTCCTTCCTGGAATCCTTCCTTCCTGGAATCCTTCCTTCCTTCCTTCCTGGAATCCTTCCTTCCTGGAATCCTTGATTCCTTCCTTCCTGGAATCTTTCCTTCCTGGAATCCTTCCTTCCTGGAATCCTTCCTTCCTGGAATCCTTCCTTCCTTCCTTCCTGGAATCCTTCCTTCCTGGAATCCTTCCTTCCTGGAATCCTTCCTTCCTTCCTTCCTTCCTGGAATCCTTCCTTCCTGGAATCCTTCCTTCCTTCCTTCCTGGAATCCTTCCTTCCTGGAATCCTTCCTTCCTGGAATCCTTCCTTCCTTCCTTCCTGGAATCCTGCCTTCCTTCCTGGAATCCTTCCTTCCTTCCTTCCTGGGATCCTTCCTTCCTGGAATCCTTCCTTCCTGGAACACTTCCTTCCTTCCTTCCTGGAATCTTTCCTTCCTTCCTTCCTGGAATCCTTCCTTCCTGGAATCCTTCCTTCCTGGAATCCTTCCTTCCTTCCTTCCTTCCTGGAATCCTTCCTTCCTTCCTTCCTGGAATCCTTCCTTCCTTCCTTCCTGGAATCTTTCCTTCCTGGAATCCTTCCTTCCTTCCTTCCTGGAATCCTTCCTTCCTTCCTTCCTGGAATCCTTCCTCCCTGGAATCCTTCCTTCCTTCCTTCCTGGAATCCTTCCTTCCTGGAATCCTTCCTTCCTTCCTTCCTGGAATCCTTCCTTCCTGGAATCCTTCCTTCCTGGAATCCTTCCTACCTGAAATCCTTCCTTCCTGGAATCCTTCCTTCCTTCCTTCCTGGAATCCTTCCTTCCTGGAATCCTTCCTTCCTGGAATCCTTCCTTCCTTCCTTCCTGGAATCCTTCCTTCCTGGAATCCTTCCTTCCTTCCTTCCTGCAATCCTTCCTTCCTGGAATCCTTCCTTCCTGGAATCCTTCCTTCCTGGAATACTTCCTTCCTTCCTTCCTGGAATCCTTCCTTCCTGGAATCCTTCCTTCCTTCCTTCCTGGAATCCTTCCTTCCTTCCTTCCTGGAATCCTTCCTTCCTGGAATCCTTACTTCCTGGAATCCTTCCTTCCTGGAATCCTTCCTGGAATCCTTCCTTCCTGGAATCCTTCCTTCCTGGAATCCTTCCTTCCTGGAATCCATCCTGGAATCCTTCCTTCCTGGAATCCTTCCTTCCTGGAATCCTTCCTTCCTTCCTGGAATCCTTCCTTCCTTCCTTCCTGGAATCCTTCCTTCCTGGAATCCTTCCTTCCTGGAATCCTTCCTTCCTGGAATCCTTCCTGGAATCCTTCCTGGAATCCTTCCTTCCTGGAATCCTTCCTTCCTTCCTTCCTAGAATCCTTCCTTCCTTCCTTCCTGGAATCCTTCCTTCCTTCCTTCATGGAATCCTTCCTTCCTGGAATCCTTCCTTCCTGGAATCCTTCCTTCCTTCCTTCTTGGAATCCTGCCTTCCTGGAATCCTTCCTTCCTGGAATCCTGCCTTCCTGGAATCATTCCTTCCTGGAATCCTTCCTTCCTGGAATCCTTCCTTCCTTCCTTCCTGGAATCCTGCCTTCCTGGAATCCTTCCTTCCTTCCTTCCTTCCTTCCTGGAATCCTTCCTTCCTGGAATCCTTCCTTCCTGGAATCCTTCCTTCCTGGAATCCTTCCTGGAATCCTTCCTGGAATCCTTCCTTCCTGGAATCCTTCCTTCCTTCATTTCTGGAATCCTTCCTTCCTGGAATCCTTCCTTCCTTCCTTCCTGGAATCCTTCCTTCCTTCCTTCCTGGAATCCTTCCTGGAATCCTTCCTTCCTGGAATCCTTCCTTCCTTCCTTCCTGGAATCCTTCCTTCCTTCCTTCCTGGAATCCTGCCTTCCTGGAATCCTGCCTTCCTGGAATCCTTCCTTCCTTCCTGGAATCCTTCCTTCCTGGAATCCTTCCTTCCTGGAATCCTTCCTTCCTTCCTTCCTGGAATCCTTCCTTCCTGGAATCCTTCCTTCCTGGAATCCTTCCTGGAATCCTTCCTGGAATCCTTCCTTCCTGGAATCCTTCCTTCCTTCCTTCCTAGAATCCTTCCTTCCTTCCTTCCTGGAATCCTTCCTTCCTTCCTTCATGGAATCCTTCCTTCCTGGAATCCTTCCTTCCTGGAATCCTTCCTTCCTGGAATCGTTCCTGGATTCCTTCCTTCCTGGAATCCTTCCTTCCTTCCTTCCTAGAATCCTTCCTTCCTTCCTTCCTGGAATCCTTCCTTCCTTCCTTCATGGAATCCTTCCTTCCTTCCTTCATGGAATCCTTCCTTCCTGGAATCCTTACTTCCTGGAATCCTTCCTTCCTTCCTTCCTGGAATCCTGCCTTCCTGGAATCCTTCCTTCCTGGAATCCTGCCTTCCTGGAATCCTGCCTTCCTGGAAGCCTTCCTGGAATCCTTCCTTCCTTCCTGGAATCTTTCGTTCCTTCCTGGAATCCTTCCTTCCTGGAATCCTTCCTGGAATCCTTCCTTCCTGGAATCCTTCCTGGAATCCTTCCTGGAATCCTTCCTGGAATCCTTCCTTCCTGGAATCCTTCCTTCCTGGAATCCTTCCTTTCTGGAATCCTTCCTGGAATCCTTCCTGGAATCCTTCCATCCTGGAATCCTTCCTTCCTTCCTTCCTGGAATCCTTCCTTCCTTCCTTCCTGGAATCCTTCCTTCCTGGAATCCTTCCTTCCTGGAATCCTTCCTGGAATCCTTCCTTCCTGGAATCCTTCCTTCCTGGAATCCTTCCTTCCTGGAATCCTTCCTTCCTTCCTTCCTGGAATCCTTCCTTCCTGGAATCCTTCCTTCCTGGAATGCTTCCTTCCTGGAACCCTTCCTTCCTGGAATCCTTCCTTCCTGGAATCCTTCCTTCCTTCCTTCCTGGAATCCTTCCTTCCTTCCTTCCTGGAATCCTTCCTTCCTGGAATCCTTCCTGGAATCCTTCCTTCCTGGAATCCTTCCTGGAATCCTTCCTTCCTTCCTTCCTTCCTGGAATCCTTCCTTCCTGGAATCCTTCCTTCCTGGAATCCTTCCTTCCTGGAATCCATCCTTCCTTCCTTCCTGGAATCCTTCCTTCCTGGAATCCTTCCTTCCTGGAATCCTTCCTTCCTGGAACCCTTCCTTCCTGGAATTCTTCCTTCCTGGAATCATTCCTTCCTTCCTTCCTGGAATCCTTCCTTCCTTCCTTCCTGGAATCCTTCCTTCCTGGAATCCTTCCTGGAATCCTTCCCTCCTGGAATCCTTCCTGGAATCCTTCCTTCCTTCCTTCCTGGAATCCTTCCTTCCTGGAATCCTTCCTTCCTGGAATCCTTCCTTCCTGGAATCCTTCCTGGAATCCTTCCTGGAATCCTTCCTTCCTGGAATCCTTCCTTCCTGGAATCCTTCCTTCCTTCCTTCCTGGAATCCTTCCTTCCTGGAATCCTTCCTTCCTGGAATCCTTCCTTCCTTCCTTCCTGGAATCCTTCCTTCCTGGAATCCTTCCTTCCTGGAATCCTTCCTTCCTTCCTTCCAGGAATCCTTCCTTCCTTACTTCCTGGAATCCTTCCTTCCTTCCTTCCTGGAATCCTTCCTTCCTGGAATCCTTCCTGGAATCCTTCCTTCCTGGAATCCTTCCTTCCTGGAATCCTTCCTTCCTGGAATCCTTCCTTCCTTCCTTCCTGGAATCCTTCCTTCCTGGAATCCTTCCTTCCTGGAATCCTTCCTTCCTGGAATCCTTCCTTCCTTCCTTCCTGGAATCCTTCCTTCCTGGAATACTTCCTTCCTGGAATCCTTCCTTCCTTCCTTCCTGGAATCCTTCCTTCCTGGAATCCTTCCTTCCTGGAATCCTTCCTTCCTTCCTTCCTGGAATCTTTCCCTCCTTCCTTCCTGGAATCCTTCCTTCCTGGAATCCTTCCTTCCTGTAATCCTTCCTGGAATCCTTCCTTCCGGGAATCCTTCCTTCCTGGAATCCTTCCTTCCTGGAATCCTTCCTTCCTGGAATCCTTCCTGGAATCCTTCCTTCCTGGAATCCTTCCTTCCTTCCTTCCTGGAATCCTTCCTTCCTTCCTTCCTGGAATCCTCCCTTCCTGGAATCCTTCCTTCCTGGAATCCTTCCTTCCTGGAATCCTTCCTTCCTGGAATCCTGCCTTCCTGGAATCCTTCCTTCCTGGAATCCTTCCTTCCTGGAATCCTTCCTTCCTGGAATCCTTCCTGGAATCCTTCCTAGAATCCTTCCTTCCTGGAATCCTTCCTGGAATCCTTCCTGGAATCCTTCCTTCCTGGAGTCCTTCCTTCCTTCCTTCCTGGAATCCTTCCTGGAATCCTTCCTTCCTGGAATCCTTCCTTCCTGGAATCTTTCCTTCCTTCCTTCCTGGAATCCTTCCTTCCTGGAATCCTTCCTTCCTGGAATCCTTCCTTCCTTCCTTCCTGGAATCCTTCCTTCCTGGAATCCTTCCTTCCTGGAATCCTTCCTTCCTGGAATCCTTCCTGGAATCCATCCTGGAATCCCTCCTTCCTGGAATCCTTCCTTCCTTCCTTCCTAGAATCCTTCCTTCCTTCCTTCCTGGAATCCTTCCTTCCTTCCTTCATGGAATCCTTCCTTCCTGGAATCCTTCCTTCCTGGAATCCTTCCTGGAATCCTTCCTTCCTGGAATCCTTCCTTCCTTCCTTCCTAGAATCCTTCCTTCCTTCCTTCCTGGAATCCTTCCTTCCTTCCTTCCTGGAATCCTTCCTTCCTGGAATCCTTCCTTCCTTCCTTCCTGGAATCCTGCCTTCCTGGAATCCTTCCTTCCTGGAATCCTGCCTTCCTGGAATCCTGCCTTCCTGGAAGCCTTCCTGGAATCCTTCCTTCCTTCCTGGAATCTTTCGTTCCTTCCTGGAATCCTTCCTTCCTGGAATCCTTCCTGGAATCCTTCCTTCCTGGAATCCTTCCTGAAATCCTTCCTGGAATCCTTCCTGGAATCCTTCCTTCCTGGAATCCTTCCTTCCTGGAATCCTTCCTTCCTGGAATCCTTCCTGGAATCCTTCCTGGAATCCTTCCATCCTGGAATCCTTCCTTCCTTCCTTCCTTCCTGGAATCCTTCCTTCCTTCCTTCCTGGAATCCTTCCTTCCTTCCTTCCTGGAATCCTTCCTGGAATCCTTCCTGGAATCCTTCCTTCCTGGAATCCTTCCTTCCTGGAATCCTTCCTTCCTGGAATCCTTCCTGGAATCCTTCCTTCCTGGAATCCTTCCTTCCTGGAATCCTTCCTTCCTGGAATCCTTCCTTCCTTCCTTCCTGGAATCCTTCCTTCCTGGAATCCTTCCTTCCTGGAATGCTTCCTTCCTGGAACCCTTCCTTCCTGGAATCCTTCCTTCCTGGAATCCTTCCTTCCTTCCTTCCTGGAATCCTTCTTTCCTTCCTTCCTGGAATCCTTCCTTCCTGGAATCCTTCCTGGAATCCTTCCTTCCTGGAATCCTTCCTGGAATCCTTCCTTCCTTCCTGGAATCCTTCCTTCCTGGAATCCTTCCTTCCTGGAATCCTTCCTTCCTGGAATCCTTCCTTCCTGGAATCCATCCTTCCTTCCGTCCTGGAATCCTTCCTTCCTGGAATCCTTCCTTCCTGGAATCCTTCCTTCCTGGAACCCTTCCTTCCTGGAATCCTTCCTTCCTGGAATCCTTCCTGGAATCCTTCCTTCCTGGAATCCTTCCTGGAATCCTTCCTTCCTTCCTTCCTTCCTGGAATCCTTCCTTCCTGGAATCCTTCCTTCCTGGAATCCTTCCTTCCTTCCTTCCTGGAATCCTTCTTTCCTGGAATCCTTCCTTCCTGGAATCCTTCCTTCCTGGAATCCTTCCTTCCTTCCTTCCTGGAATCCTTCCTTCCTGGAATCCTTCCTTCCTGGAATCCTTCCTTCCTGGAATCCTTCCTGGAATCCTTCCTTCCTGGAATCCTTCCTTCCTTCCTTCCTGGAATCCTTCCTTCCTGGTATCCTTCCTTCCTGGAATCCTTCCTTCCTTCCTTCCTGGAATCCTTCCTTCCTGGAATCCTTCCTTCCTGGAATCCTTCCTTCCTTCCTTCCTTCCTTCCTGGAACCCTTCCTTCCTGGAATCCTTCCTTCCTGGAATCCTTCCTTCCTTCCTTCCTGGAATCCTTCCTTCCTTCCTTCCTGGAATCCTTCCTTCCTTCCTTCCTGGAATCCTTCCTTCCTGGAATCCTTCCTGGAATCCTTCCTTCCTGGAATCCTTCCTGGAATCCTTCCTTCCTGGAATCCTTCCTTCCTGGAATCCTTCCTTCCTTCCTTCCTGGAATCCTTCCTTCCTGGAATCCTTCCTTCCTGGAATCCTTCCTTCCTGGAATCCTTCCTTCCTGGAATCCTTCCTTCCTGGAATCCTTCCTTCCTTCCTTCCTGGAATCCTTCCTTCCTGGAATCCTTCCTTCCTTCCTTCCTGGAATCCTTCCTTCCTGGAATCCTTCCTTCCTGGAATCCTTCCTTCCTTCCTTCCTGGAATCCTGCCTTCCTTCCTGGAATCCTTCCTTCCTTCCTTCCTGGAATCCTTCCTTCCTGGAATCCTTCCTTCCTGGAATCCTTCCTTCCTTCCTTCCTGGAATCCTTCCTTCCTGGAATCCTTCCTGGAATCCTTCCTTCCTGGAATCCTTCCTTCCTGGAATCCATCCTTCCTTCCTTCCTGGAATCCTTCCTTCCTGGAATCCTTCCTTCCTGGAATCCTTCCTTCCTGGAACCCTTCCTTCCTGGAATTCTTCCTTCCTGGAATCATTCCTTCCTTCCTTCCTGGAATCCTTCCTTCCTTCCTTCCTGGAATCCTTCCTTCCTGGAATCCTTCCTGGAATCCTTCCTTCCTGGAATCCTTCCTGGAATCCTTCCTTCCTTCCTTCCTGGAATCCTTCCTTCCTGGAATCCTTCCTTCCTGGAATCCTTCCTTCCTGGAATCCTTCCTGGAATCCTTCCTGGAATCCTGCCTTCCTGGAATCCTTCCTTCCTGGAATCCTTCCTTCCTTCCTTCCTGGAATCCTTCCTTCCTGGAATCCTTCCTTCCTGGAATCCTTCCTTCCTTCCTTCCTGGAATCCTTCCTTCCTGGAATCCTTCCTTCCTGGAATCCTTCCTTCCTTCCTTCCAGGAATCCTTCCTTCCTTACTTCCTGGAATCCTTCCTTCCTTCCTTCCTGGAATCCTTCCTTCCTGGAATCCTTCCTGGAATCCTTCCTTCCTGGAATCCTTCCTTCCTGGAATCCTTCCTTCCTGGAATCCTTCCTTCCTTCCTTCCTGGAATCCTTCCTTCCTGGAATCCTTCCTTCCTGGAATCCTTCCTTCCTGGAATCCTTCCTTCCTTCCTTCCTGGAATCCTTCCTTCCTGGAATACTTCCTTCCTGGAATCCTTCCTTCCTTCCTTCCTGGAATCCTTCCTTCCTGGAATCCTTCCTTCCTGGAATCCTTCCTTCCTTCCTTCCTGGAATCTTTCCCTCCTTCCTTCCTGGAATCCTTCCTTCCTGGAATCCTTCCTTCCTGTAATCCTTCCTGGAATCCTTCCTTCCGGGAATCCTTCCTTCCTGGAATCCTTCCTTCCTGGAATCCTTCCTTCCTGGAATCCTTCCTGGAATCCTTCCTTCCTGGAATCCTTCCTTCCTTCCTTCCTGGAATCCTTCCTTCCTTCCTTCCTGGAATCCTCCCTTCCTGGAATCCTTCCTTCCTGGAATCCTTCCTTCCTGGAATCCTTCCTTCCTGGAATCCTGCCTTCCTGGAATCCTTCCTTCCTGGAATCCTTCCTTCCTGGAATCCTTCCTTCCTGGAATCCTTCCTGGAATCCTTCCTAGAATCCTTCCTTCCTGGAATCCTTCCTGGAATCCTTCCTGGAATCCTTCCTTCCTGGAGTCCTTCCTTCCTTCCTTCCTGGAATCCTTCCTGGAATCCTTCCTTCCTGGAATCCTTCCTTCCTGGAATCTTTCCTTCCTTCCTTCCTGGAATCCTTCCTTCCTGGAATCCTTCCTTCCTGGAATCCTTCCTTCCTTCCTTCCTGGAATCCTTCCTTCCTGGAATCCTTCCTTCCTGGAATCCTTCCTTCCTGGAATCCTTCCTGGAATCCATCCTGGAATCCCTCCTTCCTGGAATCCTTCCTTCCTTCCTTCCTAGAATCCTTCCTTCCTTCCTTCCTGGAATCCTTCCTTCCTTCCTTCATGGAATCCTTCCTTCCTGGAATCCTTCCTTCCTGGAATCCTTCCTGGAATCCTTCCTTCCTGGAATCCTTCCTTCCTTCCTTCCTAGAATCCTTCCTTCCTTCCTTCCTGGAATCCTTCCTTCCTTCCTTCCTGGAATCCTTCCTTCCTGGAATCCTTCCTTCCTTCCTTCCTGGAATCCTGCCTTCCTGGAATCCTTCCTTCCTGGAATCCTGCCTTCCTGGAATCCTGCCTTCCTGGAAGCCTTCCTGGAATCCTTCCTTCCTTCCTGGAATCTTTCGTTCCTTCCTGGAATCCTTCCTTCCTGGAATCCTTCCTGGAATCCTTCCTTCCTGGAATCCTTCCTGAAATCCTTCCTGGAATCCTTCCTGGAATCCTTCCTTCCTGGAATCCTTCCTTCCTGGAATCCTTCCTTCCTGGAATCCTTCCTGGAATCCTTCCTGGAATCCTTCCATCCTGGAATCCTTCCTTCCTTCCTTCCTTCCTGGAATCCTTCCTTCCTTCCTTCCTGGAATCCTTCCTTCCTTCCTTCCTGGAATCCTTCCTGGAATCCTTCCTGGAATCCTTCCTTCCTGGAATCCTTCCTTCCTGGAATCCTTCCTTCCTGGAATCCTTCCTGGAATCCTTCCTTCCTGGAATCCTTCCTTCCTGGAATCCTTCCTTCCTGGAATCCTTCCTTCCTTCCTTCCTGGAATCCTTCCTTCCTGGAATCCTTCCTTCCTGGAATGCTTCCTTCCTGGAACCCTTCCTTCCTGGAATCCTTCCTTCCTGGAATCCTTCCTTCCTTCCTTCCTGGAATCCTTCTTTCCTTCCTTCCTGGAATCCTTCCTTCCTGGAATCCTTCCTGGAATCCTTCCTTCCTGGAATCCTTCCTGGAATCCTTCCTTCCTTCCTTCCTGGAATCCTTCCTTCCTGGAATCCTTCCTTCCTGGAATCCTTCCTTCCTGGAATCCTTCCTTCCTGGAATCCATCCTTCCTTCCGTCCTGGAATCCTTCCTTCCTGGAATCCTTCCTTCCTGGAATCCTTCCTTCCTGGAACCCTTCCTTCCTGGAATCCTTCCTTCCTGGAATCCTTCCTGGAATCCTTCCTTCCTGGAATCCTTCCTTCCTTCCTTCCTGGAATCCTTCCTTCCTGGAATCCTTCCTTCCTGGAATCCTTCCTTCCTTCCTTCCTGGAATCCTTCTTTCCTGGAATCCTTCCTTCCTGGAATCCTTCCTTCCTGGAATCCTTCCTTCCTTCCTTCCTGGAATCCTTCCTTCCTGGAATCCTTCCTTCCTGGAATCCTTCCTTCCTGGAATCCTTCCTGGAACCCTTCCTTCCTGGAATCCTTCCTTCCTTCCTTCCTGGAATCCTTCCTTCCTGGTATCCTTCCTTCCTGGAATCCTTCCTTCCTTCCTTCCTGGAATCCTTCCTTCCTGGAATCCTTCCTTCCTGGAATCCTTCCTTCCTTCCTTCCTTCCTTCCTGGAACCCTTCCTTCCTGGAATCCTTCCTTCCTGGAATCCTTCCTTCCTTCCTTCCTGGAATCCTTCCTTCCTTCCTTCCTGGAATCCTTCCTTCCTGGAATCCTTCCTGGAATCCTTCCTTCCTGGAATCCTTCCTGGAATCCTTCCTTCCTGGAATCCTTCCTTCCTGGAATCCTTCCTTCCTTCCTTCCTGGAATCCTTCCTTCCTGGAATCCTTCCTTCCTGGAATCCTTCCTTCCTTCCTTCCTGGAATCCTTCCTTCCTGGGATCCTTCCTTCCTTCCTTCCTGGAATCCTTCCTTCCTGGAATCCTTCCTTCCTGGAATCCTTCCTTCCTTCCTTCCTGGAATCCTGCCTTCCTTCCTGGAATCCTTCCTTCCTTCCTTCCTGGAATCCTTCCTTCCTGGAATCCTTCCTTCCTGGAATCCTTCCTTCCTTCCTTCCTGGAATCCTTCCTTCCTGGAATCCTTCCTTCCTTCCTTCCTGGAATCTTTCCTTCCTGGAATCCTTCCTTCCTGGAATCCTTCCTTCCTTCCTTCCTGGAATCCTTCCTTCCTGGAATCCTTCCTTCCTTCCTTCCTGGAATCTTTCCTTCCTGGAATCCTTCCTTCCTGGAATCCTTCCTTCCTTCCTTCCTGGAATCCTTCCTTCCTGGAATCCTTCCTTCCTTCCTTCCTGGAATCTTTCCTTCCTGGAATCCTTCCTTCCTGGAATCCTTCCTTCCTTCCTTCCTGGAATCCTTCCTTCCTTCCTTCCTGGAATCCTTCCTGGAATCCTTCCTTCCTGGAATCCTTCCTTCCTGGAATCCTTCCTTCCTTCCTTCCTGGAATCCTTCCTTCCTGGAATCCTTCCTTCCTGGAATCCTTCCTTCCTGGAATCCTTCCTTCCTGGAACCCTTCCTTCCTGGAATCCTTCCTTCCTGGAATCCTTCCTTCCTTCCTTCCTGGAATCCTTCCTTCCTTCCTTCCTTCCTGGAATCCTTCCTTCCTTCCTTCCTGGAATCCTTCCTTCCTGGAATCCTTCCTGGAATCATTCCTTCCTGGAATCCTTCCTTCCTTCCTTCCTGGAATCCTTCCTTCCTGGAATCCTTCCTTCCTTCCTTCCTGGAATCCTTCCTTCCTGGAATCCTTCCTTCCTTCCTTCCTGGAATCTTTCCTTCCTGGAATCCTTCCTTCCTGGAATCCTTCCTTCCTTCCTTCCTGGAATCCTTCCTTCCTGGAATCCTTCCTTCCTTCCTTCCTGGAATCTTTCCTTCCTGGAATCCTTCCTTCCTGGAATCCTTCCTTCCTTCCTTCCTGGAATCCTTCCTTCCTGGAATCCTTCCTTCCTTCCTTCCTGGAATCTTTCCTTCCTGGAATCCTTCCTTCCTGGAATCCTTCCTTACTGGAATCCTTCCTTCCTTCCTTCCTGGAATCTTTCCTTCCTTCCTTCCTGGAATCCTTCCTTCCTGGAATCCTTCCTTCCTTCCTTCCTGGAATCTTTCGTTCCTTGCTTCCTGGAATCCTTCCTTCCTGGAATCCTTCCTTCCTTCCTGAAATCCTTCCTTCCTGGAATCCTTCCTTCCTGGAATCCTTCCTTCCTGGAATCCTTCCTTCCTTCCTTCCTGGAATCCTTCCTTCCTGGAATCCTTCCTTCCTGGAATCCTTCCTTCCTGGAATCCTTCCTTCCTGGAATCCTTCCTTCCTTCCTTCCTGGAATCTTTCCTTCCTTCCTTCCTGGAATCCTTCCTTCCTGGAATCCTTCCTTCCTGGTATCCTTCCTTCCTGGAATCCTTCCTGGAATCCTTCCTTCCTGGAATCCTTCCTTCCTGGAATCCTTCCTTCCTGGAATCCTTCCTGGAATCCTTCCTTCCTGGAACCTTCCTTCCTGGAATCCTTCCTTTCTTCCTTCCTGGAATCCTTCCTTCCTTCCTTCCTTCCTTCCTTCCTTCCTTCCGGGAATCCTGCCTTCCTGGAATCCTGCCTTCCTGGAATCCTTCCTTCCTTCCTGGAATCCTGCCTTCCTTCCTTCCTGGAATCCTTCCTTCCTTCCTTCCTGGAATCCTTCCTTCCTGGAATCCTTCCTGGAATCCTTCCTGGAATCCTTCCTGGAATCCTTCCTTCCTGGAATCCTTCCTTCCTTCCTTCCTGGAATCCTTCCTGGAATCCTTCCTTCCTGGAATCCTTCCTTCCTGGAATCCTTCCTTCCTGGAATCCTTCCTTCCTGGAATCCTTCCTGGAATCCTTCCTGGAATCCTTCCTTCCTGGAATCCTTCCTTCCTTCCTTCCTGGAATCCTTCCTTCCTTCCTTCCTGGAATCCTTCCTTCCTGGAATCCTTCCTTCCTGGAATCCTTCCTGGAATCCTTCCTTCCTGGAATCCTTCCTTCCTGGAATCATTCCTTCCTTCCTTCCTGGAATCCTTCCTTCCTGGAATCCTTCCTTCCTGGAATCCTTCCTTCCTGGAACCCTTCCTTCCTGGAATTCTTCCTTCCTGGAATCCTTCCTTCCTTCCTTCCTGGAATCCTTCCTTCCTTCCTTCCTTCCTGGAATCCTTCCTTCCTTCCTTCCTGGAATCCTTCCTTCCTGGAATCCTTCCTGGAATACTTCCTTCCTGGAATCCTTCCTGGAATCCTTCCTTCCTTCCTTCCTGGAATCCTTCCTTCCTGGAATCCTTCCTTCCTTCCTTCCTGGAATCCTTCCTTCCTGGAATCCTTCCTTCCTTCCTTCCTGGAATCTTTCCTTCCTGGAATCCTTCCTTCCTGGAATCCTTCCTTCCTTCCTTCCTGGAATCCTTCCTTCCTGGAATCCTTCCTTCCTTCCTTCCTGGAATCTTTCCTTCCTGGAATCCTTCCTTCCTGGAATCCTTCCTTCCTTCCTTCCTGGAATCCTTCCTTCCTGGAATCCTTCCTTCCTTCCTTCCTGGAATCTTTCCTTCCTGGAATCCTTCCTTCCTGGAATCCTTCCTTCCTTCCTTCCTGGAATCCTTCCTTCCTGGAATCCTTCCTTCCTTCCTTCCTGGAATCTTTCCTTCCTGGAATCCTTCCTTCCTGGAATCCTTCCTTCCTGGAATCCTTCCATCCTTCCTTCCTGGAATCTTTCCTTCCTTCCTTCCTGGAATCCTTCCTTCCTGGAATCCTTCCTTCCTTCCTTCCTGGAATCTTTCCTTCCTTGCTTCCTGGAATCCTTCCTTCCTGGAATCCTTCCTTCCTTCCTGAAATCCTTCCTTCCTGGAATCCTTCCTTCCTGGAATCCTTCCTTCCTGGAATCCTTCCTTCCTGGAATCCTTCCTTCCTTCCTTCCTGGAATCCTTCCTTCCTGGAATCCTTCCTTCCTGGAATCCTTCCTTCCTGGAATCCTTCCTTCCTTTCTTCCTGGAATCCTTCCTTCCTGGAATCCTTCCTTCCTGGAATCCTTCCTTCCTTCCTTCCTGGAATCTTTCCTTCCTTCCTTCCTGGAATCCTTCCTTCCTGGAATCCTTCCTTCCTGGTATCCTTCCTTCCTGGAATCCTTCCTGGAATCCTTCCTTCCTGGAATCCTTCCTTCCTGGAATCCTTCCTTCCTGGAATCCTTCCTGGAATCCTTCCTTCCTGGAATCCTTCCTTCCTGGAATCCTTCCTTTCTTCCTTCCTGGAATCCTTCCTTCCTGGAATCCTTCCTTCCTTCCTTCCTGGAATCCTGCCTTCCTGGAATCCTGCCTTCCTGGAATCCTTCCTTCCATCCTGGAATCCTGCCTTCCTTCCTTCCTGGAATCCTTCCTTCCTTCCTTCCTGGAATCCTTCCTTCCTGGAATCCTTCCTTCCTTCCTTCCTGGAAACCTTCCTTCCTGGAATCCTTCCTTCCTTCCTTCCTGGAATCCTTCCTTCCTGAAATCCTTCCTTCCTGGAATCCTTCCTTCCTTCCTTCCTGGAAACCTTCCTTCCTGGAATCCTTCCTTCCTTCCTTCCTGGAATCCTTCCTTCCTGGAATCCTGCCTTCCTGGAATCCTTCCTTCCTTCCTGGAATCCTTCCTTCCTGGAATCCTTCCTTCCTTCCTTCCTGGAATCCTTCCTTCCTTCCTTCCTGAAATCCTTCCTTCCTTCCTTCCTGGAATCCTTCTTTCCTTCCTTCCTGGAATACTTCCTTCCTTCCTGGAATCCTTCCTTCCTTCCTTCCTGGAATCCTTCCTTCCTGGAATCCTTCCTTCCTTCCTTCCTGGAATCCTTCCTTCCTTCCTTCCTGGAATCCTTCCTTCCTTCCTTCCTGGAATCCTTCCTTCCTGGAATTCTTCCTGGAGTCCTTCCTTCCTGGAATCCTTCCCGGAATCCTTCCTTCCTGGAATCCTTCCTTCCTTCCTTCCTGGAATCATTCCTTCCTGGAATCCTTCCTTCCTGGAATCCTTCCTTCCTGGAATCCTTCCTTCCTGGAATCCTTCCTTCCTTCCTTCCTGGAATCCTTCCTGGAATCCTTCCTTCCTTCCTGGAATCCTTCCTTCCTGGAATCCTTCCTTCCTGGAATCCTTCCTTCCTGGAATCCTTCCTTCCTGGAATCCATCCTTCCTTCCGTCCTGGAATCCTTCCTTCCTGGAATCCTTCCTTCCTGGAATCCTTCCTTCCTGGAACCCTTCCTTCCTGGAATCCTTCCTTCCTGGAATCCTTCCTGGAATCCTTCCTTCCTGGAATCCTTCCTGGAATCCTTCCTTCCTTCCTTCCTTCCTGGAATCCTTCCTTCCTGGAATCCTTCCTTCCTGGAATCCTTCCTTCCTTCCTTCCTGGAATCCTTCTTTCCTGGAATCCTTCCTTCCTGGAATCCTTCCTTCCTGGAATCCTTCCTTCCTTCCTTCCTGGAATCCTTCCTTCCTGGAATCCTTCCTTCCTGGAATCCTTCCTTCCTGGAATCCTTCCTGGAATCCTTCCTTCCTGGAATCCTTCCTTCCTTCCTTCCTGGAATCCTTCCTTCCTGGTATCCTTCCTTCCTGGAATCCTTCCTTCCTTCCTTCCTGGAATCCTTCCTTCCTGGAATCCTTCCTTCCTGGAATCCTTCCTTCCTTCCTTCCTTCCTTCCTGGAACCCTTCCTTCCTGGAATCCTTCCTTCCTGGAATCCTTCCTTCCTTCCTTCCTGGAATCCTTCCTTCCTTCCTTCCTGGAATCCTTCCTTCCTTCCTTCCTGGAATCCTTCCTTCCTGGAATCCTTCCTGGAATCCTTCCTTCCTGGAATCCTTCCTGGAATCCTTCCTTCCTGGAATCCTTCCTTCCTGGAATCCTTCCTTCCTTCCTTCCTGGAATCCTTCCTTCCTGGAATCCTTCCTTCCTGGAATCCTTCCTTCCTGGAATCCTTCCTTCCTGGAATCCTTCCTTCCTGGAATCCTTCCTTCCTTCCTTCCTGGAATCCTTCCTTCCTGGAATCCTTCCTTCCTTCCTTCCTGGAATCCTTCCTTCCTGGAATCCTTCCTTCCTGGAATCCTTCCTTCCTTCCTTCCTGGAATCCTGCCTTCCTTCCTGGAATCCTTCCTTCCTTCCTTCCTGGAATCCTTCCTTCCTGGAATCCTTCCTTCCTGGAATCCTTCCTTCCTTCCTTCCTGGAATCCTTCCTTCCTGGAATCCTTCCTGGAATCCTTCCTTCCTGGAATCCTTCCTTCCTGGAATCCATCCTTCCTTCCTTCCTGGAATCCTTCCTTCCTGGAATCCTTCCTTCCTGGAATCCTTCCTTCCTGGAACCCTTCCTTCCTGGAATTCTTCCTTCCTGGAATCATTCCTTCCTTCCTTCCTGGAATCCTTCCTTCCTTCCTTCCTGGAATCCTTCCTTCCTGGAATCCTTCCTGGAATCCTTCCTTCCTGGAATCCTTCCTGGAATCCTTCCTTCCTTCCTTCCTGGAATCCTTCCTTCCTGGAATCCTTCCTTCCTGGAATCCTTCCTTCCTGGAATCCTTCCTGGAATCCTTCCTGGAATCCTGCCTTCCTGGAATCCTTCCTTCCTGGAATCCTTCCTTCCTTCCTTCCTGGAATCCTTCCTTCCTGGAATCCTTCCTTCCTGGAATCCTTCCTTCCTTCCTTCCTGGAATCCTTCCTTCCTGGAATCCTTCCTTCCTGGAATCCTTCCTTCCTTCCTTCCAGGAATCCTTCCTTCCTTACTTCCTGGAATCCTTCCTTCCTTCCTTCCTGGAATCCTTCCTTCCTGGAATCCTTCCTGGAATCCTTCCTTCCTGGAATCCTTCCTTCCTGGAATCCTTCCTTCCTGGAATCCTTCCTTCCTTCCTTCCTGGAATCCTTCCTTCCTGGAATCCTTCCTTCCTGGAATCCTTCCTTCCTGGAATCCTTCCTTCCTTCCTTCCTGGAATCCTTCCTTCCTGGAATACTTCCTTCCTGGAATCCTTCCTTCCTTCCTTCCTGGAATCCTTCCTTCCTGGAATCCTTCCTTCCTGGAATCCTTCCTTCCTTCCTTCCTGGAATCTTTCCCTCCTTCCTTCCTGGAATCCTTCCTTCCTGGAATCCTTCCTTCCTGTAATCCTTCCTGGAATCCTTCCTTCCGGGAATCCTTCCTTCCTGGAATCCTTCCTTCCTGGAATCCTTCCTTCCTGGAATCCTTCCTGGAATCCTTCCTTCCTGGAATCCTTCCTTCCTTCCTTCCTGGAATCCTTCCTTCCTTCCTTCCTGGAATCCTCCCTTCCTGGAATCCTTCCTTCCTGGAATCCTTCCTTCCTGGAATCCTTCCTTCCTGGAATCCTGCCTTCCTGGAATCCTTCCTTCCTGGAATCCTTCCTTCCTGGAATCCTTCCTTCCTGGAATCCTTCCTGGAATCCTTCCTAGAATCCTTCCTTCCTGGAATCCTTCCTGGAATCCTTCCTGGAATCCTTCCTTCCTGGAGTCCTTCCTTCCTTCCTTCCTGGAATCCTTCCTGGAATCCTTCCTTCCTGGAATCCTTCCTTCCTGGAATCTTTCCTTCCTTCCTTCCTGGAATCCTTCCTTCCTGGAATCCTTCCTTCCTGGAATCCTTCCTTCCTTCCTTCCTGGAATCCTTCCTTCCTGGAATCCTTCCTTCCTGGAATCCTTCCTTCCTGGAATCCTTCCTGGAATCCATCCTGGAATCCCTCCTTCCTGGAATCCTTCCTTCCTTCCTTCCTAGAATCCTTCCTTCCTTCCTTCCTGGAATCCTTCCTTCCTTCCTTCATGGAATCCTTCCTTCCTGGAATCCTTCCTTCCTGGAATCCTTCCTGGAATCCTTCCTTCCTGGAATCCTTCCTTCCTTCCTTCCTAGAATCCTTCCTTCCTTCCTTCCTGGAATCCTTCCTTCCTTCCTTCCTGGAATCCTTCCTTCCTGGAATCCTTCCTTCCTTCCTTCCTGGAATCCTGCCTTCCTGGAATCCTTCCTTCCTGGAATCCTGCCTTCCTGGAATCCTGCCTTCCTGGAAGCCTTCCTGGAATCCTTCCTTCCTTCCTGGAATCTTTCGTTCCTTCCTGGAATCCTTCCTTCCTGGAATCCTTCCTGGAATCCTTCCTTCCTGGAATCCTTCCTGAAATCCTTCCTGGAATCCTTCCTGGAATCCTTCCTTCCTGGAATCCTTCCTTCCTGGAATCCTTCCTTCCTGGAATCCTTCCTGGAATCCTTCCTGGAATCCTTCCATCCTGGAATCCTTCCTTCCTTCCTTCCTTCCTGGAATCCTTCCTTCCTTCCTTCCTGGAATCCTTCCTTCCTTCCTTCCTGGAATCCTTCCTGGAATCCTTCCTGGAATCCTTCCTTCCTGGAATCCTTCCTTCCTGGAATCCTTCCTTCCTGGAATCCTTCCTGGAATCCTTCCTTCCTGGAATCCTTCCTTCCTGGAATCCTTCCTTCCTGGAATCCTTCCTTCCTTCCTTCCTGGAATCCTTCCTTCCTGGAATCCTTCCTTCCTGGAATGCTTCCTTCCTGGAACCCTTCCTTCCTGGAATCCTTCCTTCCTGGAATCCTTCCTTCCTTCCTTCCTGGAATCCTTCTTTCCTTCCTTCCTGGAATCCTTCCTTCCTGGAATCCTTCCTGGAATCCTTCCTTCCTGGAATCCTTCCTGGAATCCTTCCTTCCTTCCTTCCTGGAATCCTTCCTTCCTGGAATCCTTCCTTCCTGGAATCCTTCCTTCCTGGAATCCTTCCTTCCTGGAATCCATCCTTCCTTCCGTCCTGGAATCCTTCCTTCCTGGAATCCTTCCTTCCTGGAATCCTTCCTTCCTGGAACCCTTCCTTCCTGGAATCCTTCCTTCCTGGAATCCTTCCTGGAATCCTTCCTTCCTGGAATCCTTCCTTCCTTCCTTCCTGGAATCCTTCCTTCCTGGAATCCTTCCTTCCTGGAATCCTTCCTTCCTTCCTTCCTGGAATCCTTCTTTCCTGGAATCCTTCCTTCCTGGAATCCTTCCTTCCTGGAATCCTTCCTTCCTTCCTTCCTGGAATCCTTCCTTCCTGGAATCCTTCCTTCCTGGAATCCTTCCTTCCTGGAATCCTTCCTGGAACCCTTCCTTCCTGGAATCCTTCCTTCCTTCCTTCCTGGAATCCTTCCTTCCTGGTATCCTTCCTTCCTGGAATCCTTCCTTCCTTCCTTCCTGGAATCCTTCCTTCCTGGAATCCTTCCTTCCTGGAATCCTTCCTTCCTTCCTTCCTTCCTTCCTGGAACCCTTCCTTCCTGGAATCCTTCCTTCCTGGAATCCTTCCTTCCTTCCTTCCTGGAATCCTTCCTTCCTTCCTTCCTGGAATCCTTCCTTCCTGGAATCCTTCCTGGAATCCTTCCTTCCTGGAATCCTTCCTGGAATCCTTCCTTCCTGGAATCCTTCCTTCCTGGAATCCTTCCTTCCTTCCTTCCTGGAATCCTTCCTTCCTGGAATCCTTCCTTCCTGGAATCCTTCCTTCCTGGAATCCTTCCTTCCTGGAATCCTTCCTTCCTTCCTTCCTGGAATCCTTCCTTCCTGGGATCCTTCCTTCCTTCCTTCCTGGAATCCTTCCTTCCTGGAATCCTTCCTTCCTGGAATCCTTCCTTCCTTCCTTCCTGGAATCCTGCCTTCCTTCCTGGAATCCTTCCTTCCTTCCTTCCTGGAATCCTTCCTTCCTGGAATCCTTCCTTCCTGGAATCCTTCCTTCCTTCCTTCCTGGAATCCTTCCTTCCTGGAATCCTTCCTTCCTTCCTTCCTGGAATCTTTCCTTCCTGGAATCCTTCCTTCCTGGAATCCTTCCTTCCTTCCTTCCTGGAATCCTTCCTTCCTGGAATCCTTCCTTCCTTCCTTCCTGGAATCTTTCCTTCCTGGAATCCTTCCTTCCTGGAATCCTTCCTTCCTTCCTTCCTGGAATCCTTCCTTCCTGGAATCCTTCCTTCCTTCCTTCCTGGAATCTTTCCTTCCTGGAATCCTTCCTTCCTGGAATCCTTCCTTCCTTCCTTCCTGGAATCCTTCCTTCCTTCCTTCCTGGAATCCTTCCTGGAATCCTTCCTTCCTGGAATCCTTCCTTCCTGGAATCCTTCCTTCCTTCCTTCCTGGAATCCTTCCTTCCTGGAATCCTTCCTTCCTGGAATCCTTCCTTCCTGGAATCCTTCCTTCCTGGAACCCTTCCTTCCTGGAATCCTTCCTTCCTGGAATCCTTCCTTCCTTCCTTCCTGGAATCCTTCCTTCCTTCCTTCCTTCCTGGAATCCTTCCTTCCTTCCTTCCTGGAATCCTTCCTTCCTGGAATCCTTCCTGGAATCCTTCCTTCCTGGAATCCTTCCTTCCTTCCTTCCTGGAATCCTTCCTTCCTGGAATCCTTCCTTCCTTCCTTCCTGGAATCCTTCCTTCCTGGAATCCTTCCTTCCTTCCTTCCTGGAATCTTTCCTTCCTGGAATCCTTCCTTCCTGGAATCCTTCCTTCCTTCCTTCCTGGAATCCTTCCTTCCTGGAATCCTTCCTTCCTTCCTTCCTGGAATCTTTCCTTCCTGGAATCCTTCCTTCCTGGAATCCTTCCTTCCTTCCTTCCTGGAATCCTTCCTTCCTGGAATCCTTCCTTCCTTCCTTCCTGGAATCTTTCCTTCCTGGAATCCTTCCTTCCTGGAATCCTTCCTTACTGGAATCCTTCCTTCCTTCCTTCCTGGAATCTTTCCTTCCTTCCTTCCTGGAATCCTTCCTTCCTGGAATCCTTCCTTCCTTCCTTCCTGGAATCTTTCGTTCCTTGCTTCCTGGAATCCTTCCTTCCTGGAATCCTTCCTTCCTTCCTGAAATCCTTCCTTCCTGGAATCCTTCCTTCCTGGAATCCTTCCTTCCTGGAATCCTTCCTTCCTTCCTTCCTGGAATCCTTCCTTCCTGGAATCCTTCCTTCCTGGAATCCTTCCTTCCTGGAATCCTTCCTTCCTGGAATCCTTCCTTCCTTCCTTCCTGGAATCTTTCCTTCCTTCCTTCCTGGAATCCTTCCTTCCTGGAATCCTTCCTTCCTGGTATCCTTCCTTCCTGGAATCCTTCCTGGAATCCTTCCTTCCTGGAATCCTTCCTTCCTGGAATCCTTCCTTCCTGGAATCCTTCCTGGAATCCTTCCTTCCTGGAACCTTCCTTCCTGGAATCCTTCCTTTCTTCCTTCCTGGAATCCTTCCTTCCTTCCTTCCTTCCTTCCTTCCTTCCGGGAATCCTGCCTTCCTGGAATCCTGCCTTCCTGGAATCCTTCCTTCCTTCCTGGAATCCTGCCTTCCTTCCTTCCTGGAATCCTTCCTTCCTTCCTTCCTGGAATCCTTCCTTCCTGGAATCCTTCCTGGAATCCTTCCTGGAATCCTTCCTGGAATCCTTCCTTCCTGGAATCCTTCCTTCCTTCCTTCCTGGAATCCTTCCTGGAATCCTTCCTTCCTGGAATCCTTCCTTCCTGGAATCCTTCCTTCCTGGAATCCTTCCTTCCTGGAATCCTTCCTGGAATCCTTCCTGGAATCCTTCCTTCCTGGAATCCTTCCTTCCTTCCTTCCTGGAATCCTTCCTTCCTTCCTTCCTGGAATCCTTCCTTCCTGGAATCCTTCCTTCCTGGAATCCTTCCTGGAATCCTTCCTTCCTGGAATCCTTCCTTCCTGGAATCATTCCTTCCTTCCTTCCTGGAATCCTTCCTTCCTGGAATCCTTCCTTCCTGGAATCCTTCCTTCCTGGAACCCTTCCTTCCTGGAATTCTTCCTTCCTGGAATCCTTCCTTCCTTCCTTCCTGGAATCCTTCCTTCCTTCCTTCCTTCCTGGAATCCTTCCTTCCTTCCTTCCTGGAATCCTTCCTTCCTGGAATCCTTCCTGGAATACTTCCTTCCTGGAATCCTTCCTGGAATCCTTCCTTCCTTCCTTCCTGGAATCCTTCCTTCCTGGAATCCTTCCTTCCTTCCTTCCTGGAATCCTTCCTTCCTGGAATCCTTCCTTCCTTCCTTCCTGGAATCTTTCCTTCCTGGAATCCTTCCTTCCTGGAATCCTTCCTTCCTTCCTTCCTGGAATCCTGCCTTCCTGGAATCCTTCCTTCCTTCCTTCCTGGAATCTTTCCTTCCTGGAATCCTTCCTTCCTGGAATCCTTCCTTCCTTCCTTCCTGGAATCCTTCCTTCCTGGAATCCTTCCTTCCTTCCTTCCTGGAATCTTTCCTTCCTGGAATCCTTCCTTCCTGGAATCCTTCCTTCCTTCCTTCCTGGAATCCTTCCTTCCTGGAATCCTTCCTTCCTTCCTTCCTGGAATCTTTCCTTCCTGGAATCCTTCCTTCCTGGAATCCTTCCTTCCTGGAATCCTTCCATCCTTCCTTCCTGGAATCTTTCCTTCCTTCCTTCCTGGAATCCTTCCTTCCTGGAATCCTTCCTTCCTTCCTTCCTGGAATCTTTCCTTCCTTGCTTCCTGGAATCCTTCCTTCCTGGAATCCTTCCTTCCTTCCTGAAATCCTTCCTTCCTGGAATCCTTCCTTCCTGGAATCCTTCCTTCCTGGAATCCTTCCTTCCTGGAATCCTTCCTTCCTTCCTTCCTGGAATCCTTCCTTCCTGGAATCCTTCCTTCCTGGAATCCTTCCTTCCTGGAATCCTTCCTTCCTTTCTTCCTGGAATCCTTCCTTCCTGGAATCCTTCCTTCCTGGAATCCTTCCTTCCTTCCTTCCTGGAATCTTTCCTTCCTTCCTTCCTGGAATCCTTCCTTCCTGGAATCCTTCCTTCCTGGTATCCTTCCTTCCTGGAATCCTTCCTGGAATCCTTCCTTCCTGGAATCCTTCCTTCCTGGAATCCTTCCTTCCTGGAATCCTTCCTGGAATCCTTCCTTCCTGGAATCCTTCCTTCCTGGAATCCTTCCTTTCTTCCTTCCTGGAATCCTTCCTTCCTGGAATCCTTCCTTCCTTCCTTCCTGGAATCCTGCCTTCCTGGAATCCTGCCTTCCTGGAATCCTTCCTTCCATCCTGGAATCCTGCCTTCCTTCCTTCCTGGAATCCTTCCTTCCTTCCTTCCTGGAATCCTTCCTTCCTGGAATCCTTCCTTCCTTCCTTCCTGGAAACCTTCCTTCCTGGAATCCTTCCTTCCTTCCTTCCTGGAATCCTTCCTTCCTGAAATCCTTCCTTCCTGGAATCCTTCCTTCCTTCCTTCCTGGAAACCTTCCTTCCTGGAATCCTTCCTTCCTTCCTTCCTGGAATCCTTCCTTCCTGGAATCCTGCCTTCCTGGAATCCTTCCTTCCTTCCTGGAATCCTTCCTTCCTGGAATCCTTCCTTCCTTCCTTCCTGGAATCCTTCCTTCCTTCCTTCCTGAAATCCTTCCTTCCTTCCTTCCTGGAATCCTTCTTTCCTTCCTTCCTGGAATACTTCCTTCCTTCCTGGAATCCTTCCTTCCTTCCTTCCTGGAATCCTTCCTTCCTGGAATCCTTCCTTCCTTCCTTCCTGGAATCCTTCCTTCCTTCCTTCCTGGAATCCTTCCTTCCTTCCTTCCTGGAATCCTTCCTTCCTGGAATTCTTCCTGGAGTCCTTCCTTCCTGGAATCCTTCCCGGAATCCTTCCTTCCTGGAATCCTTCCTTCCTTCCTTCCTGGAATCATTCCTTCCTGGAATCCTTCCTTCCTGGAATCCTTCCTTCCTGGAATCCTTCCTTCCTGGAATCCTTCCTTCCTTCCTTCCTGGAATCCTTCCTGGAATCCTTCCTTCCTGGAATCCTTCCTTCCTTCCTTCCTGGAATCTTTCCTTCCTTCCTTCCTGGAATCCTTCCTTCCTGGAATCCTTCCTTCCTTCCTTCCTGGAATCCTTCCTTCTTGGAATCCTTCCTTCCTGGAATCCTTCCTTCCTTCCTTCCTGGAATCCTTCCTTCCTGGAATCCTTCCTTCCTTCCTTCCTGGAATCCTTCCTTCCTTCCTTCCTGGAATCCTTCCTTCCTGGAATCCTTCCTTCCTTCCTTCCTGGAATCCTTCCTCCCTTCCTTCCTGGAATCCTTCCTTCCTGGAATCCTTCCTGGAATCCTTCCTTCCTTCCTGGAATCCTTCCTTCCTGGAATCCTTCCTGGAATCCTTCCTTCCTGGAATCCTTCCTTCCTGGAATCCTTCCTTCCTGGAATCCTTCCTTCCTTCCTTCCTGGAATCCTTCCTTCCTGGAATCCTTCCTTCCTGGAATCCTTCCTTCCTTCCTTCCTGGAATCCTTCCTTCCTGGAATCCTTCCTTCCTTCCTTCCTGGAATCCTTCCTTCCTTCCTTCCTGGAATCCTTCCTGGAATCCTTCCTTCCTGGAATCCTTCCTTCCTTCCTTCCTGGAATATTTCCTTCCTGGAATCCTTCCTTCCTGGAATCCTTCCTTCCTGGAATCCTTCCTTCCTGGAATCCTTCCTTCCTTCCTTCCTGGAATCCTTCCTTCCTGGAATCCTTCCTTCCTTCCTTCCTGGAATCCTTCCTTCCTTCCTTCCTGGAATCCTTCCTTCCTGGAATCCTTCCTTCCTTCCTTCCTGGAATCCTTCCTTCCTTCCTTCCTGGAATCCTTCCTTCCTGGAATCCTTCCTTCCTTCGTTCCTGGAATCCTTCCTTCCTTCCTTCCTGGAATCCTTCCTTCCTGGAATCCTTCCTTCCTTCCTTCCTGGAATCCTTCCTTCCTTCCTTCCTGGAATCCTTCCTTCCTTCCTTCCTGGAATCCTTCCTTCCTTCCTTCCTGGAAACCTTCCTTCCTGGAATCCTTCTTTCCTTCCTTCCTGGAATCCTTCCTTCCTGGAATCCTTCCTTCCTTCCTTCCTGGAATCCTTCCTTCCTGGAATCCTTCCTTCCTGGAATCCTTCCTTCCTTCCTTCCTGGAATCCTTCCTTCCTGGAATCCTTCCTTCCTGGAATCCTTCCTTCCTGGAATCCTTCCTTCCTTCCTGGAATCCTTCCTTCCTTCCTTCCTGGAATCCTTCCTTCCTTCCTTCCTGGAATCCTTCCTTCCTGGAATCCTTCCTTCCTGGAATCCTTCCTTCCTGGAATCCTTCCTTCCTGGAATCCTTCCTTCCTGGAATCCTTCCTTCCTTCCTGGAATCCTTCCTTCCTTCCTTCCTGGAATCCTTCCTTCCTTCCTTCCTGGAATCCTTCCTTCCTGGAATACTTCCTTCCTGGAATCCTTCCTTCCTGGAATCCTTCCTTCCTGGAATCCTTCCTGGAATACTTCCTTCCTGGAATCCTTCCTTCCTTCCTTCCTAGAATCCTTCCTTCCTTCCTTCCTGGAATACTTCCTTCCTTCCTTCCTGGAATCCTTCCTTCCTGGAATCCTTCCTTCCTGGAATCCTTCCTTCCTTCCTTCCTAGAATCCTTCCTTCCTTCCTTCCTGGAATCCTTCCTTCCTTCCTTCTGGAATCCTTCCTTCCTTCCTTCATGGAATCCTTCCTTCCTGGAATCCTTCCTTCCTGGAATCCTTCCTTCCTTCCTTCCTGGAATCCTTCCTTCCTGGAATCCTTCCTTCCTTCCTGGAATCCTTCCTTCCTTCCTTCCTGGAATCCTTCCTTCCTTCCTTCCTGGAATCCTTCCTTCCTGGAATCCTTCCTTCCTGGAATCCTTCCTTCCTGGAATCCTTCCTGGAATCCTTCCTGGAATCCTTCCTTCCTGGAATCCTTCCTTCCTTCCTTCCTAGAATCCTTCCTTCCTTCCTTCCTGGAATACTTCCTTCCTTCCTTCATGGAATCCTTCCTTCCTGGATTCCTTCCTTCCTGGAATCCTTCCTTCCTTCCTTCCTAGAATCCTTCCTTCCTTCCTTCCTGGAATCCTTCCTTCCTTCCTTCCTGGAATCCTTCCTTCCTTCCTTCATGGAATCCTTCCTTCCTGGAATCCTTCCTTCCTGGAATCCTTCCTTCCTTCCTTCCTGGAATCCTGCCTTCCTGGAATCCTTCCTTCCTGGAATCCTGCCTTCCTGGAATCCTTCCTTCCTGGAATCCTTCCTTCCTTCCTTCCTGGAATCCTGCCTTCCTGGAATCCTTCCTTCCTGGAATCCTGCCTTCCTGGAATCCTTCCTTCCTGGAATCCTTCCTGGAATCCTTCCTGGAATCCTTCCTTCCTGGAATCCTTCCTTCCTTCATTTCTGGAATCCTTCCTTCCTGGAATCCTTCCTTCCTTTCTTCCTGGAATCCTTCCTGGAATCCTTCCTTCCTGGAATCCTTCCTTCCTTCCTTCCTGGAACCTTTCCTTCCTTCCTTCCTGGAATCCTTCCTTCCTGGAATCCATCCTTCCTGGAATCCTTCCTTCCTTCCTTCCTGGAATCCTTCCTTCCTTCCTTCCTGGAATCCTGCCTTCCTGGAATCCTGCCGTCCTGGAATCCTTCCTTCCTTCCTGGAATCCTTCCTTCCTGGAATCCTTCCTTCCTGGAATCCTTCCTTCCTTCCTTCCTGGAATCCTTCCTTCCTGGAATCGTTCCTTCCTGGAATCCTTCCTTCCTGGAATCCTTCCTGGAATCCTTCCTGGAATCCTTCCTTCCTGGAATCCTTCCTTCCTTCCTTCCTAGAATCCTTCCTTCCTTCCTTCCTGGAATCCTTCCTTCCTTCCTTCATGGAATCCTTCCTTCCTGGAATCCTTCCTTCCTGGAATCCTTCCTTCCGGGAATCGTTCCTGGAATCCTTCCTTCCTGGAATCCTTCCTTCCTTCCTTCCTAGAATCCTTCCTTCCTTCCTTCCTGGAATCCTTCCTTCCTGGAATCCTTCCTTCCTGGAATCCTTCCTTCCTGGAATCCTTCCTTCCTGGAATCCTTCCTTCCTTCCTTCCTGGAATCCTTCCTTCCTGGAATCCTTCCTTCCTTCCTTCCTGGAATCCTTCCTTCCTTCCTTCCTGGAATCCTTCCTTCCTGGAATCCTTCCTTCCTTCCTTCCTGGAATCCTTCCTTCCTTCCTTCCTGGAATCCTTCCTTCCTGGAATCCTTCCTTCCTTCCTTCCTGGAATCCTTCCTTCCTGGAATCCTTCCTTCCTTCCTTCCTGGAATCCTTCCTTCCTTCCTTCCTGGAATCCTTCCTTCCTTCCTTCCTGGAAACCTTCCTTCCTGGAATCCTTCTTTCCTTCCTTCCTGGAATCCTTCCTTCCTGGAATCCTTCCTTCCTTCCTTCCTGGAATCCTTCCTTCCTGGAATCCTTCCTTCCTGGAATCCTTCCTTCCTTCCTTCCTGGAATCCTTCCTTCCTGGAATCCTTCCTTCCTGGAATCCTTCCTTCCTGGAATCCTTCCTTCCTGGAATCCTTCCTTCCTTCCTGGAATCCTTCCTTCCTTCCTTCCTGGAATCCTTCCTTCCTTCCTTCCTGGAATCCTTCCTTCCTGGAATCCTTCCTTCCTGGAATCCTTCCTTCCTGGAATCCTTCCTTCCTTCCTGGAATCCTTCCTTCCTTCCTTCCTGGAATCCTTCCTTCCTTCCTTCCTGGAATCCTTCCTTCCTGGAATCCTTCCTTCCTGGAATCCTTCCTTCCTGGAATCCTTCCTTCCTGGAATCCTTCCTGGAATACTTCCTTCCTGGAATCCTTCCTTCCTTCCTTCCTAGAATCCTTCCTTCCTTCCTTCCTGGAATACTTCCTTCCTTCCTTCCTGGAATCCTTCCTTCCTGGAATCCTTCCTTCCTGGAATCCTTCCTTCCTTCCTTCCTAGAATCCTTCCTTCCTTCCTTCCTGGAATCCTTCCTTCCTTCCTTCTGGAATCCTTCCTTCCTTCCTTCATGGAATCCTTCCTTCCTGGAATCCTTCCTTCCTGGAATCCTTCCTTCCTTCCTTCCTGGAATCCTTCCTTCCTGGAATCCTTCCTTCCTTCCTGGAATCCTTCCTTCCTTCCTTCCTGGAATCCTTCCTTCCTTCCTTCCTGGAATCCTTCCTTCCTGGAATCCTTCCTTCCTGGAATCCTTCCTTCCTGGAATCCTTCCTGGAATCCTTCCTGGAATCCTTCCTTCCTGGAATCCTTCCTTCCTTCCTTCCTAGAATCCTTCCTTCCTTCCTTCCTGGAATACTTCCTTCCTTCCTTCATGGAATCCTTCCTTCCTGGATTCCTTCCTTCCTGGAATCCTTCCTTCCTTCCTTCCTAGAATCCTTCCTTCCTTCCTTCCTGGAATCCTTCCTTCCTTCCTTCCTGGAATCCTTCCTTCCTTCCTTCATGGAATCCTTCCTTCCTGGAATCCTTCCTTCCTGGAATCCTTCCTTCCTTCCTTCCTGGAATCCTGCCTTCCTGGAATCCTTCCTTCCTGGAATCCTGCCTTCCTGGAATCCTTCCTTCCTGGAATCCTTCCTTCCTGGAATCCTTCCTTCCTTCCTTCCTGGAATCCTGCCTTCCTGGAATCCTTCCTTCCTGGAATCCTGCCTTCCTGGAATCCTTCCTTCCTGGAATCCTTCCTTCCTGGAATCCTTCCTGGAATCCTTCCTGGAATCCTTCCTTCCTGGAATCCTTCCTTCCTTCATTTCTGGAATCCTTCCTTCCTGGAATCCTTCCTTCCTTTCTTCCTGGAATCCTTCCTGGAATCCTTCCTTCCTGGAATCCTTCCTTCCTTCCTTCCTGGAACCTTTCCTTCCTTCCTTCCTGGAATCCTTCCTTCCTGGAATCCTTCCTTCCTGGAATCCTTCCTTCCTTCCTTCCTGGAATCCTTCCTTCCTTCCTTCCTGGAATCCTGCCTTCCTGGAATCCTGCCGTCCTGGAATCCTTCCTTCCTTCCTGGAATCCTTCCTTCCTGGAATCCTTCCTTCCTGGAATCCTTCCTTCCTTCCTTCCTGGAATCCTTCCTTCCTGGAATCCTTCCTTCCTGGAATCCTTCCTTCCTGGAATCCTTCCTGGAATCCTTCCTGGAATCCTTCCTTCCTGGAATCCTTCCTTCCTTCCTTCCTAGAATCCTTCCTTCCTTCCTTCCTGGAATCCTTCCTTCCTTCCTTCCTGGAATCCTTCCTTCCTGGAATCCTTCCTTCCTGGAATCCTTCCTTCCGGGAATCGTTCCTGGAATCCTTCCTTCCTGGAATCCTTCCTTCCTTCCTTCCTAGAATCCTTCCTTCCTTCCTTCCTGGAATCCTTCCTTCCTTCCTTCATGGAATCCTTCCGTCCTTCCTTCCTGGAATCCTGCCTTCCTGGAATCCTTCCTTCCTGGAATCCTTCCTTCCTGGAATCCTTCCTGGAATCCTTCCTGGAATCCTTCCTTCCTGGAATCCTTCCTTCCTTCATTTCTGGAATCCTTCCTTCCTGGAATCCTTCCTTCCTTTCTTCCTGGAATCCTTCCTGGAATCCTTCCTTCCTGGAATCCTTCCTTCCTTCCTTCCTGGAACCTTTCCTTCCTTCCTTCCTGGAATCCTTCCTTCCTGGAATCCTTCCTTCCTGGAATCCTTCCTTCCTTCCTTCCTGGAATCCTTCCTTCCTTCCTTCCTGGAATCCTGCCTTCCTGGAATCCTGCCGTCCTGGAATCCTTCCTTCCTTCCTGGAATCCTTCCTTCCTGGAATCCTTCCTTCCTGGAATCCTTCCTTCCTTCCTTCCTGGAATCCTTCCTTCCTGGAATCCTTCCTTCCTGGAATCCTTCCTTCCTGGAATCCTTCCTGGAATCCTTCCTGGAATCCTTCCTTCCTGGAATCCTTCCTTCCTTCCTTCCTAGAATCCTTCCTTCCTTCCTTCCTGGAATCCTTCCTTCCTTCCTTCCTGGAATCCTTCCTTCCTGGAATCCTTCCTTCCTGGAATCCTTCCTTCCGGGAATCGTTCCTGGAATCCTTCCTTCCTGGAATCCTTCCTTCCTTCCTTCCTAGAATCCTTCCTTCCTTCCTTCCTGGAATCCTTCCTTCCTTCCTTCATGGAATCCTTCCGTCCTTCCTTCATGGAATCCTTCCTTCCTGGAATCCTTCCTTCCTGGAATCCTTCCTTCCTTCCTTCCTGGAATCCTTCCTGGAATCCTTCCTTCCTGGAATCCTTCCTTCCTTCCTTCCTGGAATCTTTCCTTCCTTCCTTCCTGGAATCCTTCCTTCCTGGAATCCTTCCTTCCTTCCTTCCTGGAATCCTTCCTTCTTGGAATCCTTCCTTCCTGGAATCCTTCCTTCCTTCCTTCCTGGAATCCTTCCTTCCTGGAATCCTTCCTTCCTTCCTTCCTGGAATCCTTCCTTCCTTCCTTCCTGGAATCCTTCCTTCCTGGAATCCTTCCTTCCTTCCTTCCTGGAATCCTTCCTTCCTTCCTTCCTGGAATCCTTCCTTCCTGTCATCCTTCCTGGAATCCTTCCTTCCTGGAATCCTTCCTGGAATCCTTCCTTCCTTCCTGGAATCCTTCCTTCCTGGAATCCTTCCTGGAATCCTTCCTTCCTGGAATCCTTCCTTCCTGGAATCCTTCCTTCCTGGAATCCTTCCTTCCTTCCTTCCTGGAATCCTTCCTTCCTGGAATCCTTCCTTCCTTCCTTCCTGGAATCCTTCCTTCCTTCCTTCCTTCCTGGAATCCTTCCTGGAATCCTTCCTTCCTGGAATCCTTCCTTCCTTCCTTCCTGGAATATTTCCTTCCTGGAATCCTTCCTTCCTGGAATCCTTCCTTCCTGGAATCCTTCCTTCCTGGAATCCTTCCTTCCTTCCTTCCTGGAATCCTTCCTTCCTGGAATCCTTCCTTCCTTCCTTCCTGGAATCCTTCCTTCCTTCCTTCCTGGAATCCTTCCTTCCTGGAATCCTTCCTTCCTTCCTTCCTGGAATCCTTCCTTCCTTCCTTCCTGGAATCCTTCCTTCCTGGAATCCTTCCTTCCTTCGTTCCTGGAATCCTTCCTTCCTTCCTTCCTGGAATCCTTCCTTCCTGGAATCCTTCCTTCCTTCCTTCCTGGAATCCTTCCTTCCTTCCTTCCTGGAATCCTTCCTTCCTTCCTTCCTGGAATCCTTCCTTCCTTCCTTCCTGGAAACCTTCCTTCCTGTAATCCTTCTTTCCTTCCTTCCTGGAATCCTTCCTTCCTGGAATCCTTCCTTCCTTCCTTCCTGGAATCCTTCCTTCCTGGAATCCTTCCTTCCTGGAATCCTTCCTTCCTTCCTTCCTGGAATCCTTCCTTCCTGGAATCCTTCCTTCCTGGAATCCTTCCTTCCTGGAATCCTTCCTTCCTGGAATCCTTCCTTCCTTCCTGGAATCCTTCCTTCCTTCCTTCCTGGAATCCTTCCTTCCTTCCTTCCTGGAATCCTTCCTTCCTGGAATCCTTCCTTCCTGGAATCCTTCCTTCCTGGAATCCTTCCTTCCTGGAATCCTTCCTTCCTTCCTGGAATCCTTCCTTCCTTCCTTCCTGGAATCCTTCCTTCCTTCCTTCCTGGAATCCTTCCTTCCTTCCTTCCTGGAATCCTTCCTTCTTGGAATCCTTCCTTCCTGGAATCCTTCCTTCCTGGAATCCTTCCTTCCTGGAATCCTTCCTGGAATACTTCCTTCCTGGAATCCTTCCTTCCTTCCTTCCTAGAATCCTTCCTTCCTTCCTTCCTGGAATACTTCCTTCCTTCCTTCCTGGAATCCTTCCTTCCTGGAATCCTTCCTTCCTGGAATCCTTCCTTCCTTCCTTCCTAGAATCCTTCCTTCCTTCCTTCCTGGAATCCTTCCTTCCTTCCTTCTGGAATCCTTCCTTCCTTCCTTCATGGAATCCTTCCTTCCTGGAATCCTTCCTTCCTGGAATCCTTCCTTCCTTCCTTCCTGGAATCCTTCCTTCCTGGAATCCTTCCTTCCTTCCGGGAATCCTTCCTTCCTTCCTTCCTGGAATCCTTCCTTCCTTCCTTCCTGGAATCCTTCCTTCCTGGAATCCTTCCTTCCTGGAATCCTTCCTTCCTGGAATCCTTCCTGGAATCCTTCCTGGAATCCTTCCTTCCTGGAATCCTTCCTTCCTTCCTTCCTAGAATCCTTCCTTCCTTCCTTCCTGGAATCCTTCCTTCCTTCCTTCATGGAATCCTTCCTTCCTGGAATCCTTCCTTCCTGGAATCCTTCCTTCCTTCCTTCCTGGAATCCTGCCTTCCTGGAATCCTTCCTTCCTGGAATCCTGCCTTCCTGGAATCCTTCCTTCCTGGAATCCTTCCTTCCTGGAATCCTTCCTTCCTTCCTTCCTGGAATCCTGCCTTCCTGGAATCCTTCCTTCCTGGAATCCTGCCTTCCTGGAATCCTTCCTTCCTGGAATCCTTCCTTCCTGGAATCCTTCCTTCCTGGAATCCTTCCTGGAATCCTTCCTGGAATCCTTCCTTCCTGGAATCCTTCCTTCCTTCATTTCTGGAATCCTTCCTTCCTGGAATCCTTCCTTCCTTTCTTCCTGGAATCCTTCCTGGAATCCTTCCTTCCTGGAATCGTTCCTTCCTTCCTTCCTGGAACCTTTCCTTCCTTCCTTCCTGGAATCCTTCCTTCCTGGAATCCTTCCTTCCTGGAATCCTTCCTTCCTTCCTTCCTGGAATCCTTCCTTCCTTCCTTCCTGGAATCCTGCCTTCCTGGAATCCTGCCTTCCTGGAATCCTTCCTTCCTTCCTGGAATCCTTCCTTCCTGGAATCCTTCCTTCCTGGAATCCTTCCTTCCTTCCTTCCTGGAATCCTTCCTTCCTGGAATCCTTCCTTCCTGGAATCCTTCCTTCCTGGAATCCTTCCTGGAATCCTTCCTGGAATCCTTCCTTCCTGGAATCCTTCCTTCCTTCCTTCCTAGAATCCTTCCTTCCTTCCTTCCTGGAATCCTTCCTTCCTTCCTTCATGGAATCCTTCCTTCCTGGAATCCTTCCTTCCTGGAATCCTTCCTTCCGGGAATCGTTCCTGGAATCCTTCCTTCCTGGAATCCTTCCTTCCTTCCTTCCTAGAATCCTTCCTTCCTTCCTTCCTGGAATCCTTCCTTCCTTCCTTCATGGAATCCTTCCGTCCTTCCTTCATGGAATCCTTCCTTCCTGGAATCCTTCCTTCCTGGAATCCTTCCTTCCTTCCTTCCTGGAATCCTGCCTTCCTGGAATCCTTCCTTCCTGGAATCCTGCCTTCCTGGAATCCTGCCTTCCTGGAAGCCTTCCTGGAATCCTTCCTTCCTTCCTGGAATCTTTCGTTCCTTCCTGAAATCCTTCCTTCCTGGAATCCTTCCTGGAATCCTTCCTTCCTGGAATCCTTCCTGGAATCCTTCCTGGAATCCTTCCTGGAATCCTTCCTTCCTGGAATCCTTCCTTCCTGGAATCCTTCCTTCCTGGAATCCTTCCTTCCTGGAATCCTTCCTGGAATCCTTCCTGGAATCCTTCCATCCTGGAATCCTTCCTTCCTTCCTTCCTGGAATCCTTCCTTCCTTCCTTCCTGGAATCCTTCCTTCCTGGAATCCTTCCTTCCTGGAATCCTTCCTTCCTGGAATCCTTCCTGGAATCCTTCCTTCCTGGAATCCTTCCTTCCTGGAATCCTTCCTTCCTGGAATCCTTCCTTCCTTCCTTCCTAGAATCCTTCCTTCCTGGAATCCTTCCTTCCTTCCTTCCTGGAATCCTTCCTTCCTGGAATCCTTCCTTCCTGGAATCCTTCCTTCCTTCCTTCCTGGAATCCTGCCTTCCTGGAATACTTCCTTCCTGGAATCCTGCCTTCCTGGAATCCTGCCTTCCTGGAATCCTTCCTTCCTTCCTGGAATCTTTCGTTCCTTCCTGGAATCCTTCCTTCCTGGAATCCTTCCTGGAATCCTTCCTTCCTGGAATCCTTCCTGGAATCCTTCCTGGAATCCTTCCTGGAATCCTTCCTTCCTGGAATCCTTCCTTCCTGGAATCCTTCCTTCCTGGAATCTTTCCTGGAATCCTTCCTGGAATCCTTCCATCCTGGAATCCTTCCTTCCTTCCTTCCTGGAATCCTTCCTTCCTTCCTTCCTGGAATCCTTCCTTCCTTCCTTCCTGGAATCCTTCCTTCCTGGAATCCTTCCTTTCTGGAATCCTTCCTGGAATCCTTCCTTCCTGGAATCCTTCCTTCCTGGAATCCTTCCTTCCTGGAATCCTTCCTTCCTTCCTTCCTGGAATCCTTCCTTCCTGGAATCCTTCCTTCCTGGAATCCTTCCTTCCTGGAATGCTTCCTTCCTGGAACCCTTCCTTCCTGGAATCCTTCCTTCCTGGAATCCTTCCTTCCTTCCTTCCTGGAATCCTTCCTTCCTTCCTTCCTGGAATCCTTCCTTCCTGGAATCCTTCCTGGAATCCTTCCTTCCTGGAATCCTTCCTGGAATCCTTCCTTCCTTCCTTCCTGGAATCCTTCCTTCCTGGAATCCTTCCTTCCTGGAATCCTTCCTTCCTGGAATCCATCCTTCCTTCCGTCCTGGAATCCTTCCTTCCTGGAATCCTTCCTTCCTGGAATCCTTCCTTCCTGGAACCCTTCCTTCCTGGAATCCTTCCTTCCAGGAATCCTTCCTTCCTTCCTTCCTGGAATCCTTCCTTCCTTCCTTCCTGGAATCCTTCCTTCCTGGAATCCTTCCTGGAATCCTTCCTTCCTGGAATCCTTCCTGGAATCCTTCCTTCCTTCCTTCCTTCCTTCCTTCCTTCCTTCCTGGAATCCTTCCTTCCTGGAATCCTTCCTTCCTTCCTTCCTGGAATCCTTCCTTCCTGGAATCCTTCCTTCCTGGAATCCTTCCTTCCTTCCTTCCTGGAATCCTTCCTTCCTGGAATCCTTCCTTCCTGGAATCCTTCCTTCCTTCCTTCCTTCCTTCCTGGAACCCTTCCTTCCTGGAATCCTTCCTTCCTGGAATCCTTCCTTCCTTCCTTCCTGGAATCCTTCCTTCCTTCCTTCCTGGAATCCTTCCTTCCTTCCTTCCTGGAATCCTTCCTTCCTGGAATCCTTCCTGGAATCCTTCCTTCCTGGAATCCTTCCTTCCTGGAATCCTTCCTTCCTGGAATCCTTCCTTCCTTCCTTCCTGGAATCCTTCCTTCCTTCCTTCCTGGAATCCTTCTTTCCTGGAATCCTTCCTTCCTTCCTTCCTGGAATCCTTCCTTCCTGGAATCCTTCCTTCCTTCCTTCCTGGAATCCTGCCTTCCTTCCTGGAATCCTTCCTTCCTTCCTTCCTGGAATCCTTCCTTCCTGGAATCCTTCCTTCCTGGAATCCTTCCTTCCTTCCTTCCTGGAATCCTTCCTTCCTGGAATCCTTCCTTCCTGGAATCCTTCCTTCCTGGAATCCTTCCTGGAATACTTCCTTCCTGGAATCCTTCCTTCCTTCCTTCCTAGAATCCTTCCATCCTTCCTTCCTGGAATCCTTCCTTCCTTCCTTCATGGAATCCTTCCTTCCTTCCTTCATGGAATCCTTCCTTCCTGGAATCCTTCCTTCCTGGAATCCTTCCTTCCTTCCTTCCTGGAATCCTGCCTTCCTGGAATCCTGCCTTCCTGGAATCCTTCCTTCCTTCCTTGAATCTTTCGTTCCTTCCTGGAATCCTTCCTTCCTGAATCCTTCCTGGAATCCTTCCTTCCTGGAATCCTTCCTTCCTTCCTTCCTGGAATCCTTCCTGGAATCCTTCCTTCCTGGAATCCTTCCTTCCTGTAATCCTTCCTTCCTGGAATCCTTCCTTCCTGGAATCCTTCCTGGAATCCTTCCTGGAATCCTTCCTTCCTGGAATCCTTCCTTCCTTCCTTCCTGGAATCCTTCCTTCCTTCCTTCCTGGAATCCTTCCTTCCTGGAATCCTTCCTGGAATCCTTCCTTCCTGGAATCCTTCCTGGAATCCTTCCTTCCTTCCTTCCTGGAATCCTTCCTTCCTAGAATCCTTCCTTCCTTCCTTCCTGGAATCCTTCCTTCCTGGAATCCTTCCTTCCTTCCTTCCTGGAATCTTTCCTTCCTGGAATCCTTCCTTCCTTCCTTCCTGGAATCCTTCCTTCCTGGAATCCTTCCTTCCTTCCTTCCTGGAATCTTTCCTTCCTGGAATCCTTCCTTCCTGGAATCCTTCCTTCCTTCCTTCCTGGAATCCTTCCTTCCTGGAATCCTTCCTTCCTTCCTTCCTGGAATCTTTCCTTCCTGGAATCCTTCCTTCCTGGAATCCTTCCTTCCTTCCTTCCTGGAATCCTTCCTTCCTTCCTTCCTGGAATCCTTCCTGGAATCCTTCCTTCCTGGAATCCTTCCTTCCTTCCTTCCTGGAATCCTTCCTTCCTGGAATCCTTCCTTCCTGGAATCCTTCCTTCCTGGAATCCTTCCTTCCTGGAACCCTTCCTTCCTGGAATCCTTCCTTCCTGGAATCCTTCCTTCCTTCCTTCCTGGAATCCTTCCTTCCTTCCTTCCTTCCTGGAATCCTTCCTTCCTTCCTTCCTGGAATCCTTCCTTCCTGGAATCCTTCCTGGAATCCTTCCTTCCTGGAATCCTTCCTGGAATCCTTCCTTCCTTCCTTCCTGGAATCCTTCCTTCCTGGAATCCTTCCTTCCTTCCTTCCTGGAATCCTTCCTTCCTGGAATCCTTCCTTCCTTCCTTCCTGGAATCTTTCCTTCCTGGAATCCTTCCTTCCTGGAATCCTTCCTTCCTTCCTTCCTGGAATCCTTCCTTCCTGGAATCCTTCCTTCCTTCCTTCCTGGAATCCTTCCTTCCTGGAATCCTTCCTTCCTTCCTTCCTGGAATCTTTCATTCCTGGAATCCTTCCTTCCTGGAATCCTTCCTTCCTGGAATCCTTCCTTCCTTCCTTCCTGGAATCTTTCCTTCCTTCCTTCCTGGAATCCTTCCTTCCTGGAATCCTTCCTTCCTTCCTTCCTGGAATATTTCGTTCCTTGCTTCCTGGAATCCTTCCTTCCTCGAATCCTTCCTTCCTTCCTGAAATCCTTCCTTCCTGGAATCCTTCCTTCCTGGAATCCTTCCTTCCTGGAATCCTTCCTTCCTGGAATCCTTCCTTCCTTCCTTCCTGGAATCCTTCCTTCCTGGAATCCTTCCTTCCTGGAATCCTTCCTTCCTGGAATCCTTCCTTCCTTCCTTCCTGGAATCCTTCCTTCCTTCCTTCCTGGAATCTTTCCTTCCTTCCTTCCTGGAATCCTTCCTTCCTGGAATCCTTCCTTCCTGGTATCCTTCCTTCCTGGAATCCTTCCTGGAATCCTTCCTTCCTGGAATCCTTCCTTCCTGGAATCCTTCCTTCCTGGAATCCTTCCTGCAATCCTTCCTTCCTGGAATCCTTCCTTCCTGGAATCCTTCCTTTCTTCCTTCCTGGAATCCTTCCTTCCTTCCTTCCTTCCTTCCTTCCTTCCTGGAATCCTGCCTTCCTGGAATCCTGCCTTCCTGGAATCCTTCCTTCCTTCCTGGAATCCTGCCTTCCTTCCTTCCTGGAATCCTTCCTTCCTTCCTTCCTGGAATCCTTCCTTCCTGGAATCCTTCCTGGAATCCTTCCTGGAATCCTTCCTGGAATCCTTCCTTCCTGGAATCCTTCCTTCCTGGAATCCTTCCTTCCTGGAATCCTTCCTTCCTGGAATCCTTCCTGGAATCCTTCCTGGAATCCTTCCTTCCTGGAATCCTTCCTTCCTTCCTTCCTGGAATCCTTCCTTCCTTCCTTCCTGGAATCCTTCCTTCCTGGAATCCTTCCTTCCTGGAATCCTTCCTGGAATCCTTCCTTCCTGGAATCCTTCCTTCCTGGAATCCTTCCTTCCTTCCTTCCTGGAATCCTTCCTTCCTGGAATCCTTCCTTCCTGGAATCCTTCCTTCCTGGAACCCTTCCTTCCTGGAATTCTTCCTTCCTGGAATCCTTCCTTCCTTCCTTCCTGGAATCCTTCCTTCCTGGAATCCTTCATTCCTGGAATCCTTCCTTCCTTCCTTCCTGGAATCCTTCCTTCCTGGAATCCTTCCTGGAATACTTCCTTCCTGGAATCCTTCCTGGAATCCTTCCTTCCTTCCTTCCTGGAATCCTTCCTTCCTGGAATCCTTCCTTCCTTCCTTCCTGGAATCCTTCCTTCCTGGAATCCTTCCTTCCTTCCTTCCTGGAATCTTTCCTTCCTGGAATCCTTCCTTCCTGGAATCCTTCCTTCCTTCCTTCCTGGAATCCTTCCTTCCTGGAATCCTTCCTTCCTTCCTTCCTGGAATCTTTCCTTCCTGGAATCCTTCCTTCCTGGAATCCTTCCTACCTTCCTTCCTGGAATCCTTCCTTCCTGGAATCCTTCCTTCCTTCCTTCCTGGAATCTTTCCTTCCTGGAATCCTTCCTTCCTGGAATCCTTCCTTCCTGGAATCCTTCCTTCCTGGAATCCTTCCTTCCTTCCTTCCTGGAATCTTTCCTTCCTTCCTTCCTGGAATCCTTCCTTCCTGGAATCCTTCCTTCCTTCCTTCCTGGAATCTTTCCTTCCTTGCTTCCTGGAATCCTTCCTTCCTGGAATCCTTCCTTCCTTCCTGAAATCCTTCCTTCCTGAAATCCTTCCTTCCTGGAATCCTTCCTTCCTGGAATCCTTCCTTCCTGGAATCCTTCCTTCCTTCCTTCCTGGAATCCTTCCTTCCTGGAATCCTTCCTTCCTGGAATCCTTCCTTCCTGGAATCCTTCCTTCCTTCCTTCCTGGAATCCTTCCTTCCTGGAATCCTTCCTTCCTGAAATCCTTCCTTCCTGGAATCCTTCCTTCCTGGAATCCTTCCTTCCTGGAATCCTTCCTTCCTTCCTTCCTGGAATCCTTCCTTCCTGGAATCCTTCCTTCCTGGAATCCTTCCTTCCTGGAATCCTTCCTTCCTTCCTTCCTGGAATCCTTCCTTCCTGGAATCCTTCCTTCCTGGAATCCTTCCTTCCTTCCTTCCTGGAATCTTTCCTTCCTTCATTCCTGGAATCCTTCCTTCCTGGAATCCTTCCTTCCTGGAATCCTTCCTGGAATCCTTCCTTCCTGGAATCCTTCCTTCCTGGAATCCTTCCTTCCTGGAATCCTTCCTGGAATCATTCCTTCCTGGAATCCTTCCTTCCTGGAATCCTTCCTGGAATCCTTCCTTCCTGGAATCCTTCCTTCCTGGAATCCTTCCTTCCTGGAATCCTTCCTGGAATCATTCCTTCCTGGAATCCTTCCTTCCTGGAATCCTTCCTTTCTTCCTTCCTGGAATCTTTCCTTCCTGGAATCCTTCCTTCCTTCCTTCCTGGAATCCTGCCTTCCTGGAATCCTGCCTTCCTGGAATCCTTCCTTCCTTCCTGGAATCCTGCCTTCCTTCCTTCCTGGAATCCTTCCTTCCTTCCTTCCTGGAATCCTTCCTTCCTGGAATCCTTCCTTCCTTCCTTCCTGGAAACCTTCCTTCCTGGAATCCTTCCTTCCTTCCTTCCTGGAATCCTTCCTTCCTGGAATCCTTCCTTCCTGGAATCCTTCCTTCCTTCCTTCCTGGAAATCTGCCTTCCAGGAATCCTGCCTTCCTGGAATCCTTCCTTCCTTCCTGGAATCCTTCCTTCCTGGAATCCTTCCTTCCTTCCTTCCTGGAATCCTTCCTTCCTTCCTTCCTGGAATCCTTCCTTCCTTCCTTCCTGAAATCCTTCCTTCCTTCCTTCCTGGAATCCTTCTTTCCTTCCTTCCTGGAATCCTTCCTTCCTTCCTGGAATCCTTCCTTCCTTCCTTCCTGGAATCCTTCCTTCCTGGAATCCTTCCTTCCTGGAATCCTTCCTTCCTTCCTTCCTGGAATCCTTCCTTCCTTCCTTCCTGGAATCCTTCCTTCCTTCCTTCCTGGAATCCTTCCTTCCTGGAATTCTTCCTGGAGTCCTTCCTTCCTGGAATCCTTCCTGGAATCCTTTCTTCCTGGAATCCTTCCTTCCTTCCTTCCTGGAATCATTCCTTCCTGGAATCCTTCCTTCCTGGAATCCTTCCTTCCTGGAATCCTTCCTTCCTGGAATCCTTCCTTCCTTCCTTCCTGGAATCCTTCCTTCCTGGAATCCTTCCTTCCTGAAATCCTTCCTTCCTGGAATCCTTCCTTCCTGGAATCCTTCCTTCCTGGAATCCTTCCTTCCTTCCTTCCTGGAATCCTTCCTTCCTGGAATCCTTCCTTCCTGGAATCCTTCCTTCCTGGAATCCTTCCTTCCTTCCTTCCTGGAATCCTTCCTTCCTGGAATCCTTCCTTCCTGGAATCCTTCCTTCCTTCCTTCCTGGAATCTTTCCTTCCTTCCTTCCTGGAATCCTTCCTTCCTGGAATCCTTCCTTCCTGGAATCCTTCCTGGAATCCTTCCTTCCTGGAATCCTTCCTTCCTGGAATCCTTCCTTCCTGGAATCCTTCCTGGAATCATTCCTTCCTGGAATCCTTCCTTCCTGGAATCCTTCCTGGAATCCTTCCTTCCTGGAATCCTTCCTTCCTGGAATCCTTCCTTCCTGGAATCCTTCCTGGAATCCTTCCTTCCTGGAATCCTTCCTGGAATCCTTCCTTCCTGGAATCCTTCCTTTCTTCCTTCCTGGAATCTTTCCTTCCTGGAATCCTTCCTTCCTTCCTTCCTGGAATCCTGCCTTCCTGGAATCCTGCCTTCCTGGAATCCTTCCTTCCTTCCTGGAATCCTGCCTTCCTTCCTTCCTGGAATCCTTCCTTCCTTCCTTCCTGGAATCCTTCCTTCCTGGAATCCTTCCTTCCTTCCTTCCTGGAAACCTTCCTTCCTGGAATCCTTCCTTCCTTCCTTCCTGGAATCCTTCCTTCCTGGAATCCTTCCTTCCTGGAATCCTTCCTTCCTTCCTTCCTGGAAATCTGCCTTCCAGGAATCCTGCCTTCCTGGAATCCTTCCTTCCTTCCTGGAATCCTTCCTTCCTGGAATCCTTCCTTCCTTCCTTCCTGGAATCCTTCCTTCCTTCCTTCCTGAAATCCTTCCTTCCTTCCTTCCTGGAATCCTTCTTTCCTTCCTTCCTGGAATCCTTCCTTCCTTCCTGGAATCCTTCCTTCCTTCCTTCCTGGAATCCTTCCTTCCTGGAATCCTTCCTTCCTGGAATCCTTCCTTCCTTCCTTCCTGGAATCCTTCCTTCCTTCCTTCCTGGAATCCTTCCTTCCTTCCTTCCTGGAATCCTTCCTTCCTGGAATTCTTCCTGGAGTCCTTCCTTCCTGGAATCCTTCCTGGAATCCTTTCTTCCTGGAATCCTTCCTTCCTTCCTTCCTGGAATCATTCCTTCCTGGAATCCTTCCTTCCTGGAATCCTTCCTTCCTGGAATCCTTCCTTCCTTCCTTCCTGGAATCCTTCCTGGAATCCTTCCTTCCTGGAATCCTTCCTTCCTTCCTTCCTGGAATCTTTCCTTCCTTCCTTCCTGGAATCCTTCCTTCCTGGAATCCTTCCTTCCTTCCTTCCTGGAATCCTTCCTTCTTGGAATCCTTCCTTCCTGGAATCCTTCCTTCCTTCCTTCCTGGAATCCTTCCTTCCTGGAATCCTTCCTTCCTTCCTTCCTGGAATCCTTCCTTCCTTCCTGGAATCCTTCCTTCCTGGAATCCTTCCTTCCTTCCTTCCTGGAATCCTTCCTTCCTTCCTTCCTGGAATCCTTCCTTCCTGGAATCCTTCCTGGAATCCTTCCTTCCTGGAATCCTTCCTGGAATCCTTCCTTCCTTCCTGGAATCCTTCCTTCCTGGAATCCTTCCTGGAATCCTTCCTTCCTGGAATCCTTCCTTCCTGGAATCCTTCCTTCCTGGAATCCTTCCTTCCTTCCTTCCTGGAATCCTTCCTTCCTGGAATCCTTCCTTCCTGGAATCCTTCCTTCCTTCCTTCCTGGAATCCTTCCTTCCTGGAATCCTTCCTTCCTTCCTTCCTGGAATCCTTCCTTCCTTCCTTCCTGGAATCCTTCCTGGAATCCTTCCTTCCTGGAATCCTTCCTTCCTTCCTTCCTGGAATCTTTCATTCCTGGAATCCTTCCTTCCTGGAATCCTTCCTTCCTGGAATCCTTCCTTCCTGGAATCCTTCCTTCCTTCCTTCCTGGAATCCTTCCTTCCTGGAATCCTTCCTTCCTTCCTTCCTGGATTCCTTCCTTCCTTCCTTCCTGGAATCCTTCCTTCCTGGAATCCTTCCTTCCTTCCTTCCTGGAATCCTTCCTTCCTTCCTTCCTGGAATACTTCCTTCCTGGAATCCTTCCTTCCTTCCTTCCTGGAATCCTTCCTTCCTTCCTTCCTGGAATCCTTCCTTCCTTCCTTCCTGGAATCCTTCCTTCCTGGAATCCTTCCTTCCTTCCTTCCTGGAATCCTTCCTTCCTGGAATCCTTCCTTCCTTCCTTCCTGGAATCCTTCCTTCCTGGAATCCTTCCTTCCTGGAATCCTTCCTGGAATCCTTCCTGGAATCCTTCCTTCCTGGAATCCTTCCTTCCTGGAATCCTTCCTTCATTCCTGGAATCCTTCCTTCCTTCCTTCCTGGAATCCTTCCTTCCTTCCTTCCTGCAATCCTTCCTTCCTGGAATCCTTCCTGGAATCCTTCCTGGAATCCTTCCTTCCTGGAATCCTTCCTTCCTTCCTTCCTAGAATCCTTCCTTCCTTCCTTCCTGGAATACTTCCTTCCTTCCTTCATGGAATCCTTCCTTCCTGGAATCCTTCCTTCCTGGAATCCTGCCTTCCTTCCTTCCTAGAATCCTTCCTTCCTTCCTTCCTGGAATCCTTCCTTCCTTTCTTCATGGAATCCTTCCTTCCTGGAATCCTTCCTTCCTGGAATCCTTCCTTCCTTCCTTCCTGGAATCCTGCCTTCCTGGAATACTTCCTTCCTGGAATCCTGCCTTCCTGGAATCCTTCCTTCCTGGAATCCTTCCTTCCTGGAATCCTTCCTGGAATCCTTCCTGGAATCCTGCCTTCCTGGAATCCTTCCTTCCTGGAATCCTGCCTTCCTGGAATCCTTCCTTCCTGGAATCCTTCCTTCCTGGAATCCTTCCTTCCTGGAATCCTTCCTGGAATCCTTCCTGGAATCCTTCCTTCCTGGAATCCTTCCTTCCTTCATTTCTGGAATCCTTCCTTCCTGGAATCCTTCCTTCCTTCCTTCCTGGAATCCTTCCTTCCTTCCTTCCTGGAATCCTTCCTGGAATCCTTCCTTCCTGGAATCCTTCCTTCCTTCCTTCCTGGAACCTTTCCTTCCTTCCTTCCTGGAATCCTTCCTTCCTGGAATCCTTCCTTCCTGGAATCCTTCCTTCCTTCCTACCTGGAATCCTTCCTTCCTTCCTTCCTGGAATCCTGCCTTCCTGGAATCCTGCCTTCCTGGAATCCTTCCTTCCTTCCTGGAATCCTTCCTTCCTGGAATCCTTCCTTCCTGGAATCCTTCCTTCCTGGAATCCTTCCTGGAATCCTTCCTGGAATCCTTCCTTCCTGGAATCCTTCCTTCCTTCCTTCCTAGAATACTTCCTTCCTTCCTTCCTGGAATCCTTCCTTCCTTCCTTCATGGAATCCTTCCTTCCTGGAATCCTTCCTTCCTGGAATCCTTCCTTCCGGGAATCGTTCCTGGAATCCTTCCTTCCTGGGATCCTTCCTTCCTTCCTTCCTAGAATCCTTCCTTCCTTCCTTCCTGGAATCCTTCCTTCCTTCCTTCATGGAATCCTTCCTTCCTTCCTTCATGGAATCCTTCCTTCCTGGAATCCTTCCTTCCTGGAATACTTCCTTCCTTCCTTCCTGGACTCCTGCCTTCCTGGAATCCTTCCTTCCTGGAATCCTGCCTTCCTGGAATCCTGCCTTCCTGTAAGCCTTCCTGGAATCCTTCCTTCCTTCCTGGAATCTTTCGTTCCTTCCTGGAATCCTTCCTTCCTGGAATCCTTCCTGGAATCCTTCCTTCCTGGAATCCTTCCTGGAATCCTTCCTGGAATCCTTCCTGGAATCCTTCCTTCCTGGAATCCTTCCTTCCTGGAATCCTTCCTTCCTGGAATCCTTCCTTCCTGGAATCCTTCCTGGAATCCTTCCTGGAATCCTTCCATCCTGGAATCCTTCCTTCCTTCCTTCCTGGAATCCTTCCTTCCTTCCTTCCTGGAATCCTTCCTTCCTGGAATCCTTCCTTCCTGGAATCCTTCCTTCCTGGAATCCTTCCTGGAATCCTTCCTTCCTGGAATCCTTCCTTCCTGGAATCCTTCCTTCCTGGAATCCTTCCTTCATTCCTTCCTGGAATCCTTCCTTCCTGGAATCCTTCCTTCCTGGAATCCTTCCTTCCTTCCTTCCTGGAATATTTCGTTCCTTGCTTCCTGGAATCCTTCCTTCCTCGAATCCTTCCTTCCTTCCTGAAATCCTTCCTTCCTGGAATCCTTCCTTCCTGGAATCCTTCCTTCCTGGAATCCTTCCTTCCTGGAATCCTTCCTTCCTTCCTTCCTGGAATCCTTCCTTCCTGGAATCCTTCCTTCCTGGAATCCTTCCTTCCTGGAATCCTTCCTTCCTTCCTTCCTGGAATCCTTCCTTCCTTCCTTCCTGGAATCTTTCCTTCCTTCCTTCCTGGAATCCTTCCTTCCTGGAATCCTTCCTTCCTGGTATCCTTCCTTCCTGGAATCCTTCCTGGAATCCTTCCTTCCTGGAATCCTTCCTTCCTGGAATCCTTCCTTCCTGGAATCCTTCCTGCAATCCTTCCTTCCTGGAATCCTTCCTTCCTGGAATCCTTCCTTTCTTCCTTCCTGGAATCCTTCCTTCCTTCCTTCCTTCCTTCCTTCCTTCCTGGAATCCTGCCTTCCTGGAATCCTGCCTTCCTGGAATCCTTCCTTCCTTCCTGGAATCCTGCCTTCCTTCCTTCCTGGAATCCTTCCTTCCTTCCTTCCTGGAATCCTTCCTTCCTGGAATCCTTCCTGGAATCCTTCCTGGAATCCTTCCTGGAATCCTTCCTTCCTGGAATCCTTCCTTCCTGGAATCCTTCCTTCCTGGAATCCTTCCTTCCTGGAATCCTTCCTGGAATCCTTCCTGGAATCCTTCCTTCCTGGAATCCTTCCTTCCTTCCTTCCTGGAATCCTTCCTTCCTTCCTTCCTGGAATCCTTCCTTCCTGGAATCCTTCCTTCCTGGAATCCTTCCTGGAATCCTTCCTTCCTGGAATCCTTCCTTCCTGGAATCCTTCCTTCCTTCCTTCCTGGAATCCTTCCTTCCTGGAATCCTTCCTTCCTGGAATCCTTCCTTCCTGGAACCCTTCCTTCCTGGAATTCTTCCTTCCTGGAATCCTTCCTTCCTTCCTTCCTGGAATCCTTCCTTCCTGGAATCCTTCCTTCCTGGAATCCTTCCTTCCTTCCTTCCTGGAATCCTTCCTTCCTGGAATCCTTCCTGGAATACTTCCTTCCTGGAATCCTTCCTGGAATCCTTCCTTCCTTCCTTCCTGGAATCCTTCCTTCCTGGAATCCTTCCTTCCTTCCTTCCTGGAATCCTTCCTTCCTGGAATCCTTCCTTCCTTCCTTCCTGGAATCTTTCCTTCCTGGAATCCTTCCTTCCTGGAATCCTTCCTTCCTTCCTTCCTGGAATCCTTCCTTCCTGGAATCCTTCCTTCCTTCCTTCCTGGAATCTTTCCTTCCTGGAATCCTTCCTTCCTGGAATCCTTCCTACCTTCCTTCCTGGAATCCTTCCTTCCTGGAATCCTTCCTTCCTTCCTTCCTGGAATCTTTCCTTCCTGGAATCCTTCCTTCCTGGAATCCTTCCTTCCTGGAATCCTTCCTTCCTGGAATCCTTCCTTCCTTCCTTCCTGGAATCTTTCCTTCCTTCCTTCCTGGAATCCTTCCTTCCTGGAATCCTTCCTTCCTTCCTTCCTGGAATCTTTCCTTCCTTGCTTCCTGGAATCCTTCCTTCCTGGAATCCTTCCTTCCTTCCTGAAATCCTTCCTTCCTGAAATCCTTCCTTCCTGGAATCCTTCCTTCCTGGAATCCTTCCTTCCTGGAATCCTTCCTTCCTTCCTTCCTGGAATCCTTCCTTCCTGGAATCCTTCCTTCCTGGAATCCTTCCTTCCTGGAATCCTTCCTTCCTTCCTTCCTGGAATCCTTCCTTCCTGGAATCCTTCCTTCCTGAAATCCTTCCTTCCTGGAATCCTTCCTTCCTGGAATCCTTCCTTCCTGGAATCCTTCCTTCCTTCCTTCCTGGAATCCTTCCTTCCTGGAATCCTTCCTTCCTGGAATCCTTCCTTCCTGGAATCCTTCCTTCCTTCCTTCCTGGAATCCTTCCTTCCTGGAATCCTTCCTTCCTGGAATCCTTCCTTCCTTCCTTCCTGGAATCTTTCCTTCCTTCATTCCTGGAATCCTTCCTTCCTGGAATCCTTCCTTCCTGGAATCCTTCCTGGAATCCTTCCTTCCTGGAATCCTTCCTTCCTGGAATCCTTCCTTCCTGGAATCCTTCCTGGAATCATTCCTTCCTGGAATCCTTCCTTCCTGGAATCCTTCCTGGAATCCTTCCTTCCTGGAATCCTTCCTTCCTGGAATCCTTCCTTCCTGGAATCCTTCCTGGAATCATTCCTTCCTGGAATCCTTCCTTCCTGGAATCCTTCCTTTCTTCCTTCCTGGAATCTTTCCTTCCTGGAATCCTTCCTTCCTTCCTTCCTGGAATCCTGCCTTCCTGGAATCCTGCCTTCCTGGAATCCTTCCTTCCTTCCTGGAATCCTGCCTTCCTTCCTTCCTGGAATCCTTCCTTCCTTCCTTCCTGGAATCCTTCCTTCCTGGAATCCTTCCTTCCTTCCTTCCTGGAAACCTTCCTTCCTGGAATCCTTCCTTCCTTCCTTCCTGGAATCCTTCCTTCCTGGAATCCTTCCTTCCTGGAATCCTTCCTTCCTTCCTTCCTGGAAATCTGCCTTCCAGGAATCCTGCCTTCCTGGAATCCTTCCTTCCTTCCTGGAATCCTTCCTTCCTGGAATCCTTCCTTCCTTCCTTCCTGGAATCCTTCCTTCCTTCCTTCCTGGAATCCTTCCTTCCTTCCTTCCTGAAATCCTTCCTTCCTTCCTTCCTGGAATCCTTCTTTCCTTCCTTCCTGGAATCCTTCCTTCCTTCCTGGAATCCTTCCTTCCTTCCTTCCTGGAATCCTTCCTTCCTGGAATCCTTCCTTCCTGGAATCCTTCCTTCCTTCCTTCCTGGAATCCTTCCTTCCTTCCTTCCTGGAATCCTTCCTTCCTTCCTTCCTGGAATCCTTCCTTCCTGGAATTCTTCCTGGAGTCCTTCCTTCCTGGAATCCTTCCTGGAATCCTTTCTTCCTGGAATCCTTCCTTCCTTCCTTCCTGGAATCATTCCTTCCTGGAATCCTTCCTTCCTGGAATCCTTCCTTCCTGGAATCCTTCCTTCCTGGAATCCTTCCTTCCTTCCTTCCTGGAATCCTTCCTTCCTGGAATCCTTCCTTCCTGAAATCCTTCCTTCCTGGAATCCTTCCTTCCTGGAATCCTTCCTTCCTGGAATCCTTCCTTCCTTCCTTCCTGGAATCCTTCCTTCCTGGAATCCTTCCTTCCTGGAATCCTTCCTTCCTGGAATCCTTCCTTCCTTCCTTCCTGGAATCCTTCCTTCCTGGAATCCTTCCTTCCTTCCTTCCTGGAATCTTTCCTTCCTTCCTTCCTGGAATCCTTCCTTCCTGGAATCCTTCCTTCCTGGAATCCTTCCTGGAATCCTTCCTTCCTGGAATCCTTCCTTCCTGGAATCCTTCCTTCCTGGAATCCTTCCTGGAATCATTCCTTCCTGGAATCCTTCCTTCCTGGAATCCTTCCTGGAATCCTTCCTTCCTGGAATCCTTCCTTCCTGGAATCCTTCCTTCCTGGAATCCTTCCTGGAATCATTCCTTCCTGGAATCCTTCCTTCCTGGAATCCTTCCTTTCTTCCTTCCTGGAATCTTTCCTTCCTGGAATCCTTCCTTCCTTCCTTCCTGGAATCCTGCCTTCCTGGAATCCTGCCTTCCTGGAATCCTTCCTTCCTTCCTGGAATCCTGCCTTCCTTCCTTCCTGGAATCCTTCCTTCCTTCCTTCCTGGAATCCTTCCTTCCTGGAATCCTTCCTTCCTTCCTTCCTGGAAACCTTCCTTCCTGGAATCCTTCCTTCCTTCCTTCCTGGAATCCTTCCTTCCTGGAATCCTTCCTTCCTGGAATCCTTCCTTCCTTCCTTCCTGGAAATCTGCCTTCCAGGAATCCTGCCTTCCTGGAATCCTTCCTTCCTTCCTGGAATCCTTCCTTCCTGGAATCCTTCCTTCCTTCCTTCCTGGAATCCTTCCTTCCTTCCTTCCTGAAATCCTTCCTTCCTTCCTTCCTGGAATCCTTCTTTCCTTCCTTCCTGGAATCCTTCCTTCCTTCCTGGAATCCTTCCTTCCTTCCTTCCTGGAATCCTTCCTTCCTGGAATCCTTCCTTCCTGGAATCCTTCCTTCCTTCCTTCCTGGAATCCTTCCTTCCTTCCTTCCTGGAATCCTTCCTTCCTTCCTTCCTGGAATCCTTCCTTCCTGGAATTCTTCCTGGAGTCCTTCCTTCCTGGAATCCTTCCTGGAATCCTTTCTTCCTGGAATCCTTCCTTCCTTCCTTCCTGGAATCATTCCTTCCTGGAATCCTTCCTTCCTGGAATCCTTCCTTCCTGGAATCCTTCCTTCCTTCCTTCCTGGAATCCTTCCTGGAATCCTTCCTTCCTGGAATCCTTCCTTCCTTCCTTCCTGGAATCTTTCCTTCCTTCCTTCCTGGAATCCTTCCTTCCTGGAATCCTTCCTTCCTTCCTTCCTGGAATCCTTCCTTCTTGGAATCCTTCCTTCCTGGAATCCTTCCTTCCTTCCTTCCTGGAATCCTTCCTTCCTGGAATCCTTCCTTCCTTCCTTCCTGGAATCCTTCCTTCCTTCCTGGAATCCTTCCTTCCTGGAATCCTTCCTTCCTTCCTTCCTGGAATCCTTCCTTCCTTCCTTCCTGGAATCCTTCCTTCCTGGAATCCTTCCTGGAATCCTTCCTTCCTGGAATCCTTCCTGGAATCCTTCCTTCCTTCCTGGAATCCTTCCTTCCTGGAATCCTTCCTGGAATCCTTCCTTCCTGGAATCCTTCCTTCCTGGAATCCTTCCTTCCTGGAATCCTTCCTTCCTTCCTTCCTGGAATCCTTCCTTCCTGGAATCCTTCCTTCCTGGAATCCTTCCTTCCTTCCTTCCTGGAATCCTTCCTTCCTGGAATCCTTCCTTCCTTCCTTCCTGGAATCCTTCCTTCCTTCCTTCCTGGAATCCTTCCTGGAATCCTTCCTTCCTGGAATCCTTCCTTCCTTCCTTCCTGGAATCTTTCATTCCTGGAATCCTTCCTTCCTGGAATCCTTCCTTCCTGGAATCCTTCCTTCCTGGAATCCTTCCTTCCTTCCTTCCTGGAATCCTTCCTTCCTGGAATCCTTCCTTCCTTCCTTCCTGGATTCCTTCCTTCCTTCCTTCCTGGAATCCTTCCTTCCTGGAATCCTTCCTTCCTTCCTTCCTGGAATCCTTCCTTCCTTCCTTCCTGGAATACTTCCTTCCTGGAATCCTTCCTTCCTTCCTTCCTGGAATCCTTCCTTCCTTCCTTCCTGGAATCCTTCCTTCCTTCCTTCCTGGAATCCTTCCTTCCTGGAATCCTTCCTTCCTTCCTTCCTGGAATCCTTCCTTCCTGGAATCCTTCCTTCCTTCCTTCCTGGAATCCTTCCTTCCTGGAATCCTTCCTTCCTGGAATCCTTCCTGGAATCCTTCCTGGAATCCTTCCTTCCTGGAATCCTTCCTTCCTGGAATCCTTCCTTCATTCCTGGAATCCTTCCTTCCTTCCTTCCTGGAATCCTTCCTTCCTTCCTTCCTGCAATCCTTCCTTCCTGGAATCCTTCCTGGAATCCTTCCTGGAATCCTTCCTTCCTGGAATCCTTCCTTCCTTCCTTCCTAGAATCCTTCCTTCCTTCCTTCCTGGAATACTTCCTTCCTTCCTTCATGGAATCCTTCCTTCCTGGAATCCTTCCTTCCTGGAATCCTGCCTTCCTTCCTTCCTAGAATCCTTCCTTCCTTCCTTCCTGGAATCCTTCCTTCCTTTCTTCATGGAATCCTTCCTTCCTGGAATCCTTCCTTCCTGGAATCCTTCCTTCCTTCCTTCCTGGAATCCTGCCTTCCTGGAATCCTTCCTTCCTGGAATCCTGCCTTCCTGGAATCCTTCCTTCCTGGAATCCTTCCTTCCTGGAATCCTTCCTGGAATCCTTCCTGGAATCCTGCCTTCCTGGAATCCTTCCTTCCTGGAATCCTGCCTTCCTGGAATCCTTCCTTCCTGGAATCCTTCCTTCCTGGAATCCTTCCTGGAATCCTTCCTGGAATCCTTCCTTCCTGGAATCCTTCCTTCCTTCATTTCTGGAATCCTTCCTTCCTGGAATCCTTCCTTCCTTCCTTCCTGGAATCCTTCCTTCCTTCCTTCCTGGAATCCTTCCTGGAATCCTTCCTTCCTGGAATCCTTCCTTCCTTCCTTCCTGGAACCTTTCCTTCCTTCCTTCCTGGAATCCTTCCTTCCTGGAATCCTTCCTTCCTGGAATCCTTCCTTCCTTCCTACCTGGAATCCTTCCTTCCTTCCTTCCTGGAATCCTGCCTTCCTGGAATCCTGCCTTCCTGGAATCCTTCCTTCCTTCCTGGAATCCTTCCTTCCTGGAATCCTTCCTTCCTGGAATCCTTCCTTCCTGGAATCCTTCCTGGAATCCTTCCTGGAATCCTTCCTTCCTGGAATCCTTCCTTCCTTCCTTCCTAGAATACTTCCTTCCTTCCTTCCTGGAATCCTTCCTTCCTTCCTTCATGGAATCCTTCCTTCCTGGAATCCTTCCTTCCTGGAATCCTTCCTTCCGGGAATCGTTCCTGGAATCCTTCCTTCCTGGGATCCTTCCTTCCTTCCTTCCTAGAATCCTTCCTTCCTTCCTTCCTGGAATCCTTCCTTCCTTCCTTCATGGAATCCTTCCTTCCTTCCTTCATGGAATCCTTCCTTCCTGGAATCCTTCCTTCCTGGAATACTTCCTTCCTTCCTTCCTGGACTCCTGCCTTCCTGGAATCCTTCCTTCCTGGAATCCTGCCTTCCTGGAATCCTGCCTTCCTGTAAGCCTTCCTGGAATCCTTCCTTCCTTCCTGGAATCTTTCGTTCCTTCCTGGAATCCTTCCTTCCTGGAATCCTTCCTGGAATCCTTCCTTCCTGGAATCCTTCCTGGAATCCTTCCTGGAATCCTTCCTGGAATCCTTCCTTCCTGGAATCCTTCCTTCCTGGAATCCTTCCTTCCTGGAATCCTTCCTTCCTGGAATCCTTCCTGGAATCCTTCCTGGAATCCTTCCATCCTGGAATCCTTCCTTCCTTCCTTCCTGGAATCCTTCCTTCCTTCCTTCCTGGAATCCTTCCTTCCTGGAATCCTTCCTTCCTGGAATCCTTCCTTCCTGGAATCCTTCCTGGAATCCTTCCTTCCTGGAATCCTTCCTTCCTGGAATCCTTCCTTCCTGGAATCCTTCCTTCATTCCTTCCTGGAATCCTTCCTTCCTGGAATCCTTCCTTCCTGGAATCCTTCCTTCCTGGAATGCTTCCTTCCTGGAACCCTTCCTTCCTGGAATCCTTCCTTCCTGGAATCCTTCCTTCCTTCCTTCCTGGAATCCTTCCTTCCTTCCTTCCTGGAATCCTTCCTTCCTGGAATCCTTCCTGGAATCCTTCCTTCCTGGAATCCTTCCTGGAATCCTTCCTTCCTTCCTTCCTGGAATCCTTCCTTCCTGGAATCCTTCCTTCCTGGAATCCTTCCTTCCTTCCTTCCTGGAATCCTTCCTTCCTGGAATCCTTCCTTCCTGGAATCCTTCCTTCCTGGAACCCTTCCTTCCTGGAATCCTTCCTTCCGGGAATCCTTCCTTCCTTCCTTCCTGGAATCCTTCCTTCCTTCCTTCCTGGAATCCTTCTTTCCTGGAATCCTTCCTGGAATCCTTCATTCCTGGAATCCTTCCTGGAATCCTTCCTTCCTTCCTTCCTGGATTCCTTCCTTCCTGGAATCCTTCCTTCCTGGAATCCTTCCTTCCTTCCTTCCTGGAATCCTTCCTTCCTGGAATCCTTCCTTCCTGGAATCCTTCCTTCCTTCCTTCCTGGAATCCTTCCTTCCTGGAATCCTTCCTTCCTGGAATCCTTCCTTCCTTCCTTCCTGGAATCCTTCCTTCCTTCCTTCCTGGAATCCTTCCTTCCTGGAATCCTTCCTTCCTGGAATCCTTCCTTCCTTCCTTCCTGGAATCCTGCCTTCCTGGAATCCTGCCTTCCTGGAATCCTGCCTTCCTTCCTGGAATCCTTCCTTCCTGGAAACCTTCCTTCCTTCCTTCCTGGAATCCTTCCTTCCTTCCTTCCTGGAATCCTTCCTTCCTGGAATCCTTCCTTCCTTCCTTCCTGGAATCCTTCCTGGAATCCTTCCTTCCTTCCTTCCTGGAATCCTTCCTTCCTGGAATCCTTCCTGGAATCCTTCCTTCCTGGAATCCTTCCTTCCTTCCTTCCTGGAATCCTTCCTTCCTGGAATCCTTCCTTCCTTCCTTCCTGGAATCCTTCCTTTCTGGTATCCCTCCTTCCTGGAATCCTTCCTTCCTTCCTTCCTGGAATCCTGCCTTCCTGGAATCCTGCCTTCCTGGAATCCTTCCTTCCTTCCTGGAATCCTTCCTTCCTTCCTTCCTGGAATCCTTCCTTCCTTCCTTCCTGGAATCCTTCCTTCCTGGAATCCTTCCTTCCTTCCTTCCTGGAATCCTTCCTTCCTGGAATCCTTCCTTCCTGGAATCCTTCCTGGAATCCTTCCTGGAATCCTTCCTTCCTTCCTTCCTGGAATCCTTCCTTCCTGGAATTCTTCCTGGAGTCCTTCCTTCCTGGAATCCTTCCTGGAATCCTTCCTTCCTGGAATCCTTCCTTCCTTCCTTCCTGGAATCCTTCCTTCCTGGAATCCTTCCTTCCTGGAATCCTTCCTTCCTTCCTTCCTGGAATCCTTCCTGGAATCCTTCCTTCCTGGAATCCTTCCTTCCTTCCTTCCTGGAATCTTTCCTTCCTTCCTTCCTGGAATCCTTCCTTCCTGGAATCCTTCCTTCCTGGAATCCTTCCTTCCTTCCTTCCTGGAATCCTTCCTTCCTTCCTTCCTGGAATCCTTCCTTCCTGGAATTCTTCCTGGAGTCCTTCCTTCCTGGAATCCTTCCTGGAATCCTTCCTTCCTGGAATCCTTCCTTCCTTCCTTCCTGGAATCCTTCCTTCCTGGAATCCTTCCTTCCTGGAATCCTTCCTTCCTTCCTTCCTTCCTTCCTTCCTGGAATCCTTCCTTCCTGGAATCCTTCCTTCCTTCCTTCCTGGAATCCTTCCTTCCTGGAATCCTTCCTTCCTTCCTTCCTGGAAGCCTGCCTTCCTGGAATCCTTCCTTCCTTCCTTCCTGGAATCCTTCCTTCCTGGAATCCTTCCTTCCTTCCTTTCTGGAATCCTTCCTTCCTTCCTTCCTGGAATCCTTCCTTCCTGGAATCCTTCCTGGAATCCTTCCTTCCTGGAATCCTTGCTGGAATCCTTCCTTCCTTCCTGGAATCCTTCCTTCCTGGAATCCTTCCTGGAATCCTTCCTTCCTGGAATCCTTCCTTCCTGGAATCCTTCCTTCCTGGAATCCTTCCTTCCTTCATTTCTGGAATCCTTCCTTCCTGGAATCCTTCCTTCCTTCCTTCCTGGAATCCTTCCTTCCTTCATTTCTGGAATCCTTCCTTCCTGGAATCCTTCCTTCCTTCCTTCCTGGAACCCTTCCTTCCTGGAATCCTTCCTTCCTGGAATCCTTCCTTCCTTCATTTCTGGAATCCTTCCTTCCTGGAATCCTTCCTTCCTTCCTTCCTGGAATCCTTCCTTCCTTCCTTCCTGGAATCCTTCCTGGAATCCTTCCTTCCTGGAATCCTTCCTTCCTTCCTTCCTGGAACCTTTCCTTCCTTCCTTCCTGGAATCCTTCCTTCCTGGAATCCTTCCTTCCTGGAATCCTTCCTTCCTTCCTACCTGGAATCCTTCCTTCCTTCCTTCCTGGAATCCTGCCTTCCTGGAATCCTGCCTTCCTGGAATCCTTCCTTCCTTCCTGGAATCCTTCCTTCCTGGAATCCTTCCTTCCTGGAATCCTTCCTTCCTGGAATCCTTCCTGGAATCCTTCCTGGAATCCTTCCTTCCTGGAATCCTTCCTTCCTTCCTTCCTAGAATACTTCCTTCCTTCCTTCCTGGAATCCTTCCTTCCTTCCTTCATGGAATCCTTCCTTCCTGGAATCCTTCCTTCCTGGAATCCTTCCTTCCGGGAATCGTTCCTGGAATCCTTCCTTCCTGGGATCCTTCCTTCCTTCCTTCCTAGAATCCTTCCTTCCTTCCTTCCTGGAATCCTTCCTTCCTTCCTTCATGGAATCCTTCCTTCCTTCCTTCATGGAATCCTTCCTTCCTGGAATCCTTCCTTCCTGGAATACTTCCTTCCTTCCTTCCTGGACTCCTGCCTTCCTGGAATCCTTCCTTCCTGGAATCCTGCCTTCCTGGAATCCTGCCTTCCTGTAAGCCTTCCTGGAATCCTTCCTTCCTTCCTGGAATCTTTCGTTCCTTCCTGGAATCCTTCCTTCCTGGAATCCTTCCTGGAATCCTTCCTTCCTGGAATCCTTCCTGGAATCCTTCCTGGAATCCTTCCTGGAATCCTTCCTTCCTGGAATCCTTCCTTCCTGGAATCCTTCCTTCCTGGAATCCTTCCTTCCTGGAATCCTTCCTGGAATCCTTCCTGGAATCCTTCCATCCTGGAATCCTTCCTTCCTTCCTTCCTGGAATCCTTCCTTCCTTCCTTCCTGGAATCCTTCCTTCCTGGAATCCTTCCTTCCTGGAATCCTTCCTTCCTGGAATCCTTCCTGGAATCCTTCCTTCCTGGAATCCTTCCTTCCTGGAATCCTTCCTTCCTGGAATCCTTCCTTCATTCCTTCCTGGAATCCTTCCTTCCTGGAATCCTTCCTTCCTGGAATCCTTCCTTCCTGGAATGCTTCCTTCCTGGAACCCTTCCTTCCTGGAATCCTTCCTTCCTGGAATCCTTCCTTCCTTCCTTCCTGGAATCCTTCCTTCCTTCCTTCCTGGAATCCTTCCTTCCTGGAATCCTTCCTGGAATCCTTCCTTCCTGGAATCCTTCCTGGAATCCTTCCTTCCTTCCTTCCTGGAATCCTTCCTTCCTGGAATCCTTCCTTCCTGGAATCCTTCCTTCCTTCCTTCCTGGAATCCTTCCTTCCTGGAATCCTTCCTTCCTGGAATCCTTCCTTCCTGGAACCCTTCCTTCCTGGAATCCTTCCTTCCGGGAATCCTTCCTTCCTTCCTTCCTGGAATCCTTCCTTCCTTCCTTCCTGGAATCCTTCTTTCCTGGAATCCTTCCTGGAATCCTTCATTCCTGGAATCCTTCCTGGAATCCTTCCTTCCTTCCTTCCTGGATTCCTTCCTTCCTGGAATCCTTCCTTCCTGGAATCCTTCCTTCCTTCCTTCCTGGAATCCTTCCTTCCTGGAATCCTTCCTTCCTGGAATCCTTCCTTCCTTCCTTCCTGGAATCCTTCCTTCCTGGAATCCTTCCTTCCTGGAATCCTTCCTTCCTTCCTTCCTGGAATCCTTCCTTCCTTCCTTCCTGGAATCCTTCCTTCCTGGAATCCTTCCTTCCTGGAATCCTTCCTTCCTTCCTTCCTGGAATCCTGCCTTCCTGGAATCCTGCCTTCCTGGAATCCTGCCTTCCTTCCTGGAATCCTTCCTTCCTGGAAACCTTCCTTCCTTCCTTCCTGGAATCCTTCCTTCCTTCCTTCCTGGAATCCTTCCTTCCTGGAATCCTTCCTTCCTTCCTTCCTGGAATCCTTCCTGGAATCCTTCCTTCCTTCCTTCCTGGAATCCTTCCTTCCTGGAATCCTTCCTGGAATCCTTCCTTCCTGGAATCCTTCCTTCCTTCCTTCCTGGAATCCTTCCTTCCTGGAATCCTTCCTTCCTTCCTTCCTGGAATCCTTCCTTTCTGGTATCCCTCCTTCCTGGAATCCTTCCTTCCTTCCTTCCTGGAATCCTGCCTTCCTGGAATCCTGCCTTCCTGGAATCCTTCCTTCCTTCCTGGAATCCTTCCTTCCTTCCTTCCTGGAATCCTTCCTTCCTTCCTTCCTGGAATCCTTCCTTCCTGGAATCCTTCCTTCCTTCCTTCCTGGAATCCTTCCTTCCTGGAATCCTTCCTTCCTGGAATCCTTCCTGGAATCCTTCCTGGAATCCTTCCTTCCTTCCTTCCTGGAATCCTTCCTTCCTGGAATTCTTCCTGGAGTCCTTCCTTCCTGGAATCCTTCCTGGAATCCTTCCTTCCTGGAATCCTTCCTTCCTTCCTTCCTGGAATCCTTCCTTCCTGGAATCCTTCCTTCCTGGAATCCTTCCTTCCTTCCTTCCTGGAATCCTTCCTGGAATCCTTCCTTCCTGGAATCCTTCCTTCCTTCCTTCCTGGAATCTTTCCTTCCTTCCTTCCTGGAATCCTTCCTTCCTGGAATCCTTCCTTCCTGGAATCCTTCCTTCCTTCCTTCCTGGAATCCTTCCTTCCTTCCTTCCTGGAATCCTTCCTTCCTGGAATTCTTCCTGGAGTCCTTCCTTCCTGGAATCCTTCCTGGAATCCTTCCTTCCTGGAATCCTTCCTTCCTTCCTTCCTGGAATCCTTCCTTCCTGGAATCCTTCCTTCCTGGAATCCTTCCTTCCTTCCTTCCTTCCTTCCTTCCTGGAATCCTTCCTTCCTGGAATCCTTCCTTCCTTCCTTCCTGGAATCCTTCCTTCCTGGAATCCTTCCTTCCTTCCTTCCTGGAAGCCTGCCTTCCTGGAATCCTTCCTTCCTTCCTTCCTGGAATCCTTCCTTCCTGGAATCCTTCCTTCCTTCCTTTCTGGAATCCTTCCTTCCTTCCTTCCTGGAATCCTTCCTTCCTGGAATCCTTCCTGGAATCCTTCCTTCCTGGAATCCTTGCTGGAATCCTTCCTTCCTTCCTGGAATCCTTCCTTCCTGGAATCCTTCCTGGAATCCTTCCTTCCTGGAATCCTTCCTTCCTGGAATCCTTCCTTCCTGGAATCCTTCCTTCCTTCATTTCTGGAATCCTTCCTTCCTGGAATCCTTCCTTCCTTCCTTCCTGGAATCCTTCCTTCCTTCATTTCTGGAATCCTTCCTTCCTGGAATCCTTCCTTCCTTCCTTCCTGGAATCCTTCCTTCCTTCCTTCCTGGAATCCTTCCTGGAATCCTTCCTTCCTGGAATCCTGGAATCCTTCCTTCCTGGAATCCTTCCTTCCTGGAATCCTTCCTTCCTGGAATCCTTCCTTCCTTCCTTCCTGGAATCCTTCCTTCCTTCCTTCCTGGAATCCTTCCTTCCTGGAATCCTTCCTTCCTTCCTTCCTGGAATCCTTCCTTCCTGGAATCCTTCCTTCCTTCCTTCCTGGAATCCTTCCTTCCTTCCTTCCTGGAATCCTTCCTTCCTTCCTTCCTGGAATCCTTCCTTCCTTCCTTCCTGGAAACCTTCCTTCCTGGAATCCTTCCTTCCTTCCTTCCTGGAATCCTTCCTTCCTGGAATCCTTCCTTCCTGGAATCCTTCCTTCCTTCCTTCCTGGAATCCTTCCTTCCTGGAATCCTTCCTTCCTGGAACCCTTCCTTCCTGGAATCCTTCCTTCCTGGAATCCTTCCTGGAATCCTTCCTGGAATCCTTCCTTCCTGGAATCCTTCCTGGAATCCTTCCTTCCTGGAATCCTTCCTGGAATCCTTCCTTCCTGGAATCCTTCCTTCCTTCCTTCCTGGAATCCTTCCTTCCTGGAATCCTTCCTGGAATCCTTCCTTCCTGGAATCCTTCCTTCCTGGAATCCTTCCTGGAATCCTTCCTTCCTGGAATCTTTCCTTCCTGGAATCCTTCCTTCCTGGAATCCTGCCTTCCTCGAATCCTTCCTTCCTGGAATCCTTCCTGGAATCCTTCCTGGAATCCTTCCTGGAATCCTTCCTTCCTGGAATCCTTCCTTCCTTCATTTCTGGAATCCTTCCTTCCTGGAATCCTTCCTTCCTTCCTTCCTGGAATCCTTCCTTCCTTCCTTCCTGGAATCCTTCCTGGAATCCTTCCTCCCTGGAATCCTTCCTTCCTTCCTTCCTGGAATCTTTCCTTCCTTCCTTCCTGGAATCCTTCCTTCCTGGAATCCTTCCTTCCTGGAATCCTTCCTTCCTGGAATCCTTCCTTCCTTCCTTCCTGGAATCCTTCCTTCCTGGAATCCTTCCTGGAATCCTTCCTTCCTGGAATCCTTCCTTCCTGGAATCCTTCCTGGAATCCTTCCTTCCTGGAATCCTTCCTTCCTGGAATCCTTCCTTCCTGGAATCCTTCCTTCCTGGAATCCTTCCTGGAATCCTTCCTGGAATCCTTCCTGGAATCCTTCCTTCCTGGAATCCTTCCTTCCTTCATTTCTGGAATCCTTCCTTCCTGGAATCCTTCCTTCCTTCCTTCTTGGAATCCTTCCTTCCTTCCTTCCTGGAATCCTTCCTGGAATCCTTCCTTCCTGGAATCCTTCCTTCCTTCCTTCCTGGAATCTTTCCTTCCTTCCTTCCTGGAATCCTTCCTTCCTGGAATCCTTCCTTCCTGGAATCCTTCCTTCCTTCCTTCCTGGAATCCTTCCTTCCTTCCTTCCTGGAATCCTTCCTTCCTGCCTTCCTGGAATCCTGCCTTCCTGGAATCCTGCCTTCCTGGAATCCTTCCTTCCTTCCTGGAATCCTTCCTGGAATCCTTCCTTCCTGGAATCCTTCCTTCCTGGAATCCTTCCTTCCTGGAATCCTTCCTGGAATCCTTCCTGGAATCCTTCCTTCCTGGAATCCTTCCTTCCTGGAATCCTTCCTTCCTGGAATCCTTCCTGGAATCCTTCCTGGAATCCTTCCTTCCTGGAATCCTTCCTTCCTTCCTTCCTAGAATCCTTCCTTCCTTCCTTCCTGGAATCCTTTCTTCCTTCCTTCCTGGAATCCTTCCTTCCTGGAATCCTTCCTTCCTGGAATCCTTCCTGGAATCCTTCCTTCCTGGAATCCTTCCTTCCTTCCTTCCTGGAATCCTTCCTTCCTTCCTTCCTGGAATCCTTCCTTCCTGGAATCCTTCCTTCCTGGAATCCTTCCTGGAATCCTTCCTTCCTGGAATCCTTCCTTCCTAGAATCCTTCCTTCCTTCCTTCCTGGAATCCTTCCTTCCTTCCTTCCTGGAATCCTTCCTTCCTTCCTTCATGGAATCCTTCCTTCCTGGAATCCTTCCTTCCTGGAATCCTTCCTTCCTTCCTTCCTGGAATCCTTCCTTCCTGGAATCCTTCCTTCCTGGAATCCTGCCTTCCTGGAATCCTTCCTTCCTGGAAGCCTTCCTGGAATCCTTCCTTCCTTCCTGGAATCTTTCGTTCCTTCCTGGAATCCTTCCTTCCTGGAATCCTTCCTTCCTTCCTTCCTGGAATCCTGCCTTCCTGGAATCCTTCCTTCCTGGAATCCTGCCTTCCTGGTATCCTTCCTTCCTGGAATCCTTCCTTCCTGGAATCCTTCCTTCCTGGAATCCTTCCTTCCTTCCTTCCTGGAATCCTTCCTTCCTGGAATCCTTCCTTCCTTCCTTCCTGGAATCTTTCCTTCCTGGAATCCTTCCTTCCTGGAATCCTTCCTTCCTTCCTTCCTGGAATCCTTCCTTCCTGGAATCCTTCCTTCCTTCCTTCCTGGAATCTTTCCTTCCTGGAATCCTTCCTTCCTGGAATCCTTCCTTCCTTCCTTCCTGGAATCCTTCCTTCCTGGAATCCTTCCTTCCTTCCTTCCTGGAATCTTTCCTTCCTGGAATCCTTCCTTCCTGGAATCCTTCCTTCCTGGAATCCTTCCTTCCTTCCTTCCTGGAATCTTTCCTTCCTTCCTTCCTGGAATCCTTCCTTCCTGGAATCCTTCCTTCCTTCCTTCCTGGAATCTTTCGTTCCTTGCTTCCTGGAATCCTTCCTTCCTGGAATCCTTCCTTCCTTCCTGAAATCCTTCCTTCCTGGAATCCTTCCTTCCTGGAATCCTTCCTTCCTGGAATCCTTCCTTCCTTCCTTCCTGGAATCCTTCCTTCCTGGAATCCTTCCTTCCTGGAATCCTTCCTTCCTGGAATCCTTCCTTCCTGGAATCCTTCCTTCCTGGAATCCTTCCTTGCTGGAATCCTTCCTTCCTTCCTTCCTGGAATCTTTCCTTCCTTCCTTCCTGGAATCCTTCCTTCCTGGAATCCTTCCTTCCTGGTATCCTTCCTTCCTGGAATCCTTCCTGGAATCCTTCCTTCCTGGAATCCTTCCTTCCTGGAATCCTTCCTGGAATCCTTCCTTCCTGGAATCCTTCCTTCCTGGAATCCTTCCTTTCTTCCTTCCTGGAATCCTTCCTTCCTTCCTTCCTTCCTTCCTTCCTTCCTGGAATCCTGCCTTCCTGGAATCCTGCCTTCCTGGAATCCTTCCTTCCTTCCTGGAATCCTGCCTTCCTTCCTTCCTGGAATCCTTCCTTCCTTCCTTCCTGGAATCCTTCCTTCCTGGAATCCTTCCTGGAATCCTTCCTGGAATCCTTCCTGGAATCCTTCCTTCCTGGAATCCTTCCTTCCTTCCTTCCTGGAATCCTTCCTGGAATCCTTCCTTCCTGGAATCCTTCCTTCCTGGAATCCTTCCTTCCTGGAATCCTTCCTTCCTGGAATCCTTCCTGGAATCCTTCCTGGAATCCTTCCTTCCTGGAATCCTTCCTTCCTTCCTTCCTGGAATCCTTCCTTCCTTCGTTCCTGGAATCCTTCCTTCCTGGAATCCTTCCTTCCTGGAATCCTTCCTGGAATCCTTCCTTCCTGGAATCCTTCCTTCCTGGAATCCTTCCTTCCTTCCTTCCTGGAATCCTTCCTTCCTGGAATCCTTCCTTCCTGGAATCCTTCCTTCCTGGAACCCTTCCTTCCTGGAATTCTTCCTTCCTGGAATCCTTCCTTCCTTCCTTCCTGGAATCCTTCCTTCCTTCCTTCCTTCCTGGAATCCTTCCTTCCTTCCTTCCTGGAATCCTTCCTTCCTGGAATCCTTCCTGGAATACTTCCTTCCTGGAATCCTTCCTGGAATCCTTCCTTCCTTCCTTCCTGGAATCCTTCCTTCCTGGAATCCTTCCTTCCTTCCTTCCTGGAATCCTTCCTTCCTGGAATCCTTCCTTCCTTCCTTCCTGGAATCTTTCCTTCCTGGAATCCTTCCTTCCTGGAATCCTTCCTTCCTTCCTTCCTGGAATCCTTCCTTCCTTCCTTCCTGGAATCCTTCCTTCCTGGAATCCTTCCTTCCTTCCTTCCTGGAATCCTTCCTTCCTTCCTTCCTGGAATCCTTCCTTCCTTCCTTCCTGGAAACCTTCCTTCCTGGAATCCTTCCTTCCTTCCTTCCTGGAATCCTTCCTTCCTGGAATCCTTCCTTCCTGGAATCCTTCCTTCCTTCCTTCCTGGAATCCTTCCTTCCTGGAATCCTTCCTTCCTGGAACCCTTCCTTCCTGGAATCCTTCCTTCCTGGAATCCTTCCTGGAATCCTTCCTTCCTTCCTTCCTGGAATCCTTCCTTCCTGGAATCCTTCCTTCCTTCCTTCCTGGAATCCTTCCTTCCTTCCTTCCTGGAATCCTTTCTTCCTGGAATCCTTCCTTCCTTCCTTCCTGGAATCCTCCCTTCCTTCCTTCCTGGAATCCTTCCTTCCTTCCTTCCTGGAATCCTTCCTTCCTTCCTTCCTGGAAACCTTCCTTCCTGGAATCCTTCCTTCCTTCCTTCCTGGAATCCTTCCTTCCTGGAATCCTTCCTTCCTTCCTTCCTGGAATCCTTCCTTCCTGGAATCCTTCCTTCCTGGAATCCTTCCTTCCTGGAATCCTTCCTTCCTTCCTTCCTGGAATCCTTCCTTCCTGGAATCCTTCCTTCCTGGAATCCTTCCTTCCTGGAACCCTTCCTTCCTGGAACCCTTCCTTCCTGGAATCCTTCCTTCCTGGAATACTTCCTGGAATCCTTCCTGGAATCCTTCCTTCCTGGAATCCTTCCTGGAATCCTTCCTTCCTGGAATCCTTCCTTCCTTCCTTCCTGGAATCCTTCCTTCCTGGAATCCTTCCTGGAATCCTTCCTTCCTGGAATCCTTCCTTCCTGGAATCCTTCCTTCCTGGAATCCTTCCTTCCTGGAATCCTTCCTGGAATCCTTCCTGGAATCCTTCCTGGAATCCTTCCTTCCTGGAATCCTTCCTTCCTTCATTTCTGGAATCCTTCCTTCCTGGAATCCTTCCATCCTTCCTTCCTGGAATCCTTCCTTCCTTCCTTCCCGGAATCCTTCCTGGAATCCTTCCTTCCTGGAATCCTTCCTTCCTTCCTTCCTGGAATCTTTCCTTCCTTCCTTCCTGGAATCCTTCCTTCCTGGAATCCTTCCTTCCTGGAATCCTTCCCTCCTTCCTTCCTGGAATCCTTCCTTCCTTCCTTCCTGGAATCCTTCCTTCCTGCCTTCCTGGAATCCTGCCTTCCTGGAATCCTGCCTTCCTGGAATCCTTCCTTCCTTCGTGGAATCCTTCCTTCCTTCCTTCCTGGAATCCTTCCTTCCTTCCTTCCTGGAATCCTTCCTTCCTGGAATCCTTCCTTCCTTCCTTCCTGGAATCCTTCCTTCCTTCCTTCCTGGAATCCTTCCTTCCTGGAATCCTTCCTTCCTTCCTTCCTGGAATCCTTCCTTCCTGGAATCCTTCCTTCCTTCCTTCCTGGAATCCTTCCTTCCTGGAATCCTTCCTTCCTGGAATCCTTCCTTCCTTCCTTCCTGGAATCCTGCCTTCCTGGAATCCTGCCTTCCTGGAATCCTGCCTTCCTTCCTGGAATCCTTCCTTCCTGGAAACCTTCCTTCCTTCCTTCCTGGAATCCTTCCTTCCTTCCTTCCTGGAATCCTTCCTTCCTGGAATCCTTCCTGGAATCCTTCCTGGAATCCTTCCTGGAATCCTTCCTTCCTTCCTTCCTGGAATCCTTCCTTCCTGGAATCCTTCCTGGAATCCTTCCTTCCTGGAATCCTTCCATCCTTCCTTCCTGGAATCCTTCCTTCCTGGAATCCTTCCTTCCTTCCTTCCTGGAATACTTCCTTTCTGGTATCCTTCCTTCCTGGAATCCTTCCTTCCTTCCTTCCTGGAATCCTGCCTTCCTGGAATCCTGCCTTCCTGGAATCCTTCCTTCCTTCCTGGAATCCTTCCTTCCTTCCTTCCTGGAATCCTTCCTTCCTTCCTTCCTGGAATCCTTCCTTCCTGGAATCCTTCCTTCCTTCCTTCCTGGAATCCTTCCTTCCTGGAATCCTTCCTTCCTGGAATCCTTCCTTCCTTCCTTCCTGGAATCCTTCCTTCCTTCCTTCCTGGAATCCTTCCTTCCTGGAATTCTTCCTGGAGTCCTTCCTTCCTGGAATCCTTCCTGGAATCCTTCCTTCCTGGAATCCTTCCTTCCTTCCTTCCTGGAATCCTTCCTTCCTGGAATCCTTCCTTCCTGGAATCCTTCCTTCCTTCCTTCCTGGAATCCTTCCTGGAATCCTTCCTTCCTGGAATCCTTCCTTCCTTCCTTCCTGGAATCTTTCCTTCCTTCCTTCCTGGAATCCTTCCTTCCTGGAATCCTTCCTTCCTGGAATCCTTCCTTCCTTCCTTCCTGGAATCCTTCCTTCCTTCCTTCCTGGAATCCTTCCTTCCTGGAATTCTTCCTGGAGTCCTTCCTTCCTGGAATCCTTCCTGGAATCCTTCCTTCCTGGAATCCTTCCTTCCTTCCTTCCTGGAATCCTTCCTTCCTGGAATCCTTCCTTCCTGGAATCCTTCCTTCCTTCCTTCCTGGAATCCTTCCTGGAATCCTTCCTTCCTGGAATCCTTCCTGGAATCCTTCCTGGAATCCTTCCTTCCTGGAATCCTTCCTTCCTTCCTTCCTGGAATCCTGCCTTCCTGGAATCCTTCCTTCCTTCCTTCCTGGAATCCTTCCTTCCTGGAATCCTTCCTTCCTTCCTTCCTGGAATCCTTCCTTCCTTCCTTCCTGGAATCCTTCCTTCCTGGAATCCTTCCTGGAATCCTTCCTTCCTGGAATCCTTGCTGGAATCCTTCCTTCCTTCCTGGAATCCTTCCTTCCTGGAATCCTTCCTGGAATCCTTCCTTCCTGGAATCCTTCCTTCCTGGAATCCTTCCTTCCTGGAATCCTTCCTTCCTTCATTTCTGGAATCCTTCCTTCCTGGAATCCTTCCTTCCTTCCTTCCTGGAATCCTTCCTTCCTTCATTTCTGGAATCCTTCCTTCCTGGAATCCTTCCTTCCTTCCTTCCTGGAATCCTTCCTTCCTTCCTTCCTGGAATCCTTCCTGGAATCCTTCCTTCCTGGAATCCTTCCTTCCTTCCTTCCTGGAATCTTTCCTTCCTGGAATCCTTCCTTCCTGGAATCCTTCCTTCCTTCCTTCCTGGAATCCTTCCTTCCTGGAATCCTTCCTTCCTTCCTTCCTGGAATCCTTCCTTCCTGGAATCCTTCCTTCCTTCCTTCCTGGAATCCTTCCTTCCTTCCTTCCTGGAATCCTTCCTTCCTGGAATCCTTCCTTCCTTCCTTCCTGGAATCCTTCCTTCCTTCCTTCCTGGAATCCTTCCTTCCTGGAATCCTTCCTTCCTTCCTTCCTGGAATCCTTCCTTCCTTCCTTCCTGGAATCCTTCCTTCCTTCCTTCCTGGAAACCTTCCTTCCTGGAATCCTTCCTTCCTTCCTTCCTGGAATCCTTCCTTCCTGGAATCCTTCCTTCCTGGAATCCTTCCTTCCTTCCTTCCTGGAATCCTTCCTTCCTGGAATCCTTCCTTCCTGGAACCCTTCCTTCCTGGAATCCTTCCTTCCTGGAATCCTTCCGGGAATCCTTCCTGGAATCCTTCCTTCCTGGAATCCTTCCTGGAATCCTTCCTTCCTGGAATCCTTCCTTCCTTCCTTCCTGGAATCCTTCCTTCCTGGAATCCTTCCTGGAATCCTTCCTTCCTGGAATCCTTCCTTCCTGGAATCCTTCCTGGAATCCTTCCTTCCTGGAATCTTTCCTTCCTGGAATCCTTCCTTCCTGGAATCCTGCCTTCCTCGAATCCTTCCTTCCTGGAATCCTTCCTGGAATCCTTCCTGGAATCCTTCCTGGAATCCTTCCTTCCTGGAATCCTTCCTTCCTTCATTTCTGGAATCCTTCCTTCCTGGAATCCTTCCTTCCTTCCTTCCTGGAATCCTTCCTTCCTTCCTTCCTGGAATCCTTCCTGGAATCCTTCCTCCCTGGAATCCTTCCTTCCTTCCTTCCTGGAATCTTTCCTTCCTTCCTTCCTGGAATCCTTCCTTCCTGGAATCCTTCCTTCCTGGAATCCTTCCTTCCTTCCTTCCTGGAATCCTTCCTTCCTGGAATCCTTCCTGGAATCCTTCCTTCCTGGAATCCTTCCTTCCTGGAATCCTTCCTGGAATCCTTCCTTCCTGGAATCCTTCCTTCCTGGAATCCTTCCTTCCTGGAATCCTTCCTGGAATCCTTCCTGGAATCCTTCCTGGAATCCTTCCTTCCTGGAATCCTTCCTTCCTTCATTTCTGGAATCCTTCCTTCCTGGAATCCTTCCTTCCTTCCTTCTTGGAATCCTTCCTTCCTTCCTTCCTGGAATCCTTCCTGGAATCCTTCCTTCCTGGAATCCTTCCTTCCTTCCTTCCTGGAATCCTTCCTTCCTTCCTTCCTGGAATCCTTCCTTCCTGGAATCCTTCCTGGAATACTTCCTTCCTGGAATCCTTCCTGGAATCCTTCCTTCCTTCCTTCCTGGAATCCTTCCTTCCTGGAATCCTTCCTTCCTTCCTTCCTGGAATCCTTCCTTCCTGGAATCCTTCCTTCCTTCCTTCCTGGAATCTTTCCTTCCTGGAATCCTTCCTTCCTGGAATCCTTCCTTCCTTCCTTCCTGGAATCCTTCCTTCCTGGAATCCTTCCTTCCTTCCTTCCTGGAATCCTTCCTTCCTTCCTTCCTGGAATCCTTCCTTCCTTCCTTCCTGGAATCCTTCCTTCCTTCCTTCCTGGAAACCTTCCTTCCTGGAATCCTTCCTTCCTTCCTTCCTGGAATCCTTCCTTCCTGGAATCCTTCCTTCCTGGAATCCTTCCTTCCTTCCTTCCTGGAATCCTTCCTTCCTGGAATCCTTCCTTCCTGGAACCCTTCCTTCCTGGAATCCTTCCTTCCTGGAATCCTTCCTGGAATCCTTCCTTCCTTCCTTCCTGGAATCCTTCCTTCCTGGAATCCTTCCTTCCTTCCTTCCTGGAATCCTTCCTTCCTTCCTTCCTGGAATCCTTCCTTCCTGGAATCCTTCCTTCCTTCCTTCCTGGAATCCTTCCTTCCTTCCTTCCTGGAATCCTTTCTTCCTGGAATCCTTCCTTCCTTCCTTCCTGGAATCCTCCCTTCCTTCCTTCCTGGAATCCTTCCTTCCTTCCTTCCTGGAATCCTTCCTTCCTTCCTTCCTGGAAACCTTCCTTCCTGGAATCCTTCCTTCCTTCCTTCCTGGAATCCTTCCTTCCTGGAATCCTTCCTTCCTTCCTTCCTGGAATCCTTCCTTCCTGGAATCCTTCCTTCCTGGAATCCTTCCTTCCTTCCTTCCTGGAATCCTTCCTTCCTGGAATCCTTCCTTCCTGGAATCCTTCCTTCCTGGAACCCTTCCTTCCTGGAACCCTTCCTTCCTGGAATCCTTCCTTCCTGGAATCCTTCCTGGAATCCTTCCTGGAATCCTTCCTTCCTGGAATCCTTCCTGGAATCCTTCCTTCCTGGAATCCTTCCTTCCTTCCTTCCTGGAATCCTTCCTTCCTGGAATCCTTCCTGGAATCCTTCCTGGAATCCTTCCTTCCTGGAATCCTTCCTTCCTTCATTTCTGGAATCCTTCCTTCCTGGAATCCTTCCTTCCTTCCTTCCTGGAATCCTTCCTTCCTTCCTTCCTGGAATCCTTCCTGGAATCCTTCCTTCCTGGAATCCTTCCTTCCTTCCTTCCTGGAATCTTTCCTTCCTTCCTTCCTGGAATCCTTCCTTCCTGGAATCCTTCCTTCCTGGAATCCCTCCCTCCTTCCTTCCTGGAATCCTTCCTTCCTTCCTTCCTGGAATCCTTCCTTCCTGCCTTCCTGGAATCCTGCCTTCCTGGAATCCTGCCTTCCTGGAATCCTTCCTTCCTTCGTGGAATCCTTCCTTCCTTCCTTCCTGGAATCCTTCCTTCCTTCCTTCCTGGAATCCTTCCTTCCTGGAATCCTTCCTTCCTTCCTTCCTGGAATCCTTCCTTCCTTCCTTCCTGGAATCCTTCCTTCCTGGAATCCTTCCTTCCTTCCTTCCTGGAATCCTTCCTTCCTGGAATCCTTCCTTCCTTCCTTCCTGGAATCCTTCCTTCCTGGAATCCTTCCTTCCTGGAATCCTTCCTTCCTTCCTTCCTGGAATCCTGCCTTCCTGGAATCCTGCCTTCCTGGAATCCTGCCTTCCTTCCTGGAATCCTTCCTTCCTGGAAACCTTCCTTCCTTCCTTCCTGGAATCCTTCCTTCCTTCCTTCCTGGAATCCTTCCTTCCTGGAATCCTTCCTTCCTTCCTTCCTGGAATCCTTCCTGGAATCCTTCCTTCCTTCCTTCCTGGAATCCTTCCTTCCTGGAATCCTTCCTGGAATCCTTCCTTCCTGGAATCCTTCCATCCTTCCTTCCTGGAATCCTTCCTTCCTGGAATCCTTCCTTCCTTCCTTCCTGGAATCCTTCCTTTCTGGTATCCTTCCTTCCTGGAATCCTTCCTTCCTTCCTTCCTGGAATCCTGCCTTCCTGGAATCCTGCCTTCCTGGAATCCTTCCTTCCTTCCTGGAATCCTTCCTTCCTTCCTTCCTGGAATCCTTCCTTCCTTCCTTCCTGGAATCCTTCCTTCCTGGAATCCTTCCTTCCTTCCTTCCTGGAATCCTTCCTTCCTGGAATCCTTCCTTCCTGGAATCCTTCCTTCCTTCCTTCCTGGAATCCTTCCTTCCTTCCTTCCTGGAATCCTTCCTTCCTGGAATTCTTCCTGGAGTCCTTCCTTCCTGGAATCCTTCCTGGAATCCTTCCTTCCTGGAATCCTTCCTTCCTTCCTTCCTGGAATCCTTCCTTCCTGGAATCCTTCCTTCCTGGAATCCTTCCTTCCTTCCTTCCTGGAATCCTTCCTGGAATCCTTCCTTCCTGGAATCCTTCCTTCCTTCCTTCCTGGAATCTTTCCTTCCTTCCTTCCTGGAATCCTTCCTTCCTGGAATCCTTCCTTCCTGGAATCCTTCCTTCCTTCCTTCCTGGAATCCTTCCTTCCTTCCTTCCTGGAATCCTTCCTTCCTGGAATTCTTCCTGGAGTCCTTCCTTCCTGGAATCCTTCCTGGAATCCTTCCTTCCTGGAATCCTTCCTTCCTTCCTTCCTGGAATCCTTCCTTCCTGGAATCCTTCCTTCCTGGAATCCTTCCTTCCTTCCTTCCTGGAATCCTTCCTGGAATCCTTCCTTCCTGGAATCCTTCCTGGAATCCTTCCTGGAATCCTTCCTTCCTGGAATCCTTCCTTCCTTCCTTCCTGGAATCCTGCCTTCCTGGAATCCTTCCTTCCTTCCTTCCTGGAATCCTTCCTTCCTGGAATCCTTCCTTCCTTCCTTCCTGGAATCCTTCCTTCCTTCCTTCCTGGAATCCTTCCTTCCTGGAATCCTTCCTGGAATCCTTCCTTCCTGGAATCCTTGCTGGAATCCTTCCTTCCTTCCTGGAATCCTTCCTTCCTGGAATCCTTCCTGGAATCCTTCCTTCCTGGAATCCTTCCTTCCTGGAATCCTTCCTTCCTGGAATCCTTCCTTCCTTCATTTCTGGAATCCTTCCTTCCTGGAATCCTTCCTTCCTTCCTTCCTGGAATCCTTCCTTCCTTCATTTCTGGAATCCTTCCTTCCTGGAATCCTTCCTTCCTTCCTTCCTGGAATCCTTCCTTCCTTCCTTCCTGGAATCCTTCCTGGAATCCTTCCTTCCTGGAATCCTTCCTTCCTTCCTTCCTGGAATCTTTCCTTCCTGGAATCCTTCCTTCCTGGAATCCTTCCTTCCTTCCTTCCTGGAATCCTTCCTTCCTGGAATCCTTCCTTCCTGGAATCCTTCCTTCCTTCCTTCCTGGAATCCTTCCTTCCTGGAATCCTTTCTGGAATCCTTCCTTCCTGGAATCCTTCCTTCCTTCCTTCCTGGAATCCTTCCTTCCTGGAATCCTTCCTTCCTTCCTTCCTGGAATCCTTCCTTCCTTCCTTCCTGGAATCCTTCCTTCCTTCCTTCCTTCCTTCCTTCCTTCCTGGAATCCTTCCTTCCTTCCTTCCTGGAATCCTTCCTTCCTTCCTTCCTGGAAACCTTCCTTCCTGGAATCCTTCCTTCCTTCCTTCCTGGAATCCTTCCTTCCTGGAATCCTTCCTTCCTGGAATCCTTCCTTCCTTCCTTCCTGGAATCCTTCCTTCCTGGAATCCTTCCTTCCTGGAACCCTTCCTTCCTGGAATCCTTCCTTCCTGGAATCCTTCCTGGAATCCTTCCTGGAATCCTTCCTTCCTGGAATCCTTCCTGGAATCCTTCCTTCCTGGAATCCTTCCTGGAATCCTTCCTTCCTGGAATCCTTCCTTCCTTCCTTCCTGGAATCCTTCCTTCCTGGAATCCTTCCTGGAATCCTTCCTTCCTGGAATCCTTCCTTCCTGGAATCCTTCCTGGAATCCTTCCTTCCTGGAATCGTTCCTGGAATCCTTCCTGGAATCCTTCCTTCCTGGAATCCTTCCTTCCTGGAATCCTTCCTTCCTTCCTTCCTGGGATCCTTCCTTCCTTCCTTCCTGGAATCCTTCCTTCCTGGAATCCTTCCTTCCTAGAATCCTTCCTTCCTTCCTTCCTGGAATCCTTCCTTCCTTCCTTCCTGGAATCCTTCCTTCCTTCCTTCATGGAATCCTTCCTTCCTGGAATCCTTCCTTCCTGGAATCCTTCCTTCCTGGAATCCTTCCTTCCTTCCTTCCTGGAATCCTGCCTTCCTGGAATCCTTCCTTCCTGGAATCCTGCCTTCCTGGAATCCTGCCTTCCTGGAAGCCTTCCTGGAATCCTTCCTTCCTTCCTGGAATCTTTCGTTCCTTCCTGGAATCCTTCCTTCCTGGAATCCTTCCTGGAATCCTTCCTTCCTGGAATCCTTCCTGGAATCCTTCCTTCCTGGAATCCTTCCTTCCTGGAATCCTTCCTTCCTGGAATCCTTCCTTCCTGGAATCCTTCCTGGAATCCGTCCTGGAATCCTTCCTTCCTGGAATCCTTCCTTCCTGGAATCCTTCCTTCCTTCCTTCCTGGGATCCTTCCTTCCTTCCTTCCTGGAATCCTTCCTTCCTGGAATCCTTCCTGGAATCCTTTCTTTCTTCCTTCCTTCCTTCCTTCCTTCCTTCCTTCCTTCCTTCCTTCCTTCCTTCCTTCCTTCCTTCCTGGTTTATTAAAAACCTTAACAAAATACTATGAAGGACTGAATAAGGAAAAAGGGCAGTGCACACATAGTTAGTATCCTGCCAGTCATGAGCTCCTCTACAAAACGGCTGCTCTGCCTTTTATACCTCGGGGGGGGGGGGGGGGGGGGGCGGGTGGTGGTGTATCAGGCAATCCTGGCCCCTCCCACAATTTGTCAGTCAACTCTTCTTTGCCATTTTTTGGTGGAGGCTGATTGCTAAGGAGGAACAGCATGACAACACCTGACCTCCAATCAAGTTGCAAGAAAATAGCCTATTCCCAATGGCCCCATGCAAGGGGCACAGGTACACCATGCCCTCCCTCCACTTGTCCCAGCTACCAAGGCTGGCCCTTGGAAACCATGCGGGGGGAATGGGGACTGTGGAGAGAATAGAGGACATCTAAACAAATCACAATAACATAACTGTATATCAGTAAAACTTCCCTTAACATACACGTAATATTAATCCCTTAATTGCTAGATCCAGCTATTGCATTACCCATCTATAACAGTACGATAAAGGATAAACTTGCTAGGGGAGCAAGCTGCCCTCAGAGAGCCAAAGAGACTGGGGCTGCTCTGCACAGCAGACCGTATGCATAACCCATAGCTGTGTTGGAAGGGAATTGAAGAAAGATGGATTCCCCCATCTGGTGTTGTGGAGCAGGGAGTGAAGGAAAGGATGGGCTGCCCTTTGACAGCAGGAGGTAAGAAGTACAAACACCTTTTGGACACTATAACCTGGGTGGAGAGATACGTTTGGCAAATAGAATCTGTTCCAAATACCTGTTCACTCCCTGTCCATCTGAGAGATGTTACTTAAGGTTTGAATCAATGAGGTTTCACTACACATGACAGATTTCAGCCTCAAGCGTAGAGTGAAGACATAGAGAAAATTCAGGGTTACTGGACAGTTTGAATTCTTTTCCTCGGCCCATGTGTTTTTCCTTGGCAATAGGAATACAGTACAGTATTATGTGTTTTGGAGAGATTATGGACCTGTTTGGAAGTATAATATATGAAACCCATCTGTAAGTGACTTAGGCTTTAGCTTCAGTGTCCTCAAAAACTGTGAATTATGACTTTTTTACTGCACTTCAAGTACTCTGTTCTAGTCTCTACTTCCTTCTTAAGAAAAAAAAATGTTCCCTACCTCTGCCCAGTGAGCTTTGCCATTCCTGATGCCAGATTGCTTCATTCTCTTTGGTCTTGTAAAGAACATCCGTTCCTTTGTCTCATTTCCCCTCTTTGCTGTTCTCCCTCTTCCAGTGCTTGATTACCAGGGACTAAATCTGTGGTGCATATGTAAATGCTGAAACCTTTTTTAAGCACCAGACTGACTTTTCCCCCCCTACTGTGATAAGAATATAGGCCTAAGTGATTAATCTGTCTTCTGAAATAATGACAAAAACATTGCATCAGCATGAGAGGATCTGACCTTTGAAAAATTCCACCAGGAGCATCCACTTCTGCCAGTCAGAGCAGTTAATCAAAAAGGCAAAGCTGATAACACTGCCAGAAGTTTTTGCCCCATAGAAGTCAGAGAATCAGTTAGAGGCTGTCAAATATAACATATGGCATTATTAATATGAAGAATTTCAAATCAAAATGAGGCTTACTGTCCCAGCGACTGGGTCATGTGGAAGTGGCTGAGGAAAAGGGGAGTCTTCAAGTGGAATTTTTTGAGGAGGGTGCTTGGGCAGACTTTGAAAAGTCATGAATCTCAGTATTTCAGGAGGATGAGAAAATGAAAGATAGGAGAGGAGATATTCTTGCTTTAATGCTGGGTGTGTTTGGCCTCTGAGCCCTTCAGGATGTGGGAAGCCTTTCCTTTCTGGTGAGCAATGTGGGCTGCAGGTACCTGGACAAAGGACCTGAGGAACAGGGTAGGAGCCTACTCAACTACCCATCAAATCATCTCGGTTGCTTGAAGTGCCAAGGCACTGACACCATGAAAGACAATCTTCTCAGCCTTGCCCCCAGCACTTCTTCTCCTCTTTTTTAAAATGTCACACTCTGAAAACATGGGCTTAAACCATGCAGAAATTTGCAGTGCCTGGTAAGAATTCATTGTGCAGTCATCATCGTTTCATAAAGGCACAGACTGTTTATTTGTTTAAATATTTGTCTTGTTTGTTTCATATAAATGATCCCAACTCTTATTATCTAAACATGCTGTATAATTTCATCTCTCTTCTACTGGGATGATGCTCTAGTACAGCTGCTTGGAAAGCTGACAGCTTAGAGAAATATTCATAAGGCATCTTGAGCCTAAAAACGACTTGGTAACCTATGCAAGCTCTTCAGCAGCTTCTGTTGAGTGCACAATTTGTTTAACAAATCCTATCTTATTTATAGTGTGTGAATTAGCTACAAAAAATTTGCTTTTAAAAGCATTGGTTAGCTTTAAATAATTTCTCAAATTTGTATGGATTTTCTTGTGGTTGTTTCATGTTAAGATATTTGAGTGCAGAAGGGACATGCTGGACTCCTGGTGTCATGGTTTTTATTTGCTAATTTAAATATACTAATTTTCTGTTGTGAGACAGAACCAAGAGCAGAAGCAAGGCAGGCCTAAAACTTAAAAGAGTATAAAAAGAAATTTATTAATTACACGAAGGAGGAAAAAAACCAAATTCAGAATAAGATTTTTCAGACCACTCCTTCCTTCCCTCTCCCAACCCTCATAACAACAAAATAAACATACAAAAAACTACTTCAGTCAGTTCTCAACTTAAATAGTCCTTTTTTTAGTTCACTTCGGAGAGAGAAGCTTCCTCTTGTCAGACCGTAGGGATTTTTTTCCACAAGAAGGAAGAAAACAGTCTTTTTGTGGTTTCATTTTCATGATTTGCATCCGCCCAGGAACCTGCAATCGTGGCACTTCTCCCAACTCCACAGCCTTCCCAGAGCTGTGCTTGTGGGCCATGTTAAACTCATGGGGTATTACTTTTAAGAATGAAATGTTCCAAAGCAAAGGTTCTCTTCATCTCTTTTCTCTCTGTTCATGCTTCATCCTCAGAAAACTGAGATCTCCTTCTTTCCTCGGGGCAAAAGATTCTCAACACAGGTGCTTTCTGGTCAAATGATTTATCAAATGGAACATCTCCAACCCCCCCATGTCTTTTTCCATGGTTTATAGGAATATTCAGTACATCAGTTCATCCCTACAATCTTAAAAAAGAACATTTCAGCCATCTTCACAGCATCTCCTCATTCTCCTTCCATCTAAAAAACTTAGCTCTTGCTTCACTGACTTCGGAATATCTCCTTTTTCCCTTTCACTCTGGGGAGGATTGAAAAGTCTGCAAGTCTTATCAGAGCATTGAAAGAGTTAAGATTTTGTACAGAGAAAAGAAAAAAAACAAACCCAAGGCTACAATGTTGGAGCTTTGCCAGGATCTCCAAAACCAGCCACACTGGAAAAGGCGGGGTGGGGGGGAAAGCGGCTGGGATCTTAAATCAGCCTGAGTTTCTCTGGCCACTGTCCATGGCCACCCCTCATCCCTGCCAGGCCATGCCAGCTCCCCAGACGTGGGGGAGGGGGGGGCCCGGCCCTGCCCCTGCCCGGCCCACAGGTCTGCAGTGGGACCAGGCTGGGGCCCTGTTACCTACACTGCCACCGGAAAGACAAAGAGATTTAGTTCTGGATTTTCTCCTTCAATATGTGTGTTCACGGAGCAAAGTAACTTCCTCCAATTGGCTGTTGAGGCTGTCAATAACTAAACCAGCCCTCAATTGGTCCCAATCAATCCACAGATGAAGCTCCCATAGAGAGAGCTTCTATCTGAGTTTCTTCTTCCCAGTTCAACCCAGCACACCTGGTAACCCCTCATTCCTAGACTGACCATAAACCTTGGAAGCAGAATTTGCTGCATATATTTGGCTTCAGAAATGTCTTTGCTTGAATGCTTCCAAGTTATCTGGGCAGATCTGTGGCTGTCCCTGATACTCTGGGCACCCCAGGGACCTGGATCCATCACCCTGGCCCAACTATGGGACTATGAGTGGGTAGGGAGCCACGAGTCCTCACAGGCGGTGGAGCTGAGAAGGAAAAGTGCAAAACTTGGTAATAGTTTTGCTTATATAAACTCGGCACCATGTTTGTGTAATCGTTTTAAAGCAAAATTGATTTTTATCCTGCTGTGTTAGACGTTTGTATTTAATTTAATTTAATTTAATTTTCTTATATTAAGGGCAGCTAACACACAAAAAATGACGATTCAAGTAAGGTTAGCTGCTTCCATGTGACTTTTCAAGGAGCAGTAGAGGAGTGAAGGGCAGTTAGCAGAATGATTAACAACATAAATCTCCATTCCTTTTTACCTCTAAAAGCTGTTTTTGACAGCAATACCAGTAGGTATTAGGCTTTAATTGGCCATCAGGTTGGTTTGAGTTTTTTTTATTTTTGATTGACCAGATTTTATTTCTGTAATGGTATCCCTTCCCCAACAGTATTAACTGGTCAGCCACAACTTTGTTTTCTCTCATTAAGAACAGAAAGGAAGGCTTGTGACAAAATACTCATCTAGAAAAACTCTTTGGTACCAAGACTTGCATTCATCCCATAAACACTGTGACCTTTACTTTTCCCTTCCTTTCCCTCTGCCCTTCTCACCATTGTGTCTCTCACTACTCTCTATAACTGAGCTATGAAATAAGAGAAAATTTCTCTTTCCAAGTAAAGTGAGATGAAGTGTTCCTCCCTGGAGTCCAGGGAATTGTTACTTTAATATTTTTTGTTTGATATAGATAATCTCTCAGCAACAGAAGGGCACTGCTACAAGCTGCATGTGTGTCCTGGGCCATCTTCTTAAACTGTCTCATTGTGAGGGATCATTTGTAAGGTAACAAAAAAAGCCCATTTTCCCATCGGAAGGTTTTCCAGCTCTCAAATTGGTGATTTTTTTCCCTCATTACATGTCATGGGCTGTTCATCAGCTCCTGCCTGAATTGCAAAGTGATTTTGAAATGTCTCAGCAACTCACAGGCAGTATGCCCCTGTACCAGGGGAAATCAGAGAGTATTTACTTCCTCAGATACTTTCCCTCAGTGTAATCGTGCAGTTTTTCAACAAGGATTTAAAATACTTGTTGACAGAGCAAGGAAGGTCTATTCTGCTTTTCGTCCCGGTGATACTTAGTGCCTTTAGAGACTGCTGTATTCCTCAAAAGTCTAAACTTGCAAGATTTTAAAGCTCTTTGTGCTAATAGTATTTGGCTTATAATGCTATATTTGAAAAGGTAAGAGTGAAGTGCAACTGAGGAACTTGTACCTGGAAGATCGCTTCTGTTATGCAGAGTAAAATACCAACTGTTCTTTATGATGTAAGACCATTTAACTAAAATTTGAAATGGCATACTGCATTAGATTTTCTCAAGATAAATATCGTACAGTGTGCTTTTTTTGATGTCTTTATTTCAGTAGCATCAGAGCATCAAAATATTACTGCCTGCCTATCATCTGATAAAAATTATCTAGCATGCCTTGAGTGCAAAAAAATTGAGTACCTAAAAATGTTCCTATTTTCAGTAAATCCTTCTAGTGATGGAGACACTAATTTGGTTATTTTAAACCTCGTTTGATTAGAAAGGCTTTGGCAGCAGACCTGGAAGAACTAACTCAGTATGATGCAGGAGACCCATTCACAGTATTTTTAGTTAAAACCAATGGAGATCAAGATTTATCCTTCAAAGTGTGATGCACCATATATTACGTGTGGCTCTGGTATGGGACTGAACTCACCTTGGGTTTGGTGTCAGAATTATCTGGATGATACATGAACATATTGGGCCAGCTCAGGGCTGTGTGCTGGCACTGGGAGGCGAAAAACGACACTGCACCAGGATCTCAGCGCCACCAGAGAACCATTGCTGCTTACTTTTTTTTACAAGGACGTGTAGTCACAGGGCAAGGGGGAATGACTTCAAACTGAGAGAGGAGAGATTTAAGTTAGATATGGAGAAGAAATTCTTCCCTGTGAGGGTAGGGAGGCCTTTCCACAGGTTGCCCAGAAAAGCTGTGTCTGCCGCATCCCTGGAAGTGTCCAAGGCCAGTTGGGCAAGTCTTGGAGCAACCTGGTCCAGTGAAAGATATCCCTGCAAATTATTATAATTTTGAAATTAAGGTGCTCTCAAAGATATGAGGATAGGAATAACAGTTCTTTACTAGTAGGTATAACAAGGCAAACAAAACAACAGTAAAGATGTCATTAACTATAGATAGCATTAACAACAAACAGAACCAGGGGCCCAGTCACAGTCCTCTCAGTTGCAGGCACTTTCCCCTTTGGTGCAGTTACCGTCACAGCCAGCAGAAATCAGCAAAAAATCCCGGGATGGTAGATGAGATGTATCAGAAGTTCCGTGGTGGTAGCTCCAGAACATCCCAGGAAGGTAGGAGGGTGCGGGCTACTTCATGGAGAAACCCAGACTAATATCGAAGAAACAGTGGTGGCGGGCTGGCAGCGGCCCAGCTCTGAACAGGGCAGAGAGAAGCGAAGTTCAGGATTCCCGGGGCACATGAGTAGATGGTGATAGGTCGCTCAGGTGCTGGTGAATTCTTCCCGCAGTAAACGACAGCCTGGCTGTCGTCCTCCGATGCCAAAAAGCGAGAGCAAAAAGATCTGCAACTGCCCCAGCCCCTGTCCTTTACCTGCTTCTAATCTCGCACTGACTCAGTCCCTCCGAGAGAAACTCTCAAAAACCAGAAGAGTTCCCCCTTTCCCACGTCTCAAGCACTCAGTCATCAGTGCCTCTTAGTAACTCAATGGGAAAAAATTCCACAAGTAACAAGGAAAGAAAAGGAAAGAAAACCCAGCCCCTAACAAGACCGTGCTGGGGGGCTGGGCCAGGATAGCAGGGGCCCTGCTAGAACAGGCGTGGCCGCTCTGGCTGCATAGCTGTTTTCTGGCTCCTGCTCCTTTCAATTCCAGCCACAGACTGAATGGCTTCGTCTCCCCTTGCCTGGCAGCAACCGGGTCCGGCCCGGCCACGCTGGGCTGCGTGAGCCATGGCGGAGGGGGCCTGGCCCGGCCCGTAGCTGCTCCCAGGGCCCAGGGGACCCCAGCTGGGCCCGGGCTGGCAGCGGAGCAGGGTTTAATGTTGGTAAGATGTTAGCAGCTGCAGCCCGGTTCAGCCTCGGCCGGGGCCTGCAGCCTCCCCTTGCCCACCCGGCCACTGGGCCAGGAGGAGAGGAAGAACTTCTCTCTGCAAAGGCCGGAAACCAAGAGAGTTCTTTTCACGGCTTGTTCGTTTTTAACATGTGTGTTCATAGAGGTGTATTCAGCTTTCTCAATGGCTTAACTGGTTGTCAGTTCTCAAAACTAATCACTGATTGTTTTTTGCCAGACATGGAGGAAGCTCTTAGCAGCTCCTCTCAGAAAAATCATTTCCGTGGGTGGCTTTGTAATGAATGAGGCTAGAGCTTTTAGCTGAAAGCCACCCGGTCGTTTGAAACAAAGTAAAATCTTTCTTGTAAAAGAGGCACTCGTTTATTAAAAGCAGCTGTAGAAAACGGAGGACCCGAGATAAGCCCGAGTCCCCTCCCAGCAAGCCGGAAAAACGATACAAATGTGTCGAACACCTGACACATCAGGACCGCATTAGGAAATGAACTCCTCAGGAGAGCAGCAAGTAGGAGCCTGTAGACAGCCCCTTTTATACCCTCCTTGGGTCCAGGATTGGTGGGATTTGGATCCTCGTGATAATTGGTCCGTTTTGGGGCTTTCATTGGTCCTTAACACGGTTCATTCCTGTCCAATCATTCTCTCGGGGCGTCGAGTGATTGGACCGCTCCTTCTGCCAATGTTGTCTTGTGGCGCTGATGTCACTCTGCGCTGACTTCACTCTCAAGGTGTTACCACGCCACTGGGGAACAAGCCCCAAGCCATCCTGGAGTCCTTTAAACTTTTAACAAACATTAATTTAACTTATTGTAACATTTTAACTAACTTCAAACATATTAAACTCCTCATAAAGCCACAACAGGGCAACAATTAACTTAGAAAATTAACAACCTTAACTTGCAGCAAACAAACCAAATTTTACCCATAACAGCTTCTTCCCTCCTCACCAAATGTCATATGTACAAAACCAGCTCACAACTCCGAATCACACCCTCAGAATAAACACAAGTGGCTCAGCTTCCCATCTCCTATAACACAGCTCCTGTCATGTTACAATCACATACAGGCCAGTAAATATTAGAGTCTGCGAGGTTTTTAAGTGTTGAATCCCAAGAAAATACAATATTTAGACATTTTTTTAACAGCCCTGGAGGATACAATCACCAAACGGAAATGTAGCACTGGCTGAATGAGCGTCATTGTGATTTTGCCATTCCCAAGTTGGGTCTTGTATATATATATGGGTACAGATCCCTTGGCACAAGCGTGTGCATGTATCTGCAGAGCATGCACACACACACAGAGTGCATTGGCACAGCTAGGGTCAAGAAGCCAGTGAGGACTTAAATCATCGTGAAGGAATTTAAACCATTCCAATTACCATTCATATTCTTTTGGTTTGAAACCTATTAGCAGACACCAGGGAATTAACCATTAGGTGTTCAGAGGCTAAAGGATAGGTCAATTTAAGAATAAAGAGGTTGATTTTCCAGCAAAAGATAATCAACAGAATCTAATTTAATTCACTTCAAACATTTTATTTTATTAGAGGTACATTTGCTGTGGTACATATCTCTGGTTATCCCCAGAAAGGGACATTAAGGGCATTTTGCCATTGACTCTGCAAGGGAGGATGAAATAGAAAATACGGCACAAGAATATCCTCTTGAAATTCTTATAAATCTGAAATGTTATATCTAGAGATTCCAGAAAGATTAACTATCTGTATGGCAACAAGGAATGCCTACCATTACAGCTGGAGGATACAAACACTTGGGAAAGGGTTCGTGCATGTGCTTTGGTGTTAAGTTAAATACCAGAAGATCAGATGGACACAGTATAGGGCAATACTGGGTCTGTGTGTCGTCCTGTGGGTCACCAAGGTCTGGACACTCTGATACTGTATAACGAAGGGAAATCATAGATTTGATTGGATCTATATATACAGATAGTTTATATAGATATCTGTATAAAGTATATACACACACAAAAATTCAAATGTGTTTGGTGGTGCTGCTACTGCTGTGCTTTTCCTCCCAGTCCCACTTCCCCCTGTCCCACTGGTCCCTGGGCAAGCTGGCGGGTCACTGCAGCCCTCATCTTCAGCTCAGTCCTCCCTGGTGATCACAGTCCTCCACAGCTGAGCACTAGGGAATGTCTTCATTCACTAAAATTGCATTTTTTTGTGTGACATTTATTTCAGCTGTTTGCTCTTGTTGTCCTTATTTTCATTAATGAGGATGCAGACAGGGTTCTGTGCACCAATGCTTACTGTATTGAATCAAATGTGAAATGGTAACTTGGGAAGATAAAGGGCTTTCTAATGCTTTATCAATTCTAGAGCTAGCTGTTCCTGGTTCTGTCTTAAGCTTTAAATATTTGCATTAAGATACAGACTGCAAGTAACCGGTCTCAGAAAAACACATGAAACAGGAATTTCAAATGGAAATGTGGAATGGAAAATGTGGCATTCTGGAGCTGGGCTTATCTGAGTATGCAGCAAAGATGCAGTTGTCTGCTAAAGCAACAATGCTGCTCAAAGGACATTCAGCAGGGCAAGCTGGATGCTTTTTTTCTGCCTGGAAAATGCAGGCTGCCTTCCTGCCATCTTCCCTTCATAATGCATTTTAATCAAGTCACAGGATGGTGAATTTGCAGTCAATCCAAGCCAGGAAACTATAATCTCATCAAAAATTACTTTATAAATAGAAACAACTTAATGCCTTTGTATAAATTTACGTCCACTATGTAGTTGGGATTTAATAAGGAATGTGTTTTCTGTGCACCTGGATGGAAAGTGGATAAATAAAAACTGATGGAATGATTCAATTTGTTTTTTCCTAGTCATGTGGGGTGTGTTCATCATGTTGAATGCTATTCAAGGCAGGCACATTAATGAAGCACCTTCTCTTGCATTCTCCATAGAAAAATTACATTAGTTGAAACTGCTCACATGCAAGTGGTGCTGTATCATATATAATGAGGAAATAATGGAAGAAGCAGCCATTGCCATCAAAATGTGTCACTGTGAAAGAGGAGCCAAAGCTGTTGTGGTCTCTGCTCTCTGTTTCCATGTTTCCGCCTGCAAGGTGAGCAGGCAGGAGCAAGTGCTGGTGCTTGTCATCCACAAACCCCCTGGTGTGACATCTTTTAACCATAAAGCACTGGCACAATCATGGAGCACAGACAAGGTGGCAGCAGAACATGAATGTGTTTGATAAACTCAATTAAATGATGGTGTGGACATGTGGATTTGCTTGCTGGAATTGTCTGTCTGACCAGGGCCCCTTGCACCAGCTGAGACAGGATGCCCTGCAGGCCGAGTTCCCCAGCTTGCATTTGCCATTGTAAAGGTTTTAATTTTGTCTATATGACATTTGTGTTCCTGAGGCAATGGCATGAAGCTGTGTCTGGGAAGGTTCAGGCTGGATATTAGGAAAACGTTCTTCCCCCAGAGGGAAGTTGGGCAACTGGAACAGGCTCCCCAGGCCAGTGGTCACAGCACCAAGCCTGACAGAGTTCAAGGAGCATTTAGACAATGCTCTCAGGCACAGGGTAGGCTTCTTGGGATTCTGTACTGGGCCAGGAGCTTGATTCAGCCATCCTTGTGAATCCCTTCCAACTCAGGAGATTTCATATTCTATGACTTTGTGCATATATACAGTATCTCCTTTGCACCCTGGTGTCATTTTCCTGCAGGGATGATCAGCTGCTCCCGTGGATCAGTACTTCTGGTGTACGCAGACATGCAAAAATCAGACTTGACCTAAAGCCTAGGAACTAAGGAATGAGAGCAGAGGTTTCTGCTGTCACATAGCACCCACACTGAAGAGTAATGGGGATTTCTGGGGACTGTGGAAAGAATAGAATGGAACCGGTGAGTTAAAGGTCAGTATTAGGGCTGAGAGTAAAGGATAGAAAAACCATGGTAAATAAAAGAACTGCTGACAGCAATAGGAAATTAATAACTTCATACAGCAGCTATTGCTGAAAACTTCCATATGACTGATGGAATTACTCATTGTGCTGTTTCAAAGTTACCATCGAAAGTCCTGGCAACTGCTGATAAGAGGAAGATCAGAATAACTCACTGCTACCTGAAAGAACTCAAAAATGATGTGGAATAGCAAAGAGATGTGGAACATGTACTTTGGCAATGTTGCCCTCTGCAGCAGTGGCAGCATTGGGCCAGGGACAGCGGTTTAGTTTTAAGGTCTAGGTTGAGTGGGGACAGGTTGCAGGAGCTCACAGCCTTCACTGCCAGCCAGGGACAGCTTCATAGCGGAATCTTCAGAAAACCAATTATGGTCAATGGTTACAAAATCAACCTTTTTACTTCCACCCACTAAATCTTTAAAACTATCATTAAAACAGCTGATAATCACTCCTGTAATTAGGTCATGTTCTATACCTTTGAACACAAGCAGTAAACCTAAAAGAACTAGGGGGAATTTGTTCTGGGAGACATTTATAATCATGTATTTAATAGAATCATAGAATAGTTTGAGTTGGAAGGCACTTCAAAACTAGCTTGTTCCAGTCCCCCTGACATGGATAGGGACACCTTCCACTAGACCAGGTTGCTCCAAGACCCAATCCAAGCTGGACACTTCCAGGGATGAGGCATCCTATGAAATTCCAGCAAAACAACCATAGTCATAATGATTTTTTTTTCATATCCCTTGGTTAGTTCTTCCCTGGATTAAGTAGCCAAACTGGGAATGTCTGTGCTGGTTTTGGTGGTGCAGTTCTCCAGAGGAAATCACCTATGTGTCATTGCAAACAGCTCCACACAGCTGTTTGTTTGTCACAGAAGATAGTATTTCCAAGTTTTATGTAAATGATTTGCCTATTATGATTTAAAAAAGTTTTCTACTAAAGAGACTGTAGTTTGTGTATAGACAGGTAAGCTTGTCATATACACACACATCCGTGTGTGTGTGTGTGTGTGTGTGTGTCTTTATACACACACATATACATATATGGCAGTTATTTGAAGGTCATGCCTAATGTATATTTATTTTCATTATGCACTTTTTAACATTTTCAATTTAACCATACAGGAAGCCCAGGACAAAGAGGCAGGGTTGTGTGCAGAGCAGTTATTTTTCTGTGTTTACACAGAGATTTATATAATGCTATTAAAGAATGAAAAAATGCCATAGTATGCAGGTAAAGCAGTATTATTTTTTGAAAAGCACATACAGTAAAAAAAGCAATATTCAGACTAAAAGGAAAATGAGAAGGAATATTTGTTTTTATCTGAAAACCCATAAATATCGGAATAAAATTTTTGAGGTTATGTAACTCTCTCCACATATAATCAAGGACTTAAGAAATTTAGTTGTATTTGGGGCAGAGCTTTTGTTTCATGTCTTCTTCTTGACTCTCTTTATCCTCTTTCATGCCTCAGCTGCCTATTTTCTATTTTATTTTTCCCAGAGCAGTCAGACAAAACATGGATTAGAGTCCTGAGAGCAGCTGAAACCTGCACTTGGGTAACAGCACTGAGAGTAAAAGTATCCAGATTGAGGAGATTGCTCAAAGTTTTATTAGATACATGTGAAAAATATAGCTCCAGAGATGATAAATCAACATTATTACTTCTGGTTATTATTAATTGATATCATTTGCCTTTAAAGAGGATGTTGTTGCCTAAAATTGGATGTTAGAAGGTTGTCACAATCCACTGTTAATACAGGCAAGATTCGTGATGGTTTGTTTTGATCTCAAAGGTGCAAAAGACAACAACAGGGGACAAGTCAGTTTGCTCAAAGCAGAAATGCACTTTTATTGAGTGCCAATAACTCAGTTTTGCAATAGAGGGAGAGTTAAAGGAAACAAAATAAAGAGAGAGAAAGGAGGGAATAGGGAATAGCTACCAACAGATGAGACAGATGCCCTCATGGTCTGGTCCAACAGACTCCTGTGCCCTCGTGGTCCCAGCCAATAGACATGTCTTCTGTGGGGAGATCTCAAAGGCGTCTTCAGAGGGACGCTTTCTTATAGTACTTTCTCAAAGTGAGTGGCATCTGGCCAAGAGGTGGGGAGATTTATGGGCCATTGTGAGGTGCTTGGGACAGAACATGCAGCTGTAGGCATAGTACCTGTTTGAAGGCATTGTACCGTAGCAGCATGGCAAGCACAGCGTGCCAGCAAACAGTCACTTGGCAAGCATCCACCTCGGCCAGGCCAGAACTCCTGCCCAGAAGCGGGTGGGGGTCCTTGGGATAGCCTCTATCCTTGCGACGGTCGTGAGGTATATGAGGGAAACTCCAGACCGACTTTTACAAAGGTTGAGCTACATGTGGAAATGGGATTTGGAATGGTGATGTATCACACAGGAATTATTATACATAAAAGTTTTAAAAGCATCCCTAAGGTATACTGATCTTTCCACTTGTAACCAGAAGTCCTCATTCATGGCTAGACTCTCTAATTACTAGACTGATCTACATTTACTTCCCTTTGTTGAGACCTTGTTTTAAATGTTCTGCAATGATAATGGAATTGTAGATACTTTCAAAGATAACATTAATTCAAGGATAACTGATTAATTATTGACAGGTAAAACCAGCATAGCTCTCTGCAGTGTGGGACAGCTCAGGCTGGGTACCCTGGTATTCCATTGTTTGTTTGTTTGTTTGTTTGTCTGTCTGTTTCTCTCTGTCTCTGTCTGTCTGTCTGTCTCTCTGTCTCTCTCTCTCTCTCCCTCCCCTCCCGGAGGTTATGCATACCTCCCTGTTTCATGTAAATTGCCTGTACCCCATTGGCCCTTCCCCCTTTGTACCACCCCTGAGCCCTCAGATGATTTGTTTGCTGCTCTACCCCACCACCTGGCTTTCCTATATCAACCCTGCTCCCTCAGACCCTCTTCAGCAAGTTCATCCCTGGACCCCTTCAAGGAAAGAAGAATAACGCTTCACCTTAGATCACCACATGTGGCTCCTATCTCTTCCTCCTGCACCGGCCGAAGCGGAGAGCTCGCAAAAGAGCTGAAATCACTCTCTGCCTGGGAGCGAGCACGGAGGACGTGCCTGTGCCCAGAGGATGTCCTCCCCAGAACACTTCTTCAGAAGGTCACGGCAGTCCACCACCGCCCCAGGGCCCACAGTGACAGATAGCAAATTTTCTTGTTTAGAAATAAGTACTGCAAGTTTCTAATCTTTCTATTTTTAAAGTCACTTCTTTTATTATGCTTTTAACCAGTTGGTTATGAGCATAACCAACTGGTTATGAGCATGCATAATTAATTTACATTTTGGCCTTGGATAAAAAAAAATTGTACTTTAATTTTCATTAAGAGGATTATTTTGTTCTTGTCTGAAACAATGCAGCAAAACATCTTAGTTACTCTGAGTGATCATTGGGAGTGTGGCTGCTAGTTAGTGACTGATTTGAGGAACAAAAAAATCCACTTGGGAAACATGATCATTACCCACACATTTCTTTGGGCCAGGCATCCATGTTACATGAAACAGTAGATTTATTATTCCTTTTATAACTAGAATTATTTAAATAATTTTGAAATAACTAAAATTGTGTTGTGCATCTAACTGAGCAGATGCAAATTACAAAATCATGTATCTAAATTATGAAACGAATGGAGCATTGCCCAAAAATGTGAGTAGTGAAGTACATTTCTACTTCTGAGGCAAAAATAAGTAAATATATATTTTCTACATCACAATTTCTCAAAATAGTTGCTGTTTTACTTCCATTTCTTTTCCTATGCCTGAAAATGTAGGTCCAAGCAGTATTGGAAAAATGTCAATGTCTCTGCATTGGTGGCCACCTCCATTTCCAGGTATACTTGGAGAAAATACCTGGGCCAGGGACAGCCTTGACTGATGAGAGAATTTCAGAGGATTTAGTTTATTAATGCCAATACATAAAAATTTATATTAATATCAAAGATGGGTCCTTTTGAGTGAGAATTACCAGTGTTTAGTCGCAGAGTATCCAGTCACTCTCATGTCACCTCCTAAGCCCTAAAATTTAGGATTAAATGAATATGTGATCTCATTTCTGTATTTCTAAGGAATAAACAAAAGATGCCTGTGTTAAACTCAGCAAAACAACATTTTGGGGAAAAAAGTTACTTCTAGATACTCCAAATCAATCTGACAGCTCACTGCTTTAATCTGACACCAGTAGAATGGCAATAATTTGGAAGGTCTCCCCAGTAGAGCCCTGTGATAAAATCACCAAGGTTGTGAGTTCAATCTCTCTGTAGGCCATTCACTTAACAGCTGGATTTGATGATCTTTGTGGATCCCTTCCAACTCAGAATATTCTTTAACTCTATGAAATTTTCTTCTCTAATTTTCTCTTCCTCTTCAATATATAGTGAATGCTCTGAAGATGGTTTTATAAAACATGTATTTTTTTTCCTGAGTATAATCCAGTGAGCTGGAAGCACTGAATTTTTTTTGTTTTCAGTGAAAATGGTATCAGTAATATTTGCAGGAGAGAGCATGTGCCACATCTACTCATCTTTTGAACGTTTTCAGGGATGGTGACTCCACTCCACCACTTCCTACGGAGTCTGTTCTGATGCTTAACCACTCTTTCTGTGATTAAATTTTTCCTAGTATTCAACCTGAGTAGCAGGAAACAAATCAGATTAAATAAATATTATTTTAAGTTTGCAAAATGGGTATCTATTAATGGTTTTTCAAATATGGTGGGGGGGGGGGGGGGCACACGCAAAACAGGCCGGGCACAGCATCACCCACTGTACCAACCTGCGGTAACAAATCTATCATGTTTTCAGAAGTCAGATAGGGCAGAGGGATGGTGTGAAGAGATGAAGAGATGAAGACAGCAGAGCATCACTGATACTCAGAAGCTGGCTAGTGTGTGTCTCCCAGCAGAGACCCCTGTGCTCCCTGGGATGATCCACAGGGAAGGCAAAACACTATCTTTCTCCTATTTCAGTATTTTGATGTTTTCCCCAGTTGTTTCCAGCAACTTCACTTTTCTGACGGTCTGCCACTTTTTTTGCTGACAGAACAGAATGCTGGTAGCAAACACATTATCCATTGTGATTGAATGCCTAGTAATTATGTTGCATTTGTTTTTTCATTTCTTAAATTAAACCTCTTTGCTATCAGGAAGAGATGTTAAATTCGGGGCTCTTGCTGATTGCTAGTGTGACACACACATTAAATATTTTAAATGAGAAGGCTGATTGAATTTTAAACATACTGATCACCCTGGTGGAATTGAAAATAATTGAAACTGGGAATAGCTGAAATGTTTGCAAAAAGAGGAAACAGAGGTGGGGTTTGCTTTTCGAATTCCTGATTGCATCAATCATGTTAAATTCTGCAGAATAAATGCAATAATTTATGCTTATTTCATGTATAATATATAATATATAATATATATTATATAAAATACAATACATAATATATTATATATTATATATTATATATTATATATTATATATTATATATTATATATTATATATTATATATTATATATTATATATTATATATTATATATTATATATGTATTATATATTATATATATTTATATACTTAATACTTATGTATATAAGTTTATATATATAAGTGTGTGTGTATATATATATATATATACTTCAGTATATACTTATATACTTAATTTATGTATAATACTAAACATGAGACTTGCATGGTTGTTACTTCAAAATGGCAGTAGAAGAGAATTTTAAAAATAAGGTAAAATCTATTTTCAGATCAAGACTTCAGATATTATCCATGTGCTTGTAGGAGCTTGTCTTTTTGTTGTTTGTTTTCTCAGCTTATTCATGTTTCAGGAAATCTGACATTGCTACCAAGGAAGTATTGCCCGCCATTCAGACTGAGTTGGCTCTTCCACCTCTTCTACAGGCTCTTTCACCTGTAGAATGCCCCAGATCCCTTTTCCAACCCGGAGAAGCTGATGGCTTCACTCTGCAAGGGCTGATGCTTCAAAGAAGTGAGGAAATTATTGCAAAGCACCCAGTCATGAATCTGAACCACTAGGCTGAATGTAAGGGTAGCCTCGACCTGTGGAACTGTTTTTATTTTTTGTTTTTTACTTTGATGGATGGATTTATCTGCACATGTATTTTGCATAAGAAAATAAACACCCCCTCAATGTATTTATGAGAAAATTGTCTATTTTATTCGCAATGGAAAATTTTGCAGCATTACATTTTCCAGTCCCTCTATTGCTTTGTTACCTTTCTGCTGGACCAGTGAAAACTCCACAGTCCTCATTGGGACTGACAGTTGGATTCTACTCCCACACGTGCCGTCATGCGTCCTGAGGTCTGACATGAATTCTGTAATATCAGTTCCACCAATCTGTGAGATGTATTTTCCAGCTATTGGAAGCTGTTGAGAATCTGTAGATCACTTTCCTATATTTGAATTAGCAAGATGCTCTCTTGGGGTGACTTTAAGATGCTTGTATCCCCACTCATTTATTCTGTTGATGTGGAGTATTGAGTTCTGCAGCTTTAGGACTGATTTCAGGAGTGAAGGTGGAGAGAAGAGGTGCAGAGTTTATTATCAGAGACCTGCATCCTTCACACACAGACTGTGTTGTCTGCAGTGGACAGCAGGAGAGAGCTCTCCTTTTGCTCTTGGTTAGTTTTTCTAGCAGAGGCAAAGAAGCCCCCTGGACTGTGGGTTTTTTTCCTTTTTCTTGGAATTGTTTGAACCTGCTCTGGACTGAAAAACCCAGAAGAGCACCGGGAGCTCACACCTGTAGCCCACCAGGCCTGGCCTGGGCTGCAGCATTTCTTAGTGCCGGAGGGACTGAGACCAGACTGAGTGAGCCGGGCTGAAACCCATGAAAGGGATGTTCTGAATTTGTCATTTCTTCGGAGGAGTGAGAGGTTTTGCTCTTTAGTATTGTTCATTTTTTTGTCCTGGGAAGTGCTTTGCCTGTTAAAAAACCAGGGTTTTTTCCACTTCTCTCTGAATCCGTTTCCTAGTGAAAGAAATAGGGCCAAGGAGAACAGCTCCTTTTGAAAGGCCTTTATTGAGTATCAGCTCTTTTATTTGAAGATCAGCTATGGGTAGTGAACTCGAGGGGTTGCACACACCACCACTGCCTCCACTGGACACCACTGACAAGGAGATGCGGGTCAAATCTGCTGCTCACACTGCAGAGCCAGGATTCTGTTCTCACACAGGTTCCCAGGAATTCACGTTGGTTTGTATTGTCTAGGGGTATCATCCTTTCCTGGTGCTCTCAAGTGATGGTGGGAAGATGGAAACTATCCACTTGTAGAGTTTGATGTTCTGCACACATAACAGTGCCTCTTATAGATTTAGATCTTGTGCCCGCTTGTTGCTTTTAGGAATTTTTGGTGTTAATCAAACTTCCGCATTTGAGCGGAGCATCATGGGAGTCCCTCAGTTGGTTTATTAGGCGGTGTCAGCAGTTCGATGGACAAGTGGAGAGCAGTGGAGGCCTTGTTTGACGGAAGGTAAGGGGGAAACTGGGGATCCAAGAATTGCCGGGGGGGGGGTGTACAACTTGGAACACAGGAGACGGAAACTGGGGAGTACAAATTCAACAAGAACAGCTTAAAACAAATGGTAAGTAACAATACAACAACACAACACATAATACCCAACCAGGCAAGTGCCATAGCCCAAGGTTTTTTTGTTTTGGTTTGTTTTTTTTTTTATCTATTTCACTAGGGGGACCCCATTCAGAGGTTTCCTCCCAAATTTGCCCTAAACAAGGACAGATGCATATGTTACGTGTAGAGTTCTCTAACCTGACATTGCAGGATTTATAGCATACAAGGCATGAAAAATCTGAGTTTGGAAAGTAATGCAGTAACAATTACAATTAACCTTCAAAATCCCCAGGTATCCTTGGGGTGCTAAGTTTAAAGCACCTTGCTTTTAATTAAGTTTAGTGACCATGTACTGCTTTTTCTAAAACATTTTACTGGCATTTCTTCTGCAACAAATTGCTTAAAAGCCTGAATGTTGGTGCCAGTTCTATCCCATGTGACCTAATGCCAAGAGGTGACAACTCGGGGAAAGACAATCCAGATTGAAAAAGCCATTTCAGGGACAACTTTTATTTGTGCCAAACCACTTTTGTATGTGGTTTCCTCTTACATCTGATATAATTTACAGATTTATAACACTTGTTGAACTTCTCAAAACAAGAAAACTCCCACTGAGACTGTAAATTGTTGTTGCACTGAGTGATCCCTTGATCCTTTATGTGGCACAATCTATATGTGCCACATAAAAGCAGCCTGGAACTGATACTAGAGAAAGTCTTCTGACACCTGGTGTCTTCTGGGGCTGTCATGCTTTATTATGTTCATCATCCCTGGAGGAAAGGTTGCTAATAGCAGACACTGACCACTGTGAAAACATTATTCAAGCTGATTATGTTAATGACAGAAGGATAAGGCACTGCCTAAAGAGTTAGTATAGCATCATCAGAGATGCTTTATTTATTTAACTGATTATTGATTTAACTGATCACTTAAATGTTTGTAAACTGCCTTCTGTGTATAATAACAGTGCATAATCATGTACATACAAATTAAACAATCCAGAGAGCTAAGGCAGAACGGTTGTTGCAGATCTGATTTTCACGTAAAATCTCAAGACTTTTATGGGCTTATTTACATAACAAGTCATGGTCTAGTCTCCTTTACCAGCATCAGCTTGATGTGGAGTTGTATTCAGCTATAAATGTTTATGGTTTGGAGCTAGTTGAATATAAGAGAATGGTTCACATATTTTAGTTATTTGAAATACATATTTTATTGAACAGCATCATATTCTTCCAGCAGAACAATCTCTTCTCTGAAAATGTGATGCTTGCACACTTTCCCAAGGCAAGGTTATGACTTTTCTCCTTCCCATTAATGCCTGCAGACTGTTCCTCCAAGTGTATTCTCCTCTTTCTCACCAGAAAATCCACTGCAAACCTCTGGGTCTGAGCATCCCTGATCCCCTGGAGCTGGGGGTAGGTACAGCTCACTCTGCTCTCAGACTGGTTAAAAAAGCAAGGTGTAGGATTGACATGTCCTCCAGCTGGAAAAGTGCGGTCAGAATATTTCAGAGTGAAAAAGTTTCGGTAAAGAGGTATTAATGGTTGGACTTGATGATCCTAAAGTTCTTTTCCAACCAAGTGATTCCATGATTTTATGATCTTGAGGGTCTCAATCAAATTTGCTGACAGTGTACTCTAAACCAGACATGGCTGAGTGGGTGAAGAAGTTGCAGCAGGGAAGTTCCTAGTGAAGCTGGGGGAGTGATACAGTGCTGACTCAAAATGATGGCCAAGGCTTCTCTGCTTCAGGATCAGCCCTCAATGGTCCCTCTAGGCTTAGGCTTCAGGCTCTCAGCAGCCCTCATTACATAATGATTGCACTTGAAATCAAAGGACAGTTACCACAATCCCATTTATATCATCTTAAACTCATTTGATAATGGCCAGAGAGCTGTAGAAATAGACTAATAGATTTTCATGTTCAGAAGAGGCCATTCCCCATATAACCTCTATATATGTTTCTACAGAATTCTACGTCTTTTGATTCTATTATTAGGTTTGACAACTCTGAGTAAATGGCTAAAACCAAACTGATCTGAATAATTTCCCCTCTCTTTCCTTGCTCCCTGCCCTATCTCATGCAGAACCATTCCTGTTCCTTCTGCTTTTCAACCCAAGACAATTTTTGCATTTGCAACCCCTACAGAGCTGCACAGAGAATATATCACAATACTACACCATTTGACAGGTTTTCAAATAGCATGGCCAAAACTTACATTTATGTTAGTCTGTATTAAATCTTTTCTGCACCTTTTTTAGCTGTTATGACTTTGAACTTCTACAAGAAAAAAAAAAAAGAATCCTTTACAGATGACACACATAAAAAAACCCTTTGTTTAAGCATTATTTAGAAAAATCAGTGTGTTATTGCAAAAAGTCCCCAGTTGCACTTCTCTCTCATGTCAGAAAAAAGACAAAACAGATGTTTGCTGTGTATTCAAACGCTGAAAGAGAAAGCAGGTTTATTACCTTATTTTCCATCTTATTTTACCTAATACAAAGAAGAATGGGGAAGAAAACCCAAAGCAGAAGTTAACATTTTGCCTCAGTTCTCTCCACCTTCCCAGTATCTGTGTTACTTAATAAAAAACCAATCAGATGGACAGATGAGTTTCCATGGCACTCTTTGTTCTACAGACTGCAGGGGGCAATATCTGTTTTTTCTGATTCTTTCTTCCCCTTGAACAGGAGATTAAATAAAAATTACTCAATTAAAGTAACTTAAGGAATTGACTTAATTAAAAGTAAGGAAGTTCAGACTTCAAGCTCTTCTCCTCTGTCTTTTGGAAGGTTTACATGGCTGAGGCTGAGCTGGTGAGAGCACAGCCCAGTCAAGGCCACGCCCTATGCTCTGACAGAGCCTGTGCTTGGATGCACATCTGCATTACCAAAACTATTCAGTTGCTGTCAGTTACTATTGATTAAACTTTATTTGATACTGCTATTGGTGACTGAATGGTGCAAATCAGCTTCATTCCTGGCCTTGAAAAGGCAGTGATACTGTTGCAGCTTCCCCAGCTGGTCCATTGCATGAATACTGACAAAGTCCCCTCTGTTCAGAAAAGTAATTAAAAAGCCAGTTCAAATGATGGTAATTTGAATATTTCTGGAGAGAGTTTGCTTCTCTGAACATCACTGTGTGCACATCACATTCTGATACTTGGAGCACAAATCATCTTTTGAAAGAAAAATTCAATATCTTACCCCAGATCTACCTGTTAAAACCCAGACAGTAGATTAAATATTTACTTGTTCTTTCTCACGATCTTCTGGCTCAACAGAAGAATTTAAAGAGGTACTAAATGCTGAGGAGCAGCTGGGCAGCAGCAACAGAGCACCCAGGGCCAGGGCTGTGGGCACAGGGATGATGGTGGCTCCCAGATGAGCCCCACAGGATCCAGATACCATATCCCCTCGTCCCTTCTTTGCACTTGTGGACATTGTAGATACAGCATAAACTCTTTCTTAGGATTTGACACTATAGACTGGAAGTCCGGAAGATCTGCTAGGAGCTGATTCAACAAAGTGCTGAAGCCTCTATCTACATTGCCCTTAAAAATCACTGCAATATGAACAAGTGCTCAGCTCATGTGGTATGAGTATGAATAGGTTTAGGTTTGAGCGTGGGGTTACACCTTGCGCTGGAGGGCTTTGAATTAGAGACTGGTTTCCTACAGCTCCTACAGTTAACTTTTATAGACTTGAGGTACAAGCAGTGTGTGGGACATGAACTAGTAATTTTGCTATTTGAAAATCAAATTAACTGGGATTGCAGACTTTCATGCTTCCCCCCATTTATTCTCAAGTAACATCTATGCAACCATTGAATATTTTGTTTTATTTCAATTCATTCAAAACTGATGTGGCCAAAGTAATTCTTTTTTTTACTGTTAGTGCCAGCTAACGTTTCTTTGTATTTCATTAGTCATTGCATTCACTTGGCCTGAAATGGATGTTTGATTGCCATGTAAACTTCTTTTCAAATTCACTTCTGAAGTGCAATAATATTGGGGTGGCTGGTATAATATCTTCCAGTAGTGTTAGTGCAAATGACAAGATAGAGTGGGTGTTAATAAGGTTGGACTTTCAATGGTAACCCACAAGAGTAGTGTTTGTTTATGTGCCTTGTAAAGATGGATTATAAACACACACATCAGCTTTAAAAAAGCAATTTAGATATAATGATCTGATTTCACTCAACCATATGAACTTTATATCCCTCACATCTTTTATTCCACATAAAGTTTCCTTCTCTCTTGAAGGGCTGCTTGCTGTAGCAATTGAGCAGTGCACAGAAAAGCGTGAGATCTGAACTAGCTAGCTCTCTGAGCTTGTGTTTGCAAATAGATATGAATTCATTACAGGAGCAGGGAATAGCTCTTAGGAGTTTTGCAGGCTTCTTTCTGCTTTGGAAATGGCTCGCTGAAGGTCAGTGGATATGTCGAGAGGTAATATAAGAGAACTTTGGTGGACTTGTTTTGCAACTCATACTTTTTATGTATTCTATTTTATATTAAAAAAACCCCAACAAAACAAAAGCAGAAAAAGGAATTTCAGTGCAATGTACTTTGGATGTTAATCAGAGCAGACATTCCAGTCTTAAGTAAATCAGCTCTGTATCATTTGACACACTACATTATTTTGATTATGTATGTATTAGTATGACTTTCACCGTTATCTACACAGATGAAATGATGTACCATGCTAATCAGGATATTAAAGTGACACTAGCACTTATGAATATTTACTCAACAAATTAATGCATGATAAATGAGATTGGTCTAGAAATCTTTCTTAGTTATACAAGATGTGGCTTCTTTCTCTCTCAGGAAATCCTTTCTTGTGCTTAATCCAGTTATCAAATTTTCAGTGCATCTTAAGCTGCTTCCTCCTTTCCCCCACAGAGCAGTTTGTGTCACAGCTCAAACAGGGTTTTCTGCACATACAGGAATCATGTGCACTGTTCTGAATGGCTCATGAGGCTGAAGGCTGTTTTGAGATAGTTCTTTTATATGTATTTTATATGTATTTCTACCACTTGACCCAACCAGATAATGGTGCCAAATCTGGAGTGTGAAGCCCCATATTCATACCAGTTTTCACAGTCAGACCATTGTGATCACAGGGTTAGTATGTGGACTATCTAAAGCTGGACAAGTTCAAGGGCAGTGTCAGTACAGACAGGCCTGTGCTTAGGGCTGTGAATGTGCATTTTCTCCCAAAATGACTCAGGTTCCCAATCCTTGGAGCTCTTCCTGGATCACATAGGCAAAGTACAGCTCGTCATCTGTGCATAAGGCTCTGTGGTGGTTTGTATTAATTTCCTGAAATTGTTCCCTGTCGGGACCTGGGCAGCTTCCTCTATGTCTGACAAAAAGCCAATCAGTGACCAGTTTTGAGAACTGACAGCCTGTTAAACGACAGAGAAAGCTGGACACACCTCTGTGAATATGCATTTTAAAAGGAACAAGCCCGGGAAGTGCTCCTTTTTGATTCTGCCTGAGAATCAGGTAACACCAGCCTGGGCCTCTCCTCGTGATCCAGGCTGGGCTCTGATGCAAGGGAAGGCCTTGGGAAATAGAAATGTGTTATGGGGTGGATGAAATGTTCATGAGACATGAGCAGAGGCATTTATGCTAAAGTGAGCAGATGTTAAAGTAACTGTGATGAGAAGTGAGCAGTTTGAACAGAGAAATGGCCTTCCCTGTTACCCCCAAGGAATTATAACAAAAAGACCTCTGTTTTCAAAGTCCAAGAGAGCTTTTGTTTGAACTGTTGTAATCCTCAGTGCGCCCCATAAGTTGACATGGTTCTTGATAACAGTTGTGCAAAGACTTTAATCAAGGAAGGAATTTTTACAGTGACCAGGTTTCCATTCTCCCAGGTGGCTGATTCACTGTGACATCAAGGCCACAAGAAAACTGTTTCTTGTGGAGAAGTCTCCTCTCCCTATGTAAATTGGTGAAAGACTATTTTTAGAGATGGTAATCTGACTGATTGGTTTTGGTATGTTGTCAGTGTGAAAGAAAAGAAGTTGTGGGGGGAGGAGAAGTGTTCTGAAAGTTTTATTCTGATTCTTACTATTTTTTCTTATATTTTCTGGTAATGATGCCTTGAGGAGCTGGAACAGAGGCTACACACAGAGTTAAGGAGAACAAAATGGGTATTTATTGTGAGGCCCACGAAAGGCCTACAAAAGCCACACCCCAGCAATACAAGTGCCACAGTCGTGGCCCCTGCCCGGATGGCTCCAAGATGGAAGGAAAAGGAGGGATTGGTCACGAGTTCTCACACCTTTATAGGTTTCAGTCCATTTGCATGCAGGAGTCAACTATCCAATTAATAGTCTCAAATAGGGAAGTTTCATCTTCCTTGCTTGCTTGTGTGTTCACCCTCCTCTTTTCAAGTTGTTTATGCTTAGGGCTTGAAGTTTAAAGATACTGTCCTTGAGTCCCCAGGTGGAATCGGACTGTTTTGTCTTTATCACCCAAGCGCAATGGAAAAGCACATCCAAGCAGAACAGAACAGAAAACTTAAAACTTAGAGGTATCAGTAATAAAGTTGTTCTTTGTATCCATCAAAGTTTGAGCCTGTTTGCCTTCCTCCTAATCTTATCTCACAGCAGGAAATGAATAAATAATTCTAGTGGGTGCACTGGTGATTTGGCCAACACCAAATCTGCAGCATAATTGGTGCATTGACTGGGAAATCTTATATTGGCGAAATGAAACCACTACAGGCATGTACTAAGTAGCAGAGGTGGCTGCCATCCCTCAGATTGTTTGCAGTTGTAAGCTTTCTGTGAATTTTTCTTGGTTCAGTTTTCTGGGAAAGAGGCATATTTTACTCAGAGAAGCTGTGGATGACTCATGCCTGGAAATGCTCAAGACCAGATTGGATGGGGCTTGGAGCAACCTGGCACAATGAAAGATGTCCCTGTCCCCATTGGAGATGTTGGAACGAGATGGTCTTCAAGGTCCCTCCCAAACCAAACAATTCTATGATTCTAAGAACAATGAGATTAAAAATAGCCTGATGAGAACAATGAGATTAAAAAGATTATCAACAAATGCTGACCTTGAGCTCCACATTGAGATGTGAACCTAATTTTACTTTGAAAACTCATAGTCAGAGTCAAAGTGAATCTGGCACATTTCCTCCATCTGCTTCTGTGGGCACCTGCTTGGAGGAGAGTACAGGACACTACAGGCTCTTCCCATCCACCAAGAAAAGGGGAGAAAATACACAGGGATTGGCTCCTTGGTTCTGAAAACCCTAGGAATTTTTACTAATTCTCGTCTAGCATGGAATAATCTTCTGCAGGTGAAAAAAAGTCTTTTTATAGCTCATTTCTGGATATAACATTGAAATATGACCGAGGGCTCTGGTCCATAATCAGGGCTACAACCTTTAAGGTTTCAGTGCATTATTCCCTGGTCCCTTGGCCATCTCAGGCCTTTGTGCTGTGTGTTTAAGATGCAGTTGGCTCACATGTTGGTGTATAGCCATCACAGTGACCTTGTACTAGCATTGTCACAGTCATTTCTCAGCCATCCATCATGTCAGGATCTCTATCTCCTTACACAGAACAGGTGACATCTTCCAGCTGTTGAAGAACTTGGATTGCATTTTGTCTAGTATCACTGCCGGCTGACAGCGGTACTGAGATCAGTCCAGCCAGGGAGGTGCATGGTGAAAATAGAGGGATGGGAACGATGGAATTGCCTGAACAATAAAGAACTCTAATGGATAAAATAAATGTAGAAACTGCATCATCTAAGGCGCAACATCCAAGGACCTCGGAGTGTGTCAAACGTAACAATATATAGGGGTATCTGGGGGCAAGGGTCCAATTACGAACATGAACTGGGAGCATGCCCCAGTGACTGGTCCCGAACCAACTGAGAACAAGAACCAGAAACATGACCTATTATGGAGTAACTCCATTAACATACCAACTTCTATGGTCTCAGGCTGATGCCTCCTGCATGAGCAGGTGAAGCCACTCCCCTATCCATCGCCATCAGACCCATTTCCACAATCTAGAGCTCAACATGAAGAGTAGCTCTTTAGAAGTTCTGTACTGTAGGGTAAATCAAGTGTCTGCTGGATTTTTCCACCATATGCATCTTTAGGAGGGAGCTTTGTTGCATAGCTGGCTGTGATGTAGCTCCTGTGTTGACTTATTTATCTTTGCTTCATGATGCTCAAGTTCATTCTTCCCAAACCCTTTAATCTTCTTGGAGGGAAGACATTGGCACAAAGTTGAAGGTGTTGACACAGACCATCCATACACTCAGTGACCCTCACTGGGACTTGCCCCAGAGTCTACAAAGAAGAAAATGGAGATTTTAAGGGCCCATGATGACAGTGAAAGCTCAGGTACAAGAGTCTTTTTTCACAATTAAATTACCACGGACCTTCCAGCAGTTTCACATACAGCAAAGACATGGATGATGCAGCCCCATGTTCCTGCTGGGTGCTGTCCCTCTTTCCCACTATTATTATCCAACTCCTGCCCATTAATCCTATCTTGTTGAGTTCCTCTTAAACAGGACAAGTCAGCAACTGCAAAATCGAAAAGCAAGTAAGGCTTATTTTCTTGGTGTGTGTGATGACCATTGACAGGGTTTGTGTGACTGACATGGTAGATTAATTTGTAATAAAAACTCAACTTTCATATCAATTACATCAGGTGATATCTTTAGTGCTGTGCTCATCTGCCTGAAAGGGCAATGTGGTTTTCTATTACTGCTAAAAAGCACAATAGCATTGCTCAGCTGATTTAATTTTATTTTTATATTGTGCTGCCAGTTCAGTTAGAAATGTAGGCAAGCTCTGTCAATGGCAATAAGGCATCCATCTACCAAAAACCAGGTTTCTTCCCCATTCAAACCATGAGGGCACCTAAGAAATCACTGGTGACTTCTGGACATAATGAAGTGTCATGGTAACTTTGGAAAACATGAAGTGCATGGATTGGCATGTGGCCTTTACTACATTTTTTTCCCAACTGAAAATGTATCAATTGATCTTTCACACCTCCCTTTGGATGTGGAATAGTAATGTCATATCCACAGCAGAACAGATATTTTTATGGAGAACATCCCTTTCAGTCATTCCTATTTGCCTAGTTCATTAAGTTTACAAATCTCTGGAAATACTGCAGTTTTCACATACTCAGTTAAGATACTGAAGAATTTTTAGAAGTCCTATTAACTCATGTTTTTGCCTACAGGCCTGGGATGCTCCCTGTAATTGCATCCCTGACAGCAGTGAGTATGGGAGGAAGATAGGAAGAGGCTTGATTTTTTAGTACTTGATTTTGTGACCTTAAGGATACCCTTTCAGCACGACTATTTTGCCATTCCTTTGGATGGGTGTGGGGCTGTAGTTGTATTTCCTTTGCCACACATAGAAGTGACCTAACTTCTGTGCTTTTTCTTACCTTTATTGTTATAGTTATCTTGCCATGGAACAGGGGCTGAATGCAAGACGAGTTGAGCACAAGTTGATTCTCCTGCTATCTCATTGTCTGCAGTACATAAATCTTGAAAAGTGTGCTTTGACTAGGAAAGGATACTGACTTAATGATACATTTACTCTAACTACGGCTGGGTGCACACAGAATCCTAACGTCTGCTGCCTAATGTCTTCATGGTAACAGATGTTGCTCTCTGCTTACAACGTAAGTTTATTGCATTAGCTGCCTGTAAGCAGTTTACTCTCTCGAAGATTCATAGAGTAAATTAAAATGATCTAATTATTTGTTATCTAATTTAATAGAGAAATGGTCTTGATCTTGAGATATTACACATATATTATTATATTACAAGGTGGTATGGCAGAGGTCCCTTTCTGAGCTCTGAGCTGCTACTGAATAAGAAGAGAAACTTGTACTCACATGTTGCAGCAGGCAGTGGTGGTCAGAGCACCATGACCTTCCCAGAGAAGCGTCCTTAAAAGGACACTGAGTGATTTCAGCTCAGTTGTGAGCTGCTGCTGCTGCAGACAACGCTGAAGAAAGGGACAAGAGCCTTCATATGGGGTCCATGGAGATCTTTATTCTTTTACTGTGAAGGGGTCCAGGCATGAAGACTGACCAATGAGGTCTGAGGGAGCAGGGTTTATATAGGGAAAGCAGGGGCAGGGTAGAGCAACAGGGCCAATGATCTGAGGGTTCAGGGGTGGAACAAAGGGAGAGGGCCAATGGGGTACAAAGTATCAGCATATAACTGAACAGCATTGTGAGGGAGACATTTTGTCTTGCCATAAAGAGTGGAGCCTGCCTAAAGCTTATCTCTTCAGGGGAGAGGCATAAGCTTATTGTCTTACAGGCTTTCCCTCCAGGGAAGGGCCACAGCCTCTATCAGGCCCTGTACCTCCATAACTCCTCTTTCTTTATTGATTAAGAAAGCTCTTCCCACAGATTTTTCTAAACAGTGAATTAAACAGGGAAACATAAGTAGAATAATAAAAACAATAAATAAAATAAATAAAATGTCCTTGAGTTGCTTATGAGATGGTGAATTCCATTCTATGCTGAAGCCATGGGGGTCTTCAAGTTTGTTGGGTGACTCAGGGAACCATGTGGAGGACTCCGATAGCTCAAGGCTTGTCTTAGTTTCACCAGAGATGCTTTGTGGCACAGCATGTTTGCTCCCCTGTAGTAATTCACTAGCTGCCCAAGTCCAGGTTCATGGCCCAGCCTGCCAAAGAGGAACCGGTTCCTCTCACCCAGCAGCAGGTTGAAGTGGGGGTAAAACCAGAAATTGTTAGTTTTCTGGGTAACGGAAGGGAATATTGTTTTTTTCTTTTTCCAATACCTTTTGTGATTCCATGTCTCACTCACACAAAGACATATCTAGAGATGGGCTGCAACAGCCTTACCAGAGAGAACTCACTGGGCTGTGGCTTTTATTTATAGACATTTTGCTGCGCATCTCTGTCCCTCTGCCTTCTCACCTGTCACCAGTCAGAGTACTGCTGCTCCCAGCAGCCTAGCTGGCCCTGGAGAGCCCTTTGCTGTGACATCTTTGATGTGCCCCTTATCACAAGGTCCACCTCCTGCTGGGTCCCTGCAGAGACTTTGCAGCACAGGGCAAAAGAAATGCTCCAAGATGAGTCCAGCCTTTGCCTTTGTAGGCTTAGCTGATGGCTAAAATTGTGTTTATTTACTAATATTTAACTAATTCTCCTCTCCACACATAAGAGACCTTTCTGCTTTCAAGCTGAAAATGTGCCACCTCTCTCCTGCTCTCAGCTCCTGGCTCTTGAATTGGGGTGAAGGAGGCTGGATCCATCATTGGGGTTGCTTCACAAATCAAGATCAGTGAGGGGAGAGAAGGGGCTTGGTTTGGGGCAGACATTCCCACTTGCTTCATGGGGAGAACAAGTGAGCCCTCTTCCTATTGTCATGCTTATATGTACATCTTGTCCTGCAATTTTCTGAGTCATTATGACAAATGGCTCATGCTGATGTCACTCATTTCCCAAGGGATCTCTCAGCTCTCCAGCCAGCATATAGCAAGTTGCAAGCAGTATTTAAAAACGAAAAATCACAGATATTTTCTGGATGTCATCCAAAGGAAGGAGCATGGTTTTCAGAAATCAAATCAGACCACATGGAAAGATCTCCCTGAACACCCCAGACAAGTCAACAGATGGTAGTCATGACATTATGAGTCAACCTGAACACCTGGGAAACCATGGCCAGGAGCAGCAGAAGTATACATTTAAATTAAGTCTTCTATAAAATCTTTTAATAAGGAAGAGCTGAAAAAGCAGAAATGCCTTGCCACAGATTTTGGTGCTGTAGGAGAAAGAACATTTTTTGCTGCATGCCATGTCCTACCTGCTAAATGTAATGATAATCCATATCACCTCTGGAGACCCACTTGATTATCTATCTATCTATCTATCTATCTATCTATCTATCTATCTATCTATCTATCCGTCTATCCGTCTATCCGTCTATCTATCTATGCCATTATTAAACTAGAGTAATAGCTTTTGCTGGAGTCTACCAGAGGAGCATTCTGGAATGGATCTTTTGAGATTATGTTAGCTGTAGTTAATATTTGCATTGTCTTTACCAGTTTATTCAATTCTGTACTTAATTTGCTCCAGATGTTGAGGAAGTCCTGTATTTTTTCCTTATCCCTCTCCCCAACCACATTAATATATCCTTAGCAATATTCTTATCTCTTTGGTTAAACCCACTGGATAAATATAATTTATGTGGCCTTCACTGACACTGACACTGATGATGGAGAAATGAATAATGCAGTTATGAGAGAAGCTTACTCATGGGTTACCTGTAACTCTGAGTGAGTGCATAAATGCTACTTTGTGCTGGACCGAGGGCTGACATAAACAAAAATTTCCAAAATGGAATATTTTAATGTTTGGGTAGATGCTTGCTGATTATCCAGCTTCTTTTCACAGCCAAAATGTAGCTGCTCATAAAAATGACATGAAAATCTGAAAATGTATATATAAAATGGCAGAAACATGAGAGGTTTTTATTAGAAAAAATGAGAAAATATTATTTGAATAAGGATTATATATTGAGACATGACACTTTCCCTTTGCTGCTTTTTCTTTGCAGTAACTATGGTTCAAATTCCTGTGTTATTTGTGAAAACACTGTCACAAGGTAATTTGGCTTTAATACAGCAAGAAACACAAATCCTACATTTGTAGGAGAATAGTTTGTGTTTGGCTTGGCAAAAATAGCTGCACAGAATCTTGATGAGCGGTGAGCAACCTCCATAACCTCCTCCTGGGATGAAGCTCATGATATCTGCCAACGTGGTTCAAGGTGGAATGGTTTTTTAACCTCCAGCCTGTTACAAGAAGCACTCAGGAGTGGTAATGGTCCTGCTGACAAAGTCCCTGTGCTCCCACATGCACCTCTGTGGGGGTTTAAGGCTCTCCAGACCTTGGGGCAGAACACAGAACAGACTGTATTGGTGAAAGGAGGTTTTAGGATAGAGAGAGGATTTTAGCCTCTAAAGCTGTCAAATTGAGTGGTTTTATCAACATTCATTTGAGCTTCTAAAGTAAAATATTGTTCAAGAAAATGAGTCAGCTTAACCTTGTTATATGGGGAAGCTTAGGAAATTTTTCCAAAAGCTCCTGGCCTTTACCATTAAGCCTTAATGCAAAACTTAACCTGTAGCAGTATCTGCTGCAGTTAATATTGTTGACAAACTAGTCTGCCTTTCAGTCCAGATTTCATGTCTTAATTAAGTGGAATTTGTTTCAGCAAATAGTGCTTGTCAAGAGTGGGATATTTTTGCCTTAGGACTATTACAAAGATGATATTGAACATATTGATAATTAGCAATCTGTGTCTCAGCATTACGTGTAAAGACAGACTAATTTTTCCCAAGCCAAAATTATAATTATAAATTAAATACATAGACATGTCCAGCTAATCTTAAATATAAACCCATAGTACAATGTGCTTGAGAACACCAGAAACTCACCTAGTTCAACTCTATTGTTTTTAGAAGAAGTTCTGACACTAGAACAAGCTGTGGACGGACTGGTGCCAGGTGTGGTGGCAGCTGGTTGCACCAGGGGAAGTTTAGAGTGGATGTTAGGGAAAATTTCTCCATGGAAAGGGTTGTCAAGCCCTGATCAGGCTGCCCAGGGCAGTGGTGGAGACACCATCCCTAGAGGGATTTAACAGACATGTGGATGTGGCACTTAGGGACATGGTTTAGTGGTGGCAGGGTGGAGGAATGGTTGGGCTTGGTGTTCTATCTGCCCTATAGGTGTTAGAAATTGCTACCTATGGGAGATTTTTGCCAGTGTGGTCCACATGTGAGGGAAGAAGGGGCAATGCCATGCAAATGCATCCCATTTCTCCATTAACAAAACAGAAATTATGGAAAAATTAAGATATTAAAAAATAAATTTACAAAATCACATGAAGAGTTTTTAGGCTTGAGAAAATGCTTGCCTTGAGAGAATAAAACATACTTAACAAATCATAAAGAAGTCAATGCATCTAGTGTACTGAAATAATTTTACAGAGAGAAAATACTAAGCAATTTTGGCTGTGGGACAAAGCTGGCATCCTGTGTGCAAATGGTAGGATGCCAGAACCAGCCAGCTTCAAAGCTGAAGTTGTGTTTTACACAGAGTTGACTTTGTGCTGAGCAAGCTTGAGAAAAGTGCCGAGGGAGCAAGACTGGCTAGCACTTGCTGTCTGAGTCAGTGTGGGGCATCTTCCTGGTGGAATTTAGCTGTGCTTGACATAGTATGCAGTGCTGTCTGCATTGGGGTTTGATGTGCTCATGGTCTGGAGAAAGAGATCAAGCTGAAGCTGAGCTATGTGGCAGGAGATGGACTGTTACACATCAGTCACTAGAAAGAAAGGAGGAATGAGGAATGGGTTGCCCCATCAGGGCCAGGTTGGACAGGGTTTGGAGCAACTGGTGTAGTGGAAGGTGTCCCTGCCCATGGCAGGGGGTTGGAATGAGATGAGCTTTAAGGTCCCTTCCCACCCAAATCATACTATGATTCTATGATAATAAGCCAGTAGTTAGCCTCTCTTTGTGGTCCATCAACTCTTAAGACATCAACATTTTGGGCACTGTTTTGAAGTAATTATATTGGATTCAATGTGAAACTAAGAGTGAAACCCAATGCAACACTCCAAATACAGAGGAATATAATATAGCAGCTAATATGGAACTATCTGAAAAACAGGGCTGATGTCCAGCTGAGGAAAATTCATTGTTAATGCTCAGAGCACCTTCGACAGGTACAGGAGCTGCTGGCCTGCAGGACCAACTGTGCCAAATAGAATGAGGATTAAAAGTAGGAAATAGAACAGTTGTTAAAAAACTCCTACCACCCCAAAATCCTAGCCAATGCCTTACTTGAGGTTCCTGCCTCAGCCAGATCAGCTCATGCTTTGCAGCCCTCAAAGCAAATCCTCTGAAGAAATTATGAACTTTCCTCCACCGAAACTCCAGTTTCTGAAAGCCCATTAACATTGAATTTACTGTAGCCTTAAGTAAAACATTAAAAACTCTCCTTCTGCAATACTCCTTGCAGTAAACTTCTCTCTGGGTAACTCCACACCCTACTCTGCTGTGACTACAGGTTGTTGCAGTACCAGCTGTGTTTACACTCTCTTTTAAGTGTAGCTGAAGAGCATGCAGTTCCTAGGCTGGGTATCCAATGGCACAGGAGTGATGTGGCCATCAGGCCATTCCTGGCAATACCTGTGTGCAACAGTAGGAGAAACCTGTGCTAACCTAGGAACTGGAGCTACACTTCTGGAAATGCCAGTGGTCTGACCTTTGGAAATTGGGATGTTGTTTGTTTGATTTAGTGCTTGTGTTAACGAGGCACAGCTGGCTGTCTGCCCTCACTGTGCTCAGTGCCTTCATCTGATGGCTTTGGACAAATGTCAAAGACACCATAGACTGCTGAGGGTTAGTGCTGAAGTGCTTAATTAAACAAGTCTCTGGGATGTGGCAATTTGCTTGGTAGGAGCACCACACCAGGACTCTTCTTATTTTTCTTTATTTTTGTTTTCTTCTGAAGTTAGCATTGTGAACAGGAAACTTTTTTTTTCATGCATTTTGTTTTCAGCTACAAACACTTGGAAAATATGACCCACAAGACATGCAAGAACCTTTTTTGCCATTAAGACGAGTTTCCACCTTTTTTCATGATTTTCAGGAATAAGGGATAAATAAAATCACAAGGGTAAAAACCCCAAAGGTAGAGAGCTTCTTTAGTAGCCAGTGACATCTGCGAGGACTGTAAGTCACATGAGCATCCTGTGCCAAAGTGCTGAAGGTTATTAACAGCAGTGTGAAGGCACTGCTACATCTTCCCTCTGGGCTGCATAGTGATGACTTTTTGCTGTCACGGTACTGAGTAATGGGCATTAATTCAGCTGGTGCAGAGAGTAGATTGGGCCAAGAACTTAGCAAGTAGCACTGGTCCCTCCAAAACCATCCTGCTCTGCTTGTACAGGCTGTAAATCTCTCTGTGCTGTTCTGGGCAGCCAGAATTGAGGGTATTTTGGCCAATGCATTAAGCTGAGCTGGACAGCCAGCTCACATTGCATGGGATAAAAAAATAATGTCAGGTCTGTATTTGCAGCCCCTTCATCAGATGGCCCCAGCCCAGGCTCAGCTCAGCTCCCATCACTCATGCATGACCCTCAGGTCAGCACCTTTGCATTTTTGGGGCATCCTGATTTCTAGCAGACATGAGCAGATGTAAGATTCCTGTCTACCTGTCACTGATCTTTCTTTCCAGGCTTATTAAAAAAAAAATCTTTATAGCCTTGCTACTTTATTCTTTAAGAAACAAGTGTTAATAAACCAACCAGACAAACCTCCAACCCTATTGTTGGAGGCAGGTTAAAAAAGAGTGACATTTCAGGTGTGTTTTTCCTCCACTAGCAGAGAGGAGCAGTCCATTCCTGGGCTTGCATTGCTTGGCTGAGAATTTGTCTGGTCTTCAACACCACACACCATCACACCATCTCGTGTATAAAAGAAACACATGAGTCTTTCTGGTCTCCAGATGGAGAGATGTCCCTCTGTTTTATTTCAGTCTACTTCAAAAAGTTAAGAAGATTATAAATAAAAATCCCTTTCTTCAGAAGTGGTTGGGGAAGTTGGCAGCAGCCAAGTGAGTGGCACACCACAGTGATGGGCAGCAGGTGTGCCCACATCATGTCTCAAGCGCCTTGTACACAGGTGCACAAAGGGCAAAGGAAGTGTGAAACATGGATTGTGGATGTTGCATCCCTGACAGTGTTCAAGGCCAGATTGGATGGGGCTTGGAGCAACCTGTTCTAGTGGAAGGTGTCCCTGCCCATGGCAGGGCTTGGAATGAGATGAGCCTAAAGTCTCCTCCAACTCAAACCATTCTCTGATGATTAACTCTAGAAACAGCAGCTACCTGTTGTGGTAGCCCATGACTGGCAGAGGCGAGGCACTTCTGTAGGTTGGAGGAGAGCTTGCCAGGCTGGGAGAAATGAGCTCTAGTGAGCAAATAGCAGCACTGGAAGAGCCAATTGTAAGACTGATCACTGTTTCACATAAGTTAACCATACTATAGGGGCTTCAGGCTATTTGGTTTGGACTTTTTTTTGTTGGCCCAAGAGAAAATGTGCAAAGCAGTGAATCAGGTGATCACTGCTGGTTTCAGATTGGAATCCAATACAGAAAGCCAGTGCTACTGCTTACATAATGCACTCCGTTAAGAAAAGAAGGATTTACCCCCAGGTCTTCTAAGAAAGCAATTACTGGAGAGTGAGGTAGTGAGTTATAAGGGTACATGGCAGATTGGGAAATCCTTGGGTCCTGAGGGGGTCAGTGAAGGGTGACAGCTATACCTGTAACCTGAGAGACAGTCACAAAGCCTTGTACAGGGAGGGAAAAAGGTGGTCTTAGGGAAAAAAAATACAAAGGCATTATGGCATGCCCACATCTCTTATGAATAACCAGGTTATTGCACACGTCTCCCCATCCTCTATTCCTCTGTTCCTGTTAATTTTGTTGACCTGCTGTAGGGTCACACAGGGAATTAGCCATTATCTCCTTATGGAATTGAGATCTTGACCTGTTTTATCAGTCTTACAGAGCATCCAGCCCACTACCAAGCACTCTAGCAATTAAGACCTAATCATGGTATAAATCAAGTAAATAAGTACCTGTCAACAGGTCACCAAGATTGGTGCTCCTCTTGGGCAAAGCTGTGTTCATGGAGGTCAATGTAGCAAAATGGCCCAAGGCCTTCAAGGCAGAGTGTTTTTCAATAGCCCCTCATGAAGTCTCTTTTGCAGGGGACACCTACCCAGCCTGCCATTTCCCATCCCCCACCCATTCTGCAGACAAGCCCATGAAAATATTTTGGTACTTTTGTTGATTTTTTTTAGTGATATTAAAAAAAGTATTAAATGATAAGAACATGTTTACCATCACAGATTCCAAATAAGGGAATTGTGAGTTTTGCTTCCAGTTTAAAAGTGGATGGTTTCTCAACAGGCACTTCCATTTAGAAAGTGAAAACATTGAGGGAAATAATAAGACAAAACAGCATTTCTATCATACTGCTGTTTAACCTCAGTGATAAATGGCAAATGCATCTGATCTTGGCATGAGAATCTTAGTGGCAACCAAGGATTACTTTTCCCATGATTTTAGTGTCAGAATATCCTATTGACATATAAGTGTGTAGGATAATGAAAAGGTAATGAATTAAATTTAGATCAATTACCATGATTAATTAATAATTTAGTAACTAGGAATTAAGTGGGGATTGGTGGAGAACCAAAATGATAGTGATAGAAATTGCCCACAAGGAGATGTAGTCTCTTTTTGACAGAGTTGAAAGGCAAGTATGAGTTGAAACATTTTTTGAATATATATTTAATTTCTGTGTCATAAAAAAAAAAAGAGTAACAAATGTGCAGCACTTTAATGTTAGATTTGACTGTCATTGGAACTGTTCACAAGTAGTGTAGACAATCTAAATTATACTTCATTTTCTAAGTATGATATATAACCATTAGGATACTTTAGAAAATCATATCACCAGAACTTGGGCTGGAGAGGGAACAAAGGGAACATCTTTGGAAGGTCCAAGTGAGATTTTTTCAAGGGAATGCTATTCCAATACTTTGCAACAAACAGGAAAAAGTGAGATCTGTTACACATCTTTCACAGCCTATATATAAACCAGCCTCAAGAATATTTACCTGAACATATATATAGAGTTGTTTGGGTTTTTTTAAGTATTCTTTAAAAAGTAATATTTGCTTCATCTATGACACAATGAATGTCTCTACAGGGAAAACTTAACACAGGCATAATAAAATCTCAAGAAGTCATAAAAAGTAACATGAAAGCAGTGTTTGGCCTTGGTAAAATACATTTAGGATGGCTGCAATGTATGGATACAGCTTTGTTCAAGAAAGGACCTGTGCATATTTAAAGGTACTTACGAAGCTGGTCTTCTCCTTTCTTTGACATGGGATATCTTTCCTAATGGGATGAGTACAAAATCATGGACACCATGCATGGCTAAAGGGAGGCTATGCCCATCTGTTTCATATGTCTGTGCTGCAATGATGGAAGAGTCTCTTCTAACCCCTATGGCTCATAAGTGAAAGAAATGTAGGATTCAGCATATGGATGTTGAAGGACAGTTTCAAGGACTTCATGTTTAACGAATTCATACGATTCAGCTCCCTTTCTTCGTCTGTCAGAACAGTTTTTTATAGTCTCTATAGAACTGAAATAGTGTGAAATACCTCAGGTCTACAGCCATGCTAAAATGCTGCTCCTCTAATAAAGTTAAACATTTGAAGCAAAGATTGCCAGTGTTATTCTGTATCATTCTTGCTTAAAATCCCTCTCTGTGTGTTGTGGAATGGGTGACTTAAAGCTGTGGAGGGAAGGAATTCTGACACCACTACCTATCACTGCACGTGTTCAAGATCAGCTTTCTACAGGCTCTGGGCAACAAGGTCCTCGACAAACCAAACTGGGTCTTTCCAGAGGCAAATGGGTGCTACTGATATTTACCTGCAGAGAGGTTTCACCCACTTGAAGATCCCATTTCCAAGTGATGATTACAGCTGCTTGGATGGCACCACTTCTTGCCTGGCTCTGCTGCCACAGCTTTTTCCTCTCATTACTTCATGGTGATGGATATAGAAAGTTAGAAAAATACAAACAGAACATTTTTTATATCTTCCAAGTGTGCAAATAAATGGCTGTATATTTTTATGGGAACTTGACTGAAATTTCTCAATGCCAGCTGTTTTATTCTTGGATAATTCACTGCTTTTACATTAATGTCTTTGCTCATAACTAAAAGATAATTGACTATAAACAAGTGTACTATAAACAGAAAGAGAAAAACCTAAAGAAAAATAGTTTCCTGGTTGTTCTGAAAATAAATAGACAAGTTAAGGCTATGACTAGAAAATTAGTGAGTTTTCTATTAAAAATAACCTCTGTTATTGTAACTGTTATTTTATGAAGAACTAAGCAATTCCAGTGCTCCTAAATATTTAATGAGAGAAACCAATGATTTCTAGAAGTATTGTTGTCTCCTATCGGAATAGCCATAACATTCTCTGCCTGCAAAGAGTAGATTTTACATATTGTTCCCAAACTGACCACACTCATGAGCTGTTGAAAGATTAATGCTGCCTTCTCAACAAAATTGTTTACATATACTCTGACCTCCCCTGTCAGTATTTTTTGGCTTTTTCCCAGGCCCCTACGGGTAATGGCCTGGATATTTCACGGCAAATTTCTCAAAAACAATCACAGAATATGCACTGGAAGAGGGGGGATTCATCCCATTGCCTTCAGTAGGACCAAGAGCAAAATGAAGTGCAGAAGCAAGGGAGCTGACAGTTACAATTTCTGTGATGCCTCCGTCTGAAATCACATAAGCGAATCCTCTCAAAGCCATCCTGCAGAGAAAGCTGATCAGTTTTCATTAAATCACTCTCCGAGATTTCTCTGGGTTGAAAACTGCTCAGTAAACTGATATTTACTTTGTCTCATCATCCAAAGGGGAATGAATATTCAAAGGTGAATAGTCCTCACTGCTGCCATCTCCCTGTGCTGGGGTGGGGTAGTCAGTACAACCAACAGGCAAGGGATGCAGGGAAGAAAATTGATGCTTGGACATAACATAAAAGCTCCTCAGTATGGAAAGTCAAAATCTGTTTTGTTCTACAGAATTATTAGGTTTCGTGGCTTGTATAATATCTCAGTGGAGGTATTATTTGCTTCCCAACATTTTTCTCATAACCACAAATCATACCCATAAATAAAAATATACCTTCAAAACCACTTTCTATTAGCAGAGCATACCTTGTATTATAAAACCTGCAAGCAGACCAGTTGTACCATGAAGCCTATACAGCATTTTTTTGTCTTTTTCTTTTTGTTTTCCCAGTGTAAAAATATACATTGCTACTTCTCATTTCCTGCGGTGTAAAGGTCCAACTGGTCCTTGCCTGCTGAAGGCTCCACTGCTGCTGCCCTTTCATACCTCCCCAACCCAGACCGCTGTGTTACCCCTCCTTATACCTGAAACCTCACAGCGTAATGTATTTTGCCTCCCATTTATAACAAATAAGGAATCTTTAGCTGGTGTAATGAGATATTGTCCAAATAATCCACTGTCTTTCATAATTCTGTTGTAGCTGCTCCAGGGCCAGTCTTTTGATGTGATAGGGTCCTTTAAATTCTTCAGTACATTCATTCTCCCTGTTGACAGCTCTACGAAAAGCACATCTGTTTGCAAATGTGAAGTAGCATATATATAGTACTGATTGCCTTCAGTGAAAGAGGGTTGAAATGTCAGATCAGATATGTGTATGCTTGTTTTTAAGTCATATATCGACTTGATTTCCCCTCGGACAGTTAGAGTCTGGACTCTGATCCTGCCACTGCCTCTGTCTGCACTGATCAGATACCGCCCGTCAGGTGACACATGTGGCGTGCCCGACACGTCGCCGTTGGGGCCGATGACAGCATCACTGACACTGTCGATGATGAGCTGCAGTGACGTGGCAGCTGAGTGGTTCCTCCTGCACTGCACAAAGTAGTAGCCACCCAGGTGTGTGTATGCCATGGCCTGAGGCATGCAACTGAAGGCTTTGAGATTGATGGTCTTGATGTGGGTCACAGTTTCCAGGTCAATCTTGTGAACCACGTGTTTTGACTGGTTAAAAAAGAAGCCAAACCTGAAACAGAAAACAAGACACTGAAGTCACCTCTGGAGACATGGTAACATGCTTGAGCAAAGTCAGCAGATTTGGGAACCTTTTATTTTGTTGGTTTTGGAAGCATGTGCAATAATGCTGTCTCTTTTTGTAAGAAATGTCTTTTAGTGCTTCTAAAACATCCTAGAAGGAGGAATATATTTCAGTTCAAATTAGCAATCTCCTGATCCTGGAAAATTTGAATATGTGCTTAGCTGTTTGAATCTTTAAGAGCCAAAATCATTTATTGGGAAGACTAATTTCTACAGAAATTATATCAAGGTTTGGGTGTTCAGTAGGTTTAACACTGACCAGATTTGTATTTAATCTGTCTGAGATTACAGTAGTGAAATCCAATATATACTCAAGCATTCAATCTCAAAATAGCATTCAAGCATTCAAAATAAAGCATATTGCTGCCAAGTTGGGGTCAGAGAGTAACTATATATAATAAATATAGTTGTGTACAATGTAATGTATAACCACTGAATGAAGACCATATCTAATCTCATCTCTTAATTGACAGCACCAGAGGGAAGCTGTGGTACCCGTGGTGCCTAGGACCCACTGCAGGAGATGGCAAGCCTGCTGTGCAGAGCAGACTCTTAAAAGCCATCCTGCCAGCCCAGGGAAGGTAGAAAACATTTCTTGAGGAACATAACCAGGGTGCCCTGAAGATAAAGGGTCTTTATTTTCTGTCTCAAGACAGGCAAAAAACAGTGAGCAGAGGAAAAATTTTCTGTAAAAGATATATGCTGCAGCACATGTGACCTTTGCTGAAGACAAGAAAAGGTCAAGAATAGCCAAGGAAAGTTTCTGCTTAATTTGACAGGTCGTCCTTAGAAACAGCCTATTTATGTTCCACTGGATTCACTGACAATGACTTACAAAAACTAATTGTATATCGAGTATCTTTTCATCCATTCAATGCAGACAGAGGGAAATGAAGTGAGTGCTTAGTGTGGTATCTCTTCCTCAAAAGATGTAAAATTGCCTTGTGAAATATGGATGACAACATGCTTCTGTGCAGATAATACATATTTTGCTTGAAACACTAGGTTTACTTCTTTATTCTTAATCCATATGTCAATGAGACACTTAGCAATGATTTCACTTCTAAAGAACGAGCCAATGTAGAGTATGATCCCATGAAAATTACTGGGCTAAGCCTTTCATTTCCCCATTATACTCACATCCATTAGAGACTTCACAAAGTATCTGCAGTGGAGAGTTGTAGCACACTGTGTGTGTGGAAATTGGATATAACACTTGTATTTCTCCTGGATGAATGCATTTTAAGTACACTTTAAAAAGTTCTTTCCCTTACAGCTTTTTTTCCCCCCAAGACTTCCTTAATAATTGGCCAAATGCCTGAAGAAGTTAAGAAATGTTTTTTATCATAAACTTTCATTTAAAGAAGTGGGTCAGGATATATTTTATGTACCCACAGTTGCAGAGGAGGCTCAGTCCTTGCATGAAATCTGTGATCTGAAATCTCAAATTAAACCTTGCACTTAGAGAGCTTTTAATAGACATCAGTCTACCCCTGGAACTAATAAAAATGGATATATTTCTAGATATCCATCTAAAATAAGAGGCAGCTGAACAAATATGCAGGAGTATTTGCATACAAATATTACTTGGCTCATGGAAGAAATTCCTTAAACATTCACCTTCCTGGGAAATGCTGGTACTGCCATTTATTGTTTCTGAGTAGAGAATTTATAACATCATCTCAATGAGTCTCATTAGCCTGCAAGCAATTATTTTTCTGTGCTGAGGGTGAGAGAGAATAGACAAAGATCTGGCCCTGAAAAAATGAAACAGGAAATCAGGGACAGAATTTGCAATTTTGCATAGGGAAAAATGCAGACAATAATCTGTATTTACTGTTTCAGCCAACTAATCACACAGAACCAAAAGGACAATTATATAAACAAAAATGGATAACTGTTCCACCTTCCTGTCTTTGAATCCAATTCTCGCCTCCTCAGCTCAGGCTTTAACATTCAGCAGTCATCTACCTCCTGGCACTACTATTAGTCATAATGAAATTGTGAAAGAAAACTGGAAATATGAAGTAGAGAGAAATTACAAATGACAGCCATGAGACATGCATCATCATTTTGTGTTTCAGCAGGCAAAATTATTTATTTTGGAACAGATTCAGCATATAATCATTTAAGTGTTACCCCTTCTCTCTCAGTGTTTCCTGCAGGAAACCTAATATGTGTAAAGAGTTACATTATGGTTTTTGAGTGTTTAACTTAGTTAAACTATATAGAGGACAAAAGATGGTTAAACAGTTGTTATGTTATAACATGGAAAGAATAGTATAAATTGCTATGCAGTTATCATCAATTTTGATAATGTTAATGGGAGGCTTTCTGTGCCTGCTGGGAAGCAGCCAGTATTACTCCAGGTTATTAGTATGTTAGTTACACAACCTCATTAACTATTACATTACATTAAAATTCAAAACTGATAGTTCATGGAGGTTTGTTTCTTTTTTTTATGAGCAGTGCATATAATTTTTGTGCTCCAGCCATAAACCCCATGCAGAGACTTGAACAAGCTGGAAACACATGAAAGAACCACATCTTATGCTTCAGGCAGAGTATACTTTTACCACTTCAAGCAATATATCCTTGACACAGGTTTTTCCCAGATCCACAACAATTTTGTGGCAAGGAAGGTGATTTTTGGGCCATCAAATTTCTGGCACAAGTAAGCCAGGGCAGTGTGCCATAAGCTGCAAGGAAGAATGGCTGACTAAGGTGAGGTTTGAATACCTGTGCATGGTCTAAAGGAAGCCCAGGATTGTTTCTTGCTGTTTTATTGATTAACAGAATAACTACTGGCAATTTCCTCAACCATTTCTCCATTTCATGTGTGAAAATGGGGATAAATATAGTTAAGATTCATCACAAATTAATTAATTAATTAATTCACCCATTCATTCCTTCATTCATATCTGTAAAGTGCTTTAAGGTGATGAGAAAGAAGCAGCATGGTCACCATTATTATTCATTAAAATAATTTCTCACCTAACATGATTAATAATAAGATTAGTAGGTGGTATAAAAAAATCATCTACTCCTTCAAAAGGTGTGTGGATAACATGCGGATCCTCCCCAGCACTCGCCTCTGGAATTACCTACAATAAATACACACAAGGTTGAGCACAGGATAAGCTCTAGGAAAGGCAGAAAGGTAAATACAGATCAGAGACATGCACGGTACCCAGTGGCTCTTTCCAGGGTATAGCAGACTCAGTTGACTTCAAAACACTGTTTGGTGTACTTGTCTTGAAAAGGTGTGAAAGCAAATAGTATTTGAGAGTTGACATTTGTAAGGGAAGTACATGACTTTCGTAAGTTGTTTACATCTTGAGAAAGAGCAGTCAAGCAGGAGCTGAAGCAGTATGACAACACTAGGACCATAATGATTTATCCCTCACTGTCTAAAATAAACATTTACTTCATGGTCATATTTATTAATCTCACTTTAATGCACAGTGATAATTTACCACCCTGAAGGATCAAACACTAACTCACAGCAGTTAATTATCACTTTGAAGGAGAAAAACTTTTCATCCATCGATATAAATTCCAGGGAGGAGTGGAGAAGTGCACTTTGGCTGTCCCCTGGTCCTGTCCTCCAGCACAGCACGGATCTCCATGGACAGGGGAACTCAGCTCCTCCACTGCTCCGGAAAGGAAAAGTAAGTTTTCAAAAATTAAAATGCTAAACACTCAAATTGTTTGCTGGGTTTAAGATTACTTTAGTCCATTCATTAGGACCTTCTGCTACTCTAATCTGCTGCAGTCGTTGCTTTGAATTTATAGCTACATAATTCATTAAAGACCTGCTAAATCCCTAAAATAATTACTTCAGACAGGTGTTCTGCTCATACCATTTAGATTTCTTCCAATTAGATTTTTCAAGAAGGATGCCCACCCTCGTACAGTGCTTTCAAGAGGCCAGACATTTGCTTCCAACAAGCCAGTAATGACCAAACAACAGCATCCTGTTAGTTGGTTGCACAAGCAGTTTGATATATCCCTGACTTCCAGAGAATGAGTGGAAATTTAGATCAACCTCTGCAGAAGCATCTTCATTTAAAAAGTTATTTTATTGCACGTCTGCAACCAAACACTGCAGGTTTTAAGAAGGAACTTTGCCCAATTAGTCACTGCCCACCTTTTGGGAAAGAAGGTCAGAAAAAAGAAAGGATCTGCTGCTGCTGATGCTAATCTCATCTAACTGCACATCATAAAGATAACAGAAAGGACTACCTGAGTCCTTGAGCCTTCTAACAAGTTTCCAACTGTGCAGATGGTGTGTTCTTCCTAATAATGATATGTTTGTGCCATCTCTCCTTTAATTACAGAAGCTTCTCACAGCTGGATGGAAGAAATTAAGTCAGAAAGGGTAAAAAGAGCCCATTTTGTCTCCTTATACCCTGTACAGGAAACTCACATCCCCAGGTAAGACAACCTGGTGCTGCTGCCCTGGAAACCTTCATTTATATGCCCCCATTCTGGTTTTGGCATCTTTTCCTGAAATTGCCTGTGATGAGTAGCTGGTCCAGTCTTTATTATTGACAGTCAGCAATGGATGGAGAGTGTGGATGGTGGGGATGGCTCATCCCATCTTCATGGGGCAGTATCACCAGCAGAAGCCTCGGGTAGCCCCATAATTAATGTAAACTCCAATTTGTTGGTTTTTAGGTCAGAAAGCATATCCCCCCTTCTTCTCTGCCTATTGAGGAATGCTTTAATGACTTAGCAGTAAACACTTCTGGCAGAAGGAGTATTCATATGACACCTGTTTCCAGAAAGGTTACACAGCAAGAAATCAACTACCAGAGAATGGGATGTCTGGATGGATCAAATCACAGCCATCAACTGGTGTCAAGTCTGCCATACAACATACAGCAGCAAAAAAATGCTCCACTAGATGACTATTCTCCATGTTCTCTGTACTGTCAATAGAAGAGCAGATCTGCCAAGGTGATCCAGAAGTGGAAGCTAATTTGGTTGTCCAAACTCATGTGCAGTGCTGTGTCCCAGTGTCACTGTGGGTCTGGTGGTGCTGATCATGGAGGAATTCCATAGATATAACTGGCACCCCTGCAGTGAAATCACTAACACCCAAATAACACAATTTGTCCCCGAAGTTTTACTTCTCCTGGTTTGTTTTTTTCTGTTTGTTTGGCTTTTTTTCAATGCCCTAGAGAGCCCATTTTTCCATTTTACTGTGAGGGAATCACAGATTCACAGAATTGTTAACGACAGAAAAGTCTTCTAGGATCCAACTATTTCCCCAGCACTGCCAAGCCCACCACTGAACTATGTCCCCAAGTGCCACATCTACAGGTCTTTTCAATCCTTCCAGGGACAGTGACTCCACCATTGCCCTTGGCATCCTGTTCCAGGGCTTGAGAAAGTTATCAGTGAAGACATTTTTCCTAACACCAACCTAAACCTAAACCTCTTCTGGCATAACTTTAAGCCGTTTCCTCTGGTCCTATCACTTGTAACACGGGGGAAGAGACTGACTTCTATCTGGCTCCAACCTTCCTTCAGGGAATTGTAGAGATTGACTGAACTCCTTCAGCTGCTCCTCATCAGACTTGCGCTCCAGACCCTTCCCCAGCTCTGTTGCCTTTCTCTGGACACATCCCAGCACCTCAATGTCTGTCTTGTAGTGAGAGCCCAAAACTGAACCCAGGATTCGAGGTGCTTCACCAGTGCTGCAGAGCACAGCAGTCTTGTCCTGCTCACAGCCAGCCGCCAGCCCTTGTTGTATAACTTTCCAGCACTTGACTCTGTCACTAGTCTTAAAACAAAACAGATCTTGGCACAAAGCAGCCCTGCTGTCAGCCTGTGGCACAGTCATTGCTCAAAAACAAATTAAACAGCAGGAAAAATATGTGAGGATGGACAGAGGAGGGATGAATAAAACACACTGGATATGCAAATGAAACAGCAGCTTTATATCCAGACCATTAAATGCTGTTAATTACCTGCAATCCACCACCCACCAGTGTGTTACCAGTGATAATGAGCCCAGGAGGAGCAAAGGCTCCAAAGTGTAAGGACTTACCTGCAGTGTGGGTGATGATTGCTTCATGTCCCCCCAGCTGAGCACCCACACTTGGTCATGGGACTTGTCATAATGTAATTTGGTTGGTAATGGGTCCACATCCAAGAACTTAAAAAAACCGAGGGAGAGTTATTCACACAGCAACCCAAATGCACAAGACAAATACTACGTCAGTTCACTGTAGGCATTCTCATGCACCACTGTTATGTTCGCCGTGCAGCTCTGACTTAAAATCAAGTGGAGGATCAGCAGCAGTTGAAAAAAATTGGCTGTTTGGTGCCATTTTCACACCATCTTATGATCTTACTTGTAGCCAGTAGATCAAGGGCCAATTTCTGTCTGATTTGTATCCACACCAGCTCCAAGCTGCTTATAACCCAGGTCAGGCAGCTAAGCCAGAAATTCATCCCAGCGTTATTTTACTAGACTCACTGTAAGCTTGGCTGCAGATGCAGCCCTGAGACTGTGATCTCCTACCCACAGAGGAGTTTATTCCTGCCAGTGAGGTTACAGAACAGTGAACCCCATGCAATCCCACTGGTGAAAGCAACATAGGCCCAGCTCTTTAGTGACCAGCAGATCTTTGCCCAGCAGATCCACTGGGCAAAAACGGATTTTTTTTTCCTATATCAAGTCTTTTGCCATCAGTGAATAATGTGTTCACTTGTAAGTACCTGTATTGCTTTTTGAGTCTCGATATCAATTATCATTACTCTGTTCTGCTTTGGCTGTGTCACATAAATGTATTTGTCTCTGACATTGACTGCTGAAGCCCAGAGGCAGGACTGAGTGTCTTCACCTTCCACTCTAGGACAGATCTCCTCCTGAGGGGTTAAAAAATGAAAAGGTTTAATTTTTACAAGTTCAGGGCCTGGAGCACCAAGAAGCTTAGCCTTGTAAACCACAGGAAAAAAATCCCTGGGGATTCCATTAGGATGATATTTCTCCCCTTTCTTTCCTGGAAAACATAAAACAATCAATTTATCAAGTGCCACACTTCAGCCTGGCTCTATGCAATGACATTAAACAGCTGGACCTCTTGCAAACTTACATTGAATTTAAATAACCATAGAACCTATGGATTGATCTTTTGTATCATGCTATGGTTCATCAAGGCTTGCGGTGCTGTCAGCATCTATTAGCAATAGAAATATCACAATGTGCTTTGAAAAAACAGGGATTTACATTAATTGAGTCATTGCTTTATATTTTTCATAGTCTTTATTTTCTGCACAGGAGAGCATGCTCTATAACACCTGTGCTCAAGGAAACAGAAAACAAGCAGGATCCTAAAACTATGGAAACTTCCCCTGTTCAAAAGGAACCATATTCTGCTGCTTTGGGCCAAATGCTGTTCACAGCTGCTGATTACATATTTCATTTCTGATCCTCCACTCACTGAGTCCTATGCAGAACTGGTACAGCTACCCTGAGTTTGAAGAGTGACTTTTGGTCTCAGTAACAACTCTCTGTATGTTTGTGACTCTTCATCGCTCTTCCTTCTGTCAAGATGCTTTATTTAAAAGAGCATTTGTGTGGGACCAGGCTGTGGAGAGGAAATGGGATAAAATGAAAATGAATACATATACATTTCAGTGAGCACAACCGTTGATTTTAGACCATATATTGGGTAATATTAAATAATGGCCCAACCTACCTAAGGAAAATGTGACTGGAGCTGTATCAGAGCTTGTTCAGGGAAAGAGGAGGTACAATTAGCAATGTCGACATTGTGTCTGTATTGGAGGAATAGAATAGAATAGAATAGAATAGAATAGAATAGAATAGAATAGAATAGAATAGAATAGAATAGAATAGAATAGAATAGAATAGAATAGAAAGAATAGAATATCCTGAGCTGGAAGGGACCTACATTATGTGCAACAATTATGGATAAAAAGCTGTCACCTCTAAGCAGCACAGCTGTGCTGGCTGAGTGTCTTGGTGGAGATCACAGGTAAGGGTTGAAGATACAAGACTCAAGAACTTGGCCGCATTCTCCTTTCTGTTCCTCCAGCCAGGCTGGGAATCTATGCTACAAGCTAGAAGATGATACAAAAGCTCAGACTTGGGCTTCCAGCAGCCATTCATGCAGTCAGGCACCTGCCAGCCTCCATACTGCCCTCCTCATCCTCAGCTCTCATAACACAGCATCCATCCAAGCCAAGGGGAAGCAGAAAAAGGTCACCAGTCTTTCTACTACAGGGCTCAGCTGCAGCTGCTCCACCTGCCTTGGCGCCCTCTAATAGCAAATGAAGCAACTTTTTTTGTAGATCCACTCTTAAAGTTGGGCTGGTGTCACTGTCTATGTAACAAACACTCAAGACAGTAAAAGGGAAAAGGGAGGAGAAAAAGTCAATCCTCCCTAGACCAAGGGAAGGATCTTTTGAGATCTGTAGGAATCCCTCAGAGGCATCTCTGAAAAGCAGCCAAATGATGTTAAAAATCCCTTTTATGCACACCAGTGTGCTGATATAATTTCCTTAAATGCCCTCTCTGTTTTGTTCTTTTTCCTGTTTCTGCAGGACCATTTCTTCAATATTTACAGTTCTTCAGAAAAGAAACATAGGATTTCTGTCTTTATAAATCTTAGGTGTCGCTTAATAGTATTAAGTCCGTGGTAAGGACTAGCCTTGGAGTGAGCATGAGTCTGGACTTCTTCTAAGGTATATTAAAATCTAGTAGGAAAAAAAAATCAGTATCAACCACAAATTTATTGAGATTTAGAAAATACTTACTACAGACTCATTAGACAATCTTGACCCATAGCAGCAGAGGTTGACCCAACCTGCCAGGCTCATGACAGTGATTCTCCCCTTTGATTCCTCCCAAAATGGAAATTAAGGCTGAGCCCCTTTTTTTCAGAAGAACCACATTCTTTAACCACATTTTCAACTTCCCCTTTTTAAAATTAGAAAGTAAGTAAAGGAGTGACTAAAAAAGCATTTCTGGATGTATTTCAGCACCTGTGTTTTTTTTAGAACTGACAGTTTCATGAGGATATGCCTGATGTATGCTTCTGTGCAAGAGTACATAACACAGGTCACTGAGAATACTGACCTCAGAGAGCCTCCAAGCATGTGTTATCCCACTGGCCATGTTGAGCTCCACTGCCTACAAGCCAGTGCTTGACATTCCTGATACCTTAAAAAATTTTCCTTGTGATTTCCTAAAGCAAGTGGTAGGTAAATTCAGTGCTGACAGAAAAGTGCTAACAGCAAACATGGTGAGTGCAGTCTCTTTCAGTGGCAGAAGATGCAGAGGACCTCCATGGCACAACCATTTTCTGGGCATTCTGATTTGCCTCCCTGTTTAACATGGCAAACCACTTTCAAAGGGCAGAAGGTGGCCCAAATTAGCTCACTTCTTTACCTATGGAGCCATCAGTAAAAGGAGCACCAGTGAATGATGTGTGCATGTCTCTGCTACTGACTTTTGTACCTTTCCTAAAGCTCAGTTACAAATTTGGGGCATGGATAAGTAAACAGATCAAAAGGACAAATAAACATCTTGGCTAATGTGATAACTAGCCAAATTCTCTGCAGTGTGTCAGTAAATCCTCCATGTCAGCCTTAGAACTTACGTGGATCCCCTGATTTTCAAGAGAAGATTCTCTACCCCAGGGATGCTGCATGAAGCCCACTAAGCTCCAACATCCCTGTAGCAAACAGGTCCTTTAGCAATAACAACCTTTGAAGAGATTAAGAGAAAGTTTCCCAGCTGTCAGCTGTAGCTGCTGGGTTTAGGACTTACATAACTTGTGAAAATCCTCTCTTCGGGCCTGATATGTCTCCGGATTTCACATTCGTTTGGCTGAAGGACTGTGATCCCATCATCAGAAAAGACATAGAACATATTCCCAACACTCAGGCCTTAAAGGGGGATAAAGAAGAAGGATTTGGATTTTCTTTTGTATGTATCCATAGTTGTTAGGACTTTATAAAAGAACTTGTCCTCCTCTCCTGACAAACAAAATCTGCCTTGCATAAAAGTTGCCATTTGGATGCAGTTGGAGCATTCACAAAATCACATTTCATGTCACAACAAGGGCTTCAAGGAGTGAAGAGGTACAAACACGTTCAAAAATGCATTGCCTTGGTGGCAGTGGTTGTACCCAAATAAATATGACCGGGTATCATAAATAGGTACCAAAGCAGGATTTGATCCCAAGATGCCTGCCTCTCTGTTGCCTCTCTGCTACCCCCCTCAGATTACGAATTTGGTTTTTTCCTATGATTTCATTAAAAACAGCTTGACAATTTGAGAACTGAAAGAAAAGCTTTAGTTATGTTAAAGTAAAGGTCATCCTGTTACAGGTAACTTGACCACTGGTAGTGATGTTAAATGGAAGTGTTTAGCATCTGTACCATGACTGAAAATAGATTTCTCTATTTTCTTAAACTATCTGAAAGAACTAACTACAGCCACCAAAATAAATACATTTTTGAAATCTTTCAAACTGTAATTCACAAATGTGAAGTAGTTCGGCATTGCATCAACACTCATTTATCCAACCGGGACATTCCAGGAGATTTGGAAAACTGGCTGATTGCCATTGCTTTGCCATTAGGAGATTGTGTTTTAACACTTCTGTCATGCTACATGGAATTGCAGTGACAATTTATGAAATGTTCTGGATCCTCTAAAACACTCTAGTTTCAAAGATCCAACCATTCAATTTTTTCACATCACCACCAGTAAGTGTTTGCAATGACCACTGTCACCCCTAGCAGTAATGATAGTGCACTTTATCTGCCAACAATTTGGTGATGCTATAATTTTTATCTTCGAATTACTTAAAATTTTCCCATGGAGAAATAAAGTCCCCATGCTATGGATCAGTGTTCAGTGTGGAAAATTCCCTTTGCTGGTCCTGTGAAGGCAGCTCTAAATACTGCTCACAGAGACAGAGTTTCTCGCATTTCTTAACTTTGCAGGATTGAGATCTAAATCATCACAGGAAATTTGACAGTAAAAATATGGATAATTTGGACAAATACATTTTTGGAAAATTTTGTAAAACATTGTATTTAGTAAGGCTAGAAGGGCTTTTTTGTTGCTAAGCCCCCTTCTTTTGATGCCAAATAAGTAGCTTCAGAATACAATGTATCAGCATGTGGTGTTTGCTGTACTGATATGGTTCAAGTGGAGTTTCTGAACCATAGCTCCAAAATCCCCCAGTTAGGGCATCAGGTGGGTACAAGAGCTATGATCCTCAAATGTGATTCCACAGAGCAGGGTCATGTATGTAGGAAAAAAGCTAAAAAGAAGCTCAATCGAGAGTTATTTCATGGACTAAAGGTTATTTTTTCCCACGTATATTGGTAAAACATTTCATTCAGGCACTTTGGACCAAAACCTGCACTCCCAGTATCCACACAACTCCCACTTGCTTTAGTGAGATTTGATGAACACATCAGAGAGCAGAATTTGACCCTGGCCTGGAATGAGTGCCGATATTTCATGGGTAAAGGATTTTAATCCTAAGAAGTGAAAACAGGCAGGCAATCAATTATGACTACTGTGAATATGCTTATTATTATTTTCATGCATACAACTAGCGTGATTTTGTCTTATGATCTTATTACAATGAGGGGGTACTTAAGAAGTAAAACCTTAATTACCCACAAAAATACTTTGATTAAAAATTTTACCCCAACAGGTTTAGTCAGAGACTTGGCAAGTTCTACTACTTATTTTACAGTAAAATGAGTCCAAGTTTTTCTGCAGACTGATTAAAATACTACAAATTCCTGAGAGCCTTCAGTTACTCTCTTTTTAAAAAAGTTCATCAGTTTAGATTAAACCACTTTTTATTTCCCAGAGATTGATCTTCACACTGGTGTTTAGACCAAACAAATTTTACTAGACAAACTAGGTATTTTATTGTGACTTAGGAAACATTTGCCAAATCTTGGTTGGGGTACATCCTAAATAATCTCATGGACATCAGTAGAACAGACTCAATTTTTGACTATACTGATGCAACTCCTTGGTGCAGGGAATTGGGAATTATTTCAGTACAGAGGTGGGCAATGAGGTATTTTGTGTTTTTCATAGTAGTGAGGCAGGTACTAAATTGGGAACTGGGGGACTAATGAGGAGTATGAGGAAGTTTGGGTTCTTTTTTTCATTTCCAATTGAGGACATTCCAGGTTAGATAACACAAGTAGTTCAAAACCTAAAGGCATTATGAAAGACAATGTACCTCACCTGCATAGCAAAAAACCTGTAATATGAAAAAACCCCATTAAGAATGGGGAGGGTTTCCTGAACATAACAGTTCTTATTTGAGCCATTCCAGATAAAGTTGGCTCTAAGAAAAAAAACAAACTTCAGGAAGACACCTGATATCAAAAAGAGCTTATTTGAGAAATACAGTGTCTCCATCAGTGTACATTTATACATCCCTCCTTTGAGCTCAAAGGGCAAATTTTTCACCATGGAATACTCTCCTCTGATCTGATACTTAAGTAATTTTCCTCAACTTAATCTAAATACTTAAATTTGGTAATGAAAAGGCTTTCAGACTTTTAAGTGCATACATTCACATAACTGCTGATTGCCTGCTGGCACAAAATGCTCCTTTTCTCCAGATATTAAGTAAGCAATGCTCACTACAGAAATGAACACTGTCATGAAAACAAATCTCTGCTTTACATTTGGGATACTCATGGTTTTCTCTGGACAAAATTAAAAACTATTTGTACATTGAATAAATACTGCATGTGCTTCCAGCCCCAGGTTTAACTGGCTGGTTGCCCTACGAGCACTTATTTCTTGAGGCGTTGCTTGTGCGTGGTCTGAAAGGTTTTGAGAACAAACTGACAGACTGACTATTAAAATTACTAAATACTTGTGTTAAAAGTTTGACTTGCAGCAAAAGTTTGTTCTGCATCATATTTTGTTTAGGCATTTTCCCAAAGTTTTAATTACTCCAGACCTTGTGGGGATGAGGTTGCGATCATTTTAAAGGAGCTCAAATCTACTAATGCATTTGTTAATATTGCTACTTGCATATAGAAGGTATTGAACGAGTACATTAAAATGTAAAACCAAAAATACCATTCCTGTCTTCCAGCTTTCTCTGTGCCAAGATTTCACATGCTGAAGTATATTCTAGAATGAATGTGCCCATCAAATGCTACAGAACAACACAAGCAGGATAATAAACCTGCTTTACAGATGCTGAATTGTTTAGGACCATCAATAGAAAATCTGCTTTACTGGCCATGTTTTGCCCCAGCATTGCTCATACTTTTATTTAAAATGTGCAAGGTTGATAAGCAGTAAGTCCATTTATTGAGCAAAATTATAATAAGACTTTCTGCAACTAACTTCTCAGCTGTTCTTTATATATTACTGTACTTCTACACCTGGTAGGTTTATCCAACTGCTTTCTTCAAAAAGGAGTATAAAGGGACGCTGTATATAAACAGCCATAGAGCAACGTCCAGTTGATGCTGGACTGATGAGATGCATTAGATATTTCATTTCCAAGCAGAAGGGAAATAGCAATTCTTAGTAACCATAATGCCATTTACAGGAATGTTGGCAGTGAAGATTCCTCACCAGGAGCCCTGCACCAGGAAGCTGCAGGTGGAGTATTTAGGAAGAAGTGCTGGGGAGCTCTCCTAGGTGATTGTGCCACGTCTCTGACCTCCAGGGAGCTGCATTTGGCTTGGGTTGGAAGGGACTTCAGAAATAAACTAGTGTATTTTCTGTATGTGTCTGTGGCCAACAGTGGCACTGACAGTGTACACCTGGTGTTTGCACACCTGGCCCAGGCTGCTCTGGTTACCACACCCTGGCACCTTCCTTCTGCCCCTGAAATCCTTTGTGCCAAGCCCAAGCTACCCAGAAAGCTTCATGCTGAGGACTGGAGGCCCAGATATTGCTTTGGGTACGTGGAGGCACTACTTACAAAGGGGCCTTTGCACCCTCCAAAAGCAGAAGCCCTTCTTGGAGGAGCAGTGTGAGAGAGTTTGGGTGTTTGCAGGGGGACATGGCCAAGAGCAGTATGTCACTGTACAGCAACCTTTCCCAGCTTGAAGGACACCAAGGTCTGAGCTGCCTCATAAGCAGTTGGCAGATGTAAGAACTAGTTTACATCTGTGCTTCAACCTCAGAACCTTCTTCCAGTGAGTAGATGTCCTGCTCACAGCCCTCCAGGAGCCCAAGGTCACAGGGTCCCCTCCACACACTTGGGCTCCACACCTACAGAGTCAGATAGACAACTTGTGTGAGAGCCCCTGGGGCTGTTGCATGACACTTCTTACTGGGTATTTTGGAAATTATGACAGCACAAGCATGTACAAAATGAGGTGATTTGAAGTGCCTCCATAATATGTTTGAGTCAATTAGCTGCTCAGGATGGGGTTTTTTATACTTTGGCTTCCAAGATACACAGTTGTTGAGCTTGAGAAGGGCACACTGTAAGTTTGATCAAACTTAACTGCCAATTAGAACAAGAAGAAATGGTGCAACCTTTACTCTGCATTGATTCAAAGGATAGAGGGAATAAAACCTGTTGTTGTTTGGATTTTTATTTTGCCTAACAGTCAAGAGCACAGTTTCTGTTGCTCAGCTGGAAAACATCAATACATGCTACTGAAAAGGAAGAGTTTGAATTGCTTGCTCAAAAATGCAGTATATTGAATTTATGCCTTACTTGTTCAATTATGGTAATTTGGGAGCACTTCTGACACTTGTGTGATTGCTAATGAAGCTTGAAAATCTTAGGCTACTCACATTTTTGGCAGTATATATAAAATTAATATTTTTATATAATTTATGGTCATGTATTATTTCATAGTGGGAAAATGCAAGAAGTTATAGGTAAAAGAGTGATATCTCTTATCTGAATAATTTAGCTTTCAAATGTCTGGTCTGTACTTAATCTGGTGACTGTGAAAGTTGATAGCATTAGTGGCAAGTCAGTGGAGAATGGCCCATCATGGAATTATTAAAGCAGACAAGCACATTATCACTACGAAAAAAGAACTTTACTGCAGTACCTTCCTCTCGCCACAGTATGTTTGCAACTGCAGCATCAGAATATTGGGAAAGCCAGAAAATAATCGGGAAAAAAAAAAAAAAAAAACAATGTCAAAATTTTCATTGTAGCAGGTAACTGAATAAATACTCATGTTTACACGAACTGTTTAATTGGTGAAAATTTTGTAATATTAATTCAAATAAAATACCAGGAAAAACAGAGAGTTATAAACACATTTGCTCCTTCTAGAGACAATTCAAAAACTTTGACATGGGAAAAATCCTTCCTGAAATCAAGGCAGCTGTGCAAAGACCAATGACCTACTAAAGAGAAGCTGTTACCTTCAAATGCAGCTGGAGGTATGGTACAGCCTGTGATTTTCTGTGCAGGTTCAATAAGGAAACACAACATGGAATTATAGAATTATTAAGGTTGGAAAAAACCTCTAAGATCATCGAGTGCAACCATTAATCCAGCACTGTCAGGTCCACCAGCATCTTCAGAAGAAGACTGAGACTGGCAGCTACAGCAGCTACACCCTTGGCTGCATTGTTTCTTGGAACTTCATGCAACTTCATTCTTTCAGAATTTACATAAGCTTTGAAAATATGCCTGCATTTGAATTTCTGTTCCAGATAGATCCAATTATTTCTCAATATACTGTAATTTCCCTTGCTCAAGTATTCAAAGGAAAACTACCAATATTAACAAGAGTACATAAATCTAGTTAATCTCCTTGAAAGCCCATATTTATGGGTAACTTTGTTTTCAATTCTTGCTCTATATTAGCAGCCAGAAAAGCAGCAAAAATCCCGTTTGCACCTAGACTTTTACTACCACCACAAACCCAGGTAATCTCCCAGGCAGTTAAGATGGCGGAACTAGAAAAAATCAGGCCTCAGGGAGCTTTTCTACTGGGACAACTGATCATCTCTTTTAGCAATTCTGTTTTGGGGTCAGTGTGGTCAAGATAACTGCTGCACTCCTAGGGAGATGTGGGAAGGGTAGCTGGGAGAGTATTTGTATAATTTCACACTGAGAGAAACCTATTTTGCCAGTCAGTGAGGTAAAAACAGGTAAAATAAATAATATAATCACAACATTTTTCAGACATCTAAATACTCAAGAATTTTGACTGGTAACTGGCTTCAAAAGAATCTTGTACAGAAATCAATGAGATTAATAGAATTCAACAAAATATTACATTTTGGATTCCCTGATATTATAAACTATTGCCAATTTGTTACTCCGATAAAGCTATTACCCATCACACACCTAGTATGTTTCTGGCACATGAAAGATATCATCTTCCTGGACAAGATTTTACCTTTTCTGCATGATTCCTACCCCAAAAAGTGTCCAATCCTCTGATCAAAGTTTATTCAGGACTGTCATTACCTTATGTAAGATCCAACTTACTGCATGCAATAGCCTGAACGATTAAATTATATATATACCATCACATTAAAAAACTATTTAAAGAAATAAATACATGGGAAATTGAGCTTACGGGTCTTTCTCGCTGAATCTTCAATGAAAAGGGAAGATATATCCTCGTCCACTCCCACCTCATTTTTAGCAATGCAGGTGTAGGCACCAGTGTCTTCATACCGAACACTACTGATATGAAGTTCACTTCCATTTGCTGTAAGAGAGATGCTCATAAACAGTGTTCCTCACTGCTGCTAATTGCTTTCCCTGCCTTAATTGTCTTCCATTGCCACAGCTTCCCAGTGATGGCTCAACAGGGTGGTTCTATCCCACTGTGTTTCCTCCTAGAAAACTAGAGGTTTTCGGGGATTCTCATGGGAGCTGATGTCTTGCTCCTTTCCAACAGCACATACATGCTCCACACCAGAAAAGAACAAAGAACAATCCCAAGTCAAACAATAAATCACATTTCATTTATTTCTTCTTCTTGTTAGAAAAATGCTTTGGTTTTAGTGAAGAAAAATTAATTCCAATTTTGCAAACTGTTTTTCATCAGATCACCAAAAACTTCGGTTTAAAGAGGTCTCTCTACAGTTCCTCCTACCATTTTGATTTCTGCAGTTGGATCATGTTTGTTTGGAACATGTTGAGATATTGTATGTGTTATGCAGTGATAGCAGTGCTACCTACACAGGCTAAAGGCTACAATCCACCAAAGCCAGGCTGGGGCATGTGTTGAGGACGGGGTTAGTATTTTTACACAGAAAATTACAGATAAATGTTTTGCCTTTTGCTATCCCTGTTGCATCCTCATTTGAACAGGGACCTAGGGGAGTTAAAAGTCCAATTCCTTCAACAGAGCCAAGTAGGAGACTGATTCTCAGATGACTTGCATCCAGTGTGGGCTTAGACATGAACAAATAATTTATTGAATTTCTCTTCAAATAATTTAATGCATTTCTTTTCTGCTGTGCTGTACACAAGAAGCAAAGCAGTGAAGAAACGGGCAGGCTGTCTTTGAACAGAATGCAATTATCACTTACATAATTTCCCAGGATTTACAGGAGAAAGAGATAAAAAGAAAGAACAGGGGTTTTATAATATGATTTCCAACAACTGTGGCTTAGCAAAGTACAAGAACTTCTGGTTTAAAGTGCAAAATAATCCTTCTTAATCCCTGTCTAAAATACTTTAATTAATCAAAATTCTGTTCTTACCAAGGAGTGATAGCTGTTTGGATAGTTTTGGCATGATATCAATGCCGTTCTTTAGCCAGGTAATTCGAGGATTAGGGATGCCTTCAGCGTGACATTTCAGGCTTGCTGACACGCCCGGCTCCTGTGCCTGCGTTTCGGGGTAGACGCGAATCACTGGAGGCACTGTGGGAAGCAAGGAATTGGGAACTTGACACCCCGCACTGGAGCTCAAGAGCTGCTGCTGGCCTGCAGTCCCACAAAGGGGCTCTGAGCTGAGAGCTAGGGAGATAAGCTTGATCTGGCTGTCAGCGCAAGCTACAAGAATGATTTCTCTACAGCTTGACTTTGAGGGCAGAAAATAGAAAATAATAATTTTCCAAGCACAGGCATATGAGAGAAGCTATGGCTGCCCCACCCCTGGAATGTTCAAGGACAGGCTGGACGGGGCTTGGAGCAATCTGGTCTAGTGGAAGGTGTCCCCGGCCATAACAGAAGGTTGGAATGAGATGGGGTCTAAGATCCCTTCCATCCCAAATCAGTCTGTGATCCTATGATTCTGTAATAGATAAAAGTAAACTAATATACCAATGCCAGGGAGCAACCTTGTGATCCAATCCTGTATTTATTCTATTCTTGCTTTCACTGAGTGACTAACTAAACTTAATAGTTGGATTAAAACCTAACATGAGTACTCACATATTTAATAATTAAAATATAAACTCCAAATCTTCACTGAATCTAGGAAGGAATTTGAGTTCTTGCCTATGAGAAAACTTAATATTCAATTGAATATCCATCAGGAAGTAGCCTATGTATTCACTACCTCTTATTCTGAACAAATCAAGTGTTTATCAATTACTTCTTTTCACTGAGAGATTTTCAAAACATGACTTACCTTGTTTCATGAAGGCACTCCTGAACAATGTAATATACTCCATAGACAGAACTACTAATTATATTACAATTTCAGAGATGTTAATTGATTTTCAATCATCTTTCCTTCACTGCTCAAACCAACAAGGCTTAATACCACCCATTAATTATTTCTTAACAATTTACTTACACACTTAAAATTTTTGCAATATTGCAACATCAGTGAAAGATACCAGTGAGACTCTGTCACCTTGAGGGAAAATAAAAGGAAATGTGAGGATGTCTCATACCGTGGCCGATGGTATTTGTGTTTCACAATCAAGCAGTCAACTTTTCTATCAGATTAGGAGATTTTGTGATTCATGATGTAACTGCTGAAAGCTGTACAGTTTTGTAAAACCATGGCCAGAGTCCAATGTGGATATATGGGGGCCCAACTTTGTCCCCAGGGAAAATGATTAACTGCTACTGACAGTGGTGAAAGACAGGAAAATCTGTGGGTTGTGTTTGGCTTTTTTAAAAAAAAGCCTGAATGATTTAACAATAAGCTTCTGGAAATCACTGGCTTAAGGTATCTAACTCACTGTTCTGTTTTTACATAGTACATTATTAGGCACCATGATTATCAAAATTAAATTGTCTTAACAATTGCTTTAGAATAAAATGAAATCTGAGTTTGCAGCTTGCTATGTGTCTACACATCCACATGGGTATAGTTTAAATAAATACATTCACTAGCACATACTTCCCACCTTTCTATATCTATTTTTCTAAGGCCTTACCAGAGAGAGATGTATTTCACTTCTGTCTTCTACACGAACTGCCAAGAGTTAACCAGGCCTGAATTGTCAGCTTGGAAGGAAATCAGCCATGACAGAAAGCCCTCAAGTCTACTTGGGTTTTTTGTAGCTTTTAAAGCAAGAGACTGTTGGAGTGTAATCTGAGAGAAAATGCCTACAGCCAACTGCAGAGGAAAAGAAAAAAAGGGACTTCTAGCAAAGGAAGGGCTTTGAAATCCACCTCTGCGCTGGACCTGTGGATTAGGTTCCCTGTCCTATTCCTTTACCTATTTCCTTTACCTGAGAAGAAAGGGTGTTGCAAGATGCAGGATAGTGAAGGAAATACCATTCAAGAACTTTTTAATCAGCGGGTTATCAAAAAGACAGGGTTGGTTTTACTGAGTTTTCAATTTCTAAATAAAAACATTTTCTAGCATTTTATCTTCTCTTCCCCCCATTACTGTCAGGTTTGTAGCTCCTCCTGACTTCAGGAGGTGCCAGATCAAGGGGAAAACAAGAAGGCGAAGGGACCTGCTGCCTGAGATGCGGGTGGCTGTTGGATCCATCCCCGTTTTATTTAGGAATCGGTGTCCCAGCAATTCAGGAGAATAAGACTGAGAGCTCCTCATTTCATTAGTACCTTAGAAAATTAACGTAAATTTCTCTGAGTCAGTGTCTCCAGGGATGATAGGATAAAGGTAATTTTTGTTGACTTTGACAGAATTTTATGAAGGTCCTGCACTCAATGCTTGTCCTACCTATGATTTGCTTGCTACTAGTAACATTTATTGAATGAAATTATTTAGTAAGTGAGGTCCATCGAAGGCCTACATGATTTATTTAGAATCACAGCTGAAAGACAGTGTGCCTCCTACAAATACAGAGGGAAAAGATTTAGAATATTCAAGAAGGTTTGATTCTCAAATACTGGTGAAATCAACTGACCTGGCTGAGATCTCACATGGCCAAAGGCACCAGAAAAATTTTACTCCAAGCCAAGTGTCTTCTCACCTGCCAGCTCTCAGAAACAGAGCCCATCCCAATCATCACCTATTTAATGCTCTCAAAACCATTGTGGGCTGTTATTTACTTAATATTGGGTTTTTTTTCAGGCTTTCCTGCTCATCTGGGCACCTGTGTCAGTGCTTCCCAGAATGGCCACAGCCATCAGCTCCCCAGAATCAAGGCACCCCTTCACCAAACACACTGTACTTTCATCTCTCACGTTTTTGCCTCAACTCTTGATAGTCTTCACATGAATAATCCACCTATTTTACCTATAGGGCTGAAAACACAGTAGATTTATACTGCCAAAGGTAGCTCACAGGTCCTAGACACTGAATCAATGCTCTGAATGAAAATTAACTTAAAATTATAGCAAGGTGTCTTTTCAAGAGGGAATAATAAGGAAACTCTATTACAAAGAATATGCACTTCACCTCCATTTCTGCTCTCTTACAATTTTCCTTCTCCTGCTATTTTTAAACTTTTTATTTTTTCTCCCTTGTCTTACATAATTCACTGCACAGGTAAATTATTGCATGCAAATGCCTTGTGATAACAGCAAACTGCAGTATATATTTTTATTGTCCTTCCTGCAAATTAATACATTCCAGGTAAGCACATTAAACTTGCAAAGATTTCAGTTCCAGACTTTGGGATATATGGGTTACCCTTTGCTTTTTCCCTTGGTGAACATATATCATTGCTAATCATTACTGTATCTGCAGCCAAGGGCAATATAAAAATGCCATTATCTTGTGCAAAGTAGGAGAAAAAAGGCATTGAAACGAGCATGAGATTGGGTAATTGCCTACTACTGCATACTGAGCAGCACCTCACTTTTGAGCAGACCTATTCCTTATTATAAAACAGCTCAGGTGATAAAGCACACGATGAGCAGAGCGTGGCACCAAGGCCCAAAGAGATCCATTGCTTCTGTAGGAGCTCTATACTCCAGGGTGTAGCAATAATTAATAGATTAATCATTTACTCGAGAGGTTTTACTCTTTCCATATATGATTTGAATGGAGTTTGCAGCATTTTATGTTTTCTCCTGAAAAAAACAAAACATCCATGTTGGTAACATCAGGCTTACTAGAAAATTTGGACCCTTATAATTGGGATAAGGATCAAATGACTTTTTCAAAACTATTTTCAAGGAATACAATATTCTGGTTTATGCTGCTGTTTTCCTGAGTGCAAGGACCAAGGAAAATGATGCCATACACTCATCAGTCTCTTGATTTGCCAACTATTAATTTTCATAGTTGATTACTATTTTATGAGACTCTTTAGCCTCAGGACCTCTTTTTTCCTCTTGAAAGTGCTAAATTGCTTCCTCCCTACAGCTAGTGCATACACATTTCCCAAGCAATTTCCTTATGTGGGAGAGAATATAATTTTCCCGCTGCTCTTGGCTCCTCTTGATCAAAGATACCAGAACTCAAGATGAACTTTTAATTCTTAAACTGTTTAAACATTGCCTTTCAGCAATTTATTTTCCTCCAAAGATCTTAAGGGCAAGCTGTATAAATACACTGACTTAAATTTTACTAGTAACTGTGAATCCTAAGATTGATGAGCTCAACCAAACCTCTCACATCAAACAGGCTGCATTTCACATGTGCTTCGTGCTTCTTGCTCAGATGTGAGCCAGCAGTTTGGGGTATTCACCTGGTGATCTTCATGTTTTCTGCCTAAGAGGATTCTCGTCTCTGCTTGTCAAAATAAGCATCTGGATCTACCCATGTTATTTGGGATATCTTGAACCATCTGATACAAAGGGAAACACTGCATAGCATTCAGCAGTTGAGCGGTAGTAGAGCTCCAAATCTCAGAAATATTTAATGTTGTTATAATTGGGCTGCAAACTTTCTATTTAAGCTTATATTTCCTTATTTTCTATATTATCTAATCAATGTAAGAATCTAGTGTTATATTCTAAAAAGAGGAAAAGAAAAAAATAAGTTAAAGATCATCTAATATGTTGGATAGAAGCAGAGGAAGAGAGCACATGTAACTAGGATCAGATACTTTTGTGAGCTCACTGATGTGTCTTAGTGGGAACAGTAAAACAGGGCCCAGGTGGTACAGAAAAGGACCCAAGGATGCTGGAAGAGGTACTGCAACTTTGAAAACACTGAATTAACTGAAAAACAGTCTAAAAATTAGAACCTGCCTGTACGGACACAGTGGGCTTGGGAAGGGTAGGGGATAAACCCTTTTACTTCCAGCTGGTTCTTCTTTCTCTGTTCTCTCCCAACTCTCTCCCAGACAAACTTGGGAGGTATGAAAGGAAAAATTCTGATAACTTTCTTAAAATAAAAAGCCCCCATGTTTTTGATGTTGAAAGTAGATCAGCACTTCCCTAGGGGAGACAGGGGAGCAGATATACCAGAGTTCTGGCTGATTTGGTTCTGTCACATTCTCTTACCATTTCAGTCCAACACCGGAAAGCAACAAAAACCCTTCCATGCTGAAGATGTTTTTCAGTTTGATACAGACAGACAGAGACAAGCCCCAGCACAGAACAGAGCCCATCAGCTACATTTAGATTCTCAGCATCTTCACTCAATTCAGTTTGGCTCAGTTTCTTCCCTCTACTCCTGTCAAGAAAAATTCCTCAATGTGTCCTTTAAGTTACTAAAACCCGAGGTTTCCCTGTGAAGGGCTCTGCCTTGGGAATCCTCCAATGCATTTGAAGGCAAACAACGTTGTCCAGCCATCAGGGCTGTCACCCCTGCATCAGTTGCTGGAGGAAACTGTGACACAGGCAGAAAAGGAGGGAACGTAGTGAGGTGGGCAGCCATATCAAGAATTGCAAAAACCCAGCTTTGCAAAGCCTAATGGCCCACATGGGAATGCCAGATGCTGCGAGACAAAGATTTCTAGACCCTGCAATGTTTTCTAGTAAGCCTGAGTTGATACCAGAATGCAGGGCATTTTATTCTGCATTTAGTAACTATATAGCACATTAAAAAGCCCACATAGATAGTGATTTTTGTGTAACAGCATTTTTCTTTTGGTAAGAAAGCCCCCATACAGCACTTTAAAAGAAAATGTGATCTTTCAATAACAATCTTAGTGGCAAGCATGAGTATGGAACAAATCACCCTCTCCCCATACTCCATTCAGGTTTCCTCTCATTCTGGTTTAAGTTTCAAAGCCTTTGAGTCTTCTATTCTCAGTGCTTATAAAGTCTACATTGTTGTCTGCCAATTAAACTCCATTCAGGCCTAGTAATACATCACATAACAGACATGGGATTAAGTTGTTAGCTGGCTTTTCTTTCAACTGCCATTCATCAAATGAATAGGACTTTGAGGAACTAAACCTGTTTTCTCAGCTGCAGCATACACGACTTAGTTACCCATATTGCAGGGATTTACAGTTTACTTTCTCAAAAGATGACAAATTTTTATGTAGATACATTTAGTCAGTTTTCATTCAGATCAACCAGATACTTTGTGCTCTCCTCCAGGTACTTGTGTGGTGGAGGGAGCACTTATACACGTCCAGCAGACCTGAGCTGCAGTCAAAACAAAATCTCACGTCCACAACAGCTCTTCTTAAAATGCGTAAGTATCCCTCTTTACTGTTTCTCCTCTTGCTACTGACCTCTGTGTAACTAACTGCTCCTTATAGCGGAAAGCTCTCCTTTGTGCAGGTCAACACACACCTAGAGAAAGGACTAAATATTAGTTTTCCTTATAATATATATACCCAGTAATAAAGTTACTGAATTTTCCTAAAAAAATAAATACTTTCATACCAGTGTACATCCCATAGTGTACATCCAATTTCATACTAGATTGTACCCATAGTTAGTAATGGGTAACCCTGTCCCCTGTTCTGGAGACACTGCTGGGCACCATCAGCACATGTAAAAGTGGGTCTAACTTGAAAAATGATGGTTGCTGCTATGGAGGTGGATACTCTATGGGCTGGTCCCTTGATTAGATGCTGGCTTAATCTAATGTAATTTTAAAGTAAATCAGACTGAGTTAGTTTGAAGTCAGGAGATACACAGTGAGTGCCTGAATGCAAATTCCACCAGGAACAAATGTAGTCCAGGGGACAGAGGTAAACAAGAATGCTGGAATATAGACTGTGTGATTCTCTTACCTGTAAAACAGTTTGCCCTCATTTTGCAATCCAGTGAGCCAGTGTAAATAGCCCTCAGCAAACCAAGCTCAGCACAAAAAGGTGATAACCTGAATATATAGCTGGGAGTTACCTGGTTTTGGAAACACTGCTGTATTTATTTAAATATCCTGGGATGTTTCATGCAACAGGAATGATTTTCTGGAAGAAGAAATTATTGACACAACAGTTCTGTTGACAAATGTAGTAATTACTTTAAGGGATGCTTGGAAACACTGCTCTTAACTCAATCGAAATGTCACTGACAGCTTGTTTTACAGTGAAGATACCTCCTGAAGCCCAGGTAATTATACATATAGGCCCTTTGATGCTTTTATTTTTGACTGCTTGTGTGACAGCGTGAGCGAGCAAACCCCAAGCTGCGTTTGCTCTCATGCACAGATAATTTGGGCTGTGGCTTTACACATCTCTGTGTGAATGAGGTTAACACAAAACTTTTCTTAGGGAACGTTTTCATGGAATGCCATATATGCAATTTACTAACCATTCACCTGAAGGATGTGGGTCTGATACAGCTCTTCATAGCCGTAGGCATGACAGGTGTAATTGCCCATGTGAATAGTTGTTACCTTGGTGATGTAGAGGGAATCATCTTCTCCAAAGTCCTGAATGGAACAAAAGACAGGAAAGGTGCCTTATTATTTAGTAACAATATTATAAACACTAATTGAATGGAGACTACCCGTTCAGAGGTTTTGATAGTAATGCAGCCTGGGGGGACAGACAGAATTTTGAAGAGTAGGTATAAAGTTCATAAAACAACATGCAGGGAGAAAATGAGCAGCGATTTAGGAGTAAGGTATAGTGACTCATCTGATAATATGAAATTTTGTGCTTGTTGCTAACAAGGTGCTCTTTGCACATAAAGAGATTGCCATTTCCAGCTGTTTAATTTATGGGGGAATTTAATATCTACCTTTTAACCACAGATGCATACCTGTTCTGTAACTGCTTAACAAGGATCTTTCTTCATCCCCTTCATCTTCCTAGATCTGCTCTTGCATTGTTTCAATTTTTGATTACAATGGGAAGGATTGATTTAGTAGACAAATTTTTGGCACTTGAATATGTTGTACTCTGCTTAAGAATTTATTTCAATTCCTTATTTGCTAATTTCTATATTTATTTACCGCTAAGAGAACCACAGCACTGATGGCTAAATCAAACGGCTTCCTTTGTTACTCCACCAATCTTCAGTTTTTCCGCAGCTTCAGTGTTCGTGTTTCTATGCAAACCAAGGAGGATACATTTTAAAACAGTTCACGAGCTGACAGAATGATTTTTCTGTAATCATCTCCATGTGTGAAGTATGCTAGATGGAATTCTTTGAGTAATTTCACTGCAGTATTAAGGGAAATTTCAACTTTGAGTTGGCAAAAACTGGGTGAATATTGGAGAGTGGTCCTCCTTATGAAAACACAAGGACTTGTTTTCAAAGCACCAATGTGCAGCTACAAGCCAGCCTGCAGCCCAGGATGTGCAAGGGAAGCCCTTCCAGAAGGTCCTGCCTGTTGCCATCCTCATGTCTGGAATGTGCAGCAGTGTGTGCGGTGCCATGGCAGAACCCACCAGGGGGGACAGATTAAACAGGAACATCACTTTGATCTGCTGGCTCAGAGTCAAGAACTTGGGTCCTTTCTGTTCCTTCCCTGCTACACCTATAGCAGCTCCAGCACTATAAGGAAGCATCCACTTCCACCTGCTGCTGCCAACCCCTGCCAAGCACTCAGAGATTACAAGCAGGAGTTGTTTGATCAGCAGATGGGCTGATTTCTAAACCCAAACCTTTTGGGGCTCCTTACAGCTCACATTTCCTGCCTCTTCAGGGTGCATGTGCTTTGCAGTTTGAACCTTCCTTTCCAGACACCACACTTTGAACATTTTTTGAAGGAAGCTGCGATTCTGCAGCAGACATGCAATGCCAGCTGGCACTCTTCAAGAGACGTACAAAACAGCCCATCTCTTGCATTATGGATTGATCTGGCACTACTTCTGTCTGCTCACGCATCTTCCCCAAAATCTTGTGTTTGGCACTAAGAAGCATCTTCATTCCTCACCTCTCAGTGGCAGGTCAGCACTGGCAGAAGGGAGAGAATTTTGAGAACTTGCCTAGTTTTTAGACGTGTTTTAAGGCAGATTGAAAACAAGCACTGAGAAATAAGTTTACTGGCAGGACTCAACCCTTGCCAAAGCACAGACCTTCACCTGAGAGGGCGTAGATATATCCACAATCATAACTTGGTTCTGCTGGCTGTGCTACTCCAATGGGCAGATGTATGAATAACTGTAAAGAATCATAGTAAATCCATAGATGATCTGAAATCCATTATCTATAATTAAAAGCATCTCAGATATTATTGTCACCTTGATGTCAGGCATCTACACTATGGAATAAGCTGGTTAAGTTATCCAATATATTATTAGAAATATCTACTAAAAAAATCTTCATTTCAAGCATTCACCTGTTTTTTAGATCTTTCCTGATGGAAAGCAAAGACGCATGAATAACTGATAGTAGAAAAGACACCAACCCTGGTCAAATGATATTTGCATGAGATACAGAAAATTCTTGCACTGGAGGGGACTTAATAACAGGTATTTTAAGTTAAAACAAACTAAAATTGAGTTTAGATCAATAAAAGCAGGATGGCTACTTTAATGGAATGATTTATAAGGAGTTGTGGAAAAACAGGGCAATATAATCTTCTCTATTTTAGTATGTTATTTCCTTTAAAATATCACAGAAAAATATTCTGAATGCTTGGTTTGTACTCTGTAATTGTCTTTTTAAGGATGATCTGTTTTTTCCCAATGCATACAAATGTATTAATATAAGCAAAAACCCCTTGCACAACCAAATAGGTGCAGCACTACTGTATTATTAACTTCCTTCCCAAATGTGTTTTTCTTGAAAAGAGGGGCTTATATTGGTAAAAGCACAGTTTTTGACTTTTAAAATCTCTTTTTAGACTTCTGATGCTTAAAGGAAGTTATCAAAGACGATTTAGGTTAGCACCATATCACCATGTCAGGCATAGAAGGGAATTATCAACCCTGTATTAGAACTTGAACACACAGTAAGTTCATACATAACTACAACTTTATTAAGAATTAAAAGTGTTTAGGTGTGGGAAGGAAAAAGTGATTATGGCATTAAATGTTTAATTCTGAACCTTTTGTTGCTACAAAAAGCAGACTGAATTCTCTAACAAATTAGTGACTTTCTGTGTGCTTATTGCAGCTCATGGTTTCTTCTAGTGTTTCTCTGTGGATATCGTTAGCACATTAGGATTTCACTGTTGCATTTTATATCTATGGATGTATTCTTATGCACAAGCCTTTCTTTGTGTATTTCATAAGAGTGTATTTAGAAGTGCTGTAAAAACCCAAGACCTGGAGCATTAAGAAATGATGAATCTTTGATTCCTTAATAGCCTCTAACTTCACATCTTGCAGTCAGGAGTGCTGTGTTGCAGTTGGAAGCTGCGAGATGTATTTGGGATGTGTCCCATATCTCCCTCCATGCTGCACTGCCTTTGGGAGCTCTGAGGAGCTGCTCAGCTCCTCACAGGCTACTGCCCTATACTAACAGGGTGTGAGTGAGCATTGACAGCTGCTGAGCTGCTGCTCCAGTTTGCTGGGATGTGGAGGGTTAAGGGAATAGGAATAATTCACAATGGGGAAAAGCAGAGGAAATATTTCCACATATTTTGACTTAGTTCAGATGGTTTTCGCTTGTTAAGCCAGTTCTCCAAGTCACCACAAGCCTGAAAGCAGTCAGAGCAGAACAAAAACATCTACAAAACTGATGCAACATAATTCTACTCTCCCCAAATCTATCCAGTTTTAAGACTGAGTATTTCAGGGCTGTCTGGGATGCTCAGCAAGTGCTACACACCCCCAGGGAGCTGTTACTGCCCTACTCGATTCCAGTAATGCCCCACAGTGAAATGAAAAGACGTTTAAATATATCATCCCATGGAGAAGAACAAGCAATGAGTAAAAAGGCAAAAAAGTAAGTTCTGAGACATGGTTTTCCTCATTTCCATGGAAGGTGAATTATCATGGAATCATAGAAAGGTTGAAAGCTGTAAACTCATATGGTCCAACCGCCCCTGCCACAGGCAGGGGCACCTTTCACCAGACCAGGTTGCTCCAAGCCCCATCCAACCTGGCCTTGAACACTTCCTGGGATGGGGTGTCTCTGGAATGGATGTGGGTGCTCAGGGATGGGGTATCTCACCATTTTCTTGTGAAGAGGAAGAAAGAGAAGTGATGAAACTAGAGGGAGTCCTCATCTAACCCCACAGAATCATCAAAGCATCAAAGCAGCCAGATAAGGGCAGGGTGTTCATCACCTCTACCTTAAGAATTTCATTATAAAGTAATTCTCCAAATAAAAAAAATTCAGAAAGTTATGCTTATAATTTCTCATAATTGATAAGTTCAAATAGAGGCAGCTGATAAATTGATTTCTCTAGAAGTTTGTATCACCTTTTTTCTCCCTTTTTCAAATAAAAAGTTCTCTGTTCCTCATGAACTTCTTTCATGTATTGCATTTATCCTTCAACCAAAGGACTGATTAAATGATCTCAGAATATGTTTTAACTTTTCAAGATTTAAAAAATACACCACCTTGCATTTTACATTGATAACAGCTTGGTAATCTGTAAACTATTTTTTTAAAAGCTGTCTTAAAAAATGGATATATATATATTTTTTTTTCTTGTATAGTGTTTCCTTTCCCCTCCATCACTACTGATTACCCAAGACACTGGACTCTACAAATACAAGATTTTTCATATTTATTTATCCCATTCCCATTCAAATGCATTCCCCGGTCATGTACTCTGTTGTGGTTCAGAGACACTGCACTCAGATGTGTAAAATATTGCATATCACTTGTAAATCTTGTTCACATTCTGTCTCAAGTGAATTCCAATCTGTAACTGTAATATCCACAAATCTTCTGCTCTGACACCCAGGAAGGACCTGGCAGAGAGGAGCCACATTAACCCTGGATGCTGAAATAGGTGTGATGCCACAAGGTGCAGGGCACTGCCACCCACCTTTTGCCTGTTTCAGATGCATTTTCATGCAGCTTTCTAACCTTCCTTGGGGTTGCTTCAACATTTAAAACCCTTTAAATTTTTGTCAAAGTTTCTTGGTTTTCAGGAAGTTTGAAGAGTCATGAGCATAGATGTTTATTATTTTTTCTGTTAACTTCCAGTTGCTTGAGAAAAAACCTCCAAACTTCACTTCAAAAAATAGGAAGAAGAAACCGAAAAGTCAATCCCACTGACATGAAGCCAGAGATTCCCCACATCTCCAGCTCTCAGGGAGCGCACACTGGTACCAATCACTCCACAATATGGCACTATGGATTACACACTCCCTTACTCAAGCCATTCAAACCCACTGAGTGATTTTAAACCATCCAAGTTAGATACTGAATGCTCCTAAAAAATACTGGGCAAGGGGTGGGGGGTGGGAAGGGGGCAGGCGAAGCCCTAAAGATAGTCAATACCCTCTCACCATGATGGTTTAAAAGTGTACATAGCAGAAATAATGGCAGAAGGAAAAAAGTTCCCTGAATGGTTCTTCTCTTAGGAGATTTGCTTTCCAGATACTATTATTACTCCTACTACTACTAATAATTTGCTTCAATTTTAACCCCTTCCATTTCAGCCCTTTCCCAAGCCAGGGAAGCTGGACACACTCTCCATGTGGTTCAGTGCCTACTGACAAAACCAATCCTGGCAAAGGGGCTTGCTGGTGTCACCAGTTTTCCACTAGAATTCCAGAATAGTTTGGGTTGGAGGGAACCTTAAAGCTCATCTTGCCCCAACTTCCTGCCATGGGCAGGGACACCTTCCACTAAACCAGGTTGCTCCAAGCCCCATCCAACCTGGCCTTGAACACTTCCAGATGAAGAAAATCACCATCCTGATCTCACAATCACTAGCAAACCAACAAGTATTAAGTAGTTCACACTAAAAAGCTTGCCTGATCTTCAGTGTCCTATAAATCTCTGATTATGTTTATAGGATTTTAAAACAAAATGTACCCAAGCATTTAAGGAGATTATTATTTTACAAAATCTACAACAATGGCTATCACTTTGGAAATTATTTCTCCTCACTAATGAAATCTCTCTGATCTTTTTTACAGTAGATTAATGAGTGATTCATATTAAAATAATAAAAACTAAATTAATCATGGGTCCTTAAATCACTTTCTTTGATGTTTTTAATAATTCATTTCCAGAGACATGCTGAGAACTTGCGCTTCATTAATATTATTTGTTCTTGGTTTTACACATCAATTTAGTCATTTACATGGAGAGAAATTCAGCCTTAAGCAAATGCCAGAATACTATTGCAAACACAGCCTGATGGGGCATTAATTTATCTTTTCTTGTTTTTATGCTCAAAGAATTTAATACAACATAAGACTGCTGGTGAGTCAAAAATTTTTTTGTCTTGAAAATATGGAAATGAACTTTTTAGATAGTTGTATAATTATAATATAACTAAAAATTGGGTGAGCTTTACATTCCGATAAACTAAGAGATAATATGACAAGAAAAATAAATAGTAGGTACATTCTTCTAAAAATGCAAGTGGATACAATTTGTGTAATCTTCATTATGACAAAATGTGAGACTATATAATCAGAATATAGTGTCAGTAGTAATTTTGCACTTAACCTCTATTTTAAAGCCTGTAAATACCTTAAGAAACTATAAGCAATTCCATAAACTTTGATTTGAAAGAGAAAAAATTTGCTTTAAATATGCAACTTTTTGTAACTTGCTCCCATCACTGCATTGTTTGATCATTTTAATGGCCCTAATTCTATTAGCAGGGAATTAATGGAGTTATTCACATATGAGCTTTTTATTATTTAACAGTGAATCTACATTAAAAACATCAACATGAATACATTGTCTTCATACAGACTATTTTAATGAGAAAACCAATCCCAGTGACTTGCATTTTAAAGGTTGGCTGTTTGCTTTGGGTTTTAAATATTACGCATGGAAAAGGGACATTTTCATGAATATACATGAAAAGTGTACCAAGACAGGTAGGCAAAGCTCTTGTAAGGGCCATGAGATGTACATGAAGGTGATTTCCCAGGTAGATGGGGAGTATGACCAATCAAGGCTGCGGTCTGGAGCTCTGTGCTTGTCTCTGGGTGGGATGTTTTGAGAGAGCAAGGCCCTGCCATCCCACCTGAGATCAACAAAAATTAAGAACTCTGTGTTTACACAATTGATTATATAAAGCCTATTTTTGAACTAATGATCCAATGCCAGTGTGAGGTTAAGTGTACAGATTAAAATGAAATGAGTAATGAAAGACATTAATTAGGCTATAGCTACCTGCATTACACTTGGTAATTCACCGAAGTATCTACCTCTACACCATATTTATTTTCTTCTGATAATCTTCTCTTTTACCATGCTTCTGAAGAAGCAACTTATAAATATAAATTTGATCCATTTACACATGTTTCTCTGGAGATAATATCAACTCATGTGAAACAATACCCTATAAATATTATATGCATTTGACTCTACAAGGAGTTTATTTTATTTTCAAATTGAGAAATGCTTTCATAATCACATACTTGAGAAAACATATCACTTGTTCCTAGGAGGCAAAAGTATATTGTTTTGAATGATGACACATTTTAACCACTTCACTTTTGTAGTGAGAAATCAATTTATGGCTATAACAATTTTAATCAGTTTCAGCTACATTATAGTTATTTTCTGCACGAGGAAAGTTGATGTGACTTTATAAAAGTGGAACTGCAAAGGCATTTCTAATGGATAAATAATATGGATGGGTAATTTATGGAGAAGTATTATTTTTATGCTAAAAGAAATCTTAAATGTTTGCAAGAGAAACCGTTTAATTACATGTACCATTAGGATGGCTTTTTTGCAATAGCTATGTGACAACTCATTAACAGAGCTCCCACAGACAGGACATGACAAATTATTACTAGTTGCTTATGAAAGCTTCTGATTAAGAGAGAAATGAGAAATTAAAAATATTTGTTGCCAATCAAGATATCACATAAAAGTGATTTAACTAATGCAGTTAAACAACTAGACTTTATAGTAATCTTCAATCTTTCAGTTCTGTGCAAATTTAGGATTATCTAGGTTTTTGTTGACTGTCTTTATCCCTCCCAGTATTACCCTGGAACACAGGTTGCCTTCTCAGATCACATTTGTCAAGATTCTGGAGAGAATAAAGTAACAAAGGACACTTCAGCAGTGCCTTTTCTCTGCTGCTCTCACACCTAGTTGGCAGGATTCTGGTTTTTTTCCAGGCTTGAGCTTCTAATTTCATCTGATTTCTTGAATTAGCATTTAAAAGAGAAAGAGTCTAACTGAAATATAATACCAGGATTTTTCTAAGAGTGTGACTATTCTGTAGGTCTGTATGTGATTAGCAATGTACCAAGAGCAGGGAGGATTTTCTTGAAGTTAAAAAGGCACATTTAATCTGTTGCACTTCCAATAAGCCAAATTGCCAGCCTTATTGAGAAAAGCAGAAATGCCAATGAGTTTCTGCTTGAGGTGTACTAAGGGAAAACTGAAGTAATTTAATTAACTGTTTTCAAGTACAATAAGAAGCAAGCTGCCTTTACTTTCTGCTGCCAATGCCTTTATATAGATTATTGTTTCATGTGAGTTTCTGTACCCATGTAAGGCCGAAATTTTGAACTGTCTGCTGCCACCCCCTGACTTGAGCTGTTAGGTGTTTAAGAAAAGACCAAGATGAATAGAGGGGTGGAGCACCTCTGCTATAAGGAAAGGCTGAGAGAATTTGGATTCTTCACTGTGGAAAACAGAAGGATTAAGGGTGACCTAATTGTGTCCTTCCAGTACCTGAAGGGAACCTACAAGAAAGTTTGAGAGGGGCTTTTAAACAAGGGCATGTAGTGACAGGACAATGAGGAATGGATTAAAAGAGAGTAGGATTAGATTAGATATTAGGAAAAAAAATCCTCCCTGTGAGGGTGGTAAGGCACTGACACATGTGCCCATAAAAGCTGTAGATTCCCCATTCCTGGAAGTGTCCAAGGACAAGCTGGATGAAGCTTTTTGCAACCTGGTCTAGAGGAAGGTGTCCCCACCCACGGCAGTAGGGGTGGAATGAGATGAGCTTTAAGGTCCCTTCCAACCCAAACCATTCTGTGGTTCCACAATAAATAAAAGGCTGCATTTAGCAGCTGAAGGACTACCCCTGCTGCCACCAAGTGCTTCAGACATGCAGCTGCCTATTCTCAGTAGCCAGAGAGCAGACATGCCTGAGCTCAAGCATTCTACATAACATCCACTGTGGGAGAGGGAAAATAAAAAATGGCAATCCCCAAATTGTGCCTCCTCAAGCAATCAGACTAGAATACAGATGGCAGTGTATATACAGAACATAAAAAATTTACACTGTGTAATTAAAGATGACAAAGTTGTCAAGGTGTTCATTAGACTAAAAAAAATGATGCTCACTAGTAGCAGGTGTTACCTGATTAGGTGATAGAGGTCATAAACTGGTATGTGACATACTAAAATTGAGGCATAAATCTTGTTTTTCTCCTTGTAACAATCTCAGACTGCTCTTCTGATATAGTTTCTTAGTGATGTACTAATTGAAACAGATCAAAAAGTGATGCTTTTTTCCTCCTTTATTACACTCCATGGGAGTGTTGAATCATTCAGGAACCAGCTCATGTACAAGGACATAACTCTGCCTCAACATAGAATCACCAATGAGAAACAGAATTACTTATAAGCAAACCAGAAATCCACTTGGGCCAGTGCTAAATTACATGAGGAACTGGAATTTCAGTCCGAAAACATATTCAACATTCTGTTTAAAATAGCAGGAGTTGCAGATAAACCCTCAGATCCAAGTACCATCCGTCCTTCAATAATGCGTTTCTTACTCAGATTCTTGGACTCGGCATTTTGTGTCCAGTTCACACAGGAACTTTAATTCTTTATTTTTGGCCAACAAATCCTAAGACCGCTCTTGACCCTTCAGAGGCTCTGTTGCACTTCCATGTCAAGCTCAAAGCAGTGACAAAAAAAACAAAACATTTTAAAAGGATAATACTTGCTGTGACGGAAAGAAGATGTTTAGGTGGTTTTAATTACTGAGTTTGTGCACACAGTAATTACCTACACATGGTACACATGATTTCCCTGCTAAGTAGGAGTCAACAAATAAAGTAGTGAGATGCTGTGTGTGTTCCTGTCACGTGTGCTATAATTTTCACATTTTACTGCAAAAGAATAAACCAAAGATTTTTCCCATTTCAGCAATCCTGGATACACAACAAATTATGGAGCTATAGTATTGACTGTAACAACTCTGAACTGAGTGGCTATCAAATTAACAAGAACTGAACAAAAATATAAATAAACTCTTGCTGTAATGTAATTAAAATAAAACCTGATTTACCATGTACTTTAGTGCAAAGAGAAATGAAATACAGACCACATTTTTTGTAAACTACTTTCCACTCTCTCAATAATTAAATGTTATTAAATAAATAAGTAAGTTTATACCATCATTCTGGTATTGTCTTTACTACCAACTATGACTCACAGATCAAACCAGCACTGTGAATTAAAAGATTCATCTACTTTCCTGCAAGGACATTGGCACACCCTGCTGAATAATCCCATTTTTAAACTGCTTGTTAGAAATAACAGCCAAGGAATGAGAGAGGAGAATTGACTCAAAGGCAAGTGAAACAGAAGGATCAGAGATAAAAATGGATTATTTGGTTTAAAGAGAGGAGAGATTGATAGCCAACCATAAATGTTTTGTTTCATTTTCTTGATGAACGTGTTTTGTTGTACTGGGTAAGAGGAATGAATGGTCTGTAGAGCTGTTTTCCCCTGAGTTTCAAGGTCTCTGGACCACAGAGACAAATTCACTTACAATCTAAATATTACACCAGCTTCCACTTTCCATAATAATAAGATACAAGTTGCACTCTTATAACTATCATCTGTTAAATGAGGTCATACTCAATGTCCTGATCAGACATGAAAAGTGGCTCAGAACGTACATTGATGTCTTCCAGGTCGAGGAAGTTGAGGATGATGCCGTTGCGTTTCCAAATGATGGGAGGCCGCAGCGCCCCATGGATGCTACAGGTCAGGACGGCGCTAAGGCCAACAGTGATGGTGGTCACAGTGACCCTCTGGTCCTCTGGCAGATTCAGCTGAACCACCTCTGCAAAAGGCAAAATAACAGGGATAACATCAAATACCATACAGGGAAGCTGCTCCTCTTCTTCCCTCTCTGACTTCCTTTCTCATTCTGGGAATAACTTTGGAGGATTTTGGCAAGGAGATGGAGTACCTCTGCTATACAAAAATACCCCAAAACATTAACAATAAATCCAAGTAAGAGACAAATTGCATCTGTCTCAATCAAACTCCCTGCACCCCTTTCCTGACACAACTTTGCTGTGGCATGAGGGCACTAAGATGGTCAGCTCGCCAGGCTGACTGCAGTAGTTTATACAAAGCAGTCAGCAACAGGAGAAGCAAAGGCTCTCTGGCTTGAGATCACCTGAGCTTGTTTCTCTAGAATACTCCTCTCAAAGTCCTTTGAAAAGGTACAAGAATGAGTCATGTTTGTTCCTTGAAGAAGAATAATTAAGGTCAGACTGCTGCCACTGAAATATAGATAACCTAGTTTCAAATTGCCCAAACACTGGAAGTCACCAAGCATGAAAACTTGTTTACCAAAGACAGCCACATGTGGCACCTGAGATACAGATGTCCTAAAAAATAAAAGCTTTCTAATATTTTATTTAAATAAAACCCCTACTTATTTTGACTTACATGTGCCACACAAGAAACTCCTGCAGCAGCAGACCTTACTGAAAACCTCACCATCAGCTCTCTCAAACCACACTATGTCACATTGTTTCTTTCTGGCCAATGACACCAGATGTGGCTGCATCTTTTGCCGTGTGTGGTCACACAGAAAGGTCAGACCTGATACCAAAACTACCCCGGGGTGCAGATTGCCATTATGGAGGATTTTGGCTGCAGTGAGACACAGTCAGGCCACATTGTCAGTCAGGCCACATTGTCCAAACTCCTGTAGCCACAGCTTTTTATGTACATGATGGCTTTGCTTCTTCTCATTTCCAAGCTTTGCAATTAGTAAACTATATCGCATGTAAACAATGAAAACTGGTTTTTCAAGCCCACTGAGAGGAACAGGGAATGTTCACAGCTGGTGTTACTTTGCTTCAGCCAACTCCAAACCCTGGGCTGGGGAATGAAACAATCTCTCCCAGCACCAAGGCTCCTCCTTCCTCATGTCCACTGGCAACAACAGCAGTAAAACAGAGATGAAAGAGATTGATGTTGCCTCACTCAAGGCCATGTACTTTGGGAAAAAACAAACAATCCTGGCACTGTAAAACGACATAAAGGGTCAGGTTACTCACTCCCACCAACTGGTAAAGTTACTCTTCATCCTGTCCACTTAGATAACAATTCCGTCATAACATCCCACACAAGATCTGAATATCACTTGCATGGAATAAAAATGAAAAAAACCCAGCAACAATATTTGCAAGCACAATTTTCCACCTTTTCACATATTTTCTAATTGAAAAATTGCTTTAGCATATCTTGAGTAGCAAACCTTTTAAATCTGTCACTAAAATATTCAGTCTATTTTAGCAGCCTTGGGCAGCATGGACTCAGTGCTCTGATAGAGTAACAGATTGTGAAGAATAAGTGAAAAAATTGCTTGTGAAAACATACTTCAAAAGCTAGGTGCCCCTTTTCTGCTTCTTCCACCTAAGTGAGAAACTAATGTGTCAAAAAGTGTATTCAGCACTGTGGATCTGAGGCTGACTTTGGGCTGCAGGGTCCATACAGCATCGATGTGTCTGCCAGCAGTGAGCATTTCTCACACTTAAAATTCCCAGTGCTGTTTCAGGAAGAATACTAACTGTTTTAAACAAAAGGTAACTACAGTTTTTATAGATGGTTGATCAAAATTATGAATATTTGACTAATGTGATGCTACTCTTTGTGTTATGGTGGCTCCCAGAGGCATTACATGAGAAGACTGACACAGTCTGACCATCAAACCTTAAAAATCAGAAAGGGAGATGAAGGAATATTGGGAAGGAGAACATTACCCATTTAAGATCACTGAACAAGTTAGCAAGTAAGCTGGGAAGACATAATACATGACTAAATCACATTGCCTTCAGCTATCTGCTGGAAGAAATCAGGAATGTGGCAACTCAGCAGTAGTGGGCCATAGGAATAGAGATGTCCGAGGGAAGCACTGAATGGCTTGGGTTAGAAGGGACATTAATGACCATCTTTGCAACCCCTGCCATGAGCCTTTCTCTAGACCAGGCTGCTTCAAGCCCCATCCAACCTGGCCTGTAACATTTCCAGGGATGGGGAGTCCATCCCACCATCCTCATCAAGCTGCCTGAAGCATGTAAACAGCATATAGGGGCTAATGTAGTTATTTTCCACATAATGAAGAGCTTCTTTTAATGAATAAAATATTTGGAGTGCATTTGACAGCATAAAGAACTGATAATTACAATGATTTGTAGCATGCAGTAGGGTTAATGAGGACATCTCTTCTTGAGAAGAAATGGAGAGCCATTCATTTACAAGAGAATTGTTTTTTCATATTACTTCTGTTTTCCTTAATTCACTCTGCTTTTTTTCATGGTGCCTTGAGCTCCCTGGCTCATGCAGGGCTTCCATAAACTCCTTCTTCAGCAACATCTTTTCAGTGCTCTCTTGCAGTGGAATTTAAGACTTCCTGCCCATCTTACGAACAATTGCTTAAGAGGCTTTACCTTTGCCTTTTTAGAGGGACAGTAATGAAAAATACATTAACTTTTAATTAAGAAGACACCATGCACAGCTGTCATTCTTGGATGAACCATACGAGGCCAAGAAATTACTTTTTTATGTTAAAGCATGTAATTAGCATAGACCACTTTAACAATACATGCTCCTTTTTAGAGTATTTCTATGGAGTATATTTGACAGCATCTTATTACCAGTACATCTCAGGGACTCTTATTAACTTCTAAAAGCCTTTCTACTAATACAGAATTATTTTGTGAGGTTTCAGTTATTGCTTTTTTGTTTTCAATAGGAAAAATTTCCTTATACAAGCAGGTGTATTGGAGAGGAAACAGGATTCCCTAAGATGATGTGAGGGATGAGCTTTTTAAAACTCTTTTAAAAGACTCAATATTGTATTAAGTTATAGAGCTTAGACACTGCTTAGACACTACTGTTCATGTGTCAAAATTATTCAAGTCACCATAATGATTTTGTGTACAGCTTTTAGATTAGGTATTGAACACTGTTCATTTTATTTTTAAAAACCTTTAGGACATAAAAGGATTTTTACCATGGGTACAAAACTGAACAGAACAAATAGGCAATATTCAAAGGGTGCTCATTTGCAGATGAACACAAACTGTTCAGTCCTAATGTCAAGTAATGTTATGTTCATTTTGAAATCCTGCAGGATGATGCATGCAAACCATTTTTCTACATTCCATAGGTTCAACCAGTATCAATACTTGCTGAACCATAGTTATCAAGTTGTGTCAAACCTGATACTTTACTCTGAGATTTTAGCTGAAGTAGCTCCTCAGCTTATTCCAGCTGGAAATAAGTTCCTACCAGCTATTCTGCCATCAAAGAGAGATGCTATCATCAGAAAATGGGATGCTATCATTCTTCACTCAATTTTTAATGGTTCCAGACAGGGGTAAAGCCTTTGTAATGATCGCCTTTAAAAAGGAATTGGTGTAAGATTGTGCCTGTGTATCACAGGACCAGGACTAATCCCTGATCATGTAGAGGAAAGACACCAAATGTGGAACAAAATCAAGGTCAATGAGAGGCAACCAGGACACCACAAACTCTCCACTGGTGATGGCAGCAGCTCAGTGCCTGAACACTGTGTGGTTCAGGAATTAGGGCAGTGCCACCTTCAGACCCATGTCTTATTCAGGGGAGGGACCACTATTGTCCATCCTCTTCCACCTTTCCTGCCTGGTATGATATTAAGCCTGAAGCACTGAGCACCTTTGGTGACCCAGCTGTCACCATCTTGATTTTCTTACATTAAATTTCTTGCAATACCAGGTCTCATGGTGACATGCAACAATGTGAAGTCTTACTAATTCCTTTCTTTGTAAGAAAGTGTCCAGATGTTGCTGAACATTTTCCTCTGTCCCTCCTCCTCTCCAGTGTTATTCAAAATGGTAAGCTGGAGTTACACTGCACCTTCACAAGCTCTGCATACTAATGCAGCAGGTATTACTTGTGCTGTTTTATCATGGAAATCTTTTTCTCTGCTGTCATTTGCAGCCCACCAAAAGTAGTCATAATTTCACAATGAAGAATAATTGAGGTCATTAGAGGGAGCCACCTGGAATGAACATCTATAGAGAAAACCTCATTGATGTAGCATTGTGTGGAGAAAATTTACATAGAGACGTCGGGCACCTGCCTTTGCTCATGCTGCACTACTTACAGAAACAGATTTCCCACTTTAAATAGTACTTAATATATTAGATCTCTTCCCTTAAATCTAAAGAAAATACACATTTTAATGCATTGTTGCCACCTTTAATCATTGATACAGTGTGGGAATCCTTAAAATCAGAGGGTTTTGGGAAAGCTGCAAAAAAGCAGGCCTCAGAGACAGCAGAACTGCAATTAGAGCTAAGCGGAAAGCATAAGGTTTGTCAGCAGAAAAGTTATATGAGATGTAGAAAGCAAGGACAAATAGAACAACGGTCTGTGTATTAACACTTGGCTAGAATAACTCTCTAAGCTGCAGAAAAGTATATCTAGCAAGATATTAGGAAGTTCTTAACTTAATAATGGAGCTCTGTGCATTGTATTTTAAGGCTTACAAGTAGGTATTGTATTTGAAATAAGCAAGCATTTCCTTATAGTGGTTGGATAGAACTACTGTCAATATGCTTTTGCTTTTGTGATTGGTTAAAAAACTTTCAAAGTGCGTTGTAACATCATGTTCTGCAGCTACTGCCAAGGATGTGAGCTGCTGGCATCTTCCCGTTGTCTCAACTGTGTAATGAGACTGATGTTTGGGAGGAAAAAATAATAAAGCAGCTTGAGACACATTCCACAGCAGTCCCATCCTGTTCGTGCTTCTGTGCTTAAACCCCTGGCCGGCATTACTACAGTTGTTCATGGATATCTTGCCTTGCTGAAACAGAGTATTGTAGAATTCCAGAATGGTTTGGTTTGGAAGATCATCTCACTCCAATGTCTTGCTGAGGCCAAGGACACCTTCCACTGGAACAGGTTGCTCAATGCCCCATCCAACCTGGTCTGGAACATTTCTGGGATATCCACACCTTCTCTGACAATCTTGTGCCAGGGTCTCACCACCATCACAGTGAAGAATTTCCCCATAATATTTAATTTACTCTTGTTCTATCACTTAGATCCTGCTTATGAGACAAGGCAATACTTTTAAAATCCAGAAACTCATCCTCAGAAGGGAGACAATGAACAAAAACATAGCTTTGTTTAATGCTCAACAAGAGAATGACTTTCAAAGAAAGTCTCCAGCACTAATTCTTGCCCTCAAATTAATGCAGAGACCTGTTGTTTGTGAACTGAAGCATGGCTAACATGGTCCTAAATACATCGTATTTCTCCAGCAGTGGTTCAAGTCAAGGGTGATTTAATGGGATGGAAACTTTAGTGTCTCCTTAATTCCCCAAGTCCTGCAGCTGTGTTTATGCACTGCATTAGTAAAACTGTTTATTGCCTTGTGGCCATGAAGGTCAGTAGTGATTTTAGCATTTGTTTCAACAGATAAAAGAGTTCTCTAGCTGAACACGTTCTCAGGTGAGGAGCTAACTGAATCAAGTAAATACAATTAATAGAATATAGTTAAAAACAGGATATACTTTTTATAATTACTCTTTTTTCCTATCATTTTGATGAGATGTATTTGGCTTTGCATAGAGCTTGGAGAAATTTTAGACCCTCTTAAAGCTGAGCCAACTGCAGCTAATTGATTTTAAAATGACCATGTTACATGTGAGATGCATTTCTAAACGTGCAACTGAAGGTGAAGTTTGATCAGCTAAGGAGAAACTCTAGTGATACTGTTTGGGACACATTGGGATGGGATGTCATCTTGTTAGTCACAGCAAGGAGAGGCTAAAAGCAATGAAGGGTGAGTCTGTAAAATATGGTATAATAAGCTTATAAATTACTCATATTAGGATTTGATTTCTACCCTACGCTATAGACCAAATAAATGAATTAATAACAACCTCAGGACACAAATTACCCTGAGTTTGCATGCCTTTGAAAACCTCTCCCACTGGCTGTTTTTAGGACTGTGTCCAGAAGACACATTGCCATGCCACACCATTTTGCCGGTTATTAAGGTTCAATAAGCTGGTCTTACCCAGACACATTTGACATCTTCTCACCAGCCCAGAGTCAGGTGAAAGAATTATCCATCACCCAGTGAAAAAACTCCATTTTATGAACACCAACTTAGAATTAGAGGAAAGTCAGTCAGGCTACTAGAATTGTTTATGTTATTATTTAACAACCTTAGAGTCCTTAATGAACATGATTAAAGTTTTGCAAAACTAATGAACCCAGAGAATTCCTATAGCTCCCACATCAGTTCAGTGCAGGTGACTGGGATGAGATTTCTGGCTTTATAACCTGTGAAAAACACTACAAGGAACTGGCTCTGTCTCTGGCCACCTGCACTGGAAATGTCATATCTAGAGAGTCAAACTCTGTTCAAGCAGCTGCTAAAACAATTATCTAGATTATATACAAAGTCCTCTCAAAAATGATACATATTTTAGAAAAGAAGTCCTGTTCTCTCATATGAATTTGTACCAAGCATATTCAAATTGTTAATAAATTTGCTAAAAAAAGTTTATATTGACTTTTAACCAAACACAGCTTTTTATGTACTATATCCTAAAGATCAATTTGTTTTCCTTTTTTAAAAAAAGAAAACAAACAACACACTCTCCATCACAAAATCCCATCACTGTCCTCCTGCTACTAATCAGAGGGAGAGCATTGAATTTGTACAGGAAGGGATAATGAATTCATTCTTGAAAGTACATGTACAAATATACATTGTTCAGTGCTTAATTATATAATCTCCTGAGGGTAGTGACGGATTCATTATGTAAAAAGGCATAAGTAGTCTATTTTAGAGAAAAGTTTATGCAACAGCATTTGTTTTTATTTTAAATTCCTATTTCCCACAGATGAGAGCCATGTTGATATGATTAATTTCTGATATTCCCATGTTGTACCAAGAGTATACTACTGAGATTGTAGCAGCCATGCATTTCCACAGCCAATTTATTAATCTGAAAAGTAAAATTGCTATTGGACTCTCAGAATTCCTTCAGGGAGTCATAGAATAGTTTTGGTTGGAAGGGACTTTAAACTTAATTTTGTTCTACTCTCCCTGCCCTGGGCAGGGACACCTTCCTCCAGACCAGTTGTTTCAAGCCCCATCCAACCTGGCCTTGAACACTTCCAGGGATGGGGCAGCCACAGCTTCTCTGGGCAACCTGTTCACACAAGTTTAACATGACACTCAAAAGACTTGTCTCTTTTTCTTAAAAACAGTCAAAATCACACTACAAAGGCCTCCTCTGTCTCTTTCCAAATAACTGTGGGAGAGTAGAATTAAAATTTCTCACTGACCCCACCAAAAAATAAAGAACATTATGAGTATTTGGGGACAGATGTGAAGTGTAGCACCTGCTCTCTGAGTTTCACATTTTCAATCCTACTGGAACGGTAAGACACAATTAGCAGCAATTGTTTCATTGCCACAATAGCAACAGTTGTCTCTTTTAAAAGGTTTATTTCAGCATTTTTAGAAGTTAAAAAGTTTCTCCAAATCCAGAAATTCCTTAGCTTTGAGACTGAGAACTCTAGCACAGGCAGGTTCTGTCAAAATAACAAGCCTTTGAACTGCCACCATCTGTATTTAAACTACAGTATTTCAGAGTTTCAGAACCAAGAAACTCATACAAAACCACTAAACTTGTTTTTGAAACTTTTCTAACTTACAACAACTGAACTGATTTATACCTGACTTATTGTAGAAGATAGCTTTTGGTGGAGCTTATGGCATGAAAAGTTTCTCCCTGAAGTGAATTTTTATGGATGCTCTATAAACCCCTAGGGTTTATCATGGAAATACTGTCAGAACATTAAGTTCAATGTGACTCGTGGGAACCACTAAGACATGTACGTAAATTATTTCAAATATAGGGACAAGTCAGGCCATGGGATATTTTGGGTTCAAGAAACATTCACATATAATTTTAAATCCCTGAGTCATCAAAAATGGCCTTATCAAACTGCTCTAATCTTTCACTCTCTGTCCATTTTGAGTTCCTAGCCAGAATTATGCAATGAATGTGATAAATGGAAAAATGAATGAACCAGGAAACAAGGATCCTAGAAACTAAATTTGCCTTTCTTCTAAACCTCAGATTAAGGGTTTGTAAAACAAAAATACAAGCATTTCAAATCAAGTATGCTTATTTCTTTCATATTCTCACATTTATTGCACACATAAACAGTTAAATCAGGGAGAGCACACCCTTGGAGTTATAAATAAGCTTCAGTAATGTTTTTGGGGTTTTTTTGCTTTCTATGGATGACTGCAAATTTAGCTGTGGTGATTATCTGGATTTTGCAACTTTCTTGACTATAGCTACATTCAGGATGCTTAACAGATGCAAGGACTCTGCTCTCCTGTGTTCATGACAATTCAAAGACAGAACCTGACGTACTTAAGGTTGGATGGGGCTTGGAGTAACATGGTCTAGTGGAAGGTGTCCCTGACTATGGCAGTGGGGTTGGAACTCGATGACCTTTTAGGACCCTTCCAATCCAAACCATCTGTGATGCATTTTTTCTCATCCTGAAGTGCTGCTGATCCTCCCCTGGAAGGTAACCAATTTAACGTGTGCTGCAGTGATGTACCACTCTGGAGATGGCACAAACAGCACGAATTTGGCTAGTGGGGATCCTGAAAGGTTACAGCAAGGTTGCTCTGCAGGAGCATTTATCCAACTAACATCCTGCATTTTCAAAATACATTAGTTACTAAAAACTTCAGCATCAGCATTCTCACCATGTCCTTCCCTTTTTCGGAGCCACCTGACTGAAGTTTAGGAGAAAGTTAGGAATGTGCAGAGAAATAGCAAAGAACCAAATAATTCAATAACATTTCTTTCTGGAGAAGATGTTGCAGGGAAAGCAGAAAGCAAAGTACAGTTCCTAAAGAAAATCCCTGGTTTCTTGTTACCAGCTAAGTTATTTGCCAGCATAGCCACCATATGCCAAATACCACAAGTAACAGTATTCAGCACATCAAGAGTCTGGAGACAGCTTATTTTTAAGATCTTTAGCACAGCCCTGATCACAAATATTGTCAGCCAGATGCTCTGTTTTCCCAAGAAATAATGCATGCTTAATGTGAAGAAGAGCCCAGAAATTCTTTCAGGATGCATGACCACGTGCACATCACAACAACCATATCACAGAAATGGTTAAATTATGTCCATCCTCAGAGATGTTTCCTGCTTGAACATGAGCCTTCCTCACCTGTTCCAACCAGGCCTTCCTCTATGCCTCCTTTATGAAGAGACACAGAAACAACATCCAGAATATATTTATTTACTCACCAAAGGTCAGATACAAATTAGTACATAATGAAGAGCCAAAAATCAGCCCTGATGGCTCAATTGCTTTTGAAATATCTTATTTAAGCTAATCTTTGGTGACAAGAAAACTATTGAAATCAACATTAAAATGTAGTTACTGCTCACAACGGTAATGCCAAAGTTAAAAATTTCCAATGCAAAACCCTCAGCCAATACAAGTATAAATAAGATCAGTGATTGGCTTGTAGATGCCAGTATTTATTATCCATTGTGTAAATCAGGGCTTTGCTAATGAAATGATTTTCAAAAACATAACACGAGATGCATTCACTAAGATACAACAATGTAGTAGTTTAGATTCGCCAATTTCAATATACTCATTTTCTGCTGTGTGACGGGGTTAGGAGCAAAAGCAAGGCAGGCGTAAAAAAAACTTAAAAGGTGTAAAGGAAAACTTTATTAACAACATGAAGAAATAATACATTCAGAATAAAACCTTCAGACCACCCCCCTCCCCTCCCCTACACCTTCTTCTCCTTCTTAACAACAACATACAGAAACACTTCAGTCAGTTACTAACTTAAATAATTTTTTTTTCAGTTCACTCTAGGGAGAGGAATCTCCTCTTGTCAGGCCATAAGGACTTCTCTACAAGAAGAAAAAACAGTCCTCTCATGGCTTCACTTTCCATGAACTCCTCCCATCTTCACAGCTTTCCCAAAGCTGTGCTTATGGGCCATATTAAACTCATGGGGTATTTAAGAACCGTTTAATGAAATGTTCAAAAGCAAAAGCTCTCTTTATCTCTCTCTCTCTGTTCATGCTTCATCCTCAGGAACAGAGATCCTCTTCTTCCCTCGGGGCAAAGGATTCTCAACACAGGTGCTTTTGCTCAATGATATATCAAATTGAACACTCCAACCCCCCCATCTTTCTTCACAGTTTATAGGAATTTTTAATGTAGTACAGTCCATGCCTATAGCTTACAAAAGGATTTTCAGCCCAAATTCACGGTGTCTCCTCATTCTCCTTCCATCTGAAACCTCACTCTTGCTTCACTGACTTTGGTGTATCCTCTCTGTTCTTTTTCTTCTCACTCAAGGGAGGATTGAAGATCTGCAAGTCTTATCTGAGCATTGGCAGGGTTAAAATCTCACATGGAGGATGCAGAAGCTGTGGCCAGGCCATGCTGGAGCTGTGCCAGGACCTCAGGACACTCAGGCTGCACTGGGAGAGGGGGGGTGAGGGGGTGGCCCAAGCCAGAAACGGCAATGGCCGCTCTGGAAAGGATGGGAGGGGAATGCTAGGATCCCAATCAGCCTCCCTGGGGCTCAGCTGCAGCACCCACTGCCTATGGCCACCCCCCTCCTTGCTGGGACATGCCAGCTTCCCAGACAGGGGTGCCCGGCCCTGCCCCCTGCCAGGCCTGCAGTGGAGCCAGGCCTATACGGGCAAAACTATACTTTCCTGAAAATACAGGCCAATCATCAGCTAGATCTTGTCCAAATCTGTGCCGCTCTGCAGCTGTCACCTCCTCCTCAACCTGCTCCCATAGCTTCCCATAACAATATCCTTTTCCATATCCCAGCTCACTCTGCCATCATTTGTTGTCATTATACACCAAAATGACGCTATCCAAAACAAGAGAGTAGGTGACTCCTAATAGCTGTGATCTACAGCTATTAAGTCAGGATTTTGAAACTGGAAGTGTCCTCCATAATAAACACAAAGTCGGAGGTACCCATCTCTGAATTGTGGAGGCAGTGAAAGCCTGAAATAATCAGGGGATTAATTTAAGCCCTTCAGTCAGATGTCCTGGATTACATGGGATGAAAACCAGGTGCCTCAGGACACACACCACCTTTCTGTAAATAAAAAACATGTTTTTCATTACAAAATGCAAAAAAAGTAAATAAAAATTTTATAGCCCTGAGGGGATCTGACATTTTTTTCTCTTCCTGCTAGGGTGAAGCCATCTTTGTGCTTCCTTTTTCAATACAACAGAAGTAAATATTTTCAGTATTCGTATATGCTATCCATGGAATCCAGGTTCATACCAAGTGTTTGCCAGCACATATCATGGAAAGGGTCAGTATTAGGGAAAAATTACAATGACTTATTGAAAGATTTAACATTTTATATCTGTAAGTCACGATTACTGTTTTCCACAGTTTGACTTTTAAATTTAACCAGATAATCAAAACTGTAATTTTCACAGAGGTATCACTGAGCCTCTGCTCTGGATAACACCTGGAGATAGCAAAGATCACTCTGACCTTGATATGACCTTGGCAAAGTGACTTCTGTTGAAATAACTGGGCTTCCCAAGTTCTTCTCAGAATAACAGAAATACATCTTCTGTAATGTAATTTTAGAACTAGCTACTAGGCTGGGGGTAGTTTTGATTTTATTGATATTAGTTTAGTGAACACTGTATATTGTAAAACTGATAGAGTGGGAAAACAACTTCACTAGATTATCAAATTTGATGGAGCTGGTAGCTGACTGCAAATGTAAGCATGGGACCTATCATCTAAGGAGGTACTCCATATTTCATTGTGGACTTTTTAATGTTTCATATTCAGAACAATCTAAAACAGTGGCCCTGAAAACAATAAAATATGCTTGTGCAATACTGCCATTTATGTGCATTTACAGTTCATTATCCCTGTAATCTAACATGGTGGCTCAAAAGGAGAATGCGAACATTTTCTGAGCAATTTAGCAGGATGCTTTAATGATGTATTGAAAATGAATACTGACCCTATGTAATAGGTGCTAAATTGACACTCTTAAAGGACTCCATCCGTTTCACTCAGAATGACTATCCTCCTTAAATCATCGCTGTGTCATTTTAATGATGCAGATCCATCTACTGAGACTATGGGACTGTGAAATGTCATAAAAAAGGCAATAAGAAAAAAAATTAAGTTGCAGGTGGCAAGTATTAGCACTTCAAATATGTTCTGTTGCATTACACTATTATTCCATCTCTGACAAGGGGCAACAAGATTCAATTCTCACCTTGAACAGCCTGTGTAGTTGAATACATTAGCTCAGGGCATGAGAAGTGCCAGCAGAAAGGCATTTTGAAATAAAGGTAAAATATATCTAGGACTAAATTTGATAAGACACAAGGGTCAGCCTCCAACCTCAGAGGACAAAGCCACAATTCCTTCTTTTCTTTCTTGTTTTGTTCCTTAGCTCCCAGGCTTTTTACAAATTAAAGCCTTGAAACTTTTTGCTCACCAGAAAAGCTCAAATAAAAGGCAGAGGGTCAAGGAGTTAATTGCAATACTAAAGTTCAGGCTCTCCAGCTGGCAGGGCTCTCTGCTGTTTATGCACTGCAGACCAAAGACATCAGGACAGCACAAAAGTGCATCCTTTCAGCTCATTTCCAGCTTTAAGCTGAAGTAAGATACCTGATTCCAAGTGCAGCCACACTGACACATTTAAATCCAGTACTGCCAAACATCCATTATTAAACCTTCACACTGCAGTAGTAAGAAGATTTTTTTTTGTAGTAGGGACTAAACACTGTGCATTTTTCTGATCTTGTTACCAAAAGCTGCTGAGCAATTCTTAACACAGTTTCCATAAAGCAAATTAAAACTAAACATTTATTTTCAGCAGGTTCCTGGCATGGAGAGTTTCAGTGCCAATGGATTTGGATTGGCAAAAGTGGGATTGGAAAGGAAGTTTCTATGGGAAACATTGAGTGGATTCTGCTCTATTTTGGTTTGAAAAGACAGGTGTCTGCTAAGGAATGCAGGAGCCTTTCTTGAAATGGAAAATGTAAACTTTCTCTTTCTGAATCATTATAATTTTGAAATTAAGAAGCTTTCAGGCAAAGATATGGGAATATGAATAGCAGTTCTTTACTAAGAAAATTAAAATAAAAATACAGTAATACAAAAAAACCCAAACACTGGCAGAGTCAGAGTACAATTTGACACCCTGTTGGTCAGGGTGTTGGTAGTAGTTAATTTAAATGGTGTCTACAGTATTCTTGGAGTGACAGACGTGGCTCTGTTGAAGCAATGACACTGGAGAAGGGTATAGTTTTCCTCTGAAGGTCTAGTGGTGATGAAGATGGGTCTGGTCTTCTTTTGGGAATCTAGTGGAAAAAGGCTGCTTTGATGTCTAAATCTTAGATTTTATCTAGGTAGGAGATGTTTTGCTCCTCTCCCTAGGTGGAGCATCTCACAATGGGATGACATAATTTTATCAGTCATGCAGTGAGACTTAATGGCCTATTAACAGAAGATATCTTCCTGGACAAAGGATGGGTGGTGGAAGAGATAAAGAGAACTGTTGAGAAATGGCTTGCTGATCAGGGTCATGGGTCTTTGGAAGAATTGTTTGAGCAATTCCCTTGTTGATCAGAATAAGACTGGCTGTACGCCATTTGCAAGTGCTGCAATATGTGATAATGTGACAAGGGCACTGTAATCTTGTCATCCTGTTCTATGCAACTTTAGAGAAGTTTCTCATGAGAACAAGGAAGTACCCTGGCAATAAGAAACTGTAAGGCAGGAATCTGTATGCAACCAATCATAATGTGATAGCTGTACTTGTTGCTTGCTAAGTGTATAAAAAGCCATTGTAGCAGAGAATAAACGGAGCTTGCTTTATCAATCATATTGATTATTTGCATGTCTTCCCTCACCGTTGCTGCAGTTTGGCGCCCAGAATAGGGACCCCCACTCCTTGTTCTGTTAAGCGATGGGAGATCAGAGCAGCACTGGTAGCAGCGACCAGGGAGCGGAAGATCGGGTGACGCTGGCGTAAGGATCCCAACCGTGCTTGAACTGCCTTACAGGAGTTTGCCTTCTGAGGGGCTAAAAGTAAGGGACAGTTGCTGGCTATGGATAGTGAGGTAGCCCTTGATTTATTTACACGCTTTTTAGAAAAGCAGGGAGTAAAGGACATTGACCTTAAAAAGGAACTGGAAGGTCTGATTGCCTTTGGAAAGGCATCAGGACTTTTTAAGGACGGTGGAGGTTTGTTTGTAGCAGAAGAATGGAATAAATTTGGCCAGGTATTGTGGGATATGGTTATAGATGACTCCAGACCAGCTAAAAAGCTTATGAAGCCTTGGCGGGCGGTAACAAAGTGCTTGCAGAGGCATTTGACTGAGAAACAGATTGCCGCGGTGGCATCCTCTCATTTAAATGCAGGAACAGCTGCTGCAGAGGTGGATGCAGGCAAACTAAAGTTAGGAGTTCAGTATGTGCCTATCCCTCCGATGGGGGGTCTGGTGTGAGTTAGCTGCCAACCGGAATCAGAGACCGATCATACATGACCCTCTGCCTGCTGCTGAGTAGCAATGAGGATGATGATTCACTGTCCCCAGAGGAGGAGGCTGAGCTAGAAGAGGAGCCAGCCAGTTATCATGGGGATGATAATGACCGCTTGTTTAGCATATGAAGTGAGAAAGAGAAGAAAGGGATTGAGAAAAGGAAAAAGGGAGGGGCTCAAATTCCCCGAGTAGATTGGAAAGTGATTCAAAGAACAGCAATTGAGAATCTGGATTATAAGTTTGCAGCGGATATAGGAGAGGATATTTTAGCCTTCCCAGTCACATATACATCGGGTGAGGGAGGACTTACTGGAGAATACTATGCCATTGATTGGAAACTGCTGACACAGTTGCGACAAACTGTAAATGAGGCAGGGGCAATAAATAATCTAGATGTTCAGGAATGGATGAAAGGGGCGTTGCTGAGACAGTGTGTATTAGAGAATTCTAACCCTATTACAAGGAACATCCTAGTGATGCTGCCAGCTGATGCCAGCATTGAGGAAATGTTAGACAGAATGAGCAGGGTGCCCGTAGGTCATCAAGCCTTGTTAGTGGAAGTAGTGAAGGAGTTAGGGAAAGATTTGGTGCAGACGCAGCAGCAGGCTTTTGCAGCAGCCCTTGCTCCTCTTCGTTCGGACTCACCTCGAAAGGACCGGGAAGGCGAGAGCGAAGGAGCACTGCTCACAGACCCCAACAGTGGCTCACGCAGCACCAGCGCCACCTGGCGTCTGCCAGTGCAGTCAGCAGCCAAGGTCCAACCTGCAACTTCAGGGAGCCTCGGATTGGACCTGGCAGTCACAGTAGACGTCACCCTGATTGATAACAGACCACAGAAAGTACCCACTGGAGGCAAGGGACCACTGATTATTGGATGCCAAGCCCATGGAGCATTATTAGGGTGGTCCTCCAGCAGCATGAAAGGACTTTTTGTATTACCTGGACATATTGATGTGGACTATAATGGAGAGATTTGCATTATGGCTCAAACACATTTCCCACAAATGTATATCCCTAAAGGAAGCAGAATAGCACAGCTTGTACCCATGCAGCAGTTAACAGTGGCAATGACTCCAGCTAATAAGGAAGAACAAGGTGTGAAAGGATTTGGATCTAAGGGTGGCCTTGCATTATTGACACTTTCAATGGAAAATCGTCCCGTTGTAAATGTAGTTATTAAGTGTGGCCAACAAACCCTATGCCTTCCTGTCCTTTTGAACCCCGGCTCGGACTTGACTATCATTTGCCAATCGGTTTGGCCACCACAATGTCCATTGCAAAGAATGATGGGGGGTGTAGAAGGAGTAGGTGGAGCTGCCATTGCGCAGCGAAGTCAAGACATAGTCCAAGTTACTATAGATGGCAAAACTGTTTCTACCTATGTCACCATAATGCCGCTGCCAGAAAAGGTTAATGCACTGATTGGTCGGGATGTGCTGACCTCTTTGGGCTTTGTCCTAACGACTGAGAGACCTTTTCCCTTGCGGCCATTGGATGGACTTTCCGGATTTAGCTGAAATGGCTGACTGATCAGCCGATATGGATCGACCAGTGGCCACTGAAAAAGGAAAGTCTACATCAAGTTCAGATGTTAGTTCAAGAGCAATTAAATCAAGGACACTTAAAGCCATCTACAAGCCCATGAACACCCCTATATTTGTGATAAAGAAAAGGTCTGGGACATACCACCTGCTGCATGACTTATGTGCAGTGAATGCACAGATGCAGGCCATGGGAGCTTTGCAGCCTGGACTGCCTAATCTAGCAATAGTTCCAGAACACTGGCATCTATTGATTGTGGACCTTAAAGACTGTTTTTTCACAATTTCCCTACATCCAGAAGATATCCAGCGCTTTGCTTTTACAGTTCCATCTATTAATCGAGAAACCTCTGCACAGTGCTTTGAATGGGTAGTTTTGCCACAGGGGATGAAGAACAGTCCCACCCTATGTCAGTTGTTCGTGGCTCATGCATTACAACCCATTTGAATTGCACGGCCACATGCCATGATCTACCACTACACGGATGACATATTAGTAGCTCAGAAACAACCCTTTGATCCACAACAGGAGAAATTTTTGGCACAACAGTTGCTGCAACAAGGCTTATTGATCGCCCCGGAAAATGTTCAGTGTTTTCCTATGTGGAAATATTTGGGATGGCGGATTGACGATGCTGCGATCAGGCCACAAAAATTAACAATCAAAATGGACATAAAAAATTTAAACGATGTACAAAATCTCATTGGGGACTTACAGTGGCTACGACCAGTGGTTGGGATTACTAATGCATAGGTGGAAGTTTTGCAACCACTTTTAAGAGGGACTGACCCCACCGCACCCCTACGGCTCTCACCCTTGCAGAACAACATGATTAAGCAGTTGAGCACTATAATTGCACAGTGAGCGGTCGACCGTATTGACCCCGACCTTCCATTTGATCTTACTATTTTGATTGGGCCATCACAGTTGCTGGGTGCGTTTACGCAGCACAAAAAGAAAAAGGGGGAGAAAGAGGAGGTCAGAGTTCTTGAGTGGCTATTTCCACATTTACAACCACAGAAGACGATCCAGCAAAAAGTTGAGGACTTGGCTGAACTCGTTTGTAAAGGAAGGACTCAAATAGTGCAGCTGTCGGGCAGGGAGCCTGGAACCATCTATTTGCCCCTTAAACGGGAAGAGCTGGAGTGGTACCTGCGGAATTCCCAATTGTTACAGACTAGTCTTCTGAGTGAGGCACAGGACATCAATGTGAGCTCACTTAAGGTTCCAGTGCTTAAGTGGATGAGCCAGCAGAACTGGTTACAGATCCCAAAATATAGTGCACAGCCACTCCAAGGAGCAGTTACAGTCTTTACTGATGCAGGAAGAAAATTGCAACGTGCTGCTGCCACATGGCATGATGGCTCCAGATGGCATCGTATCATTTTACAAGCAGAGACTGGGGACTCCTTACAAACTTTGGAACTGAGAGCAGTTATTTGGTCCTTTAAACAATGGCCCAAAGACAGGTTAAATGTCATAACTGACTCTATGTGGCTGGAATAGCTGCAAGAATTGAAGATACCAGAATCAAGGATATACAGAACCCTCAGCTTTTTGAGATGTGGAGACAACTGCAAGCATGCATCAATCAAACAAAAAAATCGTATGCTGTCTTGCATATTAGGAGCCACAAATGGACCCAGGGCTTGGGAGAAGGCAATATGCGTGTGGACCAGTTGGTCTCTGTGTTAGTGCCAATTAGTGAATTCACCAAGGCCCGTGAAGCTCATGCCACATTTCATCAAAATGCCCATGGCTTACACAAGTATTTCAACATCACCATGGAGGAGGCCAGAGGAATAGTCCGAGCATGCCCTACCTGTAGCCATCAGGGTCCGGATCTCGGCGTTGGGGTTAATCCTCAAGGCTTAGGCCCGAATGAAGTACGGCAAATGGATGTTACACATGTATCGGAATTTGGCTGACTCAAATATGTGCATGTTACGGTGGATACAGCCACTTTATTTGGGCCACGGCACAAACTGGAGAAAGGGCCTTACACGTGACTTGGCATTTGACCTACTGCTTTGCAGTCATGGGGGTCCCTAAACAACTGAAGACGGACAATGGCCCAGCGTATGTCAGTGAGAGGCTAAGAAAATTTTTCCAGTTGTGGGGCATACAGCATCCCACTGGGGTTGCACATTCCCCTCCCAGACAGGCAATTGTGGAACGAGCAAATCAGACTTTAAAGTTATACCTTGGGAAATTTCAAAGCATAACAGATGTGCAAGAAAGATTAGCCAAAGCATTGTTTGTGATGAATTACCTTTGTATATTTGCTGAGCAGAATGTTCCTGCAGCATATGTTCATAGTGGACTTGAGGAGGCAAAAAGTAGAGAGGAAAAACCCTTTTTTGTGTTATACAGGGACCCTGTATTAGGAATGTGGAAAGGCCCAGCAGAGGTTCGCTATGTTGGTCGTGGTTATATGCGTGTGCTTACCCCTACACGTCCTCTATGGGTGCTGAGCAAGTGGACACAGCCAGCTGTAAAGGGACCCAATAACCTGGGGCCAGACAGCATACCCACTGGAGCTGATGAGTGGGGTTGCCTCTTCAGGTGCCTTAGTGACCCTAAATGGGTTAGGCTGTTTGCTTGCAAAACAAACCAATGCAACATCACGAGCCTTGTCAGACCTTTTGCTAGATGTGGACTCTGTTAGACATGCTACGCTACAGAATCGTGCAGCAATTGACTTTTTGCTATTAGCTCAAGCCATGGTTGTGAGGAATTTGAAGGGATGTGTTGCATGAACCTATCTGATCACTCCCAGTCAATCCATAGACAAATAACAGAGCTTAAGCGGCTTACTAAACAGCTTCAAGTTCAGGATGGGTTAGGCCTGGAAGGGTGGCCGAAATCCCTGGGTTTGGGACCATGGCTTACCAGCCTAGTACAGCACTTGATCACCATAGAGATAATTGTGATTATTTGTGTGCCTTGTTTGATTCAATGCTTGCAACAGATGATAAATGATGCTACAGCAGCAGCTACTCAACAAGCATTGCTTGTACAAAAAGAAAAAGGGGGAATTGTTAAGGAATGGCTTGCTGATCAGGGTCATGGGTCTTTGGAAGAATTGTTTGAGCAATTCCCTTGTTGATCAGAATAAGACTGGCTGTACACCATTTGCAAATGCTGCAATATGTGATAATGTGACAAGGGCACTGTAATCTTGTCATCCTGTTCTATGCAACTTTAGAGAAGTTTCTCATGAGAACAAGGAAGTACCCTGGCAATAAGAAACTGTAAGGCAGGAATCTGTATGCAACCAATCATAATGTGATAGCTGTACTTGTTGCTTGCTAAGTGTATAAAAAGCCATTGTAGCAGAGAATAAACGGAGCTTGCTTTATCAATCATATTGATTGTCTGCGTGCCTCCCCTCGCTGTTGCGGCAGAAAACTGCCCTACTTGGTTTTAAGAGCTGGCCCATTAACAGAGGATATCCCCCTTGGAGTTATGAGGGATGGGGTCATAGAAGAGATAAGGAACACTGCTTCACTTGCTTTTAACAGATGGTGATAGAATACTGGTTACATTTTGCATTGCAACCTAAGACATGCTCCCAACCTCATGAACAAGGCACATGGGCACCCAAATCCCGGTAGCAGTTGGGCAGGAGTGGAAAGCTTAATATTTTCCCCAAACTCTCCTTTTTTCTTGCCTCATTTGCCTTTTCATGCCTCCTTCTGAAACCACATTATAATTTCAAAGCCTTGTCCCTATTTACCTTCTATGAAGTCCTCTCCTCCCATGTCAAGTTTTGCATATCTTCTCCTTTTGACCAATACTCCGTCCATTCCACTAAACTCATCACAGGCTGAGAGAGTTGGGGTTCTTTAACCTGTAGAATATAAGGCTCCAGGAAGAACTTAGAGCCCCTTCCAGTGCCTAGAGGGAACTACAAAAAGCTGGAGAGGGACAAGGCATGGAATGGAGAGACAAGGGCATGCAATTACAGGAAAAGTGGGAATGGCTTTAAATTTAAGGAAGGTGGATTTAGGTATTACAAAGATATTTAGAAGAAATTCTTCCCTGTGATGATGCTGAGGCCCTGGCATATGTTTCCCAGAAAAATGATAGTTGCCCCATCCCTGGAAGTGTTCAAGGCCAGGTTGGGCAAGGCTTGGAGCAACCTGGTCTAGTGGAAGGTGTCCCTGCCCATGGCAGGGGCTTGGAACGAGATGAGCTTTAACCCCTCTAATGCAAACCATTTTGCAATTTGTGGTCATCGAGGAGGCAACTGGACCACAGGACCCACTGCTCTCCCCTTGGATCCTATAGCTCCTGCTGCCACTCTACCTCCAACAGAGACAGCTCCAGTGATCTTCAGAAGGATTCAAAGTCTGTCAGTGACCAGGGGATTGGAGCTAATTCCACTGCTCATAATTCAATTTATTTTACTTATTTCTAACTGAAAATCTGGCATACAATAATTTTCAAGTTCTTGAACTGACAGCCTCTGATGTTCCCAGTATATGAATGTGTGAATTCCTATATCTATAGATGCACACATGGTTACACACTCCTAAAGCACACACCAGTTTAGGCACTTCCCCCTAAACCTGTTCAATTCCCAGATGGAAATGAACAATAAATACTTTTGCTTTGCCTATTTGTGCAATGACTGAATTGGGAATGATTCACTCCTACTGTAAGGAATTTTCAAAACACGTTCTAACTGTTTACTATATCAAACAGCTTAAATTATGACTGCATTTTATCTTTCCATTCACAGAAGGTTGGCTCTTCCTTCACATAGGCATTCATCTAATCGGATTCTGAGTGTGCTGCTTCTCCTGTGACTAGGAGCAGGAGTCTTTAGTCAGCAATTTCTCTCCTGGAATAGGTTTTATTTCTATGGGTTCTGGAGTACTGGTTACTCAGCAGTAAATAAGCACTAACCAAGCTGGGATGATTAAAGACCAATCTTAATTGGCACAATAAATTTCATAATAGATTGTGGCAACAGAAGATTTCTGTGCTTCTTGGTTTAAGGACTGAACCTCATAAATCTGGAAAAGTCAAATGATGAACAGTGTTTCTCATTTTCCTGGATTACTCAATGGAAGATGATCCATTTGGTTACAGTAAGGAGGAAAAATGTAAAGAAGGAAGGCGGAGGGTGGGAAGAGACCAGTATTCTCCATGCTGTACTATTAGCACAGTATATTATCCTTGAGTTTCCTGAGGGATGCAGCTAAAGTTCTGCTCTTTACTCCTACTGAAGTCAAGAAGAAAAGACCATTTCAGGACTTACATAAATATAAAATATTCGATATCTCACATATAAAATAATTTACTTCAAAGGCAGTTGCATTTCTACTTAGCAGAAGCTGACAAGGTACCTAACACAAAGCAGATTCAATGGGCCAGTGTGATTTTTTTCTCTACCTGAAGTTTTCTCAGCAAATGCTTTACCTGCCAGTAATTAGCACGATGGGTGGTTGAATTGTATGAGCTCTACAAAAGCATAGGACAGGGCTGTTTAAGTGAGTCACCAAATCTCCAGGGCAAACAAAAGTAATCTCCATCACATTGAAGTCCACCTGCTTGCCAACTACATCCCGTGGTGCTCAGGTAGGTCATCCAGGGAGAGTCACCAATGCACAGAAACAAGTTTAACTAATTTACCAGCACCAACAAAACCCTCTCACTTACTCCAGAGGATTTTAGCTGGTACTGAGTACCCAGTCCTCTCCCAGAGGAAACTGGGAAGGAACTAAGATTTTTCCATGTGACCATTACCTGAGTATTCTGGTAGACTTATATAAAATATATTATAACTATTTACTGTGCTTAAGGTGGTCCTCAGTACTGCTGTTGTTGGAAAGAAACATTTAAAACTATGGGCAAACACCTCAAGTGCACGTCAGAGAGGAACTTTATGACACCACAGAGCCAAAGAGCACCAAATTACTTGCCCATTTTTGAGAATCAATGGGACATATTACGGGCCTTTTACCCAGCATGAGATCTTAGTATTTCAGATGACTGAGGTTTTAAATATATTTTATTATCCTAATAATCTTATTACTGTAATATATTACTGAGATTAGATTGCAATTAAATTAAAAATTTCATCTGGAGATAATTGATTTAATTCTCATTACTAATGGAATATTGTAGACTTGTTAGGATTTTCATACAGCAATGCAACTTGCAGTACTACTCCAGAAAAACAGAGATTATATTTCATCCCTTGACCATCATTTGAAGAGCTGGATATATCTTGCTTTGTATTTTTTTTCCCTATGCTGAGAGAAGACTTAAACTAGGAGTTTGTTAATGTATCAGCATCATTGTGTTCGGTGATGCACCCAGGACCAGTATCAGGGTGGAAGCAGAGTGGATGGACATCGGGCCCTCCTAGACAGCTTACATTCATAACGACCCCAGGGAGCAGCAGGATGTGTAGGAAATAATATTAGGATGATAAAATGATATTTAAATATTAAATGCTTAAAAGCAGTAATGGATAAAAGGCCTTCAGCAACTTATTCCAAGATTTTTGAAAGTCTTCTGGTTATACAGAGGGTGAGGGACAAAATCGAAATTGAAGATAGGTGCCTGCTAGGAAAAGGCTGCTGATAGAAGTCCAGCCGTGATAAGCCACAGCAGCAAATCTGCCTTGTCTACATGCCATTTATAGGGACATAAAATGAGCTTTGCTGCTACCGCTTATACCAGCCATCAATGAAATACTTATCCTGGCAAAACACAAATGTGCTGAGTCCAGTGCATCAATGATGGGATTATTTCAGGTATAAAAATATTACAAAGAAACCTTCTACCCTGCAAGGGCAGAACCTGTCCTGATCAGTGGTCTCAGTCACTACAATGAAAAATAACTAGAGACCGTTTCTGTGCTGGAATAACTTCATGTAAATTACAGAAAGAAGAAAAGTGCTGTTTTAAATTCTACTTAGCAAGTCAATGGCATCACACCATGTCCCTCAATACTGGCTGGACCTCCATGGACATGTGGAGGCTGGACAGAGGGGTGAATTACATTTTGATCCTTGATTTTGAGAACACCAGGATGCAATCACTCAAAATTTCCACTCAGGATGAAGAGGCAACGTGCACTGCTGATGACTCAGTGTGACTCACCTATGCAGTGACTGCCTCGTGTGACAACAACTACCTTATGTGACAATGCCTCGTGCTCCTCTCTGGGATGAGGGGCTGCAGAGCACGTAACAATCTCACAGCACACAGGGAAGCCCAGACGCACCCCACATCAGGTTTCGAGGGTGAGGATGTTGCACAGCTTGAGCAACAAGATGCACACACTTGCTGCTCTTAACAGATGAAGGGGACTTCATGGTAATTTGCATCACAAATTTAAAAAATGCATGTTAATACGTTTGTGTAAGCTGGAATCTTACAGTTGTTAGGAGAGAACCACATGGATTGAGTAGAACAGTCTTGTTTTTTGCTGGTGGGGTTTAGACACAAGGTTAACCAGACCTCCTCCCACTCCCTTGCTGTAGTGACCAGGGCTGAGAGATTTCCCTGCACTTTCCTAATTAGAGGCAGATAATCACTATGATAGTGTTAAATGTTACTGAACACAGTAAATTTAATATTACAAATATTAAACTGAAAGTTGGCATAACTGAAAAATAAATCAGCAGATTGAGTCATCACAAGGCCAGGTATCAGGTATCTCTTTCTCTACAGTTTTGCATTTTTAACTGTGATACCTCATCACCCCCCTCCCCTCCCCCCACTGAACTTGCCTTTTTACAACAGCAGTGAAAGTGACAGGCCTATTGCATTCATTTGAAGTCCCATTTGCTTATTTTCTTAGGAAAATGAAAGTTTCCTGGTCAATACAGACCTCTAAGTGAAATCTGCAGCACAGCATGAACCCAGCAATGCCAACAGCAAGAGTGAAGCAACCTCAGGTTGCCACAGAACACACACGGTTATTCAAATTATGGTTTGAATTTAAAGTTTTAACAAATTTCCCCGTTAAGTTACGTGCACACAAAACAGAGCAAAAGGCATTGTTTCACTTTGGGATGGAAGATAACAATGCAAACACATCTACACATCTTTTACTTAGGAATATATTTGCAAAATAATGACATGGCAAGAAAACGAATGTAATTAAAGAATAGTGCAATATAAATGGTTGTGGAAATTTAATATTCTAAGCATGCTTTATTTCTTACTCCACTGGAAGTGTTTTTTTCTTGATTCAGACCAGATGGCACAAGGTTTGCAAATAAACTAAAACACACAGCATTGGTATTTAAATAAATAGCATGATACAGAAATAGTATTTAGAGACTGTTAATAGTGTTGAAACAAAAATATTAATGTTAGTATTCCATAATTTTTTTCTGGAATGCCTGAATGATTTCCAGGTTATCTGTGATTTTATCTTGCTCTCTTTTTTTGTTTAACTACCACTTTGTTCAAGATACGTGATAAATGTGAGACTCTCCAATGAAGCTCCTGCCTGGCACAGAAATCTGTTAACTTAGAATTAGTGAATTTAGTTCATCAGAATACAATTTTCCTTAGACAGCAAAAGAAGCAGGAGGGCACAGCAGCATCCTCCGACTAGTCTGCACTACACAGTTCAGAGTGTAATTTTTTACCCCATCAGTCCTACTGGCAAAAGCTTTCTCAAGTTCATACCACCTATAGTGGTATAGAAATCATTGATACTGGAGAAGAGCACTCACCTTCACTCCCCATGGTAGGTTTTTCACTCCAGGCAGCTTTTCCCACTCTTTGCAAGAACAGTCTTGCAGTAGTGACTCTTCCACTCCTCAGTGTAGCAATGAAATGTTGGAAAGGTCATCTTGGCTGTAATAACTCTGCCATGTCCTTCAGATGTGCATGCCCCTCCCAGCCTTTGAAGGTTTTTGCTTTTTAAATCACTAAAAGCCAGATTTTATTGAACTGAATGAATTAGAAGATATTTTATGAGATTTACAGAGGGACGACAACCCACTAGACAAACGGGCCACCAGAAACTACATGAAGCTGAGCAAAGAGAATTGCCCAAGATGGAAAAATTATGTTCATGCTCACAGGATGGAAAGACCTGACTCCCTCTACCCAATGATGGCTCTCTTTGGACAGCTTCAAGACACAGCTTAGCTTTGGACTCACGGCAGCTGCTGACAAGTTCTGAGACCTTGTGTTACCCTTTCCACAGGCAGCTCTGCCTACACTGCTTGACCAAGAGAGAACAATGCTTTTGTCCAAACTTGGAGCAAACTGACCTGGTTAAAAAGGAGGAGGTGTATCCAAATGTCTCTGCATGCACTTAAGATATGTAGTAAATTTCCCATCAGTAACTCCATCCATGTCTTCCTTGTCATACAGCTATGCGAATTCTTTACAGATAAATAAGAATGAAATGTAAACTCCTCTCAGATGAGTAAGACATACAGGCTGTCTCACTGGGGGTCTGCAGCAAGCATTTATATAAAACAGCCTATGAATGGATGGAAGAGCAGCTAATTCTATTTTGTGGAGACAATCATCCCTGTCTGATACAGAAATATCATTACAACTAGGCCCAGCTAGAATTGTTCATAAAGCTTAGGATTTTATTTCAAGTGCACCAGTCTAATTTCACAGATGTACACATGAGTATATGAATTTCTGCAGACACATGATGTTAGCCCAATGATACTGAAATGTATTAAAGAGAAGTTTTAAAATAGCAATTTTACTATTTCTATTCCTGCAGGAATGATACCAAACATTGTCAACATGAATCAGTTGGTTGATCTTGAGATTTTTTTTCAAATGAAGAATTAATTCATTTGATTGAAGAATTCAGTCGTCTTTCACTGAAGAAAGTAAAGGTGTGCACTCCTACCTCATCTGCTGAGCATTGTGCTCCATATGCTCAGCACCTGCCACCAGATGTAGGGACCAAGATTTGGGCAGCTATGGACACTCATGGATTTGTGGAGGGAGCACTGAAATGGCCTACCGGAGGACTCTTGGGGAGGCCCCATCAGAAAAAAGGATGCATATCTTAAATAATTGGCAACTGAGTTCTTCCCAGAACTTCAGAAGAAAGACAAGCAGGGTGCTAAACAACTCAACTGCCATTTCTCTACTCCTCCTGCTGCAAATTGAGAGCTTTCCATGACAGCGCCATTATTAACACTATAAATCTGTTACACATTTTATTCAAACATGCAAGCAGGGATCCACTGTGATGAGTAATTTACTTTAAGGGACCTTAGAGGAGAAACCTTGTAAATCAGTTTGCCATTTTAAAAAGGTGACACTCTCAGTTTCAGATGAAATAACTTATATTATCTTTCTATGTGTCTTAGATTGGTGAAAAATTGTGGATTTAAGAATTATGTTGAGATTTTATTAGTGTCTGAGACACTGGGATAGTTTGCTGCACTTGAGTGCTCCATATGCTTTGAGAAAAGATATCCAAAATAATTTATCATCTGTAATGTTTGCAACAAGCCTTTGTTTTCATTGATCCTTTCATGCTCAAAGGAAAAATAAAGATATGAATGCATTTTTCTGACACATGCATTTTTTTCTTTCTGATCACTGAACAAAGAAATCTGATTCCTCTTTTCAGTCTGCAGAATAAATCCCTGAACACCAGGATTTCATATTGGAAGATGACACAGCTCTTCATCCTGGGCTGGTGCCACATCACAGATAGTCTGTAGCTGGGCAAATAATATGGCCATAAATAAGAAACTCAGTTCAGCTAGCCTGGTTTGATAAACAGGTCCCTGGGCGAACAAGGATAGGTTGAATTCAAACCTACACTGGGACCCTCAGCCAATCTCATTCAGCCCTAAATGACAATGTATCATTGGCCAGGGAGCTGGGCAGTGTTAAGACCTAAACCAGTCACAGGTATAAGCCCAGGAAATTCAAATGCCCTATAAAAGGTGCAGCCATAATAAACTCAGTGCTCTTTGTTGATGACCCTTGGTGAATTCGTGTCATCTCTGTCTCCAACCAATGACCCCATTGTAATGGGCTGGAATAAAGACATCCTGGGCATTTTCCTTGCTTGTCCTTGGGTTTGTACCTCTGGAACCTACACTTGATTTGCAAATTTAATCAGTGAATGGCACTCACATACCTACAACTTTGGGTCTGTCTCCAAGTGTACCACAGCAGAAGGTCCATATATTAAGGCCCTAAACAGGATTTGATGAACTTGCCACAAATCAACAACAGCTAAAAAATGGGCAGGATTTTGTGGCTTTACTCCATGCAGAATTGCGAATTAGGATGGTCCTTGTACTTGTTTTTTCTAGATCTGGCTATTTATTCTCATTTGGCTATTTGTTAACACTTATTTTTTAGCATAGTTTAGGTTTTTATGAGACTTCAGGGATGCCCAAGCAGATCTCCATCTCCCACTGAGAAGCCACTTAAAATCTGTTCTCACACTTCTGAACTCCCATCAAGTATTTATGTCCTTTTGAATATTTAAATGCATGTGTTAACATGATCTGTATCACATGGTGCTGTCCTCTAACTCTCCCTCAAGCAAAGAGTGTGGACCTACAAGATGCTCTGGTTTTCAAAGCTATATATAAAACTAATTCAATAATTATGCTATGGTAAGAAACTGCTTGACAGGCAGAGCCCGGCAGGTTGCAAGTAAAAATGGACATAAACCCATGGTCTTGAGAAGAACACAAAAAGTTGCTCATTGCAGAGTATTCCTGTCTCCAAATCAATTCCCAAACATGCTGGCAGCCGTCACCTGAGGTCAGAACTCGGACAGGCCACTAGGAACGATTTTTTTTCTACCTTCTATATAAAACAGTACATGTTATGATCTCAGCCTCACAGTAAACAAGAACAACTTTCATTTCAATAATTATATTTGTGGGTTTAAATGAAAAATGGAGAAGTGAAACCTTCTCCAGCTCAGTGCATGGCTGTGAACAGCTCTGCTCTCTGCAGTGTCATTTCACATTCATGAAATAAATGAAATATGTAATTGCAAAACTTGAAATTAATTTTAAACCCATTAGCAACAGCATAATATTTACCCTGAATGACAATGTTTCTCACAAGATAAGAAAAACACAGGGTCCTGTGGCAATGGTATTGTCCTGGAATGAATGAGTAGGGAAGAAGCAGCTATGGGTTACATTGCAGGCTCTCACGATCAGGGCTGGAATCAGGAAGAGTAAACAGCTTGCTATCCATACTTGGCAAATAATCCCCTACCAAAGAAAAAAAAATAAATTTATTTCTACGAGTTCTAAAGCACTTCATTTATGAAATGACAATGTTACCAGATTGCCAGATAGTGCTTTAGTCTGTCTTCAGAGCTCTTGCTTCTACATCGCCAAATGTTTCTAGCAGAACACGTGATACAGAACTTGCAAATAGATCCAAGTTTGTGTAGAAGGTTTAAACAGGCTGACTTGGAATAATACGAAGGATTGCAATATTAATATTATGACTTCTTCAAGTACGATAAAAAATGTACACACACAAATACATACACACATATATTTATATACACATACGTACACGTATATAGACATATTACTGTGCTGCAGCTAGCTATAGAGCATCTGAGGTGTTAATTCAGACATCCAGAAACCAAGAACTTATCACTTTCATTGCTGATCCTCACGTAACACAATCAATCTGCTTCCTGATTCAACAAAAGAGGCTTAGACCACTCTTTTCCCCCCACCACAGTAATTATTTTTGGTGTCCAAAGGAGGCCAGGAGGAAAAACAAGGTTGGGAGATGGAAAAAGAAATCTCAGAAGAGCTGAGATTTTACCAGTCATCTCAGAGTAGGGATCTTTGGTCTCCAGAGCCACATTGCAGCTAGCCTGAAGCTGTGGCCTCAAACTCAAGAGCCTAGAAGGAAATAGGTCCCTAGGTGAGTGATGATAGGATGGATTTGAACATATACAAAGGATCCTAGCCAATTCATTGAACCTTAAGTGCAGATATACCATTGGCCAGGGAAATGGATGTGTTAAGACCGCAACCAATCAACTGTCATGAGCTGGGAAATTCAAGTCCTCTATTTAAGAAGGGCTCAGAAAAATGAAAGAGGCTTGTGTCACATGAACTTCAAGAGGGTCATGTCTCTGTCTACAGTCATGACCCCATTCAACTTTGTGTCTGGTGATGCCAATGTGTTGAGAACAGCCATTCCATGTGTACAATCGGGGAGACAGACCAGCGAGCAGGGAGAGCTGTTGGAAAAAACCAGTAAGATAAGAGGAAGAAAAAATTACAGGCGAGCAAGAAGAGTCACAAAAACAGTTCATCAGGCTGTATAAAAATATAATGGTGTAAGCACTGGAGAAGCGGTAAAGCTGAGAAACCAAGTCGTGAAAGAGCTGGAGAAGCCAAAAATAGGCTATAAAAAGGTAAAAGGCATTAGCTTAGAGCCGGAAAAAGCTAAAAGGCTGCAAATTATTAAGTGGTATTAGAACCAGGGCGTTGGAGCTGGAAAAAGCCAAAAGGCTATAAAATACAAAATGACGAGAGAGCTAGAGAAGCGGAAAAGCTGAAAAATAGTAGAAAAAAACCCACCGAGGATATAAGTGGAATTATCTCCATAGAGGAACATCCAGTCTTTAAGGCATGAACTTTTCTTCAACAAGGATTAAAGCATGAACAACAAGCTTTGAAAGCCATTATGGGTGGCATTATAGAACTCTTAATGTTTATTTTAAACTGGATGAAGCAGTTAGAAGCCAAACAGGATGCAGAAATGGCACCAGAAATGCTGCCAGTGCCCTCCAAATCACCCAGCAAAGATGAAGAGGAGGGAGGACTGAATACCATTTCAGGTGAGTGAGCAGAGAAAAAGGGCAAAAAACTCATCAGGGAGCGACTGTTACTTGCAAGAGCCCCCCCTGCAGCCACCAGCACCAGCAGTGCCTGTACTGTACCCAAGTTTGCCCTTGCCAAGATCACCCCTACTGAGATCGCCCAAGCCGCTGCAGCAGCATGCATCCTTGGAATGCCTGGGGCCCCCCACGCCTCAGTAAAAGATACCATCTTCCGGCTCTGTACCCCATAATGCACTGTAAAGACAGCCCACTGAAAAGCCCCAGCATGGCTGACACCATGTGCTCCAGACATGGGTCCCCCAAGATGGTGGTGAGCACATGGCACCAGAATCAATCACCCAAGATGGCCGTCACCACGTGGCATGGGAAACAGCCTTCAAGGAAAAAAACACAGCACCAAACACCTGGAGGCAGTGGCCAGAACCACCCCTGTCATAGTGCCTGGGAGTTCAGTGTGTCCACCAGACCCCAGAAGCACTGCAGCACCAGAAAAGAAGCCAGCAGCCCTGCTGCCAGGAGGGCTCCAGCAGCTCGCCTGCTTGTAGCTTGGGTGCAGCCGCCGGTGCCTAGGGCTAGGGACTGCATCCACAATCAGAACTCAAAAAACCTAGGAAACACCAAGACACCTGTGGTGGCCTACAGAAAGCCTGAAGGCCTCACAGTTATAATTAATATCCATTTTATAACTGAAAGGTAAATAGTTACATAAGTACCTTGATTATGTAACTTGGCCAGTATGGACAATTGCAGAGCAGGTCTAGATGTTGGGGACAAGAGCTACTATTGGCTGGTTGACTGAGTGACAACTGGTTCAGCCAATGGGATTTGACCACACTGTCCTTCTCATCTGTATAAGGAGAACGTTACTTAATAAAGTTGGCTGTTGTGCATGAACCCATGTGGCTTGTTGCATGTCTGTCTCCCAGGCTGTGGTAGACACCCAGCACTGCAGTCACTGCCCAAGAAGCTGGGAGACCCAGACAACGCAAACAACATTGGGGATCACAAGACATAACATCAGGCCGGCTGTGAGCAGCCACAGATGTTGGAAAGGCTGAGCAGAGTCCCTCGCTGCCCTCAATGTTGCCTGGCAACGACCACAGTAATTGTATCAAATACTCTTATACCATCAAAAAATTATAGTGAGTTTACTGGGGCTGGGGAGGAAAACCAGAAGATAGCCCCTTGTCTCCCAGTCCATTGAATCCTAGAAAGGGGGAACCGGGGGGGGCCCTCCTAACTGTGAAACATGTATGTGTGATTTGTGTTATAATGTGGTATCAGAAGTAAAACCATGCAAATGCTGTATGTTAAGCGGAAATAGTGCCTGGGATGATTATAAGAATCAATTTTAAGTCAAATAAAACATGGAATGAAAATATTATATTTATGCTTGTTTATGAGAAGTTGTAACTGCTTACTTAAGAGAAATGCTAGCTGTGTTGGGCTTTAAAGTGCTTTAAAGTACTTTTGCCGTTATGTCTGTTTGTACGAAAATGAGGAACTTGCAGTTATATTTTGCTTGCATGTAGCAAAAAAATAAGGAAGTTGTGGATATTGTATTAAGCAAATAACCATAGTTGTATAAATGGCTAGTAACTACGCATGCAGAAAGAAAAGGTCAGGAAAGACACTGAGGAAGACGAGAGCCTTCATCCAAAAGACCACCAAAAGAGGGCAAACGACCCCCTAGCAACAACCAACGCCTGTGCAGAAGACGACCATCGACATGAAATCAAGGAAACAAAAGAAGGCGGGAGTTATCAGGAAAATGAAAACTCACACTGTATAAAAAAGCTGGATTAATGCTACGTGGTGTGCGTCATGGTGGGGTGGTGACTCCCCTGCGCCCCCAGCGCTGTTTGCTTGCTGCTTTTTCTATGAATAAATAATCATTGGAGAGATCATAATTTCTTGTGAATTTATAACATAATAGAGATTTTCCCCTCTGCCTGCTCTCTGCCAAAGTGGAGAGGCGGTGACAGAGGCAGCAGGGGGAGACAGCGTCCAAAGCCACCAGGAGCTGGGGGAGGCAAGGGGCGGTGGGAGCCAGCTGGGAACCCCGGTGTCTGCCCCACAAAGCGCCTGTCCTAGGGGCCTGCAGAAGGGGGGCAACCCAAAAAATCCCAGTGGGAGTGGCAGGAAGGAAGCTGACAAAGGCAGCGTCGCGACGCCCTAGGCCGTGCCAGCCATAAGGCGTTGGGGGCCCCACCCCTGCATTTCCAGCAGGACCCATTCACCATTTTTTCCATGCCCCGCCTTGCTGTAGAAGCACTCAGCCCACCTCTGCCTCCAGCTGAAAAAGCAACCCTTCCCTCAAAGAGACTGCAACATCTACACAGCCTTCTGCAAAAGTAACGTCAAACTAAACCAGTTAATCCGTAAAACTTTTTTGTTTTTATTATTCAGAGAGTAACTGCTACACAATTTGAGGACTCAGTACTGTGATAAATGTGATTCGTGCTAATTAAATTGTAACTATATTAACTATAACTATATTAACAAAATTGTATTTAGAAGACAATTGTTGCAGAGTGAGGGGGGAGATGGGTGAGACAGGGTAAAGGACATCTTCCAGATGTTGGGAGTCAAAGAAGGAGGTTGGAAGAAAGTCAAGAATAGTAGAAGGATGTCGGTCTGACAGGCAGCATCTAGAAATAGAAAGTTTTGACCTTGAAATGGGCCAAAATGGGATGATTCCAAGCATGGGACTCAATTAAAGTCTTGTTATGGAAAACATCTGCTCAGTCACACAGTGCGCCTGCGCTACCTGCAGGTCACACCTCCGTCACTGAGGAAGATGATGAGCCTTCACCGGACATAAGACCCTCAAAAGGATGAGAGACCCCCTAACCCATTAGTAGAGCATGCGCTGTATACATAGTGACGTAGATTTTAGGAATAGAAACTAGGAGGAGTTTTCCAGAAACTTCTGTAGCCTACAATATATAAGTGGGATTGTTAGCCTTGATGCTTTGGTACGTGAGGAATGGCGAGCCACTCCCTGTATCCCCGGTTGGGGGGGAGGGCCCTCCCCAGTCAGTTTTGCTTATGCTTTATACGAACCTCAATTATACTAAATTACTTACTGCCAAAATTTTGTATTTTCTTAAATATATGCACTTTGATTGTATTAATCTCCAATGCTTTAATTGTCATCTCCAATACTATGATGGTATTCATTTTGTTACTATTAAAAATCTACTATTAAATTTAATCTTGTTGGTTGATAAATTAGAAAAATAGAACATCATTCATAACAGTACTGTTATACCTGTGTTACCACTTTTACAATACCACCTTATAATCCCCTACATTGCTCAAATTGCCTTTTATAAATAGATACTCTTGTAATTATTTTAATTATAATTAAATGATGTTTTTTCAAGGTACCTTTTTCTTTTCAGAAGAACAGTGTCCACTCTGCTACTTCCCTAATATAGAAAAAATTACCACTGGCATTAAAAAAACCCCCCAAAACTAACCCTCTTTCATCCTAAAGCAGAACACTAAAAACACATAAACACTTCTGTTAAACATACTGTCCTTAAAATATGTACTATATTTAATAACCTAAAAGTTCCCATTGTGATAATTGATAAAAGATTCGTGCTAATCACAAAAGCATTGGGGTTTGTATAAACCAGAATACTAAGCTCTGAAGTGAAGCATGGACACTAGATAATGGAAATTATATGATAAAATAATTCTGTTTAAAATCACCTTGTTATGTTATATTATGTTGTATTATGTTACATTATAATATGTTATGTTATGTTTTCCCAATAAGTTGTATCGGCTACCAGCTTGCAAAATTGGACTTCCCAAAAAGCCCTTCCTGCCTTTGTCTAATCAATACTGCCTATCTCCAGCACCAGACTTCCAGAACTTCTCTGGTGGTTATCTACAAGGACCAGATGGCTATCTGTGACTGATTATCACCCAAAGGCTTTGTGTAAAGATGTTTATTCAACCACCACTGCTTATGACAACAAAAATCCAAAAATTGTTGATTACAACGAGAAACCACAGTCTAAGAAGAGGCTGCAAACCGAGGTTGGGTGGAGCGTGGAGTGGGTGGTGACCCCTCACGTTCCCCAGCGTCCTGCTTGCTCTTTCTATATCAAATAAAGCAATCTAAATTTTGCTGAATATTGAGACTTTTGTCTCTCATTTATAACACCATGAACTCCACAGGTTTAAATTAAGTGTTTCATTGACAGATTTTAGTTGCAGAACTTTCTAAGTACTTATCTCTTATCACTTCTGTTTACAATGTTTAATTAAATTTAAATTTAAATTGAAAGTTAATTAATTTTCATGCTTAAAATCACTAACAACTACCTTTCACATACTTCTACATAGCTAAAAGATTCATGCCAACTACTGTTAAAATTAATAGCTAGTTTCTGAATATTGCAAGCTTATCACTGCTATCACTAAAGTACTAATTTATATGTTTTCTTATTTTAAAGTGAAATATAATCATAACTTTTAAATATTAAGTTTTTACAACTAAATATGCAGATGCAATATTCATAGAACTGAATTAATTCAAGTTTACAAATGAGTTGAAACTATACATAAAAAAGATAATAACATGAACTTCAAAATTAACAAAATTAGTTTGCCTTAAAGCCTTGAGGTTATGTCCTTATACCTTTCCTAAAGAAAACATATTATTTAAATATGCATGATCATCCTAAAAACACATTTAAATTAATTAAAATTGTTGTAAATTTCAAAAATTTTAAAAAAGGAAACAATTCATTAAATATACTAATGATAAGGCAATAACTGTATATGAGTAAATTCCTTCCAACCTCGGGAAACAACTTCATAGTGTGCTTAGATATCTTTTGTTATCTTTGTTCTGTAATCCTAACACAAAGACATGTCATTTTTAATTGTGTACCAGGATGTAACCTGTAAAACCTGAGAAAAAGAGGTTTCCTTTGATAGTTTTGAATTGCTTTGTTTGTAACAAAAGGGCAAATAGTACTTTCAAAAGAGCTGTATATATATGTATATAATTATATTTGTTTAAATCTTCTTTATAATATAATGAATTAAAGCTTTGTTTTCAAAGATACAATAGGGAAGCCTGCCCAGTCTGGGTCTCAGCTCTGGCCAAGCTGTGGCCTTAACTAGGCAGTAGAGGTTTAGCATGAAAAGTCTTCTCAGTCTAAGTCTCAAGTCTGGCCAAGCTGTGGCTTTGACTGACAGGGAGAAAGTATTAAACCCGGATGTTTCTGTGCTAAAGATGAAAGCAAGTCATTCTGACCAACTGATCTAGCCTTGCGAAAGCTGAAGTCCTTTTCCTTTGAGATAAAAGAGGAAATCTCATCTGCAAGAGGACCTCTAAGTCCTCATTTTGAAAAGGAAGCTCCACAGCAATGACAGACAATGCATGATGGTAAAGCATATAGGCAATTTTAAGTTTCACCATATCAACATCATTCAAAAGTGCATGTTTTGTTCCTGTTCTTAAAACAAAGAAAGGGGGATCAATAAGTAGTAGAGATAAGTGTGTTTTTAATAGGAAGAGTTTTGAGTTAAATGCTTTCTTGTTTTAGTGTTGGATTGTAACTTTGTAACTTCAAAGCATTGAGCCTGTGACAAGTTAAACTGAAAATTTGTGATGCTAACAGTTTATACCTAACAGTTTCTGAATATGAACACCACAACTACAATGATACATAAAGCACATCACTGGCTGTGGAACACTAGGCTTATTGAGTTCAGTGAGAAAAGCTTTTTTTTTCTTTTTAAATCTAACCAAAAGGGTGATTTGTCACATTGCAGCTAGCCTGAAGCTGCGGCCTGAAACTCAACCAGCTTGGAAGTAAACAGGTCCCTAGGTGAGTGATGACAGGATGGATTTGAACAAAGGATCCCAGCCAATTCATTGAACCCTAAGTGCAGATCTGCCATTGGCGAGGGAAATGGGTGTGTTAGACTGCAATCAGTCAAATTTCTGTCATGAACCAGGAAATTCTAGCCGTCTATTTAAGAAGGCTTCAGAAGAATAAAAAAGGCTTTTATCACATGAACCTCAATAGGGTCGTGTCTCTGTCTCCAACTACAACCCCATTTAACGTTATACTCCAGTCCTGTGCCACTGGGGAATACGGTGCAGTACAATTCACCAAACACCAATAAACCAAACAACACTATCTAAAAAAACCCAAGGGTGGTGCTAGTCTCAGAATACCATGTCCAATGCCAGTCACTATCACTTAACCTCCTCTCTTCCGGGTTATGTCTTCTCCCTCCCCTCTTCAGCCCTGTATTACATATTCCTGTCTAGGACAGACAAAAACCCAACAGTGATAGTTCAGCAAAGGCATATGACAGATGCTGACTCCATTGCTGTCTGACTGTTTACCAGGTACAGGCTGTTACAGCACCATGTACAAAATCATATTATGCTTCTCTCCAAAACAGAGGGTCCCTGCATACTACCTGTTCTTAGATGTCAGGAAACATCTTTGCTAAACTGTCAAGCCCTTGTTCAATCTCCTACTGAAAACCACAGGCTGAACTTCTCCAAAAGAAATGTGTAACTATCCTAATTTGCTAATAAAGAAGTCTCTGCCTGTGTCCTGTGAGGCACTACCTGGTCCTTTTGCAGCTCCCAGCAACACATGCCAAGCTCTTTAATCGATGCACAGAGCATCCAGCTCCTCTCCTTCTCCTCATCCTCATAAATCCCTTTGCAATTTGGGAAGAATATGTTCCTGCTGGGACTTCTACTAACCATCTTCTGTTAATCTTACAAGATTTCCCACACTATGCAAGCTAGTGCCACATTTATTTCCCAAAATTGTTAAAGAATAAAAAGGAATGGTGTCATGTTGAATAAGACAGGATTTCAATCTTTATCTAGTTTTCAGTTCTGATATTAGAATGCTTCTAAGCTTCCTTTCCTGAAGCTCCACAGTCAGTTTCTTTCATGCTTAATAAATACTACCTATTATCTAAAACTATCTATTTCACACAATAAATACTATCTTCCACTGAATCAAGGCATTACAAACAGCCCAGTGTAGTGTGTAGTGCAGTGGGTGTGACCACCCTCTTAGAAATAGTTCACATTTGTGCCATCCACAGAAGGACCTAACAATCCCACTAATGACATCAGGTAATGAATTTTAAGATATTTGTAATTATGTACTGTGGCATTTTCTGCAGGTCAGACCACCTGGGAAAAGAGTGAGCATCTCTGCAGTGATGAACTGGGATCCTCCAAGTGGTGGACACTTGTAGCATCTGTCAAGTGATCAAGTGATGTGCCCATGAGAAAAAACACACTAGCTCACAGAATGGATGGGACAGTCTCCAGAAAGGGTGTGACAGGAGGAGTCAGATCTGGCTATCACATGTGAATTCTGCTACTGTGTATCAGAAATAAACCTCACTACACTATAACACCCAAATGTGGAGGTCAAGGAACCACCAACTGAGTCTGACAGAGAGGTGGAAAATTAATTCTGTCTCTTCTGGAAAGATCTCTGACTTTTTAGGCTGAGAAGAAGTTTGGATGTTTGGGTTGCACATAGAAGCAAGAAGACATGAACTGTACATTTACATAAAGAGGTATGGATATTAGGAAAGGGTAAAGGTTAATGCAATCCGTATTTGTAAAAAAACCGTATTTTTTTCAAATTAAAAAATATATTTTAATATTTTAAAGTAGATCTGGTTTATGGGTGATGAGCAGTCAATGCTATATACTCTTAGTAATAGATATTCCACAATAATGTTCAAAGAATAGGATGAAGAGACATGTTCCAGGGCAGCATCTGAATTTCTAAAATTTAAGACTGAATCAATTCTCTGTTTACAGCAATCAGCCCATTCCTGGAGCCACAGAAGTGTTCTAGTAAACTACAGTTGACACACACAATGAACAATTCAATTTCTTCAAGATTCAATAAAAGAGAATCTGAAGGGTCAAGTTCCCACTGCTGACAGCTGCCAGGTGAGAAAAGGGATTTGCTTTTATTAAAGACAGAGAAAGATTCAATAGGTTTTTATTCACTGGGATCTTATTAAATATATGCTGATGAGTTTAATATTTTGAAGGAGTTTTTTGTTGCTAATTTTTGAGTATTGTCTTGGTTAATTTTTCTTTTTTTCTGTGACGTTTATAAAGAACAAGGCCTCATTGGACGGGGCGTGGAGCAACGTGGGATAGTGGAAGATGTCCCTGCACATGACAGGGGGTTTGGAATGAGATGAATTTTAAAGGTCCTTTTCAACCCAAGCAGTTCTGTGATTCCATGATTTGCTGTTGACAGTAATGAGTTACTGTGCACAACAGATCTCATGGCTTTGACCTGTCATGTTTACTACCATCTTACAATGAAACTATAGACCCTTCCACACTGGTAATCCTATTCCAGGCCTACACAAAGGGCTACTTTTATACAATCAGGAAACTCATGCAAACATTAGTGCTTTCAAGATTTTTTTTCCCTCCACTGCCAATGGAGAGGTCCTCCGTCTTCACAATGAGCACCCAAACTGCCAAGCAAATCCTTGCAGAGTCAGCAAAGAAATAAAATGCCATGAAGATGGGCAACTTTGAACTACATTAGGCTGTTATTAATGTTAAGTCCATGACAAATCCATTAAGTCCTGTAAAGCTCCATAAATAGCTTGCCAGGCTGTAAGAACAGAATAGTCCAAATATCAAATGGTGCAGCAATTTATAACCCTATTAAAAAGATCTGGTTTTTGTGTTAAACCTGTAACTACAATGATTTAAAACTACATTGAAAAATACACTGGGTTCTTTCCATTTTCCAGCTAGTAAAAATATTGCACATAATGTATTAATCTCTAAGAAAAAAGGCAGATATTTTAAAAGTTCTCCAGCAAAAACTGTGCTTGCATCAATTAAAAAAACCCCCACTATCAAGCAACAAGTCAAAATCAAAACCTCACTTTGAAACTGGTAATATATAATGCTTGAAAACTGGCACTTCACCCTTTCACTCAAAATATTGCTGGATATCTGGAAGTTATTAGATATAGTAATAATTTCTACTTTGCCTCCAGTCTACATTTTTCCTCTGGGTCACTCAATCCTATAAAATAGAAGCCTAAATCAAAAAGTATAGATTCCAGGTATCTTTTTATCTCTCCCTGACTCAAAGCTGGCCCATTCCCTGCATGGCTCCATTGGATACTCAGATAGGGTGCACCATGATCCCAGATGTGCAAGACATAGAGTGTCTGAATCCTTGGATTGGAAGGGTACCTAAAGATGACGTCGTTCCAACCCCTCTGCCATGGACAGGGACACCTTCTACTATCCCAGGTTTCTCCTGTCCAACCTGTCGCTAAACAAAGGATGAGGCAGCCACAGCTTCTCTGAGAAACCTGTGCCAGGGCCATTACCTTTTCACTTTTACCACCCTAAAAAATTGGCTGAAATGTTTCCCCTTAAACAAATATGTAGGTGACATTTCACAGACACAGAAATACTTGAAAGAAAGTAAAGTTTGAAGGTAGGAGTCATAATGAAGTCCTAAATCAGTCCTACAGTATAAACAGTGAATGAAAAGGCAAAATATCATCATCTGGATTAATGTGAAACTTGGATAGTTCTCAACCAACTATAAGTATTAAAATCCTTATACATCTTCTCACAATCTAGGTATAAATTATGACTACTTGGCCAAATTCCAGTTTAGCTAATTACAATCCCAAATAAAATAATATCCTGTCTAATTTAATTGGAGTATGACATAATAGGGGATTTATATTAATCAGAAAATTCTGGAATAATAATTCATTTAAGGAGCAATTTCATTACAGAATTCTATTAGTGGCAGTTTTCACCAAAAAATGTAAGCTGTAACCACCATCTTATTATATTTTTGGAGTGATCTGTCTCTGAATTTTAAATGATTCACATTCCTGTATCATTTGAGTATCTTCTATGTGAAATCAATAGTGATATCAAACCCCATAATAATGAAGTTTCTAAAATGACAACAGAGTTGAGATCTCTTCTCTAGCACCCTTGCTCTCTTCTGTCATTTTAATTTCAGGGTTTTTCTTGTGTAGTTTTCTTCATGTTTTTGTTTTTATTTTTTTTTGGTCTTTTTTACGACCACACAAGCACTTGTAAAAGAAATCTTGCAGAATCTGACTTCAGATATGATGTATGGAAAGTGTTGGGATTTTCTGTCATGGAGCTTTTAACAAGTGGATTAAATCCTTAAACAGCAACCAAATCACTGCTAAAGCCAAGAGTACAGGGTGATGGGCTGAGAGTTTAATGGAAGGAGGAAAACACATGTTGACAACACAAAACTGGAAATTAGTTCACAGCAGCAAAAACAAGCATGGAAAAGACCACCTGATGTCACTGCCCATGATGGCTGTGTGGTGGCCCTGGGTGCTTCCCATCTATTGGTCATGGTGAGCATGGCACTCCTATATCAATTCCTGACAGAGGGTGGCTGCACACTAGAAAGATTCCACTGATTCCAACAACATTGCCAGTCCAGTGATATTACAGGTTCCTTTGCATTTAAACACCTCAAAATAGCATCAGTGCATCAAATTATGCTCTTTGGGTTTGATCCTATGGGGATGGGTGGATGGATGCCAGCCGTGATTCAGGGCAGCACCTGCCTGAAGAACCCAAGCCCCTGATGTTCAGTCTGCTACTGGGCTGCCTATAACCTGACACACAAAACTGGGGCTCCAAGCTAAAATTCTAATGTATATAAGGTTATCAACGCTCTAAAATATCTGGCCAAGAGGTCCCCAGTGCTCCGGGCAGTGAGTTCCCTTCTGTGCCCTATTGGGCACAGGCATCCAGACTGAACTATGCATAAACCACAAGCTGGGTAATAAAACGACAGGATTTGTGTGGCTCTGGTAAATAAATGCAACCCAGAAGTCACTGATATGGAAAGTTCACAGCTAAAACAAAAGCTTGGTGATAGCAGGTAGCAGCACAGAGTGTGCTAGGAGTGGCATAGTTCCCACCCCAGACATACATATTCCTCTTTTATTTAATACTTGGAAAATAAACTTATTACAGGAAGAAGCTTAGATAATTTCTTTACTGAGGTTAGATACTTCTTTGACTACACTGACTAGCAATAATGCCTTAAATCTCCCTGGGCAGGGTTTGATGGCACAGTAATAAAGATGTCTGCCCTGTTTATACCTCAGGTGCTCTCCTTGCAACAGCAGTGATGAACAACATGCTTGATTTTTTCCTAGTATGGAGACACCCTTGCCTGTCATCGCTATTTGCTCTTGGTTTTTTTCCTTTACTTTCATTGCTGGAAAAGCAGATTTTTCAGTTTGCTGGGTGTGGCTGGCATCTCCCGGAGGGTTTGTACACAGCCATCAGCACTCTGCGTCACTGAGGTATCTCTTTGTGCAAGGCTCTCTGCATATTTGCCCACCTGAAAGGTCATTCAGACCACATTTCTCCAGTGAAGAACCCTGAACATAATTTCTCTATCTTGACTATACAGCTCAAATGTCCATCTCATTTAATCAAGTAAGACGGGGATTCTGACCCCCAGGGAGCCCAAAGCCCTAATTTCATTTCACTTAGTCTGCAGACACTAGATTTTTTTCTGTTGAATTGTTACTGTTAGCATTAAGATACATGGCCTACCAGTATGTTTAAATTACTTTTTTGTCCCCATCATCACCAGGAGAAAGCTAACAGGATCTGTCCAATCTGTCTAAATAGAGATGGGAGGGAGCTGGGACGAGATTGCAGCATGTAATGAAGCAGTAAAGAACCGAGGCTTTCTAAAGAGATGATAGATACTAAATAAGTAAATAAAAAATGGCAACAATGGCCTGAATGCCTAATTACATTGTCACCATAGGCTTATTTAAATCAGTTGTATGTGCTTAGTCTCTCTGGTTTCTAGGCAGACACAAGCAATCCTTAAATGATACAGTCCTCTGACTGAAGAACTGAGGATTTTTATTAGAAATATAAAAATTTACAAAAAAAGCTGCACAGGCCCATAGGTCACCTGTTACCTGCCACCAGAGCAGAACGGTGTGTCTGAATCATGATGAAGGATGTGGCAAAAGATATCCCACCTCAGCCTCAGGACACGTCACACTCTGCAGGTTCTCATCATCCCCTTAGCTTGGATGTCCAAGCACAACTGGTAAGTATTTACCTTTTCTTGTGAAATATATACCTTATGTGATTAAGGCCACAAAACCTTGATGGGAAAACTGCTATGCTATTTGATGAGATAATGGACAAAGGGAACAAAAGACAGAGGAAACAATCTACTGTTGTTGGAAATGTAGAAGAAATGTTTTTAAGAAAGAATAGGGAAAACATTCTTCAATTTCCTTGTTAGACAGTGCTTCAAACAGCCCACACCCCCACTGTGTGCATTCTTTACCAAAGCAGGGGCACAGACCTGATCTTTATATAAGTATGCATAAAAATGGATCCTGAGAAAACCACAGAAAGTTGTTCTACCTGAAATCACTCAAAATAACTGGTTTTAGCTTAAGTTCGAGCTACCAGAACATCCCATGCTTGTATTTAAGTGTCATATTAACCAAAAAGAAGTAATGAAATAAGAACTGTTTTTTACTTATTTCAATTAGTCCAGCCAGGCTGAATCTATCCAAAAGGTTCATGGAACCAGATTTCCAACTTTCATTCTTTATTTTCTGCATGAGATGATGCAGAAATTCTGAATATATTGTCACATAGCACTTAGCACTGAACAAATTTAGATGACTCAAAAAATCTCAATCAACTTCTAAGCACACAGGATAGCATCTGATTGCCATGTATAGTTTAGCTGAATACAACAATACCCAAAGTCAATTGGTTTTCCAAACTCCGTGTTTTCTCTGTACCATGTGAAAAACCAGGGCACAATTCTTGCCTTGAGGATTCTGTGGTGTGAAAGACTTTGCCATGTTACAACACCGATCAATTTAACACAATTGTGTCTGTTTTATTTTCCTCTTTGAGGAGAGAAAAATACATATAAAGAAAATAGTTTGAATTTTATTATTATGCAAATGCAGTAAAGATAAACTCTATGTCCCCTCTTAACATACTTCTGCTTGCCCACAGGTGTAATAAAGAGGTGACTACTGTAAGCTTTTCATGCCTCCAAGAAAAGAATAGACTAAAAGAGAAATTATTCCTCTAAACAATTCTAAGTAGTCAATTTGTTAAGCAATAATGCAAGTTCCCTCTGCTTGGAGCAACAGAGTAATATCAACAAGGCTGTGAGCTGCCACATAGACTACATCAGGATTAATTATTTTATATTACAACGTCTAGAAGTAGGGAGAGCAAAAGAATTACATGGGACTTCATGTTTTCAGCCAGCAAGGGTGCTGTTCAGCCTATTGGCTTCTGTAAGTGAAGAGACAGCTTAAAGGAAGATGAATCTTCCTCCCTGGCAATATGTAACCTCTTCGAATCTGAATGCTCAACAATGAGCAAAGCAGAGCTGAATGGTTTGAAACACAGCTGTGGTGAGACATGTTTAAGCCGGACTGGGTGAACTGCTCAAACCCTTATTTTCAAAAATCTTTCAAGAAATAAGAACAGATGATTAATAAATGTCCTGTGAGAAAACATCATGTCCTATCAGGGAAAGTAAAACATGGGTTATAGTGAAGTCATTCTGCTCTTACTATTATTACAAACTAATACAGTGAGAAGGGAACTTAACAACTAACATATGAGCATCTGATTATGCTTATGAAAGAGCGTGTCTCAGCATGGGAACTGAAGCAGTTTTAATTTATCCAGCAGCAGCCCAAGGTAGGTTGACTTTGACATCTAAGATTATGTGAGCTCCCAAGGATGCTCTCAGCCTGTGGGAGGTTTGGCAGGATCTTCTCATTGGTGTGTTCCCCCATGTATCCCCAGGCAGTGAGCTTACTCTTCAGTGTTCCCCTCACCTGAGACAAAAATGCAATTTTTGTTTCCTTTTCAGTTGCTTTTAAAGATATTTAGCAGATTTAAAACTTTTGCCTCTCAAGAAATGTGACTGAAACTAGTACATAGACCCAAAAATTTTAGGGGAACTGGGAAGGCGAGATGAAGCAAATAGCTACCTGGCAAATGCATGAAAGTGATCAATACTGAAATACTGCTGTCAAATCCCGGACTGAAGCTTTCCAGACAGCCCATCAAACCGGACATGAAGGCTCCTTCCCACCGTCTGTAGGAGAGCTTGCTCAGAAAACCAAAATCGTTACATATGTCCTTATTTGCTGTTTCCAGCCAAGTAACATGATGGAAAAAGACCCATTGTTTGTACTGCTCTGACATGGTAGGTGATGTAAAGGAACGTTGCTGCTTCTAAAAAGAAACCTCTACAAGGGAAATGACAGGTGGTTCACTGCTATACATTCAGGTTCACTGATTCACTAGAGTACAGGTGCTACTGCATTCTCTTCCTTACCATGTTCTTCAAGAGATGATATTTTTCTGGGAGATAGGCTGGACAGTCCCATATTCTGCAGGGCAGAGTTACTCAGTTCTGCCTCAAAGGTTTTTTCCACAGATCCTTTCTTCATCTGCTCCTCCCACTATTACAGTAGATTTAGCTGCAGAAGAGGGTAATACAGCTGTTCCCAGATACCACAAATATTACCCTGCAACAGTCAGGGGAACCAGGCAACTCCTGCAGCCAGCTGCACCCAGGGCAGGTGTGCCACCAGCTCACCTTGTGCTGCAGCTGTGGTCCAACAGAGTCTTGCTAAGTTATGAAAACCAGGAACTGCCTCTTTGCCTTCTTCCACACAACCAACTATCCTCTCCTTGCTCCAGCCTTGTCCTATGAGGCTGCTCCTGTCCTTTCCTGAAGGTGCTGTCAGGAGGCAGCAGTCCTCATGTCCTCCTCAATGTTCCCAATCAGAAAGACACGCTCTAACTCTTGCTGTCCGTCCAGGATCCAACTCTCCTTTTTCTGCATGCTCTGGAAGATGGTTAGAAACTTAGTCTGTATCCTCCCTCACCAACAGAGCTGCTTTGTTCCCAACACATAATGAACGGTTTATTCTTTTCTATAAGAATGAAACAATATCTTCTCTTGTAAAAAGTTTCTTTCATGGTCCAGGGTCCTCTAACTTTTATGATCACAATTGGGTTACTTACTGCAATGAAATGATGTCATTTTAATAATTGGAAAACCTGGCACTTCTCTCCTAGGGTTTCTTTCTGTATCTGGCAAAAGGGGACTTTGAGAGGAACCACCTACTGCAAGTACATTGTTTTTAAAAATCCAGAGCATGATCCTTTACCAAGCTTGTAAATCACTCCTCAGCATTACCACCATCTCAGTTTTAAAGTCACTCCAATCCCTGTGTGTGATACATGAGTGTGGCTGTCTCACTTTAGACAGAGATAAACAGTGGCTAGCGGCAGTGATTCCCCTTGACATCCAGCTCTCAGCAGCTTCGGGTTGAGACAGTAAGGTCAGATTCAGGGGAGAAGTCACTCTGAGGCACAGTGAAAATAAAGTATTCTTCAAAAGTTTAATTTGAGCTAGAAGGCAGTTGGGCTTTAGTCAAGAGGGGAAAAAACTGTGATGCTCAGCATGAAAACCCTTTGCAGCAGTGAGTGACAATGTCTTTATGGGATCTGTGTCTGCCAGGGCCACGGCTAGCACTGAGCATCCCTGGTAACAGTGGGAGCTTCCTGGGTCAGGGCCATCTTCAGGCACTAGCCCTGCTCCAACTCCCTTGACAGATCCCAACAGCTGCCTGTTTGGTGCTGGCTGCAGGAAGGGCATCTTTGTGGCTTCTAAGTTAATTGCTGGAGGGCAAAAAGCAAAAAATTTAATGCTATTAAAAACCCACACAACAAACACTTTTCTGAAATCTGAGAGGCTAAGTCAGACTAACTGGGCACCCAAACCCTTCCCCTTGGCCCCTACCCCTTCCTACCACCTGTGGCACAAAGGAAAGCCTGAATCCCATTTAACAGAGACTGATTACTCTCAATTCTAGGAAAGCATTAGACTCAGTGGAAATGTGTAAGTAGCTATGACAGAGAAAGATCCCTTTGCTGCATTGAATAAAAAAAAATTTGAAAAACTAATTCACAAAGATAGGAAGACCAAGAAATTTTTTGGGTAGTGTAATAATCCCCAGTCATAGTCTGCAGTTTTAGAAATTAAATCTTCAGAATAGAAATTGCAAGGAAGTTACCCATGTAGGTCTTGCTATTTCCAGAAGTTCTTCAAATTAATTTCAATGTGTTTGCTCTACAAACTCAGACTGTAACCAATTTTTTCAGATGATGGGTAAAGTCCAAGGAAACTTCTTGTCATTTTGGTTTAACTAAAATCCTGTGATCTGATGAGATTATGATGTTGACATTGTACCAGTATTCAAGCATACAAAATCCTGAAGACTTTATCTAATATATGGATTATTCTCTCCTCCACCTTGTAGCAGAAACATATTTTTGCCAGGAAACACCACTTCCACAGCTACAGATCACACAAATCAACCCAGAACAGAAAGACCCTGTTTTTTGTCAGGGGTATTTCCATGTGGCTGACACCAACCTCCACCATCATAGGACAGGCTACCAATGGGATGAGCAGTTTTAAGAAAATTACATAATGTGAAATCTGGATTTAGTTCTTGATGTGCTGCCTAACTATTCAGATAAAAAAAACTCCTGAAGCATTGCCGCAGCAAGGAGATGCTGTCCATCCACTGGAGCAGAGATATTTCCCATTGGAATCCTTCCTTAGAAACCAGCAGAGCTTGCAACATCTAATTCACTTGGAAAAAATCCCACCATTATTTCCACATCTAAGGTTGATGTGAATGTGTATAAGAAGTTTGTAGCACAGGAATGAGCAGTGTAATGCCAATGTATTCCTTTCTGCACTGGAGAGCACAGGGACATCAGAGACAGCCCACGATGAGAGGGGAGGACATGAAATAGATATGTTTAGAAGGATTTAAAATGGTGAAAAATTGGTTTCTTTCATACTCTGAATAGAAAGAGATATGTGAGATAAGATACAAAAGTTACCCTTGACTTTTCCAGCTTTTCAGCACCTGTGAATTGAAGAGAGGTGCTATAGCCCCTAACATCTGAGACCCATTTGCTGTTGATCCAGAATAATTTCCAAGCAACAAAGAAAACATCTCTTGAATACCCATAGTCAACTTTTTAATGAGTTATGCAAGGACAAGGCTTAGAAATACCATAATATGCCAAAATAGGAATTGTTCCTGTTCCTCTTGTGCCTTAATTTGAAAACCTTTCCCTTTATTTCCATCAGGGTAGAAAGAGGCAAATAGGAAAATATAGGTTAACTGAGAAGAGAAAGCCAGGCATGTGAAGATGGGGGTGGAGATGCTGGTGGCCATGGACAGTTAACTCCTGTGGCCCTGGGTGGCAGCAAGCGGGCACAGGAAACCAGCAGGCTGCAGGATGCAATGGAATGCTATGTGGGATCCCTGATCCTGCACTGTATTAGCCTTCTGAAGGTAGGGAGTGAGTAAAAAAATATAAATTAGTAGCTTCTGTTTCTCCCTGGGCTGTTTTTCCTCCATGGTTTTTACAGGTTTATTTATTTATTTATTGCCCTGGTGATCAATGTCTTCTCGATTTTATGGTGTGGGCAGAAGAAATGGGTCAAAAGTCACTGCAAATATGTATAGATAGGTGACCCAGGAACAACTCCACTTACAAGTAAATGAGTTTTCTAGGAATTATTAAAGTTACAGGCAGGGACAGCTACCACCAGACCAGGTTGCTCCATCCAAGCCCAATCCAACCTGGCCTTGGACACGTTCAGGGATTGGACATCCACAACTACTCTGGGCAACCTGTTATTCCAGATGAGAACTGGAATAGGCAAGGACTCGCAGAGTGTGCAGAATTTATATTTCAACCACAAACCTCATACATAACAGACTTACAAAAAGCAACACGCTTCAAAGTCAGACAGTGCTGGGTTTGCTGGAGACTGGGCACATCATCTGAGGGCAACTGCACAGCCCCCACATAACCTGGGGCTCACTCAGGCTCTGTCAGCACAACCACCCAGAAGACTAAGTAGATAAAACTTCAGCACTGCAAAATCATCTTGCTTACTCTGACTGATTATTAGGTAATTCTTCACAAGAAAATGAAAAGAGAAACAGTGAGTCTCAGACAGCACTTCCACTTTCTCTGTACAGGTGTTACAATTGCAGAACTTACTGGGCTGCTTGCAGAGCCCAGCACTAGTTACCTCCACTGCACCGAAACACACCTGTTATTTCAAGCAACTTAAAATGGACTTTATCTGACAGTTTTTGATGCTGGAATTTTAAATTAGCTAGGTCTCACAATCCAGTTCCTACGGGGCATTGTCCACAAAAACTAATAACAAAAGCAATAATAACCATAGGAAGTCAAACATCCCCACAAGTCATATAACTGCTTCATAAGATATTTCAACCTCTTCTACAAGCAAATTGTATCTATTCCTCAGAGTAAATTATCCAATAGGCTAACATGAGACATGTAATGAAATTACTTTGCCACTGGCTCTGTTGATTTCTTCAAAGTTTCTTTCATTATAGGAAATTAGTGGATCACTAGCACTTACTAAAGCACTTTTTGTTTCATGGGGCGCTTGCAGAGCCTTATGGATGATCTGCCCCTCAGACAGTGATGGCACAGGACGATGAGGGTGATGGTTCAGTACAGTGAGGTAGCAAGTGCCCTGGCTTCCTTTTCCCTTCCCTCCTACTTTCTCCTTAAAGGAAATTACACCTGCCAAGTCTTCTCTTGTCTAATATTTAACAAAAGGAGTGCTGACCAATGATGGCTCAGAGCTGCTGATCCCCTCCCAAGAGCCAGAAGAATGAAGCTAACCTGCCACTCTCTTTTTTGTTACTTGTAAAGCTATTGGACACATGATGCCTGGTGCAGGGGAAATCCTTCATTCCTCAATGTCCACTGTTAAAGAGCTCTCACAGAGCAGAAATCCAACAGTGCATTACTTCTATCTGCTCAACAGACTTTTGACATAACAGTGCCTCATTGCAGGGCTTGAAAAGTGAAATCTGAAAAGTAGCTTTTTGCCATTGGTTTATGTGTTTGCCAAAGCCCTGATTACGTACTGGAATACAAAGCACATTATTTGCAGCTCATATAATTTGTTTAATGCATTGTGTTCAGAGGCCACCTGTGATAATGCATCACAGCAGTGAGTTCCTCTCACCATGTTTGAGAAAGGAAAAAAAAAACATATTTTCTGAGCCAAATCCCTCCCTCAATGCACTTGTTTTCACTGAATTCAACCTGCAGAGGCTGCAGGATAAGGGATAGGTGGAAGAGGGGACAAGGAGGAGACACTAGCTCTGCTCACCTGGATGGCAGCAGCAAAGTTTGTTCTTTTATGTCCTAAGCATTCCTCTCATTCATGGATAATGCCAGAAGCATGTGCTGCTCTCCAGAGGAGTTCATGCATTAGCAGCCCCTCCAGATCCCGCAATGTATTTCTGCCATGTCAGTATGTTTTGCTATTGCCAAAAAACTCCCGCTCGGCAAAGAAAATACATTTCCATTCTTTTTGAGAGCTCTTTCACTTGGTGGGTGTCCATGTAGCACTGCAAGATGAATGCAAATTCTGTTCTAGGACTAAGCTGTTTTCATCTTCCATTCAGCTACAGTCACTGCATGTCAATGTATTAACTACAATCCATAGTACCTATTCATTCCATTATGCTGAGGTATTCAATAAAGACTGGTTAACATATTGGAGTCTTTCCATGAGTGCATCTTGGAGTGAATGGGTGTGCTGGGTTGAACTGGGAAGAAGAAACTCAGAGAAGTTCTTTCTAAGGGGGCTTCCTCTGTGGGTTGATTGGGACCAATTGAGGGCTGGTTTAGTTACTGACAGCCTCAACAGCCAATTGGAGAAAGTTACTTTGCTCCGTGAACACACATATTGAAGGACGTAATCCGGAACTGGGTCTCTTTGTCTTTCTGGCGGCAGTGTAGGTAACAGGCGCCAGCCTGGTCCCACTGCAGGCCTGTGGGCCTGGCAGGGGCAGGGCTGCCCCCCCCCCCCCTCCCCCCCCTCCCCCCCCCCCCCACACGTCTGGGGAGCTGGCATGGCCTGGCAGGGATGAGGGGTGGCCATGGACAGTGGCCAGAGAAACTCAGGCTGATTTAAGATCCCAGCCACTTCCCACCCCGCCCAGGCGTGGCCGGTTTTGGAGATCCTGGCAAAGCTCCAACATTGTAGCCTTGGTTTATTTTCTTTTCCCTGTTCAAAATCTTAACTCTTTCAATGCTCTGATAAGACTTGCAGACTTTTCAATCCTCCCCAGAGTGAAAGGGAAAAAGGAGATATTCTGAAGTCAGTGAAGCAAGAGCTAAGTTTTTTAGATGGAAGGAGAATGAGGAGATGAAGATGGCTCAAATGTCCTTTTTTAAGATTGTAGGGATGAACTGATGTACTGAATATGCCTGTAAACCATGGAGAAAGACATGGGGGGTTGGAGATGTTCCATTTGATAGATCATTTGACTAGAAAGCACATGTGTTGAGAACCTTTCGAGGAAAGAAGGAGATCTCGGTTTTCTGAGGATGAAGCATGAACAGAGAGAAAAGAGATGAAGAGAACTTTTGCTTTGGAACATTTCATTCTTAAAAGTAATACCCCATGAGTTTAACATGGCCCACAAACGCAGCTCTGGGAAGGCTGTGGAGTTGGGAGAAGTGCCACGATTGCAGGTTCCCAGGCAGATGCAAATCGTGAAAATGAAACCATGGGAGGACTGTTTTCTTCCTTCTTGTGGAAAAAATCCCTATGGCTTGACAAGAGGAAGCTTCTCTTTCCAAAGCGAACTGAAAAAAAGGACTATTTAAGTTGGGAACTGACTGAAGTCGTTTTTTGTATGTTTATTTTGTTGTTATGAGGGTTGGGAGAGGGAAAGAAGGAGTGGTCTGAAGATCTCATTCTGAATTTGGTTTTTTTCCCTTCTTTGTGTAGTTAATAAATTTCTTTTTATACCTTTTTAAGTTTTCGGCCTGCCTTGTTTCTGCTCCTGGTTTTGTCTCACAACAAAAAAATCAGTATATTTAAATTGGCAAATCAAAACCATGACAATGGGTTAACAAAAATACATCTTAAAACGAAATATGGAGAATAATAGCAATTCTGTAACAAATTTAGCCTCATATACATCTCATATTTTAGCAGATGATTGCTTAGCAAATTGCATTAAAAGTCACACAGCTCTCTAGACCTGCCAGAAGACAAACTACACCTCTGAGCAGACTCCAAGCCTAGTCTAACTAGGAGACACACTTGTATTCTTTGTGCTTAATACTGCAATGAATATTAATGGTGAAAAAACCTGGTAATAATTAGTATTTGAATAACAGCCAAAACATATCTCCATTTAATACCTTCTTAAGCCTATAAATTACTGTACGGACTATTCCAAAGGCTAGAGATAAATTTGGTGGCTACCAGTGTCACAGGAATTAAGGACAGACAGGGCAGACTTTTATGCCCTTTAGTGTGGGAGAATCTGGCATAGAGCTTTTTTGTTGCTACAAAAAACTGCAGTCCCCTGAAGAGAAGAGACTGAAGGCAACCACCTCCACTACCAGATGCTAACCAGATGCTGTCACTTGCTCTGAAAGAACTTTGCCTCCAGGTCCTAGGGGAATGTAACCCCTATCAAGTGATGCCTGCATATCAGCTACAGATGCCAGGACTGACAAGTTGTTTTTTGGGTATTTAGGGCAGAAAAAGGAGTTTTGGTTCCAGCTGGTTTAGTCTGTTGATGAATCTGGGCTTTCCTGCTGCAGGAGAATGAGAGATCCCCACCTCCCATCCCAGCCAAGGTGTTCTCAACAGGAAATCAAAGCATCTTGCTGCAGAACTAAAAAGATTAAAGAAAAACACATCAGCATTCCAAGAACAATAATGAAATGAGACTTCTGTCCTCCAAATTAGGTCCTGAACAATGATTATTTTTTAGGTTCACTGTTGCAAACTGCAGGAAATTGTAACTTTACATGTGGACTTACAATAGTCATCCTCTAGAAGAACCTTTTCCCAGACTTGTAAACCACCGGGTTCTTGGGCAGATGCTGAGTAGGACGTGACACAGAATATCATTCTGTTTCACCACACAAACATTAACAAATGTTTTTCCTCCTGCTCCCAATTTTGTTACAGGATGTGTTAATGGACAGGTGTTTAACCAGCAAGAAAATTCAGCATGGACCAGAAGCAGGAAGATTCATTTCCTCTCATCAGCTTGCTAAGGGCTCCATGCACATCTCCTGAATTTTCCTGGCAGAAATTATGTCTTTTCCCATCCCAGCAATGCGTTCCTTAGATCAATAGCCTTTCAGGAGTGAGCAGAATGCAAAAGGGAGACATTTGTGCAGCAAAAGTTTTATGAGCTTAACTGTAAGGGCTATCAAATAATAGCTGTGAGATGTCATATTAAGATATGCATATATGTGTATTAAATATATGCATGTATTGCTGTAAAGGTTGGATTTGATGATTTTGGAGGTGTTTTCCAATCTTAGTGATTCGACGATTCTATGAAAAACAAACTGTGCAATGACAGTGCCTGACCTTGGCCATACAGTATCAGGACTGGTGACAGCTCTTGGGTTTTCACATATCAGGGTCAAATTAACCTGGGTTATTTTTGCTCCTACATATGGACAGCAGGACAGCACTCCTGGCTGCTTGTGGAGCTTCAGCAAAAGGCTGTGATTGATGATGCCACTTGTGATAGCTTGAAACACTGGAGAAACCTGAACTTTCTCCATTACTACAATAAAGTATGAATGACATGGAGAACCAGGTCACAGAGCCAGACAGGAGAACAAAACCACAAGAAGAGACTGTCAGGGTAGCATCTTTCAGGAAAAACTTCAAAATCAGTCTGTACTTGAGAGCAGTACCAGCAGCCATTCCATCAGACCAGAGCCCTGCCCTGACACTACAGGAAATCAGGATATGGGAGAGCCCTGTGAAACACAGTTCATGTCAAAATACAGTCTGAAAGGGTATTTGAAATGTTACCCTGGTCTTTCAAGGTTTAATTTCATATTTAAAAGGTGTATATATACCCTATGAAATCCCAGGGTGAGGATATTTTCATTCTCTTTTCACTCCACTGCTTTTTGGTGTTTTGTTGTGTAATCATTGCCATTCCCACTCCCTGTTCCATCACCTTCTGCACTCCCCCCTCCAGCAATTTTTGGGGCTGTGGTATATGGTGCTACTAATCAACGCTAGGTTTCAGCTGGCCACAGAACAGAATACCATCCCAAGTACTTCAGTATCCAGGACGGGACCTGTGATCTTTACCAGTACATTATTCAGGTTTGTATGACGAATAGAATAACAAATTAGAGAGACATGTACTTAGCATATTTCCTTTTCTTTTTCTTCTGTTAAATCATGGCTACAAATTACTTCTCTAAGCAGCAAGTTTCAAATACCACTGCTGGAATATCAGTGTCTGAACTGTGGTGAAAGCTACAGGAATCTAAGTGAGGCAAAAAGTATGAGTTCAGTAGTGCCTGTACTTGTTTGCAAAAAGAGAAACAAAAATTCTGCAGAATTTTATGTATTGCAGATGGAAAAGCTGACAGCAGGAACAGTGTTTGAGAGACACAGCAGAGCTGAGCTTGCCCTTATTTATGTCTATCAATGGCTCTTGATATTCTTTCTGAAGTTTTGATCATCAAGAATCTTGACACTGAGTTTTTTATGGTGGTGCTAAAGACAGATATCAGCAACAGCTGAGTTTGACCTCAAATCCTGATGTCACTGAAGCATCTCTGAAACTTTTTACTTTTTTTCTAAAGGCTAACACCCTTTTTAATTCTTTTTGAAAGTACTAAAGCAGAACCAACCTTTGAGTTCAGCTTATTCAATTTTCTACTCCTATTCTTTTTTTAAAGTTTCTACCTGGGCATCCTCGATTTGTCAAGGAAATTTTCTCCTGTCAAGAGCATGAAATAAAAACATTTCAGCTGTGGCTCTCCATAAATTGTATCACTGCACTGGATATATGTACTTTACTCGATAATTTTCTGATGGCTGCTATGGCATTTTGATTACAAAATTAGCACTGCAGCTCTGTAGTGCTGTACAGTGTCAATAAAGTCTGTCCTAACTGAACTAAGAACTGGCTGATGGACAGATCTCTAGAAGCACTTCTCAGAGGGATCCATTCAAATGGGGCTGTTTTGAGTGCCATCCAAAGCCCAAATCTGTTCAACATCTCCATTGAGATCTGGAATGAGCACAGAGATTCCAGCTGACACTTTGGACACCTGAGAGTGATGCAGTGGGAGGCAGGACTGTTATGCTGAGCTTTTGGGGTTGGCCAGTAACCAGCCTCTGTGCGTGGTGTAGCACTTTAATATAACCATGTATACAATTATATATCAAACAGTGACCACACTATGAAAAGGGAACCAGATGAGGTCGCTAATCCTGGGAAAAGGGTCAGTAAGTGACAAACCACACAATAGCAGCATGATCCCTGCCTGGATGATGAGAAAAGTAATATGGGAGGGTAAGGATAATAAAGGAAGCTTTATCCTCTGCACCTACTCTGGTGAGACTGAGGCTGTGTTAGGTAATTTTTTAAAAAATATATATCATGGAATGTTTTTGGCCTTAAAAGCTATGAATCTGCTCAATCAGTGGAAGAAAAGATGAAGAACATGTAAATGAAGAAGCAATTCAAAGCATCCATGAGGTGCCTGTAAAGGCCGGGAGACCATTCACAGCAGCTCTCCTCAGATGGAAGGCAGATTTTGAAAGGAAAATAAAAGTATAGCAATTACCCACTTGGAAATAAAAGGAGAGAAAACAAGAAAGAAAAGGAAAATTGCAGATAAAATGTTCTCGACTGTATGCAATAAAACAAGATCTGGCTCAGGATCCTACCGTTATCATGCCTCTGACTTCACATAAAGGCATTGTAACTGTAATTTTGCCCATTTTTAACAAAAAGCCATTTTTGCTTAATGAAAATATTGCATTTGCTTCAAAAATTCCTCAGAAAGACAGAATATGACTCAAAAGTAAAAAAAACAAACCCAAACAGCACAAAGTTTGGATTCAATATTCATTCAGAAGTGGTCTCTGGTCTTGCAAGACCATAACGAAGCCAGAGGAACTCCTGCAATTCTTCATTTCCAGCTCATAGGAAATGAAAATTATACTTTTTAGGCCCCTAACTACATGACTTGAACATGCACAGAGAATCGTAGAATCATTTAGGTTGGAAAACATCATTAAGTCCAAGTATTAACACAGCACTACCAAGGCCACCACTGAACCATGTCCTCAAGTGCCACATCTACACATTTGTTTAATGATTGATAGTGACTCAACATGCATCTAGGACTGTCAGCCATTTTATGATTTCACCAATATTTGCATTTTCTCTTCACTGACATAATTGTCTGTTTTCAAGTAAGCCAAAATACTATTATTTGTGCATGTGAAATTGCTTCAGTGAACACTGCTGGCGCAGATCAGTAATTTTTTGAGAAATGGTATTTGCCTGGTTTATGCATAAATGAGTCCTCATACATGCTTATAAATATTTAAATATTCTAGTCCTGCAAGAATGTGTGTAGACATTTGATATGGTTTGTACTACATCACCTCTGAAGCACTACTTCACATGGTAATTTCTTGCACTTAAAACCAAGATTAACAAATCAATGCACCCTGAAAAACATTTTAAGATCAACAGTACATTGTCTTCTAGTGTGTTTTCTTTGCAATTTGTAGACAATAGATTTACAATAACAACTTGTAATTAAATCACTTTCTCTTATTCGGTCATTGCATATTAAGACTGTTGACATTTTACAGATGGTATCTTTGGAAATGAGAGATGTGAATGAGGGGGAATAGCTTCAAATGAAAGATCCTGGGTTTAGATTAGATATTAGGAACAAATTCTTTCCTGTGAGTGTGGTGAGGGCCTAGCACAGGTTGCCCAGAGAAGCTGTCGATGCCCCATCCCTGGAAATGCTCAAGGTTGGATAGGGCTTGAAGCAACCTGTTCTAGTGGAAGGTGTCCCTATGGCAGGGGGTTAGGACAAGATGAGGTTAAGGTCCCTCCCAACCAAAATATTCTGTGCTTCCCTATTGGAAAAAATATTGGAGTTTGGCAATTGACACTTGAGCGTGCAGGTTCTGACACGGAAACAGCCAAACCAAAGTGTCAGGCACGCTCCCTGGCTTTCCATGAAAAAATCTGGTCTCTATTCTTGATATGGAACCACAATCATTCTAACCACATCTATGTTTACTATTAATTCTGCTAAAATCTTATTTGAGGAGACTCTCTTAATTGAAGTAATAATGCCAAAATATATCAAGTGGGTAGAGTACAAAGCTGAGCAGCAGCCCTGATTAAATGAATTAATGTCTGATCTGAACATGGAAATATTTCTCTTTTTAGCCCAAGGCAAAACCATGTCCCTCTCTTCACTGGCATGTATGCATCCACATACAACATACTTATTCTTGATCTGAGCACTTTTAACTTTTTCTCTGACACCACATTTCAGCTTTTGAAGCCTTTTTTGCTTAGATTAAACTTGTCTTTCTTGCTACAAATTAATTCTGATTTATTTTTTTTTCTTCTGAGAAGATACCTTTTGCTTTGTTTAAAATGCAGCAAAACAATTGAGACTACACAATAAACCTGATTGTAACAGCTGTTTTGCAGAACTGCAAACAATGCACTTTGCTGGAGCCCTGAGATGTATTTTAGACTTGAAGTGCAAAAGGTTTTCACAATGAGAAGAGCTTTAAAAGAGAGACAGAAAAACAAATCCACTTTTTTTCTTTGCTGAATGTGTTTCTTTGATAGCAAGGGAGGAAAAAAAGACTAAAAGAAAGAAAATCCAAGAAAGAAAAATTTTAACATTCAGGAAATAGCTGCCCACTAAAATGCAATACAGATGAACTCACTGTGATATCCCCAGTTGAGGCATCCTACCAGACAAAAATTACATTTCCAGGTGCAACAGGATTATTCCTAGTGCTCAAGCCAAGCATTTAACACTGCATTTATGAGTGAGGCAAGGAGTTAGGTACTTCTGAAAATGATCTAAAGTCACAACATATTGAGCAGGGAGATCTCAGGAGCTGATCAAACACACCTCCATCCTCAAGCACATGCCCAGAGTTCAGCCCTGCCCACTCATGAGCCTTTGGGCACTCTCCCCTGTGCTGAGCTGCTGTGTTTGCCTCTAATACACACCAGCTTCATCCTCAAAATGCCTGAACACCTAGCATGGTGTCAGGGCTCAGCTATGGGAATATTGGTGACAAAGTGCTGTTGCAATGACTCAGGTGCTTGTTGGGTTTTTCTGTCATCCCTGTTTAGCCACTTGACACTTGTAGGAATCAAGGTGAATTGTTTTTAATTTCTGCTTTTTCCCTTGATTTTTTTATCTTTTTAGTTTGCAGTATTAAATTAGATTAATATACTAATAATTATTATAATAACATTAACAATAATAACAACAATATCACTACTACTACTACTACTACTACTACTACTACTACTACTACTACTACTACTATTACTACTAAATGCCCAATACCTTGCCTTCATCCTCAGTAACACATCTGTACACCATTCCTCAAGGCAATCAAGAAAAGGCTGTTTTGGCCAACTAAAGGAAACCTCATTTCTTTCCTGAGTAGCTCCTCTAATACCACATTAAACCAAAAGCAGAGACCATCACTCTCCTGCTTGCTCAGCTATGTTTGAAGTTGGGATATCACATCGCTCACAGGAGAAGCAATCAATGCTGGTAAGCTAATGAATTATTCCCAAGTTTGTACCAATATCTGCAGGAACATGAAAGAAAAACCACATACTAAGGAGATGACAGCAGGACAGGCAGAGCATGGGGCACAAACTGTCAATATTTCAGACTATGATTTGATTCTGTAGGCAACTGTTGCTACAACATTGCTTAAGAAAACACTGCAAGCAAAGCATTTAATCTCACAATATACTTGTCCAATATAATTTTCTGGGCTTGATCAATTCAGTTGGAAGGAAACAGCAAAAAATACCTGACTGTAGGTGCTGTGCCATCAAGAACAGCTTCATGAATTTGTGAATAAACACTTCATCTAAATGTAGATTGTACAGGTGCAATTGCTGCTGGCACACCTGGCTTGCCACACCTATGTGGAGTGCATATATATATATATATTATATATATATGTATATATATATATATACACACCCACACAGAGATAGCAAATAGAGGTATTTGCTTTCCTCAAACAGTATTTATTTACCATTATCACCTTGTTTATTATGAGACCACAGAGTTGGATATGCTGATATATCTGTCAAGAATAGATACCCTGCTGAAAGCTTCCTCCTCACTTAACATCTTCCTCTTCCAGTTGACCCCGCAGGCCTCTTTTTATGTTTCATTCCCTGTTTCTCAGTGCAGAGCTTTGATTTTTCACAGTCAGCACCAATTCCCACAATTTTGGGACAATTAAAAGCTCCACTCTAAAGTAGTTTCTAGTGAATTGAAACATGCACAACTCAAAAATAAATCTGTCTTATACTTCACACTTCTCTATGAGTGAGCCTCTGGAAGATGGTGGAGGAATCAGGAATGGATTGCTCCCTTCTCCACACCACATGGCTGTAGGGAATAGAGCTCCTGGAGATTTTAGGATCACTGCAGTAAATCTGGAGGCAGTTCAACACTGCTTCTCTGCATTGTCGGTGATTTACCTGGCACTCATGCCCAGCCCAGTCTCTCAAATTTATTTTTTCACCCAGTTAATTCAAATTCAATCTGGTCTCCCAGTCCCTAGTGGTGGTACTGGGAGAGCCCCAGGGCCTGGGGCTGGCACCATCCACCCTCCCTGGCTGTTATCCAGCATTTCACTGACCTCCTGCTGCAAGTATATATATATCTCATTTTCATATTTCTTCCTTGTGCTTTTTTGGTTAATATTAAGGACATATTAAAAAAGGGAAGACTTGATCTCAAGCAGAATCAGGGAGGAAAGAAAAACATCATCTTATACTTCTTAATTAGAGTTAAGAGAAGAGCACATTAAGCCTGCAGCTGCTGCTGTATTCATTCCTGCATGAAAAATGTCCCTACTTGTGTTCTTTAGATAGCAATATATCCATAGATGACATGCCTCTCATCTTACAGAAACAGCAATTTTCCATCTACATGTAACTAATATGCAATAGACCATGGCAAATAACGACTGGACTAAAAATTAACAATTTAGTAGTTTTCTTTCAAACTTCCTTTGTAGGTTGTTTTGGTCCAGCTACGACATCAGGAAAGTACTTTAATGGGCCATGATCTAGAATTTCAGGGGACTTTATTGTTGGTTTAATAACTCCTTATTAGCTAAACAGTGTTGACAGGATAAAGGAATTTTGATTGAATGCATCTTTTCCCTTTCCCTCAATTATCTGTATTAAATATTGACCTGTCCATATTGATGACAATGATGATGATGATACAGATCTAGATTACAGAGACTTTTTTCCTTAAGTTGAGCTTTCACATCTGCCAACCCACTTGCCCATTAGGGAAAACAACAGGAATGCCAGAAGTGTCATGCCTAATTCTAATGACCTCCAGTCAGATATAGTGCCAGAAGTTATATCCAAAAACCACCCGTCTAAGCATTCTCAAAAGTATGACTCAGCTGAGTGATATGCTTGCCAACTCACCAAACTATCTCCGTGCTGATTAATTAGATGCATGCACTGCTTTAGCTCTTATGACAACTAAGACTTTCATTTATTAATCATGTATTGAATCTTTGTGACAACTTAAAGAAAAGATAACAGACAATCTTTGTAGTACTCTATTTTTGGCATGTGAAAAGTCTCAAGATCATCCTATCAGAATTTTTTTAAAATTATGATCCTGAGACTCCCTATTTAATGAAAATTAATTAATGAGGAATTAGAAGACACCTAGAAGTGGTTCTTACCAGAGTTGCCAGGAGAGTGCTTCATCTGTCTCATGCACTACTTGTGTATGATTAAGGCAATTTGAAGAGTTGACACTTTAATCCCGTGTTAACAGATATTTCTAGTCATCCTCATAGATGCAAGAAAACTCTTAACAGTTGTGTTCTTGGGGTTAAGGAACAAAAGAACTTTCAGAAAATCAGTAGAAAGATGGTAGGTTTAGAAGGAAGGCCACTATTTCTGTCCATAATTCAAAACTGTACGTTAAAATGCGTATGAAAATTTTTAGCATGGGTAGACGTAATGATGAAAAATAGTACCTATTAGATGTAGCACTTGTACTAGTAAAACCATATTTCAGAAGATGTAAGACTCTGGATTTCTCTCATCCATGCACTTTTCATTTATTTACAGATGATCAACATGATGAGGAAGAAAGATAACCTTTGGGTCCCTGAGGGTCCTAGAGAGAGAGGATGGGTCAAGGGCAAGCAAGAGACATACATGGAGTGAGAGGAAAAGGCCATTTTGTGGCTCTGTGAGTTACAGCAAGGCTACAAGACTCTCGAATGAAACACAACTTCTAATGCAGCACAAGAATGTCAAATTGGGAAGCTCTTCACATTATCAAGGTCATTTTCAAACCTTTCCAACACTGCGACACTCCACCAGAGCACAGAGCACCAAAACAGACATGACAGAGTTTTTGAGAGGATAAATTAGATTAAGACTTTCTGTTGTCACTGAATTCTGGTAATTACATTACTCAGCTTGCTGAGCAGCTGTGCCCATATCTTGCTGCCAGACTGTGACAGCCAAAATTCATGGCTTGGGTGAACTTCAAGCAACAAAAAGATCTCTCTAATAGGCAAAAAATAGGGGAAATGTGCAGGATGCTGTACTTTTAAGCTACTGCTGCAGTAAATTCTTCAGCAGAAAAATTCTGACTTATAGCAAAACAGAAATCTTATAAACAAAATTTTCATGAACAAAAGTGCGCCCTTAAGTGTTTAAAGTATTTTTGAGATTTTTTTCCTACATCATTTAATAAAATAAAGAGAAAAAATATACTTTAACCAGGTACTAAATTTGCTTCCAGGTTCCCCAAATTTCAGAAGTTGCAAGCAATTAACTTTGGTTTTAAATTAAAAGCTGGTGAGCCATTACCAGCTCTTGATAAAAGTCATGATTCTGGGAAAACTAAAAATGGAGAAGTCAGTCTGGTTTTCAGCTTCAGATGGTGAGCAATTCTGTTCAGATACAAAATTCCTTGGACAAACAATCATTGTTACATCTTGTGTTTTGTTATGACAGTTTTGCAGTTTATCAATACTATTGCTATTAATTGCTTAATATTTTGTACTTGCCTTATTTTCATTGGCTACTTAAAATCCACTGAACTAAAACCCATAGAAATAATTCTTGGAATTTAGGTTTAAGCGGATGTGACTTTGAGAACCCACTGATCCAAATATGCTCCCAAATAACTGCATGTCAAGCCTTTACAGCTGAATTAATACACTTTATGCTTTCTTAATGTATGAGATTTTATGTTTTACTGTGTATCTGCTGTGTTGAATTAAATGCATGTGTGGTTCAAGCAGGCCCATGGCGACAACTGGGGCTAATCTTAAAACACTTTAAACAGCCTTCCAATATTTAAAGGCGGCCTACAGGAGAGCTGAAGAGGGACTTTTGACAAGGATATGGTATGATAGGACAAGGGAGAATGGCTTCAAACTGACAGACTGCAGGGCTAGATTGGATATTTTATGAAGAAATTCTTCCCTGTGAGGGTAGTGGGGCCCTAACACAGGCTGCCCAGAGAAGCTGTGGCTGCCCCATCCCTGGAAATGTTGAAAGCCAGGTTAGACAGGGCTTGGAGTGGAGTCTAGTGCCAGGTGTTCTTGCCCATGGCAGGGGGATGGAACTTGATAATCTTCAAGGTCCCTTCCAACTCAAACCATTCTGTGATTATTATCTAAATTGTGCTTTTTTTTAATGAAAAGTTGTAAAGCAAGAAAACAGACATTACCCTCTTTAGAACAGAATCCTGCTTAAGAGGTAACCAGCTTGTTATTGGCCCTTTCCCAGCACTCAACTGTCAATGGTTGAATCCTGCTTCATTTTTATCCATGTCTTAACCACACCCACGTTCTCTGTAGCTCACTGTCCTGATTACTGAATAACTCTGCCCATTTCTCTTTTTCTTTAATATCCCAAAGCATGGGCAACAATGCAACTTTCTATCACCCAGATGAAGGAGACAGTGCAGGCCTTTCCAAGGAAGGACTCCAACGAATGCTTAACTTAAAGCAAGAACATAAATTTATGAGGATAAGCAGAATAACACAAGTATTTATTATATCCCACTGTTTAAGTAGATCTGTGATCCTCAGATGCTTGCACAGGATGCTGATATTTGTATAATGATTGCACACTTTAATGCACTCATTAACATGGAAACAAAATGTAGGAAACATAATTCCCAGGCAAAATATTCAGTAAACATCTCCCCCACAGCAAACTAACTCATATTATCACAGCATCTTTGGACAGGTTTCCATCTTGTTTCTTTAGGGTTAATCAAACCACATACTCGGGTCTACAGACCTTGGCCAGGCCATCATCTCTCCCTTGCCATCAACAAGAATCACAACAAAACACAGAAGAAAACAATAAACTTGACAGACCTGTACCAACCTCCTGCTTCATGCTTACACTGTGGAGCACAGACACCTTCGGAAACAAGCCTTCCAAAGTGTTTTCATGGCATTAAAGACAAAAAAGGGATCATCTTTGCTGATCACGTCTAGGAAGACAACAGTGCCCTCATAGATATTCACATGCTTCAAACACCCAGGACAGACCAAAGCAGGGACTCACGGAAGGCTGTGTAGAGCTCCTGCAGGGTCAGGTGGCCATCGTTATTGTAATCATCAAACTGGAGAAGGTCTTCAAGTGTACAACCCAGTAAATTATCTTCCAGGTCCTCCTTCTTCATTAGCTGTAGCAAAGAGAACAGGTAACCTTACATGTAATGTAATGCTATGCACTGCTCACCTGGTAGATCTTCCATGAAATGACCTTTGGGGACATAGATAAATAGATAGATTATCCTATCTATCATTATATATTTTCTTTCTATCAAGATATTCATATTCCTGCAGCACCTCATGGACCATGGACTGAAGAGCCCCTTCCTTTACCAGCAGCACAGAAATGCATTTTCATTTTGAAAACAGACTGAAAAATAAATATTCAACAGGGAAAAACAAAAGTGTGCTTCTCCTTTCTCCTCTGTAAGTAAGTAAAAAATTGTATTCCCTGATTTTAGGAGTAGAACAGACAACTACTCAACACTGATGTGCTTTTCTAACCCTTGACAGTTTGCTTTTTGTGTTTTTTCAACATTTCATTTGAGTTCTCTGAATTTATTGTAGAACATGAACAAAACTGTTGAACTGTTGCATCTTCCAGATAGGAAAGCTTTTTCCTGTAGGCCAGGGACTCTTTTATTTACTATTCTAGTCTTGACCCATTATGTTGAAGCAATTTAAAGTAATTATGCTAAAAAAAATGACCCTTCACCTAGCTGTGGATGCTGGTGAGAGCCAGGGAAAACAGCAGTTTGAGTTTTCCCAAGCTATTCAAAGGAAAACAAAAGAGAAAGAATTAATAACAAAGTTTAGCGCCTGGTGTTGTGTACAGGAGGAGTGCGTGAGGAATGTGATGTTTTGGTAAGAGCATGTTTACATGAAGTGTTGCCTTCCTTGGACCAATGAGCTTATTCTATCCTTGGTTCAGCAAACCAGTCTATAAAAATGTGTCTACTCCTGCAATAAATAGCTTCTTCTACTTTCTGGATGAAGCCTGTGTGACTGTATTTTTTTGCCTCTCCCTAGCCTTACAGCGATACCTCGCAAGTAAAAAATATTCAGTATAAGTGAGATCAACCATAACTTCCAAGATCAATCCTCTAAAGATGAAAATTTCTCTCTGTCTACCCTTTGTATAGAAAATTGATTAACTTTTAATAAGACTGACAAGTTTTTACTAGTCCTTTTGATTTAACGTCAGGAAAAAGAAACAGTGGAAAACACTTCAGCTGGGACACACTTAGTTGATTTATAAACCTGACTTTAAAATACAGTAAAGATTTAAATGGAAAAAACATTCCAATTACCACCATTGTTAATAGCCTTATATATCCATGGTTGCAAAACTACATGGGGATTTCACTGTTGAGTCCAGAGGGAAAACACTGGATAGGGTCTACCAGCAGACAGGAGGCAAACCAGCTCTAAATAGAAGGGGATGGGCCATCTGTTGGCATTGTTTTGCTCAAAGCAATTCTGTTGTGGAAAACAAAAAAATGGGTTCTGCACTGATGAAGGACCATGCCCCCTGGAGAGACTCTCCTTTGGGGTAAATCCCTCTGCAATGGGCCTCCTAAAGATCCACTTTCAGGTCTTAAAAATTGCTTTTTACTGCAGCAGTGCAAGTTACCTGCCTTGAGTTTTTGCTCGCAGACAAGGTTATAGTGCTCAAGAGACTATATTTCTTTTAAATAAAACAAAGCAAAGGCACAACACCAGCTCATCCAGCAACCTGAGGAAACAAGATCTCACTGCATCATGTTCAGCTCAGCTTCCTCTGCCCACGGGCAATGACATTGCCATCTTTGGGGGAAATTTAAAGTTGTAGAGAGCTTAAAAATAGAGAGCTAATGCAAATCAATTACAAATCTGAGAAAGAGGAAAGAATAGTTATATTAAGACTATAACCTGAGTTACTAAATATTGCTTGTTATGTAATAAAATGTCCCTTGAAACCTGAGTGGATAAACCGGCCTTGCAAGAGCACATAAAAATCATTTGTTAAAGAGATAAATAAAGAATTGGCATACTACAAATAAACTGTGAATTGTTCTGCTGTGAGAGCCCAAAGCTACCTCATAGATGTACCCCTAGCTTGGCTGGGACTCAGCCATGCTGCCACTATGGCACCCAGGACCAGAGCCACTCAGCTCAGGATTAAAGGCACACATGGCTTATCTTAATTGTGCATTAATTGGCATTATTTTGTCTTTTGAGAGGTGATCTCATTGTCAACTCAGCCATGCTGGTGGCCAAATTGTATGGAGAATGGTTGGGTGAGAGGGCTCATGGCTGAGGCTGAACTTATTCTGGTCTATCAAACTGTAGTGAGCTCCAGATGTACAGGCACATTTACTGATTTTGATAACAGTGAGAAGAATTAAAATAAGAGTAGCCAATATCTTTGCATGCACTTGTGAGACAGATCTGGGCTCCAGGCACATCTGCAAACAAAGCCCAGAGGAACTTTGAAGCAGACCTTATAGCACTGTCTGTGCTCCTTTGCAATAACAATTGCTTGCAGGCTGCCAAACCTTTATTTCCATGAGAGTTTTAAAATCCCAACAAAATAAGTTTCATGTAAAAAGGGCAAAAAACTTAGAGAGTAGAACCAACACTTGAATGCGACTGTAAAAGATGGCTTTGAATTCAGATAAAAGTGTTTTCTTATAGCTACCATGTCTTTATGAAAAAATCATTGCCTTCTGAGGAAATATTGCATGTATTCACAGCTCCAAGATCTAAGGGAATTTATGATGACACTTTTCATTGTGTGGAAAGGATCAAGCATCCTGCTAACAGCCTGAGGACTAAAATGCAGCACAAACTGTCCTGGAGAGGAGTGAGCTCAGAGAGGAGCAGGGTCATGCCTGCAACACACTCTGTGTTCCCTGGGAAGTAAGAGTGCAGATGAAACACTCAAGGGTGAACTTACTCTGAACAACCCATGACAGGGGTTGGAATGAAATAAACTTTAAGGTCCCTTCCCACCCAAACCATTCCATAACTCTACAAAGGAACAGCTTTGGAAACTGGAATAGGTCCCAGATAGGACTGGCTTCCATAGGGCTCTTAAAAGGCATTTGTTTCTAATACTTCTCATGGATGATGTAATGGAATGGAAAAGACATATTACAGGACTGTTTTCTCAGGTCTGCATGTGCAAAGGGCAAGCTGAGGACACAGATCGAGTACCCAGGATGGCTGTTTGGTTCATTTTACCAATGAGAATAATTCCAACAGCACAGCATGCCTGAAATTAGAAATAACAGTTTTTTCAAGCTCTTACATTTTCTATAAATTTCTGCTAATCAACATTTCAGCATCTGCCCAGGGATTTTAGGACAACAAACTTTTTGAAAAACATTCCAACTTTGCTGTCACATTACTCTATGCTAATGCACAGTTCAGAAGGCAGGGAGAAGAATGGAGAGATTTCTGCCTAACTTACATGCACTTAAAAAAATCTAAATTAATTCTCCCCAAGCCGGCTAACTGGAAATACTTCAGAAGATGTCAGATAGCAGAGCAAGGATTATAATCTATTTTGAGGAGTATGGATGGGGCTGGAAAATGCCAGCTGGAAAATGTTTGGAGATGAGCTTTAAATGTTTGAAACAAGACTGACTCCTGGGAGATGCAGAGAGAGACTCATTGCCTGTGTTAGATTTTCCTCCTTTACCTGCAACTGACTGGACAGGTACAAATGACCATTCCCACATGAGTGCTGCTGTGTTACATTCAATTCACACTTTGAAATTAAAATCCACTTCATAATTCCATTTTCACTGAACAATAAACCTACCTGAGCCAGTTCAGAGCCGATAAGATGCCCATCACTGTTCAGATCCAAGTGCTTAAACAGCTCTTCAATTAGGAAGCGCTTCTGGGCTGCTCTGTCCTTGGCCAGGCTGCTTGGCGGGCTCTGCCGGCGAGCCTGCAAGTCCAGCAGGATGCTCTTGAGTTGGCTGTAGTCTGCCATTGTGCAGGTGTCACCTGAGAGACAAGAGAGCATTTCTGGACCATATGCACTTACCTTGATCTTTTCAAAGGACTGAGGTCCTAAAGGGAAAAATTAGGTACATATGTCTGCATATTCAGCTCCACTCAGCTCTGCACTTGAGGGGCTCCTGTAGTTGTTACCTTTTGTAATAGCTGGCAGATTTTCTAAATCCTGCTGTCACGGATACTCTCCAGCATGTTACCTTCCAGATTTTATAGGGCTTCAGTTACAGACTTCCACACTCAGTTTGTAACTCCCACAAATATTAAATCGGCTCTATGCTTTTCTATGTGAATAAATTTATCCCATAAAGTAAAAAATAAACCAGGGGAAGCTGATGTTTAGGAATTTCCACTAATGTAAATGGCACCTCAGAGTGCCACCCTGTGTCAAACATGGGGCTGATCTCAAGGACACCTTAGAGGCAGCCTGGGGTGGTAGAGCCAGAGGAAGGACAGTGAGGAACGCAGGGCTGTGGGGAGCCCCTGCAGCTGTGGTGCCACTAATGCCTGCTCTCATCATCCCTCTGCATGCTGAAATAAACACTGTCCTGCCCCTGACCAGGGAAAAAGGCTATTATCAGGGAAAAACCCTCAAGCCACTCTCCCAGAAGTGACTCTGGCTTGGCTGAAGAAACCAGATTGAACCCTTCTGACACGGAAAGCTCACACTGTGCCTGCAGCATGCAGGCCTCTCACAGCTCTTCTCCTCAAGGAAATGCATTCCCATGCCCAAAGTGATATATTATTACCCTTTTCTGTTTGTCTGTTGTCTGGCAGAACTCAGCGGAATGAGAAATGGCAACTATCTTTTTGTGCAAATCTGTTAGTGCAGGGCACAGTGGCTGGTGCCTTTCAGGAGCTTTGGAGCAGACCCTCAGGCTCCAGCTGTTCCACACTCTGTGGGTATCAACCATACCCCACCAACAGCATCAACTCGTTCAGCTGCTCCCCTCAGATGTCCTTATGTCTATAATGTAATTTCCCTACAACGTAAATAGCCTTACTCTTTACTTGTTTTAAAACAAACTTTTTTCGTTTAAATCCCATCAGTGATCCTGTTGGATTAAATTGAAGATTTAATCTTAAATCTAAGAGAATATGGTCCCACCTCAGTTTAAGGGACAATACTCCTGTAGATCATCTCCCCAAAGACAAAACATTATTCCTCTGAAAAATAACAGAAGACTCTGGCACAGTGATGTGATAATTGATAAAAGATTCGTGTTAATCACAAAAGCATTGGGGTTTGTATAAACCAGAATACTAAGCTCTGAAGTGAAGCATGGACACTAGATAATGGAAATTATATGATAAAATAATTCTGTTTAAAATCACCTTGTTATGTTATATTATGTTGTATTATGTTACATTATAATATGTTATGTTTTCCAAATAAGTTGTATCGGCTACCAGCTTGCAAAATCGGACTTCCCAAAAAGCCCTTCCTGCCTTTGTCTAATCAATACTGCCTATCTCCAGCACCAGACTTCCAGAACTTCTCTGGTGGTTATCTACAAGGACCAGATGGCTATCTGTGACTGATTATCACCCAAAGGCTTTGTGAATTTGTGTAAGGATGTTTATTTCACCACCACTGCTTATGACAACAAAAATCCAAAAATTGTTGATTATAAGGAGAAACCACAGTATAAGAAGAGGCTGCAAACCGAGGTTGGGTGGAGCATGGAGTGGGCGGTGACCCCTCATGCTCCCCAGCGCGCTGCTTGCTCTTCCTATATCAAATAAAGCAATCTAAATTTTGCTGAATATTGAGACTTTTGTCTCTCACTTATAACAGTGACAACTAATGTTCCTGTCCTTTTCTTGATGAGCTGCAACATTTTAGACCTCTTGGTCCCACTCTAAACAAAACCCAATTAAAATTCTAGGTGGTAGGCATTTCTCTGATAGTAAACCCATCTATTGTCAAGTCTTTTTTTCACCCTTAATATTTTGTGCTCCCATCTTCAAAAGCATCATGACTTAAGAAGGTGAGAGAGGGTACAGAATCTGAACATGTGCTCACCACTCATGTCAGTGCCCTCCTGCTACATGAACAAGAATTGCAAGACTCTGAACTCAGTCCCATCTGGTTTGGAGCATCTCTTGCTGCTCAGGGATATTAAGCAGCTGATAAATTTTTCCTTCTCTCTAAACAACCTCCAAAAACCACTGGGTCCCACCTGGGATCAGTCTTGTTTAACAGAAAAAACAAGGCTATTCAGCTACTATTAATTGTGTTTATTATTCTTGACTTCTTTATTCCCAAGCATGTCATTTTGTTGTTTGTGAAGGCAGCATGAATTGTTTTTTTTTCATTCAATCACCAGCTTATTTAAGAGAAAACCTGATTACTGTATCCATTTAATCAAGCTATTCTGTTGTAAATACTATTTTAGCTACTGCAATATTTTTTCTCTGACCTCGAATTTTATTTTCAGTCAAAAGTTAATCCCAGAAATGTATCTAGGGCTAATGAGGATAGGGAAAGTGATTTAATTTTCTTCCACTTCTATTTCTGCTTTGCGGTTTCCATTAGTGAGCACCAGCACAGCTACAGGCAACACACACAGTGACACTTGGGTGGGCTGACCCACTGCTGATACTGAGCTGGTTTATAGGTCATGGAGAGCAAAGCTCTGTATATCGTCTCCTTCCCTTTCACCCTCTCCTGCTGTCCTGACATCTGTAATCTTCTTACACTACGCCAAGAATCTACCAACTTTATCTACTAAATACTCTCTTTAGGCTTCTGCTACCTCTTGTTCTGTTCTTCCAGGTATTACAAATACGACTGCTAAGCAAGAAGAATGTCAGAAAAGCTGTATGTGTGCCCTCTCACTTATCCCCACTCTCCTCTCTCTCTGCTGACTGGCCCCAGAAGCTTCCTTTGCAACACAAGCTCATTATTAGCAATTTATCTCATCTCAGGCTGCTCTCCCTGGTTGGCCTTGCTAATGGATGTCTCTCAGTTTGGTTTCCTTGTTAGAGCTTCCTAGGGACTTGGATTCTGTTCACAATTGCGACTTGTACCCGGAGGTTTAGGTTGGATGTTAGGAAAAGGTTCTTCCCCCAGAGGGTGGTTGGCTACTGCAACAGGCTCTCCAGGGAAACCAAGCCTGACAGAAATCAAGCAGCATTTGGACAACACTCTTAGGCACATGGTGGGATTTCTGGGGCTATCCCGTGGACTTGATGATCCTTGTGGACATCTAACTCAGGATTTTCTGATTCTATGATTTTAGCTGACCACTACCGCTCTTCAGAGATGCATTTTGAAGTGTTTCTTCCCTTCCCTGTTTCTAAACATCAGAAATGCCACCATATGTGTTCCAGGTTCCTGTGTGGTACTGCCAGCTGACCCCCTGTGTGTACTCAGGCACCATCCCCACCACACAGTTGGGGAACCAACACACAGAAAGAAACCCATACAAATTCTGAATGAGATAAAACTGCTATTCTGTCATGCCCTAAACTGATTCTTCAATTCTAGTCCATTATTTCACACATCATGCTGGGGAAGATCTCCAAAGAAACAAGCCCTTCTTATCAGTTTAGAGCATTTTCAAACCCAGTGCAGCCTGGAACTATTCGAATTAAAAACAAAACAAAACAAAACAAAACAACAGAAGAAGTGTAAAAGAAAAATCCAGCATATGAAGGTCTGATTGCTAAAATGTGGCAAATAATTATCAAATTTACATGCCCTGCTCACTCCAAGCAATGGTGCTTCTTGCTCTGGTTTGCAGCAGTGACATAATTCATCCTGTTTAGCAGTTCTGCATGCTTTGGGAGATAAAATATTGATCAGCCTGCCAAGAAACACAGAATGCCATTATTGTTTTATGTCAGAACTCAGTAATGATCTACATTTATCAAGAACATCCTCCCTGTGAAAGGTCAGTGGTGAATGTGGCTAAGTTGTGATGACAGATCATTAATCCAGCTCCCTCAATAACTGGCCTCTTTAAAAATTTTACTCCTGGTTTCTGTGAATTGCCTCAGGCTTTTTACACTTGGATCCCACAGCAATCTTCAACCCAGTTCTGAGTAAAAGCAGATAACAGAGAAACAGCCAGGCTGGAGATGAAAGTGTCCTTTAAAGGAATGCAGGGTACAAAATAAAAATAAACTGAGGAAGTGAAGAGCTTGCTTTGATGGGGAAACTAATCTCCCAGTGAAATATTACCATGCAAGGTGCCTTACAATACTATGATTACTCGAAATGTCAGTACTTCTTTAAATATCAAAAATTATCTAATAACACCTACAGAGCACCAATCTCTGAGACCCTGATGTGCAGAGCACCTGACAGCAGATGTGAGCCTGAACACACGCAGGAGTCTTTATAGGATTTGAATCCCACTGGTTCCTGAGCTATTTTTCAGCAAAACCATATGGGCTGCAAGAATGGCAGGGGGCACCTGCAGCTCTTCCTAAAATCCATGAGAGAAGCTGTGCAGCCATTAGCATCTAGGCTACGTATAAGAGTGTGCGGTTATCAAGAAACACACAAGAAGGCATACAAAGAGATTCAAACTTCTTGTGACCCTTCAAAACTCTCCAGAAGTTTCCCCTGAGTGGCACCTCCACACAGCTGAAGCAGAGGTACCCAGTCCGTATGGTCTCAGATCTGGGCTCAAGCCCTTGAAAATCTGCAACTGTGCTGCCACTCCCAGCATAGGATTTCAGTAAGTGTGTTATTACCGCAGGTGAGATAAGACATTACCTGGCATCCCAGGCAGAGCTGCAAGCCCCATTTGGCTCCTGGATCCCACCATGCCTGAAATCCACCCACCATTGCAGGACAGTGCTCCTGCCCACTGTCCCTGGGGGAGGATAATAACAACCCAGTACAAATAACCCACCACTGAAGGGGGAACTGCAAAGGGGAACTGCAGTGGCACTAATTTTCTAGGCAACCCTTCAGCACCACCGTATGTAGTAATAAAGAACAGTTTGGAGCCAGCTGAAGAGTGTAATTTCTAGGGCAGGAGGCATCCAGGGTGCCATTTTATTTGACAGATCCTCTCAAACCATGCTGACTATTTTCAGCTGTTCCTATGGCAGTTTTCAAGCTCCAGGGAGAAATTCAGTGCAGGAGATGAGACCAGTAAGATTTGTTTTCTCATCTGTATCTATAGGGCAAAAAAGATATCATTACTGAAAATAACATTTCTAGACAAAATTAAAGGAGTTGGAGAAAAGTTATGTTTTCAAAACAGTCCTTTCCCTGTATTTCACTCAGGATTTACCTGGCATTGTTAGAAGGATTAGAAAATGACTAAACTAAAATGTTACAAATTTATTTCTGAGTGTGGTTTCTTAATTGTTGTGCCATTTATGGCAAAATTCCTCATCAGCACCAGCCCGTTTTCCTACATACAAAATGAATGTGTTGGCTGAACAGTGGAAATGTGGTCCCAAAAGATCAGAATGCTGAACCTGAGCTGACTGCTGAATGTTATGTGAACTCTTTACCCCAATGATCTGTTGCCTTATGGCCTGTTTCACTCAACGGAGTAAGTTCACATGGTGACAGGAAAATTCAAGATGACTTCAGTTCTTCAGGGGTCTCCTTGCAAATCCCCATTCCACCATGCAAATTTTATATCTGTCTCTTTCTATCTTCCTCTTCCTGTAATTGCTTGTTTCTGTACATGCATGGAGAGTTTAGCTGGACTTTCCTCACAATTTTCCTCTATGGTTGGAAATAAGAAAATAACTGCTTTTCTCAACAATTTACATGAACAGACTCCTCTGAGCAAGTGCAGCTGCAGGAGGAGAACATCAAGAAACCTTTTTGGAATTGACAATTTCTTCCAATTTAGAGATATCTGCGAGTTTTGAATCTTCCTAACTCTGATTTTTATAGGCTGTAAATACTACAAGTTAGATATTAGGAAAAAATTATCCATTGAAAGAGTGGTTAAACCTTGGAACAGGCTGCTCAGGGAAGAGGCAGAGTCATCATCCCTGAAAGAGTTCAGAAAATGAGCAGATGTAGCACTTTGCAATGGGATAGTGGTAACAGGGATATTTGGCTGAAGGTTGGACTTCATTATCTTGGAGGTCTTTTCCAACCTTAATGATTCCGTGATTCTATACAAGGTCTGAGCAAACCAATTAAGGATGAAGAGAAACTAACACAAATTTTAATATAAAAAAAAAGTGATAACAACCATTTAACTTCTGATCATTCAGAGAAAGCTTCCTATAAAATACCAGGCTGTGTTCTGCAGCAATTACACTGCATGTAACCCCACTGCAGTGTTCCTATAACACCTGATAATTACACAGGAGGCTTTCTGCTGCCCCCAAACATCACTGAAGACCATCTCTGTGCACAGAGGAAGCCACACACCACAGATGTGGCATTTAGGCAACGCTGCTAATTACATCCTGTTCCCTCACAGCATTACTTGCTCGCCTCCTTTACACACAGCCAAGTACCTCAAAGGCTGAGTACCCGTTTTATTCCTGATTTGAATTTACAGGTTAAGTGAAACTCTGGGTTAAGTTCCTGCTAAGAGGAGCAGATGTTTAACATCATGCAAATTCATGAACATCCTTCAGTTGCCTCTGCTGAAAAAATGCAATTAACAATAAAAATCCAAATGAACTTGCTTATCTTAGGGATGTGTTTCAGCTAATAAGATGTACAATTATCAGGTAACCATATATAATTTGGCAGTAACTGGGAGCTCACCAAATTTATCACAGAAACGGAATGGAATATATGCCATGAAGCAGATACTATTAAACAATAGACATTTACAACCTGGAAGAGTTAAAGCTTGCCTCAGTGTATATTTGTTTCAATATTTCATTTTATTACAAGAGAAAGCACCCATCTATTACTCTGTGAGTTTTAAAAATATATGAAAAACTTACAGCATGAAAATATTAATTCCCAGTTCTATAAACGAAAACTCTATTTCTACCTTAAACTATATTCCTTCCAAACTACATAAAGCTAAATGGATCATATTCTTCAGCCCCAAATGCACTGGAAGAGACGGATGAATTTTCAGCCTTTCTTGGGAAGCCCAAGAATTACAACTTGGTTTGCAAAGTCCAAAGGCAAGTTCTAGATTTGTGTCCTGCCTGGAAGGGAGCAGGAGCAGCCCCAGGGAGGGAGGTAGGAAGAAGACTGCAGGTGGGAAAACACACGATAAACGTAATTTATCAAGTGCCTATCACCAACTAGGCAGTGTGCCACAGATTTATAGATTTACAGACTTTATAGATTTTTAAAGCCAAGAGGGATTATGTGCACACTCTGACCTTCTGCACTGAGTTCAACATGATTTTCCCTGCAGCAGCTTCATAATTTGTTTCATCTATAGCACACCACCCAGGAATGCTTCCATTTTAGCATCTAAGAGAAATTTTAAAAATTATTACTTAGTCTCAATGGGCAAACATACTGTATTTTAAATTTCTTTAGCTTCAGTTTCCATCTACTGAATTTTGTTACACATATATCTGTACATCAAATTGTAAGTCTCTTATTCCACGTCACCTTCCCAGGTCTGCTCTGCTATTGTGCTCACCTGATGTTATACCTGTCCTCTTCAAGGAGCTGTGGGATACAATGGCTCTCACTAAGGCAGCTCACATTCTGAATGACTGGGTTTTCTCTCTTTTCTGGGAATTTTAGTCCTCTGTGGTTGGCAACAAAATGACCATGGCCATGTTTGCAAGAACCATTTTTGGCTTCTAGTCAGTGGGTGGCTTTTCCAAAATTTAGTGCCCACCCCCTGGGCTGGCTCAGACCATCTCTGGTACTACAAGGTGATACTGTGCAGCCCACAAAGAGCCCAAACACATTCCCAAGCCAGGGATTTCTAGATGATTTGGTGGATGATTGCTCTCATTCCACCAGGACATCTCTCCCAAAGATCCACTCAGACAGCATTCCCAAAAACTATTTAGCATAAAGAAGATGTAACTAACAGCAATGCCTGGCCTGGGAAAGCATGAAAGCAAACGAGGCTATTCTGATTATATTTGCTGCCTGCTGAGTACTAGCTGTTATTTTTATGTTAAAAAATTAAAAATTATTGTCAAACCAGAGGGAAGAAACAATGTTATGAACATCATTGCAGATGAAGGAACACCATGCAGTCAAGGCAAACAACTCATAACTCCTATATTGCTTGTCTCAACTAGTAGGTGAGTGTAAATATAGCAGAAATCCTGAGTGAATTATGCATGAGTCCTATACTGAAAACTGTCTGTTTCTAATGATTAATTGACCCAAAATACAGCCCACTCTGCTATAAATCTATTACTACACACAGAAATGTGATCTTACATATATACTCTCACACATTCAACTCTCTGTGATTGTTGTGTACTCTCTCTAAATTATATTTTGTCTTCAGATTGTATTGTTCTGCTTTTTAAAAGCTATTAAGCTAAATTAGTGATGCTGCATCCTAAAGTGCAGACAAGGGAGAAGGGGAGCAGGAGAGGAAAATGTTCCTTATACGGGGTCTTTTAACAATAACAACAGAATTAGCTTAAGAATGTCTAATTACTTAAGATCCCATCCCAAAACAAACAGTGCAAGGAATTGCTTCAGTGATTGAGAAACACTGTGTTGAAAGAGCCTGGGAAGACAGTGAGGTTTTTATTAAGGGTAAGAAAGAGAAGAAAGTAAGACAAGAGAAGTAACTGGGCAGGTGCAAGGTGGATGCTGGGGATTCTGAATTGGATCCATAAGGGATACTGCATAATACATCTTTCCAATATGGAAAACAAAATAAAACAAACAAAAAAAAACCAACTAAAAAGTAAAAACAGCTATTTGTGAAAAGACACACTCCCAGATAGTAAGTAACAGCTGAGCACCACTCCTGTAAACAGGGGTCTTCTCTATTTCTGTTTCATCACTTCAGCAACTCAAAGGTAATTAAAGGCAAACCTACTCTGTATGACTCTGTATGACTTACATCTCCATTTGTGTGATTTGTACTTCCCAGGGTCAAATTATCCATCCCAGAGCCGTGATGCTGTGTGTGCTGCTCCATGGCAGCACAGTGGGACACTCCAGAAACCTCCATACTCAGTCTGCACACAGTGGTAAAACTAAACACTCTGCTTTTAGCAAGAATTAACTAGATGGTACTCATTTTACGTATTTCCTTGTGCTTTTGCTGTAAGGATGGTTAGATGACAGGTTTCTTTCCATGGGTTGAACCTTTGGGCCACCAGCAATGGCAGTAAGGCTCTGATCAGCATGGTTTCATTGTGATGGGTTATGAAGGAATATTTGGAGGACAGTTGTAGGTCAGCAGGAAATTTTGGGGTGTTGGGAGCAGTCTGTACCAATCTACATACTTCTCCCTGTCCATATCTGTCCAATTCTTTTAAAGGCTCTGAGATAAGGCTCTCGCCATGCTTTCAGAGAGCTACTGGCATGGGTTTAAAGCCTCAAGTGCTGCCAAAACACAAACAGTAGAATAAATATGGTGCAACGGATCTCCTGGGACCCTTCTATCCCTTCACAGCAGCATCAGATGCTCTTTCAATTATGGATTACAGCCTCAATATAGAAGCAGTGAAAGCAGGAGATGGATAAGAAGTTAAGAGATATCACCCTTGTGCTTGATGCACATGGCCGCAGACAAGGGAAAACCCAAACCAAATACATCAAGAAGAGGAGTTGCTTGAAAATCAGTAATATATTTTGCAATGTATCTGCTGTAAGCACCAGTTTACCCCTGATGCCGTGCTTTAGCTTAATTCTTTGCATCTGAGATTGCTATTTTTAAATGAAGGGAATTAACCTGTCAACAATTAATATTTAGGGAGTGCTGCTTTGTTAACGCTGAAGCCAAATGCTTCAGTTGGTGATGCTATGCAAGCTGTAGTTTGACATTTTATAAACCTCTACCTTATTCCTATTAGAGAAAGCAAAATTGTCTAGATTCCTCTGGGAAGTAACCAATGCTCACTTTTTTATGGCTGACTGGTGCATCTATCAAATACTTCTAGACATTAAATGTGTTATTTGGAAGCTCTAATAAACGTTAAAGTCGTCCAGCACGAATGTAAATCTTGCTGATTCTGTTCTGCTCTGAAACACCTTTCCAAACATTTCACTGTCTGTGCTGTCAGAAGGAATACTTCACTATCACTCAGTGCTTGGGATTTCATGTATGTTTCCCTGGTAAAGGTATTTTTCATTTTTACTGTCTGGTGTCTTATCTGTATGAAGTATGCACAGGAAAAGTGGCCAACAATGTATACTACAAAGGCTACCATGCACCATTCTTGTTGATGGATGCAGTCAAGCACATTTTTTCTTTTTCTTGGGTATTTGTGTGCACAGGTTTTCTCTAATAACTTCTTGGAGACACTCGTGTTTCTATCACAAGACCACAGGATCTGCCACGGGACAGCTTTGTCCTCTATCACAGAGTTTTTAAAGCAATTCTAAGCCCATTGCTATGGTTACCTGTTCTCTCAAGAACATTCCTACTCAGGTGTGTGATTTTAACAACAGGGAGAGCAGAGGGTATGTACACACACAGGGAAGTAGTTCTCATGACATTTCCAACCCAAAAGCAAGAGGAAAACCATAATTCTTTCCAGACTGTGTGTCCTTTCACATCCTCAAAGGCATTCAGAGAAATCCTCTGCAAAACACTGCTGATTTACAGCACTTCCCCAGCTTTCACTTGAACTGTGGAGTCTCCCATATCCTCTTGCTGAGCACTAAAAGACAACACATGTAATCACAGTAAGCAGGAGTATTTATTATTGTTAAGGATGTGTGTAATGGTCTGATAACGATGTGCTGTGCCTGTTATTCAGATGTCATTAGGAGACCTCTCAGACATCTCATTAGTAGACCATAACATACACCCTAAGGGCGTTACTGCAATTATAGAATGTTAACTTCTGAAGAGGAAAACATGCACACAAGGGAGAGAATGTACTTGTAATGGGGAAAGAAAATATCAAAAGGGGTAAGAAACTTCACACAGAAAACTCTTAAATTAGTCCACAAACAACAGATTAAAGGGAAATATTTACAACATGTACATGTAGACATGAGAGTCTACCTACTCCTCCAGAATTTTATGAGGTAAAAAGTACTCCATTTAGTAGATATAAAGGTTTGCAAAAGAATAGTTGGACTTTTGTTATTATAATCACACACATAATAGAGTGTCATACACATATGGCACTCCAGAAACCAATACAGTCTTCAATTACGGAGAGTGAAATTGTGCCACATAATGACACAATGGCCAAGCTACATAAAGTGATAAATCCAACACTTTCCATGTGACAAACAGTGTAGATGAAGACTCCAATGCCTATTGCACCAACCTGCCCAAACAACCATAGCATTCAACACAACCTCTGAATACACCTTGGCCTGTCTATAAAAGGCAGCAGCAGCATTTACAACTCTGAGGGCTCCAACAGAGAGAAAAACACAAATACATCTATTCTTACTTCCCATTTACACCATAAATCCACATCACTGCTTCTCGTTCTCTCCCATCGGAGCCCAGGCAACAGAAACAAGATTTGTATTTCTGCTCTAAATCTATGTCATGAACAGCAAATGCAGCAGATCAAGCAACATAATGAATAAATAAAAGCTCACCAATGCTACAGGCTGAATTTTGGGGATTCATTCCTCTTCTCTTTGTTTGTGGGATTTTTAAAAAATATTTTCTCTTTAACACTTTAATGATGGGACATTATCTGAGCACTCAAAGTGCTTTGCTACTGACAAATCAAATAACCTTTCTGCAGTTCAGGGTACCAGTTCTGGAGTAGATCTGCTGGAGGCCTGTCAAGATAATATCCCCACACCAATTGTTGACAGTGGGATTCTTCATTATATATGTCACTAAAGTACAGAGGGAAGCTTCTTACCACAGAAATAAGGGGAATGAAAACATGTTTTTCCTGAAGATTTTCAGCACTGAGAGTGCCATATTCCAGGGTAAAGCATGAATGACAAATCACTGTGTTTTGATTCATGAGAGCACAACATTGAGAGGGAATTAGCACAGTTTAAGAGCTGGGACAAAGGGAGCAATGGCCCCAAGGAAGCTGCCTACCCAGGCACAGCACAGTTGGCGCTGGCACTTCTGTCCCTGTCTTGCAGGGCTTCAGCTCATGCTCTGCCTCAACAGGCTCCCTCAAGAACTCCCTAAAGAAAAGGGCTCCCCAAATTTCCATCTCTCATATGGATGAGAAATGCCTTCCCCATGGCAACACATCCCCAGTATCAGAGAGAGTTTGGAGGCTAGAAAAGAAAGAGGGAAGAAGATAAAAGCACATCTCTAGATTCTCCCAAAAGAAGGAGCTTAAGCCATTTACAGGACAGCCTTCAAAACATTTTCCATCTTATCCCCTTCCTGCCCAAACAGCACTGGAGCAGACCCCCAACTATGAATTTGTTTCACATCCCAGGAAATCTTTTCATTTCACTCTCTGCTCCACATTCATACCACTCAATATTTATTTCAAATGCATTAACTATAACACAAGTGGCAGATCCAAATGATGCATCCTTCGGCTCCCACGGCTCTGATGAACTGACATGGTTTCGTGCCCTTAGCTCACAGTAATCTTTAAGTGTCACAAGGGTTTGGGCTCATTACCAACTTACAGTCAATTTTCATCGCCACAAATCCCACCTAGCTGTTTCTAAACAGCACAGGACCCAAATGAAACTCAAACCCCTGGAGAGGATAAAACTCCAAGGTTTATTACAGTGGAGATTAAAATTCAATATTGAAGCAGAGCAAATTGTTAAAATGCTGCACAGCTTTAGCTGTTCTTTGCTCAAAGAAGCAGTTAGGTAACAGTAAGTTGGGTTCAACACAGCTTTATTAACATAAATTCTATTTGTTGAGGGCTCTAAAGGAAGAACTGATGCTTACGCCTTGCACTTTCAGAAACTGGGTACCCAAAGTGATTTTCTTGCCTTTTCAGGAGACTAATGCAGCTCAAGCTGCAGCACAAGGGCGAATAAGTTACTGCATTGCTGAGTGCCTGTGCTGGCATTACAATGACATCAAAGGTCTGGCTACTAAGTGCTCTGAGAGTACTTAAGTTTTATTTAAGGAAGCCCTTCCGTCATGGCAGATTCTGTAAGATAATAAGGCTTGTTGATAACACACTGGTTTTCTCAGTGAAAACCTTCCCATATCATCTGGGTCTTTTGGTAACACACCCTGCAAGGCCTCAGTGATAATGAGACTCAGATCAGTTCATACATGGTCTTACACAAATGCTTTTCTCCTTGTCTTTAGCACCACATAGAAAATGAATGAAAGTTCTTGCTCTGTAGGATGAGCCAAGAAATTTAATGCTGTGCCAGTCCCTCAGTCATGTCTTTCTCATACACCATGTGGTTTTGTGATGTACAAACCAAGATGTATCATTCTGGGTCTCTTCTACTAAGCTGCCTGAAAGGTGACAAAAGTAAAAATAAGAATCAATGTTCAAGCTTTAATTAAAATTTAGCCAAACCACATGGAGGTGTATAAATCAACTTGCACACCATCGAGCCTCATCAACTTACAGCCCTGCCCAACTTTTATGCATCTCACAGCAGGCAATCAAAACAGCACCAAAAGTCTCCCACCTTTATCACTTTGCCTTTAAAGGAAGTGAAAGCTAAAATAGGTAGGCTGCAAGTACAGAGTGATCACATTTTTCTCCCTTTGTCTGCCCTTTTTACAGAGGATTACTCCCACTCTCCTCACCCCAGTTTTACCACAAGGGATTATCACTGAGTTTGCTGGACTTAGTCTTCATTTGCAGCACAGAAAAGATGACTGGAATCAAGATCTGTGTTTATTTATTTCAAGATCTGTTTCCTGCAGCCAATAAAACTAACTAACTAACTAACTAACTAACTAACTAACTAACTAACTAACTAACTGTTATAGATGGGTAATGTGATGGTTGGCTCTTGCAATTAAGGAATGAACATTATCTGTATGCTAGAGAAATTTTATTGATGTAAAGTTATCTTACTGTGATTTGCTCTCCCCGTAGTCCTCTCTCCCCTCCCGTATTGTTGCCACTAGAGAGCCTTGATAGTGGGGAGGAGGGCAGGCTTGTTCCTAAGGGACGTGGCATGACACCTGGCCTCCAATCAAGCTGCAAGAAAGTACTCTCCACCAATGGATGGTGAAGAAGAGCTGACTGACAGACTGTGGGAGGGGCCAGGATTGCCTGAGACAACCCGGGTATAAAAAGCGGAGAAGCCATTTTGTGAGTGAGCATGTGGCAGAGGGTGATATGCTTGTGGTGCTGTGTCTCTTTCCTTATTTGGTCCTTTGTTTTATTTTGTTAAGGTTTAATAAACCTTTGAAAATTTAAAAAAGTGAGCATAGTTTCACTCACTCACTCACTCACTCACTCACTCACTCACTCACTCCATTTTCTATGTTTGATTTCCAACCCATGTAGGATACAAGTGTGGTAATTTCATCTCCCTGGGCTGGAATGACCTATGTTAATGTTATGAATGATGTTCTATTTTTTCCAATTTATCAAGCAACAAGATTAAATTTAATAGTAAGTTTTTAATAGTAACAAAATGAATACAATCAAAGTATTGGAGATGACAATTAAAGTATTGGAGATGAAACAATCAAAGTGCATATATTTAAGAATATACAACATTTGGCAGTAAGTAATTTAGTATAATTGAGGTTCGTATAAAGCATAAGCAAAACCGACTGGGGAGGGGCCCCCCTCCAACCGGGGATACGGGAAGTGGCTCGCCATTCCTCACGTACCAAAGCATCCAGGCTAACAGTCCTACTTTTATACTGTAGGCTACAGAAGTTTCTAGAAAGCTCCTCCTAGTTTCTATTCCTAAAAACTATGTAACTATACTGCACGGCGCATGCTCTACTAATGGGTTAGGGGGTCTCTCATCCTTTTGAGGGTCTTATTTCCGATGAAGGCTCATCATCTTCATCAGTGACCGAGGTGTGACCCGCAGGTAGCGCAGGCGCACTGTGTGACTGAGCAGATGTTTTCCATAACAAGACTTTAATTGAGTCCCATGCTTGGAATCATTCCATTTTGGCCCATTTCAAGGTCAAAACTTTCTATTTCTAGATGCTGCTTGTCAGACCTACGTTCTTCTACTATTCTTGTTTGACTTTCTTCCAACCTTCTTCTTCGACTTCCAACATCTGGAAGATGTCCTGTGCCCTGTCTCACCCATCTCCCCCCTCACTCTGTAACAATTGTCTTCTATTGATCTAAATACAATTTTGTTAATATAGTTACAACTTAATTAGCACGAATCACATTTATCACAATTCCCCCATTTCTCTTTTTGATCATATTGATTCGTGCTCTAAAAAGTTGGTACTTGGTATTGTCTATGTTTCTTCATACTAGCCTCCAATTTTTCTAACATTTCTTATGTGGCATCCAGCTTTTCACACTCCTTTTCAAATTTGGTTAATATTTCTTATGCCAGGGTATTCTCTTTGCATTCAGTCACTATTTTCTCGATCTTTCTCCTTCGAGTGCAAGTGGATTGTGCTTTCAGTACCATCAAGGAATTTAATTTCCCTTTTGCTGTTGATTCTAGATCCATGAGCATGGCTGTAATTTGCATTCCTTGAATTACTGAGTGGATTAGTTTGATTAGACAGGATATCATGCAAGGTAGAAACAATAGTTCTAAAACAGAACATAATAGCATGAATCTCAATTTTTTTTTTTTCACTACATGCTTCCAGAAAGTTTATCCTACTAATCAGCTTTCAGAATTCCATTTTTGAAGTGGTACATGTGCCACTCTTTTAATTTTATCAGCGAGCTTTGTGATGGCCTCCCCATGATCATCTATTTCCACACAGCACTTAGATTCATTAAACTTCCCACAAACTCCTCCTTTTTCTGCCAATAGATAGTTTAGGGCAATTTCTTGCATCAAATTTGTAAAAAGGTTTTTATTTGAAGTTGGCAAATCCCAGTCGCTATAGTGCTGTTTTAATTGTTTATACACCTCATTCAATTCCCTTAACTCTTTCCCTCTGACCTTTTCTTATCCTTTTTTGTTTCTTTTTGTTTTTCAACTTTCATTATCATATTTTTCAAAACAAAAGAAAATTTTATATCTAGGACAAAGTTGATCATTGTTAGGATAAGGAGTTCACCCATTGAATCTTAAATTTCTTCTTACTCAATAGAATTTTGGACTTTTCACACAATTTTTTAAAAAGGTACAATTGTAACAGGCAGCACTAACGTGTGAATGTGCCACAAAAACTGATTCTATTTTATCCTTGACCCACAGGGATCAGCAATAGTTTATTTACTGCTGGCTTTTGTGTTGCTTGTCTTCTTGTAATTTGTTCCTGCATGGTCTGTTCTTTTTTGCTCCATGATGTTTTATGGTTTTAGCTAGTTGCCAGGGGTATTATAGTAAGCACAATGAAAATAATTCTCAGGAATTTTAACTTTCTACCTGTCTCAAGGCCCCTTGGGTTGCAGCCAAGGGCCGAGATGTCCATCTTCTCAGTAGCAAAGTTTTTATCCTGGAATTTGTTTCTCTTTGATACCCTTGGCCTCATAAGGTTAGTATGAGCTATTTTAACTTTTTCTGTTCCGAAGATGGCACAAAGTATTCGTAGTTCTGCAGCACTGCCTTATCTCTCTCCCTAGATTGATCAGTTATTTTTCCTAATCCACTAAAGCTCCGGAGATATGCCAACTACAAGATTTGTTTTCACATAACTTGTCCCAATGGCATTCCAAAAAAATTACTAAAAATTTTTTTTTAAAGTTAGCGGTTTACATACACAACTTAAACAAACCAATTGTCTTTTCTTTTTTCTTTCACTCTAGTTACTCTTCACTACAAATTAAAACAATAGGTACAAATAACACAAATTTATGGACAACACTTTAAGCCATGGTTAGTACCTTCCCAGTGTGTTAACTATGTTTTTGACCCTCTTAATAACGGGTGTTACCAGTCTCTTTTTCTGGAGTTGTAGTTCTTCAAATAAATCAGTTAATGTTGACTGTTGGAGGCTTTTGGAGAAATTTTTCAATCCTCCTGGGCTGTTTCCATTGATCAACGAGGTGTCTGATTCTTTCTCATTAGCGCTGTTCTGCCTTCAGGTTCAATGAGGTTGCAGTTGGCAGCTAATTCAGGATGTCCAGACTTTGATAATGCACCTTTTAAAACAACTTTAAACTGGTATTTCAAACAGCAGTAAAATAATATTTTTCATTGCACATACAAAAATCACATTCTCCCTTGGTCCCAAAGTACAGGGGCTCTATGCTAACTCTATATAGACTGTAGCTTTTGGCACCCAGTACCCTCCTTAGCTTCACTCAATTTATTACAATTTTCTTGAGTAATTTGTTTCCTAATTTTAAATATTCTTATACACTCATAAAATTTTACAAAAATGGTCACAAAGTGCTCTTGTGCCCCAGTGAATCCCCCCATGTGAGCTGTCTGGGATCTGTTGGGCCAAAAGTCCTGGCACTGCTCTTTTACCATTGGGCAGAAGAATTCATCCTTCTTCCGGGGTTACCCCCAGCTTCTTCACAGCCTCCACTTCTGCCAAGGAAAAGCATGTTGCCCCACCCTGTGCTTTTGCTTCCCGAAAAGCCACACTCACACTGCCGTTTTCTCCTAGGGCTCCCCCCCTGCTTCATTATCAGCCAAATTGTTTCCTTTTATTTTATGATGCTTGTATCCCTAAATAATCTGTTCAGTTGGTGTTGAATATTGAATTCTGCAACTTTAAGACTGATTCCAGGAGTGAAAGAGGGAAGAAAAAGTGCAGAATTAGTTATCAGAAACTACACTGACTCCCCCGCATTCCTGCTCACAGACCTAATTGTCTGCAGTGGACAGCGGGAGAGAACTCTCTTTTGCTTTTTGGTTAATTTTTTTTTTTCTTAACCAATTAAAGTAAAAAATTCCCTGGAGTGTGTTTTTTTTTTTTTTTTTTTTTCTTGAATTATTCAATCTTGCTCTGGACTGAAAACTTAAGAAAGCACTGGAAGCTCACACCGTAGCCCACCTAGCCTGGCCTGGGCCATGGCATTTCCCAGCACTGAAGGAACTGATACAGACTAAGTAAGTCAAGCTGCAACTCACAAAAAAACCTTCTTTTGAATCTGTCATCTTTTTGAAACAACAAGAAGTTTTGCTACTTAATATTGTTCATTTTTATACTGAAAAGTGTTTTCCCTGTTAAATAGTTATTTTCCCCACTTCTCTCTGAGGAAATATTTTTTCTCTAACTAATTAAAAAAAGATTGCTTAAATTTGTTTCCCAGAAAAATTCTATTCAAAAGTTTCCTCCCAAATTTACCCTAAACTAAAACAAAGTCCTTGTGTCTACTAAAAATATGATTTCTTCATTTTGAGAATCTACTTTCAGCTTTATCAAGGGGTCTTCTGGTATTTTGGTTCGTATTAAATAAATGAGCCCCTGACCCCCCTAGTCTTCTTGAATTAATTTTTTTTTATTTTGCTGCCTTTTTTTTTTCCAGATTTTTTTTTTGTGTATGTCCTTTTTTTCTCTTTTTTTTAATGACAATAGAAACAAATGGGTCCTGTACCCCTAGAAACAGGACAAAAATTTTGTAAATGTCCTTTTTTGTGACAAGAAAAGCACATAGGTCTTGTGTCCTCAGAAGCAGGACCTGATTTTTCTTTCTTCTTTTTATTCTTTCCTGATAAATTCTTTGTGTTTGTGGCTGCTTGTATTTCTTGGATTGCTGCCATTAGAATCCTGGCTTTAATTTTTTTTCTCATCTCTCCGAACATACACTTCTTGTGCTTCCTTTAACAACTCCTGAAGCTTCCTATCCTGCCAATCTTCCAATTTTTCTAACTTCTTCCTGATGTCCCCCCTTAAGACTTAGCTACAAATTGTATTTTCAAAAGGACCTGCCCTGCTGGTGTATCGGGGTCCATGCTTGAGTATAACTGCAAATCCTTTTTTAGTCTCACTAACCATTCTGCCAGGCACTTATCTTTCCCTTGGTGCTCACTCAGAGATTTCCCTATATTTTGTCCCTTGGGCACTGCTCCCTGAATTCCTTGGATAATCATCTACCTGAAATTTCTCCTATTATGCCTATGTTCTACCTCCTGATTATTCCAATTTCGATCTGCCATAGGCCATTTCTGATCTCCTTGGTTTGGCTTCTAATGATCTTTATTCCAAGCCTATATTCCTGACTGTCTAATCATTTCTCTCTTCCACTGTAAACAAGATTCCTAAAATAGACTGCAATTCCACTTAGGTGTAAATATTCAGTCCCAATAACTGATCTAGTTTCTCTGCTACCTCAATATGATCTTCTAGCATCCTGCCCATTTCTTTCTTAAATTTCTTAAAGTTCCTAGTATGCAGGGGAACACTCACATAACTAATAGGTCCCTGTCCTGAGGCCAGATTTGCCATTGGAACCTCTCTAAGAGGGTATAATCTATCTTCCCTTCCTGCTTCCTCGTCCTCTTTGTCACTTTCTTCCTCTTGTTCCCTTCTGCCTCTAGTTCTGTGTGCTACTGGCTCGACTTGAATAGGGGGTGCATCGGGGACCAAGGGCTGAACAGGCTGGACAGGCTGTCTGTATGGGGGTGGGAGGTGATTTAACGAGTCTCATGGCTTTAGCCAGTCCCTTCTTGCTGCCCGTCCTTTAGTTTGCAAAGGGTATAACGAATAACCTTCTTTTTCCTGCCTTTGAACTATAAATTCACCCCCCTGCCCCCCTTTTTGGAAGCCACAAAGCAGCATATTCACTTTCCTCCTGGTTAGAACGTTCTTTTGAACTCACATATAGATTTAAAACCTGACAAATCCAATCCTTAAATGTTCCAAACTCTGACCAGTACAAATTATTTGCACAAATCTTTTCTTTTGTCCACTCAAACATACAGTACTGTATAATTTTCTGCTTACTTTTTCTCTTTGGGATTCCCTTGTACCTTAGTATTGTAACACTATCCCCAGGGGGCTGTCCTGAGGAATCTCGCTCCCTTTCTTGGAAACCTCCTCTCGGTTCCCAGGCACACTGGCTTCTTGTGAATTTTTCTCACACTTCGCAACCCCTAGGTCGGAGATTTTACTTTTCCTCTGAACCATCTCTGGCGGCAACATCTCCCTTGCTCTCTCTCACTCGTTCTGCGGTTCAACTCTTTCGCTTAATATACATCATTTCACTTCTTTTGCCAACCACTTGTTTCCCACCTAATTCCTTCTTTTCCATTTATTCTCTCCCCAACTTCTCTTTCTGGCCACTCTCCACAATCCTTCTTAATCACATACTGAAACTTCCATTTATTATCCTTCCAACAGATAGTTGAACCTGATTCATTCACTCCCTTCTTAAATCACTTTTCCGAGCATCAGTTCCCTTCTCAAAGACTTTTCCCGTGAGTTCTCGGGCTGGGACTTTCCGTCCCGGTTCCTCCTGGGGTATTCACTCGCTCTCCCCTTTCAGACATTCCTCACTCACACACAAGCACACAGCCGCCCCCTTTACCCAACCCCATGGTACTCACACAGCCCATTTTCGCACAGGGTTCTTGTGCACAAGACGTTTTACGGGTACCTTTCCCTTTCTGCCGGCATTCCCACGGGAGCCTTCTTCTTCTGGCGCGCCTCCTTGTAGCTAGCTTCTTTTGCTTATGCTTTATTTTAATCTGGAACTCCTTCTCCAAGAGAGCCTGGTCTAGCCTTGGGACCACCTTAACAACTGGTGGGGAGCTCCTTCCCAAAACTAGCCACTCTTCACTTGGACTGGAGTTCCCAGGTTTCGGCACCAAGTTGTTATGAATGATGTTTTATTTTTTCCAATTTATCAAGCAACAAGATTAAATTTAATAGTAAGTTTTTAATAGTAACAAAATGAATACAATCAAAGTATTGGAGATGACAATTAAAGTATTGGAGATGAAACAATCAAAGTGCATATATTTAAGAATATACAACATTTGGCAGTAAGTAATTTAGTATAATTGAGGTTCGTATAAAGCATAAGCAAAACCGACTGGGGAGGGGCCCCCCTCCAACCAGGGATACGGGAAGTGGCTCGCCATTCCTCACGTACCAAAGCATCCAGGCTAACAGTCCTACTTTTATACTGTAGGCTACAGAAGTTTCTAGAAAGCTCCTCCTAGTTTCTATTCCTAAAAACTATGTAACTATACTGCACGGCGCATGCTCTACTAATGGGTTAGGGGGTCTCTCATCCTTTTGAGGGTCTTATTTCCGATGAAGGCTCATCATCTTCCTCAGTGACCGAGGTGTGACCCGCAGGTAGCGCAGGCGCACTGTGTGACTGAGCAGATGTTTTCCATAACAAGACTTTAATTGAGTCCCATGCTTGGAATCATTCCATTTTGGCCCATTTCAAGGTCAAAACTTTCTATTTCTAGATGCTGCTTGTCAGACCTACGTTCTTCTACTATTCTTGTTTGACTTTCTTCCAACCTTCTTCTTCGACTTCCAACATCTGGAAGATGTCCTGTGCCCTGTCTCACCCATCTCCCCCCTCAGCTTAATACAGTTTTGTTAATATAGTTACAACTTAATTAGCACGAATCACATTTATCACAGTAAGAAAAAACCCACAACATTCAGACCATTACTTGATAGTTTGGTCTGCATCCACATCAACAGACTGAAAACTGAAAACAAATTAACCATTCTCTCTGTTGGCTGATGCCAGTCACATTAAAGGGACAAGGCTCCCAGCTCAAACTTATCCAAGCAAGTAAAGTAACATCTTGAGTTTTGTTATCTTTAGTACAATGGCAGCCAAATAGCTGAAAACTTTAAAAACTAATATTCTAAAACTTTATGCTTCATATGCTAGAATTTGTAAAACCACACTGCAATCACTGAAGTAGAAAATATATCTATGGCTATCAGATAAATTTATTTTCAGCTGTGAAAAAAATATATTGCTATCTCACATAAGGCAGTATCCTGGCATCCCAAATATACCAGCCAATAGCCCGTTGGTCTAATTTGTATATCAAGGATATTGCAAGTGACCCATACATGAAATGTGATGGTGGTATTTGTGAGTAGATTTGTAGCAGCAGTGTAAACTCATTGACTTTTATAAAAAAGAAATAGAAAGATTACACACCTGGATCTCTGCTAAGAGGTGCAGAAGGTCACTAGCAATGCTACCTATGCAGTCAGAGATGTTTGTACCACAGATACAGTGAGAAACTACAAAAATGCATTCCCACACTGTAGTTTCCTTGCAAACCACTGTGCCCACCACTTCTCACCTCCCATATCCATGGAAAACACAACACACACTAAGGCCCTGAGCAAACTAGCAGTTGTCAGAGCAGCAGCATCTTTAATAATACTCATTAAAATCTGATTATTGTTTCCTATGACACACAAAGAACCCAGACCGTTCTTTGGCTGTGCCACTCCATAGGTCACTTTTTTCCATGTCTTTGAAAACCTTATTTAGTCCTTTTGAATTCCAGCTCATTCACTCCCTTCTGAAAGAATCTGCTGTTCCCTCCATATATCCAGACCTGAGGAAACGGTTATAGGAAACCCTGGGCATTTGAAGCTTCACAAAAAGCTAGTCCCAGAGCCTTCCAAACCCTGCCCTGACCCTGGAAAGCCAAGCATGGTCTCCTCCTGCTAATGAACAGCCTTTCCCTGCAAGGCTTTATCCTTATCCCTGCAAGGGAGCTTTTGCCTTAGAAGCTTTGTGGCATATTATGGCATAATTGCTTTCTTAATGATATTCAAATGTCAAATCTTTGATTCATTACATCTTACAATATAATTCCATTTTCATGTCAAGTAGAAGATCTCCATGGTGTTTCAAGCTCCCTACCCATGGCAGGGGGTTGGAATGAGATGATCTTTAAGGTCCCTTCCAATCCAAACCATTCTGTGGTTCTTTGATTCTAGGTTAAAAGACATTTTAAGGAAGCTAAGCCTGAACTTTAAAAATAATCCCCATTATTAGAAACCAGAGAGACACAGAAATAAATTTATTTTCCTAGTTTTAATTAATTAACTCCTCAAAAGCCATTTAGGAAGGCTTTATCTGAGACGGAGTCATGCTCCATGAGCACACTTTTTCCATGGGCACATATTTGTAATTGAGGGAGGTGTAGATAACACACATTTGGCCAATACCTCATTCCATGGTACTTCCCTCCCCACGTGCTCCCTTGGCTGTTCCTCTGTGAGGGAGGGATGCAATGAACACCTCAGGTAAAAACCAAATCACACCATTCAAGATCGTGATAATGGCACATTTAAAACAACACCTGGCAGAAGTACTTGCAGATGGGACTGAGTCATAAAAGAAAAGACTGCAGCTACAGTGTTTCCTTCAAGGAATGCTGACAAAGTACAATTTCAGGAGCCTTGACACTAAGAAAGAAGGTTGACAAATCAGGAACACTTCCCAAGAAAATATGTTACCAGCAACGTCCTGCATCATTCCACCATGATGGCACTGCTGTGAGACAGTGTCAAGCCTTGTGGAGGTTGCACTAGTAAATAAAAAAATGGGAGTAGTCCTCAGAATCAAGCATGAAACTAATCCCTAGCTCCAAAGCCATCATCTATTGCTTATCTGCATGTCAGCTTTTCTAATACACTGTCTATAAGCTTGAAAATATCCCAAATCTATATCAAGAGGTAGGGGGGAGAAGGAGTTGAGGCCACCTTTTAACAGTGCTTTTTCACAGCCATTAGGAGACTGCCTTGCACTATGAGACTGCAGATGCAGGTTTTGACTCTAAAACGTACAACAGTGAAATAATCAGCTATCTCTTAGATAGGACCTGGAACACTGATCTATATGGCTGGGATTATCTTTATTCCTTACAAGTTTAAATATGAAGCTTAACTAAAGATCACTCAAACACACATCATGATTCAGACCATGAAAAATAAATTCCATTATTCTTCCTATCTGCAAAGGCCAGAACTAAGGTTGGGGAGCATCATGACCTAGAAACTCAAGAGTTTTTAAATTAAACTATCCTGACCTTGGTGGCAGTACATTGCCCTAAATTCAACCATCTCAGCAGGGCATGCATATTATGATAGTACCTTTATATATATTTATGTACATAGTGCACACACAAGGACACAGTGCAGCAGTAGTAGGGCCCAATTCTCTGTGCGTCTGAGACAGAAGGACACAAGAGCTGCTTGCTAGCAAATTCAGCACTGGCAGCCTAACAGTCAAAAATCGTGCCCTAAACTGTCAGCCAGGTCCCCAATAGGAGTGAACCTTGAAACATACATCTGCTTTTGCAAGTGAGCATCCACTGCATGGGAAAGCTTACGCGCTCAGAAAAACACATTCCAAATTAGTAAATAAAAATTCTAGGAATGGAACCGTACTGCTTTTCCTTTAATGCTGTATTACAAGGGAAATAGTAGTATTTTCTGCAGAAGCAAAGGCATCTAATGAGTCAGAGCCAACAGCTTTCAAAACATGGCCAGCACCTGGTTTGGACTTGTTTGCTTCATTATTTTCTTTCCCTTTGCAATGTTTAAATGGTGTTCTTCAGCAGGGATTCATCCCTTTCATGGGGGATGGTTCCCCTTTCTACTCATGCCATGGAGAGAAGGTCATATTGTCAGCCTTTCAGCCTTAAACTTTCCTAACCTGAATGCTGGCAATACCTGGAAACCGATGTCTTGGCAGGAGAGCTATTTATGTTTGACACTTGCTTTAAATGCACAGCCAAAAGAAATTTCCTTTCATTAAAATATATAATCAGAAATTGATAGAATATTCGTGTTAATCACAAAAGCATTGAGATTTGCATAAACCAGAATGCTAAGCTCTGAAGTGAAGAAGCATGGACACTAGATAAAGGAAATTATATGATTAAATAATTCTGTTTAAAAACACCTTGTTATGTTATATTATGCTGTATTATGTTACATTACATTATGTTATATTATGTTATGTTTTTCAAATAAGTTGTATCAGCTACCAGCTTGTGAAATTGGACTTCCCAAAAAGCCCTTCCTGCCTTTGTCTGATCAATGCTGCCTATCTCAAGGACCAGACTTCCAGAACTTCTCTGGTGGTTATCTACAAGGACCGGATGGCTATCTGTGACTGATTATCACCCAAAGGTTTTGTGAATTTGTGTAAGGATGTTTATTCGACCACCACGGCTTACCTAGCAAAATTATGACAGCAAAAAAACCCCAAAAATTATTGATTACAATGAGGAACCACAGTATAAGAAGAGGCTGCAAACCAAGGTTCAGTGGAGCGTGGAGTGGGCGGTAACCCCTCACGTTCCCCAGCGCGCTGCTTGCTCTTTCTATATCAAATAAAGCAGTCCAAAATTTTGCTGAATATCGAGACTTTTGTCTCTCATTTATAACAATTTGGTGCCGAAACCCGGGACGTCCTTGGAGCCCTGAGAGGCACTGCGATTTCGGGGAGGTGCACCACTGTTGTGGCTCTGGTTCATCAGTGATTCTCGGGACCCATCGACGTACCGCACCATATAGACTGAGCAAGGAAAATCTTCCGGGAAGACCGTGGCAAAATCACCTGTAATTCTCGTGCACAAAGACCCAGACAGGAGCATCAGACTGTGAATATCTGTCTGGTTTGGTGGGGATGACTGTGTGTTTGTCTGAATGAGACGTGGCCTTGGCTGCGAAGCGAGAGCGGAGTCCTTCTATCCGCGTTTCCAGCATCCCGCGAGGGACCTGGCCGGTGACCGGACGAAGCGAGTGAGCACAAAGGGAGAAACTGATTTTCTTGTCCTAGCCCAGGTAGAGGCTAGGTCCTTCCCATGCTAGTCCAGGTAGAGGCTAGGTCCTTCCCATCCTAGTCCAGGCAAAGGCAGGACCCGGGAAGCAGGGCGGGGAAAGGGGAGGAAAAGAAAAGCAGATTGCAACACACCAGTCATGGAGGGAGAAGGGAAAAGCTGCTTTTCCCATCCCAGCCCAGGTAGAGGCGGGTTCCAGTCCATCCTGACCCAAGGAGAGGCAGGGGTTCGGGCGGAACACATCGGGGAGTACAAACACCTCAAGACAGTCCCTTGAGGTAAAAATGGGACAAAGAGGGAGTAAGATTCTGAGTCCCAAGGACCCACGAAGAGGTTCAAGTTCATTTGGTCCACAAGGAGACTGGGAAAATAAAGACAAGACAAGTAGGTTGCCAGAAATACCACCAGGCAGCCCTTTGGGAGTAATATTAAAATGTTGGGACACAGGGGTGGTATACAGAGGAAAAAGTAAAGAAAAATTGATTCAATATTGCATGGTGGAATGGACCAGAGAAATGGTCCGTAAAGATAACCTACACTGGCCCATGTTCGGATCATTTGAAGGTTAGATTTTTTCGGGCATTAAACACATATGTGGCTCATAAAGAACCATTTAACAGAGAGGAATATGAGTATGCTGCCCTGTGGGCAAAACAGTCCAAGCCATCCTTGATATATACTTTAAAAGAAAAAGAGGATGAAAATAAAAAAAAGGTTACCTGGGAACCCCTCGATAATCTCCCACCTCCGTATAATACAGAAAATACAGGAGACCCCCCCACGCACCCACTTCTCCTCCTGGTACTCCCATAGCTCTAAGAACTCGCTCCAATCAAAGGAATACCAGGAGAGATAGTATCACCAGAGAGGAGGGAGATAACCACACAAAGGCTCGCCTTTACCCCCTGAGGGAAGTGCCATTAGCAGGACAACAGGCTGGCTTAATTGGATTTGTAAATGTTCCCTTGAACACAGGGGAAGTGAAAAACTTTAAAAAAGAAATGGGAAAACTATTAGAGGATCCTATAGGGGTATCGGAGAGACTAGATCAATTCCTCGGACCAAGTATGTATACTTGGATAGAATTACAATCTATATTAAGTATCCTATTCACCATGGAAGAACGGGAAATGATCAGACAGGCTGAAATGAGGGTATGGGACCGGGAGCATCAGATTGGACCTAGGGGAGACCAGAAATGGCCATTCAATAATCCTAACTGGGATAATCAGAATGATGTCAATCGCCAGAATATGATAGACTTAAGATGGATGCTCGTTAAAGGTATCCGAGAATCAGTTCCTAAAGGACAAAATATTAATAAAGCCTTTAGTGAACAACAAAAAAAGGATGAATCCCCGACTGACTGGTTGGAGCGGCTGAGGAAAGATCTCCAAATGTACTCCGGGATAGACCCTGATACACAAGTGGGTCAGACACTCCTCAAAACCCAATTTGTTGCTCAATCATGGGGAGATATTAGAAAGAAATTAGAAAAGTTAGATGATTAGCATGATCGGGGGTTACAAGAATTGCTAAGAGAAGCACAAAAAGTTTATGTAAGGAGGGATGAAGAGAAGCAGAAAGCAAAAGCAAAAATCTTTATAGCTGCAGTTCGTGAAACACAGAAAGAAACCCAGCAGAAAGGGGGAGGGAAACCACGAAAAGCCCCACCAAAACAAGGAAATGAAGCAGGAAATAATTCACCAAGGCGAACCTGCTTTTACTGTAACAAGAAAGGTCATATAAAGAAAAACTGTAAAGAACGGATACAGGATGAAAAAATGTTCCAGAAAGATGAATGGGGTGTCAGGGGCTGTATGTATTGGGGACCATACCATCCAAAGAGCCCTTGATAAATTTAAAGATTGGTCCCCAGGGGGAGAAGGTGGAATTTTTAGCAGATACAGGAGCCGAAAAATCCACAATTAAACACCTACCAAAAGGGTGTAAACCTAGTAGAGAAACAGCACTTGTGGTTAGAGCAAAAGGTGAACCATTTCGGGTCCCTATTATTAAAAATGTGCAAATTGAGACCCAAACCAAAATTGAATTAAAAGATCTGCTGTTACTGCCAGAGGCAGAAAATAATTTATTGGGGAGGGATTTAATAATAGCATTGGATTTGAAAACTGAAGTATGCCAAGGTCAGCTTAAAATTTTTGCTTTAACTCAAAAGGACGAGGAGCAAATATGTCCTGAGGTGTGGTACACCCCTGAAGAAATAGGGAAGTTAAAAATGAAACCTATCAAAGTGAAAATCACTGATCCGATTTACCTATCCAAGTTCGTCAATATCCAATATCTCTGGAAGGGAGACGGGGCCTTAAGCCCGTCATAGAAAACCTCTTGCAACAAGGGGCTTTGGAACCATGTATGTCCCCACATAATACTCCTATTCTGCCTGTCAAAAAGACAGACGGAAATTACAAATTGGTACAGGATTTGAGAGCTATAAATCAGCGAACTGTTACCAAATTTCCCGTAGTAGCAAACCCTTACACTCTCTTAAACCAGTTGTCCCCTGACTACACTTGGTATAGTGTAATAGATCTAAAAGATGCCCATTAGAGGAAAGTAGTAGAGATTACTTTGCCTTTGAATAGGAAGATCCTGATAAGGGCAGGAAACAACAACTGCGTTGGACAGTATTGCCTCAGGGCTTTACAGAATCCCCTAATCTCTTTAGACAAGCCCTAGAAGAATTAATGCAATCTTTTGAGTCACCGGACGGGGTGAAATTGTTACAATATGTAGATGATCTATTGATAACAGGAAAGGACGAGAAATCTACTAGAAATGGGACGATAAAACTTTTAAACTTTTTGGAACAACAGGGATTGAAGGTATCCAAAGCCAAATTACAGTTCACAGAACCAGAAGTAAATATTTGGGACATTGGCTAAGTAAAGGAAAAAAGAAATTGGATCCTAATAGAATCTCTGGAATATTAAGTCTGGGACCTCCAAAAACTAAAAAAGAAGTAAAGAAAATTTTAGGATTGCTAGGATATTGTCGCCAATGGATAGAGGAATTTAGTGAGAAAGTAAAATTTCTATATGAAAAACTTACCACTAATCGCCTAAAATGGACAAAAGAGGATGATAAAAGTTTTAAAAAGGTCAAACATGCTTTAATTCAAGCCCCTGTACTCAGTCTCCCAGATTTGGAGAGACCATTTCAGTTATTTGTAAATACCTCTGATCAAACAGCATATGGGGTACTCACCCAGGAATGGGCAAGCAGTCGAAAGCCAGTGGAGTTTTATTCTAAACTGCTTGACCCTGTCAGTCGGGGTTGGCCCACATGCCTCCAGGCCCTAGTGGCCACAGCACTTTTAATTGAAGAAGCCTGAAAAATTACCTTTGGGGCACCCCTAGTGGTCCACACCCCTCATAACGTAAGGGGAATTCTGAATCAAAAAGCTGAGAAATGGTTAACTGATGCCTGAATATTAAAATATGAAGCTATTCTAATCACTTCCCCAGATTTGGAGCTAAAAGCAACAACTGCTCAAAGTCCTGCACAATTCCTATATGGGGAACCAGGAGAAAATTTAGAACATGATTATGTGGATGTTATAGAATTACAAACAAAAATTAGACCTGACTTAGGAGAAGTTGAATTTAAAGATAAAGTAAAATTGTTTACAGATGGATCTTCTCGAGTGGTGGAAGGAAAACGAAAATCGGGATATGCCATAGTAGGAGGAGAAGAATTGAAATTAGTAGAATCCGGACCCTTAAACGCAGCATGGTCCGCTCAGGCTTGTGAACTATTTGCTCTTTATAAAGCATTGTCTTATTTAAAAGGTAAAAAAGGAACGATATATACGGATTCTAAGTATGCCTATGGCATAGTCCACACATTTGGTAAAATTTAGGAAGAAAGGAGGTTAATTAACACTCAAGGACGGGGGTTGATACATCAAGAATTAATTGTTAGAATACTAGAGGGTCTTAGGGGCCCCGTTGAAATTGCTGTGGTCCATATAAGAGGGCACCAAAAAGGAACAAACTACCATACAAGGAGGAATAATCTGGCTGACAAAGAAGCAAAAAAAGCAGCATTGGAGCAAAAACCTCTTTCTGTATTAAGTACTACAGTTAGAGATCTCAGCCCCAACCAGGAATTACAGAAGCTATTTACTCCTCAGGAAAAAGAAGCGATAAAAAAATTAAAGGCAGAACAGCATGAGAATAAGTGGGTTTTACCAGATGGCAGGGAAATTTTACCTAAGACCCAGGCCAGACAAATTATTGAACAATTACACCAACAAACACATTGGGGAACCAGAGCACTAGCAAACCAATTTTTAAAATTTTTTAGATGCATCGGCATTTTTAATATTGCAAAGCAGAGCATACAGGGTTGTTTAACTTGTCAGAAAATTAATAAAAAAGGTATGTGACAAGGTCCGTCAGGAAAACGGAAAACTGCTTACAGACCCTTTGAAAGAATACAAGTAGATTTTACAGAATTACCAAAAATAGAAAGGTGGAAATACTTACTAGTGATAGTAGACCAATTAACCCACTGGGTAGAGGCATACCCTGCAGCTAAAGCCACATCACAAGTGGTAGCCAAAATATTGTTGGAACACATAATCCCAAGGTATGGCCTAGTTCGAGCAATAGACTCAGACCAGGGGACGCACTTTGCATCAAAGGTGTTTAAGTTACTGACCTCAGCGCTGGGCATCAGCTGGGAGTATCACACACCTCGGCACCCTCAGAGTTCTGGGAAGGTTGAAAGGATGAATCAAACATTAAAACAACAGCTGTCAAAATTAATGATTGAGACTAAAATGCCATGGACAAAGTGCCTCCCACTAGCCCTGTCTAATATACGAACAATGCCAAATTCAAAAACAGGGATTTCACCATATGAAATGCTGTATGGTATGCCTTACCCTAAAGGAGTACACCTTGATCCAACCTTAGTTCAGGACCCTTCTCTTCAGAATTACATAATAACAATCAGCAAAAACTTGGACGAATTAAGAGAGAAGGGGATTTTAGCTCAAACTGTCCCTCTAGGATTTGCCATACATAAAATTAAGCCAGAACAACATGTGTTAATTAAAGTATGGAAAGAAGAAAATCTAGCTCCAAAATGGGAAGGACCGTATTTAGTTCTGTTAACAACTGAAACAGCTGTAAGGACAGCTGAAAAGGGATGGACACATGTGAGTAGAGTCAAGGGTCCTGTAACCCCTCCTACTGCAGGTTGGAGAGTGACATCTGAGCCTAGAGACCTCAAAGTGCGAATTCGGAAGACTTGATGTCAATATCGGATCAATTCGTCTCGAAGGTCTCCTAATCAGGACTGAAAGTCACCTGTCCCAAATCCGGGTGTAGCCCGTTCATCAAGAAAAGGTGACCATATTGTACTGAGTTGTGGTGTTATTCCTATGGTGGGTATCCCCCATTCACATTATGTGTCCAGCGTAGAAGAAATGAATGTAAGGAAACTATTAAAGTATTAGTACCCTATCAGCACAAGAAGAAATCGAAATTGATAATCATAACTAGTGGAAGGAATAAGAAAAAAAAGAGAGCCAAAGCAGAGGTATTGACAAGAAAGTGTCAGAAGGGTTGTGTATACTGTGCTGTTACTGCTGTACCTCATACTGGAATGTTAAAGCTAAAAGCTGGGACAAAATTAAGAAACACTACCAAAAAAGAAAGACGATGTGGGAGACCCCAAGACATATTCCCTGCTGCTGAGATGAAACAAACCTTGGCTACTGGCAGCAACCCCGTAGGCCTTGAGGGAGGCAAAGAGATGAAAATGGTCATGGGAGTCATCATATTGCTAATAATGATAAAAAGAAATAGTGCTGATGCTTGTTCCAAGTGTTACCAGACAATTAGGTACGGCAGGCGCACGGTATCCACCCTTGCCTTCCATACACACATCAATTCGGCTTCTATAATAAACACAACTTAGAAACTTACACTATTATGGAAGGAAGTTACTGGGTAGCCATCCAATTTGGGAAAAGGAGGGTGGGCTCCATCAGCATACCAAAGTTGTCCAGTAGGAGAGACACACCTCTGCTTCACAAAAGAAGGTATGTAGGGATATTCAGATCAGGGAGGAGTGCAAGATCACTACAAGGAAGAATTGATAAACAATATAACTAAGGTGTTCAAAGGAACAAAAACAAACCATGGGGGAAATTTTAACTTGTATGAGAAAATAAAACAACAACTCAGCGAATGGGACTTACCCACCTTGGGAACAAATTTATTTGTAGAATTAATGAAAAAAATCACTACTGAACTGAACTTAACTCACTGTTGGATCTGTGGAGGAATGCAAATGACTAAACAATGGCCATAGAGGGGGAAGGGATTAGGCCCAGAGCAGTTGTTACAGTGGAATCAAACGGAAATATCGAGGGGAGTCAATAGACCTGAAGAGTAGGTTCTAAGTCATAAAGTAATAGGAGAGGTATGTATAACACGTCAGGGAACTAACTTTACCCAATATGTGGGGCACACCCCCTGTAAGACTGTCCTGATTACAAATGCAAGCAATCAGTATTGGTGGCCCAAAGCTCCAGAAGGATATTGGGGAAAGTTAAGTAAAGGTAATTGCATAAAGAACAATTTTACAGAACTATGCTGGTATAATAAAGCCAACCCATATGAAGAAGTAAAAAGTGTAAGGACCTATTGGCAACAACCTGAATCAGTTAAACTAAGCTGGAAAGCCCCACATGGAATATTTTAGATCTGTGGGAAAAAAACTTATAATACCCTACCAAAAAGATGGAGAGGGACATGTACTCTAGGGATTATCCAGCCTGCGTTTTTTACATTACCAAAGGAAAAAGGTAATAGAGTGTTAGGAGTTCCCTTGTATGAAACTTTGTATTGAAATAAAAGGAGCACAGATATAGGGGGAACACAAATATGGAAAGATGATGAATGGCCCCAAAACGAATTATTGAATATTATGGACCAGCTACCTGGGCTCAAGACGGGAGCTGGGGCTATCGCACTCCAATTTATATGTTAAATAAAATTATCAGGCTACAAGCCGTGGTAGAAATTACTTCAAACCGGACAGCCCAAGCAATAGAATTGATAGCTAAACACCTTACCCAAACTAGAGCAGCAGTATATCAAAACCGACTGGCTCTAGACTATCTGTTAGCTAAAGAAGGGGGACTGTGTAGAAAGTTTAATAATTCTGAAGGCTGCTTAAAAATTAATGATAGTGGTGAAGTAATTACTAAAATTGCAAAAGAAATAAAACGAATAACCCATGTACCTGTACAAACCTGGAACTCTATGATTAATGATAATTGGTAGAATAACATGTTGGGGGGAACTTGGTGAAAGAAATTAGGATTTATGTTAACATGTGCATTATTAGGACTACTGTTCATCCCTTGTCTTGTTCCATGCTTCATTCGACTAATCCAGTCAGTGGTTCAAAGAATGCAAGTTGCTACAATACCAATAGACCCTGAGAAGGCAACAAAATTAATGGCAGTACAAGAAGTACTGACAAAATTTGAAACCAAACCACGAATCAATAGGATAAAAAAAGAAAAGTGGGGAAATTGTGGCAATTGATAGAAGATCCATGTTAATCACAAAAGCATTGAGATTTGCATAAACCAGAATGCTAAGCTCTGAAGTGAAGAAGCATGGACACTAGATAAAGGAAATTATATGATTAAATAATTCTGTTTAAAAACACCTTGTTATGTTATATTATGCTGTATTATGTTACATTACATTATGTTATATTATGTTATGTTTCTCAAATAAGTTGTATCGGCTACCAGCTTGTGAAATTGGACTTCCCAAAAAGCCCTTCCTGCCTTTGTCTGATCAATGCTGCCTATCTCAAGGACCAGACTTCCAGAACTTCTCTGGTGGTTATCTACAAGGACCGGATGGCTATCTGTGACTGAATATCACCCAAAGGCTTTGTGAATTTGTGTAAGGATGTTTATTCGACCACCACTGCTTACCTAGCAAAATTATGACAGCAAAAAAACCCCAAAAATTATTGATTACAATGAGGAACCACAGTATAAGAAGAGGCTGCAAACCAAGGTTCAGTGGAGCGTGGAGTGGGCGGTAACCCCTCGCGTTCCCCAGCGCGCTGCTTGCTCTTTCTATATCAAATAAAGCAGTCCAAAATTTTGCTGAATATCGAGACTTTTGTCTCTCATTTATAACACTTTTTAAACATTGGAAAAAAACCTGTCTTGTTTTAGATGAAGATTTTCTGCTTCGACTTGAAACAAAAAGGATCTGTTTTTGCAATCTCCCACCACAGTCATACATCAGCTGTTAAAAACATCTTGAAAGGCAGAAAATTAAATGAAACACTTTTGGAGCCAATTTGGACATGTATTTGTTTTCTAAACAGTATTAAACTCAAATCAGCATCTTGAAATGATAATATAAGCACATCAAAGTCAATAGAAATAATTAGAAATGGCCTTATTCATACCATGACTACTATCTGTATATTCTTACCAAAATACTGGTGATCATAGTTTATAAATAACTTAATGGAGCTAACAGATCACAAAATCAGACTGAAATTAAAACGAAATATAAAGGCAAGTCCTTCAGTGACTCTATCCAGCCGACCTGCAAGAGGACCAATACTTCAACCACCCAAGTCATGGCTACTTAGAGCAGACAGGAAACATCCTTTACTTATATAAAATCTATAGGTTATTGATTCCCCCTTAGTGCAATTATTCAGACACAGCAAACATGCTAGCCTGTAATATGCAGTCTGTAGAGCTGTGTTTGCAATCACAAGCTATGTTCTCTGAAGAGTCCCTAAAACATAAGCCAGGTTTTATTTGATACAGCACAAAGGCAATAGCTCAGTATGCAGTGCCTGTCAGTGCAATCATTTCCATCTCTGATATTCAGTAAGCATGCATACACATTGCTCCATATCATTTCCACTCTTCTCCACCACCCTCCTCAACACTGCTGAACAGGCTCATGTGCTGAGGAAGAAGAGGATGTGATCGGGGCCACAGCATGGCACTGGGACCCACCACCACATTCATGTCAACATACACAGCCCCTGCTTCCCCCAGCTTGAGCTTTGAGCTATCTTCAAATCATCAGGACCTTCTCAGAGAACTGCCTTTGATTTTAGATAGTCATGATTTTTTGGAAAAAGCACAGCTCATGGGTTGAGTCAGTCTGGTGGTTCAGGAGAAAGGTGTGATGCTGTCAAGTGCTCTTTCAAGGTACTGGAGGTGTGGGAAGCATAAAACAAATCAAAACATCCTCCAGTAAAAAATCCTTTCCTGTGATGATGGCTTCTGATGAGGCTCAGAGCCAGCCAGGGTGCCAAACAGGTTAGAGTGAAACATTCTCTCTCACAGTCCCCAGATCACACTGGGCTTACTGAGAAATAAATAGAGATGACTCAAGTTCATAACTTGGTCTGCAGAAAACAGCATAGATAAAACATCAGGATCATGAAGAAGGGGAAAATTGCAGGTAAGACAACAAAGTTTTGGAAAACATAGTTGGGAGTCTAGAATGAAACGTGACAGAAGTAACTAATATTGTCAGCGATAGTCTCTAGTGGCTGAATACTTCCTGCAGTGCTTTTTCCCCCTGCTTACAAATAAAACATTAAACTAACAGAAGTAGAAAAATACACAGTTCAATTAAGTGTCTGTTCACATTAATTCAGGGAGTTAAGGCACGTAGAGATTCAGATGATCTGCGTGGACCAAGAGACATTTCCCAGCCCAGTAGCTGGAATAAAATTTATTTTAAAAAATGCTCTAGTCTTGCAGGGTAACAAACTTCCAACATAGAGACTTCCTATAGAGACTTTTTCTTCCCAATTATTCCCAGAGACATTGGGCTTTCCCTGGTGCAAACAGCCACCATGAAAAGATAGAGCATCCCCCTGACCTGGCCCAGCATCCACCCCTGTTGAGGTTGGGGTGGTTGTTGCGGTAGTACAGATAAAGAAACAGGAAGGGCCTTTGCAGGGGTTTTACAGAGATGTTTATTTCAGCCATGCATGTGCACAGTTCAGCATTCAGAGGCAACGGCAAGGCTGGACCTAGGGCTTTGGGTTAAGCACATAGGATGAGCAGGGCGGGGAAAAGAAGTATCAGAGACCAATTACCAGGGGACATGGGGGTGTCACAAGGGTGGGGTAAGGGCATAGGGGCCAACAGTGAAACAACATGGGAGTGACCAAAAGGCTGATGGACAGGGAAAGGGCAGGGGGCTGTCCCAAGGAACAGAACAGGGGTTGCTTTGGCCTGATAGAACAGGATTTATTATCAAGAGAGAGCAGCTGAGAAAGGCCTCTCGTGTTCCCCAACTAGGAACTACCCTTTAGGGTCTCCTGACACATCCCTCTATTGCTGGCACATTTGTGCTAGAGCAGAGGGTTTTACAGATGCCAGAAATGAAGCAAAGCAAGATCAGGAGTATCTAATCCACATACTAAAAACTCTTCAGAAATGTCTGTTGTTCTTCCACCTTTATTTCCAATTTAAGAGCATCTCTTTTATATGGACAATGAATAAGGAGCCATATAGCTAATTCACAGCTGCCCTTCCTGGCCTCTGAAACAAATCTGCCATTAGAGGAAATCAGATGCTGACTTCTGGGACAGAAAGCGAAACCTTGTTAGAAGGTAAGTACTAACGATCCAGAACTTGGCAAGCTTTGAAATGACCCTGACTCACTGCAAGGAGGCTGCTAGCACAGGCAGTGAACACTGAGCCCAAACAAGAGCTAAGGCTAATGCCACATATGACTTCTAGTGCCTCTGTGGCATCTTCAGAAAAACATTCCATACAGTCACAGTTCTCAGAGGACTTGGCATCTCTCTCTTTCCTGGACAGGAACAGTATTAAAAATCCAAAATATAAAAATATTTTTAAAGGATATATCAATTTTCTAAATAGGTAACCAAAATGCTGTTTCTCTGGGGCTCACAGGAATCAAGCAGCTCATATCCCTAATACAGGCAGATGATCTCCTCATCAAAAACCAGAAGATAATGTCTTTTGAGACAAAACAGCAACATCCCCAACATCTGTCAAGGATGAACTGCCCATGTCACAGGTGATAAAGCTCTTTACTGCCAGTGATGATTGAGGTCTTAACACTGGCACTGGTTACCCAGAGAAGCTGTGGCTGCCCCATCCCTGAAAGTGTTTCAGGCCAGGTTGAACAGGGCTTGGAGAAACATGGTCTAGGGAAAGATGTCCCTGCCCATTGTAGGGGGTTGAAACCGGATGGTCTTTACAGGTCCCCTCCCATCCAAATAATGTTGTGCTTTGATAAGTAAGAGTATAAAAAAAGATTACATAGCAACAGGACAAAAAAGAGGTGCTAAAATGAACAATAAAATTCAGAAGGGAAACCTGAAAGACATTCTCAAACATCTTAATTAATATTAAAATCTTAAAGACTGAAACACCATAAAACCAAGCTTTATAGTCATCTGATTAAGGTTTGCTCCATTGTATACTGCAGAAAAATGGAAATGGTTATAGTCTGCAAACACTTTCAGAAGATGATAACATGGTTTTGCCTTCAAGGATAAAGCAGGAAATTATTCAATTTAGCAAACAAATGGGAACTGGGGTCCCACGCTGAGGCTGTTACCAGGGACAGAGGTGCCTGGCTCAGACACTCATATTTTGGAAAAGAGATAAAGTAAAATAATGAAAAAAGATCCAATCCTTCTATGTCCTTAAAAAGAGAGCATCCATATTTCCTCAGCTACTGCTGCTGACATGACAAGTCTCCTCTACAAGGTGTGCCCACCAGATCTAGACCAAAATTTTAGAGGTGAGAGGGAACAAGGAGCAAAACATCTGCAGGTCAGGAGGGCTGGGATGTGACTTCCATCTGTCCTTCAAACTCTTTGTGCCCTGACACCCATCACTCCTCCTCTCAGGGCTGGAAAACCAAATGTAACCTAACCAAGCAGCTGTGCAGCAACAGCTACAGCAGAAACTGGATCTAGGTCCAGTACACAATAAATGCTGTCCTTTCCTAGGGACATCCAAGAGAAGCAGAGGCCTTCCATCCCTCTTCCAAGTTTTGGCACCTAAGTTGGCTGGCTCCTCCTGTGCAATGGCACAAAGAAGTTGTTCCCAGAGCACTGGGACATAATGAGCTAATCTGTGAATCTTTTCACATATTAAGGCTCTCTCTTATATCAGTGTCTCACAAAATTCAGCTCCAGTCTTGACCTTCCACAGACAACCTCAACAGGGGCTCAAATTTAATGAAAACCACCATCCAGCTCTGCATCACTGTTGTACAATTTGGTTGAAATTAGTCAGAAGATTCATAACACAAAAGAGAGCACACTACATTGGTGCCCAGCTATTGCAAACCAGCTGTGAATGATCCACCATATTAGGAAGACATTTACTTGAACAGTAGTGAGGCACTGGCACCTTACATAGAGAAGCTGTGGATGCTCCATCCCTCAAACAGAGCCAGGCCAGGTTGGGTGGGACTTGGAGCAACCTGGTCTAGTGAAAGATGTTCCTGCCCATGGAAGAGGGGGTGGAACTGGATGCTCTTTGAGGTCCCTTCCAACCCAAACCGTTCTGGAATTCTCTGTATCTGGCCATTGAGAACCACAAATCAAGGTCACACCACTCTAAGTTCCACCTCCCCGCACAGAACAGAGCAGAAGTTATTAAAGGACTATTGTTTCCAAGCTGTTCCTTGCACTGATATCTCCCCTGGCAAACCAGTGAGACAAAAAGCTGATAAGGGTATGGTTTCTATATCAGTGTGTGCATTACCCTGTGTCTGCAAGGAGCCAGCAATTGCTTTGTTTTCCACTTAATCCGGAGATATCAATAATGTCATCTATTTGTGGCACTGAAAAAGAACAGAGGGTCAGCCAGGGCTAACACTGAGTCTTTTCTATTGATGATCTATTCATGGGATCATAAAGAGAAAGTCACACAGATGGGAAGGGAGAGGACTTCTCTGGATGTGATTAGAAAGATGCTATTTTCAAAATTACTATAAAAGTGAACAGCAAGAGAAGATTATACTTGATCACAGAAATAAAAGAAATACTGCTATGGCCATGCCTTCTGTGTTTCAGTACTCACTTTATTTACAACAACCCACACTTTCTCCAGAGATTATGCATGCAGGCCTTACACATACTCAACTCAGATAATCTGGAGAGATCTTTTCTAAAAATAAATCCAACCCAAGATTTTTTCAGAGTTTTCCATTCAGTGAAAGCATCTGCAGGTTGGCATCACACAAAGCACATGAACAGCTGCTCTCCTCCTGAAACACAGAGCAAAATTCACAGTACTGAGAGCAAATACTTGAGTTAAAACTGTGTTCCTTGAAAGATGCATCATAGACATGAGATACATGCATGATATTTTTACCCAGCTTTAGCACTTGAATTCAAAGAACTGAAGTGTCCAAATCTCTTCAATAAAACTAGCTTTGCACAAAATGGGTGGGATTTCCTCAAGGGCTATTTTCTTATTTCCTGAATGCTTATTTTTGTTGTTTAAAATCATAGGACAGTTACAAGGCAGAGCACATTGAGAAACAAGGAGTCATTCAGTGCAGACTCTGAATTTTCAATGTAATATTTTAATTAACCCATAATTCTCTTCAAAGCTTTTTAAAACAAAAGGATAACTTTTTATGAGCAGGGTTACTATTTAGAAAATAAAAATATCTTTAGACTTCAGACATATGCATGAATTTCACGGAATAAAAACATCCAACCATTTTTAAAAAGCTATCACAAAACAAGGTCAAGTGCTCTAAAATGAAAAACATTTTAAATCTTTGTTTTGAAACAAAGGTAACATCGTATTAATAGAGATGTTTTCACTATCAGTAAAACCAGGCAAAGTTCTACATTCAAGCCAACAAATGTCTTTCCTTTAAAAGATATTAATAAATACCCCAGGGCTACCTTACTGTTCAGATTCACAGAGAAACCCATGGCAACCCAACCTACTGCACATCAAAGAGTACCAAGAAAGGTATTAACAGTTTGTGTGTTGATTAAGAAAATCAACAGATGAGACAATTGGTGCAAACCATCCTATTTATAAAATTATAGAATAGTTTGGTTTGGAAGGGACTTTTAAGGACCATCTGGATCCAACACCCCTGCTAGGGCCAGGGACACCTTCCACTAGACCAGGTTGCTCCAAGCCCCAACCAATCTTGACTGGAGCACTTCCAGGCATGGGAAGTCCACAGCATCTCAGGGCAACCATGCCAGGGCCTCACCACTATCACAGAGAATTTCTTCCTAGTATCTAATCTAACCCTGCTCTCTGTCAGTTTGAAACTATTCCCCCTTGTCCTATTACTCCAGACCCTTGTGCGAAGCCCCTCTCCAGCTCTCCTGTGGCCAGTTTAGGTACTGGAAGGTGCTCTAAGATCTCTCAAGAGCCTCCTCTTCTCCAGGCTGAACAACCCCAATTTTCTCAGCTTTTCCTCACAGGAGAGGCAAAAAGCCCATCTGGCTGCTGGCAGCATATTCAGGTATGTGGACACTCACTTAAGAGAGCTAGGAAAAATTACAGCCTGGAAGATCTTCCAGGCCGGAGCTTCTCGGCTCTGTTCGCAGGCTGATAAGCTGGTCCAGCTGAAGGTCAGGGAGAATTTCTTCCAGGATGATAACTTAGTCAAAATAGAGAGGAATTAACAACAAAGATAGAACACCTGTTTTGGTGCATGACCAGGCCTGGGAAAGAGGTGTCTTCTCTCTGAACCAATCATCTTTATTCTGCCCTTGGAGTTGCGAGTTGTTCTATTTAAACAAGTGTGTTTCTGAATAAAACTTGTCTCTCTTTCCTATCATGAAAGACGACCATGTAGCTGTGTGTCTTATTTCTGCTGCATCTAAAGGGTTAATACCCTGAACATCACGGCTACACAGGTACACTTGAAGGGCTTCAGTGCCAACTGGGAAGCCCAGCTCTGCGCAGATTCGTGGATGGAGCAGGAATGGAATCTCTCCACCTGATCAACTCATCATCAATACACTGAAGGACTCCAAAACAGCTTTCCATTATTTCACTTTTGCCTTATTAGACTTCAAAAACAAATGACAAAACTCTGAAGTAAAAAAGCCTCTACCCTCTGCCCACAAATATAAATGCATTTAACTGAAGACAGAGTCATTCTGATCCTGCAAACATCCCCCCTGACATAACCAAGAACTCCCTGTGCCCATCTCCCAGGGACCAGAGCATCAGTACTGCCCTTTTCATTTGGTTAGGCTTTCATTCAATTAGACCTAAGAACTAGGGAACAACCTTTTTCACTTTGCAATATGCTTAAACCAGTATTTGCCCTGACACAGGTTCTGAATGTTCCTGAGCTGAGTGATGGGCAGGGATTACATGCTAATTGCAGTTGCTCTCTCAGACACATCGCAAGACAAATCTTTGGGACTAAAAGGTTTATTCTGTTGGCAGACATGAGAGGGTTCATAATAAGTAATCACCAGATGTCACCAATTCTTCATAAAATACAACAGAATGAACATTTTTTTTCCCAGCAAAAAACAACCCACAATCATCAAAGTGTAACAAGAGCCATAAATACACTCTTCTGGAGTATCTTTAGCCATAGTATAGATTCCCTTTCTCTGTTATATATCTAAAACAACATCTACTGAAAAAGGAATGAGGCATTCTAATAATGTCAGTACTAATGACAAGCTCTCATGAACAGATACTAACTCCACCCCCGCCTCCAACACGATGATCAAAACACATCTACAGCAGCACACATAGCTTCAGCCCCCGGGACTGAGAATGCACCTCCATCAGTGGAAATGGAAAGGACCAGAGGAAATGGCCTCAAGTTGCACAAGGGGAGGTCTAGACTGGATACTGGGGAAAATTTCTTCATAGGAAGGGCTGTTCAGCCTTGAACAGGCTGCCCAAGGCAGTGGTGGAGTCACCATCCCTGAAGGCATTTAATAGATATGTGGCACTTGGGTCACAGTTTAGTGGTGGACTTGTCAGTGGCAGTGCTGAGCTAATGGTTGGACTTGATGATCTCAGAGAGCTTTTCCAACTTCACTGACTTCATGAAGTAACACAACCTTGCAACCCAAGGGAACAAAAGGACAGTTGGGAATAGGATGCATCTTCATCTCTTTTTAAAGAAAACATGCCAGAGGGCAAAAAAAAGGGAAAATAAGAAAATAAGTTTGTCACACAGACCTGTGTGCTTTACCAGGGGAATTCTCCAAGATGAATTTATGTCACACTGGTGCAAATTAAAGGCAAACTGCCCTCTAAACATTCACTCTGCAGCCCTAGTCACATCCTGGCATCTCCCATTCCACGGGGTTTAAGCTGAAGACTAAAGGTATTTTCTCTTGCTAAATTTTCCCTGGCAATCCAAGAGACGAGGCTTCCTAAACTATACACTTCAGCTGCTTCTGTTGCTTTTCCCATTTTCAGATCTCAAATCACATTTGGGTACTGTTTTCATTATCAGCACAGAAAACTGTCCGTGACTGCCATCCCAAATCCATCAGGACATGTGTCACTCATCCCTAGTGCACTGACACATGCTGTGGGTATGCAGGCTGCCGCTCTGAGCATTTCATCTATTTCTGCCTCTGGGTTGCTTCAAATGAAACATATTCTGTGCACAAATGGTTCATTTCTGTGTGCAGAGCTGTCAGTTATATTTATCTCACAAGCAGTTTAAGACATGACGTGAACTGAGTTGCTGATAAGATTTTACTACAAGCTATCAAAGACTTAAGCAGACACCATCTCTAGCTGCTTGCTTTCATCCTCACCCCCACTGACTCACACTCCCTGTTCCAGCAGCGAGCACAGCCACAGCTTCCAAATCCCACTGACTGCAGAGCCATTATTTGGGCACTGATAGAAACCAAAACTCACCAGGAGAAACCCACACTTGTGATGGTCAGTCAGCAAATCCAGGAGTTTTCACTGGGGACACCAAACTCAAACCCCTGCCCTGCCTCCATGGAGTGACCTTTAGCCATTGGAAGACTAACAGATATGTCATTCTGAGGAGGTACTAAAGTATCCACAAGAATTTGGGAACAGCCACTAGGATCCATCCATGTACTGGAAAGCCAAGAGCTCCCTGGACTTACTCCTGCCAAGTAATTCCATTTTAATAGAGGTTGATTTGGGATAAGCCTGCAGAATCAAATGGCAAAGCTCTGCTGTTATTCTGAGACTTACAGAGCTATTAAGAATGATCAGTACTCTGTCTTAGCTCACTAGGCATATGGCATTGATTTCTAGAGCAAAATATGACACATCAGTTACATTTTTCAGGTGCAAAATCCAAGGGCTCCTCCATGAGCATCAGCCCACAGCCCCGTCCTGCACCTTGGTTTGCTGGAGCTGTACTCCTACTCCAAATGCAGGGAAAATGCTTAGCAAAAGTGTTTTAGCTTAGGCTATGACCCCAACAGTTTCTCAAGATATCAACAAATCCTCAGAAGAACCAGGAAAAAACACCTTCAGCTGAAAGCTGGAGGGTATGAGCAATTGAAACCAGAATCCATTAACATGATGAGACACTAGCAAGAGTGTGTTACGCTGTAGAATTGCTTTGTATTAAGAATATATTTGGGCTACTTCTACACATGAATCCAGTCTGAAGATAAAGATTTATTTATTTAATATTAAGAGATTTCTGCAGATGGTGTTTCAAAGCAGCTCCTTAAAAACATAAATTTGCCTGCAAGACACGAGGACACATTTTACACAAATATTCACATTTCATTTTCTAAGTTCTATTTACATTCACTTTTTCACATATTTACTGCAGTGCAATTGTTGAGGGCTTCAACAATTAAGGCTTCATCCAATAATAGTAACACTCAAAAGAAAAAAAATGAAATCCAAACTTTGGTAAAGTTGTGTAAGGTCCCAAAAGTCCAAGTGCAACAAAAAAACTACATCCTTACAGTATGTAAAAATTTACTTATTCATATTGCTTCCTTCCCCTCTTACTCTAGAATGTCTTTAAAACATATGCTCAAACCCAGCAATTGAGATTCCTATGGGGGTTATTTAGATAAAATTTTGAGTGAGGTTTGTGTGTTCAATAGATGATGGACATAGAAAGGATACACTTCTCCTGAGGAAGAATGAAAGCAACATCTTCTATAACACCCCACTCATGTCTTGCATGTGCGAGAATTCCTTGCTCTCTGAGCATGTGCCTTTTGCAACATACAGGCAGACTTTGATGTCGGAGTCAGCACAGGTGATTTCCCAGCACCCAGTGGATGAACTCTGGGTTTCCCTGTGCATGCTGCTCCTGAGGCTCCCCACAGAGCTGCTTTCAACACCAGCCACATATCTGCAGCTGATAACTGAGCACTGACAAATTCAGCTCTGCTGAACCTGGCTAGGAGCTTTGCTTCCAGCTGAGATGGCTTCAATTGCTCCTCACATCACAGATTGTTGCTCCACAGTCAGCACATCTCTGCTGTTAAGCTTCCCCCAGAAAAAAATGCAGCATCTTGAGTTGAGTTGAGAAAAAAAAATTTTAAAAGCAGGGGGAAAAGATGGGGAAGAGAAGAAGTGAGGAGGTAACACAAGAGGGAAAAGAAGGAATCAACCAAGCCACTCTTCCTTCTCTACTCCAAGTATCTTGGATACACTTTCTTGTAGATAATTTCTATAAATCAGGATGTACAAGCCATCTCTAAAGGGCCCAAAGCAACCTTAGACAATTGTACATGGATCATGGGGGCTCTGCCCAAATTACATTTGGTTTGAAACTAACTGGAATAAGCAATTTGTCTTGGCTTGAAAGACAGGTGTCTGCCAAGAAAGGCAGATGCCTCTTTTTAAAATGGAGACTGTAAAACCCCTCCCTCCAAATTATTATAATTTTGAAATTAAGGGGCTCTCAGGCAAAGATATGGGAATAGGAATAACAGCTCTTTACTAGGAAAATTAAAATAGAAATACAGCATTACAGAGAACAAACCCAAAAAACACTGACAGAGTCAGACTACAACCTGACACCCTGTTGGTCAGGGTGTTTGTAGCCGTTTGATTAAATGGTGGCTGCAGTCGTCCTGGAGTGACAGATTGGTTCAGTTGAAGCAGTGGTCCAGCAGAAGGGTGCAGTTTTCTTCTGAAGGTCCAGTGATGATGTAAGAAGGGTCCAGTTTTTCCTCTGGAATCCAGTGGAAAAAGGCTGCCTTGGTGTTCCAGATCTCAGATTTTATCTAGGTAGGAAATACTTGGCTCCTCCCCCTGGGTGGAGCATCTCCAAATGGGATGATGTAATTTTTTCAGTCATACAGTGGGACTTAATGGCCCATTAACAGAATATATCTTCCTGGAAGAATGATGGGTTGTGGAAAAGATAAAGATGACTGCCCCACCTGGTTTTAACAGATGGCCCATTAACAGAGTATGTCCCACAGAGATAAGGATCACTGCCCCACCTGGTTTCAACAGATGGTGATAGAATACATATTTTTGGTATGTATTCTGTATTGCAACCTAAGACACAGTTGCAGACACATTGCACTAACATGGTATTACTTTACATCCAGTCTTTATATGACTCTGATTTCCTACCTGGAAACTTTTACAGAATAGGTGCAAGTTTGGGCTTTTGGAGGTTGTTTCCAACAAATAGCAGAAAACTGGGAAAAGTGCTGGCTTTTCCTTTTCAAAAGTTGGCTGCTGAAGCTTCCAAAGACAGCTCTGAGCATCTTCACTTTCAACTGTCTCAGTAAGAAATTACACAAAAGGCACATAAAGGGCGTTATTGAAGCATGCAAGCTTTGGAACTCACAGAGGAAAATGTGCATGCTTTTAAAAATAAATAGGATGTTTTTAAGTTGCAAAATTCACTGAGCTGGTTCGCAATGCTCACCTGCAGCTTTTAGAAGCTTTTTCATTGGCATAAATGTAGAATGTGCCTCCTATTTCTCCTACTCCCTTATATTGTAAGGAAATTTTGATTTTTGCCTTAAGAAGAGCTGTAGTGCCTCAAACACTCCAGCTGGGCTGGGAATGCTCCCCCAGCAAAGCACAGGATGCTAAAAAAGTGGCAAAAGGTAAAAAAAAGTGGAGATGGGGAAAAGAGGTCAATGAGGTAGGAGGAAAGCATGGGTTTTCCATGGTGAGCAACAGGCCAGAGTTCCATCTGTTGGCCAAGCTGCTGAATCTTTGCCACGTGTCTGCTTACATAATGCTTCCTCTAGATTATATATAACAACTTGAAAACTGGTATAGAACATCAAACTCCAAATCAGTGCTTCATGCTGACACACCATATGTCAGCATGTACTTAGGTAGTCACCAAAAATGTTAAAGGCAATTATTTAAAAATTATTACAGTTTATTCATGCAGAGGAATTCCTTCTTGCATTGATTCAAATCCTCCAAGTTAAGAATTTTTTTTATGAGCTGCAGTTTCCCTCAATTTTCAACCTGATTTTGTGGTCTTTAACTACTTTAATTTCATTTTAGTTTAAAACAATGTACTTTATTACTGAGGTATTCATTTACAGTGCTGTTTTTAAGAGAAATTACTTAATTAAACAAAAATTTAAAGATTTTCCTCCCAAGCATGGCACCTTTTCAGTGTTCCCTTGGTTCTGCAGAAGCAAGGAGACTGTCTTGTCTCCTAGTGCTGCCCTTTAGGACATCTGACCACCACACCTGGGAACTGCATGCACAGAAAACCAGTAAAAAAAGCCCTTTGGTGCCCTTAGGCCTTTCACCCAAGAGCCAGATGGCAAAAAGCTGCACAGAAGAGCCTTTTTTCAGTGTGCAGTCTCCACCACTCAGCTGGATGCTTATAAGTCAATTGCTAAAGGAAAAAAGTTATAGTGCATAAATCCACACAAGGAATTGAAAATAAAAATAAGGGTGTAGAAGAGAGAGCCCATTCCCATGGGTTTTTCCCCTGTGGCACAGGCAGACCTGGGAAGCTGCAGTCAGCACTGACACAGGCCCTCCCTTGGATGAAGACAGCATAAATAAAGAAAAAGTAATTAATCAAATAGAGAACTATTTAGCAGCTAATTAAAATACCAAATTAATCATAATTTCTTCAAAACAGTCTGCTAAAAATGGGGCAATAACACCCGAGAAGAAAAGAAACAGCCTATTTTGTCCTTATTTGGTGCCTTGCACTGCACACCTAATGCCACCTACCTGACAGAGGATCCATGTTGCAGCCAGATCCCTGAACTAGATCCCCAATCCTTCAAACCAAAACTTCAGACCAGTCTTGCATCAAAACTGCTGATCCCTCATCACACAAATAGTATACAGAAAAGCGCAAATCAGCCTAAAACAGGGGGCATGGCAATTCTCCTTCCTATTTCACACTAACAAAATCGATTTTTCCATTTGTCTGCACCTTTTGCTGTATGGATCAGCAGTGCAGGGCTGGAGTAGAATGAGTTTTTATAGAAGCCAGTGGAAGCAGGGAGCCACAGTGGCACTGGCTTCGCAAAAACCTGCTTGCATCATCCATCATCCTTCCAGCTCCTCACTGCTTTTAAAATCTCGGAAGAATTCAGAGCACAGAGGGAAGAAAAAAACTCCTTCCAATTTCTATCTGTTACAGGTACTAAATTCCTACAAACAGCCCTTATTGACAAAAAGCTCTTTCCATCATTCGGCTCATGCTTTCCTCATCAAAGATAACTATAAACTTATGGTGGAAATAATACAGCAATAAATCAATAACTGATGTTTTACTTGCTCCGTGCTTTTCATTATGAAACATTTGGGGAGGGTTGCTTTTTCCTATTATAACAAGCATCAAGCCAAATGCAATAATGAAGGAAAATTAAGACCAGCATCCTCCAAAGTGCTTGGGAGTTTTGTCACATAAAATCACAGAATCATTAAGGCTGGAAAAGACCTCCAAGATTTCTTCACAGTATTTACCATTAATGTCAGAGTAGAAGCTATATATAAAGAATAATCTTTTTTCTGTTGTTTTAAACTTTTAAAAAATATTAATTCGAGTGCTAACATGTATCTTAGAAACATGCACAATTTAATGCAGCATATAAAGACAGGACTTATCAGAGAAACTAATTCATAAATAAAGCCCCTGTTTACTCAGTATTTGAACTGTCTCAAGAGAGATAAATCTCACCTGGTTTGGCTTTACAGCAGCTGCTCACTTAAAAGCTCATACAGACCATGACTATTAATTAGAATATTATTTCTACAAGACTGCTAAGTATTTTCTTCAACACATTAAATTAGATTATTCTTGTACCTTTCTTTGAACAAGTTTCTAGAAGGCTTTCCAACTCCATAATTCAAAAGCCACGACAAAAGGATACAAAAAAAGCCACTGCCAAACGATACAATGAGCAACAGCAATCTGCAGTGCTAGAATATAATTTCCAATGCCCCTAAAAATGCCCTTTATGCATTTTAATTAAATATTGGTATTTCTTTTTTGAAAACAACAAACATTCATAATCTTATTCCCAACTTCCTTTGAACTTGTTGATTGCAGATGCCTATTGCCATCAGGCACATTTCTGAATATGGGTAAAACCACTGTAGGTTTTTTATGCTTCAGGATACAGCTGAGGAAGACCCTGAGCTACCTGATCCTTCCACTGTTGATGCTTTCCTTTGCCCTGCACACTGATTTTTTAAATTCCAGCTTCCATTTGCAGTTTATCTTTCCTGACTGGTGTTCCAGCAGAAATGCTGAGCTCTATGTCCTGACTGACCAGCCTCTTTACATAGGCACCTGAAATATGGCTAAAAATATCTGTCAGGATCACTGCACTTCTCACAGGCTGACTCCAGTTTATGTTTGGCTAGGAAATCCACTCAAAAAGAATGGCAGCCTCCTGCCTGACACTGGGAGTATGGAAATATCTCAGTGACCAAAAGGAGGAGATAATTAGAATAACAGATAAATGGGGAAAACCACAGAAGCTTAAAAAAAATCAAGAATTATGATATCCCATTTGATTATCCTATAAATAGTCTATACTTTTTATCCTATACAATGATTTCACATTCCCAGATCAAAACATTTCATGAAGCATTTTGCAAATGAAGCTCCAGGCTGTTTTCTGATCCAATTAATATTATGAGATGAACTGAATGAAATGTCAGTAAACAGGTTTAAGATATCTGGAGATGCAGTAATTCTACCTGATTACTTTGAAATGTCTGAGTTCTCCAGCTCCTTGTTGGGGACAATGGCTTTCTCTGGAGCTCTTCCAAGGAAGAGGAAGACAAGACTTGGGGATTCAATACTACTCCTTTTCTAAATATTGTTAGTATTTTATGTATGTTAGAGTGTCAATAAAAATAAGTTGTCTTCATGATACTAAGTTATTGCAAAAGAACACCTGCCAATGGGAACCTAACTGCAGAAGGATAGCATTCCCTGAGCTCAGGTTTCCAAAGACTTTCACTTGTGTGAACAAGGCAGTACAGAGGAGATGCCAGCACAAACTAGATCCATATTCATGGGTGTAATAGTATCAAACAGGATAATGAAGAATTTCTTTAACACTTCTCCAATTCTTCATCTTTTATGAAGATTACTGAAAGGAAGTGTTAAGTAGATAAATGCACCAAGATTCAAAAAATAAAAGAGAATAAAAAAGATATGTCTGTTCACATAACATTATGAAAAACACCTCAGCCCTGTGCAGAAAATTTAAACAAACAAATTTAAAAGTCTGAGACATGGTGCTTCTTAAAAAGAAGCACTTTAAAGAAATTCAATCTATTAGGAAATTGCCATCCATTTAAGAAAGTGGTGAAATATGACTTAAAAAAAACAAACCTGCCAAAAATCCCATCAGGCCACAAAGAGGATGGATTTGGGAGAGAACTGCTCAGGAGGGCAGGGCTCCAATGATTTTCCTGGGCTGGTTGTAGCTGGAGCATCCCTGTGCACTTCCTGTGCCACTTTTTGCAAAGGAAAACAAAGCGTTTCTGTTTTAAAACAGTCAAAGGAATTAGCTGCAACTGACGAGCCTGAACAGCAGCCTGCAACCTGTTCGCATTTCTAAAGCGAGCCCAGAGTAACTGCACTCCAATCTTCCCCAACTCATTATGTAAAATAAAAGCTAGCTCAAAGCTAGTGTGGGGCCACCAAATGCCTTCATTAGCTTTCAATTCTATTCCAGCAAAAATGCAGCCAAAATCTACTGGGTTCAGAGAGGCTGAAATTTTAGCCTTAACAGTTTTTTACTTCCTCAACACTGTACAGCTTCGTCATGATTCTCTGCCAGTTAGTTTGGACCTAACAAGCCATTTCCCCATTAACGCAAAACACAATGTGTTGAGGAGCATTAAGCATTTTCCACAAGGCCGTGTTTTACAGTCACTCCAAGAATGGCATTGCCAAATTATGAATCTAAGACAGATGTTTTCCAGATGTGCTGAACACCTTACTTAAATGTTGGATGCAGAACTCTTCCAGAATGCTTATAAGGGTTGTACCAGCTGCATTTAGATAGGCTGACCCCTGAGTGTCTGCTTATGAGAAACTATTCCTAAGGAAAAAACTCACAAAAAATGGGCATATCTCACACATATGTAAAGGAGGGAGAAGGATGAAGCCTGATGGTAACCATTGAAGGGAATAAATGGGAAAGGAATGGGAAACTGTGATGGAGAGGTGGTAGCACTGTGAGCACTTCATATTATCATTATAAAATGGTTTGGATCAAAAGGGACCTTAAAGCTTATTTTATCCAGTTCTAACACCCTGCCATAAGCAAGGACCTTCCACTATCCCAGGTGCTCCAAGCGCCATCCAGCCTGTCCTTGAACACTTCCAGGGATAGTGCCGCCACAGCTTCTCTGGGCAACCTGTGCCAGGTCCTCTCCCTGGGAAGACTTACCCCACAGGGAAGAATTTCCTACTAAAATCCAATCTCTGCCCTCATTGATGGTATTGAGTCCACAGGAAAGAGCAGCTCCCTCACCACACACTACTGAGACGTGTCTGTACAACTTAAACAATGGAGTGTTTGAGACAGAGATAGTGCTCCACTCTGAGTGGACTGAAGTGTCTCCCTTCCCTTCAAGCCCCTGCCCAGAAGCACCTGAACATCAAACACCCACCCCACAGTCCTGCACTGTCACAGCCTTTGCACAGCTCACAGTGAGTTCACAGTACTTGGAGTCCTTGCACTACGTAGGTATTCATGCCATTTCATTTTTTCCTAGTTATCCTATAATTCAAATATAGATACTTGAACACTCGCCATATGAAAATAGTACTGCAGCAATTTTCTTTTAAAACTCTTTCACAACTCAAGCCAGAAGAATGCAGCAGAACCCAGAGTACAGTTACATAACATGGGACAGGCCAACCAAAAATATATATTTCTAAATCTTCCCCTCAGCACAGCTCTGATCTAAAAACCAGACCAAATATCAGAGATTCCTGCAAGCCTTCAATAGATGCTGCTATTGCTTCCAGTTTATCTGCAAGGTACCCAGGTGCTGTGCCAATGGTGAGCTGCACATGTTTGATCCAGCTGTCTGTCAGTCTTTATTCAGAACTCTTTCTATCAGTTTACTCTTGGGCAGGCTATGAGAATCACATTTCCAAAGAAGATTTGCTTTAATTGGCTATGCTGGTCTTCCCAGAGGATTATTAAGATGGGGCTTAGATAATGCTCCCACTGATGCAGAGACAAAGACTCTCTGACCAGTTAAAAGTTAGAAAGTGGTATGTTTATTAGGACACTGGGCACACCTGGGAGAAATCTCCCACAGGCATGTGCAAAATTCATGGGGCTCTCGTCTTCTTTTATCTACAAAAGTCTTACATATTCATATGATTACCCAGTATGCCTATACATATACCTTATCTAACCCCACCTACCCTCGCTTCATATTAAAATTAGCTCAAAGTCCCTGTGCAGTTCTTTCCTCAGATGGGTTGGTGGGCTTTGAAATGGCTCAGTGGTCTTTCAAAATGAAGTCAGGGACATCTTCCTCACTTTAAACTTTTCACCTTTGTCTTGTTGGCAGGCTCTATGGTCCCCTGGCCATAGACCAAGATCCCCAACCTGGTTTCTGGCTGGTTTCGGGGCCCAGGTGCAGTTTTGGTTTCTTCATTCTGACAGTACCCATCCTGACACAACAAAGCCAAACAAATTATATATTGTCTTAGTTCTACTAGCCCATCCGCTAATAATTAACTGTTCTACATTGCTTCTACTCTAATCATGATATGTATAGCTTCTATTCCCTAGCTAAGCTCTTAACTCTTTAATTCTTAAGTCACCAGAGCAAGTAACTGCAAACCCAAAGTTAATCTGCTTTTCTAAAAATATTCAGGAACATTTGCTTCCTGGCAACAGTCCTGTAAGTAAACCAGTTTGCTAAAATATTCATGAATAGCAAACTACAGGGCCATGGATACTGCAAAATGCTTACATATGACAATACAACTAAATATTCACCACAAAAGTTTTCACAGTATTTGGCTTGCTCTAGATTAAATGAAAAAAGCCCGAATAAACCTATAACAATGACTATTGTCATTGCTAACTAACTTGCCCTGTGCCTTCAGGATTCTTGTATGTATCCAGACACTGCAGAGGGACCATAAGGCACCAACATCTCCAAACCTGCCACAAAACCTCCTGGTGAGCTGCTGTGCCAGAACAGGTAAATAAGAATTAATAAATAAAACACCGCTAAAATTTCATATATTACTCTGAAATAATTTGAAAAATATAATCCCCCTCATTATTCCTGAAAAACAGCAAAACTCTCAACTATATTGCCAGTGTGGCAGACTAAAAGCAAGAGGAAAGCCCTGACAGATCCTGACAGGAGACTGCAGTCACTTGCAGGAAGAGGCAAACCTAATGCACCCCATGGCAAACCTCTTCCAGGTGAACCTTTGTTCAGCCCATCAGGCTGTTTGCAGTGCAAACAACCCTCATTCAAAACATAAATGAAAATATCTTCCTTTGGACACATGACACCAATCAACTTTTTACTACAAAGGTTACATTTAAATATTTTAATACTTAGATTCATTTCAGTTGTGATCTTCCTCTCCCTTGCATGGCTCATTCCTTCTCAGTTTTTGACTAGAAGAGCAGAAGAGACTGAGCTCTGTTTTACTCCATCACATAGGTTCATTACCATGGGGATATTTTTTTTCACCAAGACCATTATGAGATGAGTAGGCTGAAATTGAACTTGTATATTTCCAGTATTTCCTTTCCCTTCCACAAAGAGAACCACAAATCCAAACACAGGTTGTCTCTTTATGCCAGGACAGCAGCCGGGTGGCTTTCAAACCCTGCTGTCATGTGTGCCAAGGACAATCCCACATTTAAAGGCACAATGCTCCTCTTTGGACCACTCATTACCAGTTTCATCCCTGCTTGGGCACAGGATACTGTGTTCTGTAGCCCTGGCCCAGTCATACCCCTCCTTCACCCCTGTCAAAATGTATAGATAAACTGGCACATGCCAGGGGATTTTATAGGGACAGGGTATTTAGAGTTGGGATCATTTAACATGAATTCTAATGCCTTTTTCTGTGACCTTGAGATAGTCACTGGCTCTCCTCTAGACTGCAATTCCTCCTCTGCAATGGGTGGACTACTATTTTCCTGGCATGCAAAGGTGTTGTGAAGTCTAATTAATTGATCTTGTAAAGTATTTTAGGACACTTCGATGGAAAATGCAAAATATTATCAGTAAAGACTTTCCATTTAAATCTCACCTGGAAACCTTCCTCTTACTCCCTAATTTGTGACTGATCCCCACTCTAGAGGAAATGGGATTTACATGTAGACTCCAGCAGCAGAGCAGACCCCAGAGGAAGGTGCCAGCAAGAGCAGCAGTGCTAATCTACGGGAAGGAGCTGGACAACTGGTGCCTGCACTGCATGATCCATGGCTGAATGCTGCATCCCTGGACTGCACTGGGACCACCTGAACCAGATCTGGGCAAAGGGATAGGGCACAGACCCCCCTGCCACCACAGCACTCATCCCTACACAAACTTCCATCCCCATACCAACACCCAGCAACGACAGGACAAGGGGGAATGGCTTCACACTGTCAGAAAGCAGGGTTAGATTTGATATTAGGAAGAAATTCTTCCCTGTGAGGGTGGTGAGGCCCTGGCACAGGTTGCCCAGACAAGCTGTGGCTGTCCCATACCTGTAAGTGTTCAAGGACAGGTTGGATGGGGCTTGGAGCAACCTTGTCTAGTGGAAAGTGTCCTTGCCTATAGCAAGGACACCTTGGAACTGGATGAACTGGAAGGTCCCCTCCAACCCAAACCAGTCAGTGCTGATTCTATGATGCTCTTACACACTGTCCCCCCACCACCTTTGCTACAACTGCACTGATAATTACCTATGTACTTTACATTTGAAATTAATCTCTATTAATAGGATTTCTAGCAGGAAATAAAGTTTCTGCCCAAAGAGCTTTCAAGCCATGAGCAGACAGAATAAACCTGCAGATCACACACTACCTCCCTTTGTCAAGTTTTATTATTTCTGGGAGCAGTTCCATTTCAGGCAGGCAGGCAAAGGCAGATAACCTCACCCCTGGCACTTTGTGAGCCCCTGATGAGAGAACAGCTTCAATGCTACATGCAAAAAAAAACCAACAGGGAAATTACAAAGGGCTTTATCAGTACCCCATGCTGTGGAGTGCTCATTTTACTAGTAATTCCCATGACTTCAGGATATCTCTGGTAGGATTCAGCCCACTCACTCATGTTAGCAAGAACTTCCTGATAAATCCTGGTGGAGAGAGGCAGGACAGGAGCAAAGGCTGGGGGAACCTGGACCAGCTTTTTCCTTGCAGCCACCTACTTGAATCCAAACCATCCAGCCAGCTGGTATTCCCAAGCACTCAGAATTTACTCCATGGATTTTTATACTGAGCACCCAGAAAAATTAGCATTTGTGCTGAATAGCTTTTAGTCAGCTATTTTAATCAGTTCTTTTTATCTTTAAAGCACTTCTAAATATCTCTACCTCAGTCTCCCCAGCCCTAAAATTTATTCCAGCCATTTGTTTTCCTTCATTCAGCTTCCAGCACTCATTACCATGATCTAATAATCTTTATCTTTAATGCTCATCTCTACCTTTTAACCTTTGCAGTTTTCATTTAAAGCAATTCTCTTATCTCTCTCAGGTTTGGAGCTTTTTTTTTTATTTATTATGAAATTGAGGTTTTGCGTGGCCCCTGTCTCAGCACAGAGCTGGAAGTGTCCTATGGAGAGTTCCCTGCCATCAAGCTGCATATTGCTTATCAAAAGGTGACTTGTGGGGGCCTTAAGTAAATCAGCAATTTTTCTATTTATACAATTTATGTAATTTTAGGGACATAAAGGCAACTTCAAAACTATTACAGTATTTGGTTTCATTCATTTGAAATTACTTGGCATGTGCTATCATTTCCTCACACTGGGAAAACTATGGATGTATACACTTCATGGAATATTTTAGTTTGGAAAAGACCTTTAAGATAATTGAGCAGATAAACTTTTGAGCATCCAAGGTCTTTTCAGGATTGTGAGAGGTTCAGCAATGCAGAGGCTCAGTAAATGTGTCACTTTTTAATAATGACTTTGTAATATCATGCCCCACTTTGCTGGCATTTCTCCAATTTTACACCACTTAGAGCATTTTGGAAAATCACTGATAGAATAGTGAGAGCTAATATTAAATCTAACATACTAAAAAAAGCAAAAACTTTCTTTAATGTTTCCTACATAAGGCTCTTCAGTATTACAGTATGGTTTGAGCTCCCATATTAATGTATAATAAACATGAATGTGACTTGCAAAGAAAAGCAATGTGGACGCAGTGAGTTCAGACTACACCAAATCACAACAAGCACATGTCAGATGCAAAGAGCACACAAAAATAGATAGAAAAAGAAAGACAAACACCCCCTGACATAATGAGTGTTGCAGATAGTAGCACCAAAGTTGGCACAGGAACTTTCACTGGTGAATACAAACCACCTCCCTGCTTCTCTTCCACACACTTTAATTTAATTCTCCATCCTCCTCCTTTGCTCCATCCCCCATCACATCTGCTAAGGCTGTGCTTTAAAAAAAGTTTCATTATCACCTCTCAGCTTTCCTGAAAGCACTGCAGTGAAGGTTTAGCAGATCCAGGCTTGGAGCAGATGGCTCTCTAAAGCCACCTGCATCTCATTTCCCTGCCCTCAAGAAAATGAAGCAGAAACTCGAGGTGCTTCAAACTGAGACCACCTCATGCCAGTACTGTCTTCCTCCACACCATGGAGATTTAGGATGAACTTTTCTATTTTCAACATATAAGCAGTTCCTCTCATAATTTACGTTCATGGAGGGCATAGATTGCTACACAATGCTGGGTGCTGGTGTGGTCCTCCAGCAAGGGAGCCAGGCTGCCCATTCCATTAACCATGGGCTTCAGTGACTCCAGTTCAACCAGTACATCCTCAGTCATAAGGGGGAAAAAACTTAAAAAGATTTTATTTTTTAAGATATTAATACTGCTGCTGAAATATCCTTTAATTCCTTTGTTCACTAGCTGATACATAATATGAAGCTTTTTTGTTTTATGGGAGATAGTATGGCCATACACGTCAAGACTGGCAGCTGGAGAAGATTAATAGACTGGGCCCAAAATAAGATGAGACAGATAACAGTCACCAAATAAAACTGCTCATGGGGATCACAGTCATGACTGTTGTAAGCAAATGTTACACAATTTCCATTTAAAAAATAAAAAGCCACATCACAGTTACTCCTGCACTCCCCAAATGACTCTTGTCTCAAACTGGAGCTCTAAAAACACCAAGAATGCCAGATAGGGATCACATTAGATAACACCACTTTTTCCACTAGCTTCATCCATGGTGTGGGTTCCTCCATTTCAGCTTTACTGACTGGAACTAAAATCTGTCACTGGTCTATGCAGAGTCCCAGCACCAGGGAAACAGAGATTAATTCTTGGCCAAGCAGAAGCAGGTCATGGCCCCACTGAGAGGAGTTCCAGCGAGCATAATTCATCTTTTGAATGACCATGTCAAATTCAGTGTCCATTGCAGTATTCCAGTCCTGACTTCCCTCCCACCTGTGGGATTCCCATAATGGCCATGAGGTCCCCAGTAAAGGTTTTCTATTATAATATGTAATTAAAGATCTCTTTTTGTTAGACTTCTTTAGTATCTCTGCTATTTTTGATAATTTTTCTTATGCCTAGACTTTCTCCACTCTTGTTATTGGCATTTAATTTCCAGTGAAAGACCACCTATATCACGCAGTTTCAAAACTGACAGTTAGCCAAGATTTCCCTTCTGTGAATTTCAGGAATGTAAGCATTCAATTTTCTCTTAAAATGGAAAAAAGTTTTCAAGATCTTAAACCTATTCCCAGAAAATTCCTGTTACCAAAGCTAGGAGCAGACTAGCAGTCCCTTGTTTGTATCCTCACATATATCAAGGGAATTTTCATAATTTACCCCAAAGATTGATGTTTATTAGGTATAAAGCTATCAATCACATCTAAGAGCAGTCAGTCTGAAAAGCCAGGTAAAATTGATTCCTCCCCAAAAGACTAAGTGGAGGGAGCTGAAGAAGCAGTGTGGGAATAGAAAGGAATCCCTCTAGAATTCAGTTTATTAAGAACTGCATCAGCTCTACTGACAGCAAACGCATTCCTTCATTTTATATAGCACTTATTTCTCTTTATAACATTTTAAACTCCTTATATATTTACACTGGACACTGAAATGATCATTAGAGGCTCGACCTCCACATCAAAGCCCCAAGCCTCCTCCCACATGAATTAATTGCCTTCCTCTCAGCATCCCCCTTCTCAGCTCACTGACACCGAAGCAGTCTGTCAGCACTGCTGCAAAGTTAAATCAGCAAATATTAATTGCCAGCTGGGAAAGGTGCCATTAGTTCACACTCAGATTTTTTCCAGCTGGAAACACAGTGTTAAATGGAGCAGATTTCCTTCCAGCCTCCAAAACAGCAATGGAGCGGGTCTGCCTGTTCTGCAAGCACATAATGAGAAAACGTTCAACACCTTCCCAGGGATGTTTTGAAATGCTATTCCATAAAACAAATTACTTCTGGAAGTAACAAAGCACAGAACTAACGCATGGACAACAAATAAATTACAGAGGAAATAAACCACCACCACCTGAGGCTGAATTCATATGTATTTGAGATTACTGCAGTGATATGAGTTATCAGCCTGCTTTGTTTGTTTTTTTTCCAGGTTTGCAATTTAATAATATTCAAGCATAGAAAATTTTCTGTCAATATGCAGGAGATTATCACTTTCCTTAATTAGAAAAAAAACTTTTTGAGAACTGGAGGGAAGATAGAGTAGTTGAAAATGAAAGATGCCATTACCTAAGGTCATGAAATCATAATATTATGGGATGATACGGGCTGGAAGAGGCTTCCATCAAAACATTTAGTGCAGGGCCAGACTACGTTGCTCAGGGCTGTTCCCAGCCAGGTTCTGAAAGCTCTCAGAGATGGAGATGGCACCTGGGCAGCCTATCCCAGCACTCAACCAATCTCCAAGGGAAAGCAATCTCCTTACATTAGGCTGAATATCTTGTTTCAGCTGTGCCCTTTGCTTCTCATTCTCACACCATACAGATCCAGTTTCCATCCTCTACTACTCTACCTGTGCATAAATGTCCTGAGAGAACACATTATTCTGTCTCTGTCAATGTGCAAACACACTCACACGTGTGCACGTGCACAGCAACTCAGCACACAGGCATGACTATTTCAGAAGACTTTATATATAAATTCATGGCATGAAATATTGTTCTGAGCAACAGTGTAAATCTCAAACCAAACAGTGGGACTGTGTGTGTGAAACAGAAAGGAGAAAGGCAGGTGGTTTTACACAGAGATTTCTTATGAAATTCTGTACAAAATATGTACAAAATATGATTTATTATGGGACAACAAATGACCTTGTATAAGGAGGAAAATTACTGTCAGATACTTACTTAAAATAAAGAAAAATACATATATTTTAAGCAGTGGGACAAAAATATTGAAAAATTAATACTGACATTTCAGCAGAGATGGAAGGAAGAGAATGGAACTGGAATACCAGACACAAACAGGCTTTTACAGCACACTGTCTCTCTATAAAATTTGGTCAGATTTCATAAAATTAGAGCTTTGGTACAAGTTGAACTGAAAAAAGGTATAGGAAGTAATTAACACATGTATAGTGCATTTACATAATGGAAAGTTCAAGAATTTGGTCAGCTAAGTTGGACTGAATTCACGCCAGAGCACAAACTCAGTCTGATCATCTGCAGCACAAAGCTGCTATACAGGCTGGCAAGAAAAGCCAAGCTTTTAATAAAAAACTCAATCCACCTGGATAAAGAGAGGATGTCAGAACCACAGAAAATAACGAATGAGCCTGGGCAAGCAAACATGGCTGCTTTCCTCTAGCAAGGGCTTGGCTGATGTATTGGAGTTTAGAGATTGCTGATCAAGCAGACAAAAAAGAAGGAAGAGAAAGAAGAGAAGGAAGATTACTCCTAAATCCTGAAAATGGAAAAGCACAGCTCTAAACAGAATTTCTCGAATGTATGCAAACTGCTAGGGAAGTGTATTGCTCTGATATTTCTCGAGGAAGGAAGAAGGTAAGGGAAGAAAAATTACTGAATGGTGTCTGCAGAGGTTTTACTGGCCAAAAATTATGAGAGAATAGTGAGTGTCATGGGTGCAATACAGGATGTGACCAAAAGTATGTATTCTATCACCATCTGTTGAAACCAGGTGGGGCAGTGATCCTTATCTCTGTGGGAGATACTCTGTTAATGGGCCATCTGTTAAAACCAGGTGGGGCAGTCATCTTTATCTTTTCCACAACCCATCATTCTTCCAGGGAGATATCTTCTGCTAATGGGCCATTGAGTCCCACTGTTATGACTGAAAAAATTACATCATCCCATTTGGAGATGCTCCACCCAAGGGGAGGAGCCAAGCATTTCCTACCTAGATAAAATCTGAGATCTGGAACACCAAGGCAGCCTTTTTCCACTGGATTCCAGAGGAAAAACTGGACCCTTCTTACATCATCACTGGACCTTCAGAAGAAAACTGCACCCTTCTGCTGGACCACTGCTTCAACTGAACCAATCTGTCACTCCAGGACGACTGCAGCCACCATTTAATCAGACTGCTACCAACACCCTGACTGACAGGATGTCAGATTGTATTCTGACTCTGTCAGTGTTTTGTTTTTTTTGTATTACTGTATTTTTATTTTAATTTTCCTAGTAAAGAGCTGTTATTCCTATTCCCATATCTTTGCCTGAGAGCCCCTTAATTTCAAAATTATAATAATTTGGAGGGGGGGGGTACATTTTCCATTTCAAGAGAGGCTTCTGTCTTTCTTAGCAGACACCTGTCTTTTCAAACCAAGACATTGAGGGAAGAGACAGAGTAGGCATAGACAGTCAAAAGGAAAGAAAAATGAAAATAAGTGGAAAAAAGGGGACTACTGCTATGAAAAAACAAAGCATAGTCCAAAATGCTATGTTAAAATGATATTACCTCATTATCCAAGGCATTTATTCAAGTAGGAATGGCATTTTCAGGTGAAGTGCTCATTCTGGACATTCGTGGGACAATTGTCATTATGAACAGACCTATCTTTCCAGTCTTCATGATTATTGGGAAAGCTTTTGGGGAAGAAAAACATCTTTCCTTCTTTCCTTACCGGTTCGGCACACAGTAAAAGCACTTTTATATTTATGTATTTTCTTACCCAGTAAAAATCACCAACACCCCAACCAAATGACTATGGAAACTCACAAAATAGTGAAAACATAGAAAATTTTAAAATCTACCACATAGCAGGAAAGTCTTAAATAGAACATTTTCCTATGGGAAAACCAAACTGTATTTCACACCAGGAAAGAAAATCAGATCAAGGAGAATGTGAATGGCTATCAGTGGGATTGATGTTTCTCCTGAGATCTCTGGCTTTAGGACTTCTGCTTCACAGTATTTCCCATGTGACTTCAAACTCCCCAGTGAAGTTTCTCACTGTAGCAATACAGCTGGAGAGCAGGGCTCAGAGCATTGCTCAACTTATGGCTGAAATGGATGTAATAGGTTTGGTAGGCCACAAGCCCTGGCAAGCTGATGCAGAACCCTGAATGGAGAAGCAAAAAGTATGCTTGGTGTGCTTTGTTTTACATAAAACATGCAAGTCCGTACATGCCGATGCTGGTCTGTACAGGTCTGTGCAGAGGGTCTGTGCAGAGCTCTTTCTGATTAAGTAATGTTACTTAGAAACACCAATCATGTAGTTGTGCTGTTTTTAGCTTGTAGTTGAAAAGGTATATATTGATGTGTGAAATCAATGAATCAGCTTCATGTTTGCATCAAACGGGGATCCATGTCTTTGTTGATTGCCATCACCCACCTATTTATCATTTGCTTTATCAACTGAGGAAAAGGGACTGCATTTATAGTTTTGTGTATGGGGAACTCTGCTGCAACAGAGGCTGTAGGATAAAGCCTGGGGAGATCAGTCCTGCTGAGATATCTCAGTTTCATTGACATTTCCACAAGTTTTTCAATGTTTTGGACTCTCAAGATTTCAAGGAGCCATTTTATTGCAGGCTGGGCCAAGGAGAAATCAGTCATTTTCCCAGGGATAAATTCTTTTCTGCAATTCCTAATACTATTGCTGGTACTGCTTCTACTCACACAGGAGTATCTGCTATCCACTAGTATTTACAAAGCACTTCACATGTGATAAATATGCTAAAAGATAAAAAAATCCTTTCCCAAAAGACACAAAAAAACCTCTGCAGTTTGCTTTGTTATCAGTTGACTGTGGATAGACCTAGCTCAGCCAAAGTAGAATCAGGGTATTTGATCTCTGTCTTACCATAAGTCTATCAGTTTGTCTCTGATAACTGGGCAAACTGGTAGAGCACACACAAACATCCAGTCTGCAGTGTCCCTCAGCCCTACACAGGAATTTAAATCTTAACTGAGTAAGTCAGCAGGGAAACAAAAACACGAAGCAGCCCACTCATCATTCTGACTGAACCCAAATAATTAAATTATCTACTTGATTGAAAGCAAACAGAAAACATGTGCTTAGTGATGTACACCTGAGCAGCCTGGCCTAGCGGAAGGTGTCCCTGACCACACCAATGGGGTTGGAACAGGAGGCTTATTAACATCACTTCCAACCTAAACCATTTTGGGCTTCTATGATTTTGCACCTTAAAGGTTTTTCTCCAAAGTCTTACATTTCATGTTACACTTATAATGGTGCTTAAAAACCTGTACCTTAATTCCTGACTGAAAATTTTGATTTAAAAGAAACCACTATCATTCTTGATTTAGAAACAGGTAACTAAAGTACCAACGAACAGAGCAATACACAGAATGTTACTCAGGAACTGCATGGTAAGAAAAAGGGCTGAAGACAAGTATTTCTATGGAGTTCCACTCTGTAGGATTATTCCCCACTTAACATAAACTTTTTTCTGTATGTTATCTCTGCATACAGGTCTGTGAAGTACATTTTTATTTATTCCTATGTGAAGAGACGTGAGCTTGCTTCTTTCTTCCCTTCCATAAAGCTGTATTCTGCTGAAAAGCAGATTTGAGCAGTGCTCCTACCTTCTGACATCATTTCATGGTGTGTTCAGGGAAGTATTCAAACTTGACATTGAATCATTAGGCATAATACTGCCACTGCAGGGGATGATTACTGCAATAAGAATTCATTTTCTTTAACACTATATGCGAGAAGGAACAAATAAAAACCCAGGCTAGATGCACTGTCATGAAAAGGTGGGTGATGTCAAGAATGAAAACCCTGAAGATTGTTTTTGGTAGTCAGGGTAAGAAAATTCCCTGAATTGTGTGGAGGGTTGCTGAGCATCTCTGAAATTAAGACTTTCCCTTTCTTAACAAGGTTTCTCATGCTGCAGAGGCCCATTTGCATCTTTCTCAGGGATGGACACTGTTTCCAGCCTGATCCATACCCTCATCTGACCTGATACCTAGAGGCAGAAGCACAGCAGTTGGAGCAAGGCACAAGTGTCCTTTTCAGATGCTCCTTTTTAATGAGACAAGCAAAACATCCCTCTTTGCCTTGATAAGCTCATGGGCTTGAAATATGCCTTTGGATGACCCCTTTCCATGATTAATTTCCTAGAAGGTCTATTGATCCAAATTACCTGCTTTGGTAAATTTGGAGGCTACCTGTGACAAACTAACCCAAGGTGTTTACCAAATCGATGCACTGACCAGCTGTGCTGTCCTCTCCACAGCCAGATCTTCAAAACAAATGACACTTCGCAATGCACTGCCTATATACTGCTGGAAAAATTTTGGTCACAAAAAGACACAAGGTCTTCTCCAAGACACAAGAACGGCACTGTTTTTCTATCTCCAAAGGGCATCACAAGGATCTATTAATAAGACTCTTCAAATGGGCTCCTGTTCCTTAAATAGGCTCTTCTAGCATTACATTAGCAAAGAAGAACTCATGATGGATAGCTCTGTATACAGCTGATCTCCATGGGGGCTTAAGTGAGCTGAAGATAAAGGAATTATTTTCATATTTGATCATGTAAATGTCACTGGATATATTTGCAACAATCCACTCAAATCTTCCTGTAGGTATATGGAGTCATATTTGACAACAAGCTTTCAAGATATACTCAAGTGAGGCCCTTTATGAGACCTCTCATTAGAAGTAAAATAATTTACAGCTTCTTCCATTCCCTGCCTTTTTATCACATGCTCCCACTCCTGCAGTCTCCCTTGATGACAGGATGGTACATGGCATACAAAATATTAATGGGAAAAACATGGGACTGGCTTTGGTGCAAAGATGATAATGAAATTTGCTATTGAAGTAGTAAAAGAGCTCCGTGTATGTGGGATGTATGCATCCCACTGTTAACCAGAACTGTCTTTAAAGTTATTTTAAAGTCTTTACCCATTCCTTATTTCATTTAAACAGCTCCTTTCCTTTGCCTGTGTCATTTGCCTAACTAGATTTTCATTTCTCAATGTTGCAGCAAACTTTTGTTCATATCATCTTTTCTTAACATCTTTGTCTTGTTCAAAGCCTTTTCAAATTAATTTGATTGTAAAAAGTTATTATACTAGCAGTTGAAAGTACTGAGCAGCACAACTACAGTGCACAAAATGCATACAGTGATGTTAATTATTTACCAGTTCCTAGTATGATTACATTTTACATAGTGATGGCACTCGGGGGCTTAATAGCTGCATAAAACATTGTGTATGTTCTCTACTGTCCTGGAATAAATCATCGCTGAAAAATTTAGCTCTTAGAAATAAAACATACCATTTGGTCATTTACCAGGCTTACGACAAGTGATGAAAGCTCTACAGAAGTATTTCTTTTCAACAATGCCCTACCTTTGAAGAAACAGTCCTTGCTGTGGATAATGTAGATTTTCTTCCTCTGCAGACATGAGGCTCGGTGCAGCTGACAGTGATTTTCATAGAACCTGCCATCAGATCCACAGATGGGCATGTAGTTGGACTTGCAATCCTCAACACACCTGCACTCGGGCTGGTTCGTGTCCCTGTTCACCACACACATGCTGCCCCGGCCACAGTACTTCTTCTCACAGGATGCACTCAGGCCGTCCTGCCCATAGAGCACTGGGAAGAGCAGAAAATGCCACCGTAAGCTACATTTTTCTCAACAGACATGGCTGCTGCAGCAGCACAGCCCTGACAGGAGCAGGAGCAATAAAGGTTTTGGAAGCCAAAAATGCTTCCCTTTGAACAGCAGCAACTTGAAGAGACTGCTCAGATCTGCACTCCCAGCTCTCCCTTATCACAACACTGTGCTCAAAGTGCTTTATTGGGAAGTGATCTAAGTCTTCACGAAACTGGGGCCCAGAATAAAACTGAGTGAGAGCATTTCAGTGCCCACACATTAACCATGAGTTACATTCAGAAAGCAACCTGAAACCGTACAGTAGTCCAGCCACAAAACTCAGCAAAGTGCTTTAACTGTCAGCACTCACCTACTGTCCACATATAGAGTCCAACATCGCCCTGGGAGCCAGGCAGAAGCTCCCAGAAACAGAACACCCTCCAGGCTAAAATTCACACAACTTTCAAGAAAAGCTCAAACAACTACTGAGAGCTTTGAAAAAATAACCCCCAAGAAAGACTATTACTGAAAGGAATGTTACTGACTATCACTGAAGGGAATGACATGGGAAAAAGCTAACCATTCTAAAAGTGACCATCAGTATCTATTCCTGCACTCTGAGTAATGACATATAGTGAAAAATAACTTTCTACTTATTTGAAGAGTTAACTGGATATGATCTTCTGAATATTACTGTGCTGTTTGATACTATTAGAAGGGTAAGGAAGCTGCCCTTGTGCAATAACATTTTCTGCTTATGAAGTTTCCTCACTTAAAAGCTTACAGAGAACATTACTATAATTCACACAGGACAGGGCACTTCCAAACAAGCCACTACTCAGAGCAATAATCAGCATTACACGCAACAAAGAGAGTTTGAGGAAATCAGATTATTCTATGCTAATTGGAGTTCACCGAGATGAACATTACAAAGGGGAATTGCAAAAGGCATAATTATACAAAGAATAAGCCTTGCACAGCCTTCCAACAGCCAGAGACTCTGGCTGTCCCTCAGCTAAGGACTCAGTCTAGACCAGCAACATGGTTTGGAAGCAAATCCCTTTTCTCTACATTTACAACATGCAGGTTTTGGCTCTTGGAAAGGTTTTGGTGTGTGCCAGCTCTCAGAGGATGTTTAAGCGCAAGGACTACTCCAGATGTGCTGCAGCATCCAGTGGAATGCATCCTACAGCCACATCTTCTAAGGTACATCCAGGGCTTTTTCCCTTCTAAGATTTTTCCAGCCGCCAAACCCTTCAGTATAGGAGCACAGAGCAGATCTCATCCATAGCCTCTTATCACACGTAAAAGAGATGTGAGAAGCATCAGTACCAGCTACTTCAATGCCATTTTATCATGTTAAATTCCGTGCTAACATCAACACCGCCCTTGCCTGCCCAGCATTTCATGCCAAAACAAAATGTCCCAGTGTCGAAGTTCCATTTCATCTACTTGTGGTCAAGGGGTTAAAAGCATGTACACAGAGACAAGCAAGAGTTTCTAACAAAACCCAATTTTTCCTGGTCCCCATTAAGGTTTTGTTTTTATTACTGTAAATCTGAAAGGGAAAAAAGTCTGTTATTGGATGATTAACTATTTGACTCAATAACTCATTAAAATTCCTCCAACTTAGCAAGCTAAGAAATATTGACTTTTCCTGACTTGTAATAAACTAGAAGGTCAAAGCATCTCTGAGCAGTGCAAAAAGTACTGTCCATGGAAGGAGAATCTGACTATACTTACTTTATTAATTGTTCCAGAATTTTGCAAATTATCCTCAGAAATGCAAATGTTGTGACCTCAGGGAGACCTCACTGTAAAGGTCATATTATTTATCAGTGCCTGCTGTAAATCAGAGCAGCCCTAAGGATGAGGACTTGAGGAAGCACTGGTCCAGCATCATCCTCCTCTTCTCAGTGGCAGGACCTGCATCAGTACAAGCACTTTCCTTTTCCATCACAATGTGCCTCAAAAGACACTTTTCAGAGACTGTTGCTGATATTAAAGTTATTTAAAAATCAAGATTCAGCAGCTATTATTGTCTATATAAATGTAATTCAGATATAACTACAGCAAAGACCTGTGTGAGCTGCCTTGATCACTAAAAATTGATCTCTCAGAGTTTGCACCAGCCAAGGACTGTGTTATGCATCTCGCTGAAGGTTATTGCTGCCTCCTCATTTAAGGTACTGCTGATTTAATGCACTAGGTCACATCTGAGCAGGTGACAGCTAAACCCTGCCCTGAGAGCAGCAAAAACCCTCTTAAGAGCTCAAGTATTTTTGGTATTTTGATTTGTAATATAAAATTTGCATAACTGAAGACAAACATTCTTATTAGAACGGGATTTTTAAGTTTTTAAATGATACATCAAAAATTTGTTAAAGAACCAGCTTATAGAAAAATGTAAAATACTTAATCTTTCGTCCACCTCTCCCAGTTACTGTGGAAGATCCCCAGAAACCCTTGGCTGTTGTGATAGGTTGACTTAGGAAGAAGAAACTCAGAGAGAGATTTTCTCTAAGAGAATTTCCTCTGTGGGGGTTGGGATACCTGCAACAGCCAATTAGAGAAAGTTAGTTCGCTCCGTGAACACACATTTTGAAAAAAGTAATCCAGAACTGGGTCTCTTTGTCTTTCCAGCAGCTGAGCAGGTAACATCAACCCGAGCTTCCCCCTCCCCCATGCGGAGGCGGGGAGGCTCAGGAGGCCGCTTGGGCCCCGTTTGTCAACGAGGGGGATCCGATGGCCAGGGGGAGAAAAAGTTGTGTGATAAGACCTTCACGGCTTCCTCCTCCACGAGCCTGCGGCTCTGGCGTGGGGGGGGAGGCCGACTCTTGCTGCTGCCGGACGGGCCGGGCCTGCCCGGGTGGCCATGAGCAGTGTGGGGCCGCAGCCCAGCCCCAGAAAGGCTGATTAACACCTCAGCGAGGCCTGAGCCTGGCCCAACTCTTGTAGGTGTGTTAAACTTTAACTCTTTAGTGTTCAGATAAGATTTGCAAAGCCTCCAGCCTTTCCTTTGAATATGAAAGAGAATAAGAAGATTTCTGAAGTCAGTGATGTAAGAGCTAAGTTTTTAAGATGGAAGGAGAATGAGAAGATGCTGAAATGGCTGAAAATCTTTCTGTAAAGTTGTAGGGATGAACTGATGTACTGAATATTCCTATAAACCATGGAAAGAGACATGGGGGGATGGAAATGTTCCATTTAATAGATGATTTGACTAAAAAGCACCTGTGTTAAGAATTTCTGCCCTGAGAAAAGAAGGGGATTTTGGTTTTCTGAAGATGAAGCCTGAGCAGAGAAAAAGGAGACAGAGAGAATCTTTGCTGTCGAACATTTCATTCTTAAAAGTAATACCCCATGAGACAGACATGGCCCACATCTACAACTTTGGGACGGCTGTAGAGTTGGGAGGAGCATCACGGTTGCAGGTTCCTGGGTGGATGCAAATCGTGAAAGATAAAACCACAAAAGAACTGTCTTTTTCCTTCTTGTGGGAAAAATCCCTACAACTTCAACAAGAAGAGGCTTCTCTCTCCAGAAGTGAACTGAAAAAGACTAAATTTGGGGACTGACCAAAGTATTTGTTATACGTTTGTTTTGTTGTTATGAAGATTGGGAGAGGGAGAGAAGGAGTGATCTGAAAAATCTTATTCTGAATTTTTTTTTCTTTCTTTTTGCTTGTGTTGTTAATAAATTTTCTTTTATACTTTCTCAAGTTTTAGGCCTGCCTTGCTCTTTTGCTCCTGGTTCTGTCTCACAACAGGAAAAATAAGTTTATTTAAACTGGCAACTCAAAACGAAGACATTTATGCCTTATTCATTTTGTTCAGAGTTTAATTTACTTTGTGTTCCCAGACGGACAATTCCTGGTTAGACACCTTAGTTTGGTAAGGGGTCAAGAAAGAGATCCTGCAGACAGCCAGAAAGGAAATATTCAAGTATTCAGTAATCCTATTGTGCTTCTCATAGTTCAAGTCCTCTGAAATCCGTGTCTGCAAACAGAGTGCTAACATCAGTTATCTTCGCCAGAACTTTGTAATGTTGACAACAGCTCTTTAATTAAATTATTATTTGCATAATCCTTTCAAGAACTAAAGCTCCCCACAAGCTCACTCAGCTGTACCAATGTATCCTCTGCCCAGCAAGGACAGCAACGGGGTGTGAAATAGAACAGAGCAGTGTAAATGGAGAGGAAATGAAGTGTTTGACTGTACAAGCACTGTTGTCTTTATCCAAGTAACTAATTCATTTGGAGCAGCACCATGCATCATGGAAAGGGACTTTCCTTGATTGCATCAAGGTGGATCCCACAGGCAGGACACTGGTGCAGCTTACAGGCACAAAACATGCCTTTCACCACTTTTTTTGGAACTATTAAAAAGTGACTTGAATTCCTCATTCTTACAAAGATTATTAAAAACAGCAATGGGAAAGGTAATCAAGTGAAACTACCAACTAACTGCACAAAGTATTTATGATCCCCACTGTACTGCATGGAAAAGGCATAATTTAATCAATTTACTAGTTGCAATGAGAGTAATTCACATAGGTTAAAAGTTTATCATCTTGCAAAACAAGCCACTATTCAACACCAATTAACTATACTCAACATAGCTATGTGTTACACTGCATTAAGTCCAGAAGGATGGACAGAGGAAGACCAGTCTCTTACACTCACAAACACACTCGACTTCTCAAATTAGTTCCTGGTTGCCCCTGAGAAATTTGGAATTCTAGTGGAAAACTGACAAGAGTTTGGTGCAGGCAGAAAATAACTGAATTCAGGAATTTCATAAGGCTGGTTAACAGGCTGCCTGCTTCTCAAAGCAAGGCTTTAATGAGGAAATTAAGAGGTTCCTGCCACGTTGGAGAATGCACATCCTCTAACTGTACATTAATTCTTAAAGACAGGGACCTCATCTACCTTTTGCACACCACTAAATGTGTTACAGATCAGACTAAGGTGTGTCGAGATTGTTATGGGTTTAGGTCTTCAAAGAGGCAAGAGCAGTTGTTGATTGCTGTAAAGTTGTTTATTTGTAGAGGCATAGCAGTCTCAAAGACAGAGTCCCAAATGACAAAGTCTGTGCTAAAAGTTTCCTGGCATAGAGTCCTGAATAAAACCAGAAGCAGCTCTCTGGTACAAAGTCCCAAGAAAAGGCAGAAGTGCAACAGCTCCTATCTTCTTCCGAGCAGTGATGATGGCAGTGAGGACAGAGGGAGAGAGAGAGTTCTCCCCAGTAAACAGATTTTTATTTGTTAATTACCCAATAAGCTAAAAACATGAACCTAAAGCATTTCTTCTAAACCTATTAGAATTCTAGTTCTATAGTACAAAAGTGGTGTTAATTCTTATGCATTACCTGCGCATATAGCTCTATTTATGCAACTAGTTCTAGCTGTTCTATCTAAAGAATGTAAATTATATTCCGACTATGTTTTCATTATGTCTAGAACTAAGTTTCTGAACTTGCACCACATCTTGCTCTTTATACTACTTCCTAAGGCTTTTTACTATCTTAAGGCACTTAAAACATATTCTTACTTACTTAGAATTAAGACTTCATATTTGTGTGGCTTAGTGTACTTTAATTTCTCAAAAGATTTTAATTCAATCCCTGCATTCCATTCTCTCTCTGAGAGACTCAGAGAGGCCTCTGTTTTTCACCCTCCAACAAAGGCACGCGTGCCTTTTTTCTTTGCTCCCGAATACAATCCTATTTCTTACTTCCTCAAAACTCCCAAAAGAAGGTTGGGTTCAGGACAAGCATTGGTTTCACTTAGGACCAACCAGACAAACCCATTGCAGAAAGTAAACCCAAAAATCAAACAGCTCTATCATATCACTGCTCATAAAAAATGACTTATACAGAGCAGAAATGTAAATTATTACATTTCTATGTAAAAAGCCAGTTTGCCCTCAAGTAACAGTGAGCTCCAGCAGGCAGCTGGATATCCAGGTTTATTGCTGAAGAAAGATGTTTAGACATTACATCACAGCTAAGGCTAAAACTAGAAACTTTAATTACATATGACTGAAACTGGAAGCTTCTATATCAAGTCCTTCCAAGGCAATGCTGCACCTTGCAAATGCTGTATTAAAATAATAATAAAATCAAACCCTCTATGACAGTGATATACACAGATGTATAGTTCAAGTATGTATTTACATACATCCACTCACACACAGATTATATACAAACACACACTTCCCATGCACTTCCCTTGCCACAATTCAGTTTTGCTGATGACACAAAGTCAGATGCTGCAGCACAGCTTCCTAAACCTTCCTTACCCAGCATATCTTCAGTAGATTCTTGAATAACTCATGGTTGGAGGCAACCAAAGTTGAGCTACATATTGAGCCTGAGTTATGATCATCAAGCAAATTGTGTGCTGCATTTCTTGTTACTGCCACAATACAATAAGAAAGGAAACAAAGCAGGAATTTCGTAATAGTCTTCTCTAAGAGTTTCTGGATTTTTCATTGCATGCCTGACATGAGAGTGGAGTGGCAGAGAAGCCGTGGTAAATCACCTGGGCAAGGAAACAGCCATTTCATTGTCTCTGTTACTAGCCTACTGTTGCTATAATTTATTCTTTTTTATAAAGCACAAATGGTGACTTGTCCTGGAGAATAACACAGAGAATGAGATGTGTTTCAAGTATATGATCTGCTATAGGTACAAACTATTTTCTTTCAAGATCCATGAGACAACTGTGTGTTTGTGCACATCTTGGAGCAGGATGGAGAGGGACACATCAGCCTTGGAAGAGGACTACAGAAGAATCAATCAATCAATCAATCATTTTCACCAGTTTCGATGCTCTACATGAAACAAAAAGCAGGATAATATGGACAGCCTTCTCAGAAGAAAAGATAGCAAGACTTCTTAGATAGTCATGTTATTTCAGGAGGATTCACATAGTTTAAAAAACAAAACTGACCACAAAAGTTAAGGAAAACAGACTCTGGAGAGGAGGGTTGTATCATATAGGTGCACAAAGGACACCAGAATGAAGGGAACTGCAGAATCTGCGTCTGCAGTTTAATGTCAAATGAAAACAAATTGTAATTGCTTATCACAAGTTCAATAACTGCAAGCAGATATCCTGAAAACAACACCAAGGAAGCACTCAGTACTATAGAAAAAATTTCTGTATCAATTTTTACATCTGAAAATGGGAACTAATGTTAATTTCTGTATCTGTCAGAACTCTGAAAACTATTGGAGGTCATACCATGAAAAGGCATTTGAAAATCAGAAGTAACTGCTATTCTTAGTGTGATTAGCCTAATTTTGTCCTATTTCAAATCCATCTAACCACTATGAGATCAAAAGCTTAATCAAATATTATTTTTGGATGGTATTGTGGCCTGTGAGGGTACTAACAGGAAAAAAGAAACAAAAGACAGTAGAGATGAAAGGATCCAAACTATGTAAAGCATATACAGAGATTACTGAGGAAGAAGCACCAACACAGGTATGACACCATATATATTTAGATCCTTGCCATTAAATTTTACTATGCACATTTTTTCTGATTGTTCCTTCTCAAAAGAGCTGTAAAGAGACAATTAATAAAATTGCTCTTTATTAAATGTTTATCTAAATTTATCTTTGATAGGAACTGCACAGTGAGAGCAATTTTATGACATGATTCTTGTACAGCAAGTATAGACACAAAGGTAAATTTGTGCAGTTCCCATTGGCATCACACATCTTGCAATTGTGAGCTGCTTAGCAGGTGTCTACAATCCGCTGGACAAGAGAAAGCACAATGTTCGCAACAGATTAATATATTTCCTGCATTGATCAGAAGATTAAATGTTTGGGGCCACCCTTGGACTCTGTTTGGAGCAATCTGGTCTAGTGGAAGGTTGTCTTGGTTTGAAAGACAGGTATTTGCTAAGGAAAGGCAAGAAACCCTTTTCTGAGATGCAGAGTGCAAGCCCCTCCCTTCTAATTATTATAGTTTCAAATCAGAGGCTTTCAGGCAGAACATATGGGGATAGGAATAACAGTTCTTTACTGATATCTAACAAGGTAAACAGCAGAAATAACAACAGTTATAAAAACTGACAACAAAAAAGAACAGTATAGCTCAGTTCCAGTCTCTTTGGCCATAGGCCCTCTCTCCCTGCGCTCAGTTACCGATGCTGTGGGCAGGGCAGGTCCCGCGCAGTCGAAGAGGGCTGGGCGATGGCGGCAGCGGCCCAGGGGTGAGAGGGATGGAGGAGGGACTCCCCCCTCACGGTGTCGGTCGTGGTGCTCAGCAGAGTGCCCGGAGGTAGTAGGATGAAGTCGATGTCTGATGGCAGGGAACGTGGCTCCCGGCGCCGGGATGGTGGCGAAGATGCTAGATTGGAGCACGGGGCGTCTTCCTTCCACTCCACCAGCGAGCGAGAGAAAAAGAGCCAGAGAATGCAGGCCCCTGTCCCACCTTTCCTTTTCTGGTCTCCCCCTATCCCCCACCCCTCTGCGAGAGAAAACTATTGCTACTAAGGTGTAGCCACAAATACTTAGCATAACAATGGGAAAAATTCCACAGAAAAAAAAGGGAACAATTCAATCCCCAACAAATGTATACCTAGTCACTGCAGAGGAGTTGGAAAAATATGAGCTTTTAAGTCCCTTCCAACCCAGACCATTTCATGATTCTGTGATTTAATTTGATGTTTCCTTGGGCACCCATATTTTCAGTGCTGTGAGAAACCCAGTGAAGCACAGTAGCAACATTCATATACACACGAATGTGTGTGATATAGATTGACTGGCGCTGTGCCTGAGACAGAGACACAGCACTCTGTAATCCTTGTGACAAAAAGCCTTTATTTCCTTCTGACTTCACCTTATATACCCCTTTTAATGTTCCCGGGTAAGCGCCTGTGATTGCCTCCAAGTTCAGACTGCTCAGCTCTCTGACCAATAGCTCTCTGCAGCTTGGGCTGGAACTCACTGGATCACATCCTTGTCTGTCTCCAATTCTGTCCTGTCTCTGTTCTCTGGGGGCCTGTCTTATCAGGCCAGGCTGCTTCTCTTATCTGTGGTCAGATTAACTGCCCAGTACAAGCCAGCTTGCACTGTGACATGTACACACACATGTATTTTATTTGATTGTGGTTTTAATTTTCTCAGTATTCCACAGCCAAAAGAAATAGCTGAAAATTTGGGTCTCAGATCTGGAGGGAATAGATCACATTAATACTTTGGCTCCTTTGGCAAAGCTCCATATCAGAAGAATAGATTTTTCTGAAGGAAGGCAAAAAATCCTATGGGTTGCTGCTCAAAATCAGTCTTGCTGCCTTTAATCTTTCTCATGAATCTTGTGTCTGTTCTGCTTCTTCACTCCTACTCTCAGGACAAGCCTTCCTTTTTTTCAATGGGCTCTTATCCTTTGTGTTTCCATGTATGTTTCTGCTATTCCTTCAATGAAATTCTTGTAGCAGAGACTAGGGGGAGGTTACCATCCAATAGTAAAATAACTATGGATGACTTGCCTCTTTTCATGTTGACTTCTCTAACTATGTTACCAGTGGAGCTCCTGGAAGGAAGCAGAACAGCCTGGATCTTTCCCAGCTGTTAGCCTTTAAATCTGTCCATGGATGCTGCCTTTGGCTTGCTCCCCTCTCTCCCTGGACACACAACCCAAGGCTTTTCCCCCACAAGATGCTCATACCTCTCCTGGCTCCTCTACATCACCATGATGTAGTCACCCCAGAGACCTTTGCACAGCTGCTCCCCAAAGCTCCTTGGAACCAGGCAGAAATCTCTCACTTCCACCTATTTTTCAACATCAAATTCTGAAATTGTCATGATATTACCCTCATTTGGATCATTTCTACATGGGGGAGGGTGAAATCAATAAAACAAGTGCACTGGACATGCTGCAGTGGCAGAGAAGTTGCTTGGCCATCACTTACAACACCTATGTGTAAAAACATCTTGCAGTATTACCAATAGTTCCCTGTTCCCATCTGAGGAGCATTCTTCAGTCTCACAGAACTCTCTTCTTTTACTATTTTTTTGGCTCATTATTTTGCAATAAGAGCACTTATCAGAAAATAAGTCAATTTGTTTACTGTATGCCTATTTTCCCCTTATATACGCACATGCGTAATATTATTTCAGACCGGATAGAAAGACTTTTCCAGTTTCCTATTTATTTTCTCATTCAGACATCAGTTTATAAAGCTCATTGAGGCCAAAGAAGAGATGCAGAAAGACATTTCATCATTGCAGTACCAAAAAAAAGAACATTATTCTGATTATTTCTATTTAATTGGGAGAGGAATAGATAAGCTTTTATAATTAATACCCATTTAGTGTCCTTATCACATTACTCTTGAATTCAGCTCTATATAAATTTAAAAGTTGTCTGACTTGCACCAAACTGTTCAAATGCTGCTGCCTGAGATTTCATCATGACAGGTTAGAATCCTCCATTAGTGCCACCACAGTGTCAGCACTTCCAGAAGCATTTTCTTTTCTTTAAGTGGTGCATGTCACACTCTTCAACCTTACAAATTAAGTCATATTCTTGATTAACATCTTTAAAGCTTTGTTTAAACACAAGCCAAAGATGTATAAGAGGTAGAAACAACAGATTAGAAAACGATGGAGGTCAGCAGAGGGTACAAGCTAAATATACAGTAATTAAATCACAGGATCACAGAATGGTTTGGGTTGGAACAGACCTTAAAACTCACCTCATTCTAACCTCCTGCCATGGCCAGGGACACCTTCCACAAGGTGAGATTGCTTCAAGCCCCATCCAACCTGGCCTTGAACACTTCCAAGGACAGGACAGACACAGCTTCTGTGGCAACCTGTGCCAGGCCCTCAGCACACTCAGAGGGAAGAAATTTTTCCTAATATCTAATCTAAATCTGCCCTCCTTGCTTGATCCCCTCACTGGAGATAAAACCATGCATGCTATGAAGGAGGAAAAAAAATCTTTAGGATGACAATGTCAAAGAACAGCTCAGCTTGATCTATTGGGAAACTGAACCTATAGAGTCTTTTACTGTCCTTTCCTTCTCCTGCCCCTTTGTCCCAAGTAGATTAATTTACAGAGGTAAGAGCTTCCGGATGGAATCTATCAATAGTTGTATCTATGTACAACTTGCAACACTTCTGTCATTTACTACTACACATAAAGGAAGACAGAAAGTTCTATGGGAAAATTAGGGACTGGATTCATTTTGTGAGTCTGTTTCTGAGAACTGATGCTTTTCTGTAAAAGTTGACATTTACTAAAAATAAAAGGGAAAAAATATTAAAGCTATTAAGTTGTAATGGGATTTCTGTTAGTGCAGGCATTTTGTGTTTGGGTATTTTTTTCTCCTGAGTAAAGCCAAACTTGTATTTGACTCATGGACATTTTTGTTCTTTGAGGAGCAGCCCCAGCAGCAGGATTAGTGCCCCTCTTGCATCTCTCCTTGTCTAAGCTTGCAAAGCAAGATGTAACCAGAAGTATGACCTCTATCACCATCTGTTGAAACCAGTTGGGGCAGTGTTCTTTATCTTTTCCACAACCCATCCTTCCTCCAGGGAGATATCTTCTGCTAATGAGCCATTGAATCCCACTGCATGACTGATAAAATTACATCATCTCATTGTGAGATGCTCCACCCAGGGGGAGGAGCCAAGCATTTCCTACCTAAATAAAGTCTGAAATTTAGAACACCAGAGTATCCTTTTTCCACTCGATTCCCAGAGGAAGACCAGGCCCATCTTTATCATCACTAGACCTTTAGAAAAAAACTGCACCCTTCTCCAAAATCATTGCTTCAACAAAACCACATCTCTCACTCCAGAAAGACTAGCCACTATTTAATCAGACTGCTACCAACACCCTAACCAACAGTGTCAAGTTGTATTCTGTCAGTGTTTTGTTTTTTGTATTACTGTATTTTTATTTTAATTTTCCTAGTAAAGAACTGTTATTCCTATTCCCATATCTTTGCCTGAGAGCTCCTTAATTTCAAAATTATAATAATTTGGAAGGAGGAGGTTTATATTTTCCATTTCAAAAGAGGCTCATGCTGTCCTTAGCAGACATCTGTTTTTAAACCAAAATACACCTAAATCAGCATAAACCTCCAGCTTGAAACTGTTGAGGCTGCACTCTATCTTTTCACATTTTTCCCCAAGATATTTCATTTGTGTTTTCCCAACTAGCTATGTTAGAGCCCCATAGATTATGAGTGCAAGAGTGTTCCTACACAGCACATGTAGAAGACAAGAGCCAAACAGATCCATTATGGGGAGAATTACAATTACACAAATACTGAAGATGTGTTCTATCTTCATTGGAATACAGAAGAAAAGATATCTTACAAAATAGTTTTCCTACAATCATAGAATGGTTTGGGTTGAAAGGGACCTTAAAGATCATCTTGTTTCAACCCCCTCCCCCCGCTGTGGGCAGGGACATCTTCCACCAGACCAGTTTGCTCCAAGTGCCATCCCATATGGCTTTGAACACTTCCAGTGATGTGCAAGGCAGACATATGAGGCACATAGCTGGCAGCATGTGCAGGACTTCATTGCACCTTGGGATTGCCTTTTAAAAAAATCAATAAGAATAGGATGTGTCTTTAAAACGTTCTCTACGTATATTATGTTGTGATTGTCTGTTAAGGTTCATAAAAACTCAGGAACAAAGCACATTTAAATGGTAGCAAATCCAAACAAACCAAACATCTTCCAATGGGACAGTCATGAAGACTGTCCTGGTTTAAAAAGACAGGTGCGCTAGGGAAAGCAGGGCCTTCCCTTGAAATGGAGTAAGTAAATACCTCCTCTGAATTAGTATAATTTTGAAACTAAGGGGCTCTCAGGCAAAGATATAGGGATAGGAATAACAGTTCTTTACTAGTATGTACATATATATATATAACAAGGCAAACAAAACAACAACTATGAAATTAACAACAAACAGAACAGGAATCCAGTAACAGTTCTTTTGCTTGTGGACACCTTTCCCCTCTGGTGCAGTTACCGTCACAGTTGGCAGTGAGTGCCAGCCGGCTCCCAGTGGACAGGGGCAGATGTGGCGATCCCGCACAGCTGCAGGGGTGCTGGGAGTGATGGCAGCTGTGTCCCGGGTGGGAAGGGTGGAGGAGAGCCTCTGCTCATGAATCCTTGAATACCGATCCTGGTGCTCCAACAGGATGTTTGGAGATGGCAAGCTGAAATAGGAGAGCATCCGAGCAGGGGTGCAGGGTCCAACTCCAGAAGAGGCAGCTCCCGGCATGGCATTGGGATGGCAGGGCGAAGTTTTCCAATGGCCTTCCTTCTCCCAGAGCCAACAAGGAGCGAGTGTCAGAAACTGCTCCCCACACCCTCCTTTACCTGCCTCTGATCTCAAGGTCTTCCCCCACTTCCTCCTGCTTTGCGAGAGAAACTCCAAAGAAAGAAACAGGAGGTTCCCCCTCCTCCTGTTACTAGCCATCGGTGCTAGGGCCTACTCATCAGTGCTTCTTAGCATGTCAATGGGAAAAAAATTCCACAGACAGAGAGGAAAGGAAAAACCAACCCCCAACAAAAACAAATGTACATATTGCACTGAGACTGCAAATAACCCTGAAATTATCACACAGTTCTGCTCAGTGGTGGCATCTGCTTAGGAGCTCAAAGGTTGTACTCAGATCATTGCTCAAGCCAAGCCATGGAGCAAAAGCTGCATTCAGGTGTGTGCATGGCCAGGCAGAGTGAGTTGCTTTTAATTGCAATGTTACCAACATATATAAAAAATACAAACATCCCACGCAAATTCCTGACTCTTGATGTGCCCTCGCAGCTCTCCTTTGAGAGGAATGTCGAATTTGTCTTTACAAACAAGCTGTGGATCTGCTTGTAGATAAGACTAGCACTGAGAGATAAAAGAAACAATGGGATGGATTCCACTGATTGATGAATGGAAAAAGTTATTTGCCTTTATAAACTGTAGGGCTGCTGATAAATGAAATTGAATATCAAAAGATGAAAGAAGGAACAGGGAAAAGCTATGAATTCTGTAAGAATTAAAAATGAAAAGAGAGGGTTATATATTAGAGGGGAATTTCAGGTATCAGGTGTTCCGGGAAGTCTGTGCCTCTCAAATACCTCAGCCAATGGGGAAAGAGAAAGAGAAATGCTGCTGGGAAAATAGGATAAAAAGGAGGCTGTATCCTCAAATATTTGAGAAATCCTCAAAAATTTGAGAGATCCCAGGGGAATGTCCCATGGTCTGTCCCTTTATTCAAATAAAGCAAAAAGGCCTCCTCTGTCTCCTTTTTGGACATAAACCTCTGGTGTTTGTGGATTAATTTTCCTGACACCTTGTTCTAGCACAAGAGACTGCTGTACTCCAAGCTTTAGTTCAGTGCTGGTCAGTAAGAGTGAGCAGGAAATGCTTCAGGAGCTTGAAACAAGACAAACATTTCCACAGCCCAACACCAATCATTAACAATTTGCAATCCCCTTTCCCATTCTGTATTATCCTTAATGAACTCCTGTTCCAAGTCTAAGAAATAATGAAAAACACTATTTTTAAAGCAACTGTGTGGAGGTTCTTCTGCACCTAGTGCTAATTTCATAATTCTCCACTAGTTTAATTTTCTATTTGTTGTCTAAGCCAGGATACCTGCATTTTGTGGACACACAAAATTTTTAACATTAACACGTGGAAACCCTGATCTCATATAGGAAAAAGCCCTTGAGTCTGTCAGCAAGTGTCCATCAGACCTAACAGTCATTGTTAATACCCAGACTTTTGAGGCTCTGTCCCCAGGGCAAACCTATTTCTCACCCCCTCCCTAAGGATTTAACTTTTGCATCCATAATGGCAATTACTCTGTGATTAAAGACTTATTTCCTCTGAATATGACATTTCAAGATCTCTTTTTACTCCTGAGGTAAATAACCTCAGTACTTTTCCCTGTGCTCTTCTATAAAGGAGGACAGCAGAATTAATGCTATTTCTCCTGCATTACAAACCTTTTACTCTCTGTATTTGCTCTGTTCTGAAGGAAGCATTTTAAAGTGCATTTACTTGATGGAAGAGTTATCAGCTACTGAAACTACTGAAAGGACAACACAGTAAGATGAAAAAAACCAGAAAGCTATTTTGAAAGTGAAAAGCCTTTAAACTTCATATACGTTAAAACTGGCTCTGAAGATACGAGTGCAGAAATGAAACATTAGCACCAAAATGCTAAGACTAGCTGCTTTTCCTTTTTATTCTGAGGAATAGAATATATCACTGGTTTCTGAGGTTAAGACTCACAATCTAAAAAGAAAAATTCAGAAGAGATAAAAAATAGACAAAAATCCATAACTAGTTAAGTGTTTCTTCAATGGATGTATTTTTGTTTCGGACAGTTTTAATTTAATATTAATTTTCTTAATTTGTAAGGCTGGGCATCTGATTTGGGAAATTGCCCAGGGAGGGCAGAGCCCCTTCTCCTCACCCCTACAATGGCATCTATGCCACGATGCCTTCTATGGAATCAGTGCTGGTCCACAGCCATGCAAAGAATCTATCCAGGATTTCCCCTGCTGCCAAACAATGACAACAGCCTGCATTCAAGGTGTGGGAGTCCTCCTCAGTCACTCACACCAGGAAAGCATAGGGAGAGCTAGATCTGAAAGGGTGGATATGAAGTAAGAGCACATGTATTCACTCCCTTCCCTTTGACAGTGCTCTGTACATGGAATAAAAATAAGTAACAACTGATAAAATCAACTGAACACTGTTTCACTTTGAATACAAAGGCACCAAATGAAAACTAGAGGGTCACATTTAATAGTAGAAGAGGAAAAGCTTGATCTAAAAAGATGGAATGAGCAGCAATTATCAGCTCATCAACATCAGAGTATATTGGGCAAAGGCAGCATTATGGGGCTTTTTATTCTTTTAAGAAAGGAAACAGAAAAAAAGGCATTTTGGTGCAGAGCATATTGTGGGGCTGATCCACATGGATATGGCACAACTACACCAAGAAAGGAGTACAAGATGAGCACGGACACCTAGGAGGCTCAAAGCAATGGTTGCATCTGAACACAGGTGAGATGAATGTGATTAAAGCCCTAGAAAAGCAGTAGCATCAGTTTAAAGCACAGACATGAGATGCCCAGCATGAGCCAAGAACAGGTAGGCACCATGTTTTGCATAAGAGACTGGAACTGGGCTTTTCTGCTACCTTGTATTTCAAATTCATTCCCTGATGCCTTAGAAAAATGAAGTAAATCTCGTTGTAAAAAAGGGGAACAATTCAAGAAACTCCCTGGTCTCTCGTCCCAGTCTCTATCATTGCAACTTGTCCCTTTGGACCAGCACATTGAGCTCTTGGGAAGCTTGGAGGGAACAAGGGAATGATGAAACAGATTGTATTGGTTTGAAAGCAAAACTAGTGAGATTTTAACTCAGTAATACAATTTAATAGGAAAAAAAAAAAAGAGAAAAAAATAAAATACATGCAATAATACAAAAGAAAAACCACCGACAGAGTCAGAATACAACCTGACACCCTCTCAGTCAGGGTGTTAGTAGCAGTCTGTATAAATGGTGGCTGCAGTCTTCCTGGATGACAGATGTGGTTCAGTTGAAGCAGTGCTCCTGTAGAAGGGTGCAGTTTTCCTCTGAAGGTCCAGCGATGATGTGGAAAAGGTCTGCCTTTCCTCTGGGATCCAGTGGAAAGGACTGCCTTCGCGTTCCAAACCCCAGTTTTTTATCTGGGTAGGAAAGGCTTGGCTCCTGCCCCTGGCTGGAGCATCTCCCAATGGGATGATGTAATTTTATCAGTCATGCAGTGGGACTTAATGGCCCATTAACAGAAGATATCTTCTGGAGGAAGGATGGGTTGTGAAAAGATAATGATGATCAGCCCCCTGATTTTATCAGATGGCACATCAGCAGAAGATATCTCCCACAGAGATAAGGATCACCACCCCTCCCACATTTCAACAGATGGTGATAAAATACACATTTTTGCATTGTACGCCAGGACACAGATCAAAAGAAAGAGGCAGCATTTCCACAAATCTTTTTGGATGACTTACCAGAAAGGAAAAAAAGCAGTTAAAGTCACTATATTTGACTCTTCAAGAGTAAAAGCAATAAATAAATAAATACAAATAGTAAATAGGAACATCCTTTGCCAAGGACACAACTCTTTTCCATAAGCACACAGAGCTCAAGTGATTAATTGCCAGCAGAGAGGCAGCTGGTACTGCATCCAAGTGCCCCCACTCTGCAGATTCCATCCAGGACCCACCAATGCCTCCCCATCAGCCTGACATGCTGGAATACACTGCAGCTCAGCCCAGCAATACAGGAACCTAAAGCTTGCAAAGGAAATACAGGAGCAGCATCACAGGGATGACTGAAAATGCCTGGGTAAAAAAGTTCACTTCCAAAAACATTTGCTTTAGAGACAAAAATTGTGTTTGATCCCCTCCAACCACTCTTCCCATCATACCATGACTTGGAAGGGACTGATAGTCCCCACCCATGGCTGGGCAGGGCATTCCTGTGTATGGCTCCATAGGATCCACTGCTGCACAAAACTGTGTTGACCCATTCATAAGAGAACATCACATCCATTAGCCAAAATGCAGCTGGCATTTTGTGCTCACAGTAAATAGGATTACTGGCAGCAATGAAAAGTGAAGTCATCTGCTGAACAACACACTGGTGATGGCAGCTGCTTTCCAGTCTTGGACTGCAAATATCACCTTGTCAAACTTTTCTCTACTAATGGGGCCTATTTTCTCTATAGGAAAGGAAAAGGCAGTAGAGAACTCAATTTTTATGCTTCTGGGTCTCCTATTGATGTGCATGTGCTCAACTGCTCCTGTTCCCATTAATACCCAGTATGGGAGATTCAAACAACTTGAGAGCTGCTACAGCTGGGGCTGTCCATGAGATAGAACTCATGTTAAAAAAAAAAAAAAAAAAAAAAAGGAAAAATATTATTTGAAAATTTTCTGCACTAAATAATGTATCACAGCTTTGACTTTAAAAACCTGCATTTTTCAACGGAAATATTTGTCTCTACCTAAAGGACAAACCAAAGTTGCCAGCTATTCTTGTTCATAATCCTCACTGACACCAATGAGAGCTACATCTGCAGAGCAGGTCCCCACAGGGACCCGACAGGGTGATTTACTGACTCCAACACGACCCGCAGGCATTAAATGGCTGCCTCCAGGTTACTCAGGCAGAAGAAAGTGCAGAGTCCTGATTTTGGAGGAAGAAAGGTTTGAGAGTGTCAATAAATAAAAAACCCCTCCAGTCTCACTGTGAAATGGAGTGAATGGCCAGCTGGCAAGGAGGGGAGAGGGGAAGAAAAAAGAAAATGAGAAACAGGCAAATTGCTCTCTGTGTGATGGCAGGAGTGATCCTGAACTGCAATCAAGTTTCTCAAAGTTCACATTTAAAGTCTTATTTGCCTCAACAATGTCCACTTCAGTGGCTAAAACATATAAAACAATTAAAAATTACAGCATCCCTTCCCATGTGAATGTTCCTCCATTAGAAAGAGGGCTTGGATTCTCAGGAATGAGGTTTAGGGGTGAGGAGAACGACCATTTTTCTTAGATTTTTTTGTGTGAAAACCAAATGCATTTCCTGGATCAGTAAGAAACCTGGGACAGGGGCTCAGTGTCCTCAGGCTGGCACGGGCAGCTTTGTGGGCTTGAATTCCCTTATAAGACCAGAGCTACTGGGCTCCAAAAGCTGTCCAAATCTTCCTCCCACTGGATTTGTTACACACATTTGTACTGGCTATTGCAATTGATTTTATACTGAAATACTGCTATGAGATTAGATACCACTGTGTGAGGTGCAAACGTATTTAAAACAATCATCAGTAGCAAATACATAGTTATTAAACAGAGGGGTGGGAATAGAAAGATGATATTCAATACTCTTAAAGTAAATACTGCATTTAGAAAGGAAAACCAAGGATCTCATCTCTTCTTGGGCATCTCTCCCAGCACAACTATTCCACATGTGAAAACAACAACAACAACAACAAAAAGCCTGAAAGTCTTGGAAGGCATAAATTGGGACACAGAAAAAATAAGCTGCCAACACTGAGCTTTTTACCAGAGGGTCCAAAGGGAGTTCACAGCAGGGACATGGCAGAAAGCATTAAATCTCAATTAGATCCTAGCACACAACAAGCATGGAACATTCTCATCATATTTACTCACTCAAGGATTAAGGAATTTTCTTTGGAGAGGTCTCTGCTTGCAAAGCATCTTAAGGATCACACAGCTCTTGTCAGGGAAGGCACCTCTCTTTCCTGTCTTACTGAACTGCACCCATTAAATGGTCTCATAACAGTATTTTACACATATGTGTGCCAGTGAGAGACTGTAGCCATGAAGAGACACGGTTAATACTTTGGAAGTGCTTCCAAAGCACTTTTGGTAAATATATCTTACTGGTGACAGTCTGCATGCGCCAAAGTGTAAAAAATAAAACTGTGGAAAGAAAAATAAGAAAACAGAAGACTAAGGAAAATATGAAAGGAAATAAAACTTTGATGGCATACTTAAGACTTTAGGCATTACTGTAATAAGGTAACATTCTAGCCACTTTTAAAGCAATGATTTAGGCAATATTATGAAGTCATTATTTGTAAATATGTTTGTTATACAATGCTTACTATTAATAAGACCTCATAATTATGCCTTTAAACAGTATTACAGTATTATAAATGTGATATTGGCCAGCCAAGTGCCCTCAGAAGCCTGATGTGCAGCAATGGGCAGCAGAGCTGGGAGCAGTATCCAGCCCAGATTTCCACTGGCTCCTGCTGGCTGGTCCTGCTGCAGGAGCTTCTATAGCAAGATCTTGTTCTGCAATAGGATCTGCAGGAGGATTCATTTGGCTACATCAAAGAGTTTAACATCCCATCCCCATCTCCTCTGAGCTAAACTAAGATTTGCTTCCATATGGTTTAATAAGCCTAAAGATTTTTCTATGAAATCACAGAATCATAGAAACATTTAGGTTGGAAAAGCTCACAAGGCCAAGTCCACCACTACACCATGTCTTCAAGTGCCACATCTACATGTCTTTTAAATCCCTCCACGGATGATGACTCCACCACTGTCCTGGGCAACCTCTTCCCTGACAGTGCTGTGGGGTTTTCCTGTAGCAACACTTGCCACAACACCTGACTACATTAATTTCTTCCACCCAGCCATTTCCACAGCTCTGAACTCTGCTGCCTCCACATCAAGCAAGACTCATGTCTAACATCGTCCAGCACTGGGCATTTCGAGTGCTATCAGCAAAGACAGGCTTCACCCAATGCAAACAGTTTGCACTTTCCTCCTAAAGATCAGTTAATGAAGTGCAACAATTCAGAGCTCTTTGATTAAAGTGCAAATGCTTGTAAAATCAATATGCCAGAGAGTGGAGCTTTCTTCATAATTAAGCAAGAAAAAAAGTCTTAAATTTTATGTTGAATCCAGATGCAGCAACAGGAGTGCACACACACTGTTTGGGGCTGCATCATATAATTTACAAACCTCTGTTGTTAGTACATCTTACAACACACATTATTCAATAAATGCTGCAGAAATTATCTTAAAAGTAGCACTGCCTTGACTTGCTTCTATTAAAGTTCTACAATATCCATGCACAACAATGACAATTTTTAAAAGGTTGTCGTTGCTGAGGAGAAGTACCAATAGTCAAAATCGCAGCAAGGCCAGCAGTTTGGCAGGTCCCCATCACCTTGGAGTGTGCTGCTTTAATTTGCTCCAGGAAAAGCCATTCCCTACCCACACGAGAGTTTCAGTTAACTTAGTGAATAGCTTGATGAATGCACTCCACCACCGCACATTTGGGCTGGATAACATCAAAGCATGGCAGTCATAATATTTTCAGTACAGACAGGAGCTATTATTCCTCCCCACAATGAAGCCTGGAAGACAGGCTCTAATCCCCACAACAGAGGGCTTTCTTGAAAGGGAATATCACACTGGCTTTCAGAAACCCATCAAGGACATTGAGTTCACAGCTATGAAACCTTCCAGCCCCGGCAGGTCAAACCTGGCATCAAAGCACCTACCCTGCCCCAAAACAGCTCCCAGTTTCAGATGTTGTAATTCCCTAAATAGTAAGGGTACAAGCTATACGGTCATAGCCCAAATTATGTCACACATCCCCATCCCCTGACTGCACACAACAAGATTATGACTGCTGAGCACACTCAGCACACACACAGTCACAAGGGAATACTAAAAGCAAATTCTGGCCCTGTCTATTATCCATAATTCAAGAGAAATCAGAGTTTAAAAAGTGCATAAGCAATTGATGTGATTTATATGCTGCAAGTGAGAGTTGGCAGTCGCTTGCATCATAAAGTTTAAATACTAGTAGTTTAACATCAGATGTACCCACAGCTGTATTGTCATTAGCTCTATTATGCCATGGAGCAACCACTTCCTGAGCTGTGTACCTCCCACCTTGTCCCACCATCAGCTTGCTTCACACAGGATTTCAACAGGAATGATCAGTCAAGCACAAACCATTCAGTACTAACAGCAGGAAAAATGAAAAACAAGAAAAAAAACCAAACCAACAAAATCAACACACCTTGAAAGGCTTAGTGATGCAGTTGCTATTGAAAGATACTTTTAAAATGAAAGGAGGAAAGTGCCAATTTTGATCAATATCATGACATTCACCATTTCAGGATATTTCTTCTTGTATACTAACAAGAAAAAATACTCTTCTTTACCCAAGGGATTATCAAATCAATTCAGTGTGTGTGCATGCCAAGGGGTATTAATTGATCATTCAATCTAAACCAGTTGATATTTCTCATGGAGAAAAAAGAAAGCTGGAACAGTGACTGCTTTGTGCCACCTTTCTCAGGTTCACCCATAGCATACTGTTTTCAGTGGAAAACCTAAATTCATAGAAATTAGGGATCCCATGATGGTCAGGAATTGGGAATGAGGCTGCCAAAAGTCCCACCTGAAAATTAGCTTTTTAAACCAATCCATTCTCTCTCTCATCAGTCCGTCTACAATTAGTCATAGAATGACTCTGAAGCAGCATAATATAACTTATACTATCCTCAAATGTAGAACTGAATTGAGGAAATGCACAGCCTAGAAAGCCCAAGCCAAGCCCACATCTGGCCACAGCTCTTGCTATTCAGAAAAACTCTTTTCAACAGAAGAATTCTGCAGAAATCAAAGAAGAACTTGAAGAAAAGAATTCCTAAAGTAAAAGAAGTTAATGAAAAATCACCTGGTTTCACAAGCACCCTGAACTTATCAGGACACCATCACCACTCTAAGTACCACTGTTGTGCAGTTAGCGCTGCAGTACCAGATTTTCAGGGGTTTTTCTTTGCTTCCTTCTTGTTGTGCTCAGCTAACAAGTCTGGCTAAGTTGTGCTAAAAACAAAAGAAATACTAAAAAAACCCCATCAGCACAGAGCCTGAATCTTTGGTCCAAAAGTTCTTTTTTACATCCCATGTGCAGATTCAGCACATCCATGTTTATAACACAAAGAGGCACGTCCAAATTTAATCCTGAAACACAGCTTCCCCCTCGCTGCCTTGATTCAGCTGACAACAGTAGCAACAAAGTGGAGCAGGTATAGTGGCAAGAGGTAACAGGTGCTCCCTTCTGTCTGTCAGAGCAGAATATGGAAGTTTGGCAAAGAGCTGAAGCCTCATGTAAGAAAAGCCCAGAAGACTCAATCTCCCCTTTTTACCTTCAGCAGCACCAGCACTTCTTAATTTCACTGCTTCCCAGGAGATTATTCTCCATCCCCAGGCATGCTGAGCATGCTCCATATTATCTGAAGGAACAAGAAGCCTTGAGTTATGGGGGCTCTTTAACCTTTTTTTTTTCCTAGGTCATAATATTCTTACCTGAGCTTGCAGAGCGCATCATCCACACAAACTGCTGTCTTTCTCCCCCAGTTGCACCCAAGAGCACACTTGTGTGAGGAAAAGAAAAGGTGCCCAAGATTTGAAATATGGCAGTGAGCATCCCTTTAACACAGCCACGGCAACTGACAGCAAAAAAAGCATTTCACAAGGGATTTGCAACACGGATTCTTCTGCTACACGAGGTGGGGAGAGAAATCTGCAAAGAAGGCAGATCATAATTTATTTATGATTTAGTCCAGTAGTTGGAAAATGTCTTTAAACTGGCATTTCCAATGCTTCTTTGAATGCCTGAACCACCACTCACCCACGAAGCTCAGCAAAAGCCCTGGACTACGTTACCCCGGCTAACAAAACACAGTGCATGCAACCCTGCTGCCACCTTAAACTGACAGAGCATTAAAATGCATGGCATATACAGAACTAGCAAAAAACTTCAAGGAAATTAGTAAGATGAGGAACTTGATAAAATCTTTATGTTTGAGATAGACAGCCTAAGGCTGAGTCAAGAAAACATAGGAGAAAAAAACCCACCAAAATCCCGTATTCCAACTTGAACATCCAAACAGAGGACTTCTGCAGCCTCCTTTAGGCACCAAAGGGTATCTCGCATGAAAGCTTTAAAACATTCCTTAAACTTGTTTTCTATTAAAGGATCCCATCAGCTTTTCCCAAGTCCTCTCACAGCCACAAGGAACAGCAGAGCAATGGATGCCTCATTACCAACAACAGCTGATAGTGCTGCAATGACCCCACCCCAGTGGGCTCTTCAAGGGCTATGAATGGTAAAGTCATTCAAAATCATGCTCAAGAGAGAATAAGGCATTGCTGCTACAGAAGCACTTCTCACTGACCTGAGCGGAAAGAAATTCTTCATTACAATTACAAATCAGAATTACTCCACAAAGTATTTTGATCCCACTTGGATGTGCCCCCACCAAGCCAAAGCCAGCCTCTGCCTCACCTGGCTGAGGAGCACATGTCAGGACACTCAGTTGTTTTTCCACCAGCTGGGAACTTCCAGCCCCAGGCTTATTTTGGGTTTGTATTTGAGGGACCGCACACATGACTCATTTCTGGTATTTTGCTGCCATGAGGAGTTTAGCACTGTCTGTCCCTTGAAGCATGGAAAAAACACACACTTCACCTTCCCATGCCACACATTTTGGGTGAGCACCAACGCTTGCAGGGGAGCCAGGACCCTCATTAACACTGCACACCTGACAAAGTCTTGCCAGGTCATGCCAGACATCAGACCACATGACTTGTCTCACCCATGCTTGCTCACCTGGCACATCCACCTCTGCCTGGTACATTGCCTCCTGATTATGATTCCCAATCCTCTTCCATACTGTCTCAATATGACCACAGAGAGACACACCAAAGCAGCAACTAGAAGGCACAGAGATTTACCAGCACTGAAGGTTCCCCACCCCATTCCCCGCCAGCACCACCAGGTGTGATGCTTCAGCAGGACTCAGCCTTCAGCCTGTTCCTATCCACACCTGAACCCCATCACACTCATCTGTCTGATCTAGGTCCCCAGGAGTCAGCATGTAGGCAGGTTACATGGCAAAAAGGGCTTTTTTCCTTCAAATGAAGCACAAAACAATTGAAACTTTGGAAAAATTTACACTTTTTCTTTTAAAAAATTGTATTTTAAAAATTGGAGCTTTAAAATCCACAACATTTAAGGGACAAAGCAATTCTACTCATGAAACCCTTCCTACTAACAGGGGTTGTCCGAGAACCAGCTTAGAAGGCTTTCCCTTCCTGATCGTTGCAGTGCCTTTCCTATTTAGAACATCTGGAGATCACAGCCCTTACAGGAGCCCTCAGCAGAACCCCCTGCCCAGCAGAGGTCAGTGTTCAGGTACTGGCAGAAAGCAGCAAGGTAGCACCAGCAATGCCTTCAAAAGGAGTGTAGCAGTCCAGTTATTTATACAAGACTCCATTTAACACCTCTGCTCATCTTCACCTGCATTTTGCCCCACATACAAATCAAAATTTGCTATTTGTAAACTGCTGGATTTAATGACAGTGGAGTTAAAGCATGAATGTGGATAGCAGATGCTGCATTTAACATCCACCACAATGAGTTATATAATATCCTGAGTTGGAATGGACCCATAAGAATCACTGAAACCCAAGGGAAACTAAGCTCCCACCCCTTTTTTATTTTCTGGAAGCATTATTGGGGTCCCACACTTACTAATAATTTCAGAATACCCTGGAAGTACTGTGGGAGTGTCACCATTAAGATTGATAGGAGCACAACTCCTGTTGTATGTATTCCCTCCAGACTGCCAAGCCATATTTAAATCTCCCTTTTCTCAATTGGAAGGAACTTAACCAACCTGGAAAACAACAAATCAATGCTACTTGCATTGTTTTTCATGTGAATCCACATTAATGCTGTGTCAGACACCATCAGCATCAGAAAAGGCTGCACCAGCCTTTGCCAGAACTGTTGCATTTTCTCAATGTAAAAGGGAAATAAGTAAGAGGGATGAGAAAATTATCCATTTCCCAGGATCTTTTTTGTGTTGCACCTCCCCTGTAATTTGGGCAGGGCTCCTGCCCCTGGAAATAAGAACTAGGAAGAGAGAAGCTGTGGCTGCTTTATCCCTGGAAGTGATCAAGGTTAGGTTAGATGTGGCTTAGAGCAACCTGGTCTAGTGAAAAGTGTCCCTGCCCATGGCAGTCAGTTGGAACAAAAACATCTTTAAGGTCTCTTCCAACCCAAACCATTCTATGTACCCACACTGAATAGGGATTTCCTTACTGTACAATTGGTAGATGGAGAATTAGTTTCCTCATCAGTGAAGATGATCCTATTGGGAGACTCTACTCTCTGCACCAGATCAGGACATTTCCAAGCAAATATTGAGCCAAACCTCAACATTGTGCTGTCAAAGAAAATTCTCCAAAGTGCAGCAACCTACCTCCCCACAGTCTTCAAAAACCTGATAGCCTGTGGCATCTATTTGCCACTGTTTAATCAGCTCTGGTTAATGAGTGAGACTTGTTTGCAGCATTTTCAGGGTCAAGTTAACTCATTTCAGAAGAATACAAATGCACTTGCAAGGAAACATCAAAAACAGACAGTAAAAACATAGAGGGTTTATGCACATCCTTTCCTGATGTGTCTAGCTGCATTTGAAACTGCTTCAATTGCAGATCTGTATCAGCTATGTGATCTGGTTACTGCTGGGCTCCCTGGGAATCCTGCAAGGTGGAAGGACAAGTCAAGGTGTCACAGTCAAGAAATTATAGACAGCAACAGCAGAAGCCACGTGAGCGGAATGATTTAATCCCTTACTGCTGAAAACTAATTTGATATAGGAAGGGAGAAGATGTATACAGCTGTATGCAAGGGGAGATGAGTAAGGAAAGGCTCCAAAATCAGTGCATTTGGAAAGCAAATGTTATCCCACTGAAATTCAGAAAAGTCTGCAAAACAATTTTATGTCTTCTCCAATAAACATTCAGGAGAATATACGGAATAAAATTAATCTCTCTGGACAAAAGATTATTTAAATACATTCTATTACTAAAATTTTGTGCAATTAAGAACTTGTATCAAAGATTGAAAAGAGTGTTCATAAAAGCAGTGAACATTACATACACAGTAAAAATATAGTGGAGATTTGCAGACCAAAGTCCTCTATCACACCTAAATTAAAACAATGTATTCTCCCTGTCACCTCTCCTAAAGCCTTAACTAATGTACACTGCAATAGACTGTGGAGACAGAAAGGAATGTCTCCTCAAATACAACAAAAACAGCTTTGCTGAAGGACAGGCAAGCTTATGGCTATTTCCTGTGCATAATGGACTTTAAGGATGCTGATATTTAATAAACCTTAAGGACGAATAAAGAACATAGAATAAGAAAACTTAAGAAAGAAATAATAACAAAACATAAGAAATTAATCCTTTAAAAAATACCTACAGGGCCTTTAAGAAACCATAAATAAAATTCCATGAGATTTTCAGAGATTTACAACACATCAGCTTGGCTGTGCACTAAGGGGAATCTCTGGCTGCCCGCCAGAGAACTTCATCCCAAGCATCCGAGCAATGCTCATAGGTCCTGCTCCTGCTGAACTCACACCACAGACCCTGGAGGAGTTAAATGCTGCAGCATCAGATTCACTAGTGCCACGCAGGGACATACAGATTCTCTGGCTTGGAAACATCACGCTGAGGTTCCTGCAGGAGCACAGCTACACTGGCAGCAAGAGTGGCATTAGCATTGCCATGTCCTCCTAAAGCCCAACTAATTCAAACAACTGAGAATGCATTCTGGCCAGGAGAAGCTTTAATCCTCTCCTTGAAGCTCCACAGTCCAGTCAAATTATAACAGTTTGCAGACTATCAAAGCTTTGCATCTGAGCTGGATTATTAGAAGGATAAGACTAGCCATTTTAACAATTAATTTCTGTGTGGCATTCTTTACTTCTGCATATTTGAGCAGTACTATTTTTTCACCAGATATGCTTTTGTAGCCAAAAAAAGTGCTTGAATGCATTAAAGCATCTTTGTTCACACACAGTACTGAACTTCTTTGAAATATTCAAAGTTTAACAGATTGATTTTGCTTCCAGCAAGTCCCCCTGCATATAGTTTTGCTGAGTGTGTAGACCTACACACTGAAAGAGTTACTTATCACCTAAGTGATCTATTTATGGAAGAATGGACAAATATCCATTAATACAGAGTTGAAGTCTAGGAGACAGAGCATGGTCAATATAGAACAAAGAAATCAGAGTAAAGAGCAAGAAAATTTCTTTGATGTAGAATCTCAATTTCCACTGCCTTTGCTTTGCAATACAGCAGGAGCAAGAAAAATGACAGCAGGGACAGAAATGCAAAATGCTAATACCCATTCACTTGGTCTTGTTTGTGGCTTGCTATTTATTCATGGATTTCACATTAAGTTTACCTCAGGAAAATCATATAGGAATTTATCACCATGCCCATTCAAAATGCCATGTAAATATTAACTTATACTAATATTATTAATTAATATTAATTGCTATGTGGTTGGCATTAATGTTTTCCTCGATGCAAAGAAGTTTCTACATGCAGTCAATTTGAACAAATCCTTCTAAATCCTTCATATTTTCATGTTACATCATCAAAGTGGTTAATTTGGGTTGTTCCAGAAGAAGGTGGAGGAGCAAGACTCAGACAGTGGCAATGAGGGATGAGTTTTTGAGAAAACAGACTTAACGTCTCAGCCTTGTGCAGAAACATCTCATCAAAATTCAGTGCTTAATAATAACTGGGTTCTTGGCACAGTGATGAGATTGGAAATCATGATCTAAAGCATTAATGTGAATGGCTTCTCTCATCCTGAACTATTCTGGTGCCCAGACTTTGCGGTTTTTTCCATGCTGAAGCAAGAGAAAAACATGAATGACCAGAAGTAAAAAGAAACACTGTCCTTGCCAGCTGAAAGAACAAGTCTCCATACCACATTTTCTACTAATGCTGTAAGACCCAGTTGTCTCTAAAGATGTGTTTTTTTGCTTTCCAATTCCACTACGCCCAGTGACAAATGGATGGCAGATGTCACATAACTGACATTGCTGTATCCTGACACTGCAAAGCGAGAGGGACAAATGAAACCTTCTGCAGAAGGTGTGCACAGTTTCCCTGCTGGTTTTCTGGGAGAGATTCCCAAGGCTGAGCCATCCTTGCTCCAGAGGCTCAGTGCATAGCCAGACCTCCTGTAGCACAGGTTCCATTGGTCAGGTGCTTGTCACCAGCAACCTTGGTGCAAAGTGAGCACTAAGAGTGAGACCACAGCACTGTGTGTTAACTTCCAGAATGCAAAAAACCAAAGTATCACAAAATAAATGTAACATATAAATAATTCTTTTTAGTAAGGTCTTTACAAGATAAATGATTGTTCTGGCTTTTTTCCTTAATAAAAATAGTTACAGGAAGAGACAGCAGTATTCATATTTATAATGCCTTAAACAGACCCTAAAGGTTTCCTGTCTTCAATTTAACTCAGCCTCTAATAATCATGAAAATCTATGAAAATGACAGTTGAGCCAATGTAAGATTAGATGCCTTTTCAAGATAAAATTTCCTTGATGTTGCAGAGATACTCTTCACATCAAACCAAGCTGTGAAAAAAACAAGCTATCCCTTGGAGTGCTCCAGAACTTATAAAAATATTTGAATACTTTTCAAAACACACCTTGGCACTTTTCTCCGAATGTAATTAATACCTTTCTCTTTCAATTATACAAATGGATAAACATATTGAAGTATAAAAAAACAGTCTTTGGATGGGTTGTCCTTGTCAGAACTGTACTCTCTTTCCTCTGTTCCTCTGTCCTATCTTGTAACCTCAACCTTGCGTTTCTGTTGGTGTGACTTTTCTCTCTAGGCTCAGTGACAGCAGGATTTATTGCAGCATGAGCACCTCTTCCATCTCAGACTGGTCCTGGAGGCTCCTGGTCACACCATGTTTTGGGTCCAATTTCCAGCACAGCTGGGTAATGCAGGTCCTCCTATCACAGCTTCATCTGCTCATCTCAGCTCATCTGATGCTGCTGCTCTTCATTAGTCAGGAGTGTTGAAAGCTGCCTGTAAAGTTTTTTACTATACTTGCATGTGTCCTTTATTAAGTCTCACAGTTTTGATGCAGTTAGATCTCAAAAAGAAGTTATTCACAGCCCTATTGCAAGGTTCACAGCAGCAATAATTTGTATATCTCCTGAAAGGTTTCTAAATAAACATGGCCCTCAAATGCTGACGGGTAAGAATGCTCCTCATTCCTGGTAGACTTTGGTATTACTTCAGCAGTTGAAGACTTACAGAACAAAAGAGGCAACAGGTGACAAGAAAGAAAATGGCATCAAGTTACACCAGGAGAAGTTTAGACTACGTGTCAGGAAAAAGTTTTTCATGGAAAAGATTGTCAAGCATTGAAACAGATTGCAGAGGGAAGCGGTAGAGTCACCATCTCCAGAAATGGTTAGAAACACGTGGATATGGCACCTGGATATGCACTCATAATAATATAAGTGAGTGGTGACCATGGTGGTGGTGCTGGGTTGATGGTGCGACTTGATGATCTTAAAGGTCTTTTCCAACCTTCATGATTCTGTGATTCTATGAAAGTGATATAAAATTTTTCCACAGCAATTAATTAGCACCATTGTGATTTACCATCCCATTATTCTCCTGAACAGATGCAGCAGATACATTCCTGAAGGAGTCCTTTAAGCCACACAAGGCAGAGTCTGGCTTTGTTGCAGGGATTTTGGTAACCTGCAGTCCCAGACCAGTAAGCTGAAGCTGCTCACAGACTGCCTGAGCTGCAGCTCTGTGTCAGCACCATAAGCAGCACCTCAGCCAGACTTCTTGCCCTTTCATCTACCTTTCCCTTTCAAGGACATTAATTTTTATGCTAAAGCAACCTGTAGGTTAAGCCCCCAATTCATCACCAATCTCAGGTACCCCTAGGACAGCTCAAACAGGATTTCCTTCTCATCAGAGGAATCCATACCCTGGGCATGTGACTCATCACCACCATGGCATTTCCTACAATGCACACCCAGACATCCTTCTGCACATGTTGCAGTTTGCTTTATCGTATCTTGAATCTGTGCTTGACTCTGTTAATGCCCTAGAAAATGTCTGTGTGCCAGCTTCTCTACTTACTTGGAGAGCTGGTGCCATCCCTCATGGAAAAGGAAGAGACTCTATGCATCAGCAAAGAGAATAACTGATACACTTTCAAGCCTGACACAACTCCTTCCAGCTCTTTGCATCCAAAGATGCAAATTTAATTACAATTTCTGTGATTTTCTATTTTGAGTTTATAGTTAGATCCTCTAGGCCTATGAGGAATGATGCTATGTCGTTACCTAGTAAGAATGTTGGAATTCATGTTCTGAAGTTGCTTCATTAGTTTATTTCAAGCTTTCCAAATGATCACAGCAGATCTAAATTTTTCATTAAGAGGAAAATTGCACCTTTTGCATGGTAGAACAACTGAGTTAATTGCCAAAATAAATATTATATTTGTTTCTCAAGAAGCCACCAAGAAGTCTATCTTAAATATGAATCAAGGCATAATCAATTCAGAAAGCAAGGAAAGCTAGGTCCTTCCTTCAAGAATTTATACATATCAACAGCAGTTTGGACCTGCTGTTTCAGTTTTACGTTTTGGGATGATCAACCACCTACCTCCAATAGCTCATTTTTGCACAGAATGGGAAACCTTAGAGCACTGCAAATATGGAAGTTTTTAATTGTAAGAGGCTTTTATCCAATTTTCCACATTCAGCTTGATTATTTTATGTTTTAGGGAAAAGAAACTACCTCTTCCTTTACAGCTAAAAATATGTAGCATATCTTGAAGCCTTTAATGAAGCCTGAATATCTTCCCAGAATTTTCCTTAGTAGTTCAGTAGCCTATGGGTCATCACATTGATGTCCAGATTAGAAAAAACACTATAGGAATCATCAGGTGAAGTTTCACAGACTGGATTTAAGCAAAGAACACGACTCTAAACAAACCTTCCACTACTTGGTGAGGTGATATCCACAGCTACTTTCTGGCAAATCAAAGGAAAGATATGGACAGGGAAGAAAGGGTAGTTTGGCTCCACAAAACCCGCAGTTTCCAGCTCAGATGGTTGGTACCAGTCAAAATTGATGAGAGGTCTGTAACCTGTGGAGTTTTAATCTGAACCTGAATAAACTCCAACAGTGGGAGGGGAGCATCAGACAATGTGCTGATATCACCCATTTCTTTGTGAATTGACAACACCAAAATAATGCAGCAACCCCATTCCTACAGACACCCTCCTTCTTCCTTGTGCAGAAATGACATATTACATATAAAAATGGAACTTTAATTAACAGAAGTGAACTTCTAAAGAAGGCAGTATTGATAAAATGTCAAGAGCAAGGGCTCTGCTCCCAACTCATTTAAATTAACATGGAGAGAGAAAAAAGTAGTTATGCTTCTCAGCTTCCCCAGGGGTGTGGCACAACTTTCTCAGCCCAGGTCCCAGGGGATGGCAGGAAGGGAGTGCAGAAATAGGAATTAATTGCTAGGCACAAGATCTATCTGTGCTGCAGAGAATGTGAGGCTGTGCAGGACAGTGCGGTGTGCCTGCAGACACACCCCTGCCATCCCAGCAGCATCCCGCACACTTTATGTCTGAAACAAGAGAAAGAATAGAAAGGATCAGTCTGGTTCCCACAGAAGAAGTAGAAATAATGAGAAAAGGATGATAAAACCATGGGACTGCAGAAATGCTGCACTGCATTATTCAAAGCTCCATTAACACCATTACAGACAAGGATGTGTAGCGAGGGATTTTCATTTTGGACTTCTACCACAAAGTACACCTCAAGAAACAGGACTTTTAACGGTCTCTGGTGTCATCTGTCTGTGCAGTGTAGTTATTGTTCCAACCTCAAGTCCTTTCAACCTTGTTTTATGGAGAAAGTCCTCCAAAAGCACAAAATCAGTACCTACCAGCTTAGTACGCTGATGGTTCTGACACCTCTCCCATGAAACCCAACTTGCAGCATCTATTTTGTATGTAATAAGGAATTTTGACATTTTTGATGAACATAGCTCTGTAGATGGTATATGGGCTTCCTATTAATTGGGCACTGGTCTGGTTGGAAAAGCAGCAAGGAAACTTAAGCTTTGTTTCCACTATGAAAGGCAGAGATGCTTGAGTCAGATGCATCAGTGTGCCTATGTAGCTTCTCTGTGGTGATTCTACAAAGCCACAGGACAACAGCTTGTCCAATAGGAAACTGGAACCTGAGCAAGACTGACTAGACCACTCTCAAAAATAAATAAAGGACACGAGAAAGGAGGGATTTACATAGAGGCAAGAGAGTAGTTTTGCATGGTGGATACAAGTAGCAAACTCTACTACAGTAAGGTAGAAGACTTCAGGCTTTCATCCGCTATTTCAAGTAATACCTCTAGCAGAAACTGCATCATAAGGCAAGGTTTCCTCGCTTGGCACAGGATCCTCATTTTTCGATCAAGCAATTTCAAAACAAACCAGCAGCATATGGAGCAGAACCATATTAGCAAATATTGGCTCAATTAAAATGTACTTTGATATTTTTACAGAAAATACCAAAAAGAGAAAAGCAATCCTCAGAAAAAGATTTACTACCATCACAACTATAACCATTTGACATCTGTGACAAAACACTCATTAATCCTTCCAATGCAAGCTATATTTTCATTTTATGGAGTTGTGGGTATTAGCCAGGTTTCCTTATGGAAAACATTCTTTACTGCAATGTTTTAACTGAAAAGAAGAAGGACAACAGCCCTGAACAGAGGCTGGGCAAGGTACAGTCAGTTTGAAGGCATTCACAGAGGTACTGAAACATATAAATGAGTTTTGGAGTCTTAACTATGTGGTCTGCCAATGTATTAATTTTCTGTTTTCACTGCAATGTGATGTTTACAACACTCCTTCATTCAGTTTAATTAAATGTTTCCCATCATATTTATTCCAATCACACTTTATTTAGAGATCAGTGAATAAATAGTGAGATTTTGTTATTGATGATGATGTTTGGTCTCATTATAATCTCATTATAGGATGTATTTTACAGTCTTCTGTCTCATAAATGATTGAACATAACTGCTGCAATATTACAGAACAAGTAAAATTAACATCCCCTTTTACTTCTGATCTTTTTTATTAATCATCATGTTTTAAAGTTATTATCATGCCACTGTACAAGCACAAAACTTCACCTGACTCTAATCACCTGTTTTGTGCTAACAGAAAAAAACCCTTAAAATTATCTTTATCAAGAGGAGTACAACTTGGTGTGCAAATCTCACATGGGGCACTGTCTCATCAGGTGTATTTTAGAGCCTACTTGGTTGCCACATGCGGGGACTGCAGTGACTGACAGATGTACTCATTTCATGTTGCTATTGGTTTCCAAAGTAATTATTTAAATTTTCAGGAACATCCTGAGTCGTTCCTTGAGACGTGAGACAGAGGAGTTTCAAGTAATTGATTTCAAATTCTCTTGATGGAATTGCTTTAAAAGTAAAGCAATAGGCATAACAGGAATTTATCTGTTTTAAATAATTGAATTGCTTCACATATTGTACGTGTTCCTAAATTTCTGACTTCGACAAGATTTGAAATGTTTTTTCTAGAGGAATGAATGACCTCCATGTGGAGCCACAGAGATGTGCTCACAGGAATCAGGTTTGGTAATTACATTGCCCCACTAAAAAGTAAGAAATGCATCTTAAGCACTCCTATCTCCAAGGAAAAATATAGATCTGGGATTTAGAATTGACGTTACAGTTAAATCACAGAATCATTTAGGTTGGAAAAGACCTCCAAGATCATTAAGTCCAAACTTTGAGCTCTTACAAAAGAAACTCCTGGCTTCTACATGGCTGAACAAAGTTAGGGATGCTTTAGCAGACTGCACAATAGTATTAATTAGTAGAGGTTAAACATTTGAGGAAAGAGAATGTGTTAGCCAGTTCAGCTGCAGGTGGCAGTTCATTCTATTAATTAAGTTTACCTTTGTAAAATAATTAAGTTTTTAAATTCTGCAAAAAGACTCCATTTTACTCACATCTTCTTTGTAAAAAGATCATTAAGATATAAGACACCAAGACCTGAGGCTGATTGAGACCTTGCAGTAAAGCAAACAGCCTAAAGGTGTCTTTCAAATGTGGGCAAGAAATTATGAGAGGTCATATGCTCAACTTATATTATATGCTAGTGTTGCTCAAATGATTTACAAGATTCTCTTTTCTCTGTCACTCTTTCTGCTTGTACTGTACTGTTTCTATGTAAGAACAGGGAGAAACTTCACATTGAACTTTTATTCTTTAAGATTCTCTGGAGTATCCTTATTCCCAAGTAACCTTACTTTGCCTGCTCCCCCATCACTATCTCATCTCTTACCTCTGGAAAGCAACATCTCAAGAAAAACTCATATTACTCTTTAAACATCCTATGAAAGGATATGATTTAAGACCCTTATGCACTGATTGAATTTAAACATGCTTGGCTGGCCAGAGGTAAAATTATTTTTGTAAAATTATAAACCTACTATGGTCCTTCCCTGGAAGGAATTTGAGCATTTTCCAAGACATTTCCACCACTTTAACACTTGCCTGGTCCCACACTCCCAAAAAGCTGCTACCTCTTCAACACATCAGCTTGATATCTCAGCCAAGTGTAGAAATTGCACTATCTCCAAGTACCCCCTTTCCCTTCCCATTCTCACATTATTTACTTCTTTCTCTCCTCCTCTGCATTTCCTTTCTAGCAAAGTTTTCAAAAATTAGGAGCAACAACCAGGCAGCTAAATTGGTGAAATGAAGCCTTTACTAATTTTAAATTTAAATGCTTTGGTTTTGCTCTTACTGGGCTTTATTCTAATAGAAAAGTCTAAGATCATTTTTTGTCACAATAGAAAATAGCCTTACAGTTTGAAAATCCACACTGGGATTAGCTGTCCTTATCAGATAAAAACACATTCTCATAGTGACTTTTGACTGTCTGTACCACTTATCTTAAAATCCAACTGAGAAAGCACTTTCTTGATAAGCAAAAGTTTCAATCACCAGGACCAGAGACCTCTGCAAATGTGTGGCCAGAGCTGCTGGCTGGACAGTGGGACCTGCTGTCAGGGGTTTAGAAGAAATTCAGACAACCCTTCAGTGAAAGTATCAGCGCATAGCTGCTATTGCATTTCATACTGAAAATATCATTCATATAAATCACTTTATCAAGTGATTTTTCTGAGTTAGTATAGTTATTCCCAAACTGATTGCACAAGAAAGTACTTTGCCATGTCAGTAAACTCCTGTACATATTTGTCAGATCATTTTTCAAACTGATAATGGGAAAAGTTTCTCCTTATTTTCCCTAGCATCTGAAGGGAACCATCCCAGAACATCACTAGGGAAGCCCATGCAAAACCCCCCAGGAAGGATGCAGAGTGAACTAGAGATGCACATAATTATATACACATTTGCAGGAATACACAACAGCAAACAGCAGCAACTAATCCCAAAAAATCCTCTGAGAAAACAGGAAGATTTTTCACTCTCTAAAATGTGATAATGAAAAAACAATTCCCAGATGCTCCACCAGATGAAATCATCTTGTTTCAAAGTTTATAATCATATATGTTAAATGCATCAGTCTACTTTCAAGATTAGTGATAATGATCTTAAAAATTTAACAGAGCCCTTCATCCTTGGGGATTTGACATGAGTTTACACAGGCACTCCAGGACTGCTGCAATTACCTCTGGCTTGAGATGTAGCAGCTGTTTAATATCACTGCATATGCTGTAAACAACAGTACAGAATAAGTAAAGGATATTGTGTTGGTTTTGCATGGCCTGGTTTTTGGTAGTGGGGGTCTACAGAGGTGGCTTCTGTGAGAAGCTGCTAGAAGTTTCCATCATGTCAGGTAGAGCCGACCTCTGACAGCTCTGGTGGACATGCTGCTGGCCAAGGCTGGGCCACTGAGAAAGGTTGGTAACGCCTCTATAATAACATATTTCAAAAGAAAATCAAAATGAAGTGAGACATGTGGAGACCCAGTGGCCTAATCGAGTCAGTGAGCCAGCCTTAGCCAAGGTCAGCCCTAGGCTATGGAGAACCTCACCCTAAGTTCAGAGACATTGTTTGAAGTTATGGATAGTTATAATTTGTTTGCAGAGAATGGAGTGGGGGGGGGAGATGCTATTACGTTAATTTGGGTTACATGTATGTCAGTTATTGGTTAAAATGTTTCTAGAATGTTCATTTACTAGTCTATATAAGTTGTAGTCCCCCATTGTTCAGGGTCTTTGTGTGCTTACATTCTGGAGCATCCGTGCTGTTGCTGTCACATAATAAAGGACCCTCAGATTTCACGAAAGACCCACTGCTCCCTCTTCATTTCTGCAGCTGCCCACCATTTCTGCAACTGCATTACCGACTGTCCTTGCGGGCAGTGGGCAGCATGGCACAACAGAGACATGCGCAATTTTTTGTCTAGTCAGAGAAGAGGAGGATGTGAGGAAAACAACATGGAGACACCAAGGTCAGTGGAGAAGGAGGGGGAGGAGCTGTTCCAGGCACCAGAGCTGATATTCCTCTGCAGGTTTTGGGGAAGACCATGGTGAGGCAGCTGTGCCCCTGAAGCCCATGGGAATCCACAGGGGATGCAGAGATCCATGCACAGCCCATGTGGATCCATGGGGGATGCAGAGATCCACTCTCAGACCATGGGGATCCACAGGGGATGCAGAGCTCTACCTGCAACCCCTGGAGGAGGTGCCCATGCCAGAGCAGGTGGATGCCTGGAGGAGGCTGTGACATAGTGGAAGACCAGGTGGAGAGAGGGGCCTTTGCTTCCAGGCTGGAACAGCCTGTCCTTGGAGGGCCGCACCCTGTCGAAGAGTGACTGACACTGCAGCAGCTTTGGGAGGACTGTGTGCCTGTTGGGGGAATTCACGCTGCAGTAGTTTAGGCAGGACTGCTGCTTGTGAGAGTGGACCCACACTGGAGAAGTCCACCAAGAACTATTTCCCATGGGAGGGACTCCATGGCAGAGCAGGGGAAGGACTCCTCTCCTGGAGCAGTGGAAGAAAACCTCAGGTGACAACGTGACCAAAACCCCCGTGCCCTGTCCCCCTGCACTGTCTGTGGGAAGGAGGGAGAGGCTGGGAGGGAAAAAAAATGGTTTTAAGGACTTACTTTACTTCTCATTATCCTCCTCTGATTCTGATAGTAATGAATTCATTTTGCACCTTTGAGTTGAGCCTGTTTTGCCATTGAAGTGTTTTCTCCTGGTCCTTATCTCAACATGTGAGCCCTTTGTTAATTTTTTTTCTCTCCTCTGCCCAGCTGTGGCAGGGGAGGGTGAGTGAACAGCTTTTGTGGGTGCCTGGCGTTTGGCCAGTGTCAAACCACAACAGTTTTTTTGGTAGAGAATTAGGGGCCATCATGAGAACTTTGAGATAAGGATATTAATTGGGAGAACTAATGGGCAAAACAAATATTGAATCATATTATTTAGTAGAATTATAGAAGGAAATTTGTACCATAATTGCAGTGAAAGGTCTAGGGCTGGATTTTTGTGTAACTTGTCTTTTTTGTTCTGTGCTGTGATTAAGTTGGATTTGGTGTGGGGAAATTTTTTTCTTCTGTTTACTTTAGTTGTTTTTGTTGTTCTAAGTGAAGATTGTGTGTTTAATGTGGTTTTGATGATAATTCCAAAATATATCAGTGTCAAATCACAATGGATACTCATCAGAATAAGGAGCGTACAGAAAAGCCTCTCTCAGCCCTTCTCTTTTCCATAGGAGAGCTCAAGAACAGAAAAAAGGATGATGTGCATCTCTAGAAGAGAAGAAAACCACGAGGACCCACAGCATTTTATATCTGTTGGGAAGCACATGCAGCATTTGAGGCAAAGACCTGAAATTGCAGCTTTCCAGACCCAATGCAAGAACCATGGTGAGGAGCAGAGCAGAACTCCACTGCTCCAGTCCCCACTGGCTGGGCAGCAGCACCACCTTGACTTGGTCACAGGAGAGACTGAACTGGCACATGTTCAAATGGGCTGTAAACAAATCCAGTGCTGTGGCTGACCACCTGAAAAGATCACCCAACCTTTGGACCATGTTGGCTTTCTTAATTTCCAAAGAGAATGACTGTGATCAGAGAAGCTACTGTAGAGCAAAAGAACTGGCATTGAAGTCTTCCAGAGAATTTCCTCACCACTGGGCATAGCCTTGCAGGGTCACGGCAGGACAGGTCACCAAATACAGACTGTCACTATGGGATGAATGGAAAAGCAGTATCACACCCCTCAAGAACACCCTGCAAACCAACCTTGAACTCTAATTTACAAACAAGACCTTTATTTTCCGCTCTCAAGCGTAGCCCTTGAGCTTTATCACAGGTAATTGGAGATGGTAGAAGACATTTAACCTCTCCATCTTTAAATCATGAAGAGTCAGCAGAAAGTGGCAACACAGAGAAAAGCCAGGGAGTCATTGGAGCTACAGCATTAAATAACGTGGAAAAGGAAGCCTTATGGTTGATTTTAATAGGTTTTGAATTAAGCTCTTCCAACTGGAGAGCAGACCTGGAGAGATACACAGATGAGCAGATGAATGTTACCACTACAGGTCATATTACTAATTCCCAACAAATAACTGTTGGAAAGAGCATGTCTGAACTATGATGGAGGTACAAAAGTAGGAGATTGTAGTTGTTCAGTTCTGCATTCTTTACTTTGTTCTTTTTTATAAACCGAAGCTACAGAAATTGTTGAAGGGGTTTGACTTCCCTTAAACAACTGCAAGTCTTCATACGCTTCCCAAAGAAATATTCCCAGAAAAATACGTTCAGGTTGCTGTTAACATTCTGGGCTGAAGGCTTAGCATGGCACACAGCCACTCTCTTCATCATACAGTTTGAGGCCAATATCAGTCAATAACAGGTCCTTAATGCCAATGAATTCAAATCAGCAGTTTGTTTTAAAAATGAAGTTACTGAAACAGAACTAAATATTGCCTAAATCAAATTAGCTGCAGTATCAATAAATAATTAAAGTAATAAACTAGTTCATAAATAGAGAACATAATTTAATTAATTTTACCACCATGTATAGCAACATCAATACTGCAGCAAGATGGAGAGCAAGGAGCTAAGGCAGTTTTGCATCCACACACAAGCAGCACAATAGCAAAATGATTTTATATATATAAAAATCAAATCCAAGCAGTAATAGAGTACTTTGGAAGAATAAGTAGTTGTTGAGAGGCAGATAACTGGCACAAGCAGGGAGACACTGTGTATGTGAAATACGTTTTGCAAGGCTGAAGGAGAGATAAGAAGGACAGAGCAGGATGAGTTATATGTAGTAAAATCTTCACTAGCTCTAGATAAAGCACTGTGCTCATGATCTATTCCTGCTGATGCCACCATGTGCCCTTTTCTGTGTTCCCCCCATGACCACGGACAAATCTGTAAAGGATTCAGTCTTCTTTCACTGCCTACAGATAAGCAACCAGGAGGAAAATCCAGGACACTCAGTACTGAAAATTGGATGAGCTGGTGGGTTGCTGCCATGCCTTCCTGGTTCAAGCATTACTGCATTTACACTAAATGCATGCACAGCTTCCTGCACTCCCAGGATGTGGGGTCCCTTGGTTTAACTGAATAGAGGATCACAGATGGCCATGAAATAAAGACCTTTTTTCCTGTCTGAATCTCCTATTAGAAAAAGGCAAATGTGCATACCCATATTCTTGCATGACTCTGGATCATATGTACACACATCTGCTTTTCCTTTACTAAAGCAAAACCTTTCAGGGTAAGATCTGTTCAAATAATGAAATACAAAACTGAAGAGATTTTGCAAGTGTCAGTTAGAGAGAGTATTGCTCCAGTATCACAGTATTAACAGAGCCTCGCTCTATTCAAAGAAAGTAGTTACAAAATACCAGGAAAACACTTAGTTACCTCACACTGTGGAAATGTTTATTTGTTTTTAAGGGAGGTAAGTGCAGCCTTTGCAATCTCATCTTTCTCTCGATGGAAAACACTGCCTTCTCCAGAGAGAGCTCTAAGAAGCTGTTTTGCAGAGCTGTGTATTACAGTCATTGGAGTCTGGTCCATACAACAGAAGCATCTAACCAAAATAATTCAGCACAGCTAAACAGAGCAGTCATACCCACTCTGATAGCAGAATTTTCCTCCTAAGATAATTCACCTCCAGCATCCTTACTGCTACTTGTTAAAGGTAGGGAGGGTTTCTTGAATGAGTCCAGTGATGTCTGAAAGGGTGCTGGTCTGGGAGGTGGTGGCTGGGATATCAAATTCTGTCACTTTTTCTTTCCCTTTAAGCTTGCCTTTGCTTCAAGAGAAGCTTTGAACACAAACACCACAAAGATTCTCTTTCAAACAATGATCAAGCAGTAACACAAAGCAGGCACTTCATCGTTATTCACTGCATGTCCCTCTGTATGTTCTGTATGATCTCTCCAGCAGTCAACAAAAGGGAGACCAAGCAGCTAAAAGCCAAATTTGCAAACACAGCCAAGCATGCAACTCCCACTACTGCCACCAGAGACACAGAGTGAGCAGCATAGGCTGAGGGGAGTGAAAGCAGCTCAGCAAGCAGACCCGGCCCACAGCAATGCTGCAGGGTTATGGGAAGGAGACCATGACTTCGTGGGAAATTTGGGGCAGAAGGACAGTTTTCCATGCAGAAGTGAGGCCAGCAATACCCTGTGGACCAGAGCACACAGCAAGCTTTCAACATTGAAAGAACGCCAATATCAGTCTGTCATGGCATGCCATGCTAAAATGCCCTGCATTTCCCTTTAGAGTGAACCTAAGGATGTCAAGCTTTATTCTTTTGAGTTCTTCAACAGGAAAATCACTAGCTCCAAATATGCACACTGGATAGCACCAGCAGCTGCCTGGCAAATAATTTTTGCAGAAAGCAAATCCATCTCCTAGCATCCTGGAAGTCACTGCCTTACCACCACGAATAACTAAGTCAATCCGGTTTTAGGTTGGTAAAGCAGACTAGACCTGAGGTTTTTCCCTTCCCAAGTACTTGCTTGCCTTTTGTTCCACTCACTTCCCTCTTACCCTTTCTAATCGTTACAGGATAGAAATTGAGATCTTCCTCATCTGCCTGCACCTCAGTCATAGTTTTTCTCCCTGCAGCAAGCAGCGTCCCTGACAGTCTTTTCATTTTGCTGCTATTTTCATGGAAGATCCCATCAAGTTTCCTTTAGCCATTGTTTACTTCCAGAGACAAGTTCTGAAGTTCTTTCTTAGGAGATTTGAAGAATCCCTTTCTCTGCTCACCCACACATGATACAGTATTGCAGAGCAAGCCCAGCTGGAACCAGAGACATTTCAATGAGGTTCCCAAAGATGTAATATCCCCATATAATTTTATATTTAACATCTGACAGTATCAGGCACACTTCGGTCTGAACTATGTTGCAGAAAGGAGCCCTACAGGATAAGGGGCCAGAGAAGCACAGATGATGCCCTTACCAAGCACAGAGGTCCCCACGCTAGGCTGCTGACAGGTAAGTCGTGGTCCTGCCACATGCCTTTTCTTCTACACATCCATCAGTGGGGGACAACAGTCTGAGTGACAGTCTATCTGAGGTAAATTCCTTTTCCTCTCTGGTCCTCTGGCTAGCTCTGGACCAGAGATGGATGGGAAATCCTCATAAACAAAGGCAAAAAACCAAAGGAGGCTCTTTTCTCCCATGGGAAAAATAGTTCACAGTTTATTGTGTCATGCACATGGCAAAAGCAGAAAGAGTGAGAGAGAGAAGATGGCAGGCACTTTTAAACTTGGGGAAAGGGGAGGGGAGGAACAGACCCATGAACAATAGGACGCTGCTGATGGGGAGGGGTGAAAAGAAGGACTCTACCACGCCACAACTTGGCGGGGGAAGAATGGGATAAACCATTCAGTGCACATATAAAACAATTTCTTAGTGCAATACATCTCCCCCTTTTCTGTTAAATAAAGTTAAATGGAAGGCATCAGACTTATTCTGATTCAGAATATGGATTTGCCCACCACTTATGATTTGTGGGCAAGTTAGACTGCTTTTGGTTTGTCAACTCCATGTGGTTGACTTCTGAGTAGCAGAAATTAGACCATTAATTGCTTTGAAAATTAAGTAACATAGAATTCCGAATGCCAACACTATAAGGAAAAGAACAACAACAAACTGACAAAATTGTTTTAAGTATTGAAGTCTACCATCCTGTGAGTCCCCAGCCTTTAAACAGTTCACTGTACCAATCCTCAGATTCTTACTTCACTTGTCTGATTAAGCTTTTCATGTCTTGGAGGGCTGCATGGATGTTAGGAGCTTTTGAGGTCAGGTTCATGCAACAAAGTCCTTCAAATTCCTGGCATTGGAGTGTCTGTGCTAAAGTCATCCAGATGTTTTAGCATGGCTGAGGGACAATCCACGCAGCTGTAAGACTGCTCAGTGCGAACAGGATGACAACTTGGATGGGGCTTATCGTAAGGCTGGGTGGGAGGTTGTTTTTTTTCTAAAAATGAAAACAAAAATTTTAAAGCACATTAAAGGTCGTTATTTCTGCCAGAATGTGACCAGATCTTAGGAAGGTTTTCTCTCCTCTTCCATGTGGCATCTTATTTTTGAAGCAACTGTTACTTGCTCCTCATCCCCTTCCGCTAGAGCTGGATTTTTGGGGACGAAAGGTTTTACCCACTTTTGGGGTATCCAACGTGGGCCTGAGAGGGTAGATACGCATGTGTAGCCATGCCCCCAGGTAACAAGTTCTTAAAGGCCCTTGGTCTCCCAAGTTTCTGGGTCCCTAATTAAGACCGGTGGAAGCTGAGACAACTTAAACTGATCACTGCTGTGTAAAGTGACATACCACTGGAGGACTCATATTTTCAAATGAACAATTTACACAATTGATGGCAAACATGGCTGTGCAGAGCTTTTGTTGTTGCGACATCCACACTGTTGAACCGCTCTGTCTAGACAGGACTTGCTTGAGCATCTGGTGGGCACACTCAACCACACCTTGGCCTGTGGGGAGTGGGGGATACTGGTTTTATGTTCCACTCCCACTGCTGGACAAACTCTAGGAACTACTTGGATTCATACGCTGGGCCGTAATCAGTCTTGATTTCCATAGGGATCCCCAGCACTGAAAAGGCCTGCACTAGCTGTTGTTTGGCATGCACAGCCCTTTTTCCTGTGTGGGTAGAGGCATAAACAGCACCTGAATATGTGTCAATGCTTACATGTACATATCTGAGGCAACCAAAACTGGGAATATGTGTTACATCTGTCTGCCACATTTCACAGCTCCCAAGGTTAACCCCAACACCCAGCAATGGCATGGCCTGGAGCTGGCAACTGGGACAGGTAGCCACAATGGCCCGGGCCTGACTCTGTGTTAGTTGGAACTGACAGATCAGACCTGGCACATTCTGATAGTATTGCTGGTGACTCAGCTTCGCCTGCTGGAAGACGTCTGGGAGGTGTGACTTTTCGGCTGGGGCAGCAAGAAAGTCTACTTTACAATTCCCTTCTGCAATTTTGCCTGGCAAATCAGTATGCGACCTCACATGCATCACATAGAATGGATGCTCTCGATGTGAAACAAAATAAATTAGTTTTGAGAGCAACCTGAAGAGATGCTTGTTCCTCGATGTCTTTGAGAACTGCCTGCTCTGCCCTGGACACCACCCCCACCATGTAGGCTGAGTTCATTACCAAATTAATTGGCTCTGAGAATTTCTCAAAGGCTCTCACAACTGCGGCCAGTTCAGCAACCTTGGGCCACCCCTCCACAAACTCAACATCAGCATCCCAATGCTGAGTCTGGGAATTTCTCACCGACTTGTGGGATGCCCCGGACGCGTCACTGAACACTGTGAGAGGTTGTGGACTGATATTTGTCCAATGTAGCTGTCCAGAGATAATTGGAGGTTGGCATTGCTCTGGAGCAGGTGCTTGAACATCTCTTCGGTCAACTTCTCGAAAAAGTTCTTTCCCTCATTAGAAAGTTTAACCGGGAGTTGAATACATACAAAGTCACAACCAGCCAGCTCACACAGTCTGTCCTGGGGTACAATGCAAAAATGTGTATTCTATCACCATCTGTTGAAATGTGGGAGGGATGGTGATCCTTATCTCTGTGGGAGATATCTTCTGCTGATGTGCCATCTGATAAAATCAGGGGGATGATCATCGTTATCTTTTCACAACTCATCCTTCCTCCAGAAGATATCTTCTGTTAATGGGCCATTAAGTCCCACTGCATGACTGATAAAATTACATCATCCCATTGGGAGATGCTCCAGCCAGGGGCAGGAGCCAAGCCTTTCCTACCCAGATAAAAAACTGGGGTTTGGAACGCGAAGGCAGTCCTTTCCACTGGATCCCAGAGGAAAGTCGGACCTTTTCCACATCATCGCTGGACCTTCGGAGGAAAACTGCACCCTTCTACAGGAGCACTGCTTCAACTGAACCACATCTGTCATCCAGGAGGACTGCAGCCACCATTTATACGGACTGCTACCAACCCCCTGACTGACAGGGTATCAGGTTGTATTCTGACTCTGTCGGTGGTTTTTCTTTTGTATTATTGCATGTATTTTATTTTTTCTCTTTTTTCCTATTAAATTGTATTACTGACTTGGAGTCTGTCACTGGTTTTGCTTTTAAACCAACACACAGTCTTACCCTGGCTTTCCGAATCAGCTGAGCCATCAGCTCTTGTGGCTTAGTGATGGTCTTGGATCGTTGATGGGAGAGGAAAACCCACTCTATGATTCAAAGTGGATCTTCCTGCCCTTTGACCCATTGGAATATCAAACCATGGAAGTATGGCAGCTTTCCCTGGACAATGAATTTGAAAGGCAGCTCAGGCTGGTAACGGTGAGCCTGCCTCTTGGCCAAAAGCCTTTTGTGCCTTTCAGATTGCGGCTTTTGCCTCTGGGGTCAGTTCCTTGGGAGAGACCAACTATCTCTCTTCTTCAATAAATTGAGGAGGGGGCCTATATCCTCATTGGTGAAGCCCAACCCAGTTCAAAGACCCACATAAGGAATGGAGATCTGCTAGGGTTTTGGGATCACTAAAGATTTCCAATTTCTGTGGAATAACAGTCCGCGCAGTGATCTCTAAGCCCAGGTACTTCCAAGGTGGCATCCTTTGGACTTTGTCTTCCTGCAGTTGGAATCCAGCAGAGGTTAAAACTTTAACCACTAGGTCAAGTGCGTGTTGGAGTATAGAGTCATCGGGGGTGCACACAAGCACATCATCCATGTGGAGGATGATGGCTTCCCTTTTTTGGGCGCGCACTGGGGACAGCAATGAGGCCACGTACCAGTGGCAGATGGAAGGACTGCATTTCATGCCTTGAAGCAATACTTTCCAGAGGTAGTGCTTCACTGGAGCTTCTGAATTGATGGTAGGAACTGAGAAGAAAAACTGTGGGGCATCTTCTGAGTATAGCGGAATTTGGAAAAAACAGTCTTTGACGTCCAGGACAGCCAATTGCCAGTTTCAGGGAAGCATCATTGGGGAAGGCAACCCAGGTTGGAGTGACCCCATGTCCTCAATTACTTTGTTTATTTCCTGGAGATCATGGAGGAGCCGCCACTTATCCTTCCCTGGCTTCCTAATCACAAAGACTGGGAAATTCCAAGGGCTGGTTGTCTCTTCTATGTGGCCTCTAGCCAATTGCTCCTCCATGAGCTCCTCGAGTGCCTTAAGCTTTTCCTTACTTAATGGCCACTATCCTATCCATCTTGGAGTGTCATCCATCCATGTTACCTTGTGGGTAGGGTGCTCCACAGTGGCCACCTCTAAAAATCCGGGGGAGTCTTGGGATAACTAATTTGACTCCCCACTGGGACATGGTGCCTCTCCCCCACAGGGGGCACTTGTAGTCAGTGACAAATGGACAGACACTAGCCAATTCTCCATCTGGCCCTTCAATTTGCACAATGTGTTTTGAGATCTTTGCAAATTTGATACCTCCTACACCTTGGATTTTGCCAGCCACAGGCTGCAATTCCCGATGTGATGGCCACATCCTTTCAGGCACGATCATCACATCTGGCCCTGTGTCAAGCAACCCTCCCACGTGGAGATGGTCTGACTCATGGGTTAGGTTGCATCCCATAATGGGTTTGTCCTCGCCAACCACTTCTGCCCAGTAGACTTCAGGTGCTTTTTCATCTACTGGGACCTCTGCTGGAATGGGAATGGCCTGGGGAAGGATTTGTCAGTTGGCCAAATAGAAGGGTGGCTGAGGGCAGCGCGACAGGAGAATGAGGTGAATTATGTCTCCTTTGATGGTCATGGGAGCCACCTCAGTCTCCAGGGGTGTGTGTGCAGAGTCCCCAATAACAAAATACTCACTGTCCAGTCCTGTATGGTTTATCGTCCTGTCCTGTGAGTTGTCCAGCAGGTCTACTGCAATGATTGTCCAACCAGTAGACCTGAAAAGAAAACCTTTGGTATTCACAAGTCGGAAATGCCCGTGAGGCTGCCAAACTTCGTTAAGCAAAGATTTGTAATTTTTATTTTCCTGCTGTCCTGTACCCTGCTTTCCCTTTCTGCCCCTTTTTTGTTAAGAGAGAGGCTTTCCCCATTGTGGAGCCCATTGCATTTATATCATGGTGCGGGGCGGGTCAGCACTCTGGTCTTAGTGGTTTTGTTTGTTGGTGTCTTCCTCTCTTTGATTTTTCCTTCTGTGTTGCTGGCATTCAGGACAGTCTCTGGCAAAGTATCCTGGCTTTCTACACTGGAAGCAGATGACATGTTGGAGCTGCTCTGGTGACATTGGTTGCCTCTTCACTCCTGATGTTACAGCTGCTGCAGTCTTTGGGTTTGCCAGTCCAAACCTTTGCTCTGGTGCACAGAAGAGTTCTGCTTTCTTAGCACATGCTTTGATCATCTGTGCTAGTGCAGGTGGAGATGGATAGGCAGACCTAGAATAACCCTACGGTAGGCTTCGTTGGCATTTCTCTGAGCCATGTCCTTAATAAGTTCTGCCTGTGCCACTGGATCATCTACTTGTCTTTCCACTTGTGCACGAAGGTAATCCAAAAACTGAAAGAAACTCTCTGAGGGATATTGTTGAATATTAATATAACTACCTTTAGTTTCAACCGTTGGTAATTGGTTAAAACCCTTTTCTGTCACCCCACAGATTTTATCTAGAATGAATTTGGGTAACGCCTGAGCTTGGTCCTTGGGGTTAGCTCACTCCCCTTCACTGCATAGATATTCATAGGTGGTGTTATTCCCATCTGCATCTGTTGCACCCTGGGTGCTTCGCGTAAGCTCTCTCAGGAGTCCCTTCAGAGAACTCTTCCAAGCGTTTTCCCACAGGTCAAACTCTGAGGGGGTCAGGAGACACTGGAACAGGTTTCGGAGGATGGCCGGGACTAATTCGTGGGATTGTAGGGTAGCTTTCAACATTCCTTTAAAGATTCCACTGCCTTGACCAAACTCCCTTTGGGTCTTTCCTTTTTGTCTTGTTAGGAGAAAGGCTGGTAGCTTCTAATTCCACTTCTTCTGTATATATGACAAGGGCAGCTGAGGGTACGGCTTGCTCTACCTGGCTTTGATCCCCAAGATGTCTCCCACCGGGGTCCCCCCCCACCCCCACCACCATGGGGATCAGGAAGGGGTCTATTCGCCCCCCGCGTGAATGGGGAGGTGGCTCCGCCCTCACCCTGCAGGAAAAGGGAGGTGCCGCACCCTCCCACCCCCCGTGAGAACCAGGAGGCAGGGCACTGCATTTCCCGCCGCTGCGGCAACTGGGAGGTGGCCCACTCCCCCTGCACTGGGATTGGGAAAGTGTCTACCCCCCACTCCTGTATGGAAGACGTGAGGCAGTCCCCCCACCCCCCCACTACGGGGACCAGAAGGCAGGGTGTCACCCCCCCTGCTCCCCTGTGGGAACCAGCAGGGGTCTCATCCCCCCCACCCACGTGGCAATTGGTAGAGAGACCACCCCGCCCCCCACATGGGAGTCGGGATGCAACCCACACCCCCACCCCCCACGGGAACCAGGAGGCAGGGTACTGCATCCCTTGCCCCCATGGCAACCCGAAGCTGGGGCGTGGGAGACTGGAACATGAGAGGGGGTGGAGCCACCCGGGAGGGAGTGGCAACCGTGGAAACTAGGACTGCAACACATGGGGGCGGGGTTGCAGGATGATGTCATGCAGGGCGGGAACATGGAGGAGGAAGGGGAAATATCTAAGGGAAGGAAGGGGTTATGGGAAAGGAAAGGGTTGGGGACGAACAGGTAAAAGGGATTGTGGGAAGAAGAAAGGTAAGACAGAGGATTGGCCACTTGGCCGGTGTCATTTTGAACTCCTGCCATGCGGTTGGCACCATTTTGGACCCCCGCCACGGTGCGTCAGCACCATATGGGTGGGAGGGTTCATCTTTACACTGAAGCTAGGGTATGGGAACTGGGGTAGAGGGGTGCAGGGAAGGTACTCTGTTAGAGTCTGTGCACAACTGTCAGAGTCAGGGCGCCGAGTGGGAGGCAAGGGGTCAGAGAAGCTGTAGCTTTGCTGGGTTCTCCGCGTTTATCGGGGTGCCCCGCGTGTCTCGTCCTACTCAGGGGCTGAGGGCTTGGGAAGAGGGTTAGGGGAAACCAGGGTTGTTTGTTCTGGCTTTCCCTTTATTTCCCTTTTTATTTATTCTTTTCGAATTAAAATGCACAAAGGAAAAAAATTGGATACTGTTTTATCTCCCTGTTCTACTTTGAGAGTTAAGAAGCTCCCAATTTTGCCCCAGGAAGAGACAGAATCTACATTTTGCAGGGTATACTGAGGGAAATTAAGAGATAACCAGCACACAAACCACTTTAACTATTTCTTAGAGATGGTAACATTCCCACTATTTAGGAGATCCTGAACTTGGGAATATATGCTCCTTTGTTGAGTAGAAAGTTGAGAGCCCATTTTGATGTTAAAAACAAACGATGCAAACTGGTTTATTTTTCTTTGCAATACAACCAGGGTAGGGATGGGTTTGATGCCTTCCCCTCCCCCCTCCTCCCGGTGAGGAGAAACCACACCAGCGAGTCGCATGAGTTTTAATTGGCAACTGGCAAAACGAGCACCGCCGTCACTTGCACTGATTGCGCTGCTGCCGCTTGTAAGCGCGTGCTGCCACAGGTCACTACTTCTTGCCACTGCTGCTGCCAGCAGCTCCTGGTGCCAAAATGCTGCCTTGGCACTGCTCCGCACTGGCCGCACAACTGTCTGCATGCCGTGTCACCTGCGGGCTGCCACCGCTCCGCCAGCCCCCCACACTGTGGGGCCTGTGCGGCTGTTCCGCCACCCACACCAGCCACAGCTGCTGCTTGCATGCCACTCCTGGCGTATGGAAACTGGTGCAGACTGCCACCATTGGTGCCAAACTTTGTGAAGGCATGTCATGCTCACCAGCTCCGTGCTGCCTCTGTTCCCCCGTGCCACCTTTGCCTCCCCACGCCACTTTTGTCCCCCTGACAGGAACCCACTCCCACCATGACTGGGGGCTATTCTGGGGTCCCCGCTACCACTCATGAGGGATACTCACCCCTTTGTGGGGACCTCGGCGCTGCAGAATCGCTACAAAGCCAGTTCTTTGTCCAGACCGACCCACCTTTGGGCTGAAGGCAGGCTGCCAGTCTTGTCCCTGTCAGTAATCGCTGTGGAAAAAGCAGTTCCTCGCTGCCAGGGTAGCTCTATGATCCAAAGGTTTATAATTCATGAGTGAAATTCAGCTGTTCCCATGGGGCCTCTAACCTTATGGGAAGCCCGACTTTGGAGCTCCAACTGAGGTAAATCCCTTATCTTCTCTGGTCCTCTGGCTAGCTCTGGACCAGAGATGGATGGGAAATCCTCATAAACAAAGGCAAAAAACCAAAGGAGGCTCTTTTCTCCCATGGGAAAAATAGTCCACAGCTTATTGTGTCATGCACGTGGCAAAAGGAGAAAGAGCAAGAGAGAGAAGATGGCGGGCACTTAAACTCGGGGAAAGGGGAGGGGAGGAACAGACCTGCGACGCCACTGACGGGAGCAGGGGGCGAAAGGGAGGACTCTACCACGCCACAACTTGGGGGAGGAGAATGGGATAAACCATTCAGTGCACATATAAAACAATTTCTTAGTGCAATACAACACCTATCCACCCCTCCTGTCTCAGTAAGTTAAGTAAGAGAGAGATGTTCTGCAGACCTTGAAAGGGATGCTGCTGAGGAATATTCAAACCTCACATATCAATATTGAGCAAGTTCTGACCAAACTATCACAGTGGCCCCCAACCCCTCAGTAATTTTAGCAGTTTTCTGTACCCAGCTCTATGACTGATCCACAAAGTGTTATCAACTGAACCTGGGCAGAAAGCAAAGTACATTGTTGCCCTTGTGTTTCAGCCTTCTGATTGTTGACAGGTTCTTTTGCAGTTTCTCACACTTTGTTTTTGCAAATAATGAATGTTTTGCATTCCTCTTTGGAGGAAGACAAAATTGATGGACTGTTGATGGGACCTATGGGGTCAGGAGGTCTTATCCTAGCTGGCCAATCCATGGTCATTGTTGGAATTCTATAAATAGACATGAAATGTAAATAAAGTGCTTCTTTTCCTGCTTGATTCCTTGGAGTCAGTGAGTGTGAGTGTCTCTCTCCGTATGTCATTTTGTGACAACTGGTGACCTCGAGTGAAGAAACAAGCGTGGATGAGATTTTTTTTCTCTTTCCCTTTTCTCTGATTCGGTGTTTTTTAGCTATGGAGGCCTCTGTGGTTTCTTCAGAGGACACCTTGGTTCTTAGCCTCTGAGGGGACCTCCTGAACAGATGTCAGGCTTCCATCTCCCTGAACGAATTCCAACGGCCGTTTTTGTGGGCTCGGAGCCAGGGTTTTCTCTGTGAACCCAGGGATGCCTTCTCTAGGGAGGCGTGGTCTCTCTTAGGTGACCATCTCTGGGGTACTCTCTCTGCCTATGGGGTAGATGGGGTACAGTTTTTGCTTCAATGGAAAAGGATTGTTAGCCTTCTGGACGATGTTTTTAGTCCTTACGCGTTCATAGAGGATCTCCGTGGTGAGATCCTGTCTCCTGCTTTGGAGATGGACAGCCGATCTGACGAAAGTTTTGAGTTTCTGCCCCCGCCGGGACTCTCCCATTGCCCTCAGGCTGGGGGCGGGGGACCGCCCTTAGCCAGCTGCTTTCTAGCAGCCAGGGGGTGGATGGAGCCCCGAGGCCCCAGTGGGATCAGCGGGGCCGGCCCCGCCCCTCCCTGAACCGCGGAGGCGGTCGTGGGGGGGGAGCTGCCCTCCCTGTGTGCGTTCCCCTGTGCTCGGGGGCTGCAAGGGGTCCCTGGTCCAGCCGCCACCTTTGCGGGACTCAAGAGTTGGTCAAGACACTGTGTCCGAACTGCGGCGTGTCCACCCATTACCATTTGGACATGGCTGGACCGGGGCCGCCTGCCCTGCTGCCTCTAGCCGCGGGTGGGTTCGGAGCGGCTGGCCCGGTGGTGACACTGTCTGCTGGGCGTGAACAGGCACGTGAAGCTGCCAGAGCCGGGGCATTGGTGGATCTTGGGTCACATCCCGCCCCAGTGGAGAGGAGGGTAGCCCTGCCCCGCCTGGAGGGGGTGCTCCCTGTGGGCCAGCCGGCCACAGGGAGTGCCCTCCTTGGGGTGTTCCCAGACTCCCCATCTCCATGCTGCCTCCACCTGAAACAGTGGGGGCCGTGCGGCCGGCAGCGGGGCGGCCGTGGCCCCGCCTAGCCCTGCACAGCCCCCCCTGCTACATGGGGTGCTTCCGCCACCCGCACAGCCCATGGCCAGTCTTTCCTGCATCCTACCCTTCCCCCGCCCCAGGTGGGAGTGGCCTCCCCGCAACCGCCTGTCATCCGGGAGGCCCTCCCCATTGGTGCTGGCCGGTCCGGCCCTTCTGGCCAAGGCGCGGGGCAGGGACACGGCTCCCTGCGAGCCGGCTGTCTCTGCGCTCCGTTCCCCCTCTGCTGCAAAGGGGAGTGAATGTGAGGTGGCTCTGTGCCAACTCGCACTGGATTCATGAGCTGTGCCAGCAAACACGGGCTCCGCCGGGGCTGGGGCGACCCCAGTGCTGGCCAGGTTGGCTGCACCGCCGCTGCCTTCCGCAAAAGTGGACAGGAGACCAGCAATTCCGGAAGGAACACAGATTGCTCAACTTGTCCCTTTTAAGTCTTGTGTTCACAGAGCAGCTGACCGGTCGCGAGGAGACGGTGGCTTTGGGTCCACTGGACAGCCTGAAGTTCACTGGCCAGCGGTCCTGACTGAAGAATGACCTGAGATGCTGTGCACCATGTCCCTCACTGGTGAGACAGCTCCGGAGATCAATCTCCGTGGGCTTTCTGACACTGGTGCAGACATCACGATCCTTACCCTAGCTGCCTGGCCCCCAGGGTGGCCCTTGGATCTGGTGGGGGCACCTGGTGTGAGGCTGGGTGGACCGACACAATGCTACGTGAGCCAGCGGTCCATGATGGTCACAAACCAGGAGAGACAACGGCCACAATTCAGCCTCATGTAGTTTAAACTCCTACTGGCCTCTGGGGGAGGGATGTTCTGTCCCCGTGGGGGGTACGCATTGGGACGGATTTTTAATGGGGGCCACTGCAGTGTTAGAACAGATGGGGGCGCTGCAGTCCGGTATGCCGTCGCCCACCATGCTTCCTGCAGCCTGGCTACTTTTCACAACTGACTTGGAAGATTGTTTCTTTCTGATTCTTTTGTATTCTGATGGTAAACCAAAATTTGCTCTCACAGTGCCAGCTCTCTACACTGATGAACCTGCACAGAGATATAAATGGAGGGTTCTGCCCCAGGGTGAGGACATTCAGCAGGTGATTTCTGCTTGCCAAGTTTATCGCATTGATCCTTCCTTCGATGTCACTGTTTTCATTATTGCTCCAGATCAACAACCTACAGGTATCACTGGTCAATGGGATGACAAATGGTCTGATTCCTTGCACGTTTTGGAATGGGTCTTTTTGCTGCGGCCCAAACATAGTCAGGAGCCAATGCAAGGACCCACCATCTTTACTGACAGCTCGGAAAGAACAGAAAAGGCCATTGTTACTTGGCAGGATGGATCTGAGTGGCAGGCTCTGGAAGGTCATGAGACTGGTTCAGCTCAATTGGCTGAATTGAGGGCTGCTGCCATGGAGTTTAAGAGATTTTCTCAGGAACCTTTCAATTTGGTCACGGATTCCACCTATGTGGCCGACATCGCACAGCGGTTGGGTTATTCAGTTTTGAAGGAAGTCAGTAATCCTGCCTTGTTTCATTTACTGAAGACTCTGAGGTGTGCGATTTAGGTCAGGGTTCTTATGTACTATGTTCTGCATGTAAGGAGTCACACCAATTTGCCAGGATTTATAGGAAAGGTAAGGCGAGGGCTGACAAGTTGGCTAACCCAGCGTGGGTGGCACCTCAGCCTGATACACTTGCGCAGGCCAAGGCATCGCATGGGTTTTTCCATCAAAATGCACATACGTTGCAGAAGTAGTTTCAGCTGTCACCAACAGAGGCTCGTGACATTGTCGAGGTGTGTGACGACTGTCATGCGCTGGCCCTGCTCTTGCCGGCAGGGGTAAACCCCAGAGGCCTTAGGGCCTTGGAACTTTGGCAGACCGATGTCACCCAGATTGCTGAGTTTGGCCAGCTCAAGTATGTGCATGTAACAGTAGACACATTCTCCTCTGCGATGTGGGCTTCTGCTCACACTGGAGAAAAGGTCTGCGATGTCATTACCCACTGGAGGCAGGCCTTTGCCTCTCTAAGGATACCGTCTGCTGTGAAAATTGACAATGGTCCTGCTTATGCATCGCAACAGGTGCAGCAGTTCCTACAGTCATGGGGTGTGTCACACAAGTTTGGTATCCCTCATTGTCCAACTGGTCAAGCCATTGTAGAACACACTCATGGTACTCTGAAGCGGGTTCTTGAAAAACAAAAATGGGAAATGCAGGGTGAAACCCCACACAGTTGGTTGGCAAAAGCTTTGTACACCATCAATTCCCTTACAGTGCCGCAGAACTCAAATAATCCTGTCATTTTGAATCACCACTTCTCGCTACAGGCTTCGGACAAGACGCATTTGCCTTGAGCCAATGTTCGGGTGCGAAATCTAGTCACTAAACAGTGGGAAGGTCCTTATGACCTTATTTCTTTGGGGCGTGGGTATCCATGTGTATCCACAGATACTGGGGGCACGCTGGGTGCCTTCAAGGTGTGTCCGTCCTGACCTGCAACTGCAGAGATAGAATCCAGCCAACAGGCAGGATGGAAACTGTGACCAAACTGAAAGTCATCAAGTGGATGACTCATCGAGTGAGGACTCAGATGCAGACTACGCGAGTCATCACTCCAATGAGCCGACTGATCATTGCTCATTTTCCCTTTCTACACTGTTAATTTTTCTTTTTCTTTTTTAAATGGTAAAAGGGTGAGATGTTTCCCTTGTGTTTCAGCCTTCTGATTGTTGACAGGTTCTTTTGCAGTTTCTCACACTTTGTTCTTGTAAATAATGAATGTTTTGCATTCCTCTTTGGAGGAAGACAAAATTGATGGACTGTTGATGGGACCTATGGGGTCAGGAGGTGTTATCCTTGCTGGCCAATCCATGGTCATTGTTGGAATTCTATAAATAGACATGAAATGTAAATAAAGTGCTTCTTTTCCTGCTTGATTCCTTGGAGTTAGTGAGTGTCTCTCTCTCTCTGTGTGTCATTGTGTGACAGTACATTGCTGGCACACATGCACACAGGTTTATTTTAAAGAGACCAATATACTTCAATCACCCCACAGAACATTTCTCAGTTTACCCAGTGTTATCGCCATTTCACACATGATCATGGTTACTTGCTATGATTAAGATAAAACAGTGACTTTTAGGGTAAAAACCCAACAATCAATTAAATTCAATATAAAATGCTGAAATCCATCAGAAAACATACATACAGTCAACATAAATATACAAAGAATTCCTGCTATTTTCAAAATTATGTGACTAGGAGTTAATTTATTACTGCATCCAAGTCACTCAGGTATTAGACTCAAGATAGTCAAAATATATCTTAGGGTGTCCAAACCCATGAAGACCAAACAACAGGTTTATCAGTTACACGCTGATTTGCCAAAGTAAAGCAACTTATTACTGAAATAATGCACACAAACCCAGTAAATCCATACACTCAGCACGAGCAGGGCAGATACAGGATAAAGCATTGGAGTATCAGCATTCCAGAGGAGCTACCATCTCCCTGTTGCTCTTCCCAATGCTACGTCTGCTTTTCCACTTACAGCTTGTATTTAGGTTGATTGATATTACCTTTCCTTTACACCTCCCTCACTGAAATCACAACAAAGGCAGAAATTAGCAACTGAATGAGTTTTGCATACAGAGAAACCACTGAGACTAACTAAACTCCAGGGACCAATAGGACTATTTTTAGTCACTCTCATAAAATTTCTTTTCTGCTTCTGCTACTGGAAGTACGAGAATAGATGGAGTCTCCTGGGCTCCAAGAGAGTCTAGTTCACAGTATTTTGGTTTGCTTCTTCAAAAGCTTTAAAAAGACATGACATGTCAGGGATGGGGTCTTAGCTCATGGCCTTCAGTGATCAGCCACTTTGCTGTGCTTCTAATCTTTAAAACAAAATACAAACAGCAGCAAGAAACAGCAGCAGAAGCTCCTTCCTGTGCATTTTCCTTCTCCAGGTGATACGCTAAAAACATGCTCCACATTAGTCCCACCTAGAGAGGAAAGCTTTCCACTCACCATGTAAAAAACCCTCAGTTTTTCAGACAAATAATTATGCAATTACACAAATAACTGTGGGACTGCATATCTCACTAATACCAGCCCATCTCACTCAGAGGGTCACATCTTTCTTGCAAACTAAGAGACAGCAATTACAGATGGAAATCCTAAAAGCTGCACTCTTGTGTTGCAGGATATTCTGCTACTAAGTTTCTTGCCTTTTTCCCTATATAAGCACACAATTTTAATTATTTAGAGTTCAGTGTCTATAGAGTTGGATCAGCAACAATGACAGACTGGCAATGTCAGGCAGCAAGACCTAAAGGATTCACTAACACTCTGTAAGGAAAAAGGCATATCATGACTATCAGATTAGAGGACATTGACACTTGTGATAGTATCAGAAAATTAAATATTATGATAATTAGTTTTCAGCCGATTTTATCTCTGAAATCACACCAGCTTTAGTGATGTCTGCACTTCAGTGAACCCTGGTTTTATGTGGTTTTTTTTTTTTTATTAGAGGATGCAGAAGAAAGAAATCTTGAGGGGAAAAATGCATCGCTGAAGAAGTGATCGTTACTTTTTAACTTCTTCTATCAGACTTAATTCCTATTAAATCCTGACTGGGGTCTCAGTGCAAGAAACAAGTAGAGAATTGCACCTAAGGCCCTCACCTCTTGGTGCCAGCTGGCAGCCTGGCCGCACCCACAGGCAGAGAGCTGGGATCTGGATATGCAGCATCACATCCTGCATCTGGTCCATGAATTTTAATTTCTAACAACCTAGCTCCCAAATAAGGTCTACCTCTAGAAAAAATAACACCCCAGACAGCTAATGCAGAGATTGTGCCACACACTGGGCATTCAGCTGCAATCCCCTTGCTGTCATCCACACATGAAGCACAGAAACAGAGAAATGTTTAGGTTGGAAAACATCCCTAAGATCACTAAGTCCAACCACTGATCCAGCACTGCCAAACCTACCACTAACCATGTCCCTAACTGCCACATCTACATGCCTTTTAAATCTCTCCATGAGAATGTGGGCACCACCACTGCCCTGGGCAGCTTGTGCCAGGGCTTGACAACTCTTTCAGTGAAGAAATTTTTCTTAATATCCAATCTACACCATTTCATATGACAGCATGAAGACAGCAGCACTCCTTATGGCACACATTACCCCTACACAGATGGGAACCTTGGCCCCACTCTCAAGAGGACAGAATGAACTTATAGCAGGACTGTAGGGGATACTCACAGCAGGGTAGCCCCACCCATGCCACCAACAAGAAGAAAATTCCAAAGTATCAAATCTAAATTGTAAGCTAGAAAGTAAATAAAGGAAAAAGGAAATATATCTGTCTCAGACTCCACTGTCATTCCTCCCCATTACAGTGTACCTCCAAAGTTTTTGCTGGCAAATCACACTCATTAGATACTGACAGCAAGTAAAAAGACTGTTTACACTAACTTTAAAACAAGCAAATATGTTTAAGTATAAAGGGAGTGAATTCACTGTCTGACAGTTGCCATTAACGTTCTAGACCTGATGAACAGTTCCTGTGCTCAACAGCTTCCCACATTTCCTTCTCTCTCCACTGGCCTAGTAAAAGATATTTCTCCCTACAAACTATGACCTTCATATTCTTGTGCCTGATAAATTAGCAGCACAGAAAATAGATTTTTATCTGATCTTAAAAAAGAAAGTTTGTGTGTTCTCTCAAGGACTAAGTGAATCTCGTTAAACAAAACCCAATCCTCTGGCTTTAGAAAACTTTGCCTGTAACTCATGCATATGTTCCTGGAAACCTCAGACCTTTTTGTGATTTGCACACTGCCTCTAGGAAAACAGGGACAGTACCAGCAATTTTTCCAGTAGCTAAAAAGAAATACTAACATAGGTGGTATTTGTGGGTAATAAGATTTATTTTTACTGCAGCACATGTAGCATCAAGTAGTGAGGAATTCGTTTCACTGAAGATCTAGACAATGCTTAGCTTCATCTCTGTTCATAAAGAAGCAAAATCTGAACTCACTCCTTCTTACCAGAAGTAAAAAAACAAAAAAAACAAAAAGCTTTGTTGCATTTAAGTCAGCCTAAATTCCAGTTTTAAGACTCATCAGCTCATCTTACCTTATTCTTGCTCAAATACATTTCACCTATAAGTAATGCTACAGGGTGCCTGTTTACATGTTGGAGATGGGATTTTGCAAGTGAGCTAAAAACATCTAGTTTATGGTTGAGTTTCTGCCTGTTCATTTCAATTGCAAACCCAACAGAGCAATTCTGACCAACCACCTCTAACTACTTAATGACCTAAAGCCCTTGGAGCCACCAAAGACCTGCAGACCCCTCACCCCAGCAGTGACCAATCAGCATGGGTCAGCACATGGCTTGGGAGAGCTCCTGGGAACATCGCAGTGCTGGGTTAATGCCTGGATTCAATGATCCTAGAGGCTTTTTCCAACCTTAACAATTCCATATCTCTGTGATCATATCCCCCTCCAAGGCCTTCCCCAAAAGAGCAGACTTGCAGACAAAAGCTCCATCCACATAGCTGCTGAGGAGAATTTCAAGCCAGCAAAGGAGTGTTTGTTTGTGCTAAGAAAGGGATTTAATGTCTAAATTAAATAAGTGCACTGTGCTTCACTCCCACTGACAAAACGGCTGGATATTAATGGCTCTCCTGCTGGAGCTGTCTATCTCTGGAGAGCCATGCTCACACCAGCCGTGTGCTGATCAGCACATCAGCAACAGGGGCACGCACGCACTGAGCTACGTGCCCCCTCCCCGCTCCTCCCTGCTTCCAGTTAGCTTCCTGAAAGGAATTGTTCTGCTGTTTTGACAGAAATCTTCTTGTCCCCTAGGAATACACTGAAAGAAAGAACGATAGGTTTGGTTTAAGGAAGGTCTGAAAATTATTGCTACAAAATCAGGAAAGTGAAATGGAAACTTCACTGGTAGAGGATTGAGTCAAAATTAGCTCCTGGATGCAAAGGAAAATAAGTTGGAAACTTTTAATGATTTTCATCATGTTCCTGTTGTTAAATGAGTACAATAAAACATGTTTCAGTTCTGTAATTCCAAATATTAATTGCTGTGACATTTGAAACTGAAAATAATCCCACAGGTTTCCCAAACAGAGAGAAATCCATGTTTGCACAGCAGTGTTCAGCAAGGTCAGCAGTGCTGTTCTGTGACAAGAACAGCCTCTCCAGTGAACAAACAGCATCCTGAGAAATAATCACATTAGAGCTTCTGCCTGCTGGAAAGGCAGAGGGGTGAAAGGAAAGACAGAGGGCTGTAATTATTATTTTTTTATTATTTTTTATTTTAGTTTTAGTTTTAGAATACTAGGGGGTGCTCAGTTAAAGATGTCTGAATGATGATAGGATCATCTAATCAGAGGGAGCACAGCTCAGATATGATAAACAAAGCCTGATGAACACACTTCCTCTGAAGAGGGAATTGCAACGCCCAACACGCAGATCAGGCAGGACTTGTTCTGGTGATGTTATTTATATTGGGTGAACATTAAAAGCGTGAAAGAGTCATTCTCAGCATTGTCTCACAGTCAAACAGAAATCTTTGTCAAGTTCAGTCAGAGCCCAATTACTTCACCAGCACCTCCGCGCTTCCTAGGACATGTTAGGATGATCCAGTGATAATACAAACTCTGCAATTCACCAAAAATGATCACTTAGCACTCTCTCTAATCCAGCTGAACTGTCTGGAATATACTTAGAAGCGTCATCCAAATGCAAACCTCCCCATGCAGGAAGCATTTGTTATATATCCAAAAGGAAAAGAGTCTTTCTGTTGTCTCTACTCCTTTACTGCTACCTTTGTGAAGACAGCTCTAATTGGGACACCTTGTAGTACTGAGGAGCAGTCAGAACTTTCCAGATAATTTAATGTACTGGTAAGGGCTTTGACTTAATCCACGTGCTCTGCCTTACCGTAAAGAGTTCCTCCTTACTGGTCTTGAAACCCAGTCCTATACAGTCCTATATCCAGCACACACACTGGAGCCCTAGCTGGTCAGTTCACCATCATGATGGCAAAACCTATCCAGCTTGGTCTTACAAGCATATAAAAACCTGTACTTCTCTCCAACATTCCTATGACTCCAGCTGCTCGCTCCAAAATTAGCATGAGGAACAGGCGCACTAGTCCAGCCACCCTGACCAGCGAGACTATGAGCCCCTCTCTGACAGGCCCACTCAGGCTCTCATCCTGTCTGCTACTGAGGTTCTCTGCTTAAAGTATCATGACTGATTAGGAGAATTAGGAGAATGTGCTTCTTCATTTATCAGAATTTTCTGTGGGTCACACAATTATTTAATTGTTGCACACTGTTCAGATGTAGCTTGGATCTCAACTCCTGCACACCAGGGAAATCCCATCAGCATCTTGGGGTGCACACCCAGGCACCTCAGAGGCTGGGATATCTGCTCAAACCACAGCCACCCTCTCTTTTCACAAACTGGCATTTTCCCATAAAAATGTCTCTGGCAACGGATCATCTCTCGTGGACATTGGTGCCAACAGAGTTGGACCCGTTGATAACAGCAGAGAAGCTGCATAGGCTGCTTCCAATTTCTGGCTTCACTGATTCTATTTCCCAGGGAATAAGGGTTGCCACAATGTTGATTCTGTTACGAGCAGCTGATGAACTTCTGTATTTAACAGGCAATAGGAGTTCAAACTTAAATATGACTATTATATAATTTAGGGAAAACAAATAATTTTTGAAAAACAAGTATGGGTAAAGAAGAAATAATTCTATGGAATGAAAACTAGGATGATAAAAAAAATCTAACTTCAGTAACTGTTGGGAAGAATGAAAATTTAACAGAAAAGTTTTATAGATATACAGAAGATTCTATAGGAATGAAAGCAAGTTTTGATATAGAAGAAGAGAATTGCTGAGCCAGTCTTACTGGGTAACTAGAAGGCAAAGAGCAAGCGAGTTGGAAGGGGCTTTTATGGCTTAGAGCAAAGGATAAATCCACCTCAAACAAAAGATGTTTTTACCAAACAAAAGGATTTTCACAGCAAACAAGAAAGCCAACGTTGCAAGTAGAGAAAAGATCTCAGAATTTTCCAATGCAAGAAAACTGAACAACAACTTCTAGCTTAAACTGTAACGTACTAACTTTTTGTGATTAGAATATAGTAACATGAATATGGTAATGTTAGTAGTTATGATAGGTTATATGTAAATGTAAAAGGTATTTTGTATGATGTTGATTGGTTCTTATGTAACAAGATACACAGCAGAGAAAGAGATAGAATGCTTTGTAACATGAATAGAATTGGGCTTCAGGACACATGGCTTGCCTATAGCCAGCAGCTATCGGCTCACCCACAACCTCCAACTGCTGTAACTTCGTCCAGACAATAAACCGCATTTTAAGAGCCCTCTGAAGCCTCCATCTCTCCATCAGATTCTTACATATAACAGAGAAAAATTATTCTTTAAAACATCCAGATATGAAAAATAAAGAAAAAAGATCCTATTATAAGCAATTCATATCATATAAAATTTCAATTGGAAAAGCAAAACAACTAGAAGAAGGGGCACTACATGCCACTGTTATCTATTTTGCAGTTGCAATGAGAAACTAAATTGAAATCTTGTAATAAGTGACATTTTGAAAAATTTTCAAATCTGCAGATGGAAAGCACAACACTTTTTTCTTGTATTTTATATTTTCCAAGCTAGAGCATAATTTGATGCTATTATCTGCTGGCTGCGCAAGACAGATTTCAGCCTTTGCAGCAACTATTGTGCACACAAACCCCAGGAACAGATACATTGATAACAAAGCTGGTCCCCTGTGCTGAACAAATTTAAAAGCCAAAATTCAACTTATGCCTTTGGAAGGAACCAGCTTTGAAGTCTATGGGTCCAGAATCACTTTTCACATATGCTAGTTTCATCCTGGTAAAACATGTTACTGGATGAGTTTTGTGATACCTGAAATGAGTCAAATAGTTTTACACTCAATTAGGAAAAGCATCTGGGCTGATATTCAGCCCTAATGACTGTAGCATCATTGAAGACACTTTATCAGACAGAACTTAGAAGTTCAGCAGAAAGAAGGCACATCTTAACCTCACTAAAACTGAGAGAGTAAAAATAATGACAAAAAGATATACCACCTATAAGGGAGAGTCAAGTATAATAATGAGGTAGAGATGGGACAAAAATATGATGATCACTCTCATGCTACTTCATAAACACACAGTGCCCATTATGTTATATGCAAAACAACAAACCCATCTAATATTCTTCAAAAGTTCTCATCAAACACAAGCAAGCAGCACGGCATGGATAAATAACTCCTCTCTCATGACAAACAAGGAAATATTTATGGAAGTCTATTAAACTTGGATTACTGAGACATTGGAGCAGATGCGGAGTGGTCAATCAGCTCTGCTGACTAAATACATATTTATAAATGGTTTACCTCTTTTATTTACCCAATGGACCAAAATGGCTTATTCATTCTGTTGTGGTTTTATTTGGGTCTATCAAGTACAGTAAATGTGCAGTTAGATGCATAATAAAAACTCCTTTAGAAAAGTAATTACATTACCTTACAGAGAGCAGATTTTCCTTTCCCAAGCACCAAGAACAACTGGACCATTTCACAGGCTCCTAAGTTCTTATTCAAAAATATACTGAAACATGCTAATTACTGAAATGAAATCTTGCTTAGAAATGTAAAGTCCAAAAGAATCATTTACACACAAAGCAGAGCCCCCTAAAAACCACTAACTTAAGCAGAGTACTTGCTATGGCAGCAGCCAGGGACATGGCTATGGCACCAAACAGTTGAATGGTTCATTCTTCACATCCTATTAGGAAAAAATTCTTCCCTGAGAGGGTAGTGAGGCCCTGGCACCCAGGTTGCCCAGTGCAGCTGTGGCTGTCCCATCCCTGGAAGTGTTCAAGGCCAGCTTGGACATGACTTGAAGCAAACTGGAATAGTGGAAGGTGTCCCTGCCTATGGCAGGGGGCTGTAATGAGATAACCCTTCCAACCCAAACCATTCTGGGATTCTATGATTCTGCTGGGTTTGGCTAGAGCAGGATGTGGAGTAAGAATATAACAGCCCCACAGTTAAGCACTGCAAGGATCACTGATGGCCTCAGCCACTGTCCTGGTCACCTCCAGGAGAGGCCACCAGAACTCCTTTAGAGCCCCCTCACCATAAACCAGCACCCCTAGCTGGGCTAACCCAATGACAGGCTCAATAACTCCATCTTCCACAGGCTGAGGCCATGATCAGCTGGGAGCAAATACCTGAATTAAGAGAGAAAAAAGGGGGTTATTCTGCTCTTATTTTTAGCTCATATTTGAGCAATCAGTTGAAGCTCCAATATTAACCTAATTGCTCTGCCTTACCGTTAAAGCTCAGTTTGGGAAGAAATGGGAAATGGCATGTTGAACCCTATTAAGTCTGTAATTGAAAATACACCATGCTCTTACACATATTAGGTAGACTAGTAGCATGTTCAAAAATCAAGACTCAAAAATCTGACCCAGAAGTGATCCTGGACTTTAGGTCTTTTGTCTCAAAGTCCAAGTTTACTCATTTTTCTAATATTTAAGACATGCTAGATAAACTGATTGGTTGAAGAGTGTTTGTAGATTATATTGCCATTATCAGAAACACCTGCTGCCAGTTTTTTATTCAACCCTTACAAATGAGTTTATGTTACAGTGGTCTGAAAACTCTGGGTTTACAGTACATTTGCACCTTTCAATATCATGTGTAAGCATCACACACATCTGCTCCATATGAGAGGGGCTTCCACATCATGCAATGCTCTCTGAAACAATAGCATTTCACCAGAGTTATGTGGCTGGGCACAAAAGCAGAATTTCACAGAAACAACAATACATCACTGAAAACAACCAAAAAAATTAAATCCAACATGACTTCAAACCTCACTGTGTATTTCAATCTGGCTGCTGCTAATGACACTTAAGTCAAGAAGAGCCCATTTATCTGAAAATATGTCCTATTATTATTAAAGACAGATTATCTCAGAAGATCAGTGCAAATCAGTCCTGCTTTACAGGCTGGATCATTTGGAGAAAAGTGCTTTGGAGAGGATGAAGATGCAGCCAAAATAAGGTTTGCAAGACAAAGCAGCATCTTCCGAAAGACTGCCAGTTCAGATGGAAAAAGTAGAGAAGCTTGTGGAATCAAGGGATGACAGAAGCCAACAGCATAAGCAGCTTTTTTAGCTGCCAAATCAGCACAGTTTGTTCTGATTTCAGATGGAAAAAGAGAGATGCCTTCAGGCACATCTAACTTCAGCACTCTGCACTGGGGATACCTATTTATGATGTACAGTGGTATGGAATACATATATTTGTTATTTTGTATCTCCCTGTAAATCTTCACAAGGTCTCAGATTTCTAGCTCATCTCCACCTTTTCTCTCTTCCCACGCTGGGAACTGAATTCTGTCCACTTCCTAAGCTTGTCTACAAGCTCCTTGATCCAACCTGCTGCTGGGAAACAGTTTCCTGATTTCCTGCTACTCAAGAAGTTTTTACTTCAGCTTTTTCAGGTCCATCAATCTGCTACTCTAGCAGACTTATACTTACTAAACAGTCATGCCCATTCTACCATGAAGAGAACTCATTCCTCCTCCTGCCCCAAAGTACTCAACTACAGAAACTCATGGATCTACTTATAAGAACCTTAACTCTGCAATACCATTCTGTTTCTACCAGTCAGAGAGCTGGGCATGCAAGGAGTTTGCTATGCCTATGGCAAAGCTGGGCTAAGCCACGGCTGCATTCACATTTTCAGAAGTAATCCACCTCCACGAACAGTCATTTGTCAGCCAAATGTGACCACCAGGACCAGCTCTGTTTGGTTCAGGAGGTGCTAAGAAGCTCCCTGGCTAAGCTTCAATTCTCTGCTCCTCGTCCCAGACGTGTGCAATATGAAGAGCAACAATAAGACTGCTCAGGAGCATTCACATTCCTGTTTAATTTACTACTGTGCCTAATGCCAGCTAAAGTGTTGATTATTTGAGGTTCTTCCCCCTCCACATGCTTTTACTCCCTCTTTTAAATCCTGCCATTTAAAAGCATGAAATATGCCAAGTTATAATTAAACACCACTGCTGATAGATGTGTGGAAGCAAACAACTTTGCCCCTTCCCAACTAGAGCTAGGCTGTTCAAGTAGGATGAAGTATAATAAAAGCTGAGAAACTGTGGTTTCATAAGTTTGGAAACACAGGCACTAAAAATCAGACTATATCTTGATGCAAATATTCTTCCCTGGGTAACAGATTTCAAAGCACATGTTGTCAGTGGATGGCAAAGCCAGACATAATAAAACTATGCATGAAAATAAAGCAGCTAAGATAGGAAGAGACAAAAAAAACTTTGTTTGAAGTCTGAGTAATTGTTAAAACCAGTATAATAAACATGGAAAATATTCCAACTTGTGATTCAATAAAACAGGTATTTTTAATGTAAAAGCTGTCCTTCAGACTTTGGAGGAATGTCTTGCAATACAGTCAGTGTGCTTCTGAACACCCAACTCTGTACAGAGCATGTATGTACAAATATTTACTTTCATGTCATATCTGGATGTAACTGGGATAGCCAGATAACCAGGATTCTGGGGGTACAGTTGCTTCTAAAGAGCAACACAGACATGGCTACTGATTTTTGGTGGGTTTTTGACCAAATCATTAGGAAAAAAGCAGATTTTTTTGATTCCAGTAATAGGAAAAAAAACCAACATAACGAGAAATTAATAGGTGATTTACTACAAAAGTAATTACAGCTGACCACTTTGTGTTCCTGAAGGATTTCAGGAGAGAAACTTATCATTCCTGCCAATTTTGGAGCACCTGTCATCTTCCATAGAGAGGCAAAAATTTGAAGTGGGTAAAAAAACCAGGAGGAAGTAAATAGAATTTCTGAAGAGCATTACTGTTTTATAACCATGAGTCAGTTTTTCATGTAGGACATTGTGGTGGTTTGTATTAAGTTAGGGTTTTTTAAGGAAGGAAAGGAACTAGTATGGAAATAATTCCCTGTAAGGACCCTGGCAGCTTCCTTTAGACCTGACAAAAAAACCAATCATTGTCTGATTTTTAATATTGACACATTGTTACACCAATGAAAAAAGTTAATGCGCCTTGTGAACACACACGTAAAGATGAACAAAGCCCTGGAAGTCTCTTTTCTTTCTTCCACCAGAGTACAGATGACCGGCTGGCCAGGCAGGAAGGCCCTCCATCTGATGCAGTGCTGGCCAGGGCGGGTTTCCCCGCACAGTGCAGCCAGGTGGGCCTGCAGCGCAGCTGAAATGCTGCCACTGCTGACATCTAGTTGACATTGAGCCCTGCCCCACTGCTGGCCCGGACCGAGCCAGGTGTTTGCAGAGCCCCAGGAGCAGCTCTGGGTGGGCTGGGCTACTCTGCCATGCAGGAGCCAGGTTGGACCCCCCTGGACTTGGATGCAGCAAAAGCCAGAAAACAGCTATGAAGCCAGAGCAGTCATGGCCACCGAAGAATTCTCCATTGTAAGCAGCTCCGATCACCACCTGGCAGGGGTCACATGACCAGACGCAGGTCCAGGCAAGATATTAGCTCTTTCACTGCGCAGATGAGACTTGCAGACTTTCATCCTCTCTCTTAAGTGAAAGAAAAAGAGATGAAGACACGCACAGAAACAGCATGAAAACATCAAGGTCAGGAAGAAGGAAGAGTTAGGTTCCAGTTGAGGGAGTGTATGAGACGTCTTGGACCGAAATTCTCTTGTAAGCTATGGAGAAGATATGATGAATAAATCAGACTCTTTTTTTTCCCTGTAACTCGTGGAATGCCTACGGGGTGGTAGAGCGCTCACATTGTAGACAACAGCAAAGGCATTTGAGCTAAAGTAAGCAGATATTGAAGTAGGTGTTATCCCATTATAAGTTTGAACAGAGAGAGAGAGGAGTGCCCTCTGCCCCCAGGGATGAAGATCTCTGTCCCCAGAGTTGAAGATGATTTCAGAGTTAGATTAACTTTGCTTTGCTTTTGCTTTGCTTTGAACTGCTCATTCTTAAAATAAAACCCCATGAGTTGACATGGCCCATAAATTCAGCTGTGGGAAAGCTGAAAAAATGGGAAGGATTTCACAATTGCAGGTTTCCTGGGCAGCTGCTATTTGTGGAAATTGAAACCACAAGAGAACTGTTTCTTGTGGAGAAGTCTCCAGAAGACTGAAGACACTCCTCACCCTAAGTATATTGGAGAAAGACTATTTTAGAAATGGTAAACTGACTGATTTGTTTCTGTACATTGTCAGTGTGAAAGAAAAAAAGGCTGTGGGGGGAGGAGAAGGTGTTCTGAAGGTTTTATTCTGATTCTTATTATTTTTTCTTTTCAATTCTGTTAATAAAGTTTTCTTTATACCCTTCAAAGTTTGAGCCCGCTTTGCTCCTCCTCCTAATCTTATCTCACAGCAGGAAATGAGTAAATAATTCTAGTGGGTGCACTGGCAATTTGGCCTGTGCTAAACCCACCACATAAATTGGTGCGCTGGCTGGGAAATTGCAAATTGGCAAATCAAAATCACTACACGAAATTAGTGTTTCAGCCCAGTTACTGAAACTGCTATAGACATAAAAATTGATGTAAAGTGGAGAATAATTAAATATTTCTTAAGCTGTTGGCTCAATCCTCTACCACTGCTAATTGATGCAGAGATTTTTCAGTAAAACTCTGGCAACTTGGCCCAGGGTGTACTATATTCTATTGGTCCACGTTGTGATTAGGAATCACAGTATAGCAATGTGGATTGTAATAAATATATACAAACAGGACATCCACAACACAGAGCTTGTGAAAACTTCAAAGAAGTTTTAATTCAAACCAGATATTTAAAGTTTGTATCTTTATGGCATCATGATGTCATCTGTCTGAATAAATCTAGAATTGCATCTCATTTAATAAGATTACGTGGTCAGAGCAGAAGCAACTTGCTTGAACATTTCTTGGCTGAATGGTTTCAAAAACATCTTTTGACACTAATTTGTTGAACGAATGATTGTGAACAACATAAAAACAAAAGTTTTAAGTTCTCGGGTTAGATTCTCAGCTAGTAAAAAGCAAAGGTGGTCCATTAATTCAGCAGATCTTTGCTTATTTCTATCTAGTGAGGACCTGGCTCTTTATGCTAAATGTGACTACACCTATGCTTGAGCTCAGCAGACAATTTGTTCTAGTACTCAGCATCCTTCAACCCCACAGTGCCAACTGAAATGTTAACACTTGTCAGCTCCAAAAGTCGCAGAAATCAGTTCCTGTGTTCTTGCCACTAAAATAACTGGGGAAACCACTGGAGGTTCTGTTCTGCCAGACATGGGAAATTTGACAGACACAAATATACACAGTTTTAGCATATATAAATTGTATGGTATAATTTACAGCAACAGGTAAGTATTATGCATTCATGTACACTCATTACACAGGGAAAAGTCACCAATCTTTAAAATTAAACCCTGCCACTGTCCAGCCTAATGTCTGCACATGCTCTCTAAAAACTTGGTCCTGTGTTTCTGCCAATCTAACACACACCCTTCAGTCTCCCAGTTTCCTGCACAGGGTCTTCTCGTCAGATTACATAGATTCTAGGAAGAAATTCTCCCCTGTGAGGGTGGTAAGACACTGGCACTTGTTGCCCAGAGAAGCTGTGGCTACACCATCCCTGGAAGTGTTCAAGGCCAGGCTGGACAGAGCTTGGAGCAACTTGGGATAGCGGAAGGTGTCCCTGCCCATTACAGGGGTGGAATGGGATGGGCTTTAGCCTTCCTTCCAAGCCCAACCATTCTGACACTTCAGCCTTTTCACTACTCTCTTCATCCTTTTCACTAAATGTCTGCTACGTCCACATGATCTGCACAAACTGCTGCTTTTCCCAGTTCCCTACTCCTGTTTTGCTCTTCCCCATCTGCTCTCCTGCAGTATTACACTGCCCTGGACAGCTGACAGGAGTGTGAATGTTATTCATCTTTTGCCTCCATTCTCCTTCCCTGTGAACTAAAGTATGGAAATTTAACATAAAAATGGGAAAAGAGAAAAGATTCAGTTAGTGAAAAATGATCTGCCTGCCCAAATATGCTCTGTGATTTTAGTTCAACAGAGCAATATAGAGGGATGGTATTCAAATCCTATGCTTGTTTATCACATGCAGGGGGTTTCTTGAGTTTGCATTTTGAGATTTTTTGGTTAGTTGGGAGTTTGTTTTCAAAGCATAGCACAAAACCTGGCACCCTACCCCATATTCTGGGTCCACTGCATGTGCGTAATAGAGATTAGTATCACAGTGGGGTCATATGTGTGACCAACTTGGAGACAAATTTCAAGTGAATTTAGTAAAACATTCCCACAGCTTCTAATCAAATCCCAGATTGAGGGGTTTTTTGATTAAAAAATTATTTTTAGTCAAAAAGGGTAATATTTGCACACCAGTTAGGCATCCCAGGAACAAAACAGTTCTGCAAACATTTTCATTTCAATTGGTAAGAAAATCAGTCTCCAAACATCACTGAGAGGTGGCTGCCAGCTACAGTCAGGGAAACATCTCTCCTCCATACTACAGCAATTAAAAGATCATGCAATTACTGTTGATCTCATGCCACAGAAGTCAAAGGAAAACCATTCATTGACTGTAATGGGCTTTGGAGCAGGTTCAAAATTTCTCCAGTACATATAAACCTGACACTTTGGAAACCAAAAGCCTTCCAGTTTAACTACACTCATCCACAGCTTAAAAAAAGGAAAAAAGTGTTTTCATGCTCAACAACAATCAAGGCTTTGTTCCCTTTGAAAGAAAAGTGTCTGCTCTAAATCTAAAGGATCAAACCTTTTGTCCCAAAATAAAGAAAAATTCTGAAAAGTCTAAACCAGGATTGCCCCTCCTTTCACCAAAAGGTCTTTTTCTAATCATCTTGGATCATCCATAAGCCTGCTATAATAAAAGCAGATACAGAGTAAATCTGCTGAGCTCCCGCATTTGTGGATGCTTCTATGAGATATTTTCCAGTTTTTTGGCTTTTTAAGAGAAAGCCAAAATATCTACCAACGGAACAGAACAAGGATAAACCTCCAACCCCAGATCTCTTCCAATAATCTCATTTATTCGGGTAAAAACCATTATCTGCAAAAATTACCATTTTTAGGGGGAAAAGGCCTGGATCTTAGAGTCACCTCATACCATATCACAAAATTTACAAGAAATCCTTTTGTGTGCATTCTAAGCCTCCTGTTATTTTTTTCCTTACACCAAATAATATCTGCTCTGTGCACATTTTAATACTTAAGAGGTTTCTGAAGGAGCCTTTAGATGAATTATTTTACAGGCACTATTGAGGAATAACTCCAGAGAGGAAGATACTTAAAACATTGCTGAAAATCCCTAGGTAGCTCTGGAAATCCACAGGCTTTTGTGATCAAGAGGTATTTACCATGTTTGTTAGCATTTTCTTGACTTCTGAGGAGTTTGCAGTTCTTCGGACAGACTTGATACTCCACATATCACTTTGCTGGGCATAAGCCAAATTTATCCATACATCTTTACTCCCTCAGATGCCATCCCCTTCACTCCAGCCACAGAACTAAGATTCTAACAGACAAGTCCATTATATTGAATTCACTTCTGAAAAAAAATTATGGTTTTACCCCTTAAAATAAAAGTTAAGTCTTACCCATCCTCTGAAAGCAATGACCAATCAGCCTCACTTAGCCTGGAAATTTGATGTCTTGAGGGACTGATCTCCAAATTCATTTATTGCTCTGAAGTAACATTCTCCAAGCACACGATCTGTAAACTCAATCCTGGTTTCAAAAATTGCTATCTTTAAGCTCTCATATGTGCTGGTTACTTTCACTGGGAAGAAAGCTTTGGAAATAGAACTCATATCTGAAAAATGACTAGAGGTACACCCACAGGACTGGATTCAGTCTCCGTGCCTATAATGAACTGCACCACAAACTACAGCCAGAGCATGCCTGAAATGTGTCCATGTCCACAACACTGAGATGCTTTTCTGCATCTCAAAGCAGGCTTGACCCACCCAAGAGCCCCCCTCAGTTTGAGACTGAGGGAAGTACAATAGAACTGGATTTCTTCATGAAGAATGGCAGAAGTTTGATCAAACATATGCATACACTGGACATCTAAATGAAAAAAAAAAGATTATTTGCCCAAATGACAAGTTACCCTTGGACCTGACCTTCTTTGATTATGCAGTAAAACACTGGTAGTTACAACCTCTTCCCAATACACAGGATGCCTGAAGCAATTCAAGAAGCTGCTGGAAGGGAACAGGGAATGCATTAATCCATCGAACAGGAGAGTGCCACCTGCTTCACATTCTACCAAGACAGATAAGGAAAGCAACTGCCTGATCCAGAAAACATCTGCTGAACAAAATCAAAATGAATGATAACCAGAATGACCTCTTTGATGGCCAATTCTCCCTCAGCTGCCAGGAGCCATCAAAGAGCCACCTACCAGAAGTCAATTAGTTACTGAGGTAGCAGAGTTCCCAGGAGCAGGAGCGGATCTCAGAGCATGAATGCACCTTTGCTTGGAGCTGAGGTGTGCTGAGGCATGGAAAGCCTTGTCTGCACCTTTTTCTCCCTGAAATTCTCCAGGTTTTGAGTTTATCATAGAATGTTTTGGGTTGGAAAGGACCTTAAAATGCATCCAGTTCCAACCCCCTGCTATGCCTTCCACTAGACCAGGTTGCTCCAAGCCCCTTCCAATCTGGCCTTGAACACTTCCAGGGATAAGGCAAGTCCCAGCTTCTCTGGGCAACCTGTGCCAGGGTCCCATTGCCTTCACAGGGAAGAATTGCTTCCTAAAATCTAATAAAAATTATCTTCCTTCAACTTAAAGCCATGTAGATGTCCTGCCAGCACACAAACCTTGACAGGCACGCCCAACACCATTATGCAATTCCGTGCTTAAAGAGCACCTTTTCTTTTAAAAAAGAATTAAAAATTTACAATTTGCAACACTAAGAACTGTCAGATAAGCACCAGGCACAGACTGTTGGAAAACCCACAGCAGCACAACCTTTCAAGTGTGTGAATTAATGCTTGTTTTAAAAAGTTACTGCAAGAATACTCAACACCAACACAAACACTGAAAGAAAACTTGCTTTCCTACCTTTTCTTCTTGTAACTTCAAGCCTTCTGGAGTCCTGTAAGGAAAAAGATAATTTTTTACTGTGCTTTTTATTAAATACAAGAATTGTTCAAAAGCAGGATGAACAAACCTCCCTAAAAACATTAGTTACCGACCAGGGAAGCATCTATGAAGCTCAATACAATAACTAAGGAGTAATTACAAGCACACATTTCAGTTTGTCCACAGATATTTAATGGATATAACACCTAAAATGACTCATCACTGTGTGATACATTGTAAAATACAACATTTGTCTTGAAAATGGATTTTCTTCCCTCTATTGATGCAAAAAGGGAGCAGTTAGGAGAGTTATTATTACTACACCAAAGATTTGGAGTTGAGGAAGGAGGCACCATTACAGATATTTTTAGCAGAGACTTCTTCAAATATCTGAATAATTTCAAAGCCACTGGACTACTCATGCTGAAAGCAGAGGATTCATTTAAATCCTTGCACACCTACATAATTTTTTTGCAGTCTTTTTTTTGCAAAACATCACAACCATCTCTAATATAGAAACTTGTTTTAAAACAACACTGTCTCAAAAGGTATTGCATTCCCAGGCAACACTATCTGCTTATACTAATGGTGAGACTTCAGAGGAATAAATATTTAATTCCCCACAGTAACGTTATTTATGAGTTAACTTAAAATATGTCCAAATTTCCATCATTCGAGTTACTTCTTGCAGCCAGTGTTAGAAATAGCAGAATTGTGAAGACCATCCAGAATATCTCTGTTGTGGAGACAGGCCGAGCCAGGTAGGGTTGTTCAGTCTGGAGAAGAGAAGGCTCTGGGCACCACACGCTGCAGTGCTGTAGGTACCCCATTTACTGCCTACAGAAATGCCCCTTTCTGCCTCCTGCCCCCTCCCAGAACCTCACAGGAAGTCCCAGGGCAGGACAGAGCCACAGCCGAGGTCTCCTTCAGCCCAGAGGCCACCTCACATCACCCACGTCCTGGCCCAAACACGGTCACAGTTTATACTGTCCTTTGTCATCACATGTGCAGGCAGCAGATGCTGCTGCTCTTTCCTTCACACAATCATAAGCTGTCTTCCACAAAACAAATTTCCACCACATTAGAGAAGGATCAGAATAGCAGAAATGGTCTCCTTGTCACCCTTCAAGTCAACTGAAGGGGATAAACAAAAAAATGGGTATTTGCTTATAAAAATACTGTCATTATTCCCTGTAGGATATCACCTCAGTGATCTTAAGCAATATGTAAAATAGCATTCAGGATTAGCACAGACTTCAAAGCATTTATCCTCTTTATGCAGCAGACCTCTGATCTGTGCAGGAAGTTCTACTCCAGAGACCTCTCTGAGCTTTTCAAAATATTAGTTTGAGAGATGGGGCACAGGATAAAAAAACTCAGCTACAGCTGCTGTCATTAGGCCTGTGTACATGCAATATATGCAAAAGGGAAGAATACTTTTAAAGTTTCCTGGAGTTCCTCACACTAACAAGATGTTTGAATTCTCTGCAGTTCAAAAGCTTAGAAACACTAAAACTAATTACAACTATTGATCAAAAGGAAATAGACTATCAAGACTCTATTAAACAAACATCCATGTCTCATCTCACTTTTATAAAATGCCCCTTTGTTATTTCCATGTCTGCACAGACATCGTGAAAGACAAAGGATGGTCTTCAAAGTTTCCCTTCTTTTAATCTGTTCCCTTTATAATTGTAAGATCTGACTAATATAAACTATCCCAAAAAACAGATGCAGGGTTCAGAGGAAAAGCATGTTAGAACTGCAATGGGAGAACATGAGGTCAGGCTGCAAGCCATCACTTCTCATTCCTGGGAAGGCAGCAGCGTTTGGTGTGTTCGTCCCTCAAAACATCCCTTCCCTGGAGAAACCTCCAATAACACTGAGAATGCTCAAGATTTCAGGAGGGTACACAAAAAAATAGAAAAATACCTGGCAGCCACAGCAAGGCTTAAAGTACAGCACAAAAAGGAAGCAGCTCCAGGTAGACTTTTGAAGATGATACTGATGTCAAGTTTAAAAAAAAAATAAAATAAAAATCACACAGTGGTTTTAATACAGTTACCGGTAGAGAACCAAACTATTTTGATAAAAATGACAACAAAGTTCTTGAATGCATTGCCTGAGGAATACTTTTCTGCAGAAGCCATAAAGCAGATGGTTATAAATGAGACTTATTTCATGGTCACCTTTTAATGACTGCTAATTCCTTTAACTAAAAATCTAATTTTAACAGAGCATAAATAATCTGCTTTGAAAGGAAAACCTCTTTTGGATTTTCCAGTCTTTCTAAAAAGCATCTTCATGTACCACTTTAAATAGCATTTCATTAGTGCAATACAACAGATTTTTTTTGTCAAGGTTCACTTTTAGTACCTATTTTCTACTTTTTAACATTAGTCAATTGAGTACGGAATGAAACAGAACCACAGAATTTTTTTTTTGATCAGGCATGATTCTGTATCTGATGTGCCTAATCACTATGTAGAAATCAATGCATTATGTTTGCTTCAGGATTGCCTTTCACCAGACATGTAGCTAAAGAAAAACTGCATCTCCGAAAGACAAAGTACCCCAGTGTCATCAAGTATGATAAATATTTCTACCTGGATTAGGCAGGATGAAAATCAAAACCAAATAGAGTTCAGTATCTGTTGTGACACTGCTTCACTCCCCTGTAGCTGCAGTGTGCTGTATCAACACGTGTGAACCTGATGTGATTTGCACAAAACCCTTTTCTGCTCTTACAAAAAGAATGCCAAGGCATAAGAGCTAGTTTATATTATATCTCTTGATTAACGATCAGTTGTGGGTCCATGGATGAGAGAGCACTAGTGATAAATCGGATTTCATTCAGAACAAACACGGAGCATTGGGAACTTCATTGTGCACAGTTAAAACAGAACAACATAGAGGGAATACACAACATAAAACAGTGCTTGGTAGCCACTTGTGTGCCACAAACAGGTTTACCAGTGGTCATTAGCAATGGATGAAAGCAGCAAAACCACTTTCGGGTTGTTTTGTATAGAATCACAAAATGGTTTGGGTTGGGAGGAACAATAAAATTCAACTCTTTCCAAACCCCCTACCACAGGGAGGGACACCTTCCACTACTTCCATTCAAGCTGGCCTTGAACGCTTCCCAGGATGAATTCAAGATTTTGAGATTTTTCACATGGCTGGCTGTGCATTTCCCATCCCTGTTTTTTACTGGCCACTGATCCCAGTAGGGCATGATGCTGAGCATGGATCACCAAAGCAGATACCAGAAAGATACCAACTGTCCTCAAGCACAATAATCCATTGGATAACCTTACAATGGTTTCAGTCTCTTGCCCTTTAATACTGATTTAGATTTAGTAAAAAGGCACCCCTTTGTATAACCAAAATTTAATAACGGGAACTTTGCCAAAAAAACCCCAAAACTTAAAAAAAACAAACAAAACCAAACAACCCCACAACCAGCAGCAAAAAACAATAAAACAATAATGCAGATGAAGAGATGCAGAAGAACAGGTAACATTCCAGATCCACAAGGTCCCTGCACTGTGGGCCTTACCAGACCCTTTGTGGGAGACATGGCAATGAAAGCAGATAAATCAAACCCAGTCCCTGCAGCTGGGCTCATGCTGGGTCTTGCAATAAATCAAATGTTACCTCTGCACACTCCAGGTCTCCAGCAACCTGCTCTCAGGATCAGCCTAATTGCTGTACAATTTCTATATATACAGTCCAACTCATTTAGCAAATTAATAAAGAAGTGGCTGTTCCTATTAATAGATTACCATGCCATCGATTTTTTCCCCTCCCTTCAGAGCCTTCTCCTCCTTATCTCCAGTGAGGGGTCACACAAAATATAGATTTAGATTAGATACTAGGAATAAATTCCTCCCTGTGAGAGTGGTGACAGGTACAGGCTGCTCAGAGAAGCTGTGGCTGCCCCAACCCCAGAAGTGTTCAAGGCCTGGCTGGGAGGGGATTGGAGCAACCTGGGATAGTGGGAGGCATCCCTGCCCACAGCAGGAGGGTAGAATTCGACGAGTTTTGACCAAAACCTAAATCATTCTATGAAATTACACTCTGCATCAGGGCAGTATATGACTGATACATAGCTTAGTTTGACAGGATTTTCTGTTTACAGCCATGAATACAGAATATTTTAAAAATAACCATGTTAATCAGGCAGAAAATATCCACCTTTTTTTTCTTTTTTTTTTTTCCTCAGGCATGAGAAAAAATAGATCACATGCTACTGTTTGGAGAAGGCTTGCTATTGGTAGGGACGCTGGCAATTTAGATTTGTACTGTCTGGTATGAACACCAAGAGGAACTCTGATATCTCACATCACACAGTATCATTTGCTCATCCATACAGTAGCTAATTGAGATAATTGCTGCATCTCTAATTTTACTCACTACTATTTCTGGACTCCAGATGAGAAATCCAAGTATAATTCAATAAATTTCCACATTGTGATGGGGAAGCTCATGGGACAGCTGTTTTTAGAAATCCCAAATTTGTGGATACCCTTGCAAATCTAAAAAACTGAGAATTCCCCTGCTTGGTGGTCAAAAGTACTTCAAGTAGAACTGTCTTCCTTTAAAAACTAATGCTACAGTCTTTGTTTCAAAGAGAATATTTCACATTTAGAAAAAAATAATTGCTAAATATTTAGTCTTTTAAGGCTGAGTGGCTTCTGAACAGAATATCAGAAAGTTTAACCTTCTGCCACATCATAACCAAGTTAAGACTGCCTTGATCATCTTACTTTTGCAACATGATTTACTCTTATTCTCTTCTTCAGAATCATACCAGCATTTCCCCATCTCAGTATGATTTTTCACATTTGCTCAACTGTGACATGAGAAAAACTTAATGAAATTTGATTCCTGCAGTCAGTGTGTGCCACAGCTCACCACAGGACCAGGCACCATGAGCCCATATACCTCTGCTCCCCAGGGACAGCATCCAAGTGCCCAAAATTCAAGGTCATTAACATCCAATGCACCCCCATGCAGCAGCAGGGGGACCTGTGTTCTTGGCTAGAGGGTGACACTCCTCAGGAAAGTGGGCAGTGCAGGACCACCATGAATCCTACCACAAGTTTAAAAAAAATAAAGGAAGCAGGATTTTTCTTCTGTAAGGGACTGCAAACAAGTGGGTTCCATCTGCAAATTGTACTTTAGATGCACCTTGACAATCCCTGACACTCACTATTGAGCCATAACCACTTATGTAAACCAAAATTCTTCTAATTTTCTGCTGTTATTCAAGTGTACAGTAGCTACCTTTTCCAACTTCCACATTTTCTAGTACTTCAAGCACAAGAACATCCAGTAAGATACAGCATTTAAGCCCTCTGAATACACAGAAAAAACCAGAGGGGGAGGTTGGGGACACAGAGGAAGGACCTCAACATGCCTAATATAAATATTATCAAAACATTCCATAGCACCTTGAGATGCAGATGCTCTGGTAACCAGCACTCAGAGCAAAAGCTTCTCATCTCCACAGGGATAATATACCTGGTAAGATTTAGGATTGTTATGAATGACGTTCTATTTGTCCAATTTATCAAACAAGATTCAATTTAGTAATAAATTTTTAATAATAACAATTATAAATAAATACAATCGAAGTATTGGAGCTGAATACATCAAAGTATTGAATACATATAATTTAGGATATATAAAATTTGGGAGTAAGTAATTCAGTATAATTGAGGTTTGTATAAAGCATATGCAAAACCGACAGAGGAGGGGCCAGCCCCCCGACCAGGGGTACGAGGAGGGACTCGCCCTTCCTCACGTACCAAAGCATCAAGGCTAACAATCCCATTTATATACTATATGCTAATACATGTTAATACAGAATTTTCTGGAAAACTCCTGGGTTCTATTCCTAAAGTCTACGTCACTATGTTGTGTTGTACATGCTCTACTAGTAGTTAGGGATCTCTCATCCTTTTGAGGGTCTTATTTCCAATGAAGGCTCACCATCTTCATCAATGACTGATGTGTAACCTGCACATGCGCACTATGTAACTGAGCAGATGTTTTCCATAATAAGACTTTACATCCCATGCCTGGAATCATCCCATTTTGGCCCATTTCAAGGTCAAAACTTTCTATTTCTAGATGCTGCTTGTCAAACCTACATCCTTCTACGACTCCCTTCTAACATCAGGACAATTCCATCTGCTTTGTCTCACTCATCTCCTTTTTGCTTTGTAACAAATATTTTCTATTGCTTTGAGCACAATTTTGCTAATATAATTATAATTTAGTTAGCACAAATTACTTTTATCACAAGGATAGTCTACAAAAAAGCAATTGCTGCTTGTTAGAGATACCACATGAATGCAGGTAACAAGGAGTGAATTATCACTACATACCAAAGTGATACAGAAATAAACTTAAGTCTTGTCTCCCTGTACTTCCATTAATGCTTGAAACGGGAACAGGCTGTATAGATTTAAATTCAAATCTGATTCTTTTCTTCCTTTCTCCAAACTGAGAAGCAGGAAGAACACTCACATGGTAGACAATACATTACTACTATTAAGAGTTAAATACCAGGATATTAGATTTTCAATGGTATAAAAACATTTATACACTGTACCTGTTTTATTCCAAGCTCATCCTCTGAAATTGTCTCTACTTGAATTAGAAGCAAAAAGCTTTTATCAAAAGCCTTTGCAATCTTTACAGTGCTTCAGAAAACAATCCTTTCCTAGTCTGTCAGATTAGGAAACATGCCTTTCCTGGGGGAAGGAGCCCAAAATCATCCCTATGAGTCCCTTGCTGCCCAGAATAACCTACTGCGGTCTTCATATGGAGCAGTAAGATTTAAGAATCTGAATAGAACTAGAAATTTCAGCAATAATTGATACTCTTAGACAAACACAGTTGAGGCTTGTGAATAGACTTCAAAGAAATGCTCTGTTCTGGGCAGGAGGGCACTGAAGGGCTGGTCTAGTCCAGCTGTTTGCCATTCATTTATAGTTGGAGATTTTAAGCAGTTCATGTTCCATAAAATCATAGAACCACAGAATGGTTTGAATTCAAAGGGACCTTAAAGATCATTCAAATCCAACCCCCTGCCATGGGCAGAAATATCTTCCACTAGACCAGGTTGCACAGACCCCCATCCAGCCTGGCCTTGAACACTTCCAGGGATGGAAATCTACACTCTCCTTCAAGTAATAGTTAATGAACAAAAACAATGGATAGCCAACAGAGCCAATACCTGCCAAATGCCAGCAAGAAGAAGAAGGTCATGGTGCCTTGAAAAATAAGCACCTGGAGCATCACCGGTGAGTTCAGTGCAGAGAAGCTTCCCCAGGGACACAGCTCCTCTCCCTGCAGCAGCATGGGAAGCTGTGCACAAGTTCCCGAGACTTCTTGAGGAAGATGGGTGGCAAAAAAGCACAGCGTGAAAGCCAAATTAAAGCAATTAAGTATTTCTAGAAAACCACAGAGCAGTTATGGTTCTGTAGCCCTGAGCAGACCACAGAACGCCTGCCAGCCTTTACTACCACTGCTGAGGAGCTTGGTGACATCCAAATACTTAACAATGCAGCACAAAGTTCTCCATGTACCACAACACAGGGTTATTCTCCACTTTCACACTATCAGGCTAGACAATATTATTCAAGCTACCCACCAGCAGTGCCCCAGAAAACATAACACAGAATTTAAATTTCCAGAATGCAGCTCTGTGATAACTTGTGTCAGAGGAGCTCTGCTCCTGGAAAGGCAGATGAAGACATGAAGCACTGCTCTGCTCATTTTAGAACAGAAAAGGAGATGCAAGGTCTGCCCCAAGAACCATGACAAAACCAGCTTGGCTTCAGCACACACAGGAAATCAATCTCTCACAGAGAAAGCAGGGAATGAGAGAAGCTGGCTGTAAAATTTCAGTATTTAATAAGATGCTTTGCAAAATATCCCAGGAGGCTGAAAAAAAATCAGCTTGAGCTACTAGTGTGGATTACCTAGTAGAGACTGAGCAGACTAGCACTGCTGGCTTTCCATCAGAACCTCTTGGCCCAAGTTCTCCTCCAAACCCAAACTCCAGGGTTATTTCAGATCCAGACTGATTGTCTCTTTTCTGCTCATACTGGAAACTTTCTTCATTACCACTGGCAATGACTCAGAAAGCTACATTTTTTTGAGAATTCCTTTCTAGGAGGAAGAGGTGACCCCAGATCACATCACTTGGTAGACCACCCAAAGCCCTTCTGAGCCAGCATAGAGCTGCCCATGAATTGTAGTCATCTCTAGAACATCCAACTTGAACATGCAATCAGACTTGCTGAAGGCAGAGGCAAAAAACTCGTCCAAAAACAATGCCCCAGAGCGGTGAGCTTTATATATCTGATATTTTAGCATCTATCCCACTGCATAGGATTTAGTCCATGATGGTTCAATCTTGAGAAGCTTCACCCAAGTTCATATGCAATTCCCAGAAGCTTCAAGAGCTTTCCAGCAACCCCTGGAACCAGCCTATGAGAAGTTGTACCCAACACAGTAGTAGTCAGCAAAATTAATACAAACCAGGAATGTTGCAGCTTTCCAGTCAAACACTAATGCTGTGTTTTTTTAATTAGGTCTTCTATTTTAGCTCTTTCATTGAAACTGGAATTTCATATTGCATATACATATTTATTAACTATTCTCATCAGGACTAAAAATACTCAAAAAACCAAATCTCTTCTCAGGAACACCCCATTTACTTGAGGGGCGAAAGGCTGTGCATCAAGAAAAAACACACCATTGTTATATCAGAGGGTTGATTTCTGATCAGAAAGCCCTGTGGTCTTATTTTCTTAAATAAATTCAAAGCACAACTGCAATAATTCTACCACATACCATGAAGAAATTGATTTAGCAATCTGAACATAAATTAAGCAATGTTTTTGATTCAGTAAGCTTGTTCCTACGTAAATCAGAGAAGTATTAGTGAAGGTCAGTGACCCATACCCACGTATTTGCTTTGATGAGGTTCACAGGAATTTTCCATCAGAGCACTCCTTAAAATTACTTGACCTATAAATTAACATTTTACTCATTTTTAAAGCAGTTTTAGTGACTTTCTAGGAGCATTTCTAGTTGTGATTCAGTATTTTTAAATGCATATTAATGGATCTATGTATTAATCAAACCATAAAATTTGGAACCTAACAAACTTCTCACGGATAAGGAGCTCCAAATTGAATAAAGCCTTATAATATTAGAAAAGGATTTCAGGTGATTTATATTATTAGAAAGATATTACGGATAAACTATTTTCTGCAAGAAAAAGTAACTGCTGTGTACTCTCAAAAGATGATTATCTCAGTTTCACTAGCCTACTTGAAAGCTATATCAGCTTGGATCCTCCAAACTACAACCAAATCCCAAGGCTTAAACAGATCTAATTACAACATGAGTCCTTCACAGGCTTACCATTAGCCTGGCACTGACTGATGTGTCTGCCAGCACAGAAGTGTTCAAGGAAATGGTAGCTAAAAAATAGCCAAGTGTCCTTTCCCTGTTCTCCTGCACCATCAGACATTCTGCACTTTCAGACATTTGAGCAACCATTTAGTGAACATACAAGAACTAATTAAATAACTTAAATTGTTTCAGCATTCATTCCTCACTTACAGCTCAACAAAGTCACAGTTCTAGTATTTTGTGGCTTTATTCACATGTCCCAGTCTCAGACTTGTGAAAATCTGAGTCTACATCTGTGCCACAAGCAGTCTTGAGTTCTGGTTCAGAAATTCAGCATCCCACTGGGACAGCCTGCTCTGACACTGCTGGGACAGGGACTGCTCCATCCCTACCACCCCTGAGACAGCAGCCAACACTGTCACCTTCAGCAGTTGAAACAGGCTCAGCTGCTTCTCCACTCCCAGAGCCCAGGACAGAGCCCTGAGGAGGCACTGCTGTCCTGCCCCAGTCCCAGTGCCCCATCAAGATGGGCACTGGGGTGGAAGGATATAATCGCTCACTACTGTCACTGTTCCCTGCTCCCTTTTCTATTCCTCTGTGCTTCTGAAAGGTGTGACATCAGTAAATCTGGAGGGAAACACCTTAGGCAATAATTTTGCTGATTCTCTCAGAACCACCTATGACTTAGTTTTCCTTCAAAAGAGCTTTTTATAGGTTTCACCTAAATGTCCACTGACCCAAGTGAAGAGCCAGAACAGTTTGCTTGATAAATTTAGCTTCCCCGGTGTCAGCAGCTTCAGGACACAGTACACTGTAAAGTCTTTGAGGCAAAGACAGCATCTCCACAAAAGCCAGATGCACAATTTCACTTCCAGATGGTGCCAACATACCCAATAAGTGTAAGAGTTTCTATTTCACTGTTTTTCACTGACCTCCTCGGGAAGTGTTTAATACAAATATACATGGATAAGCCCACACTTGTTTTCAGTTTGCAGTATGAAGAGCCTGAACACAGCCCAAGAACAGAAACCCAGGAGCTGTAGCTGCAGCAGCAGCTGGTGTACAGTACCTCTTGATGCAACCTCCCTGCATCTGAATACAGGCTTCTGCTCTGGTCCACATCCATCCATTCCCTTGTGACCAGCGGGAAAACCCCCAGCAATACAAGACAGCACCAAAAGCTCCTTGATGTCATCATTTCATTCAAGTCTGTTAAAAAAACAAAAAAAAACAAAAAAAACCACCACAGTTATAGAACACTATCTTAAAACAAAACCCAGCTCAGGCTTCAGCTGACAGTGTCCATCCAGTGTCTACAGAGCTCTACAGTCTCCAGTGTATTGGCAATTAATTCCCATATTGTAGTAGTTTTACCCCAAAACTATCTTCCTTGGGACATGCTGTATCCCGGCCTGTTGCAACACAGCACCTGCAGAACCAGAGTCCTGGGATTTCTGTAACTATTGTGGGCAAAAGCAAACCACATCAAAACATGGTCTTGTGGTACTGCAGAAGTCAAAGGGTGAATTTTATCCCTTCTCCAGAGTCCCCAGCAGCACAGAGTCACTCACAGTAGGGAGTCACATCTGTAGCCTCGGGAGATTTTCAGGAAAATGCCAGACACACACCTTTGCTTCTCTGGCCACTAGAGTCTCACAGCAATGTGACAGAAAATAATATCACTATTCCCCTCTGACTCAGACAGGGACATTGCCTTGAGCAGATACAGCCACTGCCAACCCCTTGGTTATTATCAGGCATGTAGAGTAAGCCAGGCCTGAGAGCTGACACTAGCACACAAGGACAGTCATTTGTCCTCCCGATGAGGACACTTGCCCAGATGGTCACCAAACACACCCAAACTTGAACGACACAAAACAAATCCTGTGCTGAAGAGGGCTGACATGTTTCATGTGATTTCTGCACTCACATTCCTCTGTCCCAAGCAGAGACATTTCCAATCCCTCCCACACTCACTTCACTCAAGAGCAGCACCATTTCCCTGGCAAAAGCCTACCACATACCCACATCATCTGTGGGGAACTGGAGGGATTTCCTCTACATCTGCATGCACTTTGAGCAATGGTTCTTGTCTTGTGTAGGTTTTTAATGGATTTGGAAAGAACACCAACGCAGGTACTCAAACTGGTATCAGATGGAGCTCCTGTGTTTCACACATAACAACCCTGCGCTGGTGCCCTGGAAACTAAACCAGGAGCTGTGCTTTGTCTGGACTTACAATAACACAAGATTGTGTCATTACTTTCTACAATTAAACTACCAACGGAACATGCAGGCCTGGAACCATTTTTGAGATGGCTGAGGAAGGCTAAAATGGACCCGTTAAGGAAGCGTAATGACCCTTAATGAAGTGATGGCATTTCTACAGGATGAGGCACAGGCTGCTGCCTGCCTGGCTTGAGCCATACATATCAACAAGGAGGGTTAACTGCTAATGGCAAAATTCAGCCAAGCTGAATTAACTCACCATGACATACCTTGACTTGACAAGACTCCTTTTACAGTGTTTTCATGCCATGCATTTGCTACAGGGTATATCCAAGCCTTCGTGCATCACTCTTAATTTTGGAGCCATTACCATTTACACCAGCAGTGATAGCCTCAGGTATTTTGTTTTCCCAAAGACACCCCATCACTAGATTGAGCACAGCATACAGCACCCACAGAGCTCAGACAATGACTTTTCTTCGCACTAATATAAGCACACTGAATGGAGAGCATTCAGGATGAAATAAAAATTTATTAGGCTTTCTCAATTCCAATTATGAACCTCAGATGTAATGTTACTGGGGCTACAAATAAATGTTTCATAAACTAAAGTCACTATTTCAAAAAGAGACAAGTATATTGTTACTTTATTAATTGCTCTTGCACAGCAACATTGTTTCTCACAGGGTTGTTTTTTTTTTTTCTTTAGTAGAGGTATTTTGTGTGCTCAGCTGATGCCATCACAGCAAATAACTTTGCAATTCTAGAGGTCTCTGAATCATATCCTGCTTGAAATTACAATCCTGGAGCAAAACAGGGAAATCACTAGTTTGATGTATACTTAGTAAATAACTGACAGAACGCACGAAGGTATTTGGATTAGGATCTCTAACACTGATGAAACTGAAAGAGCAGGCTCTACCTGATAGAAACTCTGGTTGCTTTATAAATAGAATTTCTAGAACATCATTAGTCAGCTTAGAAATCGCTTATTTTTATTGCATGCTAACAGCACGCTAATTGCTCTCAGTCACAGTAGAGGAGGACACATTAACACACATTATATATCTTAACAGCCTCAACCAAACAACAAATACGTACCATAAATATCAACTGAGAGCTTACTCTGGAGTCACACAGCATTTTCATGTCACTTGGCATCCTAAACCACAGCTCAGTGCTGCCTTACCCTGAGCTAAAGAGAAGGCTCCTTGCAGAATCCAATCTGCAGGTACACCATACAATATAGCTACCAGATTGCAGATTAAAAGTTCCCTGAAGTCAACAGAAAAACCCAAATTGGTTGAATAGATCCAGACCACCACTGTTAGCTCAGGCAAGTTTTACTATCCATTTCCTTTCCTCACTTGAGGGAGATACAGATTTGCTGGATTTGAGCTTGTGTGGACATCGCTGTCCAGAGAAATCAAAGTTTGCCTATGGAAATGTCCACATAAAACAAGCAGTTGTACTCAAAAGAAAGAATAAATATTGGCCCTTGTAATAAAGAATATACTATGCAAGACCAGAAAGTTTACCCGAAGGTTGTGGTTTCCTCCTCTGAGCAGGAACAGCCTTCCAGCTTCCCTTGCAGCTGGTACTGCTCTAGCAAGAACCACTCCACAAGTACAGCAGCACCAGGCTATGCACTGTTATCTGAAGCAGCTCAAACACGATGGTAACAGCAAAACCCCATCCCAAGGCCAGATGGGTCTGGGCAGGCACCAACACAGAGGGAGAGCCTTGAATTTAAAGCAAATGAGTGCAATGTCTCCAGGAAAAACAGCAAGCAGATGCAAGCCAGAGACAAGCACAGGTTTTAGGGTACAGGTTTGGGAGCTACTGAAGCAAAAAGGGTGACCTTGAAAAAAAACAGGAAATAAGCATCTTGGCCATCTGAGTGGAGAAGAGCACAAACAGTTTAAAGCATTTCTGTGACATGCAAAAACCAGACCCTGCAGTGATCCCACGACTTTTTCCTATACAACACAAAAGTTTTAAGAATTCAATTATGGTGACTGTAAGGACATTAAAGAATTTACCAAAAGCAGTTATTGGTTTTGTTTCAGGGCTACTTAAATTGCAGCTTATTTGAGGAATTACTGGTTTGCAATAGCTTTCAATAATTTCCAACAAGCTTCACATCAGAAAGAGGCTAAACTTAATTACCTGAAGTTCTGACTGTTGCTATAGCAAAAAGAAAGCATTTGGACATAACTATTTAACTATTATCTCTATTCAAACTGATGCTATTAAAACCAGACAAGAATCTTATCCTTAGCTCCTACCATCAACCTTCCCAATTGATCCAGCCTTACCTTAACAGCATTTCTATTGCTGGCAAAATAATTTTGACATCCACAATTTCTTGTTAAGTGCTACAAAACTAAGCTACAAAATTAAGTAGAAAAGCTAATTGTTTTGGCAAGACATAATAAAATCGAATCATTATTTCGGTCAGCTGTCTGCAGTTAAATACTTTACGTTTGGGTGCATTAAGAACTCATTAGAATCAGCTTTGATCTTTAAGTATAAGCCGAACTTTTCATTTGAGCAAAAGCTACTTAAAAATATTTCATTTGATTAAATTTCATTTATTAATTTCGATTAGGTTTCATTTAATTGACATTCTCTAAGACACTTCAATGCTCCAGAATAAATCTGGGAAGCATCAATCCAACAAGCATGCAGGACTACCAATAAACTCCTGAACCCCGCAGAGATTTCGCCTCGGTTTTCAAAGCTGCCCCCATGACACGTTTCAAAACAGCTTTGCTCCGAGGTGACACACGGAGAAGTCCGATGCCATCCCTTCCGTGACCCTCAGCTGGACAGCGAGCGACCAGCACCGCCCGGCAGCCGAGTATTCCCAGCGTTTCAGTGCACTGGGAAAGCCAGCCCAGGATGCCACCAGCCGCCCCGGGCCGGTTCCGGCGCGGGGGCCTCAGCTCCGGCCCGACGGGCGCTGCACGGCCCGGCCCACAGCGCCACCCAGCGGCCAGGTCCGGAACCGCCGGTCCCACGCGCGACCGCGGCGGGACCCGCGCCCACCGACGGCGGCCCCGCAGGGCGAACACTGCGGCACCACGGCCCCCGCGCCTCAGGGGTGGCAGCCGCGTCCGCCCCATCCCACCCTTCGGGCGGCATGTCTACGGTGCGAGACGCGAGGTAAGGAGGAGGAGATTGCCTGGTCGCAGCCCGTCCCGCCCCGCCGCCTCCCGGCCCCGTGGCGGGCACACACCTGTAATCTCGCCCGGCCCGCGGAGTGAGCGCTCGGTCGGGCGCGGCGGGCGGCGGCGGCACCGGCACCGGGCGACTGCCCGGCCCCCGACGCGCCCGCAGATGGAGATGTAGCGCTGCGCGGGTCAGCGCGGAGAGCAGCGGAATCCCGCGGGGCGGGCGGGGCGGGGCGCTCCCGGCGGTACTCACCTGGAGAGCAGCCGGGGCGACAGGGCCAATCGGGCGGGGACCGGTGCGGATAGTCCGCGGCGCGGGCCGGCCTGGCTCTATTTCTGCTCTCCCGGCCGGAGCCGCCTGACGTCAGCGCTACATTTGCATATTCCGCCCAATCCCGGTACCTGTGCGGGCGGCGCGACCGCCCCGGGGGTGGGGGGGCAGCAGGGACGCCCCCTCGGGGCACTGCGGGGCGGGGGGAACGTAGACCGTCTTGGAGCATCCCGGAGCGGTGCCAGAAGCACGGGGCCGTCGGGTGGTCAGGAACATGGGGGGATCCTCATGGGGCCATTGTGGTACCTCGGGGTGCGGCTGCTGAGCCCCTCATTCTGACCGCACCCCGGAAGCCCCGTGCTCGGGAGAGCTGCTGTGGGGCTATGCGTTGCCAGGCTGCCCGGAGCTGGGCGACACGGGACCGCTGGCCCCTCGCCATGTGGCAGTCAAACGGGGGAGACATCGTGAGACAACGGATTGTCTGCGGTGGGACGCCGTGACCTGCCACAACAAGCATTGCAAGGCATTGGGCTGTTCTGGAGGTGTGCCTTCTATTCCTACATAACCATGTTTATAAAGAGAGGCAAGCATTAAAATTTATTCACTCTCCTCTTCCTCTTCATCTCGTTTCAAAAATAAAAAGTTAATATAATCATTTCTTATCTAGTTTTTTTCAAGGATGTTTGCACGAGCAGGAGGTATAGCAGGACCACAGAACCAGAATATGTGGGATATTTGTTCCAAAGGCTGCAACAGCAGAGGAGCAGTCAAAAAGACCTGATAAAACATGTCAAATTTTGTTTCTTCCTGAAGAATCTTACAGCTGGACCCTGCAGAATTAGATTGGATTTGCTATTGTTTTCAGCATGAAAAGGACAGGACCCCCTAATTCTGATGGTTTAAGAGACGTGCTACTCTGGGAAACTGGGTCCAAATCCAGGACAAAATGTGCTTAGTAAAAAATCATTCCACAAAATTCAGCATGAGGTTGCAGACGAGGCTCTTTCATTACTAAATTTGGGGGCTTTTATTTTTTATTTTCTTTTCTCTTTGCAGGAAATACCAAGTAATCAGACTGTTTGGTTTTCCAGAACCTTTGTTTCTGGCCTGTTAAATCCAATACCACTAAAATATTTTCAGTGTTTGCAAGTAAATGGAGCTTGTTCTCCCAAACCACGCAAAAAGGCTCATAGGAATTTGTTATTTTGAGGTTTCATTCTTTAGGAAGATCTGAAATTGCAGATTTAAGCTTTGGATTTTAAAAAGAAATCACAAATGTAATTTTTAAAATGGAGTATCCACCATGAATTGTGCCCAGGCAACATAACAGAAGTCTTTTCAGAGTGTCCTGAAAGAAATGAGTGTGTGTTTCATGGGTGCCCTATCTGAGGGTTTAAAAAAATAACACTGAAATCTAAGCAGCAACAAATATGATTTCTTCAGTGAGATCTCTTTCTCTTTCCTGGTAGAAAAAAATTGGAAATAGTATCACTGGAGACAACTCTTCCCCATTTCCTGAAGGAAAGTCTCTCTGCTTACCAGCATCATTTATTCTATGAAAATATGTCTGTGCTGTCAATTTGAAGTATTTACTAATCTCTCTGTATCTCTTCAAGTTGTACATAAATACAAGATGCATTAGTAGACATTTGAAGTATCTGCACAGCCCGTGTTTATTTATATCCACACATGCTGGAGGATGCAGAGTTTCTTCCCCACCAACAGCGTGCCTGGGTGATATTTGCTACCTTACTTTTGTAGCAGGAGGAACATTTTGCTCATATTACATAATCTGATGCAGTTTTTAATGCACAGGTTGGGGTTGCTGTGTTTCTTCAAGACTGTGGCAGTCAAGACCAGTGGGAGAGTGTGGTGTGGGCAGTGCCATGAGAGTGCCATGACGTCCCCATGCCATCTGCTGTGTACCCCAGTGAGGGGCTATGGGGTCCCTCCCTGGAGCTCTTGGGGCTCACCCTCCTCCTGCACCAGAAGTGCTGGTCCTGGTTTCCCACCTGCTCATGAACTTCTAAATAAGCATCCTAAATTTAGCATCTCAACAGCTAAATAAGTAGTATATTTGCCCTGCGTAGTGTAAGTGTTGGACAACCTGGCCCATGTAAAGTCTCATCTACCATCAGCTCTCAGGTGCTGAGGGTGTCCATGTTCCCAAGCCAGATGTCCCTTTACCACCACTGACAGAAGCAGGTACCAACAAGCATTTTTCTCTTCCACATTTGCATCTTGTGCATTTCTCCAGTACTCTGGTTCAAAATCTTTTGATGTTTCCAACCTTTTGACAATCTTGTTTATAAAAATGAGATGGAGGCACCCCTCTTCACACCCTCAGCTCCAGCTAGATACCCCATTTCATCAAACACTTTTAATCTGTCCTGAGACCTTTAAAAGCCCTGTGGAAGTGTGTCGGCATACCGTGAGGTGTTTTTGAACCAATGCTTTGGAAGCTTTTCTGGGAGGGAGTTGGTTGTCTCCCCGCTCTGGTTCACCCACCTTTGTGAAGCTGAGCAAAGCAAACAGCTTTCTTAGACAACTGGAGAAATAAACTGAGCAGGCTAGCAATGAAAAAGTGAAAAATTCCTCATCTTCAGGGCTAAATGAGTTTGAAGCAAAATAATTGTTGCTTTCTTTAGAACTGGGAATTGAAGAGACCCAAAAAAACAATGATTGTAGTTAAAAATAAGAGAAAATTGGATGGTTTTAAAGACAGACTTGAGCACCTAAAAATTCTCAGGCAGAGAAAGGGGAGAAATAAGCTCTGTTTTAGATGTAAACACAGGATAATCTGTTCACTGTAATGAGATTTAAAACATCGTCCCATTCCGTCTATTTAAAAAATATATATTAGAACCAGAAAACTCTGAAAGGTCAGAGGAATTGAAGCTGCAAGAGACAATAGATTAATATGATGTGGGCAAATTTGAGGACTGTGAAGAAGGAGAGACTTGTGCCAGTCTCAACATTGTGTACTTCAGTGAGAGAAGTATTCACTGAAAACAAGAAGCTGAGGAGGTAATAGGATAACAAGATTCACGCTCATCACTTTGAGTTATTTGAACCAATAGCCTAAATCAGAACGCAAAACAAGATTCAATCAAAGCTAGAGATATTAAACAAATACTAATGTGACAAGAGTCATGATTCAATTATTAGAAATCCATCTTTTAATAACTCATTAAGATGACTGTGTATCTTTACCTATGTACATTTAGCCAAGCCTTTTCACTTTGACAGTGCATAAAATTACCCTTGCCAACTGTATTTCTCTGACTTTTTATGTCAACTTTAGTTACCAGTTTTTCATTATCCTCTTGCTCACAAATTAACAGGGACAACAAATTTAATAGCAGCCACAAAGCTTTAGATATCATGTCATCCTTGTGTGAGTGTGCCAGTTAAATTACCATTTATTTCTGCTTAAATTTAATGTGGTCATCTTAACACAAACATGCACATATTCAGAGCCTGCTCTTGGCGTAAGGCAAGCACACATTGAGGGGCTGCTCTGGAAAGCTGACATGGATCTTGGACTTGAACTTTTCTAATCACATCATCCTGTTTAAGATGCAGCAAATGGAGAGGACCAAGGTCAAGAGCTTCAAACGTGCACAAGGATTCCCTGAGTGCTGCTCTCCCACATCATTACAAGCTGGAATACCTATGGACGAATGTCTGCAGCAGTGGGATTTTCTTTGGGTGGTCAAAATGGGTTGAGGCGCAGATCTAGGCAAGGTGCTAGCCTTGGTGACCATCCTCTGTCTTCACTGTGTTTTAGTAAATGATTGCTCTGTTTGATGGGTGCTGGGTTGCAGTGCTTCATCTCTGCCTTCCTAGCTGTAAGCCCAAAATACAAAAAATTGCATTTTTTAAATTGTAAAAGTAGTTTTATACTGAAGGAAATACAAAGGGTAGAAACAGTGGTTTGAGTCATTTCACAGCTGATGAACAAATTATGATTTGTTCATAATTTTCTATGCTGCTCGTTCCAATTTGATAGTGTCTGGGGATTGGATGACAATAGGAATGGGATAACAGATGATGAGCTCAAAATACTGAGTACAATCATACTTACCCTTACATGTACCCACAATTAATACGTCACTTTGAGGAAGGAACCATCAGCCACTGAGCAAAGTTAGGAATATAAAATGTCACAGGAACTCAAGGCACATTTCTTATTTCTTGGAAGTTGTCAGAGCAGCTGGCTTGTTGCTGTATAGGGAACATGTGTAGTGTTCAAATAAATAGCCCCAGAGACCTGAATTCAAATTGATGTGGCAATTTTGAGCAGCTCCCTCTTTCTCCATTGCTCTGGCAACCACGGGCATATAGCCAAATATAGGGCTAATGGAGGGACCAATGGGAACAGGTCCTATGGCCATTGATCTAACTTGTGGTTTTGGGAATGGCAACAATTTTCCTCATTTTTTTCCTCATTCTGAATATTTTTTTGGTCTCTTCTCCCAGACACATTCAAAAGCAGCGGGCAGTGTTCATCTGAAAACAAGAAGGGACTTTGATCCATGAGTGTGGATAGTAACAAGGTGTTTAGATTTTTCCCAAGCTCCTTGGCTATTTGTAAATACACAGTCAAGTTATATGGAAGTCTTGCTGCATATTCTAGAGCATTTGGTAATCTTTCTTTCAAACTTGTTTTCAAGAGGAAGTTTAAAGCAAGGAGCTCTAGCAGAGACAGAGAGAGACACAGGACTCCTAATCCATGTCATCAAATTTCCTTGTGTCAGAGAGAAAGAGGCAGATGGATGAAACAGGTGAAGATGAAAGAATAAGCAGAAGAAAAAAATAGCAAGAAATGTGAGCCTGCTTTTTCTGAAACATTAGAAAAAGCTTTCTAAAGTATCTTTACATTTTATCTCATTTAATAGGTTTTACTTTGCACCTGTGCATACCTGTGCTGTGTATCAGGTTCTAGAAATGCATACGAGCAAGGGTGAATTGTCTGCCGATTCCTAAAATTGCCTTTGCAGACAGATGGCCAGCAAGCAACTGGGTGGGAGAGTACAAGCAAAAGAATGTCGTTCTTCAAGAAATTAAGAGACACCATCAGTGCTAAGAAAGATAAACCTCTGCAAAGCATGAGCCGGCACTCCGTTAAAACAGCAATTAAATGATTTAGAACAAGTCTGTGTTCATTTACAATTTTTAAAGGTGAAAGGTGTGATTTTGGTAATGCCTTAAAATTAAAAGGCCTGTCACTCCATCTTTAAAACTATGGTTTCTCTCCTAGAAGACTTATCTCATTGTCATTCCATTTGCAGCCAGCCAGAACCCATCCTTACAAAAATAATTGGCTATTGATATATGGTAATACTGAAAAGTTATTCTTATTTTTGTTCATTGCTATGGAAAGATGTCCTCTCCAGCCTACACTTTCAATCACTATAAATGCTACTTTGAAAGACTAAAAACACTCTTCTGAGATAGATTAGGATACACTTCACAAATAAATATATTTTACCACTAAGAGAAGAAGTAAATGTCACTGGTACTGAGTGTTTTATACACAGTAGAGACCACTTAGGCTGAAATATTCCCCTCGTGTTAAATTTGTGGTTTTGGCCATGCAGAGTCCCCTCTACATGACAGGCTTCTGAGCAGGGTTTATACCTGCTGTGCTCAGGTGAAGAACTGACTCTGAAGCACAACAGCAGCCCCCCTGCTTCCCATGAAGTGGGGTGAAAAAGGATGGTTTACCTCAAAAAGTGACCAAGGTACCAATTTCCCCTTGGCCCAAGAAAGGATTGCATCCTATGCACTGCTGCAGTGCCTGGATCCTGGAGGAACTGGAATGTTTGGAGCAGGAAAACCTACCTCCACCACCACCCACCATGCCCTGTAAAATTTGTGCCCAGGCTGGGAAGTTTGCACTGAGGCTGTTAAAACTGTGAGGAGCTGGTGGCAGATGCTGCACTTGCCAGCTAAGCACCCCTCTAGGAGAGCTAATAAAACCAGAGGACATTAGGCTTCAGAATGCCATATTTTAAAGATAAAGAGTCTCTTGTTGGAATTGTACTATGATTTTTAACTTTCTTGTGGACAGCTATTTGGCTGCTCTGAAGCACAATCTTGAGCTGAAGTGAAACAACGTGTTATAAATCTCTGGCTGGGATGAAATGCGAGGGAGCAGAGAGAAAGTGGGGCAATAATCAAACATAAAAGAGAATATTTGGGACCTTAGTTTGAGCCATTTGTCAAATGTCCTAATGCTTAAGGCTCAAGTATACACCAATGAGTAAGTAAGGCGTTAAATGGCTTCAAGAAATCTTTCTTGAGACCTTGTAGAGATAATTGATTTTGGGTTGTTTTGCCTTATATAATGTCAACTCATTTGTGGCAGTTTTTGATAAAATGTTTTAAGAGGTAAAAAATTAGTTTTAGATTTGTTTCAGCTGCTTACAGAATTATATTTTCCTTATATATTTTTCATGTTTGGCCAAAATTCTACTGTTACTCTTCTAATACAAACATATCACTCCTAGTAATTACTACACTGTACACTGTAGTCTCTGTTATCCATTTAGCAACAGCCTCTGCTGCAATAAAAGGAAATGTATTTCTTCTCGTCTCCTGTTGTTCAGAATTACACTTAGATATTACATTGTCAATATTTAGTATTATATCATTTCCCTGACAGTTCATTGTAATCAAATCTTCCACAAAGTCAATAGCAATGACATTTTTATAAGGCATTGTCTCATTCAACCTATTAAGTGATTTCATACCTTTGAGTTTTTTGTTCTGAAAATAATAGTGACCTGGAAGAATGCATAAAACGTGGGAAAGTCACTCAAGCAGCCATGTCATTGCTCAGCAACCAAATCTATGGGTCAGAGCTCTCACTAGTTCAGACAGATCACTCAATCATATGTGTGACTTCTATTTTCTCTAGAAAACAATGAAAAATAAATAAATGAGCTACCAGGCCTACTGGAACCATTAACAGTATTTCTACTGCACTTAATGAGACCAGACGTTGTCTTTGCAGAGTTATATATGATGTTACACTGAGTACATCTGTGCTGCAATGCAAATATGGCACTACAAGTCACAGGGACGTACTTATGCTTAGGTTTAAAGGAGGCACCAACAGCTGCAGCACTGCAGAACAGAGAGAAGGCCTGGAAATCCCAACTCAGCCCCAAGGACTTGTTTGCACCATGAACTGGTACATAGTTGTGTGCTGTCACAGACACTGTGCTATGAGGCTAAGACCTCTTCCTTCAGCATCCTTTCAGCTGAACATAGCTTTCACCATCTGCCTCTTATTCAGCTCCTCAGGATAAATTTCATTTTCATGTTCTTCTGCCTTTAGGAAGGGCAGGGTCACACTGCTGGGGGTTACTCAAGAGTGGAAGGAACCAAAATGGGAACAAAGTCAAAATTATGAATTAATTAATTGGAAGTGTACAGTTTGCACAGAGCCAACAGAAGGTTTGTATGAAAGGAAATGGCACAAGTACAGCTTCCTGTCTTGGCTATTTACAAATACAGTGAATCTTACAGTGAATTAAATCGAAATTCTTTACAGTTATGTTTGCTACTGGAATGTCATAAAAAAGAATTAAGGCATATCTAAATAAATTTGGCCTTTAGAGGAAAAGACTCAGGAGGGACACCACTGCACTTGCAGCTAGAGAGGGAGGGTGGCAAGGTGAACTGAGTGTGTCCCTTGAGCACACAGTTAATGCACATGGCCAAGGGTGCAAGATGCATGATCCGGGGGATAAAGGGAGGGAAAAATAACCCCAAGGGCAGTTAAAGACAGGAATAAGGACTCAGAGGTTTTAGGATCTTTCCTTCAAGATATTTAAAATTTGAATTGATGAATCTCTGAACAACCAAGCTGCTCTAGCAGACCGTGCCTTGGTCAGGAAGTTGGGCTGAATGACCTCCATAGGTGCCATCCACATTATTTTGTCTACAGTTCTGTTATTTTCCATATAATTTTTGATTTTGGCCTTTAGAAAAAGGAGCATCACTTAGTGAGTATAACCAGCTAAATCCATGACCACTTTCAGCCAATCAGATTGGGATATGCATATTTTGATGCTATTGAAAGTAACAAGTCTCCATCTGACTTCTAACTAAAAGAGAAAAGCAGAAGCTCAGATTCTATATCAGTAGTGAAAACTGATCTACAAAGTCTTTTTTTTATGCCTAGAAGCAGAAATTCTGATGAAAAACACAATAGGATATTATAATGAACAGTTGCTGCTATGGTATTAAATAAGATTAATACTTGTAAAAAGTCTCTTATTTCATTCTGACTCTCACAACAGCATCTGATGCAGTCTGAGATATTTCACCTACACTGTGTCTGCTCTCTTGTGGTTGTGGATGTTCTGGGTGATGCTTCTCCATGTGGCTGCCCATGCTTCAGCAGAGATTTCCAAAATACAAACCCAGCATCTTCAGGAATTTTCTCACAGAGCCTCCTTCAACCTGAGGTTTCTTGACTTGTGTTTAAATAACACTAGTGAATTCTTGAATCACTTCCACAACTTATTGGCACAAACTTGGTACATACATCCCTCTTCTGTGTATTTTAATGTTACTGGAGGATCTCTCAGATTCTGAGGCAGCAGTCCAAGAGGTGACTCAGTTCTTCTTTCACTCACAACACAAATCCTGCAGTCAGTGAACTCTCTGCATCTGGCAGCTTATAAATAATGAACTAACCTAACTAAAAATCAGGCTGTACCAGACACAACACAGACCGTAAAGTGGCTGTGCTTTCTTAGTTTAATTTGAGCTTTGAGGGAGTGGAGTAACCTCAGTGTCACCAATACATCAGCAGCATAACCCGCACTTAACTTATTGTTTCCATAGCAAGAAGCAAAAGCAATGCTGTTTTTGAAGATATTTCAATTTCTCTAATCCAATAGTTACAAAGCAGAGCAATTGTCTGAAAGGGACCATGTTGCCCTTGTGTTTCAGCCTTCTGATTGTTGACAAATTCCTTTTGCGGTTTCTCACACTTTGTTCTTGTAAATAATGAATGTTTTTGCATTCCTCTTTGGAGGAAGAGAAAATTGATGGACTGTTGATGGGACCTATGGGGTCAGGAGGTATTATCCTCACTGTCCAATCCATGGTCATTTTTGGAATTCTATAAATAGACATGAAATGTAAATAAAGTTCTTCTTTTCCTGCTTGATTCCTTGGAGTCAGAGTGTGAGTGTCTTTCCTTCTGTGTCATTTTGTGACAGGACCAGATGCTGATGAGTGGCTTTCTCCCAAGAGTTGCTTAAACATGGTCAAAAGACAAAGTGTGGAAGTACTTTGCAAGCACTTATGGGTGATAGAGCTACATCTGTGTAAACCACAGGTGTGAGTTCCATTGATTTGGATGGGTAATTTATTTCTGATTCTGCAAGGCAAACCCACGGGGACCAGCAGTCAATACCAGTAGAAGTGGATTAGCACAAGAACACAGCTTTGGGGTCAGTGGGCAGAAAGGATAGTTATTATTCCTACTAGCTCAGATTCAGGTGGAAAAAGAAAGGAAAAAGTTAGTGTCAGCTGCAGGCTCTATATATTGTATTTCTACTTTTGCTTTGACAAATTACAGAATCTGCCACTATTCTGTTTGGTGGGGTTTTTTGTTCTTTGTTGTTTTTTTTTTTTTCCAATAATATTGATGCATTTTAAAAGGAAGATATAAGAGAATAGGGACAGATCTAGTCCCTCTTCTCATCTCACCTTCTACATGTATTGTGCAACTCCCTAATGGCTGAGAACCTGTTCAAGACTCCTCATTGTCAATGTCTTCAGGTCTCGAGGGACAAGACCCACAGCTAGTATTCAAGACAATATATTCCTGCCTATGAATAACATGAAGCAATTAATCCTTTTTTTGTTTGTTTGATTGTTTGTTTTGCCTCTCATGGCTTGATGAAGACTTTGCAACCCAGTCTCCCCAGGGCAATGGGCATCATCTAATATCTTCATTTAAATATTCTCTCCCTGCCTCAAGCCCCAAACTGAAATCTGAAAAGCAAGAAAATTGTTCACTCTAGGCTTACCAAGCAACCTACAAATAAGTTTCTGCAAATAGCTAGAACTTTAAACTAGAAAACCCACAGTATAAAGAGGAAATACTGCCAAGGTTAGAGGTCTTTACCTTTACAGGGATATTGGAGTCAAGGCATGAACCTGATGAAACTTGATATAGAAGACTTTTAAAACCAGGATAAAACCTGTTTTTACAGCATTGTCCCCATGTGATAAAACTTTCCACTTTCCTCCTGCCCCACTCTCCATGCTCCCAAATGTCTTTCCACTTCACACAAGAGATAATTGACCCCACTGGAAGATGTGAGCTTTGTGAGGAGCTTTTAGCTCCATATGGAGAGCTTTTCCTCTGGGAAGGAAGGAATAGCTCCTAATTAGCTCCTCCATTTTGCTCTCATTCACTTACAGATATTTCCTAAAGTATATCTGGCCTTGAAATATTTTGAAAATTCATGAACTTTTGTGCTCCAAGACCAATGTTGTATGTAGTTTTGAAAATCCTGCTGGAGAGTACATGCAGCCCTTCTCCAGCAACACTTGATTGCTCCATCTCAGGTGACTAAATTTTCTCCAAATGATTTCTAGACATTCATAATGTTTCTGCATTGCCAAGAAAGCACAGAAACAGCCCATCCAGGAAATCTCAGTGGGCGAGTCTTTCTTTCAGGCACACTTGCCAAGAGCAGGGATGTGAATGTTGCTCCTCACATGAGTAGAAACATCCAAGTCATTATTCTTTTTCTGGTGAAAATAATACAGTAACACGTGGTCGTTCTGATGCAGGCAGAAAGAGAGACAGACTCACACACACCTGACTCCAAGCTGGTCAAGCAGGAAAAGACCTCTTTATTTTCATTACATGACTATTTCTAGAATCCCAACAATGAGCATGGATTGGACAGTGATGATAAGACCTCCTGACTCCACTAGCTTCATCACCTGTCCCTCAATGCTCTTTTCCTCCAAAGAGGAATTCTAAACATCTACTGTTTATCAGAAAGAGTATGAGAAAGTGTAAAAGAATGTATCAACACTCAGAAGGCTAGAGCACAGGTGCAACAGTAACATGCTTCAAGCACGTATGGACATCTTGGTTCAAGCTCCAACTGGCATTTTTGCTTTGTTAGGTGATAGATTTGAGCCCTAAGTTCTTGTGACAACTATGGCTGGTCTATAGCTGCACAAAAAATTTGGCCATAACAGACACCAACTCAACCAGCCTAGTTCGTTGGAGAAAAAGAAGTAAGCAAGTCTCCAGGTTTAAAAATGATAGGCTGAATCCAAGTTCAAATAAGGGGACCCCAGCCAATCCCTTTGAACTGGCAATGTACCCATATCATTGGCCAGTGAGCTGGGTGGAGCTAAGATCTTTGACCAATCGTATCTGTAAGCGTGGGAAATGCAAAGCCCCTATTAAAGAAGGTGCGCCTCAATAAACATTGGCTGTTGCTGCATGAACTCTGTGTATGTTGCATTCATGTCTCCACCATCAGCAACAAGTTCTTATTCATAAAAACCTACCAATTTTTGTGGTAGGGAAAATGGTATCTAGACCAAGGTTTGCCCTCAGTTCAACTGTCTAACTGGAATTTTTCTGTGATTCAACTTCAGGAAGCAAATGAAGCCATCTATAATACAGTTGTAAGGAAGTGGGCAAGAATTAGAAAAACGCACATGAATAAATTACCCCTTTTCTACTGTTCTTTCAAAGATTACAGATATGTAGAGCACCACAAATGTCAAATCATTAAAAAGCTCAAATTCAGCAGGTATTGAAGGTTACTCTCCCACTGAAAATGTTACAGGCATCCAGGTAGAAATGATGCTGTGTAGCCTTGCAAACCAGTCACTGATTCTGGTAGACAACCAGGATGCAATCAAAATAGGAAGACTATAAAAAACTGATGTGCTGGTTGAAATTATTTATCCAAACAACTTGATGAATATCTATAAATAAGAAATACAATAGCAGTGACTGGAGTTGGCTCAATAATTATCCACAATTAATAAATCGACCTATCCTATGTACTGTATTATTTTCCCTGACATTTTCACAAGCTACAAATCTGATAATACAATTAAATGACAAGTTCAAGCACTTCATGTATATTTCATGTATATATATAATATAATATTTTATAGCTATATTACAGAAAAGACTGTTTACTCACTTTGTATCTTCCCTAGCATAATTCAGAGCTTTTCTTGCCTAAGAAATTACTTGTCTGCCTTTTGATTAAAAAAGCAAAGCCTTATAGTTCCCGTGCCAAATGAATTCAGTCTTTAAATGAAACTCATTGTCACATCATTTTCTATGAAGCAAAGGCATTCAGCTTCTGGAATGGCTTTAACCTCCAGCACAGCACTTTTGTGTCTGTACCTGATCCACCCATAATTCATCCTTCTTTCTGAGCTTCATCAGTGTTTGTGCTCTGTACTTAGTTCCCAATGAACTGGTTATAACATAGTCTTTACAGCTCCCTGAAAAATGACACACAGTAACTCTGTCAAGTTTTTTATTAGCTTGGATAGGTCTTTTATTTTAGCAATGTCTTTTATTACCTTGGATAGCTATGAACTAGTTCTGAAGTGGATGAGTGAAGACCTGGAGATCCAATTTTATATTGAGAGCCATTAATTTTTTTAACCACAACCCCTTGATTATTGATAGGCTTTTGTTCTTTACAGTCGTTTCACAACACATTGTTTGAAGTGAATCAGAGTGCACGAACTTTCACAATTACTTATTGGAGTTTGGATGGGTCGTAGCAACTAGCCAGCAAAAGTCCTCTGACTTCCAGGATGCAAGAGGTATCTGCTCTTGACCAGAAGCACTCTGATCCATTCTATTCTATATTACTTCTAAAAAAAAAAATCCTTAAAATTTACAGAGAAAGGAAGAACCTGTAAATCTCAACTTGTGGTTACTCTTTTGCCCATTAATCCTCATGTACAAACAAATCCAGCTCATTTGGAATAGTTTAGCATTCCACGTCCATAACTCTGCTAATCAAGATGTACTCCATCAAAATAAATTAACAGGAATGAGGGAGCACGACGAGGCTCAAGACATAAAAGTGGATAAACTAGAAAAAAAACCCCAGAATTTAATTGAAAAATCAGTGTCAAAAATGGTGTAAATCCTTACTAAAATCACGTGTAATTCACCCTACTCTCAATTCCCTGAGCCAGTACCTCTTAATTTATATGCCTTCAGTTACACTTTTAGGACTTCAATATTTGTTAAATTTGAATTGATCTCGTAATCTGGATTCCTTGACCAGCATAAAATAAGAAAATGTCTTAGAAGAAATTTTGAAAAGTGACCAAGAAATTAATTTGCTTCCTTTTTCTAATGGAAACTTCTTTACATTATCAAAGTACTTAAGTAATCTAAAGCTTTAAAATTAAAACAGATTGCAAAATTTTTGATTGCCTTTTTTCTTTACGAAAAAGTGCTGAGAATGCAAAATTTCTCTAATGAACCATAACACAATTTCCTTACAAGTTCAGTTGTTCAAAGAGAGTTTCTTTTTAAACTCAAAATTAAAAGGCAACATTATTTAAAGTTTGAATCCTTACAAATTTTTAGGTCTCTGAAATCAGCCTATGACTATTACTTGATAAAGTTGAATCCTTTTAAATGAATCAGTCTTATTTATGAATCAAACAAAATTGAATCAATCAAAATTTTATTTTGCATTTAGGTTCTTTTTCATTAGAATTCTCTTGACATTGGGCTGTGGCATGTAACATTTTCCTATGTTTCTCCTTGGTTTGCTTGTAGCATTGTGGCCTCCAAGATTTGCTTGGAAAGGGTTCAGCTGTAGGCTTGGCAACAACAAGAAGATCTCTCATTTTGACTTGAATGCTAAAGACCCTTTTCTTTCTTTTTCCTGATGTCCATATTGCAGCTTGACTTATAAGATATGAAATGAAAGAACAAGGGAATGGCTTTAAACTGAAAGAGAGGAGGTCTAGATTCAATCTTAGGAAGAAATTCTTCCCTGTGAGGGTGGTGAGGTCGTGGCATAGGTTGCTCAAAGAAGCTGTGGCTGCCCCATTCCTGGAAGTGTTCAAGGCCAGGTTGGATGTGGCTTGGAGCAACCTGGTCTATGGAAGGTGTCCCTGCTTATGCTTACGGGAGGGGACTGGAAGTAGACGATCATTAAGGTTCCTTCCAACCCAAACCCTATGCTTCTATGACTGAGCAGCAGGGCCAGGAGCTGGACAGACCACCTACAGAAGGCCCCCAAGGAGCTGTATGGTTGTGGCCAATGTCCAGATGATGCAAAACATTTTCCTTTCTCAGGAGAAAAAGTTAGTGGTGCTTGGCAGGATTTGGATTTCTTTGCAGTCTACCTCTGATCACAACACATCCTCATGGGTTTACGTTTAATTCTCAAGATTGAGAAGTTTCCACTGTCCTTATGGACTCTGTTGTCAAGATCTTCCATACAGATTACACTTTCCTGCTAAAATATTCATACTGTAGGGGTCAGCTAAAGTTACATATAAGGGAAACAATACATTACCCAGGAATTGGACTTATCTTTCAAACAGGTTGTTTGCTGGATAAGATTTCACAGGGTGAGTAAAGGAAGCAGAGTAAGGACTAAATATGCTGGAGAGGGGATGAGGAACATCCCAGGAGCTGCAAATGGCACGTGTGTCCTGCGGTACAATGCAAAAATGTGTATTCTATCACCATCTGTTAAAATGTGGGAGGGGTGGTGATCCTTATCTCTGTGGGAGATATCCTCTGCTAATGTGCCATCTGATAAAAGCAGGGGGATGATCATCGTTATCTAGTCACAACCCATCCTTCCTCCAGAAGATGTATTCTGTTAATGGGCCATTAAGTCCTACTGTGTGACTGATAAGATTACATCATCCCATTGGGAGATGCCCCAACCAGGGGCAGGAGCCAAGCCTTTCCTACCCAGATAAAAAACTGGGGTTTGGGACCCGAGGGCAGACCTTTCTACTGGATCCCAGAGGAAAGTCGGACCTTTTTCCACATCATCGCTGGATCTTCGGAGGAAAACTGCACCTTCTACAGGAGCACTGCTTCAACAGAACCACATCTGCCATCCAGGAGGACTGCAGCCACCATTTATACGGATTGCTACCAACACCCTGACTGACAGGGTGTCAGATTGTATTTCTGACTGTGTTGGTGGTTGTTTCTTTTATATTATTGCATGTATTTTATTTTTTCTCTTTTCTCCTATTAAATTGTATTACTGACTTAGAGTCTCGCACTGGTTTTGCTTTCAAACCAACACAATGTGGAATAGAGTTCAGGTACTCCAGGGATGTCTCTTCCTCTGCTGCACCTTGAGGGAGAGAGGGCAGACTGTTTTGGAAATATTACTGGTTTTATACAGTTTAAAATGTCTGGAAGCAAATTATAAAATATGGAGAAAAGGCCATAGATGGGAAAGTTTCCATAGTTTTTTTGAAAAAGCACACTATATATGTATGAGTTCCAATGTGAAGGAAAATGCCAGCATCCTTGTGCAATCTTTGATGAATTGTGGCCATTCCCCTAGGTTGGGAAGAGAAGGTCTCAGAGCTCCTGAAGACCCCTCATTGCTGCTTCTACCCCTACCCACAAACCTATTCTTGATCTTTTCAATGAAATAGATCCCAGAGGGGTTCAGCCAGCTCCCCAGGATGGCACAAAGGCAGGAGGGGTAAAACACCACAGGCAGCTGGTGCTGAGCCCCAAGAATGCCCATCCCCACCCTGCTCCTCTTCCTCACATGGATTTTTCAGCTCCACATGAACATCCTGTACCCTCTTTGGCCCATTACTACGTTAGAGGGAAAGCGCATTTCTTCCATTATCAACATGGTGATAACCTGCCAGCTGATAAAAAGCAGAAAATTCTGGAAACCTTCACAATGGAAATCATTATTACATTCATTTCATCCCCACCCCTCCCTTGCTGGCCAGTCACAAAGCCCTTACTTTCACTGTTAAGAAACTATGATCACAAATTTTAGCCAGTATCTGGCCCATTAAGGCTTTCTATATACATTTCTCCTTTTTGTTCGTGCTTAAAACCAAAACTATTATATAGACATTGCTGTTTATTTACTCTTTCCAATCCCTCATGTATTTGCCATCTGGAAACACATAAACACCAGCAGGTTTTGGCCTTGGGCATTTGTAATTTATTCCTAAAAATTTCTCTGTCAGAAAAAAGAGGAACAAGCAATTATTCAGCAAAGCCTTTTAAGATCAAAAGAAATATAATTAATTTGCTAGTGTGGGAAAATACCTCAAATACTTGTTAATGAAACTATATTTGACCTCCTTCATTTTTATACTGAAAAGTTAAACTATTTACTCAATACCAGCACAATCCTCCCTACTAAGAGAAGTGAAAAAATGTGGTTAGTTGAATTTGGCTTAAAGCATCGTAAAAGTTCTGTGATTTCCTTTTCATAACACTGAAAAATATGGATCAGTTGCCCAGGTATAGCAGTCACTGTTTAGAGTTAGTGCTAAGCATTTTGTGAAATAAAATTTTTACCAACTATAACACTGTTTAGCATGGGATGCAATCCTTCACAAAGCATAGAAAAAATTTAAGGTTACGTGAGATTTTGCAAGCGATAGACCCAACAAAAATATAAGTGGGTTTTAGAATGGAAAAAAGTTGAAACACTTCATGTTAATGACAGATGATAGTTATAATATTTTAGATATGACCACTGGATGTATTCCATTCAACAATTCTGTAGAAATAGCAGTTAAAAATTGATCATGTTTGGTTTTAGGGTATTAATTGTGCAAATAACCTCAATTGAATTCCTACATTAGTGTAAGAGCTTTGAAGTGAGACTCAAAGTTTTTCTGAGGCTTGGTAACAGTGATATTAACAAAAGGATGGTCAGAAACTGATTTGAGATTGCTAAATCAATTATTTTTGTTGGTATGCTGATCTTAATCCAAAGACAAATGAAAGCAAGGCAGAGTAAATCAAAGGAGAAATGCAATATTTTAAAAAATCTATGCATACTCAACACAGGTATTGAAGCTCATCCGTCCACTCCAGTTGAGCAGTGAATTTCATGAGACCTAAAAGAAAGGGCAGAGTCATGGAGCAGGGTTTTTCTGTACCAAATTACCAGCTGCTAATTCTACTTCGACTGTGACGTTAATAAGAAAAGTCAGTCTGAACAAAATGGGAATTCAGAGAGAAGACTCTGACACTTGCATGGCTACATCAACAAAAATAATACTAAAACCCCCAACAACCCCCCCAAAAAATCTTGTTGCCCAGAGAAGCTGTGGCTGCCTGTCTCTCCATGCCAGGCTGGACAGGGCTTGGAGCAATCTGGTCTAGTGGAAGGTGTCCCTGCCTGTGACATACGAGATGGAACCATATGGTGTTCAACATTCCTTCCAACCCAAGCTATTGTGGGATTATATAAAAATAAAAGTCAAATGCTTATTTTAGTTTTCATATTTGCCAGAAATCTGCCATATTAAGTTAGAGCCTTTTTGCCTCTAAAAGAGTAGGGCGTAGATTCACAGCTCCTCAACCCTGCTAGAGGGGTGAGCAATATCATAATCTTGTGTAATTCATCCTGGAGAGAGGCTGCTGTGTGCCTGAGGACAATACCTTAGTCTGCATCATATGTTCACATCAAAACTCACATTTCCTTCCAAAGCAGCTGACTCCCCTCTTCCTATCAGTATTTTCTTCCTTTTTGTCCAAGAGGAGGTAGTAGTTTGAAAAATTGATCCAAGAACCTGCGATGTCACCAACAAGAGCTAGAACTAAAGATGTCTGGGAAGACAAATTCCATAACTGTTCGGTGCTGAAGGACATGATAGATAACATTAACTTGGCTAATTGTTTACTTGCTTAGCTAATCTAATATAATCTGCGTTAATTAGATTTTGATTTCATGCTGGGTGAGTATACTGCTTCTCTGTGCCTTTCAATTAATTTATGAACCATACCAAAAAGACATTTTTATAGCAAGTTTAACGCTCCAAAGCTACAAGGGAATAGCAGCGAGAGTGAAGAAGGACAGCTCTGCTGGTATTAAAAGGGTCATTAAACTCAGCATTAGGTAAAGATCTTGTTTTGGGTTGCATTCAACATACTCGACTAAAAATGAAGTGTTAGCAAAAGGCATTGAAGAGAAATATTCAAATGCAAAGTACAGTGTTCGTCCTTGTGTGTGTAGTTCTATAGAGTTTATGGATGCTCACTCTCTTATTTGAGCTCCTTCCATAGGTCTTTAAAGATTTCAAAGTCTCAGTTCATGGGCTCAATACTCCAACGGTTTAAGGGTGAAATGTTATAACGAGCGTAACAAGACTGCCATGTACTTAATAAATCCTAAACATTCACAGAGAGGAAGAGAGGTACTTTTAAGCCTAATGAAATCTATAAATATATAAGTTTTTGATCACTTTTCTGAGTTTTACTGCCACGGAGCCAGAAAGTTTCCCAAGAGTTTATTTAAAGCATTTATTGCTTTCAACAGAAGAAGGAAGGGAGCACAGAATTTGGCCTAAGGAAATTAAGTCAACTTTGATGGAGGTAATCTGCAGAAATACAGATTTACTGCATTTAATGCTATGAAATTTTGACATATAAAAAATACTTTCTCCAGCACAGGAGTTTAGAAGCCCTATTCTAGCTAAAAATAGTAAAGCTTGGATGCTTCATGGGCCTTTAATATGTGACAAAGTTCACGGCCATCACCTTGAAGCCTCCAGTTGAAATTTAGACTGATTGTGACTAAAAGTAATTTCTGTCTGACAACTCATGTGAAGAGAGTTACTTCATTTCATAATAAATGTATGGCCAACAGCCTAAAAATTAATATCACAATTTAACAATTCATTGGCAATTCCAGGAGCACCATGGATAGATGGAAGTCAATCTTGCCTGTCCAGGGCTGAGTGAAGTCAAGGTGAGGTAGGGAAAAATATCAGAAGAAAGTCTATGAATGTTGTAATTCTTCTGTGGAAGAGCTCACTAATTTAATTGCTTGTAGGAGTAAAATTTACCTATTTTCACAGACAAAGCTGCTGTCTGGCTAACGTAAGATTTTTGTTCCATAGAGCTGACTTACCTGGTATGCAAGAAAAAAAAAAAGGGAAAATGAGCATTTTAGGTCATGCTCATTTGGGAAGGAGATGATTTTATTCAGATAATAACATGCTTTTTTCTGTCTTAGGAGGGCAATGCTAGCAACTGTTAAAACCAAGGTTCAGTTGCATCTCTCAGATAAATCCCAAAATTAGGTGGGATGAGCCAAACTACATTGCCTGAGATTGCTCTTCTGTAACTGCTGAATGACAAAGACTTTCCAACATAGCTTCTATTACCTGATTCAACATGCATTATTCAAATAAAACTGAAGAAGCTACGAAGCAAAGAAATGAGCCTATATTCATCTAAACTTTAAATTATTTTTGCTCATATCTGAGAAAAGTTCACTGCCTTTCCTGAAATAATTGATGTATTTGTTAAAAAAGAAATTTAAAGGACTCAGAAAGCATGTTCATGAAATGTGGATTTCAGCTCTTCCTAAATAAATGTGCCAGGCAAAATGTTTGCAAACATATCCAATTCAAGAACCTGAAATGCAAAGCAGCTTCTGTCCAATCACAGCTAAAAATAGTCATATTATTTAGCAATAATAATCAGCTATTTAACTCAAATAACATTTAAGAAGTAGTCATTGCCTATTAGTGACAGTCCTGGGAAGGGAAAGTGAGTGTGAATTAAGGCTAGTGGAAAAAGATGCTTTCAGCTTTATTGTTCTAGCTAATTGTCATGATGGCACTACTTCATGCTGTTGTGTTATACATACAGAATATGGGAGTAAATCCCACGAAGTCACACTTGAAAACCCTTATTTTACTGCTGGGGTTATTGAAGATCATAGAGTACAAAGATTCTGAGATAACTATTCATGGATACGCAAAAGAAGAGCTAATTTTGATAAATCAAAGTAAATTATTATTATGGCATGAGATTTTATATGTGTGTATTTATCCATCTATACGCACGCATGTATAATAAGGATCTATGGACTGATATTTACAACACACTGTCAAGATAGTTCATTGTTAAGAAGAAATTGTATATAATTGATGATTTAATTATTTATTTTTACTTGGAGCAGCTTTAAATTATGGACTTTGCACATTGTTTTTTTAATGTCAGAGTACAGTCAATATTTTTCTCCCTGTGCAGGTCCCATTGTTTCTTGGTCAGCTCACTTTTTTCCATTTGTTGCACGGGGCAAGTTCTGTCCTTTGGTGAGCAAAGCAGGAATTTATTTCAGTCAGAAGTAATGTGTTTGTGCACCCAAGAACTGGCCTTTGTTCTGTATGAAACAACCACTCTCAAAGACTTATGCCCCATACTTTCAAAAATACAATAATAGCATTGCATCATCTAAATCAGGAATGTGCAAATTATCCCAAAAGCTGAGATACAGGAGAGCAGAACACCTTAGTCAGGTCAAGAAACGTGATTATTTCCATAGCTACCAGCAACTCTTAATTGCTATAATAGGATCTTATTCAGGGATAAGTAATTAGGTTTACAAAGAAGAGTGAATACATACTTCGTGAGAAAACCATTAACTACAGAGAAAAGTTCTCAAAGAACAACTGAAATATGGAACAAAACACAGGCAGCTGCTTGGCATCTCCAGGAATAGTACACAGGGTGTTGTTCTTAGTCATCCATGTCTTCTGCAGGGAAAACAACACTAATATTCCTTATTACCAACTCAATATAAATAGAAGTATGAGATCCCCAGTTTCCCATCTTATGGTTCCTATTGAATTTTGCAACAAAATTTCCAGACAATCAACACAATGTTATGTAAAAATAAGCCACCTCTGCTTGTAGACTCTCTGCTGGTTCCCAGTTTGTCACTACTAGAAAGCTATATCACTGAGGATGTAGGAAAACAGTGAATGTCTAAAACTATGACACTGAAAAGATTAATACCTTCATAATAAATAATGTAAAACATGAGTTCCCTTGGCCTAGCCTAGATAAAGATTAATTTTGAATCTTTCATTACCTGAGGCTAACTTTAGGTAATATGCTTTCTAAAAAAATGTTTTATTGTATTAAAAGTACTTCAAAATAAATATCACAATGAAATCATACAACTCCTGCAACTGTTAATATCTGTAAGGTTTCATGAAAGGACCAGTCAGTTATGGTAGTGCTTTGTGATGTGATTTTAACCTGTGCTAGAAAGCTACAGATTATAATGGTAGGGACAGCAGCTGTCTAGGGATAATGGCTCTGGTGTTCAGCCTTGGAAGCTTAGAGAAGAAGCTAAGTTTGTTTTTAGTGAGCTGTGTGTTTAGAAATGCTCACTACACCACCTATGTTTTTCAAGAAATTAGCTTTCTAGGATCATAGAATCATAGAATGGTTAGGATTGGAAGGGGCCTTATAGATCATCTAGTCAACCCAGCTAATGTTGAACACTAAAAAGATATTAAACTGTTCAGGGAATCATAATATTTGAAGACTACATTCGATACTTCTTTTTAAAAATATCACAAATCCATCAGTTGATGTGAGATTATTGAAAACAAAACTGTACTCCTAACCTCACACCAAAGCTGACTTGTCTTTTCAAATTTTGAGCTCATCAGAGCATAGATCATCTACTATTCTGAATTTAGATGGCTCCTGGAAGAATGCAGCCCAGTTTTTGGTAATTACCTGAGTTTTACTGTAACAAATAACTATAGCAGCAGTGGGAGTTCAGTCTTTGAGGGTGGAGGTTGCAGTGAATGTTTCCCATCTATTTACTTGTTGGGAAGGACCACTGCAGATGACATCAGTGTCTAATGCTTACATAACAGTAAGTTTAAATTTTGCAGTATCTCTACACTAAATTTCACACCACAAAGTGGCTTTCAAGATAGGCTAAAAGAAGAGCAATTTTCCTCATTGTGAAATAAAAGCACTAAAGCACCTTGTGATTGTAATACAGAGAAAAGATGGTATTGAGTGACACATCTGTCTCCCAGCTCTTGAAAGGAAATACAATGTTCTTTGGCTTACTGCTCACTTGAGGCATTCAATCTAAACAGTCATTTCAGAGTTTTGTAGAAGACGATACAAAATACTGTGCAATAATGGACAAGAGCATTTGATGACAAAGAGCAAATAGACAAGGAATCCTTTCAGGCTCACAATATAGATAAAAGGACACTTCTGTATTCCAAATGATACTCAAGGCTCAGGTATTGCAGACAGTACAAAAATAATGTGGAATTGATTCTCTCCAATGCATTTTTACTTCTAGAGTTAGTTCACCTGTATTGATTCACTGATGGTCCTTATTCTCTATCAGCTTCACACACTGTTGCTTGCTCCCAGGAGACTTCCTTGTTCCCGACTAGCTCAGATGCTGGATGAAGCCTCTGGGATCTGCCACATGGACGTGAATAAAAGATAACAAAAGAGGCTCTTTCCCCCCTGGGGAGAATCTGAGGTGTATTTCATGTGGTCCTCCAGGAGCAAAAAGAGGGCGAGGTCAGGGGACATAGGTCTTTCCTAGGGTCTGTAAGGGGGCAGGGAGAAATTGGATCTCAGATAACTAGGCATGGCCAGAGGGGAGAGGGACCAGGCCACAGGACATTGCAGGGGTCACGGAATCTACAATTTTCAATACATCTAGTGAGTTACAACATCTGCCCGTTTTTTGTTTAACAAAGTTGAAGGAAGGATATTAGGTTCATCTTGATTCAAATTATGATCTTGCCCACCACTTGCAGTTAGTGGGAGAGTTAGATTGTTCTAGGTTTTTCATCTCTATGTGATTGACTACTGAGGTAGAAGGAATGAGACCATTAATAGTCTTGAAAATCAAGTGACGTAGGATCCCGAATGCCATTACTACAAGGAAAAGAATCATAAAAATTAACATAATTGTTTTAACTATAGAAGTTCACCACCCTGTGAGTCTCCAGCCTTTGAACAGTTCATTGAACCAATCTTCAGATTCTTGCTTCATTTGTCCAATCAAGCTGTTCATGCTTCGGAGGACAGTGTGGATGTTAGGAGCTCTCGAGGTCAGGTTCATGCAGCAAAGTCCTTCAAATTCCTGACACTCATGTCCATGCAACAGTAGGAGAAAATCTATAGCAACACGATTTTGGAGTGTGGCCTGCCTGGTAATTTCCTCGTCTTCTAGGAGGGAGCTGATCCTGGTGGATGTTAAATTTGCCTGTTTGACTACCCAACACTCTAGGTGGCCCAATTCGCCTAGAGCTTTAACTGCTGTGACCCACAGAAGAAACAGGTACACAGCAATTCTTTTTGACTTGGTCCAATGGAAAATTTCAGAATCACAGTTTGGGTCCAAATTGTCTGCACTTCTCTTTTGGATTTTATTATCCAATTTGTTTTTGTGCATCCAGTCGTTAATTAAGGTTTCATTGGGTGCCAACAGGGACAACCGCCCGAAGGTGCATGGCCCTCCTAAGAGCCGAGAAGGGATCCCTGCCCACGCCCGGTCCCCACAAATCAAGAACAATCCTCTAGGGAGGCTTTTGGTGCTTGAATGAGTTGGGGTGTCAGCTGCAATATGGTTTAGAATATTACACCACCTTTTGGCAGTAAATTCGTCATGATATTGCATTATGATGTGGAACTCTTTTAAGATAGAGTGTTTTGGGAGGATCATAAAATGAATGCAATATTGTGCTAGGTAGGAACCCAACAGCTCTAATTCTTGGGGTTCCTGAGCTGCTTTGGGCAAACTTGGCAGCAACTCCTCTACGGGGTTCTTACTTATTACAGTGTGCTGCCTATGATTTTTGTATAATGAAATGGTATATGACTCGGGAAGTTCATTGGGCATGTGTGTTTCAAAGCTGGCTGAATATTCTCCAGCCTTCAATGGGATTCCTACCAGGCAGGTAGACATAGGGGTTTTTGTTGCTGCAGTGGACAGACATATGTTTTTCTGTTGGAGTGTCTGTGCCAGAGTCACCCAGATGTTTTGATGTGGCTGAGGGATGATCCATGCAGCTGCCAGACTGTTCAGTGTTAACAAGAAGACAGCTTGGATGGGGTTCATCACAGGACTGAGTGGAGGGAAGGTTTTCTCTAAAAGGAAAGACAAACATTATACAACCTGTTAAAGGTCTCTATCTGCTGGAATGTCATCCTCTATGAGGATTTCCTTTCCTTTTTTTGGCGGTGTCTTCTTTTCGAAGCCACAGCCACCTGCTCCTCGTCCCCCTCAGTTGGAGCAGGATGTTTGGGGACATATGGATTCACCCACTTTTGGGGAATCCACCGAGGATCTTAGGGAGTGGATATGCACACATAGCCACGTCCCCAGGTAACGAGCTCATAGGGACCTTTGGTTTCCCAGGTTTCTGGGTCCCTAATCAAGACTGGAGGATGTTGGGATAACTTGAACTGTTTACCACTGTTAAAGTGACATACCACAGGTGGACTCATGTTCTCAAATGAACAATTCAGGAAATTGATAGTAAACATGACTTTGCAGAGCTTCTGCTGTGGAGACATCCACGCAGTTGAACTCCTCTGTTTAGCCAAGACCTGCTTGAGCATCTGATTGGCTCGCTGAACTACACCTTGGCCTGTCGGGGAGTAGGAGGTGCCAGTTTTATGTTCCACTCCCCACTGCTGGATGAATTCCAGGAACTCCTTGGTCTTATACCCTGGGCCCTGATCAGTTTTGATTTCCCTAGGGATCCCCAACACTGAAAAGGCTTGCACTAGGTGTTTTTTGGCATGCATTGCCCTTTCTCCTGCGTGGGCAGAGGCATAGACCGCGCCTGAATATGTGTCAATGCTTACATGAACATATTTGAGGTGACCAAAACTCGGAATGTGTGTGATGTCAGTCTGCCACACCTCACAGCTGCTAAGACCTTGGGGGTTAACCCCCATGCCCGTTGATGACATGGTCTGGAGTTGACAGTTGGGACAGGTGGCCACAATGGCTTGAGTCTGACTCCATGTTAGTTGGAACTGATGGATCAGACCTGGCACATTCTGATGATATTGCTGGTGGCTCAGCTTTGCCGGTTGGAAGATGTCAGGGAGGCGTGCTTGTTCTAAATATCAACCCGTGTAAGTGCGGCAGTTTTCCTAGGACATTGAATTTGAAGGGCAGCTCGGGTTGGTAATGATGAGCTTGCCTCTCTCCTAAAGCCTTCTGTACCTTATTGATTGCAGTCTTTGCCTCTGGGGTCAGTTCCCTGGGAGAAACCATCTCTCTCTCCCCCTTCAATAAATTGAAGAGAGGTTCTAGGTCCTCATTAGTGAGGCCTAGCCAGGGCCTGACCCAATTCAAAGACCCACACAAGGAATGGAGATCTGCCAAAGTTTACGGATTACAATTAATTTCTAATTTCTGTGGAACAATGGTCCATGCAATAATTTCCAAGCCCAGGTACCTCCAAGGTGGCATCCTTTGGACTTCGTCCTCCTGCAATTGAAATTCAGCAGAGGTTAAAACCTTAAGCACTAGATCAAGTGTGTCTTGGAGTAGAGAGTTATCAGGAGCACACATAAACGCATCATCCATGTAGTGTAGGATGATGGCTTCCCTTCTCTGAGCACGCACTGGGGACAGCAATGAGGCCACGTACCACGGGCAGATGGAGGGACTGCATTTCATTCCCTGGGGCAAAACTCTCCAGTGGTAGCGCTTCACTGGGGCTTCTCGATTGATGGTAGGAACTGAGAAGGCAGACCTTGGGGCATCTTCTGGGTGTAGGGGAATGTGGAAGAAACAGTCCTTGATGTCCAGGACAGCCAATTGCCAATCTTGGGGAAGCATCGTTGGAGAAGGCATCCCAGGTTGGAGTGACCCTATGTCCTCAATTACTTTGTTTATTTCCCTGAGGTCGTGGAGAAGCCTCCACTTGTCCTTCCCCAGCTTCTTTATTACAAAGACTGGAAAATTCCAAGGGCTGGTTGTCTCTTCTATGTGGCCTTTAGCCAATTGGTCCTCCACAAGCTCTTCAAGCGCATTGAACTTATTCTTACTCATCGAACACTGTGCTACCCACTTTGGAGTATCATCTAGCCATGTTGATTTATGGGTAAGGCGCTCTATAGTGGCCACCTCTAAAAATCCTGAGGAGTCTTAGGAATAATCAATTTCACTCCCCACTGGGACATGGTGTCTCTCCCCCATAGAGGGCATTTATAGTCTGTAACAATTGGACAGACACTAGCCAATTTTCCATCCGGCCCTTCAATTTGCACAATGCTTTTTGATATTTTTGCCAATTTTACTCCTCCTACACCTTGGATTTTGCCAGCCACAGGTTGTAACTCCCAATTTGATGGCCACATCCTCTTGGGTATGATAGTCACATCGGCGCCTGTGTCCAGTACCCCTTCCATATGGAGGTGATCTGATCCACGGGTTAGGTTGCACGCCAAAGAAGGCTTTTCTTCACCCACCACTTCTGCCCAGTAAACTTCAGGTGATTTTCCATCTACTGGGACCTCCGCTGGAATGGGAATGGCCTGGGCAAGGATTTGTCCTTCAACCAGATAATATTATGGTAGAGGACAGCATGCCAGGAGAATGAGGCAGGTTATGCTTCCCTTGATGGTCATGGGACCTGCCTCAATCTCTAGGGCTTTGTCCCCAGTAACGAAGTACTCACTGTCCAGTTTCATGTGGTTTAATGTCACGTCCTGTGTGCTATTGGGTAGGTCCACTGTTATGACTGTCCAATCAGGTGACCTGAAATGAAAACCTTTGGTAGTCATGAGCCTAAAACTATTGGCTGCCAAACCTTGTTAACTGAACATGTGACATTTTGATTGTCCTGCATCCCCACACCCTGTATTCCATCCTCCCCCTTTTTTTTTAAGAGACAGTCTTTTGCCAGTGTGAAGCCCGCAGTATTTATAGCCAAAAGTGTTATTGTGTTAATGGTGGGTACACACTATAAAGCTAGTTTTTTTGTTTGTTGGTCTTCTTCTGTCTCTGGTTGTGTGGACAGTCTCTGGCAGTGTCCTGGCTTCTTGCACTGGAAACAGATGATCTGCTGCAGCTGCTCTGGTGACATTGGTTGCTTCTTGGCTCCTGGTGTCACAGCTGCCGTGGTCTTTGGGTGTGCCAGTCCAGGATTTCTCTCGTGTCCACTGAGCAGTTCTGCTTTCTTGGTGCAGGCTTCTATTATCTGTGCTAAGCTAGGTGCTGGTTCGAGGGGTAGGCTAAGGATAACCATGTGGCAGGTTTCATTAACATTCCTCTGAGCCATCTCCTTAATCAATTCGGCTTGTACCACTGGATCACGCACCTGTCTTTTCATTTGCACATGAAGACGATTTACAAGCTGTAAGAAATTCTCAGAAGCAAAATGCTTATTGCTAACATAACTACCTTTGGTGTCCATTGTTGGTAATTGATTAAAAGCCTTTTCTGCAACATTGCATATTTTATCCAGGACATACTTGGATAATATTCTGGTTTGTTTTTCGGGGCAATGCCAATCCTTTTCCCCACATAGGTGTTCATATGTGATTTCATTATCATCAGAATCTTTTGCATCATCAGAGCTTTGTAAAAGCTCTTGTAAAAGCACTTTCAAAGATCTTTCCCACAGGCTTTCACATAGATCATATTCTGAGGGAGTTAACAGACATCAGAAAAGATCTTTGATATCATTTGGAACTAGTTCGCTTGAGCGAAAAGTGGCTCTCATCATACCTTTAAAAGATTTCACTACCTCTGCCAAATTTTTTCTGTACTTTACAAATTTCCTTTTTATCTTGATAGGACAAAGGCTGATAACTTCTCTTGCCATTTCTCCTACTGAGATAAACCACGGGAGCAGCTGATGGTATATGTTCTTCTCCCAGGTTTTGACTTGGAGGGCAGGCATGTGAAACCGGAGCAGGGGAGGGGTAGCTGTGAGAACCAGGGTTACAACACATGTGGGTGGAGTTGCAGGGTGATGTCGTGCAGGGCAGGCTCTTGGAGGAGGGAGGGGGCAATGCAGCCGAGGGCAGGAATGGGTTATGGGAGGAGAAAGGGTTAGGGGCAGGGACCAGAAGGCAAAAGGGATTGTGGGATGACAGAGGAAACACGTGGCTGCCAGCATATGGGACCCCCACCACTCGCTCTACCGTGCTCTGGGAACAAGCCGCATGGCCAGAGCCATCTTGGATCTTGCCTCCAGCCCCTTCAGGCTTAGCCATGTGGACATTGCCCTGAAGGGAAGGGACGTCATTTCTACAGCTTTCAGAACACTGCTCCGAAGGAAAAACATTTGGGAGGGAAGGGTACAAGGAAGATGGCTGACAATTTTCGAAAAATCATCAGAACCAGGATACTGGGGAGGACTCAGGGGCCCAGAGGAGCTATGGCTATGCTGGGTGCCCTGCGGTTCCTGGAGAGACCTGTGGGTCCCTTCTATTTCCAGGTTATAGGGTTTTGGGGAAAGGGAAGGTGAATCTGAACTATTTTGCTGCTGCTGTCTGTTGTTTTCTGTCTGAATTAAAAGTTTTCGAATTTGTAAGAATATCAGGAGGAATAGAGAGGCTGCTTCATCTCCATTTTCCACTTTTAAAGTTAATAAATCCCCTATTTCATCCCAAAATGAAATCGAATTTATATCTTGCAATTCAAGGTCCGATTTTTCAACAGACAGCCAGCTTGTAAGATATGCTAATCTTTTCTTAGAGATTAAAACATCTCCTGAATTTAATATTTCCCTGAGCTGGGAACTTAAACTCTTTTGTAGGGCAGATTGTTGTGAGCCCATGATTTTTAATAACAATCTGCCACTATATCTACCCCACTACAGTTAAAACACAGAAAAACGAGTCAGTTGTTAAAATGTGTCGCTTATAGCATGGTTGCCAGGCTCTCCCAGGGTGCACCCTACGGTTGTGATGTTAAAACCGTCGCTCTTGTCAGTGAGGAGCCGCGCCACAGCCCCTCTGCCACGTTTCAGAGCGGTGCCACCTTAAAAAAGCCACAAAAACCACAAAAACCCCCTGCCACCATTTTGAAACCGATCAAAGCAGGCACCTGCCATGCCGCGCTGTGTCTGAGGTGGCTACACTCAGCCCCCTCCGCCACGCTATGCGCCGCGCTCTGCGCACGCTGCCGCCTCTCACGAGCAGCACTGCACTGGCCAAATGCCACCGGTGAGACCCCTCCCGCAGAGCTACAGGGAACCCACCCCACCACGAAAGGAGTCTTATACTCACCCTTTATCTTGCAGGCATAGGCTTCTGTTTGACTGTAGTGGGTCTCTGTCCAGAACCGACCTGCCTGGGCTACTGACAGGCTCCCGATTTGTCCTTAAAGTCTCTAAACTGCTCAAAATGGAGCTCAAAGAAATTTAAGGTAGTTGATCAGCTCCAAGGCTTCTTGAATCCTGAAAATGGGAGTCACAGCCGGTCGTGGGGTTCTTTAAATCTGTAGACAGCCATTCACGTGAGTGCCAACTCTTGCTTGTCCCGCTGAGACTTCACCCTTGTTCCCGACTAGCTCAGATGTTAGGATGAAGCCTCTGGGATCTGCCACATAGACGTGAATAAAAGATAACAAAAGAGGCTCTTTCCCCCCTGGGGAGAATCTGAGGTGTATTTCATGTGGTCCTCCAGGAGCAAAAAGAGGGCGAGGTCAGGGGACATAGGTCTTTCCTAGGGTCTGTAAGGGGGCGGGGAAAAATTGGATCTCGGCCAACTAGGCATGGCCAGAGGGGAGAGGGACCAGGCCACAGGATATTGCAGGGGTCACGGAATCTACCATTTTCAATACATCTAGTGAGTTACAACAACACACCCTCCTTTTTAAGAGGTCAGTGCACAATATAAAGATAATACTGCACCTAGGAGGAAAAAAAGTAAGGTTATTTGCGAGACTAAAGTTGAAATTGCCTCCTTGCTCCATTTAGTTCTTTAAGAACATAAAGCAAAACATTCCTTCATGTCTTGTTTCCATTGTCTGTCATATTTGATGACTTTTCTCCCAAAACAAATAAAGAAAACATATCTGTTACACTGAAGTTCTAATCAAGTATTCCACATATTGGTTGTGGAAGAGCAGAAAATTGAACAAAGGAGAAAAAGGAATAGATATACCTGGTCCTCATATGCAACAGACAACTATTGTTTCCAAGAGTTTTATTTATACACAATTTTAAATGGCTTCAGTGGAAATTCTCTTGAGGCATAAATTCGGACCTAAAGCTTAGAAGAAAGTTTATAAAGTCAAAGGTGGTTCCTGCAGGCAACACACACTACTTAGATTAAGTTGTGCCCAATGAGCAGGGCCTCTGTGCTGTGAGTAAGAGCTGATACAAGCATACTGGCATCAGAGGGATTCTTTACACTGACCCCATGAGCCTTTGGTCAGTCCTTAGCATGTGAGTGTCATGGGAAAAAACAGCCACAGACTGACACTCATTATCCAAATGGAATGTAGAGCATGTGACAAAAACTGGCATGTTAATTCTGATGTTACGACAAAATTTGAAAAGCAGTAGTGTTAATCCTAGAAGATGGTCCCTAAGGAATTTCCTGTCTACCTTCTTAGAACATTAAATCTTCCATGAACAAATTCTTTGGAATATTATTTTTAAAATTGCTTTTGGTTTCTTTCTTTATAAAGTAAATTGTAATGGAAAGTGACAAATCGCTCTTAAGTTGAACCTCAGAACTGGACACCCACTTACAACTGGATCAACAGAATGAAATACAATAGTACTCTCTAGCCAATCATAGAGACCAGAATAGGGAGAGAGATTGCTAAATAAAGGCAAATCAGAAGAGAGAAGTTTTATGTACTTTTTAGCAGTATACTAATTTTTAAGGTTATACATTGATGAAGGTCACTGGTGACAGTGACTCATTATTGACTATCAAAGGCTATCAAAGTCAGCAGAGGTCTCCATGGAGCCTCATTTAATCACTGTTGTCTGGTGCAAGTCAGTTATTTCCTTTCATAGACTTGGTCAGTGTGAAAATCTGCTTTGACTGTGGTGAGTGTGAAGAGCATCCCCCAAGACCCATCAGTATCCAGGCCAGGCTCTTGGGTACAGGAGAAGGCATTTTCAGGAGCATGAAGTAAGAGAGGACCAGTATCAGAAAATAATTCAGGTTGGTAGAAAGACTAAGATGCCTTAGGGGCACATAAATGGGTAAGAAATGAGACAACTATGTACTCAAAGTAAAAATAAGTATTTCTTTTTTTTAACTAGAGGAAGGTAAAGATGCCCCCAGAGTCCAGGGTAGTTGCAGCCATCTGATTTTTACAGAGGCCTTTCATAGTACCATATTACCCTCCTGCTTGTAAAGAACATTTCAATCCTGCTCCTTTGGCCTTCAGTGGAAAATGTTAAAACCAGACCTGGAATTTGTCTTGAGTTGGGCACAATGTATCTCTGACATTAACTGAGAATTTTGGCGAAATATCTGCATACAGATGATAAACTCAAGGAATTGCTCTGTTGTTGTTCCTTCAGCATTTCCTGACTCTTTCTCCTTTAAATGCCAACACTTTATAGGTTCTTCCCCTTTTTATTCTTCATAAAACCACTTTAAGTCCAGAATAATTTTCCAGGCAAAATGCACACTTGTCAGATCACCTGAGTAAGAGCCCCATATTCATTACTATAAAAAACAATATGCTCACTGAGTCATTGAAAAGTGGATTGGTCAGTAATAATAATCAGTTTTCTGTCAATAAATACAGCTCAGCATGTCTAATTCTGTGTCCTACTCAACAACAATGAAGAATTTAGCTTTTAAAAAGTACATTACTGAATGTACTATTAGTGCATCAGTCTTCATAAGGAACATTACTACACTCTTTATAGGACAGACAGTTATGTCATTCAAAGAGTGCACTGATTTCTTGAAAATCTCTTCATGCATAGAAGCAATTAGACTATTGTATATGGCTCAACGCTCTCAATCAACTGGAATACAAAGAAAGACCAAAGAAGTACTTGAGTTCAAGAGCTGGCATCAGGAATAAAAGCACAAGTAAATGAATTCAGTGCGCTTTTCATCACCACATGGCTGTGGAGCAAACACCTTCAGAGACACATGGCAAACCTGGACAGGAGAAACAAGCTACCATGGTTAAAGAGCAAGACTGCAGAGGGATATCATGTGACATCAGGATATATTTTGAGAACTTCATGGAGAAAATGTGGAGAAAGATTCATAGGGAGAGCTTGGATGTCACCATGGGATTCAGCAGCAGCAGAGTTACATCAGTGAGTTAATTTCCGATTGCATCAGTTATACTGAGCAATTAATATGTTAGAGTATAGTTATTGTACAACAAATCTCATGTTAAAATTCCATCTGAATTTAGACTTTTGTCAGCCTTTAGTTGAATCTTAAATCAAATCTAGATCTGATTTTCTTGCTTAAATAAGAACTTTTGGACAATAATTATTCTTTCTACTGCTTACAATCTCTGTCTTTTTCTTAGAAGACGATTTTATCTTCCAGCCACAATCCCCCTGCCCTTATGCAAGTGAAGCTCCAAACCCCATAAAAATCACTCTAAGGAAAGAGCTGTTTCATCCTCTCCTGCCTTTCTACAATGGTATTTATTACAATTTCTGCAATGATATTTATAAAGAAATCAATTTATAGTGATTTTCTCAACAGAGGTCAAGAGAATTTCACATTCTGAAACTCAAAAACTTCACTGTGCTAGAGGTTAAACTGCAAGTACCTGGGGTTCGGGAGTGCTATCAACAATTATTCTGTAGAACAAGCATGCTCAGTGAAAATCCTCTGAAGAGGAAAAAGGTCAGGAAATGTGTCATTTTACAAAGACGATCTTAGTAGTACATAATGGAGTTCTCTAGAATGTGAACTAACATCTATTGAACAAAACAATAGGAGTATGATTATTGAAATTCCACTGATTTCCTATAATTGCTCATTATTGCCATAGTGCAGATTATTTCTTCAAAAGAAAAGCTCTCATTTTGATTTGAAAGGTTTGGTGTTTTGCTCCCTCCTTACTATAATGAATCTTTGATGCACAGGATAAAGAAATTAAGGGGAGAAGGAAGAAACCAGAGAATTTGGGCACAGAGAGAAGAATAGATTAAAACAAGGCCTTGTTGTGAGAGCTCTAAGAGATACAGTTTGAAAAAGCAATACAGAATTGCATATGGGCTTGGAAACTAAGAAGAAAAGAAAAGAAAAGAAAAGAAAAGAAAAGAAAAGAAAAGAAAAGAAAAGAAAAGAAAAGAAAAGAAAAGAAAAGAAAAGAAAAGAAAAGAAAAGAAAAGAAAAGAAAAGAAAAGAAAAGAAAAGAAAAGAAAAGAAAAGAAAAGAAAAGAAAAGAAAAGAAAAGAAAACTTAGCATCTTACTGTTAAAACACATTGTTGAAAGCAAACCCTTTGATGAGATACTTAATATTTGAGAAAGTGATTTGTTTGTCCCAGTTCAATTCATTAGTTCAAAGCAAATGCCATAGCTAAGAATATAAATTTCAAGAGTGTTCTTGGTTGGTGATAGATGCTGCCTAATGGCAGGACGTTATTTCCCTGCTCAGAAGCTCCTGGTTTCTCTGTGATTTAAAATACCACTAGAAATAAAGGAATTATCAAGGCTTGGCCTTGATACATGAGCCTATTTAAATCCTTGGGATAAGATGATAAGGACTACTCTTCCAAAACAATCTGAATAGGCCCATTAAGCAGTGCAATAATAGGTTGGAACTCATTCCCGCAGTTTAAGGATGAAGCTGTGGTGGGTGTGCTGGTTAAGAGCTGCTCAATTACAGACAGCTGAGCACGAGGGCTAAATAGGACATGGGATACAGTGAATGTTTCAAGCTGCTGAAAGGCTGCAGGTGGAACTGAGTATCCACCAAACATTCCTCCCTGAATCAGGCCAGGATGAAAGTTAAAAGACTTGACATGTGTTGAAGGAATCTGGTTTCTCAAAGGCATTCGTTGGGGAGAGCTATTCCTTCTATGGCTGATAGTCCAAACTTGCATGTCCAAAGCTAGGGATCATGGTCTATGACTATTCTGTATCTCTGAAACCAGAATCACCTGCATCTTTTGGAGCTCATGAAATGGAGAGAATTTTTGATTGGATGCTCATTTTGTTTCACAGATAATCACTGAATTTTCTGAGTTGGAAGGAACTCACAAGGATCATCAAGTCCAAATCTGGAGTGAATGACCCAAATGGGGATTGAATCCACAACCTTGGTGTTATTAGCACCATGCTCCAAACAAAGGAGCTAACCTTTTACTTACATGGAAATATAAAGGAGGAGGGTCTTGTTCAATGGAGCTGGAAAGACAAACAGTACACCACAAAACTCCATTGTTACCTGGAAAAACTGCTCTTTTCTGAGTGTATGGATGCTGAAGAGGTAGAGTGATAACACTGCTCTTGGAAATACACTGGACACAAGTGCTGAGCTGCTCTGGAGCACTTGGAGACTGGCATAAATTATTTAACTGTAGACAAAGAGGAAAAGAGTTCTAAGGCTATCTGGTCTCTAACTGCTTTGGTACAACATTTTGCCATTTATTTTGTACATTTCTTGAGATTTCTGTAAAATCTCCAGCATAAACCATGGTAAAATCTACTCTGTCTTAAATCATCAGCATTCTGGTGGTTTTCTTACAACAGCATTTCCTTGGACTTGGTCCTGTGAGGCTGACTAATTGATCTTTTGTCATTAACAAGCCACACTGTACAAATACTGAAATCCTGAGTCCCCATCTTACAAACATAGACATGGATTTGTTAGCTTATCATATGCACTGTATTAATATGCTGCCCAGGTAAGAAGAGGTGAGAAAGTAGATAAGGTTTTAAAGAGTTTACTTGAATGTAAACAAGCATATCAAACATTATAAGGGAAGAATCCAAAGGAAGGAGTAAGAGAACCACAACTGGCCGCCTGTATGCAATAGGTGTTGGGTCAAACTGCTGCCCTCCTCTGAGAGATCTATCTGATCTCAGAGTTGTTCTCTGATTCCCTCTGCTTTCTCACTGGCTAGCTAAAACCTTTTAATAAAAACATGATAAATAACCAATAGTAAATATTATTTTTCTGCTTTGTGTTCTTATTTAAGATCCAACTGATAAAGTTCACAAACAATTGTCCAAGGCCTTGTGAAAAACTTTCTCTCTCTAGCCTGACTAGAGACAGTAGAGAACTTGTGATGGTCTTCAACCATCTCTTTCATCTTGTCCCCTAATACATGGCACCCACTGAATACTTTTTAAGAGATACCTTTTTTGATAGGTCTTCCCCTTCTTGAACAATTGCTATGTAATAGATTTATTTCATTGGTTTTGCTTACATATTGTATTTCCTGAAAACAAAACAATAAATGGCTGTGAAACCAATAAAATGTACCAGGCTAGTGGTTTATTACAAACAAGCCAATACATAGCCATACACTGCAGCATTTCAGCTCAATGCGCCAGGATTCTTATTGTCCAGGTGAATGTTCCTGGCTGTAAATTACAGCACTATAGCTCTTTTCCAGCTCACTCTAAAACTTCTTTAGGTTGGTGTGCCTTAAAACACTCCTAGTCCTTGGGCAAATTTATGGGGAGGATAAAACTTACTAGTCTTACACTAAGGTGTTTTTAAGTTTGCTAACCATCCTGGAAGCACTTTGGGATGCTACACAGGGAGTGCAGACTGCACAGTTCAACTGGACAGCATCACTTAGCACCCCTTCAAATGCAGCCCTGGGCTGCCTCCAGCATCAGGGCATAACAATAACAGAGTCAGGGAATCGTAGGGTCCTGGAATGGTTTGATTTGGAAGGAATCTTAAACCTTGTTTTCTTCCAGCCCCTGCCATGGCCGGGGACACCTTCCACTAGATCAGGTTGCTCCAAGCCCCGTCCAGCCTGGCCTTGAACACTGCCAGGGATGGGGCAGCCACAACTTCTCTGGGCAATCTGTGCCAGGGCTTCACCACCCTCACAGGAAAAAAATTCTTCCTAAGATTGAATATTAATCTACCTTCTCTTATCTTGAATCCATTACCCTTTGTTTTGTTCCAGCCAATGGACAATTAACTAACTTTGAGGGGTGGTTCCCAAAGCCAGAACTCTGCATATTTTTCTGGCAATGCTCATACTTACTGCAGCTTTGAATAAGACTAATACTGAATAAAAAAGCTTCAGCAAGACTCTTCAGCATGTTTCCTCTAACTTTTCCTGTTCATTTTCTTCAGTCATCACTTACTGTCCCTCAAACAAGCTTCTTTGGCAAGGGCCTCTTGGAAAGACTATCCTGCATATCTCGATGCAGCGCTTCTAATGTGAAGTTATATCACACTGTCCTGGCCACTGTCCTCTACACCAGCCAGTTTGTAAGAACCAGCTTCTTCACAAGGAGGATCACTCACCCAGGGCTGGTGTCCAAGGGCTTGAGACTTAGCTGGATTTGATCCTGCTGGTGTGAGACCCCACAGTGCAAACCAAAGCGTGAGCACACAACTGATATAATGATTTCTTAAGATGCCTTTTTTTTGTGAGCTCAGGCTTTGCATCTGTGAAATTGGTAGAATAATAATATGCACACATTCAATAAAATGTGCATCCACTAATTAAATCAATTCACTTTTCTAACTACTGCATAAAGCAAGTAGTTGTTTTCTGAGGAATTTACAAAGTAGAAATGCAGCTGTTATTTTTGCTGAAGTAATCACCTATCATCTGCAGCACATGTGAAGTGGCCATAGATTACTGGAATACACTTCCTTAGCCACTTTTGGAGTAATTTCATGCCCAGGAAAAAGCAACTTTCCTAATACACCTCAATCTTATCTGCAGCACTTGGAGTCATCGATACTTGCTCGTCAGTCTCTGAAAAGCACAGTGTGACAAGAAGAAGTTCGAAACAGTCCTTTCCTAAACTCTGTGTGTCACTTTATCATATTATGATAAAGATCTGATCCTTTGCCTCGTCCATTTACTTTAAGAGTTGATCATTCCCAAATGAGAAATTCTATATTTTTTTGGACAACCCTCACTCAAAATCACCAGACTAAAACCAATACTGAGCACAGAAAGCAAAAGTATTTCTAGGCTGGAGATGACCTCTGAGTCCATATACTAATATTACTTTGGTCAATATTATAATTTATGCAGGATGCATAGTTTTCCCTTTGCCACAAGTTGCTTCCCCATGTATAGTTGCTGCTTTTCTTAGCATATGGACAACACAACCTGTGAGATCCTTTGTCTTCAGTCCCAGCTCCCACAGCATGTTACAAATATACAGATGGATACTAGAAAATGGGTCACATGTTTACAGGAGTGTGAGCTCTATCAACTTCTTTGGGGATTGGCCAAACATCCACAGGCACACCAACCAGACAAGTTGAAAACAGCTTTTCTGTTGTTGTGTTGGACAGGCATATGGTATCCAAACCTATCACATTAGTTAACGTCACCCAAACATTCATCTTAGGTTGGCTAATTGGCAAATCTGTACTACTAATAGTAAACAAAGCAAAGCAGCAAAAGCACAGCATAAAATGAAAACCCATGTTTCCCTAAACTAATACAAAAGAAAATTCTACCATACTACTGATTCCCCCTCTTTTTTTTTTCAAGAAAAAACAAGACACACAATCTTCTGGAGGTAAAACACAAGATGTCAGGTGCAAGTAGAGATCTTTGACAGTTCACGTCTGTGTGCCTGCTTCTTCACTGGTGGAGTGGTCAGCACTTTCTTGGTCTTGAAAAGGCTTCACTTTCTTTGCTGGAATCCACTTGGGTCCTGTATCTGTGGAGATACAAGCAAAACCCTTGCCCCAAATTATTAGAGGAAATGGGCTGTCAATTTTTCCAGTTTCTAAATTTTTGATCAAAACTGGAGGATTTTCTTTCAGTTTTGCCCATGTATTATTATAGAAATGCCCAAAAATCGGTGGATTGGGCTCTGTAGGAGAACTGTTCAGGAAATTATAAACATACAAAGCTTTACTCAATCTCATTTGTGGTGTGGCTCGTGCCAATCCTCCTTTTTGTTGATTTAAAATGCATTTCAAAGAGCGATATGTTCTTTCAACAATTGCCTGACCTGTGGTAGAATAAGCAATACCAAAAACATGTTGAACACCCCAATCCATTAAAAAATCAGACAATTTTTTGGCCTTATATGCAGGACCATTATCGGTCTTTATCTCCTGAGGCACACCCAATTAAGCAAAAGCTTGCAAAAAATGCTGACACACGTTTGGCTGTCTCCCCTGTATGAAGAGAGGCATAAACTGCACATGAAAATGTGTCCACTGACACATGGATGTTCTTAAACTTCCTAAACGATGGGTATTTAGTAATATCTGTTTGCCACAATTCAAGACTGTACCCTCGTGGATTGACTACTCCTATGGAGACAGGAGGTTGCACCAATTGACAGTCAGGACAGGCACTTATAATTGCCTTTGCCTGATCTTTAGAAAGGCGTAAAGTCTGCACAAGTGCCTGAACATTTTGGTGAAAGAAGACACGACTCAATTTTGCTTGCTCAAAAATGTTGGGCAGAGTATTAGCAACAGCCACTGTCAACTCATCAGCCCTTGCATTCCCTTCTGCCAGAAATCCTGGAAGTGAAGAATGAGCCCTAATGTGAGAAACAAAATATGGATTAGTTCTGTTTTGCAAAATAGTTTAAAGACATGTAAGACATGACCTAAATCATCATTATTAACATCTTTTAAAATCGATCCCTCTATTCTCTTGACTACATTTGCTACATATGCAGAATCTGTGATCAAATGGAAAGGTTCTGGGAAAAGTTGAAATGCTTTAACTGCACCTGCTAACTCCACAACCTGATGTGAACCCTCCACTGTCTGAATATCTGACTGCCATTCCTTATTTTTTTTGGTTTTTCCCCTTGATTACTGACTTATGTGTTCTCCCTGAACCATCAGTAAACACTGTGACAGCTTCCAAAGGCACTTGACTTAAAATGGGCTTTTCCCTAAAACTTAATTTTGCTTGCAATAACTTGTGACTTGGGAAATGAAAAGAACAAACACCTGAAAAATTTAACAACGCAATTTGCAAATCCTCTGACTTTTGCAATGCCCAATCAAAACACTCTTTCCTCAAAGGCAAGTAAATTATGGTAAAATCCTAACCTGAAATGGCCATCAACATTTCCCTGGCTCTAATTACAATCTGAGCCAACATTTCCATGGTGGTAAAAATTGTCTTTGGGGACCTATAAGGTAAAAAACCCCATTCTATTATCAACAAAGGATCTCTTTTAAAAACATCCCACTGAAACATAAGTCCATATAACTGTTTGTTTTCCCCCAAAATTGCAAGGAAAAAAGGTACACATTGATGAGCTTGTCTTGATTAAAGGGCTTCAGTAACTTTTTCAAGGGCTTTCTGAGCTTCAGGTGTCAGAGATCTCAGAGAAGTGATGTCACAGTCCCCTCTAAGCAAATAAAAAAACGGAGCAAGTTCACAATTGGTAATTCCCAAAGTGATTTTGATCCAGTTGACTTCCCCTAAAAGTTGCTGCATGTCTTGCAAGGTGTTAACTTTAGTTTGGAGCTGTATCTTCTGAGGCTTGGTGTAATGTTCTGTCATTCTCCACCCTAAATACTTCCATGGTGAAACTTATTTATTTTTTTTTCAGTGGACATTTCAAGTCCTGCATCCTGAACTGCTGCGACAACACTGTCATGAACCTCTTTCACTTTCTTTTGAGTCGAAGCTGAAACAAGTAAATCGTCCATGTAATGTAAAATCATTGCTCGAGGATGCTTCTGCCGAGCAGGAGCCAAAGCTTGAGCCACAAACCATTGGCAAATAGTAGGTGAATTCTTCATTCCCTGTGGCAAGACCACCCAGTGGTATCTTTTCAGTGGTTCTTGTCTGTTATTACTTGGAATTGAAAAAGCAAACCATGGCTCATCATCTGGATGAAGTGGAATATTGGAAAAAACAGTCTTTTAAATCTATAACAACAAGAGGCCAGTCTCTTGGGATCATTGAAAGAGAAGGGAGACCCAGTTGCAGTGGTCCCATGTCCCCTATTACTTCATTGATCTTCCTGAGATCCTGAAGCAGCCTCCAGGAATCAGCTGCTTTCTTGTGGATGACAAACACTGGAGAATTCCACAGACTGTTGGTCTCCCTAATGTGGCCTTTCTGAAGCTGTTCTTTGAGAGCACTCAATTTCTTTTCCTCCAGAGGCCATTGACTCACCCATACAGGGTTATTGGTTTTCCAGGACAGCACTGGAGTGATGAGTGCTGTCATGGCCCCTTACAAAATCAACTTCCAGTCTCACTCCCCACTGAGACAGCAGGTCTCTTCCCTACGCTGTGATGGGTCTCTGCACCATGAAGGGATAGATGATTGCTGTCTTCCCCGCTGGTCCTCTGACTGTGATCACATATTCACTTCGCTGACATACAGTGGCTCCTCCAGTACCTGTAATAGGATCTAAAGGAGTAATTGAAGTCCAGTCCTTTGGCCAAAGCAAATAGGAAATCACTGTAACATCAGCACCAGTATCCAGGAGACCTGTAATTTCAACAGTCTTATTATTATGAGTTAAACTGCAGATCAGTTTTGGTCAATTGCAGCCTATATGTTCTACCCAAAACCATGTGATGCTATATTCATGTTCTCAGTTGACATCTGTTGGCCTTCAGTGAGCTGTTCCTCTATATTAAGTGGCAAAGCAAAAGCTGTAGCTATGGGAGTTTCTGCTGGAATAGCAAGTGGAAGGCACCAGGCTTGAACTGAAACTGTTAGTTCTTCATTACAGTTTGCTGAAACAATATATGGAAAAACTACAAGTCCCAAAATGCGATTCCTTTCTTTACCTATAATCAAAAAATCTTGTCTCCTTTGTGAAGTTGCTGTCACCCCTGTAGATATGACAACATGACTGCTCTGTAAAAAGCAGGTTAATTTGGAAGTTGCCAGCTCTCGTTGTGCCCATGGGGTATAAGAGTGGGATCATTGGGTAGTTGACTGGCCACCCAGGGTATGATGGGGCCGGATAATTCATATATCCTGCCCCTGGGAAACCCCCTGGCTGCTGGAAAGCCACTATTTGTTTCGGCACATGGTGGGATGTGCTCATTCTCCCATTGCCCGTCAAAAGATTCCCATCTATATCATATTTAGAATGGCACTGACTAGCATTATGTCTTCCCTTTCTGCATCTTGAACAACAGACAGATGACTTTTTGCCCTCTGCTGGCTCTGGGTAGCTCTTTATGAGATGTCCTGATTTACCACATCTATAACATGATCCTTTAGAAGCACCATCTTTCTGAGTCTTATTATTTTGCAAAAGTGCAGAACTAAGATTATCAAGAGCCTTTGCAAGGTAATCATTATTCTCTTTAAGTTTTTCCCCAATCTTCTATCCCATAGTATCTCCTTGAAGAGTAGCTACATGTTGAGGAGTGCCGATTTTGCTGCAAACCTCTAGCATCTGTGGGAGTTCAGGGTTAGGATCTGGCAGGCTTTGAATAACTTTTTTACACTCATTATTAGCATTCATGAAAGCAAGAGTTTGAAGCATCAGTGTACGAATCCTATCATCCTCACATAGTCTCTCCAGGGCCTGTGACAGGCGATCAACAAATGTTGCATAGGTTCTGTTGGCCCTTGTTTAATTTGCACAAAATTTCCCTCTGGGGTCCCTGCTGCCTGGGTCAGAAGCAAGGCTTTGCAGGCAGCCCTCTTAACATCATTGAGCACTGCTCTGAGAAAATCCACTCCTGGTCTTCAGCTCTATCATGTGAGGCTTTTCCTGCTAAATCTGCCAGTGTCAACTGAGCATTGGGGCCCCCAGCATATCCTTCAATTAATTGATTCAAAAACCTTTTCCACCTTCCTTCCCACAAAATTAATTGTGACTCTGTTAACAATGCTCCAGCAATACAACAACAATCATGCGGTGTTAAATCCACACTGTTAAACATTCCTCTCAGTAATTGCCTAAAATATCGTGAGCCCAATCCATCCTCCTTCAATGCCTTCCTCAGCTCTTTACCATTTTGATGATTGTTGGGGGTTGAATTGCTCCCTTTTATTTCTGTGGAATTTCTCCCATTGTTATGCTAAGTAGTTGTGGCTACACCTTAAAACAATAATATAATGTTCTCTCGCAGGGGGATGGGTGGAGGGGGAGGGGGGGAGACCGGAAAAGGAAAGGTGGGATGGGGGTCTGGGCGGGGGACTCTCTCTCTCGCTTGGCTCGTGGAGGGAGAGGACGCCCCGGTGCTCCGATCTGGCATCTCCCCTGCCATCCCAGCACTGAGATCCACGCTCCCTGCCGTTGGACATCGCTCTGCTGCTCTCCCACCTCACCCTACTACCTCCAGACACTCTGCTGAGCACCACAACCGACACCGTGAGGGGGAGTTGCTTCCCCATCCCTCTCACCCCTGGGCCGCTGCTGCCATCACTCCAGCCCTCTTCAGCTGCACGGGACCTGCCCTGCCCCCAGCACCGGTAACTGAGCACAGGGAGACGGCCTGTGGCCAAAAGGGACTGGAACTGAGCTATACTGTTATGTTTTGTTGTCAATTTTTATAGCTGTTGTTGTTTTCTGCCTTGTTAGATATCAGTAAACTGTTATTCCTATTCCCACATCTTCTGCCTGAAGGCCTCTGATTTGAAACTAAAATAATTAAAAGGGAGGGGCTTGCACTCTGCATCTCAGGAAAGGGGCTCTTGCCTTTCCCTAGCATATACCTGTCTTTCAAACCAAGACAATGATCTATTGGTTCCCATCTAGGGTTCACTCCTGCTCTGCCATATCTAACAGGCAGAGCTAATAATAGTTCAGTAGCTAAATGAAAAACTTTCTCTTTAATTGCCTTGTGCCTCATTGCTGTCCAATCTGCAGAAACATACTGTGATGTCTTTGACTGAGAATCCTCAGACTTTAAAAAAGATGAACTTCTCCCCCCATTTGATTTTTCCGGCTTTGAAGTTGAAGCCTCGAATTTCCCTGGGACAGGACAATCAATCCTCCTCTATTTCTTTCAACAGCCCATTGATCTTCCCTCTTGCCCTCAATCACACCGTCCTGCCCCTCCTCCCTCCAATTCCCCCTCTTTTTTGCCAACTCAGCCTCATATATGGGCGTGGGGGGGAATGTCCTGCACAGGCACTGAAACTGCAGCACTGCATCAAAGCCAGGGGGAAGGGGTATTCAGGCCTAGGGATCACACTGCTGACACGACTTGGGGTGGGGATTGACGACTCTGCCTCTGAAGGTGGGCGGGAAACCCGATGGGGGGAGGGGATCAGCGACACTGCCTCCGAGGGTGCACTGTGAGCATAGTGAGGGGTGGGGATGGGTGAAACCGCCCTAGAAACTACATAGATAGCATTGAGAGAGGAGGGTTGAACCTGCACGAGCACAGAAGGCACAGCCAGGCCGCGCCGTGGCATTAGGTTGAGGATGCGCAGGTGCAGAAACCACGACGGGACTCCAATGTGGAGCAGGTTCAGGCCGCACAGATGCAGAAGATGCGACAGAACCATGGTGCAGGGCGGGTTGGGGCCGCGCAGAGAACACGACGGTCCCATGACACAGGGGACTGATGTCACACAGCAGCGCCTGTTCAAAAGCTGCTGCGTGGTCCTGATGTGTATACAACGTGGAAAAACCCCCTGAATGCAGTCCCGTGTCCAAACTCACTGCATAAGGTATGAAGGCCGACTGAGCACTTTGTGGAAAAGGTGCATAGAATGCAGCAAAACCTGCATCATTCTGCTGCAAGGTAGAAAAAACAGCTGAGCCGCAAGCATTATGGGAAGTGGCCTGCACACCGGATTCCAAGCACGGCTTTCGTGCTGTAAAAATCGTTCCGTGCTTCCAGCACTGCCAAGACTGGAGCAGCCACGCAACTCGGCCGTGGAGGGGAGGAAAACTGAAAATCACCCAAATCCTTGATACAGGGGCCAGGTACAAGGTCCGCGGCTGCCTCGCCCGTGAAACTCAGCTCAGGAGCCAGCAGGACACTATCAGGTCCCGCATTTGCAAAACAGGCCTCACTTTGTGACAATTGCTGCGGCGAAACCGTGAGATCACGTTCAGGGCCATCCTCCCTGGTTACAGGGGAGAGCGGCAGTGTGGCTGCCCAAGATCATGGCGGGGGAGATTCAGGATCACAACATTTGCGATGGTAACACAGAAGGGAGAGAGGAGACTTCCGTATCAACAGGGTTCTGCATTACTAAAGAGTCATTAACTTTCCTCCAAGTTGGTATTATCAGCGGGGCTGTCTTATCACTTCGAGTAACATCATCAAAAAGCTTAACTCCAATCTGATCCCAATATGAAGTACTTAAAGCCGAATCAAGATCTATATTAGGAAAAACACTGTGAGTATATACTAAAAGGTCTTTCAACTTTTTATCTGAGACATTAAAGTCATGTTTTCTAAACAAGAATTTTAAGTAATCAAAGATATATTTTTGCTCTTTTGGCATATTATTTCCCATGCTCCTAGCTTGCCCTACTCTTCACCCCAAAGCTCACCTCAATATAAGACAGGCGATGAGAAGGTCCAGATCCAGCCCCAGTCGTCCACCTCTTTTGGGTGCTTGCTCCTCTAAGCAGTCGGTGGGGTGTCCAGCCTTCTTCTTGCCACACTCAAATGAGGATTTTGAGGAGGCCCGACAGTAGCTAAAATCCTTGCAAAGCGAAACGAAAGCAGGTACCAAACACGGGGCACCAAATATGAGGTTTTGGAAAACCTCCAGGTGCCTCTGGGTCACCCGCACTGTCGGATTATGTTCTTCTTTAAAAAGTGAAGCAGCTAATAGTTGCTATAAAATTATTTATTGTAGAAGCACATCAGTCTCAAAAGCAAAAGTCACAGACAACAAAATCCATGCTAAGTTCTAGCTCAGAGTCCCAAAGAGAAGCAGAAGCTCCCCATGGTTCCAGCAGGGCGGAAGAGCTGAGCAGCTCCTATCTTCTTCTTGGGTGTTGATGGCGAGAGCAGGAACAAAAGCAAAGCAAAAGCAATGGCATAAGAAGCAATGGCAAAAAGCAATGGTTCTGCCCGAGCATATTCTTTTATAGGAACTTACGAGAAAGCTAAGACACAGACTTGGACCGGACTCGGACCACTACTTCTTAACCTATTAGAATTCTAGTTTCTTAGCACGCCAGGATATGTATAAATTACCTTCATGGCCTATCTTGTTCTAACTGAAAAATGTAAGCAATATTCTTAATGCTATTACATCTGAAGCTAGGTTCTTGGAGCCTCTAAGGAAACACTAGTATGTTTTTCACCCTTCACTAGAACATGTACTACTTCTCAGGCATCTAAGACCTTTTACTCACTAAAAGCACTTAAAACTTATTCCATTTACTTACTTACTCACTCCATCTATTCACTTACTCATTCCATCTATTCACTTACTCATTCCCTCATGTTACAACCTAAATCTTCATCTCTGCCTTATGTGCGAGAGGCTTAACATACTTCAATCCATCTAAAGGCTTTAACTCAATCCCTGCATTCTGATCTCTCTCTGAAGGATTCAGAGAAACTCCTGACTTACTGACTCCAACACAGGAGGAAAATTTTCTTAAGAGAAAATACTTTCAGTATTAACGTTAAGCAATAATATTAATGCTTTTTTCTGATTCTCACCTTTCATTTCAGCTTTCTGTTGAAAACAGTTTAAGATCAAATACACTTGATCCTATTACACAGAAATACATGCTAGGCTTGCAAATATTCTCAGCAGAGTGCAATTAGGAAGACAAATATGATAATGAAAATGGTACATCACATTTCTCTAGTTTGATACTGTCTGAGCTTACTTTATTTATCTATTTATAGGCTTTGATGCATATGTAAGAAGATAGGTTTATTCCTTGCCTTGATCAATATAGCAGGAATAGCTCCTCTGCCTCTTCTTTGTTCACATCAGTCATGTTATAGATAACCTCCACAAATGCCCCAGCAGTGTTCCTAAAGCCAGAAAGATTTTTGAGGGGAACCCATTTCAGAGCTAAAGATCCTCCCTAGTGTCTACCATTGCCTTTATCTGTGAAGTCAGCCTGACTTTCTTTTGACAAAAACTGCTATTGTGTCAGCAGAGTGAGATGAAGTTGTGGATCTCAGACGGCTGAGGACTTTACAGCCTGACATGAGGACCTGAGCTTTGGCAAAATGAATAGCAGAGAACTAACTCAAACATTGCAATACTTGTGACATTTGCTGTCACTGAAAAAGCCCTGCTCGACTGATGCCCGTGACACTCATAGAAATGCAGCCCTGCACTGGGAAGATCCTTCCCCACAACCCTTTACAAAACTTCAAGTAAAGTGCACACAATTCTACAAAAGAGGAAACAAATCCTCAAGGGCAGAAATGTCACTGAAGTGAACTTAAATCACGTGAGAGATAACTCCACTGGGAGAACAGCAGACATCAGTCATCTGTATTCTTTCTTAATATCCTCTGTTTCTGAATATTTCTGCTGCCAGTCATTTTGCTCATCTGCTGGGCAGATGGGATGAACAAAACTGCTCTTAGCAGACTAAAGCTATGGACCATTGCAAACAGTCTCTAACAAGGGTACTTGTGAAGCACCTGAGACTGATGATTCATCATTTTTCCCACTTTTTATAGATACCTGGTTAAAGGTGCCAGGTTAACAGCCCTGGCAACTAAACTTCACCATCCCTCTCTGAGGCATGGCATGCAGTAGTAGATATGCACAGCAGCCTTGACCTTATCCCTATCCTCTCACTTATGAGAGAGAGGCTCCATGATCAGCCTTCTTGAATGATGGGCCTTTTTCCCCATTGGTTATAGCTGATGGAAAACCATTATCTGGGTGCAACAAAGAAGATTAAGTTTTAGTACACGCTTTTATGAAACAGATAGCAAAGTATGCTGAAAAGGGAGAGAATACTACAAATCCCTTTTTAAGAGTGGGAAACTGAGGCTGGAAGCAATAAAACAACTTGCTCAAGATTAAAAAGAGTTGAAAAGACAAAAGTAAACCCTAAAGTTCCTGAGCTCAAACCTCTATTGACAAGGCTGTTTAGATTAGTGCTTGATCTAAGACTGGAAGGTTTTCTCCTGTTGTCTGCATTGAAGCTTTTTTCCCCTTCAGTCTCCTAAGAAGTTGTGCCTAAAACCATCTTGGCTCATTGCTCTTTGCACAAGTTCCTCTTGGAGCTCTCCCATTGTTACCTGCTTGCAATCTACATTAAATACTGTATTGTCCTTAAATAGGAAAGTGTTCATAACTCAGCCTTCAGCATAGAGAGCATATGTATCCTGCAGTGATTTCAGTGCCAAACTGATCCATAGGCATCAGCTTTTCCTTTCCAAACTGGAAATTCCACTGGGATTTCTTCCATCTGTTACATGTGGGGAGAAACTTCAATAAAATCCCAGAACATCAGCTCGATCTTCCTTTAAAATTTCCTCTAAATATCTCTGCTATGGTGTTTGGAAAATCTAGTCCTGATTCTAAATTCACAAGTGACAAATTCTGCTTTAGGCCTACTCAAAAAAAATAACCAAATCTGTATTTTTTTTCTACCTTCAGTTCCACCTAAAATGATAGAAACCAAAACTGGGCCAAATTCATACTACTCAAACACTTCCTAAAACCAAGCAGTTGCTCAAGAAATTTCTGAGTAAAACAGCTGTGAAACTTAGACCAGTGTCTCTAAGTGTTGAAAAATAACCACAGTGACCAGTTTTGATAAAAGTCAGGAACACAAAACTGACGCTTCATCTCGATATTTAACTGAGCACACACCACAACCATGGCTCAAAGCTTCCCTTCAAGCTCCGGGGTCCTGCATTTGGAAGCTCATCTGCCTCAGGCTGCCAGGTCATAACACCCTGATAAATACTTGTTAGAAATGAAGGGAAAAATCCAACACACTCCTGAATTAATATCGGTTTTATGTCAATTGCTTTATATTCCCACTTACGGAGTCTGCACGTCATTGATGGAGAGGATGTTCAGAAAGCAAAATGAAAATGAACTGTCATCCAGCAACAGTGAAAACAAAAGTTTCCCTAATAAGCAATAATGATTTAGAGGACTTCAGTGTCTCCAACTACTCTATAGTGTGGTAGAAACACAACTCATCTTCATTTTCTTTCAGCAACTCATAAATCTATCAGGGGCTACACTTAACTTGAAGATCAATCAACAAATATTGGTAAACACTGAAGCTTCTTCAAAGTTCATGATAAAAAAAGAGCCAGGAGTAGCTTTTTTTCCTAGCAGGATCTGATAATTGAAGTATGATGATAGACCTTCAGATCAGGCAGGTCTCATAATCTTTTGAGTCCTGTTTTTCTTATATACTATTATCAGTTGACGATTGCTCTCAGAGTACGTCTCTCACACACACCAGCATAAACCACATCAAAGCTAGGTGTAAACCAGGAGAGCATCAAACTCAATGCACCAGGAGTGCATTCAGCAATGCCTTTGTGCAGCCATGTCCTGGGGTACAATGCAAAAATGTGTATTCTATCACAATCTGTTGAAATGTTGGAGGGGTGGTGATCCTTATCTCTGTGGGAGATATCCTCTGCTGATGTGCCATCTGATAAAATCAGGGGGATGATCATCGTTATCTTTTCACAACCCATCCTTCCTCCAGAAGATATATTCTGTTAATGGGCCATTGAATCCCACTGCATGACTGATAAAATTACATCATCCCATTGGGAGATGCTCCAGCCAGGGGGAGGAGCCAAGTATTTCCTACCCAGATAAAAAACTGGGGTTTGAGACGCAAAAGTAGCCCTTTCCACTGGATCCCAGAGGAAAGCTGGACCTTTTCCACATCATTGCTGGACCTTCAGAGGAAAACTGCACCTTCTACAGGACTACTGCTTCAACTGAACCACATCTGTCATCCAGGAGGACTGCAGCCACCATTTATACGGACTGCTACCAACCCCCTGACTGACAGGGTGTCAGGTTGTATTCTGACTCTGTCGGTGGTTTTTCTTTTGTATTATTGCATGTATTTTATTTTTTCTCTTTTTTCCTATTAAATTGTATTACTGACTCGGAGTCTCGCACTGGTTTTGCTTTCAAACCAACACAAGCCAGACTAGCTGGGTATTACTGGTGGAGCTGCTCCACAGTCTACCCAGAAAAAAACTAATTTTGCAACAGAGTAGTCTTAGATATTTTTATTTTATAGATGCAATTCTCATTATGTTTGTGTTCTTTGTCCTCTCTTTGGGTCCTCTGCTCTTCTCATCCTGTATTCCTCTTCCATTTTTCCTGCCTTTCAATTTTCTCTTAGCTTTATCTCTGGATTCCCTTTACACAGCAGACAGTGAGGTTGCTTGTCTTTCTAAGCTGAGATGTGATCTCTCTGCTTTGGTTACATCTTGATTTGAAAGACAGGTGTCTGCTAGGGAAGGCAGGAGCCTCCCTTGGAACTGAGAATGTAAACCCTCTTGGAATGGAGAATGTAACCCCCTCCCACCGAATTATTATAATTTTGAAATCAAGGTGCTCTCAGGCAAAAATATGAGGATGGGAATAACAGTTCTTTACTAGTATGTATAGCAAGGCAAACAAACAATAATAACTATGGCATTAACATCACACAGACCCATAACCCAGTAACAGTACTCTCGGCTGCAGGTGCTTTCCCTTTAGTGCAGCTACCATCACAGCCAGCAGGGAGCGCTGGTGGCTCCCAGTGGGCAGAGCAGGTACGATGATTTCCCCTCGGCTGCAGAGGGCGTTGTGGTGCGGGCTCGGGGAGGGATGGAAAAGAGTCCTTGCTTCATAAACCTCCCGGGGCAGCTGATCCCGGTGCCCCAGTGGGACTCATGGAAATAGCAAGCTGGGCCAGCAGGAATGAGCAAAAAAATCCCGGGGTGGTAGACGAGATGTATCAGAAACTCCGGAGCTGTGACTGGAACGACTGGATGTCTCGGGGGGTGGGGGAGGGAGGGAGGTGTGGGGCTACAGTGTGGTGAAAACTTCGAGCACTGCTGAAGAAGCAGCGGGGGCGGGACAGCGGCAGCTCGGCTACCAGCAGGGCAGGGAGACGTGAGCTCAGGATCCCGGGCACCCGAGCAGATGGGGATAGGTCCCTCTTTTAGTGATGTGGGTGCTAATAAAATCCCAGCTCAATGGCTCCTCTTACAAGCAAAGGCTCACCTCATGGCAGTTGAAACAGCTCTGGGTACTCTGGCGGCAGCAACCGTCCTCCTTCAAAAAGCCGAGAGAGAGAGCGCTAGCAGCTGCCCCAGCCCCTGTTCTTTACCTGCCCCAAAATCCCACAGTATCTCTGTCCCTCAGAGACAAACTACCCAGATCAGAGAAAATGCAACCAGATGCCCTCCTTCCCCCTGGGCTTAGCCACTTCTTCGTTTTGTTAAGTATCCATAAGTGCCCAGTAGTCAGTATTTCTTAGCAACCTATGGGGAAAATTCTATAGGTAAAAATGAACAAAAGAAAAGAAACCTAACACCCAACAGGTTATAAGGAGGCCAAAGCAATATGATTTATTTTGAAATAAACAGATTTAATTGCATTTAACTTTCTGGTTATTTTCTTTACACCTGAATTCTTTATTTTGTCCCTCCCCATGTTCTCAAGCTAATAGGGGAACAATAAGAAGGCACTTTCAGTGTTTTGAGTTATAAGTGAGAATTTCCTGACAAGCAGAGTCCAGCAAGCCCATGTCTACCTGAACCACAGCAGGCACTCATCTGTCAAAACTCCTTTGACTAGTAGAGCTCAGTTTCTGCTTTCTAAGCACCATTAAAAATCTGACTGTACTTTCCTGGGGAACACATAGCCGAACATTAATAAATGCCTGGCTAAATGAGGCAAGGCATTTGGAAGTGGTTAACCTGTCCAACTTTGATAGAATGATTGATGTTAAAATTCAGAGCACTGGTATTTGAGAAAGAATCCTATGTATACAGAGGATAAAAGCATCTGAGGTCTCTCAGTCAATTCTTTTGTGTAATAAGTCCCTTGACTTTTCCAAATCTGGATTTAAAAGTCAAATCCAAATTTCAATGCAGCTGAAAGTCCAAACGCCTGTCTCCTGTGTTTGAGGAGGAGGAAAGTTGGGCTGACCATCATGCCTGAAACCTTCTCCTTTGCCCTCATTAATTTTTATTAATAGCTCATATCACATGAAAGCAGATTTTCCTTTGTGCCTGGCATTAAATGCTAACCAATATTAATGTTTGATTTCTATTTCTGAGAAAGGGACAGAAGGAGGGAGCAAGACTGAGACTAGAAACAGGAATTACATGAACTTCAATAGAGCTGTTAAAACAGCAAGGCAGGTGAAATAATCAGTTGGAAAAGGAACTGGCTAACAAATGAGGTCTGGGCTGTGACAGACCTAGTCATAGTTTGCTCAGGAGGAACTGAGTGTTCAAGGAGGGGAAACTGTGAGTTGGCATGAATTTTTGCATGATCTGAAAACACACTGAGCAGTGAGGCAGGATTTTGTGTCTTTAAATCAAGAGGACTACAGCCACAAAAAGGGGGCAGCAGACACCATGCTGCTGTAGCAGTAGAGAGGAGGCCGGTGGAGGAGAGATAAGGAAACAGCTTGGCTGTCTGTTGTCTGAAGAAGTGCAGGTTGCACCCAAAGATCAAGAGACTTTTGTGAGGCTGGAGAGGGATGGGGCAGAAGGAAAAGCCCCCGTCAGAGTAAATGAACTTTCAAAGGAAACAAAGCTAGAAAGCTGGAGGAGGTGAAAGTGAAGCTACTGGACATGAGGCGTGCCAGGAGCCACTGGCACATGTGGTGTCAAGCCAGAGGTATAGATATACATAGGTCTACAAAGGCATGCAATAATTGGAGAATGGGGACTTGCTTTAAGATCAGGGAGGGTAGCGTTAGATCAAATATTAGGAAGAAATTCTTCCCTGTGAGGATGGTGAGGCCCTGGCACAGGTTGCCCACAGAAGATATGGATCCTCCATCCCTAGAAGTGTTCAAGGCCAGGTTGGATGAGGCTTGGAGCAACCTGGTCTAGTAGAAGGTGTTCTTGCTCAAGGCACAGTTGGGTTGCAATGAGATAAATCTATGATGTATTAAAGAAGTGGAGCACTGAGGTCTGCTGCTGCCTTATGAAAATGAACCTCCAGCAAGGCTTGCTGGGTGAGGTAATGTGTAAATCGACCAAGAGATGGGGCTGAGACAATAATAGGGATAGTTTGAAAAAGCAAAAGAGATTTGTGGCATTTGTGACACTGTGAATTTGGAAGGTGATAGCTATAAGGAGGAGGGACACTGCACAGTGCTAAAAAACACTCCCGTCTGAAAAATAAATGAAAGACAGGTTATAAGGGTGCCATGTTTTTAATTGCTCGATATTAGTAGAATCCTAGAATGGTTTGGGTTGCAAGGGATTTTAAAGCTCATCTACTTCCAAGCCCCTTGCCATGGGCAGAGACACCTTCCACTAGCCTAGGTTGCTCAAAGCCCCATTATAATAGAACCTGCATTTCAACACAGCAAGAAAACAAAGGAGCAAGAGCCTTGTGCCGGCCTCTGTAAATGAAAACACAACCTGGCTGAGAGGAGGGGACATACAGAGAATTTATGCTTCAAAGTTATTTTTTATTTGCTCCTTTTTTTCCAATAGTAGTAGCCAAATGAAGAGGTGTTCATACAAATGATATCTGTTGAAAGTACCTATAGATGGCTCTAATTGTGGGCAAAATCAAGGGTTACACCATGCATTGTGCTTGAGCAGATCAGATCAAAGGAAAATGGAAAAACAAGAGTGGGAGGTAAGGAATGCTTTGCAAGGCATTAACAGTCAGATACTGCTGCCTGGTTTGCCTATGGCATTTTGCAGACTTGATCTGGGAGGTTCATAAGGTCAGACTGACGCCTTGATGCCCTTTTTGCTCTGGAATATGCTCATGGATATAAGTAGTCCCCAGGAGTCAGCTTCCAGATGCCCATTAAAGACGACGGGCACAGTAATATTAAAAACTCTCTAAGCTGATGGCTCTAGCCATCAGACATCTGACAGCAGATTGGCAACACCTGACAGATGATTAGAGCTATACTGTCTTGCTAAATGCAAATATGCCTATGCAGAAATGGAAAATTATCATAAAATCTTTAGGACTCAGGAAACCTCAAAGCTAATTTTTGTCTTCAACTACAACTTCAATGTCCCTGTTAGCAATGTCACACTGCTCTGTTAGTAATCCTTCTAATTAGAACATCATGGACAGGGGCACAGGAGAGAATGCAGCTCAGATAACAAAATTGCACAGGTTAGAAATCTGGTGTGTAGTTGACCCAGTTGATCCAGGATAATTTTGATTTGACTCTCCCTTTACTAGGCGAATCTCTCCTGTCACAGGAGTTGACTTATCTACTCTCTAATAGCTTATTTTTTGGATACTTAACAGTCAGAGTCAGAGTGGGTATGATCATTTCTGCTGCATAACTACAACTGTAGCTGCACTGTTCTCACTTTTAGATACTAAAGTTCAAGTGTAAAACTCTATTTTCCATGTAAACATTAACAAAGGATACATAGGCATTAGCAGAACTTAAATCCTAAAATTGGTGGAAATAGGTTACAGTGTGTTAGCTGCTTTCTTCATAAGTCTCTTTAATGCAGCAAACCACTTCACATTCAAGGTAAAATCTGTGAGTCATTTCAGAATAATTTAAAGCTGGGCAAATCCAACCTTTCCTTCCTGATGAAAAAAATACTTTTGTCTCAGAGAAGCCTGCTTTTCTCATTTTTTCAGCAGATGGATGAAGACAATATTTGAAGAAAGAGACTCTTTGGAGAGAAATTCATGTGCAGTTCTTTGTATGCTGCATGCCAGCAATTAGACACAAGTGTCAGTGTAGGAATTACTAACTGCTGGTAAAAGCTGTTCCTCACTCAGCACAGTTCAGTGCGTTACTCAGTCCTCAGCACTTCAGTAAATGTGGAGATATCCGCAGGATGCATGTCTTAAGTAAATGCTTCAGCAAATTTGCTCTTCAAAACCGTGGATATTCAGGACTATTTCCTAAGGCTGTGAAAATTATTGCTTAGTTGGCTGGAACTGCTTTAGTTTGTACAAGTTGAGATCAAGCCCCAAATCTCCAGGTTCATGTGAGGGAGTCCCTCAAGCTCATCATCTGTGGCAAAGAATGGCTTTATTAATGACCACACAGAAAAGGCATTTTTAAAAGATCCTTACTGCTCTTTAAAATTGAGACTCTCTTAAGGTAAAGCTCTTGAAACAACTTTCTGAATCATTACATTAGGCAACTATGAATTGCTAGTACTACTCTTCCCATTTTTCCACCAGGAAAAGCATTGGCCATCTAAGCACAAAGGAATTCTAGTTGCTTCTCTGCTAGGGGCAGTGCCAGCCCTGGGGCAATCCCAGTAAAGGCAATATTGGTAGAATTCTCTAAAACAGTGATTTTATGTCCCTCTGTTTCCTCTTTGTGCTGCCCTAGTGTGTGGGAGCTCTGAGCATCTCTGAACAGAAAGAAACACTGCCTCTCAAAAGTATTCTCTCTGCTAGAAGGCTCAGAACTGACCATTAATAATAGCAAAAGCTCTACATTTGCATTTTGAATTTCTCACTTAGCTCAGAATTTTGTTTGCAAAGAAGGTTGTAACCAAAGTAGGTATTCTATCACCATTTGTTGAAAACAGGTGGGGCAGTGTTCTTTATCTTTTCCACAACCCATTCTTCCTCCAGAGAGGGGGCTTCTGTTAATGGGCCATTGAATCCCACTGCATGACTGATAAAATTACATCATCCCATTGGGAGATGCTCCAGCCAGGGGCAGGAGCCAAGCATTTCCTACCTAGATAAAATCTGAGATTTGGAGCATCAGAGCAGCCTTTTTCCACTGGATTCTAGAGGAAAACCAGACCCTTCTATATCATCACTGGATCTTCAGAGGAAAATTGCACCCTTCTACAGGACCATTGCTTCAACTGAACCACATCTGTCACTCCAGCAGGACTGCAGCCACCATTTAATTGGACTGCTACAAACACCCTGACTGACAGGGTGTCAGGTTGTATTCTGACTCTGTCAGTGTTTTGTTGTTTCGTAGTACTGAATTTTTATTTTAATTTTCCTAATAAAGAACTATTATTCCTATTCCCATATCTTTGCCTGAGAGCCCCTTAATTTCAAAACTATTATAATTCGAAGGGACGGGGTTTACATCTGCCATTTGAAGAGAGGTTCCTGCCTTCCTTAGCAGACATCTGTCTTTCAAGACAGATTTTGGCACCCAACATGGGGCATGAGGGCATCAAGAGAAAAAAGAATAACAGTTCTTGAGTAACCTAATTTTTTGTGTGCTGGATATAGAAACTTCATTAGATGGCACCATGTGGTCTAGCTTACCCTGGTTTGGGTGGCACATCGTCATAGCTATATTTCTATTTGCAGATCCTTATCTAAACATAAGTCTTATAACTAAGGCTACTGTGGCTGTTACCTAGTTTGCTTTATGGGTTAATAAAGTGAAAAATTAATGGATTTTTAACTTCCTTTGGAAGGCGGGTACATGGATTCATGGCTATCACACACTAACTGTATGGTTTTGGTGTTACTTTAATAATGATACCTACTGTGAGGAAATGACACCAGGGAAAATTTTCTCCCAACCCTTCACCCAGCTTTCACCAGTCAAATCTTCTCAAAATGCTAATCATATCGTACAGTGGCTGGTGTTCCTGATATGCCTGTTCTATTTAGCATACAGAAATAAAGGAAGATTGACTTAGATACCACCCTGATACCTAAACCAGAGAATAAGGATGCTGCCACAGAGCCTGACACTGCCATGGGAACTAGGGATGCTGCTCCAGAGCCTGACCCAGCCCCACAGCCCAACTCAGAAATGAACCACCCGAATTGGGTGGGGGTTTTGGTGAAGAAGATATGCGAGATGGGCCAGATGCTGAAGGAGTACCTTTCCCCAGCTAGTGAGAAACCCTCCCCGTGCCTTAAAGAGGGAGAGTCTAATAGTGCAGCAGTGGAACCCACAGATGTTACATCTGTCCAGGTTCCAACTATACCACAAGGGCAGTCACAGCCAGCAGCAGTCACCCCTGTGGAAATGAAGAAGTTGAAGGTGAAATCAGAGCACCCAGTTAATAAGGGTAAGAAAGGAAGGCCCTCGCAACCAGCAGGGGAGCCAGAGGTTGAGATCATCACCGAGTCCCGGTTGTATGAAAGTCTCCATAACCTGCAAAAAGACATTGTATGATGAGGCTGTGAGGCTTACACAACCTGGTTAGTTTGGGTCTGGGACCTTATGGGTACAGGTGTGCAACTGGATGGTGCTGAGGCAAGGAATTTGAGACCCTTGACCCAGGACTCAGGTGTGGATCAGGTATTTGTAAAGGAGCTGGGGTCCCTTTCCCTCTAAAAGCGGCTTTTAATAAGTGTAATAGAGAGGTTTGTCCACAGAGAGAGGATGCAAGAGCACCATCATAGAATGCACTAGAAGACCCTTGAGGAAGAGATCCAACAGCAGAGAGAAGTGGCAGCTGGAAGTATTGAAGGTACTTCTTGGGAGGAACAGGCAGCATGATAATAACCCAAACAAGGTCAGGTACAGTGGGCAGATGTTGTAAAATCTGTCAAATCTAGGGCCATCTCAATATATCACCTTTATTGCAATGATTGATGCTGGTAACAACCGAGAGACGGTGGGTTCTGTTGCTAACAAGCTTAGAAATTTTGAGAGTATGATCAATGGCCCGATGCAAGCTCATGTCTCTCCTGTCATTAAGGAACTCAAAGAGGAAATGAGGGACAAAAGGGAAAAGGTGCGGAGAAACAGTTCCCACAAGGCACCTGTGTGAGTCACAGGCACCAAGGTCAAGGCCCAACATTCCCCAGCTAGAGAGAGAGGGTACACCCCATAAGCTAACCTGTGGTTCTTTTTGTATGACCATGGGGAAGACATGAGAAAGTGGGATGGGAAACCCACTTCTGTCCTGGCAGCACGGGTACGTCAACTCAAGGAGGGAAACATTAACTGACGGAGTTACACTAAAGTGAAACTTTCAACCTCCCATGACCAAGTTGCCAATTATTACAGAAGGGAGGGTGATCTGTTGGATTCTCTTGAAGGACCCTCTAGCATGCATGCCTAGGAAAAAAAATGATAACCAAGGCTAGAGGGGCCCTGCCTCTAGCCAGGGAGAGGCACAGGAAAACCGAGTCTTTTGGGTGGTGTGGATCTGATGGCCTGGCACATCAGAGCCCCATGAATATGAAGCGTTAGTTGATACTGGTGTACTGTGTACCCTAATGCCACTGAGACATGTGGGGGCAGAACTTTTTTCCATTGCTGGGGTGACAGGGAGATTGCAGCACTTGACTCTGTTAAAAGCTGATGTGAGCCTGACTGGGAAGGAGTGGCAAAAACATCCTATTGTGACCAGCCTAGAGGCTCCATGTATTTTTGGCATAGACTTCCTCTGGAGCTTCTATTACAAAGACCCAAAGGGACTTAGATAGGCTTTGGAAATAGCTGCTGTAGAGGCAAAGAGCATTAAGCAGTTAAACATCTTGCCTGGACTACCAAAAAACCCATCTGCATTAGGACTCCTGAAGGTGGTAGAGCAACAAGTACAAATTGCCACCTCAATAGTGCACCACCAGCAGCATCAGACAAATCAAGATTCCATGATCCTCATCCACAAATTTATAGTATTAAATCCTATAAAAGTTGTTTGCTTGTCATTCATGTCAAAGCAGGAGGGTCTAGGCTAACCCTTGGAGAGAAGAAAAGGGAGAATAAATAGATTATCAGCTGCTGCAGAAAATGTCCTGCCAGTGATCATGAATTTATGAATTCATGTGGAAGCACATCTCCACACAGAGCTGAATTGTCTAGTCATTTTAAAGATAAATATTGCAGATGGGTGAATAATTCACTTGTACAAATTTTCACTGAAAACAAATTAACTGGCTTGTGTGTATAGGTAATGTGAAATTGTAATAGTTATTTCACTGAATGTTTGAGAGGGCCGTTTCTAGAATTCATCCCGCCTGTCTCAGCAAGTACCTAAGCTACCAAAATCTTCAAAAAAAGACTTCGAATCTTGTCCAATGTTAACTTCTAGGTTCCAGAGGGGATGTTAACTAGATTAGCACGGTGTGCATACAGAATAATGCGGCTAGGAAAGCTGGTGGTGATCTTTCCAGAAGTAAACACACTACTGTATTTCACAGAAATGTCAGCACCAGGACCTATTTAAAGTCAGATTGGAATAGAGGGGAGTTTAAAATACAGGCATGAGGGGTGTTTTCAGCTTGCCCAGGAATTGCTCACACTGTGCCCCCACCACCAAGAGGAACATGCTGTGCTGAATCCATAGGCATTTATCACCCACCAGTTTAAGTCTATAAAAAGGGGATTATGGGCAGTCCATTTGCAGCACAACACAGACATAAAACTATAGTAAGTTACTGTGACAATGAGGCAGCTGGACATAAAAATTCCTGCACACAAAGACAGCCTGTATTCTCAGAACCAACAATTAATTTAGAAGCACATCTTCCCTGTGAGCCTCTTCATAACCTCAAATGCTGTTTCCTCTATCTCATTTAGGAGTATTCCCAGAGGCTGGAAGTGAAAAGTACAATTATCTCCTAGGCTGGCTGGGTGTTTTCACTCTAAAATCCTTTTGCCTTCCTCATGGCAGTTGCAGTCCCAGTCCCTGTATAGGGTAGAGGGACCAAGCACAGCTTCCCAAATACAACTTCAGCATAGCTTTGAGCCTGTTGATTTTACTTACGGCCTACCGACCTACGTAATTCTACAAATAATAATTTGTTCCTCTCAATTCAGCTCAAAAAAACAGCAAAACACACCAAGAAAGGAGAACCTTACCCAAAATGTTTCTTGATCAATTTGATGAAAAGAAAATGAGTCACATCACTAAAAATTCCTGCCTCCAAGAGGAAGTCTCATTCATCTGCTTCCAAACAATATTGCCAGTACTAGCTGGGCTATACTGGAAATGACTCATATTATTTTTCCAGCTTCCCTTTCTATTTCTTTCCTCTTGCTCTTTGAATTTGACTTTGCCATGTTCTGAGGAAGAAAGTCCTTAATCAAATGTAGCTTTTGCTAAAGGAATATTTCTGAGGCAGACCTGTATAAATACACAGTATCTCAATTACCCTCCAATAGCTGTAGCATTCTTGGTTTGTAATGTTGCCCTCTGATGGCCTCCACCATCTTATCCATCACAGTGACCATTCAAAGGCCCATAATACACTAAAAACAGGAAAAGGCATTTTGGGAGCACAGACAAGCTGCCTGTGATATACACCAATTGCTGAATGGAAATATTTTATTTTCACAGCAATCAATATATGAGACACAGCTACAAGGATTTAAATATGATACTCAGGCTCATTAGTAAAGCAAGCACGGATAATAAATATTTGCTGGATGTTACTGTCTGACTTGGCCAGCTCTCCCAAAGGGATCATTCAGATGCTAAGAAAGTTTTTTTGTCTGCATTTTGCAGGGAATTTGGTCTGCTTTCAGGAGTTCCTGCATGTTCAGCAGAAAAACTTTCAGATATTTGAGTTTTGCTTGTCCCAAACTCAGACAAGTTGCACTTTTGTGTGAAGGATCTTTAAAAAGTTGGCTTGTGAGTACTCTGCACTTCCTACAGCCAGCCTGGTGGTCCCTGGCTCTGTCCATGGGTGGGAGCAGCCCCAGGGCACAGACTGGGACCACAGCTTCAGGCAAAGAAAACACTGCTTTTGCTGAGAACATGGGTCACCCAAAAATCAGTTGTTGCCAAAACACACATAGTCAGCAAACAGTTCTGCATACCTTCCTTACAGAAATCAAAAACCCCTGTTTTGCCACACTCTGCTGACCATCGCCACAACATTCACATCAATTGCTTGTGCGCTGCACTGGTTCACACCTTGGATTATTTTTACACGAATATACACCCTGAAGGTGACATCACCTGGACTTTGTCAACTAACCAATGAGATACAAGATTCACCTGGGGAAAACTACCTTTTTTTTTTTTTTCCCAAGCATATAAGCACAGATTTTTTCTATTTCTTTAAGTCAAAAATTACTGAGATTTGCAAGGTTCTTTTGAATCATATTTTTATCCTGACCCTTCTTACCCTACATTAGTGTAATGTTCAAGTTACAAGGCACATAAAAGTAACTTCTGATACTTCGTTAATGGGTCTACAGCATACAGAAGGTCCAAATTTCATTCTCCTCAAGTTCTGAACAGGTGATGAGTGGATTTATGTGCTTGAACTGCAGTGTGCTCCTCATTGCCTTTAATCTGCCTTTGCAACTCCATTCAGGAAAGGTTGATCTTAGAGAAGTGTTTACTTCAGCTTAATTCATTAATGTTTATGAAGTGCTGTCAAAATACAAAGTGTATATTTAGTGAGGGTGACTTTATTGTGGCATCAACTAATACATAAATAATCATGGCATGTGGTGTCCCATGATTAAAAAGTGGTGTTGAATAACTGTCATTGTGGCTCTCTATTGCTTCTACTTAGAGCTCATTTTTGTCCTTTGATTATATTACAGTTCTGTTTGCCTATGTACAAGTGAAGTGATCCACCCTGGTTATATATATATCTTCTTCAGTCTGCCTAAAATTAACAGGTTTTCAAGGGTTTTAAGGTCAATTCAAGTACTTTTGAACACAAGAGTTTAATTCATGGGTTGGACAGCAAGGTTTGCATGAAGCTCTATGTGCTTTTATTAAACCAATGAATACACCTAAAGAACAAAAATGCTTTTGGGCACACAAGCTCTTCTTTAGGTCAGAAACTCTGCATTGTGCAGAGCCCCAGAGCACAGCTTCAGCTGCATCACTAGTGCATTTGTACTGGGTAAACCTTGAACAGAAACCATTTTATTTCTGAAAAGCAGCCATTTTTTCTCAGAATGGTATTAAAAAGAGAGCAGATTTCTTTATCACTCTGTTAGGTCAGCAAGGGCACATCTTCATGGTGCCATGGAAGGCAGTACAGAAGCATGGGAAATAGCTTTGACCCAAGGTGTCAGGGGCAGCTCAACATCACACAAATACAAGCCTGGTCCTGAATGACACATCTGTGTCAGTGCACTGGTAAAGCCAGCCTAGCTTTTTATTTGGTTCTTCTGCTCACAGTTATAGAATGATCTTGTCCTTTTAGGATACACATATCTTAAGTATGAATAGGGCAGTGTCAGCAAGCTTTGCTTTGGACCAATGGCACAGTCTGGTGTGGGATGGAGCACATGTCCATGCAGACTCTGCTGTGGTCCTACCTATAGGATAAAAAAGCATCACCCTCTCATAGCATACATCCTCATTTGGGGGTTTCTCCCATCACTACAAACACTTGAAGGTGCACCAATCCTTTGTTCATTGGTTACAGGGATCATCACTAATTTGCACGCCTTTTAAGTTCAAACTAAATGGCTATTCTGTTGGAGTCACTTGGGGAAAAATCAGCTTTCTGCCTAAGCAAGACTTCATATCAATCAGGTTGATAAGAGTGTTGAACATTTCCTAATAATAACTACAAACATTTGCAAGCTTCCTAGTGATGAGTGCTCATCCCATCCCATCGTGTTAAATCACCTCAGGGCGGTCTGATAAGTAAGCTCAAAGCCAGCAGGATGGCAGCAGCTCTCAGCCTGCCCTACTCTAGGTGCATCATTAGCAGTGGTTAATACAGGGTTCTGGTCCTCAGGCAGATAAAGTACAGACCTAACATGGATGGGCAGTGAGGTGGTGCCCCTGGTCAGATTCAGATGGATGTCACTCCCATACAAAGTTCTTTCCTTGTTGCATTTAATATCCTGACACCAGTTCCAGGGCAGCCCCTTGTCACGCTTTTCCAGCCTGGGGCTATGGAAATGACTTACAGAGAGAGCAAGGGAGAGAGGTCAGCCTAGAAAAGAAGAGTACCTACTAGCTTCAAGGCCAGCAAGGAAATAGCACAAAGCCCTGAGTCTCAAGTCTATAAACTATAAAAAGAAATAAAATTTATATTAAAGGCACTTGAATTGATCGGAGTCATTCAGCATCAATCAAACACTTAAGTGGGTGAAAAAACCCATGACATGATCATAAAACTGGACTCACAGTAAAAGCACAGGAAACATACCCCAGTACTCTCCCAATATCCACATAGGAAGGCCTTCAGCGGGAACAAATACAATTATTTCATTTGCCAGGTGTACTTCAGAATCTGCTTAACCTAATAGACTGTGGCACTGCCACAGTTACTGATATCACTGCCCTACCCAGTGTGTGACTACATCTATCTGAAAAAATCCATTGTCAATTTTTCTGTGCTTAGCAAGAATTTTGGAACCCAAAATGCGCAAGCACTGCCTATGCCTTGAAGGTATATAAGGTATTGTAGTGGGTCTAATGCTTTCCAAATGCCCCTGCACCCACTATTTACTTATTTTCTGCTGTGAGATATGACATAGGAGGAGAGCAAAGCAGGCTAAAACTTTATAGAGTAGAAAGAATATTCTTTAAATTGTTTTAATATTTACAGAACCAAAAGAAAAATAATAAGAAATCAGAATAAACCTTCAGAACACTTTTCCTCCTCCACACACTCTTTTCTTTCCCACTGAAAACACAAAGAGACAAAACTTAGGACTTTCAGTCAGTTTACCACCTCTAAAAACAGTCTTTCTCCAGTTCACTTAAGGAGTCTCTCTTGCCATGCCATGCAGACTTCTCCACAAGAAAACAGTTTTCTCGTGGCTTCAATGTCTCAGTGATCAGCTGCCCAGGAAAGGCTGTTTGCAGTATTAGAGTTCATCCCATACCTTTCAGCCTTCAAACCTACGGGGTATTATTTTAAGGACAAGCTGTTCAAAAGCAAAGGTTCTATTAATCCGAGATCATCTTCATCTCTGGGAACAGAGGTTTTCTTCTTCTTCCCTGGGGGCAAAGGGTCTTCATCACTCTTGTCTCTCTCCGTTCAAGCTTCTCATTGCATCACAACTGTTTCAACATTTGCCTGCTTCAACCCGGATGACTTTGCTCATGTCTACAGTTTGAATACTCCATTCCCCCATGCTTTTCAACGATTTACAGGGATATTTCAGTGTATCACAGTCCATCACCATGGCCTACAAAAGAATTTCAGCCTAAGGTATCTCCTCATTCTCCTCCCATCTGGGACTTGACTCCTTCTTTACTGACCTTTGTGTCTTCATGTTGTTTGTCTATGTGTCTTCACTCTGTCCTTTTCTCTCACTCATGAGAGAATTGAAGGTCTGCAAGTCTCAAGTGTGCAGTAAGAGTTAATATCTCTGCTTGGGCCTGTGGATGGCCATGTGCTTTCTGCTGGGCTATGGCAGGAGCACTCGTGGTGATATATTTCAGGCTGTGCTGGGGGGCTGTGCCAGGATCTCAGGGGCCCAGGCCAGAATGGCGGCAGCTGTTCTGGCTGCATGACTGTTTTCCGGCTCCTGGTGCATTCAATTCCAGCCACGGAACTGATGGCCTTGCCTCCCCCTGCCCAGCAGCCGCTGGGGCCTGGCCCGGCCTGTAGCTGCTCCCAGGGCCCAGGGGACCCCAGCTGGGCCCGGGCTGGCAGCGGAGCAGGGTTTAATGTTGGTAAGATGTTAGCAGCTGCAGCCCGGCTCAGCCTAGGCCGGGGCCTGCGGCGTCCCCTTCCCCACCCGGCCACTGGGCCAGGAGGGGGAAGAACTTCTCTCTGCAAAGGGCCAGAAAGCAAGAGTTTTACCCAGGCTTGCCCATGCTTAAAATGTGTTTCCACTGAGGCATATTTAACTCTTAAGTGGTTTAACTGGGTGTCAGTCTTCAAAACTAGTCACTGATTGGTTTTGTCAGGCACGGAGGAAGTTCTTAACAGCTCCTCTCAGAAAAATCTCTTCTGTGGTTGGCTCCTTCCCTCCTCACCAAAAATCGATTATACAAAACCAGCTCAGGTATATATATTCTCATGTCTTTCTGTAGGATTTGCCCATTTCTCTCTCATTAATACAAACGGAGATAAGTGATTAAAATTAACGTACTAGTTTCAAACTGCTCTGTATCCATTAATCTCATAATAGTCAAAAGTATCTTGAAAAATACCTATACTGCCGATCTTGAGTTGGGATTTTTAAAGTGCTATTAACAGTATACTTATCAAAAAGTACCTAGGTAGCACATGTACTTGAACCTTCTTAAAGTTTAATAACTTCAAGAACCTAGTTTCAATTTAGCTTTCCGAGCATTGAGAGAACCTCTCTTGTTGGAGCCCTTGCCTGAGGCTTTGCACTGGGGAGGAGTTGGCCATGCATCAACATCAAAGATGTGCAACAGCTTAGTAATGTGCTCCATATTTGAATAAGTCCCCAAAGAAGCTCACTTGGATTTTTTTCCTCAAAGAAAAAAGTCGCAATTTCTCTGCCAAGGGCATGCCTTGCTGTAGACACTGGATTGTATAAGATTGTCCTGGTGTTAATTGTCAAATTTTAGTTTAGTTTGGAAGGGTCCTTAAAGCTCATCTCCTTCCACCTTTTGCCATGGGCAGGGACACCTTCCACTAGTCAAGGTTAATCCAAGTCATAGTGAACTTGGCCTTGAACACTTCCAGAAATGAGGAGTACACAGCCTCTCCAGGCAGCCTGTGCGAGGGCCTCACCACCCTCACAGTCAAGGATTTCCTCCTAAGATCTAATCTAACCATACTCTCTGGCAGTGAGAAGACCCCATGGCCCATCACTCCAGGCTCTTGCCTAAAGTCCTTCTCCTGCTCTCCTTCAGGTGCCAGAAGGGGCTCTAAGGTCTTACTGGAGCTTTCCCTTCTCCAGGCTAAGCAACCCTAACTCACAGTGCTTGTGCCTTAGGACTGTGGATCCAGCCACCACTTACCTATGTTGATCTTGCACTAAGTCAACAGGGCCAGCAAACTGCTCTGCTGGCTACCAGTTCTTTAGGGGGCAGCTCTTTAGGCACAGGGGCTGCTTGGGTTCAGCTGATTAAGGTCCTGGGTGATGCATTCACCTGAGAGGGGCATGAGGCAGCTGCTTCATCATGGTGATGGCACTACCTGTGCTTTTGTGCTCTGAACATAGCTTGAAGGAAGGTGGAATTTAAGAAACAGCTTAGCATTGACCTAACCATGCTTCCACAGGAGTAAATTCATTTTCATTACAGAGTCCAGTGACAAAAACACTGAAACAGCTGACTCCAGGTGTTTGCAGAAGCTGGAACAGACTTTAATGTAAGTATTTATGGAAATTTCTTCACCAAACCTGACTCCTGAATGTCCAATAAATATTACATTTGGGGTCTAACCACTTGCTGCCTGCCTCTGTCCTCCTGCAGACAACAGGAGGCTCAGCCCAGGTTCTTAAAATTGCAAATCCCACAGTGTGGGAAGGATGAAATCTCTCTTGCCTTTTTTGTTTGTTGGGGTTTGAGGATTTAGATTTTTGGGGGGAGTTTTGGTGGGTTTTTTAACTGAGCTGCAACTATGCAAGACAAAATTTGCAAAATCTGTTCACAGAGTCTGTGAATGTATTCTTGAAAGAAAATAGATCAGAAAACATGGGACAGATTCTTGAACTGCTTCCAAGTAGGACAGGAAAAGTCATCATCCAAAGCAAGATAACTGAAAGGCTCTATCTACCTCAGTTATTTCCTTCAACTCCTCCCTAAATCAAACAATTTGTTCCCCACATTTACTTACTGAGATACTTGAACTGGAAGTAGGACCTTTAATTCCCAAGATACTCTCTATTGCTTACTCCTCAATTAAAAATCAGCCTGACTTGCCTCAGAAATTGTTTGGTTGTATCAGGAAAATGATGATGTCAGGAGCAGATGAGAAATAAACAGGAAGAGCAGACAAATTCTTTAAGAAACAGTGATTCTGTTTTCATGCAAATTCTGTTTAATAAGAAAAGCTGAGATCTGAACAGAAAGCAGTGTATGTGAAGAGTTGCTCAAAACATAATTGCTTCTAAACATAATACTTCTCAATCTTTCTCAGCAGCTATAAACATTTCTTTAACTATTCTTTCCCCTTCTCTCTTGCAGTATTTCCCACTGACTTTAATAAAGTGCTGTGTAATCACCTGAGTTTTGGAAACATTTGAACAACAAACAGAAGTTACTGAGAGTATAAAAAAGTCCTTCATTGCTGGCAGATGCTTCTAAGAGCTTTTGCAAAGTTTTATTTCATAGTTTTTCAAGATGACTCACATTCATATGATACAGATATCTCTGATGCTGTTTTTAGTTGTTTTATACCTATGAATGTGCTCATGCAAGGGAGATTGTATAAACACAAAATCACATTTTGAGTCTCAGATAAGAAAAACTTCTGAATATTTGAAAGGAAATTTCATTGATATTACCTTTAAACAACTGAGTCCTCCTCTTTTTTTCTGTTTTCTCAGACATACCAAAATAATAACCTGAGAGATTAATTGGGAGGGCACTAGAAATCATCATATATCTTTTGGTCTTTGGAAACTAAGAACTAAATTACTGTAATTGGCAGGTTATTAACAGGAAAAATATGCTAAACAACTTCATGTTGCTGTCAGGAATTACATTTGGTAAGCTGTGAAGATGGGGCCCTTGGTGCAACATTTTCATTTACTCATTTAGAAAGAACAATGATAATAGATGAGTGAAGCATGTACAAATTATACACGAAAGAACATTTGTATTGCTGTAAAAAGGCTATCTTGATACTGGAGTGATTAAGCCTGTTATTCGTGCAGATACAGGAGTAAGGGGGAAGGGGAAGTAGGGAACACATTAATTTTATTTAGAGGCATATATGAAGTGAACTTCAGTCAAAAAGATTTGAATTTCACGCAGATCTAGATTGTAATAGTATCTGATTATATTACATTTATTGTGCAGTGTTAGTATCAAGATTTTTTCCTTGTATTAGATGAGGTCTGAAGATGCAATGGTGACAATCTCTGTTGTTACCCATGTCTTTATTTTGGCTGCCACCTCCCCAAACCCTTTTTTTGTTCACTCACTGTTTTTCCTGCAAAACAGTGAACTCTGTGCAACATGCCATGGACATGAGCCAAGCAGCTTATATACAGAAACCTGCATCACATAGTCCAGAAACTGTGGTTTTTTGGATGCTTTTCTCTATCAGCAATTTCTACTACCTGTCCTGAAGTCTTAGAAGTTGACATTCTTCAAAGAAGGATGACTTTATATATCACCAGTTCCCATAAGCAAGGGAAGATAATAGCAAAGCATGGGGAAACTGGGTCATTCAAATGCCCTGATGAAAACCAATGGGGACAGCACACTCAGTGACATGGGCTGCCTCTGTGAAACTAGGACATGGTGTGCTGCTCTCCATTTGTACGTAGCTGTCTTCTCTTCCAGGAAACTCTGAAGCACAGAGAGTATAAATAAGTTATTCAGTAACTCCAAAACTTGACTGGCCTGAGGAGAAATTTATTGGCTTAACTGAGATGTCATTAGGATTTGAGCAGTCCCTTGTACAATGGCAGTTTCAGAAGTTCTCATTCTGTACCACAGTCTGTAGGCAAGACCCTTACACAATTGCCCTTTTAAACCCTTGTTATTTTTATATAAAGATGAGCTATGAGAAATTCATGTAAGAATGTGGGGCTTGTAGGACTGCAGCAGGGAAAGCTACAGACCAGGAAGAAGTGTTGGAATAGAAAGACTGTTTCCATGGCTGTCACAGGGTTATATTCCCAGATGTTTGTCTAACCCAATTTAAAATTTAAGCGTTTTAAAATGCCCTGCATTGGGAAGGGTGATGTCTTGTTTTAGCACTATTCCCACTTTTTCTTACCTTCAACATTAGTAAAGCTGTTCCCTAATGTCCAAGCTGGCTGTCCTTCAGTATGAACCTGTTTCCTCTTGACATAAGGGTAAAAAAAACATACAAATAATTTCTGTAGCAGCCTTTCACATCCTTGGAGACACTTATAAATTATATCTTGGCTATCTGCCCCTTGTTTTAAGCAATTCCAGTTGAGATCTACTCATGAGTTCAGTGGAATTGGCCACAAGTGTCCATAGGAGCAAGAATAACTATTAAATGCTGCTTCTCAGAAAAACTGGGTTATGGCTCAACATGAAATATTTGGTGGAATTGTATAACAGAAGTAGCATTGCCACAGTGTAAGTATCTGCTGTAAGCAGATAAGGACCTAGACAAGTCTAGGTAAGGACACATAGAAGGTGTTTCAATAATCTGTGGTGGTTTTGGTGCTGGGAGGATGCAGTGGCCACTGTGTTCTGGGGATTATCAGTAGGGTAGCTGCGGAGTGCCCCCAGTGTACAGATACAATTCCGAGTGAATTATTTACAATGAACAAGGCAGCCAACGGGTTGTGGAATATCCTCTGGCACACCACTGTTTCCCAAAAAACAAGTCACTGTTCAATTGGCTTTTGTAGCTCTGAGTGACCAAGGCTTCTTGGCCTCTTTGCTACTCTGGGCTGTAGGCTGAGTAGCTGCACCTGACTCCAGAACAGCACTTGAATCATGGATCACGTCTCCCTCAACTACATGAACCTATGTGCATTACATTTGAATGCAACAACTCCCACATAACGATACAGACCTCACTTTCCCTGCATAATTATTTTGGAATCCGATACCAACATCTTAATTAGGCCTGACCCCTGGAGTATTTGACCTAACATCATTTGCCAGCTCCAAAATACGGTTACATTCACACTGCAAATAAGCATCCTCCCAGCATCTGTCATTTCTGTAGGAGTAATTTCAATGTCATTCTCCTCTTACAATACAGCCAAGTGCAGGAATCCTTGGGATGCTCCCGCAGCCCCACACCCCTGACTGCCCTATATGTGGTTGGACTCTCCTTGCATTGCTGCATCAGTGCGAAAGCTGGGGTTACACTCACTTAAGATAACCTATTCAGTTAAACTAGGCTGACTGTAGCAGCATGCAACTCACCCTGGACTTGCTACCTAATTATATTCCCAGCAGATTTCCAGGGAAAGTATTCTCAGTAAAGATTTCCCTGAGCTCCCTGCAGTCGATGCTAACCAAGTTAAGCAACCTCTCAGCCCACTAAGATCTACCTGCAAGGGCTTCAGACACACCTTTATCTCTAGGAAAGACAGCAAAAGAAGCAGCTGGGGAGCAGTCTGGATCATAGGCTAAGTGTGGACCTCGTAAAACACTCCCACATTTATAGACATGAAACACTTCACCAGGGAGCAGCAGCTCAGGTTTGCAAGCAGGGCTGTATTTCTGAGTGGAGGAAGAGCCTGGTCCCTGAAGCATAGCACAATTTTTCTCAAGAAAAGCAGCCCATACATTATGCAAAGAATTTACTGTTGGTTTTGAAATATTGCATGAGAGGAAGAATGAAACACATATCAGATGTTAGCCACAACACTTAAAAGTGCTACTGGAAGAAATGCAGATAGTGCAGCAAGAGGGGTGATATAAAATAAGAGGAAATTAGCATCTATATTTCCTTTTTTAAGCAAAGCTCTTAAATGCAGTTTGTTTCATTTTAAAGACCTGAATCCAACCTATAGGTGTTTAATGTAGTGCCCTTATTTTTGAAGCTAAGGCACAAAAGAAACAAAACCAAGCTCAGCACCCAAAAACCACCCAATATTGCTTTGACAAAATTAGCATTCACACAGGAAGCAGACACAAGCCACCCTTGCTGCAGTTCAGGTCATGGCTCTCTCATGCTCTGAGGAGGCATAAGGAGAAACTCACCTTCACCTTGTTGCTGGAGTTGATTTATTTTCCCATCTCCATCAGCAGCAGTCAGGAATCAGGTTCCAGCCCTTGTGTTGTTTGTTCACTCCCTGGTCGAGGGAGAAGGACTCACTCATTCTGCTATTTCCTCTCACCCTGGAACATCTTCCCTGTCCCTTAATTCCTCTCTATTACTGTGCTAGTAATAACTAACCTCACTAACCATCCCTGGAACAGAAGCAGTAATTTAGTTGTACCTGAGTTATGGTCAGGCTCTCACACCATTTGAGGCAGTGGGAGTCCTGCCATGAGTTTCATTGGGTATTTACTTCCCATTTCACTCCCATGGAAATTCCTTTATTTCCTTAATACACTGAATTACCTGAGAATGTAGGGGCTGTGATCCATTTTTTATCTGATGTCCTCTCTCTTGACCTTATAATGGAAAGCTTTTTAGGAAAGGCTATAGAGCACGAGGAGTTCAACAACCACCTTTAGCATGGAGAGCATTTCTGTGCTCAGAAGAGAGCACAAATGAAATGGAGCCAAATAGCCACAAGGATCTTTTTATAAGCTGAGAAATATCCCCAGTGCTTCAGTAAAAGGGATGGTTACATCATCTATTTACTGTATCAAAAATTAAAAAGGAAAAATGTGTGTTCATTACCTTATTGAAAAGGCAGTTTGAAAGTCTTTCACTTGCCTTAGTCTTGGATTTTCCTGTAATAATTAACATTTTGACTATTACAAATCTCCCATTAAAACCTGAGGTACACACAGAACACAAATTCATGTGCTTGCACATACAAGTATGATTGTAGTCACTATGACACTATTAAAAATACCAAAAACTTTCTACATTAGGAAATCTCCTATGAATCACATTTTAATTAACTTTATATTTAAATCCTGATGATACAAAGATCCTGAAAGTGGTCTATGAAGGCTAGGAGCTTCTAGCATAGGACACTTGAAAATAGCACAATGCTTGTCCTCTCTGAAGATGTGACCTGGCCCCCAGCATGATATTGGATTGACCCCAATAGTACATGAGGACTCTATCATGTCCATTCAACCTCAGTTTGCTCCAGTCTCATCCTGAGGTCTACCAGCCAGACAACAGAGTAATCTCCATCACTTTTCAGACCTGGTGCTGGTTTATGGATACTGTTACAACCTGTCCCACCAAAAGGAAAATCTCCTGTTGTTTTAAGGAAGAGGAAGGTTAGAACCTGCAGTTTTTAATTTTATTGTCAATGTTCGCAGACCTCTCTTGTTATAGTTACATTTTTTGTGCATGTGTTAGCCCTGAGACTGGGCTGTGTAATTAGTTTCTGTCAATAATAGGACCTGATGAGTCTGTTCAAATCCACACTGCCTTGGCATTAATGTTTCATATATATACCAACATCCTCTGCCTTCCAAGAGGAAAAGAAGTTGGCTTACTCAGAAAATCTTCAAATATGGCCAGCCACACACTGACTCCCAGCTTGGATTTACACTTGTAAAACAAAAGGAAAAGGACTTGTAAAGTAAGAGGAAAAACAATAAAACGAGATGAAAATTCCTATACAGTATTTCAGTCCTCTCACTAAAACTGTGTGGAAATTTGCCACAAGCTCAGACCTACCTAGCCATGATGTCTTGGGTTTTATTTGTGACACTAATCATCCAATTGCATGGAAATGTGAAATTTTAAAAAAACTCTGAAACTATAAAGAATTTAACCATGTCCTTAATCTTACCCAGTGTCAGTGCAAGAGATTTAAAAACCAATAGACATGTTACTGTAATAGAATCTAAGACAAATCATAAACTCACTAAAGTTAGAGAGCTAAAATATGGTGTGGAGAATGGACAATGGCAACATTTATTCAATAAAGCTAATTTGTATGTAAAAGATTGAATAAAAATATACACCAGTATGCAGGCACAACAAATTATATAAGAGAAAAAAAAGTTTTATGGGCAATACATTTCATATTATGCATGCAAACATCACAGCTGCATGGGTAAAGGTGTTAACCACATTGGCAGTCATGCTGTAAAGTGCCACAGAGGTGATGGGAAATGTGGCACTAGCCATACAAAGGATGACATCTTAATAGTTTTCTGTAATAAGCCAACTGCAAGAGCTACTCATATTTACTATTTGTATTTTTCCCCTGAGATATAAACGCAGTCCTCTATCTGCTTATGAAATCTAAATATCCAAAGGCCTCTTCTTCAAGAATGATGGTGTATTAATTCTGATGGCTGGGTCAAATTTCAGCCTGGGTAATTGCTTTCTGCAAAGACGTAGTTAAACTTATAGTTTTAATTTAAAGATGCTCTTCCACAGTCTGCTGCCTGTGCTATATTCAGCATACATTCAAACAATCTCCACTGTGGGAATCAGTATTTTAACATGTTACTTGAGTCCTGCTAAGTTTTATCTCAGCTACTAAAATTACAAGGACCTTATTTAATAGGAAATGTCACCTTTACTTCCTCTGCTATAAATATGGCCTGAATATTTGCTACATGTAGAGATTGTTTGTGGATATTATATAGATATAGACAAACAGGTAGAAAGATGCTGCAGGTTTTTTTATTCAAATACTTTTCCAGAGTTAAAATGGGGACACGGTTCAGGGTTAACAGTGCTGCCACAAATGTTGGGGAGCACCCAGGCAGATTTGCCATTGTGGTAACTAACAATCTTGTGGCAATCAATCAATTAGCTGAATGCGAAAAACTAGTGAAAACAAGCTTGCAGATAAGAGTAAACAATCTGGGCTGGAATTGTGGAGGAGAAAGTGAAATTCCATTTTCAAGGCTGTCAGAGGGATTTAAATGATCACTCCGGAGAAAGGTTTTATTTTTTCCCTTGTTTTTTTCTTAATTTTCTCCAGGCTGAGGGTTTCCATAGATCTCTTCATTGATCTGAAGTGGCCGGGAGCAGAAAAAGCCAATTTTGTCTGTATTACCTTGTCTCCTTTCCACTATAGCTTAACACTAAAAGAAATGCCACCCACACCCCAGAACAACTCCATGCCAAAGGCTTGGCTCAGAAAGTCGTATTCAAGCCAGGCACTTCAAATCTGAAAGTCAAATGCTCCTAAAACCAGGGGAGGGAGAGATCCTGAACTAGTACCAGCCCATAACCTCCTGCAGGCAAAGGCTTCAGGCAATGTGCAAATTGCAAAATGTGCAAATTGCAGAACAACTCACCCCTGCATAAGGGGTTGTTGAATTTTGGATGGGTTTTTCCCCCACCTTTATTTTTTTAATTTGCAAAAGCATTTGCTGCCCAGACTTCAGTTATGCTACTTGAGAGCTTGAAAGTAAAAATCCCCATTACATAAGGTACTCTGGAAGGCCAGGACACAGGGCCCAGCAGGCAGGCCAGCAGCTATGTGCATGGAAGGGGATCTTGCATAAAATTGTTTAGTTCTCTGCTTGTAAAGTTTCCGGCAGCAGTTGCTGAGGGAGCTGCACTTGTCCAATTACATTTAGAAAATGCCTCAAAACCAGAATTTTTTTTTCAAACAGAGAAACTCTCTTTTTTTCCCTCCAGTTCCCCATCCCTCAAATGAGCTAAAGAGCCCCTTTTCCAAGACTGTCGAACTGAATTTGCCATTTGAGAGGAGTTCAAATGCTTTGTGGCTGATGAGCACTTGCCTGCTGCCTTCCAGCTCTCACTGAATCCCAGTGGCAGAGAATATTTTTGTGGGAGAGGACCCCAAACTCACACTGATGATAGATGGTCCTCAGTCCCCACTGAAAATGGGTTCAGGACTGCTTCCTCTGTGCCCTAAGGTCAGGAGGAGTTGGAACAAGAAGAGCCATTTATAAATCTCTCCCTGTTTGCACCCTATGCAGAGGTTATCTGGTTTGACTTTCTCCAGCACTGCATGCAACTATCACAAAGTACATCAGTGCAGCTATACAGTGTCATTTTTGTAATTAAAGCCTCTGACATTGACTTTCCTGTTTAACCTGCTGTATTGGCACTGCTCTCTGTTCTTCCTTTAATGTAGCTGCTGATGGTTCAAAGATCTTGGTTGTGGCTCAAAAGCCAGCTGGAGCTGGACTCTTCAAATGGAGTCAAAGAAAAATCGACATGAGGAAAGTAAACGAAACTTCAACTCAAAGAAAAGTTTTCTTCTCAGTTTGGAGTAAATACTGAGACCTGCTTTATTAAAAAAACATTCTGCCATTTTGCCAAGGGCTTATGTCTGACTTAACACATACACAGTTAATTGCCTGGCTAGAAGAGTTGAAACCTGGGAAAATGAGAAAAATAGTCATCATAAATGTCATATTAAAGGGGAAGATCATAAGTGTGAAATAGAAGGTTAAATTGTTCTTGTATCTTTATTTAATCACAGCAACTGCATTCATTCTGCAGACCACGACACAATGGGCCATCTGTGTTCAAACAGGAATAACTATAAAAATACCAGACAACCAGATCAAGGGACACTTCACTGGGAAAATAAATTCAGATGGAGTGAAACCTATAGTACACTTTGCCTGCTGAGTATCCATACATATTAAAATTGATGTTCAGGCTCAAACATACATAAATGCCATTGCACAAATGATCCTGGAAATTTCTGACTGTATTATGATAAAAATATACTCTTTTGCTGGCATGTTTGCAGTGGTATAATGTCTCACCAGAGTTAAGTGCTGAGGGGAGGAATTTCCTGGGAGACCATGGGGTTCTTGTGTATGAAAGGGTTTTAGGCAACTTCTGAAATATCTGTCCTCTAAGGGCAGCATTATGCTGGCAAAGAGGCCAGATCTGTCCTTGAGTCATATTTAATGGCATAAATCTCTAAGTACTTGCTGAGCCTTGAAACAGAAGATACCAGAAACAGGACTGCCCAAAAATCATCTCAGCAAACTGAAGGGGCATCTGATAGTTACATGATAAGAAAATCCTTCATCTTTGGTCTTGTTGATATAAATTACACATCTTGGGTTGGTTTTCCTAGCTCTATTTGCTTTCAGATTTAGAATAATGAATAAACCCTTGAGCACTCATTCTGGAAACTGAGATTGCCTTATGAGATTATCTGCAGCTCAATAGTCAGGGGAAAAGGGAAATAAAAGGATTCACATTATGAATTTTATAATGACTTACTGCTCACATATCTGAAAAATAGTTGGAGTCTTAATTAGCCAGCCTTTTCAGTGCTTTAAGTTGCAGAGATTTCTACTGCTGCACACCTTAGAATTTGCATTTTAATGGGCTAAAGATGTATATCAGTAATAGCACCAATGGATGCTCTCTTATCACTAGTATTAATACAATATATAGCTTAGGTGACTAACCTATCCGCAGTACAGCAGGCTTGATCAATAAAGAGCACAGAGTGACCAAAGCAAGTAAAATCTAAATGTCACTGTACTGACATGCCTCTAAATAACAAACTTCCGCCTGTAGTCTGTGGTCAAAACCATATCAATGAACATTAACATGGTTCAGCCAGATGTGGTAAATCCAGGGTTCATTTTCACCTGTGCAGTTGTATGAGGAAACGTTCATTACAAAATGCAGATGCCTATGATGGAGAACAGATTACTCATGAAAAAATCCCAAATCCAGAGCATCATAATATGTACATTTTAATATATTTTTTCAAGAAGTAAAAGGCTTGGCTCCAACTAAGGCAGAATATTATTCTGGTTCTGGCTTGTTTTCAATTCTAGACCTGTAACAGAACTAGCAACTGCTAGGGAGGCTTTTTTTCCTTCAGCTTTTAGGAGTGAACCCAACCTCTCATGACCAGAAAGCAGTGTTACTGCTCCCTCAAGCATAATTTCCACAATCATGGCAGTAAGGTGGGGAAAAGAAAGTAAATCTGACAAAATAAGCCACTGGTGAACAACAGAGCATCACTTCCACAGCTCCCTTGGTGCGGCTTATCTGGGAACACTCCGAGTATCTCTAGGCTTTAGCCTAATGCACAGCACAGAAGAACTTCAGCACCACTGTTTCCCATGGATTAACTACCAGTATTTCTATATAACAGATCTGCTGGAGCAGATTCTTTCAGGTGGACATAAAAGGAAGAGGGTGAGAAAAGTTGGCCACAGGAAAAAGGTGGAAAATGCAGCAATAAGTGATGGAGGCCTTCTGACTCAAGGGGCTTCATCTCCAGATAATATATTTCTCTGACATAAATAATTTGAGAAAATGGCATATTTTTCTCTTTGAAGATCAAAGAAATACTTAACTTGGGAAGATTGGATTTAGCAGGGATTAGGTTCACTGTTGAAACTCTCACTCCATGGCTGGAAGGAACTGAGGGGCTGAGCCACCTCTTTCTTTCCATATTTTCCAACATGCTTCTCAGAAATAACTTCTAGTTTTAGCTTTGCTTTACTGTGCATCAAAATTGTGGAGCTGGGAAGGGAGACCAACACTGCTTCCTCTCCTCACACCTGGAAAAGTCATGGTGTCAGCAGCTGACATAAACTTGAATAGTGGTAGAACTGCAGGTAAGGAGTAAACATATAGGAAGACAGAGCAGAGAACTCAGAGCTATAAACAGGAAACAGTATTCCTACTGAGTGAAGTCTCTGGAGAACACCCAAGAAACATCTCATATTTCTAATGAGGGTCTATGGTAAATGTGTGTAATTCGAGGGCACATAATTCAACCACAGAAGGATTGTATAAAACTGCTAAAGCCTTTCACACCCTTTGGTCTTCCAGCAAGTTTAAATGGTGTTTGAAATATCCTGCACTTTGAAGGCTCTTTGCAATGGCAGCAAGTTGCCTTAAAGACAACTGAAATCAGCCCCAAAGAGAAGTACAGAAAGAGAGCCTGGCTTGCAGTTTTGATTAAGACTGGCTGGAAAACAAAGATTTATTTTATAAATGGAAATGGATTTTAATTTGCATTCTAATTGAAACAAGACACTTTGAGAGAAGTAGGAGAACGAGGAATAGAGACAGAAAAGGCGGCAATATCCAAACTGTGGCCTGGTGTTTACCACTCTCACTGCAATACAGAAGGTCGAGGTTCAAGTGCTGCAATCCCTAAAGTACCAAACCTCGTGAGTCCAATAAATAGTTGGTCTTTCAATAATCACAGAAGGACTCATATAAAATGAGAAATTTCTGTATCAGAAGATTACTTTGACCATTTAATCAAAAGACCTACCACTTCTCCTCATGAACAATTGGAGCTCTTCACCAAAATGGAGCTTTGCAGAATATTCCCAAAAGGAAGCTCAGAAGCCTCTTGCTGACAGTTACAAGACCACATGTTACTTGATGCCCATCATTAAGAGATTTTCCTGCAAATAAAACTTCCTCAACCATGAGGTTCTGCAGTAATTTTTCATCTCTTATAGTTAGGACAGTCCTTCATATCTGGAATTAACTCCTATTGGCAGCACTGTTTAGCTGTAACTGCAGAGAGAATGGCATAATTCTGGAAAATGAAAAGCAGGTTTGGGGCTGTGCTAGTCAAGTGTCCTCCAATGAATTTGAATTTCTTCAACCACAAGTCTTGTTAACTGCTCTTTTCTCAGTGTTGAATTAGTACAGGAAAATCATCAAACCAAAGCCAAAATATGCTGAGGATGTTTTTTGGGGTCAAAAGGTTATAGATTTTTCTTGGGAAACAGTGCACTCTAGAAGATGCTTGTTTTTTTTTCCTTTTAATCTAGAATTCTCCAAATGCTAGTAAAAGTATAGTGCGTTTCTCTTGCCTATTCTTTTATATTGTTTGATTTTCATGTGTTTATATAGACTAATACCTCACCTTTGTGATCACCGTGTCCTACCATACAGCAGGCAATGCAGCTACTTGATACAGGAAAATCCATGTTCAACATTACTATCTTTATTCACTCTCTGACAGGCAAATCTGAGTATTTAAAAAATTACTTTGTGTCTGTTTTATCTTCTTTAGCTTGGAACTTTGCCTATTTGGGGGCTGAAAACTCTTTGGTATGCTTTCATTACATAAAACTGTTGAATAAATTCTTTAGAGGTTATTTAATATTTCATCTCAGAAAGAAAATGGTGGATGGAGGGAATTGCTAAATATAGCAACTTTATTTCAGTAATGTTTATATTCATATTTAATGTTTTAGAGGGAGTTAACTGCTACCAAGATGGAATTTTAAAAATACCAACAAAAACTTAGATTATGTGCAATAAAGTCAAATATCCTAACTTTTTCAGCTAGTATCTGCCCTTCTCAGTAAAAGTCATCAGCCATAAGTTTTCCAGAGACATTCAGCCTCCCAGGTGCAGGTGAGTCAGGGATACCATGAGTAGGGGAGGACCCCATTAACCAGCTCAGTTTATGCATATGCCTCATCAGTTGATGATGATATCCTGTTATTTTAATAAACTTGGAACTATCAGTCAGAAGTCCTGGTTATAAGCCTTGAGTATCCCATGGCTTCATTTCACTGTAATCTGCAGCAATGAAAGGTGTTTCTCTCCCATGTATACCTGGAGGTAAACATAAAAGGAGACTATAAAAGTATCTCATGATCTACCAAGAGCAGGGAGATTGCACTGAAATTTAGGAAGGATATTTTCAAAGGCACAAATCTCAGTTAGGAGCATACCTGCGCCTTTGAATACATCCGTCAATGCTTGAAGTTGGGCTCCAAAAGGAAATTCAGTTCCTGCCCAGCTGATTTGGGACCTGCTGGCTCTTGTCACCAGCCTGATTTATCATCACAGAGGAACCCCCTCCATCTGCTTCTCTCAACTGAAGAGATTATATTTTAAAACACTATTGTATAAACTTGTGAAGCTTTAACTATGTTTTGGCAGAAAAGCCAATCAAAAAGTGCCTGTCCTGCTCCTTTCCTTTCAGCTTTCCTGAACTGCCTTTCACCTCTGTTTTCATATTTTCTTTATGGAATTTCTCAGGAATGATACCATCTCAGCTTTTATAGTTCTGGCTCTCCTGGCCAGGCCAGGACAGCAGTCTGGGTCATGCACCCAATCACAGCCACCATAGCTGGGAGGCCAGGTCAGGACCACCTGGAGCATCTCAAATTCAAAAATATTGTGGCAGATTATAAAACAGGTAAAATTAAGAAACTTTGGGATGGTCAAAAATACCAGATCCTCCACTTGCATTAAATCTTCATCTTCCAATCATCTGCCATGGTGTACAGCTCTCTGTGCAAGGTTGATCATGAATTTAAAGGCAGTTCCTTGAATGTGATTAGTTTTTGGTTGCCTCAACTTACTCTGTTCGAGATGTACGTTCAAAAACTAAGAGAAGTTTATTGTTGTCTGGGAAGACTATAGACTACTTGGATTTAATTGCACCATGCTGAAGCACAGCTTTGACTTGTACATACATTAATCAGAAAGTTAAATGTTTTCATCATACAGCCATCCTGAATAGTTAAGACTGGCAGTACTACTCATTAAGTACACAGATGTTTTAAAGTTTGATTAGGGAACTGTAACAAACAGTCCAACTTTCATTAACATGTAGAAAATAAGGTAGCAGAGTAGAAAATGCACAAAAAGTTACTTAAGGACTAAGAGCAACACTGAAAATTCAGAGCTCTGTGGAGAAGACCTCAAATACTAAACAACTGGAAGGCACCCAGGGAAGTGGGTTTTATTCCCAAAGCTAAGCAGAACACAGCTGCCTCCTCCCCTCATCATAGCCACTTGATGAGGTTCAGGTGGGTGTACAGCATCAGCCAGCCCAGGCAGAGAAAGTAATCTTTACAACTTCCACAAAATCAAAATTTTTACACACAAGATATACTTTCAAAAAAGGCCAAACAAGATACACTTTCAAAAAATAACAGATATTGTATAGCTCCATTGGGGCTTTTTCTATATATGAAAGTTTTTAAAAACCAGTAAAATTAAAAAAATGGAAAAACAAACAATATAATTGTTTTCCTGTTTAGAGTATCATTCAAATACTCCTTTGCGTATGGTGAAATTAAAGACAGAAGGTGAAAACTTTTTTGTATTAGTGACCTCAACTTTCTGCACAAACAGCTGGACATTTTGTATCACCAGCATCTGAGACACTCACAGTTATTGGATTTGTTCTCTTAATACCACTTCTGACAGATGGAAACATCCATCCTATTTTATCAAAAAGGGAACAGACTGACTGGACATGAGGTGTGTGGCTGAGCTAAAAATGTAGTCTACAAATCCTAATCCAAGACCTCCTCTATTAAAACATCTTTTCATAGACTCTTGTCACTACATATGGGCCTGTAGGATTTAATCCACACCGACCTGTCCCATGGGTTTCAATGTTCATTGGGTGCTCCAAAATATATTCAAAATTTGAAAAATGGTTAATTTTGAGAATCACATGTGAAAATCTTTAACCTAACCACACATCAAAACCCCTGTATAGGCTAGACAGAGAGCGGGAATTTTAATGCTTAATTGAGCAATAATTCTCTGTTTGTGTTTGAGTCCTCAATTGCAATCATCCTTTCTATTTTTATAAAGTCTGTTCTTGGCCACAAGAACATCCTGTAAAACTCCTGAAGATCTGATTTTAGACACTTGTTCCATCAAGCCATACCTGTGAATCCCCAGGTCAGTTTACTGATTTACTGCTAAAATACCACAAAACTCACAGATATGGTCCCAACACTCAAATTCAGTAATTTCATTACTTAACATTCAATCTTTCATTGCTGAAAAAATGTCTGAAATCTTGACTTTAGACTGTTCCAAAAGATGCAATAGAAATGGATTAAAAGGCTTTCTCCTTTAACATTTAACCTAAAATGCTTTCCTGACTGAAATATGACTGCAGATTTTTGAATTTGCTATTAAAAAAAAAAAAAAGAAAAGATAGCTTGGTTAAGCTAAGTCTCCTAGTGACAGGAAAAGTTGCAAGTAGCAATACAATCCCACCAAAATCCAGACCCTTATTAGGGCTGGCTGAAATGCATCCCTGCCCCGTGGAAATAAAAAAAGTCCAGGCAGGTTTTTTTCCTTATATGTTTATATTTCCTACAATGTGAGGGATATACCCAGGAAGTGTGGCTTTTTCTTGCCCTTAATGGGGTCTTCACGCTTTCCTCCGGTCTAGCTCAGCTGTTAGGGTGAAACTTCCCGGGGCCTTGCCACATGGATGTAAATAAAAGATAACAAAAGAAGCTCTTTCCCCTGATGAAGTTGCAGATTTTATTTCTTGTGGGTAGCGAGGAAAAGAGAGAGAAAGAGAAAAGGAAAGAAAGAGACGTCGGGGGCACAGGTCTTTTCTAGGGTCTGAAAAGGGGGGCGGGGAGAAATTGGATCCCAGCCAGCCCTGTATGGCCAGGAGGGGAGAGGGACCTCTACAGGGCTACAGGGCATAGCAGGGGTCACGGAATGTACCATTTACAATGCATCTTGGAAATGCAACATCTCCCCGTTTTTTGTTTAACAACGTTGAAAGAAGGATATTAGTTTCATTTAAATTATGACTTGCCCACCACCCTGTGAGTCCCAAGCCTTTTTGAACAGTCCATTGAACCAATCTTCAGATTCTTGCCTCACTTGTCCAATCAAGTTGTTCATGTTTCGGAGCGCAGCATGGATGTTAGGAGCTCTCCAGGTCCGGTCCATGCAGCAAAGTCTTTCAAATTCCTGACACTCATGTCCGTGCAGTAGTAGGAGAAAATCTATAGCAGCACGATTTTGGAGTGTGTGTGCCAGGGTCATCCAGATGTTCTGACGTGGTTGAGGGATGATTCATTCAGCTGCTAAACTGCTCGGTGTTAACAGCAAGACAACTTGAATGGGGTTCATCACAGGACCTGGAGAAGGGAAGCTTTTCTCTAAAAGGAAAGACAAACATTGTAAAACCTGTTAAAAGTCTCTATCTGCTGGAATGTCATCCTCTATGAGGATTTCTTTTCCTTTTTTCCGGCGGCATCTTCTTTTCGAAGCCACAGCCACCTGCTCCTAGTTCCCCTCAGTTGGAGCAGGATGCTTGGGGACATATGGTTTCACCCACTTTTGGGGAATCCACCGAGGGCCTGAGGGAGTGGATATGCACACATAGCCACGCCCCCAGGTAACAAGCTCATAGGGACCTTTGATTTCCCAGGTTTCTGGGTCCCTAATCAAGACTGGAGGATGTTGGGATAACTTGAACTGTTTACCACTGTTAAAGTGACATACCACAGGTGGACTCATGTTCTCAAATGAACAATTCAGGAAATTGATAGTAAACATGACTTTGCAGAGCTTCTGCTGTGGAGACATCCACGCAGTTGAACTCCTCTGTTTAGCCAAGACCTGCTTGAGCATCTGATTGGCTTGCTGAACTACACCTTGGCCTGTGGGGGAGTAGAAGGTGCCAGTTTTATGTTCCACTCCCCACTGCTGGACGAATTCCAGGAACTCCTTGGATTTATACGCTGCGCCCTGATCAGTTTTGATTTCCCTAGGGATCCCCAATACTGAAAAGGCTTGCACTAGGTGTTTTTTGGCGTGCATTGCCCTTTCTCCTGCATGGGCAGAGGCATAGACCGCGCCTGAATATGTGTCAATGCTTACATGCACATATTTGAGGCGACCAAAACTAGGAATGTGTGTGATGTCAGTCTGCCATACCTCACAACTGCCAAGACCTTGGGGGTTGTGATAGGTTGACTTAGGAAGAAGAAACTCAGAAGAGATTCTTCCTAAGGGAATTTCCTCTGTGGGGGTTGGGATACCTGCAACAGCCAATTAGAGAAAGTTAGTTCGCTCCGTGAACACACATTTTGAGGAAGGTAATCCGGAACTGAGCCTCTTGGTCTTCCGGCGGCTGAGCAGGTAACACCAACTCGAGCTTCCCCCTCCCCCATGCGGGGGGGAGGGAGGCTCGGGAGGCCGCTTGGGCCCCGTTTGCCAACGAGGGGGACCCGATGGCCAGGGGGAGAAAACGTTGTGTGATAAGACCTTCACGGCTTCTTCCTCCACGGGCCTGCGGCTCTGGCGTGGGGGGAGGCCGACTTTTGCTGCTGCCGGACGGGCCGGGCCTGCCCGGGTGGCCATGAGCAGTGTGGGGCCGCAGCCCAGCCCCAGAAAGGCTGATTAACACCTCGGCTGCCCCCCCAGCACAGCCTAAGCCTGGCCCAACTCTTGTAGTTGTGTTAAACTTTAACTCTTTAGTGCTCAGATAAGATTTGCAAAGCCTTCAGCCTTTCCTTTGAATATGAAAGGGAATAAGAAGATTTCTGAAGTCAGTGATGTAAGAGCTAAGTTTTTAAGATGGAAAGAGAATGAGAAGATGCTGAAATGGCTGAAAATCTTTTTTGTGAAATTGTAGGAATGAACTGATGTACTGAATATTCCTATAAACCATGGAAAGAGACATGGGGGGATGGAAATGTTCCATTTAATAGATGATTTGACTAAAGAGCACCTGTGTTGAGAATTTCTGTCCTGAGAAAAGAAGGGGATTTTGGTTTTCTGAAGATAAAGCCTGAGCAGAGAAAAAGGAGACAGAGAGAATCTTTGCTGTCGAACATTTCATTCTTAAAAGTAATACCCCATGAGACAGACATGGCCCACATCTACAACTTTAGGACGGTTGTAGAGTTGGGAGGAGCGTCATGGTTGCAGGTTCCCGGGCAGATGCAAATCGTGAAAGATAAAACCACAAGAGAACTGTTTTTTCCTTCTTGTGGGAAAAATCCCTACAACTTCAACAAGAAGAAGCTTCTCTCTCCAGGAGTGAACTGAGAAAGACTAAATTGGGCACTGACCGAAGTATTTGTTATATGTTTGTTTTGTTGTTATGAAGATTGGGAGAGGGAGGGAAGGAGTGATCTAAAGAAATCTTATTCTGAATTTTTTTTTTCTTCTCCTTTTGTTTGTGTAGTTAATAAATTTTCTTTTATACTCTCTCAAGTTTTAGGCCTGCCTTGCTCTTTTGCTCCTGGTTCTGTCTCACAACAAGAAAAATAAGTTTATTCAAATTGGCAACTCAAACTCAAGACAGGGTTAACCCTCATGCCCATTGATGGCATGGTCTGGAGCTGACAGTTGGGACAGGTGGTCACAATGGCTCCATCCTGACTCCGTGTTAGCTGGAACTGACGCATTAGACCTGGTGCATTCTGGTGATACTGCTGGTGGCTCAGCTTTGCCTGCTGGAAGATGTCAGGGAGGCGTGCTTGTTCTGCTGGGGTTGCTCGTTCTACTGGGGTTGCAAGGGAGTCTGCCTGGCGGTTCCGTTCTGCAATTTCACCTGGCAAATCTATGTGTGACCTCACATGCATCACATAGAACGGGTGTTCTCTATGAGAAATCAAACAAATTAGTTTAGAAAGCAACCTGAAAAGCTGCTCATTCTCGATGTCTCTGAGCACTGCCTGGTCCGCCCTGGACACTACCCCCGCTACATAGGCTGAGTCTGTTACCAAGTTGATTGGCTCTGAGAACTTCTCAAAGGCTGTTACCACTGCTGCCAGTTCAGCTGCTTGGGGTGATCCTTTCACAAACTCAACATCAGCTTCCCAATGCTGAGTCTGGGGATTTCTCCAAGTCATCACCGACTTATGGGATGCCCCTGATGCATCCATGAACACTGTGAGAGCTTTGAGTGGTCTCCGACTCCTCACGAGGAATGAGGTGGAATTCCTCATTAAACAGCTTGTGAGACTGGGCATGGACTGATATTTGTCCTCTGTAGCTATCCAGAGATAACTGGAGACTGGCATTTCTCTGGAGCAAATGCTCAAACATCTCTTTAGTCAATGTTTCAGGAGAGTTCCTCCCCTCCTCAGACAGTTTAACAGGGAGGTGAATACATGTAAAGTCACAACCAGCTAGTTCATACAGTCTCATCCTTGCTTTCCAAATCAGCTGAGCTATTAAGTCTTGTGGCTTAGTGATGGTTTTGGATCTTTGGTGGGAGAGGAAGACCCACTCTATGATTAAGACTGACTCTCTCTGCCCCTCAATCCATTGGAATATCAACCCGTGTAAGCGTGGCAGTTTTCCTAGGACAATGAATTTGAAGGGCATCTCGGGCTGGTAATGGTGAGCTTTCCTCTCTCCTAAAGTCTTTTGTACCTTTTCGATTGCCATCTTTGCCTCTGGGGTCAGTTCCCTGGGAGAAAGCAGCTCTCTCTCCCCCTTCAATAAATTGAAGAGAGGTTCTAGGTCCTCATTAGTGAGGCCTAGCCAGGGCCTAACCCAATTCAATGACCCACACAGGGAATGGAGATCTGCTAAGGTTTTTGGATTACAATTAATTTCCAATTTCTGTGGGACAATGGTCCGTGCAGTAATTTCCAAGCCCAGCTACTTCCAAGGTGGCATCCTTTGGACTTTGTCTTCCTGCAATTCAAATCCAGCAGAGGTTAAAACTTTAACCACTAGGTCAAGTGTGTCTTGGAGTAGAGAGTTATCGGGTGCACACACTAGCACATCATCCATGTAATGCAAGATGATGGCCTCCCTTCTCTGGGCACACACCGGGGACAGCAATGAGGCCACATGCCACTGGCAGATGGAGGGACTGCATTTCATTCCCTGGGGCAAAATTTTCCAGTGGTAGCGCTTCACTGGGGCTTCTTGATTGATGGTAGGAACTGAGAAGGCAAACTGTGGGGCATCCTCTGGGTGTAGGGGAATGTGGAAGAAACAGTCCTTGATGTCTAGAACAGCCAATTGCCAATCTCTGGGAAGCATTGTTGGAGAAGGCATCCCAGGTTGGAGAGATCCCATGTCCTCAATTACTTTGTTTATTCCCCGGAGGTCGTGGAGCAGCCCCCACTTGTCCTTTCGCGGCTTCTTTATCACAAAAACTGGAAAATTCCACAGGCTTGTGGTCTCCTCTATGTGGCCTTTAGCCAATTGCTCCTCCACAAGCTCTTCAAGCGCCCTGAGCTTCTCCTTACTCATCGGCCACTGTGCTACCCACTTTGGGGTATCATCTAGCCATTTCAGCTTTTGGGTAGAGTGCTCTACAGTGGCCACCTCTAAAAATCCTGAGGAGTCTTAGGAATAATCAATTTCACCCCCCACTGGGACATGGTATCTCTCCCCCATAGAGGGCATTTGTAGTCTGTAACAAATGGACGGATGCTAGCCAATTTTCCATCCGGCCCTTCAATTTGCACAATGCTTTTTGATATTTTTGCCAATTTTACTCCTCCTACACCTTGGATTCTGCCTGCCACAGGCTGAAGTTCCCAATGTGATGGCCACATCCTCTTGGGTATGATAGTCACATCAGCACCTGTATCCAGTACCCCCTCCATATGGAGGTGATCTGATCCATGGGTTAGGTGCATGCCAGAGAAGGTTTGTCCTCACCCACCACTTCTGACCAGTAGACTTCAGGTGATTTTCCACCTACTGGGAATTGCTCTTGAACAGGAATGGCCTGGGTGAGGATTTGTCCCTTAACCAGGTAATATGGTGGTAGAGGACATCGTGCCAGGAGAATGAGGCCAGTTATGCTTCCCTTGATAGTCATGGGAGCCACCTCAGTCTCTGGGGGTGTGTGTGCTGTGTCCCCGACAACAAAGTACTCACTATCCAGTTTCATGTCACGTCCTGTGTACTGTTAGGTAAGTCCACTGTAATGACTGTCCAATCAGGTGACCTGAAATGAAAACCTTTGGTAGTCACAAGCCTAAAACGGCCTAGTGGCTTCCAAACCTTGTTAATTGAACACTTAATATTTTCATTGCCATGCATCCCCACACCCTCTATCCCATCCTCCCCCTTTTTGTTTATTAAGAGAGAGTCTTTTGTGAGTGTAGAGCCCTCAGTATTTATAGCCGAACGCATTATTGTGTTAATGGCGGGTACACGCTGTAAAGCTAGTTTTTTTGTTTGTTGGTCTTCTTCTGTCTCTGGTTGTGTGGACAGTCTCTGGCAAAGTGTCCTGGCTGCTTGCACTGGAAGCAGATGATGTGCTGCAGCTGCTCTGGTGACATTGGTTGCTTCTTGGCTTCTGGTGATACAGCTGCCATGGTCTTTGGGTGTGCCAGTCCTGGTTTTCTCTCGTGTCCACTGAGCAGTTCTGCTTTCCTGGCGCAGGCTTCTATCATCTGTGCTAAGCTAGGTGCTGGCTCTAGGGGAAGGCCAAGAATAACCCTATGGCAGGTATCATTAGCATTCCTCTGAGCCATCTCTTTAATTAATTCAGATTGTGCCACTGGATCAGACACCTGTCTTTCCACTTGCGCATGAAGGCAGTCCACAAACTAAGAAATTCTCAGAATGTTTAATGTAAACATTACTGCCTTTAGCATCTACTGTTGGTAATTGATTAAAAACCTTTTCTGCAACATTGCATATTTTATCCAGGACATACTTGGATAATATTCTGGTTTGGCTTTCGGGGCAATGCCAATCCTTTTCCCCACATAGGTGTTCATATGTTATGTCATTATTATCAGCATCTTTTGCATCATCTGAGCTTTGTAAAAGCTCTAGTAAAAGCACTTTCAAAGATCTTTTCCACAGCATTTCCCATAGATCATATTCTGAGGGAGTTAACAGACATCGGAAAAGCTCTTTGATATCATATGGAAACAGTTTGTTTGAACTAAAGGTGGCTCTCATCATGCCTTTAAAGATTTCACTATTTCTACCAAATTCTCTCTGTACTTTACAAATTTCCTTTTTATCTTGATAGGACAAAGGTTGATAACTTCTTCTACCATTTCTTTTACCAAGATAAACTACAGGAGCAACTGATGGTAAATACTCTTTTCCCTGGTGTTGACTTTCAGGGCTGGGCACACCCCCGCCACCCGGCCCGGGAGGCTGCCCACCCCCCCCCCCCCCCCCACCACAGGGACACTATCTGTTCCGCAGGGGCTGTGAGCTGATCCCCCCCACCCCCACTGGCACTGAAACTAGCGGGGGCTCCACTGCCCCCCCCACCCCGCAGCAGCTTGGAGGGAAGGAATGTGAAACCGGAGCGCGGGAGGGGTGGTGGGATTCAGGGTTGCAATACCTGTGGGTGGGGTTGCTGGGTGCCGTGCAGGGCGGGGTCTTGGAGGGGGGAGGGGGCAAGGCAGCCGAGGGCAGGGATGGGTTATGGGATGGGACAGGGTTAGGGGCACGGACTGGAGGGTGAAGGGGGTTGCGGGATGAAGGAGGAAACACGTGGCTGCCACCATATGGGACCCCCCCACTTGGTCTACCGCACGGCCAGAGCTATCTTGGACCCCGACCCCTTCCCCTTCAGGTGTAGCCACGTGGCTGTTGCCCTGAAGGGAAGGGTACAAGGAAGAAGGGCTGACAATTTTTGAAAAATTATCAGAACCGGGATACTGGGGAGGACTCAATGACTCAGAGCAGCTACAGCTGTGCTGGGTGCCCTGTGTTTCCCAGGGGGACCTGTGGATCTCCTCCAGGTTCGGGTTATAGGGTTTTGGGGAAAGGGAAGGTGAATCCGAACTGTTTTGCTGCTGCTGCCTGTTGTTTTCTGTTTGAATTAAAAGTTTCTGAATTTGTAAGACTATTGGGAGGAATACAGAAGCTGTTTTATCTCCATTTTCCACTTTTAAAGTTAATAAATCTCCTATTTCATCCCAAAATGAAATCGAATTTATATTTTGTAATTCAAGGTCAGATTTTTCAACAGACAGCCAGCTGGCAAAACGGGCTAATCTTTTCTTAGATATTAAAACATTTCCTGAACTTAATATTTCCCTTAGTTGTTTTTTTATACTCTTTTGTAAAGCAGATTGCTGTAAGCAATGTTTAACAATTTGCCACTATATCTACCCCACTACAGTTAAAACACAGGAAGAGAGTTAGTTGTTAAAACGTGCCAGGTACACCACGGTTTTCAGGCTTTACTGGCTGCTGGGCTGATGTTAATTTTGCCGTTTCTGTCGGTAAAACCCACGTGGCGCCCGTGCCGCTGTAGGGACCGACTCTGCCGCAAAAACCCTCAAAAACTGCAAAAAACTGCAAAAGAACCTCTGTGCCACCGCTTTGAAACCAATCAAAGCTGTCTGCCTGCCGCGCTGTGCCTGGGGTGGCCGCGTCCAGCCCCCCCAGCCCACGCACCTCACCACGTGGCTGCGGGACGCCAAGCCACGTGCGCCGCGCACATGCCCGCGCCGCCTCTCTCCCCGAGAGCAGCGCCACGCTGGCCAAATGCTACTGGTGAGACCTCCCCGTGGAGCTCCGGGAACCCACCCGCAGCAAAAGGAGGCTTCCACTCACCTTTTTTTTCTTGCAGGCAGAGGCATCTGTGTAACTGTAGTGGGTCTCCGTCCAGAACCGACCTGCCTGGGCTCCTGACAGGCTCCCGGTTTGTGCTTAAGAGTCTTTGAACTGCACAAAATGCAGCTAAAAGAAATTTAAGCTAGTTGATCAGTTCCAAGGCTTCTTGAATCCTGAAAATAGGAGTCACAGCCGGTCGTGGGGTGCTCCATAGAGACCAACCACGTTGGGGCACCAACTGAGGCTGTTTCCTGGCCCTTAATGGTGTCTCACCCTTTCCTCCGGTCTAGCTCAGCTGTTAGGGTGAAGCCTCCCAGGCCCTTGCCACATGGACGTAAATAAAAGATAACAAAAGAGGCTCTTTCCCCTGATGAAGTTGCAGATTTTATTTCTTGTGGGTAGCGAGGAAGAGAGAAAGAGAAAAGGAAAGAGAGAGGGAAAGGGAAAGAGAAAGGGAAAGAGAGAGAGGTCGGGGGCACAGGTCTTTTCTAGGGAGGGGAGAAATTGGATCCCAGCCAGCCCTGTATGGCCAGGAGGGGAGAGGGACCAAGCTACAGGGCATAGCAGGGGTCACGGAATGTACCATTTACAATGCATCTCAGAAATGCAACAAGGAAGGTTCTATGTGGTCATGATGGGTGTTATTTCTTTCTCTAACATTTCTATTACTGTGGAAGAGGGAAAAAAATGTAAAGTATCAAGTGCAAGGCCGAGATAAAAATCCCACCTGGCTTTCAAATGTCCGTTTATGCATGTTTCTGAAACGCACATCCTTCCCTATCCTTGGTCCACTCAGAGGATGACTTGGAAAATGGAGCCAGGCAGAAAGAAAGAGGAGATAAATTAATGGGTGTCCGTATGTCTGATGGTGCTTTATAGACTGAATCACAAGATGGTTTGGTTTGAAAGGGACCTCAAAGATCCTCTCATTCCAGCCTCCTGCTGTGGGCAGGGACTTCCAGGTTGTCGCAAGCCACTCTCCCAAGTTGCTCAGAGCCTGTCCAAACTTGCCTTGAACAATTTCAGGGATGGAGCAGCCACAGCTTCTCTGGGCAACCAGAGTGCCCCCTTACAGTACACATTTCTTCCCAATACCCAACCTGAACCTGCCCTCTGCCAATGTGAAGTCATTACCTCTTGTCCTAGATGAACACTTTTTTAATGTGCTGTGCCTGAAGCAACTGTTTAAACAGCATTAAGCAGCTGAAGGACAAGTTCTGCACCTCCCAGCCAGCACCAGGAGTATCTGCAATGGTACCCCAAAAGGTACATTAATACAGAAGCTCTGGGGAGTACAGAAAAAACTGCAATTTGGATTAATGGCCACTGATCCTCCAGGGAAATAAGCCCATTGCACTACACCTGTAGTCTGCTCGGGATTTCACTTGGAAGTATTTATGTCCTACCATGTCCTACTGGCATAAAGCAACTCTCTCCTCCACCAGTTTTATGAGGATCTTTAAGTACACATAATTTTCAGTGCAATTGTGTAGGAAGATGTGCATATTAAATATTGCATTTACTGATGTGTCCTAAGGTATGTGATTAATGGCTTCATTTTACCCGTCCTAAAAGGAGAAGAATTTTAATATACAAAGTTGTGCAATGTGCAATTCCAGAGGTTTTTTTGTGGGCTCAAATCCAAACCAAACTAATGAACAAATGAACTAGAGAAACTAGAACTAGAGAAAATTCCAGAAACACACTCTGTGCTACTTTGTTTGAACCAGGAGAAATCCAGTGACCTGGGGATTAAATTGACGCCATTTGGTACTTCTTCAGGACATAAATTTTGTTGAAAGTTAACTGCTTCAGTACTCAGGGAACTTTTCAACCCTAGCTTTCAGTGGAAATAACATTCCAGCTTTTAAATCACACTAAAACCATAAATGGTATAATACAAATATAACATTTCTTACACTTAATTTAGAACAAGTCCTGAGCAGGGTGTAAATGACATTGCTTGGGCCGAGCAGAGAAGACTCCTGGGGCCTGCTCTGAATTTCCTGGCTGACTTAGGGAGTGACTTTGGAGCAAGTTGCACAGGTCACCCTCCTCAAACACCTGTTAAGATAATTAAGTAAGGTACCCAAGTGTTGCTTAATCAAGTGCCTACACATCAACTGCTTTATGCACCAAAGCTTAAACTCCCTTTGATCAGTGTTAAGTCAGGTTGAATATCTGTTGGTCAACTATAACAGTGCTCTCCTCCGTGGCTGTAGTTAGCAGTAGTTTTATAATAGTCAAATCTGCAATATTAATTTACTACACAAAATATTTACAACTGAGAGTCTCCATTCTTATTCTATGACCTTTTCTGGCAAATCACTTGTTATCTCAGTTCTCACCAAGCTCCAAGACCCTCTTGGTGCACACATGGCAGGAGGTCAGGGTCAGAAGTCCCACATTTCTGCAGAGTTAGGGGGTTGCAATAGGAGATCTCTAACATGCAAGAGGGAGCATTCTGCAGAGAGTCAACTGCCCACAAACCACCTCCAAAATCTCAACAACACATCTCAGCCAAACAAACAGCAGGTCTTTGCCCAGAGCTGCATGTGCCAGGTGATGCTCTCTGTGGGACAAGAACAAGCAAGATACAGCCATGAAGGAGAACAGCTCACACTGCTCCTGCCACTCAGCATGGCAAGGGAGAAATGAGTTCCCACAGCATCCTGCTCCACCTATAGCCCCTAGATAAAGCAAGCATCTTCCCAGATTTAACCCCCAGGTAAAGGGGCAACTTCCCACTTGTATCCTCAACCCTTGGTTTCTCCAATTTCTGAGTCCACACCGCTGAGTTTTGTTCACTGTTACCAGGTATTTGGCAGTTCTCAGGGCTTATTTGATTCATGCAACCTCTCACTATATAAAAATCCCCAGGGCTCACCTTAGCTCCTCTGCCTCCAGAAATTGCACCACTTCCCAAGCTTCTCAGCATGGCATATTGTAGTTCTCCAACAAACCACCCCAACCTCAGACAATGTCACAACTAATCTTCTTTTCCATCATTCAATAACTTCTACAAATTATTTCAGTTCTAATATGAGCCCCTGAGATCCCTTGTACCCTCCCAGCCTTGCAGCTCCCCTTTTTACAAGGAGGTTCATATCTTCTCACTGCCACCTCCCTGATGTTCTCCTACCAGCAGCTCACCCAGGCCCCTCTACTCCAAGCTTCTCATTCAGCTGAGCACCATCAAGCCAGAGCAACAGCAGCCTAAACAACCTCTTAGAAAGAAATCTGAAAGGTATTAATCCATTTCAGGACATTAAAAAAGGAATGCTTATTAAAGTTTTTCCAGTTGTTTTGAGTAACTCTTGTCATGGGAAGGACATAAAGGATTTAATGCTTTTTTGGGAGTCCAACAAGAGTTCCCAGATCTCATAGAGCAATTTCAAAGTTCAAAATAGCTGGTTGGTTTTGAGACCCTGCTCTACTTATTTATTTAACAAAAAATAAAATAAAGGAAGAGACCAAAACAAGAAACATTAATTCTAGGTGAAGCTGTGTTTTACACCTTCTAGAAGTTATCTTGTATCTGTCATCAGTCTTACTTTAAGCAAGAGTATCTTTTTAAAGAAACCCCCAAACCATATGTTTGCATTGAATCGATTTGCAGATGTGGCAGAGGATTACTGTGAAAACTTTGAAGAGTACTGGAGATTTCACTGAAGGAGACTGAAAGAGTTTTTCAAAATCATTGTTGTATTAACACACAGGAATAAAAACTTTAAAATTCTGACCATAATGTCTGTGTTACTACATCACAGAAATATGAGCTGTAGCATGCATCAGTGCCTGAATTATTCAAGTATCTGAAATGCATCTCATGACTTTGATACATTCTATAAAAAATACTGTGGATTTTTATCTAAATATAGGAGCTAAAAATGAAAACAAATTGATGGCATACTTGGTGGGTAAACATCCTAGATAAAAATATTAGATGAGATCTTCTGTTTAACCTTGCCTATCTTCTCTCCCAACAGAGAAAATTATTTAGTAACTGAGGAAACCTCTGAAGTCTGTTTGATTCCAACTATAAAAAGTAAATTTAAAATATAAAACTAAGCATTCCTAAACTTATTCAGTCTTCTGGCCTTTGGGAAGTACCAACAGCGAGTCTGTGACCCACCTGGCAATCCTTCAACCTCCCTTTGCCTAATGAACTTCACCACTGCAACAGGAACAAAGAAAGCAAAAAGCTGAATGTTTTATTAGCCTTAAAAACTCATCAATTTGTTCCCTTTAATTACTTTCTCTTAGCACTCCATTGGGTGAAGGACACCAGCAAGCTGCAACATCTGGGATATCCATGCTGTGTTTTCTGAAGAGAAAGAGTAAATGGAAGTAGGTATTTATATTGCCTAAGAAATGAGGTATTTCTCAGCAGACCTAATGGGTTATTACACAGGAACAAAAGAAAGGTAAACTTTGCTGTGTGAGAGCCTTCTGTCAGCAGTAAAGTACAGAGAAGGGAAATGCTCTAGGGTTTAATATAAAAAAAATACTGTCCTGATACAAATTATAAAATCAAATAATAGCCCACATTGCTGAAAAGGCAACTGTGCATTTTAGCCTTCCCCATTTCCTTCTTCCAATTCCCACTTTTTTTTTTGGCGGGGATATCCCATTTAATCTTTTCCTGAAGAACTTTCATCTCACCAAAAGCTGTTGAGCAACTTAGTGATGGAAAACTCCCTGTGTGGCAAATGAGTGGTTTAAGTTGCTTGCAGAAGCAGTCTCAAGGGTATTAGTAAAAGTAGGGTTTGTATAAACTGGTCACCTATTCCCTGCCCAGGGCCTTTCCCTAATACAGCTCTGAGGACTTTCCGTCATTGACACATGGGAAGTCATCTCCTACTCTAGAACAATCCCAGTAAGACAACAAGGTAGAAGGAGGGATTTGTTCCCTCTCTCTGAAGCTGCATTTGAGGATTGAAGGCTCTGTCCCACACTTCCCCATTGTAAAGGGGCACAGAGTAAGATGAACATCTGGGTAAAAGAGGAGGAGAACTGCCAATAAGTCTAGACCAAGCTCACTTCAATACTTCAAAAGGTTTCTGTGTATTTTTTTGTATGCGTAAATTGCCTTCCTCTTCTTCCTTCCTACTTCCATTTGGAACAGAGATGAAAAACGATTAAAATGTGCCCATTTTTCTTGTGCTGTTTCACATCTGGAAGCATACATAACCCAGGGGAGAAAGTGCTTGACCTTGTCACATCTTCAGTGTAATCACTTGAGACAACATCTGATGACCCAGAGAGCTCCTGAGTGACACCTAAGCCCCTGCCAAAATCCCTAAAACAGGGCCCCTTCCCCTTCTGACAAAGGAGGGGAACCACATCCTCTTCAACCCCTGCTTTACTTCCAGATATCTACAGTCATTAGCAAACTTAAAGTGGCACTGATTTTGCAATTGCAAGCACATTTAACATTTTATCCTTGCTCTTCTTTTATCCTGTCCCTTACAATAGTCATTAAATTTATTAAGTGGCTTCTACAAGTGACTCCTCTCACTTCTAAATAAAACCAGATTATCAGCACAGAAAATATATCTAGGTTCAGTCCCTCTTTTTTTATCTTTTCTTACAAACCACTCTCCTTCACAGTTTTATCTATATAATTGATGACCCACACATGACATAATTTACAACCCTCTCTAGCAACCTTCTAAACTGTGCATCAATCATTCCAGAATCTCACTCAATGCTGCTGCTCCAGCTGGCCATTATATACTGATTTTTTTTTTAATTTAGTCTATACAAAACTACAATGGAATAACCAAGAATAGAGGATTAACTAAGATTTCAGAAAAAGTATGCCATATGCAAAAAAAGAAGCAAACAAACAAAAAAAGCTAAAGTTGACAGAATTATCTGCATTTACTCTTTGTGCACACAAAGGCTCAGCCCCTAGTGCAGGTGAAGGGAATTCAGGACTAGAAAATTCACTAACAGATGGAGAAAAAGGATGCTGCTCTGGCTTTCTCTTCCCTTTCTCTTAACATCTGGAAGACATTGTATTTATTGCTCTCCTATTAAGAAATCAGGAGCTGTGTCTCAGGAAGAAACCCCTTCCATTGCTTCTCCTTATGGTGGTGTGTGGCAGAAAAATGAACAGCATCAATCCTTCCACAGCAGCAGAGTACAGCAGCAGATAGAAAGTAGCTTGTACATAACAGAAACCACAGAAACCATCATTATAGGGTCGGCAAGCATGAAAAAGTGCCTTTATGAGGCCTGAGATAAATCACAAGATCTCTATGAATTGACGGGAAAATAGAGAGAAAGCATCTCTCTACAATTACAGGAAAAATAAAAGGGCACAAGTACATGCAGAGAGAGGAAAAATGCAGTGACACAGTCACTGGTGGAAATGCCAGAGCCAGCCCCTAATTTAGCTTGCTTTATGAATTCATTTTAAACCAGATTTTCAGCCTGAGTTTCAGATATTCAGGCTAGCAAAGCTTACCTTCACCCCAAAAAATCCCTGAAGAGTAAAACTGACTGGATATAGCTTTCCCTTTCCTTCCCATTCCATTTAGATTATTTTATTGGTAATATTTTTCTGCTGTGGTAGGCAGGATCCTGGCAAGAGGAGATCAATTCTTTTAATTATTGTGTCTCCTGTAGCTCAGCAATGAGCTGTGGTGGGGCAGTATGACAACCTGCAGACATGAAGACATCTGCCTGGAACAGCACAGAGGAACCCCTGTCACTGCTAAAGATCCCAAAGACTCAGAGTAGCCTGGAGAAGAAAACTTGCTCTTCTAGAGGAGGCCCTTGCTATGCTCCTGAATGATGTGAAATTTTATATTTATTATAGAAATTTTGTATTTGTTTTCCAAGGCTCTGCTATGTCCTCCAACTTTATCTTATAGGACTGAGAAAACCTATTTTTCCCTTCAGGCTACCCATAACATCCTGAAAAGAAAAGGAAAAAAATCCCCACAAGAAGCTGAAAATCAACATATCCCCTCCTTTTCTGTAGATATTATTTTGGAATTGAACCCTACAGAAATATGTGTATCACCACAGCTCAGCATAGCAGAGCCACCTGACTTATTTCTGACTTAAAATGGAAAATCCATTCTTCTTTGATTAAAAAAAGGCCTTTCATTTTTAGAAGTGATGTATCAAATATGCATGAATGGGCATGTCCTTTCCATCAAGTGATTCCAACAAGAAGGTTTGGCTCAGATCCTGCCACCCTCCTTGTTAGACCTTGAAAGCAAGCTTTGAAACACAGGGAGAAGTTCCACAAAAGGAGCTGGAGAAATGTCAAGAGAAAAATGTGCCAAGAGTAGGAGAATGTCATGCACCATAAATGGTCAGAAAAGGTAATGATCAGAGAGACTAATTTTCATGAACTCTTCATGAACTCCTTTCTCCTCCTGCAGAAAAGTCCTAATTGAGGAGCATTTTTCCTGACCACAACACAAAACCTCTGGTGAATGAGCTTGTTAACTGGGTACCGCACTGTGACCAGATTTGCCACATATTACTTTTGAACAGGCAGTTGTTGACTATTTGCAAATAATCAGTTATCTCAAAGCACGAGAAAAAAGTTGGTTGCCCATATTTTTCTACTTTTAAATGAGAAGGAAAAACTATTGCTCTTTATTCCTTTTCCACAGCATTCAGAATCACCGTGTGCCTGTTCCCTGCTCACCACTTGCTCTGCAACATCATTCCAGTGTGGATCTTCTTAGTTTCCCTGACCTGCCACAGTTGACCATCACAAGCTTTATCATTGACTTAAAGCAGGGAGCGAGGGAATAGCTCAGAATTCCATTCAAGCCGCTTGTCTCTTACCAAGCCACAATATTTCATCATGCTTGGTCCAGCATAGATTTGAAGAAAATCCCTCATGTTATCTCCAGGTATCAGCTGGACATTTTAGGACATGAAGATTTTTTGCTGTCTAATTTGATGACATACATAGAGCAAGTGCATAAACACTTGCCTGACAATTTAAATGATGGAATTTTGTTTCATTGAAATTTTGAATATATCTGTTTAACTATTTTATAAATTTATTTCCGAATTGCCCTTTCAAGCCTTGCAGTAAAATGTGCATAATTACAATGGATTTTTTTCTTTCCCTTGCCTTTATGAACAAATGCCTAATCAATTCTAGTAAACTAAAAAATCCAAACCACCAGAAACAGGCTAATAAGTTCTTCCAGATATTTATCTAATTTGTATTGACATGAAAACTCATTAATTCAATCTAAAAGAATAAGTAAGAGTCAGGATTGAGGCATTTATGTTTATATGTCTGTCTTGTTGGACATCAAAACAAGACCTTTACAGTACTGGCCACATGAAAAAGCCATTTGAGGATTTGGTAGCAAATTTCAGCTCTGTCATGGTAAATATGTTCTTGATAAATGTGTTTGAAAAAGATAAAGCACAAGAGACTAAAATGATATTATAAGAGTGATTTTCCTGATGTTTATATGTTAATGTCACTGGATGCTTGGGACACTGATATTTATCTGAGGAGCTTAAATATTACTGTGCATTCTAACTCATCTGAGCTCAGTTAAATAGCAACCTCAGCTATGCATTTTGTAAGTGTGTAGACCAACAGAGATCCTTCCTTCCCATCAACACACAGGAAACAGATAAGTGCATGAGTATTAATGTTGTGGTTTACGTTTAGTTTGAATGCTATTCGCTTGTGTTTTTTCCCTTATTGTAATGGTTTTTCCCTTAGTTGTACCCCTTCGTTAATATAAAATGGTTTCTCCCTTTCCTGCGCTTACACTTGCCCATCACCACAAGCCCCGCCTACCCTTCCAGAATCATCCCTGTCCTTCACCCTGAACCCTGCCCATACAGTTGTCAATCCCTCCTGGCTCCTCCCATTGTTCTAGATGGTTCTCTATCAGTCTTCCCTCTCTTGGTTACCATGTATATATAAATCCCTGCCTATGTTATTCCTTATTGGTTAAGTGAATATGTAATCCCGCCCTATGTTACATCCTCTGTTTCCCCTAATTGGTTGATGCGGTGTACCCTCCCTTGGGAGAGGTTCCCTATTTAAGTTGCTGTAAGCCTGTTCTCCTCGCCTTTCTTGGTTCCTTCCCTTCCTGTCCAGTTGTCTTCCCTCATGCTCTCAATAAACCTCTCCTCAGAACCTAGAAAGGTCTCTTCCTCAATCCTTCACCTCCCCTCGGATGCGGACATAGCTGTGATAAGGGTGGAGAGCCCTAGCTGGACTCCTGCTTCACAGAAGCTGGGAGACAGCCCACTCTTGATGCCAGCAGCCAGCAGAGCTATCTGGACTTGCTAGGTTTCAGTAGTCGAGGCTGCCGTGTCATATTAAATCTACCCTGGCTTGAATTTCACCACCTAGAGCCACAAATGAAGCTTGTCAGAGGTGCTTAGCAGTGTTGAAGATCACCCCCCTTTTCAAGCAGTGCTACTTTTGGCTGTGATGCTGAGCACTGTTTGACTTTTCTATGCCCCAACTTATCCATGTGTAAAACCTCCATGACAAAATGAAGGTGTTTGGAAATTAATTGATACTGGTAGAGCCTTGAGAATCTTGAGTGAAAAGGGCTTCAGGAATTTGTAATAGGATCATTAAGCGCAATGCCAGCAGAGATACTAAAAGCAGGGTCAAATTTTTCAAGCTATGAGGAAAAGTCAAGGAGGAAGAAGAGAGAGATGAAGACCCCAGAAGAGCATGAAAGTGGAGAAGAGGCAATGAAACAACCTGTCAGACACCAGGCGCAGAGACAGAACAAAGGTCTGAATTATTAACTCTAATTAGCAACTTAATAAAGAGGCAAGTCTTTAAAAATGAAATGCTTACACTATATTGTGAAGGAACTTGAGAGACATTGGTCACCTAAATAAAAAACAATATTTAAGAGAGCAGTGGAGAGGCAGATTGTCCCCAAGCTGGAAAGGGGGTTAGCAGGCACAGGGGCAGATAGCAGAGCCAGTGGGACCCTGCCAGAAGAATAAGTTTCATGTTTAGTCACTTCCTCTTAGGATCTTTTACCTCCTGAACAAATGAAAGAAGAGAAGAGAAGAGAAGAGAAGAGAAGAGAAGAGAAGAGAAGAGAAGAGAAGAGAAGAGAAGAGAAGAGAAGAGAAGAGAAGAGAAGAGAAGAAGAGAAGAAGAATACTGCAAATACAATACTAAACTGAACTTCATTGTTAGTCTATGGAAGAAAAGAGACAGAAGACAGAAACAAGAACAGGCTACACTGTGACGCTCTTAAATGAAAAGAACAAAACAAAGATGACACCTTGTCTGGCTTGAAAGGGTTCAAAGGTTGAAAGGTTCTGGCTTCAAATGTCATGTTTGTTGTTTTCATAAAGACTGAGTGTACATGTATGCATGTACCCATACCCACTTACATGATAAATGAGGAGACTCTATTGCAAACCTTTGAGCAGGGATTTTCACAGTAATAGCTCTGAATCCAGCACTCAGACATCAAAGGGACAATGGAGCCCAACAGCACCTGCAGAGATAAACGATTTTCACACAGCCAGAAGGAAGATACACTCTTCAGCAGCCCCAGGACTGCTTCCTGCCGTCCTTCCCTCTCCTCATACATATCTCCATAGGATTTTCCTAGCCACATAACTAATTTCACAGGTTTAATAATTGCCCTTGCAAGAGATATTGCTGCAAAACTGCAACTGCTAAATAGGATAAGTAGCATATTTGTAAAGCAAGAAATCAAGAGATCTTTTTTTTCCCTCAGTAACCTTCTTGATGCCAAGTAATGGCCTTTTGGTCAATATCCTTAGAGAGAACATATTACCTAAAACAACATTAAGGGCATTTGTCACTAAGTTATTTTCCAGTAGGGACCAACTGTCCTTACTCTGTTCCCCAAAAATCACAACAGGCAGGAAGCAACGCATACTGGTAATATTGCCTCCTAAAGCAACATTAGCAAAACTGCTGTGAAATGTCTTCAGTTTATGAGTTCACACTTCAAGAAGGACATGGAAGGATTCACAGCTCAATTAATCAAAAAATGGATTGAGTTGGAAGGGACCTTAAAGCTCATCTCATTCCAATCCCCTCTTGTGGGCAAGGACATCTTCTAATAGACCAGGTTGCTCCAAGCCCTGTACAACCTGGCCTTGAGAAGAAGCAACAAGAAACATCCAAAGACTACAAGAAGGACTCAGAATGTACCCAGTGGCAGAAAAATAAAGCACATTTTTATTTCTGTGTGAAGCTCCAAGAGCTGAGCTCCCTAAGTTGGCCTAAGGGCAGCACAGAATAGTAGCAAACACGCAGAGGATGGTTTGATATTAAGGATCAGTTGACATTAAGGAAAAGGTAAAATGACAATTCAGTGTTGGAAGGTGGACAAATTCCACCTCAAAAGAAAACCTACAGCTCCCGATCACTGATTAATCTTTGTAACTCAAGACAGGTGTTTCACTTTTTTCCACTTAAGAATTTTTAAGCTTCAGAGATGCAGAGGAGTTTTCTTCTCCTCTCTACACAACCTGACACTGTGCTGATTCTCTTCTGCTCAGCACAAGCAAGCAAAGCTCTGCAGGGAGTACTGCACCCAGCAGACTGGTATTTTGGCATCATTCTGACAGACCAGACAATATGTGCTGCACTTGGCTTTTTGTCCTTGGGAAGCTGGTGAGAGTTAAAGTTACTTGTTCATTTTGACAAGAACTGAAATAATTGGGTCATTAAAGCATTGCAGTGTGTTGTTCATGGAAATATACCAAGGTTTCATTTGGATGATCTAATGGCTGCCTCAGAAAACAATTAGAAGTAATTTCTGTCTTCCTTCTATGCAAAAATTGATCTATTCCTATGCACCAGCCAAAGAAGCAAAGACTGGCAGAAAATGATTTATGATGGAAAAACAGGGCATTAATTATAAGTAAAACCTTGTATATCATGAGTCAAAGATCAAATAGCCTCATCTGAACATGTACTGAGAACTTTCTTGAGGAATTCAGCTGGATGTACCCACTTTTTTGCTGAACTGCATTAAGATGTTGACATCATCATATTTCTAATGATAATACAAATCCTCCCCCATGTGGATATCAAAGAGCTATATGGTCAATTACCTATGCCCAATGCTTACCCAGCACTATTAGAACTTGCAATACAAATATGTATTTTAAAGTCCTGCTTGCATTCAAATTAGATGTTGTTAATATATTTTTTAATTTTATATTATGGTGAACGTAAATATTTTCTTAAGAAACCCTGGGGGAAAAGTGACATTTGGAGATACATACAAAAAAAAGAAAATTCACTAAAATTGGAGAAAGAATGAACCCCATGAAGCAGCAAGTTTGTGGTCATAAGCATTATCTGGTTTGAAAGGCAGGTAGTTGCTAAGAAAAGGCAGGAGCCCCTTCCCTGAGATGGAGAGTGCAACCCCCTCCCTTCCAATTATTGTAATTTTGGAATCAGGGGCTTTCAGGCAAAAGCTGGAGGTAGGAATAACAGTTCTTTATTAATATATCTTACAAGACAAACAAAAGAAATAACAACAGCTATAAAAACTGACAACAAAACAGAACAGTCTAACTCAGTTCCAGCCCTTTTTGGCCAAGGCCCTCTCTCCGTGCGCTCAGTTACCGGTGCTGTGGGCAGGGCAGGGCCCGTGTAGCTGAAGGGGCTGGGTGATGGCGGCAGCGGCCCAGGGGTGAGAGGGATGGAGGAGGGACTCCCCCCTCACGGTGTCGGTCGTGGTGCTCGGCAGCGTGTCCGGAGGTAGTAGGATGAAGTGGTAGAGCAGCAGAGCGATGTCTGACAGCAGGGAACGTGGCTCCCGTCGTTGGGATTGTGGGAAGGATGCTAGATAGAAGCACCAGCCGCCTTCCTCCAACTCCACAAGCGAGCGAGCAAGCAAGAGATCGAGAGAGCAGGCCCCTGCCCCACCCTCTCTTTTCCCCTGTTCCCCCTCTCCTCCCCGCTTCGATGTTAAAGTGTTATTAGCTAGGGTGTAGCTACAAATACTTAGCATAACAATGGGAAAAATTCCACAGAAAGAAAAGGGAAGGATTCAACCCCCAACAAGCATGCCTAAAAATGAAAATAATTTTTCCCAAAAGTACATGTTGTAGATTACTTGGTGTACAAATGTTTTTGTTTAGGACTTAGGACTTCTATTAGAATTAATTACTTTTGTCGGCAGCTTAAAATGTATAGCGGCCTTAAAGCAAGGGCAATACCTATTAAATTTAATTACTTTCTCCTTCAGCCTAAGCAATAAAAAAGTATGATGGGGATCTGGTTATTAACTAAGCATGGCATCCAAATGAAGACACAGTGCACAATAATTGTGTTTGTTGGGCCACAAGCTGGTGGTTCTCATTGGTCTCTCCTGTTCCAGGGATGAGATGCGCTCTGGGAAAACAGGAAATATTTTCTTGCCTTGATCTACTTTGGACAAAATCTCATCCTCAGTCACATTTAAGGCCTCATCACTTGCAGCAGAAAGCCCTTGAGTCAAAGACAAACAAGCAGCTCCCTTCTCTGCTCACAAATCAGCTGCCACAAGCCAGGGCTTGAAATATTCTAAGGACTTACCATCTACTTTTTTGTATGATTTTTAAACAAAAGAGGTATCTGCCTAAATAAGAGCATGCTACAGGTTTTCATTCAAAAATATATATATATATTTTTGCTTGCTTTGAGTAATTTCTACCAGGATTTTTGTGGAACTACTGAAATTCTCTCTGTTTATGCGCCTAAGCTGATGGAAATAAAATATTTATATGAGTGCATGCCTGTGTGTCTATATCCATAGCTTTGAAACCAAAGTTTACAATTAACTTCTAAATTCCTTAGGAGCTTAGTCACCTTACTAATGCAAGATCACAATTTGACATGGAAAAGAACTTGTTTTAAAAGTTAACAAAATAATAAGTGACAGTGATTTCTACATGACCAAGATACTCTGCACAGTCCTGCCACCACTCCTTCTCTTATTTAAACTCTCTGCACAGATTTCAAACTCATTCCGAATATAACTGTCTCCAAAACTGCTCTCTCTGCCATGTCAAGCGTTTTATAGATGCATTGCTACCTTTCTCACTCTTCATCCCAGAATAAATATAATCTGTTCATATTTTAGAATTGAATCCAGTAACGTTTCTGTGTTCAATCCAGCCTGTATTCTTGTCTAGCAGTGATCCTAAGTCATCCTTGATGTAGTTACTGTGAGAGATATAGTAAAACATTTTTTCTCAAGTATTCAGAAAAGAATGAAAAAGAATTTTCAAATATTCTTCAGTTCTTCCACTAGGGATATTTGTTTTTCAAAAATCAAGCACATAACACAGCATACAAAAATACTGCTACTGTTTGTCTAATCTTCTCATAAAGATTTAACAATTTGCATGACATTAGTGGACCAGCGTGTGTTAATAAGCACCAAAATGTCTAACTGCCCATTTGCATTCACAGGTCCCCAGAATAGCAATTAAAGTAATTTTAATACAAGTCTAAAATAGGAAAGGAATTTCAGCTTGACTTTTATGAGAGGTTTTTGATCCTTTAAAGCATCAGGCATGTGCTAAATTCACAAAATGAGGTAAGATCTGGACTGTTTTATAGTCAGTGAATATATAAGTGTGGGTCCTACTTACAAGGACCCACATTAATTATTTACATCAATAAAAAAATCACACAGAACAAAGCCACACCATTGATCCTAGACAGAAAGATTACCATCACTTGCCTGAATCTCAGATTAATGGGAAAACCACCAGTGCTGCAGCATAGATACCCAGAGTAGACAATCATAACTGTGATCAGGGAGCAGAGGGAAAAGTAGAAAGCCTCAGCTCTCAGCAGCCTCCGGAGAAAGAAAAATATTATTTAGGATGTACAAGGTTTTCCAGCATATTAGGAGTCAAGTTCATCCTTGTGTGGCTTCCATGGGTGAAGCAAATGAGGTTAATAAAGCAAAACATCCAGTGGCAAGAAGGCAGAAATATTTTCTTGTGCTTTTTCATGTAGGACAAAAATACTGCACCGAGAGAATTTCTCCCTGCCCTCAGGAAACCTTTCCACTATTTCTCTCTCTTTCTTTTATGTGTTAATCAAATAAGAGCTGATGCAGAAAGCAGGACATTTATGGTAATGAGGCCCTGGTGTAGGTTACCCAGAGAAACTGTGTATGTCTCATCCCTGGAAGTGTTCCAGGCCAGACTGGAGGGAGCTTGGAGTAACCTGATCGTAGGGGATCCTGCCCATGGCAGGGAGTTGGAACTGGGTAATTTTTGAGGTTCCTCCCAACCCAAAGCATTCTATGATTTTGTTATTTCCTTCCTTGCCCTGCCCTCCTTGATTATTGCCTGTTCTGTCTTAGTTCAGCAGAATGAAGTCTGTTTTGTCAAGGAAGATGCCACACCAGTGGTCATCCTATTGGGACTGATGTCCTCCCATGCCAGGCTGAGAAGACAGCTAAATATCTCTTCCTCACAGCAACAATGAGATGAGAGAGATCTCTATGAGCCACCAGTAAAATAAACTGAGTAAAAAAAAAAATAGCCTACCAAAGAAATAAAACATAGAAACCCCAAAAAAACCCCAAGGTCAAAAAACACAGACACAAAATCAATCAAAAAGACCAACTACTACTTCTTAAAACCTTCAAAAAATTGATAGAGTGACTAAAAACTGTTGCAGATGAAGAAAAAACTGTCAGTGGAGGATTTCCTGTGGTATATGCCAATATTTGAGATAATTGGCTAGCAAAGAAGGAAAATATTTTCAAGAGCTTCCTCACAGTCGGGAAGGCAGAGGCTGCAGCAGAAACCATTTAGGTACTGGCAAAATAGCACTTAAAAAGAGGATGTAGAAAAACAATGGTGGGGCTGTTAAACCAGTGCAAGTAAACCTGGAGAGGCAAGAAAGCAACAAACAACTGGAAAATAGCTTTAATTGCCAAACTGCCAAATTACTGTAATCTGCCAGATTGTATTCATTGGTACATCATAGATTTACTGTCAGCATCAGAAAAAACTTGATTAGAGGATATTTTTATCGCAGGTGAAATCAGAGACATACAGGCAGCTAAGTGGAAAACAAAAAGGTTTCAGAGGAGAATTGTGCACCCATCATCATTAACTTTATCGACTTTGAAAAAGCCATTGATAGTCTCAAAAAAATTGCCTCCAGAAGATAAAGGCTAAATGTGGATTATCTCAGAAGATAGTGAGAATAGCAAACCTTTATGGAGATCCTGACTGTTCTAAGAGAGAGCAACTGGAGTCAAGCAAAGCTCTTCAAGCACCTGCATCTCTCTTCATTAGAAAATTACTGGAAGAAAACTGGCAACACACAATCTAGCAGACATCAAGGCAGACTTCTCATTTTCTGCATACAAGAAGCAAGTAAACAGTGAATGCTGGGTGATATAAGACAGGGGTAAAAAGAGGTAGGGAAAAAATTCCTTGAAAACAGTACAGAATGTGTACAACTGTAAGAATGGCAAACAAACCCAACATAACTGTTATTCAAAAGTCAGTGGAGAGTGTTGAAAGGTTTAGCTCCTCTTCTAGTCTAGTAGCAGCAGAAATAAAAGGTGGAATCGCAGAACAGGTGGAAATATAAACCAGGTAGACAGTTGAATAACAGACTAGGTATCATTAACAATGTGCAATTGGGCCTTTCTTTTTCATACCAAGTCCTTAAACTGTGCATATTTTTACAGGGTAAAAATTACTAATATTAGAAATCCAGAGGGAAGCACAGATCAGAGACAACTGAGACAACTATTCACTTTTTTTTTCACCACTTAAGATAGAAAAATGCCATTTAAATTAGATTTAGGCCTCATAGTCACTGAAATAGTCACTAGTGGGAGAACAAAATCATACAGGAAGCCATTAGAGAAAGCACTGGTAAGCAGTGGTGGACACCGACAAGCTTCTGCTTTTTATTTTCCGCTCTAGTTCATGTGTCTGTGTTGCATTTACTTTCCTTGGAAAAAGCAGATGCTTTTATAAAGTTTTTTTCCCTGACTGTTGCATCTCTAATTCACATGCAGCATATAATTTGCTTTTCTTTAAGTTTCCTCACATTGTCATCATCGCAGGCCTCTTTCCAGTGTGGATAACAATGTTGATTACCTCCTGCTATTTGTAAATCTCTACCTGAGAATAATTCAAATTACCATAATAATGTATTATTCCCAATTAAAATTAAGGTACATTGAGACTGAGAAAGAAATTAAATGCAGCAGCCCCATCAGGGTATGAAAAACCCACCGGGAAGGTAGATTTAGATGTACAAGTGAAGAGCTCATATATTAATAGCAATTTTCACACTGCTCTGAAGATGCTGTTGGGGAATATTGGCCTATGTATGACATTATAAAATATCCTATCATTCTGTAAACATTATTACTTACATAAAGTGTAGAGCCAAAATCATTAATATGACATAAAGAGTTCTTTTGAAGAAATCAATCCTTTCAAAGTATCATTTTAAAAATATGTATTTCTGAGGAGCATACCAAAGCCCTACATTTCCAAGTACAACAGGAGATTGTGAAACCTCACATTAATTTTCCAGTTCACAGATCTAAAAAGCACAATGTGAGCTCCTGTTCAGGAAAGGTGAATTCCCAGTTTACCTTACCTTGTCACCATCAAGAGCATCATTAATTTAAGCAACATGGAGGTTAATTTAGTTGTATTGAGCTTTGTTCATGCAATGCATCCCTTGGAGCTTCACAGCCTTTCTTCCTAATTTCAGCCCATGAAGAAAGCATTGGTGAAGGGAATTTGCTGCTGTTGGGTGTGTGGTGATGATCAACATGGGGTGAGGGCAGTGAGGCAATGCAGCAGAAACAGGCAGCAACAGTGATGTGGCTGCATGTCAGCCAGGGCTGAACCTCATTTGTGAGAGAAGTTTATGACAACCTGCTGCCTAAGTTGGACCTTCTCAGACTCCATTTTCCATTTTCATCATCATAAACTCCCTTAAATAATTAAGTAAAACAAGCCCCTTCCTTTTCCCTCTCACTCTGTTTTTATGTATGTAGCAGCTATTAGAAAATGTGTCAGATTTTAACCTCATCTCTTCATCAAATATTACAGGTCTTATCACTGAGAAGAAAGAATGTGCCAATAGAAAAAACTATGCACTGGGCCATAACAGCTGCACCATACGTCTCAACATTCATCTCTCTGCCTTAAATTAAAGCTGCCTTAAATTCCATGCCATCCATCTTTTCTTTCACAGGGGTGAAGGAGTTGATCACATTTAATTCCAGAACGTGCTCAACACCAGGTTGGATGGAGTTTGAAGCAACATGTTCTGGTGGAAGGTGCTCCTTTCTATGGCAGGGGGTTGAATCAAATCAATCTTCAAGGTCCCTTCCAACCCAAACCATGAATATGGGGCAACCCATGGTGTAGAGCCTGCACAAAGTGGCTTTAATACTAATGCCCACACTGGATACTAAATTGAAGACCTGGGTTTGCTAGGGAAATAACAGCATAGTGTTGCCCATAACATTTTTCTGCAAAAAAATTTTAAAAATGCTTTTTTTTCAAAGGCTTGTTACAGAAGAATATAGCTTGTGCAGCAATGTGAAATCTGCTGGGAGATTGCCACAGTCTGTCCCTTCTGCATCACACCACAACTCTATCAGGTGGTGCAGGATACCTTCCCTGACCAAGTACCAGGCTTTTTTAAACCCCAGCCATTTCTGCTCCTTCCTTTATTGCAGGTATTGCAAGTGAAATAATCCACAATTCTTTTGAGATATTTACTTATCCCTCAAGCATGAAAGTGTTTCAAAGCAACTCCAGCATCTATTTCACTAAATTGCTGTTTGTTTCTGTAAATGAAAGCCATACAGTGTGATACAAGGGATAATTATTAGCGTTAGTCTTTCCATTATAATCATGGATTGCTGGCTTAGCTCTTGACAAAAAAAATATTTTTGCAAGTGGAAGTGACTCCAAATATTGATTAAGAGCATACAGCTTTGGGCATGCCTGTTTCCATTTGTCATAATGATGGTGTGGCTATTTGGGATAGAAGGAAAAAGCAAAAATATAATTAAAGCATCAAGAACTAAAACTAGCCAAGAAAGGGGGTGCTTTGGAATGCAATAGGAGAGCTCACACATTTGTTTACAGTCTAGGGCATAGGCTAAGCACTATTCTGGTGTGGGTTCAGGAATGGTGCATGATTTTACCTGCAATGGCTGAGCCAACTCCTGCTACTCACTCTCCATCCTACCCACCCCATGGCTTTGTGCTCCCATGAAATGAGTGTGTAGCAGCTCCCACGAGACCACAGTTCATAAATTGGCATGTGAAAATTAACAGCTCTCTTTATTGTGTGGGTGGGATGGGAGGCAGAGCTGTGTTGCCTGTCAGTCTATCAGTATAATTCACTCCAGCACTTGAGTGTTTTCAAAACCAGTGCTAGGCCAGAGCTTTACAAGCATTTATGTGCCAGATTTCCACTGATTTCCCACCTTTAAAGCAATGACTCTTGAGAATTATGGAGACTATATCCAAGTGACCCATCAGGGCACAGGTTCAAGAGCCTGACTTGCTCTTGAAAATTTTAGTCCATAGGTCTGTAATAAAAAAAATGTTACGAGACATGATTATTTGCAGAGCAGTAATAGGAGTTTCTAGGCTCTGTCCAGCTTTTCGTGGTCGTGTCCCCAACAGAAAAGGATTCTTATTGCAGCTTTAGCTGTACTTAAGACCCTGCATCACTCTCTTACACAAACTATGACACTCAGGTGTCAGAGCTGCTCCATGTTTCCTAAAGCATGAACTATAATCAGTAAAACATCCATGTTGTTTTGATTAGCAAGACAAGCATTTAGCCATGACATAGCAAGTGCATTTTTTCAAGTTTTAGAACATCTCAAAAGTGTATATATCTCACAAATAAAGAACTTCACAGAAAACCAATAAAATCTAAAATATTTTTAATATATATAAAAAAAATTTAACATCTTCTAATAAAGTATAGCATTGAAATCTCTGGGTAAGAAGGGACATTAAAGATCATCTAGTCAGACACCTTCAAGTGGACCAGTTTGTTCAGGGCCCTGTCCAACCTGGCCTTGAACATTTCCAGGGATGGGGCAGTCACAGTTTCTCTGGGCAACCTGTGCCAGGGCCTCACCATCCCCACAGTCAAGAATTTCCTCTTAACATCTAGTAAAAATCTCTCCTCTCTTATTTTTTAAACTATTCCCCACTGTCCTATGCCTATCCTCCTGTGTAAAAAGTCACTCTCTTTTTTATAACCCCTCTTTTTAAATACTGAATCACCACGGTGAATACATCTTCATAGTTAACCACTTTCCTTAACCTTAATGATATCCCTTAGCCAAAATCTCTACAATATCAAGGTAAATGGTTTTCTTGTTTCTACTTTCTTGAAGCAAACCTGAATAATATTTAGAACACTAAATTAGAACACTTCTATAAAAATGCCTACATTTCTGAGATGGTTTGACCAATTGCAGTGACATGTCTGTCTAGCTACATCAAAAGATGTTGTCTTGACATTAATGGAGGTAAGTGATCAACATTGATCAACATTAGTGAATCTGACAAGTCACGGAACAAAAATGTACAGTCAGAAGAGATGAATTTTGAGCAGATGTACCTAGGAAGACAAGTGAAGCAGTAGGGAGATCAACTTCACCCTGCACAAGTCCCAGCAGTCCCACAGCATTAATGCCTGAGTTTTCCAATAATTTACTATGGAGCATTTTAAATCTTCTCACTTTCACAGATGACAGACCATGCAAATTGTCCATCCAGGGAAATACTGTGCTTGCTGTTGTCTTTATCAACAGAAGGAAAAGACCCTGTAGATGGATCAGTATGGGTCATCGTATTGGTTGATGTATTAAAACTCTGCCCAATTTTTTAACTGTAGGCATAAAGCTGTGCATTCAAAACAACAGCCACCTAGAAATTGTCTGTGCTAGTGGCCAGTCAAGCAGCTCATGGCTTGCATATGTAAGGGATGAAGCCTCTGAAAACACAGTGACCACTTGCAACAGATATCAGAATAAGAGACACTCTCCATGTGTTCAACATATCAACGTGGGTGGCTTTTTTGGACCCTTAGGAGTCTTCACCCTTTCCTCTGGACTAGCTCAGATGTTAGGGTGAAGCCTCGGGATCTGCCACATGAATGTAAATAAAAGATAACAAAAGAGGCTCTTTCCCCCTGGGGAGGTTACAGGGTTTATTTCTTGTGGTTCCCCAGGAGCGTAAAAAGGGAAAAGGAGAAAGAGAAAGAGGGTGAAAGAGGGCGAGGTCAGGGGGCACAGGTCTTTTCTAGGGTCTGAAAGGGGGGGCGGGAAGAAATTGGATCTTGGCCAGCTAGGTATGGCCAGGAGGGGAGAGGGAACAGACTACAGGACATTGCAGGGGTCACAGAATGTACCATTTCCAATGCATCTAGGGAGATGCAACAAACGTGCTCTTCATCAGCACCTCATGTTGTATTTCACTAAGAAATTGTTTTATATTTGCACTGAATGGTTTATTCCGTTCTCCCCGCCAAGTTTGTGGTGTGGTAGAGTCCTTCCTTGGCCCCTCCCCCTCTGAAGTATCCTATTGGTTGCAGCTCAGTTCCTCCTCTCTCCTTTTCCTGAGTTTAAAACTGCCTGCCATTTGCTGCTCAGTCTCTTTTCCTCCCCACCTCCCACCTGGAAGAAGATCTACAATAAAGAGTGGGACATTCCCACGGGAGGAAACAGCCTCCTTGTCTTTTGCCTTTGTCCCTGTGGGTTCAATATTCTCCCCTGGTCTGGAGCTAGCCAAAGAGACCAGACAGAAAGGGGAAACCCCACAACTGGCGCTCCAACATCAGGCTTCCCTCAAGGTCAGAAGCCCACAAAGCAGCTGGATTCTACTCGTGGATTACAAGTCTTCTGGACTGTTCAGCTACTCTGGCAGCAGGGGCTGCTTTTTGAGCAGCAACTGCCGACAAGGAGAGGCTGGTAGCCTACCTTTAAGCCCAAAGATGGGTCGGCCCAGGACAGAGGCCTTCCCTTGCAGCAGTTCCAGCCAGCCGAAGAGGGAGGTGAATATCTCTCACAAGTGTTAGCGGGGATCCTGAAATAGCCCCAGTCACAGCAGGGGTGGGTTCCTGCCGGGGGGACAGGGGCACTGAGTGGACCATGCCAGCAAGCAGGCAGCACAGAGCCATGTGGCACAGGCCCAAGCAGAGTGGAGTGGCTGGTGCGCGTGCGGCAGTGGCACGCACACGACCTGGTGCAGCAACGTGGTGGGTGCGGAAGCAAGCAGTGCGAGCAGTGTGACACCACCACTGCGAGTTGCAGCGGCTGGCACACCAGCTGCAAGCAGTGTGAGCTGCAGCTGTGGTGTGGTGCTGGTGGAGCAGCATTGCCGGAGGCAATGGTGCGCACTCCTCCTACCCCAGCGTCACTCGAGGATGAGAAGATGCCAGACCAGTCCCCAGGCTGGTTGTGGACAATTTTCAATGCTTTTGGTTTCTGTTTGCATTTGACTGTGAAGAAAGGTGGATTTAAATCTGCAAATTGCTTTTAACATCAGTATGGGCTCTCAGCTTTCTATACAGCAAAGGAGTATATATTCCCAAGTTCAGGATATCTTGAGTAGTGGGAATGTTACAATTTCTAAGAAACACTTAAAGCGGTTTGTTTGCTGGCTGTCTCTCCATTTCCCTCAGTTTACCGTGCAAAATGTATATTTGGTCTCTTCCTGGGACAAAATCAGAGACCTATTGGCTTTCAAAGTAGAACAAGGAGATAATACAGTATCCAAATTTCTCCCATTGTTCATTTTAATTTGAAAAGAATTGATAAAGAGGGAAGTGAAAGGACAGCCACAGCAAACTCCTCCTACCCCCAGCTGGTCTCCCCAATCCTCTGCCCCTCAGTTGGGGGAGATGCACAGGGCACCCTGAGAAACACAGGGGACCTGGCACAGCCATTCCTTCCCTGGCGCCCTGTCTCCCCCTCAGCACCCTGCCTCTGGAACTTGTGCACAGACTGGCAGAGTACCTTCACTGCATCCCTCTACCCCAGTTCCTGCACATCGACTTCAGTGTAAAGATGATTCCCCCATCCACAAAGCAACGGCCACGTGGCAGGGATCCAAAATGGCACTTGTCACGTGGCAGGGGTCCAAGATGGCGCCAACCATCTTCTTCTTCCCACAATCCCTTTAATCCACATGCTCCTGCTCCCAACCCTTTCCCATCCCTCAACCCCTTCTGCCCCTTGGACACCCCTCCCCCTCCCTCCATGTTCCCGACCTGCATGACATCATCATGCAACCCTGACACCATGTGTTGCAATCCTGGTTCCCATGGTTGCCCCTACCTCCCAGGCGGCTCCACTCCCTCTCCTGTTCCAGTTTCCAGTGTCCCACCTCCTGGTTCCCACGGGGTGGGGGCAGGGGGTGAACCCTGGAGATCAGGGCCAGCTAGAGGAAGCCATACCCTTAGCTGCCCCTGTCATATATACTGATAGGAGAAATGGAACTAGAATCTATCAAAAGCTATTAGCTTTTTCCTACCAAAACAAAAAAGAAATTTGCAAAACCCAAAGGGAGTTTGGCCGAAGCAGTGGAATCTTTAAAGGAATGCTGAAAGCTACCCTAACATCCCACGAATTACTCCCGGCCAATCTCTGAGATCTCTTCTGGTGTCTCCTAATCCCCTCAGAGTTTGACCTGTGGGAAAGCACCTGGAAGAGATCTCTGAAGGGACTCCTGGGGGAACTTAAGCAAAGCACCCAGAGTGCAACAGATGCAGATGGGAATGACATCACCTATGAACATCTATGTGTGAGGGGGAGTGGGCTAGCCCCAAGGACCAAGCTCAGGTTTTACCCAAATTCATTCTGGATAAAATCTGTGGAGTTGCAGAAAAGATTTTTAACCAATTACCAACCGTTGAAACTATTGGTTGTTATATTAATATTAAACAGATTGCCTCAGAGAATTTCTTGCAGTTTGTCGACTGCCTTCGTACACAAGTGGAGAGACAAGAAGAAGTCCCAGTGGCACAGGCAGAACTAATTAAGGAGATGGCTCACAGGAATGCCAACGAAGCCTGCTGCAGGGTTATCTTGGGACTGCATATCGATCCTCTGCCTACACTAGCACAGATGGTAGAAGCATGTGCTTCTAAGAAAGCAGAGCTGTTCGGTACACCAAAGAAAAAGCTAGGACTGACAAACTCAAAAACTGCAGCATCTGTAACACCAGAAGTAAAGAGGCAACAGAGGTCACCTGAACAGCTTCAACATGTCATTTGCTTCCAGTGCAAGAGGCCAGGACACTTTGCCAGAGACTGTCCTCAAAGCCACCAGCAGAAAAAGAAAAATCAAAAAGAAGGAACAACCAAGAAATAAAAAACTAGGATGAGAGTGTGGACCTGCCCCGCACCATGATATAAATACAGTGGGCTCCACAGTGGGCAAAGCCTCTCCCTTAACAAAAAAGGGGGAGGAAGGAAAGAGGGATATGGGTCAGCAGAAAAATAAAAATTAAACCTGTAGTAACAGGTTTGTAAAAGTAAAGTTTGGCAGCCTCACGGGTGTTTCAGGCTCGTGACTACCAAAGCTTTTCTTTCAGTTCTACCAGTTGAACGATCATTGCAGTGGACCTGCCAGGCACCTGACAGGACATGGTGATAAAAAATACAGGACTTGACAGCAGTGAGTATTTTCTCATTGGGGGCACCGCGCATGCGCACTCACACACACACACACACCCCTGGAGATTGAGGTGGCTCCCATGACCATCAAGGGAGACATAACTCACCTCATTCTCCTGGTGTGCTGCCCTCAGCCATCATTCTATTTGGCCAAGGGACAAATCCTTGCCCAGGCCATTGCCATTCCCATTCCAGCAGAGGTCCCAGTAGATGAAAAAGCACCTGAAGTCTACTGGGCAGAAGTGGTTGGCGAGGACAAATCCATTATGGGATGCAACCTAACCTGTGGAACACATCATTTCCACGTGGAAGAGTTGCTTGACATGGGGGCAGATGTGACAATCATACCTGAAAGGATATGGCTATCACATTGGGAGTTGCAACCCGTGGCTGGAAAAGTCCAAGGTATAGGAGGGGTCAGATTAGCAAAAATCTCAAAAGGTATTGTACAAATCAAGGGGCCACATGGGAAATTGGCCAGTGTTCATCCATGTGTCACCAACTACAAGTGGCTCCTGTGGGGGGTCAAATTAGTTATCCCTAAGACTCCCCAGGATTTCTAGAGGCAGCCACTGTGGAGTGCCCTACACACAAGTTAACGTGGCTGGATGACACTCCAGTTTGGGTAGGACAGTGGCCACTAAATATGGAAAAACGTAAGGCGCTCGAGGAGCTCGTGGAGGAGCAATTGGTCAAAGGCGACATAGAAGAGACAACCAGCCCTTGGAATTTCTCCGTCCTCATGATTAAGGATAGGATAAGTGGTGGCTCCTCTGTGACCTCCAGGAAATAAACAAAGTAATTGAGGACATGGGGTCACTCCAACCTGGGATGTCTTCCCCAACGATGCTTCCCCGCAATTGGCAATTGGCTGTCCTGGACATCAAGGACTGTTTTTTCCAAATTCCCCTACACCCAGAAGATGCCTCACGGTTTGCCTTCTTGGTTCCTATCATCAATTGAGAAACCCCAGTGAAGTGTGGCCACTGGAGACTAGTACTGCAAGGCATGAAGTGCAGTCCTTCCATCTGCCACTGGTACGTGGCTTCATTGCCATCCCCAGTGAGCACCCAAGAAAGGGAAGTCATCATCCTCCACTACATGGATGATGTGCTTATGTTCACCCATAATGACTCTATACTCCAACACCCACTTGACCTAGTGGATAAAGTTTTAACCTCTGCTGCATTCCAGCTGCAGGAAGACAAGGTCAAAAGTATGCCACCTTGGAAGTACCTGGTCTTGGAAATCCAGCAGACCGTTCTTCCAAAGAAATTAAAAATTGATCCCAAAACCCTAGTGGATCTCCATTCCCTGTGTGGGTCTTTGAATTGGGTCAGGCCCTGGTTAGGCCTCATCAATGAGAATCCAGGCCCTCTCCTCAATTTATTGAAGGGGGAGAGAGAGTTGGTTTCTCCCAGGGAACTGACTCCAGAGGCAAAAGCCGCAATCCAAAAGCCACAAAAGTCTTTGGCCGAGAGGCAGGCTCACCATTATCAGCCCGAGCTGCCTTTCAAATTCATTGTCCTGGGAAAGCTGCCACACTTGCATGGTTTGATATTCCAGTGGGTCAAAGGGCAGAAAGATCCACTCTTAATCATAGAGTGGGTTTTCCTCTCCCATCAACGATCCAAGACCATCACTAAGCCACAAGGGCTGATGGCTCAGCTGATCGGAAAGCCAGGGTAAGACTGCGTGAGCTGGCTGGTTGTGACTTTGTGTGTATTCACCTCCCAGTCTAACTTTCTAAGGAGGGAAAGAACTCTCCCAAAAAGTTGACCAAAGAGATGTTTGAGTACCTGCTCTAAAGCAATGCCAACCTCCAATTATCTCTGGACAGCTGCAGTGGTCCACACAAACTGTTTAATGAGGAATTCCCTCATTCCTCGTGGGAAAAGGAGCCATAGGCCACTCAAAGCTCTCACAGTGCTCACTGACATGTCCAGGGCATCCCACAGGTCGGTGATGACTTGGAGAAATCCCCAGACTCAGCATTGGGAAGCTGATGTTGAGTTTGTGGATGGGTCACCCCAAGTTGCTGAACTGGCCACAGTCATGAGAGTCTTTGAGTTCTCGGAGCCAATTAATTTCATAACCAACTCAGCTTATTGACAGAGGTAGTGTCCAGGGCGGAGCAGGCAGTGCTCACAGACATCGAGGACAAGCATCTCTTCCGGTTGCTCTCAAAACTAATTTATTTCATTTCACATAGAGAGCATCCATTCTATGTAATGCATGTGTGGTCACATACCGATTTGCCAGGCGAAATTGTCAAAGGGAATCATAAAGCAGACTCCATTGCCACCCCAGCTGAAAAGGCACGCATCCCAGACATGTTCCAACAGGCAAAGCTGAGTCACCAGCAATACCATCAGAATGTGCCAGGTCTGATCCATCAGTTCCAACTAACACGGAGTCAGGCCCAGGCCATTGTGGCTACCTGTCCCAGTTGCCAGCTCCAGGCCATGCCATTGCTGGGTGTTGGGGTTAACCCCTGAGGCCTTGGGAGCTATGAAGTCTGGCAGACAGATGTAACACACATTCCCAGTTTTGGTCGTCTTAAGTATGTACATGTAAGCATTGACACGTATTCAGGTGCAGTTTATGCCTCTGCCCACGCAGGAAAAAGGGCTGCGCATGCCAAGTAACACCTAGTGCAAGTCTTTACAGTGCTGAGGATCCCTAGGGAAATCAAGACTGATAACTGCCTCGTATATGTATCCAAGGAACTCCTAGAGTTTGTCCAGCAGTGGGGAGTGGAACATAAAACCAGAATCCCCCACTCCCCCACAGGCCAAGGTGTGGTTGAGCATGCCCCACCAGACACTCAAGCAAGTCCTGTCTAGACAGAGTGATTAAACAGTGTGGATGTCGCCAAAACAAAAGCTCTGCAAAGCCATGTTTACTATTAATTTTCTAAATTGTTCATTCGAGAATATGAGTCCTCAGGTGGTACATCACTTGAACAGCAGTTATCAGTTTGTTTCAGCATCCACTAGTTCTAATTAAGAACCCAGAAACTTGAGAGACCAAGGGTCCTTATGTACTTGTTACCTGGGGGTGTGGCTGCGCATGCATATCCACCCCTACGTTGACACCCCAAAAGTAGATGAAACCTTTTGTCCCCAAAATTCAATATCCTGCAGAAGGGGATGAAATGCAAGTAGCAGTTGCTTCAAAAGGAAGATGCTGCCAGAAAGAGAAGAGAAAACCATCCTGAGATCTGGTCACATTCCGGCAGACACCCTGACTTTTAATATGCTTTATAATGTTTGTTTTTACTTTTTAGAAAAATCTACCTCCCATTCAACCTTGTGATGAGCCCTATCCAAATTGTCATCCAGTTCATGCTAAGCAGTCTGACAGCTGCATGGGTCGTCCCTCAGTCACGCGAAAACATCTGAGTGTCCCTGGCACAGACGCTCCCCCTGTCCACTGCAGGAGCAAGAAACCCTATGTCTACCTGCCTGATGGGGATTCGGAGGAGATTACCAGGCAGACCACTCTCTAAAATCGTGCAGCCTCCTCCTCCTCCTGCTGCATGGACATGAGTGACAGGAATTCGAAGGACTTTGCTGCCCAAACCTGACCTTAAAAGCTCCCAACATCCACACAGCCCTCCGAGAAATGAAAAGTTTAATCAGACAAGTAAAACAAGAATCCAAGGACTGGTTCAATAGACTGTTCAAAGGCTGGGGACTCACAGGGTGGTGAACTTCAACAGTTAAAACAATTTAGTCATTTTTTTGTTGATCTTTGCCTTATAGTGTTGGCGTTCAGAAGTCTACGTTGCTTAATTTTTAAAGCCATTAACAGTTTAATCCCTACTACCTCAGAAGTCAACCACATAGAGTTGACAGACTGTCCTGGTTTAGGGCAAATTTGGGAGAAAGCTACCAAAGGCCCCTCCCCCCACAAGAAGCAAACCTGAGCGGCCCCTCCTCCAGCTGGTTCGGCAAAGAAATTTCCTCAGAGAGAAGTGGAAAAAAACTGTTTATTCAACAGGCACAGCACTGCCCAGCACAAAACAAAAAAAAACCCCAATACCAAACAACAAAACCTCTCACTGCTCTGAAGAGATGACAAATTCAGAAAGTCTCTCTCCTGTGGGTGGTAGCTTGGCTCAGTCTGTTCTCAGTCCCCCCAGCACTGGAAAATACCGCTGCCCAGGCCAGGCCCTGGTGGGCTGCAGGTGCAAGCTCCTGGTGCTCCCCCAGATCCCCAGTCCAGAGCAGGTTCAAATAATTCCAGGATAAAAAGGAAAGAAAAACTTTGCAGGAAACTTCTCTGCTTCAGTTAGTCAGAAACTAACAAAAAGCAAAGGAGAGCTCTCTCCGCTGTCCACCACAGTGACACAGTCCAGGAGGACGAGATGATGGAACTCCTATCTCTGTGTTTTGAAAACAACCCCCTCAGACATTCCACTGCTTCTCCTGCCCCCTCCTTCACTCTCAAATCCAGCCTTAAAGGTACAAAACTTATTTCTGGGTGTCCTGGTTTAGGACAAATTTGGGGGAAGACCTCCGGAATGAGCCCCCAGACAGCAAACCCCCACGGCTCCTCCCGCCCACCACAGTGTTCGGGCAGAATTTCCTCAGAGAAGAGTGGGAAAAAACCTGTTTATTTAACAAGCGAAACACTCCCCAGCACAGAAAAAACAACACCAACTGACAAAAAAACCTCTTTCACCATTCTGAAGGGATGATAAACTCACAGTCTCTCCGGCGAGTGGTCGCCCAGTTATCAGTCTCTGGTGCTGGGGAATGACTGCTGCAGATCACAGAATGCAGACTCCCGGTGTTTCTCGGTGTTTCCCATCTCCCCGTCCAGAACAGGTTCAGATGGTATCGGGGGCGGGGGGGGTGGGAAAAACAGTCCAGGGAAAAAGTTGGACTGCCTAGCTGAACTAACTAAAAGCAAGGACAAAGCAAAGGAAAGAAAAAGAGGCAGAAGCGAGCAAGCAGGCAAGCAAGCAAGCAGAGCTAAACCTCTCCTAAAAAGAGACCGTGGGGGAGGTGAGCCAGCTGATAACAAGACAAAACAAAGCTTCACTTTCAGACTCAGTCCTGAAAGCACAGGACATAATACCAAACATAAACAGAACACACAATTGGAGATACAAACACCATAACATCACCCTAGGACACTGAGATAATCGGATAAATGGGGATACAATTCAACATGACAAAGTCACCCCAGGACACAGACCAAAAGCAGTCTAACTTGCCCACAAATCATAAGTGGTGGGCAAATCCATATTCTGAATCAGAATAAACCCAACACCTTTCTTTTAACTTTATTTAACAAAAAAGGGGAAGATGTTATAATGCACTAAGAAATTGTTTTATACTTGCACTGAATGGTTTATTCCATTCTCCCCCCAAGTTTGTGGTTTGGTAGAGTCCTTCCTTGGCCCCTCCCCCTCTGAAGTATCCTATTGGTTGCGACTCAGTACCTCCCCTTTTGCTTATTGTCCACCGTTTGCTGCTTGGTCTCTTTTCCTCCCCAACTCCCACCTGGAAGAAGATCTACAATAAAGAGTGGGACGTTCCCATGAGAGAAAACAGCCTTTGAGTTTTGAAGTTAGATATAGGATTTCATTAACAGTGTCTGATTCCTTTTGTGTGCAAAACGAGAAGTTAATTACCTTTATGCCTTCAAAGTATCAGTTAGTTTTGTGCTGACTGTTGTAAATAGTGATTTCCAGGCAACAAAACCAGGACTTTTAAACAAATCTCAATGAAGAAATTTGGATCCCAAGCTTATGCTCCAGAGCAATTTGGGTAGTTTTGCAAAACCTTATTTCAAAATACATTTTACAGGAAGCAATCTATTAAAAAAAAAAAAAGTAACACAAATCATATTCATTTTTCTGCTATATATTTATTAACGTTTTGGAGGCTGAGGGAGAGAACTACACTGAGGATGCATAATAATAGTCTTTAAACAAATAAGAGTTCAAACAAAACAGATTTTTAGAAGGTCATGGTTTTCAGAAAATGCTGAACACTTTCCTCTGCAAGGGAAAGCAATTCCCTCAAAGGTGTCACAAACTGGACAACTGAAGCATTCATTCACCTGTGAAATTTTAGGCTACTATCTCCAATCATACCTTCAAGGATTGGATTCTGATAATTCACAGTCATGGAAATGGAATGCTTCAGTATGAGACATAAATGTGAGGGATGAATTATAGACTTCCCTGATAATGGAAAAATGAGCAGCATGTTTATCATATACAGAAAAATTAAACTTGGTCAGCCTCGCCATAATGTAGAGCATGTAGCAGGACATCATAAATTACAGTGCTGCTAAACTCTGTTGTCATATCCCTATAGAGAGTGGGACTGGTGAATAGAACATGGCCCTCACACTCTGGCTCCTGCTGCTGGGTAACTCTGGAAAAATTTCTTGTGTGTTTTGTCTGTCAGAAAGAGTAGGCAAAGGAGAAATGTGAAGTGGTGCACTTCAACAGGTCTCTGTGAGCGACCAGCGTTCTCAAAGCCTGGAGCACACTTACTGAATTGCTGACGAACAAAGGCAAAGGATGAGTCTTTGTATGGAACTCCAAAAACAGCTTATTGCCTTGAAGAGGGTCAAGGGACAAAGACAAGATGGGGTTGAGGGCACAGGATTAAATACAAGGACGGGGTGGATCTGAGGGTCAAGGGCCAATGGGAATAGGTGAAAGTGGTGCAGAGGAGGGGCAGCCAACTGGGAAAACCAATGAGGTAGCAGGGGTGGAGCAATGTGGCAAAACAGAGCCAATGGGGATCAGGGCAGGGAAGAATATTCTAGGGAAGGTAGATATATGGTAAACAGGGGCTGAACCAGGGTGAACAGGGGTGACATCAACTGTAATAACCAATAGAACTTAAGTGATTAACATGTGCCTGCAAAGGCCTATGGGAAGGAGGCACTTCTCACCATGACCTTAGAGGAGTATTTCTCCTCCCTTGTTCTTGCCCAAGAGCTCAAGTGTCATAGCTCTCCAAATTTCGACAGAAGTGATGATAGGTTTGTATCCCATTCTTGCACAGGGCCAGAATCAGAATGTCCTGTGATGTGTACTTGCTACTTTGTAAAATGCAATGTATCTCCTTTTAGTGGAATCACCAGGCTAAGACGGCTCCTACCTACATGCGCAGTCTGTTTTGAAAGGCTGCAGTCCCTGTATGCTTAAAACCACAGCATTTCAGCCATTCTTGAACAGTTCCCTTCCATCAGCCAGGACCTGTTTTGTACTCCTGGGTGCCTTCTAAAACATGAAGGTTTGATCAAAGCAGTACAATTCATCAAAGTCTCTCATGTGAAGAACACACTCTCTGAGGAGTGCTGCCTAAGCAGGGATTTACAATTGTGCTGCTGTGCACATCTGAACATCAATAATAAATATGGAAAAGAAACATTTCCATGTGGGCTCTGAGACCTCCCCAATGCAATTCCAACAGCAGTGGGAGTCACAGCAGATCTTCTAAAGTTAGTTGTATTTTATATGAAACTTTCCCTTTGTGGTTTGTGTAAATCCTTACGATCTGAGCTCAGAGCTAAGAACCAGGAAGTGTGGAAATAGCAGCTGAAGTGCTGGGTGAGAAAAGATGGTCTATGCTATCAGCCATACATGTGCAGAGGAGACAGATGTGACAATATAAAAGCCTGGGCAGCAATCAGAAGGACATTGCATGTGGCAGGGGTCAACCTGCCAATTAATGGACAGCTAGTAAGACATACAGATAGTAATATATATGTATGTCCATTCTTACTGAAATATTCAGTAGAAATAAGTTTGTTTCATAAAGTAAAGGATAACATACAGTGGTCTAAAAGAGGCAATCAAAAAGGAGAACAAAGCTAAGGAAAAACAGATGGAAAGGAAATCTAAATAAAGCTGCTTAAACTGTTACCTAACTGAAAGAAATTAGGAAGCTCTTTGAAGTCCTTGGAGAACTCAAAAGTTCAGAAGAGTTCTAATAAAGGGACTTGGATTTAGAATCATTACTGGAAAAACTAAAATTAACAGCCTCTTCTTCTCTTAAGAAATTAGCTTCTACAAAAATCCAGTTGAAAGAAATAAAGCAAAATATATCTCTTCACAGCCAGGTATTTTCACAGTATATGCACAGTACAGTAAAAACAGGTCACATTTGAATATACACTGCAGGAAAATTTATTTTATTTTTTATTTAAGACTTACTTTTTCATTGATTTCTCAGATATGCCCAGATACCATTTTGGTCACTTCATCAATAATATTATAACAAAGAAGTGAAAGGAATAAAGGAAGGAAGGGTAGTTGATCAACACCTTCCCCTCTGATGTTTTCTCTACTCCCAAAAGCTTTCCTGGGACAAATCCAGGAATTCAAATTACAGGAATTATTTCTATTTATATTTGGCCTATCAAAATCCTTTACATTCAAAAACAAAGCAAGCCACAGAAATCATACCAGTGCTAATTCCTAAACTACTCCTCTCAACCACTGCTAATCAGTTCATTGATTCACTCTCAAGCTACATGACAAATTCAGCCTGACAGTCCACAATGGAAGAAAGCCTTTTAGTTGTTGCCACTTTAAAGCTTTTCCTCCAGGAAATTTCAAATACCCCTTTCCTCAATTATTTTCTTTTCATAATAGTCTTTAAGATTTTAAAAAGAGTTATAAATAGGGGAAAGCGTAAACAACAGTCTTCTGGAAAATACAGGACTGTGATAGGTTGACTTAGGAAGAAGAAACTCAGAAGAGATTCTTCCTAAGGGAATTTCCTCTGTGGGGGTTGGGATACCTGCAACAGCCAATTAGAGAAAGTTAGTTCGCTCCGTGAACACACATTTTGAGGAAGGTAATCCGGAACTGAGCCTCTTGGTCTTCCGGCGGCTGAGCAGGTAACACCAACTCGAGCTTCCCCCTCCCCCTATGCGGGGGGGGAGGCTCGGGAGGCCGCTTGGGCCCCGTTTGCCAACGAGGGGGACCCGATGGCCAGGGGGAGAAAAAGTTGTGTGATAAGACCTTCACGGCTTCCTCCTCCACGAGCCTGCGGCTCTGGCGTGGGGGGGGAGGCCGACTCTTGCTGCTGCCGGACGGGCCGGGCCTGCCCGGGTGGCCATGAGCAGTGTGGGGCCGCAGCCCAGCCCCAGAAAGGCTGATTAACACCTCAGCGAGGCCTGAGCCTGGCCCAACTCTTGTAGGTGTGTTAAACTTTAACTCTTTAGTGTTCAGATAAGATTTGCAAAGCCTTCAGCCTTTCCTTTGAATATGAAAGGGAATAAGAAGATTTCTGAAGTCAGTGATGTAAGAGCTAAGTTTTTAAGATGGAAGGAGAATGAGAAGATGCTGAAATGGCTGAAAATCTTTTTTGTGAAATTGTAGGAATGAACTGATGTACTGAATATTCCTATAAACCATGGAAAGAGACATGGGGGGATGGAAATGTTCCATTTAATAGATGATTTGACTAAAAAGCACCTGTGTTAAGAATTTTCTGTCCTGAGAAAAGAAGGGGATTTTGGTTTTCTGAAGATGAAGCCTGAGCAGAGAAAAAGGAGACAGAGAGAATCTTTGCTGTCGAACATTTCATTCTTAAAAGTAATACCCCATGAGACAGACATGGCCCACATCTACAACTTTGGGATGGCTGTAGAGTTGGGAGGAGCATCACGGTTGCAGGTTCCCGGGCGGATGCAAATCGTGAAAGATAAAACCACAAGAGAACTGTCTTTTTCCTTCTTGTGGGAAAAATCCCTACAACTTCAACAAGAAGAGGCTTCTCTCTCCAGAAGTGAACTGAAAAAGACTAAATTGGGCACTGACCGAAGTATTTGTTATATGTTTGTTTTGTTGTTATGAAGATTGGGAGAGGGAGGGAAGGAGTGATCTGAAAAATCTTATTCTGAAATTTTTTTTTCCTCTCTTTTTGTTTGTGTAGTTAATAAATTTTCTTTTATACTCTCTCAAGTTTTAGGCCTGCCTTGCTCTTTCGCTCCTGGTTCTGTCTCACAACAGAAAAAATAAGTTTATTCAAATTGGCAACTCAAACTGAAGACATTAATTTGGTGCATTGGCCGGGAAAGTCAAAATTAAACCAAGACAAGGACAGAGGCAATGTCCTGTCCCAAATCCTTTCTAACAAGTTGTTTTTCAGAGCTCCTACATGATATTACAGGACTGGAAAGTGCCCAAAAGTAGCCCCATCTCACATAGATGCCTGATTTTCTTTAGCAGAAAAATTTGATTGCTCAGATTGAGTCAGACACCAACATAAGGGCCAAAGCTGAGAAGTTTGCTAAAGATTTCAAATTCACAGAAAGTTTTCCTCATGTTCATGTATATGCAAATGAAGCATCAAAAACTTCAATCCATTTATGAAGCTCCCCAAAGATATCTGACAGTCTGGAGCTGGCTCTTGTCTAGGGAATGTGGGTTGGAAAGACCCGGGCTGGTTGTGTCTCTAAAACACACTCATGGGTGCTTGCCATAAAAAGTGTGCAACATGTTCATTCAGTGCCACAATCACATCAGCAAGAGCCCAACAGACACTTGAGTACAGAGACACTGTCCCCTCACCACAGCTGCAAAGGGCTCTGTTATAAACGAGGGCAGCAACCTGGCAAAGGTTAACTGGTTTATTTCAAAAAAATTAGCAGCTGAGAACAGGGACTCGAGATAAGCCCAATCTCCACATGACAAGCCAGAGAACAATAACAACAACCAACAGTGCCAGTGTCACACTGATGCACTGGGTGCTCCCTTGGAACCGAGTGTCCGCAGGAGGACCAGGTGCAGAGCACCAGGTACAGTCTTTATAACCCCGTTGTCTCGTGGATTGGTGAGTTTTTCAATCCTCTCTGTGATTGGTTCCCTTCTGGACCGCTGGTTGGTCTATAACAAGGTGCACTTCTGAACAGTCATTCTGGAATTCTGGGATTTTATAGGTCAGTTCGTCCCCCAATTACACATCAAGCTGATGTCCTCATCCCATTATGTCATATTCTAGAATATTCCTTCCATTTAACCAATTGAACTCCCCTTAATCTCCCACCTAGTGGCCACACACTCACACTGCGGCAACTGTCTACTTGGAACCTGGCTGTAATAGTCTAACAACAATTTTCACATAACTATTCATTTAACAAAATATTACTCTATAACTATTGCTTAACCATTCCTAACTACATTGTATTGACTACTTATATTAACTGCTTAACAATACATAATTTGTAACAACTCTTTAACAATTCATAACAACAATTCTTTAACAATCCCAAATTACTTTGTATTACTTGTAATTTATAATCTCATCCCAAACACCGACTCATTTATAACACGCTCCACTCATCCTTCTATCAGTCCCTTGTTTTTATTCCCTGAGGTGTAAAACTCTGGCCCTGGCAATGGCAAGTCAAGAGCTGCCGAACTTTTGTAGATGTAGGTAACCTTCACATGTCCACAGTTTGCAATGTAAGCTGCTCCCTTTCCCTTATAGAGGACATCAAGGCAGGTTAAGTTACATCTTCCAGGATACAGAATTCACAGAATTCACAGAATGACTAGGTTGGATGAGACCTTCAGGATCATCAAGTCCAGCCCATGCCCTAACACCTCAACTAGACCATGGCATCGAGTGCCATATCCAGTCTTTTTTTAAACATATCCAGGGATGGTGACTCCACCACCTCCCCAGGCAGACCATTACAGTATTTATCACTCTTTCTGTGAAAAACATTTTCCTAATATCCAACCTCTATTTCTCTTGGCATAGCTTAAGACTGTGTCCTCTTCTTCTGTCAGTTGCTGCCTGGAGAGACCAGCCCACCTGACTACAATCACCTTTCAGGAAGTTGTAGAGTGGTAAGGTCACCTCGGACTCTCCTTTTCTCCAGGCTAAACAATCCCAGCTCCCTCAGTCGTTCCTCATTGGGCTTGTGTTCCAAGTCCCTTACCAGCCTTGTTGCCTCCTCTGCATGTGCTCAAGCATCTCAATGTCCTCCCTAAACTGAGGGGCCCAGAACAGCACTCAAGGTGTGGCCTCACCAGCTCCAAGTACAGGGGAAGAATTAGAATTACCTCCCTGCTCCTGCTGGCCACACTCTTCCTGATACAGGCCAGGATGCCATTGGCCTTCTTGGCCACCAGGACACACTGCTGGTTCATGTTTTGTCAGCTGTCGACCAGTACCCCCAGGTTCCTTTCTGCCTGGGCACTGTCCAGCCACACTGTCCCCAGCCTGTAACGTTGCAGGGGGTTATTGTGGCTAAAATGCAGGACCTGGCACTTGGACTTAGTCAACTTCATATTGTTGGACTCTGCCCATCCATCCAACTGTTCCAGGTCTCTCTGCAGAGCCCTCCTACCTTTCAACAGATCTACACATGCTCCCAGTTTAGTGTCACCTGCAAATTAGCTGATGAAAGACTCAATACCCTCATCCATGTCATCAATAAAAATATTGAACAAGAGTGGCCCTTCACAGATCCCTGGGGGACACCACTGGTGACCGGTCACCAGCTGGATGCAGCACTGTTCACCCCCTCTCTCTGGGCCCAGCCATCCAGCCAGCCTTAATTCAGCAAAGAGTGCTCCTGTCCAAGCCATGGACTGACAACTTTTCCAGGAGGATGCTGTGGCAGACAGTGTCAAGGGCCTTGCTGAAGTCCAGGTACATAACATCCATAGCCTTTCCCACATCCACCATGTGGGTCACTTGGTCATAAAAGGAGATCAGGTTGGTCAAACAAGACTTACCCCTCGTAAACCCATGCTGGCTGGGTCTGATAACCTGGCCATCCTGTAAGTTCTGTGTGATGACACTCAGTATAAACTGTTCCATTACAGTACCAGGTACTGAGGTTAAACTGACTGATCTATAATTACTAGGATCCTCCTTCCCACCGTTTTTTGTGAATGGGTGTCACACTGGCCAGCTTCTAGTCATCTGGAACCTCACCAGTGAGCCAAGACTGCTGGTAAATGACGGACAGTGGCTTCTCTTCTCCAGATGTGCCAGATTACCCCTCTGCTCTGAGTTCAGACCTTTTCCTGCATGATTTTTTTAAGGTAGCTGGAAAGCAATCTTGATCTCAGGGTTGAGCTGCTGCCTCCCTCAGAGCTCAGAAGTCAGATAATTCATTTTCCCTACAGATATGTGACCCACTCCACGCATACTGGATGATCAGTCATAGAAAATTGCATTTGACAAATTTAGTCAGGAGTGGCTCTTATCATATCCCCATCTCCAGTGCTTGAAAGAGCAACTGTGACTCCCTTGGAATTGCCAGGCAGGTAAATTTATAAACATGTATTGCAGACTTGTTTGTCCCAGACTACTTATCCAACTCCTAAAGCTTCGTCAGTGTCTCTGCACTGGTTTCATTAAGGAAATTAGGGATTTCATGGTTTGTTCTACAGAAATTTCTAGGTTAGGGTTAGATTTGAGGTTAGTGTAGAGTCTCAGGAGCTCTATGTTCTTGCTGGTTAGATGGGCTGAGCTTGCTTGGTGACCAGTTAACCCTGCTGTCACATGTGTCCCCTGAACTTCTAAATAAAGGTATATTCACCATATAAAGGAAGAGAAAAATAATAAAAACCCCCATGAATGCACAATCTGGTCCTATCCATCCAGATCACACATCCCCAGATTGCAGTCTTCAAAGACATGAGTATCAAGGGGTTCAGAGGACATGGCAAGGCAGAGACAGGGATGAAGGAAAGGCAGGCTCCTGAAAACCTGATGGTGATGGTGCTCCATGCTGTTGCATTACCTGATGGTGATGGGAATGGGAAGCTGGAGGCTGGACCAGCTTCAACCTTCCTGTCACTGGAAGGGAGGGACACATGAGCAAAGGGCAGTTCTGAGGGAGGGGAAGCAAGGAACATCTGGACTCTATCTACAGCTCTAATTAGCTGATTTATATTTAAGAATATACTAAGGGCTCATACACACATAATTAATGTTAAATTAAGCAGATATTTGTCTATCCATATGCAGAGTACAGGAATAAAAGCTCATAACACACATAATTGCTATGGAGGAAGAATGAATAAATGCATATAGAGTTTGTGTGGCTCATAATTAATTAAATTCCCACTAAGAATAGCTGGAGGCTTTTCTTCTGCTTAACAGCATATTTATAAGCATTTTTCCACTTAAGGCATTGCCATGTGTAAGACTGGATGGTAAATTTCCAAAGAGTAAAAGAGAAATACATGACACCCAATATATACATTAGGAAAAATTGATTCCTCTGAGGCATTTGAGCTCATTTTCTAGTCATGTGGATTGGCTAAAACAGATTACCCACAAAAGAAACATGTTTTCCACCTCAGAATGGATAAACACCAATAACCACTCAGAAAACACATGAGGACTCACTGGCTGAAGCAAACAGTTAAATCTACCTAAGGGTAAAGCTCAAAAATTTCCAGAAAAAAAATCTCTGGATTATACAGCACAGAAAATATATTAATATGTAAGCTAGGCACAAAAAATATATTAATGAAAAATCTAAAAATTTGAAGAATTAAGTAGGGTTCCTTCCTTATTTTGTTCATTTTGTATTTTCATACAATTCACAAAAATAAAAAAACACTGAAAGCCTTCACCTCTTTTGTTGCCTCACACCAACATTTATGGTTATCCAGCAGCTTCCACAGGCTTTAGACTTTGCAGACTTTAGACACTTTACAGACATATAAACCAAAGGTTGTATCATGACCAGAGCTATGCAAAACCACTTCCTTCTCCCCATTCACCTGACACTGTACACCAGAGCTGGCAAATTATGAGGACAAAACACCCTGATTTTATAAAGCCTTACACTTACTAAGTCTGAAATACAGACTCAAGTTGCTGCATGGTGCCATTACCAAACATCAAAGGGATGTGTCTTAGGTTGCAATACTCAATGTGACCAAAAATATATATTCTATCACCATCTGTTAAAACCAGGTGAGGCAGTCATCTTTATCTTTTCCACAATCCATCTTTCCTCCAGGAAGATATAGTCTGTTAATGGGCCATTGAGTCCCACTGTATGGCTGATAAAATTACATCATCCCATTGGGAGATGCTCCACCCAGGGGAGGAGCCAAGCCTTTCCCACCTAGATATAAACTGAGATCTGGAACACCAAGGCAGCCTTTTTCCACTGGATTCCAGAGGAAAACCAGACCTTTCCACATCATCACTGGATCTTCAGAAGAAACTGCGCCCTTTTATAGAACCACTGCTTCAACTGAACCACATCTGTCACTCCAGGAGGACTGCAGCCACCATTTAATCAGACTGCTACAACACCCTGACTGACGGGATGTCAGGCTGTATTCTGACTCTGTCAGTGTTTTTGGGTCTGTTCTTCATAATTCTGTATTTCTATTTTAATTTTCCTAGTAAAAAACTGTTATTCCTATTCCCATAACTTTTCCTGAGAGTCACTTAATTTAAAAATTATAATAATTTGGATGGAGGGGGTTTACATTCTCCATTTTAAAAAGAGGCTCCTGCCTTTCTTGGCAGACACCTGACAGATGTTAGAGAAGACAGGATGTTAAAGAAGAGCTTGCAGGACCCACAGTGTACCATCAGCACGAGGCAAAATTCACAGAAATTGCTAGAAATTATTTATGTTGGTACCAACCTGTGAAAAACAAGAAAGCAAATCATCACACTCATCTCAAACTCAGTCTGAATAAATCCCTTTACCCTTAAGAGATTAAAAAGTCAGTGCCCAAAGGTCAGTGGCTTAATGAGTTGCTGTAGTGGAATTGATACTGTCAACCCCAGATACACAAAAATCACAGGTCTGATCCCCGAAATATATAAAGGATTTAATATAATTGAAGGCTTCATTTTAGTCCTCCAGTTGTTAATCTTCTGAAAATAACATTTCCAAGCTCTTTTCCCTGGCACTATGAAGGTTAAAATTTTACTTTTCTTTAAGAATAGAGATATATTTCTGCAATTACAGCTGTAATTACAGAGAAATTACAGCCATTCTAGAAAAGTATGGTTAATTACCAGTGTAATTATTGTCAACCAGCATCAAACTAGACTAACCTAACAAAAGCCTCATAGCACTGTTGTCAGAATTAAAAAAAAAATCAGAAACAAAAATAAAAACAAAAATAAACTGCAAACTCAATCAGGAGATTAATGATAACATCCCTGGAGCTGACAATGATGGCACATAGCACAAACAACTAAATGCATTCAAATGAAAGTTTGTGCAGTCTGTCCCTGGGTATGTAACATGCAGAAAACATCTTTTTTTTACAAGCACATTGATTTCTTGTCGATACTAATGCACCAAGAACAGCAGCAGATAGGTAGTAGCATTAATTTTTCATCATTCTCCCCATAGAATAAGTGTTGCAGCCCCATAAAGCCAGATTTTCCCTCATTCCTTTTTGTAGCACTGTAAACAAAATAGTTGAGAGACTTTTACTACATGTACTTAGGTTAGGAGAAAAAAAAATTTACAAAAAGTTAAATATAGTAATTGAAATTAACAGAAGTGCTTTCCTCCTTGAAATGACAGAGCATTCATGCTATTGAGTTTACAATGACACAGTACCATGGCGAGTAGCTACCACTAGAAGTAATATATTTATATTTATATTTATATTTATATTTATATTTATATTTATATTTATATTTATATTTATATTTATATTTATATTTATATTTATATTTATATTTATATTTATATTCCTCCACAGCTCACATAATGGTACCCAACACATCTCATCTATGTGAGAATTAGCCTGCCTAGGGACACGATCTGCAGACACATTCTGGAGTTACTATAATTTGGGATGCTCAGAGTCCTTGGACATCCTTGGTTTCTCAACAGGATGTCCAAATTGTTGACCCTCTCTGGATGCCTATGAGAACATGCCCCTGACAAGCCCAACAGGCTGTTGGATCTCTACCTTCCAAAACCTGCTCATTTGTGATCCATTTCTGCACCAATTCAGCTATATTAAAATTACACACATCTTTAAAAATAAGAATGTTATCTACTGCTGGGATGATGATCACGAAACAACATTAAAGCCTCTGTATATTGACAAAAAAGCTACATAGTGGAGTTACACAAGTGGCAATGGAAACTTACAGGGTCTTAATTATTCAACTTGTGAAACACACGGAGACACAAGGGAAGCTTGAACCACCCAGAAAGAAAGTGACTGCTCATCCCAGGTTGCGAATAAGGACAAGAGAATTTAGGAATCTCTGAGAAATCTGGACTGCTAAGTGCAACTCCACCACACATTTCTGCAGGGCTTCTCCTTCCCTAAAATAGCCAAGAAATTAATTACTTGCTTAATGCCTAATCATTATCTAATTTAATTTCTTTCATTTCTTTTCCCCAGCTTTTTCCTAAGCAGTGCTTCTGCACTGTGCTATCTAGAGAAGTGACTCCATATTTCAGCCCAGGTGCCAAAGCACTAACATGGATGCTGGGGTTAGCACCAATAAAATTTATAGAGAATCATGGCTTAAGGCTGTGGGAAAACCCTTCAATAGGGATGAGTAAAAAATCACCCCCAGAATCCTCCAGTTCCAGTATGTTAATCATTGCCAGAAAGTTCTCTGCTTCCATTGTTGTTATTGGTTCCTTTTTGCTGCAATAATTTTAATATTCTTAATCATCCTTCCGTATTGGATCCCCTCCCTAAACTCCACCCTAATTCCTCCCTTCCTCCAAGTTTATAAATACCCCTGCCATGCCCTAACACTTGCTTTTGGCCGTTGCCCTTGTCCATGGAACTAGCCTCCCTGTACCATATTTCTCGGTTTGTTCAGTACAAACTGTTCATCTTGCTATTTGTTGTTTTCTATTATTAAAGCTTTTTAGTTCTTGAACAATCGGGTCAGATTTTCTTTCTGCATAAAATCGCCAAGTTCAGTGAAGCCACCGACCCTTATAGCTGAGCTAGGATCTGCCGGAGGCATCACATGCACTTGAGCATTATGTTCCTTTGAAGCAGCAAATCAATACCTAATGGGAGCTAATAATGAACTACAATCTCTCATCAGCCTATTAAGCAAGTTTTTATAGTACAGACTTGCTGTGTGATGAGTCCACCAGTATCTCCTGCATGATCCCAGCCCAGTTACTGGAGACCCAGATGTCCAACTGGGTTTGGGACACTGACCTTCTGCCTCATTTTAGCAGTGAGAAGGGCATGAAAGTGCTGCTGATTCTCCAAGAATTCAATTTAGACTATTCCTGTCCTACTGCTGTGATGTGACACCTAACCAAGAAGTTTTCAGGGAGGTGCATGATTTGATTCCAAAGGAAATCCTTCTGAGAGAAAGATTTGGCTGCATAAGCTTGAAGGCATAAACACAAACATGGTGATGTAAAGAAACAGAAAGTAAATTATGAGGAGAAGAACAAGTAAGAGAAAGCTGAATAGATGTCTGATTTAGACAGGAGGGAAACCGAAGGTTTTTTCACAACACCCAAGGATGGTTCTGAATACATTTCTCCATGTTGAGTATTTCAGTTCTGTCATCCCCAAGCCTCTTTCAGAACCCACATCAGACATTAAAGCTTTTCCCCTCTAAAAATGCTAGGCATCTCTTCAGGGAAAAATGTTTTGAATGTCAAGAGAGAGTGCTATATAAAACTTCAGTTGAAACTGCCACCATTTCCCTTTTAGTATCACTCATTAAAAACATCTGCATCAAGAATTAAGGGAGACATTATTTTCATGCTGTATGCAATTTTCAAGTTTCAGGTGACTATTCCGTGGGATGTAATAAATCTTCTGTGTCTGTGAGGAGTTGATATGGTTTATTTTAATGGCCACAGTTACAGGTTTCATGGGATCAGGCCACAACCAAATCTCTTTATAATAATTCTTTAGGCTACTGCATAATTCATAGCCTTATGCACTTTTCATGATCTAATTTACCTTCCTCTTAAAATATTTTGTAAAACCAGTGTTCCATTTATAATGATATATATCCCATTATAAAATATACTCACTACTTTGTTACCAGAATAGCATTTTATGTGTGTAAACCAAGGGGCATTAGCATATGTCAGAATTACTCTCCCAACTCAGTGATATACAGAGCATAATGGAATTATGAGCAACACAGTGAATAAACACAGTGAAATTTTAATAACAGGCCTGCAAATAATGTTTCATAAGAAAAGCATATTTTTGTAAATGAGATTTCCAAAAAAGATTGAAATCTAGGTGTGAGGTGATAGAGGAAAAAGCAAAGAGGTATGGAGGAATTGTGATCCTATGCTCATCATACATAGCTACCCAGAAGGGAGAGAGAAAAAGGCAAACTCACTGGCTTCACCATCATTATTGCTCCAAGACATAAGGGAATGAAATGGCCAAAAGGCTGTGGGAAAAAGTTACAATTTTTGAACCACAGTGTCATTAAGTTTGGAAAAGACCTCCAAGACCATCAAGTCTAACCTTTAAGGCTGAAAGAAGGATTCATCAAAAGTAATCATACTAACAAACCTGATGTTTTCGACTCTAACTAAAATGTCAGAAAATGTTTGTCTCTAAAGCTGTCAGCAAGGGAACTCTCTGGGCTCCTGCAATTCAAGTTCTTTCTACCCATTTAAATGGTATTTAATCATACCCAACTTGAATAGGATTTTTTGGCCTTGACACTAAATAAGTTTCACTGCCCAAACCATAGTTTATGGCATAATGGTAAGTTCATGAGACACTCCAGCACTTATTTTCTACCCCATACCTGACCTTCCCTAAAGAAAACCTCTCATTCACTTAAGCATGTAATATATTTTCCTTGTAGGAAAAGTTGTGGAATGTAATTTTCTGATGTTACTGCAATATGCAAAATATTACAGCACTTGTCAGGCCACAAGTCATTTAACCACTAGACAGTTGAACAGTATTTCTATCTGCAAGGCTCTGTATATTTGCAGGTATATATATGGTGGCTGCCTTGCTAGAGGTATTCGTGATACTATAGATTTCATTTTTATCAGGGTATATTCCAAATCTTTTTGTTTCCTGAAAATACCTGCACAAATCAGACACTGCAGAGTTAGGCTATATTTACTCCCAGAAATCCAAACTCTGAACTGTATTACCTAAATAATTATGGAAACCAAGTATCAGCAACAGCAACTTACAAAGTTATTTCCCTTTCTTTATTTCTTCATTTGATTAGGCTTTACTACATCAACATTACCTAGTGCCTGGTAAAAACACAGCCATATATTTAAGATTTTCACATGCCTCGCATATCAGTGACTGACTATAATAATGTTGTCACTTAATATTTAACATAGCATTAAAGAACCTGTGCACTTACTCCTGTTTTGTGTATCATAAAAGTAAAATAAAGGAAATTTTACTGGATTTCCGATAACTTTTCTATAATTGAATGTTTGGGCCAGAGTCAAGAATAGAATCCAAATTGCTTCATTTGCAATACTGGGCTCTGAAAGAGGCCCATGTTTTATCTCAGAGCAGTTCTCTTGGCAATTCCTAATGTCTTGCCGGAGTACCTGCCACCTTTACCTATTTCAAAGCGAGAAAGAGGAAGGTTTTAGTTTTAAGGGAGCTGAATCAGAACATATTTATTTCCTCCCCACAGGTATGTGCATGTGCTCTGACAGCAGGAAGATTCAGCTCTGTTATTCCCTTCCGAGGCTTTCTGAAAAGCCAAGCTCACTCCAATTTACAGTAGCCTAAACCAATTCAACAGCCCATTCAGACCCAAGACGGTGACTATTATCTGCACACCAACTGCTTTGATACAAGCAAAGGGCTGTACAACAGTAATCCGAGGATACATGTTCACTTAAGTTAGATTTTGCTCCCACAACCCATGGACTAGAGGCTACACTCCTGCATTTGCCAAAGTCATCTAATACAGAGAAACACAAATCCACCTGCAGCTGCTCCACCAAGTAATTACCGAGTCCTCTAAAAGACACAGCATTTACCAGGTGCTTTTCTGCTGATTATGAGGGGAAAAAAAAAAACAAAAAAAAAAAGAATACACCTATATTTAAAATGCATCTCGATTTCTGGAGTTACTGAGCACAAGACTACATATTGCATTTGGCAGTGATAGCATCAAACTGTCATTGCTACTGGAGACTGAACACAGACTGTTTCTATCTTACCTTTTAAGCCCATTTTATCAAAGCTGTAGCTCAAATAAAGATTAGTATCTCTTTCTAAGCCAGCACAAACCCATCCCTCAATCTAGTAGAAACCACACAATAATTATCACCATTTCACAGGATCTTGTTTAAGCTTATACTTTTTTTTATTATTTCCAGATTTCATTCAAGATTTTTGTTAAATCCTTTTGACAAAACTTGCTGATTTTACCTCTCCCTATCAGTTTAAGATTTGTGTTGGTTCTTAGCCAGGAAGTTGTCTGTAACTTACAAACCTGCTGTCTGTGTGCTCAGGCTTGGAAGCACCTGCCAAATTTTGTACACAGCCAAGAACTTTGATTTCCTGGGAAGCAGCAAAAAGATTTAAGACACTGAAAATTACTAAAGGCTTAAGTCCATCATCCTATCAAACATTTTAAAAGATTAAATCTGTTTCTTATATACTTTAAAATTTTTTTTTCAGTCTGGTTAGAGAAATAATTCTCAGTAACAACACATGCAATGTAAAGGGATAACTGATCTTGGGTAACACTGCTTTACTCAGGTCCCCAGCCTAGGCAAACTACTGGTTTTCCCTTTATGCGCAAGATCTAGAAGGGGGAAAAAAAGCCTTATATCCATTACTGGTTTTGTTGATTCTCTATCCAGGTAGATGTTTTTTATTATTTCCTTGGGTTTTCACCAATGCTATTAAGGAGAATAAAAATCTAAAGGCCCAGCCAAGAAGAAGAGAGAGAGATATTTGAATGTCACTGGTGTGACATTCCCCTTTGGGCCAATGTCCATGAACTATATGAGTTCTACTCACGTCCTATTTTAAAGGCTTAAAGGGCATATAAGCTGTGCATGGGTCCTCGGAACAAGGCACGCCACAGGCTTTTTCCAAAATAGGGTGAGTGTGAGAAAATCATAGTGTGAGAAGCTGAATGGCTGGCTTCATCCTTCCGACCTCCTAGGCCACACTTCCACTTGGTGTATGGATAAGAGATACCTAAACCTTCAGAAAACTTTCATGTGTCTGAACTACCCTCAAAATCAGGGGGAGATAATGAGTTTTACAACTGTCACTTATGTACTGGTTGTAGCCTGAGCTCTCCTGTGGAGCAGAAATCTTCAAGGGATGGTCATAGAATAATTGATTCTGTGATGACTCTATGAATCCATAATTCCATAATCCATATAGATAACCTCACAGACCATCTTGTTCCAACCTCCTGCCATGAGCAGGGACACCTTCCACTATCCTAAGTTGTTCCAAGCCTCATCCAAGCTGGTCTTGGACACTTCCAGGGTTGGGGTAGCCACAGCTTCTCTGGGCAACCTGTGCCAGGGCCTCACCATCTTTACAGGGAAGGATTTCTTCCTAACATCTTATCTAATCCTGCCCTCTGTCTATTTGAAGCCATTCCTCCTTGTCCTGCCACTCTAGGCCCTTGTCTGAAGTCCCTCTTCTGCTCTGCTGTAGGCCCTTGGGGCACTGAAAGACTGCAATATAATGAAAGACCAAAAGAAAGTGCAGATTAAAACAACCCAGGTGTCCACCTCTGCTGGGATTAGGAGCGTTTCAAGACCCACCTCCACAGAACTGCATCATGTTTTCAGTCCCTTTGAAAACAGGAAAATCCCAGTCTTGATCTTGTACAGATAACTGTTGACCACTCCAGAGCTGCTGCCCCCTGCCACCAGCTGAGCTTAAACTTTCTTCATTCCTGTCCACTCTTCAGATTACCCCTCAGATTTTCAGAAAGATAGCTGAAACTGCTTGGAAATGTTATATTTACCTATAACAAACTGTTTACCCATACCTGAGTCCTAAGCTACTATATACTGAATCTTAGTAACAGCAAAATCCTTGTGTACATCTTTTTCAAAACAGCTCATCGCCAACAGGAGAGCACTCACCACACCTACCTGCCACATTTGTGATGTGAAAAGGACACAGCAGGCACAGAATAGGTAACTCCATGAACAATTACCTATTTTCATGAGCATTTATTAGATTTGTACGTTTGCCTGATGGGCTTTGGAGAAGGGGTGGCATAACTCTAAATCAACAGCAAGATCACATAATGTTTTATAGGTTTGCTAAAAAATCCCTTTCATTACATTTTTTTGCATGCATATTTTAGAGTTTCCAGATATATATATATTTCCAGTCTCTGTTCATTGTTATTTATGTTTATGGGTAGTTTGAAGGAGATATTTCCAATGGAAATTGGAAATACAGAGCAGGACATTTAGTCTCTTTAGAAACCAAATGAAATAGAGGAGGAAAAAAGCAATGCATGAAAATTATTTTCTTACCTAATATCTCAGAAAACTGCGAGACGTTAAACAGGTATGGAGCGAAAGTGGGTGACAAAGTGCATCAAGAGAAGCCAATCTGATTTTTAAAAGGCAGGGGTGGGTTAGAAAAGCAATTGGGTTTAGAGACAACTCACAGGGCTAAACCGAAACACTCTCACTTCAATACTTGGCTTGTATATTGGTGGGCACAGTGGATAGAGACATCTAATATAAATTTTTCTTTAACTATAGATATTCCAGCTGGTATTTCTCCCAGAGGTTTTGGGTTTGCTTGACTACTAATATTCATTTCTGCTTGTGCCCACAAGCATAGAATTATAGAATCACCAAATACGCTGATTTAGAAGAGACACATCAGGATCATTGAGTCCAACTCCTGACTCTGTGCAGGACTATGAAAGAACCCTATCCTGTACCTGAGAGCATTGTCCAAACACTTCTTGAGCTCTGTCAGGCTTGGTGCTGTGACCATTTCTCCGGAGAACCTGTTCCATTAGCCAACCAACCTCTGGATGAAGAACCTTTTCCTGATATCCAACTTGAACCTCCTCTGACTCAGCTCTAGCCACTTCCTGTACTCCCTGTCACTGGTCACAAGAGTGAAGAGATCGGTGCTGACCCACTGCTTCTTCTCATGAGCATACTGGAACCACTTTCTGATTAAGTAGGACACAAACTCAGCACAAACTGAAGTGGAAATCCCTGTAAGATACATTTTCTACCTCCCTTTCCATAAAGGTGAAAGAGAAGTGGAGAGGAAAGGAGGGTCAAAGAGAAGGAGCAGATAGCAGAGAAGTTATGGGTGATGGTGGTGGATGAATACAGTCTCTAAATCCCAAGGGTTCATCTCAGAGAACAAAAAACACCAATTATGAGGAAAATAAAAAAGATTGTGTGTAAACATGCTTGGTGGTGTGATCACTCCCATTATTTCCTTACCAAGATGCTCTGTCAAGCATCTGTATCTGTTCTCTACTTTGTTGCTGCAAGTTTTATTGCAAACTTTTCATAGTAGCATATACCTGCTAAAAAAGGGAAAAACCCCCAAAACTCAATGCTTCCATCTATCTCCTGTTGTTGATAACTGAGAATGGGTTTGATAGTGAGAAAACCCATTGCAGACCCAGCAGTACCATATGGATGCAGCCGATGCTGTCAGGTGTTTGCTCCGTCTGGGTAAGAAACAGCTTCTCTCTCATTTCATGTCTGCTTGCTTACGAGGAGCTAGATGGATTAAAGGCAAAAGTCCCTTTATTACCTGCTCATCTCTCACTCCCGTGGGCATTTGCTTCTCACATAGATTACCTCTTTCAAGCATTCTTTCCCACTTTTGTTCTCTGCTGAGCTACTGCTTGTCAACACATTTATCCATTAGCTGCTTTCAGTCAAATAAATTAAACCTCTTGTATCTGTGCAACATGAGACATCTATGCAACATGAGAAAGGCTATGGGAAAAATTGGGAATTAGGTTCACATCCCAAATAACTTGGCAGGCAGTTTTGAAGCACTGGCCTTTACCTTGGATTTTTCCAACAGATACAAAGAAGATTTTTTCAGTTTTCAAAATCCTTTGGGAGTATTCAGAGATGGTAATCACTGAAATTAGTATTTGAGTCGTGCTAAGAATCTTCAGCAGAACCACACATTCATGTTTCCCATTCAATTAATTAATGCTAACAATAATTTAGCAGTCCCTTGATATGATACACTTGTCTCTAAACCCACAGCTCTTCTCTCACGATCTCCTCATCTCTGCTCCCCTTCCTACACTTGTCTTGATATTTGTGGTTCTTTTTCCCATTTCTGTGTGGTACGGACAGGTGCTACCGATATGCTTGGATTTGTGACAACATTGTTAAATCAAAACAAATCACTTCTTACATTCAGAGATCCACTTCACTGAAATAAACAGGGAAGTATTTTCCTGTACAAATCTGGGTAGCCATAGCACTCTCGATGCCATTATTTGCATTAAAAGGAACACAGAGGTGCAGCCTATCTCAGCAATGATGAGCTTCTACTCCCTGTGATACAGGGCATCACAGAGATTAGATGAAGAGCTGTTTTAAACTTGTCTACAAAAAAAAAAAAATAACCAAATAATTTTTCCAAGCTTGCATTAAGGTTTTTACAAGTTCATATTTTTACTTTGGCTCAGTTGTTCTTATTTGATTCCAGCTGTTAATCTTTAATTGAGACCTGTTGGGCAAAAGGAAGAGACAGAGCAAGAACATATGTTTAAATAGATAACAGAAACTAATACATGGGTTGGAATATTAATCACTGAGGTTTTAATTCATTTGATATTGATAGAAATAACACTCACAGAATTGGCAAGAAAGTGTTCTTTTCTATAAGGCTATTCTGGGCTCCTTTCATGATGAAAATCACACAGAGGGGGATTGTAAAATCAAAGGGAGCTTCAGCCACAGTAATAAAAAAGCAGTGACTTCAACAGGAGGTGGACTGAGCCCTAATTGATGCAACACATGCAAAGAGCACAACATATAATTTCAATATTGTCTTGCCAGGCTACCCAACCAATACTGAGCAGGCATCAGCATAATCTTCTTTAATGCAATATTTATCAAGAAGCTGTATTTTTCAAAGGAGATATTTATTGATGTCCTGCTGCCTGGCTGAAATGCAGCATGCAGATGTCATATATATTTAAAGGAGAATGTTATCATTATGCAATAGGACAGATTGTTGACTCTCTCTTTTTAATTAATCTTCAGTTGTTTGTGGTTTGCACTGTTCATCACTGTGAACTGTCGCCTTGGAAGCTCCTTTCGTAGGGCCGGACACATTCACTTCCTACTCTTCTTCCTTAGAGTAAATCTGAGGATGCAGGTCAAAATTCATTCTGAGAAACAAGCCAGCATAACACCTATGCACCAGTTGCTTTCTCCAAATACAGTGTTTTGAGACATAAATGATGAATTGTGCTTGCAATGACACTCAGCACTGGGGTGAAACTCACCTCTTATGATGAATTGCCTCCTGGAGAATTTTCTGTGATGGTTATCATCAGTCATGGTTCCTTTCTTTGTACTTGTTGCATTCCAGCATGAATCCTGGCACAGTTAAAGGATGACATCAAGCAGATTTCAATACTCTCTGGACCTTGATCCCTTTGTTCTTTATTTACAGAAAAAAAGTGGTTATTAGAATAGCTGGTATGAAAGTTTTCTTAACCCTGATTATTCCCAGACAAACCAGGAAGAACATGGAACAAAATGTATTATGAGTTTCCTTTCTTTCAGTTTTTAAAATACACTCAGTTGTTTATCCTTCACAGCACAGAGCTTCAGGGAAAATCAGGAAGGCCCAAACAAATTGATAATAACAGGCAGGGGTATGTCCTGCAAACATAGACATGCTATCAGCTTTGTAACTGGTAGAACATGTAGCAAATCAAGCTCAGGATTTTCAGAGAAGTCCTTTCCAGCCTACATTCTCTGCTGAATTAATTTAAAAAAAAATTATGTGCTAGTGTATGCTTCCTTTATTATTTCTTTTGATTATTTCAAAATGCTAATAATTCCCTTCCATTTCTGCAGTTTTAACTTGATCAGTTCCCAAGGGTTTTCTTCCACTTACTGTCTATCTGCTGAAAGAAAGCTCTTCTCTTCAGTATTTATGAAACTGTACATGGCAGGCAAGGAAAACCAAAAGGGACCAATGAGAAGTTGAATCAGAATTGGTAGAGGTAGGAGCTGTCAGCAGCAAAGTAAAACAATAATTGAATCTTAAAAGCTCAGTGCTATAGTAATAACTGATAACGAAATGTTCTTTAAGTTGTCTCAGTAATTTAAATTTTAGCTAATCAAGTTTGATTTCAATAGCCTTAAAAATAAAAACTTACAACAGACTTTGGAATAAGCAACATATTAAACAGTAACGTTTATGCATTCACAAAGATCTTCAGAAGCTGATACAAACTGGCATTTAGTCAGTAATTTTCAGTCAAAGGTCATAGACTACAAAATGATTATGTTGGGAACCTCTGAACCTATTAGTGAAATGGAATTGAGTTCCCTCCATTTGTGCACCTTTTGTTCTACCATCAAGCTAAGGATACCAAAAAATCAATGAGCCACTTAACAACATTCATTGATGAAAGGATTTTAGGAAGGATGCGGAAAATTGCACCTTAGGAGCACCATGGGGACACCTGGGCAACACCACAAGGGATGTGGGCTGCAACCCACCACCCTCTCTTAAAGCCCTGATTCTTTCAGAAAGTAGGGCCCTGCACGTGGGTTGGAATCTGGTACTGCCTGGATAGAGTGGTGGAATCTAATTGAACCGCTGGGTACACATGAAAAACACAGTGGGATGGATATCTATGTGCCAACATAGGGATGCATTCCTGGGTGTTACTTAGCAACTCTTTACCTTCACTCCATGGACTGCTAATGGTCACGGAACTGCCTAGTTCCATCATGTAGGGCTGCTGCAGAAGAGTAAATACCATTTCCATCTGTGACTGATTTTTTTACAGATCCATAAACATTTATGAAAGCACACACTTTTACGCATTTGACTTCTCACCGAAGGGGAAGTTTACAAAACCTCCACTCCAATGCGAGAAAAAGGAAGATATTAAACATTGTCTCTGAAATGGTAGTGCAAGTCTGAGGCTTTGCTCTAAGGGTAACACTGGAATTTCATGGCAAGCCTTATGAAAACCTTTCAATCTCAACCTGGAATTCAAAAATCCAGCTCAATTATTCTTGGCATTCCTCTCATTCAAGATGCAGCTGAATTCCCACCCTCTCTGGCATATACTGAGCACTAACGGTGTTACACAGGTCTAATCCTGACCAAAATCTTCCCCTGTAACCTCAACATAAGAATTTGACTGTCATCTCTATTCACTCAGTTGGAATCCATCAATAGCTGTTGCAGAAAGAGGGAAGAAAATGCTATTTATGGGATGTGCACTTTCTAAACTTGAATTTTTCCAGTTCATTATGTTAATCAAAATGTATAAAAAAAGGGCTAAAGTTGCATTTTGTAAAGATTTTTGGCCCCACACCATTACAGCACCTTCTCCAGCTACGCCAGCATCTGCCATTCTCATGGACCATCTCAGAAGTCTCCTCACAGAGGAGAACCAAATGAGACCAACCTGGACTGTGCATTACATTCCGCCTCTACCAGACACCATCCAGAAGAAGCAAATCTCCCTCATGTTCCACTCAAAGCTGAATGTCTACCACTGAAGCAAAAACTTGTATTAAAGGTTAACAACACACATCAGGACAGCCTGTGCCCCTCGAGACAGAAATGTCTGCTTGAATTCAGGTTCATAGCCAGGCCTTGTTCCATCTTATTACAAAGGCTTGAAACCAAGCACAGCATAAAGTATTTCAGTAGGGCCCTTCTTACTCAAATCACCAGGATCCTCCTGGTATTAAAATGCATTAAAAAAAAAAAAGAAAAAGCAACAGCAATTAATTCAAGGGGTTATTTAGGTATTATTGGGGGAGAGGGAGAGATGAAATATATTTTGTTGTAATGACTTAATTTGGATAGAAAAGAAGTGAATAAATTGCAACCTATGCAAGTTTTTGAGAGAGGTGACTGTTTGCTAGGTGTCATTTAAACATAGTCCTTCTAATAACATTCTGTGAGAACAAATTCAGACTAGAAAATAAGAAAGTTAAAATAAATTTTAAAAAGAGATCTTGAAACTTTGTTTCTATTCTCTTCACTTGTTAAATTCAGCATCTAAACAGGAAAAAACCTCTAAACCAGAGTGTCCCTGTCTTCCATCAGAGAATTCAGTAACACTTATAAAGGACACTTTGGATACCAACCGCACATAGAAACCAAGAACCAATTGCTGATCCAATGAAAATACTAATGACAAAAACAATTAATTAGAATCTCAATTTTAAATTATGGAACAAGTTATTATGAGGTTACCAATGCCAAGTCGACCACTTAAAGCACTTAAAGTGTCTCTCAGAGCAACAGCTTGGAATTCCAGGTAAGACAAAACTATGGAATACTAACACATCAAAATGAAATATTTTCACTTCATTGACAAAAAATGTTTTAATTGCATGGAAATATTTGGGGTTTTTCTTCTAATTTCTCAATGAACTTTGACATATCAATCTTCTATAGAAGAGAAATGTTAAACTTCAGATAGTTCTTATAAATAACACAGCGTACATACATATTCTATTGTTAAGACTGACAGCTGTTCTTTACTGCAAGGTTCACTGTTCTGCTTCTCTTTTTTTCTTATTTCTTTTCAGTGCAGAATTATATTTGTAGCATCCTGCATGCCACAGCACTGAAAACACCAGTAACACTGGACCAACAAGCAATCCTTTGCAACAAAGCCCTGGACCCAAAAGGCAATTTTTCCAGTCACAAGCTGAAAACCCTCATATCAGTAGGACATATTTAGTTTGTGGCCTTAGACCCTTGCAAAAGATATGAATAGAAATGTTCAATGAGTCAGGTCATGCAATAGTGTACATTACCCTTGCTTTGGCTCCTCACTATTGTGACAGACACAGGAAACACTTCCCTCCTGCTCCAGGCTACAACAGTTCAGAGACCTGTGAGGTAGGACAGTGGCACATATCCATATTCATAACATACCTAAGGAAGTTCTGTTCCATTTCCTCTTAGTTTCCCTAAGTCCATGGATACCAGGAAGCACATTTCTCATACCAGATCACAATATACACTCACAGGCAGAGAGTGACTTAGCATCCTTTAATAGCCCTCTGTTAGTCCTAAAAATTAAGTATGGTCTTAATAGTTTATGCTTCCCAGGAATGCCTTTGATCTCTCTGTCCCTCTTATACGTCTTTTGCCAGGACTTCTGAATCCCCAGGCATCCACCAGATACCCCATAGCATCTCATTTTGCACAGACAGCACAGCCACAGAAAATCAATGCTAAGAGATGTCACAAATGCAGAAAATCAGTAACATTCTAAGGGGAAGAAAATGAAATTAATACTTGTTTTGCCTTCATGTACAGACAAACATGAAACTCCCGGTAGCCACAATCTGAGGCAGGTAAAGAGAGGCTTTGACAAACACAAGAATCCTGGGTGATGGGGAAATCTCCATCCACACATCCACTATAGACCCTGGGAAGAGTCAGATGTGATGAGCACTGTGGGGTGTCAGGTCTCAGCTTGCAGCAGGTGAGCTTAAATCAGCTTAGATGGGGAAAAATCCTCTGCAGGGTCATTTAACCATCCACTCATTATAAAGGAGGAAAATACTGAATGTAAGTGTGTCCTGTAAAATTACCATCTCTTTCTCTTCATTCAATTTGTCACAGATATAGAAGAATGGCAAGCATCACAGAAACTTGCACACACTGTTTTAGCACAGTGGTCACTCTTTCAGAGTGGGACGTGCTGTCACTGGACTGTCCATGGTTAAATAATGAAGGTTTTACCTTGTGTTGCTATCTTATAAAAAGTAAAGTAAAAACTCTGAATTCACTGTGCAGAAGAAAGAGTGACAGACCTACAAAGCATATGAAGGTAAAAGAGTTGTCTTTCAAAAGTTGAAAATTATATTGATTTCTATTGACTGTTTTTGTTCATTATGTAGTTGGGAATATTCTCTGCTGATCCCAATGCAGAGCTGTATCCATTAATTTAAGCAGACTCTATTATACTGACAGAAAAATCACATCCTTAACCTTAGATCCCCAGAGGTACAATTATTAACCTTTGGGACAGCTTTTAAAGAGAAGTTTTGCGGATAGAAAATGGCAGGTTTTGGCTTGTAATGCAAAGCTGAACAGAAGATTATACTCTTGTGTCAAAATCAGATGGGATGGGCAGAGCCCCCACCTCAGTGAGTAGGTCAGCTTCTCCACAGAGTTCAGTGAGGGCTTAAAAGAAATTTCTGTGATGCCCTATGTCTTGGTTTGAAAGACAGGTATTTGCTAAAAGAGACAGGGGCCTCTTTTTTGAAAAGAAGAGTATAACCCCACCCCCCCCTTCACTTTACTATGATTTTGAAATTAAAGGGCTCTCAGGCGAAGATATAGGGGTAGGAATAACAGTTCTTTAGTGATATATATATATATTTAGCAAGGGAAACAAAACACCACAACAACAACTGCGAGATCAACAGCAACAGAGCAGAAAACCCCGTAAACAGCTCTCTCGGTTGTGGACACCTTTCCTCTGCGGTGCAGTCACCGTTCTGGCGCTGCCTGGCAGCTCTGGGTGAGCAGGGAGGAGATGTGGTGATCCCACATGTGCGGAGGGGCGCTGTGATGAAGGGCGCCTGTGTCCCAGATGGGAAGAGCAGAGGGTAGATGCTGCTCAAGGATCCCGATGCTCCAAAAGGATATGCTGAAGTCGGCAGGAGATGCAGGAGAGAGAGAGAGTGTCCGAGCAGGGAGACTGATGGATCCCACAGCCAAGGAAGGCAGGTTCCTCGCGTTGGGATGGCAGAGCAGAGCTTCTAGAGACCGTCCTTCTCCGAGCTTGATGAGTGAGAGAGAGCCAGAGTCCCAGAGAGCAGGCCCCTGTCCCACCTTTCCTTTTCCGGTGTTCCCCCTTTTTCCCCACCCGCATCGAGAGAAACTGTTACCAGCTAGGGTGTAGCCAAAAAATACTTAGCATAACAATGGGAAAAATTCCACAGAAAGAAAAGGGAAAAATTCAACCCCCAACACATTTCCATTAGACTGATAAAGCAATTTCTGCATTTATCCACATGCTCAAGAGATGGGAGATTTTTAAAGCTAAATGATTGTTCTCTATTAGATTTCCATCTTCTGATTTTTTCCCCATGGAGATTAAACCTTAAAGCTTTCTTCCCTTTTGGACATAAAACTACTCAGGACGGGAGCAAGACTGCAGCATTTCTGCTTATACAGCTGTGATAGGAAGAGGAGGACAGGAGATGTAAACCCCTCACCCTCAAACCTGCAAAAGCAGCTCATGTTATCGCACATTAGAGAGGTCCATGCTAAGAATCAGTTCAACAAAGAGAAAAACTGATTTTTTACATCTTTTTATGTGAAATGATCCAAGGAGATGCTCCATTGTCTGCATAAGTGCAGGGGGCAGTTGGATGGACCTCTCCTTGCATGGCAGCATGTACTCAGTGATGGGAAGAAAATTTCATTTAGTGGAAAAGGTTCATTCCTTAATACTTTTGGTTTTTACCAGTTTCGTAGTTCTGGAGATTGAAAACTACCTAAGCCTCATTTGTGTCAGGAATGTTGGGGTTGGAGAGGAAAGAATGGATTAACTTTCCTTCTGAACTGAGGAAGTTATTAATTATAATTAAGATATTCCTTCTTTAAGATCTTCCTCAATGCACTGGCTAGAGACTGATGGAAAGGAACTTGTTGGAAGCCTATCCCATGCATGAAACCTGGGCTGGTGGGTGGACAGAAGTGTGGAGCATGGGCCAACCCAGCAGCTCCATCAGGCCAGGGAAATGCTGTATCCCCAGCTGTAACTCAGAGCTGCAGCATCACAGCCAGAGCTCCCAAGGAAACTTCCTGTCACCGTCAATATGTTCCATTCTGTGAATTATGACCAGTCTGAGGATATGAATGCAGCTATTTTAAAGTGAATGAATTTCCATTTCTAGGATGATAGCTCAATCCTTTACCAGCTGTGCACAGTATCCTCCATTGCTTCATGAATTCCTTTTTTTTTTTTCCAATTATTTTCAGGCTTCCTTCTCTCACCATCTCTAATGCAGGTCCAGAGCTGCACTCAGGATTGCACCTGTGAAATCAATTCAGTCTCTCCTGTTTCCTGCTCATGTGCCCAGCTGCAGCCTTAACCTCTCTCCACATGGACCATTACTACTAAAACATGGTTTTATAAACTATTCTCTATTTTCCCACGAGATGAGCCATTCTGAAACACACAGTTAAACTGAGCAGATAAACAGCAGCCAAGCAAAACCAGCACCATCCTCATTACCCTCAAACCACCACAGGTCTTCCCTTCTTATAAGAGAGTGAAGGGGATTGAAGTCTTGTTTTAGGTGCTAAGCCATCAGAAAAAAATTCAAATATAATTTAAACAAGTTTTTAGATAATATATTACTTCTTTAAGCATAAACCAGCCCAATGATAAATACACCAACATACACATCAAATTTGCGCATTGCAATTTTCTCATTACACACAGCAAAAATAATTTATACAATGATTGGAGACTAATATTAAAGCAAATTATTTATTTAATTACAAATAGCACTGCTGTAAGCAAAAGGAAACCCCACTCACTCAATAACCTGGGAACACAATTACTTCAAACACATCCCATGGGGCTTATTTCATCACCTTTTCATAACCTCAGAGCAGACAATGTAAACGAAATGGGTCATGTGTTTTCCCACAGAAATTCAGCCATCCAACTCCTTTCCACTTTCTTTTCACCTACTGAAAAGCAGTCAAATCACTCAAGATAATGAATGATAATAATATTAAAAAGGCATCTCATCCTGTCTTATATTTTCCTGAAAGTTATTTGAATCCTTAAGGATTTTCTGGATGGAGAGGAACACACGAATGCAGTAGGAGTAGCTTAGCCAAAACAGCTATCCCTGTGTGGAGCAGCCAAGGGCTAGCAATCAGTGTGGGAAATGGGATAGCAATGACTGTGTATAAGGTAGGAGCAGACGTTTGTACCTGTGCACAGAGAGGAAAACCAGACACCAGGGATCAGTTCAATGACTGAGTACACAAAGAGCACCTGCATCTTGAGCATCAGGAAGAATAATCACTTTGAAAGCAGCTGTGAACATCTGGGCAGAGAACCTTCTCTTTATGGAGAAATCTCTATTCTTCCCTGAGATCTGAGATTACCAAATCTGAGTTTGGATGATGGTTTCTTTTTGGACTGTAGTTTCTGTGTGTGTAAATGTCAAAATGGAGAGGGTTATGCACTTGTACATCAGCAGTGGTTTTGCTTACCCACTGGAAATCCTTTTTGTCCAAAGGCTGGCCTAAAGGTCAGAAATCAGTACCACATTTTCAAGGGGCTGGAGTTAAGATTAAAATCTGAGTTATTGCCCAGCTCCTCACTTTGGAATAGCCACTGCTTTTCTGGGGTACAGCAGAAAGCCTGACACAAGCTCCTGATGGGATCACACATGGAAATCATGTTCTTTGCAGCTAAAATAATCCCATCATTATTGACCTGGGAGAAATGCATGAGTCACACAACATTTACAGAGGCCATACAAAGTGCACTGAATAACACACAGGCTCACAAAACCTCACCAACATATCTGCAACAGTGGAAAAAAGTTATCTAAAAATTCCATGGATTTCATCTGCCAGTGAAATTCAAAAGTATTGTATTGCACTGTTATGTTTTTGTACTGCACTGAGAAAATGGTTTGCCCTGTATCCCCTTGGAGCTCGTGAAATTGGTTCAGCCCTCCCTTAGCCCATCCTCGTTGGCGGAGTCCCATTGGTCACGGGTCTGTTCCTCCCCCTCCCCTTTCCCTGAGTTTAAAAGTGCCTGCCATCTTCTCTCTCTCTCTCTCTCTCTCTCTTTCTCCTCTCACCATGTGGACAGAATAAACTGTGGACTATTTTTCCCATGGGTGAAAAGAGCCTCCTTTGTTTTTCTGCCTTTGTCTATGAGGATTTCCCATCCATCTCTGGTCTGGAGCTAGCCAGAGAGACTGGAGAGGAAAGGGAATTACCTCAGGTGGCGCTCCAAACATGAGGCTTCCTATAAGGTCAGAGGCCCACAAGAATGGCTGGATTCCACTCATGAATTATAAGCCTTTGGATCATACAGCTACTCTGACGGCAGGAGCTGCGCTTTTGCACAGCAGTCACCAACAGAGGTGGACCGGCATCCTGCCTGAGCCCGAGGTGGTTCAGTTTCCAGATGAGGACTTTCTTTGCGACAACTCTGCAGCGCCAAGGTCCCCAGCAGAGGAGTAAGTAGCCCTCAGAGTTTGCAGGGACCTGGTAGTGGCCCCTGGTTGCAGCAGGGACAGGTTCCTGCCGGGGGGACAAAGGCACTGCACACATGCTTTTGGAGTGGGTCGTAGAGCAACCACACAGGTCCCGTGGGGGGTCCCACTGCGGTTTCAGCACAGTGAGCACACAGGGCGCAATGGCGCGGCAGAGCAAGCAGCATGGCAGCAAGCGTGGCAGTGCGGAACCAGCAAACAGCAGCAGCGTGACACTAACAAGTGGCAGCAGTGCCAGAGCACAAGCAGCAGCAGCGGCACAATCAGCCCGACCTGCAGCAGTGCTCCCTTACAAGCAGCGGTGGTGCCAGCGGATGACAGGTCTCTCCTCCTACCCCAGTGTCACATGGAGAGAGGAAGGCGGCGGATCCGTCCCTGCCCTGGTTGTACTGCAAAGTAAACCAGTTTGTGTAGCTTGTTTTTAACATCAAAATGTGATGCCAACTTTCTATGCAACAAAGGAGCATTTATTCCTAAGTTCAGAATATCTTAATTAGTGGGAATGTTACCACTCTAGATAACAGTTAAAGCACTTTGTGTGCTGATTATCTCTTGATATACCTCAGTATACCCTGCAAAATGGAGATTCTGTCTCTTCCTGGGACGAAATTGGAAACTTCTTAACTCTCAAAGTAGAGCATGAAAACAAAACAGTATCAAAATCTTTTCCTTTGTTCATTTTAATTCGAAAATAATTGATTAAAAGGGAAAGCCACAACAAACGACCCGTTTCCCGAACCGTTCTCCCAAACCCTCAGCCCCAGAGCTGGACGAGATGCATGGGGCACCCTGAGAAATGCAGAGAACCCAGAACAGCCGCAGCTTCCCTGGCCCCCTGCCTCCCACTCAGCACCCTGACTCTGGCAGTTGTGTGCGGACTAACTGAGTACCTTCCCTGCATGCCTCTACCCCAGTTCCTACAACTCGACTTCAGTGTAAAGATGAACTCTCCCACCCACATGCCAGAGACTACGTGGGGAGGGTCCAAAATGGGGCCGACTGCATGGCATGCATCAGAAATTATGCCGGCCAAGTGGCCAATCCTCCATCTTACTTTTCTTCTTCCCACAATCCCTTTTACCGCTCATCCCTGCCCCCAACCCTTTTCCCTCCCATAACCCCTTCCTCCCCTTGGACATTACCCCTCCTGCCTCCATGTTACAGCCCTGCATGACGTCATCCTGCAACACTGCCCCCATGTGGTGCAATCCTGGTTCCCACGGTTGCCTCTGTCTCCCAGATGACTCCACCCCTACTCATGTTCCAGTTTCCCACGCCCTGCCTCCCTGTTCCCATGAGGCGGTGGGGGAGCAGGACACCTCCCGATTCCCATGTTGGGGGGGTGGTCTCCATACTGATTGCCGTGAGGGTGAGGGGAGGCGGGGCCCCTCCCGGTTCCCACAGGGCGAGAGGAAGTGGTGCCCTGCCTCGCGGTCCTCATGGCAGGGAGTGGGGGACCTGCCTCCCGTCTCGCAGACAGGGGGGTGGGCCACCTCCAATTCCCAGTGGCGAGGGGGGAGGGCCGCCGCCCAGTTGCTGCGAGGTTGGAGAGTGCAGTGCCCTGTCTCCCAGTTCCCATGAACGGTGGGGGGGTGGGGCAAGTCCCATTTCCTGCAGGGTCGGGGGGGACAATGCGCCTCCCCATTTCCGCCGTGGGGGGGTGGGGAGAGAGTAGGTGCCTTCCAGGTCCCAATGTTGGCGGGGGCTGGGGGGGATCCCGGGGGTAGGAATCCTGGGGATCAAAGCCAGGTAGAGGAAGCCATACCCTCAGCTGCCCCTGTCATGTATACTGGTAGGAGAAATTGAACTAGAAACTATCATCCTTTCTCCTACCAAAACAAAAAGGAAATTTCTAAGACCCAAAGGGAGTTTTGGCCGAGGTAGTGGGATCTTTAAGGGAATGTGGAAAGCTACCCTAACATCCCATGAATTAGTCCCGGCTGACCTCTGAGATCTCTTCCAGTGTCTCCTAATCTCCTCAGAGTTTGACCTGTGGGAAAACACTTGGAAGAGAGCTCTGAAGGGACTCCTGAGGGAACTTAAGCAAAGCATCCAGGGTGCAACAGATGCCAATGGGAATAACATCACCTGTGAACATATATGTGGTGAAGGGGAGTGGCCTAACCCCAGGGATCAAGCTCGGGTGTTACCCAAATTCATTCTGGATAAAATCTGTGGGGTGGCAGAAAAGGTTTTTTAACCAGTTGCTTACCCTAGAGACTATGGGTAGTTATATTAATATTAAGCAGTTTGCTTCTGAGCCCTTTTTACAATCTGTGGATCTCCTTCATGCACAGGTGGAAAGACAAGTAGACAATCCAGAGGCAGAGGCAGAGGCAGAACAGAGGAGATGGCTCAGAGAAATGCCAACGAAGCCTGCCACAGGATTATTCTAGGATGCCTATCCATCCTCCACCCACACTAGCGCAGATGATCGAAGTATGTGCTAAGAAAGCAGAACTCTACAATGCACCAGAGAAAAGGCTTGGACTGGCAAACCCAAATACTACAGCAGCTATAACATCAGGAGTGAAGAGGCAACAGACGTCACCAGAGCAGCTTCCACATGTCATCTGCTTCCAGTTTAGGAAGCCAGGACACATTGCCAGAGACTGTCCTCAAAGCCAACAGCAGAGGAAGAAACACCAAAAAGAGGAAACAACCAGCAAACAAAAACACTAAGACCAGAGCGTGGACCCAACCCATGCCATGACATAAATACAGAGGGCTCCACATTGGGAAAAGCCTCTATCTTAACAGAAAAGGGGGAGAGCTCCACAGTGGGGAAAGCCTCTCCCTTAAAAAAAAAGGGAGAGTAAGGGAAGAGGGATATGGGTCAGCAGAAAAATAAAAATGAAACCTGTAGTAACAAAGTTTTGCAGCCTCACGGGCGTTTCAGGCTTGTGAATACCAAAGCCTTTCTTTTCAGGTCTACAGGTTGAATGATCATTGCAGTGGACCTACTGGACAACTCACAGGACAGGACAATTAACCATACAGGACTGTATAGCAGTGAGTATTTTGTTATTGTGGCCCTGCACACACACCCGTGAAGATGGAGGTGGCTCCCATGACCATCAAGGGAGACATAACTCACCTCATTCCCCTGATGCGCTACCCTCAGCCACCCTTCTATTTGGCCAAGGGGCAAATCCTTGCCCAGGCCATTCCCATTCCACTGGAGGTCCCAGTAGATGAAAAAGCACCTGACGTCTACTGGGCAGAAGTGGTTGGCAAGGACAAACCCTCTATGGTATGCAACCGAACCCGTGAGTCAGACCATCTCCATGTGGAAGGGTTGCTTTACACAGGGGTAGATGTGACAATCATACCTGAAAGGAAGTGGCCATCACATTGGGAGTTGCAACCAGTGGCTGGCAAAATCCAAGATGTAGGAGGGTTCAAATTGGCAAAGATTTCTAAAAGCATTGTACAAATCGAAGGGTCGGACGGAAAATTGGCCAGGGTCCGTCCGTTTGTCACTGACTACAAGTGCCCCCTGTGGGGGAGAGACACCATCTCCCAGTGGGGGATCAAATTAGTTATCCCTAAGACTCCCCAGGATTTTTAGAGGTGGCCACTGTAGAACGCCCTACTCACAAGTTAACATGGCTGGCTGACACTCCAAGATGGGTAGGACAGTGGCCATTAAGTAAGGAAAAACTTAAGGCATGAGAGGAGCTCATGGAGGAGCATATAGCCAAAGACCACATAGAAGAGACAACTAGCCCTTGGAATTTCTCTGTCCTCATGATTAAGAAGCTGAGGAAGGATAACTGGTGGCTCCTCCATGACCTCCAGGAAATAAACAAAGTAATTGAGGACATGGGGTCACTCCAACCTGGGATGCCTTCCCCAACGATGCTTCCCCGCAATTGGCAATTGGCTGTCCTGGACATCAAGGACTGTTTTTTCCAAATTCCCCTACACCCAGAAGATTCCTTGCGGTTTGCCTTCTTGGTTCCTATCATCAATTGAGAAACCCCAGTGAAGTGTGGCCACTGGAGACTAGTACTGCAAGGCATGAAGTGGAGTCCTTCCATCTGCCACTGGTACGTGGCTTCATTGCCATCCCCAGTGAGCACCCAAGAAAGGGAAGTCATCATCCTCCACTACATGGATGATGTGCTTATGTTCACCCATAATGACTCTATACTCCAACACACACTTGACCTAGTGGATAAAGTTTTAACCTCTGCTGCATTCCAGCTGCAGGAAGACAAGGTCAAAAGTATGCCACCTTGGAAGTACCTGGTCTTGGAAATCCAGCAGACCGTTCTTCCAAAGAAATTAAAAATTGATCCCAAAACCCTAGTGGATCTCCATTCCCTGTGTGGGTCTTTGAATTGGGTCAGGCCCTGGTTAGGCCTCATCAATGAGAATCCAGGCCCTCTCCTCAATTTATTGAAGGGGGAGAGAGAGTTGGTTTCTCCCAGGGAACTGACTCCAGAGGCAAAAGCCGCAATCCAAAAGCCACAAAAATCTTTGGCCAAGAGGTAGGCTCATCGTTATCAGCCCAAGCTGCCTTTCAAATTCATTGTCCTGGGAAAGCTGCCACACTTGCATGGTTTGATATTCCAGTGGGTCAAAGGGCAGAAAGATCCACTCTTAATCATAGAGTGGGTTTTCCTTTCCCATTAACAATCTAAGACCATCACCAAGCCACAAGAGCTGATGGCTCAGCTGATTCAGAAAGCCAGGGTAAGACTGCGTGAGCTGGCTGGTTGTGATTTTGTGTGTATTCACCTCTCAGTCAGACTTTCTAAGGAGGGAAAGAACTCTTCTCAGAAGCTGACCAAAGAGATGTTTCAGCACCTGCTCCAAAACAATTCCAACTTCCAATTATCTCTGGACAGCTACAGTAGACAAATATCAGTCCACGCCCTGTCACACAAGTTCTTTAATGAGGAATTCATCTCATTCCTCGTGGGAAAAGTACCTGTAGGCCACTCAAAGCTCTCAGTGTTCACTGACGTGTCTGGGGCATCCCACAAGTCAGTGACCACTTGGAGAAATCCCCAGACTCAGCATTGGGATGCTGATGTTGAGTTTGTGGAGGGGCCCAAGGTCATCGAATTGGCCACAGTCATGAGAGCCTTTGAGAAGTTCTCGGAGCCAATTAATTTGGTAACTGATTCAGCCTATGTGGCGAGGGTAGTGTCCAGGGCGGAGCAGTTCTCAAAGTTCCAGGCAGTTCTCAAAGACATCTTCAGGTTTATAATTTATTTTGTTTCGCATAGAGAGCATCTGTTCGATGTGACCCAGGTAAGGTCACATACCAATTTGCCAGGCAAAATCGCCAAAGGGAATCGTAAAGTAGATTTCCTTGCTGCCCCAGCTGAAAAGGCACACCTCCCAGACATGTTCCAACAGGCAAAGCTGAGTCACCAGCAATACCATCAGAATGTGCCAGGTCTGATCCATCAGTTCCAACTAACATGGAGTCAGGCCCAGGCCATTGTGGCTACCTGTCCCAGTTGCCAGCTCCAGGCCATGCCATTGCTGGGTGTTGGGGTTAACCCCTGAGGCCTTGGGAGCTGTGAAGTCTGGCAGACAGATGTAACACACATTCCCAGTTTTGGTCGTCTTAAGTATGTACATGTAAGCATTGACACGTATTCAGGTGCAGTTTATGCCTCTGCCCAAGCAGGAAAAAGGGCTGTGCATGCCAAACAACGCCTAGTGCAAGCCTTTTCAATGCTGGGGATCCCTAAGGAAATCAAGACCAATAACTGCCCAGTGTATAAATCCAAGGAATTCCTAGAGTTTGTCCAGCAGTGAGGAATGGAACATAAAACTGGCATCCCCCATTCCTCCACAGGCCAAGGTGTGGTTGAGTGTGCCCACCAGATGCTCAAGTAAATCCTGGCTAGACAGAGTGGTTCAACAGTGTGGGTGTCACAACAACAAAAGCTCTGCAAAGCCATGTTTACATCAATTTTCTAAATTGTTCATTTGAATATATGAGTCCTCTGGTGGTATGTCACTTTAACAGCAGTGATCAGTTTAAGTTGTCCCAGCATCCACTTGTCTTAATTAGGGACCCAGAAACTTGGGAGACCAAGGGCCCTTATGAACTTGTTACCTGGGGACACGGCTATGCATGCCTATCCACCCCCTCAGGCCCACATTGGATACCCCAAAAGTGGGTAAAACCTTTCGTCCCTAAAAAAACAGCTCTAGCAGAAGGGGATGAGAAACAAGTAGCAGTTGCTTCAAAAAGAAGATGGCGCTGGAAAGAGGAGAGAAAACATTCCTAAGATCTGGGTACATTTTGGCAGAAACAATGAGTTTTAATGTGCTTTTAAATGTTTGTTTTCCTTTTTAGAAAAAAGCTACATCCCACCCAGCCTTGCGATGAGCCCTATCCAACTTGTCATCCTGTTCGTGCTGAGGAGTCTGACAGCTGCCTGGATCATCCCTCAGCCACGTCAAAATATCTGGGTGACCCTGGCACAGACACTCCAACAATGCCTGTCCATTGCAGCAGCAAGAGACCCTATGTCTACCTGCCTGGTAGGGATACCATTGCAGGCTAGAGAATATCCAGTCAGCTTTGACACACGTATGCCTAACCCAGGTCCGAAGTCACACAATATCCGACAATGCCAAAATTGTAAGTGGTGAGCTATAATGATTAAGAACCTTGTAGAGGAGTGGCTGCCAAATTTGCCCAAGGCAGCTCAGGAACCCGAAGAATTTGAGCTCTTGACTTCCTCCCTGGCACCATAGTGCATCCACTTTACCTTCAGCCCATTATCTAGCACCAAAACCTTTCACAACATACTGCAATATCAAGAGGAAATTCACTGCCAAAAGATGGTGTAATATTCTGAGTCATCTTGCAGCAGACAACCCATACCATTCAAGTCTCAAAAGCCTCCCTATGGGTCTGTTCTTAATTTGCAGAGATTGGGTATGGGCAGGAATCCCTTTTCAGCTTTTAGGAGGGCCATGTACCATTGGATGTTTGTCCCTGTTAGCACCCAACCAAACCTTCATTGGCGAATAGACAGGCAAAAACAATTCAGCCAACAAAATTCAAAAGAAAAGTGCTGACCAATTGGTCCCAAATTGTGATTCAGAAATTTTTCATTGGGCCAAGTCAAAAAGAATTGCTGCTTCCTTATTCCTTCCATGGGTCGCAGCAGCCAGAGCCCTAGGTGAATTGGGCCACCAGAGTGCTGGGTGGTTAAACAGACAAACTTAACATCCACTGCCATCAGCTCCCTCCTAGAAGATGAGGAAATTACCAGGCAGGCCACACTCCAAAATCGTGCAGCCATAGACTTCCTCCTCCTGCTGCTGCGTGGACATGAATGCCGGGAATTTGAAGTACTTTGTTGCATGAACCTGACCTCAAAAGCTCCCAGCATCCATGCAGCCCTCCAAGACAAGAAAAACTTAATCAGACAAGTAAAACAAGAATCCAAGGATTGGTTCCATGAACTGTTCAAAGGCTGGGGACTCATGGGGTAGTGGACTTCAATAGTTAAAACAATTTTGTCATTTTCTGTTGGCTTTTCCTAATAAAGTTGCTGTTCAGAGTTCTATGTTAATTAATTTTCAAAGCAATTAATGGTCTAATTTCTAATACCTCAGAAGTCAACCATATGGAGCTAACAAACCAAAAGCAATCAAACTTGCCTGCAAATCATAAGTGGTGGGCAAACCCATACTCTGAATCAGAATAAGTCCGACGCCTTTCTTTTAACTGTATTTAATAGAAAAGGGGGAGATGATGTATTGCACTGTTATGTTTTCACACTGCACTGAGAAAATGGTTTGCCCTGTATCCCCTCGGAGCTCATGAAGTTGGTTTAGCCCTCCCTTAGCCCCTCCCCATCAGCAGCGTCCTATTGTTCGTGGGTCTGTTCCTCCCCTCCCCTTTCCCCGAGTTTAAAAGTGCCTGCCATCTTCTCTCTCTCACTCTTTCTCCTCTCACTATGTGGACAGAATAAACTGTGGTCTATTTTCCCCACGGGTGAAAAAAGCCTCCTTTGGTTTTTTGCCTTTGTCTGTGAGGATCTATCCATCTCTGGTCTGGAGCTAGCCTGAGGGACCAGAGAGAAAAGGGAATTTCCTCACGAAAGGAAACTTCTGCTTTGAGAATTTGAATGTGCTCTGCAGCACTGGCTGGTGTTGACAATTACATAAATCTCCACATTTAATTCTGAAAGGCTCCTCCTTTTTTTAGCTGCCCTCAGGGGGGGAGAACCTGTGAAGCACTTAGCACCTAGCAAGTGACACAGCACCCATGGCTTTTCTTGTTCAGGAGAAAAGACAAAGGGAATTTAGCAGATTTTAAACCTCAAATTCTAACAAGCAGTCACTCACACTTGCATTAGCAGGGGGATGTTTCACCTCACAAAGGCAGCTGTGTTGGGGATAAGAGTCCTTCAATCAAACTTAAGCCTGGAAACTGCAAGAGTTCAGCAGTTGTGCACCTTGATGTCATGCAGCAATTTGGCTACAATTCATCATCTCAGTTGTTTCCTGTTTATCAGATTAATTAAAGACTGAAATTTTATTTAAAATTGATGTTTTAATTTTCAAGATGTATTAGATTTCCCTTATCTTCAGAATATAATTTATATTATATATATATTATATATATATATAATAATATAATTTAGTTGTGTTTGAATCAAAGACAAATAAGGAATATCCAGGAATCTTCTTATCCCTGCATTTAAAAGACTGAGAAAACTTAAGAATGTGAGTGAAGTAAAAGTTCAAGTACAGGAGGAAGATTAGTAGGAAGATAAATTAGTATTCTTTAATCTAGTCACTAGCCAAGGAGATTTTTAATACAAGGACACACAAAGGGGAATTATATGCGAAATATGGTGTTGACAAGAAATCCTATACTTGTGCTCTAAGTAGGAAGTGAACTAGAAGGAAACTGAACACTAGTGCACATTTTAAAAGATACCAAGGGATATTTCAAGTGTGGGTGTGTTGGTTTTGCATGACCTGGTTTTTGATAGTGGGGAGCCACAGAGGTGACTTCTGTGAGAAGCTGCTCAAAGCTTCCACCATGTCAGGTAGAGCCAATCCATGATGGCTCTGAAGATGGACATGCTGCTGACCAAAACTGGGCCAATTAGAGATGATGGTAACACCTCTGTGATGACATATTTAAGAAGAAAATCAAAACAAAATAGGGCACAGTTTTTTTCCTAGCCAGAGAAGAGGAGGAGGTGAGAACATGTGAGGAAAACAACATGGAGACACCAAGGTCAGTAGAGAAGGAGGGGGAGGCACCGGAGCTGATATTCCTCTGCAGGCTGTGGTGAAGACCATGGTGAAGCAGCTGTGCCCCTGCAGCCCATGGGGATCCACAGGGGATGCAGAGATCCACCCACAGCCTGTTGGGATCTATGGGGGATGCAGAGATCCACTCTCAAACCATGGAGATCCACAGGGGATGCAGAGATCTATGTGCAAACCCTGGGGGAGGTGCCTATGCCAGAGCGGGTGGATACCTGGAGGAGGCTGTGACACAGTGGAAGACCCAGTGGAGAGAGGAGCCCTTGCTTCCATGCTGGAGCAGCCTGTTCTTGGAGGCCTGCACCCTGCGGAAAGAGAGACCCATGCTGCAGCAGCTGTGGGAGGACTGCTGCTCATGAGATTGGAACCACTCTGGAGAAGTTCAAGGAGAACTGTCTCCCATGGGAGGGACCCCATGGCATAGCAGGGGCAGGACTCCTCTCCCTGAGCAGCAGAGGAAAATCTCAGTGATTAACTGAAAAAAAAAAAAACACGCCCTGTCTCCCTGTGCTTTTGGTGGGAAAGAGGTAGGGGTTTGGGGGGAAAAAAGGTGGTTTTAAGGGCTTACTTTACTTCTCATCATCCTCCTCTGATTTTGTTAGTATTCACTTGGTTATTATAAGTCGAGCCTGTTTTGCCCTTGAAGAGTTTTCTCCTGGTCCTTATCTCAACTCAACAGCCCTTCTTTACATTTTTTTCTCTTCTGCCCAGCTGTAGCAGGGAAGGGTGAGTGACTTTCATGGGTGCCTGGCATTGGGCCAGCATCAAACCACAACAGTGGGAAACCTACACCTTTAGTCTTGGTAGTCAGAGCAAATTAGCTGTTAATGGGCATGGCTGTCATCATCTTGTCATACAACATCCCAGGTTCAGTAGCCTGTGTGGGAGAGGGGTAGCAAGGTGAAAGTGTTACAGCTGGAATCCCAGATGTTAAGGGACCTCTGTGTGAGATGCTTAGTGTAAAACCAAAGAGAAAATTTAATCTGCACCAAACTGGGCACTTCAGGTGACTTTGCAAATATTGATGGTGAAACTACAGAAAGCATCCCAAGAGCCGCAGGAAAAAAGACAGATGAGTACTTAGGACTTACATACTGCTTTTAAATGATCAAGGTCCCCTTTCAGCCCTACTGTAGTCTTCCACTCTATTTTCAGATAAGACATCAGTTCACTCTCTGCCTCAGCTCTTCTGCTCTTAAAATGAACTCAATAACAATTTTCTTCTCCCAGTGCTGTCTGTCTCATCTGGATGTCAATGCAAGCTTGTGCCACGCCATTAACCTGTATATTAGGAAGTCTATTTTCTGAGCAACAGAGACCTGAAAGAAGGTATAAGTTAAAGAGACACAATGCCAAATATTATGATTTGAATTGCACCGTGCCTGGCTGTCAGCAATGTCCCCACTGAGGCCAGCTGGAACTCCTGTCTTTTTGTGCCTGGAAAATCTCCACTGGAACACATGGCCTGAAAAATCATAAAATCATAGAATGGTTTGAGTTGGGAGGGACCTTAAAGACCACCAAGTTCCAACCCCCTGCCATGGGCAGGGACATCTCCCACAAGTCCCGGTTATGGTTTATATGTTTAAGTAAATGGATTCCAAGTTCCTGAAGATGTAGGTGAGGAAAACAACATGGAAATCTAACCTTTAATCTTCTCTATCTTAGAGCACAATGTTTTCCAAAGGGGCTTTAACACATTTCCTTCACATACATTTACAAAATTGCTCACTTGAATATTAAACTGGATTTGGGAGTGGTATAGGCTGTTTTCAGGATGGAATTTAGAGTTTACATTAGTAGATTTCAGTTTAGAAAAGAAGTCAGGTAAGCAGAAAAGAAGTCAAGGAATATGATTTTTCCATTAAAAAAAGCAAACTATTGCAACTCATTAATGCTGAAGTATATAGCTAAATGTCAGTGCAAATACAATACAAATCTCTCCTAATATCATTTGATGTTGTTTTGGTTTAATTTAATTTCTAAAAAAATGTCTTGATTTAGGTTCAATTTCCCAGCCAATGCACCAAATAATGTCATGGTTTTGATTTGCCAATTTAAATATACTCATTTTCTGTTGTGAGACAGAGCCAGAAGCAGAAGCAAGGCAGGCCTAAAACATAAGAGGGTATAAAAAGAAATTTATTAACTACACAAAGAGGTAAAAAACATTCAGAATAAGATTTTCAGACCACTCCTTCCTTCCCTCTCCCAGCCTTTTTAACAACAAAACATACAACAACTACTTCAGTCAGTTCCAAACTCAGTCTTTTTCAGTTCACTTCCGGAGAGAGAAGCCTCCTCTTGTTGAAGCTGTAGGAATTTTTCTACAAGAAGGAAGAAAACAGTCCTCTCGTAGTTTCATTTTCATGATTTGCATCCGCCTGGGAACCTGAAAATCATGGCACTCCTCCCAACTCCACAGCCTTCCCAGAGCTGTGCTTGTGGGCCATGTCTGATTCATGGGGTATTACTTTTAAAAATGAAATGTTCCAAAGCAAAGGTTCTCTTCATCTCTTTTCTCTCTGTTCATGCTTCATCCTCAGAAAACTGAGATCTCCTTCTTTCCTCAGGGCAAAGATTCTCAACACAGGTGCTCTTTGGTCAAATGATCAATAAAATGAACATCTCCAACCCCCCATGTCTTTCATGGTTTATAGGAATATTCAGTACATCAGTTCATCCCTACCGTCTTACAAAAGGACATTTCAGCCATCTTCACAGCATCTCCTCATTCTCCTTCCATCTAAAAACCCTAGCTCTTGCTTCACTGACTTCAGAATATCTCCTTTTCCCCTTTCACTCTGGGAAGGATTGGAAAGTCTGTAAATCCTATCTGAGCATTGAAAGAGTTAAGATTTTGAACAGGGAAAAGAAAAAAAAGAAGGCTACAATGCTGGAGCTTTGCCAGGATCTCTGAAACTGGCCACACTGAAAAGGAGGTGGGGGGAAGAAAAAGCGGTTGGGATCTTAAATCAGCCTGAGTCTCAGTGACCACTGTCCATGGCCACCTCCTCCTCTCCGCCGAGCCATGCCAGTCCCCAGATGGAGGGGGGGCGGGAGGGGGGCCCGGCCCTGCCAGGCCCACAGGCCTGCAGTGGGACCAGGCTGGCGCCTGTTACCTACACTGCCGCCAGAAAGAAAAAGAGACCCAGTTCCGGATTACGTCCTTCAAAATGTGTGTTCACCGAGTGAACTAACTTTCTCCAATTGGCTGTTGAAGCTGTCCCAATCCCCCGCAGAGGAAACCCCCTTAAAGAGAACTTCTTTCTGAGTTTCTTCTTCCCAGATCAAACCAGCAGAGATGTAGAAAAAAAATACTGATTTTTCTGCCTTTTAACTTCATATGGGTCTATGATTTCATAATGATGTTTGACTCAGGAAATTAAGAGAGAAGATAGGTGCATTTAGACAGGGTTAATAGTCTCACCATAGATAATTGTCGGAGAAGGGAGACACGGACACCAATTCGGTCATCTGCGAAGTCTCGTTTATTGATAAGCAGAGTGGCGATTAAATACAGTGCTTAATTAACTCATGCATATTGCAAAAGCTAAGCTCATCATTGGTTGCCTTGCCATATGCGTCACTATGCTGATCGGCTAAGTTTATAGCTACACTTTTGCAATTTCATGGCTAGCAGAGTTCTTCTAGTTTTTCTTTTACAGTCTGTCTTTGTTCATCTTATCACAAGTCTACGTGCTTTCCCTCTTGCTATGCCCTTGAGGCTGAGGCCTGCTTTGTCAGCCTGACTAAATTGATCTGACTATGGCCTCTCTCTTCTAGCCATTCCTGCACCAGGCTCTCTACACTTCCCCCGTTTTCTTTTTGAGCGAGAAGATTAGTATGCCAAGCCTTGCTAACAGTCTTTTGAATGAAATTCTGCAAGCAAGTTATTAAGCAAGGAAGCAACAAAGCTAAGCATAAGAATACGCCTAAGATCATGATAGCATACTTAATGATGGTCCGAATCCATCCTCCAAGGCCCAGGCTCTTTAGCCATTCATCAATGTCCCAACCATCTTGCTCCTTTAGGTCATGTAGTCTGTTTTGTATGTCTCGTATCTTTTTGTGAATGGATTTAGAGTGGTCAGACAAATTCATGCAGCACATTCCCTCAAATTCCTCACAACCGTGTCCTTGCGCTAGAAGTAGGAAATCGATGGCTGCTCTGTTTTGCAGTACTGCATGGTTAACACTTGAGACATCCCTGGCCATCATGTCTAACACTTGAGAGGTGGTGTTAAATTCATCTTTTGCCCAGCACCCTAACTGTTCAGCTAGGGCCATAGCTTTCCTGGCTGCTGCGTGAGGGAGGAGTACAGCAGTTGCTACCTGTCTAAAGTCACTCCAAAAGTGTGGTTGCCCTATGCCGGTGCAGTCAAGATCATGTAAACTGCGTTTTGTTCTATTTGCCTTGCTTGCAAGTTGCATGAGAGTAGTTACATTGGGATGAAACATGGCTAGTTTCCCTAAATAGCAGGGTCCCCCTTGTGGCCTCACTGGAATACCATTCCAGGCACGATCCCCACAAATTAAAAATATTCCTGGGGGTAGTGCTCTTGCCTTTGTGATGTACCTACCGTTACATTTGGAGTAGAGTTGAGTATGAATTGTTGATAGACTAGTAAGGGCCGAATCAAGGGTTGCAAAGTTTTTGTCTTCTAAGGGCATAAAACTAAACCATCCTCCTGCGTTTCTTCCCATTGATGCGTTAGTGCTTCCGAAGAGGTCAATCTCTTCCGGAGGGGAGGCTAAGGTTTTGCCTAAAGCTAGGACAAATTCACATTGCCAGCATCCATCGTGTTGTGAGGGATTACTACTAGGGAAAGTACAACCCTGCAACAAATCGTCATCCCCTTTTGTAGGTAGGTTGCTATCATTAAGATACCCTGCAAACTCTCTTGGTTTCCAAACTGGCAATCCTACAAGACAAGTTTTAAAAGGATTCTGCGCTCCCCCCAAGCTTAAGCAGATTGATTCTTGCTTTGTTATGTTAGCAAATGTTACCCATACATTTTCTCTAGGTGTGTGCTCCATTGGAAAAGCATTTGTGCAAGCAAAGTTAGTAAGCGTAAGCAATATGATGAGCATCATCTTCGTTGTTTACGTAGTCTCTTCCTTCTAGTCTTTGGATTTTCTGCTGCTATGTGCCACTGCTTTACTTTTTCTATGCACTGATCTAATACTTCTTCTGGGTCAGTACCTGGCTTAACTGGCCCTACCTGAGGGAAAGGCAGATGTGGAACTTTATGCATACACCTGGCAGCAACAATGCGAGATCTGGCGTTAATGCGCTGCCTCCAGAGCCACTTAGTAGCTGCCCATCGGGCCCAAGCTAACATAAGCTGTTCTGGTGCCTCATACACACTCTGGAGCTGTGTATATGGTACTCCTGCTTCTTGCTCTAAGGCTGTACTTCAGTCTGAGCGCCTTATGTCTTCACCCTGACACTTTGCACACCATAAATCATATACTCCTTGTTGCCTTACCCACGAGCAGACCCCACAGCGCCCACACTTTAAAGCCACCCAAGCCTCACACCACAACCCCCCACATGCACAACATGGACGATCATTGAGAGGCTGTTCTTCCCTGTAGGCGTGGATCTCAAGCCAGTCGGCCCAGTCCAATGGTGGTTGCTGTAGTGCTTCGCGGGCTACGCGGCTATACTGTCCCAGCTCTTGTAAATAGGGTTGTAAGGTCACTGCTAATTTCTGATGAATCCGTTCTCGGTCGTTCGGTGTTAATTGAACCGGTGTTAATCGTGCCCTCAGGAATCTTTCCACCCACTGGGTCATTTAGAATGGGCTTCACCCACTTAGCAGGGACCCAAGTTGTTCCTGTGGGAGTAGAAACACAAACATAACCTCTGCCCCAGTATATTACTTCAGCAGGGCCATTCCATATCCCTGTCTTTGGATCCCGGTACTTTACCCACGCTTTTGCGCTTTCTGCCTTGTTACTTTCCCTTTTCCCTCTATGCTTAATTGCAGGCGGCTCTGACTCTTCCCCAAACACACACAAAAAATTCATAACATAAAGAACCTTAGCTAACCTTTCTTGTGGATCATCTATGGATTTGTGCTTGAGTAGGTACTGTTTAAGTGTCCCATTGGCTCTTTCTACTATGGCTTGTCCTGTGGGTGAGTGTGGTACTCCTGTGATGTGTTTAATTCCCCAGAGTCTCATGAACTGGCTTACTTTCTTGCCGACATAGGCTGGTCCATTGTCGGTTTTTATTTCCCTAGGCATTCCCATGACTGCAAAGCAACTTGTTAGGTGCCTTATTACATGAATTGCTTTTTCTCCTGTTTGTGCAGTAGCCCAAATGTACTTGCTGTAGGTGTCTATTGTGACGTGTACGTATTTGAGCCTACCAAATTCTGCTACGTGTGTAACGTCCATTTGCCAAATTTCATTACTTTCTAGACCCCGAGGATTTACCCCACATCCAAGACCCACCCCGCTATTATGATGACTGCAGGTGGGACAGGCTCTCACTATTGCTTTAGCTTCTTGTATGCCTATTTTGAACTCACGCACCAATCCCTTAGCATTCTGGTGAAATCGTGTGTGTGACTCTCTTGCCTCAATCCCCCTATCATCTGCTACATTTATAACCAATCTATCTGCCCTGGCATTGCCTTCACCCAAGCCTACATTCCACTTGTGGCTTCTGATGTGTATGATACAATAAGGCTTAAACCTTGCTCCTACTGCTCGCTTTAGCTGCAGTAAGAGTTCATAGAGTCTTTTGTTCTGCACCTCTTTTACAGAGGCGTCTTCAATTCTCTGTGCTACTCCTGCAACATAAAACGAGTCAGTGACCACATTCAAAGGCCCTTGCAGTTCACTGAGTGCCCACACAACAGCAAGCAATTCCAATGTTTGTAAACTGTCCTCTGGAGCAGCGTCTATTATCTTCTTTTTCCATCGAGGGCCTTCTTTCCAGGTGATGGCTGCCCTCCTCGATTTCTTTCCGGCATCCGTGAATGCTGTGATGGCACCCGTTATCGGCTGTTCCGATCGTGTTGGCTTTGATACCCAGTCCCAATTTCCTAACCACTGAAGATGACGTGGTGTCAGCGGTCCTGTGTTGACTGCTGCTCCAGCTTCCAACAAAGCCGTTTGTAAGTCCTCAGAGTTGAGGAGGTACCAATCTAAGTCCTCCTTTTTCATGGGTAGGTGGATTGTGGTCGGGCCTGTTCCGGTGATTTCCAGAATCCTTACCCGACCCTTACGAATCAAGGTAGCTACTTGTTCGATTTTTGTACTAATTGTCCTTTTTGCTTGTAAAGGTGGAGTTATCCACTCTAGTACCTGTATCTCCCCCGTTTTCTTTTGTGTTTGTGTAAGTGCTCCAAGTAGATGATTAGGAGTATTCCAAATGGTGAGGTTTATAGGTAATGATATATCCCGGCGGGAGACAAATCCTTTATTGACGCAGCGAATAATGCCATTGAGAGCGTTTTTTTGTTGTGGTGTCATGGTTACAGGTGTGGTTGGATCAGTCCCCTTGAGCAGTGGCCTGAGGGATTCTAGTAGAGAGTTGGGTATTCCAACAATTGGTTTGAGCCACTGTAGATCTCCTAGTAAGCGTTGTGCTTCGTTTAGATTGGTGATTTTTGTTGCAATTTGAAGTTTTTGTGGCCGTACGATTTGATTTGTAATAGTCCATCCCAGGTACTTCCATGGTGTAGATTGCTGTATCTTTTCTGGAGCTATCATGAGAGATGCTTTTGCTAAGGTGTTTCTAATTTCTTGCATTTGAATATTTGTAAATGCTATTTTCTGGGCGAATAGGATGTCATCCATGTAGTGGTAAATAATTGTGTCAGGCCATTTTAGTCTTAAGGGTTGCAAGGCCGCATCAACATATAATTGGCACAAAGTAGGTGAGTTTTTCATACCTTGTGGGAGAACAGTCCATTCATATCTTTTGTCAGGTTCCCCCCTGTTAATTGCTGGTAGGGTAAATGCAAATCTTTTTGTATCCTGGGGGTGTAAGGCTATAGTAAAAAAGCAGTCCTTTAAATCAATAATTAAAAGAGGCCAATGTTGTGGAAGCATGGCTGGATTGGGAAGTCCCGGTTGTAATGCTCCCATTGCTTCCATTTGATCATTTACTGCTCTTAAATCATGCAAAAGACGATATTTCTCTGATTTCTTTTTAATCACAAAAATTGGCGTGTTCCATGGGCTTGTGGAAAGTTTTAAATGTCCTTGTTGAAATTGTTCTTTAACGAGTTGATGTGCTTGTATTAGACTTTCCCTTTTTAGAGGCCATTGCTTAACCATTACCGGTTCATTGGTAGTCCAGGTGATTGGAATTGGGAAAGTCCAAGCAATGGCAATTACCCCAAAGGGTGCTCGTTGGATAGAACGACCCCAAGTTGAGCTAAAATGTCTCTTCCAATTAGACAATGTACCATGGGTGGTAATGCAACTACTGATAACACAGTTACCAAGTCCTGTCCATCTATAGTAACCCTTATTGGGGGCGTTTTCTTTGCGAGGGTAAACCCTCCGACGCCTGTTACGGTATCCGTGGTTTGTAATGATGGCCAATCACAGGGCCATTTTTCTGGAGAAACAATGCTGGTATTTGCTCCAGTGTCTAAAAGTCCCATCATTTTTATTGTACGTCCTGCATAGGTGAACCTCACCTCCTTTTTGGGTCTAGTATTAAGATCCATTGTGAGCAGAGCAACACCAGAGGACCCAAAACTTTGGTCCTTGCGCGGGGTTTGTGTTTGTGGTTGAACACCCCGGCTTAACTGTGGAAGTGGAATAAATTGAGCAATGCGTTGATTTGCCTCAATCGTTAGAGGAGGAAAAGGAGTATAAACTATTATTTGTATTTCCCCAGTATAGTCTGCATCGATAACACCTGGTAGTACAAACAGTCCTAAAATGGAGCTCGATGAGCGTCCCACTATTAGTCCTCCAAAAGCTTGTCCTTTAATAGTTACCGGACTTTGTACTCCAGTTGGGACTTTAGCGGGGCGTGTTGTTAATAATGATGTTTTTATTGTGGCTGCCAAGTCAAGTCCCAGGCTCCCTGTTGTGGCTGGTTGCAGACAGGAGATGGCGCTGATGCTACGGCGGCTACTTGTGTCTGGGCGCGGCTGCCGGACGCGCTCCGCCTGGAGTTTCCTGATTGGCGGCGACAAGCTGACGTGTTGTGGGTGTTGTTCTGGCAGTTTTGGCACCACACTCCTGAGGCTCGGCAGTCTCGTCGAAAATGGCCTCCGTTTCCGCATCTAAAGCATCGCGTTGAAGGAGGTCGGCGGTTGTTTGCTGTGGCCGGTGCTGCAGTGGAAGCACGGAGCGGGGCAAGAGCAGCTAGCACCTGTGACTGTGTGGATTCAGCTTGTTTCTGCAGCCCTAAGCCTATTTCTTTTAGTGCATTAATTAAGAAGACTTGTGACCCTGATGGCTGCAGCGCCATTCTTTCTAATGCCTCTTCTATCGTCCAATTAGCTCCTAGAGTTGACAATACCCTCTTTGTTGCCTCATTGCTATTTTGTAACGCACATTGCTTTAACATCGCCCCTCTCATATACTCTGGAACTCCTGCTCTATCGATAGCAGCGGTAGCCTTATCTACAAAGTCCCCAAAGGATTCTTCCCTTCCTTGTTTTATTCCCATATACATGGGTATACCTGAGCTATCTTTCACCTGATCAATAGCAGTTCTTACGATACGCATGGCTTCTCTAACCCTGTCGGCCCCCGGGAGTAACTGAGTTTCTGATCTGCGAAATGCGCCCACTCCCATTAACTCATCTGCTGTAATTCCAGCTAAGGGATCACCCTGACCTCTTTGTACCGCAACTGCCTCGGCAACAAGAGCTTGCCAGTGAGCATTAAATAGCATTTGCTGATGTGGTGTGAAAATTAATTTTGCTATGCTTTTTAGATCATTTGGCAGTAACAAATATGTGTCAAATAGATAGTCTAGCATTTGCTTGGCTGGCTCGCTCCGAAACCCGAACTGACTCACTGTCTGCCGTAACTGTGCTAGCAACTTCCAATCAAGTGGTTCATACTCTCCCACTTGTACAGCTTGTCCTTGTTGGTTTACTCCCTGTGTGTATGTTACAGGAAAGGTCCAGACTTTGACTGCACTCACAGCGGCGTCATCCCCAGTCTCCAGGCCGTGTCTAGCTAGCATATTCCATGCCTCCCTCCTCTGCCTTGCCACTTCCCCCCGCAGGTCGCTTTCCGCCCTAGGGACAGGATCTGGCTCACTGGCAGGTTTAGGGATGCTAGATTCAGGCCGGCAAGGAGATTCTACGCCGCAAGGTTGGGATATTTCGCCCTCTGCAATTACCTCCTCTGCTTTGGCAGCGTTATTCCCCAGTTCTTCTGAGGGGGGTGCAGAGGGCCAAGTGCAACTAGCCCCGTCGGCCATTCCTGCCGTGTCTCTAAGAATAGGTATTTCAACCCTTCTTGTGCTTGGTGCAAGGGGCTCATTATCACCATACTGAGCATTTCTTTTATATGCCTCTACTGCCTGCTGTGCTGCCCTTTTCTCTGCCTGTTGCTTTAAGAGCGCGTTATGAACTACTTGCCAGATTTTTCCTAACTTTTTTGCCGTCTTATCATCTCCTAATACTGCCTCCCACAGTACATCCCCTAACTTACGCCACTCATTTAACTCATGCACACTATGAGGGTTAGTGAATAAGCCTTTAGCAGAACCCCAGGCTAACAACCCCGGTATGTCCTTCCTGGGATTAAGCTCTTTTAGCCCTAACTTATCTATATGTGCTATAAATAAATCATATGCTGCTTGCCTGTCCATTTTTTACCGTCGGCGCCGTTGCAACTCTCCGGCTTCGGCAGCACGTATGGCCCAGGACCACCTTTGTAGCTCCTGAGGGTGTCTTTCCTACGTCGTTTGACACCGACCCGGTTGCATCAGGCCCCAAACTCAACTTCACCGACCGTGGCGCGTTCTCCCCCGTTTTCTTTTTCAGCGACGGAGGGACAGCGTCGGGGTCACCATTTGTCGGAGAAGGGAGACACGGACACCAATTCGGTCATCTGCGAAGTCTCGTTTATTGATAAGCAGAGTGGCGATTAAATACAGTGCTTAATTAACTCATGCATATTGCAAAAGCTAAGCTCATCATTGGTTGCCTTGCCATATGCGTCACTATGCTGATCGGCTAAGTTTATAGCTACACTTTTGCAATTTCATGGCTAGCAGAGTTCTTCTAGTTTTTCTTTTACAGTCTGTCTTTGTTCATCTTATCACAAGTCTACGTGCTTTCCCTCTTGCTATGCCCTTGAGGCTGAGGCCTGCTTTGTCAGCCTGACTAAATTGATCTGACTATGGCCTCTCTCTTCTAGCCATTCCTGCACCAGGCTCTCTACAGATAATGTAAAAAGATGCTGCCAAAACCGTAATAGATGCAGATCATTTAAAATTTGATAGGATCACTTAAGACCAAAGACAATACATATGAAAGACAGTTCAATGTTTGCCCAGTAAACAGAACAATGATAAATTGGCCATGTCAATACAACCCAGGTGCAAATGTGGTTTAAGGGATGTCTAGAGAAGCAATTGTTTTCTTTAGAGATTTGGCTTTGTTACATGTTAGGACGGATGAAAGTTTGACGAGAAAGTCTCACATATATGAATGCTTGGCAGAAAGATCTTTGAATGTAGAATCTGAAGAAGGACTAGAAATGGAAGCAAGTTTTGATAGAGAAGAAAAGAATTGCAGAGCCAGTCCTACTGGACAGCTAAGAAGACAAAGGGTATGTTTAGTTGGAAGGGGTTTTTATGGCTCAGAGCAAAGGATAAACTCACCTCAAACAGAAGACGTTTTTACCAAGCAAAAAGATTCCACAGGCAAACAAGACTGAAAATGTTGCAAGTAGAAAAAAGGTCTCAGAATTTTCCACTGCAAGAAAACTGAAAAACAACTTCTAGCTTAAATTGTAACATACTAACATTTTGTGATTGGAGAATAGTAACATGAATATGGTAATGTTAGTAGTTATGATTGACTATAGGTAATAGTAAAGGTATTGACTAGTTGTTGTGTATTAAGATGTTCAGCAAAGAAAAGTATATCATGCATTGTAACCAGAACTAGAGTTGGCTTCAGACAAGCCTACAGCTGAGGTTGACAGCTGTAGGCCAGGCTTTCACCCACGACCTGTGAATTGCTGGATCATCTGGATAGAATAAACAGCATCTTAAAGAGCTATCTGAAGTCCCGCATCTCTCGTTACAGCTCTTACAGTTACAGGCAGTTTTAGAAATGCACAGAACAGGTAAAAGTAAACCACCACAGTAAGAGGAATGATGCAGCCGTGAGTGGGGAGTTCAGGACAAGTTCTAATTTAGTTTAGATATTAAGAAGTTCTTGACTTAAAGGTTTGTGACGCCCTGGCACAGGTTGCCCAAAGAAGCTGTGGTTGCCCCATCCCTGGTTGGATGGGACTTGGAGCAACCTGGAATAGTGGAAGGTGTCCCTACCCATGGCAGGGGGTGGGAATGAAATGAGCTTTAAAGCTCCCTGAAGCCCAAAGCATTCTGTGGTGTCTTAGTGGGTAATGCATAGGAGAGTCTTCCAGGTGCTCTCAGGCAAATCATGCTTATGGCATAAAGATATTTCTGCCTTTTAAGCAACAACTTCTTTTCAAAATTACAGATCCTATCAAATCACACAGACAATTAAAATCATCATCAGAATATGATTATCATAATAATCATCAGAACATTTAGGATAAGTCACTGAATAATAAGCCACAGCAAAGCACTGGGTTCCCAGTGAGCTGAAGTGTCACCCCACTCTTTCTCTCTTCCCCTGTGTACAACATGCAACAAAAATGCTGATGAATTTTTGTCATTACTTACATTTTGGGCAAGTCACTTTGCTTACTGCTCAATGACCATTCAGTTAAAAGGAAGATCAACCCAATCCCCAGGCACATCCCAGTAATCCAGGTCTGTGATGCCAAACCTGCAGAGTCATTTGATAAAACTACCCTTCACTCTGGAGATTGGGAAACTCTCTTGGTATTAGTTTGGTGTTTTTTCCCCTTTTACACCTTTTCACTTGTGTTAGAGTCTCCTCACCTCACTGATGGGCATGCCATAATAGAATTTTTCTCCATACACATTACTCAAGCAATTAATTTTACACCTAAGCAACTTGGCTAAGAACATCTTGTTCCCAGTTCTGCTGAGACTCATCTCTGGGTTTGTGTCCTTCACTGAACCATGTGCAGATGTGTGTCACATCTATCACAAATGTGACTGAAGGCAGGAGGCCAGAGCTCAAGAGGCAGCAGTGAATGTGCCTGCCTGGTCCTGGCAGCCCACATAGGGGCAAAGCTTGTTATACCCCAAACCATTCAAACCATTATGAGCTCATCAAGGTAGATCATCTGAGTTAACTAAAAGGTAACTTAAGAATTGATAGATTAACAACATTACAATCCTAAAGGTACAGTTTCTTTCAGAATTAAGCCAGTCTATTTTATTAAGCTCAACTCACTTTCAAGGAAAATATTTTTGAAGGAAGCAATGAGTGATATAAAATATAAGTTTCCATCAAAGAGCAAATATAATTGTTCAGTATAAGGAGAAAAGAGAGAAGCAATACTAGCAGTTTTAATAGTACTGACATTGAATCAAACCTGAGCTTTACAAAACTTTAAAAAATATAATGCTATAATAATAAATATTTAAATGGTATTATCCATTGGGAATCAGCCTCTCTTGTACTGTGCATGTCTCGGATGTTTTGTTACTTCTCTATGATTGTTGTCTACATAAACACTTCCAAGTCAGAATTTACTCCTGATTTTTCTCTCTGCCCCTTGTACAGCTGAGACTTTCCCTCCAGGTGGCAGGTCTGGGAGAAAAGGAACCATTCTCACCACCTTCCATGTGTTCTAATAGCTGAAATCCTCATTTATTAGTCTACTCTGAAGTGAGTATTCTAATGAGAGGAAAATTTGAATTCACCACAGAAAATCATCTTGTGCTCTCACAGCAGCATTTCTCAGGACAAAATTCTGGCCACATGGAAGTAATGACAAAGCTGCCTTTTAAGTTCAGCACAGCCAAAATCCCAGCCTTTATAGCTAAACCTGAAGCTTTAAAACACAGGATGACCTGGGCTAATGAAAACAGAATCATTGTTATTTAGGTTTAATGCTTATAACTTTAGTAATTTCTTCAATGTATGCTCATTCAAAACCTGAAATTTCTAAATAATGGCCTACTTACGCTCTGTTCATTTATGTAAACATATATAATTTTCCTATTCAAAGATAGAACTTATTTTTCCATTAATGCTTTCTCCTCTATCTTTTTTTTTTTTTTTTTTTTTTGTGAAAATAACTATTCAGTAAAGAGAAAATGGAAAAAATTTATTCTGAAAATAATTTCTATTCTTCAACGGAAAATTTGAATCAATTTGATGCATTACCTGGAGTAGTCAGAAATCTCAAGTCATGACATATGGCAAAGCACCTTCAACACTGATGGGAGCACCCATTCTCACATGGTAAATCTGCATAAGAGGCTTTGAAGGAGAGCAAACATGTCTAAATCAGGGAAATTACAGCTCCTGACCTCAAAGAAGGTGCACAGCTCTATAAACTCAATAACCCCTACCAATATCCTCTGCTCTCAGGGAAAACCTGGGCCTTCTAGAGACATCTATGGGCTACAAGGGTTAATTTCTCACTCCAAGCAAGAGAAGCTCAGTCTGTGTGAAACAGAGTTTGGAGCCACCAGGCTTTTAAAAAGGGCATGGTCTTAGCACATCAAAGAGGAAACCTGCATTTTTGAGTGGATAATCAGATATATAAAATCATAGAATGATTTGGGTAGGAAAGATCTCAAAGCTCATCTTTACAAACCCCCTGCTATGGGCAGAAACAGCTTCCACTAGAGCAGAAGCCCCATCCAACCTGGCCATCAATACACTCCACACTGGATAGCAAGCGACTTCACTCTACATTTTGTGTTTGCACCACTCCTCATATAAAAATTTCACAGCAGGAGATGAACAGCACTCAGACCTTTCCATGTTCAAACACATTATTTCCAATGTATTCACAAGCCAAGGCCGGCAGCACATGGCATGGCTTCCCAAGGCATTGCTGTTTCCAGAGGTATTACACACTCCATGATTGAATTACAACAATTTCATCTGCTCGAGTCATGGGCTGCAGCTTTGCGACATCCCGGAGGATGATGACCACAGGACTGGGGTCACTGCAGCTGTGGACATTGTCCCCCTTCACATAGGTGCCCATTGGCTGGGTCAGACCATGCTGCCTTTATGGCACTCACCTGTGACTACATAATTTTAGATTTGTTCAAGGGCATGGTTGTTCATTCTGCGAAAAACTCACATCTCCCTCTCTCTGCCATGAAAGCCACAGTAACAAGTCAAGGTGCACAGTTGAAATTTCATTTGATTCTTATAAGCTGAATCTACATAAAGCCAAATCTAACAACCTTGCAATGAAAACCCCATCTTTGTCATTTTACATAAAGTGAGAAACTTAAAGAAAAAAAGGCACCATTTTCTAATTTCTTCATGAATAAAAAAAAATGTGGTATGTAGAACCTTTGGCTTTAGTGTTTGATTTAGTTTTTTTTAAATTTATATTATTTATTAATTTTTTAAAAATCAATCCTACATATATAAACTGTTATGAATACATAAACCTATAAGAAAAAAAAATTTCAAATAGGACAGTGGAATTATAAATGTTTCCATGCTCTCAGCCTGTACTCATTAAATTATCACAGTCCTAATTTTCCTTTTAAGGTGTACTGGCCTCTGCTAAGGCAACAGTCAGGGTCCAAAGCAATTCTGCAAATAATTGTCTTTCCTTATTCATGACATCTTAAACACATTAAAAGTCCAATCAGAAATAATTTTCTCAAATACCACCCTTATGCATACAGAAAATATCCACAGAAACCTCCAAACACAACAACCAATAAAACCCAATCAACCAAACAAAAATTACAAAAAGTAAAAAAGGGCAGGGATTTTGCCTAAAGCAGCCAAAGTAAAAACTGAGTGAAGACCTCAGGATTAGAACTGCTTGCAGGCACTTTAATTTGAAGACAGTGTACAATATGTAGGGAATCCAGGATTCCACCCACAGGAGAATATTAAGATGTTCCCCTTTTATTATTATGCTTATCTGTATTGTGGTTTAAAATCCACATAGGGATTGCCAGAGCTTGTTAGCTGGCTGTTGGAGGTTGAATTATGCCCTTTTCTTTCAGTGGAATTTTCTCCCATTGATATGCTAAGTAATTGTGGCTACACCTTAAAACGACAGATAATGTTCTCTCGTAGGGGGGTGGCTGGAGGGGGAGGGGGGGAACCGGAAAAGGAAAGGTGGGACAGGGGGGTCTGGAGCGGGTCTCTCTCTCTCTCTCTCTCGCTTGGCTCGTGGAGTGGGAAGACAACCTGGGCTCTGCTCTGGCATCTTCCCCTGCCATCCCAGCACTGAGATCCACGCTCCCTGCCGTTGGACATCGCTCTGCTGCTCTCCCAGCTCACCCTACTACCTCCGGACACTCTGCTGAGCACCACGACCGACACCGTGAGGGGGGAGTAACTTTCCCCATCCCCTCTCACCCCTGGGCCGCGGCCGCCATCACCCAGCCCTCTTCAACTGCGCGGGACCTGCCCTGCCCCCACAGCACCGGTAACAGCACAGGGAGACGGCCTGTGGCCAAAAGGGACTGGAGCGGAGCTAGACTGTTTCTGTTGCCAATTTTTATAGCTGTTGTTGTTTTTCTGCTTTGTTAGATACCAGTAAAGAACTATTATTCTTATCCCCATATCTCCTGCCTGAAGGCGTCTGAATTGGACCTAAAATAATTAAAAGGGAGGGGGGTTGCACTCTGCATCGCAGAAAAGGGGCTCTTGCCTTTCCTTAGACCATACCTGTCTTTCAAACCAAGACACTGGCTTTAATAGTTGCATTAATAAATCCTACAAACTAATTGTGTAGTGACGAAGTTAACTACAATCAAATGAGGTATTTCTCTAGAAATATGATAAAGAATTTATAAAGATATATACTCTGGTCTGTGAGTCCAAAAATAATAACCAGCCAGCAACCCAAATACCCAAATCCAGCTGTAATATGTAATTAAATTGATGGCTGTGTGCCTAAGCAAACTGCAACAATGGCAAGAGATCACAAGAAAGTATTAAACTGAATTATTTACCCAGAAAAATAGTGAATGAAAGCAGAGCAGTCAACTTTCCTCACAGCCAGCAGTTTAGCTTCCAGACAAAGGTGGGAACCTGACCCTAAGCCCCTGTTATTTTTTTAATGAGCAGAACACATATATGACACTGTAATAAGAACCCATTTTTCCATTGGTCTGATAAACCATGAATCTTAGCTCCCATCAAACACAGATGATAGTTTGTGTGCTGAACACAAAAGCCTATTCGGAGCTGAAGTAACTTATGAGTCCTGTCCTGCCCTGCAGGTGCCTGCTGGCCCTGGGGCCTCCTTCTTTGTTAGGGCATGTTATTTCTGTCAGACAGCAAGTCCTAAACACTGGTGCTCTCCCAGATGAAAGTTTTGGGTTACTTTGGGCCAGTGGTCATGTTAAAAGAGATCAGCTAACAAGCCAACACCAAGCAAAGGCACAGAGCAATTCCAAGGCACAAGAGTGTTTTACCTCCTCTTAAATAAATTAAATCACCTTGTCCTAAATTTAATGGTCCTGGCAGATCTGCTGTCAAAACCTCACTCCAAAGCAGTGTTCACTATTTTGAGCAGGGGTGAAAACCAACAGCCCCTTGCTCAGCCCAGCATCTGCAAGAAGAGTTGGTGACCTCAGAGCTGCTAACCCAGGGTGAAACTGCATGTGCTTGCTGCAGATGGGCTGAGTCTGTCAACCAGACACCGTGACAAGAACACCAAATTTAAAAACACGAGTGTAACAACAACTAGGCTGATAGAAAAAGAAACCAGAAGTTAAGCTCTTAAATGCATCATTCAGCCCATAAATAGTTGACTTCAAGACTGTGGAGCATCAGATTAATAGGAGCAAGCTGGGGCTTAGCATTGAGAAAACCAAATATTCCATTTAAGAGCCTGGCTACAGGAGACAGATTTTGGCTTCTACTTTTGAAAAACATTGACTGAGAAGATTTTCATGTTATGCTCTACTTGCACAGGAGTATTCATGAAATAAATGCCAGAATTCAAGATTTTAGGCTTTGTACTCCAACACTGAGCAAAGGATACCAATAGCTACGAGACAGATGGAGCAGCAACTGACTCAGGTGGTTGCAATTTTAGGAAGCATGGGCCACCTTGCTCTGCTTTTTGATAGTGATGACAGCAGTTGTGGCCCTGAGGCAGTGTTAACCCCTCTGCAAATCTACCCATGTGTTGTCCAAGGCCAGGTTGCATGGGACTTGGAACAACCTGGTCTAGTGGAAGGTGTCCATGTCAGAGGAGTTGGAACTGGATGATCTTTAAGATCTCTTCCAATCGAAACCATTCTATGAGCGCAATTACTCATTAGCCTTCCCTTTTTATGGATATGCAGAAAAACAATTTTCAGTAAAAAGTAATTACCAAAACAAATTACTCAGCTATCTCAATGTAAGCAAAACCAGCTTCAAAGCACACATCTTGTAAATTGATATTTGAGTTCAAACACCTGAGTACATAAAATCACAGAAAAAAATGCATGAAATTAAGTTCTGACAAATTTCTCACACTAGCAGTATGAATGGGCTTGCTATAATGATAGAAAACTATTGATTGCCATCTACTGTCTTGTTCAATTGATAAAATCCTACAAATCTCTGATAACATTCATATCATTAGAAGCCAGTATTGTACTCTTGCAGCTATGACTGATTGCTGCGTTATCACAGCTTGGATTGTCTGATAGTAAAAATGTTGGGGAGCCTGGCTATTGATTTGTAGATAAAAATGTTCCAGTACCTTGAGACCTATCAGTGAAACTCCTTAGACGTAAAATAGCATTGTACTTTCATGGTAGGTCATTTGCTAATTAAGTTAATTTGCAAAAAATTTTTTGGGGGCAAGAGCTGTTGCAGACATGTACCGGGCAGGTGGCAAAAGTACTGAAAGATCAGGTCAACATGATCCACCTGAGCTAACAGCTCCTTGAACAGGCCTACATATTTCTAATTTTAAGGTTAAATTTATTCTTAAGTGATCAGGGTATGAAAATCACTGTAAAATTTGGACTAATGGTGCCAGTGCTTCTCAAGAAGAGACAGCAGTAAGGTCAGATCTCTGTGTTTTCCATAAAGCAGATATACAGTGCTGAACAGCTTCATGGAACCACAGAATGGTTTGGATTGGAAGGGACCTTGAAGATCATCCAGTCCCAATCCAGCTGCCATGAGCAGGAACACCTTCCACTAGACCAGGTTGCTCCAAACCCCATCCAACCTGTCCTTGAACACTTCCAGGGATGGGGCAGCTACAGCTTCTCTGGGCAACCTGTCCTAGGGTGACGTTATGGTGTTTCTATCTCCAATCGTGTGTCCTGATTATGTTTGGTATTATGTCCTGTGCTTCCAGGACTGAGTCTGAGAGTGAAGCTTTGTTTTGTCTTGTTATCAGCCGGCTCACCTCCCCCATGGTCTATGTTTAGGAGAGGTTTTAGCTCGGCTTGCTTGCTTGCCTGCTTGCTTGCCTGCTTGCTTGCCTGCTTGCTTGCCTGCTTGCTCGCTTCTGCCTTTTTCTTTCCTTCGCTTTGCCCTTGCTTTCTGCTTATTAGTTAGTTCAGCTAGGCAGTCCAACTTTTTCCCTGGACTGTTTTCTCTTCCACCCCGTCCCCTCCCTCTCCTGGATACCATCTGAACGGACGGGGACCTGAGAACCCCAAGAAACACCGGGAGGCTACACTTTGTCACCTGCAGCAGTCATCCCCAGCGCCAGAGACTGATAACTGAGCGACCACTCGCCAGAGAGACTGAGTTTGTCATCCCTTCAGAACGGTGAAAGAGGTTTTTTTGTCAGCTGGTGTTGTCTTTTTTCCCTGTGCTGGGGAGTGTCTTGCTTGTTAAATAAACAGGTTTTTTCTCCCACTCTTCTCCGAGGAAATTCTTCCCGAACCCGGTGGGGTGGGGGGGGGGAGGAGTCGTGGGGTTTGCTGTCTGGGGGCTCCTTCTGGAGGTTTTCCCCCAAATTTGCCCAAAACCAGGACAAATAAATTGGCACCCAACTCGAGGCTCGAGAAAGTGGGAAAAAACCCTGTTCTAATAATAATAATTTGGTTCAAATTCTTTTGTGTTGGTATAGAGCAGTTATTGGCTATGTTGTTGGAATTCATGTCTTTTGGGGTGGAGGCCTGCATGGGATTTTGGTCCCTAGGGTTTTTTGAAGTCTTAATACCTTTGTGGTCCCTGGGTTTATTTGCTTATCCAGAAATAGCTCCAGTATTGTCCCTAATGCGTAGTTTCTGTAGCAGAGGGGCATTGACCAAAATATCCATCGGGCTGGGCTTGGTTTTAATGGCCTGCAGGAGATTTATAAAGGTGCTGGAATCTGTTCCAGGAATGTATGGTTCTTGGTTGTGGTTGTGCACTCAGTTTGTTAGAGGAGAAGCAGGGGATGAGGCTTTTCAGCCTTTGTTCTCCTTCTTCTCCTCTGAATTTGTTACATCCTTATTAGAGAATGTTCAGTTCCCCCTGAGTGTTAAAGAGACCATCTTTCTGGTGTTTAATATAGTAAGCTTTCTCTATACAGTCTGCAGTTTCTCTAGAATGAGAGCTGAGATTTCTAGAGGGGCTGAGACCCTTGACCCCAGAGTAGAGCCAGGTGTGAGGAATCCTGAATGGTGTGGGAAATGGGAGGATATGGGCCAAATCTTAAAGGAATTTTCTGACCCTACATCCTGGGATTTTCCATGTGAACAAATTCAGAACCCAGCTGAGGTAGCAAAGTACCTGAAAGAGAAGTGCCATGGTAATTCTAAGGAGAAGAAGATCATTGCAGTGAGCTGGGCCCTGGCATATGCTTATCGTACCCTGCTAGATACTGTAGGGCAGCAGACAGAGGAAGGGGGACAGGCAGATAAATCAGCCACTATCCCAGTCACTCAGGCTGCAGCCAACACCCCAGGCTCGAGGCCAACAACTACACCAGACAGTGAGCCTAAGCCAGCAGCTAAACCTGTCAGTAAGCCTCAACCAATGGCTGTTGCTACCAGCACGAGAAGTGGAAAGTGCACAGACAAGACTGATCGACCAGTGGATGATGATGATGATGATGCAGGAGAAGGACCCTCGACGCCTCCTGACATAAAACCAGGAGTCAAAGCAACTGGTAAAAGATCAGAGGCCAATATTGAGTCTTTTTCCCTAAAGGACCTCCGTGGCCTAAGAAAGGATTACACCCGACGACCTGATGAGTCTATAATTAGTTGGTTGGTCCGTCTTTGGGATGCTGCAGGCGAGGCTACAATTCTGGATGGCACTGAAGCCAGGCATTTGGGATCCCTGTCACATGATCCTGTCATCGACCAAGGAATGATGAGAGGGCCTAACCCTCACAGCCTCTGGGCACGGGTCCTGGACAGTGTAGCACAAAGATACCTGTGTGCAGATGATCTTTATATGCAGCAGACCCACTGGAAGACGATAGAACAAGGGATCCAACGCCTGAGAGAAATGGCAGTGGCAGAGATTATCTTCTCAGATGACATAACAACTAGGAATCCGGACTTGGTACCATGTACATCTGTGATGTGGCGAAAACTTGTACGACTTGGGCCCCATGAATATGCTTCTGCTTTAGCAATAATGAAGCGGGACGAGAGGGATGAGACCGTGCTTGATATGGCAAAGAAGCTCCGAGCATATGCAGATGCTGTGCATGGCCCAACACATGCCAGAATTGCAGCTGTGGAAACACGTCTGCAGAAATTAGAAGACAAGATAGAGGAGAATCATAAAAGACTCAGGGAGGAGATTAAAGAGGACCTTCTCCAAATCTCAGCAGTACAAATTAGAGGCCCTGGTATCCAACGCAGACGTTCCCCTGATGGGGAGAGGAAGTACACCCCACGAGCTGAGCTGTGGTTCTTCCTACGTGATTGCGGAGAAAACATGAGGAGATGGGATGGAAAATCTACTGCTGCTCTGGCACAACGGGTGCGTGAATTGAAGGAAGGCAAGACCCAAAGAGGAAGTTCCACCAAAAGGAGAGCAGCTCCAGTTGCCCGTAGCCAAGCTGCCAAGTATGATGATGATGATATGTCTGATCCCCTTGAAGGAACCTCTAAGACATATGCCCAAGGAAAGAAGGATAAACAGGCTTAGAGGGGCCCTGCCTCTAGCCAGGGAGAGGCGAGGGAAAATCGTGTCTTCTGGACTGTGTGGATTCGTTGGCCTGGCACATCGGAACCACAAAAGTATAAAGCTTTGGTTGATACTGGTGCCCAATGCACATTAGTCCCATCAAGATATGTGGGGGCAGAATCTGTTTCTATTGCTGGTGTGACAGGTGGATCACAGGACTTTACCTTGGTGGAAGCTGATGTGAGCTTGACTGGACATGAATGGAAAAAACATCCTATTGTGACTGGCCCAGAGGCACCATGCATTTTGGGCATAGATTACCTCCGAAGGGGGTATTTTAAAGATCCAAAAGGATTCAGGTGGGCATTTGGGATAGCAGCTGTGGTGACAGAGGGCATCCAGCAATTGAACACCTTGTCTGGACTGTCTGAGAATCCAAGTACTGTAGGACTTCTGAAAGGAGAAGAGCAAAAGGTACCAATTGCCACTTCCATAGTGCATCGCCGACAATACAGAACAACTCGAGATGCTGTGGTTCCCATCCATAAAATGATCCGTGAGCTGGAGAGCCAAGGGGTGGTCAGCAAAACCCACTCACCCTTCAACAGCCCCATCTGGCCTGTACGTAAATCTGAAGGAGAATGGAGATTGACCATAGACTATCACGCATTGAATGAGGTGACTCCACCGCTGAGCGCTGCCGTGCCGGACATGCTGGAACTGCAGTACGAGCTGGAGTCCAAGGCAGCAAAGTGGTACGCCACTATCGATATCGCCAATGCATTTTTCTCCATTCCTCTGGCAGCAGAGTGCAGGCCTCAGTTCGCTTTCACATGGAGGGGAGTGCAGTACACCTGGAATCGACTGCCCCAGGGGTGGAAGCACAGTCCTACTATCTGCCATGGACTGATCCAGACTACACTAGAAAAAGGTGAGGCTCCAGAACATTTACAATATATTGATGATATCATTGTGTGGGGGAACACAGCAGCAGAAGTGTTCAAGAAAGGAGAGAGAATCATCCAAATCCTCCTGGAAGCCGGCTTCGCCATCAAGAAGAGTAAAGTTAAGGGACCTGCTCGAGAGATCCAGTTCCTGGGAGTGAAGTGGCAAGATGGACGGCGTCAGATTCCTACTGATGTCATCAACAAAATCACAGCTATGTCCCCACCAACCAACAAGAAGGAGACACAAGCTTTCTTAGGCGCCATAGGTTTTTGGAGGATGCACATTCCTGAGTACAGTCAGATTGTGAGCCCTCTTTACCTGGTCACCCGCAAGAAGAACGATTTCCACTGGGGCCCTGAGCAGCAACAAGCTTTTGCCCAGATAAAGCAGGAAATTGCTCATGCAGTAGCCCTTGGCCCAGTCAGGACGGGACCAGATGTGAAGAACGTGCTCTACTCTGCAGCCGGGAACCATGGTCTGTCCTGGAGCCTGTGGCAGAAGGTGCCTGGTGAGACTCGAGGCCGACCATTAGGATTTTGGAGTCGGAGCTACAGAGGGTCTGAAGCTAACTACACCCCAACAGAGAAGGAGATCTTGGCTGCCTACGAAGGGGTCCAAGCAGCCTCAGAGGTGGTTGGCACAGAAGCACAACTCCTTCTGGCACCCCGACTACCAGTGCTGGGGTGGATGTTCAGAGGAAAGGTTCCCTCAACCCACCATGCCACCAGTGCTACATGGAGCAAGTGGATTGCCCTCATTACACAGCGCACCCGGATTGGAAAACTGAATCGCCCTGGGATTTTGGAAGTAATTACAAATTGGCCTGAAGGTGAAAGTTTTGGTGTCACAGATGAGGAACAAGAACCAGTGACCCGGGCTGAAGAAGCTCCACCATATAACCAACTGCCAGCAGAGGAAACACGCTATGCTCTATTCACCGATGGTTCCTGTCGCATTGTGGGGATGAATCGGAGGTGGAAAGCAGCCGTATGGAGCCCCACACGACGGGTAGCAGAGGCCACTGAAGGAGAGGGTGGATCCAGTCAACTTGCTGAACTCAAAGCGGTTCAACTGGCCTTAGACATTGCTGAAAGAGAGAAGTGGCCAAAGCTTTACCTTTATACCGATTCATGGATGGTAGCCAATGCTCTGTGGGGATGGTTGGAGAGATGGAAAGAGGCTAACTGGCAGCGTAGAGGAAAACCAATTTGGGCTGCCGAAGAGTGGAAAGATATCGCTACCCGGTTAAAGAAATTACCTGTGAAGGTTCGCCATGTAGATGCCCATGTTCCCAGAAGTAGGGCTAATGAAGAGCAGAAAAACAATCAGCAGGTAGATCAGGCTGCAAAGATAGGGGTGTCGAAGATAGACCTTGATTGGGAACACAAGGGAGAGTTGTTCCTGGCTCGATGGGCCCATGATGCCTCAGGTCATCAGGGCAGAGATGCCACATATAAGTGGGCACGAGACCGAGGGGTGGATCTAACCATGGACAGTATTTCTCAAGTTATCCATGACTGTAAGACGTGCGCTGCCATCAAGCAAGCCAAGCGGGTGAAGCCCCTCTGGTATGGGGGGCGGTGGTCCAAGTACAAGTATGGAGAGGCCTGGCAGATTGACTACATCACACTGCCTCAAACCCGCCAGGGCAAGCACTATGTACTGACCATGGTGGAAGCCACCACTGGATGGTTGGAGACCTACCCTGTGTCTCACGCTACAGCCCGTAACACCATCCTGGGCCTGGAAAAGCAGGTCCTTTGGAGGCATGGTACCCCTGAGAGGATTGAGTCAGACAATGGGACTCATTTCAAGAATAGCCTTATCAACACTTGGGCTAGGGAACATGGCATTGAGTGGGTGTACCATATCCCCTACCATGCACCAGCTGCAGGGAAGGTGGAAAGGTACAATGGACTGTTAAAAACCACCTTGAGAGCATTGGGTGGGGGATCATTCAAAAACTGGGAGCAGCATTTAGCAAAGGCCACTTGGTTAGTTAACACCCGGGGTTCCACCAACCGAGCGGGCCCTGCCCAGTCTGAGTCCCTGAATATAGTAGATGGAGACAAAGTCCCAGTGGCACATATCAGAGGTTTGTTAGGGAAGGCAGTTTGGATCAATTCTGCCCCGAGTACAGACAAACCCATTCGTGGGATTGTCTTTGCTCAAGGACCAGGTTGTACATGGTGGGTAATGCAGAGAGATGGAACAACACGATGTGTGCCTCAGGGAGATCTGATTGTGGGGTAAGGCAGCATGAGACAGAAGGAAATATGTAAGTGTCAAAGGTCTGAGCAAGTGAGATAGAAGGAAATGTGTAAGTGTCGAAGGTTTGAGCAAGTGAGATGGAAGAAAATGTGTCCGAATAAGTGAAAGATGGAAATTTCTACTTGCTGAAGTTTTTACATGCTGTTTAGTATGTTCACGATATGGAGATAAGGGGTGGAATGTCCTAGGGTGATGTTATGGTGTTTCTATCTCCAATCGTGTGTCCTGATTATGTTTGGTATTATGTCCTGTGCTTCCAGGACTGAGTCTGAGAGTGAAGCTTTGTTTTGTCTTGTTATCAGCCGGCTCACCTCCCCCATGGTCTATGTTTAGGAGAGGTTTTAGCTCGGCTTGCTTGCTTGCCTGCTTGCTTGCCTGCTTGCTTGCCTGCTTGCTTGCCTGCTTGCTCGCTTCTGCCTTTTTCTTTCCTTCGCTTTGCCCTTGCTTTCTGCTTATTAGTTAGTTCAGCTAGGCAGTCCAACTTTTTCCCTGGACTGTTTTCTCTTCCACCCCGTCCCCTCCCTCTCCTGGATACCATCTGAACGGACGGGGACCTGGGAACCCCAAGAAACACCGGGAGGCTACACTTTGTCACCTGCAGCAGTCATCCCCAGCGCCAGAGACTGATAACTGAGCGACCACTCGCCAGAGAGACTGAGTTTGTCATCCCTTCAGAACGGTGAAAGAGTTTTTTTTGTCAGCTGGTGTTGTCTTTTTTCCCTGTGCTGGGGAGTGTCTTGCTTGTTAAATAAACAGGTTTTTTCTCCCACTCTTCTCCGAGGAAATTCTTCCCGAACCCGGTGGGGTGGGGGGGGGAGGAGTCGTGGGGTTTGCTGTCTGGGGGCTCCTTCTGGAGGTTTTCCCCCAAATTTGCCCAAAACCAGGACACTGTGCCAGGGCCTCACCACCCTTCTAGTAAAGAATTTCTTCCCAGTATCTAATCTAATCTTCCTTTCAAGCCCTTCTGCATCTGTTCCCTCATGGGACCCCACTGTTTATCAGCAGTCATTTCACCAAAAAATGCAATCTAATATACAACCCAAATCCCATAAAGCAATTGTTTTCTTAGTCAGGTTCTGTTAGCTTTTCTTAAAAACAGTTCTCTGAAGACCACTGACAGTGTTTGTCTAATTACACTCTCATTCATCTCTAGTGCTAAAGGATTATGAAATTAGGTCTTATTAGTTGGTACATTTTAATTTGGCTTTTCATAGGGTGACTGGCACATTGGAATTACTGCACTCCCTGGGATACATTCAATCCAGCTGTTCTGCATGGTAGTAAGGCACAAGGTCAGCTGCTGGGACTGAGTCTCCCAATGGAAGCCGTGTGTCAGAAATGCAAAGCCAAGTGTGCATTTTGGGCCTTTTCTTTCACATTGCAGTTATAAAACAAAATAGGATTATTTTTGTCTGATAACATTTTTTTATGATAAATTTTGAATAATTGCTGTGGATTACATCCTTCTTCAGAAAATCTTTTTTTCCTTTTTTTTTTATTTAACCCATTTATATATTACTTCAGTGATCCAGATTTTTAAAATTCACATTCACAGACTAAAAGCCTGAAAATTCCCAAACTCACCACATTAACAAACCTGCATATTGAAGGAGACTTTTTCTAAGACCTTAAACAAATTTGAAGATAATATTCTTCATTCTGCAGCAGCCAAACTAAAATACCCAATAAACAAGTTTCTAGAGCATGAAAACATATTTCAACATCATTACTGCATTGGAGAATTTGAGGTTTTAAGAGAAGAGCTAGCATGTGTAGATGACCTTTGTTAGGGCGCCAAAAATATCTTTAAAAAAACATGCTTTCATGTTACAACGTGAGTTTCTTTATGTAAAAAATGTACTTTATATACAATGAGATGCAAGAGCAGAACCCATAGAGAAGGTCAAAGTGAAGGACTCCTGGTGACCTGAAAAAGGATGCTCTAGCATGTTCCCTGCTCTAAGACATTGCAGGTTATTCTGTGTTCCTGGATTTCAATGTCTCTCTCCCAGAGCAGATCAAATGAACTATTTTTAAACTGTGCATACCAAAGCAAACGTCCTCTGCCTAAACTGCAAGCAAAGACCTGAAGAATGGTGATGAAGCTTGGCTTTATTTATTAACATCTCCCTCTATCCTGCCTTGAGCTATTGCTCCATAGAGCAGAACCATCTTCTGTTGGCCCATTTCAGCAAGAGAAAATCTGGGTCATGTAGAGCAGTGTTGAGTGGGACGGCACAGTGTCTGAGACAGAAGTCATCACGCTCTGTAATCCATGTGACAAAAGCCTTTATTCAAGTCTGACCTCGCTTTATATACCCCTTCAATGTATCCGGGTAAGCGTCTGTGATTGGTTCACAGATCAGGCTGCTCAGCCCACTGACCAATAGCTCTCTGCAGCCAGGGCTGGAACTCATTGGATTAAATCCTTGTCTGTCTCCAATCCTGTCCTATCCCTGTTCTTTGGGGGCTGGCATTTTAAGTCAGGCTGCTTCTGCAATCAGTGGTCAGATTAACTGCCCAGTACAAGCCAGCTTGCACTGTGACAATTCCCCATTTCTTTTTTATTAATTTGAAGAAAAATTTTGAAACACAAATGTGTAGCTTGTTCTCTGCAATCTTGCTTGCAAGGGCCCTTTTGCATGCAAGATTACATAGACAGCATAAATTCAATTGGAATGGGCTTTTACCTAGCTTAATAAATTTGGCTTTTTTGGATAGTGATGAGCTCCACATACCAGAAGCTGCAGTGCTTTTGTTCAGGGGCAGTCAGGTGAACTTAGCACTTTTGGTTTCACATATAACAATTTAACTGTTTAACATAGAAATATAACTTAACTCTATAACCATAAAACTTTAAACTTTTCTTTTGAAATTAAAACTTAATATAACATTCACTTTTAGAACTGTGCAAAATTTTAACTTAACAAGACAATTTGTAAACAGTAAAACATTTTGTAAACAAACAACTCTGTTATTTCAGTGTCTTATGACTCTGTGAGGTAGGTGAGTGAGTTGTCCCATTTATCCTTCTGCATTTTGCTCCGCCACATCCGTCGAGGAGCTCTTAGGAGGGTGATGTCCTTCTGCATCTGGCTCCCCCACGTTCATCGAGGAGCTCTTAGGGGGATGCTGTCTGTGGTCCCGTGCAGGACGAACACATCTGGCAGGTACCCAATATGTACCTGTGTCCGTGGTTACACATGCATACTCCTGTCCCCAGGTGAAGAGATTCCACGGACCTCCCCACTTATTGGTGTCGAGGTCTTCCACCATTACCTTGGGCTTAGGTAAAGGTTTATCACCAGATGATTGTAATGATAGGAAGTGATTTAGGATAACTGGATTCTGGGAATTTTCTATTACTCTCAAGTGATTTAGTGTGTATACAGCCTTTTCTATCCTGCTCTGCGGGGTTTCACCACACATTCCTCTCTTTTGTTTTTAAGTGTAATTTTTAAGGTGCCATGTGCTCTTTCCATGATGGCTTGTCCTGTTGATATGTTTGCAATGCCAGTGTGGTGTGACACTCCCCAGAGCTGTAAAAAATTCCTTGTTCTCTGTGAAATGTATGCAGCACCATTATCAGTTTTGATGCGATGGGGGATTCCTAAGGCAGCAAAGGCAGATCGCCAATGTGCAATAACATCCCGACCTTTTTCTCCTGTGTGTACTGTAGCCCAGATTGCTGATGAAAATGTGTCAATTGTGACACGTACATACTTTAAATGGCCAAATTCAGCAATATGTGTCACGTCAGTCTGCCAGATTTGCAAAGCACGCAGTCCACGAGGGTTTACCCCCATCTACAGTGGTGCAGTGTGGCCTTGGCAGTCAGTGGAAGTGTTAACAATGTTGCGAGCTTCCGTGTTTGACAGCTGAAACTGCCGCTGCAAGGCTCGGACACCTTGGTGGAAGAAATCATGTGACATTCTTGCTTGTGTTAGCAAGCTGGCTGTGGTGCTGTCTGGGCAGGGGCAGCTAACTTATCTGTTCAAGCATTGCCTTCCATGATGAAACCTGGCAAATTTGTGTGGCTTCTGATGTGTAATAGATAGTAAGGACAACTTCTAGCTTGTATGGCAAGGCACAGAGTTTTAAGTAGCTTAAAACAGTTGTGCATTTTCAACTTCCTTTAACAGTGCTTGGTCTAATCTTTGAGTGATATCAACTACATATGCAGAATCCATTACCACATTCAGAGGAGTGTGAGGGAAATGCTGAAAAGCCACAGCTACAACTCATAGCTCTACCATTTGAGGTGATCCACTCTTGTATCCTTCTAGGGTTTGCCAATCACTCCCTCTTTCCATGTTACAATGGCTTTCCCTGTTCTCCAAGAGCCATCTGTGAACACTGTGACACCCTTCAAGGGTATGCGACTACTGAGAGGTTTGAGGGAGAGTTCAGTCTCCCCACTTAGCTTAAGCAGTCTGTGGCTTGGCAAATGATAGGAAATCTGACCCGAGAAACCTTGCAAAGCACTTTGTAAAGCCGTGCTGTTCGCACAACACCATTCAAACTGTTCCTGCTTCACAGGAATAATGATTTTCAAGGGATCTTTTGCACATAACTGCAAAAACCTGTGACGACATTTGATAATCAATTGTGCTATTAACTCAAAGACGGTGGGAGTCGTCTTTTTGGGCTGGTGAGGCAAAAACATCCATTCTAACACATGCAAAGGATCAGGCCAGTGTGAGTTCCACTGCCCGATAACTCCTGTTGGATGAAACTTAATGATAATAAACACAGTAACACACACCTCTGGGCATATCCGGTGGACTTGTTTCTTTGTTATAGCCTGCTCTACTATTTCAAGAGCAGCTTTTGCTTTTGCATTCAGCTTTCTCGGTGAAGTCAGTTCTGGGTCACCCTTTAACAGGCCAAATAATGGTGCCAATTGTGAATCACTTAATCCTAAATACCATCTAACCCAGTTGAAAGAACCCAAAAGTTTCTGTGCATCATTTAGGGTTTCAATTTTTGTAGAGAATTGAATAGTTTGTGGTTGTATGGTCTGATCTAAGATTTTTAGTCCCAAATATTTCCATGGTGCTTGCTGCTCCACCTTTTCAGGAGCTATTTGCAGCCCAAATGTTTTCAGTGCCTTTAGCAAGCTTGGCTGAATTTCTGTAAGTTCTTCTTTTGTCTGGGTTGCTACCAAAATATCATCCATATAATGGTAGCAATATACCCCTGGAAATTGCTCTCTCACTGATGAGAGTGCTTGAGCCACGTACTGTTGACAGATCATGGGACTATTTCGCATGCCCTGCAGAAGCACACGCCATTGATAACGTTGTCCTGGTGCAGCATTGTTAATAGAAGGCACTGTAAAAGCAAATTTTGGGGCATCATCTGGGTGTAATGGAATAGTAAAGAAACAGTCTTTCAAGTCCACAATCTCCTGATATCCCAAGAGGCAGGTATCATTGTGGGGGATGGCATACCTGGCTGTAAAGCACCCATGCTTTCCGTAACAGCATTAATTTTTCTTAAGTCATGGAGTAATCTCCACTTTTCAGATTTCTTTTTTATAATTAATATTGGGCTATTCCAGGGACTTGTGGATTGTTCTATGTGCCCTTGAACTAATTGTTCTTGAACTAGGATTTTGAGGGCCTCTAATTTCTCTTCTGTTAGAGGCCATTGTGGAACCCACACTGGCTGATTAGTGAGCCATTTCAAAGCAAATGTGGGATGGTGTTTGCCCTCTATCACAACGGCCCCTGTTAAAAATCCATTCCCACCTGCACCCCCCATGCTGACAACACATCCCTCCCCCATACATTCATATAACCTGCTAGCATGTATGGCTGCACTGTGGCTGTCTGTCCTTTATCACTTTTGATCAGCACAGGATTATCACTAAAATAAGTTTGTGTAGTCCCTCCAATACCAGCAATAGTGGTTCCTGAGAGTGTAGTGGGCCAAGATAGAGGCCATTTGTAAGCAGCAATGATAGTAACATCAGATCCAGTGTCAACCAAACCCTTGATCTCTATCTGTGAGGGATTGGCTTTAGGCATAGTAACAGTACATTTTATGATAGGTCTGTCTTTACCTATGATTTGAGTCCAAAATACCTCTGGTTGTCCCGTTGATCCGAAGCCTTGGTCTCCCTGCTCCTTTGCATCTGCACTGGGGACACAAGACTTAAAAAGGACAAGTTGTGCAATCCTAGTTTTTTCAGGAATAGTTACAGGTGGAGAGGGAGTGGATACCACGGCATATATTTGCCCTGTGAAGTCAGCATCTATCACACTAGGATGCACAAAGATACCTTGTAATGTAGCACTGGATCTTCCCAAAAGAAGGGCACTTAGTCCTTTCCCTATGGGGCCCTGACCCTCAGGGGGGACTCTATGCACTTCTAGTGAGTTTATAGTTACTGTGGCTGACGTGTAAACATCCAGGCCGGCTGAACTCCTTGTCCTGGCTGTGAGCTGGTCGCAAAGGCTTGAGCAGGAGGTTGAAGAAACATTTCTGTCTGGGCATATTCCCTCATTGCGCTGGGTCTTAAGTTTCCCTGTGCCTTAATAAGCTGACCATTAATATGATATTTGGATCTGCATACCTTAGTTTTATGTCCAAGTTTTCCATATCGCTTACAGAGTAACTTGCCGTTGCACTGTCTCTGAGCCTTCTTCTGTGAGGCTGGTTTCATGGGACAGTTCGCCTTCACGTGTCCTGGTTGTCCACAATTGAAACAATTCACATTCATCCTTATGCTGCAAAAGAATTAGCTAACATATCCATATTATGTGATGCAGTCCCAACCCTAGCACATGCATTAATAATTTCTTCCAAGGATGGATTTTCTTTGGGCAATGCACTTATAATTTTTCTACAGTCCTCATTTGCACTATCCTGTGCCAATTGTAGCAATACCTGATTCCTTGCATCTTCGTTAGCTATTCGTTTTTCCATGGCATCTTGTAATCGTTCTATGAAATGCATGTACAACTCACTAGGATTTTGTTTTATATGTGTATATCTCTGGGTTGGTACAGACATGTTTGTAACTTTATTTAGTGCTCTCATCCCCAGTTCTTTTGCCTGGTTTAATATGGCAGAGTTTAAGCGTGCTTGAGTTTGAGGATCTTCCATGGGATGCACTCCCATGAGTTGAGGGACCCCTGCCCCAAAGCAGGGTCTTGCTACGATAGCCTCAAGTTTTTCAACTCCTGTTCCTCTGCATATGTTCTCCAGGCCAATTCAAACATCATATACTGCACTGGAGCACAGATTAATTTTGCAATCTGCTTTATATCATAGGGTGTTAGTTCATTAGCACTCACGAATCTAAGCATATTTGTCACTGCAGGGGATCCCAACCCATTCTTAGCAGCTAACTGGTGCAATTCTGCAAGAATTTGCCAATTAAAGGGTACATATTTATCTGGAGAAGTTCCATTTCCCCTTATTACTGGGAATGCCATTATCGTATCTTCCCCACCCTTCCAGTCCTCTTCTATTGGTGAAGACGTAGGCACTGCAATCAGTTCAGCCCCTTCTAAATCACCAGATTCTAGAGCCTTTTGCTTTACCTTCATCCAGAAAAGAGCCGGGTCCCAGGAAGAGACAACCTCTGATCTGAACATCAGCGGGGCTGGAGCTGCTGTTTGGAGGCTGGCTGCCAAGGTGCAGCTTGTGTTCTTTCCCTGGGTATTTTGGCTGTTCCTCTGTGCAGAGACTTCTTGGAGCTGTTCCGTGCTTGGCTTCTGATGTGAGGAAGCAGTGGGTGTTGTGGTTGCAGCAGGATCAGGGCTTAAGCTCCGTTCTGGAGTCGTTCTTGGAGCTTTGGTGCTGGCATCTTTCGGTCCCAATGCACTTCCAGGTTTTTCCTGTGTCGTTCCTCGTGTGATGTCATCATGGCGCCCCTCTTCTTGGGGGTTGGTGGGGGTCTCCATGGTGACTCGGGGTGGACACACGCCCTCTGGAGGCTTGGCTGGGGCCGGGGCCCCGCCTGCTGGAGGCTGGACCGAAGCTGGAAGTACTGCCCACCAAGACATAGTCGGAGCAGGAGGCACGCCCCACCAGGGCGGAGCTTGGGGCAAAGGCGCGCCCCCTTGGGGCTGGGCTTGTGGCAGAAGTACGTCCCACGAGGGAGGCTGTGTTTCCTTTCTCCTTCCCATGACCACAAGGTCACTGCCATTTTGATATTGTTCTCAGACCCCTTCCCTGGCCATGCGGTCGCCACCATCTTGGGGTTTTTCTTCGGGTTTCCCCATAGCGGTTTGGGGTGGATTAGGGGTTTTTGAGCTGGCTACTGAGGATTTGCCAGTCAGTAAAGTCTCTCCACATGGAGTAAGTACCTTTTCTTCCATGCTGTCACTAGATAAATCAGCTTTTATCTCTTTTATCAACTTTTAGATAGTTTTCCAAGTTTTTAAAGATTTGATTGCAGTTTTATCATTTTTGAAGGCAGCATTTAGTATTTCTTCTCCAATTTTAGTCCAATAGTCTACATCTAATGCAGTTTCTGCACTCGGCTCTACCCCCTTTTCTTTTGTCCATAGTATTAAATCAAAAAGAGATTCCTGTTCATATTCAGTTTCCCACTCCTCCAAAAACTCTATCCATACCTCTATCACTGGGTGCGTGTTTGTAGAAAATATGCTTCCCATGATTTTCTTTTAGCTTTCTGGCTGAAGTTTTTCGTCTCCAGGCTCTGGTCAGTTCCTGCCGCCTCTCCTTTTGGGCGTCTTTCTCGTCTCTCAGATGTATTCCTGACTCTGGCCAGCACTTTCCCTGCCTCTAGGGCAGCTCCCTGGCTCTCGGCCAGAATCCACCGTCTCTAGGACAGCCTGTCTCCTCAGCTAGCAGCAGTATGGCTATGTCAAATCACATCAGGACTCACCAATTGTTGAGTGGGATGGCACGGTGTCTGAGACAGAAGATGCTACGCTCTGTAATCCATGTGACAAAAGCCTTTATTCAGTTCTGACCTCGCTTTATATACCCCTTTCAATGTATCCGGGCAAGTGTCTGTGATTGGTTCACAGATCAGGCTGCTCAGCCCACTGACCAATAGCTCTCTGCAGCCAGGGCTGGAACTCATTGGATTAAATCCTTGTCTGTCTCCAATTTTGTCCTATCTCTGTTCTTTGGGGGCTGGCCTTCCAAGCCAGGCTGCTTCTGCAATCAGTGGTCAGATTAACTGCCCAGTACAAGCCAGCTTGCACTGTGACAGAGCAGCTCTTGCTACTCCACTTAAATTGCAAAAATAAAGACAGCATAATTGTGTTTTGTTGTAGAAACACTGCCTTTAGGTTTACCAGCTTGTGATTGCTCTTCAGCACAGGTTTGTTTAGAGAAAACACCATATGGACAGGGTCTGGGAAAACTTAGCAGAATGCATTAGTTGCTGAATTTGTTGATTAGAACCCATGAAAATTTATATTTCTAAGTAAATATGCCACACAAAAATATTTCTCAGTGGTATGTAATTCATAGAAAACATGAGGTTTGGCACCACCTTTATACAGTTTCTCTTAGAAAAATGAAGACTGCAAATCTTCACAAGGAGTGTGCTGTTTCAAATTATTTTAGAGTGCTGTTCTGACCTTTCTTTTCAACGCAATATTGTTTGCTTTTTACATTACTGCTGCTAAAAGGCTTGGCAGCAGTTTATGTTATAAAGACCAAATGATCCCTATCAGCTTTGTCTGACGTATCATTCGCTATTTGGGTCAATTACAGTCAGTCATTCCTGATTAGAGAGTGGCAATGCCTCTGAATTTCCTGACCTTTATTTTCACCTCAGGGCAACACCTCTGAAGATGGGAGCAGGAGGTAGCTCATCCTGCACAGTAGACACCATTTGCCTGTAAAATGGTGTGGTGGTTTGTAAAGATTTCCTGAAATTTTTACCTTCTGAGACCTGACAAGGACCAATCAGTGTCTGATTTTTAGTACTGGCACATTGTTACACCAATGGAAAAGTTTATGCATCTTTGTGAAACACACATGTAAAGACAAAAAACCCCGGGAAAGCTCTCTTTCCCTTCTGGCATCTCAGAAAGTAACACCAGCGCAGGCCCCTGCCTCATGGCCCGGGCCAAACTGTGAGGGGTGGGTGGGCTCTGACGCAGGGCTTGAGAAGCTGCTGGGCCCCATTTTCAACTAGGGCCTCGATAGAAAGGGGAAGGAGATGCCCAATGCTAAAATCCTAGCCTCCCTTAGCACAGCCAGAGAGCCCCAGAACCCTGCCCTGCTGCCAGCCCGAAGCAGCTCTGGGCGGCTGGGGCCATTGGCTGCCCACGCGGCTTGGGGAAGAGATAACTGAGCCCCATTTCAGCTAGGCCCCCTACACCCTTTCCTGCTAGGCAGGGTGTAGGGAAGACCACCAGCCCTCAGCTGGAACTAAATGCAGCAAACGCCAGAAAAAAGCCATAGAGCCAGAAAACTCATTACTGCTTTCTGGCTGGGCACTTACAATCCTAGCCCAGCCCCAGCGCAGCCTTGAAAGACTCTGTATCGTAAAATTACTCCTGGCTTTGGCCTGGAAGAAATCACAGAACCATCCACTACATGGGCAAAGTATTAACTCTTTCACTGCCTAAAATAAGACTTGCAAACACTTTACCCTCTTTCCTGAGTGAAAGGACCAAGATGATTATATGCACAAAAACAGCATGAAAACACCGAGGTCAAACAGAAGGAAAAGTCAGGTCCCAGATGAAGGAAGGAGGAGAGTTGTGGACTGAAATGTCTCTTTTTTTATGCTATGGAGAAGAGACTCTTGTTTCCCTATAACACATAGAGATGTATTATGGGGTGGATAGAATATTTTAACTATATATATAAGCAGAGGCATTAGTGTTAGAGTAAGAAGAAGGAAGAAGAAGAAGAAGAAGAAGAAGAAGAAGAAGAAGAAGAAGAAGAAGAAGAAGGACCTCTGTTTTTCAAAGATGTAGAGAGCTTTTGCTTAAACTATTACAATCCTTAAAGTGTGCCCCATAAGTTGATATAGTCCTTAATAATATTTGTGGAAAAACTGTTAGTCAAGGAAGGGATTTTTACATAGTAATCAGATTTCCATTCTCCCGGGTGGCTAATCACTGTGACATCAAAGCCACGAGAAAACTGTTTCTTGTGAAGAAATCTCCATTAACTGAAGAGACAAGTCTCCTCTCCCAAGTAAGACTTTTTTTTTTTTAAGATGGTAAACTGACTGATTTGTTTTCTGTACATTGTCAGTGTGAAAGAAAAGTGGGGGGGTGGGGGGAGAAGTGTTCTAAAAGTTTTATTCTGAGTTTTGTTTTTTTTCTTATAACTTTTAGTAATAAAATTTTTCTTTGTACCATTTAAAGTTAAGCCTGTTTTGCCTTCCTCCTAATCCTATCTCACAACAGGGAAATTTCAAATTGGCAAACCAAAACCACTACACAAAATTGGTATTTCCATCAACTTGAATCAAAACCATGACAAATGGGCACTACCAATAATTGGAGGATTGTCCCATAGGATGAGATCCTGCTATTTAATCATCATAGAATCACAGAATCATTTTGGTTGGAAAAGCCCTCTGAAATCATCAAGTCCAACCATTAACCCAGCACTGCCAAGGCCACCACAACCTATGTCCCCAAGTGCCTTATCTATATATCTTTTAAATACCTCTAGAAATGGTGATTCAGCGATTGCCCTGGGTAGTCTGTTCTGTTGCTTGAAAATGCTTTACATGAAGAAATTGTTCCTAATATCCAGTCTAAGCCTTCCCTGGCACAACCTGAGACCGTTCTTAGTCCTATTGCTTGTGATTCCCATTCTCTTCCTTACTCTGTGATCTCCTCCTCTCCAGCCTGGCAACATTTAATAGTTTATTAAAGTTTAATAATATTTGTGTCTATTTTTACTTTATTTGAGGTGAATTACTTTAATTTCACCTATTCCCCTCCTCTGGAGAGCAGCTTTGCCATAAACAGGTGACTTTTGGACTCCTGCTTTGTAAAAGTGTTCTCAGGATCCCAGAGGACATTTTGGGTGGTAAAACAAAAGGGATGCTTCAAACAGCAAAGTCTTCAAATATAGGAGCCTCACCATTCTTTATTTCAAAGTCTCAAACCATTTAAACCAAAAGAAGCATTTAATTCAAAGACCCTGTGAGGCATTTTTTTTAATATTGCTGAAGTGGTCTGCTACCTTTAGCAATAAAAAAATTGAAAAATATAAAAGCAGTTTAAAACCCCTATTCTGTTAGAAAAATCCACAAAAATAGCCTTAGCTGTGAGTTCCTTCTTTTACTGTAAAAAAGAGACATTTCCCTGCAGGTACCCCCCACTCCTTTATCTTACATGAGCTTTGCAAAAGTTTAAAACAAATTACAAGGAACTGACAGATGAAGGATATCTGTTTGCCTCTCTGAAGTTAAGAATACTGACTAAAGCTAAAGAGTATGTTCTTTTCCCTTCATTTTTGAAAATTTAGGAAAAGAAAATTAGCTATTGTGCTTCTGACAAATCCTTGCACCAAATTTAGTCCTAGAACATATGTGTAAGGCATGTTAAACAGTGCACAGAAACCTAAACAGAAAATGCCAATTTCTGCTTAGTTTAGGCAATTTCTTGAACTTTGGACTCCAAGTCAAGAAGATGGATTCCCATTCTGGGTGGCCAAAGCCACACAACTCCAGTCAGAAAGATTATAACTTAATTCATGTAAGTTACAGCATCTATCAATGAGCAAGAGGCAAGAAACCCTTGTGAGAGATGAACACCAACAGAGGGAGAGATGCTCTGCCTTCAGACTACATTTTTTTCCAAAGAGGTACAGCTACATCCATTCGCTGACCTGAGTGCAAAATCCTGGACTTTTTCCTAAAAAAACAGGCAAGACTCATGGCCCAGGACTGCTGCAAAAGAAGCAGATCAATGAAAACATTTCTGGCAAAACTGTCTACATTTCCAGCATGCATTTGTAAGGGAAGTTATATACCAAGAAACAGAAAAGCTTTGCTATTTATTTCCAGTTAGTCAGGCATGTTCCCTGTAAAAAGTCTTTTTCCATAAAGGACTCTAATTTAACCTGGTATGTTCTCTGATATTCCAGATGTCAAACCAGATCTCCATCAACTTTTTCTTCTTTACTCTTGACCTGAGTTTCTCTAAGAACACTGCTTTAAATTAGGTCCCAGGAGAAATATGACAGTAAATTCCTAGTTTCATGATGGTGATAGAAGTTGCCATTGTTTCCCCATCATTATAATGATGTTGAAGGCACTGGAGGAGAGGGATCATCTGTTAGTTAGTTCTCTTGTTGTCTGCTTTCTGCTCGCAAGAGGAAACATTGGTGCAAATTTATTGACATCCTTGAGAAATAGCATGCTGCTTTCTTTTGTAAGAATTAATTTATCCTATTAGATAAGACATCATCACACATTTTGAATCTGACTCCAAGCCCAGGATTTTATGCCATGGAGATATCACTTTCCTCTGTCACAGAGTAGAGAAGTGGTTTTCTTTCCTAGATTATATCCTTCTACGTAATAATTCTGTGGACATGCCATTAGATTGTGTCATGAAGGAAGAAAATGAGGGAAAGGAAGCTTTTGTTCCCTAATGCTGTATTTCAGTCATTTAGTCTTACTGGTTTTGTGAAGTTAGGAATGAAAGATGTAACTTCAGGCTTTTCTATTTCTCAGCATATATATGTTCCAAGGCAAAAATGATAGCAGAAAACCCACAAATCTGAGTAATGGAAGTGGGATCTACAGATTTGAGGCCCCTAAATATGCAGACAACTACTCAGAGAGGCCCAGGATTAATTCCAAATTTTTCTCTGTCCCTTTGACCCAGACAGATCATTATTAAATATAATTCTCTCCCTCTCTCCTTCCCCCATCTATTATTCTCAGCTGTGGGATTTTTCATGCAAAGAATTATATATCCTTATATAGCTTCTGTTTTACCATTATTTTCCACTCTAGCTATGGTCTACGATAGTCATTTCCTGAGTTCTGGGTTAACACAGAGAGATATTGTATTGTGTCTTGGAGTCAGGCACAAAGGGGAGGAAAACCTTGGATTCAGCAACAGGAATCTGGACCTGATTCAGGACAGTGGGGACCACCTTTGATGAAATAATTCTGCCCATTTATTCAATGTCAAAGGCTCACATTCTCTGCAAACGCCTTGTTGTATTGCACTAAGAAATAGTTTTATATTTGCACTGAATGGTTTATCCCATTCTCCCCCAACCAAGTTGTGGCGTGGTAGAGTCCTTCCTTTCGCCCCTCCCCATCGGCAGCATCCCATTGGTCATGGGTCTGTTCCTCCCCTCCCCTTTTCCCGAGTTTAAAAGTGCCCGCCATCTTCTTTCTCTCTCTTTCTCCTCTCACCACGTGGACAATAAATTGTGGACCAATTTTTCCCATGGAAGAAAAGAGCCTCCTTTGGTTTTTTTACCTTTGTCTATAAGAATTTCCCATCCACCTCTGGTCCAGAGCTAGCCAGAAGGACCAGAGAAAAAAGGGATTTACCTCAGTGGGCACTCCAAAGTGAAGCTTCCCATAAGGTCAGAGGCCCACAGGAACGGTTGGATTCCACTCGTAAATTATAAGCCTTTGGATCGTACAGCTACTCTGATGTCAAGAGCTGCCTTTTTACACAGCAGTTGCCAACAGAGGTGGACCGGCATCTGGCCTGAGCCCGAGGCGGATCGGTTTCCAGACAGTGACTTTCTTTGCAACGACTCTGCAGCACCGAGGAACCCAGGAAGGGGTGAGTATCCCATGCGAGTGGTAGAGGGGACCCTGAAATAGCCTCCAGTTGCAGCATAAGCGGGTTCCCGCCAGGGGGACAAAGGTGCCGTGTGCGTGCAGGAGCAGTGTGGGGCCGGAGTGGCATCACATCGGGGCGGTGAGCGGGGCCGGAGTTAGCTGGCGGGAGCAAGCACGGCATGCTTTCAGAGCGGCTGGTGCAAGCGGCGGACCAGCCACGCAGGTCCCACCTGGGGGGCCAGCAGAGCAGCTGCAGCACGTGGGCGACCCAGCACATGGGTGGCGGCGCAGCATGGCCAGTGCCGAGCAGCATGCATGCTGCGTTTTGGCGCCGGGAGCTGCAGGCAGCAGTGGTGGCAGTCAGTGGGAGGGCAGCGGCACAATCGGTGCAAGCAGCTGCAGCGCGTGTTTTGCCCGTTGCCAGTTAAAACTCATGTGCTCGCTAGTGTGGCAAAGAAAAGTAAACCAGTTTGCAGAGTTTGTTTTTAACATCAAAATGGGCTGTCAACTTTCTATGCAACAAAGGAGCATATATTCCCAAGTTAGGGATAACTTAAGTAATGGGAATGTTACCATCTCTAGAAAACAGTTAAAGCACTTTGTGTGCTGGTTATTTCTTGATTCACCTCAGTATACCCTACAAAATGGAGATTCTGTCTCTTCCTGGGATGAAATTGGAAACCTCTTAACTCTCAAAGTGGAGCAGGAAGACAAAACATTATCAAAACTTTTTCCTTTGTTCATTTTAATTCGAAAATAATTTATAACAAGGGAAATAAAGGGAAAGCCACAGCAAACAACCCCAGTTTCCCCTAACCATTCTCCCAAGCCCTCAGCCCCTGAGCTGGATGAGATGCATGGGGCACCCCGAGCAACACATGGAACCTGGAACAGCCGCGGCTTCCCTGGCCCCCCGCCTCCCACTCAGCACCCTGACTCTGGCAGCTGTGTGCGGACTAACCGAGTACCTTCCCTGCACACCTCTACCCCAGCTCCTACACCTCGACTTCAGTGTAAAGATGAACTCTCCCACCCATATATCAGCGACCACATGGCAGGAGTCCAAAATGGTGCCATGTGGCTGATGCTCCCTCTTACCTTTCTTCTTCCCACAATCCCTTTTACGTCTCGTCCCCCCCCCAACCCTTTTCCCTCCCATAAACCCTTCCTCCCCTCAGACACTTTCCCTCCCTCTTCCATGTTCCCACCCTGCATGACGTCATCCTGCAACACCGCCTCCATGTGTTGCAACCCTGGTTCCCACAGTTGTCCCTCCTTCCTGAGTGACTCCACCACCTCTCATATTCCAGTTTCCCACACCCCCTCCTCCGGGTTGCCATGGGGACAGGGGGTGCAGTGCCCTGCCTCTCAGTCCCCATGGCAAGGGGATGGGGGTCCTGCCTCCTGTCTCCCGTGCAGAGGGGGTGGCGTCCCTCCCGATCTGAGTTGGGGGGGGTAGACCCTTTCCAAATTCAAGTGCAGGGGGAGAATGGGCCACAACCCAGTCACTGCGGAGACAGTGCCTCGCCTCCTGTTTCCCATGGAGGGTGGGGGGGGCGAGGCGCCTCCCCATTTCCGCCGTGGGGGGGTGGGGAGAGAGTAGGTGCCTTCCAGGTCCCAATGTTGGTGGGGGCTGGGGGGGATCCCGGGGGTAGGAATCCTGGGGATCAAAGCCAGGTAGAGGAAGCCATACCCTCAGCTGCCCCTGTCATGTATACTGGTAGGAGAAATAGAATTAGAAACTATCATCCTTTCTCCTACCAAAACAAAAAGGAAATTTCTAAGACCCAAAGGGAGTTTTGGCCGAGGTAGTGGGATCTTTAAGGGAATGTGGAAAGCTACCCTAACATCCCATGAATTAGTCCCGGCTGACCTCTGAGATCTCTTCCAGTGTCTCCTAATCTCCTCAGAGTTTGACCTGTGGGAAAACACTTGGAAGAGAGCTCTGAAGGGACTCCTGAGGGAACTTAAGCAAAGCATCCAGGGTGCAACAGATGCCAATGGGAATAACATCACCTGTGAACATATATGTGGTGAAGGGGAGTGGCCTAACCCCAGGGATCAAGCTCGGGTGTTACCCAAATTCATTCTGGATAAAATCTGTGGGGTGGCAGAAAAGGTTTTTTAACCAGTTGCTTACCGTAGAGACTATGGGTAGTTATATTAATATTAAGCAGTTTGCTTCTGAGCCCTTTTTGCAATCTGTGGATCTCCTTCATGCACAGGTGGAAAGACAAGTAGACGATCCAGAGGCAGAGGCAGAACAGAGGAGATGGCTCAGAGAAATGCCAACGAAGCCTGCCACAGGGTTATTCTAGGAGTGCCTATCCATCCTCCACCCACACTAGCGCAGATGATCGAAGCATGTGCTAAGAAAGCAGAACTCTACAATGCACCAGAGAAAAGGCTTGGACTGGCAAACCCAAATACTACAGCAGCTATAACATCAGGAGTGAAGAGGCAACAGACGTCACCAGAGCAGCTTCCACATGTCATCTGCTTCCAGTTTAGGAAGCCAGGACACATTGCCAGAGACTGTCCTCAAAGCCAACAGCAGAGGAAGAAACACCAAAAAGAGGAAACAACCAACAAACAAAAAACCTATGACCACAGCGTGGACCTGACCCCCACTGTTGTGGTCAGGGTTCTTGTTGAGGTGAAACAGGTGAAGAAACAGAAATGGCCTTTGCAAGGGTTTCACAGAGATGTTTATTTCAGCCACGTGTGTGCACAGTCCCAGAGTTCAGAGGCAAAGGTTTTGGGTTAAATACATGGGGGTTTTACAAGGGTGTGGTTAGGGTGTAAGGGCCAACAGGGAGTGGGAGTGACCAAAAGGCTGACAGACAGAGAGAGGGCAGGGGGCTGTCCTAAGGAACAGAACAAGGGTTGTCTTGATCTGATAAAACAGGATTCATTATCAAAAGGAGATAACTGAGAGGCTTCTTCTATCTTTCTAACTGGGAGTGCCTTTCAAGGTCTCCACAACTCCCCATTTCTTTATTAATTAAAAGGGCTTCTTTTAGGGATTTTAAATTTAAATGTTTGAGGCAACTGAATGAATACAAAATGATAAAACAATCAAAAGCATTTATAAGACAATTTTCAAAATGCAAGCCATTCCTTGAATTCCCAATATCCGAACAGGTTTTTCTGATGTATCTTGGAGCTAGCAGAAAGGAGGTGAGGTTTTTTGGCATGGTTTGTCAGGAAACTGAGTTAGGAAATGGATTCTTCATCATGGACTGGTACTCTGGTGGCTGTTAGCAGTGGGATCGGCTGTGATTGAGCAGTACGAGGTATAGTGGGGATGGTGTACCTGTTGGAACTCCAAATAAAAATTGTTAATTTTGAAGGAAAAGGTTGTTACCTTAGGAAACTTTCCTTTCTTTCTCCCCTCGTATCATCCCCTCCTTTGTATTAAAAAGGAATTTTGGGATAAGAGATTGGTAGCTGTGTAGCAAAGGTAAGGAGAAGCATGACTGTGGGAGGGAGACCATGGAGGGTAAATGGAGGTAGGAATTTGGGGGAACATAAAAAATGAATAATAAGATTTGGGCAAATTTTGAAAGGAGTTTGACTTATTTTGTGGGTGGAAAAAGGGGAAATTGGGAGGGAGGTAGGGAGACAATAGGGATTGAGAGAAGGCATTTAAAGGGGTATGACATTAATTTGGGAGGCTTTGGAACTACAGGAAAGGGCTTCTGCTAGTAGGAGGGCTGGTTGGTGTTCTGTGTTGTTCTTTTTGGGTTACTGCTGCAGCTTGATGGCTGTTGGCTTTGAGCTCCATTTCTTTGGTTGTTGTGTGGGGGACAATGTCTTTTAGGATGTAGGTAGTTTGGTGCATGTTTGCTTCCTTGCACTGGGACTCCACCAGGCCCAGTAACATTGGCTGCTTGACGGCCTTTTCTTCCTTGTGCAATATCAAATTCTACAGTCTCTCCATCTCCTATACTGCAAAGATATTTGCTGGGGTTATTTTTTTTTATTGCATTTTGATGGACAAACACATCTTTCTTGGTGTCATTTCGGGTGATGAATCCATATTTATTTTTACATTGAACCATTTAACAGTTCCTAAAACTTTTGTGGCAATGACTTTACCTTTGTCAACGAGTTTGTGTCCATGGCTGTGTTGCTGGACATGCTGGTTTTGGCAAAATTGTTGTTGGCCATAGCACTGCTGGTGCTGGTGTTGCTGCAGGCGGGAAGTGGCAAGTGCAAAGCCCGAGTGAGATGGGTGGCACCATGCCCACAGTGCAGTGTGCAGCGGTGGGGCTGGGTGCACAGGGCTCAGTGATGGGCGAGTGGCTCGCGGCGTGCAGCTTCCCCTGCTTTCCCTTCAGCAGCACAGGCATGAGGGCAGCACAGTTGGCGTGCGGGCGATATGGCGCAGTGGCGGTGGCGGCACAGCTTGCATTGCTGCTGCTGATGCTGCTGGTGCAGCTTGTTGTGTGGCTGGTGCCATGGCTGGCGGCAGGGGGCAGCACGCTGCAGGTGCTGTTGTTGGTTATGCAGAGTCTCCGAGAGCAGACTGCTGTTCCCAGCTATCATTTTGCCGTTTGGCTTGGAACTGGTGCAGTTGCCAAGAGCAGCTCTGGGGCAGCCCCGGGCTGAACGGCAGCAGCAGGGCAGCCACAGGATTCTCGCGGTGGCAACTACTCAGCATGGATGTGCCTGAGGGGAGTAGTGGCATCTGCTGCCTGAGCCGTGTCTTGCAGTGCCAGGGCAACCAAGGTGAATATGTTCACTTCTGGTTTCGCAGAGCTTCCCGAGCTGTGTGATTACAGTGGGCTCACAAGTGGGGCTTTCGACTAGCACCGCTGTAATTTGCGAGCTGGGGGCTGCACCCCCGACTCCCTCACCCTTGTTTCTGGGACCAGGACAGTGGGACTCAGAGGGTGCAGCGTGCCTGGAGGCAGAGTCCCAAACTGGAAAGATGGGACTCAACTCAGAAGGAAAGGGCAGAAAGGGAGACCCCATACCTGCAGCCACGCGGTCTCTGCCATCTTGGGTGCTTGCAGACAGCTGTGCGTCTGCAATCACATGGTCGGAGCTTTCTTGAGACAGGAGAGGGGGTGTAGGGACCCAAATAAGGGAACACGGAGAAGTTTTTGGCTGGGGTTCCACCTTTTCTGCAAAATTTTGAACACCCAAAGCAATTAAGTGATAGAGACAACAAAGTTGCAGCACTGGAAAGTCCTCCTTGTTCAGCTTTTTCCAAGCATCTTCTAAAAAATCATGGTTTAGAAATTAGTCCCATGAGAAATCAGGATAATAGTCACAGAACCAGTGTACGAGAAACTTCAAATCCCCCTTTGAAAAACAAGAATTGTTTTGGTGAAGAATTTCTTTAAATTGTAGATAGATTTCCCACTGAGGGTAGATGGTTCCTGCTTGCATTTCACTCCAAGTCTTTTCCCAGCACCCAAGAGTAAAAGGAGAAACAGCTAAAGTGCCCCAAAATTTCAAATTCATCACCGTGTGGTTAGAAACTCTTTCAGGGTGGTCTCAGGGTGATCGGTTCCTGTTTGATGCGCCATTTGTTGTGGTCAGGGTTCTTGTTGAGGTGAAACAGGTGAAGAAACAGAAATGGCCTTTGCAAGGGTTTCACAGAGATGTTTATTTCAGCCACGCGTGTGCACAGTCCCAGTGTTCAGAGGCAAAGGCAATGGTCTGGGGCTTTGGGTTAAATACATGGGGGTTTTACAAGGGTGTGGTTAGGGTGTAAGGGTCAACAGGGAACTAGGGTGAGAGTGACCAAAAGGTTGACAGACAGAGAGAGGGCAGGGGGCTGTCCTAAGGAACAGAACAAGGGTTGTCTTGATCTGATAGAACAGGTTTCATTATCAAAAGGAGATAACTGAGAGGCTTCTCCTATCTTTCTAACTGGGAGTGCCTTTCAAGGTCTCCACACTGCGCTATGATATAAATACAGTGGGCTCCGCAGTGGAGAAAGCCTCTCCCCCTTAACAAAAAAAGGGGAAGGAAGGGAAGCAGGATATGGGTGTTGGGGGCTGAATTGTTCCCTTTTCTTTCTGTGGAATTTCTCCCACTGTTATGCTAAGTATTTGTGGCTACACCTAGTAGCTATAGTCTTCTCTCACAGGGGGGTGGGGGGATGGGGGGAGACCGGAAAAGGAAAAGGTGGGAGAAGGGTCTGGAGCGGGCTCTCACTCTCGCTTTGCTCATGGAGTGAAAGGAGGACGGCCAGTGCTCCAATCTAGCATCTCCCCTACCATCCCAGCGCCGAGATCCACGCTCCCGGCCGTTGGACATTGCTCTGCTGCTTTCGCACTTCATCCTACTACCTCCTGACACTCTGCCAAGCACCACGACCTACACCGTGAGGGGGGAGTCTCTCCTCCATCCCTCTCACCTGTGCGCCGCTGCCACCATCACCCAGCCCTCTTCAACTGCATGGGACCTGCCCTGCCCACAGCACTGAACTGAGCACAGGGAGAAAGGGCCTGTAACCAAAAAAAGGGACTGGAACTGAGCTATACTGTTCTGTTTTGTTGTCAATTTTTATAGCTGTTGTTATTTCTGCTATTTTGCCTTGTTAGATATCAGTAAAGAACCGTTATTCCTATCCCCATATCTCCTGCCTGACAGCCTCTGATCTGAAACTAAAATAATTAGAAGGGAAGGGGTTGCACTCGGCATCTCAGGAAAGGGGTTCTCGCCTTTCCTTAGAAAAATACCTGTCTTTCAAACCAAGACAATGGGTCAGCAGAAAAATAAAAATGAAACCTGTAGTAACAAAGTTTTGCAGCCTCACGGGCATTTCAGGCTCACGACTACCAAAGCCTTTCTTTTCAGGTCTATGGGTTGAATGATCATTGCAGTGGACCTACTGGACAACTCACAGGACAGGACAATTAACCATACAGGACTGTATAGCAGTGAGTATTTTGTTATTGCGACCCTGCACACACACGTGTGGAGATTGAGGTGGCTCCCATGACCATCAAGGGAGACATAACTCACCTCATTCCCCTGGTGTGCTGCCCTCAGCCACCCTTCTGTTTGGCCAAGGGGCAAATCCTTGCCCAGGCCATTCCCATTCCACTGGAGGTCCCAGTAGATGAAAAAGCACCTGACGTCTACTGGGCAGAAGTGGTTGGCAAGGACAAACCCTCTATGGTATGCAACCGAACCCGTGAGTCAGACCATCTCCATGTGGAAGGGTTGCTTTACACAGGGGTAGATGTGACAATCATACCTGAAAGGAAGTGGCCATCACATTGGGAGTTGCAACCAGTGGCTGGCAAAATCCAAGATGTAGGAGGGTTCAAATTGGCAAAGATTTCTAAAAGCATTGTACAAATCGAAGGGTCGGACGGAAAATTGGCCAGGGTCCGTCCGTTTGTCACTGACTACAAGTGCCCCCTGTGGGGGAGAGACACCATCTCCCAGTGGGGGATCAAATTAGTTATCCCTAAGACTCCCCAGGATTTTTAGAGGTGGCCACTGTAGAACGCCCTACTCACAAGTTAACATGGCTGGCTGACACTCCAAGATGGGTAGGACAGTGGCCATTAAGTAAGGAAAAACTTAAGGCATGCGAGGAGCTCATGGAGGAGCATATAGCCAAAGGCCACATAGAAGAGACAACCAGCCCTTGGAATTTCTCCGTCCTCATGATTAAGAAGCCGAGGAAGGATAAGTGGTGGCTCCTCCATGACCTCCAGGAAATAAACAAAGTAATTGAGGACATGGGGTCACTCCAACCTGGGATGTCTTCCCCAACGATGCTTCCCCGCAATTGGCTGTCCTGGACATCAAGGACTGTTTTTTCCAAATTCCCCTACACCCAGAAGATGCCTTACGGTTTGCCTTCTTGGTTCCTATCATCAATTGAGAAACCCCAGTGAAGTGTGGCCACTGGAGACTAGTACTGCAAGGCATGAAGTGGAGTCCTTCCATCTGCCACTGGTACGTGGCTTCATTGCCATCCCCAGTGAGCACCCAAGAAAGGGTCATCATCCCCCACTACATGGATGATGTGCTTGTGTTCACCCCCGATGACTCTACACTCCAACACCCACTTGACCTAGTGGTTAAAGTTTTAACCTCTGCTGGATTCCAGCTGCAGGAAGACAAAGTCCAAAGGAGGCCACCTTGGAAGTAACTGGGCTTGGAGATAACTACACGGACCATTGTTCCACAGAAATTGGAAAGCATTAGTGATCCCAAAACCCTAGTGGATCTCCATTCCCTGTGTGGGTCATAAGTGGTGGGCAAATCCATATTCTGAATCAGAATAAACCCAACACCTTTCTTTTAACTTTATTTAACAAAATAGGGGAGCTATTGTATTGCACTAAGAAATTGTTTTATATTTGCACTGAATGGATTATCCTGTTCTCCCCCAACCAAGTTGTGGCGTGGTAGAGTCCTTCCTTTCACCCCTCCATGTTGGCAGCGTCCCATTTGTCGTGGGTCTGTTCCTCCCCTTTCCCTGAGTTTAAAAGTGCCCGCCATCTTCTCTCTCTCTCCTCTCACCATGTGCATGACACAATAAACTGTGGACTATATTATCCCACGGGAGAAAAGAGCCTCCTTTGGTTTTTTACCTTTGTCTATGAGGACTTCCCACCCATCTCTGGTCTGGAGCTAGCCAGGGGGACTGGAAAGAAAAGGGACTTACCTCAACCCATGACATGGTGTAATTTTACCCAGTCTGCAGACCCCTCACTCATACTGGGACACTTAACTCCTGTTTCTGTAACTATTCCCATGAAGTATAACGTATAAGCACAGAATTTTGCATCAATAAAATTCCCACTGAACATCCAGTCCCTCAGCAAAGAGACAATTTGCAGAATTGATATAAATAATAACTGTGCCCAAAGCACTCTTTGGTTGACATTAAGGAAGACTACAGCAAGAGTTTGTCAGGTCTGAACATGACAAGAATGAAAAAGAATGTATCTTTTTAGCCTAAAAAATTCAGAACACAGACTCCAGCAAGAGCAAACCAGTTTTACCACAAATAAACTTGTGTTAGTCAAAACACTGCAATTAGTACATCCAACCTGCACAGTGATTTTTGTGTGGCATCATTCATACATATTTTGTACTATACATTCATTTGTAAGATGAGAAATGGACCTTTTGAGCAGCAAAGATAAACTTTTGCTTATTCCAGCTATCTTGGCAAAGCTCTCCAGCACAAACAGAAACACCTACAGCCAGGATTTCTAGGTATCACAGGGTTTTGTACTAGCAGAGAAATGTCTTAACAGACTGGATGCTAAGGCAATTCTCAAAACCATGCAGCCAGCAGGCAACACAATATTTTGTCAGTAATAAAGCACATAATTCTGCTTTTGATACAAAACTCTTCTTAGTGGTTTTCTCCATGAGCATTTTGGGCATTAGGGACTGTCTTTTGCAAAGATATCATACTAGATATAGCCAAATAAAACAGATTCCTTATTTTTGAGGAGAGAAAGTGGCTTTGATCCCTTAAGCTGACCAATCACACTAGTACAATAGATTTAGCAGCATAAACAAGGCTTCACATTAAAGCCAGGCAAGTTGCACACTCTTCAGCCAGGGAATGAGATGTGAATAAGGTGAAGGTTTCTCCAAGTGAAAATCATTTAAATTTTGGAGGGTTCAGTGGGACTTTACATTAGTTGTCCACTTTGCTTTTTGAGATCATGATTTCTTTGCAGTGTTGACCACTGACTGAAAACAATTTGAACAACACAGGAGTGGGAGAGCTCCATGCAAGGCAAAGTAATAGCTTTGTCTTGTCATTACACTGGAGCATTTATAGTCAAAGACAATGGCACTAATAGATTCATTAATTCATTCAGAAACAACTTCAGACCTTTCAAGCGTGCAATTAAAATCTCTGTCACTTTATATGGAGCACAGAGCTAGTGTTTTACTGTCTAGTCACCACGGTATAGTACAACTTCTTTGACTGATTATGGCACTAAAATCTACAAAACAATCAGGATTCATGAATATTTTTGTGGCTGTTGAATAGATACCTGAATTAAATTACTTTGCAAAGAGTGACAAAGTCATCCAAATAGTAAGTGAAGGTGCCTATTACTTGATCCAGAGTAAGAGGAAAAAAAGCCAGAAAGACTGGAAAGACTGTCCTTCCAAACAGTCACTTTGTCCCCCAAGAAACCAATAACTGCATCACGTGGGACAAACATCATCTTAAATGACTTTTCTCTTTTGTCCTGCAAGGTCTTCCCAGAACCATGCTGCTCCCAGCTCCCATTAATTTACAGCACATCTATACTCATTTGCTATCACCACAGTATCACCTTTTGGATTAAGTCCTTCCCTTGTTCCTGCTTTCTGTCTGTCTAGAGAAACCTTCAAAGTTTTCATTTTGCTGAGACAAATAAGCTATGGATTTGGCTCATTGAGTTTCATCCTTTATGGTACTTTCTCACACATAATTATCAAATTCTCTACACTTTGCTTTACATATTTTGCAGCTTGAAACTATCTCTTTTGACTTTAAGGGATTAGTGCTGTATTCAGACTTTAATGCTTCTGTATGAATGGATAAAATAATTCAGCTGTTTAATCTTACAGTATATACAGCCATTTTATACAGCCGTACTGTTTCAGTGGTTCATAATCACCCTGTGATTGAACGTCATACTAGAATCTTTCTTCTCATTAGATGTTCCTGGCAATTAGCCTCGCTCTTCTTTCCCTTTTGAGTTTTCTACATCTCCACAGAGAAGCATATATATACATACATATATATATATATGTGTGTGCGTGTGTGTACAATGTTTTTCATACAGTGCAGGGTTGCCACTGGCAGGCTTTTCACTCTGGCACGGCCCCTCTCATAAGCTACTTATTCCAATTGCTTTTCCAATTGCTTACCCACTCACGTTTGCCTTTCTGAAGAAAATATCAGCTGGGAATTTCACCTTTCTTATTATTTCTTTTAATTTCAATTGAGTTATTTATGTCTCTCTGTTATAGATTATTTCCACCAAGAAATCTACAAATGCAGTTAGGGAAACGCACTTGGTCCTGTGGGTTCAAGGACTATTGGATAAAAAAATCTGTTATCTATTATATCGAGGAATAATTAGGCTACACTACACACAGGTGACATCTAGATGTTCCTCTGACATTATCCACAAAGGTGTCTCCCCATCACAACATCGTTATAACAATCATTATAAATTTAACAGCCTCATTCACATTTCAAAGATGTTTTTAAGAAAGGCCTGTGAGGACATTTTTCTTCCACCATGCCAAAAACAACAACCAGTTATCGCTATGGAGTGGAAAAAATTAATATTTACCATCTTATAGGTCAAATTTCTTCCAGTAACACTAAAGTACTTAACCCAGCTCTGCTGAATACAGGGTAACAAAGGAATTTTGGTCACCGACAGGATCACAGTAATGTCCAGGCCATTGAACAGTAGTCAGAAAAACAAAAGATAAATAGCTACATGCACATCCACAGGCACACAAAAACATCTTGCCTTGAGCTTGGCACTTCAGAATCTACATGATATTTATTGAATTAAATACAAAGAACATGGCACTCCTGACAGCTTTTCTTAAATATTGTGAGTGAATTTACTTGGTTAAATATAAGCAAATGCTTTCAAACACAAGGCATTTGCTCAATTGATAGAAAGGGAACAGAGGAATAAACTTCGCCTTGATCTGCCCTTGGGGTAGTGCAGGAAGCCAACAATTTAACCTGAAAAGTATAGCTTTTTGTCAGTAGAAAAACATTCAAAACCAAAGTCTCCATGGTAGAAAGTGGGAACATTTTTTTCAAGGTAGGAAGACTCAAGGGGAAGATAATAATTTTGGCAGAAAAAAAATGTGAGGGAAGGAAGATTTTGTGCTTGTTTGTATGCGTATTATGATTAGCATGGGCATGGGTGTGAATTACTGAGTTGCAATGCAAGTTGAACATACACATAGGGACACCATTCTTCCCATACTTCCAGTTCAGGTTGTGGATGTGAAGAGTTTCTTGCTCTTCATCTCCTGCACAATTTGTGGGAAGCTGAAGACATAAGCCTTGACTTGGGGCAGGATGAACATCTGGGCTGGGCAGGATGAACATCTGGGCTGGTCAGGACAAGTCGAGCAGAGTCTTGCTTTTGTCAAGACTGTTCACAGAAAAGTATTTGTGTTAAGGAAAGAAAACAAATGGAATTTCAGGAAAAGACATACCTCTGCAAATTGAACAGATGTATGTTAAAGCCAGTTCAGGTGCTGGTTTTAAATAACCAGCTTTTTTCTTAGCAGAAAACCAAACAACAATAATACATGATACAAAGGAGGAACAAAAGCCCAACTCAGGCAGCAGACAATACAACTTGCTTGAGATGCTGACAAGTTTATAAACTATAAGATTTCTGCGAAGTCTTAATGTACAAAATACAAGGACCCCTGGCTGCTCCTGCAACCAGCCTAACCAGGCATTTAGCATGTTTAACAAGGAAGGATGGCAATTTTGACTCCTCCATATAAAGAAGCCTATCTAAATGTCTTGGGGTGACTGAAGTGTCACATCCTCTCACATGGGAGCATTGACATTAAGGAACCTGTCTTCCATCCACCAGGTATCCAGAAATATGACATTACTTCAAGGCAAAGCAGATATAACATCTTTCCACAGGCAGTACTATGACTTTTTTCTTCCATGACACAAGACAGAAGACAAGCACAGCTCATCTAGCAAAAGATGTGCAAAAGAATGGAAAAGGTCAACATGTTAACAGCCGTACCTGCTCCCTGACATAAATAGCAAAACTTTCCTGTCCCTGCAGCATTTCTGAGTGCAATTAAACATATGGATCAGAGACATTTTGGTAACAGCTGAAATGCTTGTCAGGATCACTGCATCATTTATGAGTGCAACTGAGAATATTAGCTTATTAGCAGAGGGCCTTTCTCATCAGACAAGGCACTGTCAAAGCCAATCAGCCGGTACATCTGTAGCAGAAAAAAAAATCTTTCGGTAAATAGATCTAAAAGGTTTCCATGTGGTGTGGGATTCTATTCTTTCAGTTCCAGGAAACAAAGAGGGAGAGAGAGCTAAGACCCAAAGATCCTTCCCCATCACTGATGTCCCCAAAGTCTCATAGGATATTGGCAAGGTGGATTACCTATTATCAAACAGTTGTTATTTGCATGAAACAAGGCCAATTTAAAAGCCAAATATTATTTAAATTTCTCTTTCTGTTTCATTGAGCAGCCCTAAACCTGAATGCCTGAGGTTATTTTGGCATGAAAGAAGGAAGATGGAGCCTGTTGTGTACTAAAATCTCAGTTCATTGGCAGCTGTATGACTAACTGATATCTTAACACTGCAACACATATATCTGGTTTCTGTGAAAGCATGCTGATATATTCATGGCTGGATTTACTTATAAATGAAAGTTAGCAGGGGTACAAACATTACTTTATGTTCTGCTTTGCCCTGACCATAAAGGCTTCCTAATAGATGTCTGAAGCTGTTGGATATTACTGCAATATAAATAATAAATAATAATACATCATTTTAATGTAAACAGGCATTCCACATTGAAGTACCTTTTTAAGTGTGTTTAAGACACAGCTCTATTATAGTTCACACTTCAGTATCCTACCCTTGAGGTAACAAAGACATAGATAGGAGCTGTGACATTTAAATTAGCAAGAAACATCAAACAAATAAAAAAGTTATCATTGTTTGTTTCTGGAAGCTCATCACCCAGCAGCACTAGGCTTTATCGTCTGGGTAAACTTATGTGATTTAGTGCAGAAAGACTATAATTATTAACATGTTGATGCCTGTTCTCTAGGATGCTTTCCTGAAACCATTTCCCGTTCTGCTGAAATGGCTTCATAGAGAAAAACTGACCCAAACTCGGGTAAGTTCCTCTTTATAGGAGCTGCTGCATGCAGCAAAAGCATGTCCATTTGCACAAATCTAGACTGTCACCGGTGGGGTTTAGGGTTCCCCGTGGGACCCTGAGACTGTCTCAGCAGTCCTCAGTGATGAAGCACGCTCTCAAACCTTGCCCAGATAGAATTTGGCTTGCGGCGCACCCTCAAACCAGCAGGGTGAAGAAATCAGAATATGAAGAGAGGCACAAATCCATAGTTTATTCTATGAAGACATCCAATCTGGCATATTCAACCGTTAGGGGTTTTTCAGGGATTTTTATATCTTTTGAGGGTTTTAAATTTTGCACCAATTACCAAGGCAATTCTACATTCTAACCAATCCCTGAGGGATTTTACATTCAAAGCTAGCCTCTAGATACTAAAAGAAAATGAATCACTAATATTGTAGAAAGATAACAGAGGGGTCTACCAAGGGGGGAGCTGGATTCCTTTTTGTATTTGTCGTTTAACAAGCCATTTCTTATCTTTAAGCTATGGTTTTCCAAGGGGTCTGTTCTGGGGACACAGAGAAACTTTCTTCTTTATGAATGTTTTCTGCTCCCTCCACACTAGACGACACTGACAATTTTGTCACTCAGTCTGAAAGTTCAGATATTTAGCTTTAAGGCTAAAAGGGAAACTCGTTATGCAGGGGTTTGATGGAGAAAGGTTGTGACCACCAAACAATTAAGAGACATTTCACTTTAAAGTTTCATTGTTTTTTCACTGGTGTTTGCTCCTGTGTCAAGTGCCATTATAGAAATACTGGCTCCATTCCCAGGCATTTATGCAGTCCTTACATCACATCTGAGAGCATACCCTCTCACTCTGGAACCTGCAGGCAGCCTGGACCATTCCCACACCTCCCAACCACCACACTGCCAAGCCCTGGCAGCCACTCATTGGTCAATGTTTGGTCACTCTGGGACCTTAATGGCCTTGTCTAGTGAAAGGGAGATGAAAATGGAATAAAAAAAGGAGCAAGACCCTAGTCCCTCATTGGGCAATGGCATTATTTTTCACTATGAAGAAGATCAAGTGTCTTCTTTACCTGTCTGCAGCAGCAGTCCCCACTACCTGGGCAAACCTCTCTGATGTCCAATGGCTTTGGCTCTTCTGTTTTGCTGATTGTTTGAGTTTTTTTCTTTTTTGTTACTTATTCAGTAACACTTATATATAACATACACATATATACTTACCATATGGGAAACTGGCTTGCTACCCACAAGCTTTGTTGCTGCTATAAATGAAAATTGAATAGGCTTGACATGACTTTTTTTTAATACATTTTCTTATTGTTATCTTCTAGATGCTTACAAACACTCTGCTCAATTGCTCCGCTGCAGGCAGAGAGAATCAACACACTGGGTTAAATAATATTTAACAATAGTACAAGTGAGTGAAAGACATAGATATATTACACTAATCCATATATTAAAAATATGTCATACATCATGTACACTCACATGTGTAGTACCTTTGCAAGCTTAAGTCTAATAGAGGTGCTTCATGCTGTCTTGTCATATATTTGTGGTATTAAATTTAATTAAATAGACAGATCATGTCAGCCTAGGCCAGCTGGAAATGTCTTGTCTCTGGATCTGTGTGGTCCAGACTTACTCTGTCAGCTCAACATACCTAACCTACTAAGAGCCTTGAAGTTGATATAGGAAATTCAACCTAGTGAGGAAAGAGCATATCCTTCTCAATTTCCTTTTCAATTCAAAACACAGATATAAACTGAAATGCTCAGCTGAGGTGTTCATTAGTACCAAAGCAATGTTGTGGACTTTGCTATTAAGACCAAGTAAAAGTCACAGAAACATGTCTAGGAAGTTGGCAGAGATGACAACCCAGCCTTGGCCCCAGAAGTCACTGCAATGGCTTGGAAGCAAATCTCATCTCTGCTCCCAAGGGCCAGGATGGATGGATATGGAAGAAACCAGAAAGGCTTGTCCTGTTCTCTCTACTACAACAAAAATTAGTTTATCGTGGATCCAAGAACACTGCTCTGGAGACCAGTCACAGCCAATTAAATGTGAAAAAAGGCAATTAAACATGAACAGGACATGTTAGGAGGCGTTCTCTTACTGGGTCAGCATCCTGCCTTTTGCTCAGTGCGCTGTTGGTACTGCACTCCCAAGCTGCCTGGGAAGCCTTGAAGGGCTCGTGCATGGTGACATTCATGACCACTCCTTAAGTCCCAGCTAAGATTACATCTCTCACTGCCATAAAAACAATAAACACAAGGAAGACGCAACTTTCTTTTTTTTTTCACTGCATAGAGCAGGAACATTTTTCTTGCTGGTATCAGTTTGCAAGATTTCATACAACTGCACTCCCTATGCATCATTTTAGAACACCTGGTTAGAGATGCACACAACTTATCACTGTCAGCTGTGCATGCTTACAGCAACACTGACATTTCCACAGATTTTAAGAAATTTGAGTCAGGACAAAATTTGGCAGGTCCACTAATAAGCAATATTATTCTTCTTTGAAAAGACCCAATTCTAATCAACCTGTGACAATATAGTGATTTTGCATCAATTTGTCCCTTGGCGAAAGCCAAGTTTTTTACAAGTAAATTTCATCAGCTTCACTGAGAAAATGAAGCTTTTTTCAACATTCAGTGCTTCCTTTCTGACCACTTGCATTTTAGCTTTACAGTCTCTATGAAGAGAAAACATTTATATGAATTAATAGAAAAAAAAATTTGGGCTTTGCTCATGGTTAACTGTTTAGGAAAGGTCATCTTCTAACCTAGAAGAGTTTCTGCTCCTCTCTGCTATGTTCCACTAAAACCTGGCCCCGAGGTGATGGTGTCCACTTCTTGCATGACAGGGTTTTGTTCCTGTTGTCTGTGAGATCTGGAGCTGACACAAGAAATTTGTATCAGAAGATAATCAGATAAAAGAAGTCATGTGAGACTCACTAAAAAAAGGTGGGGGAAGGGAAAGGTATGTCCACAGGACACAGTGCTTCATAAGATCCTGGACTTATCTTTATAGTGAACGTTATCTGTAAGATTGATAAACGTACAACAGGCTGGAAAGAGAAGAGAGGACAGTCATTGTACTGAAAAATTAGGCCTGGCAACAATAAAAAACCCCTATAAAATAGTTAAAAACCTAATAGCTCACTAGAGCTTTTTGCCAGAGCAAGTCCTCTATGTCCAATAGCTCTCTAAAGGCATTAGAAAATGAAAGAAGTTTTAATGCAGCCTTACATTTCTTTTCTTTCTGGTTTTAAAAGAGGCAATGTGGCAACCTAATTATACTGTGTTGTGAACTACTATTATGTCCTGCAAGAGAAAGAAAGAAGCTTTTTTATTGTTCCATTATGCAACTGTTGCTACTTTTTACACCTATTCTAGCTTTAGTGCAATAACTCAGTATTGTAGCCTACATTAATTTTTTTTTCTTTTAACCATTCCTTCTTTCACACTAATAAAGTATGTTGTGCAAACAAAAGCATGTTACCCAGCTCGTGTATGAGCAAAGCCATTCCTTCATTTCTTGATTCCTCAAATAGCATGAAAGTCCCAGAGGAACCTATAGCAAGGTGGTGGGGACATTTTAGGGACATTTTATCCCTGTCTTAATGTTCAGAAAAACTAAAGGTTATGTGGCTCCTCCTGAACCAAGCACATCAACAGCCGGAGGAACTGCCCAGGAAACACTGACAGATGAAGCAAGCCACCACTCAAATCCTATTCTTTTTATGTAAAATCCTCATCCTTTGTCCTTTTAAATTATGTATGATCATGTTTTCACAATAGCTTCTGCTGTCACTATGATTTAAAGATAAGCTTTATTTTAAAAGATTGCTTGTTTCCAGTGCCAACATAGTCAGCCTAATCAGATAAATAAGTGCACAGTTTTTGAAACCACCCCCCACCAAGAATTTTTTTCCTCCTTCCCCAGAGTCTACCACCTGAACCTCTTGCTAATCATTTCAAGGCTATGCAGAAGGTAGTCCCTGCATAATTTTATCTTAACATAAAAAATGGCATAATTGTTTTTTATTTGGCTTGGCAATTATTACATACCGAAGTGACCTTTGCTTCTCTGTTAATTAAAAATAGTTTTGTCTATTGGATAAATTGAAGTGAATTAGCTCAGTTTTAAAATCTTATCAATAATTTAAATAGCCATTTCAAACAAATTAAATAGAAGGAAAAAACGCACATTAAAAAAACACAACAAAGGAAAAGTGCCAACCTTACACAGAAAAGGCCAGCTTCCAAGTGTAAAGCACCAACAATTTGTTGATTAAGTGGTGAGGGCAGAATTCAATAATAAAGCTAAATGAGGAACAAGTTTTATTTTTCCATGCACACAAACCCAAGCATTTGCTGTGGAGCAGAAAGAGTTTGGAGATCTGGTCCCTGCCCAGCATGGCAGGCCATTAGCTACAGCTGTCAGAGACATCTATCTGACCAAATTACCATCAAAGCCAAGCAGCAACGGCAGTGCCATCAGCCCTGTCACAACCCCTTCCCTCCATGCTCAGCTGCTGCCCAGCAATCAGGCTTCTGCTAGACCACACTTAAAACAGAGCTCAGAAATGGCTTTGCTCTTAAGCAAGGTCATGTTTGAGTGAAATGCATGTGCAACGTTGATGGTATCCATCAAGCCCTGACGAAACAACAGCTCTTCATTTCTGCTAGGAAACATCAGCCAGAGATTCTTTCTGGTACCTGGTAAGATATGCTCTAGTCATAAAAAATATATACAGCATAAGGTCAGGTTTCATTTTGTTCTGCAATTCATTTTAAGTCTTTGGAGAGGCTATCCAATGTGAAGATTTCAAAGAGACAATTGCAGGAAGCTACAGCAAAGGGAAGGACCTAAGCACTGATTTGTCTATCTAACTATAATAGAGGCAAAAAGAAGGCTCTTTTCTTTAAAAGTAACATGCAGAGGTGAGCAATGACAAGAGAAGATTTGCTGTAACAGATAATACTGCTCACTTTATGAGACCTACTGAAAGTTCCACCAATTTGTGTCCAGCACAGGGTATTACATGAAACAATGGGTGGGGTCATCACCAACTTTCAGTCTTCGCTCCTCCCTATGGCACAGGGAGGTTTTCTCTTCTGCAACCCCTCCAACACACTTAGATTTTATGTCACTCTTTAGTCCTGACTGGTTTTAATTGTTAATACAATGAAATGTATATGCTTAATGAAATCCTAAGCCAGCAACACATGGATCTACCCATCTGCCTTGGACAAGGGTATAAATCAAATATCACACAAACATGTCCAAGGTCAGTCCCACCTCAGAATCACCACTAATTCACCACAGCCAACATCTCTGACTCTGAGGTTGAAATATATCAAAAGCACTCACACCACTGCTAAGCATTCTCTCCTTCATCTCTGATAATCTCTGACCCTGGCCAATGCTGGCAGAAGTGTGCTCTGTTCCAAAATCCCCCATTGTGCCATTCTGCAACAACTCTTCAGGATTTCCTGAAAGCCTGGAATATTTACTCACAACTATAGCACTTTTCTTATCTCACTGAGCAAACAGCTTGACACAGAATGCTGAGGAAATCTGTGAACGAAAGATAGCAGAAACATGTAATATCGCTGATTTCCTTCATTTTTTAAGCAGAAGGAAGTGATTTCTCATCAGAAAATAACAGATTTCAGAACCTTGCACAAGTATTACATTTCTTTTCATATATACTTAATATATCTTTCACTCACAAAAATACCTTTTTATCCTAACATTTGTCATTCCCTCAAAATATGAAATTAATTCCAAATGCAATAAAGCAGAGCTGTTATAGATATCTGTTTTCTATTTGAGGAAAAAAAATTGCCTAATACAATACTGCACATAAATCAGACTTTGACTTCTGATATATAAGGGAGGCTTTCTGCTGTTGTATCAAAGAGTTCAGTGGATGGAACCTTTAAAATTATAAACACTTTCATTTCATAAGTTAAATAAAAGCAGAAACTACAAAAAGAAACATAAGAGTAAGATATTAAAGAACCAAGAAATACAGAAAATATTAGAGATGTAACAAAAAAAGGAATACTGAGGAAACTTGAGAACATTTACCAATTATAATGAGGCTTGGAAAACAAGGAAGACACTCACACGTCCCCAAGGAGCTGTCACAAGCCCCAGCCTGAGCAACTCAAACAACCAAGTCTATCAGAAGATACAGACCTTCCAAATGCATTTTTTCTCCACATTTAACATTAATCTAAGAGCATTATAAATTTCAAACATCACTCGAGTGTTCTCGCTGTAGGGGAAGAAACATTGGCTGGACAAAAGTAATGCAAAACAACATCCATAAAAGTGTAAAGCCATAATAAAATAAAAAAGATAAATCAGTTGATTAAACATAGGTCTTTTGAAGTTTGGGTTTGGTTTGTGTCAGCACAGAAAGAGCTGGGCTGTTGGAAAAATCCACAAAAGGTAAAGGTTCTTGACCCCATATGGTGATCCTTGCACTTCTGTTGACAGTTTGTTTTGGTCCCAGAGTTTTAGCAGCAGCTTTCCAAACTATTGCCCACATCAAAGGCTGACAGCTAATGGGATGAGCTTGGGGCTAGGGTAATGTGTTCCTAAGAACATTATTAAGGAAAAAAATGGAGGCTAACCAAGCAGGCAAGTGGAAGAATGAACACTAGAGATGGTAGTGATGCCTGACCTGCACTCAGAGAGCATCAAGTTGCCTTGGCTTATTGGTGTCCCACACATGACCACCAGCATCTGCTGTTTGTGAGGAATGGGCTCAAGATGACATGACCAAATCTCCAGTTCCAGCATCCATCAGGTTGCAGGAGCTGTTGCTCACAGACTCAGTGACATGTCCAAAGCAGAAGTGTGAAAAAGGAAAAGGGTTGGTGGTACCACAGCTAGAGCACCATAACCTGCTCCTCCCTACCACCACAGCTTTGCTGCTGATGATGTTCAACACTTTATTTTTTTAAAATGTTTCTGTCTTCAGCTATTTTCTGTTGATTCACAGTTTGACAAGGAAAATGGAATGCATCTCATATTGCAAACACTTCTCCATCACAATCATTTGACGTAAATTGTGCTACTTCTAGGTACTGAGATGACAAATCTCAGTTGCACTTCCATCTTTCTTTGCCAGGGTTTAGAAACATTTAGCAATGCTAAATGCAAATAAAAATATAAGAGCTGCCAACTCTATCACTCTGAATTTTAGAACTAGGATCCAGCAGCAGGAGGATCCCTTCATTTGTTTCTAATCTTTTAATATTATCGTGAGTCATTTTTTGGTTTTTTATTACAGCTTCAGAATTTGAGATTGACCAGATCCAGAGTTTCCTGATACTTACATTGGCACATAAGGGGTTAAACAGCATCAACACATAGGAAAAAAACTTATCTTGCCAGATTAAACACTTTGCATGGGAATTTTGTGAATGGTTTTTCCCAGATAAGACCTTGTGGAAGATATTTGTAGATTATACTCCAAGTGCGTACATCAAGTATGCTGTATTAAGGTAACTCTACCCAATTTTCCTAAGTATTCTGAAGGACTGAGAACATGAGAAGCAGGAAGGGGGAATGGGTGGTGGTGGTGAGGTTTTTCTGTTAGTTTGGGGGGCTTTGATATTATTTGGGGTTCTTTTTCCCCCAAATCTAGTCGTCTGGCTGCCTCACATGTCTTATTGTTATAAAACACAGCATCCCACTTCTATCTCACCTGGACAGTAAGAGTCTGTCTGAGAGAGCCATGCTGGTGGAATTGTGCTCCACCCAGCACTGGTTTATGTTCACATATATACCATTGCACACTGAGGGGAATTTTGAGAAAAAATCTTCTTCCTGTTTAACAATTACTATAAATTGAAATTCCTCAAGGGAATCAGGCATGGAATTTTTTATTTTCTCAGAATCCATAAGGTTTGTTGTTAGATTTATTCCTTTATTTTTATTGATTACATAAGGGCTGAGGATGGGGCTGAGCTAGAATCTAAACACTCTTTTTTGTTTTTAAGTACAGATTTCATGTCAGTGCTATTGATTTTCAAAACAAAAGGGGTACTGAAACCTGAATTTTTCAAAAAAACTTTTGAGCCAAGAATGCACAGCTGATTCACCTGGGTAACACTTGAACCGCAATTCTTTTTTATTGAACTCCACTGACTTTCTGTTTGGAATTCCAGTTTATATCCCTGCTCCTGCTTGGTTAAAGGCCATCTCGTGCCACACCCAAGCATCACATCTCATATTAGCAGCGACAAAAACAAAACAAAAAAATCAAACACAAAATACCCAGCCTTATTTCTGTAATACCTGAGAATTCTGAAAAATTCTTAAACTTAATCCTCAAAAAATCCTTAAATTTAACCTTTACAGTATCACACAGGCTCAAAACTGAAACAAAATACTGCATGAATGGGACAAAAATAAATATAAAGCTATCTTACATGATACACTTATATACAGTTCCATTTATTTATTCATTTTACTTTTACTCTTTATTGTTAGGGTGGAGAGGCCCTGGCACAGATTGCCCAGGGAAGCTGTGATTGCCCCATCCCTATGAGTGCTCAAGGCCAGGTTGGATGGGGCTTGGAGAACTGGGACAGTGCAAGGTGTCCCTGTCCATGTAGTGGGGGGTAGAACTGGATGATCTGTGAGGTCCCTTCCAACCCAAACTATTTCATGATAACATTGCCAGCTGTTGCTTTGGCAGAGCTTACAGAAGGACACAAACACAGGCGATACAGAATTAAGGACATTCTCTTCCTCTCCTCATTAGGGAGGGGAATGAGATGCAGCATGTTTAAAATCAAGTTTGTTCTCCACTATATACAGTACTTTACTATTCTGTGCTTAATTCTAGAGATAAATCATCATTATCAACAGTCAATAGTTGGCACTACAAAAGATCAGGGACATTATTCTTGCTCAGGACAAGCCCTTGGGAGCTGCAGTGCAATCCCTGGCACACAGCTGCTCATCAGTGCAGGTTTACACCTCTCCCACCACCTGTGTGTAGGATGCTGCTCATTCCCTGGACGAGCAGGAGCTGTGACACAACTAGGCTCTGGCTTCAGCTATCAGTGATGGAACAACTGCCATCACCCTCCTAACTGATCTCTTCATCACCAGGTGAGAACAGTGAAGTCACAAGCTTTGCATGTCACCCATCACTCAGTCTTCCTCCTGCTCATAGCATTTTAGCTCTTTCATCCCTGGGCAGTAACAGAAAGCTCCCACATGCATCACTGCCCCTGCTGAGTTACACCTCGGGGCTGAGCATTCTCTAATCCCTGACAAATGTGACTGGGTGTTAATCACGATGAGTGCAATGATCTCACTGTAGTTTACATCACATGACAACGTGGATGTAATATTTATTAAATTAAAGTATTTGGGAAACCTCTGTAGAGTGCATAAAGCACACAGAGCCTCATCTGAGGTTAGCCAGATGCTGCAGCATTTATGGCCTTCATTAAGTCAATGAATATTAACAACAAATTAATGCAAACTTTAAACAATAAGCCAATTTTCATTTCCAGATTCTTAATGAATTGTGTTGTACATATTTTCAAGGTAGCAGTAATCTGACAGGCAATATTTTTCAAATAATTAATTCACTCTATTTCTAGCTATTTTTAACTTCCCAACAGCCAAGAAGCCATTCATTCCACCTTTACTTACTGTTCACAGCCACATCTGCTCCTATACTCAAACAGAAAAACAGAAAAAATCAGTTAAATGTTGCAAAGTGATTTTTCACTTACTTTTTAAATCATTAAATGACTACTTTCCTGCATTCCATTTTACATAGTCCTACAACCAAGAGAGGGGGGGAAACCCCCCAAACAATAACTGCTGGTTTTGGAAAGTAAAGAATCAAATTCAGTCTAAATTCCTCTTCCTGCTCCTCATGACTCTCATCAATCACTTTAAAATAATTGTACCAGATTTCTAACCTGAAAATGTGTTGCTCAATAAAGCACAGACAAGTGAGTGCCAGTGGAGAGAGGGGACATTTTAATATTTGGCATGTACACCTCTCTATCCCCATTTTCCTTGGAACAAATTCTGTTCAAATTTCTTCAAAGAATCAATAATGCTCATTGCCAGAGCCCAGCACTGTTTGAGATGCAGATTACATAGAGAGACCAAAAATTTAGTGCATTGTAAACGTAGGCAGAAGGTGGCAGGTAAGCTGTAATTAAGGTTTTGCTGATGATAAAAAAGAGAAGGAAATAAGCAGACTCCATAGTCATTAAATGCTGGTGCTGCTGCACAATCACCCCTTTTGGCAGAGAAAACTGCAGTACTAGGCTCTTGTTATGCACAATTAGCCTAAAGAAGGATAGTTTACATTTCCAACAGCCCAAAATACAGGCATCCTGTCTGCCCTCCCTCAACTCTTACCACCTCTGGAGCCTTTCCAACTTCCACTCCTAGCATTTAGATCTTAATATCATTCTTTGAAAATAACACCATACATTCTTTGTTCTTGCTAACTGCTTTTATCTGGGAAGCAAAACTTAAGACAGACCTATACCATTACAGAGATTATGCATTTTTTTTATTCTTCCCTGCATCAGACCTGGCATTGCACAAGCTGATGGGGAGTGAGGTGTTTAATGGAAAACCAGAAACTCTTCCTGCAAGGGTTTATCTCATGGACAGGTAGGAAGCTGGGCTGTTCTTCACTTCCTCATGTGTACCTCCACCTGCACCAGCAAAGTTTTATATTGTGGCTGACTCCGTAAAAACATAGAAAGCAAAACCCCAAGCAAAATACCTATTTTCCTTTTCTTTCCCCTCCTTTCACAACTTCCTTGATTTTCAGATTTCTGTCCTTGTCCCAGGGTTGGGATTGCTCATTACTAATTATCCAATAAAAATAGAGCTGAAGTATTAAATCAATCCCTAGTTAACCAAATGTCTTTAATAATAATAAAAAAGATTTTGCACTAGGGATAAATACTGTATCTCATTTTCCCACCCTTACAAGTCTCCCATCACTCCACACTGATTGTTCCCAGTCAGCCACTAAAATAGTTTGGCTATTCTTACTATTTCATTAATAAAATGCACACACAGTGCAAAAAAAGAAGATTTTGTTGCTTATGGGGTTTATTGGCAGCATCTATTTGTCCAATTTGTCAAGAGATTTTCCCTATTTTTCTGATACTATTGCCAAATAAACCTCTGGTATGGAATATGGTGAGAAAGCAGTATCTGATCTCATGCAAGGTGTTGCTGGCTTCTCCCTGGGTATTTGGCAGTGACTGATGGCACAAGCAAGTATCCATCCCTTCAGGTTAAGAGTGAGTGGATGCTGCAACAACCTCCTCCCAGAAGGAAAAACAACTGCTTTGTGGTTAAAAAGCAGAATACATTTTCTGAGAGAAGAGCACCCTCCAGCAGTAGGAACCACCTGTGCTCTTAAGAGGTGGAAGATCTCAGCATCAGCAAGAGAGGCTGCTGTTCCCACCACAGAGTCACAAACATGCAATTTAGCTTCTAAATTCGCAATATCATGCTAATTTATTAACTTCTCAGTCCACTCTATGGAAGAAAGAACTGGAGATGACACTTTCCTTACAAATACAACCATTGGCAATTACAGATAGCCTTGTAATGGGTGTTTAAATTAGAAAAGTCCCCTGAAATTCTCCTGTATACCTCCCTGGAAAAAGGCAACACAGTCCCCTAGGACATACCCAAGATTTTACTAAAGAGACCAGTCAAAACACTCCAGAAAAAGAGAAACAAGAAGGATGCTCAAAGTCTTTTCAACAGCAAAGAATGTACTCAAATAGTTAAGTATAGGCAGGTAGGTACAACTGCTTGGTCACTCTCTCCATTTGGGCAGTATTACATCCACTGATGCTCTTCCCTTTTAGTTTGGTCTTACTTCTTGTGAGCTGGGGCCCATAAGAAAAGGAAAAGAAATAGCAGCAGAAGAGCTGCCGGAGAACTCAGCACAGCATGGGGAAGTTTGGGATCAAACACTACGCAGTAAGAATTTAAAAAACAGAACCAACTCAGCCCATTAAGGAATTGGGACAGGATTTTTAAACTGGATAATGTTACAACTTTGGATTCTAAATCCTAGCTCATAAGCAGCCAGTGTGACTGTGCAACGCTGTCCTCTATTGGAAACAGCTCACCAGATCACCTGGAGCACTGCTAGGCATCCTCTGCCTCTGCTCATAGGAGAAAGCTTATCATTTGTTAGGGCTGAACATCTGCTGTGATTCTGCTGATGTCTGTGAGGGCTTCCTCAGCATTATGCATCACCCACAAGTTGTTCCAAAATATCATTTTGCTTTGACTTTGCTTTGTGTTTATTGGATACTGGTAGCAGTAAAAAGGCTCTCCACAAGGGAGCTATTGAATTAATACAAAAAGATTTATTGTGCAGGCTTTACAATCTTTCTTGTGCACCAAGCTCAAAATCTCTAACACATTTATTAGGAGAAGGGATCCTGACAGAAATGCTGTGAGGTGCCCCATAAATATCCTGGTGCCTCTGCAGAAGGGGAACCCAGTGACCTTCTGGAAGGGCTGCCATTTGTAACTCCGCCTACTTGCAGAGACAGAACCCAGCATAAAGCATCATTTTTAGAGCTACCATCTCTGCAGACTCTGGGGATAAAAATGCTGATTCACGGGTGCTGCGGAAAAAGGATGAGAGCTCATGGTATGTCAGGAGGAGGATAACAGTGCAGAGGCTGGCAGATACTTGCCTCTTGTACCATCCAACCTAAGATCTGGAAAATAAAGCAGGGGTTGCTGCAGCATGGAAGAGGGGTGCTCCAAGATAGAGCAAAGGGGGTCCAGTAGAACAAATGCTGCCTATTGGCTGCCATCTCCCCCAGAGCTGCACTTACTTCCTCCCTCCTCCTCAAGGAAAGACATTTCCTAGCTTCACCACATGGCTTGCCATCCTTCCCTCCATCTATTGTTTTTAAAAAATAGTATTTTTTTATTTTCAGTCTCTATTGTCTTCTTCAAGGGCTTTGTCTTTCTATCATAATAGAAGGAGATGGAGAATATTGTCAAACTCTGGCTGGTTTCTTTCTAATGAATGTGGTTTGGGCAGGCTGGAGGGGTCAGGAATTTGTCTGCTGAAACAGCCACAGCACTGGGGGAATGGAATTGGCTGGGATAAACAGTGGTTTAGCCTCGATAGCTTATGCAGGAGGCAACGACTTATGAAACCATGGGAATCAGGATACTGAGAGGGAGATACGTAGTCAGGTTATTGCAAGAAGAGCGAGAGTATCCATAGGAGTTGCTATGTTAATGGAGTTATTCTATAATAGGTCATTTTTCTTGTTCTCAGTTGGTTCAGGACCTGTCACAAATAAGGTCATGTTTCTAGTCTGCATTCGTGATTGGACCCCTGCCAGCAGATACCTCTATATATTGTTATTTTCACCACACCTCCTCGTCTTTGGATCTTGCCCCTCAGATCATGTGGTTTCTACATTTGTTATTTTATCCATTGAAGTTCTTTATTCTTCAGGCAACTTCATCGTACCTGTCCTTCTATTTTTGCCACACTCCCCCTGGCTGGACTGGGCTCAGAGTCGCAGTGAACAAGACTGTGACACAGCACCTTTCCCAAACGGCAACTAGCCCAGCTAAAGTGGGCTGTGAGATAAGAGGAAAAATAACATAACTTCTTTCAGGGTCTGATTTTACATAAAGGGATGTCTTCCTGCTGACGCATGACCAGGGTTCAGGTGATTTCTGTTTAAGAGGGCAGATGCTGTGTGTCACTGCTGCTCCGTCATCTCTTCCCTCTTGATGCCAGTGCTGGTAACACTGTCCTCAGCAAGACTGCCTATGCTAGGGAGAGTTCACACTGCTATTGTGAAGGGCCTTGCAGTCATTAGTCTCCTAAATTGCTTTCCATGGCGTACAAGAGATATAAAAACCGGCTAATTTAATAAAATTGTGTTGGTTCATTCAGCCACAGAAGCAAAGATAATAGCAGTTGATTCTGGAAAAAATTGGAAGGCACTTGGCTGTCGTGAGCTCAAAGTTCTGGTAATGGAAACAGCAATTTCCAGATTTCAGCTGGTCCCTGCTTCCTTGTCCCCATTTGCTGCCCTGATGCACTGTTGTGGAGGGAGGGGAAAACCAGAGTGGAAGCACTGTAGCTAAAGAACGGTTGCAAGGAGTATATTGAACTCTGCACAGGTTCCTACTATCAGAAATTGCCCTGTGCTAACAGCATTAAGGGCTTCCACAAGAATCATAGAATCCTTAAGGCTGGAAAAAGTTACGAGTCCAACCATTAGCCTAGCACTTCTGGGTCCACCAGTAAGCCATGTCCCTAAGGACCACATCTACGTGTTTTTTTAACACTTCTGGGGATGATGATTTCACAACTTCCATGAGCAGCCTGTTAATCCCAACAATCAGCAATTCAGGTACCCTAAATCCAACCCTTCGTTCTCTTCTCTTCCTGCTACAGAGATGCCAGTCCTAAAGTTAAACAGGACAAATTCCCTGGTCCAGTCCAGCACGAGCCCTTCATTCCACCAGCGAAAGCTTTGCTGTCAGTTATAGAGAATGCAAGAATGAGCTCTGACTCTGCATGGAGGATACAAACAGATATGGGACTCCCATAGCAGAGACTGGAATTGCTCTGGCTGTGGGAATGACACAAGTTAGAGAAGAGACAGCTCAGACAGCAAAAAGCATGAGAAGCCCTTTGTAGGTCTTGCCCTGTTTCAGACCAGGACACAGACATGCAAACGTATTGAATAAAAAACCACATTCCACAAAGCAGTGCCAGAGGAAGAACAGATTGAATTTTTCCACTGGATGTTACAGATTCATAATCATCACTGTCAGTACTGCAATAGCAATCAAGGTTAGATTGCCAGCTTCCACATTACCTTAAAGGTGAAATGAAATGTTAAAATAAGGAATTGAAAAGGCCCCTTCCACCTCCTTTTATCCAAGAATAAATCTGAGTAACTCAGAGAAGCTCACTGCTGAATGAGCAATTTGATCACATAATTTTGTGGATGCAAGATCTTTAATAGATTTTTAAACAGTCCTTACCCAGTGACCTCTGAATAATTCGTACTTACCATGTGTAAATTCATTATTTCCTAAAATGTTTTTATTCTGTAATTAATTTGAATGCAATACTTGCATTCAATCTAGATTCAGAATGAAACTGAGTAGTACTGCAGGAAATTTGGGTATGACGAACACCAGTTTTCTCACTCGATCATTTTGGCTGTATGAAAACAAAGGGTTTTCCCCTGATGCCTGCAGCTGCCAAAACCCTCCCACCACCTGTGAGTGCCTCTGCAATGACAGAGCATGGCCCGACCCGGCTTAACAATGCTTCTCCCCCATCACAGCAAACTCCCAGCTGTGTTGATGGCATGACCGCTGGGCAAAAACATCTGTATGACTGTCCTGGTGCCAGCAGGCAAAATATGTACCAGGAGAAACAAAAGTTTACAATGCCTGCTTTCCTGTGGCACTGCTATGTATGAATTTTCTGGTGATAGTCAGGTGTCCCTCTTCCAGCCCACAATTTCTTCTGACAAATTTTCCTGGGAATTTTAAGCCCATCCATTTCAGTGTCAAGGACACACCTGAAACAGGTTCAAAAGTCATAGGGGAAGCAGAAGCAGACAGGTAGATAGAAATCTGAATATGGGTTTCTTAGTTCTGTGTTTCCTGGGGAATTTTTCTAAGTCCAAAGACCATGAGGGTTTCCAGGAGAGCCCACTTCAGATGCTCAGGAACCTTCCTGTGCCCGTTTCTAGGGAAAGTATTCAAGATCAAGGATATGGGATATCACAAAAAACCCACTGCTCCTCCCTGCAGACATTCCTTCCTGCTCCCCTCAGCCAGAACCTTGCATCATGCTGGGCTTCCCTTCTCCTCTCTGAATCTCTCTCCCTTTCCTGACACCTTCTTCACCATATTAGGAACCTTGTTAAGTCCCTGGAGCACTGTTGGGCAGAAGTCCCCATTCCTGAATAGTGTTTGCTTTTTAAAGAACTGCAACACCCAAAACAAGAACAAAGAAGGCAGACAGGCAACATCCATTACTGCCAACACCAGGAAAAGTCATGCTGGAGCTGTGGGAAGCACCCACTGACCCCAGCAGCATCCCTTTTATCACCTGATGATTTTGCAAGAAGGGGCTCTCAGGCATCTGATAAGGCACACATAGAAATACAGCCTCCGAATAACGAAGGAAAAAACCCAACCTAAAAAATCTGCTATGTTTGAATCCTTGCAACTTCTTAGTAAAAGAGTCTCAAGTTTACCAGCTCCCTGCCAAGCCCTTGGCAGCTGAGCACCTGCACACTCCATCTGTCCCTACCTTCACAGATCACCTCCTGTTTCAATCACCCACCACCAACCTGTCCCTCACTTCTTCTTTCAAACTACTTGTTTCTCCAGACCAAATGGGACCAAAGCACTCCAGTCTGCACAGTCTGATTTTAGTCTGCTGCAGAGCATAACCTTGGAAAAAACAAGCACTTCCCAGCAAATGGCTTCTCTGTGTTCTTCATGCGTTTTCTTATCCATAAAAGCTTGTGCTGCAGTTTACTTGGCATTTAGGAGGCCTGGATAAAAACTAAAAGCTCCAGTACCAGCAGAACTTAGAGAGGGGAAGAGACATCATCAGTTGTGCCCCTGTAATTCAATGCTTATTAAAAAATACAAGGGCTTGGTAGGTCTAGACATGGAAAGGAAGAATTGGGCATAGATGGAAAATATAACCTCTGAGTGACAAGTGAGGTTATATAAATGAATACTAATGGGGCAGCTTTGAATAATTCATATCTGGGGTTCAAGGTAAAATGGTTTAACCTGATACTTCGTAGTTGCGCTGTCTTGCTGGCCTCAGGAGTATCATCTCAAAGAACAAGGTCTGAACATACTCGGGTTTTAGATGTTAATTTGTCCAAAAGTATTTAAAAAAAGAAGAAAAAATATCACAGCTCACTCACACCTGTCTAAAAATTGCAGTGCAAGTACTGTAGGTTGGATGACTTTCCTCCTACCTCAACCTCCAAACTTGCTCTGTGCCCACCAGTGCTTGCACCAGCACAACTGTTCCTCATTATGCCGCAGAGAAAGCTACAACTTCTCACAAAGGTGAACAAATTGGAGGAGTTTTGATTGCAATTCTCCATATCAAAAAAGAAAACACATTTACTAAGGAAAGATTATTTATAGTTTTGAAACTGGGTGCAGTTTCAAAATTTTTGATTTCATTTTATACTGTTTCATCTTCTGCCTTGCTGAGTCCTTCACTCATTTTAGATTTTGAAATAGACTTATACCTTTCGGCAAACTCCCACTTAACCAGTCCTCTAAGAGAAAGCCCTCTGTTCCTTCAGGAGAAAACCTGGACAACTACCAAAATTATTTTTAACTATACTGTAACGTGTTGGTTCAAATTCCACTTTCATACATAGCCTTTCAAGTGATATAAAAAATGACAAGTGAAATAAACTGTGAAGCAGCAGCCACTGAGGGCATCAGAAAAAACTCTTTCACCAGGCAGGAGATAAATCCAACATTACAAAGTGGCACCATAAATATTATACACATTTGCAATGATTTATACACTTATTTTATCTGAGCCAGGCATTTCTTGCTTGCTAAGGAGGAAGGATAATCAAAGGATACTCATCCATCCCATCTACTGCTGCCTGGATCTGGAAATTTCTGCTCACCAGTTACAATAATGCCAGAGAGCTCTCCAGGGGAATTTTATCTTGTAGATTACCACATGCTTATACAAATGTCAATAAATTGGAGGTTTGTCCTAAAGGCAAATTTGCCTCATTCAATCTGGTGTTTCAGTGCTTCTGCTCCAGGTGTATATCAGAATTGTAATGCAGCTGATGTATCAAGAAGCTGTAAAACCCAGACACCTTTGTCTATGGTTTCCTTCTTTTTATTCTTCCTTCCTCCCTTGTGAACTTCACATCACCTTTTATACTTTATCATTGTGCTGCATAATCTCTATCTCTGCAGAATTGCTGGGCTCACCACATCGCCTAATACCAAATACGAAATACTGCACAGTGCACCCATGCAAAAGGCCAGTTTTCATTCATCAAATATTCAGAAGAGTCAGTGCTCTGTTATAATAAAAGCTCAGAAACCAGAGTGTGAGGAAAAACAGGTAAGAAGTTTCACCACATGACATGCTGAAAAAGTTCCCACCAGGAAAGTCTCAGCACCTCATTTCAGAGCAGCCATCAACTGGCTCCTGGTGCTGGTGGATGCTCTGTGCCTCTCTCACAAATAAATGGCAACAGCAGTGAATACCTGCCTCTCTCTAGTAAATACATCCTCCCTTGCTTCCTTACCTGCTGGCATCAGGCACTCTAGAATCCTGCACAGGAGGTGTTGTAGTACACTTGGAGGTACCAATGCACTCGGAAATGAGGTGTTGTAACCACCCATTGCAGAACAGCAGCTTCAAGGTGCAGAAAATGATACTTTTCATTATGTAAACACAGTTTAATTCCACCTTGTAACCGTTAAGAGGGTGAGAAGCAGCTACAAACACCTTCAGAGTCACTGAACCCAATCAGGAGGCGACCTGGAATATCCCCCAGCTCCCAGCCTGGAGAAACTGAGTTGTGCCAAAAACAGCTCTTACATTAATGATTTATTCATTAAACATGTCCACACACACTGAGATGCCACATGCTGCTCACCAAGGGCTGCGACCCCTCCATGCCCTTAACTGTCCACCTCCCAAAAAGAAGCCATTTCCCAAAACAAGTCATTTCCCAAACTGACAGGTCTAACTGAATTCTAAATTTTAATTATATTTTATGCAGTACTGCAGTGAAGTGGACACTGAAAGATTATCTGACTGGGAGCTCAGCAATAGAAAACCATAAATCATGCTTTCCTTGTTTCCTTGTGAGGTGGTGCTTGTGGGAGTAGCTGTTCACTAATAGAGGCATTCGTTGGGGTCCCAGCTCAGTGGGTGCAGTGACTGTTGATTCCACTGCAGCATCTCCATCCTGGATTTACAGGATTTTCCCACGGGACTCAGAAGCAGAGGTGAAGATCTACCACTACCAAAGGTCATCTGGGGACCCACCAAAGGATTTGGAGGTTGGATCCTATATGATAAAAAATACTATTAATAATAATGAACACATAAAGTAGTAAATAAATGACAAAAGTAATAGACAACAATAATACAGAGAAATTACTTGTTGTTAATTAAATCTGCAGCAAGCACAATGACAGGAAAACAGTAAGAAATTAATTTATTGTCTATATAGCAAATGAAACTAACGGGTGTTTGGGCTGTTTTTGACAGCAAGGAGAAAAAAAGCCACGTGAAGCACGAAATTAGACAACTTTTCCAGACTCTACAAGGTCTGGAAAATTCTACAATTAGGGAGAACTATTAGCAAATCTTTCAACAGATAAACATAGAGCTTGTGGTCACACTGCTGGATTTTACCTCACACTCAGTTATGTTAATGGAGCCTTACGCAGGATTTTTCCAGACGTGTGAGCTCTATTCCCAACTGGAATAGACTGATGGAGCTTAGTGGAACTGGGACAATTGATACTAGCTCAACTTTAATGCTAAAAACAATGTTTGCTTATGAATAGATCCCTTGTGCCAAAAGATGAGCTGCTTTCAAACTTTAAAAAATATTTTATGTCTTTTTCAGCTGTGAATCAAGAGGAATGTACAGGAGAGTTTTCCTTAAAGCTACTGAAGCCTGTTTTAAAACAGGGAGAACCAGGACACCTAACGCTCAATTTAAGGAGTTACTTCTTGAAATACTTTTTTTCCTAACAGTTAATGGCTAAAAATCCACAAATCCAAGTGGGCAAAACTGTAGAGGAAAAGGTATTTTGCTTTAGACACAGTTAAGTATTTCATTTGTGCTGTTCAGATTTAATGTAAAACACAAAATGCAAGCAGAAATATATCAATGCTGAAAATTTTCACACCACCATATAAACAGTGGTTGTGTTGGTCAAGTAAATTCGTAATTATTAACTTTCCTAATTGTAAAAGAAAAGTAGCTAAGCACAAGTAGATGTGGAAATATTTCAGGAAGGAGCTGGAAAAATTAGTTCTTTGTGTATTTTGCATATTAGTACTGCTCTCACTGTTCTCTAGGCTCTTACATTTAACTGCAGTAGTTTCAACCACATCAGGATAATTACATTTCTAAAGCAATGATTGATTAACTCCTACAACAAACTATTCATGAAGGGAATTAAGAGATTTACCGTCTGAGGCTAAACTTAGGGTTACTTATAGATTGAGGTTTTTTTACTTTCAGAGCTTCTCTAGTGTTGGCACATGATCTTCTAGCTCTGTACGCATTGCTCAGATTATCTGGCTGCTGAGGATGGGGACAACCAGACCTTAGCAGGAAACAGAGGACAGAAAGACATTTTGAGGAGTTTTTTGGTCTTTTTTAGGGTTGGGTAGGGTTTTTCTGTGGGAGACAAAGGGAGGTGAAGACAGAGAGTCTTGTGCTCTGGAGCTTCCCAGTACTTTTACAAGATATATTCTGCAAAGATTCTTTAAAAGAAAAATAGGATAAATTCAACTCAGTAATGAAGCTGCTGACGAAGAAGCAGATTTTATCTTACACAAACTCCCCAAAAGTCCTGACTGACAAAGCCTTTGCCTGTGTCACGTAGGTGATGCAAGACAGCTTCTAGTTGGAAAACTGGGAGTTGTTTCTCATCCATGGAGATGAAGCATGAAGGTTCTAGTTGCAACAAATATCATATTTTCACCTGTGGAAAGACCACAAACTTAACTATTTGTCAAATTCAAAATAGAGAGATTCTAAAACTCAACTTAAAGACTCAGTTAAATCCTTTTTTCAGAAAAGTCACAAATAAAGACATAAATTGTCATAAGAAGTTCTTCTCCTCCAGACAACATCCTAGTCAGCTTCTATTATGCTCTGACGTACAATTTAAAGGGGCGTTAAAAAATCAAATAACTGGTGCATATTTATCTTATTAAGAAGCCTTGAAAAATACCCTTGACACACACTTCAAACAAGATTGTTGCTTTGCAGCTGCTTGAACTGGCATTTACCATACAAATAAAAATAAAAGCAAGGGAGAGAACCAGCAAGGGACAGCAAATAAACATGACTGCCTTTAGCTTTCTCTGGACCAGAGACAAACTAGGCAGTAAAGAAAAGAAAAATCAAAATAACTTTGTCCTAAAGAGTTTCGGTCAAAGCACCAGGTCATTGAGAGCTTTTCTTGCTCTAATTTGCAAGCACGGCCTGCCATAGTGTTGCTGACCCCAATGAGGATGTTCCAGGCAAAGAGTATCATTTCCAAAACACCCCAGATCACCAACTTCCCTGTTAGCTCCCGAATAGCCCTGTAGTCACACGGAGAGGTTTTAACAGATGGCCCAACCAGCTGGAAGTTGGATACTACTTTCCCTATAGCTGGACACATACAGAGCACTATTAAATTTTAATCAGAGAATGTCAAGTTCAAAATTATACTTAAGTCTCTGATTTTAAGGTTTGGGGAATTAAAATATATTATCAGTCATAAATGCCCTTTATTAGAAGGAGAGGGAGTGTGATTCCTGTTTTACAAAGCAGGCACAGAGGCAAGTATTTTCCCCTCTACCTTCATAAAACATGTGAATTTCATGTGAAATACTTGAAGTAGGGTATTACACTGCCAGGCCAACTCAATGACTGTCAAAAATAAAATAATAATTAAAAAAAGGTAAAAAAAGCCATCCCAGAGGCTTTTATACGCAAAACCTTAACAATATCAAGCATACCTCAAACCAGCATTTCAGCTGCTCACAAGCCTTTCCTGTAAATTCTCTTGAACTCTCAAATAACACCTCATAAAATAATGTCTCATAGGATACAATATAATGAGACCAGAGAAACACCCTACTCTGACCCCCATGAGATCATGGACATCTCTCTTGTTCTTATGAGCCAATTACCCTCCAATTACCGTGACATAACACAGTCACACCCAGCACAAGGGCACAGGGCAGATCCTGAACTCAACCCATTGTGCCCTGGGGCTGCAGTGGAAGTGATGGGCAGATGGAGGTGAGACCAACACCTCTCCTGATGTACTCTCACAACATTCCCACACTTTGGGAAGATGGGGATGGAGATTTCAAACCTGCTCTGCCCCTCTGGTCACAAGGGCTCCAGGAGGTTATAGCTTATTTTATAGGTATCATCAGCCAGCGCTGCCCTAGGTAGGATTTCCTCATCTGTTTTTACTCTGTGTGATAATGGGATTTTAAGAATTCATTCTCAGACAATAATTTTCATATTTATGAAAAACTATGGGACTGTCTGAACATACAAGCAGAGCAGAATATTAAAATTGTAATAACCTTCACTTCAGAAACTGACGGTGTTTGCACTCAGGAAAGGAAAGGGGCTTCTCAGGGACATGGGGGTTTTCAGTAAAGCATCTGTGATTGGCTTCAGCTCTGCTGGGAGAAGGTGCCCACCCAGGAGACATGCTCAGCATTACAGAGTCCAAAGACACAGGACACAAAGTCTTCAAACATGTGCTTCTGTTATAGAGATTCTTTCCACATAGTGATGCTGAGATCCAACCTGATCATGACAGCCCTGATTCCACTCGAGAATTTAGGATTTTTTATTTATCCCTTTTTTTTTCCTTAAGAGTGAAATCCATAGAACAGAAGCGATCAGAATCAGATTTGTGGAATACACTCACTTCTGATGTAATCTTTACTTCTTTCCTGCCATAACTAGAGAGGGACCCAAGAAGCAGAGCTTTCACTTGAATTCCTTGCATTTCAGCAGAGGGAGATCCAGCCTGCTGCAGGCAGAGCTCAAGCCATGGAGCACCACCAAACACAGGCATCAAAGCAAGGGGCTGGAGGAAAAAGGGAATATCTGAATCAGCAGATCCATATGCAGATCCAGAATTTTTAACACAGGAAGAAACAAAGGAGAAAATCTATAGGATTATTAAACGCAACTTCCCACTTCAACTTCCCACAGATGTTGAACTTCAGTATCTGCTGTGATCAAGAGCAGGTATAGTCCCAGGCCCCTGATCTTGGCTCAGGAATAATCTGAGATGACGATTAACCCAAATGAGTAATTAGAGTCCACAGTCTCTCGACTGCCACCAGGGCACAATTGAGTGACCAGAGGACTGGATGAACAGCAAAATCTGCACTATTTTGAGAAGACACCCAGAGCCAGATAAGTCACACATTTTGGCATACTTGACATAAATAAAGAGAAACATCTTTGGATTTCCATTTCTGAGCTCAAATAGTCCTGACAACCTAAGAAAATTACCAAAAAATGACAAGTGTGTAGATATAGAAAAGCACAGGGCTATTGCTGACAGAGTCATCACCTCAGACACTAAGTAAACTTTTCCAAGGTGTTCCAGCTATTCAAAGGGAACAAGGGCCTGGAGTAAAAGGACAAGAGAGAATGGCTTCACACTGACAGAAGGGAGGTTTATACTAGATGTTAAGATGAAATTCTTCCCTGTGAGGATGGTGAGCCCTGGCACAGTTTTCCCAGAGAAGCTGTGGCTGCTCCATCCCAGAAATGTTTAAGGACACACTGGATGCAGCCTAGAGAAACCTGGTCTAGTGCACCCGTGGCAGGGAGATTTGAATGAGATGATTTTTAAGATCCGTTCCAACCCAGATCATTCTAAGGTTCCATGATTAGGCATGTAAGAAACAACACTGCGGTCATTACATAAACAGACAGAGCTTTTATGAACAAAAAAAATTGTCCTTCTCTACATAAGGTCATATCTGCTACAGAGGATTAGAAAACCCTGTGGAGACAAAATAAACTGCCAAAATCCCCTTCTGAGCCCTGACACAGCCCTATCATACCCTGCGCCAAGGGCTTTCAGCCCATTTTCTTCAGGATTTGAGAAAAGGATAACAGAGATGTATCCATCCAACAGATCACGTGCTCTGGGAATAAACTAATCAGCCATGAAAAAATCAAAGGATATTTCGTACAGCACAAATGAGGTTGCGGTTTCATTACACAGATAAACTGTTTGAGAAAGATCCACCTAAATACTTATTTTTAGTTTTGTCGTAAAAGTTAGCAAAGAATACTCTTCTAAATTTATGTGGTCTGTCTTCTGGCTTATCAGTGAAGGGCATGATGCAATTTCTAATTACTCATATATTATATTTATTGCTAATAAAACAGATTTATTCTTTATTCTTTTTTATTTTCTCAAGACAGTGAAAGCTTTGATGATTGAGAGCACAGTTTTTAACAAAACTTGTCATTTCACTTCAAAATAGATTTTCCTCATATCTAAAAACATCTTATTAAAAAATGAACAAACAAATAAAACAAACCAAAAACAAATGGAGGAAAGAGCAATGAGGTTAAGCTGTCAATTTTCCCTATCCTCTACACCATTTAGCAGAAGACAGACAGATTTGGGCCACTTCATCTTTTGAAAGCTCACTTCTTCTACCTGTTCTGTCAGCTCCTCCTTCCATCACCCCAGCCTAGGGGAGGACGAAGTTTATTTAAGCATAGCACATGTGCCAGTCTGCCTTCCTTTTCATCACACTCTGGCATGAAGTCTCCTGATAGTTTTTTGTTCATTTGTCCACAGACTCAAAAAAACCATGGCAAGCCTGAAATGGAGCTTGGGAAAGGTTAATTGGTTTCATTGACCATCTGCTTGTGCTGTGAATAAATGTTGAGAATAATGTGTAACAAATGGCATCTACAAGGATTAAATAAATCAGTTCTGTGGATTAGAAAGAACCTATGGACTGTGTAAATGAAGTACAAATCTGCATAACATAATCAGCCCTACTGACCTGTGGAGATTATAACCTTTAGGGGATAGAGAAACGTGGATTCCCGGGAAAATATAACTATTTGATGGTTCAATAAAACTTGAGGAAACATACAGAGAACACATGGAGGACAGTGACTAATCCCAACTGATTCCAAAAAGTAGCAACAAGCCCACAATCTCTTCTGAATTTTTATTTTCTCTTTGTCCTACCCCATACTGAAGCAGTACTTTTAAGAAGTTCTGAACTGATAAAGATAATATATTTAGGTTTTAATGCTCCTTCCAATGTTTTCCCTTCTCCTTTCCTTTTAGTTCTAGAAGAGTCCAATAGACCTCACTGAATGTGGCTCCATCTCACTGCAGATCACGATCCTTGGGAGCCAGGATTACCCAGCTGTTTCTTGAAACAAACATCATGGGTTATCAAATCAGAGTTATTTGAATACTGGACAACAGAAACTTTTCAGAACTGTCTAAAAAACTAAAACAGGTACATGCCTCTTTTCAAACACAACAAAACATTTAGAAACAATCATGAAGCCCTTTTATGAATTGTGGCTGTCTTTATCTGTGGTTGTCTACAATCTATAGCATAGATAAACCTCAAATCTTTAATCCACTGAAAATTATGTAGCTCAATGCCAGAAAAGAGGAATACTTGATAAACAGATGAAATTGCAAGTGAAAGTTGCAGCATTCTCCAAATCGTGGAGAACAAATATTTAAAGGCCATTTTTAATCATCTCTGAGATGCTTCACCTGCTTAAGCCAATTTTGCATCCTCAATACATTATATTGTCTGTATACAACTGAAAAGTGTTCCAAACCAGGAAAGCTACAGCAAAATCAGCACATGAAATTATTGTAACTTTCTCCTAAAATTCCCAAGTGTCTCGTGGCAGAAAGAAGTCCACTTTATGCTGCTTTGTGCATAGACCTTCTCGACATGAGCAACATCAACCCTTCCATCATCAGAGCATCCTGCTGGTGTTATTTTAACAATACCACAAAACCATGCTTTGATTCTTGCTTAATTAGCAGAATAGGAACATGCACACCAGACCTTTAGACCTGCAGGCATAAGAACTGCTCAAGAATAGATCCCCCAAAGGAAATCCTCTGCAGTAAGAAGATAGTTTTAAATTTTGCCCCTAAAGCCAAGACAAATTTCACACTAACATGAGTGGAAAGAAGGTCCAGACTCCAGTAGCTATGTTCCAGGTTAGCTTTCTTCTGTACTAGTGAGTGCCACAAAAATCTTAGTAACAGAGGTATTGAAAGTCCTTTCTATTCTAGCTACACAATGATGTATAGACAGCTGAAATCACCCCCACTGGACATGACACAAATATAATAAGAATAAAATTAAGTGAAGTGGAATCTTTCTTCAGAGAACACCTCCTCTTTTCTCTTGAGCTTCCTTGGGATTTACAGTTGGTATAAATGGCTGCAGCATTAGTGCTAAAATTTATTCGCTTAGGAGGAATCTTATGAAACTAAGAGGAGAAAGTAATTCAAATAAATTAGAATAATCTCAAAGAAAACCAACAAGCAAAAGCCCTATGGGAAAAAAGGAGAAATTTTATACCAGCAGGATTCATATTAGAGAGCTTTCAAGCCTATTATTTTAGATGAACTCCCATTGCTAATGCAGCTAGAGAAAAAAAGCTCAGCAGAGATGGATGTTCTGCCAGAGCCACAGATGAGTTACAACAGGTCTTAAAATACATCCTCTTTCTTTGGAATAGACGTTCCTGCACCTCAAATCTCTCTGAGACACAGCACTGAAGTGGGGAGCTAGAGTCATGACTGCTCTCCTCTGAATTTCATTCTCAAAATAAATACCATAAATATCACTCAAAATGAATAATATTTTTATATAAATTAGGTAGAATGAGCCATAAAAATAAAAGTTCATCAGAAGACTTAGTCAAGATCAAGCACAGGGGGAACTCCGTGTAATATCCATCAAAAACCGACCACAGTAGTATAGGAAAAAGTGCAGAGATTGAGTGTCCTTGACAGGAAGAAGGTGATCTGTAATGGGGAGAAATGGACCATCTATTTCAAATAAAAGAAATGCTGAGTTTTGGATGTTTCCCAATCTTTATATGGGATTTTTTTTAAAAAGCTAATATGAAAAATGTCTTAATATGCCTGGATTATGTCTTCAGAAGGTATGTATAGACAGTAAGAGAGAAACAACAAAAAATGTTTTGTGGATAGTGGTCCAGAATGGGCCAAACTTGGTATGATATGATTGTAGAAGTTTTGGTATGGCCAGAAGGCACTGAGGGATGGGTTTCCTCTTCAAGAAGGGTAGAGGAGTGTGAGGTTTTGGGGAACCTCCGGATGCCTCAAGGGTACCCACACTGTCGGGCTTATTCTTCTTTGTGCAAAAAGTGAAGCAGCTAATAGTTGCTATAAAGTTATTTATTGCAGAAGCACATCAGTCTCAAAAGCAAAAACAAAGCAAAGCAAAGGCATAAAAGCAATGACAAAATGCACATGGCATAAAGCCATGGCATAGAGCCCCCACTCTCCCTGATGCGTGTTCTTTTATAGAAACTTTCCAACTAGCTAAGACACAAACTCAGACCACTACTCCTTAACCTATTAGAATTCTAGTTTCTTAGCACGAGAGACTGTATATAGACTATGTTCATGGCCTACCTTGTTCTAACTGAAAAATGTAACCAGTATTCTTAACTCTAACTCTATTATGGCTGAAGCTAGGTTCTTGGAGCCTCTAAGGACACACTAGTATGTCTTTCAACCTTCACTAGAACGTGTACTACTTGTCAGGCATCTAAGACCTTTTACTCACTAAAAGCACTTAAAACTTATTCCATTTACTTACTTAATTATTCACTTACTCATTCCATTCAAAGACTTTAATTCAATCCCTGCACTCTGATTTCTCTCTGAAGAAATCAGAGAGACTCCTGACTTACTGACTCCAACAGAAGAGCATTCAAAATACAACATCCGTACAGGAACCAGGTGAGCTAGACTGGTATGCTGTCAGATGCTTGAATCAGTTCAGCAGGTTTAGTTTTTAAAAAGTGTTTTGCTTTGGTATTTTCATGGAAAATTCCAGACCAGTCCTTGAAAGCACTAACATGGAAAGATTAATTTAATAAAAGCACCTTACAAGTTCAAGTGACAAGCCTAGATCTCCTGTGTAACTATATCAAGAAACATTAGCTAGTTTTATGTCCAAATACACAGTGAACATGCTCCAAAAATAGACATGAATGATTAACAATCAGTTTAGCAGACATGACAGTAGCTAATGTAGTGTCTCTTGCTCATGCACTGCTCAAAACAGAATTCCACTGTAAACATAAGAAAAAATAACTGCACATTGCCTGGTTTCATGACTTCGCCCTTGAAAGCACTCCACTTGCAGGGCATCTCTCCAGCTTTACAGAAGCCACTGGGAACCAACAGCTCATGGGAAATATTTGATCTACCAGACTGCTTCCATCTTTTTTCCAATTGAACTGCCTCCCCAGAGCCCAAGGGCAGCTCTTCTGACAAACAGCCTCTATGGGGTCAAGTGCACACTACTCAGAGCTGAGAACCCAGAGCAGAAGCACCATAGTGAACCTTCCCCTTGTTTCTAGGGGCTCATAAGCAACTCTCCATGTCACCAGCTGTAGAGTAACCTTGTATGAGCACACAACCTTCAGCAAACCCAGAGATCAGTCACATCCTGCTCATGCACAGAAACCTATACTGCAATGTGTTGGAAAGTTGAGATTTACTTAGTCCTTGTGCCAGAATCATTGATCCCAGGAGCACCTGTAACCTTTGGAAACTGTATTTCTCAAGAGTGCTCAACAAAGAAAGCAAATAGGATCTCAAAGGACCGGAATCCTGAGAAATCCAGCATGAATGTAGACTCTAATTCTAAATGTCTATAGAAATGCATTACCTTTAAAACTAACATCATCATTTTTTCCTGGCCTTCTCAATGAGTCAAGTGAAGTTTTGTCTCTGGAAGCAGAGCTTGGCTCTGACTTCTGCTGTTTCAAGAGTCCCTTGAACCACCTACCTGAAGACCAGTTGTCTATTTTTTAAGAAATTGTAAGAATAGTAGATGGATTTTAAAACCAGGAAGTTAAATTACACAATTCCACAATATAGGCTGGGAAAACCTCTAGTTGTGCATGACAAGCCACAGAGCCTACTAAAAACACTGTCAGTGCATATCCATGTTCAAGCTGCAGTAAGAAGAAAAAACCCACAGAACCAAAAGCAATGCAATTCTTCTTAAGAGTAAGTTGAAAAAAAATAAACTCTGACAGAAAACACTGCACCTTAGATTTCTTTAAAACAGTTTACCAGGGACTTATTATTTATTTACATTAAGAATAGAACAACTTAGGAGAAATACTGTGTTTGAATCAAGAAGCTGTAACTTCCTAAGATCATGTCTGATTATTCTATTTTAGGTAAACCACTGGTGTGAATTATGAGAGGGGTCTAACCTATTGCCCTATCTGGAGAACTTAATTGTTGCATGTTAACTGAGCTAATGATTGATGGGACCTCTCAAAGCAGCACACCTGCCTCAATTCGGTGCTTCAGTTAACTCATTAACAGCCATCCCATCAACTGCTCTCTCCGTGATTCTGGTGTTGCAGAATAATCCTCGCCAGAACCCCTTAATTAGTCACCAGTCTCTTAATGTAAAGATAAACTGCCAGCCTTAATACTTGCACCAGATAATACAGCAAAACCTCCAAAGAACCCCATTTTTACACATTTCCTGTCTGATTTCATGTCATTTGTGCACTAGCTTAAATGTCTCTGCCCTCATTGAATTTGGTTTGTTGATAATTAAGGATATGATGCAAGAAGCCTCAAAACACACAGCCAACTTTTTAAAACCTCTTTTTGATCTGGCATGTTTAATCATCACTAAACTTGTATTTATCCTAACCAGAATCAGCATTACCTGCTACAAACTCACTGTCAACCACCTACTCACCTACTTCTACAACCTCGTTGGCATACCCAGATCACCCTGATCTATGGATATGGGTTAACATCTCCCAACCTCATCCTCCACTGATGATACAAAGCTGGACAACTGCATCCATATAGTGACAGACCAAATTTTCCTACTCCCCTGTATACTGATGAAAGTCAAAGGTCTTACCTCCATTTATACTTTTTAATTATTATTTTTCTCCATTCTTTATCCTTTGGAAACATGGCCATTCAACCAGAAAATTGCACAGAAATTATCCACAAAGTTTGAATTAACAAACTGATGCTCATAGGGTTAAAACATGGGTCTCAATATCAGATATTGCAGCAAATGGAAAAAAACCTGCTTCTAGAGCACTGAAATTGCCACCCAGCCCTTCACAAGGAGTTATTCCAAAACTTCTCTTAAGATATTAAGTTTTTCCCTCTTGGTAATTACACAGCTGCTCTGCATTTCACCTACAACTTATCAAAGTTAAATAAAGACGTGTTTTGCATCTGGTGCCTATATACAGAACTATTTCCCTGTCACATCATCTGAGTTATTTCAAAACAAAGTTTATATCATTAAGCCATTCCCTGTTGGTTCTACATAACCAAACCCAGCCCTTCTTCCCTGTCAAATCCCAACAAAATAAGTTTAGAGCACAAATACAGTTTACCAGATTCCTCATATTCAGGAACTGAGGCATGTCTGACAGACTCCAGTATTCAAATCTGCCAGGCAGAATCGCCTTTTTAAAAACTCTGAAGGACAATACCTTTTTGAAACTCCCTTCACAGAAACTCTAGGGTTTTAGCTTGTTTGTATTGTGGCCTGTCGTGGTTTGATATTGGCCAAACACCAGGCAGCCAAAAAAGTTGTTTGCTCACCCTCTCTTGCTTTCAGCTGGGCAGAAGAGAGAGGGAAAAAAAAATTAATGAAGGGCCTATGAGTTGAGATGAGGACTGGGGGAAAACTTTAAGGCAAAAAAGGTTCAAATTTAAAGGTATAAAATAAATTTATTATTAAGAGAGTCAGAGGAGGTTAATGAGAAGCAAAATAAACATTTAAATCACCTTTTTTTCCCCCCAGCCTCTCCCTCGTTCCCACTGACAACGCAGGGAGACAGGGGGTGGGGGTTTTGGTAATTTCAAGATGATCTTCTGTTTGTTCAGGGAGAGATGTCTATTCTTTACTATGTTGTGAGTCCCTCCTACAGGCAAAGTGTTCCCAAAACTGCTGTGCCATGGGTCACTTGTCCACAGAGTACAGTCTTCTAAGGATAGGCTGCTTCAGTTTGGAAGCAAGGTCCCTCTGTCTCTGGAAGCAGCGGCCCTCTCTGTTCAGGTCTCCCACCATATCACAGCTTTCTCTAGCATACACCTGCTCTTCTGTGAAGGCTTTTCCCATGGGCTGTGAGTGAATCTCTGCATCCCCCATGGACTTTCTGCATTACAGGGGGACAGTTTCTTTCATCATAGTCTTTACCTCAGCTTGCAGAGGAATCTTGGCTCCAACGCCTAGAGCACCTCCTCCCCCTCTTTGTTTTTCCACTGACCTTGGTATCATCATGTTTTTGCTCAAATGTCCTCACTTCCTCCTTTGCTCTGATTAGAAGAAAAGCTGCTGCTCGTAGATACCACTGCTAGCAAGTTCCACTAACTCAAACGTTCTTGCAAGATCCCGCAGCACGGAGAGGTTGATTTTGTGTAGGTTCCGTGTCGGGGAGTCACTCGCCATGTTCCCGCTGCCAGCCAGGCAGCCCCGCCGCCATCGGGCAGGCAGTGGTGGCTGCCGTGGCGCTGGTGCTATTTAACGCCCTTCTTCATTGCAGGGCAGTGGGAAGGAGAAGCTGCCGCTGCCGCCCCTGCCCTTCCACCCACAGCACGGCTGGCTGGGTGTGGCTGAGCAGGCAAGGCTGGCCACAGGCCATGCCGAGATGGCGACACCACGGCACATCACCGCAGAGGACGCCGCCTGTTGGCAGCACCGCGCCACCCCTGGAAAATCTGGCACTGCGCCGTTTTCATTTTCTTCTTAAATATATCATCCCAGAAGTATTGCCAGCCTTTCTGATTGGCCCAGCAGCATGTCTGTCTTCAGAGCCATCAGAGATTGGCTCTGTCAGACATGGTGAAAACTTCTAGGAGCTTCTCACAGAAGCCACTTCTTTGGTCCTCCTGCTACCTGCCTTCCTGCTCCTGCCTTAACTAGGCTGTGCCACATCAACACGTGGCCTTTTGGAGCAGACAATGCGTGAGCAGGCTAACATTTTATTTAACAAAAGAAAGCCTGATTAAGTCAGAATACTTGTCCATTTTGAATCCTCACAAAGTTACGGATGTGAGCTGCAATCTTCCCACCTGTGTTTGACATCAGATTGGTTACTTATTTTTAGAATCCACTTTTTTATTATTTAAATCACACCCCCTTTAATTCTTCTAACCCCCCCCCCCCCCCCCATGGAATAGCATTGGCTGTGAGCCCACACAGCCAATCTGTTGGGTTTCTTCATTTCCTGGTCATAATTTTTCTTTACTCCTTTGCTTCAGAGAACTCTATACCTCACCGTGTTCCTTAACATGTTCCTTTGGTCAGGTGCTACAAACAACCTGCCTTTGGTAACCTGTGAAATATCACTTCTTAACAGTTTTCCACATTTTTGAAAGACACTTAAGTTCAAATGCAAGTTTAATCCCCCAGAAACACTTCCTAGGTGGTGCCAAACCTCAGAGAGGAGAGGCTGCAAAACCATTTAAATTTTCATCAGGTCCAGACAAGAGTCTGAAAGAGCCCAGGAGAAGGAGGTTGGTACCTGCAAAGACTCTGTGACACCAAAACGCAGAATCCAAATCTAACCTAGTCAAATAAATACTTTTTTTCTGGAGCAGAGCACAGGGCCCAGGGGAAGGGAATAGGGATGGCACTGCTGTGAGCTGAGCAGGTCCAAATCTCAGGCTGTGTAGTCTGATGATAACACTGGACCCCTAGTCTATAAACATGGAGTGCTCACAGGGAGATTAAAACCAGCTAGTTCCAATTTTCAGATTTCCCTAAAATTTCTATCCAAAGGTCCAGGCTACACTGTGCCTCCTGAAAAGGCTTTTCAGGAGTGGCAGTCACAGGATTGAATCAAGTCATCTTTTGGTTGCAGTATTTACTTTGGAATCTCAGGTTTAAGATATTTCTTTTAATGCAACTTCAATCTGTGTTAAACAAAGATTTAAATATTCTGCCTACAGATCCCATTGTGCAACAAAAAGCACATTTATCTTGCATAATGAAGTGGAGTTTTTTTAAAAAAATCTAATTCTATCTCCCGCTGAGAAGAGATTTCATATATTCTTTCCACATATGCCAAAAAATGTGAAAGGATGGGGATATTTTTTATCGAGTGTATTATTAAATATAATAGTCAGCCACCTCTAGAACCCATCATTGATTGAGATAAATGAACCTATTAAAAAAAAAAGCCTAATGAAGTCTCTTTGGTGCTTCTAAAACTCAGTAGTAAAGGTAAATGAGAAAAAATTACTTGATAGCCATTATTTTAAATTACAGATATCAGCCGTGCTGCTGTTCTCATGGTTTATTGAATCTTCATAGAATATAATCCACTTTTACATTCCACACGTGTAATTGAAATCAGACCAATGCATTTTTCTCTGGTGTCAAGTTCCAGATGCAGGGGAGATCACCACTGCTACACCTGGACCACATAGGAGGCCCATGATCTCCCCAGCCATGGGACTCCCGAGCCAAATGTCAGGCGGGAGAGCCTCACCTCTTCTCTCCCTGCTTATTTGCCAGTGCAAGGACCTTTCAATTCGCATTGCAGATTTAGCTGTGTCACAACCTTTCACAACTAGAGAATTTATTTCTCTTTAGCACAGTGTTGGTTTAAGTAAACAATATTGCTAATATTTTTGGATTATTGTGGTGGTCAAAATTAAAGACAAAAAACTTAGAAGTTTTCACCTTAAAATGATATTACTAGCTTATAATTCAAATTGCTTTTCTTTTGCTTTCTCTGCAGTTTGCCTGGTGCTCTTCTTGTTCTCCTCAAATTACTAAAAGTGCAAAAAAAGCACAGGCTGGTCTCCTCAAACCAGGCTGTCATGATCCGCTATTAATGCAGAGCGGGGGTCGTGATGGTCCTTTTGATCTCAAAGGTGCAAACAGGCAAAATGCAGGGGACAAAATCAGTTTATTCAACAGCAGAAAATCAGTTTATTCAACAACAGCAATGCATTTCATCAAATGCCAACAATTCAGTTACGGTAAAGGGGAGAGGTATAGGAAACAAAGTATCAGGGAAAGGGGAAGGAAAGGAAGGGATGGGAGAATAGCTACCAACAGACGAGACAGGCGTCCTCGCGGGTCATCCGATAGACGAGTCTTCATCCGTGGGGAGATCTCAGGGGTCTTCTCCAGGGGGTAGACGGGTCTTCATCAGTGGAGAGATCTCAAAGGGTTCTTTCCAGAGGGTCGCTCTTTTATAGTCCTTGTCCAAAGCAAGTGGCTTCTGGCCAAAAGGTGGGAAGATTTATGGACCATTGTGTGGTGCTGCAGGAGACAGGTACGGACAAGCAGTCCTCAGTTGATACAACACAGTCTCTGGTTGGTGCCACAACAGCACAGTCCAGTGAACACAATACACCAGCACACAGTCAGAACATCCACCTGGCCCGGCCAGGAAACCATTGTTCGGAGTCAGCCTGGGTGGGGGGTCCTCGAGGTCTCCTTGCGACGGTCGGGAGGCAAAATCGAGGGGAACTTCAGACTGACCCTTACACAGGCTCTACACATCAAACCAAAACCCTGTCTCCAGCTGGGCAAGCTTTGCCCACAGAGGAGCACTTTGAGCAAATGCTTACTCTAAGCGTGTCCCTGTAATGGGCTGCCTGCTTATTACCCCCCAAGACAGGCACTGCCACCCCACACCCCCTCCCACTGCCCAGAGCTTCCACTCACATACAGGAGTAAAAATCAAGTGTATAATTCACAACAGAGATCCTAGTTCAATGCAGGCATAACCTAGAGTCATTCCAGGTCCTCTTTCCTTTGGAATCACTGACAACCGTGTTAAAAAGCCAGCAAGCTGCATGCGGGATGGGGGGGGCTCTGCCTTGGCCCTAAAGAAGTCTCATTTGGGGACAATGGAATTAAATCCTTACCTGATGACTTCCCTGCAAGAAGTCATAGCAAGAGCTATCCAGAATTGCATAACAAAACGTAATATTGCTTACATTAAATATGGCATTTTATCTATACACTTCAAAGCGATCTAAACCTCATTATTATAATCTCTAAAAACATTGAATTTTTAACTTCACAGCATTTTGTAAGAACTTGAGAAGTAAGAACTGAATCAGGGTAAAGCTACATTTCTACCATAAGGAATCTTTTAGATCTGAAAAGTTTTTTACATGGTAGAAAATCAAGTGTTCTCCTATTAAATGCAATACGTTCCTTACTATTGTGCAGCATTTTGCTAGGGATGTCTGAAATCCTTAGTGATACGTGCAAGTCTTATTTCTTTTTCTTTTTTTAATCCTCACACACTCAGCTTTGTATCTGCTTCCTCTTGCTCTTCCCAATGCTCATCTCATTTTGAAAGTTAAACCTTGGACAGATGCTTCTTTTCTTTCTGAACTCCAGGTGCCATGCGGAAGGCTGATGCTTTGCGCTGCTTACAGCTGTTTCATCTGTCTTTTAATTGCACAGACTACTTACAGATCTCAAGTGAGATAAAGTAAAGTAGCACCTTCTGGAATACCTGCTACCACGGCTACAAGAGCAGTCCACCATGACCATAGAAATTTCTGCTGTTTTCAGTGACTCCAGTGCATGAGGACCTGGACACCCAGGAACACTGATTTCGTGCTGTCGCCTCGGCATAGACTTCTAGTGTTGCAAGTAGAGGCAGGACAGAAAATTCTCATATTGAGCACATCCAGCCCACATATCCTCAAGGATTTAAAACAGGTAAGGGTTGTGAGAGCAGCATCTAACTGGGGAGGGTCAGTGAGGGAACAGAATGATAGGGACAGTTCACCTTGGGTATTTGCTCAAGGTCCATGTCTAGAAGCGACCTAGACATGGAATAAGCCACTAAAGTATGTTACAAAAAACTAAACCCTTTAGCACAGATCTTTAGCCTCCCTTTTTAGAGGATGACACAGGTCACTCTTCCACTTCTGCACTAAGATTACAGAACTTGTCTGGGGGGGGGGGGGGTGTGCTGAGACATGGTGCATGATACCCAGCTTCTCCCTACATCCATCCCTTGGGAAGACTTCACACAGCCTTACAGCAACACAGCTCTTCAAAGCTGGTACCTTTAGAACAGACTATTCTCTAGCAGCTTCATTCCCAAGGACCGGAAGTCATCTTGAAAAGTGTTTATGTTGACCAGGTGGTCCTCAGAGTGCTTCATGAACAAAACCTGACCAACATTACATGCAATCTGAAAGGCTACTTTCATAAAAATTGTGGTAGTACAGTGGCTTTCCGTATTACAAGATTTTGCATAAGGAAGAAGCAGAGTTTGTATTAATCTGGCAGTTCTGTTGTCACAGAAGAAAGCTAAATTGTCTGTGTTCCAGGGATAATCTTGATAATTGTTGTTGAACTGGTTGATGCATTGAGACAAAGAAAGCAGCAAATGAGAGTTAGTAACCTCCTGCCTGATCAGAAGCTGTTAAAGATGTATCTGCTGGAGATGCTCAAGAAGGCAAAGCACTGAACCAGTGCAACGTTTAAGCAGTGGAGTTCTTGCCCCGCCACAGGAAATGCTTGTGCTTTCAGCACTGGAGAGACCTGTTGACTTTACTCTGCAGGTTGCCTCTTTTTCAAGAGACTTGCTTTATTCCCTCCCATGCTTTTTAGGTTTTGGCTATTAAAGTGCCATGTGATTTTTCCTAGTCTGGAGATGAAATTGGGAAAAACCATCTCTGAACACTGGCGGTGAACCTGTAGCATATAATACTCAGGAGTGCTTCAGAACATGCTCAGTTTGAGCTGAGGCAGAAAGACCAGGAAAGTCATAGGCACAGACCAGAGAGCCTAGGAGGTTCCTCCTAACTCAGAGGAGTCTTGGGGTGCCCACCCCTCAAACCCCTTGGGATCAGAGACACTGCAGGTTTCACACCCTCTTCCCTTGCCAGCCCAGGGTTATTCCCACCTTCCAGAAACATCCCAATGTAAAATGAAAAGACCCCTAATGCACACTGGAGAAGGACAAAATATTGTGGTTTTGACTGCAATTGGCAAGTTAGTCATCCCAAAGCCCCCACAAAGCATGAGTTGGTGTGGCCCACCTAGCTGGACACCCATGCTCATCACAGGAGGCAGCCAATGTGCCACTGAGACATCCAACATCTATCAAGAGCTTCCTGTCCACTTCAGTGGATTTTAATCAAACATACCTGGCAGTATAAGATAATACAAAAAAACTACTCCAACTATCTTGAGATTTTACTAGATTTAAAAATAAAATAAAACGAGATAAAGCTCTATTTTAAAGAATAACAGAAAAAGGAAACAATTAATTAACAAATAATACTAAATACTGCTATCAGATTATGAATGTTAGTCCATGTTACAGTGTCTTCAGAACCCTAGCTGTTTGAAACCATATAATGAATAGAAATTAGCATAAATAAGTTCAAACCCCGCAATCAAAAGATTAATTTCCTTCCTGGACTATTTAGAACTAAGCAATTAGGAGAGAAATACAACTTAAAGCAGGAGATCTTGAAATATCTGTCCCCATTAGAGATTTTGTATTTGCATCCCAGAAACAAAATATATCAAGGCCATGTCCTTAGCTGGCATAATGTGATGCTGCCTCATTGGTTTCAATAAAGTGCATCAGCTTAAATACTCTGGAACCTTTAGCATAATTCTTTCATTTAAACTCAGTAAATAAAAATAAATTTCACAGATTTCTGTGGAGTTACAGATCTACCTTTGGGTAAGATAGAGGAAAGCAAAGAATTCTTTGTTAGAGGGGTTATCACTCTCTTGTATTTCATAATAAATTATTCCCAGGATGTAGATTTTACCATGATCTACAGAGAACAGGGAACTCTTCCCATTCTCCAATTCTTCATTTTCCAGTTGCAGGTTGATTCTACAGCCACGTGCCTCTGACTGTGGCATCCAGCATCCCTTTACTTGCTTTCCATGGAGCTCCATCTCCCCTACCTCCCCTGCCAGTTCCGTCCCCAGAGGAGTCTCATGAAGGAGTCAAAATCTGACATTTTTTCTGGATGTGTGTTTCCACAGAACCTTACCCATGATATATCACTGTTAATCAAGCTGCTGCCTGCCTCCTATGGCTCTTCTGAGAAGTTATTACCCTTGTCATTCATCACCAAGTTGAGTTAATTCAGGCAATCTTCCTGATGCATGGCCTTGCACACTCAATTGTAATACTTCGTAGGATATGATATTTTGCTATAATAATAGTTTCACCCTTTGAAGATTCAGATAAAGGACACCAAGACATTTTCAGTAATCAGTGCTACAGTGAGATTCAACACCCCTTCCTGGTGGCTGGGAAGAGGAGAGCTGCTCCAGCAACACCATCTTTGACACATGGAGATTGAAGGGGCACGTGGAGGGAAACAAATAAGAATTTCTGCCTGAGTTGTCTTTTTTCAGGTGTTTTAAAGTCAAGCTATAAACATGTTGATTCTTGTTTTCCAGAAATATTGTCTGTGATGAAGGCAGAGCTCGGAAGACTCTGGGAAAAAGAATCTAATCCAACTTTCAGTGCTGGCTGGGAAAAGGTCGACTCACCCCATACCACCTTTGATTTCTCTATGGGTACAGTGGGAAGGGAGGAGAAAAATGTTCTTTTTTCCTACCGAAAAAAAAAAAGTAGAACTAAAGCACTTTTGTTGCTGAAATGTTTTTAAAGAAACAAAAAAGTTTTATTTGTTTCAGAAGATTATACTGTGGTCTAACATTTGGATTAAAATGCATTTAGGAGGAGAAATACCTAATATTCAATTGCATTTTAAATAAGTTAATGGAAGGAACAGTAGGCCCAGGAAAAGAGAAAGTCTCCAAATCTATGGTCTCCAAATTTACTGTGATACAAAAACTTTCCACTGCCAACAGTAACACAGAAACCAAATGTTTAAGTCTTACGGAAATTTCAACGAACTACAAAACTGCATTTGGGAAAAAAACCCACAGAGACGTTTTCAAGAGCAGGTAGGTGACTTCAGACTCTTGAGTAACTGTCTTTTGATAAGCATGTACTGACTTGAATTTTAAAAATAATCATAACGTAGCAAAAGTCAAGAGACACCTGAGTTTCTGAAAACCATACAATCCCAAGAAGCAGCCACTAATGGAATGCCTTCAGGAAACACTGGCCTTCACCATTTGGATCTAACATCTTGGAGTTTAAACACACATTGGAGACTCTAGGGAATGAAGTTATACATTCTGAAAATTATTCATGTGGGAATTAGAAGGAGAGGTCATATTTGGGAAAAAAATCAATTAACCACAGTAACAGATAAAAGGAAATTAATTGGGAAGAACCAGAGATTAATTACACAGCCCTTTATCCAGTTTCCTGCCCTCTGCCCACTCCCAGCATATACTGCTTCCTCAAATATCATCCGTTTGCTTAACAGGGCTGGAGGAAGCGAGAGAGGCCAATGAAAACAGATTTATATCTGAGCCAGCAAATAAACCAGACTCTGGTATGCACTGGAACTGCATGAACTTGCCCCAGCTCAACTGTTCACAGACTCTGGCTCTGTTACAAGAGTGATGCTGGTGGAAGCACTGCAGGAAATCACCTCCCAGATCCCCGTGCTAAGCATTACTTTGGTAAATTAGAAAAGGACGCAGTGGCTAATAGGATCAGGACCTGGAGTGCAATAGAAGAGAAAGGATAAATGAGTGATGTCTAATATAAAGTGCAGTTTTGTTTGCTCTTCACCACCTGAAGGCAGTAGCTGCTTCACAATATTGCCTGCATTTATGAGGTCACAGGGTTCTCTCAGAACATGGTTACAGGACTGCAATCGCCATTAATTTCAATAGAAGTTTCAAACATGCAGCACCAGCAAAATAAGGTCTTCAAATTCCACCCGTCCTGCAAGATATTTGTTGTTCTAGAGGGTGAAATCTACTGCATCAAGCAGTTATTTTTAAAAGCCAAGACAGGAAAAAGACATTCTGCTTTATCCAGCAAAGTAGGCAGAATTGCAGGCTTCCCTATAGCACTTTATGTGGGTTTAGAGGAAGTATTACACCTCTGATTTCTGTTGAAATGAACTCACCTGACCTAAAAGTCACCTTTTTCTTGACTACGTTTTCCATCACTCCCTATGGACAACTATTCAGAACAGCTTCATTCCCAGTGTCATTGTCCAGGGATAGACTCTGTCTGTCGCATCCTAGTGATGCCAAACTATCCAGTTATAAAGATAGAGGATAAAGTTGTCTATATCTCTTGCACAATATCCTGTTTAACTGGAAACCATGTCATCAGGAGGACTTAACAAAACAGTTTTTGCCCTAATAACAAGTGGTACTTCTGACCACTTGGAATCTTTAGGCCTATGGCCATATCCTCTCCCTTCATGTGCAGAACAAAATATAAATGTTTTATGTTTCTAACTTGTGTACTGGATAAGTAATTAAGTACTTAATTGGCCATAAAATGTGGTCCAAAGGAAAGCTAGGTCAGAGAGCACTAACTCTTAATTGTATTTGGATCTATTAATATATTTCACAAGTTTTAATTTCTGTCTCAGAGAAAATGTCTTTGTTGCTGTAAACCATTCAATCTGTTACTTTCCATCCACACTAACACTACTTTGCTTTATTTAGGTAGTTTGCATAAAACCCCAAAATACCAAGCTTTTGCTTGAGATACATTGACTGATGCAACAATTGCCCCTAAATTCATACCATTTGCCTGGGGTACTCATATGCTTTCTTTGTGCTCTTTCAACAGCTGCCAACACATGGTTACAGAAAATTTTAAATGTCTTTGTGCTTTAAGTCTAGAATAGCAGTTAAACCAAACCAAGTGTCTGATCTTTTATTGTAATGAGCCATTTCTTTCCTTGAAGTGCTTGTATGTGTTCCTGGCAGCAGAAGGGAGAAGGAAAGGGGAGTCTGAAAGTGTTAGGGTTTTGTCACAGATCTCAGTGATACCCCATGAGTGACAGGGTGCCTGCACTCAGCCTCGAAGGGTCCAGCAGCACAACTTGGAGAAAAGAGCACAGCACCAGCAGCCCTGTCACGCAGGGAGAGCTGTGAATGCCATCTTCGTTTTCCTGCTCTGAAGCACCACAAAAGCACCATAAACCCTCAGAAGATACATAGGGAGGTGCTGGAGGGAGCAAAGATGCTGACAAAAGGGGCTAAAGAAAAAAACAGCAGAAAGTTTTCTGTCCTGCTGACGAAGGTCTGTGGACCACCTTACTCCAACATCTTACATGCTCAGGAAGCTTTAGAGCCAGGTATGGGCACATATGATCTCATGATACAGCAGCATCAGACAAAAAAAATAAGTAAATAAAGTAGATTAAATGCATCTATATATAAAAAGTGAACAAGGCCATGACTACCTACAAATACCAAGACACTTCTGGCAGTAATGGAGCTGGAGCTGCTGTCAAAAGTGACACCCAGGAAGATTTGGAGACCTCTGCTTCAGAGGCAAGAAAGGTGGCTGCTACATGTTGTCTGCTCAGGCTCAACCCAGAACAGCTGCAGCATTTACTCTCCGTATAGCTCATACTGGCATTACTATGATATTAGAGGTTAGGGTAACATTCAGAATCACCACTCAACAAGCATTTTGTCCTAGAAAACTCACATTCTTTTCCTATTTTCTTTCTTTTCTCCGCAAAATAGCATGGCAGTGGAAACCACAGCTAACTTACCACGACATATACAACAGAACATTTAATTGGTGACAAAAGAAGAGAAATGAGTTTATTTCTTGCCATATCTCCAAATGGGCTCTCACTCAGACACTGCAGTGAGCAATACCAGTACATGGAATAAACCACCTCTGTGGCAGGTTAACTTTATCCATAATCAGGGTTTCATCCACCCTACTGCAGCTTTATTGGTACAATGTCCAGGTATGACCCTCCTACAAACCACACTGCTATCCCAGTGCATAGCAAATCTTTCTTTAATCTATAAGCCCAGGTATCAAATCCAGTGATGCTGAGGCTGCACAAACCTTGGCACAGATTGCAGGAAGGGGGAACCGGGTGATCTTTAAGGTCCCTTTCAACCCAAACCATTCTATGATTCCACAATTCTCTTCTATGAAATGAGTACAAGTGCACTGAGGAGTGCCAGGAGGACTGGCGACTGGCAACAGGCTCCCACAGCTGCAGCATCCTTGGAGACATCCAGCTCAAAGCAATTGCATCCTCAGCTGAGCAATCATACTGTTACTCATCAGGAGCAGTAGATAAACCCACCAACATATCCCAAAATTAATGAATTTACTACTGACAGTTGTGACTAACATAGCTGAATTAATCTGGGATCCTGTATTTAGGAAGTGGATGGGAAATCTCCATGCAGAGGGTCATATAAAGAGTACCTGCACTGCCCTTTATTCCCAGATTGCTCTCCACAAGTCAACAGCCATCAATGCTGAAGTCTGAAACAGAACCAGCTGGAAGACCAATGATGCAGTCCACTGGGAAATTCTAACCCAGTCAAAGCAAACTGCAGGTGAAGGTTTTGTTATTGTCAGTGGGGTGTTACCAAGGCTGTCAAAGACAATGAAAACACAAAATTCAAATAGACTGCCTGTTTCCCCACAGACATGAAAATCACTCCAGTTCCATTATTAATGCACTTGGGCTCATTTGTTAAGAATTTCAGAAAAATGAGTTCAAAACCAATAAAATCTCCAGCATTTTTATGATAATGCCAGTAAAGTCTGTGGGATGGAGGATTAGGCTGCACACCATGCTTCTTTCCCAGAAAATCCCTCTCCACCATTCTAGATTTTTTAAATCAAAATGAGGAGAAAAATGAGCTGTTGAAAGCATCAGTAAACAAAGGCCTTTTACTAGTAGGCCTTTATCCACAATTAATGCCAATTTTGTATTTTGTTTCATATGAAAATGTAGTTCCTTTAGCCCTCGGACTCTGCTACTGCTGCTTTACACTTTTACCCATTCAGGCAATAATTTATTTACTATTTACTTTTTTTTTTCAATTCAAGAAGAATGTGTGCTTTTATCAGTTATTTATTTAGGATTTCAGTAAACTGATTTTTCCCTTTTATGTGCACTGCACAGCTAAAACATGCAAATAGATGAATCCCATTCTGCTCATTTGTTTGTTTTTCTCTCTCCACTCATCTAAGTTTCCAAAATCTCTTTCTGCACCTGGCAGCTCTCCTGCATCTCCCAATGCCCTGTGCCACATGACACCAATCCAATCTTTTAAGTGCTATTCTAATTGCAATAAGTTGCAGCAATGAAGAACGTGGATGAACTTGCACCTGCACACAACAGTGCCAACATCATGATTCTCCCAGCCCAGAGAACTCAAACTGAGTGTCCAGAGAACTCACACAGCTCATGTCCTCAGCAATTTGCCCAGTCCAGGTCACCACCTGAATCTGAACCTGCCTCAAAAGCTGAAAGATCAAAAAACTGAGAGGTCAGAAATCTAAGAGGTAGTATTCTCCCTGAGCCCCACAAAATCAGATCTTTATTTACCTGCAGGAAAACAGCAAACTGCTATTTTTCAGACTTTTCCTCCACCCATTACAGATGGAAGCACATATGTGCTCATCTCTCTACTTTTGTCTCCCTCAGCCTGGCATGTACCCAAGGGACCATGAGGAGAGACTTGTGCAGTGTGCTGGAGGGAAGGATAAAAGTGCATCAAGGAAACAGTGTATTAAATCCACACCTGTCAGGGAAAGGGTGCCCACAGCAACATACCACACAGGAGCAGACTGTTTCCATCAGTTTTGCAAAACTTGCCCCGAAGTGACCGAAAATGAGATGGAGATAGGCAAATTGCAAAGCAAAAACTGGAATTGAAATGTCCTAACACTGTTCTTCACTCCAGTTCTCCTACAGATTTTCTCCACAACCTCAGGAGAGTTTGAGGAAAAAGCTATTGCTTTCTTTTCCTTTTATCAGCAACTACACTGGGTCAAGTTGAGAAGTCTCCATAACTCACAGTCTTGCTGAAGGCACCAGAGACACAATAGAAGCTGACAGGAGCCCAAACCAAATGGCTTTTTTATTCAATTTATTATCACCAGGTTGAAAAGCAAAACCTGCAGAGGTGTCCTTCGTAAGGCCCAGCTCTGCACCACAACTCAGGGTTCACATCAATGCCAATCCTTTGGTAGAAGCATCACGTTCTCCTCAGCTCCCAGGAATCCAGTAGCATGTGATGCACTTGACAAAGCCTTGAAGCCACTGAAAAAATCCCGTTTGTAATTTTCTGAATTACACTGAAGAGCTTAAGTCTCTTCATTCTGTTTTAATGGAGTAATTTATCACCTGATTCCTTTTAAAAGTAATTAATATAGATAGATTAGATAGTATGATGTGATACATAAAGAATAATAGTCCATTATTAATAATAAGTTTCCAATATATTATAATTTTGTGTGATTGATTAGAAAATCCATGGTTTTACTCTAACATATATTTAAAGACTTCTCAATATCAGTTCAAGATTAAAAAATTAACAGCAGCTTAATCATCAGTTCTAAATGTAATGTAGAAGAGTATTGGGTTCAGAAGCACTTGAAATAGTTACCTTGCTTCTTGACCATGAAAGAAGGAGCATTTTAATCCATGCCCCATTTCAGTATCACTCTATCCCAATTGCTTAGTCATCTAAAAAGTCTTTCCCTAAGAACAGACAAAATAATCAGTTTAGGAGTTAAATGGTTAGGACTGATCCAGTCGCTTGTGCAATTACAATTTCTTCATTACTCTTTAAAGAGCAACATGTCTCCATTCTGTGTTAACTTCAACAGAGATTCACTGAATATGGTTTAAAGATATTTTAAAGCATACGTTTGATTAGGATATACGTATCATTCCTCCCCCAGTACAGAAGTAACTGTGTATCAGTGAACTAGTCACAAAACATGGAAAGATAAATTCATTTTCACCAAAATATAGTTGCCTTGTCCACAGCCCAGCTACAATACTGAGCCACAGTTTTCCAGGGTCTTTCGGAAAGTTACTTGTTTATTCTACTGCAGCAAGTCAGTTAATCTTTGTGACATATCAGCCCAGGTATTCGGCACATGCTGCACATCTGTGTGAAGAACCTTGTAGCAATTTCTGCTTTCAGACAAAGTGTATGGAAAAATTCAGCCCTGTCATTGTTCTAATGACCTTGATTAAACCTAAAGGAAATTGACTCTCTGGCAAAACTAAACACGTATTACAAGAAATACTTTTTAACCTCTATTCTAATTCTGGAACTTTTAAATTTCAGCCTGAATACCATCTCCAGTCTCTTTCATGAATTATTTAATTCAGTGGAATAACATGCAAAAACAGCCCTGCACCTGGACATGATTATCCCTCTGAAAATTTTCAACCAACAACTTTCAATAAAAACTACAGAGCAGTCAGGAGTTGAAGGAGAGAAACCTTGGATAAAGGTTTTATATGATAAGCAGAAGCAACATGACTACAAATACCTCCTTCTCTCATGGATGTGGAACCCTGTTGAGGTGAACTGTACATCTGTGCTGCCAAGAGGCCAAGAAGGGTCACCAACCAAAACATCAAGAGGAAGATCACTCTGTTCTCTCCCCTCCTCTGCAGTGATGCCTTGAGTTCTAGCTTTTATTTTTTTCAGAATCTCTGCTGCTTAATGTGTAACTCTGAAGCTTCATATTAGGTGTTAGTAAGTTCTCTTCACAGACAAAACAATTCCTTCCTAGCTAGAGAATCAAGGACAGCTGGTACCCAAAAAGCAGAAACAAAGGTGAGGGAAAGGAGGCAAGCCAGGGGGCTGAGACTTCATAGCCTGGGGCTGTGGTTGGATAATCGACCCCAATATGTAGATGAACCAAAACTTATAAAAGTGCAAAAACTCATGACCAGAATCCATCTTGGATTTGATTTGGGTGTATCCTCCACTGCCCAAAGTGTACCCTTTCAATAAATACCTATTTTATTCCTTTTGCTCTGTCTAGTCTCTTTTCCAGGTCAGCCTTTCCAGGCAACATCAGGGCCAAGGAACAGACCAAGTGCCTTGTACCTGCACATGCACACACAGACTACCCAGGGCAATGGCAGAAAGCGAGTTCACGTTTCAAATGATGAAATTAATACACTGGCAATAGAATATGCAATTTCCTTGTTTATTGCCTTTCAAGTCAATGCCATTGCCAGAGGTTGTCATTGTACCAACAGGCAGAAAATTAATTTGACATTGTTTCAAAGTAGCACACTATTAAGTCCCAGGGACTTCTCAGCTGTGCTGTTGTAGCCCAGAAGAGGATGAGTCCCTTCCTTTTCTGTCCTTTCCCATCCTCTCTCTTGCAGCAGTACTTTTCCCAGGACACTAAAGAAATAGGGAACAAGCGGACCTGTGGAAAACAGAGGTTTTCGGGCAGAAAAACCAAGAAGTGTGCAAAAATAAGAGAAAATATTTTCATCATGATAATATGCTAGATTTCTCTTCTGTCAAAGAACAAAAAAAAATGCAGTTTACAGTCAGAATGTCTCTTTTAGTTCCTCTCATTTAAAACAAAAATATGTATACTAATTAAGGCTACTCCCAAGTCATACTTTTGGAGCTAAAGAAACCTTTTATTTTGGAAATGTCAAAGGGGATATATATTTTTACAATGAAACTTTTATTCTATATTATACATTAAAAATTTCCATACTCCTCACTTGGGCTTTAAATCATAATTTCATCCACGACTAACTTCTCTCTAGAATATCAGAGTGGGAATCTATACAACCTGTCTGAACACTTAGATCAGCATCATAGCATCACTTTCAATATTAACACCCATTTCAATCAGCTCAGAAATGTTCTCATTAGCAACAAAACAAATCCAAAATATCGCTCAGCTGCTACATAAGCTCCATGTCTTCCTGCAGTGCCCATCCTGGGCACCCACCAGCAGCTGTTAGGGGAAGGGCACAGCTGGACAAGAGAGTTGGGTCTGAAATCAATGGCCAGATAAAGAGTCCTCTCTTTTTCGATAAGTGCATAGATTACACTTCCACTATTGTCGTCAACAAGGAGAAACAAAAAGGAGTATTTGGACAACAAACCCATGCTGAGCAGGAGGGGCTTAATTAATAGCCAAGCACAAAATTACCTCAGCAGATTTCAGCTCATTTCCATAGAAAATGCAGATTCTGCAGAAAATAAATAAATATAAAAAGCAAGTTTCTTTCTGACAGCCTGGTGGGGAGGGGTCTCCAGACCACCTTGCATGGGCAGCTCTACTCAGCACTGCTTGACTCACAATCCAACATCAAAGGTGCTATACTAAAAAAAAAAAAAAAAAAAAAAGAGAGAAAACAAAAGGAAAAGCCAAACAGAGATGAAAGTTTCATTTGGAAGAAAATATCATGTAACCTTCCTGGCCCAAATTGAGAAGATTATATCTCAGCTTTATTCTGCTGTCTGTCACAGGCCTTGCAATTCAAAGCAATTTGGCCAAGTCATTATGACATATGACATATGCTAAGCAGGGCTTCTCCTCCCACTGCCTTCTCTCAAATTATCTTGGTAGATACTGGCTCAGTCCTGCTTATGACTTCTTTTCCTTTTTCTAAATCACTGTAGTTTCTCTTTTAACATCATTCCCTCCCCACGTGACAAAATTCTGTTCAACATTTAATGTTATTTTCCAATCTCTAAAACGGAATAAACAAGTGTTTTACAAACTCTATGTAATCATTGTTGACAACAAAGATGAGGGAAGTTTTCCAGAAACAACCAGCAAGTGGAAATCTGTCCTCAGGGATGATGAATATCCTGACCTGAGTCTGTTCTCTGTACACAAAGCATTGGCAGTCACCATGAGCAGCAGTGATACCCATCCATTGCTTGCTGCAGTTGCAAACATTTTGTCCTGGGGCACAGTCATTCAGACCTCGGGGTTCTCTTCCTTCCTATTTGGATCCTATTCAGGAACAAAACCCGGAATTCATCCATGTTCAGACCAAGAAACTCCATCTGAACCAAACTTGAAATACAGGGCAAAATTTTTCCTGCTGATGATCACATTCAATATACATATGTATCAAACTATTTATCATCATTACAAAAACAATAAAATTCTAAACAATGACAAAGGGAAGAGCAGTGGGTTACAGTTTCTTATTAGAAGTTGAGCTTGGCCATAATGTTATTCATATGAACTCTGATACAAAACCACATAGGTGTCATTATGTTCTTTATATTATAGTAAATTCAATGCATTAAGAATGCAGAAAAATCTCATTTGCAGATTCCCCAGGAGCCAAGAAAACAGCAAATCACAGCAGCTCTCCCAAGTGATGCAGAAGTTAAAATAATCCCGTGTACCAGCACCAGCATCTGTTTGCAGCAGCAAAGAATGCTTTGCAAACTTTAATAAATGTAAACCTTACAAATCTCTCCTTATACAGATGGTTTATGGTTATCATTCGTCACAGGGGAGAAGCAAGGTACTAAACATTACACAGGTGGATGTGGCATCACTCTGTTCCAGCCAGAATCCAGAGCACAGCCAGGGTGTGTGGATGCAGACCAGTGCACGGCTCCTGCCCCAGCTCTGCTAGTACCATATACCTCACATCCCTGCAGGACCAGCAAGGTCCCTGACACAGCCTGACATGGCCCACCCTTCTGTCCACTCCGACAGAACACCTCGGCTAGCTCTGGGCGAGCCTGTGCCAAGAGTGGCCCCTCTTCAAGATCTCTGCAGAGAACCCAAAGTAGGGGTGTATAGCCCACGCTACAGTGCTGGCAGCTGGTCCAGGGGAGAGCAAAGAATGCGAGGGAGCCCTTTCGTGGATCCAGGAAAAGGTTTATTGGAAAGGGATACAATACAGACCTAGAGGCGGGAAGGAGGAACCACAAAAGGCGTGGAGAGAAGGCTTGCACAAACTTAAATAAAAGTCCTCCCCCGTGGCAGGGTACAACTGATTATCCAATGAGAGAGAACAAGGGGGCCCAACTATGGGAAGGGCTTCATTCCGGGAGAACCAATAGGGTGAAACATAGGCGGGGATACACACAACTGGGCAAATCATATTACAAGGGAGGGATGATTAACAGCGAACTTACTAGAAGAAGGGGAGGGGCAAAGGGAAACGGACAGCTCCGTGGGATGGGTTTAGGGTAACAGACAGGGAAGGTTCTGGAATTTGGGTGGGGTTTAGTGTAACGGACAGGGGCTAGAGGCGGGAAGGGAACAAACCATTCTATACATAACTTGGGGGTGTAACTGGGGAACAAACCATATAATATAGGAGAAAAACCAAACCAAACGGCACACTGCAACAACAGCCAGCACAGAGTCAGAGCATCTCTTTGCAGAGTAGCATAAGCCCCCAGCAGTAACCCACCCCAGAGCCCTCTCAACTTACCCCAGCACAGCAAGTGCCAGGACAGGCAGCCTCTGTTACCAAACACCTCAATGTGCAGCTTATCAATATTTCATTATCAGTATACAGCTGACCTCTAAATAACTGTCTGCAGTGTCCAGCAGCTCAGACTGCCTCCCTGCTGCCAGCCAGGAACATCTGTCCCCTCACGCATGCCACAGAGGCAGCAAGGTAAGGATCCCATTGCCCCGTTATTTGTGCTGCAGAGATTCTCATCAGCATTAAACTCACAATACTGTATTTGTCCATCTTATCGAGAATTAGGGAGTCCACACAAGAGGCTTATGGACAGAACAACAAATCCAGAGCTGGCTGAGCGAAATGTCTGCCACAAGAATCCTTAAATCATCTAGCTTTCCTGAGGCCTTACATGCCAGTCAAATGCCAGCCCTCTCGTTTCCTTATTCTATTTACAAGCAGAGAAGCTATATCTGCTCTCTTTCCAGTCTCTCCTGTTCCAGTGATCACTGGTATTCAGCCTTTTGTTGCTGGTGGGGAGAGTCTCCTCTCCAGGGAGAAGGAACGCTGGCAGAACAGCACATGGGTGACAGTGAGATGGCTTCAGCTACAAAAAGCATTTCCTTAGCACACTGGATTTCTTTGCAAATAGACAATATTTCCAGGCAGAAGGAGCCTCTGGGAAGGGGTTCACTTGGGAAGAGCCCCAGCACACGCCAGTGTGACAGTCATCCAGTATCCTCCTCCTCTATAGGTACGAGCCTGCTGTGCCAGCTTGGCACAAAGCATCTCTAAGGAGATGTCATAAAATCCCTGGATGCTATTATACTTTCAGTTAAGAAAACCAGGACAAGATTTATTACTTTCATACATTCAGTTGACCTAGGCCCATCACACCAGTTATGCCCCACCATGTACAGCCACCATATCAGTAAATTTGTGATAACACACAAATTTGTGATAACACACAAATCATCACAGCAGATGCCACATAACACACACCACGGTTGGCACTGTGTGGAGGAGAGGGAAAAATACTATCAGTACAGAAGACTCTTGCTCAAAAGAATATTCTATTTTCTATATTTACCACCCTTGGAGAGTCCTGAAGGAATGGATACACCATTCACCAAGGACTCCAATGAAACCTGGTGCTCTGAGGCAGCTGGTGCCACCATCAAAAGCTGTGGCATCATTAAAATGCTTTGTCTGGTTTTGTCAGATATTCACAGGAAAGGAGAGCTGTCAGAAACATCACAGCTGAGCGCTGCTACCGTCATTATCTGCAAGGAGACAGAGAAGAGGGAAGAAGCTTCTTTGGTTTCTTTGAAACCTATTTATTCCAAGGGTTATGTTATCAGAAAGGATAAATTTTCAAGCCAGTAAAAGCAGCTCCTGACCTCTAATTTCATCCGCACACATACCAAGTGCTTCTCTGGACTATAAAATCATAAGATTTGAGGGAAGATCTTAAATTCTACGTGCCCAGCCTATGCAACAAGCCTCAAATTCAACCTGGTCCATGTTTAGGACATTAACAGCCCAGTGTTCACATTGCTATTTTGGGACGGATATACAGCAAACACAGGACAGATTCCTATCACCTCATGTTCCCATCAAAGCTTTTGTTCTTCTTGTCATAGACTGAAAAACAGACTGAGAAATACAAACTGAAGAATATCCATCCCTGTAAAACTGAAAATATATGCAATATCTCCGTCCTGGACAAACAGAAAAATCAAAGATAAATGTGAACAACACTCACTGTGTTATGAAACAGAAACTCTAGTATTTTACCTGTTATTTCAATTAATTAAATTTCAAATTTTGTATAATGCTGAAATATTAACTCAGGTCCACTTATATATGCTTAAGGTACTATAATATGTTTTCAAGTAATTGAAATAAAATATTTCATCATATTAAAATTTCAGAGATATAGAAAGGTAATAACATGATCTTATCGAAATAATAAAGAAGTTGTGAATAATTCCCATACTTTTATTTAGTATTTGTCTTTCATCACATAATTGCATCTTTTAATTTCAGTTCTAGTTGTCTTGAAAAGATTTCCCACCAAAAGAAAATTTCAGGTTCTGACTGGTTCCAGTCCTTGACAGAAAATTAATCTTGGGCTAATTTATAAGACCAAAAAAAAAACATAGATAGTGGATTCAAGTGACTAATTATCTACATCTATGAGGCTTTTTGAGTGCTCACTGCAGTTTCAAAGCATTAATTTGTTCAGCAATTACAGTAGGAAGATGTCAGATCCCCACGACAGGAAGGTACACAAAAAGTATCCCTTTTTGCCAAATGCTTGTCCCTGAAATATCTGCTATAAAGTATCCACCGCTTCCACAGTGAGCAAGACCCTTAATAAGTGCAGAGAACCTGTGAAGGTGTAGAAATCAGAGCTGAGGGACAAAACAGAACCATTCAGAAATTAGTTGGACTGTATTAAAACTACTTCAATGGCACAGATATCTTTCCAGTGCCTAAAGGGGCTACAAGAGAGCTGGGGAGGGACTTCTGACAAGGGCAGATAGTGACAGAACAAGAAGGAATGGCTTCACAATGACAGAAGTCAGGGTTGGACTAGGTTTCTGGACTCAGAGATTCCCTGTGAGGGTGGTGAGGCCCTGGCAAGGCTGTCCAGAGAGACTGTGGCTGACCCATCTCTGGAAGTGTTCAAGGCCAGTTTGGATGGGGCTTGGAGCAATGGAGTCTAGTGGAAAGTGTCCCTGCCCATGGCAGGCGGTTGGAACTGGATGAGCTTTAAGGTCCTTCTGAACCCAAATCATCACCAAAGTGAGCCCCAGCACTGTCCTATACCCACTGGCAATGGACTCAGCATGAACATCCCAGGTTGGAAAGGGAGATGCTCCCCTTCCTTTAAACCCAGCCCCACAAACAGAGAGGATCAGGCTCCCTGCCCAAACCCCACGGAGACACCCACTTTCCTGAATGCTCACCAGCTGCCTAGCACTCCAGCACCCCAAGTCCTGGTGTTCAACACCTGGTTCTCGTCCAAATTTGTGGTTCTTGTCCAAAATTGGACGAGATAAATTGGACAATTTTGCCTTTGCAGACCAGAAGTTGGACTTGATGATCCTGTGGGGATCCTTGGAACTCAGGATATTCTATTATTCTGCAAACATTAACTTGCCTCAATATATTAATGCATGTGTTCTATGAGTCAGCTTGAAGAAATACTATGTTTGCCACTTAGATATTTTTCTTTGGCATAAAATCCTCCACTTCTCAGTCGCTCAGCCTTCTCTGCCTTGCTAAAACATTATGTAGCTGAAATGCCTTTTGCTCAAGCTTTTGCATGAGTCGTTTTAGTCAGCTTCTTCCATCAGGTGGTTTTGTTTATCTGATGTTAAAAGCCCACATTCTGCAGCAGGGGAAAAATTCTGCAGCACAAATTAAAGCAGGAGTCTTTGAAATATACCTTTCTTAGAAAAAAAATCAGACTTAGTGATAAAACATAATTCAGACAATTTTTGCTACTTTCATTAACAGGACAAATCCCAGTTGGAAATGTGGCAGAGAATAGAGCTGATGTAAAAAGCTGTTCCAACACAGAGAGGATATAAAGGAGAGTGCAGTATTCCTTCTGCACTCTTCATCCTTCTTCTAAAGTGTACCTGTTATCTCAGAGCTATAGGGTTCCCTGCCCCAGGTGCCACTTCCTTCGTCAGGATTTGATGACCAATAGTCCACCTTGCAAAGCCCGGGCATGGAAAGCAGCATTGCACAGTTACTTGCCTTTCTCCCAGATTTACCCTGAAAGTCCAGAAAAAATGTTAAGAGACTATAAAGCTTTATACAAATCACCTGAGAGATTTTGCAGTTTGTTATCTAGGAATTAAGATGTTATCGTTAGAAATTATTTTGTCTGGCCCTGTTGCCCACTGCAAATGAGTCAGTCCTCTCCAGGACCAAGTCAATAAAGGTCCAGCTCCACTAGGATGAGGATAAATAAGATCTCAGACAGCTGCCACCCCTTCACTTCCTGAGAAATTTTAGATTTATCATTACTACTTTTTTCTTGCCTTCATGACCAGAGGAGACTCATCCATAAGCAAGGCACATCTCTGGGAACACACATGACAGGTTAGCTCAGCAGCAAAACCAACAAGTTGTAAAGCCAGTGCAGTAATGGCCTCATTACAATGGCCTCATTACAAAATTATTACACAGCATTACAATGCTCACTGTGTAATAATGCCATATATAAATAACAGACTGCAAAGATCATTAAAGCCAATCAAAAGTATAGATTATCCCATAAAATCTGTTTAATGTCTCCTATATTCTGATACACTGTGAAAGAGAAACTCCAGTCAGCAGTGGATGCAGGTATTGGGCAGCAATATTGGGCTTTCAGCATCCTCACCTTGGAGGTTTCCTTCCACTCTTATGTTATCACTGCAATTTTTTACATCCTAAATCCTCCACAAAGAGAGGTGTAGCTGATGATTGTGGCCATATTTCTGCTGTAATCTCAAAAAATGTCAGATCCAGCACAGGTGCTCTGCCAGCCCCAATCCATCACCCCAGAGTCCTGTTTGAGGAGCCCCTGTGGCTCCATCAGCCCAGCCTGGTAACAACACCTTGGGGATCTCTCCTGCGGTGCAACAGGTATGGACATAGTCATGGAGTCACCAGGGTTGGAAGAGACCTCCAAGAAGATCTAGTCCAACCATCAACCCAACCCTTACCATCCATAATCACGCCTAAACCATACCCCTAGTGCTACATCCGGACTCCTGTTGAACATTTTCAAAGATTGTTACTCCACCACCTGGGCAACTTACTTGAATGCCTAATCCACTACTCGGATGGAAAAAAAAATCTAATATTCAATCTGAATCTCTTCTGACACAGAGCTCTCTCCACTGTTTCCAAGTCAGTTGGATAGAGAAGAAAAGTTTTCATGATAATGCACTCCTTCAGCAAAAATCTTCATCATCTGGGGAAAGTAGCTGCTTTTCATGCTCTCCATAACAGACTGCCAAGGGACACCAAGTTCCTAAATGGCTATTCCTACCCAACCAACCAAAATCACATATGATCATTTTCTGCTTCTCAAAGACATGCTTCATGATTATGTATCATGCTTGATGTTTCTATTTACAATATTTCCCAATTAGATTTCATTTAAGTTTACTTACCAAAATATAATCACGTTTTTGCTTTAACTAGATGTGTTTACCCTGCCAACATGGTATTATGCATACAACAGAGAGGGGCAAACAGGTGAAGAATAACTTGCCTCCATCAGCATTTGGCAAATCCTCTCCTACATCCACAAAACCTACTACTATTAACAGATGGCATATCCTTCCTGCTTGAAGACAGACACCAAATCCTGATCCGAAATGCCATGTTTTTGGTCTCATTTCTCGTTTCACAGTAGAACAATCTTTAGAGCCCAGAAAACTATTCTTTGCTCATATATTTTCTAGATGAGGAGCAGGTTCGACTTGCCTACCCCCTTTTAAAACAGCTGCACTAGCAAGAAGGCTAAAATTAGAATCTTCCAGGAAATACTTCATGTTTCGCCTTGCAGATCAGACAATTTAAGTCATGTTGTATATGCTAATAAAAGCAATTTCTTAAGTTACCATTTAGTATAAGAAGTGTCTGGTACAGGAAATAAATTCAGCAATTAATATTTGCCATAATCTTACAGCAACAATTTTTTAATGTAATTTCTTATTTTTTAAGAACCACAACTTGTGCTGAAAACACATTTTGCATTTTATTATCCCTAAATGTTTAACTACCATAACTAATGCCTGATTAATAAATGGCTAGCTATTGCTACTACTTGAAACCTCATTTAGATATGGCAAATTATGTGCCAATGAATATTGGTCCTTCTCAAGCAGCAATACAGGGGAAAAAGGATCAAAATAGGAAAACAGTTTTAATTCATAGTGTTTCTTAAGCCTCAGTCTATTGTTCCAGCCAAGCTCATTGAACTCTAGGTAAAGCTATAATGTTTATAGGTCTTACTTAAAAGTGAAATTGTAGGACAAAAAAAAATCTTATCAAATTTATGTGACCAGTCTCCCATAGTTCAAGTCTCAACTGGACACATACCTTTCAGAGATTTCCTCAAGGCAGCAGAAAATCATAATGCATTTGGGGGATCCTGGAGGAACCCAGCCTACATTCAGCACCTAGAATCAACCTCCAAGTGCAAGGCAAGTATTTTGGGTGGGATTTTTTTTGTTGTTGTTGAATTTTGGATTTATTTGGTTTGGAACTTTTTGGCAGGATTTAGAGCTTTTCGTGTGTTTGGGTTTTGTTTCTTGTTGTGGATCTCTGGGGTTTTTTTTAAAGACTCAAACACTATTTTCCCTCTTCATTTTTTTTATTTATTAAACATGCCATTAACTCACTGAGTTAGTAGCTATAGAAGCATGAACTCTTTGGGACTAATTTGAATTAAAATGAAACATTGTGGATGATACTTGTTTGCTTCCAGAACTTCACAATGGAGCCTTCAGGGAAAAAAATTACAAAAGAAAATATTAATTGGACGTCAAAGTGTTAAAACAGTCTCTGGCAAAAGGCCTTACCTGAGGCTGCTGTTTTTTTCAAATGCAAATATGTAAAACATTTAACTATGCATGGAGCAGATTTCAAGTGCTTGCTATTGCTTCAAATGTTCCTCTCCTCACATCCCATTTCCTAAATGCTTGTGCCTTTTAGGTGGCTGCTGATTTAGCAGCTTCAACTTTCTTATCTTGAAGATAAGTAATAAGTGATGCTCCGCCTGGGAGCTGCAGCACCACACCTGAGAATCCGCCCTGTTTGCTCTTCACACTTTGGGTGGTCCACAGAGCCCAAGGAAGTAAATTTTCCCCAGGCCTCATCCTTCACTATGTCAAGTTTGGCTTTCAATTAAAATTATTTCATCAGAGCTACATGACAAAATAGAAGAACCAACGGAATAGGATTGAAGAAGCAGAATAAGAAATCTTAGGAAGCAGCAGAATAAATCTGGACAATTTTAAAGGAAAATAGTGCAGTTAATGGAAATCTCACCATGCAGCCAAAGAGAAGAAAGCAGAACTGACAGCTATGAATTAACTATTGTTCTGTTTTTCCAAGACCTCAACAAAGGTTACAGCCTGCTGCACAGCAGCTGTGGACACAGCTGTCATTTCAGATTTGATTTCATAATATCTACTTTTGAATTAGACAGACTTCAACACTCATTAGGAGCAGGCTTTTCTTCTACAAATGCTTATAAGAAGTGTTTTCTCACAAATCATACAGTCTTACAATCCTTTGGCTTGCTCTAGATATATATCAAAAATATCTACTCCCATAATCACAGCCTTTTTATCTTAGCAGGTCCTTCCAAGTGCTCAGTACTCTGAATTTTCCACTACTATCAATGGTGTTAACAACTAATACTCAGTAATTTTTCAGAGCTCCTTTCAAGCCCTTCAGAAACTTACTTGTATGAAATATTAACAAAAAATATTTTGAAGTACTAATACATTTGTCTCTCTCCAGCCTCTAACATAGATGAAGAGCTGTACAGAGAATTTTCAAATTCTCTTTAGGTCCTGGGGGTCTTTGGGGTGTTGGTTGGTAACATCATCCCACGAACAAACAGCCTAATCTCACTGACCCAACACAAGTAATAGAATCACCATGACAGCCCTGAGCCATCATAAGTCATGGACGTTCTCCATCCCAATATCCAGGGATATCCTAGCTCTGTGTTTAAGCTAGTCACTTCTCAAAGCAAACAGCCACGCTGATAAATGTATTTAACTGCCTAAAGATGGAGAAAAGCACCCAGAGAGAGCTGCTGAAATCCTTTAAGTGAGTAACTCCAATTTCTCTCATCTGTGTGCATAAACTGCCCATGAATCCCACAGTCTGGCAGTAAAACTGGTCTGAAACTGAGAAAACCAGGATATTTCTGCTTGTGCCGAGAGTTTCCGTTTCCATGCAGGGCACCTTTATCCAGGGTTAGAAAAGCAGCCCACAGCTCCATGTGCAGGTGATGCACTTTCAGTCACAATACAGACCATCCATTTCCCATCGATAGGAGCACCAAGCTAAGGTGTCTGCACATTTAATTGAGATTATGGTGGGAATTAATTATAAGATTAACAATCTCCAAAAGCGATGTCATAAAACAATACCCATAACTGTAGTAGAGCTTACAAAGGACAGTAAGATAATAAAAAAATGCTATTGAAGTATATGTGGAAGAAAGAAAATGGCATATGGCTTCTTGTATGAGATAGTCAGAAAGCATGTTTTTTAGGGCCCAAAAATTCCTTTTAAGTTTTAAAAAGTGTGAGATATTTCAAAATGTGTACAAAAAAATTAGAGTGAGACTAATCTCAGGCAGAGAGAAGCAAGAGAAGGAAAGAAGTCATCAGATATGTGAAGAGCCAGTCCCACAGGAACAATGACAAAGAAAATTAGCAAGTAAAATTCCTCATAGTTTGTGCAGGTTGCCTTTTGTAATTCAGTAGGAATTATTATAGTGCAAAATTCAAGGGGATTAAAATCCATTACAGCTCTTCCCTATACCCTGCTCCAAGGACGCTTTGTCTAAAAGAACTGTATTTTAATCTGTTTGTCAAATGTTTTCAATACAATCCTTTAATACAATACTGTGTCGAGAATTTCAGGCTAGAAGGAATGTCCGATGCACTATTTCTGCAGTTTAGTTCTTCAGCTCTTACACCTATGCAGACATAATACAGCACAGGAAGATAGCCCTTCCAAATGAAGTGTTAATAAACTTTTAATAATAAAGCATTTCTCCAGGCATCAAATCCTGTCCCTGCTGAGGACACTGGAGTTTTACCATTAACTTCAGAGGAACTGAGACACTGAGACTATAGTCTCTGGCTATATATTTCATATAAATTACATTGCTATTAGACTTGATTCCCAACAGAAATTACATTCAAAGAACTCTAGTACTCATGACCTCCAAAACAAATCCAAATACTTTCTTCTTGCATCCATGCACATATATTTTTCTCCTCTTAAAGTACTACAGCAATTAAGAAAAATTATGGAGATTATTTTTCTTCTTTTAGGCTTCCTTCAGGGTTCCCCTCTATTTTAAAAGCTAAGCTTTTCTTTCCAAGCTTGGCACCTATGAACACAAGCCCTGTTGCAGGAAGGTGCACTGAGACATGAACTCAGCAGTCCCGTAGTGGCTGGTTCAGCCTGGAACCTCCTTTCTTGGAGGAGGCTGAAAAAAGCATTCTTTGTGCACAGAGCTGAAGTGCATAATAAATCATACCTCAGTTTTGCCATTATGCCAGGAAGGCTGGATTTCCCCTTCAATCTGTCTGCTTGCCTTGCCTGCTCTTCACTCACAGTAGTGTGGGGAAGCCAAAGCTCCAGCCAACATTAGTTTGCATTTCTGACATACAAAGCACACAAGTTCACCCAAATTCAACACAACAGCCAGGACTTTTCTAAGGTTATGGCCATCCTCACCACCTTCTGTCCAAGTCACCAACCAGTGCACCCCGACTGTAACATAAGAAACCTCTTGGGCTCTGTGGAAACCACACACAGGTTTTGGGAGCCCCAAGAGCATGTCTAGCATCTCCTGACTCAGCTTCAAAGATTAAAGACATTTTTAAATGTTTTTGTGTGGAATCTATCCAACAGAGAAAGCCAGGAACCATGATCAGGGTCTTCCAGTGCTGTGTCCCATCTCTCTGGTGCTGCCTGGTGAAGCACCAGCCCATCCAACTTGCAGCAGACAGCAAGCAGTGTTGGGCAAGATATTTTTTTAACAGAGATTTTCTTATGAGTTGTTACTTGTAGGTGAATCCTAGCTGCTTGCTTCAATTGCTCCTTTTACCATAAACCAAAACCTCTGGTCTGTTATAAAATATTATGAGTTTGTATTCAAGGCATTTGGAAATCCAGCACATTTCCACTCTCTGGAAAAGAGTAAAAACCATCTCTCCAACATGCAGAATTTAGCAATTTGCATATGAAAGTAAATTTTCATATCACATGAAATCAAGTTTTATTTTTCATTTCTAAATCTCACTTTCCTCAGCCTCTATTCTCCCAAAGTCAGCCAAGATCATGTTCCAGATACCCACAATGGTGAATGATTATTCATCAAGCAATCCAGGTAAAAAAGAGAGACTGGTAGGGTTGCAGGATATTGTGGGATGCTGTAGATACCAACAGCAGGTTTAAACAAAGTACCAAGTGCTAAAAACGGTGAATTAATCTTCATTAGTCTCCCTGCTTTACCAGCTAGACGAATCATTTAAAGCTGTTGTATCTTCACACTACACTGCCAACAGCACTGGAGACATTTTCACAATTCATCCTATAAAGTAGTTGTCTTAGGTTGCAATACCGGATGTGACCAAAAGTATGTATTCTATCACCATCTGTTGAAAACAGGTGGGGCAGTGATCCTTATTTCTGTGGGAGATATTCTCTGCTAACAGGCTGTTTTGGTTTAATTTTGACTTTCCCGGCCAACGCACCAAATTAATGTCTTCAGTTTGAGTTGCCAATTTGAATAAACTTATTTTTTCTGTTGTGAGACAGAACCAGGAGCAAAAGAGCAAGGCAGGCCTAAAACCTGAGAGAGTATAAAAGAAAATTTATTAACTACACAAACAAAAAGAGAGGAAAAAAAAATTTCAGAATAAGATTTTTTTCAGATCACTCCTTCCCTCCCTCTCCCAATCTTCATAACAACAAAACAAACATATAACAGATACTTCGGTCAGTGCCAAATTTAGTCTTTCTCAGTTCACTTCTGGAGAGAGAAGCCTCTTCTTGTTGAAGTTGTAGGGATTTTTCCCACAAGAAGGAAAAAGACAGTTCTCTTGTGGTTTTATCTTTCACGATTTGCATCCGCCCAGGAACCTGCAACCGTGACGCTCCTCCCAACTCTACAGCCGTCCCAAAGTTGTAGATGTGGGCCATGTCTGTCTCATGGGGTATTACTTTTAAGAATGAAATGTTCGACAGCAAAGATTCTCTCTGTCTCCTTTTTCTCTGCTCAGGCTTCATCTTCAGAAAACCAAAATCCCCTTCTTTTCTCAGGGCAGAAATTCTCAACACAGGTGCTTTTTAGTCAAATCATCTATTAAATGGAACATTTCCATCCCCCCATGTCTCTTTCCATGGTTTATAGGAATATTCAGTACATCAGTTCATTCCTACAATTTCACAAAAAGATTTTCAGCCATTTCAGCATCTTCTCATTCTCCTTCCATCTTAAAAACTTAGCTCTTACATCACTGACTTCAGAAATCTTCTTATTCCCTTTCATATTCAAAGGAAAGGCTGGAGGCTTTGCAAATCTTATCTGAACACTAAAGAGTTAAAGTTTAACACACCTACAAGAGTTGGGCCAGGCTCAGGCCTCGCTGAGGTGTTAATCAGCCTTTCTGGGGCTGGGCTGCAGCCCCACACTGCTCATGGCCACCCGGGCAGGCCCGGCCCGTCCGGCAGCAGCAAAAGTCGGCCTCCCCCCCACGCCAGAGCTGCAGGCTCGTGGAGGAAGAAGCTGTGAAGGTCTTATCACACAACTTTTTCTCCCCCTGGCCATCGGGTCCCCCTCGTTGGCAAACGGGGCCCAAGCGGCCTCCCGAGCCTCCCTCCCCCCCGCATGGGGGAGGGAGAATCTCGGGTTGATGCTACCTGCTCAGCTGCTGGAAAGACCAAGAGAGTCAGTTCCGGATTACCTTCCTCAAAATGTGTGTTCACGGAGCGAACTAACTTTCTCTAATTGGCTGTTGCAGGTATCCCAACCCCCACAGAGGAAATTCCCTTAGGAAGAACCCCAGCACCTCCCATCCCCATCCCATATTAAAATGAGCCCATTAGTCCTTCACGTGTGCGCAGCTCTTCTCTTGAATTGGGTCGGTGGTCTCGAAATGGGTCAGTGGTCTCCAAGGATGAAGTCAGGAGAGTCTTCATCAGGTCTCAGTGACCCTCTGGCACGATCCAAGGCTCCGTGCTTCGTGATTAATGGTTTACTTGTTTTACGTTCTTCTATATACTTATATATATTCTTCAGATAATTATACCAATTAGCTCTAGCCTAAGCATCTAGTAATTATTAACCTACCATTTACCTACCTAACTTACATCTTGGTCTACCTTTAGCAAAAATCTTAACTCTTTAAAACCATGATTCAGGACTGCTACCAACATCCTGACTGAGAGGATGTCAGGTTGTATTCTGACTCTGTCAGTGTTTTTGTTATTTTGTAATTCTGTATTTCTATTTTAATTTTCCTAGTAAAGAACTGTTATTCCTATTCCCGTATCTTTGCCTGAGACTCCCTTAATTTCAAAATTATAATAATTTGGAGGGAGCGGGTTTACATTTTCTATTTCAAGAGAGGCTCCTGCCTTTCTTAGCAGACACCTGTCTTTTCAAACCAGGACAATAGTACACTCTAATTATTATTTTTTAATCTTCTGCTTAGGGCTTTGCCCATTAGGTGGTGGAAAATCCAAAGGATATATGCAATGGTTATTCTTTCATCTTCATACCTCTTAAACTGCTTCTCTGGCTTATGTCAGTGTATAAGTAATTGTGCCAATATGTAAGTATTTATGTGCTTAACTAAAAAGAACATTTTAAAAGAAGAATGCTGTTGTTTAGATGACAGCTAGAGATGCTGTAGTCTGCAGACATTTTCCTGTTTTTCACAAGCAAAGAGAATTGATTCTGATTTTATATACCCTCCCTACCTCACCAAACTCATGCACTCCAATAGCTGTCTCATGCTGTGGTTCTATCTCCTCAACAAATTCACCTTTATTCTATGCCATGGACCTAGTTTATGCTAACATGCAGATAGACAAACTGCAGATGGATCTACATTATCAGAACAGCCTTTTCCTCTCTCCATTTTCTCTCAACTCTAGCAATGGTGGCACTCAGTGGATGAGCAGGACACCTCCTTTGCTGTCATAAAACCTGGGCTGTGCATGCAGCAAACAAGAAAACAAACTGGCTTGGGAAATTTCCTGCCCACACAGCTCAAAGACACCAACTGGGGCAACCTGCAGACTCAAACAAAAGCTAAATTCTTGTTTTCCTTCCTAAGGCCACTTTGTTCTCTCATGCAGGACATACCTTTTGTGCAATGTGCCCCTGGGGCTGCAGTGATGGGTTAGCCAATCATACAGAAAGAAGAGGAATTTGATGAATGGATCATTTTTGATACACTCTGCACTTTTGACTCATAAATTCCACAGAAAACAAGGTAAATGGAGCATAACTTATTAATGAGCAGAGCCCTAAATATCAAATGGTCTGCTGTGAATCATCATCACGAATTGCAGAGCCTTCACATCATGTTGGTTATCACATGCTGCAGTAGTTCAGTGATGGACAAACTCTGCAGCCTGGTGTTAAGTCATACAAGATGCTTTCTGTAAAGCACTTTACAGAGACTTGCTTGCCTGACCTTCAGACAGTGACCTCCAGAGACAGTGACCCTGCAAGCCTCACCTTGCATTGCAAGCTTGAAAGCACCATTAAGCCCATGATGAATTCTGAGCCTTGGGAAAGACACGTGAACCCTAAATCTCACCAGAAAGCTGGGGAAAATTCAGACAGCTCTTAAGAGACACACCAATGAAGTTTTTGTGTAGTGACATAAGTTAGGAGCAACAGCTTTCTATTCTGCATTGCTTCTACCCCTTCACTGATGGGTAAAAATGGACAGCCCCCTCCAGATCTGAAGGTCTACTAAGGTCCAGATTAAGAAGAACCACATTGACTATTCTGAGACAGCACTGCAGGGCAAGGTAAAAACATTAAGAACTTTCAATTTCCTCCTGTCTAAAGGTCGTTTGGTTCTTTTGAGTGTTGAGAAAACAGGAAAAAAAGAAGGAAAGAACAAGGAAAACCATGCACCCAAGTAACTCTTCTCAAATTATCTCTATAAGCTCAAGGATCACTCGCAGAGGTAGGTGTGAGCACACGTGCTGGCACACAAACTGACTGTTCACAGTCACAATGAAATACCTGGTCTGAGCATTTTCCTCATCACTGTTCTGGTTTGAATTAATGTCTTAGGGTGATGTTATGGTGTTTGTATCTCCAATCGTGTGTTCTGATTATGTTTGGTATTATGTCCTGTGCTTCCAGGACTCACTCTGAAAGTGAAGCTTTGTTTTGTCTTGTTATCAGCTGGCTCACCTCCCCCATGGTCTATGTTTAGGAGAGGTTTTAGCTCGGATTGCCTGCTTGCTTGCTTGCTTGCTTGCCTGCTTGCTCGCTTCTGCCTCTTTTTCTTTCCTTCGCTTTGCCCTTGCTTTTGCTTATTAGTTAGTTCCGCTAGGCAGTCCAACTTTTTCCCTGGACTGTTTTTTTTTCCACCCCGTCCTCTCCCTCTCCTGGATACCATCTGAATCTGTTCTGGACGGAGACCTGGGAAACCCCAAGAAACACCGGGAGTCTACACTTTGTCACCTGCAGCAGTCATCCCCAGCGCCAGAGACTGATAACTGGGCGACCACTCGCCGGAGAGACTGAGTTTGTCATCCTTTCAGAACGGTGAAAGAGGTTTTTTGTCAGCTGGTGTTGTTTTTTTCCCTGTGCTGGGGAGTGTTTTGCTTGTTAAATAAACAGGTTTTTTTCCCACTCTTTCTGAGGAAATTCTTCCCGAACCCAGTGGTGGGGGGGAGGAGTTGTGGGGTTTGCTGTCTGGGGGCTCCTTCTGGAGGTTTTCCCCCAAATTTGCCCTAAACCAGGACAATTAATGACCATGTTTCTATGCTTTTTGGCATCCTTGTCTGTGGCAGAGAGGTTGGAACTAGGTGGCCTTTAAAGTCTCTTCCCAAATCATCCCATGATTCTTCTTTCACACTAATATCTCTGAATCTTCTGGAGTTAACTTTAGTGCTATTACCCAGTTTTCTTTTCTGCCTAATTTTTCCTTAAGAGTTTTCAAGCATTTCAGTACAAGTTTGCCTCCTGGTACTGAGCTGCAGTTACCTGTGTGCTGTGGAATTATCTTTGAAGTTTTCATTTGTAATGACAGATGCAATAATAATAAAAAGTGTCCACTATTTTTAAAGGCTATTTCTCCCTGTATGTGTACAGCTTTGTCATCTTTCAACTGTCCGACCTCTAAATAGGCTTGTAGTGAGTTTCTCCTGCAAATGTGTGGATGCATAGCGTGGGAAAGCATCTGCTTCATCAGAGATTAGCCTGGAGGTAGAGGCTTTCCCAGGAACAAATAATATGCACCTGCTATTGTTTACAGAATGTGTATCACGAGAACTATGTTGCTTACAGTAAAAACATCTGTGCAAGAGGTGTTGCTCGCTCTGACCAATGAGCTGTATTCTATTCTTGGTTTAGTGATCTAGTGTTTATAAGGAATGCAGTGTTAAAATAAAGTTGTCCCTTTCCTATCTTGAAAGGAGACCGTGTCACCGTGTATTTCTAATTATATAGCTAACAGAGACATTTGGAGGGTTCCACCGAGATCTACACTCCAGAATTTACTGACTTATAGAGCACCGGAAAATATCCGGGCTTGAAGTCTGCTGAAACCGGGACGGATCCCTTTGAGGTCTGTCTTAACCAGGGCCTACAGCCTGAGCTAGGCTGAGCCTGGCCAGAGCTGTGCCGTGTGAGGACTGGATAACCCAGAAAACCAGGACAGCAGAAGCCTGGAGCCAAGAACCAGCACCAGGGAATTCGGCCAGAGTCAGACCTATCTGGGAAGCCATGGACTCCACCCCCAGGACTCAGCAGGAAGGAGATCCACGGAACGTCAGACTGCTTGCTCCCTCGTTGAAAAGAGATACTCTGTTTTTGCCCTCTCCTCATAGAAGCAATTTTATTGGGACACAAGTATACTAACTCAGGAGCTCAACTCGGCTCAAGTCTGGAATGGTGAGCCCCTGACATAATTGCTGGGAGAGAGGGCTCTTTTTAGAGATGGGGAGCCAGTTATCTAAAAAGCAGGAGAATGTACTTTCCGTCTGGAGGAATGTCGTGGCTGGCATGGAAATGCCAGTTTCTGATGAAGCCCAATGTGTTCTATTAGCTTGGGCAAGAGACTGGTGTTTCTCTGATGATGCAGAGGTAGTGTTCTCTCTGTCAGCATGGCAGACTCTTGGAGAACATTTATGGGACGCCCTGCTGTCACGATCTGCTATTAATACAGAGCGGGGGTCGTGATGGTTCGATTGATCTCAAAGATGCAAACAGGCAAAATGCAGGGGACAAAATCAGTTTATTCAACAACAACAATGCATTTTTATTAAATGCCAACAACTCAGTTGCGATAGAGAGGAGAGATATAGGAAACAAAGTATAGAGAGAGAAAAAGAAGGAGATGGGGAAATAGCTACCAACGCGACGAGACGGACGTCCTCATGGGCCAGCCAATAGACAGGTCTTCATCTGTGGGGAGTACTCAAAGGGTCTTCTCCAGACGGTCGCTCTTTTATAGTCCTTATCCAAAGCGAGTGGCCTCTGGCCAAAAAGTGGGAAGATTTATGGGCCATTGTGTGGTGCTGTGGGAGACAGGTGCAGTCAGGCAGTACATGCAGTCTCCAGTTGGTATAACACAATCTCCAGTTGGTACAACACAATCTCTGGTTGGTACCACAACAGCACAGTCCAGTGAACACAATACACCAGCACACAGTCACCTGACAAGCATCCATCTTGGCCAGGCCAGGAAACCATTGTTTGGAGTCAACCTGGGTGGGGGTCCTCGAGGTCTCCTTGCAACGGTCGAGAGGCAAAAAATGAGGGAAACTTCGGACCGACCCTTACACCTGCAGAGGGGGGACGCATCAATGGGCCCTCTAATCACCACATGGGGAATTATTAATGGAAATATGACGAGTGTGACCTCACCAAATAGTGAGTCAGATTTAATGTCCGAGCAAGATGAGGAGGACTCCACCTGTTGACCCAATAGTGGACAGGGCAGTGCAGAGGCTCCTCGCTTGGTGATCTCCCCCAGAAACCTACTGAGTCCAGCAGCCCTAGGCCCTGCCATGTTCCTCCTGTCATAGGCCATGCCAAGTCCAGCGGCCCCCTGGGTATTGTATCTGTCACCCAGGGATTATGTCCCGCCAGTATACCCTTCACCAAATGATTATAGACAGCCAGTATACCCTTTACTGGCAGCAGTAGGGTGGTTGCCCATAGTGGCAGATAATGGCGCCAACTGCCCCCCTCCCTTTGTGCCTCAGGGGGTGCATGTCCTCCCCTGTGAGTGCCTGAGTTTGAACGCCCCACTTGGGACCAGCCCCCAGCTGATGTCATTGTGGCAATCATTCCCACTGCTCCTCCATTGCCACCCGCAGAGGCTGCAGGTGCCCGTTTATCCCTGAGGATGCTGCTACTGCTGCTGGGGCGCCAGCAGACGTCCGCATGGTAGCTGTAGTGGCCAAGCATGCAGTGGCTACCTTGCATTCTGTAGTAACGGTCTTAGCTGCTGCTGGCGCCAGCCAACCGGCAGCAGGGATGTCCCTGCCTGTGCCACCCGTGAGCCCACAGTGCCCAACAGCTACAGCCGGTCTGCTTGCCAGGCCAGACCACAGGCGCCAGCCATTGCAGTGCCAGACCCCTCCCCACCACTGACATCTGAGCCTGGCCCTCATGGGCGGGGCCATGGACACCTACCTCTGTTTCAGCGGGGGTGGGGCTGCCTTTTGTTTCACCCCCAGTGTTGCAGCCTGCCTACCTGGAAGAGACAGACCCCTCCTAGGGTCCAGCAGGGGCTGTGCCAGTGCCCCCACCACCTCCGATGCCGTGTCCTGCCTCACTGACCAGAGAAGGTGTCTCTGCCCAAGTGTCTGTAGGCGGGGCCCCTCCTTCACTGCCTACGACAGCTGTGTCACCTCCCACTGGGCAGGCACTACCCTCATCACTCCCACTCTCATCGATCCCACCCCATGTTGATGTTGCCTATGGCCAGCATCTCTCGTCTCAGGGGCGCCGGGACGGCTCTGTGGCATCTCCCCAGAGTCATCTCTGGACACTCCCCCCGTGCTTGGTCACTGTGAGGCTGAAGAATCACCATGATTTTTGGGAAGCAGTCAAGCTTCAAGTATTGCAGCAGGGGGCTGGGACTTGGAGCGTGTGGGGAGGCCTGGAGGTGGTTTTCTTCATGCAAAGGGGGTGGAGGAGGGTGTGCAGGTAGATACTGGTGGGCTCAACCCGATCTCGGGGGAGAACCTGTCACAAAATTTTAAGGATACTGTCCAGATGCAAAGGGAAATCCAGGCTTTTCCTATGTTTAAGGCTGCTCCTAAAACAGGGCAACATGATAGGCACAGGGTCACAGCCTGGCGTGTAGTCCAAGATTTACAGGACAAGGTTACACAATATGGGCTTGGATCTCCGCAAGTTATGAGAATCATTAGGGTATTAAACATGGATCTACTGGCACCATATGATATTAAGCATATAGCCCAAGTGCTGTTTCAGCCTGTTCAATTCAGGGTTTTTGAAGACACAGATGGCTGAAAGGGCAGTCACAGAGAATATGCTGCGCCCTCATGCTGATCCCAGGTGTGCAGTGGGATGTGATGCTCTAATGGGGTGGCTTTGTTTTTCTAATCCTGATATGTCCAGGCTACCTGGTATCCTCTGGTCCTCGAGCAGTGCCAAAAAATACGTTTTGCAGCAATGTTAAAGGCAATAGAGGCAGCAGCTACCAAGCCGAGATATGTAAAGATAATTAAGGGTCCTAGAGAGCTATTCTTACAATTTGTTGAAAAAGTGGCAGCAGCCTTGGAGAAATAGGTTGAGGATGATAATTTGAGACAGATGTTATGCAAGCAGCTGGCCAGAGACAATGCAAATGTTGATTGTAAAAAGATTATAAAGGCTTTGCCAGGAGATGCATCATTAACTGACATGGTTCAGGCATGTGCTAATGTAGGTACCATAGACCATGAGGTCTCTACACTAGCAGCTGCCATGTGGAACCACCATGTGATTTCAGGGGGTGAGCAATGTAAACAGAAAAATAATAAGGGCAAGGATAAGCAGAAGTCACAGCAACAAAAGGCTGAGAGGCCCAGTTTTCTATGCTCTAAGTGCAAAAAAACTGGTCATTTTGCAAATCAATATAGATCAAAGAAACATGCTAATGGCCAGGGAAATGGACATATGAGCACCAAGGGGTACAGTACGCAGATACAAGCAGTACCTCAGAACCTGGCACTGACACAGATTTCCTCAGCCAATGCTCAGCCAGTACCTTGGGTCAGCTGGAGTGGACGTACACACTGCAACAACAGTCATATTAGACTCTAACTGTCCATAAGGTTCCTCTGGACACCTTTGGTGTCAGAGGTGTTTGGGCCAGGGGCTGAGTGTACTGCTTGTGGGACAATCTAGTGCTATTCTTCAGGGAATCTTCGTTCACCCAGGTGTCATAGATGCCGACTTCATGGGTCAAATCTCTGCCATGGTTTCTACACCTTCCCCCCCCCAAGTTACTATCCCAGCAGGAACTCGTATTGCTCAGCTTGTGCCTTTTTGTTCATGTGGTCTTAGGGGTGATCAACGAGATTGTAAGATGATGGCTTCAGATCTATGGGACCACCACAACTCTTTTGGACTATGAACATCTCTGATCAGCACCCACAGATGTTATGTTGGTCTTTCCCAGCGCCAGCCCACCTCAGATTCAGCTCAGAGGTTTGATGGATACTGGGGCGGATGTAATTGTAATCTCCCTTTCTGCCTGGCCTCCCACATGGCCACTGGCCCCATTTGGCCAGGCCATTGAAAGGGTGGGGGGTACAGCACAGACCTTTGTAAGTCAACAGCCTGTGTTGGTCAAAAATTTTGAAGGGCAGAGAGCCACAGTCTGACCCTACATTACTACAGCCCCGATCAGCCTCTGGGGGCGGAATGTTTTGGTGGCCTGGGGACTGTGACTTGAAGCAAATTTTTTATTGGAGCCACTGGAATGAAGGGCGAGAATTATCCCATGATACCTTTATGGTGGTTGACCAACACCCCCTTCTAGCAACATCATAGCCCCTAGCGAAGACTAAGTTGCTTGCCCTTCATCAATTAGTTCAGGAACAATTACAGTAGGGACACATTGAACCTTCTCACAGTCCCTGGAACACGCCAGTTTTTGTGATAAAGAAAACGTCAGGGAAATGGATATTGTTACAAGACCTCAGAAAAATTAATGCAGTGATGGAAAGCATGGGGGCATTGCAGCCTGGTATGCTTTCACCCACCCTGCTCCCTGCAGGATGGGCCATTCTGGTCATTTATTTAAAGGATTGCTTTTTCACAATTCCTTTGTGTCCTGATGACAGACCAAAGTTTCCTTTTACAGTGCCTGCAATTAACAACCCTTAGCCAGGACAGAGATATCAATGGAAGGTTTTTCCAAAGGACTGTCATAATAGCCCACCTACCTGTCAATGGTATGTGGCTGGGGCCTTGTCTGGAGTTTGTGAGCAGTTTCCTGATGCGTATTTTTATCACTATATGGATGACATCTTAATAGCACCTTCTACTCCAGATGAGTTGCTGAGGATAGAGCCTTAGGTCCTCGCTGCTTTTTGCTGTTATGGACTGCAAGTGGCTCCGGAGAAGGTCCAGCAGCAACCTCCTTGGAAGTATTTGGGGGTCAAGATCTTGGATCAAACGATTCAGCATCAAGAGGTGCAATTTGCAGATTCTATTAAGACTCTGAATGATGCCCAGAAATTGCTGGGTGTTACTAGTTTGTTACATCCTTACTTGGGGCTGACTACAGCTCAGTTGTCCCCCCTTTTCAGCATCCTAAAGGGGGACTCTCATCTGGACTCACCTCGGAGTTTGACCCCTGAGGTGCAGCAGACACTGAGGGAGGTGCAGCATGCTTTGTCTACTCGTCAGGTATATTGACTAGATCCTTCCATTGATATCACTGTGTTTATTACCAATCCAGATTTGTATCCTACAGGTATCATTGACCAGTGGAATGATGAATGGTCTGATCCCTTGCACATTCTAGAATGGGTTTTTTTTGTCACATCAGTTAAAGATGACGCTAACTGCAGTGTTTGAATTGTTTGCTCAATTGATAATCAAATGCCATCAACGATGTCTGCAATTGATGGCAGTGGATCTCATGAAGATCATTCTTCCTGTAGAGCGGGAATTTTTTGAAGGGAGCTTTGTCAATAGTGTTCCCTTGCAGAGTGCACTGCAAGATTTTATGGGACAGATTGCTTATCATCTGCCCAGCCATAAGCTATTGCAAATGTCAAAAAGAGTCAAGTCGTTGTTGAGACCCAAGAATAGTCGAGTACCAGTGCAAGGTCCTACTGTCTTCACTGACGGGTCAGGCAAGACAGGGAAAGCCATTGCTACCTGGGAGGATGAGTCTGGATGGCAAGTGTTGGAAGGCCATGAGACAGGCTCTGCCCAAATAATTTAGTTTAAGGCTGTCACGATGGCATTCCAAAGGTTTTCTCAGGTACCCTTGAATTTGGTCACTGACTCCGCTTATGTTGCAGATATAACTCAGCATTTGTTTGTTCACTTTTGAAGGAAGTTGACAACACTGTTTTATTTTGGCTGTTGATGGCCTTGTGGTATGTGATTCAAGCCTGAGTTCATCCATATTATATTCTGCACATATGGAATCACACAAACTTGCCAAGTTTTCTAATGGAGGGTAATGCCAGGGCTGATAGGCTGGCTAACCCTGAGTGAGTGGTGCCTCAGCCTGACAGGATTGAGCAGTCTAGGGCATCACATTGCTTTTTCCATCAGAATGCACATACTCTGCAAAAGCAATTTCATTTGACAACGACAGAGGCTCGTGACATTGTCAGTTCTTGTGCTGACTGCCATGGGCTTGCTGCGCCTTTGCCTGTGGGTGTGAATCACAGAGGTTTACAGGCCCGGCAGATTTGGCAGGCAGATGTTACCCATGTCACAGAATTTGGTAGATTTAAGTATGTGCATGTGTCTATTGACACCTTTTCTTCTGCCATGTGGGCATCTGCTCACACTGAAGAAAAAGGTCATGATGTGGTTGCCCATTAGAGGATGGCCTTCGCGGTCCTGGGCATACCTTCTGCTGTGAAAACCAACAATGGCCCTGCTTACATCTCCCAGAAGATAAGGCAATTTTTGCAGATGTGGGGAGTCTTGCATAAATTTGGCACTCCACATTCTCCAACAGGTCAAGCCATTGTTGAACATGCTCATGGTACTCTAAAGCGTGTTTTGGACAAACAAGAAAAGGGAATGGCTGGGGAGACACCTCACAGCCGATTGGAAAAGCTTTGTATGCCATCAATCACCTTACAGTGCCACCTGATTCAAATAATCCTGTTAATGTAAATCACTTTGCTTCATTACAGGCTTTAGACAGTACACGCCTGCCTCTGGTGAAGTTCTTTGTATGTGACCTGACCATGAACAAGTGGGAGAGCCTGTATGAACTTATTGTCTGGGGTTATGGGTACGCTTGCATTTCAACGGATACTGGGGTATGCTGGCTGCCTGCAAGGTGTGTCCACCCTGACCTGCGATTTCAAAACCAAGATGTGAGCGGTGCACAACCTTCAAATGCTGGACTATTTTGAAATTCATGAGAGATTTTGGATAGAGTTAACTAATGTATTAGAAGGATAGAGTTCATTGATGTATTAGATATGGTAAGATATATGGTAAGATATTTTAGAGAGATTTTAATTTTATGGTATATTTCATAATTGTATTAGAAACAGTATTTTACGACCTCTTGCAACAAAGGGCAGCAGATGCAAAAATTTCCTGAGTACTCGTGGTATCTTCAAGTCTCTTGAGTTGTGTTTGTCTTCCCTTGCAAGGGATCCCGCATGGGACCACAAACACTTCTTTCTTTTTTAATAAGGAGGGGGGACTTGTGGATGCATAGCCTGGGAAATCATCTGTTTTGTCAGAGATTAGCCTGGAGGTAGAGGCTTTCCCAGGAACAAATAATATGCACCTGCTATTGTTTACAGAATGTGTATCACGAGAACTATGTTGCTTACAGTAAAAACATCTGTGCAAGAGGTGTTGCTCGCTCTGACCAATAAGCTGTATTCTATTCTTGTTTTAGTGATCTAGTGTTTATAAGAAATGCAGTGTAAAGTTGTCCCTTTCCTATCTTGAAGGGAGACCATGTCCCTGTATGTTTCACTCTTGCCATCCATTGCTAATTATATAGCTAACAGCAACACAAATGCACCTCTTTTTGACAGGATGGCCTATCTGTACTTTCTTTCCTACATTTTTCCATTACCTTGTTCAAAAAACCTGCCAAAATTTCAGCCAGCAGATAGCCATTAATACATAGAAGCAAAATGAATCACTACAGCTGGATGCTGTGCCATAGGCAAAACATGCAATAGAAAGCTACTTTAGCTGAAATTGGTATTTAAAATATTTCTATAAGAAGGCTACAAAACTACCATCTTATTGACTACCCATAGGGCTTCAGCTGTACCTGCCAAGTGGAGCAATTTTCTAGAGACTATTAAGTAAAGCAAAACCAGATATGCAGATGGTTGCAATCTGACTGACAAAGCAGCAAACTGTTAAAAAAAAAATTACTATTGAAGTCAGCAGAAAAAAAGGACTATCTACCTAAAAAGTATGAATTCCTGTCAAAGGGAGCTGGCAGTTCCTAAGTCAGATCACAGTTACACAAACCTACAAATCCCCCTTACTGACATAAAGGCATATTAGTAACTAATAATAAAAAACACAAAATAGAAGCCAGATCAAAGAATTGAGAGATTAGCAGCAATTAACTTAATATAGAGATCCTTTACTGCCCAACTTAGTGATTTTTATACAACACTGACTTTAAGTAGATCTCCCTGGAGATATTGTAACCACTAAAAGAAACAAGATCCTGCTAATTTTGTCATTTTGAAGTAAATTTTTCACAGGGGCCTGAGAAAATACACAATGTTTCCTTAGCTGGCTTGGCAGATGAGCAAGATTTGCTGCTAATTCCAGCACTGATGTGCTGAAAGTGTTTTCTGCTGGAAACATAAAGGAGCAAGGTAAGATTAAAATTACCCATCTAGTTGAATAATGTGTCCTGTTTACTTTGGTATTCCCTTCCACAGCTGTCCCTGCCTTCGGCAGCATCACCCTGACAGAAAGTAAAATGCTGTTAATGCATTAAATCAAACAGTGAGATTACATGGGCTGCCCCTCCAAGACAAAGTGTATTAACTACTGATAAATTCTACTTCTCTTCAAAATTAGAATGAAAAAGTTGAGGTAATTCCCTTTTTCTCTCCAGTCCCTCTGGCTAGCTCTGGACCAGAGGTGGATGGGAAATCCTCAGAGACAAAGGTAAAAAACAAAGGAGGCTCTTTTCTCCCGTGGGAAAAATAGTCCACAGTTTATTGGGTCACGCACATGGTGAGAGGAGAAAGAGAGAGAGAAGATGGCAGGCACTTTTAAACTCGGGGAAAGGGGAGGGGAGGAACAGACCCATGAACAATAGGATGCTGCTGATGGGGAGGGGCGAAAGGAAGGACTCTACCACGCCACAACTTGGGAAGGGGGAGAATGGGATAAATCATTCAGTGCAAATATAAAACAATTTCTTAGTGCAATGCAACAAAAAGTGACTAGCCAGTACTTTCAGGAAACAAATTATATCCCTAGAGCTCTGTCCACAAAGCCCACTGAGAGCCAAAGCCACAAGCAAGAAACTGGATGTCACGGGCAACTGCTCAATTTAGAGAGAAGAAACAAAGACTCAGGAAGACATAGTACTCCCAGTCCCAGACAAAACCCTCTTTTCGTAATATCTGTTACCCTCAAATGTATCCCTCCTCTCACACTTAAAGGAGATATATGCTTGTTCAGAAGCAGGGTGTAGGTGAAAGTCAGCATATCAAGAAGAAGAAAAACAAACAAATGAACAAACAAAACCAATACTCCAAAACACAACTGATCTTATTGCAAGTGATCAATCATCTTAAAGATCTCCTTGGAGATGGCAAATTATCAGAGATGGTGCCAGGGACAATTTGCCATTTCTCCTCATGTATATTTTGGTGATTTTGAGAGCAGTCAGGTATGCCAAGATACATCTCCTTGGTCCGCTCTAAGGATTACCTTCATTCACTAGATCATGTCCAAAACACTGAAATGCAGATTTCAATGGCAGCAGCAAATGCTACCTGGATAGATGTGGGCTGGTGAGAGCACTCTTAACACAGGAATATGGCATTCCTCTCCATTTCCCTTCAATATTATCAAAGGTTTCACCACTCAACACAACAAACAAACTTTGAAAAACAATATTATTTTTCTTCCCCTTTTTATATATAGAATAATGGCTTTTCAACAAGCCAAATGGGAAACTAATGTTTAATGTTAATGTATTTCCACGGGCAAAGCCTGAGAGCACTGGAAATTGCCTTGCTTAATGGACTTAGGAGTTCAGCTATCCATTCAGAATTTCCACACCGAATCAAATGGTTCAGTCCTCAGGAAGTGCACACACACTTCTTCAGCTCTATGTGTGTTATTATTTATGTCTGTTGGATTTGTTTGACAAAATGTCATTTGGAATGAAGGAAGATCTGTATCCACTACCCCTCTGGCAGAAAGGCACTGAGCCCTTCTCACCTCAGGGGAATGTGCAGATGACCTGTCCTTCAGGGCTCCACACAATCTCAATCAACACAGAATAAACAGTAACCTAAAGCATCTGCGGCCACACTCATCTGGCTCTAAACATGTGGTAATGGCCAACAGCTTGAGTGCTTTTTTAAGCTCTTAAGAAGAAAATCAATTCATTTAACTGTTTCCCCTGCCATGGGCAGTGACTGCTCAGGACAAGGCTGAGGATGCACAGGGTTGTCCCTCACCATTCCAGTGCCATGCCATGAACTCCTGTGCCTGGCAGAGCCATTGCTGAGCCAAGGAGCCTGATGAGAGCAGAGGTGCTGGTTTGGAGGATGCGACCCTTGCCAAAGAGAAGTCCCTGGCATTAATACCTCTCACCACTCTATAAGCTGTTTGCCCAGGAGCAGACAGCCCAGATGAGAGCTTGTCCTGGTGGAGGGGAATAGCCCTGATCATACTCATCCCTGCTCCAGGCAGCATCCCTCGCTCCAGTATGATTTGGATGAGCTGGAGGTGAAAATTTCAGTTTGCTGTGTCTGCTTTGGGATTCAGAGCAAAGCAGGGTCCAAAGGTGATGTTCTCTTAATAAATAAATAAAACTGGATTTTTAAAATCCGCTTTTATTTATTTATTAAGCACAAAATGACATGAAAGCCCATGGACAGTCATTGTCTAGAAGCCAGATCAGGTTGGGATCATCTCAGCTCTGTGCAGACCAGAAGATGAGGGTATGAACTGGTGTCTGTAAAGGGCTGCTCCCCAGTCTCCTCCACTTTCTACTTCGTGTGCTGAGACTTGGGGAGATTTACCATCACTCAGTGTCTTTGTCATACCATAGGATAGCCAAGCACACACCAGCTCTGATTCAGACCAGCACATCCTGACTGTGACCATGCAAACAAATACATCCAAGCAGCAAAATCTGCCTGCTCCGTGGGAGAGAGACTGTCTTGGCAAACACCCCAGACAGTGTGATCACTTTGGGAACCCTCAAAGACTGCAGGAAAAACAAGGATATTTTAATCTGCATGCATGAATCCTCTGGGAAAGGAGTATAAATAGAGGAAAGGGAAAAAATAGGTGAACTAATGTCCTTTGCAACTTTTGTAAAGTATAAAATACATCAGAGAAAACAGGTTCCAGGTCTGATTACTCCTGATTTACAGAAATGAGCAACTATGGGGACACATATGCTACGCTGATAATAAAATATACATGTCTGCAGCTGGGACCTATAGCAGAACTGAAAGAATACTGAGAATACTCCAATCTTTTCCCTCCCGTGTACCTTAGCTGTTCAGAGGGATTTTTTTTCCACTCAAAATTGAAATGAAAGGGGGAAAAAAACCCACTTCTAGAATTAGATCCTAGAAAAACAGATTCCAGCTGAGAGCTCAAGCACCTGCAGAGAAGTATTTATAAATGAGAGGACTGACATGACTTTAAATACAGTGTCATCAGAAACATAATTATACAGCAGCAAGTCTCTAATTGGAAGTCACAGAACAATACATTGGCTTTGTCGTGTGATTTGATACTCTCCAAACTGCTTTCCCACGGTTGTTTTTTGTTATCTGTCTCAGGTTTGAACGGTGTTTGTTTGCAGGCTATGGTAGGATTAACCCTATTTATCTTCATGGGCTTTGTTTCCTTAAACATAGACTGCATTCACATGGATTTGTTTCAGAGCTCCAGGAAATCCTTGGCTTTGATTTACCCAACCAAAAGGCATGTTCGTGCTGGCTGAAGCTGAATATCTTGGGCACCCAAAAACTCCATGTTCAAGTCAGCATGTGCATCCCACTAGCAAGAGGAGGGGAAAAAGACCATCTGCTTGTGATAAATCAGCTTGAAAGTTCTAACACCTGTGTAGTTTCACACTGAAACATTAATTTTTGTAATTACATTTTTACAGAATAATTTATTTTAGTGTGTTATTATTCCAAATCGAAAATAAATTCTTCCAGAGAAAATCTCGAAATAAATTACTGAAAGAACTAGAAGTCCATCTTCAATGCCCTCCACATAGTCACATTTTCATTTGAGGGAATTTTGTAGATACAGTTATGCAATCTTTCTCGTTTGGACTGTCTTGGCTCCTGAGCTCTGACTAAAAATATAGTTATTTCAGTTTTCAAATTTAATTCCTGCTTTAAACTGAGTGTGTATGACTTAAACATCATTCATGTTCCACCAACTTGTGTTCTTAATCCAGGTGTCCTTCTGGTATCACTGACAAGTAGATACAGAAAATCCAGATGGAGAGGACTTTCACATTTGCAAGTAGTTCATTAAATTCCTCATCCCTGTCTCACACCATATGACTCTTCAGGGCCTCCCAATTATCATAGAATCACAGAGTGTTTGGGTTGGAGGGGACCTTAAAACCCATCTCATTTCAACCTCCTGCCACAGGCAGGGACACCTTCCATTATTCAGGTTGCTCCAAGCCCCATCCAACCTTGAAAAAATACTTCCAGGGATGGGATACAGCTTCTCTAGGCAACAACTAATTGAAGGACAGTCAAAATAACACTAATCACATCTACTGTTTTCTTGCATCACATTTTCTGATTGCTCAGCCTGATGTACCTCCTGCCTGGGAAGTTCTCCCACTGTTTTCCCTCCCATTTTCTTGTCCTTCCCCTCTCCTCCTGCTCACTCCACTGCAGAGCTGCCACATGACCTCTATAGTCAGGGTCCAACTGTGCTAGCTTTGCTCTGACTATTCCCCTAACACCTGGAGGCTGGTGTCTGTAACACCAAACTTGAAACAGGAGATTACAGAACTGTAATTACTTGAGCTGGAAGCTTTCAGCCCAGCTGATTTGTCCTGTCATTTAAAAATCCACTTATTTCCAAACACGCAACCCTCTGGCAGGGGTCCAGACATCACTGATGATGCTGTGCTGCTCAAAGCATCTCAAGTGAGATTTTCCACAGCTAAAAGAAAAGAGTGAAACTGATATTACCTTTTAACCTAGGAGTCATGAAAAAATGAGACAATATATTCTCTCCGCTTCAGATAGCCTGAAGAAATGTGACCTTTTCCCTATCATTTACAACCCAGACAGCTGAAATGAGCATCAAATCCAATTACGGTGTATTTTTATTTACCTAATCTACCAGCAAATGGCCTTTAAATTTTCTTAATTTTGGAAATCTGCTCAGGCAGAATTTGCAGCACAACTCATGTTCCCCTTTGCACAGGGAAGGGTTTAATGACAGCCTCACGCAAGCTGCCACTTGGTTATTGCCTTCCTGGGCCTCTGCTCATCAGAGCCTTCCTTTGTAATTAGATACATATATTTTCTTTGTCTTCCTATTAGATTATGAGGCATTTAAGGCAAGTGTGATCTTTCTGGGCTATAACTGTACAGTATCTAGCAAAAGCAGAGGCTAACCCTTAGCTGGAACTCCTAATCACCATGGTAATGAAAATATTTTCTTTTCAAATGTAAATTGAAGTCTCAGTTCTCCAGTACCTGGAATAACCAAAGGGTATATACCTCAAGTACAGCAAAAAAATGAGTTTTAAAGGCAGGTAATTTAAGCTAAACACAATATTCTTTTATAGTTTATGTATAAAATTAAATCATTGAATGAAACCATGCTCCTTCGTTGTGTCAGCTTTACTGAACACATGCCCATGGAAAGGCTCAAGCTCATGGATCGAACTGAAAACATTTCCTTTTGTTTCATTTTTTAGAATTCTTTAGGAATATTTTTGGATGGGATTCCCTGCCTTTCTCCAAGAGAAAACAGTGCAGCCAAGGGCGGGTCTTAAACATCCCATCTGTCAGCTGTAGTATCCTCCAGCAGCTCAAGCCACCCAAAACACAATAGCCTGCAGGGAATCATTGAGGAAAAGAACTTCAAGATTTAGTCAGATCTCCAGACAGACTGCAATAAATACCTTTCTCACTACCAACACTTGCTGTGAGTTCAGGCTGGCTCTAGCAGCCACCGATGGGGAGACACATTCACCATCCAACCCTGTTCATAGAGCTTAGGAGCTACTCAGCTGCACTTCAAGGGATGAGCAAGTTTGATCCTTTTTCCCTACTCCTCTAACCAATAGAGCTCAGTTGAAATGAAGTACCTTCACAAGTAAAATACACAGACCTCAACAAATCCCTACTTGCATAAACCTGTGTTTTTGCTAACCACAAAATGTAGTATAAATTACTTGGAGACACTTTCCCTTTTCCTTCTAGCAGAGCAAAACATGATTTACATTCTGTTTGTGGGTGAATCAAGTGAAATGTTTAATTATAAACAGCACTTGTAAATATAATCCTTTCAGCTGGAATATTTTTATAGTGAAAATGAGCAAGATCTTAATAATGATTTCAGTTACAAAACTTAATTAGGCCTGTTTCTCATTCCATGCCCTGTGCAATGTTTGGGTGTAAATTTGCATTTACTAAATAGGGCCATGAAACACCAGAGAATAAACTATGGGTGTGAGGCATCCAAGCTCCACTGGTTGCATTGATGCTGTGAGAATGAGCATCAGCTGAGGATCTATCCCCAGCTAGATTCAAGTGGTCCCTAGCAAAAATGAAAGTTATACCAGTTAGTTTTATTTATGGAGAGCTAAAATACACACTTTCCAAAGCCAAGTCTGTGTTCAGCAGATGAAATACGTGTGTAACTTGCACCAAGGTTATGGAAAGGTGGAGGAGAATGTTTATCAATGTTGATAGGATTTTTTTCTCTGGATATATCTACTAGGAGAGAGCATCTTCTACAGGAAACAGCTTACAAGATATTAATTTTATGCTTAGTCTAATTGCTCAGACATCCTGAAATGCTACCATATTGGAAAGCACTAACTGACCAATCAAGCTGCATTCTTCAGGTCATCAAAACCTGCTAGATAACAGGCAGTTGAAGAGCTACTCGCTCACTCTTTCCCTTCCCAGTGGGATGGGGGAGAGAATCACCAATAAAACCCCAAACAACGAAACCACACACACAAAAAACCCAAACAAAAACCAAAAAAACCCCACACCCCACAACAAATAAAAAACCCCAGTAGTGATGGAAGATGGCCAAGATAAGTAACATTTCAGGTTAGAGCTGTGTAACCCAACTGGCCTGGGATTATAAACAGGTTTGCATCCTCCTAGTAACAAGTGCTGTCCTAAACTTATCAAATCAGGGAGAGCAACTCCCTTAAGGCTCCTCTCCATGTCCTCTGTACATGGGTTAACCATGAGCAGGAGAGAGAACCCCGGCCCTGGCAACACTAATAAACTAAAAGATTAACCCCTCCATGATCAACACCTTGGGAACCGCTTCCTTAATTTTACAGGGAAGTATTTTAGGCTCATACCTAAAACTTGAGGTGTACATGTAGATGTTTGTACTGTGCTAAAGCTGTAACATACTAAGCAGGATGTGAAAGAATATCAGATATACTGAATCAAATATACTTTGTGATTTCACAAGATCCAAGACTACTTAAACCAAAGTCAAAACACAGCCAGCATTGAAGCAACAGAAATTAACTCAGGGTCAGCTCTGGGTTCAGATGCACCAACACAACTATCTAATCAAAGAGGGGTTTTCCCCAAAAAGCACAGATTTTTGCCTCTAGCCCTTGGTTTAAAAAACAGAAAAAAGGAATTATTCACTCTCTCAAAGCCATCCACCAAACTGAGTCTCATGAAAGGAAATAAATATTGAGGCTTGGGAGTTTTGCTGAAGCAGAGACTAATACCTGTCATCTTGGACAAGCTTTAAACACCTCATAAAGCCCCCAGCAGCTTCAGATACATATTTCTGCTTTAGAAAACAGAGAGTTCTGGAGGAAAATAACATTAAAAAAAACCAAACCAAACCAAACCAAAAACCAAAAGTTTCAGTTCACCAAACCAATGTATTTGTTAAATAGCCAGATAAGTTACACAAAAGACATATGTGCTGATTTGTAAGGTGGGAAAAAATCTACTATGTAGTGATTATACAGCTGGTTAATTTTAGGAAGAATTTAACTTCAAGAATTTCATCTTCTTATTAAGAAAAAAGAATGCAATTATAGCTTTGACATGAAACAATTTATCTCATACTTGGTGTTTCTTTCTGTTTGTTGGTTTAATGCCTCAAAATTATTTACCTTATTATTCACCTCTATGTTAGTTTTGAAGAACGTCTTTTTGTGCCTTCAAGCCACTTTACTCATTAGTTCTCTGGAGTTCATGTCCTATTTCATTATATTTTAATCTTTACAGTTGTTCATTTGCATTTCATTTCCCGTAAAAAAATTACTAACAAAAAAAAAAAAAGACTGTAAATATTAATACAAGTGTCTCGGTTTGAAAGACAGCTATTTGCTAAGGAAAAAGCAAGAACCCTTTCCCTGAGATGGAGAGTGCATCTCCCTCCCTTCCAATTATTATAGTTTGAAATCAGGGGCTTTTAGGCAGAAGATATGGGAGGTAGGAATAACAGTTCTTTACTAATATATCTAGCAAGGCAAACAAAAGAAACAATAGCAGCTATAAAAACTGACAACAAAACAGAACAGTATAGCTCAGTTCCAGTCCCTTTTGGCCACAGGCCCTCTCTCCCTGCGCTCAATTACCGGTGCTGGGGGCAGGGCAGGGCCCGCACAGTTGAAAAGGGCTGGAGTGATGGCAGCAGCAGCCCAGGGGTGAGAGGGATGTAGGAGAGACTCCCCCTTCACGGTGCTGATCGTGGTGCTCAGCAGAGTGCCCTGAGGTAGTAGGATGAAGTGGGAAGGTAGCAGTGTGAAGTCTGACAGCAGGGAACGTGGCTCCCAGCATTGGGATGGCGGAGAGGATGCTAGGTAGGAGCCCCGGCCATCTTCCTCCGACTCCACCAGCGAGCAAGAGAGCGAGAGAGCCTAGGCCCCTGTCCCCTCTCCTTTTCCAGTGTCCCCCCTGTACCCACCCCCCTGCAAGAGAAACTGTTACTAGCTAAGGTGTGGCTACAAATGCTCAGCATAACAATAGCACAAATTCCACAGAAAGAAAAGGGAACAATTCAACCCCCAACAAGAAGTCACCTGATAGTCATCCAACAAAGCATTTTGCAGCAATAGCAATTACCTATGTTTGAGGAAGAAAGTAGCAATTCACGTAGCTACAGAGACAAAGCACTTCAAGTTGAGGGCCCGGCACCTTCTTACAAGACTGGGCGGTCACAGAACGGCACTTACAATTATTAGCAACTTGCTGAAAAGAGGAGCTGCCCAGAGCAAAAACAAGACCTATTGGGTAATCAGGAGTCTAAAGGACATCAGAAGTTGGGCTACATACTTTCATCTGTTAAGTGCAAGGAACTGCTTAACTAATACCACAGCCATGATATTTGTCGCGGTGGTCCCTGGGGCAGTGGTGGAGTGCGCTGACCTTCCTGAAGAAGCGTCCTGGGAAGGACATCCTCAAGGCACAGGCACGTCCTCCATGCTCGCTCCCAGGCAGAGAGTGATTTCAGCTCTTTTGCGAGCTCTCCGCTTCAGCCGGTGCAGGAGGAAGAGATAGGAGCCACATGTGGTGATCTAAGGTGAAGCGTTATTCTTCTTTCCTTGAAGGGGTCCAGGGATGAACTTGCTGAAGAGGGTCTGAGGGAGCAGGGTTGATATAGGAAAGCCAGATGGTGGGGTAGAGCAGCAAACAAATCATCTGAGGGCTCAGGGGTGGTACAAAGGGGGAAGGGCCAATGGGGTACAGGCAATTTACATGAAACAGGGAGGCATGCTGGGAGTAACTTTTTTTAACCATTATGACGAGGGAGTGCCTAAGGGCATAACCTCCAGGGGAGAGAGACAGACTATTTTGCTGAGAGGCTTTCAGCCTCCACAGACATTGACTTACAAAAATTTGGAAAACAGTAAGCCAAGAAAAAAAAAAAAAAATCCTGCACCAGAAAAACCAGCAAGCCAGGTAGGTCCATCCACATACCTTCTCTTTCGTCCCTGGTTCCTAGCATTGCATCACAGCAACTTCAGTTTTCACTTTGGGAGAGACACACTCAGCTCAGAAAAAGGGAAATCCTGTCGACTCACTCAGATCTGCACCACTGTTGTGCAGGCTTTGAGCTTTGCTTTTGCTTCCCCAGGTCAGTTCACCATGCTGCTCTGCAGGGCCAGTTCAACCACCAGCAGAACATCTTCTCCATCTCCAGAAGTGATCCCTTAGCACCAGTGGATCATATTGTTCTGTCTGTGGATAATTATCCTCATTAGATAAATAAAAGGCAGGATTGTAAATACACCTTAGTTTTAACAGAAGAAAGCACTTAGTGACTCCTTATGCATGAGTGGAACCCCAGCTCTGCCTGACTCAATCATTATCTCCTGCAGGTGCTGCAGAAGAGTTAGAAGAAAAGAGGGCAGCAAGAGTTGCTCCTTTAAGAAGATCCACAAAAGAGAAAATGAAAGCTCAGTGACTGCCATTTGAACTTCCCCCTTGTAACTTTCCTTCTTGGCCTCAGACAAAGCCCCTGGTTGAGAAAAGGTTGACCAGCAGAGAACCCCATAAACTGTATTTCCTGGCTTGGTTACTGTTCCATATCCCCAGCTGTGACAGTATCAGTAAAGAAACAACCACATGGAGTGGTGACAGTGGGATTTTGGGAAGAGCCTTATAAAAGCTTGGTCCAGGCTTTCAGCTTCCCAGAGTTTGCAAGAGGATTGCCTCTAATTCCTTACACTTGTGAATTTGTAAAAGCTCCACCAACTTGCAGGAAACTGCTCATCTAAAGCCCTTTCTCTGAGCAGCTCTTGTCCATCTGTCACAGCAACCTGCTCTCCCAGACATGCTGCCTGCAGGCAAAGCATGACAGCTAGATGGACTTAATACTCATAAAAAAATAAATGAGGCACTTTTTTTTGTTATTTTCCTGTCCAGTTTCTCAGATTTTCTATGTTTCCACAACTGTTTTGCTAGGGACCAGTACCCTCCCACACTCACACAGGCCAGGGGATATCTGCAGCCACTGACCAAAGGAGCTATGATCAGGAGAAAATGTCCCTACTAAAATTCTGAGGACGTTACAGGATTGATCCTTGCAGTAAAAAATTAAGAGTTTCAACCTGGAAAAATAGAGCTTTTCTTGACGAGAAATTTGAGATAATTTACTTTAGTGATTAACTTAGAAAAACCTTGGAGGTAACCTTTTAGATAAGCATAGTCCTCACAGAGTTCCCTCTTGCAGGAATAGGAAACCATTTCACAGGCGTTTCAATATCAAATTTATTCTGTTAACTCCCTCTGCCCCCATGACTGGGAAGAAAAGGGAGGGTGAAAGTGGGCAGGGAAGAAGTCCTGCTGTCCTGCAAAGCCATGGGAAAAGACAGAACAAGTGTGCTGTGCCAGTGGTGTATTTCCCAAAGAACTGGGAAAAAAAAGGGTTGGCCCAACAGGGACAATAGCAACCTCCCATCAGAAAAACCCATTATATCTTTAAAGGAATAAGAATTGACAGCCACATAGTGAGAACTCCTGCTAGTGAATTCAAATAAGGAAGCACCCAGGAATTAACTGGAATTTAGCATCTGCAAATTTCCTGCTGAGCAAAGTTAGTCTCACATCTGCCAGCTTCCTACAGATAATATTCCCTCCCTGCAAAACAGGATCTGTACACAGCACATCTTCCAGATGATCTGGCTTCTCCCAGTGCATGTCCAGTGCTACAGTCTGTCCCAAGGGTTGTCAGACAGCTTCACTTCTACCAGCCTTCTCTTGGGACAGCCCATGTGTGGGAAAAGTCTCAGCAGCTTTAATGAATTTTCACATCCTTTAAAACAGATTATCTTCTTTTTTCCAGAGGAACTGAACAAACTCTCCTCTCACTGGACAAAGTGTAGAGCAACCTCTTTTCAGTCACTTGAGTTTTGCTGGGGTTTAGAGTAATGTAGCTGGAAGCAGGGAGGCTTTAGCTGACAGATTAAGTTGGCAGAGCTGTCCCAGATTCTGCAGCAGCTGCTGTGATCCACATGTGAGAAAAACACACAAGAAAAAAAGAATCAAAAAAGGTAAAGGTATCAAACAAGATGAAACAAGAACTAAACAGAGGTACCCATCCAAGGTTTAGGCAGCAAATCATCCCATCCCTGCTTTACAATCTCTGATCTCTGTTATTTCTTCTTTTCCCCCTTCCCAAGCTCTTTCAAGAAAACTTGGCACAAGGGATGATGCAGTAGTGCCATGCACAGACACAACACTGAGCAGGAACACAAGGCCCCCTCTCTGACCAGTTTAAATGTCAAGAGAATGCATAATATCCATCTTGATCACACTCCTTTTTTCTTTCTTCCTGCCTTCCTCTCTTTTTTCCTCCCTATTCAAACTGTTTCCATAGATGCTGAAAACATTGGAAATAGCATGGGTTTCTAAGCTGCTGACAGCAGTCCCAATCCTTCTTACCCCAATCCTTCCTTTGTTTCCTGCTGGACTCTAACCCATCCCTGACTGGGTGTTGTCACTTGTCTTGTTGACTGCAGGCTCTCCAAGACAACTTTCCTGACCTTATACTGGGCTTAGTGAAGTCCTGGATCATGACTAAGGCTTGAAACACTAAGGGACTCTCAACTAGAATATATTTCTGCAGTCATAACTTCTGTCATAAAAAGCACCTATTTTGTAATCACCATGAAATTTTCCTTTTTCACTCCTCGCTGCATGATAGTGCAGAATAATACCTCATAGTGCAGAAGTATACCTCTCATAGTGAAAAATTATACCTCAGCAGTGGTTTTCTCTACTCAGGGTTAAAGTCTAAGTGGTGCAGAAATTTGAATTCCCTTTGAACCATCTTCCCTGTAAGATGGTGGAATGATGACCATGATCCTCAGCAGATGGTGTGGTTACTGAGGTTGGTAGGAAGCAGCTGCAGTCCCTCCCCATCAATAACAGTCGAGCAGATGGCTCAACTTTGGCTCCCGAAACAATCATTAGTAATGATGCATCAAAAAGTTTTTTGATGAGTGCATGAGAAAAGTAAATAGGACATGGTAATAATCAGACTTTATTTATAACCAGGTAAAACACTGTTGTTGTCAATTTTACAAAGTGACTTTGAAGGAACTTTCTAAAGGGGATATTGAGAATGTTTTCCCCCGCACCTGCAAACAACCATAACCATTATTGATAGCATTTCTAGAATGGCAGGTACAGAGAAACAGAGACTGTTATTTTGTGTCAAAATTGGTTTATGTTGCCATATTTTTCCCTTGTTTAAGGCAGCACCACTCATTCACTACATTTAACAATGTAATTTATGGACTTTAGCAGAGCTTACTACATTTCAATGTTTTAGCATTTCATTTTTACAACATACCTTGTTCCAATACAATCAATGTGCTTTTTTCTCAGGCAGTGATAGGAATGCAGTTTATATTTTATAGCAAAATCAATGTAAGAATTAATGGGTGACGAACAAAGTAAATTGTAAAAAGTGCAGCAAGCTTGTGAGATCTCTTTTGCTATATTGATTCCATTAGCATGAGGCTGCCTAGTTGTATGCAGTTTCATATTTGATAAGCAAGCAGCAGACCTCTATTCTGTGGAAGACAAAATGGGCAAAGTTCAGCACTGGAATAACTATTCCAAAGTCATTGAGGTTAAAGCAATAATGGAGACGAGCCAAGGTGGCTGCTGAAACACAATGAACTTCAGAGGCAGCAGCCATAAACATCAGATGGTCAAAAACGGTGCCACTGACTTTTATTAAAGGCTGTGATACTGGAGAGATGACATTCTTGGCTGTTTTGTGCTGCTGGGTTATATGTCTTTTAATTAATTCCAAAAATTGATGAGAGGAGAATGCTACTCCCAAGTTTTTTTTGCTAGTAGATGAAAAGCAACATTTTTTAAAAAATGTATGTGACCTAGATTTCTTGTTAGAGACAAGCAGGGAGGAGCTACAAACAAGCAAGCTACAAACAGTGTAACCTGTAACAGATTTTTTCTTTCCTTTGATGTCTTTTCACTTCTGAATTTTACTCTTACTCTTGACAAGGGTACTTGTGCAAGGGAAAAACCTTCCTTGAAGTATCTCTGGAGTCTATCTCCCCATGGAGACTCATAGCAGAGCTCATTCCATGCTCTCCCACAAGCCAGGAGACAGAAAGCCTCATAGCACCTTGTATCTGGGTATCTCATGAGCAGACCAGCAGCACCCATGGCACACGTGATGTGTTCTCAGCCCCTTTCCTTCTGCTTTCCATCACCAGCAGCACATGCACATTCCTACCAGGTCTTCCACCTCTGTGAAATACAGCTGCAGCACTCATATGCTCAGGTTTGTGGAAAACTAACAAAGTGGGATCAAACATCTTTCCAAGTGTCCAGTTGTCCCAGTTTCAGCTGGAGGAAAATTATTTCAATCCCAGCCAAGACTAATACACCAGTTAACTCTGATTATTACTTCACACTCCAACTCGTATTTCTGTTTCATAATCTGTATCAACAAATTGCAGTGATGCCCTTCCACTCTGAAAAGCATCTATAACCATTCTTATTCCAAATAACAGATTAGATGCATCTGTTCATGTTGCTACATTATTTTTCAAAGCTGTAACCAAACAGAGTAATTATTGTTCAAATCAGACTCTGGATATTTTCAACAAACAACAGTAAAGCATTCTGGGGTGCTGTAGCATCTGTTTCTATTCTCATCTTCACCCTTTCCTTTGGGAACCTCCTTTTCATTTCTATAACCATCAACAGGTTTTAATAGAGCCCAGGAAACAGGTCCAAGAATGGTAGCCATGACAAACATTTTCTGCAGGAATATTATCCTCCAAATGTTCAAAATCGTTCTTACATGGCAAATTTGGTTCCCTCTTTGTTGTGAAAATCTGAAAGTTTCTTTTTCTTATGGGTGTACTTGGAGCAATATAATTTAATTATATTCTATTTCAAAACAAATTGTTGATACAGACTCGAAGTGTCAGTAATTAGATAATTTCACAGTGCACATTCCATTGTCACTGTCATACCTTGTGACTGTTTATTTGAAGAGTCCTTCTAGCATTGCAGCTACCCCAGTATTAAACATAATAATAGATGGTGTGATTGGAAAGGTTCACCCATTGCTTTCATATTTCAAGTAATGAGCTCTCCTACTCAAACATGGAGATTTAGATGGCAAGGAATAAAATGCTGGCCTTAATTAGTATTAGTAGTAAAATTGGAATTTTTAATTTAATTGGAATTGGTAGTAAAATACTCATTGGCTTCCCAGGGCTTACATGTAATCACTTCCTTGCAAGTGAAGATTATTTGTAACATAAATTAAATGTTAAAATAACAAGTATTATGATCTCTATCCTCATTTTGAGTGTCAAGAAGGTTAATGTAGGAATACCCTGTTTATTCACTCACGGACCCCTTAACCCAATTAAAAGTATGTTCTACACACACCAAATCTGCATAACAGCCCCTACTGAAAAGCTTAAACCAACATCCTCAGATCTCTGTGAGTCTTGACCATTCACACATGCATGGATGGGGGGATAAAATCCCTCACCAAAGGATGGGAGCAGAAGTTTTCAACCACATGCACCACATCTTCCACCAATTCTGGCACTGGAAGGGAGAGGGCAAACTCTGGCACTGTTGTGGGAAGGTTGCTGATATCCCAACAAAACCTTCTGCTGAGGGATGCAGAGGGGCTGGGAAGGGGGTCTCATTCCCTCTTCTTGCTCCTGAGCTTCCCACCTACTGCGCTGTTAAAGTCACTGAGGTTTTGTGTTGCTATGCCGTGAACTTCCTCTGGGCCATTTCTGGAGCAAAGCACAGAAAAGTCTGCAGCACTTTCTAATTTAACAGAAGTCGCATTTTTTAAATGTTTCATTTTCAGATTTACTTTTTTTAAGAGAGCAAGATATGCAGATAATAGATTTTTAAAAATTATTATATTAAAACACTGAAAATTAACCATCTATATTTTTTCCATACCTGATTTTGGTTCCTTTTCAAGCTGTTTATTTTAAATACAAAGAGCGTGCTTAAACCACACACAACCAAGCATAGTGATTGCCAATCTCATGGCATAAGATCTTACAATTCTAATGTTATTCAACAAGACATGGACTAAATTTAGGCTCACTTAGTGAGGCTGCTTTGAGAAAGCACCAGCTGAAGTATCTGTCAGTAGGCAGTGATCTCAGCCCTGAGCAGCTGGAGCTTTCAAAGGAAAGCACAAGCATCATTGTAGGCTGAATATTAAAATGGTTTACTTTCAACAGCCTCAGCTTAGCAAAATGTTGGGTAAATAGAATTATCTATTTTTAAAATTGGCCCTGTTATATTGCTGTAGTCTTGCACTACATCTGGAAATTAGAGGAAGCTTCTTTAAAAGCTTTAGCTTGAGTTCACTTACCCTAATGGAGTAGGAGCCAAGGTCTTTATCTGAAATAGAGTGCTTCAAGAAATGTGTTGCTGTTTATTAAGAGTGAGATGCCTTTAATGACCACAAAGAAACTCAAGCAAGGAAAACACACTCCGTTTTCAGACACAGTTCTTCAAAATGCATTGGAAGATGTTTATTCCCTATATGCCAAGATTTATCCTTTTTATTTTAACTTAGGCATTCATTTGAGCAACAGAGCTAATTTGGTTTTATTTCTGGTCAGCAAAATAATCTAATTCCAGATTCTAGTGGCATGGAGGACAGAGGCTCAACTCCTTAATACCAGGGCAACCACTCTCCCAACACAACCTCAGCATCACAACATGTTCAGAAATGCCCTTGCATTTTCAATGGCTTTTGGTTTTGTTTTGGTTTGCTGCATTTGCTGCAGCTAGCCCCTCTTAGATGCCAGCTAATAATCATCAAATATGCATAATAACCATATTTACCCTGATTTTACCTGAGACAAATTTTCCTTCCCTGCTAATTGGTGCAGCACTTTCAGAGGTATAGTATCTCTCAGCCTTCTTCTTGTGATCAAATTCAGGTGAGGCTGGTCAATGGATTCAAAAGTGTTTGGGCAGGAGGTGATGCAGGAAGGTACAAAACACACTCTCATAACTCTCATTTGCATTAAATAAATAGACCTGCAAGGGAAAAGGAATCAAAATATAAAATACTCAAACAACGGTTCCAATAACAGCTATCTGAATATGCAGGATGTCTCTGCAGCCTCTTTTTCCCTTAAAGTGAGTAAAGAAACTGTCAGGTAATGGCCAAATAAATCAGTCAGTTTTATCAGCCACAGCTGCTGCCTGTCCTGGTCCAAGACTTAGGAAGCACTCCAAAATTCAGATTGTTCTCCATGAGGCATGCTGAGATCTAGATATAGTATTTCACTTTTTAATTAAAATATATTTTTCACTCCCTATGTACATAAGGAAAAACAACATGAAAGTAATTGAGACTTCACCTTTCATATGTCAAATCATGATAGCTTTTCTTATTCACTGGCATGCCAAATGAGTACTTATAGCAAGATTCACCATCAAAGAGCAAGCAACCTCCTTTCCAAGGATGACGGAATCAGGCTTAGATAAAATAGGAACCAACTTATGCTCAAAATGAATCCTTATGTCAGGCTGCTGCACCTTTGCAAAGTCCTTCATCTCTCTAAAACGTGCCATACTTCATTATAATATATGGGAAAATGCAGCAGCTTCTCCAGGAATTTCACAAAAATTACTTACCAAAGCCGACAGTATTCAGAAGTTAATGCCATTAGTACCAGTGAGCAGAACTGAGTCATATATTGCAGGCTGTAATTTCAAGGTCTCATTTATCCCTCCCAGGTATCAATATTTTGTTGCAGCCTTTTTGTGGAAAGCTTTTATTTCAGGGGCTTTTCTGCCACTAATACACCATTAAAAGGAAAAGCATATAAAGGAAAGAAAATACTTTCCTGCACTTGGAAGGCACTGCAGGTCAGAAGGTATATGAAACCACAGAATAGGTTGAGAGAGCTGGGGTTGTTCAGCCTGGAGAAGAGAAGGCTCCAGGGAGACCTGAGAGCCCCTTCCAGTGCCTAAACAGGGTCCAAGAAAGATGGAGAGGGACTTTGAACAAGGGTCTGGAGTGACAGAGCAAGGGACAATGGCTTCATACTGACAGATGCCAGGATTAGACTGGGTATTAGAAAGAAATTGTTCACTGTGAGGCCCTGGCACAGGATATCCTGAGAAGCTGTGGATGCCCCATCCCTGGAAAGCCAAGTTGGATGGAGCTCTGAGCAACCTGGTCTAGTGGAAGGTGTCCCTGTCCTCAGCAGAGAGGTGGAATGGATGAGATGATCTTTAATGTCCCTTCCAATCCAAACCATTCTGTGATGCTTCTATGATGGCACGCCACCAGTGATTGAGAGCTGAGGGTCTGACAGCACAGGGACTGCTCCTGCAGCACAGGAAGGGTTGTGTCAGAGATCAGACAGCTATAGGAGCTGGGTAGTGCTGCTGACCTTTTAGCCCTAGTACAGTGAAAGCTGAGGGAGAGAGTCCTGGGGTACAATGCAAAAACGTGTATTCTATCACCATCTGTTGAAATGTGGGAGGGGTGGTGATCCTTATCTCTGTGGGAGATATCCTCTGCTGATGTGCCACCTGATAAATCAGGGGGATGATCATCATTATCTTTTCACAACCCATCCTTCCTCCAGAAGATATCTTCTGTTAATGGGCCATTAAGTCCTATTGTATGACTGATAAGATTACATCATCCCACTGGGAGATGCCCCAGCCAGGGGCAGGAGCCAAGCCTTTCCTACCTAGATAAAAAACTGGGGTTTGGGACATGAAGACAGCCCTTTCCACTGGATCCCAGAGGAAAGTTGGACCATTTCCACATCATCGCTGGATCTTTGGATGAAAACTGCACCTTCTACAGGAGCACTGCTTCAACTGAACCACATCCATCATCCAGGAGGACTGCAGCCACCATTTATACGGACTGCTACCAACACCCTGACTGACAGGGTGTCAGGTTGTATTCTGACTCTGTTGGTGGTTTTTCTTTTGTATTATTGCATGTATTTTATTGTTTCTCTCTTTTTTTTTCCTATTAAATTGTATTACTGACTTGGAGTCTCACTGGTTTTGCTTTCAAACCAGTACAGATAGACTCAAAGCAAGCATAGAAGTGAAGATGTGTCTGGTCACTCTGACCCTCTGATGGCCATTCTGATGAAAGAGGTAACAAGGACATTACTAGCATAAGAAGATGGTGTTTCTAAAGGGGGTCCCAGAAAAAGAGGTCTGAGTGGAAAATTCTGTACGAGCATAGTGACCCATAAATACTGGTAAACTGTGTAATAAACTGGCTTTGCTTTGCTGGCATAAGCAGAGTCCATGTCAGACAATCCTCAGAGTACTCTAAGGGGTGGATTTCACACGTATCTAGCCTGAAAACAAGCTTACTTTTTATACACACAAACATGAACAACATTAAAAATGAAGTTTCAATGCATGTTTATTCTTGTGGGGATTTTTAACACCCCTTCTAGTGCTGGGGGTGGGAACTCCAGTGCCCTAAGATAGTGATTTCTTTTAAACCAGTAAATGCAAAACTCGTTATAATTTAAAATGTACCTGCCTCTGCCAAGATACCTTGTCAACTGCAGGTAATTTGGCAATTTATGCTATGTAAACTTAGAAAATACAGGACTGAATGGTGCAGAAATAATGATTAATGCAGTAAGATTTTGAAGAAACCTGAGACCACTGCTGAGGAATGCTGAATCTGCCGATTACCTCAGCTTAATGGAGCACTTTCAATTCTAAACAATCAATTTTCTGGAGATTTTCCACAGCTTCCTGAAGATTAGAGTACAATCACAAACTCCCAACACCAACCCAATTTCCTTTCTGCAACAGCTTTTTAATTAGTCTAGGTAGAGTAAGTGTAGAAAATACAGCACTTATATCAATCTATATATTTTTACAAAACTTTCCAAAAGCAAATAACTGGTGTCAAGGTTGGATAAATCATAAAGGAGAGTTATTGTACTGGATCTAAGACATTAGATACCTTTTCAATTACTGACATTCAATTTCCTTATTATTTTCATTTGTTAGTTCCACCTAATTTTGGATATATTCTTTTATTTCCCCATTAAATCTGTTTAGTTCAGAGCCATGATCAGGTCATATTCAAAGTCTGTGGATAGCCAAGACATCAGACACAAAAGAAAAGTTATTAGAAACCCCACACTTAGCATGCTCTGTCTCATATCTTCTGAAAGGTTGTTACTGTAAATGCAAAACCAATGTGGCCTGATACTGGTTGGAAAAGTAGGAGACATAAAATGCATGAGTAATTTTTTACATTAGGTCGCAAACTGAGTTCTTCTTTAACCAATTAATTACCTTTGCCTGTCAGGAAAAAAACATTGCTATGAAAATTAATATTATCTTTATTATGGATGTGTCCCTGAAGATATTGATGCACTGATGTATCTCCATGTACAAGGCCTGCAAACAGTGAAATAATTCTACCTTGTGAGCATATGTAGATTTTGCACTATTAGGAAGAATTTATTATGTAGTTTAATGGTTGTTACTTAGCATCATCTGCTCTTTTTATATATTCTCTATCAGCATACCCATTTTTGTCTTTCAGCCTTATTATCTTGTGTACATGAACAAAGAATACGTTACAGGTAGTGGGAATATAAACCAGACCTAACTGGCCACAGCCAAGGCAAGTTCAGTTTCCCTGACTCAGGTGGAGCAGACTCAGCATAATGTGTATTGGTTACATGACAATGTTAGCACAGTGCCCAAGGGAAGGACACCCTGATAGTTAAAACAAAACAGGATCTGTCTTATCTTACCAATTTATGAATACTTTCAGATACTTACCTGCTTTTTGAAGCACCTCAGTTCTCCCCTCAGTGAACAAGGATATTCAAAGAATCACAGGTTTGAGTTGGAAGAGACCTTAGAGACCAGCTTTTCCCACTCTCTCCTCCACCAAGGAGAGGACACCTTCCACTAGATCATCCAAGCCCCATTCAACCTGCCTTTGAAGACTTTCAGAGATGGGATAGCCATAGCTTTCCTGGGTAACCTGTGCCAGTGCCTCACCACCCTCACAGGGAAGAATTTCTTCCTCAGATCCAATTTAAGTCTACTGTCTTTCAGCTGTGCAGCTCTTTCCTTTCTTGGAGGCTCCATACTCCAGACCTGACACTGTCACACAGGAGTATGAGGTGGAAAATAATTTAAATGTTCTTACTGCTGCTGACACTGCAGGTCCCTCTGTGAGAGCTGAGTATGGCATGCAGGACATCTGCCTCAAACAAGTTGCTTGCTCCAGCACCAAGATAAAGAAATGGTCAGAACCATCTCTGTTACCATCTGCTGCCATGGTACATAAAATAAATAATTCATGTTTCACAGGAGCAGAATATGTATCACAGTGTTAGCAGCTACCTGTACACACACAATATTTCGTTTTTCAATACTAGTTTTTCCAGAATTCCCCTCCATCTGAACACTCTGCAGTTAGTTCTAAAAGATTTGTTGCATTTTTCTATAAATTTCCAACCCTTATTCCAGATGGACTGAATTTTTCCTTTGTGTAGATCACAGGCACAAAGAAGATTCAGACGGATTTTAAAAAAAAATTTAAGATTTAGGGCAGCAGAAATAAAGACTCATTGTGAATTCCCTACTATATCACCAGGAGAGATAAAATACAGAGAAGAGCTGTTGGACAGAGATGTCTCAACTCTCCCAAGTGCATGGGAGATCTTACTCTGCTTTTCAGGCTCAGGTTCTCCAAGTTCTGACCCAGGCTCTCTCTGCACTCCCTAAATGCGTATTAAATTCCACTTTAAATCCCACATGTAACAACAACAGCCCTCCAGTGGTGCAGCCTAAAAGCCCTCACATTACCCTTCCTCTAAAGAATGCATGGCTGGGAATAGGACACCCTTTCCTTTTGCAATCCATTTGAGTTTTTGAACTGGATGCTGCTGTGAAAAGGCAAATGCAACCTCAGTTACTTATGGTGACATGCCTCTATTGCTTTTAGGATCCATGTGACCTCCAAGTTTGGCTCTTAGTTACACCAAGTGCTGGTGCTCCTAAGAGCTGGTTGTTTCCCTGGCTCTGCCAGGCATCCTCCTCTCCAAATCCTGCAGGGACAGTCCCAGCTGAAGTTCAACCTGTGACAGCAAGTTCTCACAATGTGACCTGGGTCACTTTTGAGCCTATTGCATTAGAACTGAAGTTAAAAGGGGAAAAAACAGAGATAATCTGAAATAAAAGCATAACTAAACGATGTGTGAAAACTAAATTGCCATATCACAGTTTAGTGCCCAACCCAGATATGGTTATTGTGGCACTTATGATACAACAAACCATTGGCTTATCAGCAGCATGACAGTTAACTACTCTGCTGACAAGCATAAACCTATTCCACCACTATTTTGTATTATTAATTAGGAGAGGGGGGAGCACCAGGGAGACTGGTGGCTCATCTAATGTCTAATGTGATTGGTTTTATTTGGCTTGAAAAATCATCTATTTAAATTGTGCATCAAGGTCATAATGCATGGGTAGTTTCACTCACCGTGGCATTTTGATGGTGGCTGTGCTAGGTGGGAGCTCATATGCCATATCATTATTTCCCACACATCAACTGGAGAGGCAAATAAACTTTTGATTTATAATGGGAACACAATGCAAGCAAGCTGAAAGCCTGCCTCCAACAGCTTCAGTTAAAGGTATTAGGAGTCAAGGTACAAGCTTGCAGAAGGATAACAAGATAAATCTACTTACACTCTACAAAAATATCTATCACTATTCCTCAATATTGCTACCTGTGTATGGATCTGATCAATATTCAGTATCACCTCCGCTTTACCCAGAGGCTGTGCAATACGCTAAATTAGCTTTTCCTATTACCATATCAAAGATATGCTTGAAATTGAACATCACTGTAATTTAACTGAAATTACAGGCAGACCAAATCTGTCTTGATCACTTTGCAAACCCCTTTACATTAATCACATTAAAGACACTGCAGATGAACAAATCAGCAGTGCAGGCAGAAATCTGACTGCCTTGAAGAAAGTCCTCAAATGCCCCTGGCACTGGGGACACGGGGAGGCCTGAATGTCACTGCAGATGTCTGTGGGCCTTGCCAGCACCATGGTGACCATGTTGGTCCCATTCGCAGCACCAAAGGCTGGTCACAGGTACACTCACTTGGGATGTATTGGCCCAATCTGAAAACACCATAATTTCCCCCAGCTTCAGCAATCCATCTTTCTAATACCTGCCCATAGTTGAAGATGGTGACACTGTGCAGATAGTTGAAGATGGTGACACTGTGCAGATTGCTTCAGCCATGCAAAGGGACTGACTGGCCCAGACCGCACACTGGTGTCCCCAGCACAGGGATGTGGGCAGCTGGAAGAGCAAGGACAAGAGATTCCCTACATCCAGCTGAGCACAAGCAGCACTGTTGCATTTCCTAGATGCATTGTAAATGGTACATTCCGTGACCCCTGCTATGCCCTGTAGCTTGGTCCCTCTCCCCTCCTGGCCATACAGAGCTGGCCAGGATCCAATTTCTCCCCGCCCCCCTTTTCAGACCCTAGAAAAGATCTGAATCCCTGACCTCTGCCTCCTTTTCTCTTTTTCCCTCTTTCTCCCTCTTTTCCTTGCTACCCACTAGAAATAAACCCTGTAACTTCATCAGGGAAAAGAGCCTCTTTTGTTATCTTATTTACGTCCATGAGGCAAGGGCCCTGGAGCCATCACCCTAACAGCTGAGCTAGACTGGAGGAAAGGTGAAGACCCCATTTTTAGGGCCGAGAAAAAGCCTCAGTTGGTGCCCCAATGTGGCTGGTCGCTACAGAGCACGCCACATTCAGCTGTGACTCCTATTTTCGGGGTTCAAGAAGCCTTGGAGCTGATCAACTAGCTTAAATTTCTTTTAGCTGCATTTTGTGCAGTTCGAAGACTTTTAAGCACGAACCGGGAGCCTGTCAGGAGCCCAGGCAGGTCGGTTCTGGACGTAGACCCACTACAGTTACTCAGAAGCCTCTGCCTGCAAGAAAAAAAAGGTGAGTGGAAGCCTCCTTTCATGTCGGGTGGGTTCCCAGAGTTCCGCAGGGGGGTCTCACCAGTGGCATTTTGCCGGCCCGGCGCGAATCTCGGGAGGAGAGACAGCACAGGCGTGTGTGCGGCATGTGCGCGGCTCTGTGTGCCAGCAGCCACTTGGTGCGACGCGGGGGCTGTGGGGGGCTGGACGCAGCCACCTCAGGCGCAGCAGGCAGACAGCTTTGATCAGTTTCAAAGTGGCGGCACGGAGTTTTTGGGGGTTTTTTGCAGTTTTTGCAGGTTTTTGTGGCAGGGTCGGTCCCTACAGCAGCGCAGGCGCCACATGGGTTTTACCGACAGAAACGGCGAAATTAACATCGGCTCCGCATCCAGTAAAGCCTGAAAACCGTGGTGTACCTGGCACGTTTTAACAACTAAGTCCTTTCCTGTGTTTTAACTGTAGTGGGGTAGATATAGTGGCAAATTGCTAAACATCATGGGCTTACAGCAATCTGCTTTACAAAAGAGTATAAGAAACCAACTAAGGGAAATATTAAGTTCAGGAAATGCTTTAATATCTAAGAAAAAATTAGCCCTTTTTGCCAGCTGGCTGTCTGTTGAAAAATCTGACCTTGAATTGCAAAATATAAATTCGATTTCATTTTGGGATGAAATAGGGCATTTATTAACTCTAAAAGTGGAAAATGGAGATAAAACAGCTTCTGTATTCCTCCCAATATTCCTACAAATTCGGAAACTTTTAATTCAGACAGAAAACAACAGGCAGCAGCAGCAAAACGGTTCAGACTCACCTTCCCTTTCCCCAAAACCCTATAACCCGAACCTGGAGGGGACCCACGAGTCTCCCTGGGGGGTGCAGGGCGCCCAGCATGGCTGTGGCTGTTCTGAGTCCCTGGGTCCTCCCCGGTATCCCGGTTCTGATAATTTTTCGAAAATTGTCAGCACTCCTTCCTTGTTCCCTTCCCCTCTGGGCCACGGCCACCTGGCTACGCCTGAAGGAGTCAGGGTCGGGGTCCCAGATACCTCTGGCCATGCGGTACAGGGAGTGGGGGGGGGGGGGTCCCCCCCCTATGGTGGCAGCCACGTGTTTCCTCCTTCATCCCGCAACCCCCTTTACCCTCCGGTCCCTGCCCCTAAGCCTGTCCCATCCCATAACCCATCCCTGCCCTCTGCTCCACTTCCCCCTCCCCCCTCCAAGACCCCGCCCTGCTTGGCACCTGGCGACCCCGCCCACAGGTATTGCAACCCTGAATCCCACCACTCCTCCCGCGCTCCGGTTTCACATTCCTTCTCTCCAAGCTGCTGCGGGGTGGGGGAGGGCAGTGGAGCCCCTGCTAATTTCAGTGCCGGTGGGGGTGGGGAGGGATCAGCACAAAGCCCCTGCGGGACGGATGGTGTCCCCATGGTGGGGGAGGGTGGGCGACCCCCGGACTGGGTGGGGGGGGATGCCCAGCCCTAAAAGTCAACATCAGGAAAAAGAGTATATACCATCAGTTGCTCCTGTAGTTTATCTCGGTAGGAGAAATGGTAGAAGAAGTTATCAGCCTTTGTCCTACCAAGATAAAAAGGAAATTTGTAAAGTACAGAGAGAATTTGGTAGAAATAGTGAAATCTTTAAAGGCATGATGAGACCCACCTTTAACTCAAGTGAACTGGTTCCATATGATATCAAAGAGCTTTTCCTATGCCTGTTAACTCCTTCAGAATATGATCTATGGGAAAGCCTGTGGAAAAGATCTTTAAAAGTGCTTTTACAAGAGCTTTTAAAAAGCTCAGATGATGCAAAAGATGCTGATAATAATGACATAACATATGAACACCTATGTGGGGAAAAGGATTGGCATTGCCCCGAAAGCCAAACCAGAGTACTATCCAAGTCTGTCCTGGATAAAATATGCAGTGTTGCAGAAAAGGCTTTTAATCAATTACCAACAGTAGATGCTAAAGGCAGTTATGTTAACATTAAACAGTTTGCTTCTGAGAATTTCTTACAGTTTGTGGACCACCTTTGTGTACAAGTGGAAAAACAGGTGTCTGATCCACTGGTACAAGCTGAATTAATTAAAGAAATGGCTCAGAGGAATGCTAATGAAACCTTCCATAGGGTTATTCTTGGCCTTCCCCTAGAGCCAGCACCTAGCTTAGCACAGATGATAGAAGCCTGCGCCAGAAAAGCAGAATTGCTCAGTGGACACGAGAGAAAACCAGGACTGGCACACCCAAAGACCATGGCAGCTGTATCACCAGAAGCCAAGAAGCAACCAATGTCACCAGAGCAGCTGCAGCACATCATCTGCTTCCAGTGCAAGCAGCCAGGACACTTTGCCAGAGACTGTCCACACAACCAGAAACAGAAGAAGACCAACAAACAAAAAAACTAGCTTTACAGCGTGTACCCGCCATTAACACAATAGCACGCTCGGCTATAAATACGGCGGGGTCCACACTCACAAAAGACTCTCTCTTAATAAACAAAAAGGGGGAGGATGGCATAGAGGGTGTGGGGATGCATGGCAATGAAAATATTACATGTTCAATTAACAAGGTTTGGAAGCCACTAGGCCGTTTTAGGCTTTTGACTACCAAAGGTTTTCATTTCAGGTCACCTGATTGGACAGTCATTACAGTGGACTTACCTAACAGTACACAGGACGTGACATTAAACCACATGAAACTGGATAGTGAGTACTTTATTGTCAGGGACACAGCACACACACCCCCAGAGACTGAGGTAGCTCCCATGACCATCAAGGGAAGCATAACTGGCCTCATTCTCCTGGCACGATGTCCTCTACCACCATATTACCTGGTTGAGGGACAAATCCTTGCCCAGGCCATTCCTGTTCAAGCGCAATTCCTAGTAGATGGAAAATCACCTGAAGTCTACTGGTCAGAAGTGGTGGGTGAGGACAAACCTTCTCTGGCATGCAACCTAACCCGTGGATCAGATCACCTCCATGTGGAGGGGGTACTGGACACAGGTGCTGATGTGACTATCATACCCGAAAGGATGTGGCCATCACATTGGGAACTTCAGCCTGTGGCAGGCAGAATCCAAGGTGTAGGAGGAGTAAAATTGGCAAAAATATCAAAAAGCATTGTGCAAATTGAAGGGCCGGATGGAAAATTGGCTAGCATCCGTCCATTTGTTACAGACTATAAATGCCCTCTATGGGGGAGAGATACCATGTCCCAGTGGGGGGTAAAATTGATTATTCCTAAGACTCCTCAGGATTTTTAGAGGCGGCCACTGTACAGCGCCCTACCCAAAAGTTGAAATGGCTAGATGATACCCCAAAGTGGGTAGCACAGTGGCCGATGAGTAAGGAGAAGCTCAGGGCGCTTGATGAGCTTGTGGAGGAGCAATTGGCTAAAGGCCACATAGAGGAGACCACAAGCCTGTGGAATTTTCCAGTTTTTTTGGTAAAGAAGCCGGGGAAGGACAAGTGGGGGCTGCTCCACGACCTCTGGGAAATAAACAAAGTAATTGAGGACATGGGATCTCTCCAACCTGGGATGCCTTCTCCAACAATGCTTCCCAGAGATTGGCAATTGGCTGTTCTAGACATCAAGGACTGTTTCTTCCACATTCCCCTACACCCAGAGGATGCCCCACAGTTCGCCTTCTCGGTTCCTACCATCAATTGAGAAGCCCCAATGAAGAGCTACCACTGGAAAGTTTTGCCCCAGGGATTAAAATGTAGTCCCTCCATCTGCCAGTGGCATGTGGCCTCATTGCTCAGAGAGGGGAGGCCATCATCCTACATTACATGGATGATGTGCTAGTGTGTGCCCCCAATAACTCTCTACTCCAAGACACACTTGACCTAGTGGTTAGAGTTTTAACCTCTGCTGGATTTGAATTGCAGGAAGACAAAGTCCAAAGGATGCCACCTTGGAAGAAGCTGGGCTTGGAAATTACTGCACGGACCATTGTTCCACAGAAATTGGAAATTAATTGTAATCCAAAAACCTTAGCAGATCTCCATTCCCTGTGTGGGTCATTGAATTGGGTTAGGCCCTGGCTAGGCCTCACTAATGAGGACCTAGAACCTCTCTTCAATTTATTGAAAGGGGAGAGAGAGCTGCTTTCTCCCAGGGAACTGACCCCAGAAGCAAAGACTGCAATCGAAAAGGTACAAAAGACTTTAGGAGAGAGGCAAGCTCATCATTACCAGCCCGAGCTGCCCTTCAAATTCAATGTCCTAGGAAAACTGCCACACTTACACGGGTTGATATTCCAATGGATCGAGGGGCAGAGAGAGTCAGTCTTAATCATAGAGTGGGTCTTCCTCTCCCACCAAAGATCCAAAACTATCACTAAGCCACAAGAGTTAATAGCTCAGCTGATTCGAAAAGCAAGGATGAGACTGTATGAACTAGCTGGTTGTGACTTCACATGTATTCACCTCCCTGTTAAACTATCTGAGGAGGGAAGGAACTCTCCTGAAAGATTGACTAAAGAGATGTTTGAGCACTTGCTCCAGAGCAATGCCAGTCTCCAGTTATCTCTGGATAGCTACAGAGGACAAATATCAGTCCATGCCCAGTCTCACAAGCTGTTTAATGAGGAATTCCACCTCATTCCTCGTGAGGAGTCGGAGACCACTCAAAGCTCTCACAGTGTTCACGGATGCATCAGGGGTGTCCCATAAGTCAGTGATGATTTGGAGAAATCTTCAGACTCAGCATTGGGAAGCTGATGTTGAGTTTGTGGAAGGATCACCCCAAGCAGCTGAACTGGCAGCAGTCATGAGAGCCTTTGAGAAGTTCTCAGAGCCAATCAACTTGGTAACAGACTCAGCCTATGTAGCGGGGGTAGTGTCCAGGGCGGACCAGGCAGTGCTCAGAGACATCGAGAATGAGCAGCTTTTCAGGTTGCTTTCCAAACTAATTTATTTGATTTCTCATAGAGAACACCCGTTCTATGTGATGCATGTGAGATCACACACAGATTTGCCAGGCGAAATTGCAGAAGGGAACCGTCAGGCAGACTCCCTTGCAACCCCAGCAGAACAAGCAACCCCAACAGAACAAGCACGCCTCCCTGACATCTTCCAGCAGGCAAAGCTGAGCCACCAGCAGTATCACCAGAATGCACCAGGTCTAACACGTCAGTTCCAGCTAACACGGAGTCAGGATGGAGCCATTGTGACCACCTGTCCCAACTGTCAGCTCCAGACCATGCCATCAATGGGCATGGGGGTTAACCCCCGAGGTCTTGGCAGTTGTGAGGTATGGCAGACTGACATCACACACATTCCTAGTTTTGGTTGCCTCAAATATGTTCATGTAAGCATTGACACATATTCAGGCGCGGTCTATGCCTCTGCCCATGCGGGAGAAAGGGCAATGCACGCCAAAAAACACCTAGTGCAAGCCTTTTCAGTATTGGGGATCCCTAGGGAAATCAAAACTGATTAGGGCGCAGCGTATAAATCCAAGGAGTTCCTGGAATTCGTCCAGCAGTGGGGAGTGGAACATAAAAGTGGCACCTCCCACTCCCCCACAGGCCAAGGTGTAGTTGAGCGAGCCAATCAGACGCTCAAACAGGTTTTGGCTAAACAGAGGAGTTCAACTGCGTGGATGTCCCCACAGCAGTTGCAAAGCCATGTTTACTATCAATTTCCTGAATTGTTCATTTGAGAACATGAGTCCACCTGTGGTACGTCACTTTAACAGTGGGAAACAGTTCAAGTTATCCCAACATCCTCCAGTCTTGATTAGGGACCCAGAAACCTGGGAAATCAAAGGTCCCTATGAGCTTGTTACCTGGGGGCGTGGCTATGTGTGCATATCCACTCCCTCAGGCCCTCGGAGGATTCCCCAAAAGTGGGTGAAACCGTATGTCCCCAAGCATCCTGCTCCAACTGAGGGGAACTAGGAGCAGGTGGCTGTGGCTTCGAAAAGAAGACGCCGCTGGAAAAAAGAAAAAGAAATCCTCCTAAAGGATGACATTACGGCAGATAGAGGCTTTTAACAGGTTTTATAATGTTTGTCTTTCCTTTTAGAGAAAAGCTTCTCTTCTCTAGGTCCTGTGATGAACCCCATTCAAGTTGTCTTCCTGTTAACACCGAGCAGTTTAGCAGCTGCATGAATCGTCCTTCAACCACGTCAAAACATCTGGATGACCCTGGCACACACACTCCAAAATCGTGCTGCTATAGATTTTCTCCTACTACTGCACAGACATGACTGCCAGGAATTTGAAGGACTTTGCTGTATGGACCTGACCTCGAGAGCTCCTAACATCCATGCTACCCTAATCTGAAGATTGGTTCAATGGACTGTTCAAAAGCTGGGGACTCACAGGGTGGTGGGCAAAATCATAATTTGAATGAAACTAATATCCTTCTTTCAACTTTGTTAAACAACAAACCGGGAGATGTTGCATTTCCAAGATGCATTGTAAATGGTACATTCTGTGACCCCTGCTATGCCCTGTAGCTTGGTCCCTCTCCCCTCCTGGCCATACAGAGCTGGCCAGGATCCAATTTCTCCCCGCCCCCCTTTTCAGACCCTAGAAAAGATCTGTGCCCCCTGACCTCTGCCTCTTTTTCTCTTTTTCCCCTCTTTCTTCCTCTTTTCCTCGCTACCCACTAGAAATAAACCCTGTAACTTCATCAGGGAAAAGAGCCTCTTTTGTTATCTTATTTACGTCCATGAGGCAAGGGCCCTGGAGCCATCACCCTAACACCTGAGCTAGACCGGAGGAAGGGTGAAGACCCCATTTTAGGGACGAGAAAAAGCCTCACAGCACCCACCCCTGAAGGATGAGCTAGACACATCCAGTGCCCTTCCTGACCACAACAGGTGTTTGGCTCCTAGTTCTGTCCATTTCTAGGAACAGGAGCTCCTACCTTTGGCTTCTCCAGCCTTTGCTTCCCACCTGTTTCTTGGCCTTGGATATTTATTTTTTGGTAGAAATTTCTTTTTTCTTTCATGACTTTCTTTTGCGCAGGACCTCTCTGATTTTGACAATCTTCAAATTATGTCCTTAAAATAAACCTGACAATCAGCAATATATAAATTATAATTTCCTTCTCCACTTGCTTCAACTATCTTAAGCAAGCAATCATGTCACTTCACTTATAGCCCCCATTTATTCAAGTAATGCCCTGTTTGTATTATATCATCCTTATCTGATGGCACACCAAGCCATCTGCAAATCCTCAGGGCTAATGCAATCCTGAGTACTTAAAGATTTTCCTGTTCTTTTGTGCTGCAAGGACTGATTTCTATGTAGAGCAATGACTACTAGATGACATCCAGGTAATGAGAGGGCTTTCTTTATACATCCACCATTTTAACTGACCTGTTAAACAAGACCTAAAAGAAGGAAAGCATTGCTCTGCTAAAAGCAAGTGGCCCAGGGTACCACTTAATATTCAAAAGAAACTCTAAAATTTAATCTCCTTGCTGGAATTACTTGCACAAGTGAAGGTGGCAACAGTCAAATGTTTTTGGAGACATTTTAAAAGCAAAATTTCTCTGTGGGATGGCCATACACTTGCCTGCGACATGATCTTCCAGCTCCTCAGTCCCCCTGCTCTTCATGGTCCTCAGCTTATCAAATGTCCATCCCATGGGATGGAGATGTGTTTTCCTGGGACATGGTCCTCAGCTTTTCCAGCTGAGTTTTCCAGTACTCTGAGCATCAGGAAGAGAACACTTGATCAATGAAACACAGACTCCTGATTCTGCACAGCTGACCACTCAGACCTATAACTTTCCCACAATCTCTGCACAAGGAGAACATTTCTAGCATGGAAACACCCCATCTATATGCTTTGGAGCCAGCCCACCTGCTCACCCAGCACCAGCATCCCTCAATGCATTATTAATGAGCAGTATCAGTCTCCAGTTTTCAGTCAGCTAATTTGTTCTCACAGTCATGATTCCAAATATCACACAAGTAATTCATCAAGTTATTTTAACTGTAGTTAGATAAGCCCGTTAGCCATTATAAATTTAAATAAATTATCCTTTTCTCACACAGGAAGGTGCAAGAGGCAGAGCACCTTGGCAAATGAGATATACCCCTCTGCATTTTTGGTGATATGTACAGTACTGGGTGGCTCAAATCTATGTGGAAGTGTCCCCCAAAGAGCCCCTCTCTGCTCTGCAGCAGGGAACAGGGGAGCCAGCCCTGACCACTAGCCTGGGTCACTGCAAGCACTTCCTATGGGAGGTCTCAGCCAGGAGATCTCAGTGTCACAAATTTCCAGAGTTGGATGATGAACGCACCCCAAAATGGAGAGTCTTTGCTTAGTCCTACCCTTCAGGAGCTCTTGGTTTTCACTCAGACATCTTATTTCATTTACTGGAGCCAAACACTCTCTTCCCTCACTTGCTCCACTCCTTTGAAAGAGTGATTTCACAGCAAGATTTCAGGTATACATCATCCCTCAGGCTTTGCATTGCAGGATGCCATTCAGTGCTTTGAAAGTCTTTCTTTCTCCCCTATCTTTGAGAAACAAGGTGTATCAATGCCAGAGGCCTGGGACTACAAAAGAAGAGGTACACTCAGGCAGTATCACCATCACCACTTGCTTTGTTCATGGGGATTCACTTTGCTCTAGAGAAGAGGAATAGCTCTGTGTGACCCCGAATTCCTCTAAGGCTCAGCTTCCCCCAGAAACCAGCAGAAGAGGGTGAGACACTGCAAAAAACCCAGCCTGAGTAACTGTTATAAGCACTGATTTTCATACAAGTAACCTTGGCAAGAAGTGACATTTCATAAATGTAAATCATTCGTGACTTTGAACATGCCGTGTGAGGAGCACCCAGTGCTGCCAAATGGTCGTGTGAAGGCTTGTCACAAGTTAGAAACTGATTTTTGCAGAAAAGCCACAAAGGTATTCTATTTATTGCAGCAGGATGATGGTAAACAACTGTACACAATATAAAGGGAATCTAATTTTAGTAGGCGGAGAAATGAAATTACACCAGTCTTAGTTTAAATTGCTGGGATGAGGATTTTTCCAAGGATTTTATATGAAGGTGCAGAAAATCAACAGAACTGACTGAGGTTTATAATTAAAAACAGGAGGAAACATTACAAAGAATATCACACTTTGGGGTTTCTGGGACTAAGACACCCACTGTCTGTTAGGGGTTAGGATCAGGTATTGAGAGGTAGAGGTAAATTATCTAACATTTGCCTACGATGAGACTCTTTCATTATTTGATATTTATCATCATGAAAGTGAGTCAACACGGCCTGGAGTGGAGTCATTCAGGCATTTTTTAACATCCTTGCATCTGCAAGGATGCTACCAGCTATGTGGGAAAAGTGTTTCATTTCTTAATATCACTGATCTAAACAAACAGTTTTAAATTAAATTCATACAAGTACAAAAGGAACTTACTTCCAAATATTGCTTAGGAAGCACAGAGAACAAAAAGGTCCTTTTCAATCTAAATGGCCAATTTATTTTAAAAAAAAGCAACAAAACATGAAATCTCTATGAAAGGGAATTAGCCTGTAGGTTTGGATTATTCCTATTTCTGAAGCAAAGAATGTTGGCCTCCTCGTATCTGTGGGCTACACAGACAGATTCAATAACCTGTAATATTATGGACCTCTTCTTTCCTATTCATCATTACACATAATAGGCTGCAGATATGCAGCCACATCAATCATGGCAGCAACGTTCTTTAGCACATCTTTTCAAGAGGACAGTGAGGGACCTGCTTCTCAGCACGGGCATTGATAGGGTCACTCTGTCTTGGCTGGACCTCCAAATGCCAAAGCAAGAGAGAATAGTCCTGGTGTTGGGTGATCTTAGACAGAGCCTCTACCACGCTTTATCTGGGTTGGAAAAATATCTACACCTCCCTAAAAATGGGAAATGTTCAGGGACTGACTCAGCCACAATCACCCTGCAGACAGAGCAGCACAAGGATGCTTACAGGGGAGTTCTGATCCCTTCTGTTAACTCTCATTTTCCTAGACCATTGTTTTTGTCAATCTTCCAAGGTCTTTTTCCTGCATCTCTTTCTTGTCACTTTCCAGGTCCTGCTTTTGCCGTTCCCTTCTCACTCAGGTCTGTCCTTCCCTAAACTTTCCTGCTTAATCTCCTGTCCTTTCTCATCCATAACTTTGTCCCAAGATACTTCAGTTCCATCTGCCCCAGGAGAGCTGAGAAATAGGGTACAACTTTTGACCTTGTTCTCCATTTCAGCCCCCCTTTTATCCTTCCACTTGAACCAATCTCCACTCACAACTGTGTTTAATATTGCTTCCCTCTTCTTAGGTACTGGATGCAAAGCTTTCATTTCATTCCCACAGTGCTGGAGGCACCTGGTGGTGCTAGGAACTCTGTCAGCAAAATCCATAACATCCTAAGGAGAGAAATGAGGGTGAGAAGTCCAAAACAGGGTGCCTGTGTCCTCACACAGCAATTAACAGGCAGAAACGGGAGCTGAAGTTTTACCCCTAGCCTGGCACAGACTCACTGCACAACAAGAGCCCCCCAGATCTAAAATTAATCTCAGACCTCACCAGACTATGGCAAGACTCAGTTGATAAATATTAGTGAAATGCAGAGATCCCTGGGTGGAAACTGGAGTGGAGTTGTAGAATGCCACATTTCATTAATTTCTTATTATCTTTTAAGGGCTTCACTGAGCCCAGCGGGCTGCATGAATAGTGCATGAATCTGAAAAGTTTGCTGTCATCCTCATCTTCAGCTTGAAAATGTGGCTTGTGGAAACCCAGACCTGAAGGATGCCTTGACTGAGGATAGAAAACATGTTCAGGAGCTGATCCTGGCTGTTGGGACAGGGCTGGGCTCTCAAGTCTTTTGAAGTTCAGCACAATGTAAAAAAAAAGCATTTTATTAAGGGGGAAACCCTTCCTGAAGTTGGAGTGAGCATGTTGTAGTGACACAGGAAAGTGTTGGACAGTGCAGATAAAGCAGGAATGGTCATGGACAAGATAGGAGGTGGCAGGAGAGGAAGAATGGTGGTTTTTTACATGATCTTGGAATCATAGAATCATTAAGGTTGGAAAAGACCATCAAGAAGACATTCCAGTAGTCAGTAGAGCAGCCTTGCCCAGCACTTCCAGTAATCTCAGCTCCCACAAAAGATTTATTTTATCTTCTCACTGAGAAAGATAAGGTCCCAGCTACCACAGGAAAACACTAAGGTTGGGATTTGCCTCTTGTAGGAAATCTGCTCTTCCTCCAGATCAGATGGGATCTGGTAGGAAAACAGCACTGCTGCAATTGGTGATGCATCACACTGAGCAAATAAATCATCTCTTATTGCGTTACAGAGGTGTCGTTGGCAGGCCCTAGGGCGATGGTGGAGTGCCACGACCTTCTGGAGAAGTGCCCTTAGAGGACGTTCCCAAGGCACAGGCTTGTCCTCTGGTTCACTCCCGGGCAGGGAGTGATTTCAGCTCTTTTGGTGAATCCCGCTTTGGCTGGCGCAAGGAGGGAAGAGACAGGAGCCGCGTGTGCAGTTCAAAGGTATTGAGTTTATTCTTCTTCCTTGAAGGGTCCAGGCACAAACTGGCTCCCAGGGTATGAGTGAGCAGGATAGATATACTATAGCCAGAGGGGCGGGGTAGAGCAACAGCAAATGGTCTGAGGGCTCAGGGGTGGTACAAAGGGGGAAGGTCCAATGGGGTACAGTAAATTAACAAGTAACAGAAAAGCATGCCGGGAGCAAAGAAACACTTCACATATTAAGGAGGGAGGGCCTTAAGGGCTTTCCCTCCAGGGGAGAGAGATGAGCTGTTTTGCTGTGGGGCTCTTCTCTAATCAGCACAGGGTAACCCTTATTCATTTTTAAGTACTTCACCATGTTATTTTAAAGGAAAATTATCTCTCTTTTGTTTAGCTCAGCAGTCTGAAAGTTCATTTGGCTGAAACAGGAGAACTTCTCTCACCAGGAGAGATAGCAGCAATCAAGTTCTGAAAACAGCATTTAAAATCACCACTGGCATTTATTTTCTATGTATAATAGTACTAGTGTCAATTAACCTGCTTAAAACCACAGTGCTATTGCAACATTCACATGGATAGTGTGAGGAGACAGTCAATAACTCTCACTTTCCCACAGGTCCAGCATAGCTCTGGTACGCAAACCCACACCTACACGTGTTCTGTACTCTGTGTATTTTACACCTGAAGCCCAACTACCTGGAGAGTGCTGGGTTCTAGCTGATCCAAGCAGGAGTGCTGGGCAGTGTGGAAACACCAAGTTACAGATCCTGGCTTTGGCTGTTCTTTGCATTGTATATTCTCTCACCTGTTTCTAAATACAGTCTGATTTTTACCCCTCTCTTTTCTCTGTCAGTGATCTCAGAATCATGGGAACATAGAATCATGGAATGGTTTGGATTGGAAGGGATCTTAGAGACCATCTCATTTCAATCCCCTGCCATGGGCAGGAACACCTTCCACTAGATCAGGTTGCTTCAAGCCCCATCCAGCCTGCCCTTGAACACTTCCAGGGATAGAGCAGCCACATCTTCTCTGTGCAACCTGTGTCAACACCTTCAAGCACACTGAAGATGTTCTTCCTAATATACAGTCTAATCCTGCCCACTGTTAGTTCAAAGCCATTTGCTTCCCTTGCAGCTGCTGGGCTGCACATCCCACAGCTCATTTCCAGCTGCTTCCTGCTAAAACACACAACAGGAGATGAAGGCAAACACTAGCAACACAGACTCAGGGTCTGAGGGTATTTTTGAGGCACTGGGTGGCACATGGTGGCACTGATATCTCAGTTTGAGGCTTGAAGTAGAATAAGGGCACAAGGGTACAGCTGGAGGAACAAGAGGTGTTACCTCCTCGGTAGACATCAATATAGCTCTCTTTGTGTGTCATGTGCTAATTCCAGGCAGAAATATGTATGTAACCTTCTACACAAAGCCCTTTCAGATGTTAATGACTCAAGAATTACAGGACTGGTCTTGGTTAAAAGTCACTTGATATTGCCTTCCCTCATTTCACTGCCTGCTTCTGGTCAGCATTGTGTTTTGTTTTGGCCCCTTATTTCAGGGCAAAGATTTTGCACTTTAATAAATACAGAGGCTCCTCAGACTGCTGCAGTCTGTGAAATGCAGACATTGATGAACGTCACATTAGTGACAAGGATAAACTTTTCATTTTTCTACAAGACTCAGGGATCTTACAACCCTGAAAGATATGCTGAGTGTCAGCAGTGCAGCGCCACACAGAAGCGCTACTCTTTTTCCAAATGGCAGTGAGCACTAAACCCAAAAGAAAGCATCCCCTGATGGCACTCACCAGACTGGCTCTGATGCCAGGCAGAGCCCTGAGCCCACCCCAGTGACTTTGCAGTGACTTTGGCAATTGGAACAACAAATTGAAAAGCAACAGTTTGCTTTCCCAGCTGACATTGAAATAACTTTGCAGCAAGAAACCCACAGACACTCTGTGCTCCATTTACCTCCCCCGAAACAGAAAGACTGTGCAAAGCACTTTTCTCCATCCAAACATATCATGGAGATGCAGTAAGCATTTTTGCTTCCTAATTGAAATCATATATCACTTACTTAAGTGATACTAAATCAGACGCAAACATCACTGGCAATTCAAGCATTAATAACCGGTCCCTGCTCCAAAGACAGCAGGTCCTCTGCCAACATAACCCTCACAGATTCCCACAAAGCCAGCCCCTACTCTGCTCCTGCCAACCTGTCCCCACACTGCTGCTGTGCACATTGATTGATGAGTCTTTCCCTCAGAGGTCATGCATTTTAATTTTAGGTGCCAGGAGAAGACTGCAGCTGAGCTGTGCCTCCTGTGGGACCAGGAAAATGGGGCAATGACACATCTCTGATTAGTCTTCCCAGCAGCTGGGGGCTCCAAGACATTCTCCTGTCAGTCCCAGGGGAGAGCAGGCTGAGGCAACCCCAACCACTCATTTGGTAGAAGCAAACCAGAGCCTGCCCCAGTAACCTCTTACTTGGGGGACAGAGCCATCCCAACTCCCTGTCCTATGCAAATCCCAGTCCCACAAGTCATTGAATCACAGAATGGTTTGGATTGTCACTTTAAAGCTTATCCAGTTCCAACCACACTGCCATGGGCAGACACACTTTCCATTAGGCCAGGTCACATCACTGTAAGGCAACTTTGCCTTGTGGGAGCCATCCAAGAGATTTTTATCCAGGCTGTTCTGACCCACAGCTCTTAGAAAGTGACTTTATTTATTTCTTTTTTTTTTTAAACACCTCAAAATGTTTTATAATTTTTACATTCTCCTTTAATGATTCTCCCTCAATTCTGCTTTTGACAGATCATATTGTATCATATAGAACACATAGAGTATAGATCATACAGAATATAGACCATATAAAATCATAGAATGATTTGGATTGGAAGGATTGCATTTGATTAGAGATCACCCAGTTCCAACCCACCTGCCTTGGACAGGGATGCCACCCACTAGATAAATTTCTCAGGCTCCCATCCAAAGCTCCATAGCTTTAAACATAAAAGAATGATCATCTTTCTCCCACAAGAAGATTTTGCATTGCTTTCTCCTTTAATCTGACTTTTTGTACCCCAGCAAAAAGGAGAGCCCTACACGTGGTTATGAACACAGCAGAGTTAATGTGCAGCTAGCAATTAATTTAACAAACTTTTCCTCTTCAAAGAGGTGCAGTCCCCTGCCCAGTCAGCTTCGTTTGACTGAAGCTGCTGAGAAGAGTTGCCAGTGGTAAATGGAGAGCTGACATCATTGAGCTCTCTCCCCCCCTCCCCTCTCTGCTAGCAGAGATGCCTACTTAGTTTACCTGTCTTGTGTCCTCCTCCTCAGCTCAAGCCTCATATCAATAATAATAATAGCTATTATGAATAATCTCTGTCAATTAACTAATTTACAAGGCTATTCAAATGGTCTTTGAGCTGAAATGTAATCTGCTTGTTGCTGACTCGACTGTCTTGCCCCTGTGCCAGAAGAAAACTACTGTCCAACTTCTGTGGTGCAGAAACAAAGTGGTTTTCCCCTAGCTTTGATTTTCATTTCCCATTCAGCTATTAGAAGAAACCCATTCATCACAGCCATAGGATTTCCCTCTGCAAACCTTCAGCATTTAGAAGTTTTTGACTGAAATATAACATATTAATGGAAGGTGTGATTGCACAGCCCTCTGCTGACCTTCCATAGTCTGAAATAGCTTATTTTGCTAAATTTATTTGCTACCCATTTATCAATCAATATCTAAGGTGGTTTTAAAGGTCATAAACCAAACACCTTCTGGAATATGATTAAGGAATATGGAAATAAATTACCAACTCACCATGTTATCCCTTCCTCTGATTTCGTGGCAGAAGTTTGGATGAAGTATGGGAACTTTTTTAACATCTTATGTATTTGGGGATTCGTCTGCCTCTGCAGAGCTGCTCAAGCTTCTTTAATTCATAATGTAGTGTTTTGTGCCTACTGAAAGGAGGATTAGAGGGGTCAAGCTCCAGGTCAGAAGCAAACTAGAGGAAACCCTTTAACTTTCCTTAGAGGTCAAAGTCTCTCTTTGATGACCAGACGCATTGTGCTGAGAACTTCACAAGGAATGAGTACGCAGTCGTTAGCACATGCAGTTCCCAGACCACCTCCAAAATAGTTAATGGAGCATTAAACTGCTTTAACACTGTGGGATTAGCATGAAACATGCTGAAGGTTATAGGGAAAACAAGCAAATGTTTTCTGTCTGGAGGACAGAAGTAAAGGGGAATCTTCACATGAGGCTTTGAGGCACGTTGAGCAAAGTTGTTTATGATAAAATAGCAAAAACAATTCAGTGGTGTGCACCAGGGTGAAGGAGTTGGGCACAGCTGAAGCTGGGGAGAAGATGCATGATCAAACTGCCCTGCATGAGCTGCCAGAGGAGCACTGGAAACAGCATTGTTGCTTAGACAGCACTTATTCGGGAGTAATTAGATATGAGCAAAATAGCAGTGGTCTCACAACCTTGTCCAGCTGCCATCTTGCTTTTCCTTGGATGTTCCACAGACCAGTGCCCTAGTCCTGCACTGCCATCGGGTAGAGCTTATTGAGAAGGTGTGAATGTCCCATCACTGAAGGTGTTCAAGGCTGGGTTGGATGGGTGTTGGACCAACCTGGTTTGTTGGAAGGTGTCCCTGCCCATGAGAGGGGGTCACAACTGGATAATCTTTAAGATTCCTTCCAACCCACACCATTCTGTGATTCTTCAGAGTGAGTTGGACCAAGGAAGCCTGTTCTCTCTCCAACACGTATTAAAAGTAACTGGTAAATCATACAGGCTTAAAAGCAAACTGCCTAATCAGAATTAGGCATTGAATCCTGCATGTCATTGAAACAATTTTGACTTCATTACCAGAAGCTTCAGTGAAATGAGTGTTCAGCCACTAGTGAATTTTAATTCTTGATGAATCTCTAATTGCTTTGCCCAGCAGATATGGGTAAACACACAAAAATGTCTGCATCCCTAAAAAATCAAACACCACCTCCAGAAACACGATACCATTTTTGCTCAATATCACTTGATTTCCCAGGGAGTGTATTTCCATGTAGCAAGAAAGAACTTTTTGGGGTTTTTTAAGCAGATCTACAAAAACAGAGTTCTAGTGCTCTCTGTCAGGAGTATTGTAGGTAGCACTAGCAAATGATGCAGGCTGAGGTGCAAAATATGCACAGCATTGTTCCTGAGCTGTGATCACTTTAAGTTGTTGATTTTGGTGCCTTTTCTTTTCCCTCTGGTCTAAACTGATTAATGAATTATTAATAAAAGAAATGTGCATAGCAGACAGACACTGTTTCATAAAGACCTCTTTAGAGAACCATAGATGAAGACAAAAATAAGCAAGGCAGTAAAAAGGCAAGATGAAAGCAAGCAGCAGCCTTGTGAGTGCATTATAAGTAACAATAAACTCAACAGAGGAACAGGAAGCCAAGTACTGCCTGGCACAGCCCCTGTATGGGGCTGCTTAAGTGGATTGATGAAAAAAAATTAGATGTGCCAACACACTACAGCAGCCAGAAATACCGCCTTGCACATCAGACCAGTAATATTAAGATGTACACACAGCAAAACTTTCTGATTGCTTTATTTCTGGATTGACTCCAAGATAAAGAATCCAAAGATAAAATGGAGGGTATGAAAGATGTCTTATACCAGTTAAGAAAAATAACAGGGCTTGTGACTCACTTGGAAAATCCTTGTTGTAACTCACTAGATGTATTGAAAATGGTAGATTCCGTGACCCCTGTGGTGTCCTGTGGTCTGGTCCCTCTCCTCTCTGGCCATGCTTAGTTGGCTTAGATCCAATTTCTTCCCACCCCCTTACAGACCCTAGAAAAGACCTATGTCCCCTGACCTCGCCCTCTTTTCACTCCTGGAAGCCCACAAGAAATAAACCTCAGATTCTCCCCAGGGGGGAAAGAGCCTCTTTTGTTATCTTTTATTCACGTCCATGTAGTGGATCCCAGAGGCTTCTTCCTAACATCTGAGCTAGTCGGGAACAAGGGTGAAGTCTCAGAGAATGCTATAAATCCTATTGATCTAAAAAAACAGTTCTGCAACAGCCAGTGCAGGTCCTGCTTGCATTTAAAAGCCTGAGCTTTGGGGAAGATTTCTGCTCACTTGCAGCACCCCTGCAAGAGGATCCCTCTCCTTTACTGATTCCCCACTGCTCAGCAAAGATTTGAGGTAATACTTTAGCCTTTCCTTAGTCTAAATCTCTGAAAAGGATTTTATCTGCTGCATGTTTTCACTAAATTTGCAGGAATATCATTTCAAAGACTCTACTATCAGAAAATAGGGTTAAAATGTGTTAAGAGGTTCAAAAGTGGCAAGAAGAAATGGCACACCCTCACACAAGCATAGACACTGCAAGCCTGATACCACAAGCGTTGTCTCATTAGGAAACCAAGCTAAGATACTAAATTTGCACTTTCTGTGTCCTGGATCTCTTCTGTCACTTTTAGCTGTTTTTAGTTCTGCATTCTGCAGATCCAAACTATGTGGAAGCTATTCTGGGTGTAAGGAACAGGAAAGGGACCAGATGTCAGAAAATTGATTGAACTGACATAGATCCAGAAGAATGATTCGGTGGATCAGACCCAACTTTCAGAAGATATTTTAGCGATGTCTCCAATTCCAATTAGCAACTGATGTGTAATACATTGAGAAAGCCTGTGGTTAAAGAGTGTATTCCTATTAACATACTTATTACCTGCAGAGTTTGATATGTCATCAGCTTAAAATTAATTATTAAAAACTACATTTTAAATAAGGGCCAAGAAAAGGAACAAATAGGCATAAACAGAGTTTTATAGCTATCCATAATAGAGTTGCAGCAAAAAAAAAAATAGTTAGAGAGAATACATAGCCATTCTGAATTATATGATCACAAAATTATGTCTTCATTGACTCTTAGCTTTAATACTTGCATTGGCTGGCACAGTTGGATCCCAGAATTTCCTTTGAATATATTAACATATTTTTTTTAATTATCAATTTTGAAGTTATGAAATGCCTTTCTAATTTACTACACTGCCATTTACTGCTAGGAAGCTGACCATTTTCCAGACCAACACACTGGGAGTTCATTATGGACTGTTATTCATTTGAAGAGAATTAGTTGTTTTAGACTAATGCTGCTGGAGGGCAGCTGGGAGAGATGGTGCAAGTGGGGCAGCAGCATCACATTGGCTGTTAAAGACAGCTTTGTTTCTTAACGACAGCTCTATAACAAAAATAAAAATACATTACTCCACTGTGAAAGTTGCATATCAGAAAGAAATTATTGCCCAGAGAAGCTGTGGATGCCTCATCCCTAGAAGAATTCAAGGCCAGGTTGGACGGGGATTAGAACAACCTAGTATAGTGGAAGGTGTCCCTGCCCATGGTAGGGGATTGGAACAGTATGAGCTTTAAGGTCCCTTCCAACCCATTCCGTGACTCTATGAAATCAGAATGGAAAAATTTTAAGTAAGTTTTGAGACAAGAAGCCAGAAACTAGGGCTTAATCCTGATCTCATAGATATGAGTCAGTGAGACATCCAAAATAACAATGTTTTCATTCTGCTAAGCACCTGCTCATGAGCTGCACTGGACATGGAGCACACTGGGCCTCTGAGTCCTGTCCAGCTTGCACAAAATAAAATGAGAACCTATAGGTCTCCACCCTACAAAGCACCTGAGTCTCATCCTATCACCAAGGAGATAAAGAGCTGAACTCACATCCAAGACACAGTTGGATGAACTATAAATCTCATAGCCCATAATGGTCCAGGAAAAATGGTTCCCATCCCGTTGAGGCTGATGGACCTGAATTAAGCATTACTCCCATGAGTAGGTGGAGACCCAGCTTTCCCCTCCACCACAAGCACTTTGGGAATAACTTCCCTCCACCACCAGAAGAAACTCAGGTTTGAAGTAGCTGCACCTAAAGCCCAGCCCAAGCCAGCAGTGCCCAAAAGCCCTGCCCAACTTGGCTCTTCTCCACCCAAAGCCTGCACACAGGCAGGTAGCTGGTCTGCAGAGAAAAGAGCCCTCAAATGTGGGTTTGGGGCTCAGCTCAATGAATGATGGCTGTAAGTCAAGATCCACACAGTCCTTGGGGTTTTTTTTATTTTTTAAGACTGGAGTTACAGGAATTCATAAGGCTCCTGACTTAAGTGTGTTTATTTGATAATGCACCTTCTTCCAGGTGAAATAACAGCCACATCAATTAAACATACAACTTCAGAAAATACAAGGTTCCAAGACAAACAGTCTTCTACCTCACTGCTGAGATTTTCCATTCTACCAGCAATTTGATTGCCAAGATCTCAGTAGGACTTGAAATAATCAATTATCGACATTGCAATCCAGTGCCTACAACAAAACTGTTCACTTTGCTGGAGATCTGGCAGCAGGAGAAAGTACTCAACAGCTCTGTAAAACATCTGGACAGGGAACTCAGCCCACAGCACCCTGATGCCAACATCTACTGTCCTGGGAGGCTTGACCCTGCCTGGGAGGAGCAGGGCAGTTATAAGAAAGATGCTCCAAACTTCGTGGTTTTGGTTTAATAACAGCAAGCAGCTTGCAACACATTTGGCTCCCGATCATATGTATCCCAGTTGTCTCGTTAAACATTTTGTGTAAGTTTAGAGATTCAGCTTTTGTGTATGTTACTACTAATTGCCTTACTCCTCAGCTGTGCAACAACAAACCACCCCGAAACACAGTTTTCTATTAGCACCAGAAAGGGATTAACTAATTAGCAAAAAAAATATATATTTTCTTGAGATAACATTAGAGTATATATTAGCTAATTAAAACTCAAAAGCTATATCCAAGAAAGACAACCTTTTTATTTGTTTTTTTTTTTCCTTGGGTATTCCCCAGTCACACATTTTCTTTCCCTCTGCCATGTCTCAGGCATAACAAATCACTAAAATCGGACATGTGTCCAATTAAGTAATGAGATATTATTTAATCTCATCTTCAGGGATCAAAAAGAAAACTTACCTACTTCATTTACTTATTAACAACAGCACTTCACTGCTTACAAAATAGGACATGGTGCCATTTCTGTATCTGTTGGTTTAACCAACAAACTGAAGCAAAGGGCTTGAAAGTCTTTAGCTGGAAGGAACCCATAGTTTGCCTAACAATAATTCCACAGTTCAATAACTCAGAGGTAGGAAGTGCAAAGGAAAAAAGAAGAAGGGTGATAGTGTGGTCCAGGCACATGCCATGAAGGAGGGAGCAATCCTGTCCTGGGGGAGAGCAGGATGGTTCAGTGAGGCATGAAGGCATCCCTCCAAACATGGGGGCAAAATGTTCAAGGAAAAGCTAAGGAGTTATGCTCTAACCTAAAGGAGATTACTCCACAGTGAATGAGAATATGGCTGGGTAGGACCATTAATAAGCACTGGTGAGTCTGAAACTGTTGGGCCACAAAACCTGAAATCTGTGAGTGACAGTTCCCTCAGAGAGTATTTGGGATTAGGCATGGCCTCTTCATGCATCCTCTCACATTGTTGAGCTGTGAATCCAATTTCACAGACCACACAGACTCTTTGAAAGGAATTTGTCCATATTTTCTTTAAATCAGCCTCTGCACTGAGCCACTTGCAACAGCTGTCACTTTGTCTCCCAGATTCATGAGGTTCAGAAATTACAGCTCAGGAAACAAGCTAAACCAAATCAAATGGACCTAAAATGTCTTCCCGAATAGAAGATTAGTATCTTTTTCCACCATGGAAATCACTAGCACACATCCATTAGGTCTAAATATCAGGCTTCCTTCACAGGAATATAATCAAAAAGTTCTCCTGGCTGGCAACAAACTCACCTCTTCTGTATTTGATAATGCCTGTTCTTTATGCACAGACAGGAGAAGAGTAAAGAATGGTATTATCTCATTACTGACACTGATCACAGTTTAGGCACTAAATCCTGCCTAAGAGAATATGCCTCCACATATTCATAACTTCTCTTTACATGAGAAGAAACTATGATTAACCAGCAGCATAGAGAGCCACTGTCCTGTGATATTCTGGAGAAGACCAGAGCATCCCCTTCTGGTTTCATGACTGAAACCAAAATTTTCCAGAATTTCATTAAGATCTTATTAGCATTATGAGATCCCAGGAAATATATGGAAATAGGCAGAATATTATTGTTATTGTTATTGTTATTGTTATTGTTATTGTTATTGTTATTGTTATTGTTATTTTTGTTATAATTCTTATTACTATTCCTATTACTACTATTGTTGTTACCACTACTGCTTCTATTATTATTATTATTATTTATTTAATACACCCACAACAAATCAGCTCTCTTACATTCCAGGGCTCTCCCTTTGGTTTCCTAATCTCATCATGAGTACACACTTGAGTCCTGTTCTTCCAGGAAGAGCATCAAACCAGTAAAACATACTGCATCTGTGAACTGAACCAGCAGCCAAAAGAGCAGCTTCTGTGGGACACATATTCCTGAGATTCCTAATGTTTGGACATCTGGTCCTTTGGGGGTTTATACCCCCTAGGATTAATTCTCCCTTGCTCTGTAATGCTGTGCATCCATTTACCTGTGTGTCAAACGCATGCAAGACAGAAGTAAGGACTCACTACTGGAGGAGCAAAGCCCCAGGATGAATTCAATCCTTTAAAAGTTCCCATGAGCTCACTTGTTGTATTGCACTAAGAAATTGTTTTATATTTGCACTGAATGGTTTATCCTGTTCTCCCCCACCCCAAGTTGCGGCGTGGTAGAATCCTTCTTTTCACCCCTCCCTGTCGGCAGCATCCCATTGGCTGCGGGTCTGTTCCTCCCCTCCTCTTTCCCTGAGTTTAAAAGTGCCCACCATCTTCTGTCTCTCTTTCTTTCTCCTCTCACCATGTGCATGGCGCAATAAACTGTGGACTATTTTTCCCTCCTTTGGTTTTTTACCTTTGTCTATGAGAATTTCCCATCCATCTCTGGTCCAGAGCTAGCCAGATGGACTGGAGAGAATAGGGAATTACCCCAGTTGGTGCTCCAAACGTGAGGCTTCCCATTAGGTCTAAGGCCCCACGAGAACAGCTGGATTCCACTCGTGAATTATAAGCCTTTGAATAGTACAGCTACTCTGATGTCAAGAGCTCCCTTTTTACTCAGCAGTTGCCAACAGAGGTGGACCGGCATCCTGCCTGAGCCTGAGGTGGATCAGTTTCCAGACAGGGACTTTCTTTCTCAGCAGTGCCGAGGTCCTCAGGAAGGGATGAGTATCCCATGCGAGTGGTAGCAGGGACCCAGAAATAGCCTCCAGTTGCAGCGGGAGTGGGCTCCCCCTGGGGGTGACAAAGGTGCCGCACGCGTGCGGGAATGCACGGGGCCTGAGCAGGGCTGGAGTTAGCTGGCAGCAGCGAGCTTGGCATGCTTTCGGAGCGGCTGGCTCGGGAGGTGGACCGGTTGCGCAGCTCCCACGGGAGGGGCCTCTCCCGGTTCCCACGGGGGTGCAGCAGCCCGGGGGCAGTGCCCTGCCTCTTGGTTCCCATGGTGGGGGGGTGGGAGGCCTGCCTCCCATCTCCAGTGCACAGATGGGTGGTGTCCGTCCCAGTCCCAGTGCAGGGAGAGTGGGCCGCCTCTCAGTTGCTGAGGTGGAGGGGAATGCAGTGCCCCACCTCCCGGTTCCCACAGGGGGTGCGAGGGCAGGGCGCCTCCCTTTTCCAGCGGGGTGCAGGCAGAGCCACCTCCCCATTCCTGCAGGGGATGGGGGTGGGGGGGATAGGCCCCTTTCCTGTCCCCTCAGTGGTGGAGGCAGGGGGGAGGAATCCTGGATATCAAAGCCAGGTAGAGGAAGCTATACCCTCAGCTGCCTTGTCATATATACTGGTAGGAGAAATGGAATTAGAAGCTATCAGCCTTTCTCCTACCAAAACAAAAAGGAAATTCATAAAATTCAAAGAGAATTTGGTCGAGGCAGTGGAATCTTTAAAGGAATGTTGAAAGCTACCCTAACATTCCATGAATTAGTCCCAGTTGACCTCCAAGATCTCTTCCAGTGTCTCCTAACCCCCTCAGAGTTTGACCTGTGGGAAAACACTTGAAAGAGATCTCTGAAGGAACTCTTGGTGGAATTTAAGCAAAGCACCCAGGGTGCAACAGATGCCAATGGGAATAACATCACCTATGAACACCTATGCGATGAAGGGGAGTGGTATAACCCCAAGGACCAAACTCAGGTGTTACCCAAATTCATTCTGGATAAAATCTGTGGGGTGGCAGAGAAGGTTTTTAACCAATTACCAACGGTTGAAACTAAGGATAGTTATATTAATATCAAACAATATCCCTTAGAGTGTTTCTTTCAGTTTTTGGATTGCCTTCATGCACAGGTGGAAAGACAAGTCAATGACCCAGCGGCTCAGGCAGAACTTGTTAAGGACATGGCTCAGAGAAATGCCAACGAAGCCTGCTGCACGGTTATTCCAGGACTGCCTATCGATCCTCCACCTACTATAGCACAGATGATCAAAGCATGTGCTAAGAAAGCAGAACTCTTCTGTGCACCAGAGAGGAGGCTGGGACTGACAAACCCAAAGACTGCAGCAGCTGTAACATCAGGAGTGAAGAGGCAACAGATGTTACCAGAGCAGCTTCCACATGTCATCTGCTTCCGGTGCAAGAAGCCAGGACGCTTTGCCAGAGACTGTCCTGAAAGCCAGCGACATAGGAAGAAAAATCAGAGAGAAGGAGATACCAACAAACAAAAAAGCTAAGACCAGAGTGCAGACCCGCCCCACTCCATGATGTAAATACAGCGGGCTCCATAGTGGGAAAAGCCTCTCTCTTAACCAAAGAGGGGGAGGGCACCGCAGTGGGAAAAGCCTCTTTCTTAACAGAAAAGCCGGGGGAGGGCTCAACAGTGGGGAAAGCCTCTCCTGTAACAAAAAATGGAGAGGAAGGGAAGCAGGATTCGGGGAAGTAGAAAAATTAAAATGACACCTGTAGAAACAAAGTTTGGCAGCCTCACAGGCATTTCTGGCTTGTGACTACCAAAGACTTTCATTTCAGGTCTACTGGTTGGACAATCATTGCAGTGGACCTGCTGGACAACTCACAGGATGTGATGATAAACCATACGGGACTGGACAGCAGTGAGTATTTTGTTATCGGAGACACTGCACACACACCCCTGGAGACTGAGGTGGCTCCCATGACCATCAAGGGAGACATAACTCACCTCATTCTCCTGGTGTGCTGCCCTCAGCCACCCTTCTATTTGGCCAAGGGACAAATCCTTGCCCAGGCCATTCCTATTCCACTGGAGGTCCCAGTAGATGAAAAAGCACCTGTCGTCTACTGGGCAGAAGTGGTTAGCAAGGACAAACCCTCAATGGCATGCAACCTAACCCATGAGTCAGACCATCTCCACCTGGAAGGGTTGTTTGACATGGAGGAAGATGTGATGATCATGCTTGAAAGGATGTGGCCATCACATGGGGAGTTGCAACCCTTGGCTGGCAAAATCCAAGATGTAGGAGGGTTCAAATTGGCAAAGATCTCCAAAAGCATTGTACAAATCAAGGGGCTGGATGAAAAATTGGCAGGTGTCCGTCTGTTTGTCACTGATTACAAGCGCCCCCTGTGGGGGAGAGACACCATATCCCAGTGGGGGGGTCAAATTAGCTATCCTTAAGACTCCCCAGGATTTTTAGAGGTAGCCACTGTGGAGCACCCTACTCACAAGATAACACGGCTGGATGACACTCTAAGATGGGTAGGACAGTGGCCATTAAGTAAGGAAAAACGTAAAGCACTCAAGGAGCTCATGGAGGAGCATATAGCCAAAGGCCACATAGAAGAGACAACCAACCCTTGGAATTTCCCGGCCTTCATGATTAAGAAGCCAGGGAAGGATAAGTGGAGCTCCTCCATGATCTCCAGGAAATAAACAAAGTAATTAAGGACATGGGGTCACTCCAACCTGGGATGTCTTCCCCAACGATGCTTCCCTGAAATTGGCAATTGGCTGTCCTGGACATCAAGGACTGTTTTTTCCAAATTCCCCTACACCCAGAAGATGCCTCACGGTTTGCCTTCTTGGTTCCTATCATCATTTGAGAAGCCCCAGTGAAGCGCAGCCACTGGAGACTAGTACTGCAAGGCATGAAGTGCAGTCCTTCCATCTGCCACTGGTACGTGGCTTCATTGCCATCCCCAGTGAGCACCCAAGAAAGGGAAGTCATCATCCTCCACTACATGGATGATGTGCTTATGTTCACCCATAATGACTCTATACTCCAACACACACTTGACCTAGTGGATAAAATTTTAACCTCTGCTGGATTCCAACTGCAGGAAGACAAAGTCCAAAGGAGGCCATCTTGGAAGTACCTGGGCTTGGAGATCACTACATGGACCATTGTTCCACAGAAATTGGAAAGCATTAGTGATCCCAAAACCCTAGTGGATCTCCATTCCCTGTGTGGGTCTTTGAATTGGGTCAGGCCCTGGTTAGGCCTCATCAATGAGAATCCAGGCCCTCTCCTCAATTTATTGAAGGGGGAGAGAGAGCTGGTGTCTCCCAGGGAACTGACCCCAAAGGCAAAAGCCGCAATCCAAAAGGCACAAAAGTCTTTGGCTGAGAGGCAGGCTCATCGTTATCAGCCCAAGCTGCCTTTCAAATTCATTGTCCTGGGAAAGCTGCCACACTTGCATGGTTTATTATTCCAATGGGTCAAAGGGCAGAAAGATCCACTCTTAATCATAGAGTGGGTTTTCCTCTACCATCAACGATCCAAGACCATCACCAAGCCACAAAAGCCGATGGCTCAGCTGATCGGAAAGACAGGGTAAGACTGCGTGAGCTGGCTGGTTGTGACTTTGTGTGTATTCACCTCCCAGTCTAACTTTCTAAGGAGGGAAAGAACTCTCCCGAGAAGTTGACCAAAGAGATGTTTGAGCACCTGCTCCAAAGCAATGCCAACCTCCATTTATCTCTGGACAGCTGCAGAGGTGCACACAAATTGTTTAATGAGGAATTCCACGTCATTCCTCGTGGGAAAAGGAGCCATAGGCCGCTCAAAGCTCTCACAGTGTTCACTGACGCGTCCAGAGCATCCCACAGGTCGGTGACGACTTGGAGAAATCCCCAGACTCAGCATTGGGAAGCTGATGTTGAGTTTGTGGAGGGGTAGCCCAAGGTCGCCGAATTGGCCACAGTCATGAGAGCCTTTGAGGAGTTCTCGGAGCCAATTAATTTGGTAACTGATTCAGCCTATGTGGCAAGGGTAGTGTCCAGGGCGGAGCAGTTCTCAAAGTTCCAGGCAGTTCTCAAAGACATGTTCAGGTTGCTCTCAAAACTAATTTATTTTGTTTCACATAGAGCGCATCCGTTCTATGCGACGCATGTAAGGTTACATACCGATTTGCCAGGCAAAATCGCCAAAGGGAATGGTAAAGTAGATTTCCTTGCTGCCCCAGCCGAAAAGGCACGCTTCCCAGACATGTTCCAACAGGCAAAGCTGAGTCACCAGCAATACCATCAGAATGTGCCAGGTCTGATCCATCAGGTCCAACTAACATGGAGTCAGGCCCAGGCCATTGTGGCTACCTGTCCCAGTTGCCAGCTCCAGGCCATGCCATTGGGTATTGGGGTTAATCCCTGAGGCCTTGGGAGCTGCGAAGTGTGGCAGACAGATGTAACACAGCTTCCCAGTTTTGGTCGCTTTAAGTATGTACGTGTAAGCATTGACACATATTCAGGTGCAATTTATGCCTCTGCCCAAGCAGGAAAAAGGGCTGTGCATGCCAAACAACACCTAGTGCAAGCCTTTTCAATGCTGGGGATCCCTAAGGAAATCAAGACGGATAACCGCCCAGTGTATAAATCCAAGGAATTCCTAGAGTTTGTCCAGCAGTGGGGAGTGGAACATAAAACTGGCATCCCCCATTCCTCTACAGGCCAAGGTGTGGTTGAGTGTGCCCACCAGATGCTCAAGCAAGTCCTGTCTAGACAGAGTGATTAAACAGTGTGGATGTCGCCACAGCAAAAGCTCTGCAAAGCCATGTTTACCATCAATTTTCTAAATTGTTCATTTGAAAATATGAGTCCGCCAGTGGTATGTCACTTTAACAGCAGTGATCAGTTTAAGTTGTCCCAGCGTCCACCTGTCCGAATTAGGGACCCAAAAACTTGAAGGACCAGGGTCCCTTATGAACTTGTTACCTGGGGGTGTGGCTATGCATGCATATCTACCCCCTCAGGCCCACGTTGGACATCGCAAAAGTGGGTAAAACCTTTCATCCCCAAAAATACAGCTCTAGCAGAAGGGGATGAGAAGTAAGTAGCAGTTGCTTCAAAAAGAAGATGCTGATAGAAAGAGGAGAGAAAACCTTCCTGAGATCTGGTTCCATTCTGGCAGAAACAATGACCTTTAATGTACTTTAAAATGTTTGTTGTTGCTTTTTAGAAAAAAACCTACCACCCACCCAGCCTCGCGATAAGCCCCATCCAAGTTGTCATCCTGTTCTCACTGAGCTGTCTGACAGCTGCGTGGATTGTCCCTCAGACACACCAAAACATCTGGGTGACCCTGGCACAGATGGTCCGCCTGTCCACTGCAGCAGCAAGAGAACCTATGTCTACCTGCCTGGTAGAAAGTACTAAGAAATTACCAGGCAGGTCACACTCCAAAATCGTGCAGCCATAGACTTCCTTCTGCTGCTGCATGGACACGAATGCCAGGAATTTCAAGGACTTTGTTGCATGAACCTGACCTGAAAAGCTCCCAACATCCACACAGCCCTTTGAGACATGAAAAGCTTGATCGGACAGGTGAAGTAAGAATCGAGGATTGGTTCAGTGAGCTGTTCAAAGGCTAGGGATTCACGGGGTGGTGAACTTCAACAGTTCAAACAATTTTGTCAGTTTTTGTTGTTCTTTTCCTTATAGTATTGGAGTTCGGAATTCTACGTTGCTTAATTTTCAAAGCAATTAATGGTCTAATTTCTACTACCGCAGAAGTCAACCATATGGAGTTGATAAACCAAAAGCAGTCAAACTTGCCCGCAAATCATCAGTGGTGGGCAAATGCATATTCTGAATCAGAATAAACCCAACACCATTATTTTAATTTTATTTAACAAAAAAGGGGGAGATGTTGTATTGCACTAAGAATTGTTTTATATTTGCACTGAATGGTTTATCTCGTTCTCCCCCCCCCAAGTTGTGGCATGGTAGAGTCTTTCCTTTTGCCCCTCTGTACCAGTTTGAAAGCAAAAACAGTGAGAGACTCCAAGTCTCAAGTAATACAATTTAATAGGAAAAAAAGAGAAAAAATAAAATACATGCAATAATACAAAAGAAAAACCACTGACAGGGTCAGAATACAACCTGACACCTTGTCAGTCAGGGTGTTGGTGGCAGTCCGTATAAATGGTGGCTGCAGTCCTCCTGGATGGCAGATGTGGTTCAGTTGAAGCAGTGCTCCTGTAGAAGGTGCAGTTTTCCTCCGAAGGTCCAGCAATGATGTGGAAAAGGTCTGACTTTCCTCTGGGATCCAGTGGAAAGGGCTACTTTTGCGTCTCAAACCCCAGTTTTTTATCTAGGTAGGAAAGGCTTGGCTCCTGCCCCTGTCTGGAGCATCTCCCAATGGGATGATGTAATCTTATCAGTCATACAATAGGACTTAATGGCCCATTAACAGAAGATATCTTCTGGAGGAAGGATGAGTTGTGAAAAGATAATGATGATCATCCCCCTGATTTTATCAGATGGCACATCAGCAGAGGATATCTCCCACAGAGATAAGGATCACCACCCCTCCCACATTTCAACAGATGGTGATAAAATACACATTTTTGCATTGTACCCCAGGACACCCTTCCTGTTGGTGGCGTCCCATTGTTCGCTTGTCTGTTCCTCCCCTCCCCTTCCCCGAGTTTAAAAGTGCCTGCCATCTTCTCTCTCTCTCTCTCTCTCTCTCTCTCTCTCTCTCTCTCTTTCTCCTCTCACCAAGTGCATGACACAATAAACTGTGGACTATTTTTCCCACGGGAGAAAAGAGCCTCCTTTGGTTTTTTGCCTTTGTCTAGGAGGATTTCCCATCCATCTCTGGTCCAGAGCTAGCCAGAGGGACTGGAGAGAAAAGGGAATTACCTCATTCACTAATATTCAAGTCCCTGTCTAGCACCTGGGTTTTGTTAAGTTTTCTGGTAGCGTGGCTTTTGAAACTTTATTATTCCATGCTGGGTTATGATTAAAATGCTCGGCTTTCCACAGTAACATTACCCATCTATAATCTTGTTTCTCAGTGAGATCTGAGCCAACTGAGTTAGTAATTTCCTTTAATAATAAGTATTCCTAATAACTCTGCCCTTTAAATGCAAACTCTGAGGCAACACATGATTGACAGATATCATGGCTTTCAGCTTATTAAGTATTCTGAATACTCCTTCGTGGGAGATTTTTTTAATGGAAATAATTTTAGTTGCCAGACTCCCTGTGGCAGCTCTGCCCTTACTAAAAACTCTAGCAGAGCCCTGGGATGATGCTCCTGAGCAGTGGAGCTGCTCTCCCTCTCTACAGTGAGGGGCTCACTAGGCTCCCTCTGCCTAACTGGAGGTAAATGGAACTCCACCCTCAATTGCACAAAGCACTTAAGCATTCTGGGTTAATTAGTTACAGCAAGGATGATCTTCTAGGCAAGCAACGTGCTATTCCTTGTAAATGATGCTGCCACTGAAGTGTAAATTCCCTTTGAGGATTAAGCTGCCTGGGTATAAATCAATGCTGCAACCTCCCCAAAATACCAATTGCTGTGCAAACATCATAGTCAAAAGCAGGAGAGAAAAGTGCTGAATACTTTGCACGACATGGATAGGCTTGGAATGAATCGTTAAAAAAACGGTATGATCACGGACAAAGACCCTCTAACTAATTAAAGTTAGAAAGTGGTATGTTTATTCACCAGCGGGCGGCACGGGAGTCACCTCCAAAAGGCGTGACCACCCCGAACAAGGTTCTTTGCCCTCTATTTATTCCCCAAGATCTTACATACAATACATATGCATAACCCCAGCACCTCCCATCCCCATCCCATATTAAAATGAGCCCATTAGTCCTTCACGTGTGCGCAGTTCATCTCTTGAATTGGGTCGGTGGTCTCGAAGGATGAAGTCAGGAGAGTCTTCATCAGGTCTTGGTGGCCCTCTGGCACGATCCAAGGCTTCATGCTTTGTGATTAACAGTTTACTTATTTTACGTTCTTCTGTACGTAAATTTATAATAGCAGATAATTATACCAATTAGCTCTAGCCTAAGCATCTAGTAATTATTAACCTACCATTTACCTACCTAACTTACATCTTGGTCATGGAAACTACTTCTACCCTTAGCAAAAATCTTAACTTTTCAAAACCATGATTCAGGAACACTTGTGAGATGCATCACATGGATGGGCTAAGAGCAGTTTAACTTTGTTTTTTTTACAGTGTAACAGCATGTTCAGTTCATCACAGCTCTGAGTGAGGTTTGGGCCTTTGAACAGCAGTGGAATAATATTATTTGTAGTAAATTCTAGAACAGCAAAGTCAAGGCACATGGCCACTTTGCAGCTGTCCGAAAGGATGAGCTCTGCTTGAGTTTGTCACACCTTCAGCCCCACTGCTGTGACTGCTGCTCTTCCACCACAAACACCTTTGTATATCCCTTCTCACGTGTCTGAGTATTTGAAAGCCCACCTCCAGCAGAGATGGTTTCTTATCATAAGTCTCAACCAAATCAAGCATTTTGCCAAGAGCAGTTGGAAAGTGTCCATGTTTTTATTGCCTGCACATTCTACATATCCCATTACCACTGTTCAGAAATAAATGTATTAATAGCTCATATCAGATTCCTACCTCAGATTAAGAGAGTGTTTCAACTGGAAAAGACACCTGGGTGGACTAGAAAACACATACTTAATTTAACAGCCTCTCTCCCTCTTGTAATACAGAACAAGTCAGGTGCTGTTCACAATTTTGCTTCAAAGCATCTCATCTAGAACCCCCAGGATAGCTGTAACCTGGAGTAGCCCAGGGCTGTGCAAATCCTTGGGCTGGGCTTTGAATAACAGGTTCCCTGGAAAGAGAAGCGAGCAAAAGGAAAAAACAAAAACAAATAAAACAAAAAAAGGGACAAAAGCTGCAGTGTTGGGTAAAAAAGGATTTACAACCTCTGCAAAAGTTAGACTGCTCACTTGGCAATTGAGCCTCAGGAAAGTTTTAGCCGCTCTGCACAGAATGAAGTATTTACATCCTTTAGTCACAGGATGCAGGTGGTGATATTTTGGAGATTTCAAACAGATTGTAGGCATCTCGCAGTTTTATTGCTGGGTTTTTGCCAGGAGATGTAGCTACATGACAGCATACCTGAGCCCAGCTGGAGAAGAAGAATCAGAAAAAAACCCTGAAGGCAGCAGCAGCAGCAGCAGCAGCATTGCCAGAATGGAGCTGTGGCCCAGCCCCTCAACCCTCCCAGGGATCACACCAGGCTATGGCACGTGCAAAGTTTGGATCCTGCTGCTTAATGAGGATGTGTGGATCAGCTGCACAGGCAAGGAAAGGCTCATCTTGCAGCTTGGCTTCAAATAAAATACATGTAGCATCATGCTGTTAATGAACATACCTCACTAACAGGGCTGCTGCATAATTTATCACCACAAAACCCATCTTTCTCTAGAGTTTTCATAATTCTCGTATCTTTATTTATGAAGTGGTATTCTGTCTCAAAAAAAGGGAAAGGCAAAATTTTAAATGTAAGCCCTAAAATCTAGTGAAATAGTGAAAACTCTAAGTGGAGAGGAAGGGATTTAGCTACATAATTTTTAAAGTTTCAGATGTCAAGTGTTCCTGAAATTCTGAGTTTGAGGCAATTACACTTTGCACATGAAGTTTAAACTATGGTCTAACCTTCAGTGGTGTGGAAGAGGATGAGGAGGCTCTGCTAGAAGCGCTAGAAGCAACAGGCTTTTAGTGTTTTCAAAAGCAGAAAATATTTGAGGGTTTGGCTTTTTCCTTCCTTTTTTTTTTTTTTTTTTTTTTAGGATTGATGGTAATAGGAGATGCATTATGTAAATAATTTCTGTAGTGAAGACCTTTATCCAACTAGCTGCAATACCACATATTGCTGGTATAAAAACCTGTAAATGCCCCACTTAGGAAGTAGAAGGAATTGTGACATTCAAATATTTTCACCTGAAGCAAAAGGTCAATCTTTAGCAGACCAGAAATGCAACAAGCTGATTATGTCCCCAGAGATAGAAGGATGTGTTTGGAAAAGCTTTTAAGTATCTCAAGGGCAAAGGGCTATTTGAAAACCAACATGTCAGTCAGACATTTTGACATGAAAATTCTGGTTCCATCAGCCCTTCTATAGTAAATATTTCAAGACAATCTGTCCTGAAATAGAAAACTGGCTGCTTGGTTTGAATGTCCTCATGCTGGGTTCCTCACAGCAAACTAAGGCTCAGCAAGACCAAGCTGATCGAGCTGTGCATTCCAGGGACTGGGGAGAACATAACCAGGCTGAGGGACTTGATGGCAGTGTGAGGAGGTTTGCTGGTACAGCAGAGAAACCTTCAGACCCAAAGGCTTGTTGAGTGTTTCTGCAAGATCTACCTGAACACTAATGTGGCTCCACCTTTGCAAGAAGTGTTCCCTAATTCGACAAGGAATGTAGGCAATCCCTTCCCTCAATCAGCGGGGCATTTTGAGACATGCTTTGCAGCAAGTGCCATGAATAGAGGAAAAAGAATTGTTTACTTTTAGAGAAGTGGCGTATTTTCTTCCTTTCACAGTTGGCAGCTGCCACCCATACCCCCAGAAGGGCATCCTTCCTCGAGCCAAGGTTTCAGCAGAGAGAGGGGAAGAAATCACATTCCCCTGCTCCCAACCCAAGGCCAAGCAGCAGAAACGCCCCATGATTTTCTGCATTTGCTTTTCTATACTTTCTTCACTCAGACAGAATGGTGCCCTCTGCTCCTCACCCTCTGAGGAGCCTCCTGCAGAAACCGCTGACATTAATCTCAGAAGCAATTCAGACAGAGAGGGGAAGAGCTCTGTAAACCCAAACAAGTTTGAGACCATCTGGCAAAAAGAAGCAAACCTGTTAAACTGTTCTTCCTGCAACATCAGCACAAGCTGTCTGAGGCGTTTCATTAGGAACAGCTTTCCTTTACAGCACTGCATACAGTGCTCTGTTTAGTTTGGGCATTTTTATCCCTACAATATTGTTTCATTTGTTGTACCAAAGCTGATGGGATTGCTTTTGAAGGAAGTGTAATCCAACCTGAGAAAGAGCATCAGAGCCTGGACCATCATCTCTAAAGTCTCAACCCTCAATTACCTGTTTACATCTGTTTGCAATTCGTTGTAGGAAGGAATTAAACAGAACTCAAAGCAACAAGAAACTGGACAGAAATACATAGAAATTTTTTATCATTATCTTTGCTGATGATGTTTCCACCTCTGGGTCATGTTTTATGTTCTAGGATTGGCAAGTTACAGAAAAATAAAGCAGGAAGTTAACCTGAAAGCTTGGTGGGTGCCACCACGATAGTTTTCTTCTACTTTTAGCGATTCTGATTAACATTTGGTGGAAAATCTATCACCTCAATCTTGGGTAAAGAGGCATGCTAATGGCTGTACCAATTTTAGTAACTGTTTTGACTCTTATATTGAATTTTATTTTTTGCATCGAGCTTAAAGAGGAATAGTATGAAGGACTACCAGGCTTCAGAGGCACTCAGAGTCCTCTGAACATTAGCAGAACTGTGCTCTGAGTGCTCCCTGGTGGGAGTTACAATAAATTTTAACAGAAGTTAATTACTGCTGTAAACGTGAAAGTGAATCAGCAATACAGGATTGACTGGAGTTGCTCTGGGGTTTCTGAGCATGAGGATGGGAGACTCTCCCCTGCTCTCAGCTGTTAGGCACAGAATAACTCATCTTCCACAGCCCTCAGAAGGGTTCTCTTGGCCCTTGGTGGTGGCTCAAGAGCCATTGGAGGACCCGTGTGGAGCATGTAAAGACTTAAACAAGGAGGATGACAAATGGATACTGCAGATGAGGCACAATTCCCAGCGTAGCTTCTTGCTCTGGAGCCTTTTTCAGCATTGGGCACTTTGACTTTAGTACTGGGGAAGGAAAGAGGCCTTTACTGGAGATCACCCCAGATACAGCAGCTGTTGTAGAACCAAGAATTTTTATATTTCTTCCAAATGAAGAAATTTCTCTCCTGAGTTTCTGAGACATCTTTGCCCAATATTGCAGTTCCACAAGCATTAGCAATTCCCATACGACTACTGCACATGTGTAATTGGAAGGAGAAATAACTAAGCCAGTAATTAGGCAGGCAAACGATTTACAGACATAAAATAACTGCTTTTCAGACATCAAGTTCAACAAGAATGAGGTATTAGCAGTGTGCATGTAATTAAGCGATTAACTGGTGTTTTGGTGATGTATTTCTAAATCTGCATTTACTCAAGCACATAGCTATCATTTGTATACTGCTCTAGAAAAGGTTAGGTGCTGAAAGGTAAAATTCGTCATATTACAATCCTATAAATAGGAACATTTTTTTTCTTTCTAATAATTTCTGCTCTCACACAGTAACATTTAGGGAGATTGGTGGCTTTGTTTTCCAATGTTTTTCCTCTTGCACAATACTAGAAATAAATGTTAGGCTGAGGAAACAGATTTATTTTTCCCTGAGTTAGTGAAGAACTGTGTGATTTCAAAGCTGGAGGATATTTTGCTGAGTAAAGACAGTTTTTATTCTCATTAACTTATTACAGCTGAGATGGATTAATACATACATAAGAGCTTCTGATGTTAGAGACACACATTTATCAGGGTAAAACTAAAAAGTAAAGGACTGGGAATGCAGTGTAAGAATAAGACAGAATAATTTAGATTGGAAAAGACAGTGTAAGATCATAGAGAGCATTACTCCAAGGTAAAAAACTCTTGTTTCTTGAAGAGTTTTTTTTAATAAAATAAACTGAGGGGTTTCTAAAAGTAAGTAAATACCCCTTAACACCCTGTCACATCTCAGTTGCCTATGGGCTTATGCTGTCTGCCTCAGTGTCAGTTTTGTCCAAAGGAATTTATCCTAACACTCACTCTTGAACTTATTTTGCACTTTTCCAGCCCTTTGCCAGCCAGATGCCTTCCATGGTGCAGCCATACTCCCCCCTGCTGGCTGCTTCAAGGACTGGGGATCATTAGGGAAAGCTGTGAAAAATAAACTTATTTTAATATCTAAAGTGATTATTATTTTTCTTCTGGATATTACTTCAAGAAAAGTTGTTCCCAGAAATTATGGTTTCACAGCTCCAGCAATGTAAGCTTGCTTTCCAGATAAAATACCATCCTCTGCCTCACCACTGAGTTATTTTTGCAATAAAACTTTTATTTAATAGTTTTAATGCTTGCTTGCCCAGGCCTAAGCAGGAACAGCAGCACTCCAGGAAAGTGCCAGAGATGACAGAAGGATCCTTTGTTCTCACAGCCACTGCCCACCAGCAGCAAAATACATCTTGTTTGTGCTGTGATACACAAAATATTAATACTGAAATAAGAAAGGGCAAGCATAGGGTTTTTCTGGGGTTGGAAGATAAAGAAACTGCCCAGTTTGCTGTTCTGGTTCTCTTTAACAAGCTCTTTTTGCATATCAGTCCCATGCAGACCAAGGATGATGTGAAAGGACATCCTTCTCACAAACCACTCAGCCACAGTAAAGGACTTCAAATGACCCCCTTCCCCAGTCCCTGAACTGCTCCCAGTCAGTGCCCCTGGATAAACTGCACACCTTATGTTAAGGTAAAATTATAAGAAATTGCACAAAAGAAGGTTGCCTGTCAAACTGAACCAAAATTGCTAAGATATCGTGTGTCACAGAGCCTTTTTGTCAGTTTGTGGTACAGCCCAGCCCAAATCCTCTACACTCAGGATCAAAGACAGCTTTTCTTCTCTAGGAATCACCTATTCCAGTGCAGAGAATCTTTCCCAGGAATGATGCTGAAAATGTGACATTGCAGCTTGGAAGATTTTGGCTTAATTTCTGCATGATGCCATTATGCCCTTTGTTCCAACTTTTTTTTCCTCCCCAAACAATGTGGAATGTAATTCTCCTTTTCTGAACATCTGGCACTCCAGCTGTTAGGATTCACAGTCAGCATGCATTAGAAATTAAAAACTATTCCAGATTAACTGGTAGAATTTGTCAGCTAATACTAAAAGCACAATTTTAGATCTTCAAAAAGCTTTGCACCTTTATAAAGGATAATCAAGTGGTTTTTGCCTCAGTGATTGCAACTCAAAAATGTTCACCCTGTTACTTTAGAAATTTAACTATTAACAATAAGCACGAGTTAACCTAAAAGGGTCTAAAGGGAGTCATTAGGGCTTGTTGAAATCAAAAAACTATGCTATGTGGGTACTTTTGAAGGTTTAATTCACTGTCCCAAACTTGCAGAGAGGGGGAACAGTTATGGGGAGAGCACAAACATTTTCCCCAGGAACAAAAAGCACTTTCATCAGTCCTCACAAGCCACCATATGACACAGCAAGATGGTGCTGGAGGTGCTGACAAGAATATACAACATAATCCTACTGCCTTGCAGAGCCAGCTGATAATGAGGGTCAGCTTTGTGACCAACAAACACAAGGATCTCCCAATTCATGTAACATGAATTTTAAATATTTCAGTAGCCTGGGTACACCTGTGAAACTCAACTCCAGTTTTTAACCCTATCAGCTTCCTTAAATACCAACAGTTCAACATTGTTTACAGAATAGTACAAAAGGATTAAATCTGGTTTCACTTAATCTTTAATAAAACCTCAATGAGTGCACCTCAATAAGGATAACACAATCTACATATTTTATTTTTAATCAAGATAGGAAACAGCATAGATTAGTGATTTTCAGTGTTAATAACAAGGCAACAGACCTTGTAATTAAAAATAAATATTAGAAGGTTGCTAAATTATTTTGATAAGGATTTAAGGATCAATTATAGAAGAGATGTCATTTTCCCTTTCTAGTTAGATATATTGGAAACAGTGAAACTGAGAAGTTCTTGTATTAACCCTTTTTTTTATTACAATAAGGACATTAATATAGTCTGCATCAGAAAAGTTTGACAAAAACGATTACAGGGACTTCTCTTTAAAGGACACTTGATGGAAAAAAAAATGGTGCAACGATGATGTTGTTAATTCTGCTGTTGTGGAGGCTGGGCTACATGGCCTTGAAGATTACTACTCTATCAACCTTGCATGAGGATTTAGCTCTCCCATAAAGCTACTCAGCCTTGTAGGAACAAAAAATGCAGCTTCAGTTTGGATTTGGGACAGGACAGCGAAGCTGCACAGCACAGAGGGTGCTGTGGTATTGCAGACAACACACACACACACACACACACACACACACACACACACACACACACACACACACACCAGCACTGCTATGGAGCAGCAGCACCCCTCAGCTTCCCCAGAGAGTCTGCTCAGAGAATTCCCCACAAGAAAATTTCCACAAGAAACAACGCAAACCAGAAGAGACTCCAAATCCTTGGTGTGGCTTGGCCTCTCAACAACAAAAATCATGATGCTGAGACTGTAGCAACCATCACTAACCTGGTTTCTACTACAGTGTGAAATGTTCTTGTTTGGGCTTGGCTTTATGAGACAACTTAGAAACAACTCTATAATCACAAAATCCCAGTATGGTTTCGGTTGACAGGGCCTTAAAGATCATCTAGTTCCAACCTCCCCTGCCATGGGGCAACACAAGCTTACAAGAAACCTTGATGGTAATGATGATGTAACTGTAATGAGAAATGAAAATGAACAGTTTGCTGCTACTGAACAGGGATCAGCCCCACCTCTGCTTTCAACACTTCCATCACTTGCCTTGAACCTCTGGCACTGCTCTGGCTGCACAGTCAACCAGCTCAGCACCCCAAAATGTTTGAAAATCAGCCCAGCAGTAAGATTAAAAAAGAATTTTTTCACTGGGTTAGGAACCCACTTACCTTCCAGAGCAGGCAGCATGGCAAGGCAGGGACAGCAAGAGCCTCCCCTGGGCCTGTCAGGCTCTCAGTATCCCAGGTCCTGGCCAGTGCTGCCCACAGGACTTCCCACCATACACCTGCAGCCTTCACTCCCTGACAACAGCTGAAGTGAGGAGCTCTGCTGGGAGATCCTGCTCCTTTCCTTCTAGAACATGAACAGCTGCCAGATAAAAAGTCCCTCCTATCCCCCAACCCCAAGAAGCTTCACTGCCTCCAAATTTAGACAGGAAATTGAAGCCTGAGCAAGTACCTGCTGCAAACCAGGTTTATCTTAGCTCAGCATGCCAGGTTTCCACGAACAATGAAAGCAAATAAAATCTCCCCCACTGTGGCTCATCGCAGGTTTCCTAAACTGACCATAACTAGGAAAACCACTGACCAATGTTTTTATTAATAGGAGCCTGTGCTAGAGAACTCTCTCTTTTCCCTTTCTATTATTTTTATAGCATTGAAATTCATTTAAGATATGACATTTTTCATCTCCACCTTGCAAATTAATTTCCCCTAACTCAAAGCACCCTGCTCAGATAAACCCTTCTCTCTTCACCTTGTATACAACTGAGCAGCAGCCAAGGATAGTTGACTTAGAGCTGAATAATATGCACTGGTGCTAAATGAAAATTAAACCATTAATATTTTAAAATACCTGATTTCCTGGATCGTAAAAGTGAAATGTATCATTTGTTTAAACTATCCTACTCATTATTTCTTTCCTCATTTCATAAAACTCAACCACTAACAAGAATCTGCATAAATAGAGCTTGAACTTTCATCTCAGGAAGTTTAATCAGAAAGCTCTTCAGGAATATTTTATACCTTTTATCAGAATATTGATGGAAGTCATAATTCACCTTAATGTGAGAAAATTTCCTCTCTTCACTAAAGAAATTAATCAAGACATTTCTTGTTGGTGAGACATGACATAAATCCACTTGCTTTTACCTATTTGATCTCAGCATTTCATGAATTTTTGACTGCCTGCTCTTAATTTTCCACAAGCAAATTCTATTAAAGAAACTAAAACCCAGTAGTTCAACCCTGATTGCCCCATCAGCAAATGGCTCTTGTATTGCACAGTGGATGACACATGCCACACTCTCGTGGTGCTGCTAGAGCCCTTGTAAAACCAGATCAGGAAAAACCTTTCCCCCTTTATTAGTGCCTATTTATTGACCACCTAAGCCAATCCAGCAAGCACTTCCCTTGCTCAGGCAATAGTCCAAAGGCTATTGAGAATGAAAAAATATCCTTGGGAAAAAAAAGTCAAAGTCATTGCGTGCTTGTCAAACCTTTCCACCTGCGCAAGGGCAAGCAAGGTCCCTTCTCCATGGGAGAATGACACACAAGGGAGCTAGAGAAACAACTCGGCACCACCCCGGGCCAGGGTGGAGCTGAGAGATCGTGATTTCCCTATTTTGCTTCCGGGATCACCTTGCGACAAATGCAGCTGCACTTTTACATTGCCACACAGCAGGGACTGGATGGTAGGGTGTCTCTTTCAGGACACAAATCACCTCTGTTAACTGGCACTGTAGCCTCTGTTATTGAATGCTGGGCATCAGCAGTGGATAGGTTTCAAAAACACTGATATTATCATGACAGTATCATTTGCTGTGATGCATCCACAAACTTTGCTGTGACCAAACCATCTCCTGGGGCAACTTGCTGCAGTAACTGTCAACGTGACAGAGACAGACTCACCAGAAGTCCTTAAATAAATTAGTATCCAATTAGTTACCCAACATCTGTTTAGGTAACGCCCCAAAATAAACCCACTGTTTAAAGAACTTCAAGGATTTCAAATTCATATTAATTCCCTTTGAATTTAAAATGATTTTCATAAGCTGCCCTTATTATCATCAGTGAAAAACATAATTTTAAAAAATATTTCTATTTTTAAGAAGTTTTTCTTACTTCTGTGACAGAGGATGTGCACCACAGTAGAGCAAGCAAAGGATGACTAGTCATCTTAAGTGCTTGAAGTATTTGAGTGGGGCAAAGCTGTAGAAGACACATGTGCAAACCATTATTTCATGACCTCAAACATCACTTACCCAACTCAAAAGGTTTCAGTCCTGGTATGACTTCACAAGCAAAAGGCTCATGTGATTTTCTCCTCTAAGGTAACCTCATGAGGAGCATTTTCAGAGAACAGCTACATGGGCAATTCAGCGGAGCACTGATTTAACACTTACAGTCCAGCCCAAGGGAGCTGCAGGTCATTAGGCCTAAATACCGAATAAACGTCGCACATCTGTGGGACAAGTATTGTCATTGCACAGCTAAACCTACAAGCATTTTAAAATGTGCTGATTGCAAAACAACCTGTTTTACTGACTGTCTTGGTTTACTTTTGTTTTCCGGCTAATGCACCAAATTATGTCTTTGTTTTGATTTGCTAATTTAAATAAACTAATTTTTCTGTTGTGAGACAGAACCAGGAGCAAAAGAGCAAGGCAGGCCTAAAACTTAAGAGACTATAAAAAAAGAAAATTATTAACTACACAAACAAAGATTGGGGAAAAAAACAAATTCAGAATAAGATTTTTTCAGACCACTCCTTCCTTCCCTCTCCTAACTTATAACAACAAAACAAACATACAACAACTACTTCAGTCAGTTCCTAACTTAGTCTTTTTCAGTTCACTTCCGGAGAGAGAAGCCTCCTCTTGTTGAAGCTGTAGGGATTTTTTCTACAAGAAGGAAGAAAACAGTCTTTTCGTGGTTTCATTTTTCACCATTTGCATCCGCCCGGGAACCTGCAATCGTGACACTCCTCCCAACTCCACAGCCTTCCCAGAGCTGTGCTTGCGGGCCATGTCTGTCTCATGGGGTATTACTTTTAAGAATGAAATGTTCCACAGCAAAGGTTCTCTTCATTTCTTTTCTCTCTGTTCATGCTTCATCCTCAAAAAACTGAAATCCCCTTCTTTCCTCAGGGCAAAGATTCCCAACACAAGTGCTTTTTGGTCAAATCATCCATCAAATGGAACATTTCCAACCTCCCATGTCTTTCTTCATGGTTTATAAGAATATTCAGTACATCAGTTCATCCTTACAATTTTACAAAAATATTTTCAGCCATCTTGACAGCATTTCCTCATTCTTCTTCCATCTAAAAAACTTAACTCGTGCTTCACTGACTTCAGAAATCTTCTTATTCCCTTTCATATTCAAAACAAGGCCGGAGGTTTTGCAAATCTTATCTAAGCACTAAAGAGTTAAAGTTTAACACAACTGCAAGAGTTGGGCCAGGCTCAGGCCGTGCTGGGTGGGGGGGGCAGCTGAGGTGTCAATCAGCCTTTCTGGGGCTGGGCTGCAGCCCCAGACCGCTCATGGCCATCCCTGCTTCCAGACAGGGCCCGGCTGCCTCCCCAAGGCCGCATGGGAGCTGGGCAGGTCTGGCCTTTCTGACAGCAGCGGGAACCGGGGCCCCCACCCCAGAGCCGTAGGCCCATGGAGGAGGAAGCCGTGGAGGTCTTACAAGGAGCCTTTCCTCCTCCTGGCCATTGGGTCCCTTAGTTGCAAGCGGGGCCCAAGCGGCCTCCCGAGCCTCCCCCCTGCATGGAGGGGGAAAACTGCACTGCTGCCGGAAAGGCACAGACTCAGTTCCAGATTACCTCCTTCAAAATGTGTGTTCACAGAGCGAACCAACTTTCTCCCATTGGTTGTTGAAGTTGTCCCAACCCCCACAGAAGAAGCTCCCTTAGAGAGAACTTCTCTCTGAGTTTCTTCTTCCCAAATCAACCCATCACACTGAGCTAAACCAGACCTTTGCCTTCTGTGAGCTTTTTAGGGAAAGCTGTCAATCATGCCATCAGCTGTGGGCATTCCTCCTCCAGAAGTCAAGTGGGTTTATTGCAAGGAACAGCTTAAAACCTGTAAAGATTAATAAATATCTCTCCTTAGAGACAGCCTATCCTATCGAAAGGTCAATTGGAAGGAAGCAAGGCAAGGCAATGCAAGATTATTCCTCAAACATATAGTCTTAAAGAAGACACTGCTAGTCATTCAGAAAGCTGAAAGAACGCATTTACATTGAGTTTATTCCACGAGTTGAACTGTGCTTCAAGAGCTTTGGAAGACAGCCAACATGGATGAAGTTCATATATATGAACTCCAGAAAATAAGAGAATATGCCTTATGTCTAGTAATTTAGACTGATGTTAATTTTCTATATTTTTTCCACAGTATTGTAGCTATTACAGTGAGGGAAGTAGCTGAAAATGCAACATTCGTCCTTATGGCCTAATTCACTGGGTGTGTTGAAGAGAAAATGAAACTTCTCATGTGGGGTATCACTGTACTTCTGCACAGTCAGGTTGTTCACTGTGGGTTCTGTGTAAGGCCTGTGGTACCAAGTTGAAAGGAACATTAGCTTCTGCCGAGGGTGAATGCACTATTTTCTACTGTCATAATCACTACACTTCATAAACAGTAACTTTTTTAAGGACAAAGTTGCTGAACTTCTTGGGTTCAGTAGTTTTAGCAAAAAATTAGCCATCTTCTCAAATTTCAGTATTTAAACATCCAAAAGAAGGTTTGAAAAGTAACCTTTCCTTTTAGATCTTGACCACAGCAGTGTTACACTTCAAAGGTATGTCCAGGTATGTTCAGAATTATAGACTAAACAACTTAAGCTAAACAAATCATGTTAAAGAACATATTAGTTCCCATAGCTTAAAATATTCAATTTAAGCCTTGCTATCTACCCTATACACCATTTAACAGATACATATAACGAACCTTCCAGTATGGGCAACAGACGGTTTTGAAATGGTTTCCAACTCCAAGCATAAGCAAGTCCTTTATCGTAAAAAAAGCACACAAAAAGCAGTGAAATAGTTGAGATAAGAAACACAGGCTTATTATTGTAATTTATTTTAAAAACCTTATTCAAAATATTAAGTGATACAAGTCCAAATACAATAAAAATTACTGCAAGAAAAGAGTTTTGGGATATTTTGTTTGTGCTTTACTTCCTGTGCTTATAAAAAGGATGCATATAACAGTAGAATATAGAACTTCTAGCATTTCATTCCTAAGACAGTATCATGCCTTCAGACTCCTCATGCCAACAGGCATGAAGCTGATTTGTTTCCAAAGGTTACATAACTACTTGAATACCAAGTCATTAATTAAGGGGTTCTGATTCACCATTATTTACAAATATATCAGTCTGAAAACTAAATCACAAACAGAATGTACAGAAAACTAAAATTTTATATTTTACAACTCATGAAAACATAAATAATGAAAGTACAAAATACAAATAAAAAAAAGAAAAAATAACAACAAAAAAAATCTACTGTAGCAGAAACTTGATTTACACTAATGCATAAATGTTTGTCAAAAATGAGAGTGCACTGTCCACAGACTGGTAGCCCCCACACCCTTATTTTCACCTGACTGTTACCTAGGTCAGAAAACCAACTAAATAAGTTATTCTTACAGTTTCTCCCATTTATAATATAACAAATCACATAGCCATTTCCCAACTGTCTTAAAATTCAACAGAAAGCTCTGATGTATTGAAATTCTGTCAGCTATCTATATTTTAGTAAGATTATTCAAAAAGACTTGTTTTCCACTCATTAATTACAGAAACAATTAAGTAGTCATAAATAGCATCTGAGAAAAAAAAAAAAGGACAGTCAAGAAGCTGCATACCTTCACAAACACCTTAAACATTTTAGGAAATATACGGTATAAAACTTCTGAAATAAAATGGGTCATACATCATTATTTTTAAATTATTTATGGCATGAATACATAAATTATTAAATTGCCATTCCAGCTATTTTGCCAAAATAGGATCAAATTATGCAACAAGAAAACAGAATCAGAAAACAACGAGATTAAAGACTTGCAGCATCAGAACTTAAGCACAGAAAAAAGTAATTATATTTTAAGTTTACAATATAGTGGAATTTGTGAGCCATGTAAGTGATTAGCAAAGAGATCATTAATTTGATTGAGTGATGCCAAAGTCATTAATTTATTAGACCTAAAATATTTTATGCACTTTTTTTTGTAGTATTACTATCAAGACTGCTCCAGACAGAAGGGAATGATGCTTAATGCATGATGCTTAATGCATGGTAAGAGCACTAATTTATTAAACTGTCTATCTTTACAGTTGATATAAAACCCAACCAAAGTAGCAAACAAATAGATCATGCCTTTGATGTTCCATGAGATTTAATCTCCAAAACATCCAGGTCAAAAAGAGTACATCTCGTTTCCGTACAAGCAGCTTATTTAGAATACCTGAATATTATTACACAACTGGGCAGGCAAAGAGCAATAAGTTTAGCAAACTCAAATCACAGTGCTTTCAAAACACGTAGTCATTGGTTATTTTCAGGGAAGGCATCGCTTCGTTAACATTTTGATCTAAACGATGATATTCCACTGTCCTGGAGCACAGGCCATCCCTCCACCTTCGGCTCTGCACCAGTAAGAAGATCTGAAGAAAAATGGGACAACTTATAGATGCTGTGCAGAAACATTCTGAATTTGAAAGACAGCTTCACAGTGGTACTGTGTACAGTGGTACTGACATCATTGGTTTTACCTCCCATGCTGGCAAGGGCATTACTATGGCAATCACTTTAATCACTTATCTGAACTGTGCTCTGATAAATTTTCAAAATGCAACAGTCTTCAACATCTTCCCCTATAAAGAACTGGCAATGCACATAACAAATAGGTAAATGCACAGTAAAGAAGGTTTTGGGTTTTTAGCTGCTTTGTTTTCAGAGTCCTGCAAATTCTCAGCTAAATCAGTGCTCTGAAGTAAACACTAAACTTTCCTCCTATCTAAAAAGTAATCTATGGTTTAATGTAAATTTGTGTATGCACCTCTATTGTGTCTGGTTGGGCTGAAGTTAATTTTTAATGCTAGCAATATAGAGTAACACCAGGCAGGCTATTTTTGAGACACAGAGAATTAATTTGTACTGAAGAAACATTTACCTGAAAATAGTAACTTAGTAGCTTCTCTGTGTAAAACTGGAAGCAGCATTAAACATCTCCTAAAACACTCTCAGAATGTCTACGACATAAAAACCGCATTAAAGTGACTATTAGAAGGATTATCACAATCATAACAAGAGCATTCCTAGACCATTTGAAATTAAACCTCCCTTAATTTGTTGTTTTCCTGTGCAGAAAAAAATTAGTTTCACCCTCACTTAACTTGGTTTAGGTCTCCCTTAGAGAACTCATGTTGTGCACTGCCAGTGTCCATTACTGTACTGATTGATTACTGATGTTCCCAATTAACTCATTTTCTTATCATAGATGTTAGATTCAAGTTCATTTTCATTGTGCAGATAAAAATGACACTAACGATCTGCATACTTGGTCACCACAAGACCAAGTGGTCAAAGATTTCATTCTTCAAAAAGCTAAGTTCCTCTTCTTAAAAACACGTACAAGGGAACACAACTTTATATTAAACACTCCAGATGTTTCTCTCAACCTTTCAGAGCACACCTACCTTCCTCTTATTGTGATAGGTGACATAAACAACAGCTACTAAGAAGGCAACTACAACCAGATGAAAAAAAAAGTGGCCATCTTCTTCTTCATCCAACCCTGAGACAGAAACAGCTTTTATCTTTTCATCAAGGGTCTTGATTTCCTCATTGTAATTACTGATGGTGTCAGAGCTGTCATCTTCTGACATCTCTAGAAGGTCTGGATTATATCTGGAATTCGGTGTCATTTCATAAGCATAGTCATCTCCATCTGACTCCATAGTTTCTTTTATGATGGGTGGGGAATTACTTAGTGTGTCTTTCAAATCTGTTAGAAGATCTTCTTCCTCAATTTTAGTATCTTCAGAAGCATCAACATCCACCTGTGATACCAGACTAGCAGGGACAACAGATGACAAAGAGTCACCATTGGGTATAAGTGGCTGTCCTGCCATCACTGAATTGATTTTGACTGTTGTTGGGAATGTCTCCTTTCTTGCTGAGGTTAAACTCTGCAAGCTGTCTGTCAAATTTTGGGATCTACTCAGTGTTTCATTCTCACTTGTAGAAGAAATATTTCTTGTAAGCATATCTGCTTTCACAGGACCTGAGAAAAGGATGAGAAACAATCAGCACTATGCACAAGGCACTTACTTCTCTGACAGAAAACTATTGCCACAACTTTCTTTCATAGACAAGAAATCATATGAAGAACACAGCATATGTCACACTGCAAACTTTTTAGTATTCATATGCAGAAATACACAGTCCTGCACTTTGGCAACTTCCAAAGAAATGTCCTGAGTGGGACAGAACTAAGGTTGGAAACACATGCCTTCTAGATTAGTGTGGCAAAGTGTCCCTGAAAAACTTAGCACACCTGTTTTCCAGGCATAAGAACTTCAAAGAGATGTCATCCTTCCCTCTGTGCATTCATGATGTCTTGCAGAATCACATACGATTGGCATTTTCTCCATTATCAAATTCTTCCTCCCACAGAATGAGCTGAGGTCTACAAAGGAGGATGTTCTCAGGAAAGCTTTTCCTGCAGTTAAGTTTTTCATCTTTCACCATTGCATGTTTTACAAACAAAAAATAAGATGCTGCAAAGTCTCCTACACAAGGTCCCAGCACCTCTTCCCAGGCACTAATTTTTATTAAATTTGTAGACACTGAAACAGATTTCCAACCTTATATTAACTCAAATGAAACTACTGAACCATAAAGAAACATTGCCCAGGCTCACGGAGGAAAGCCTTTTGTTGGCAGCAGTTACTGTAATGAAGTAAGAAAAAACATTGTAGCAATGTACCCTCAGGCAAATTCAGCGTCTCTCCAATGTTGGAAGGGCTTTGCAGAACTACATTAAAAACAAGGTGAAATCCAGATGCAGAGCCCACTATCCCTTTTCTGTATCTAAAGGATAGTAAAAAAAAAGATGCAGAGAGAGTTTAATAGCCAATTGTTTTAAACCTAAAAATTAGCAAATTATTCATGTTTGCAGCACATCACTACCAGATTCAAATCCAGAAGCACCTTAAAAAATGTAGAATAAATTTTAGACTTTCAGCATGCATTTTCATTTAAACTGGGAGACCATACTTGCCTTGTATTTTGGCATGCCAAACTAATTTTTCATTTTACAAAACCAACAATACTTCCATTAAACACTTTCAAGGCTCACTTCAAAGTTACAGACTCTAGAAATGAAGCATTCAACCAAGTGCTTCTATCAGGTTACTTGTAAGTAAAATATTATATAGGGGACATTGAATCATGTTATTCATGGAACTTGTATATTTGCTGAGATTCAATTACAACAGAGCTCTTGTTTACATGGCACACTTTTGTAGTATTAATTATTCTTTAACCAACTGTAAAACACAGAAGACTCAGCTTATCTAACGTGAAGCAGACACCACAGTGCCTCTCTGCTGAAGTTTAAAGTCAACCATTTCACATCTAACACACTTATTGTTGCTGATAAAACTACTTGTCTGAATTATCATATCAACATTAACTTGTTCAGTTCTTATCTAGGACAAGTTTAGGGAACTCTGATCTCTCCTCAGGTTTAAGCCAGCTAGTTGCATATGCAGAGATAAATAGGAGGAAAGGCAGTTGCAAGGTAATTTCATATTTATAGCTAGCTGGCATATTGTGAGGTCAGCTTCACTGCTACCCTCCCCAAAAAGACAAAAACTATTAGAGAGTAAGAGCTAAACTGTCTGAAATACAAAGAAGCATGTTTTGCCTATAAAACTGTATTGCATCTGGCCTCACACTTCAAATCATTCTTGAATTCATTTTAACACAGAAGTTTTTGAAGGATATATGCTTAAATGCAAGGGACTCCTAGCGGCTATTGCTGCACCTTCAGACTGAGGAAAAGCAATTTCCTATTATTCCTTAAATATACTTGGGTTTTTTTGTTTTAATAGCAGCTGGAAATTTAGCAGCTAAACCACAACTGATTTATGATATTTACCCCAAACTACTTGGCATTATAAACGGTGGTTGCACTGTTTACAATTACACAACACTGTCAGATGATTTTAGATCCAGAGATGCCTCAGCTTCAGAAACAGATACTGATGTTCAGTCATGGTGACAGAATTAGCAGGACAAACACCGCACGTAAAAAACACATCATGGCTAAAACTCACTTCCAGGAAAACTGCTTCTAGAAAACAAGTTGTTTCGTGACTCCTAAAGTTAAAAACTCCGTTTCCTACAGGTTTCTGTCCAAAATTCTCACCGCCTACCCATCAGACCAGGTGAGGGGTAACACAAATAGAGCTGGTGTTGAGGTACTGACTGACAAGCACTGTTTGATGGATGGAACAGTTCCTTTTTTGTTCCTTCACTAACTCCTTTCTCTTCACTGCCCAGCCTGTACTCCATCCAAAACAGAGAAACTCACTGCCCCGAAGCATGCATTTCTCATTAGCCTTTAGTTACAGCCCTCTGCAGTTTTAAAGGGGAGAAAGAAAGCACTTATCTAGGAGTCAACTTGAAGAATAACATAAGCTTAATTTCCAGGGGAGGGGAGACTAAAACCAGGCACGCAGAGTATAAAAATCCCAAGTCTGATGAATGAAGTAACCAGCTAAACTGCTCTTCACAGCAACAAAAGCGGTGCACACTCGGCAGGCGGCCTCCCTCCCCCCGCCCCGACACTGCCCTTCCCCTGCGCACAGCCCAGCGCTCGCTGCCTCTAACGCACCCCCAAACAGATGAGAGGCCAAGGCCAGGCCCAGGGCCAGGCCCGGTCACCTCAAGGCACGACCCGCGCCGGCCGAGGCTGTACAGCGTTAGAGGCCCAACCGAAGACACTGGTGAGGCAGACCGGCGGGGCGGCCGCGCAGCGCCCATAGCCCACAGCCAGCCCCCCCTCCCGGCCCCGCTGCGCTCACCGGGGGAATCCTGCCCGCGAGCCGCCAGGGCCCAGCCGCAGAGCAGCAGCAAGCACAGGGCGAGGCGCACCGACCCCCGCCACTCGCCACCGGCCGCCGCCATCTTGGCCCCCTCCACGGACGTGGCGATGCCACCGCCCCTCGTGAGGCGGCCGCGCACGCGCACGCGCACGGGCGGGAAGGCGCAGGACGCGCAGGAGCTAAGGGGAGCGTGGCGGTGTCACAGAATAGGGGACTTGTGGAACGGTAGTCATGGGATCGTGGGGTCAGTGACTTGTGGAATCATACAGTCATGGAATCCTCAAGGTTGGGAGAGACCTTTTAGTCCGTCCAGTCCAACCCTCCACCAGCACCGCCACTGTAACCCCTAAACCGCATCACCCAGCGCCAGATTCGGGCGCCTCTTAAACCCCTCCAGGAATGGTGACTCCACCACCTCCCTGAGCAGCCGGTACAGTGCCTGACCACCCCGACAGTGAAAAGGTTTTTTAGTATCCGATCTGACTCCTCCAATCTCAGCTTTCGGCCAGTTCTGGTCCTCTCACTGCAGGCATCTGCCATGCTCCTGGGAGCTGACTTCACACAGTTCTTTTGGATCGGTGATGTCTGGAGGGGTCCACTTCTCCCAGAAGCGTGAGATAGGAAATACGCAGGAATGGCTCCTGGTAAGAGGGACTGCCCAATTTGTGGGCTGTCGCTGAGGTGGCTCTGCAGCCTGCACCGCAGCTCTTGCCATCTGCAGCCACCCACGGCAATGGCCGACGCGTGAAAAAATAAAAATACTAATGAACAGCCACTAAAGTTGATCCAAACTCATAAATGTTCATTGCCCACACTTACTTGTTTATAAAGAGGTAATTCACTTACTGAATTCTGTAATAGAAGAAAAATAAGTCATGTTGTCTTGTTTTATCCATGAGAAAAACAATGAGTAATGTGCAGTTATCAGAACTTCACACTATGAACAGTGCCATGTCTGGAATTTAATTCTACTAAGTATTTTTGGTTTGTGTGGTACAAAGCACGTACCAAGATGTTGCCAGTCTTCTGCTGGAGCCACAAATGTAGATGAAATTGTTTTCACAATAATACAGAGTAAAAGATGACATTTCAATATTTTATTCAAGTCAGGTTTGGGGTTTTTATCCATTTTTAGTAGTGTCAAGTACAGCATTTTAGGGTCTAGTTCCACACAAAATGGAAGACTCTCTAAAAATGTACCCATTTACTTGCTAAAAAAAAGTAATAAAAGAAAACTCTGGTTTAGAATTAGTGATGCAACTATACGATTGCAGTTGCAAAGACTCTTCCCTGATTATGTCCATTTTAAAAGCTTTTCCATCAGTGCAAGGGGAAGGAATCACAACACAGGACAGGCAGTATTGGCTGAGTCACATCAAACTTCCTCCACAAGGACTTCAACAAGGTGGACAACCTAAAGCATTCTGGAGACAGCAGTAGGTGTGGGATAACCAAGTAAGACAAACCATTGATAAAACACATATCTAAAAGAATAAATTTTAAAATCCTTTTTTCAGACAAAACATTCCTTCATTGACTGAAACCTTAGGTATTAGAACATTTTGCATACACAATGAACAGTACAATACAGTGGTCTGCAATTTCTACATTTTATAACACATTAACACATTCCCTGTGCCATCAATGTATTAGTAGAGGTAATCAACACTTTCCTTCTTATCACGTGGCAGTTGACAGATGTGATGAGCAACTACATAAAGAAAAAAACTAGGATTTTTTATTTATGATTTTGTCTCCACTTCTTTAACAACATAATTTTTAAAGCTTAGCTGTCTTTAGCCAGGACTAGCAGGACAGATAGTAGCAACACTTGCACCCCAGACAAAACATTGAAAGGTACACTATTTTCTGAAGGTAGCTATGCTGTATTTCCAGATTAGCAATTGTGAAATCATTCCTTATGCTTCAAATTCTAATCCTAGACCAAGTTTGTGACCCCCTGCATTGACATTCTTGCCATCCAACAAAGCTGACAACGTCAGTTTGATACCTGCAAAATAGAGAAAAGGGAGAGAAAAGTCAACTTAAAACTTGGGATGAGCTTTATGTTCAGGAAGTGCCATGTGTGTTACTGCTTTAATTTATTGGGTAGCCAAGTTAATGGAATTTGGCAGCTGGCCTTGGAAGGACTGGGCATTTTAAAACAATTTGCAGATAAGAAATCTTTCTGAATTAGGACATTTATAATAAACCATGATGACAGATTCCACATTTTATCGCTCTGAGTAATTAAAGCTCTGAGCCAATTCACTGCTGGTGGTGTACTGATTGATCTAATTTTAGAGTAAAGAATTACAAAAACCTAGGACCTTGATACATACCTTTCTAAATCACTTTAAAATCTGGGTATAAAAAAGCCTAAGCCCCATCTGCTGTAATATCTCATATCAATCTGCTCAGTATTCTAGCAGCAGATTTATTACACTACATTAAAACCAAATTTGCAGCAGTAAGATTGTCCTCTTCTAGCGCCAGGGGACCTTGAGAAAGTCACATTTTTAAGAAGAATAAACTCAGCAATAGGAAGCCTCTGAAATATTAAAAATTTAGTTACTTATCTGTGACACAAATAATCATAGACATATTTAATATCAACATGAAAAACTATTTGACTGGCCAGTGGACAATGGTCTCTAATAATTCTGCTTCCAACAGATATCCAAAATTAACAGAACAGTCTCTAGAAAAGTTCATCACTGGCTCGCCAAACCAGAAGAGCAATCTTACAGAAGAGCAATCTTACAAAATCCATCATACTCTATCACCAAAAAACTTCTAATATTTCAAGATTAAAGTATCACTTTATTGATTCTTTTTTCTGCATAGACTTACCTGGTTTTAAAGTCTGAGTGTATCCTAACCCAATCAGACTGGAGTTGTTCACTTTAGCCTTAAAGGGAAACAATAAAGCATTATTTAGTAATAAATAATAAATTTAGTAAATAATTTAGTATCTTTCTTCAAAGTCCTCCATACCTGAGAATTGTGCAACAGCTTTTAAGCATGAAAGGATTTCAAGTTTTAAATCCCAAATAAATGGAGTTAATTTTTCTATAACTTAAATCTCAAAGAATCTACAGTCACTGTAGAAAAGAATGATTTTATTAACATAATTCTTAATTTTTTCCAGACTGACACAAAAACTGTCTCAAAATAGTGCCCAGTAATACAATAAAACATTCTGTTTCTCTTTTGGAAAGTCCAAAACTGCTGCACAGCTGCGGTTTTTGCAGCTGTGCTCTCAGGCTGCAAAAACTAAAACAAACAGATCCATGTGCCAACTACACAGCACAGAACTGCATCAAGACCGTGCTCTGCTAATGGAAAGACTGCTTTCCATTTTCGTTACAAGCACATATTTTCAAATGCATATAAATGTACATGCACAGGACTCACAGAAAAAGAGGCATCTGGGTCAATCTGATACTTGGCTGCTATTCCAAAGCGAGTGTTGCTATTTCCAGCTGTCCAAGCAAGATTCACAGCAGTTTCCAGTTTATCATTCACCTTCTGGTAAATGGAGCCACCAAATTCTGTTCCATCATTCCTGGAAGGAATGCATTGGTGTAGTTTTAAACACTACCCCGAAACAAGCGTCTTTCATTTTTACAGTAAGGGCTTTATTTGCAAAACATCCACTTACACTTCATTAAATATCCCTGCAACAACTAAGATAGAGATATTAGGCCAGACTGGTTATGAAGTTATTTTTAGATAACTTCAATTCATTGCAGATTATTATATTTCAACAACTTCTGAAACTGAAAAAACCTCATGACAAACTACCAAAAATTAGACCAACAATGACAGCTTCCAATTTTCCCTTTCCTGTAGATGAGAGTCTTTGTAGTAGAGAGATATATTTTTCCCTGCATGTCTCTGAAATAATTACTTTCCCTGGCAAATGTCTCCTTGTGCCCTGATAGGGTTGTATCCCAGTCACAGAGCCCAAGTCATCCCAAAACTGCCATGTCAGCATGCTTTTACCAGACACAGAGAAACTGTATCACAAGTGAAGATGCCAATTTAATGTGCAAGTCTATAGGCTTTTGCAAATGAATTCCATTTGCAACAGTCCTTATGGTACATCTGTGCTATGGTCTGTGGAGTAGAAACATAAATGGAACTAATTTTGCTTTGCAGAGAGAAATGAAACTGATTTTGCTTTTGGCCCATAGCTGAATGATGAGTAGCACAACTTCCAATTACTACTGCCCCTTAAGTCACATAGGAATAAATTGCGGCAAATAAAAGGCAAAATGTTAAGAGCATGCAGATCATAAAAACAAGACCAAAAGACTCCTAAAGGCCTTGCGCTCCTCATAAACCAGTGAGCATTTCCAGAATTTCCATTTTTGCTTATTTTCTTAAAGAGAGGATACAAACATTGTGTAGAAAACAGGCTTTAATCATAGGAAGATCTGGGCTTTTTTTTCTAAACTGTGAAATAATCTGGTTCCAATTATTAGAGTACACCAAACCTTTAGTGATTACAAAAAGGGGTAGATTTTTTTCATTTTACCCCTTTGGTCCGATATTCTTTAGTTCATAACAGTTGCACAAACAGCGGTAATAGGCATATGCCTATTTAAAAGTTCAAGCAATAGCAACAGCCTTTTAAATTGTTAGAGCAATTCTTCCAGAAAAACACTACAATACTTACTTCAGATTAAGACTGAAGCTCACATTAACTGCATGTGCTTGGCTCTCAAGAAAAGGAGGGTTTAAAAAGGACTGAGGAGAGCTGGTTATACAGGCAGATTTTGTGCAAGGTTCCCACACAGCTCTGTCTTGACCTGCAACATTAGGGGGGGGCGGTCTGAGCTATGCTTAAAAAATGAGGAAAGTCATATTTAAAACTAGAAATTATCCAGCCCTACCTCCCTTGTTTTTATTATTAAATAATAATAATAGTAATAATAATAATAAAATCAACCTCTTTTTAACTCTAATAACAATAGAACTTCTTTATGCAGATAAAAGCACATTTTGTAGATTAAAAAAAAAACAAAACGAAAAAACCACTAGCCCACTATGAAAATTAATATATTAAGGCACCCTTAAGGGAAGTAACTTGCTAGAGCCTGCAACTGGTTTGTGTAATGCCAGGAAAAAACATACTTTAAGCCCTACCTAATTACATTATCTGCTTTGCCACAGCATCCCAGTGAAACACTGACCTGTGTAGATGTGAAGCAGCCTAGTGAGGGGAGTTCCACACATAACTCTTTCTGGGATTATATAAAAGCTCTGACACGTTTTCAAAGCTGAAATACATCAATCACCTAACTAATCTATTATTAACAGTAGTTATTGTTAATAATATGAAGATTTCTATTCATATCATACATCTGTGGTTTTGTACAATAACAGCAACCCAGGAAACAGACCCTCGAGAATACAAGAAACAGATCCGAGCCTCTGCTGCTATTTAATTTTTGCTGTTGCTTTAATTAAGAGTAATAATAACCATTGCGTTTTATAGTGAAAGCCAATAACACAATGTTTTGAACTGCTACAGCACAACTAAGTTGAAAGTCATTGCATTTAAAGGAGTAACTTCTAACTCCTGAGTGGAAGGGGACCCCACATGTTGTTTTGATGGAAGTTTTCTGCCCACATTTTTGTGCTTTGGCAATCCTTCAAACATACTGTCTGGGCTGCGGGGGTTCGACTGCTCTGTAAGGCAGCAGGAGCTTCCTAAACCGGATCGCTGTAAAACAGCATGTAACAGAACAGAAGGCCTTTATAGAAGTAGCTCTAGAAGGCAGAATGGTTGTTCAGCCCCCTGCTAGAAACAGCCTGGAATAGCTCTGCTACATGCCAAATATCGAATTACCCAAGGCCACGGAAAGGGGGGACCAGGAGAACAGATTAGGGATTGCCTAATCTTAAAAAACTGTCTTCCCCAAAGACATAAATTGCCTTTTTAGGAGGAACAGGAGACAGAGAAATTAAGGTTTTCATGGAATTTGATCCTGGTTTTCCACTGTTGATACATTCAGAAAGGACAAATACTTGTGCAAATAGAAGTTGCAATGCCAAATAAACTTTTACACCATATCCCTTCCAGAACTAAAACAAACACAGTCTCTGTCTCTTCCTGTCACTCCATTTCACCTGTTCTTGTTCATCCTCTAATTAACCCTTTCATCTACACATCAAACTACCATTTTGTTTGATGTTGACAGGTGTAAAAGGAAAACACTGCTTTTATTTCAGCTTTCACAAAGACTATTTTTATAACTTGCTTTTTTTATTATATCACTAATGGATTCTAATAGTCCTTATTTGCTAGACAGACACTGAACCCTTGGGTGCTCATTGAGTTCCTCACCCACACAATTCAAAGAAAAGGTAATGCAGCTGAAAAAATACAGTTTGACATCTTTAATGAAGAATTAATTCCAAATTCACCATTCCCTTGTTCACCATTGGTGAACCTCTGATCCTTTCACTTATTTAGTAAGCAGCAAAATCCTTCCAAATTCCTTTTAGTGCCTGCCTGCCAGTACTTACACATTAGTATGAAGCTGGAATTCATCAGTCTTATAGCCAACAGCAAAGTTGCTCTGGGTTACTCTAGACTTCGCTGTCTCAAAAGTCATTTGGTAGCCTGCCAGCCACCCCTCATAGCCAAGCACGAGAGCTCCACGTATTGAAGGACCCGCAATATCAAAATCCATGTCGCAGCCAATGTTGATGTGTTCCCTTTTGTACCCCGACTTAATTTTAGCACTTTTTTTCCTAAAGAGAAAAGAAAGATGTCATATCTTTGGAAAGGTACACCTGTAGGTAGCAATTCCATCATATCACTTACTTTAACTCAGTGTAATAGTTCCTGAACACAATGTGAATATTCCTGGAGAGCCATATGATATGTCACTGCTTTAGTGTTCATCTTTACAAAATCCTAAGTCAGCTAGAGTGAATTCTTTGCAAATGAGCTATAAAATGTGGTGTGGTGCCTCACAAAGCACTTCTGGACTGTTTTCTGAAAAGCAGCTGCACATAGATGGGAAGTGGCAAACCATATCCTCATCTCCAACTGATACTATGGTTTTGGACATTAGGTACATACAGGGAAGGAATGGAAACTGTAGAAGTTTACAGGTTTGCCAACAGAAGTCCACAGTAGTGGACCTGCTTGCCTATCCCAAGCAAACGACTTTTGCCTGTCCCAGGCAAACAATTTTTAGACAATCCTAGTCAATTGCGTAATTTTATTTACTGTGACGGACATTAGGAAATCACTACTTTGCAGCTTCCGGGGGGGAAGTCTCTGCTGGCAAGCAGGCTGCTTCAGTGGCTCTAACATCCCCACCATCCTTACAGTACTTTGTGAACTTCAATGGTTACAGCCATTTACAGCCACCAGAAAGCTACCGCATTAAGGCAGAAATAAGTGTTCCTGAGTCACCTGTTTATTTTTATACTATTGGCCAGAACAGTATTTTCTCATGTGTCCTTAGATTGATTTACAACAAGGGTACAGACCCTCACAAGGCCAGAGTTATGTCTAGTATATTCAGCTACTCTTATTTAAGACTTTTTTTCATCTCTTTTTACAAGTGTCTTCTGTCTTTGACCAAATCTTTACTGAAATCTTTCTGGAAAAGTCAGGCTAATTTGAAATTTCATATCAACCTCTCATGTCAGCTAACAAAAACAACCTCCAAGAACAGTATCAGTGCTGTATCAGACCCACACAGAGACTGATCTCTTTGTTTATTACTATTAGCTCAGTCCCAGGAATTTACTGTGTTTTGCAGAATCAGAAATAAAGTGCAGGAATGCCAAAAGCAATCATTTGCAACTTCTGTAAAAGTCAGCAGTACCTCTCCCACCAATGTCATAGAGACAGAGAGGTAAGAACACAGAGTGCTCCAAAAAATGACTTTACCTGCTGAAAGATTCATCACAGTCAGTAAGTAATAAGGAGGGGGAGAAGAAGTCTCATAATCAGACATAGTGCATCACTGTCAAACTAAGCCAGGTCACACCAGGATTGATTCTCACTCCATTTCCCCACATTTAACAGTCCTCTTGAGGCAATCGTAACAGTGTCTGTGGAGTGCCCAAGAAATAGCTCTGGACCTGTAACATCATTCTTGAACAAGGTTTTTCCTTTTAATTTCTCAACAAATCCTACCAGTTAAGAAATAATTCTAAAAATCCACTTGAGATTATTCTAATTAACAAAAATATCTCATTAATCTAGAATTAGGAGTGGACTGAAAACAATTGACAATGCAGAACACTAAATCTGAAAGACAGGGTGAAAGCTCCCCTAGGACTATTACTCTGAGAACCTGCAGTGCAGTCTGCTCATCTGGGAAGCTAACGTGCAGAGTATTTTGACTCACTGGCAGCATGTCTCGCACAAACATAATCGGGGAAAAAAATAAACCAACATCTAGACCTACAGCAGCTGCTTAATCCCTCTGGCCAACATAAAACATGGCATCCAATCACTGTGTCAGAAATACCCATCCACGACCAAAGCACACTGTAGCCTGCAAGAATTCGGATGATAAATTCAGCTCGGGACAAGAGCCCAGTTCTGTGTCAACCTATCAGAGCTGTGGCCAACTGGCTCCTGGAGCTTGTTAAGTTTTGCATTACAGCTGAATTATTTAGTGCTTTTATTAAGGCAGCAACTCATCCTCCGACATGGCCAGAAATACACAATGGAGCAAAGTCACAACTTTTTCTTCACTCTCTAATTCTAACTATAATTTTCAAGCTATTGCGTTTAAGTTTGCTTGCTAAAGTTAAGGATTAAAAAGGAATTATTAACACTAAAATTTAAGTGAGATGTACATGATTTCATCCTACACAGGCTGATTATTACTTGTCTCGATATCTCAGGACAAAAAAATTTAAAATGCGTTTTTTGTCACTTTAGCTTACTTCTTACCCAGTGTTAGGAGAGAAGGTGGAGTCAAAGGTCAGCTTCAGGCCCTGCGCAGGCTGAACAGAAAAGAAATTCAATGGTTGGATTTCTAATTAGAGATCAGCATACGTGAATTTGCAAATTGCTTTTTTGGAGCCAAAAACTACCTGATCTTCAAGAGTAATCTCAGTGCCTAGTGTGTTGTCAGTATTCCACTTTTCTGTGAACATCAGTCCATATTCTACCCACTTGTATTTTGTTTCCAAACTACCACTGACTTTGCTTGTTTCTGAGTTTGCGGAACCTGAGCTTGTAAATTCCTAAAAGAAAAAAAATAATTTATACATGTAATATATGCATTTGTCAATACCTACATATATGCAATCCAGCAAATGCTTATACTTGTAGAATATATCAGTAATTATAATTTGTTAAGTATTAGTTAATATAAATACAAATATATTTATTTTGAAAAGAAATACACGGTAATCACAAAACCATAGCAATGTTTTCAATTTCAATGTGCTTCCAAACTCACCAGTCCATTTTCAGATCTTGTTTTCAAATCAAGCTTTATTAACCCAAAACCTAGATAGTGAGTAAAAAATATGAATCATATATATGTTGATTTGAAAAGCATTTCTAAATTATTTCTTAAAACTCTCTTCTAAATCACCTGTGAACTACTAAATAGTTAAACCAAGGGCACAGTTATCAAACCATGTGTTTCTAAGAAGCAGCTTGTACTCACTTCAGATAGCACTTGACTGATGAATCCTATTGACCTCAGCAATACAACTGGGACCAAATTAGGTAATAACACTTTTATTCACAGTGAGCAGTATTCTGTTCATAAGCAAACTACTGCCATCAGTTATCCTGTTTATCAGCACAAGGGCACAGCCAAAATACAGCACAGAATTTTCTCTCAAAACCAGCAACAGTTCTATGGGGAACAGGAAGAATTTTATCAAAAGGAAAGTAAGTTACCCTCCCTTTCCAAACACCAAGGGCAATATGAATCTGCGATTCTGTGGATTCTAATGGAAATAATTGGAGTATTTCTCAGGGGAAAGTAATAAAATCCTAACAGTTTCAAGAATCAGGTAGACAGCAAAGGACCAAACTTATTTTGGTTTTATTTACCATATCCCTTGGTGAAAATATCTCTGGCAGATTTGCCCAGGTCAGCATAAGCAGGTGGAACAGCCATTTTCTGGAAAGGAAGATATAAGAAGTAGTAAAAGGAAACCAGTGTTCAGAAACTTACTTAATTCCTTTAAGCAACAAGAAACTTAAGCCCATTTCAGCCCCTTTCACTCTGTATCCCTCACCCACCACTTAAAAACAGCCTGAAGAAAACAACTATTGCAAATAGTGTGATTTCATTTTGCTAGGGAGCCAGCAATGTACTTGCCACTGAGAATGTGGAAGAGGCTGCAGAGAAATATATATTAAAATTAAAGGAACTTTCTATGCCTTTCTGAAGGGTTAACTGTTGTTTTCTTATCAATGTAACTACATGAATAATTTACGTTTTTTTCAAACCATTTCTTGGAAATATTTCTCCTGTTTCTCACAATGGATCTCTGCATTCTGATGCGAAGAATTAGGGCCCCAACTCATTCACTAAGGAAATGTAACCAGAACATGCATCTACCATTAGGAACTCTTTCTCTAATTCAGAACAGCAAATGGATAATATTTATGACAGCAAAATCAATAAATGGTCATTCTTATGCTTCAGTTTTCTTTGACTTTGCTATCGGTACTAACGGGTTAAGATGTCTCCTTAGACATTGACCTTTAAGTGTTTTTCTGTGCTCTTGAGAAAAAATGAGCTTGCTGAGAAAAATTCAGACTGCAGGGAGGCCATCCTGTGAAGTCAGGCCATTGGGAGGGCAGCCACAACCCTCCTTCAGCAGCAAAATGCAGACTGGAGCTCCCTGCAAGGCACAGCCCAGTGGTGGGGACACTGCAGGGGCAACTTTCTCCACTGTGTTTTGTTTCTTAGGGATGCCCCCACTGCCACAGAGGTCCTTACTTTCCCATCTTCAGCAGGCCCTGACATTCTTAGTTCCGTGGCCTCCTACAAAAGAGATAAATGCATCTCATTTTCTCAGCCACTGGGAAAACTGTCTCACCATATGCAGAGGAGAAAACAGGATCCTATATAGGAAAATAGGATCCTAGAGAAACAAACCAAGCGAATCTCCTTTCTTATCCAAGTACAAAAATTTCTACTCCTTTATTCAAATAAAGTCACTTCTTTAGGGGAGACAAAGTCAAGCGATCTGAAATGGTGCACATCTTCTGTCTTTGTAGACAAGATTTCCAAATTCACAGCAAAAGAGATAAATCGTACTTATAAAGCTAATCCTCTCAATACCAGATATTGCACTAAAATTCCATATTCACAAACTTTTTGGCTATTCAAAAGTACTAAGCAGTTTACTACATGTACATGCAAATGCTTAAAAAACTGCCTGACATTCTTACTCCATAGTATTCAATGTCAGCAAAAAACTGCCTGACATTCTTACTCCACAGTATTGAATGTCAGAAGAAAACTATTCCTTTAAATACCACACAAATCTGCTCTGGACACAAGGGTGCTTTAATATCTCTCTGGCTGCAGACTAGGATGCAGTTCTCAGGCAAGCTCACCACCCCATGAAGATCAGATAGGGACTTTCAGCAGTCACTCAGTGCCCCAAGCACCCTAGACAACAAGCTGGTGCCTGTTAAAGGATATTGCTATTGCATAAAGGAAGAATCCCTATCCTAGAGGGAACAAAACAGATCTGGTGGCTAAATAAAAGCAAACAATCTATTCAGAACATAAAGTAGGCTACAGGGACACGTACTGTGATGTAGCTTCAGTTGCAGAGTACTTGGGTGCATGTCATTTCTTTCCAGTTATAGTCCAGTATTAAAATGTATCCCAAAATACTCAACCAGTTAAAAAGTTATTTCTTTTTTAATTCATATTCCAAAGCAGTTTTAGCTGCTTATATTTGACCTAAATTTCTCTGCTTTGGGTTTGTTTTGGGAAAACATATAAACCAGGGTTTTAATGTTTATACACAAAATCAGCCTTAAAAAGGGGGAAGAAAAAGGGAAAAAACCCAAAAACGTAAGCAGAAAAAAACCCTAAGAAAGTATTACTATATTTGTGTAATTCCTCTCCTCCTCACTGAAGTAACTAGAAGCAGATACAATGCCCTGCCTGGAAATCACCAGCCAAAGTCAGGCAACACTCAGGAGAGGGATGGCAGGAGTCACTAAGAGCTGTCTGTGTACAGCAAATGCTTCTGCCTTGCCAGACCAGACCAGCCTCACAGAACCCTCTGATGGATACTGCCATTTAGCATAATCAAAAATTTAAAATATTAGAAATCTCCACATCTGAAAAATCAAAAAAGCATTGCTTTGAAAAATAATGCACCACTCTGCCACCTACATCTTGGAATATATTAGATCTATTTTATCAACAGTCTCTTTGAGTCACTTCATAAAATCAAAATATTTTCTCCATAAATGAATGCTGTATGCTTTTGGGTTGGACTTTCTCAGTCATATTTTATCCTTCTCCAGACCCAAAGAATACAGTTTCTGTTCCCAGATGCCTGTGTATCACGTCTGGCCACGGTCAGGCTCATCAGGTGCATGAGCTGTGCCAGGCTGCTCCACTGCTGCAGTCAGAGTCCAGAACAGTGGGAGACACGACAGCTCCACTTAGATAATTACTGTAATTAGGGGACAATACTGAAAGCCAAATACCTGCTGTTTTTAAGGCAAATCACGTAACACACACAGAGCATGGTGTTTAAAATTGCTAAGTGTGGAAAATGCTAGGAGCTATGTACCTGGTGGTTAACCTTGCTGTTGTCAGAAAGAACAAAACAAAAATAATTATTTTTGTTTTCACTGGTTAATAAGAAGCCTCTTGTTTAACAGATGGAAAATAAAACTGATTACATCCCATGCAAGTACAGGTTGTAAGACAAGCATGCTTAGCAGGGATTCAAACTCTTAAAGGATCAAGGAATGGCCACGGCCAAGTGCCCTTGGTTTTCACCAGTGGGATCCCTGCACATTAACTCAGATTATGTTTGGACGGAAATTAATTCATTTCTTTTATTCTTGTCCAACGGTGCAAATAGCTCAGCATGACTATGGACCTCAATGCCCACACAGAGCAGGCCAAGTAGAATATCTGTAATGTGTTCTAAGTGGGAAAATATTTAGGTTTGCTTGAATAAGAAACACCATAGCAAAAGTGATGACTGAAGAAAACCTGAACTGGGGAGGAATAAGCTCCAAGCGCTGCTGTGAGTGTACCTCCAGGAATGTCTGATTTATAAGTGCCACAGGGAGAAATTCAGGAGCTCCCTTTGGAGCTGCAGATCCCAAGAGGAAGCCCCAAGATTTCATTTGATTTTCATTTGAAGGCCAAATCTTAATATTTTCCAGTGTCACAGATGGCAAAGTTTTCACTCTATGATGCAGTTCTTGGCAATTAAAACAAATTCAGTCCAAAAAGTAGCAAACCCACAGGGTGCCCTGGCAAATACAAGGATTGGCTGCAATCAAAGGAAAACTCATCTCTGGTTGATAACTGTCATACACGCCTAGGTTAAAGTTTCCCTGCACATGCTTATCAGGTTTATGATATTTACGTGGGGAAAGGAACAATCTAAAATATTTAAGATAAGAATCAAATCCATTATAAGAATAAAATTCTCGTGAAGACAATGGAAGTCTATCAGATTCAAGGCTAAGAAAGTAAAAATTTATCCTTATCTAGCCACATTTTTCCCCAATAAATCTGAACTCGTGTACCATTTCTTGATGGTACCAGTAGATCTGAACATCCCAGCTCCCTGTCTCCACAAGCATGAAAACATGCTACTTGCAGGATGGACATATTACAGCTGCTGGGAACAGCTGGGAGGAACAGACAGCATTGGGTTATGGGACCAGGTACAGTCTGTCTGCATGGGGAAAAACCCATATGAGGGTCTTCTGCCTCAAGGTTACAAAGAATACTAATTTATTTGTAATTTATCTCCTTCATTACAGGAAAAATAATTCCTTGGAATGAAGCAGCTTTTAGGCACCTTTCTGGACCCCTAGTCTGGGCAGTGTCATTTCCCAGTCAGTGTCTGTTTTGTCAATATACCACAAATGATGGGGCTTTGCTCTCAGACAGAGCACAGCCCAGCTCCCTCCCCATCTCATGGCTGGCTGGAGGCACCAGTTCCACTTGGCACCAGTGTCCCTGTACAACATCCCAGGCTCCCAGGGGAACTCGGTGCTGGCTTCACACTTCGGGTTGTATGGTCCAGACCCCAAATCCCTTCAAGTTATGCCCACAGTCTGCTTCAGATCAGGTTCAGCAGCCTCATTGTGCAGAAAGTTAAGAACATACTTACTTGTAAACATATGCACAGTGATACAAAGGTCAAACATCAAGTTGGGCACATTCATTGAGAAGCCAGTAAAAGCACGTGGCTTGTAAATATTCAGCATTATTAGACACAATACTTAACACTTTTTGTCCCGACTTGCTACTATGCCAACATCATATAATCCATGCACCATTATGACTCAACATTTAAGATAGGGAGTCCATAATTTCTTTTGTTGCAGGCATTATAAAGTGTGCAGCGTCCCTGTGACATTTGCAGGATCCCAGCCTTCCTGCTGGAGCTTTGCTCTGGAACTGCATGCATGATGGAGCAGATTTAAAGAAGGATTTATGCAGTACCTCTGTAGCCCAATAAACAGAGGAGCATAAAGGAAATAAACCCCTTAAAAGCAAATGTAAATATTATTATTTAGGCTATACTAATTATGGAATTAAAGAAAGAGACAGCCCGCTCCTAATTGTATGGGTATACATTAAGAACTGCAGTGTTCTCTGGCAGCCCCTTATTAAACTATCAAATGTAAGTACCAATTAAATGAACTTGGGGATATTGCAGCTTGCTGTAGCTATCATAGTCACTAAACTGCAAGGGAAGAACACAGAACCACAGTCCTTACATGTTAAATTAAACTGTTTCTGTTAAATACCTGCAGAGAAGGAGAAGAGCAGTGCTGCTGTCCCATCCCATGCCACCAGCATGGCAGGGCCCAGGCTAGTGCACATCCCGGCAGCACACTCAGGAAGGGACATGTCCCTTGCTCCCAGCCCCACTTCAGGAACACCCAGCACCAGATCAATGGGGATGAGTAACTAAAATGGAATTTTGTCTTCCAGCACAATGTGACAGCTCACACAGAAAAGGAGCATCTGCTACACTGGCAGATGTGCTTTTCCCTACTTGCAGCAGATTCCAAGCCCACAAGGGCCTGAGCTGTGCATCCTGCCTCCATCCCAACAGTGATAGGGCTGGGGACATCCTCCTGCTGCTACAGCAGCCATCAGTGATGCCCCCCACACCTTCACACCCCCATACACACACCCCAAAATGTGCGCAGGAAAAAAAAAGTGGATCAGTGAAAACCTTTGATGGAGAGTACTGGGGAGAGGCATTATTCTGGAATGTCACTGCTATAGTGCAAAAGCCCATTTCTGACAAAAATTCATAGGTGAATGCCATGAGAAAGGTGATTATTCAACCACCCACTGCACCCAACCAACCAAACTGCAACACATCTCTATTCTCACTAATCCATCTGAGAAACAAGCTGGGATCTGTTTCTGCTGGAATCACTATAAATATTTCCCAGAGACACAACCCTGCATTGGTCACTGACGATGAGTCAGCTGCACTCCATTTTGTGAAAATTTTGTTACCCCTTCTTTTTTTTTTTTTTAATTTTTTGCAAATACCTAAAGACTGAATGACTCAAAGACGTTTTCCCCCTCCAGCAAGAGTTGTTCGCAGCAAGGACTGTGTCAAGGCAGAATCGAGGCAGCTGCTGCTGTTGCCCCACAGTGCTCGGTATGCGAGGGGAAAGCAGAGGCACGGGGATTTTTAAACTGACATTATTCCCCACAAGTAAAAAGCTACATTCTGAGAATAATCAGAATAAAATGGAAGAAGAAATCAGTTTGCCTACTTAGCTTGAGACTTGGGGTTTTGGTACATTTCAGAATGAATCTGCCAACCCGCAAGAAGAATCCCGGGGGTGCGGAGGAGCGAGGTGAAAGGGATGTCAGAGCCAAGACGTTGCTAAACCCAGCCAGTTACCAGCCACCTTCGACCTTTGCTTCCCGGAAAGGAGCAGAACGATCCCGCTTGCTGAAGCGCTCATCAGGAGCCGCACGCCCGCCGTGGCCCAGTGACCTTTCTGCTCCCGTCACGGGGCCAGAGGCCGGTTCATTGAGCTCGGCCTCCGCTGGCATCCCGGGATGCGGCGCCGAGACCCCGCCGAGCCCGCTGCCCCGCAATCAGCGATGTCCCGGCCACCCACGCCTCCCAAGCAGGCCCCTGTGTCGCAATGCCCGGCATTACGTAAGGACACAGTTTTATCCCCGTTGCGACGGGCCGCGGGTGGGCAAACCCGCCCTGGGCGCTGCGGGCTCCCACGGGTGACCCGTGACCGAGTCCCGCCGCCCGCATCGCCCCGCACTGCAGCTCGGAGGGAGCGGCCTGGGGGCCTGCCCAGGACAGCCCTACCTGCCCCCTCCCCGGCGGCAGCTGCGCGCTCCACTCCCCCTCGGCCTCCTCCGGCGATGGCTGCCCCTACTCGGTGCCTCCCCGGGCTCTGCGACGGCGGAGGCTGCGTGACGGCGGGCGGGGACCGGCGGGGCGGGGACCGGCGGGGCGGGGACCGGCGGGGCGGGGACCGGCGGGGCGGGGACCGGCGGGGCGGGGTGGGCTGCGGAGCCGCCCCCCGAGCACGGCGCCGGGGTGTCCGCCGGGCGGCCGTGGTGCCCCAGCGGCACCGTCGCAAGGGACCGCGCCGGCCCCCGGGACCGCACCGGCCCCCGGATGAACCAGTGCCAGTCCCGGTACGACCCAGGACACCTGCAGCCGCCTAGGTGTCAGGATCCCCAGCTCTGCGGGAAACGAGAGGAGGTGACTTTTAAATGGTCCTTCCAACCCTACTATACTGATTCGGTTAAAGTTCCCATTTAGTCTGAATTAGCTAAATTAGAATTACCTAGAATTCAATTTAGACTTTAATTCTAACTCCCGGTTTTGTTAAAATTTCAGTTCTCCATATCCTGGTTGAGGCAAGTAGTGGTGGGAAAGGAGGAAGGGAGAATTTGAAAGCAGATCTGTGAGCAGGTGAGGCTGTGTGTGATATCTGGTGAGTGTCCAAAGGAGCTGTCAGAGGGCCAGAGGTCAGGGAGGCAGCATGACTCACCCCGTGGGGACTGACTGAGGTGCGTAGAGAGGCTCTCATGAATTAGGGAGCTGACGTCTTTCCTAACTCTCCCTCACACACACGAATCAGCCCTCACAGCTTACAGAGAAGCTGGACTGGGTCCAGGGCAACACTCTCCCGGTGACAAAAGGTCATGCAGGGAGTGCTCTGCTATCGGAGGGGAACAGAGATGGAGCTGGACTACTTTCAGGATGAGATATAAACCCAGTCTTACACTGTTGGAGGTCCCTGGGACGCTCAGAGAATCACCCAAGATCAAGAGGGGAATCATCTCAACCAGGAAACTGCTGATGGTCTGGCTGGTCACCCTTCTGCCCCCACCAACAAGGGATGTGTTAAAAAAAGAATCATTGCTGAGAGTTTACATCTCACTCACGGGAACATTGTTTTTGTTTTTGTTTTTGTTTTTAATTTAATTTCTTTCCCACTCCTTCTCCCTTGCCTAGTGGGAATGGATGGTGAGAGGAGGTAGTTTCCCTGCTTGGGCTCTTACCTGCCTCATGCTTTTGCTTTCCCAACAGCATTTCTCTGAAGGGCACTACTCCCACAGCCGTGGCAGGGCTGTACCCCAAGCAGGTGAGTGATGCCTGCCCCGGCACAGCCCAGGAGTGATGTTGGAGTCATCCAGCTGAGCACACACATAGCACTTGGGAACTTTGGTCAGGGTTCAAACAAAATAAACCCTGCAAGGAACTTAATGTTGAACAGAAGTGTATAAATGAAGTGGCTTGTGGAATTCAGTGGGACCTGAGGAATTTCTTGGCATGACAAGGTGGTAGAGGGGAAAGGATTTTGTGTAGTCACATGTGGACCTTAGAAAGGCAGCTGAGGTAGCAAAGGCTGAAGGAATTGTGCTGGATACCAAATCCACATTAAAATAAAGTGTGCCCCTGGAAATAAGAGGTCTCTTTCAAATTTGGAAAGGTCTTCTAACCACAGTCATTTTATTGATCCAGACACCACTATGACTGTGGGTGTTGTAACCAGCATACAGAGTTGCGGTCAGGGTGAAGTATCAGCTCTCAACACCCTCTTGAGAGGTTTTCCCTCTGGAAGCAGTTGGTCCCTCTTTTCCTGCATGCTGGGGCTTGTCAAAGACTACCCTGGATTTCACTCACTGTCCCATGAAAAAACATAGCCCAGCAAAAAAACAGTGAGCAATTTTCTGCTGGGGTGCATTGAACCTCTCCTCCAGGAGTCAGAGGAGCAAGGGAAGAAAGGGGGCTGCTGATGCAGAGGCAGGCAGGACCATGGAGGGGAGCAGGGGCACAACACATTCTCCATTATCCATTTGGCTCAGTCACCAGGGTCCACTTTCACCCTGAACAGCAGCTCCTCAACCTGCCCCTCTCAAAGTGCAGCCTCAGCTCTTTGCCCTCTGCAAAGGTATATCTGACAGTAGTGATTTGTGGAGCACTGTCTCCCAACCTTGCTCCCTCCCCTTGCATCATCCTGTTGCTGCCCCATATGATCAAATATATTCTTTTATTACCTCTGGGCGTAAAGAAGTATTTTATTACTTGTAGACATGCAGAGATTGCAACCTGTTCCCTACAGCTTTTCTCTGAGCAGCCAGACCATGAACAAATATGCCCAGCCCCTGCTCCACATCAATCCCTTCCAGCCCCGCAGGCACCCTCAGGGTTATTAGGAGCTCCTTGGAATATCGTAGGCTGAGATTAATTTTCACAGTCTGCCCCTGCAGTAGAGGCTGAGTGCACAGAATCACAGAATCCTGAAATTGTTTAGATTGGAAAAGACCTTGAAGATCATCAAGTCCAACTGTTAACCCAGCACTACCAAGTCCACCATTAGCCATGTCCCAAAATGCCTCATCTACACAATTTTAAATCCCTCCAGGGGCTGATGCTGCAGGTGGGCTAAGAATGAGCAGAGGGAGAAAATGTTTAGTATCTGTGAGAGATAATTTTTCATTAATTTCTGGAACATGCATCTACCAAAAGATGGCAGCAAATCTCCTCATATGGAGTTGGATATCAGTCTCATCTGTTCTCCTGGGTTCTATTTTTTTCTATAGGTTATGAACTGTAGATTATTCTGGGGAGTGCCAGAAGAATAGGAGGATTACACCAGATGTTCTCAACGTAGAAAATCTGTGCTTGTGACTTCAGTTTAAATTTTATAAATTTCTTCTACCATATAAGAAATCTCCAAAATGCTCTAAACATCAGTCTCCTTTTTTAGTTTGGAAGTTCTTGGTCTTTAGTAATGTTACAGCTTAATTTAACCGGTGAAAATGGAACATTAAGGGACTGCATCATAATAGATTTGACTAACAGTAATTCCACAAATAGTTCACATACAGGCTCTGTCTAAATGTTCTTTTCCATCACAGGCTTTAGGTCTCAAGCACTTAGAGAAGTTTGTTTAACACCAGTTTGCTGGAGAAATCTGGAATTGCCCCATCTTCCATTATATAAATCTGCATGTCAGTCAGAGGATTATTTTTAAGCTCTGTTCTGCATCATTAATGGATATAGCTGTGACCCTGGTTCTGATACTATTCCTATCAAATTAGCTGGGAATAAATCAAAGTCAGTAGGGTCACTGCAGGTACGAAAATGTGGGCTTCACTCAAGTGACAGTCCTGGGGCTGGGCTTGCAGCATGCAGCTTACAAAGCAAACCACGAAACAAGTGTTTTATTCAGGAGTTAGTGGTGGGAGGCATGAAAGGATCAGCCCTTCTGCATTTCAAAGTATGCTTCTGATTCAATTTCTCCATAAAATGGAACCAGTAAATACTATTGTCATTAATCAGTTTTGCATAGCCAAATTGTATAAAACTGTCATTTCCTCCAAAAATAACTTACCTGCCTAAAATAAAGCTGTGAGAAAAAAATTGCAGCTTGTGAATTCCACATTAACAGCTAAGTTTGATTCAACTGCAGTTTCATTCATATCACATAACATGTTTGAACAGCAGAAATCTCATTAGCCAGAGATCCAATATGTATGTGTTCAATAAAGTTTGATTTGGCTCTCTTTAATAAAAAAAAATGTTTTCAGCCTGTTAACCTGCAAGGAATCCATTCATAATCAGTGTCCTAGGGTGACGTTATAGTGCTTGTATCTCCAATCGTGTGTTGTGTTTGTGCTTGGTATTATGTCCTGTGCTTTCAGGACTGAATCTGAAAGTGAAGCTTTGTTTTGTCTTGTTATCAGCCGGCTCACCTCCCCCATGGTCTCTGTTTTATGAGAGGCTTGCTCGCTTGCTGGCTGGCAGGGCTTGGCTTTGCTTTGCTTTTGCTCGCTGTCTGGTTTAGCTGCTGGCCTCGAGCCTGGGGTGTTGGCTGCAGCCTGAGTGACTGGGATAGTGGCTGATTTATCTCCCTGTCCCCCTTCCTCTGTCTGCTGCCCTACAGTATCTAGCAGGGTGAGATAAGCATATGCCAGGGCCCAGCTCACTGCAATGATCTTTTTTTTCCTCCCTCTTCCTTTCCTGAATACCATCAGAACCTGTTCCGGACGGGGACCTGGGAAACACCGGGAGTTTGCATTCTGTGACCTGCAGCAGTCATCCCCCAGCGCCGGAGACTGATAACTGGGCGACCACTCGCCGGAGAGACTTTCTGAGTTTGTCATCTATTCAGAGCGGTGAAGGAGTTTTTTGTCATCTGGTGTTGGGGGTTTTTTTTGTACTGGGGAGTGGTTTTGCTTGTTAAATAAACAGGGTTTTTTTCACTCCTCTCTGAGGAAATTCTTCCCGAACCCGGTGGTGGGGGGAGGAGTCGTGGGGGTTTGCTTCCTGGGGGCTCCTTCCGAAGGTTTTCCCCCAAATTTGCTCTAAACCAGGACAATCAGTCAAGAACATGCTGATGGAATCATAAAACAAGCAAGGATGCCTCACTGCTGCGTATCACATTATGTAAACATATCTTCGTGCCTCTTAAACTTACAAACTCACCCAGGCTGTGTTGCTCAGAGCCAAGCCCTCTCTACCTGCTGTGCCCATGTCAGAGACAGCTTGTTTCCACTGCAGAAAACCCTGCGCTGGGGATGCTTACACAGCTCTAATGCTCCACGGAGCATCACTGTGTCAGAATAAACAATTTTTACCTGGGCCAGTGGAAGTGGGCTGCTGCTGGTCTTTACAAATGAGCATCAGGAGCTATTTACCACCACCAGCACAGCCCTCTCACACCCACCCATGTCACTGCCCCCTCCTTTCCCGTTCTCTCAGTGTGAGACAAATATCTTTAAAACTCTTTAAAATAGCTGTGTAGTTTTAACTGATTATTTTCACAAAACACAGTGGACTGACTAATCATGCAAGTTATCCTTGAGGATCCACTAACCTCTGGGCCAAGCAGCCAAGAGAGTAGCCATGCCAGCCAGCCCAGCTGCAGCCAGGACAGGCTGAAGCTACCGCAGCTTCACACAGGGGGAGGAACGAGCTGGTTCAAAATGTGGGCTCAGCTCAGAAAGGTCACTGATTGTTCCTATTCCCATTTGTCCACTCTACCACCTCCCCAGAGTTTCCAGCCATTGTTCAGCTACTTAATCAAGATGTGGCCCCACAAAAGGTTGTGTTCTGCCCTATCCAGATAAATCAGCCCAGGACCTGGTTTTCCCAAGCACAGCAGACTCAGTCCTTCATGATACTGAAAATAACACTAGAGATGACACTGAAGGGAAAAGAGGTTATTAATGGAATTCTGTCAATGGATGTTGATCAGCACATTTCTGGGGTGAGAGAGCCCTGTTCAGACTTATGTCCTGGCTGCACCCAAACATCCTTCATCAACACGGTGGAGTGAGCTCTGCCAAGAGAGCAAACCCTGGTTCAAAACACTGAAGAAAGGATTTATTACCATATATCTTCTAAAGTAGCACCTGGCAGGCTGAGCAGTGATGGGCACCCCTGACCAGTGTGCCACACCAGTAATGTGCCACACAGCCTGCAGTAGGCTTGGGACTGGCAGGAATGGGGGGAACATGAGTGTGAGAAGTCCAGAGAGGGCTTTACTGATTTTTGAGGAAGAAAGACAAAAAGTAGAAAACAAAAGGGGAAGGCAATAAAAGCTAAACTCCTACAGCTCCTTTTGATCTTGGAAAATAACAGAGATTGACCTGACATTATTACACCCCTCGCTCTCTCCCTCTGGGTTATTGTTTTTATTTCCACGAACCAGTAATAATCAAAGCCAAGAGCCTCTCCATCACTATATATTTTCCTTTTCACTCCAGACAAAATCTGCAAAGGCTGCAACACTTTCTCTCACGCTGTCCTGATCCAGTGGTCTGCTTCAAACAGAGCTGTTTGCAGGAGCGGCAACTCCCATGGTCTCAGTAACCTCATCTTTGCACTGCAGGGGCAAAAAAGCCCAGGCAGGGGAGAGGGAAATTATACATACGCTCCTTGTGAGGTGCAACCTGTCAAAGCAGATGTCATGGCTTTTACAACTTGAATTGTTTGAGGAGAGGCGGAAATTCAGTATATCAGGTAAGGCCTCCTTGAAACCGGAGCATGGACAACATACACACAGCCAGATAGTGATGGGGTAAAGGTTTTAAACTAAAAGAGGAGAGTATTAGATTAAATATTAGGAAGTCATTCTTTCCTGTGAGGGTGGTGAAGCACTGGCACAGGTTGCCCAGAGAAGCTGTGGCTGCCCCAACCCTGGGATTGTCCAAAGCCATTTTGGATGGGGCAACCTGAGATAGTGGAAGGTGCCCCTGCTCATGGCAGGCAGTGTCAAGCCTTTAAGTGCCCTTCCAACCCAAACCATTCTACAATTCTATGACATCTGGAACCACAGGGAAGTGGTGAGTGACACAGAGGCATCAACTGTGCCATTATTGCAAGGAGCTGTGCCTGCAGGTATTGAAGAGATCTTAGAATCATAGAACCATTTAGGTTGGAAAAGACCCTTAAGATCATCAAGTCCAACTGCACTTAACCCAGCACTTCCAGGAATTCTCCTTCAGAGAAAAAAAGAAGAAAGAGAAGAAAGAAACTGAAGTCATGACCTCCTAGCATACATTCTTCTGCATATATTGAAGAATGTGTCATCCCTCTTCACTTCTCAGAAAAAATACCAAATCCAAAATTATCACAGGCCACAGTATTTTTAAAATATCATCATTATCTTGTCTTTCAAGTAAGACTAGTGAAGCAGTGAAGATACAGTATGTCAGATAAACAGGTGATAAATGCATACCAAGCATGGCATTATTTGTAGGCTATTTAAATTCAGGAAGCACTGGTATTAATCTGGCAGATAAGTTTCTACATTGTGGTTACAGAGCTGCAGACACAATTATTAGCTGTTACATAGTCTAACATATCTTTTACTTGACCAGGACCAGACTGCTGAATAGACTTGGAAAAAAAGTCATTGAGTCACTGCAAGAAAAATTGATTGAGTGGGGGTCAAGCAGTGGAAGCTGCATTGATAGGTAAGAGGACTCAGTGAAGGAAGAAGTTATGAGGGCTCATTGCTGACTGCCAGCATAAGCATGGCAGGAAGATTCATGGCCATGTAAAAAGGTCAAGGAAAATTCACCCTGGCAAACGAGCTGCTGGAGCTGAGGGCTTGCTTGTTTCTGCCATCTTCACAAATGGAGCTTAAGTACTGGAACACTTCTAGAAACAAACAGAGACTTGACAGCAAAAAGGTCAAATTGGATTGATATTCACATTAAAAAAAAAGGGAATGGTTCAGCTCTATTTAAATTACTATTTAATCAGGTCATATTTAGGTTCCCTGATCAAATAATCCTGCAAATACAGATGTGTACCACTGATGTTTTTTCAAAACAAAACTAAGAACATCTGTTCTTCAGCTGCAGTGTTTATTCTGTGCAGTTAAACTGAAGGCATGAGATCAAATCTAAATGTGGTTGGGTTATGTGTGAGCATGCCAGCCTGAAATGCAGCTGTAGCTGCATGTCCCAATGAAACAGGACATGTGGGTTTAGACTACAGTTCTTTAAATTCCTCCAGGTAAAACTGAGTGTACAGAGAATTTCTCTAAGCATTGTGACAACTTGTTTCTGCTGAGTGGATACAACTGGGATTAGCACTGAAGGAGAGAGTGAAAATCATCACTGGACTTGGAAAATAGAATAATTTTTCCTATTTAGTAGGGTCCATTAAATCATTGGATATCCTCAATAGAATGAACATAGCCCTCCAGCTTTTCCCTTTGAGCTTCTTCTTCCTATGGGAGCAAGGGGAATCTCTGGTTCAGAGAAGAACAGCTCTTGCCAATGAGCTGTCTTCCCCCTCAGTATTGCAGAGAAGCAAAGCCCCCATGGAGAGGGACAAAGGGGGCCAGTGGGTCCTTCCCATCTCACTGAGGGTTTAGACCCATCCTTGGCATTATACAGGAATAGCCAGAGTTCTCATCTCCACTCCAAAATACGTGGATTTTCCTCTTCAAAAAAACATATCAGAATATCAGAACTGGCCAACAACTGACTGACAAGAAGAGTAGAGATATGACAGCAGAAATTTGAGAGGAAGGGCAACCTGGTCAAGAGCCTGTAATAGAAAAGGTCTTTCACAGCTCCTCAAGCAAGTCCTGGCATCAGATTAAAGCTGGGTATCAAGTGCGCTTGTAATCTCATCCCTGGCAGGAATGGGAGAACTGCATTGGCACATAACAAACTGTTGGTTGTGATAGAAGCTGGGGGCTGCTCTGGGAAAGAGGGGTTGTTTTTTCTGGAAGACAAAAGAAGATGGCTAATCTGTGAAGGAGTATTCCTCAGAGGGCATAGGTCCTGCTGGGGAGAGCAGGCTGGGCCATACTGCTGAGAACATCTGTCACCAGACTCCTTGAAAAGGGGCTCTTTATGATCCTTACAATTCACACTTTCCAGCCAAGGATCTCATGGAAAGTGCTGCCTCTGAGCTCTTCTTCAACCCACTTTATGCTTGTAGAAATGCCTAAAAGGAGATTTATTCCTAAAGAAATATATTCTAGACCTGGTGATCAGCATTGCTGGTTGCCTTGAGGTCACCCTACTGAGCCTTGCAGGTAGGAGAAGTAGGTGACTTGAGTAAAGAATCCTTAAAACTTCTGGTTTGGTGTTTATACAAAAATAAAGGTTGTTGCAGGGTAAAATTGGTGCAAAAGATCTTACAAATTAACTCCATGTGGGAGAGGTGAGGGCTTCCCTTCCAACTCAGAGGGAAGATCAGGGCAAACTCTCCACCTGCTTGTTCAAACACAGGTGAGCAATAGTTTAGATGTTTCAGTGCACTCAGCTGTGCTCAGCGCAGCCTTTCCATGGATCCCTACAGAATTGGAGCAGATAAGATTGTTTCCCAAGCACAAGCCAAAGCGTTACCCAATGTCTGGCACTTCTGCTGAGGCTGGGAGCAGCCCATCTCCTGGGAATGCAAACCTTGAGAGATCAGCAGATATTTGCTTTCCTTGCTGCATCCAGCCTGGATAAAGTCCAGAGAGCATGACAGTAAGAGCAGCTTGCAGAGTATCCTGTAAGGATGTGGATTTCCTCTTTTGGAAGAAGCTCTGCCCTTTGATCTATTCCACGTTAGAGAAGGAAAAGGCGATTTTCCTCTTAGTCCTGAGATACATGAGTCACCATATGGAAATACCCTTAATTATGAAAGAATGAGCCAGAAGTTGACAATAAACCTCAGCTCCCTACACACATCTGCACATGCACACATCAGCATCTATTCATTGACTGTAATTAGTGACATCATTTTCTGTTCTCTTTTGATCAAAATGCTTTATTTCTGTCTGTCCAAGAGTCTCTTTTTGATCTTTGGTCCTATACTTTGATTGAAAGCTTTAGTGAAGGAAATTCCTCCACAAGGTCAATACTTGACACAGCAAGCCCTGAAGAAGACGGCCAACAACAAAATAATTCCTCATGACTAAGGTCCTATTTGGCAGCAGATGTTAGCAGAAGCCCAGGACACTTTAGGAGCATGTTTGACACTTGGTTTTAGCAACTTCAGGCCATAACTAGTGACAGGGGGACAGACGTCTCAGGGGAAGGGCCATACAGTGGGACATCCATCACCCTGGTCCCTGCTAGCAAAGGTGGCAGAACCACACTGGATGACAGAGTGGTATTTAGTGGAGCTATAGGGCAGGTTTGGATGCATTAGTTGCATCCTGCTGCCTGGAGCAGCCACAGAAGTATAAAAAAATAAAACATTGGGGAAGAAACCTCACTGCTAGGTTTAGCCTCTGCTAGTCAGACAAGAACAGCTCACATGTGCCATCTAATGATGCTGCTGTTTCATATATTGGGAGTTCTCCAGGCAGGACCAAAAATATTCAGCAAGACTGGAGGGCCCATTGCCACGAGGATGGCCACCAGCAGAGCTGTACAGGCAGCCCTGTCTGACCGCCCCTGGCTGCTAATTCAGCCCTCTGAACAGGCTTAGGATTTGTTGGGAAGGATGAATTAGGGAAACCTTATAAATACGAGTGCCTAGCAAAAGACTTTGAGAATATGGAAAATATAAGCGAAATAGAAATGATAGCAATTTTCGACTGTGTGGCTGAAAGCAACTGAATGCCTGAAGGCCCCTTTGTTTAGATAATGTTAGATGCTGCGAATACCAAAAAGCAAAGAGACATCCTCCCTAGGCATGGCAGGAAGGGTCCCAGATAAAATTTAGAGATAAGAAAAGCAGTAAAACATTGTAATATAGTGATTCCTATAGGTTGCATGCATATGTTAAAGAATTTGTATCTTGTATTAGATTGGTTAGTGGAAATTAGAATATTCAACACAGAAGAAGATTTATTGTATTGTAAAAGGGAAAATCTCTCTCTTACTCTCTTACGCTCTCTTCGCTCTTGCTTTCTTACTCTCTTCTCTTACTCTTGCTCTATCCCTCTCTCTCCGTCCTGCTCTGCACTGCAGCTGCAGTTCCTAGCAGGGCCTCATATGTACCCACGCCCTAAGAAATAGACTGCAAACTTCAAGACCAGAATACAGAGAGCACCTGAGTTTGTCCCAACCATCCCCACGCAGTAATTCCTACAAGGACTGATATGAACCCAGAGCCAAAAATAACCCAAATCAAATTTCCCAAATACAGCAGCAAGACTCATGTCCAAATCCATGTATTCTTTTGTGTACATGTACAAAAAAATACACTTGGTAAAAGTACTATAACTAAATAGCCAAGAACAAAATAATAACTACTCTATAACCAGATTAACTAATAACTTGGAACTAAATAGCACCAGTAAAAGGCACCAGTAGAAGGCATCAGTGCTTAAATCTGAAAAAAACTCAAGATTTTTAAAAGCATGTTAATTGAAGATGTCCTGGGATCATGATCAGAGCAGGTGGGCAGATCAAAGCCCTGTCATTGCATAGGATTTATAAGGACAAAGTACCAGAGGCAGCAAATAAAGGGCAGACATGTACCATTTTAATTACTTGAAGTGGGTTTGAATGGCACTGACTGAAGGAGGATGTAGGAATAACCATTCAATTAGAAATGGAAATGCCTTTTACCAATAGGCTTACTGCTGCATTTGTCACTGGGATGAAGAACAAGTTGTGTGGAGTTTCCTATCTGAGGCAAGGAGGAGATGGGCCCAGAGATCTTGTGGGCCCACAACCAAGGGCCTCTCTCATGCCAGTGGGCTTGAGGCCATTTCTTGTCACATTGGAGAGGGCTGAAGAGCCTCAGCACTCACTGCTAAGTGCTGGTGAGGAAGCACTTCCTTGAGAGCTCAGTGGGGTGAGCAGCTCCAGAAGAGAAAATGAGGTGAGAAGGGCAGGATGGAGAGTGACCAAAGGCAGCAAATCCAGCTGCCTCCTAGGGACTCCATGGCTGGGCTGGTGCTGACACTCAGAGCAGTAAAACACTGAGGGCACGGGGACTGACAGCCCAGGCTCTGCTGATCCCAAACACTCATTAAAGCTGTGACATGAGTGTTTGATGTCCAACTATTCCATATTTACAAATAACATCTCCATCTTTCATGCTTCCATTTACCCTCCTTGATTGCAGAATATTTTCAACCTTTTTCAAGGCAATTGTGGTTACTGCGCTGCAAAGAGAGAGAAAAAAACAGCAACACACACGGACCTCTTTTGGGGAAAAAAGGCCAACTTTACTGTACGGACATCCTGTATTTAAAGTGTGTTACGTGCAGGTAGGACAGGACAGTAGTTCATTGGACAACTGGGACAAACATCTCTTGGGACAGCATGTCCGGATGTCCTGTGGGAAAGACACCAGGTGTTAATCTTTGTTATGACTTCTTTTCTGTTTTTCACCAAGTTATCACTCTGGGAGACTGCCTCCCTTAACTGAAGCTGTAGTCAGCTTATCAGCCTGGGAATGGACCTGAGAGACAGGAGAAATCCAGGCCTGAAAGGAATTGCCAAGTTGTAATTTCCTAGCTCTCTAAATGTGTGTGTCCACAGGCAATTACATCTCACACAAGATAGTTGTAGCCACATCCTACTCCAAGAAATACCTTTTCAAAGCATGAGATGCAGGGAGAAGAAAGGATCAGTGTTTGCCTTCACTGCAGGCAGTCCCCCATCTGCTCTCTCACACCTGTTTTTGGCCTCTCCAAAGGCTTTCAGGGATATTGACTCTCAGGGATGTGACCTGACTTTTCCGTTTTCTGTTCCAATATCTGCATTGCACAGATCTGCAATATGAAAGACACCCCAAGATCCTTCCCAAACTGTTTGATCCCCTGCTTCTTCATTAGTAAGATTAATGATTCAGCTCACTTTCAATCCCCAAGTCCTTTCCCTGAAATAACTACTGATTTTATTTCTCATTTCCCTATACACCTACTCCTCTATTTCTTTAAGTTTATCCCTGAAAGCCCCAAGTTTTTCTCGATCACTTTTCATGGCCTGCAGCTTTTCTTTTAACATTAAGAGCATTTTTTCTGGCAAGACATTAAGGTGCTCATCAAATGCCAACCTAAAAGCAATAAATAATACCTCATTTGCATTCATATTTTGGTAGTCCCTCCATCTCTGCTGTGATGGTGTCTCTCCCTGTCTGCATCCTCTTGGCCCAGGCTGTGTTCCTTCACCCAAGCTGGGATCACACCTGTCCTCTTTCCGTCATGGGTTATTCCACCTGTTACAGTTGTCCATTCAGTGCAGCAACAAGGGATATTCCTTTGTTTGGACTTCAGCCTCTCTTCACTTCCAAAAATCTCATCTCCTGGAGAAGATCATGGAGGTTTTGGCAACCTGCCAACTGAGAGATCGTTCCTCTTGCATTTTGCACACTCCCATGAAAGAGTCTCCAGCAGTGGCTTGTGTTCTTCCAACAGCTATGCTGCAAAGACATTCAGCGTCACTCTGAGTTAACTGCAAGGTTTTAAAGGCACCCAATGCATTACAGCCTGGCTCCATGTCCACAGACTCCCACCAAGGGGAGTATTGCTTGAATGTCTTAAGCTGCAGACCACATCTCTGTAAAGATTTAGCTTCAGCAGAGCCTGGTCCTTTTTTTCCCCCTCTTGACTTAAGATTTGTTCTCTCCCAGGTTTCCACCACCTCATACGTTCCAGCCTAGTATATGTCACAAGAGACAAGATCTTAGTCTGCCTTTTTTGCCTAGTTATAGGAAATGCTTAAAAGCAGGCAAAATCAGATCTCTGCTGGAGAGTAAATGGGATTAATGGAATGCCTTTTAAAAAAACTTTGATTACCAGCTGATTTATCAGGTCTTATCCCCTTTTAAATAAATTTCAGGACTTTAGCAACAAGACTTGAACTTTGAAGTGCAGGAATGGGATTAAGAACAGCCATAAAAATAAGCAAAGTCCTCAAAAGTTATGGCCAGCACCATGTATCTTGCCAATTACCAGCTTCTTATGCTCTAGGGAGAAGACATCCCTCAGCTTTAGCTTTCCTGCCTTCCTTGGGGAGATTGGTTACATAACTCTCCTACTCAGTAGTTCTTAGTAGAGATAAACATGAGTTAAAGAAATTAAATCATTCCCATTTTAGGACCACTAAGATGTGTACCGCCAGTAGCACATATTTGATGGATATGCCTGTAGCTGCTCTAAATTTAATATTGTAATTGAGAGATTACAATTTAGAAATTCCTCAAAGAGTAAAACTCCCATTCATCAATTCCAAAATCATGGATGGTGTTTCCCAGGTTGCAAACTCTTCCTTCTTTGAGCCTGCAGTATACAGGGGAAGAAGGCAGAAGAAAAGAAACAAAGTTAATTAACTCTGTTATTACTATCTTACTTTCTGAGGATGGTTTTGGAGATGGATACCAACATCAGTCCTCATGCCCCAGCCTTCCTGGAATGTACCCTGTTCACAGGCTCTCTGTGGCAGCAGCATGGCCATGAACACATGCAGTGCATTATTCTTTGAACCCCAAAATAGAAACAGGTTGTGAACCCAGCACAGATCACACACATGGTGTGTGATCATTAGCACTTGATCCTTTGAATCCAAGTTTCACTTAACTTAAATCTGTTTTGCTCTTTCTTTTGGCTCCTTTGGCATAAACAAGCTCATCTGGAGCAGCACAGCAACTCAGAGGTCGCCCTATTCCTCTCACCCAACTACCCTTTCTGTCCAGTTCAAAGACTCAAGGTACAGGGGAAACTTTTGAGCTCTGCCACATCTCCACTCTTCACTCCTCTGCTCACACTCAGCCAACACACAGTAGTGTTTAACCAGATACCATTCCATGAGTACAGTCCAGGCTGAGACTGAGCAGCTGAAGGGGTGGCAAGAGCCACAAAAAAATTACCCTAAACCTCTACAAGCTATAGAACCAGCAGAGCATAAAAGCCAAGGTGCAGAGCACTGCTCTGCACAGAGGCTCTCACACCCATGTAGGTCACAGGAGACATAACACAAAGTTTTCCACTTTATGAAAGAAGAATCACGTGCTCTTTATGTGGCAAGAAACACACGGCTCTTGCAGCCTTCTGTGCAAAGTCACATTCGCAACCTTTTTCAGAAACAGAGTCATGAAAACAAAGGAGCCTCTTAGCTCTATGGAAAGGACTTGAGGTGTTTGGGCTATTGTTTTTTGTTTGTTTTTTTTTTAATCAGACTAAGAAGAAATAATTCGTTTTAATGATGGCTGTTTAGTGGGTTTCCTGATCAAAGGCAGCAGTGTCTGTGCAGAGATCACTTATGAATGTCAGGTCTCTCCAGCCCCCAAATAATGTTATTGCATTGGTGAAGTTTTCCTCAGGCTAAGCCTGCCAGCCCTAACCACATGAGCTGGCTGGCAGAGGCATGGTGTGACTAACCTGGATCCAAACCCCTGGTCTGGGACAAAGCAGGCAGATTGGTGGTGCCAGCAGGGCCAGAGGAGGTCAAACAGTAGAGCTGGAACACTGCTGGCCAATACTCTTGGTGTTAGAGTTGGGATCTTTTTCTGGGTTAGTCTGATGGTCCTCCAAGATTTAAAGGCCCTTTACTTCAGCATCTCATAAAAAAATTATTTAGTGGCAGATATTGCCCAGTCTTCTGAATTTTCCCAGTCTCTTACAGACTCACAGACATCCTCTAATACCTCCAAAATCAGTGAAATCATTAATTAAATCCTACTCCTTCACAGTATTAAAAAGGAAGGGACAGCAATTCCTGCCTCCAGCTCTTTGCTAGCCTCAGCTATTAATGCTCCTTCAAACAGAAACAATGACTAGTTGAGCCAGGCAGGGATGGAGAGGGCTCCGGAGGACAACACTGACAGCAGCATATTCCAGGCTATGAGTTCAGCACCATAAGGGGGCTTTCCAAAACAGGGACATCAACAGGCTGCACCAAAGTGCCCCTACATTGCCCAGCAGCACCACATAGTGTTACCTTCTTGGAATTTTTTTTTTTCTTCTAATAGAAGCAAAATTAATTCCATAGCAACAGACAAACTACATGCAACTGCTCCTGACACTGGTAAAAACCAACCTTGTGGTTCTTTGAACATTTGCTTGGCTTCCTCCTGCAGCACTTGACCTACATCTTCCTCCTATTCTTCCTTTTGTTTCTGTATATTCAAATTAACTACTTTAAGGAGTTATTTGTTTTTCTGGGCTTAGCAATAATACATACTCTAATGATACAGAGAAAAGCCTCATAAATCAGCCATATATTCGGCCTGTGACATCTGCCACACACCTTATTTATAAAGCAAATCCTCCTTTCCCTTTAGAGTAGCTCATGGGTTGTTAAGTCCCTTTTATACTCCACTAGTCAGACTGGAGATCTTAATTGAAACTTAAATGGTCTCTGCAGGCTGTAGGAGTTAATGAGCAGCTTCCATTTGATTTGATCAAGAAATATTTAAGCAGAGCTGGACACGTTTCATCATGTCTCTCCCCTGGACAAGGGTGACACCAGGCACCCACTTACCACCAGCTCCTGGGCTGCCCCTGCTCCCCTCTGTGCCAAAAAAACCCAGCAAGCTAGGGAGGAGCAAGGCTTTGCAGCTCCAAGTAATGGATGGGGCATTGGATACCCCTCCAGAAGCAGCAGCATGGGATGCTCTCTGTGATGATCACCCATCACTGCTGCTTTTGTCAACCACTGCACATCAGCAAAACACACAGCTGCACCATTGCAAAACCTGCTTCCCACATGCTGCACAAGAAGCAACTTCTGATAGACTCCCAGCCAGGAGGCTGCTCACACTGTGGCCTCCCAGTACTGTTTACTCCATTACAAGTAAGCAGTTTGCACTAACGGCATATATGGCCTTAAAGAGACACAAAGTGTTATAGAAGCATTTGAGCGAATTAGCAAAATCCACCCTAGAAAGTGCAAGTTCCTGCTATCCCCCCTGTTTCATTATGAATACAAGATCGAGAGGTTAAAGTCCAGCCTTTAAAAGGTGACGAACACCTAAACACCTTGCACTCTGTCCCCAAGCAGTTTGCATGGGGCAGTGAAGTTCAGGGTCAGAGACAGAATCCTTTCAGAAGGACGTTTGGTAAATTCTGGGTTTGTTCTTGCAGACACAAATCTCCTGTGACCTCAGCAGCAGCTCCATTTGCTGATAGACAGAGAGGTTACCTTAGCAGGTGGCAGAGCAGGGTCACAGAGTCTAAGAAAATGAGATTTGATCTTCTGAACACACCTGAGAAGTCCAACCCATTTCCACTGCTCAAACAGTGTGACTCAAACCTTAGCCAGGGACAGAGAAGGGATTTAGAACAAGAAGGGCATGATCTTTTTAGGTATTTCTCCCAAGCTACTTCCACAAGATTGAAACACCCAATACCACAAAAGCCATGAAGAGCCTTGATGGGAGAATGATTCCCATGAGAAGATTGTAGGTGTGGATATTGCTCAGCCCAGACATGTCTTCTAGGTCAAGCAGTGGGTGTCATTGCCTGTCCAGTAAAGGTATCCAATATCCATACCATCCTTCAACTGTGTGCATGGCAATTCTGCCTATCCCATCAACTGACCATCTATGAAGAAAAGGTAGAGTTTTCCAGCAGCAGAGAGTGATACTTTTGGACCCTCCTCTCATACACAGAAGTGGTAGAGGGGAATTGTGCAGCTGTTTCTGGAGACAGAAGCAGGAGGTTGGATTTAGCCAAGAAATAACCTTGCTATGCCAAGAACATTTTCATGTGAAATTGGTCATGTTAGTTTAAACTCAAAGCACAGTGCAAAGGATGTTCGTTTGGTAATGAACTCCTTGTCAGGTTACTTAGCATTCAGAATCTTGGACAGGAGAGCAAAGCTACAAACTGTTTCTTAAAGAAAAATGTAAAGTGTCATTGTATTTTGATGTTTCAATAGTCTTTTTTTCAAAAGAGATGATGCACTTGGAAATACACACCCTTCAGAATTCTTTTTATACTTCACAATTTGCTGGTTTGTGAGAGAATTCTGGTTCTGTTACCCAGCAAAACAGGTAAACTTCCTTGTGCATCTTGACCACTTTGCCAGAGCATAGGAGCTTCCATGGCCGTTAGTATAGAATCAGCATCCTTTGGGAAGATCTTCCAGAGATTCTGACATTGTGGTGATTACACATTCAGTGGCCACACTGTTTGATCCTCATCCATATACTCATTAAAGCTTGTAGGTACAGCTGAACACTGGATAAAGGAGTGGAATTGCTATCGTTTTAAGTAATTTTGATTATGAAAGATTATTTCACAGGTATCCTTAAAATGGAATTTAGTAGTTCTCAATAAGACCTCTATAAATCCCCTAATTACTTGCTCTTTGCTGACTTTCTCACTGGCAATAATTACTGTGGTTTACCCGTCTCCCAGCAGAACCTTTCTTACTTTCCTAATTAAAGTTCCATTGTGGGCATCATCTAAGAATTCCCAATCCAAAAAACTCAGACCATTGCACAAAACAGATCCAACTCATCCCTAATGTAAGTCCATTGCAACAGAATCAACAGCTACGCCCAAAACCAAAGTACCAAAGCCTGTGAATAGCTCCTGGGCTCCTGCAATCTGCCTTTCTCCCACTGGGATTGCTCTCTACCAAAACCCCCTGGGATTTATAGCAATGTAGTTTTCAACAAGCTAACCTGGGCTTTAAAGATCTTGTTTTAAGGGCACATCCTGATGTTTCACCTGCATTTTGCTTCTTCCCACCCTTAACTGCCACTCCACACACTGCACTAATAAATCCCCAGTGTTGAGTCCCACCAGCACCACAAGCCATGACCACCTTAAGCATCTCTTGGATAAGTTTGACATATTTTGCTGGTTTAACCTTTCTTCTCCAACACCCAAAATATTCCTGCCCTTCTCACAAGGTTTAATTAGCTAAGGAAAATTCCAAACCCCAATGATGCCCAAACCTGAGCACAGCCACTGATGAGGAATATGTAACATCATGTGGTAGTGGGTAATACCATGAAAATGCCCATTTGTCTGGATAACTGAGATTCATTCCAAATTCATGCCTAACATGGAAACTAACACACCACCCTAATGCCAATTATTAGCTTCAAAGGCAGCAGCACAGACTAATACTGTAGACAGATAATATCAGACATCCCTATATTAAACAAACACAAATTATTTTATTTCATTCAGATTCACCTGGAAAACTCTGGCTCTCCCATATTATTGTGCTGGGAATAGCATCAGCTGTGTTCACCCATGCTTGTTCCATCCCAGATGTCATTGCTGTCCATTTGCAAACCTGGGCTGGCGGCACCACACCTTGACCAAAAGTCAAGGCTGTCAATGCAATGTATTCTAATAGCAGTTCCTGACTGTATTAAGGTGAAAAGAAATCTCTTCTGGAAAAGTTAATCATTAATTTAAAACCCCCAAACCAGTCTCTCACCCAAGTTACAGTGAGTTCTCATCTGATTTTGTATTAATAGCATGAGCATCAAAGAAATTTAAAGTGATTTGGGCAGTAAAGTTGCAAGGTATCTTTTGGATCCATCCAATTTTAACAAGGCGTTTTATTTTTTGGTTTAGGAGCATTTCAGTAACTCTCAGAAAGCTTTAACTAGCCTGTTTCATGGAATAACAGGTTGCAACATGTTCTGGGTACCTTGTGGGTGACAGGCAGCCTGTACTGACTAATTTGTGTAGGTCCTGTTGGAGAAACTACTCAGGTCAGTGGTAATTGTCCAAACTGAAACCAGCGGTTTGTTCAAGCTTTTATATGGGTCTGGCTTTTTTCAAGATTTAACTTGCATTTGCTCTACTTCCTGTCAGAGGATCAGATCTTCTCAACTACTTGTGTTTCCAGATCTTTCTTTTCTGTGAACAAAATATCCAGAGAACCCACTCTCATGGCCAGTGTAACATGATGAGCTACACAGGATGATGAGGAACCATGCTGGAGTCCTACATGAAGTCCTACTCCATATGGATTATATGGAAATGCAAGGAAGGAGTACAGTGCTGTTAAAAGAGAATATCTGCATAATGTGTATTTACTTTTCATTGCCAAGAATAAATTCCATTAATATTTTTAGGGGGCCTTTTCCAAAGTTTTTGGCTTGTGCTCTTTACAAAGTGTCTTTCAACACAATCTGGTGCATCTGTCTTCATTCATTAAAGAGTTTATTTCCTCGCATAATAAAAACAAATCTGGCAGTTGAAATATATGTGGAGAGCAATAGCAGTGCCAAGACATCATCAAGGCTTTTGCAGTTTGAGGCTGGATCTAGACTTCACAAAATATTCCACAACCTTTTCTCCTCTTTCTCAGCTCAAATTTCATTGCAGTAGCTACAGCAGTGCCTTCAGCATCCAAAATCTGAGAAAAGAGTGCAAATTGTTGGAAAATTCCACCAGGATGCAGGCAGAGGGGCAATACCTCCATAAACTCATGCATCAGCTATTCAGCTCCCCCATGCCAAAGCACCGGTTATGGGAAACTCTCATGCTATGGGGATGAAAGAAATGCAGACCTATAAAAACATATACAAGGCTATATATAAAGTGCTGCAAAACCATGGAGTTTTGTTTATATTCTCTCTTGATGCATCCTGTAGAATTCTGTATGGGCCCTATTCCTGCAATAGTTATAAAGCCAGCAGAATTTTTATTGTCATATTATTAGTCATATTTCTACAATTCTCTCCAGTACTTGGATGTCAGACAGAGTCTTGGGGTTGTAGTGTATGTTAGGAGTAGCTAAAACCTCTGGATGCCTCTTTTCACATTATATAAATCTTTAGCTCTAAGGGCTAACTTGGAGTGAAACTCACCATCAGACAGTCAACACAAGGGCTGCATTTCAATTAAATGCCCCTTAAACTGTGAAAAGGGTATTTCTTGTGATTTTGGCAAAGCAGCAAATTTCACTCTGACAAAAGTAAAACCATCAGCTGAGGCATGTACAATATAGCACCTAGACCAGCCCCTGAAATAAGTGAGAAATATTTCCCATCTTCTCCCAAACTGTGAATTGATATTTCCATTGCTAATCTAATGTCTTTCCATCAGTTACACAACCACTTATATTGGTTTTGTCCGTATATTTTTGTTGGAGTTTTTAGAGGATCCTCAAGGATCTACTCAGCCTTATCCCTTGGACTCATTCTAGAAGGGATGTGTAAGAGGAATATTTTTGGGGAGTTTCCTTTATTAAGACCCCATAAAATGCCAAGCCTAAATGTGTAAAGCCACCACTGGGAATAGTCACCAAGAGAGCAAATTGTAATTTCATGTTTCAGGATCAAAGCAAAATGCACATTTCCCAGCTGATAAAGTTGAGCTTTATACCAGACATGAAACCTAGAAATACCTGCTCCTAAAGAGGGAGCAGAAGCATATTGTGCAACACATACATCCAGTGGGAAACAACATGAATTGCTCAGAAATCACAGAATTGATTCAGGGGACGGTATGGAATAAGGAATACCCTGCAAATAACTGTCAGGACCTTAGTTAAGCACAGGCAGGAGCCTTCTTCTAGAGACAGAGAGGAGAGCACACTCTGGATCTGCCAGCCAGGGCATGCATTTCCTGGCCATGCCAGCTCACCACAGGGCCTGCTGGACCACAGATGGGTGTGGCACAGCCTGTTCCTTCCTTGGAGCAAGAGCAAGGAGAGGAGGCGGTTGCCTGTTTTCAGACAGGTGTCAGTGTAAGCACACACAAGCCCAAGCCCTGCCTCAGCACAAGGGTCAAGCACTGCAGGTCTGTGCCCAGTCTTGCAGCCACCTGGGTTGTGATCCTGTCCAGGACTGCTGCTGTCCAATCAGCCCACAGTGTTTCCTCCCTCCTCCATTTTAATTTCCCAATGAATTGCTGGGAAGTCTTTAAAATACATCAACTCCATTCGTTTTATTTTTAAGCAAACAATTGGCAAAAAAGCAGGACTGCAGTTTAATTGGTAAGCCGGGATTTGGTCAGTATGAAATCCTATCTCCAAGTGTTGGGAGATGGTTTTTTTTACCTCTTTCATTTCACAAGTACTGTGGCAAGAAAGCTTTCTAAAATCATAGAATAGTTTTGGAAGGTACCTTTAAAGATTATCTCCTTCAGCCCCCTTCCATAGGCAGAGACATCTTCCAGGTTGCTCCAAGGCCCATCCAGCCTCACTGTGGATCCACAGCTTCCTTGGACAAGCTATGCCAGGGCCTCACTGCCCTCAAGAGGAAGAATTTCTTCCCAATCTAACTCTATCCTCTGTCAGTCTGAAGCCATTCCAGTTTGTCCTCTCACTCCATACCCTTGTCCAAAGTCCCTCTCCTGCTCCCTTGGAGCCATTTTAGGCACTGGATGGGGCTCTAAGATCTCCCTGAAGCCTTTTCTTCTCCATACTGAACAATCCCAGCTTTTCCAGCCTGTATCCAAAGCAGAGCTGCTCAAGTCCTTGGAGCATCTTTGTGTCCTCCCTGGTCTTGCTCCAGCAGGTCCACACATCCTTCTGATGATGAGAGTCCCAAAGCTGGAAGCAGCACTGCAGGTTGGGTCTCAGGGAAACAGAGTGGTGGGGTAGAATCACCTCCCTCAACCTGCTGGTCCATCTTTTGATGCAATCCAGGGTACTGTTGGCTTTCCAGGCCAAAAAGGTGCATTCCCAGGTCATGTCCAGCATTTCATCCTCCAGAATATGACAAGAAAAAAGGTTTCATCTGATTTTCCTTATTTTTGAGTATTCAGAGATCAATGGGGAGAATGAGTTGTGGTTTTCCTCCTTGGGTTTTGGGGTTTTTTTGTTGTTTTGGTCTTTTTTCCTCAGTCCTGACTGATCTACAGAGCACCACTACACACACTATTTTCCATGATCCAAACTTGAAAGTCCTATTTCTGCCAGTCCCAGAAAGCAGCCCCTTATAACATCCAGCTGAAAGCATGTCACAGCAAAATGCATCTCTTAGCACATCTTTTGACAGAAAGGTTTCCTATGTGAACTCCAAAGCGCATGAAAACATTCTGTCTTCACAAATCTCAGTAGGAGTCACCTAATTTTTGTTTTCACATCATAAAGTTCTGCCAATTATTTTTAAAGAGAAAATGAACCCAATTAGGAGAATGAGAAAGGAGGAATCCAAAGACTGACACATATGAGTTTGACCCACGCTGTCAGAACTTGCATATAATGGTTGACGTCCATTACCCATTTGTGCAAGTCCTGACCAAGCCCTTCATGCGCCAGCTCTCCCCGAGATGTACCTTGGCGCTGTGGTAATAATAGCTCAGCTGAAACTGAGCCAAAGTCCCAAACTTCCTTTCACAAAAGATGCAAAACCAGATTCTATAGAACACCTGTGTAAAACTTTATACCCCTTTTGCTTTGCTTTTCTCATGGGGCTGAAGGCAAAATTTAAGTCTTTGTTTCTCTACAGGTTAATTCAAAATGCACCAACTGGAAGACTCAAAAACTCAGAAACAAGTATCAGAGTAGGCATTGAATTGCTCTTTTGGACAAAGTCCAGCAGAAGGAGTTAGTGGATCTTCCTCTGTGCACTAAACATAGTTTATTACACTGTGCATAAAGGATGGCTGCAGAGAGAGATCAAAGCCCAAACATTATACAGAGACATTAACTGAATGTTTATCATACATGTCATGGGATGCAAAACCATGTTCCTGTGGTCAGGGGAGGCCTCATGACATCTCACAAGATTTGACCACAGAATCCTGGTCAAATACCAATAGCTAATTACGTTTTGGATTTAAGCACCTACTGCTATGCAAGTGAAACAAGGGAATCTCTGGTGTTGGGTCTGAAGAACCCTACCAAACCTCACTGGAACTGGCTTTCAGTGAGGAATGGTGCAAGGAGCAGGGATCAGAATTTATTAGATAATGATCAGCAATTTAGGTATTTAAGACAACCTGTAGGTAGATTTGGCCTTTCCAGGAACAAAGCTGCAACGGAGGGTGAACGTGCCTCAATTGCTGGGTGAGCATGAGCTTCCCTTCTGCACAACACCCACAGCACTTGGGATAGCTCCTGTAGATAAACTGGCTTCCATTTGCTGCCTTTTAATCAGGACTGGGGTCGCTAAATATTTTGATTGGCAATACCCCACAAGTAGGTTTCCTGAATACAATCACTTTCTTTTTCAAAAGAGTGTCAATAAAGGGAAAATTAACAGCAAGTTGTTCCTTTGAAGCTGAGATTTCAAGGTGAATAAATATGAATGTGCTATCAATGCTATTAAGCATTCCTCTCAAATACCATGGCAACATTATAAAAAAAGGCCATTTTTAAGGTCCCCACACCTTTCCCAAGCACAGGTCTCATCCCCTCCCAACACAGATACAGAGTGCCTTTCCCAGGGCAGGACAGGAGACAGGAGATGCCCCGGGGAAGCCAACAGCTTTACTGTGGACTTCCACCAGGCTGTAGTTCCACCTAACATGCTGTAAAACCTGAGCATTAACAGCACAATATAAAGTTAGTTGACAACAAAACTCTTCCTATATTTGCACAGATTCCACTGGGGCTGAAGAGAAATTCATGTATATTCTGGAAAGAAGAACTGGTGTTTACTGGTTTGGGCCATTCTTAGAATAAGCTTCCAACAACATATCCAACCCTGGCTCCAGGAAGACATCAGTAACACTATGAAAGATCTGGTCATATATGTCATATATACGATATAGTCATAAATTCATAGTAGTTCAGCTCTTATACATTAATTCAAATTTTGACCAGAACTCACACAATTTTTACAACAGTTGGTATCAAATGACCATAGAAGGAGCAGTAGGTATCTTCAAAGATACCTGTTTTTCACTGTTTCACTGTGCTTCATTAGCTCCAAGCTCCATTCCAAGAGCAAAACAACAAAAAAACCCAACAGTTAGCTTAATTGGTTGAAAAGCAGTCATTTTCATTTTCTGTTTTCTGTGAGGTTTATGCTCCTGTGTTTTCAGATGTGGTTACATTCCTTTTTCTTAGACCAGCTCCTTATTTGCTCTCTCCCCTGCTCACAGAGCAGTTGTGAACTGGAGAGGCAGAGGGATAGGGAAAAGCATCTTTTAAATCAAAAGATAGGAAAATGAAAAACTACATGAAGTTTTGTTCAGTGTGATGTATGAGACACGAGCAGTGGCATTAATTGAGGTTTCAGGGCTGTTCTAAGCCAAACCAGGGCAGCACACAGGCCTCTTGATGGCATTTCATGGGCAGATGAGACTCTCCCCAGGGTGATCCACTCACATGAGCTTTGCTTGCATAAAGCCAAGACCTTTCAGTCCTACAGTTGCACTGGTGTTGGTGGTAGGAAAAATTACAGAGTGAAGCCTAAGTGCCTTTCCATTTTCTGAAAGTGTTTCCTACACTGAACTGCACACCCAAGGATGTACATTCAGGGCTGCTGCAGAGCAAGGGGCTGCTTCAGGGTCTCTGCTGAGGCTGCCAGATAACCCAGACTACACCGGAGTACAATTTTGCCTTTTTCCTCGATATTTTTATGACTCCTTCCTCTCTTAAGCAAGAGAGTGCCGTGCAAGCAGCTTGGCTCCATAGGGCTTTGCATGGTGTCTGTGGGAAAGGCAGAGACAGGATGGATCCACCAGCTCAGGCTTTGCTTTCACAATGAAACTTATGGATGGATTCCTTGATGATGCACACACTGTGGCTCACCAGTGGCTCACAACCAAGGAAAACTCAAACCAAAGCTGCACATGGGGGTGAAAAGAAAGCTTTAAAGATACATTATTATGTATAGTGAGTAGGTCTATAGTGCTGGAAAATACTTCCAAGAAACCCACAGTGCCAGGCAGAGTGCCACAATCCTCTTCCTGCTTATTGTGCCTTCTCAGCCCCAGTAATGGGAAATCTCTGCTTTGATTAATGGATCCTTGTTTATAATGGACTTGTTTTTCTGCATGGAAACAACCCCTCTAAAATCAAGGCATCACTACACAACAAGTGGTGTCACCCTTCAGCTCTTGGATGGGAGCAACTCTGAACACATCAGCCCCCTGCTGGGATATCATAGAAACCATTAAGGGCTTCAAGGACAGAGCAAGGGTGGGAAATCCAGGATAAACACACAATATTGCTCATCTCAATTTTTTTGGCATTAGACAGAAAAGCAAGAGATCAGCTTTGATCCTGACATGCAAATGTTTCACACATGGGGGGATGGCACAGAGACCTGAGCAGTGAGCATGGCATGTCTTCAGTTTCCTTTGTAAACTGAATCAAAATACTAACTAATATAATCATGGTTGTATGATAAACATACACACACACCTGATATGTTATTGCCAGTGATTATATTTTATCCAGTCACAACTCACATCTCCATTTTGCAATAGCCTGAGTGTTCAAGAGCACAAAAGCCTCCCACAAAAGGGTTTCTTTTCCTCCTGCACTCAAACACCTTTAAATACAACCCTCCAGTTAAAAGCTTTCACGTGGGGTGGCAGCTTTATCCAGCAGACTTTCCCTCTGCTCCTGCTTGGGAGCAGCTCAGTCTGGTTCAACCAGCTTTTAGCTTGCCAATTGGCAAAGTCATGGTGATAAGGGAAGAAATGAATGACCACGGGCAAAGCCTTCAGGAGGATAATGCAACAGCTGCCCCCGCAAAGCAAGAGGGAGATGCCACTAGGTGGTGACAGTGCCCACAGAAATCAAACTTCCCAGGAGAGCTCTCTATCTCCAGTACCAGGGCACTGGGAACACGGGTAGAAAATAAATGGTTAGTACTTCTTGTTTGTAAGGAATGAGAACTAATGTAGTTGGTGCTGTGGGCAGGAGCACCACTACTGATGAATAGAAAAGTTAATTCATTCGCCTGCTTGGTGTGGGTGTGAAATGAGCTGGTTTTGCACCATCAGTAGAAGTAGATAAACTCTGTTTATCTTCATTTCCCCATGCCCTCTCTCTTGCACCTCCAGTACAAGGGATCAAGTATAATCTAGGCTGTGGGATCCCCCTGACATTCCCAAATGGCGCTGATCATCATCCATGGACTTGAGTTGCTCTGCCCCTTGTGCCAGCACAGGAGGAGCCAAGCTCTTGGTTTACAGCACAAAGTAACACCTCAGCAGCTTTATTAAATTAATAGTCCATTAAATAACCCTGAATTCAGTAAAAACGGGTGGTTACAGATAATCCATAAAATGTATAAGCTCTGATAAGCAGGAATTGGATTGTCCTGGTTACCTTGCTTTGTTTCCTGTGCAAATACTTGTGTAAGGGGTGTTTTATCCTGCAAAAGGCTTCTCTACCACTTTCCTGAAATCAGAGTTGTATGAGAATGAATGGGTTCACTTACCTATTTCACTTAAAAGTGTGACACATCATCAAATACTGGATTTGTCTTTCATTCTTTATTAATCACCTAAAGGATGCATTCAAGAAAATGTAAAATTTTCAATAAATGGCAGTAGAGAAGAAACTTTTTCCTGGCATTTAATTATCTTTTTCATCTCAAAATGAAATCAAGAGTTCATTTACATCTGGCTGTCTTGTTACTGCAGCGCTCTCGTCTAAAACATGAGAAGGAGCCCAACTTGAAAAAAACCCTACAATACCCAGATTCTTAAAAAATCCTTGTGCATGTCGTGACCTGCTCTTTAATTAGACTTGTGTTCCCTCTTGACTTGCTTCAGAGCAGCATTTAGCAAAGCTAAAGTGATCCCATCATTACCACAGAGAAGACAACAAATCCACTGGGTTTTCTCCTGTTAAATATATCCGTGGCATGATGAGAAGAGGGGAATGTCTGGAAAGGACAGAGAACTTAGAGAAACAGTGATAATATTTGCAAAAGTACAAGAAAAATAATGTTTTTCAGAGATGTAAAGACAAAAAAAACTGTGGGTAGTTCTGAAAAAGAGGAGGGTTACTGATGTAATTAATATCTGACTTGGGGCTTTGTTTAGCTCCTTCTTAATCCAGCAAAAATGTTCTCCTCTCTCCCAAAGTGCAGCTCCATCAGTCAGACCATGTGAGCACTGCAGGCCAGAGCTCTGCATTCAGGAAGACAAGAGGGAATGTAGGTGAGCTGTGCTGAGCCTCAGATCAGTGCAAATCAGAGCAAATCTCATCATTCAGACTACTACCATAAACCACACTCTGTACTCATGACATGCATGGGGTGCATGGGAATGGGATGCAAGGGAAGCATGGCAAGTGTTCCTGCAGTGATGGAACATTCTTAGAATCACAGAATTGTTTAGGTTGGAAAGGCTTTCTAATATCAAGAAATCCAACCATTAACCCAATACTGCCAAGCCCACCACTAAACTATGTCCCCAAGTGCCACACATACACCTTTATAATTCCTCCACAGATGGTGACTCCTCCACTGCCCTGGATGGCCTCTGCCATGGCTTGGCCACCGTTTCAATGAATAAATTTTCTTTAATATCCAATCTAAACCTTCCCCTTGATCAATTTGAGGCCATTTCCTCTTGTCCTGTTGCTTATTCCCTGGGAGAGTGATTGACCCTGCCTGGCTCCATCCTCCCTTCAGAAAGTTGTACAGAGTGATAAGGTCCCCCTTGGAGCCTCCCTTTTCTCCAGACTGAGCTCCTCCAGCTCCCTCAAGCCTCCTCATCAGACTTGTGCTCCAGACTCTTCCCCAGCTCCATTGCCCTTCGCTGGACATGCTCCAGCCCCTCATTGTTGAATTTGGTGATCTTAAATGTGATCTCTTTCAACTTTAACAATTCTTATTCAACAATGTCTTTCTTGTAGTGAGGGGCCCTACTGCCCAACAGAAAAAGCATTTACAAAACCACAATCAAGAGCGTATAGAAAGGAAACTATATGTCCTGTGACTTGGCAAACAGCTGTCTAGTGCATCTGCAGAGGATTTTTACCTCCTCCTCATGGGTGATGCTCAAACACATTAGTTAGTGCTTAGCCCCAAATGTGTGTTTTGTCAAGGCGAGTTCCCACATGGGAACACACGCACGTCAACACAAACCAAGATATTCCCACTGCAAATCCCCTTGCTTAATGATAACACAAATTTTATTCATTTCTAAACAGTCTCCTCTCTTTATGCAAAAATCACTCATTTCTAAATGGAAAAAAAAAAGGCAGTGAATTTTTTAACAAAAAAAAAAATCAGGTTTCCATTTTACAGTGAGTGTGAAATACCCAATTCTGTCCATTTTCACTTTTATTAAACACTGCATTTATTTGCACAGCTCTTCTCTTACCCAGGCTGGTAAGTGACTGGAAAATCAAGGGTTTGCCTTTTCCAAGGCCATATAACCCCTGACAGTAGACAGTGCCAATACCCCAGTTTAGCACTGGGTTCCTTCTCTGAAATGAGATGGGATGACCTGAACTCTCCTGAGGGAACAGCCACCAAGGGGACACCTGACGTGGGTGTGTCCTTGCACAGGGATGTAGAGAGTCCCCAGGATGGAGGTGTCCTCAGCTGCCAATAGTTCCTCTGGTGAAACTACAGACTCAGCTGTAGAGAGTATGGCTATGAAAGTGTATGGCTAGGAGAGTATGGCTAGAAGGTGTAAATAAAAAATATTTCCTTTCAAAACTGTGCTCTGATTTTTTTCTCAGCCGTATAGGCATTTTTGTGAAAACTGGAGACCAAAAGACCACTCATGTACGGAGCCACCTGGAAACAAAGGCAACAAAGAACTTGAGACAGAAAAGGAAATTGCTTTCCTCATGTTCCAAACATGGAACATTGGCAGGGAAGGCAGGGGGTTTCTTGCTATGATATATCTTTTATGTTCCCCACTTTGCACCAGCTGCACCGTGGGCTGTGAGCTGAGAGCCAACATGCATCCCAGACCATGGGGTTCTCTGAATCCCACTCTTTTTCTCACTGTGCTGTTTCTGCACAGCAGAAAGATGACCTTGACAAATTTCCTGATTGCTGGAGGTAACACCCAAGCTTGTCCACTGATACAGCAAACATCACAGTGACTTTAAAACCTGACGGGAAAATACCATTAGTACTAATTTACAAGTGGTTAGTTGGTGCTTGAGGTCAAGGCTGCAACACCCTTCTTGGGGAACCTGGGGTAGGAAAGAACTGGTGTCCCCCCTTTGGCAGCCAAGTTTGGGGCCAAACAAATATCTCATGGAGGAAACGAGATTTGGGGAAAATACCGTCAGTGTTTTAAGATTAAAGGCAGGGTGTCAGCAAGAGCAAGCAGGTGCTCTCAGCATGTGCAGCTCCTGGTCCTGGTTTCCTGGCCAGCACTGTGCTCTCAGCCCCAGAGCCTCCACGTGCCTCAGGTGTCAGCAATGGGAGGGACACGCAGCCCATTCCTGCCACAGTTCAATAACAGGACTGCTTGAAAACAAACTGCCTGTGGTTATTGCAACGGAAAATATGCAAGAACGTTCTTTTCCCCAGTACACACTTGCCCTGAACCTGCTCCACAGCTGGTGCAGAGCTCCTCCTGTACTTCACACCTTTGGGTCTCAGCACTCCCCATCATCCATTTGTGTGCATCTCCATGAACAAGGAGATTTCATTACTTTTATTCCAACCATTAATCCACATCACCTACGTTATGGTATGCTGCAAAACTCCCTTCAGGACCACCTTGACGATGAGCAGATGTAGGAGAAGCCTCGTCCCCATATCAGTGAGGGCAAACATCTCTAGTTTGGTGAATACTGCTTTCCATTGTGGTCCAAGGTCACCCATATGCAGGTGGGTTCAGTGTTGTAACCAGTATGACCAAGATGACAATTACTTTTCCAGACTTCTGAAAAACAAAAATAATTTAAATATTGCATCATATAAGCAACCTGATTCTCAAGCATAGGCCTTTTCATTCCTTCCCAAACCAGATGTGCAGTGGAAGTGGCAAAGCAAAGAGACCACCAAACAAGTGTTTTCTACAGACACAAAGTTTATCTAGCCTTCATTGAAATAATCTGCTGTATCCCAGTAGTGAATGCTGCAAATTGACAATGATTTCAATGTTTCCTCGACTTTCTGGCATGCATATGGAAGTGTGTTAGTGTGTTGCTATAAAACATAGGCAAGAATTTCAAACTAATTAAAGGGATTTTATCTGGTTAAAATCATTTTTTTTTTTTTTTCTTTTTAAAAGACATCTCCTTGCCTGTGTGTTCTAAATAACATCTTAATATTATTAAAGTTTTACAAAGCTAATTTATATTATGCTGTGTATTGTCTTCTGTTTATTTTTGCATGTCTCCCTGTATAGTCTAGTCAGCCCTACCTTTCTTCCTGAGAACTAGAAAGTGCAAATCAATGGCATTTTCAGACTCTCTCGCCCCAAAGCAGGAGACAGGATGGATCAGTGTTTAGGACACTAGACAGAAATACAACTCCGTGCTGCCAACATCTCGTGGGATCCTGGAAAAGGCGCTCACCTGCTCTTTGTCTCTCTTCCTCATCTGTAAAACATCATTTTCCTAACTCACAGGGCTGTCCCAAAGCACACAACATTTTTTTTGAGTGAAGTAATGAAGTGCAGACATAGCTCGTAGCCACCTCTGTGCCTGCCACCACTGTTTATCAAAACAAAAGCTACAAAAGGACTGAAGGGAGCTGCCTACTGTAATTGTAGCCAGGAACGAAGCTGTAGGTGAAACATCTGACTTTGAAGAAAGGAGATCCATGAAAGTGTGCAAGGGTGCCTGAGTCCCTGGGGTGCAATGTAAGTACAGGTTTCCCAGCAAACACTCTGCTCCAAAATTGGAGTAACTTTATTCAGGCATAAATACTATGCTTTAAATAGCACAGCACTGCCTTATCTGTTTATGTTGGCTATTAAGGAACCCTCTGTTTTCAGCAGATTGCCACTGGCCTGAGTGATGAGATTGTGACTCTTGTGGTGGGTGTTAGCCAGAATAGGATTTTGCACAGCAGCCAGGGATGCTTGTTTTTCCTTGGTGAAATCCTCACACATTGCAGACAGCCTGGCCAGGCATGGCTGGAGCTGCACAGAGGAAAGTGTATGGGTAGAAGGAGAAGGCAGGACCTTCTTGTTCCCCACTACATGCCACCCTGACATCTTAGAGGTTATTTATGGCCTTGAAGACACAAAGCACCTTCCCAAATGTCCCAAGTCATCACTTAAAAAGGGCATCCTAAGGCAGCTGACCCACCACAGGGCAGGCTGTAGTTTCTCACATGTATCTCTTCCTGCCCTGCTGCCCAATGTAAAGCAGGCAAGTACCAGAGCATCAGAGGCAAGTCCTGATCCCTCTCTGAGCTCTGTTGGAGGCCTGGGCGTCCCCAGTAAATCAATGTTATTACATTATATAGTCTAAGAAATCAAGCAAAAGTTCTGGAGCAGATCTGTTTTACAGGGAAAACACTTTAAAGCGTTTTATTTAATTCAACCCATTGTTCCCTCTCTCTTCTATACTGTAAAATATGATAGGAAGAAACACAAAAGGATATTGATATAGAGTTTCCCGTTTCAAACAGACAAAATCCATCCCAGAGTCCAAAAGAATTTCCATCTAACAGCTGATATACACAAGTAATCAGGCAAGGCTGGCCCTGCTGAAATTCTGGCCGGACTAAAGGGGAAGGGTGAAAAGACAACACTCATGTCAGACCCCACAGGACTCACCTGGGAGAGCACCACCCAGGCAGGCAGGTAGGCTAGGCCCAGGCAACTCCAGCATGCAATGGCCCTGGTACAAGCATGAAATACAGTAACAAAGAGATTTTACAATGGCTGAATTCCCAGAACTTGTCTGTGTTGGTAGAAGCCCAAGCTACTGGCACAATGCAGGAAGTCAGGAGCTGCACTGCTCTTCTCCACAGGACCATTCAATCAGTTTAAAACCCTACATAAATACCAATGAACATGTTCACCAGAACTGCAGTGGATGCTGGGTTACACGAGCTCCTAATGCATGTTTTCTAAAGGTTACAGAGTGATCAGGTCTCCTATTTGTAACAGAACCCTTCAAAAAGAACCGAATTTATCTGTTTTCTCCTAGATACACAGGCTAGTAGCAATGATCTGTTATTCAATTGCTAATAAAATAAAAATACACACCACTGTACACAGACTGGTAACAGCAATACCTACAATTACCAGGTAAAGCCCAGTTTGCCCTAGAATACTGGTTGATTGTAATTACTTATATTTACCCAATTTCAGCTCATTGTACCCCATGTATGCAGGGATCAGCAGCACTTTCATGAAGACCCCTCTGAACATGGTGGTGCACATGGAGCGTTGAGTTGCATTTGGGAAATACGAGTACTAAGAACTGAGCCATTCCATCAGTAACTCTGGTGACACTGGATGGCTGTCAGGATCAGCCTCTCTCTTACCACCCTGAGGCAAGGGAAATCCAGCCAGGCACATCTGCAGAACCACATTCATCACCAGCATCCTCTGAGTAAGGATCAGCCCTAGGGAATTGCAGGCAGTTAAGTGCAGATCCCATGGATAATGCAGGGCGTCAACCAAGTGGACATATCAAGATATTTTTCAAAGCAGAAGGCAAATAATTAAAAGCTTGTAAATGCTCTAATACTCATTTCTAATAAGAGCTGCTGATTTGACCTGTGAGTACTCATTATTCAGCAGGATGTTGGTTACAGCACCAACCTTAGCACATGACCTTAGCCATGTAGTCTACATCCATGTTTCTTCGCTGAATCAGGCAAGTAGCCTACCTGGAATATTTCTTTTCACAGAGATATTAAGACTTAGAAAGAAAATTAGAGAGCAAATATTTCCTTTACTGAACACAAATGATTCCTTTCTTCTTGCCACTGGTTTACAAGCATTTAAGGGAAAGATGGATAGACAGAGCAGGAGGTGATGGCCTTCCCAGGCCTGCAGCTGCTCAATGGGAACACATAGAATGCCAATGCAGAGCTGTACAAATACCTAGACAGGGCCATTTTTGATTTTAGATTTTATATTAAGTGCTTTGGCTCCTGAAACAACTACTGGAAAAATACATGGAATCAAACAAAATCATCTGGGCAGAAATCCTATTGGAAATATAGAAACAAAGAGATAAAGAGAAAACAATGCAAATTACTGAAATGGTCTGTGTGATTTCAAGGGTGGTAGGCAGCTCCCAAAGGCTGCTTTACCTTTTATCCTGGTATTCCTCAGGGCAGCTCAGAGGTACCCACAATTGCCTCTGCCATGGCTCACCACCAAGAAATTCCATTACACCTCTTTGCCTCTTCCTTTGGGAGCCTGTAACCATCATTTCAGCATGTATTACTCACAGTGAGTATTACTACTAGTCATGCTGTTATCCAGCTGCTTGCTTTGAGAGTTTTATTAAAAGAAAAAAACCCAAAAACCAAAAAACAAACAAACAAAAAAAACCACCAAAAAAACCTCCCAAAACAACAACCAAGAAAGAACAATCATATTTAGCTTTATGGACATATGGACACTTTTCTGCAATAAGACTTTTCCAGATGTTCCACCCTTTGATGATGCAAGCCACAAAAGCATGTTTTATCATGACATAAATACAAAGCAAGATGAAAATCATGGAAATACCTGTGTGTTCTTTTCTTAACACAGCTGTATTTGAGTTGGTTTTTTTGCAACTGTCAAGCATAAATCAAATGGGGGAAAACAATTCTGAAAAGTCATCCATTCCTTGACAGAATCAGTGTTTTCTGTCACAAATATTAGTGTTTGTCAAGAATTGTTCTCCACTATAAACTTCCACTTCCCACATTCACAGAGACGTTAAATGTTATTAAAGCATTTCCAAGCCTGGACTGAAATGTTCTAAAAGTTGGTGAAAGTTGCTACATTTATTGGTCTGCATTATGAAAGATTAAGTAATGAGTACTGTGTAAGGGGGGATGCATGTCATCTGTAATTTCTAATTTCTATTCCCAGGTATGTCAAAACATTCATGAGAGGCTATGGCCAAATCACTGATCCAGGCATGAGGTTTTTTTCATATTTTCTGGAGACATGATAATTAATCATTAGTTCAGGTGTTCAGATGAAACTTCTAATCAGTGAATACAAATAATTATTCCGTTTAAACTTTTCATTTGACGTTGCTAGAGCCCTGGCAAGCAGGATATTGTATAAAGGACAAACAGGCTGAAGTGATAAAAAGTGTTACTGTGTAAGCACAAAATAGAGCAGTATCAGGAGAAAATGCAGCCAGTTTTTTCTGACGTTTCCCAAGCAAAGCACTACTTGCAGTGAGCCCTTGGCTGCGCATTACCTATATCCTGTATGAATGAATCCCTTTTTTGTGTAGTTGTTCAAAGCCAATGTGTCCGTTTCTACAGAAGCACCCACAGGATCACCGAAAACCACATATTCATTTCTTGTTAATGTCAGCAATGACGTATCAGAGCACACACTTGTTTGTCCTGTAGAAATACAGGACTTCCACTGCTCAAGCATGAGCCTGCTGCCAAATGCCGGTTCAGATAGAAAAAAAAAAAAAAGAAGAAAAAAAGTTGTTGACATGAGAGGAAAAACCAGGTTTCCTGTTTGAACTCTGACAGGTACTGGAAGATATGAGTAACATCAAATCTTGGTCTGCTCTAAAGGCAGTCTGTGGTCAGGGGGTTCTCACATTTGTTTGTGTGGAACAGCTTTGAATTGTTTGCAGATACTGCGCAGAAGAAACTCAGAGATCCTTATCAGGGTGCAGGGCCTGTTATGAAATATGTGCGTTTGTGAGCAGGTTAAAGGAGATCAAAACGGCTCCAGATGAGATGCCTCACATGCTGTAAATGTGGTAGATGCTACCGAGATACCTCCAAAAATATCACATCACAGTGTTGTCGAGTACAGGCAGTGGCCGCCCTTCTTTCCATTTGTCACACTGTGGCAGGCGAATGGAGTTTGGGGGATTTTTTTCCAGATCATTCTTTGGTTTTGTGTGTGTATGTGTCTGACTATTCAAATTAAAAACTTTCCTTGGTTATGATTTTCACTAACAGAACTACTCAAGTGGTTTCTGAAGGGGAAACCTGCAGCAAGGACAGACAGGGGAGATTCTGTAGGAGTAGTACAGAATATTCTCCAGCAGAAAGGAAGGTGAGTAGACCTGGATGGGGATGCAGCAGGCAGAGCCCTTAGTGAGCCAACAGTACAGGACCAGACCACAGCATCCAGCCCAGCTCTGAGAGGGGCTGGTGAGAATTGTATCATTTGTAAGAGACTTCTCAAAGTGCCCTGTCAAAGTGATCAGCCAAAACTGCAGCCAAAACCCTATCTCTCTCACAGCACAGCCAAAGGGATACTGCTTCCTCCCATGTCAAAGATCAACCCCTAAAAATTCCTCTTTCCTCACACCTTTGGGTAAAGTCTAACCAGCTGACCAGACACTTTCCCAGGAGCTCAGTCATCCCTGGACCTGAAGCTTGCCCTCCAGCCCAGGATTCCAGGTGTGAAGATCTCAAAGGGCCCTGCTTGGTCCCATCCTTGTGACAAGGAGCTCTCCAAGTCAGCATTCATATCTGTGCTCAAACACTTACAACACCTTCCCCTTTTGACCACCCCAACATCACAGTACAGTGCCTTTATATACAAAAAACTAAGCCCCACACTAATGCAAAACACCTCTTTCAAAAACTCTATTAAAAGGCCTCCCAGAGCCCTGCTAAACCCAGGTCATATCAGGGAACAGAGCTCATTCACAGCTCCGTGGGTATTAATGAGTATTTTAGAGCTTCAGCTGTCCTCAAAACTGTGAATCACAAATTGATGGCACCAGAGCTCTTGCAGCCCAAACTGAGCCCACACAAGGAGCTTCCAACAAAACCAGAGGCAATTCTGCATACACTTCTGAGGAAGGGAACATAATTCTCCAGGAGGAGCACCCTCCTTGGAGAGCACTAACACCTTGATCCATTACCAGGAAACCACCACATCCCTTTCAACCCAAATCATTCAGGGATTCCATGATTTATTTTTATTTCAACTTTCCAGCTCACATGTGTGAGGTGCTTCTACTGCAGTCAATGCCCACAGAAAACAGGTTTTCATTTTGCAGGCTGTAATACACATGGCAGTAGGTTTAAAATTAAAACCATTGAACCAAAGAACAGAACAATTCTGTAGAACAACTCCAGCCAGTTGTGGCTCAATAACAAGATTTATCTGGGCTAGCCATAAATCCGCTTAGCTTGCAAAACCTTTCTTGAGCTACTTGTAGTAACTTCTAATAAGCTTGAAGCAGAAGAAAAGCTACAATTTCCTTACAAACCCTCAAGAGTATCCATCTGGAGGATCAGAAACTCAGCAAACCATTTTCCACTTAAAATACTGACCTAGAACCCTGTCAGATAAATTGATGATTTTCTACACTAGTTTTTTGTAAACTTAGTGGAGAGTAGGAGTTTTTCACCATGATCCTGGATGGATCTTGCCAGCTGGGTTTTAAGTGCTGGTTCTGACACAGAGGACAAAAATGCAATATTAGCAGTATGTTCTCAATGGTCTCATACTGAAATTGCCCTGGTTAACTTTATATCTGTGTTAAGAGCTTTCATGAACCACAGCTATAAATCCTCCTGGCAACAAAATCATTGACCATTTACTATTTATTTGATGATATCAGGATTAAGCCTTTTTTTTTTTTTTTGTAGTAATTCATACCAGTGTCATTCCAAATGGACTTATATAATTTAAAGTACATAAGATGAAACTTAACTCTATCAAGAATAGGAAAAAGTCTGGAGAATCACAACTAGAAGTAACATTTAATTAATTCAGTATTACATGATGGCAGTGAAAAATATTTAAAAATGGGAACCTTGGTAGTTTATCTATGGAACTTTAGCATTATAAATTTACAACAGTGAAGAGTTTGTCTTAAATACTAAACTATAGCAATTTTTAAAATAACTTTTGAAGCAAAACTCTGAAATAACACATTACATATCTTTCTTACTTTGAGTCTCCAAGTACTGATGTGAATTATTGCATACAAAGTGCTGTTTCCATCTCCTCAGTCTTGTTTTAGCAAATAATAAGGCCATGTGTGCTCATAATCTTTGTATATTTTGAATATTAATGGTAAATCAGGAAGATAATAAAATTTATGCAAGAGATAATCTTAATTCAATTATTAAACATAATTTCTGTTAATTACATTCTTTTAGTACAATTTCAGTATGGAATTTTCCCTTTTAACTCTTCATGTTTAAATGCTGATACCAAATGTTTTTTTATTTGGGTAAAATAATTACAAAAGTCCTCTTCATCTCACTAAAATTTCTTCTTTTCAACTTCTCCTTTTATTTTGGATTTTGAGAGAGCTAATAAGGTGCAAAAAGAACTCTGTATACTCTGAGCAGAAGCTTTATTTCTTATATCCAGACTTGCCTGGTAACAAACACACAACACAGTCCTGCTCTGAAAACCCCACCATATCACTTAAATTCCAGCTCTCAACTGCCACACACTGTATCTGCCTCCAGCTCTGAATTAATATTCATTCATCAACAATATTATCTGATTTTATGTTATCAAATATAACATGCAGAGGCTGAGAAATCAAATAGTTTGTTGGCTTATTAAAAATAAAAGAAAAATTTGAAAACGTATATTTTTAACAAAGCAATTCATTTTCAAAGTGCCAAAATCTTTCTGTCTTTTTCATTTTTTTAAATTCTATACTTTCAGAATATCTAACCACAAGCATTTGAGCAAACTAGAGAAAAGAAACTGTTGGTAATGTTCTGCACGTTTCAAAAGGCAGCAGGATATACACACAGTTTATGTTTCTATCTATAGAGACCTGCAGGCAAATGTACAGTGGAACAAAGATAGACATCAAGATATATTTGTACCTGCTGCTTGTGTGCCTGCATGGAGATAGATTCTTAATGAGATAAGTAAACAATGGAAACTTTTAAAATTCGTAGTTTGAGTGGGCTTAGCTCTGTGTTTCTCTCTTACCTCTTCAGTAATAACTTTTTATGTGCTTTCCGAGAATTACAGCCAATCCCAAAGCATCCAGCACTGCTGGGAGAGTAGCTGTGGGCTCTGGGCCTGACTTTGACCTGGACCAAATCACAATCAAGCATTAAAAAGTGAAAAAAAAGTCTTTAATTCAAATATTTCTTTGGCATTCTAGCAGAAAAACAATTTCTGAATCCCTGAGTGAAGTATTTGCAACCTGGAAGATCCTAAGCAGGATTCACTAGTACACTTCACATCTCATTGCTGTCCCCATTGCTTTGTCTGCCCAGAGGACAGGTGGGGTTTGTACCAAAGCCCAGAGCCCCAGCTGAACCTGCAGGGAAGCTCCTCTGACTCAGATAATCCTTTATTTATAGTTTATAAAAAACTGGACACATGTTTGGGGGGAAAAGAGACTCCATCATCAGCTAGTGGGAATGAGTAAAGCCCTGGGGGTTCAGCAGGACTATAATAACTCGCACAAGATTCAGTTCAGGCCACAGGAGCTCATGCAGAAGTTGAGATCCATGTGCTCATTTCCCAGCACTGCTGGAAGAGTCATTCAAGTGTCTACAGAAATCAACTGCTGCTAGCAAACAGAAAAATATTTGCTTATTTTTTGTTAAGCTCTCTTTTCCCTTTTATGCGCAAGGAAGCAAATGATATTAAAAAAAATATTTAGGAGACCATGTATTGTTTTTCACTACCTACGACATTGGGTTTCAAAGCCCCATCCCTGGGGATCTTATGTTAAATATTCATCCCAATACTTAAGCAATTCCAAAAAGAATATATATTTCTTTGCAATCAAACTTCAAAAATTAATTAAGTGAAATATCCAAATCTACTAAAATCCAGATGATGATTGACTTACTTTGCTTTCTTACAGAAATCCAGTGGCTTCAAGAATCTTCTGCTCTCCTCATGGTTAATAGAGTTCAATTGTAAACTGATGGTTTCTTTCTCAGTCTTCGTAAAAAATAATTTAAAAGTACTACTTTGATAGTAGTGAACCAGAAATCAAGTAACAGGCTGAAGGCTTTCCCGAATTTGTCATTCTGTTCTCCAGTAAACCTTCCCCCAGTGCCCAAAAACAGGAAGAACTGGGTAGCAGTAGGTTTGGGAAAGAACAAAAAAAATTGTATTCTTTGAGAATACCAAAAAAAGGCATGTGAACTGAAATACTGTAAAATCATTAATGTAGTATAAGTTAAAAAAATTTTTACCCTTCCTAGAGCCTTCTTGGGAGTTTAAAGCAGTACACTGGAACATCAGTATTTCTTGGATGGCTAAAATAACCTGAGTGTAGGAGAAAATATAACACATGGGCAGGTACACAAGTAAAAAGGTGAGATCCTTCAATATAACACATGGTTGTGTTTCATTTTATGCAAAATCCAAATTTTGAGTGTTCGCTAGGAATGAAAGTTGGCACTCGGATGAGGCCAGCTTGGTATTTTCCATTTTATGTCTTTCTTCAAACTTCACAGGAGCTGTAAAAGCTGCACAGATTTTGTGGCAATCCCTCACTTTATTTTATTCCAAAGTAGAGGGACAATATAAAGCAAGAAAGAGAAAAATAAAGACATGATTAATTTTAAAAACTTTGCTTTTTAAAAAAAAAGGTTACTCTCAGGTTACAAATGCCATTTTTCAGTTGATTAATTTCTCATTCCTAGTAAATGTTTCTGTGATTATTTTTTTTTCACTTTCATGGTCTGGGTTGTGTAAATGTTTTATTTTTGGCCACAACAGAGGCTGTATGTAACACCTTGATGTGCTCCTGGGGCTCTTTTTGATGCCATTTCAGGATTCTCTATAGTAACACATTTTTGCTAGTTTTACCAGCGTCAGTTTTATCCAGCCTATGTGTGGCTGGTAAACTTGAAAGTACTGCATGAAATTCAACACTGAGAAATCACCATGGGATTTATTACCAGATTTCCTCACTAACTCTTCAGTAGCTGGAAATCCAGGCTAAGAGTAGTAATTCTGTCCCTTCAACACAGAACAAGCCTGTAAGTGCCAGGACAAAGCTTCCACTTCCCCAAACAAAACAAAAGAAAAGGCATAAATTAAAAAGAGTCATCTGAAAAGTGGGGTGCTACAATCCTCCCCTAAGTGTTTTGTGAGTGTCAGGATGATTTCAGCTTTTTGGTTATAATCCACACCACCTTCATGCTCCAGGATGGTACAACTTCACTTTTTTTAGCTTTCTGATCATGATCCCTCTCCTAGACACATTTCTTTCTAGGGATATCTGGAATTACATTGACTTTCTGTTCTCAATCCCAGCTCTCACCTGGCCACAACTACTGAAACAAGTGCCCAAACCCAGATTATGCCTTACCCATAAGTTGCTATGTACAGCACAAGATTTCCCAGACAGTAATGTGCACATAGATATGTGCATTAGTAAAAAAACTACTCTGAATGCAAACTTTCCTGAACCCTTTGATGACAGCAATAGAAAGTGGGACTGCAAGTGCTGATGCGATGCTGCTTACTTGCATTTCTCATTATTGTAACGAGCAGTCTACAAGCTCTGGAAACCAAGCAGCAGACAGGGACTTATTCTCCTGCAATTGGTACCTGCTGCTGATAAAACGTTACTGCACAGACAAATTCCGTCCTCAGACTTTATGTAAACACACAAACACTTGCAGGCTCACAAAAGGCACCAACAGCATGGCTTTTAATAGCGATTAGAAGAACAAGGCAAAAGGCAGAGTAATCATCTGTCTGGGGAAAATGCTGCATACAACCATCCACATCACACAGCACCTTTAATTGAATGGCAGCAAAATGTACAGGTAAAGAGAGCAATGGGAAAGAATCTGCATGGCACTGGGTCCCAAAGACACCCAGAGCCTATGGCTCCATCATCCCCGCTGCCCACAGAGCTGTTGCTCCTGCACTGAAACAGTGGGCAGTTTTCTCTGTGGAAACCATGATGTACTCTGTATGCAGACAGGAGAAAGTGAATTTTCAAAACAGAAACCCTAAAAGGGTGCAGGATAGCACACACTACCTGGGGTTTCAGGAAGCCAGAGTTTGGTTTAGTTTTTCTAAATTTGTTGTATTTCTGTTTTAGTTTTATTCTGTTCCACCTCTTCTTTCTCTCTTTCAAGTCCCATGTTATCATTATTATTCAACTCAAAAGGGCTTTCTCTAAACATTTCCAATCAACCTGTAGAAGGCTCTCTTTCCAGAACCTAGAAGTTACTATAGAAATGTATTTTCCTCTCCTATCTTAACAACCTTTTTGCTTCAACACTATAGCTTTTCTTTCTGTGCCCCTCTTTAACAGCTCTCCACATGGCCACGAGCCACCAGTCAGAGAGTTTCATTTGACTTCACCAAGCTTTGGTTCACACTTTATGTTTGAAAGTTTTCTGCCCCTTCTTATCTTCATATCCCTTTACCACAGTACTTCCTACCCACACAGAAACCACTTGGTACAAGCTGGAAATCTTGTGTGGCAGTGGCTCTCAGGCTGTTCCCAGTTCCCAAAGAAGGTAACGTTTTAGCCCTCAAGGGGTTCAGTAACTCCTGATCTGAACTGTCTATTAAAAAAACTTTTCAGCCATAAAAAAAGTCTCAGATTTGGTCATATTTAGACAAAACTGTTGGGGGTACTTGGCCACTTTTTGCCCTATAAAGTCTAAGTGATTCTTCAGCATGGGTGTCAAAGTGGCTACCCCCACTTCCCAGGACCTGGGTATCCAGACATAGCTAGAGAGTCAATCAACACTTCATCAAAGGTCTTCAGGAAACTCAATTTCCAGATAATGTGGATGTGGAAGCCTCTGCAAACACATCAAAGAACAAGAGGAAGAGAAACATGGTCTTTACTACATAAATAAAAATGGGTGAAGTCCAATATGGACAGGTATAAATTAAATGAATATGCACAAATACACCCCTGTGAAAGGGTAACTCCAAACAAGTGTCAATAATTGTGGTTTGTTTCAGAAAAAAAAAAAAAAAGAAAATAAATGGAATATGCAGTATTTCCTGTAGGATACACAACAAAATGCAACAGCTGTGTTCTGTGTCATTGTGGCCTCAGCTGTGCCACCATCAAGCCATTTTGGGGATTCAATTTGAAGAAAGATTTGGAACACTTGGTGAGAGTGCAAGAATACAAAAATCAAAGAGAAGAATTATCAGACAACCCACATATAAAATGAGAGAGGACTAAGAAATTTGAGGCTGCTGAACTCAATGAATGGGCCTCCAGCAACGGAATGACATGACCACAGTCTCTGAAAGACTTCCAAGCAAGAAAATATTTTATTGGGCATGTCCACAGAAAATTCAGTGAGGATTCTGGCAAGAAAGATTCACATTAGACATCAAGAAAATCCTCTGAGAAAGAGGAAAGCAACGGAATGAGCTGACTGGAGAGGCTGTGAAGCTCCCACATGGGAAGTCATTTAGAGCAGATTAAAGAGTTTTTCACCTGAATTAGTAAGGCAGTTTTTCCTGTAGTGGTTCAGGGGATCAGCCAAAAGACATGAGAAGTCCTTTCCCTGCTTATTAAACAGCTAACTATGGTTAGATTCTCCAGCCAGATCAAAGAGAAAACTAAACCAAGCACAAAGCAACTACAGACCCATGGATGTTGTAACGATACAATTTTCTAAATTTTTTAAACCCTCAACAACAGTTAGTGGCCAATCTTGCCCAGAAAGTCCACAGAGATGATTCAGTTTCACTCTGCTGAGAGAGATCTGTGGTGGGAACAGGGAAGAATTTATGTTGATTGGTTTTCACTTCCAGTTCAAGGGTTCTCTAGGAACAGGCTTGGTTTGTGTGAGAAGGATAGAGCACTTTTCCACAGGACGACCTGCATGGCACACTTGGGCTCCTATTTTCTTTTGCAGTCTTTGTCTAATAACAATAACAACAAAGGCACTGGCATAGCTCTCAGATCTTACACCATCCTGTTCCCAACCTACCAACCTTCTGGCTGTCCCTTACCCTCTCCCACCACCTTCCAAGCTCCTCAGCCAATATAATATCTGAACATTGACAGGGACATTAAGAGTTTGTCCCTTGTAGAGGTAATTTCTGAGATCAGCCATTCCAAGCACTAGGAGACAGGAAGAAATTAAGTAGCAGAAAAAACAGTAACAATAATTGCCAACCAAGCAGCAGAATTGGACATTCCTTGAACAAAACAACTGCTGCCCCAGGAGCTCCTGCCTTACACCCCTATCCTTCCCTTATTCTTCTCAGAATTGGCCAAGGCAAAGGTAAACATCCAACAGAACATCCTGCACTTCAAGCAGAAGCTGGACATTGTAATCATAAATCCTGGGCCAAATCCACATGTTATGCTGATGATTTATCCCAAAGGAAGGTGTGGCCACCCATTTCAGCCATGGTCTGAATTATTGTTCACACATGCTGTGTGCATGAGGCTCACTGGGGTTATCCTCCCTTAACTGGCTTGATATTTACTTACACAATTTTTTCATGTAGACTTATTGTTTAAGCTTATCAAGCTTTTTCTTCTGTTCTTGTAAAGATTAACTTCTTTAAAAGATATTCAGTTAACAAAACACTCAAATATAGTTCTCTTGGGGTCTATTACAAGAAATTAAATACTCGGTGGTCATAGTATTTCACTACTAGTACTTAGTGTTTTAGGAGTTGGGGTTTGTTCTACATATAATTTATATACATATAATTTATAATAAAAAGACTCCTAAACATATATTTCTCCAAACTTACTTGTCCATTACAGAATGAAATCTGAATGTTGTATCAAAGAGGTTAAGGTAAAGTCAAGTCTCAAAATGTTCTTACCCAAAACTAACTACACTTACAGACTTTAACTGCTTATTTTCTAGATATGAAAGTCCTTAGAACAGCAACACGGGTTCATATACCACACTCAGTCAGAAATCAGAAATCACAGAATGGTTTGCATTGGAAGGGAACTTAAAGCCATCTCATGCCAAGCCCGTGTCATAGGCAGGGACACCTTCCACTATCCCAGGTTGCTCCAAGCCCCATCCAGTCTGGCCTTCAACACTTCCAGGGTTGGGGAAGATACAGCTCCTCTGGGCAACCTGTGCCAGGGCCTCACCACCCTCACACAGAAGAATTTCTTCCTAAGATCCAATCTAAACTTACTGTATTTCAGTTTTAAGCCGTTTCCCCTTTTCCTTTCATCACGTATCACTGTAAAACATCCCTCACCAGCATTGCATTCCATTATGGTCACAAGAAATACCATGGTAGCAAGAATCCCAGAACACAGGAGACGGACCCTGCAAGAACAGGTTCTGGTCTTCTGCACTCAGCAGATAATATTGACAGAGAATATATAGCAATTTAAAAAGCAAGTTACATATCTTATAATTGTGTCTCAATGACTGTTCCTGCCTGTATAAAAAAAAGCCAGGCAAGCAAACATCTCAGACAGTAGAGAAATTCTCAGAAAAGGATTTTGAAGTCATCAGAAAAACTGTCCTCTTCCCTCATCAGTCATGCTTGCAGTCAATGCTTTATTCTGGGTAGATATTTAACTGCAAGAAGCATTTGATGTGCCATACTCCTGCTTGCAGAGCATATGGTTACATGGTGGGACAAAGAACTCCCTGGTTGTGAAAATTCCCTAAGCTAAGAGAGTAGGATCAGCGTGGTCTGTACCCAAAACACAAGCTCCATGCATTGTGTGGATTTGGGAAGGGGAGAGAGTGATGGCAGAATGAGTCATTTAGAACCCATCATGAAATAATATTTATAAATGGGAAGCTGTTCAGATCAGGGCTAGGAAAATAGTGAAGAGCCTGAGGAAACAGGTGGTAGACGGAAGATTAGAGGAATTACATATGTATGTCTATGACCAAAGGAAATGGTCCAGAAGCATCTGACAGGTACCTGCTTCTCATGGTGGGGGGGGGAGCAGGTGGGGTGGGATAGGATGGATATCTGTGAGCAATTACAGGAAACTTAATAAAGAGAAATTTAGACTCAACATGAGGAAAGGAAATCAAACAAGAAAATTAGAATATTAAATATTTTGGAGGTAAAAATGTAATTTGCAGAAATTTCTTCACTGGAGAATTCAAAAGTCAGTGCAATAAAGCACTACAGCAAATATTCAGCAAGGAGAATAATCCTTTGTGAAGGACAGAAATTGTCTTGGTGATCCACTAATGCTCTGCCAGCTGTAAGATCCAGTGCTCTATTTATACCTGACCACATCATGGGATGCAATGAGGTAAAGTTCAACACCCTTGCTTTTAGGAGAGTCTTTTCTTGATATCTTTTTCCATATGAGCTGTGTTTGATGCAGCTCCACGAACCTGAGCTGTTGTGCTCCACGACACAACAACCAGGGCCAGCAGGAGCCAAGTATAAACAGTGTCAGTCTCAATGGCAATCAGAGAGCAGGGAGAGTTGCCACATGCTGCCCTCACCCTGGAAGGGTGAAACTCTAGAGCAGGGCATGCCATGAAGTTGTTCTCCTTGTTCCAGAGTTTACATCTACAACACAAACACCATCGTCTCAACCCAACATTTATTTCAATAAGCACTGGGATAGCTTCCAAAGGCCTGTTGTAGGCAGTTATGAAAACCAACCATTGAGCCATTATATAAATGATCTTCTAGGCATTCATTATTACGGTTAGTGCTGGAAAATAACAAGACTTAGAGGGGCTTCCACAATAGTAGAGTCTTGTTTGTGATCCCAGAGGCTCTATTCAAGCACATCAGCTTTGACTGAATTGCGAGACACTGTGGGGTTAAAACCATCATTGCATCAAAATTATATACATCTATTATGAAAAACTCCTCTGCTTTGCATACATGATTCAGTAAAGATTCTTAGAAGGATAATTGTTTTGCCCAGGTAATTAACTAGAATTTTCTTTTTTTTTTTTTTTTTTTTTTAATTACTCCTCAGAATAATTCTTAAGGTAAGCAACTCATAATTGTGCAAGAATTGTGTTAAGTGGAATGCTCTATCCTGAGTGTCCACTCCTGGATACTATGTTCTATTACCAAAAGTCATCCTTGCATTAGGAAATTAATTTTATATTTCAATAAACTAAAGCTGACAGTTCATCTGTGAAAAACATTTTTTTAAAAAACCCCTGGAAATTATGTTGTGAATATCAGAGATTATGTCAATGTGTGAATTAGGTTTGTACAAGAACAGAACTCATTGAAAGTAGCATCAGAGCCAGGGATTTGAGCTTTGCCTTTTGAGCAGGGATGGCTCCCTAGTTCAGAGGTTTAATCACTTCGCAACTATTGTCTCTTGGGAGAGTTCTTTCTTTTAAGGTCCAAAATGAAAAACAGGAATAAGAGTCTTATCTAGACTAGTGATCACTCTGAGCACTCGCTGGAGCCCCGAGTCCTCCCCAGCAAACCGACTCTTCTGCCCAAAGTATAATCTGCGAGGGACAGGCCGTGAGGAGCGGCAGGACCGCTCCGCAGGGAACGCGCGGCCGCCGGTGCTGCCCCGGATCGGGACAGAGGCGCGAGAGCGTCAGCTCCCGCCCGCGGCCGGCAGGGGGCAGTGCCGGGAGGGGCCGAGCGCGGCGACGGCCCCGGCGGGAGCGACGGCCCCGGCGGGAGCGACGGCCCCGGCGGGAGCGACGGCCCCGGCGGGAGCGCCGCCTTGTCCGGAGAAACTGCGGCTGCCCCATCCCTAGAGGTGCTCAAGCACAGGCTGGACGGGGCTTAGACCAGCCTGGTCGACTGGAACGTGTCCCTGCCCATGGTAGGAGGCTGGGATGAAATGGGCTTTAAGGTCCCATCCAGTACAAATCATTTTACGATTTTATCCTAGCTCGGACCAGAGCCCATGAAAGCCACATGGCACTGATTATTATTTTTCCTTAAAGGCTTGATCCAGGAGAATCATTGGAATATACTTACCAGAACAGGTAGTGGCAGTGTCCTCTCTCCTCCAAAGAAGAATTTAGTTAGGACATGGTTTGGGATTCCAGGAGCATAGGGCCACAGCTACCCCCTCCATAAGCAGCATCCTGGCTCCCAAGCAGCAGGCTGTGGGCAACAAAAGGCTGTGCATAAATCCTGCTCCTGATGTTTTTCCCTTGTATGGAATGTTTCCAGACAGATTGGACTGGAGAAAGGGAAGAAGTATAGGATAAAACTCTTTCTTATTCCGGTTTATTCATCTTGGAGCTCTAGAGAAAGAACATCTCTCTCAAGGGACAATAGTTGAAGTGATTTAATCTCTGAAGTATTCTGACAGGCTCCAGCACCCTTCCCTGTATTCAGGGGAAACTGCCATTTTACAAAAATCCTGATCTGTCACAAGTGGAGTTCTATAAGTTTCAGCCCTTGCACAGAGGCAGAACTTTGCTTACTCCGCAAATCCAGCCAGGGCAGAGGTGTTAAATAATAATCCCAGTGTCGCAAAACTCCTGTCTTTGCTCAATTGTCACCCAACCTTAGAGAATTCTGGAGACTGCTGATGCCTTTCTTGTCAAATTTAGCCTGTCCCAGAACTTGAACAGCACAGAGAAGTGTCCTGCAGGATTCTCAAGGGTCTCATTTCTAATTTTTAAGGGTCACTGGTTGAGTAGCCATAAGGGATGAGACAGATAACAGGAGATACAAGTTCCACTAGTGGCCATTCTGAGCTTCCAGGCTAGAAGCTCAGAGTGGGCACTAGTCAGCATTGCAGCCTCTGACAGAAAGCACATTGTTTCTGCTATGTGGACAAACGGGTTGGACTAATTACTGCGTATAATCATTATTATTTATGCTCTACAGACATCAGAGTTTTGTCTTTAAATGAATTTATAGAGGGGGGGAAATAATGAAGCTGAATAATCCCTATAATTATATGCTTAAAAATCCTGAATGTAAGAAATTAGGGGACACAAAGGAACACATAAACTAATTATTCCTTGTTTTGCAGCTAACGCATTTCTATGGTAACCACTATGGTCTTCGAAGAAATTAAATGTTTTTAAATCAGTTCATTGGAAAAGTCACTCAGCAAAACTACAAAACAAAAATCTCTCAAGTAAGTCTAAAGATGAAGGAAGAAAGCATGTATTCTCCCAGTTGTGGATTATTAGAGCTATGATACTGTAGTTTTATTAAAACCACTAAATAGGTTCTCTCTTACATGCTATGTGGGAGCTTGGTGTGTATGATCATGGGCACACAGGCATATATGAATGTGTGGGTATAGAAGAGAGAATTTCACCTCTTCTATATACCATGTGTCAGTATGGCCAAGTGAATAGAACAAAAGAATGTATGGGTTTTAATAGTTGTATTTTGTGCTTCTTTTTCTTTTTACATTGAAAGTTTAACCTTAATCCTTACAGAACCTCAGTTTCCCCTACACCACCTTTTTGCTAAGTATTTATTTAAATGTAGAGTGTCCCAACCCTTCCTCTCCAATATGTGAAAAAGTACATTAGGTAGGCAAAAAAGACATATAATTTTTGTAGACTCACAACACGTGAAAAGTAGTGTAGTATTTAATAAAGACCAAGTTTACACTTTTTTTTCTCTTGAAATACAGCAAATTAATCAAAAACATGCACTTAAAACCTAAACCAGCCTGTCACCAGCTTCATATTATTTAAGTTTAGCTGAGGGGTTGGATTGCCAGAGGAATAATTCAATCAGAATGGCTCACGAAGCAGGAAGGCTCTGGCTCTGTGAGAGGTTCAATTCTTCAGGCTATGCAGAGCTTGTAGTCAAGAAAGTTCATGCACACATGCCTCACTCTTCTTTTGACCACACCACCAAAACCAGTGGCTTCCCCTATCACATCTGTGGCCATGCTGGCAGCTACAGATAAAGGAATTAACTGTACAGGCTCATATGAAGGGATCCTCAGGGTTCAGTTAGGAGGAAAGTCCCTGCAGCTGTAGCTGAGAAGCAGGGTTCAGACTATTTTCACAGAAGTCAGAATTCTATTCTTCCCTTTCAGCTCTGCTTGGCACTTATACTGTCACCTTCTCAGATGTCTGCCTGTCTACACTGCTATGACCAAAACAGAAACTTTACTTCAGAAAACTAAATGGAGTGCTATACACAATCTGCCTCTCTCTACTTGGATGAACTGTAACAAATAGAAGACATACCAGGAAATTTCAGTGTCTCAGGCACTAAAAGGCTGCACAGTTCCCTTTTGTATTACTTGTTACAGAACAGCTATCATCAGCTTTACCATTTTTCTGGGATAGTTTTTTGCCACAGCTTTGCAAGGATATAAAGACATGGTACACATCCAGGCACAGTCCAGCAAGATTCATCCCTGCCTTTGATTAACATAAGATTGTTATTATTCTTAATAATAGCAATAATAGTTCCTATTAAAACATCCTGCCAGCTTTGGAGAACAGGTTTCTGCTTTCCTCAGGTTCTAATTTTAGAAGCTTCTGAGGACTATGTAAACATGTGAGCTGGAAACAAACAAAAGAACCATATAGATTATTTGCTGGGAGCTTGGGGTGGGTGGTCAGATCCAAATATCCTGCTGTACTAAAGCCACTGCCCTGGGCTTCCACAGAAAACTGCAGTACAGGGGTTTTGTGGGTCTGGCTGAACTATTGCTGGAAAGAGGAGTTTTCCCTTCTGCTTCATTGGGAAAAGGCAAATCTGGGACAGATAAAGATGTACTGAAAGCCACCAACACTGGGCAAACACTATCAGACTGGGGAAAGGCAATGAGGATGTGCACAGTCCTGTCTAGAACCTCATCACAGTAAGAGAAACCTGGTCTCATTTGATGCAAAGCTCCTCAAGCTCTCTGTGCCAAGCTGGTTGTGGGCCTGTTCTGCATCTGCTCTGCCAAATTTTTGTGCCAACTGCTGTGTTTAGAAAAAATGTAGTGGAGAAAAAAGTAAAAAAATGTTCCCTTAACATTTGTAGTAACAGCTTTCTTCAAAAGATAAAACAGCTTTTCACACACTGAAGTGGAGCTCTAAAGTCCAGCTTGTTCACATCTCATTCTTCTTTTTCATTAATCCAGAAGAAAAAACCCTACATGACAATTTGCATCACACTTCTACCACAGAAGATCTGAAATATCTTCACGAGCTAGGGGTGTTTGCATTTTGATTCTACAAAGCACTTAAGCAGAAGCTTAATTTACTGCGGGTGAGTAGTATCTGGCTCCAGTGGGACTATGTATCCGATTAAAGAATAAATGTAATTTTCTTTCCAGATCAATGCTATAATTTACTCCTCATTGAGTATCAGATAGATCTTTATGGTCTCTTCAATAAACTTATGCAGTGCAAAACACTAAGTGATCCAACTTACAAAACCAAGCACACAATACTGGAAATCTATACTAAGACGTATATTAACATTGCTGTTTAAGTATTTAATTTCTATTGAATTTCCTAATCAAATAAAATCCTTGCTTTTTTCCCAGAAGTCTATATACAGAGCTCATAAAACCAAGCCTCAGCTTGCCCAACAATGTTTTGACAAATTTCAGACACACTCCAAAAAAAGAACCAACCTCACCAGAAACACAAAAAAACAAACAACAAAATCCCAACCAACCAAACAAGCAAAACCAACCAAAGAAAACTCACTCGCTTATCAGGTCAGACCCCACAACAGGGACAAATTTTCAAGACTGTGGAGAATAACTTAAGGTATTTAAAAGAATACAATAATTTTGTAAGCCAGCTATAGCACATAAAATTAGATATTTGGGTTACTTTTGTTGATAGTTGGTGCTTTGGACACGTGTTCCTTTATCTGCACTTCAGGGACCCTTATTCACTCAGCTCTAAAAGTTAACAACACATCCATCAGAGGAATTATTTAATGGACTTCACAGCCAACAGTGACCCTGCAGGAAGAATAAATGAGTATGTGTTTTTAGCTGAAGGCAAAGGCATGTTTTGTACACATGATGTCACTCTTGCAACTCGGGAAGAACTAATTGCTTGGTTTGTTGTAAAGTCTCCTACTCGTTGGGTTCCCTTGCAAATTATAGTCGTCTGGAAAGCTGCAGCATGTCATCAGCACACAACAATGTTGTCTGAAGCGTAATTAATATCTGTCTTTCTTTTCAAGTTCGTTATTTACCCTCTTTCCCCCATGACAAATATGTTAATGACCTCTCCAAAACCCACAAGTTGTCATTTTCAAAGAGCCCTTGTCTTTCTGCCTTGAGCTGAACACTTTAGATTAAATCACGGTGAGCCTGTTCTTGCCCCCATTAAAGCTATTGAAGGTTTTGTCAGTGACTTCAGTGTAAGCAAACTCTCACAGTCTGTAATGGGAGCGGGACCACAAACCTATTTTGCTTTGCACCTTCAGCTAGAGGAAAAAAAAAACAACACACCAAGCAAACAATAGGCAGAGATTGCCTTACCATTTCACAGGATTTGGAATTGAATTAAGTGTCCAGAGTAATATAAGGATCATCAGACCAGCCAGTCTCATGGGCTGAGAAGTTTGTGTTGTTAAAAGACCACTTGTTTTGCCCCTGGCTAAGATTTTGGAAATTGGTTTTATATTTTTGAGGTTATTTTGAGCAATATTGACTGTTTATCTGGCTCTCTGTTACTACTTATCTGCAAAGGGTGAAATACTGCCAGAGTTTAATACCATTGCATATGAAAACAAACATATAGAAGATTTATTCAGAGTCAGCAATAAACGTATTGGTAGCCCAGACCATTACTGGGGAACATTTTGATACCAGCTTATGAAGTACTGCTCACACTCATAAAGGGCTTGGATAATTATGAATGTGTGTCCATTTTTTGGTGTCTGACTTTACAAATGAGTCAGGTTTACAGATAATAAATGCATTTCCACTAAAACCAGAAACAGGATCTTCTATATTCAATTATCCACATCTGTATTCTACCTTTTTTTTTCATTTAAATAATCCCCTTACTGAATGATCTGCCATACAGCAGAAAACTCCATATAACACAAGAAAAGGTCCTATTTCCACTACTGCTTAGCTATTAGTTTCAGGTGTGAATAAAGCATTTCCCTTTCCAATAGTTAAACACATGGCAAATCCCCATGCTGCATTTATCAAGTTTTCACATGTTTCTATCCCTCCCAAGTTAGCAAGGTAGAACTTCTGGAATTCTTAACGTATTACTTATATGGATTGTAATTGCAGGTAGGAACTACAAAACACATTATAAATTTCTTCTTCTTTTGCACATAGAGCTGAAAAATAGAGGCTCAGAACTCTTTTTTTATTCCAAAACGTGCTATAACCAAATTTCAGCTGAAGTTACCCTCTTCTATTAATCTAGAACTTTGCAAACCCTCTGAGGATCACTAATAGAAGCAGATATTAATCTCTAATTCCAGCTTTGCATCAGTGGTGATGCATTTGAGGATGAACACTGTGCACTGCTGTGGTCTCAGCTAAGGAGGGCAAATTTTATCTTGACTGGAACACCTTTTTCCCAGCACCTTTCCCTGGTCAGGAGCATTATACCATCCTATGAGGTTGCCAGTGAGACCACCAACGTCACTCTTCCAAGAGAGATTTGAAACCCCAGATTATCTCGTGAGCATAAAATACAGAGTCCACGCCTGTCCTAGTGCTGCAGGTGGTGATACACAGTCTCAGTCCTGACAAGCAGGAGATGGAAGCCCAAGGTCTGTGAGCACTAAGGTACAATATTCTAAAAGCCATCTGTCATTTACATTTTTAAAAAATACTTTCTGTTACATAGGTAGAGCAGCATAAAGCAAGCACAGTACATAAACATTGCTGAATGACAGGCAAAATCCATTTCAGCAGAATGATTATTTTTAATGACCTATATTGATTCTCATTCCATCATGATTTAATGTGTTTCTTCAGCATTATGTAAAAACCCTCCTACATGCATCATTTAATAACTATAACCCCCACTGCATTTAAAAGCATGCATATGTTTATAAAGTCTGCCAGACAAGCCCAGTGGATTTTAATGATCTTCTCTCCTACCAATAAATAGAGAGTTCATAGAACAGGGGCTGTGATTCAGGATTCTTGGGTTCTGGTCTTCATTTTGCAATACTGTCACTGCCAAACTACGTTTGACACCTCTGTGCCTCAGCTTGCCTAGTTCATAAATGGGACCAGCAACACCTGTCACACGTTGTTGAAAGGTTGAGTTAATTGCTGCTCATAAATCATATTGAGAGCCTTGAAAAAGAGAAATATATATATATATGCAAAGCAGGTGCGATGTTGTAATAGAATTGCATTGCTTTCAGATATACAGTTTAAAATTAAATTCTTGGAGGTTCATACCTCTGGTATCGCTTTATTACCCATTAGCACTAAAGATTGCTTCCAGAACATTCAAAACCTGCCTACAATGTTTGTGCAATTCAAGACAACATTACTATGACACTCACAGGGGAAAACACTGGAATAAGGAAAATTTTCCCAATCCATCTCCTATTGCAATGGAGTGAGTTTTGCATTCATTTCAAGGGCCATGGGACCCAAATCTATTCACCATTTCTAATCAGCCTGCAAAAGCAACACTGCTACTTTATAAGATACAAATTCTATATTTAATAGCTGTGTCACAAACAAATGCTTCCCCTCCCTCCTCTTAACAAGCATATTGGGTGGCTGAAGGATTTAAAATTAGGCACCTTCACTTTGGGAAGTGTTTTGAGATCTGCCAAGTACAAAATAGACTGTTAAGGTTACCACTTTCACTTTGATTTCTTTTTCCCCCTCTCCCCATGAATTACTTGCTATCAAATCCACCTGCTTGGTGGACAAGAAGCAGATCAGGGGTTAGGAATGAACACTCTGTCTTTCAGGGTGTCATCCACAGAAATGGAGTTTGCAATAGTAGAAACAGGATAAAGCTATGAAATTTGGATTAGGTGAGAAAATCACTATTTAGACTTCAATAATTTTCAAGGCATCATTTAAAATTCTTCCCACTAGAAAGACAAAGGAACATTACAAACTTTCAATCCATGCCCAGAATACTGCAGAATCCAGTAAAGCTGTCTTTTCTTGGGCTTTTGGCTCAATTTCACTTCTAAGATAGAGACTAAGTAGATAATTTCTGTGCTTTTTCCACGTTACAGTGAAGTGACATAAAAAGCAATAAAGATTTAGGGACAGAGGTGCCTCCAGCAATATGACTCCATTCCTACATATTTCTCCCACTGCTCTTGTGGGTTGAACACTCCCTGGGCTCCAGGCTGTGTACATAACCACAAGTGGACTTTTGGAGGAGAGAGGACTTGAATCCCTGCTAGCTGTTCCGTCCTGGTATGATTTACAGCCACACAACTGCGACAAAATCCCAGACAATGAGACTCATCCTTCAGCCCTGCCCGGGGTACCAGGGATCACCAGCTCCATTCCCAGTGCAGCTCATTCACTCTGTCCCACAGCTCATGTCCAACAGGCATGTGATAGATTAGTCTTTTTTTAACTCTTTCAAACTGAACTTCAAACTGAACTATTTCTGGTTCATTCACTGGGTGTGCTTCATCAGGGAAACCTGAGGTTTGCTGTGGTATCCCTGCGCATAGCTGGGGAACAAAATGATCTTTAATGGTCCCTTCTTACCCAAACCATTCTGTGATTCAATGGGGCGTTTTCCCTTGAGCCTTACATGTCAGAAAATTATGTGAAGGCCTCTTAACATTTAACGTCTTAATATTTTAATAGCCACTTACCACCAAATGAACAAATCAAGCTACAAGAATTCATTATAACTTATTTAATGCTTGAAATCAGAAGAAAAAGCAGTTACCTGGATTACCCAAATCTGAAGCAACCAGGGATTGCTTCCAGCAACCAGCAAGAAGGGGTCTGGATGCTGAACAGAGCCATCAGTAGGCTGGAGAATGTAAACAGGGAAACAAGTAATATAAATAATCCATGACTGGAGGATTCAGCCCCCAACTGGGGGCAGAACACTGAAACTATAATGCTCTTGCAACTGATGAATGAAAACAATTACTCATTTTATTTAAGCAGTTGTTAGTTCTGCCAACACAAGTTTACAAAAGCCATTAGTCAGACTGCTCATAAAATGAAATAATAGAGAGGTTTGATTTTAAAAGATTATAAAAGAGCCCCAAAATGGATAAAGATGTTCAGATATTCTCTTCCTATCTGGTTCAGACAACAGGGACATTTTTTCCAAGCTTTTCTTTGTAGTAATGAAAACCAGAATTTTTACTATGATTTTTTAATGAGATAAAAAGAAAGCCAAGTCTTGGGACTGGAGGAGAAAGGACTTTATAGCTTGTCACATGGATGGGGATAAAATTTAGGATGCTGGAGCAGTTCAAGTCTGGGCAGAGGCTGCTGGGAGCAAGGCTCAGCACCTGCCAGGGCATGGCCACACAGAGATTCAATGGCTGGCTGTAGAAGGAGGCCAACTTGAGCACAGCAGGGGCAAGAGGAGGGGGAATGTCTGGCTCAGCTCATCCTGCAGCAGGATGGAAGGGTATGGCTACCCCTGAGCCTCCTCCTCTCTGCCAGCCCTGCAGGGACAAGTCGCCCTTCAGCCAGGGCCGGGTGCTCGGTGAGTGCCCACAGTCCTGCCAACCCCACAGCCCCAAAACCAGCGAGAAACACTTTGTGTGCATTTAACCTACTCAGACCCTGGCAGGAGTCTCCTCAGCCACTAAGACAAAGGCTCTCTGCAAAGAGCAAACAGATATTTTATGCCCCAAATACTCAGTGCCTGAGGGGAAGAGGGGCAAGAGTGGGTAAGCAGGGCAAGACATGCAGGGGAATGGAATAGGACTTGGCACGCCCACTGCCTCCCCACTGCAAGAGGCTTTTGGCATCAGGAGTAACAACTGGGTGGAAACTCTGTGCTTTCCAATACCTTAAAACAAAAAGGATTGGTAAGATTTTTCCCCTTCCCTGGGGACCTACAAGGAGTGGTCCCAGGTTTGCCTCACAATTATTCATGGCATCAAAAGCACATTCAAGAGATCTGACAGAGCTACAGCAGGAACAGTAGTTGAAGAAGAGCACATGCCTCTTACTATTACTTGTAGAGAAAGCCATAAATGTAACAATATTTTGGAATGCTGAAATGTCACTGACAGAAAGATGAGAAACAAAGCACATAATCAGGTTCCGGTGGAAGCTGGAAGGGGCCTCATCCCAAACCTTTTCTGGATTCAGATATGCATCGTTTAACCACAAGAAAAGAAAACTTTTATAGCAGATATTTCTATTGTAATAAACAAGTTGATCTTGATGTAGTCTCTAGAGGATCCAGGTAGTCTTTGTATGTTACCCATTATCAGTATTGTTTGGATGCTATGGCCTCTGTTCTTTTCACCTCTGTATTTAATATTTGAAAGTCATCATGCTCATATTTTCTTAAAGAATATGGTGTATTGCTACAAAATGCACCAAGACAGAACAGTACCGACATCCACAGCAAGACCTTCACAGACCGCAGAAATCTTTTTGCTCCTTTTTAACTGGGGTGCAGCATACCAAGAGGTAAGGCACACATTGCTTACAGCTGCTGATGTAGGTTCTTTTTGGCTAACTGGGATGTACACACCTCAAGGGAAAACAGCCAAAGGTTTTACAAGCCTCTGTCTTGGCTTACAAAACTTCTTTCTATGAAAATTGCCCCAGTGTATGGTCACACTCGAGACAAGAAAGCACCAAACTCCTGCTGGTTTACAGCCCCTAAGGAGAGGCACCACCCCAGGCTGAGTCTAGAGGAACAGTTAAACAGGGGCATAGCAAAATGATGCAGCATTAACACCCGTGAGCATATGAGCTCACTATAGCAAGATACACGTTCCAATGTGAGAGGTGCAAGGCACAAAGTGGACTGATTTGTTTTGAAGATCACAAATTTTACTGATAAACATATACATGTCAATAATCTGGGGAAAAAAACGGCCTTTTGAAAGGGGGAATGTAGCTCAAGTTAAATTCAGGTTAAGTTTCAGTTCACAGGTTAGGATTTTATTGTACTTCAAATACTACTTCATATGAACAAAAATACCTTGTACAGAACCCAAGAAGGTTCATAATGAGCTCAGGAGATCCTATGGCATTAGTGGATAAACTCAACTCTCCCTTGCTTTACAGTGGTGTGATCCAATATCAGAATTGAAAGAGAGGCTAAGAAACTTTTAGTTTCTCTCTAACTTTGTACAAGCAACATCTAAGCTTCATTTTTCTAATGTGTGAAATGAAAACACTTACTTCACTGCAAAGTATCTAAACAGCAATGGGTATGAAGAGCTTCATGGATGCGCAATGAAGGGAAAAACCCAAGACCTAGACTGAAGCCTTATGCACCACTTTGACATGTGGAGAAGATCATGTAGTTCATTTATAAGAGGGGCAAAAAATGGGATTCAGTTGTTCATTCAGCAATTAAAATTGCTGCTGAGGAAGAGGCATTTCTCCAAAGCCATTAAAAATTACAACATGCATAGAATTTGCTTTCAGATAATATGAGGTGTTCCAGATGCCCTTGACCCCCATGCACACATGTTTCTGTTCAATTCACCTCAAACCCTCATAACCTAGATTTTTTTAATTCTTTCTAAGCAAAAGTTACAGTTAAACAGAGATTAATAGCATTAAAAGTTTAATATGTTTAATGATTATAAAGAGAAGTCTTTTACGGAGTCTAAACAAGACTAATTAATAAGTAAATGCAACTCAAGATTCTTTGCTGTAGCTAGGCCATCTCAGATATCACAACAAATACCTCTAAGAAAGATGCTTCATATTATACTACTATTTCTAAATGGTGGGTACTGCTCAAAAAAATCACTCTATAAGTTATTTCCCTGGCTGGATTTCCGTATGTCATATGCTTAGAGAGGAGTGTTTCTGCCATCCTTCTGTTTGAGTAAATCCCTGTGAATCTCTTTTGTCTGTTTGGATTGCCAGAAAGAAGCGCTGAATCTCCTCAGCAGTGTTTTAATTGGCTCTGTGAGAACATGCTCTCATCATTCCTCTTCATTCTCTAACATATCTTTCCAGAATGATAATGCCTATTTCTCTAATTACTTTATTTGGCAGCCTGAAAAAAAGGGTAATTACTGTGTTCTCTATTAGCTTGTAAGGAGGACAGAGGACTAGATAGTTTAGAGGAAGGAAAAATCAGACCCGTAGGTCCTGGTTATACTCAAACAGGAATTTCCAAAGGAAATGTGTGGTTATCCATGAAAGACTTTAAGAGCAATTTTCCTTTAAGCCAATACTGAACCAATACAAGACAGCAGAGGCGCAGTGACAATGCCACATTCCCAAAGGAGATGTTGAACACATGTCATTACCACATTTCATGTTCATTAAAGATTTGATGTCAAGATGAAAGGTGTTAACCTTGGAAATCTGGCCAGACTCCAACATAGATAATTACATTCTGACTCCCTGAGCAGTTCTCTGTAGAGTTCCAGCTGGACATTTCAGCCCTTGAACCATTACGTAGCCTTGCTGTGAGTGGCTCAAGAAAAGGACTGTGTAACTCAACAATATTCTGTGTCAACAACTTGTAAACCTTAGAGTGGTAACTAATCATGCCACAGAAAAATTATTTGGGTTTCTGTGCATCACTGCAGCCCTTTTACACCCAAGTAACCCTAGGAATGTCATGAAACCTACAGTGCACATAACTTTTGTGGGACAGACCTTCTGAAAAGGAAAAAATATTGTACCTTCACTCACAGTGTCTTGCTTTGGAAGAAGCTCATAGAAACAGGCGAGGGTTGCTGTTCTACTGGAATTGTTCAAGGTTGCATTGTGTCACTATTTCTCATGGAAGCAGTCCTACTTGGATCTGTGAGTTGTGGGAAAATTTTGCAGTCTTGTAACACCACTACCATCTGTGAATACAGCATTTGCAGCATGGCTGCTGGATGCTAGCAGCACATTAAGTACTGCAGCACTGAGACTTGCTCTGCAAGCAGAGCATTTACAATTCCAGACACACTTATAGGGAGGATTCCCTAGAGGCAGATCTACATGGCTGGGCAGATGCTCCCTTCCTTCTTTGTCCCTGGGTACACATTCTGGCCCTGTCTCCATTCTAGGAGGGATGTGTATGGACAGCCACCCCCCCCCCCCCCCACACTAATTTCCTTTGCAAGGGTGTCAGGGCACACCCGGGGATGGGAGCTGCACCCCCGAGGGGTGCCCAGCAGGTTTGTTGTGGAGCCAGGGCAGAACTGAACTGCAGCTGCTGATACCATTATCTGTTTTCAGAGGGCAAGCAGAAAGCAGCACTGAGAGTATTTTGCATGAGCTTCCCAAGGGTTGATGAGTTTGTTATTACTACATGCATCTTTTCCTTACAAAAGGGAATCATATTTTAGCTTGAGCAGAGCAGGATTCCTGAGAGTCCCATTCTGAAAAATATCATCTACATGCAAAAACCTCAGTGAAGAGACTCATTGAAGTCTGTCACACGCTGATTTAAATGCAAGTGACTTCAAGGACTGCACTCTCAAACGTATCACAGGAAATCATTGTAAAAGGAAAATTATTGACCATCCTACAAATACAGCAGGAGATAGAAATACATCCTTATTTATGCAAAAACCCCTAAGCCTATCTGATCTCATATTGATGGCCATTCTATCTCAGATTCATTTTGTAAGGCCTTTAATAAAACTGTGCAATAACCAGAGCTAGGGATGACAGCCTATGTTTAGTTTCTGACACTGTAAAGAGCAATGTGGATCATATTCAGAAATTTTCCCAGTGCTCAAGATCACTTATCAAGTTCCCTTCAAGAATTCATCACACCCATGCAAATAATTTATTCTTCCCCACAAAAGCTTTGTGTTTGATCACAATGACAACTTACTGCTTCTGTTCTGCATCACATACATTATGGAGCTTCACACCCCAGAGCAAGAGCTAACTCGTATTAAGGAAACCTATTGAGGTGACTGTCCATTCGTGGACTCAATTACGTCTCATGAACTCACACAGATTTAGTTATGTCAACAAGGTCTGCAGAACCAAGACCACGCTTTTGAAAAATGAGTTGTTAATCCTGAAAAGGATTAACACATTAGGAGATAGGCAAATTCCTAACTCAAGATTATTGTTACAAGCTAGGCACTTTGATTATAAACTACATTTTTATCATTTAGGAGTCACCTGTCCTGCAAATACACATGCACTAATAATTTGTCTATTTGATCCCTGGGAAACCACAAACAGGTTTTAGAATCTGCTGATCAGGGTAAGGAGTCTGTCAGAATAGCTTTAGCAAATAAAAAAAGTGCAAAATACTGAAACATACCTAGAGGACAGAGTCTCCTGACTGAGTAGGGTTGTAGGCTGAGACCTAAAGAGCTGGTAATTTGGGATGGAATAGCTTTTACAAATCAATCAGTGCAGAAAGCCAGCATCACACAAGTTATGCATTTACCAGGCAATGTTTGACAGCAAGAAACAAGCTCCAGCACAGAAAACTTCTGTGTATTTTAAGCCTCCATCCCAAACTGACTCCTCATACAATTCATCTGCAGGCTGTAATTTACTAAATCCATCTGTTGTTCCTACAGCTTGTTTTCTGGAAATTTTGCATTTTAAGGGTCTGCTTGTTAGAGAAGGTCAAAGAGTAAAGCAGGTCCTTTCATTTTAAGTGACTTGAAAGTAAAGGAAAGGAAATTTATATTTAGAAATAGCAGTGATTAACTAGGGGAAATATATTAGAGTATTAAAATAAATTACATAGAATAGCTCTTGCTTCCAATTAGGCTAACTTTACGTCAGGAAAAATATTTATATACAAATATTAAAAGTTGGGGAATTCTAACCTATACTAAGATGAAAGCATCTCATGACATAATTCATGTTTAGCCATTAAAATGGGGAATCACATTTTTACATACTTTTCCTTTTTGTCCTTCTAAAGTCTTTACTTCTGTGCTTTCTTCTCTAATCACCAAAACTCTTCATAGCTTCTCTTTGTTAGCAAACGGCCTATGGCAACTGCACACCTTCCACATCTCCATAGCCTTCAGAAAGGCACCATCTGATGCTCCTGCATCATTCTGGATCAGAATAGATTCACCACAGAATTAATGAAATAAACTGACATACAGTCTAAAACTGAAGGTCTCAAGAGCTAAAGTCTGGAGCAGGGTCCACCAAGATATACTCTGTATTCCTGACTGTATTGAGGGCTTCTGTTTTCAGCTCACTTATTGGACAATATAAAGAACACCAAAGCTATTTAAAAGACACAGAGGAGAGCTGTGGGTATCTCCTGAGCACACCCCATTGACAGTGAAGTGCTGGTGGTGCAGTTCAGAGCCTTGCAAGAGAGCTACAGTCACTTCAAGAGCCCCAGGGAGTGTGTCTAGCCTCTGGGGACAACACTCAAGATTGTTTAAACCACTGAGTTTACTCACCCCTGGTGCTATAGCCATCGTCAGAGAGAAGGGAGGGAGCCCTGAGACCTTTTCCTAAATAATGTGCAGCTGATGCTGTAGGTGCCAGGTGTTCACTTCCACCTGATGAGCTAAAAGTGCAGCTCCAGATGTACTTCAGGGCTATGGTAGGGACCATGATCACAGCGTTAAAGGGGGCAATGACTAACACCATACAAAGTAGATACTGGGGAGAAACATAATTCATACAGCTGGACTTCAACCAGGAGACTAAAATCATCCTCTGTATTAGTGCAAAAGTCTCCCAGAACCCCTACTGTCATGAGTCAGTCTAAAACACATCCTAAGCTCGGGTGTGCTAATGTCATGCAAGAGCATGACAATCCTGACTCAGAAGAGCCCCTGTCACCTACTGAGTCACCAAAACCACCCCTTGCAGCATGGATTTCCTTGGAGTCCCCTTTGTAAGCACTGCTTAGACCTGACCCTGTTTTGCCTATATATAGGTTTAACACGAAGGGAGTCAAAAGTCATATGATGCAATGAGCTGCAGTTTGTTTGTTTTCTCAGGGACTCTCCTTCCTTCCAACATCAACTCTACCAAAAAGCCTTTGTCCAAGGAGTAGAATAAGGAGCATAACACAGTGTTTGCATTTACTTATAGAAGAGATACACTAGCAGTTTCTCTCAAGCCTCTGAAGTCAGGTCCAGTACAGTTACTTAGGCTAAGTTCATCTAGACTAAATGGGCTGACTTGGTTCAAATGTGTTGCACAACCAAATGATAAAATTTGGGGGAGGGAATGACTAGTGATGACACATGTATTTAACACTGCATGTCTCTCCTTTCCAGATTAGGAGGAGCTGGCAAGCTTCAGTCTGTACACATGCCAGCAGCAGATGTCAGCACATATACAACACTTTTCAGAATAACATACTGTTGAAACATGTAGTTCAACTCCAAGGTACCCCTTCTGTTCAGTTAGCCCAAAACAGCTATTAGAATTGTCTTGCTTAATATGGTAGGATTTGTAGGACAGCTTTTAGTGCTGCTTTAATCTGGTTTCTTTATAGCCCTTTGGAAGTGCTGAGAAGTCGGTAGGAGCAGCCCTGCTGTGCTTTGCTCAAGGTCCTCCAGATCCATTTGCGCTGGGGGAATTTATGAGCCTGTTGGCAAGGGGAGATATCAAGGATAGAGGGGGTGTCACAAATGATACAGGAATATAATCCTCTCTTCTGCTTCCACACGTCCTCACTTTCCTTTCATTTTTCAGTCTGAAGTACAAAAAAGCACGATGCTGACAAGTTCACCCTAGTTCCTTGTCATTGTGTCTTGAGAAAGTCATCAGTAAAGATCTGAAAGAAATAATGTCTGCAAAATAAATAAAAATATATTCCAGATCAGAAATTAAGTGTTCTGCATTCATTAACAGGAAACTCTGCCTTGATAAATTCAGATTTTAAAATAAGTTCAGTTCTTTCCGCCTTTTTCTTTCAATAATTTTGGTGTGAACATTTGTAATTTCAGCATCCCCCTAATTCCATATTCTTTTGCCTGCTTCATTTGCTCCTTCATCTCTTCAATTATTTTATTCTTTGTCACAATCACTAACAATAATTTTAAAAAATCAAAACAAACAGTGCAGAAAAACCTCATATTTTGGTTTGGGTCTGGAGTGATGCTGGATGTATGAGAAGTGGCCAATACACCCCATGTCAGATGGGTCGATTTTAGACATTGGAATAATTTTCCTTTAGTTTCTAATCTGGACACTCTATTCCACCACCATTATCCTGACAATTTCCTTTTATTCTCATTTCCTAACAGCTGCTTCCACTTCACTCTCCCTTTCTTTCTGCATGGCTCCAGCACCGGGGAGGAGTTGGTCAGACTGCAAAGACTCAGGGAGGGCGTCCTGCCATGGGACTCAAATGGGTGTTCATTTAAGGCAGGAGTCGCCAAAGCCTTCAACTCTGTTCTGCAGAAGTTTTATGTAATAATGTGGGGATCACAGAGAGAGCTGCAGCCAGCCCTTTCCCCTTTTTCTCAGAAGAACCAGTCCCTGCAGGTACCTCTTGGTGAAACAGCCTCTGATTTGGGTCTTGTTCCAATTACTGCCCTCTCAAGCATCCAGAGAGAGCAGTTTTCCATACAGATGTCCCAGGTCACCACAACGAAAACCAGTTTCACTGTCTGCCACTCACTTCAGCAGTTCATTGCTGCCATCCAGCTCCTTTGTCAGCAATGATTCTCACTCTGATCTACCTAACCCATATTTTTGCAAATAATTCCTAAACTTTCAAAGGGAATCATAGAATCATAGAATCATAGAATCATGATTCTCATTAAGATTGGAAAATATTTCCAAGATCATCAAGAACAACTTTCAACCGAATACTTCCATGCACGCTAAATCATACTCCAAAGTGTCACATCAACTTGGTTTTTGAACAGGAGGAGCCAGGAATGGTGACTCCACCACTTTCATCCACTAACTCCTTTAACACCAGCGCTGTCCTTTAGAAATGAGCTCATTCAGACAAAAGCAAGCTGGGAAGTGCTTATGTGGGAAATTACACTGCCCTGTCTGATGGAACACCTTTGGTGGGAGATACACAAGGGAAGAAGCAGTTGGAAAATGGGTCTGGATCACCACCTCTTAACCAGGTTCAGTTGCAGCCTGGACAGCATGTCTGAGCACAGCCTGATCTAAAAGAACAATATTTGGATTACTCCTGTACTTTGTCCTATCCAATGTTCAAACAGGAATCCCAGGATAAAGTGTACTTTATGTGAATTGTAGCAAATGCGCAGCAAGAGGCTACTTCCAATGGGTTGTAAGGATTTGCTTAAAATGTAAAGGACACTTTAAGAGGAAAAAAGCAGCCCTGTACCTTGGTTTGGTAAAAAATCAAGTTTTATAGACCCAAAAATCAACATACTTTTCCCAGTAGTTTACATAAAAGTTATTATAGAAGAAATTAGTGTGATTCTGCAAATCCATCTTCATAGATCCTTTTAATTTAGAGGCATGAATCATCGGAGCAGGGACTACTTGAGTGATTGTGTGACCACAGGATGCAGCCCTGGAAAAGTGTTTTTGTAAACAAATAAACATGTTCCTTCCTGTTTGAAACTCAGATCTTTCAGCATTGGGCAAGAGCCTGAGGACTTGACAGTGAGAGTAATAAGAAATATTAAATGCAATGCCAGTTGCTTGGTCCAGTTCCAACAGCAAGAGGTGAACAAAACACACAGAGTGAAAAATAGATTAGTCTTTTAAAATACTTTAATAATCTGAAGTTTTATGGGTATCAGGAATAAAGAAAAGATTTGTTAAGTGAAAATTGCCAGAAAAGATGGTCTTATAACCTGACAAAATCAGAACAGAGGGTAAAAAAACAAAAATTGGGAGAGTTGATGATAGCTAGTGCCGTGTTGTGCTGTACAGACAGGGAGCGATCCAAAGATCACAGGCTCCAAAATGGATTTCACACTATGGCTTTTGACATCTGATGAAGGCTTTTGAGAGAGATTATCCTCTTTTCCTGGAGAAAGCAGGATGCTGGCCCCAGTCAGCAGTCTGCACTACCTTTGCTACTTGACTCCCAAAGGGGAAAAGTGAAGTCTTCAGTTCTAGCAGCTGGAAGAATTTCCAGAAAAGCATGTAGATATTCGAAAATGACCTAAATATTGCAGTCAGTGTCAGGGAGTGAATTTTCTGTTGGTAGTTTAAAAGCAAACTTCTGGCAGCTGTCAGGGAATCCTTTAAGTACATTTAGATCAATGCATGAAGTCAAATAAACACTAAAAAACCCTCAAGATTAAAAGTGAATCCAGTCAGGAAATGGCTGAGCCACTGCTTGATCCTTTTTCCTGTCACAGATCAACCAACATGGAGGATGTTCCAACCCAACCCCAAATCCTGCTATACCTGGGCACACACCAGTAAAGGAAAGGACAACACTTGGCTTGTCCCTGGCCTCAGCTGGGTTGGGATGCTTCAGTTGCAAACGATTGATCTATTTTACGTATTAGAGCTTGTCTAGACTAAGGAAATGTTCCTGCTATGACTATACTGAGGTAATTACACCAGTGTAAACCCCTTTGGGCAAAATAGAGCTTTCAGTGGCCTGATTTATGCTGGTCACTTGCCAGGATTAGTTCAGCTGGTACCAGCCTGTCCTCCAGGAACTCCTGCTCCCAGCTGGAATCACAGAAGTTTTCATCCGTCTCATCTGAGACGTTGGCACTACCAATCTCTCAATCAAGCCATCCTTATGGGATGGTTGTGCAAATGTTTTTCTTCAAAAGAATGATAAATATTTAGAAGGCTCTTCTGTTAGTGGAGAATTGATTAATAGGCCACAAAAAAAAAAAAAAAAAAAAAAAGCTGAAATAAATCTGGGTTTAAATCAAAGCATATTTGGATTCGTATACGCATATCTGGGAAACATGTTTGCTGCAAATACCATGAAATTGGAAAGCTGATGTAGGATGTTTAACCTGACATCTAACATCTAACCTGGGTAGATGTGTCCCTTATCCACATTAAATGAACTTGTGTGTGAGGACAAAATGTGTCCAAACAGTAAAATGGGAGCTACTCCAAACTGATCAATTCAAATGAAACAAAGAAAAAAAAAAAAAAAAAAGGGAAAATAATCCCCTAAATTAAATAAATCCAAGGAAGGCCCTTTTAAAGCACAAAAGGTGGAACCCTAGTCTAGGAGAAGTCAGTGGCAACATTTACATTGACTTTAAAAGAGAGGCATTGCTTACTCTAATGTGTAAAACCACACAGTGCTGCTGTGCATAGCATGGTACAAAATACATGTGCTGAGTTTCACACACAGCATGCAGGGAATATGTTGATAAATGCAGGATGAGGAACAGGCAGACTAACAGACAGACTTGGTTATATTTTAATCTGGTTTACTGTTACTGCAGGTGTTACAGTTAAAATGTTCTAAAAAGTTACTATATACTTTTAATTCTAAACAGTTCCTGGAAGGACAGATAGAAACTAATAGAAAAGCAAACATACTCCTTTAAAGGTTTCCTTATTAAAAAAAATTAAAAGGAGGGGACAAAAGTATGTCTGAAGCACAAAGATGACATCAGAAAAGTTCCTCAATTCACAGATGGCTGTACCTTTCAAAAAAAATTTAAACAGGAACCCTAGATTGATTTAATCACCCATACAAGCGAAAAAACGTAATAAAGATATTTAGTGCCAAATTGGTTTCTTGGGACCTTTTCTATGTAAATAATACAAATCAAACCTTGAAGTTCAGTGCAGATATGATCTGACAAGTAAGCCAGGCTTTTTTTTTTCCTTTGATCCAGCTCCAGAAATATTTTATCCAAGGTAAAGTTGGTTTTAAGTGTTTTCCATGTCAGTTTTTAATTTTGAATATTCATCATCTAGGAAACTTGCTTATAATGCTTCAAACACCAGTCAGGCTGCAATGACTTACAGCAGGAAACCTAAAGATTTCCTTGTATTTGCTCCTAAGAGGGGGAATATCAAGAACTCCCAACATGACACGGGATCAATTTCCATCACTCGCTTATTTTTAAGGGTACAGGAAACATTGACAACTCCAGCTGAATATTTGCAAATATCAAGACAAGCCAACTCCAGTATTCTTTATACTGTTCCACTTCTTCTAGATGTGTTGGGGAATAATACTCATGAAGATAGTAAGATAGACAGGCCTTTGCTTTCTAAGTGATTCCCCAAATTCCCCACATACTGCCATTTCTTCAGGATGCCATCTGGAAGCAACAGTGTCTTCTCTTGTAAGAAAATCTTCATGTGTTAGGTATATCCTTTTTTTTAAACGTCTCTGATTCTGTTAAAAATAAAAGTTAAAAAAGTCTTTTTCTATTCCATTTTCACATCAGGATGAATATCTGTAGTCTAGAAATATATACATATTGTTCATATATCTGCAGTCCAGAAATATATACATGTATATATGTATATATATATATAAACCTGACCTTGTTCACAGTTTCCAGTGTTGTGTGCCTAAAAACAGATTTAGGCACCTTGCTGTAGGAACACAGTTTTCAAAAATTCAGCTCTTGTCAATAATGTAAAATCCTGTGGATTCTCTTCCTTCCACAAATTGGTATGTAGTATATTTAGAATTAACAGGGCCCATTTTCTCTTTTGACTAGAATATGTGGTGTAAGGTTAATGAAAATAAGATAGATGTTTTATTTTGGGTCTTACATATAATATTATTAAATGTGCCCACCAGAAATGTAGGATAAAGTATTTGCTCTGCTTGAAGATTATGTGATATTTGTATTCTGAGCCTCACCACAGTGGGTTTCTTTAAATAGAAGCTATACTTTACTCCTAAATTGCTTAAGGCAAAGGAAGCAGAGATGATGTTTTTATGAATGTTTAAATGCAAATGGAACTGAGAGTGAATGCTATGCTAGCTAACATCAAAGGCTCACCAAAGTCTCTGCATTAATGAGGCTCTTTGTTTCCTGGATCACAGATTACAACAGGTTTCCAACTCATTGCCAAGGCTTTATCTCCATTTGGGAGGGCTGTAAATCTCAGACAATTTTTTTTCACATGCAAAACCAGAGGATCATCTGAAAGAAGAAGGAAAAAAAATCATAAAGTAGCAAATATTTCATTCAAATTATTATTCCTCAAAGTGGCTGCAGCTTGTTTTATTTTGGGGATGTTTAAAAGAATGGAAATTTGATGACAGAGTTTCCTATGGGGCAGTTCATTCATTTGGAGGAGAAAAGTGAGCAGGAAAAAAGAAAACAGCATCCTTCCCCTCCTCCATCTTCTGCAGCCCAGCATCAACTGTACCCCAAAATCAGAACAATAATTCTATGTCATGCAAAATCAGCAATTAGCAGAAAGACAGATTTTGCTCCATTTAAATATATTCAAGTACTTTTCAAAGTGGCTCCAACTAGTTCTTCTCCTCCCCAAAAAGTAATGAGATTATATCCCTAGTAATAATACCCTAATTAACAAGAAAAATAGGGAGACCAAGATTTTTAGCTTCCTATTCAAGGGCTGAATGTGACAATATGTTGTATATTGGGTCATAAAAAACAATTTACATGGCGTCATTACAGTCTGTAGCAAAGCCTCCAGGACCCAGGGCTATCTAATGCAATCTTAATTAAGGAAAATGAATATCGTTGTGTTGTTTTAAGCTTCTGAAGACATGCACAGGACCTGTCGTGTGTGATCAGAAGAGATGAGGAGTTTCCTTTTCCATGGGAACTGCTTAAAAAACCCTCTGACGCCGACACACAAGTGTCTAGTGCCTTCGAAATGGGCTGTGAAGATGGTAATTTCTTGTTTCCTGACCCTCGGGGCCAGGCAGGAAAACTAATAATTTTCTGCCAGCCCACGTCACGTCTGGGCTCCAAAGGGGCTGAGGGCACGATGGCGGGAGCACCGCCTGTGTCCAGGGTGCGCACAGCGGGTGGCCAGTGGCACCCACATGTGACACGGGTGTGTCTGCACCCACAGCTGGGAATGGGCAGCTGGGGTGTGTGTGTGTGGGTACACGTGTGTTGCGTGTGCCTGTGCTCAGACATATGTGCCCGGATGTGACTCAGCGTGTGTGTGCATGTGTGTGTTCATGTCTGTCTTTCTGTGCATACATACGAGTCCTGATGTGTGTTTGTACACACATCCTGATGAGTTTCAGTGCACACATATACGTGCTGAGGTGTGTCTGTGTGCACACATACACATCCTGATGTCTTACTGTATACCCATGTATATGTGTTCATGCATGTCTCTCTGTGCACACATACATGTCCTGATGTCTCAGTGTGTATACATACGAGCTGATGTGTTCTCATGTGAGTGCACACCCCTAGGAGCTGACATGTCTGTGTGCACACACATGGGTTGATGTGTGTCAGCAGTACCATGCATGGCCTTCTGTCCTCTATGTTTAGTCATGTGATGCTGATCTGTGCTTGTAAATTCACAGATGAATGTGATGTGTTTGTGTGTGCAGATGTGTGTGTACAGATGTTTGTGTTTGCCAGATGTGTACCTGTGCATGCCGATGTGTGCAGTTACGTGTTCTTTTGTGCTGATGTATCTGGGGCTGTGTGTGGATCGCACTGCTGTGTGCTGCTATGTGAGTGCTCATGTGTGCCAGATGTGCAGCTGTGCGTGCTGTGTGTGTACACAGGTGTGTGTGCAGCAATACGCCTGTAGAGACGTGTGGGGCCGTGCAGACCGTGATACATGCTGATGTGTGTGCATACACACGTATGTGTAGATGTGAGATGTGCACGTGCAGCTGTGCGCATGTGAGTAAGCACTGACGTGCAGCTGCACGCTCAGCTCTGGGCATGCAGGAGTGGGTGCAGGTGAGCTTGTGCCACGGTGCGGGTGCACAGAAGTGTGTGCAGGAATGTGGATGGGCACAGATGTGCACGGAGCGTGTGCGTGTGTGCTCACATGTGTGTACAAGCATGTCCATGTGTGCAGGCATGTGTGCACACAGGTGGGCACAGGTGCGTGTGCAGATGTGCGAGCAGAGATGCGTGTGCATACCCGTGTGTGTCACAGATGTGCACACACACCCGGGCCTGCACCAAGCCCCCGGTGCTGCCCACTCTCGGGCCACTCCGCATCCCCGCAGCCCTCCACCGGGAAGGGGTCACCCCGCCATACCGCGATCGGGAGGACGGCGTCGGGCTGGCTGTGCCCTTAATGCTGGGACTTGGCGTCGCAGCGTGTATGCGGTGTATGCGTGAGTGTCAGTGTGCGTATCCGCGTGTGTCTCTGTGCGGTCATACGCGTGTGCATGCCTCTGTTTGTGTCTATGTGTCCGTGTGTGCGTGTATGCCTGTGTGTGCCCGCCCCCGGCCCCGCCCCGTCGCTGCCAATCACCCGGCGGCCGCTTTGATGTCGCAGCGCTCGCCCGCCGCGCCGCCGCGCTCGCAGTCGGACCGGGCGCTCCGTGCTCCGCCAGCCGCCGGCGCCCGCTGCTCCAGCCAAACTTCCTGGGGCTCGGAGGGCGGGGGGGCGGCGGCGGCACGGGGGGGCCCGTGGAGGCCGGCATCCCGCGACGCCTGCCCGCCCGCAGCCTGCCGAGCCCCCCGCGAGCCGCCGGAGCGGGGAGGAAAGAAGGAGGGGGGGGGGCAAAGAAAAGAGTGACGAGGGAAAAACAATTCTAATTTTTTTTTTAAGGGAAGGATTTAAAGGAAATTTGGAAAGGGGGAACGAAATCAAAGGGGAAAAAAAGTTTAAAAGTTAGAAGGAAAGGAGGAAAAAAACTTAAAAAGAAAAAATTCAAGAGGGAGCTTTTTTTATATTTTATTTTTTTTAAGAGGAGGGGAAAAAATTGACGGAGGGAAAAAATAATAATTGCGAAGGGCTTAGTCCGGGAGAACAATACTCGCCGGGAAAGTTGCTGCGCGGCGGGGAGGGAGCGGCGGGAGGAAAATGCCGCAGCTGGGCAGCGGCGGCGGGGACGACCTGGGCGCCACGGACGAGATGCTGGCCTTCAAGGACGAGGGCGAGCAGGAGGAGAAGATCCCTGAGAACGCCTTCACCGAGCGCGACCTGGCCGACCTCAAGTCCTCGCTGGTGAACGAATCCGAAGGCAGCGGCAGCCCGGCCGCCGCCGCCGCCGCCGATCCCGAGGTGAGCCGGGCCGGGCCGGCCCCACACGGCGGCTCCGCGCCACCCGCCCCGCCGCGGCCCCCGCCCCACGCCCCCACGCTGCCCCTCTCTCTTCTCCCCGTGCAGGCCCTCCGGCGAGTGCAGGATCCGCAGAGGGTGTACCAGGAGAAGCTCCCGGACCACATGGATGATGGTTAGTCACAGCAACCTCCTCGTGTTCTATGTCCTCCTCTCCCCATTCCCGGTTCCCGGTGGTCTTCCCCAGTGCGCCCCCGTCTAGTGCTCGACCCCCCCGTTCCCCAAACCATCACCCTGACACCCCTGGGAGTGAGGGATGCCAGCCTGGTCACCACAGCCTCCAGCGGGAAAGCCACTCGTGACAGCACCGAGGCTTCCCAGTGTCCCCACTGTGGGAGTCTACACTCATGGGGGACCCTGGCACTCCCCAACACCTTCTCTGAGGAGTATGGGACAAAAAGACTCCCACAACATGCTGTAACCTCTTTGGGGACCACTTACAGGAAGAGGAGTCACCTGTCATAGGACGAATTTTGACAGGGAGCATTGATTTCAGCAGGTATGAAACATCAGGACCCTGGAATGTATAAAGGATCTGCCTATTCTGGTTACCCTTTCCTGATGCTCTCAGATCCGTATCTGCCCAATGGATCTATGTCACCTCTGGTGAGTTTCTCCTCTCCTTATGGAGAAGTTTTGTGGCCTCTCTCACTGCTGAAGTATGCTGCAGGTGTTGTGCTGGCATCTACATGTGCTTTTTTCCTGACAAATCGGAGCCCAGTTTCTGAAATACCTGGACACTGCTCTGTCCAAGCCGAAAAGAGAAGCAGTGTGGGGAAGGGGGAGAGATGCTGGGAAAGGGGAGAGAAGCTCGGCAGGAAGCGCCTGCTTCGCTCTGAATTTGCTGGAGGAGCTGCTTTTCCAGTCTCCTCATCCTCTGGGATTGGCTTTACTCTTCCAGCAGTCAAATCCTAATATCTCGTAGAAGAATGTCTCTTCCTTTTTCTGGGTCACAGGCTTTGGAAGGAGCAGTTCCTGGTCTTTGTGTTTGTGTTCAGGGATATGTCCTGCAGCCGAGTTTGAGTGCCTGTAAAAGAGCCGGCTTCTGGCATGCTATGTGTTAGGGCTCTGTTGTGGATGATGGCCTGGAAAATGGCTCTTGTGCTTCTAAAATGGCAATAGAGGTTTTTAGGAAAAGGCTTTGTGCTGCTGGAGGACTATTCCCATCTTCTTCCTGTAAAGTTTTTCCCTCTCAGTTTAAATCAGCTGTAGTAATTTGTATGTTCTTATGTTTCTGAGTGTTGCTATCTGAGTGATTAAACTAAAATCTTCTTTACAAAAGCTGTCTTTTCCCATCACCATCTCGATCAGAACTTTAGAAGATAGTGTCCTGACATTGCAGCAGACAGTTTACGCTGGTGTCGCTCGCAGCCGACACTGCTGCATTTGTGTCAGACATTGTTCTGCATTAGCCATCAGCAAGTGAGGACAGAAAGTAATTTGGTTTATTTCAGATTCAGGTTTTAACCTCTAAAAGGATAAGGTTTAAAAGAATATATAAACCTGTCCTTAATTCTAGTCATTTGTTCACAAGAGGGGTAGGATGCAGAACTGGTGTTATGAAAAATTGATAGACTGTGGAGTATGAAACTCAGAATTATTTGTGGAAATTAGTGCCCTATCCTCACAGCTGACCCAGCTGGCCTGGGTAGCAGGAGACAGGTCCCTGCAAGAGCCTGCGTGTACCCCAGACAGCTTTTCCTAGGGGATTCAGTTTTCCTAGCTGCAGACTGCTGGAACTTTGCTGAAGTTTGCAGATATAAGAATCTATCCCTAAATGTTAAAGTCTTCCTTCAGTTTACAGCAAGAAAAGATGTGTTTGTAGGGCAGGGCCAACTTATGTTGTTGTAACCCAAATAAGCATTTCTTCTGGTGCTTCCCACCTTATCCACATACCAACTATCCCCCTCATTCCCCAAAATATTAAGCTGTTCTCTTCCTGATAAACTTTAAATGCTTTTAAATTTGTCTTAAGTAAACACATTTTTTTTGCTCCCTGAAATAGAATCTGGATAAGTCCAGAGTTACCTTAGTCCAGCATCTTTTTGTTATGGTAGAATATTTCTTTTAATCTTAAACTCTTTGTAGATGAGCAGCAAAGTGCAATAGACTATTTATTAGAAGCTAGGCTATAAAGTTGACTGTGGTTTAGGAATCACCTTTTCCCTTGATAACAAAATAAAATCCAAGCAGTTGCTGTCAGAGCAGCAGACAGGAGGAAATAGACTGTGCAGAGCTCGAAGGGGAGAAGACACAAGTAGCAGAGAAGGAACGATCCCATCCCCTTGAGAGTCACCAAATCATCCAGTGCCTCAAACAGCTTCCTCTAAGCCTGTCTGGATCCTGTCATGGTTCATGAAGAGCTGATTTGATGTTTTTATTTAAAAATCTATTATCAGGAGAAGATTCCTTCCTCAGATGAAGGCTGGTCTTGCAGTTTTTCAACTTATTGCAATAACTATTTCAATATATTATTCTGGGCAATTTTGTCTTATATTTCTATTGACTGTGCAAAGATTATCGTGCTAAATTATGGATTGCTCTCATATAGATTTATTGCTGCTGTGTACATTATATAAAGTGTGGGCTATAATCCGGTGGCTGCTTCCAATAATTCAGGTGGTCAGATCTGTGACTGAAGATTGGAGATACTTAACCATCCATAAAAGTGTGTTTAATTAACAATGTAGCACAAGTAGAGTCGGGGAGGAGGGTTGTGTGAGTGAATGGGATTACATATCACAATCATGCGTGCACTTGATAGTGGAGATTGTATTTTGGTTAATGAGGCTTGCTGGAAACAGTTGTTTGCAAGTGGGATTAATTTTAGAATCTTTAAAAAAAAATCAATTAAAAAATTAAACCAGGAGTACTTTGACAAACTGTCAGGGCTGTACCTGATTGAAATTAGAATATAACTCCCTGAAAGATACAGAACAGCCAGCACCGAGGCTGGGGCTAAACCCCTGCCCTGCAACGCTCTATAAAACCACATATTTTTTCAGTGGGCTCCCCACGAACCCTGTGAGAGAGCTGCAAGTGGCTCTGGACTGGCTCCAGTGCCTGCCTGGCTGGGTGTGTTGCTACCAGCAGTAGTAGGGTGCTGCTTTCCTATTTTCTTTCTGATTTTGTCAGCAGCACTACTTTTGCTTTGTTTCCCTCAAGGGTTTGTAGCTGCTAACTGTTACGCTGCTCACCCGAGCATCCTGCTCAGGTCCCCACATCTCCCAGCCAAAATTGCCTCTTTTTACCAAAACCCACCCAACCGTGTTATTTACATGTTCTGCTGCTGCTCCAGAGTGATACTCTGAAGATGGCTGGGTACCTGCCATCAGCAGCCAGGACAATCCTGGCTGATGGTCCCTGAAGGGCCAGCAGCAGAAGGGGTGGCAGGAGCTTCCTGCAGCAGGGTGGCCCTCCTTGGTGAAGGTGGCAAATGCCAGTGTGGGATGATTCAGCTGGAGTGCTGCTGGTTTGGGCAGGCGCAGGTTTCCTGGACTGGCAGTAGAGCTGTCGCTGGGGGCGTGGGCAGGGTGAAGGTGCTTCTGGAGCTGAGGACAAGGCAGAGGGCTGAGCCCAGATGTCCCTTGTTCTGGGAGCTGTGAATCCCATCAGCTGCCAGGCCAGGGAGGTCACACTCAGTCAAGGGTGTTTAAGAGCATCTTGGCATAGTCTGTGTGTGCATCTGAAATCCTGACACTCTGCAAGGCCCCAGGAGAGCCATCTCTCACCTGGCTCTCAGGTGTTGTGTGTGTGGTTGTTCAAGGCTCCACTTTATCCTATCTTATGCAAAGACCAGCTTTTCCCAGAGTGAAATACATAGGACTTACGGGTTAAATATCTGCAAGAAACTTCCAAAGAATATGAACAAGTTGAGGAACTGTTTCTCTAAATTAAATATAAAATCATAAAACTATATCCTTTTTTTAAATAGTACAAATAACTTTAAATCAAATTAAGGTACATCCTTAGTAAGAACAGCAGCCTTTTAGGTGGTTACAAACATTAGAGGTCAGACATGGTCAAACATGTTAACACTTTGATCAGATTAAAATATTTTTCTTGCTACAGTTGTATAATTGAGTTTAGACCTGAGGGGGTTTTCTGAACATTGTTATATCTTGTACTGTGTGGTAGTTAAATAGTAAAAGGAGCTCTTATAAGTTCCTTTAAGTTCTTTTTGTAAATAGGTTTGTAAAATAGGGGAATGAGCCATGCTGCCCTGTATATAGGGTACGAGGTCTCCCTGCTCCCATTAATGGGAGAGATGTGATGGGAGCTCCTCACACCTTCTGTGCACTTCAGATGTGTTTGGTGAGTGTATGAGGAATGTAAAAGCAGAATTGAAATGTTCTGTATGTAAACCTGAGTCACTGGACTTTCTGTGAGAAACAGAAGTGCAAGAGCCTATTTTTTTTTTTTGGAAAATAGACACTACCTCGTTTTCTTAATTACTAAGTTGTCAAACCAGAGCTTACATGGGAGCAGAAGAGTGGGGATGCCTCCCCAAGCCCCGCGCAGCTGAAGTCCCCAAATAAGACAGCAGGACTCGCAAAAAATGTTGCTTTTCAGAGCCTGGTCCCCATGGTCCGCTGGGCTCCTTGTTCAGAGGGTATGAAATTTCCCCTTGAGCAGGGCAAGATGAAAGTTCATTTACTGCTGGCCTGGGGCCACAGGGCCCAAATGTCTAACACGAGGTCAAAAAGCATGGAGTTACAGTCTAGAGCTGCTCTTCACTGGACAGAAGTTGAAGCAGCAGCAGCGGAGCCCCAGGACATGGCTGCTTCTGCTGTATCCCCTTCTCCAAGGCTGCTTCATCCCTCTGCAGGAGGAGACTGTGGCCCCACACCAGCTGGCGGAAGGAAATCTGCAGCTCAACTGCTTCTTCTGCCTTTCTGTCCTGACTTGCACTGTCAGGGCAATAGTTTAATATTGCTTTTTCCTGTGTTAAGTTCTGATCTTGTTGAAACCAGTGGAAAAACTCCCCAGAGTCACCATGTGATGGGGATTTGTCGCTGTGAGAGGACTGCTGCATCCCATCCCTCTCCAGATGTTGCATGTGGAGGGAGGAAGGAGGGCAGCTGGAAGTCAACAGTAGCTCTTTGTGTTCCCAGCAGTGGCTGCTGCTGTGGGAGAGCAACATCCTAGTCAGGTTCCTTGGCAGCAGGGCTTGCACTGCAGGACCTCACCAGGATAGTCCCCTGTCCCCATGAATTGTTATATTCCCAGCAGAAGGTATTAGGAGTGTGGTGGCTGTTGATGGACTTCCTGGCAGACAGACAGATGAGTAATTTGTTCCCTCCTGATGAAAGCAAATCCACTTCTTTCAGCTCTTCTACCTAGCTTGAAATAAGATAATGGTGAAAATAATATTTTATGTTAAAACACAATTTTGGATACATGGATGTACCAAGGCACAGGGCTTACGAGGTCATTTATTGCATGTCTGAGTCAGTCTTGGTTTCCCCCAAGGAAAATTCTTGTGTTAATTTCTGAGTTCATATCACACCCTCAATTTTGAAGCAGAACTTCCCTTTGAAATAAATTAGAGAGTTCTACTTAAGAAGCAGCGACATGATACAGCACTGGATGTGTGTGGTCTAATATAACCTTATTTTTTAAATTGTTTGGAATGAAAAAAAGAGAAAGCAAAATGTCATAAGGAAATAAAAGCAAGTTTTATGTAAATCTCTGCATGTGAATAAGTGTACACGTGATTCAGACAGTTCAACAATATCTGGTCTCCCACTGGGATTCCTTCACAGGCTACCCTGGAACTGGCTTCCCAGGCATGGGATGCTTTGTTGGCGAGGAGTTGCTATGAGATATGTATGGTAAAGGCACTGTTCCTGCAAATTTCCAACCGTTGCTGTTTGTGAAATTTTATGGGCTTGACCAATTGAGAATCTGGTGAGAAAAGCAGAAACTTAACATCAACTCAAGTTCCTGAACCTCATCCATGTTAATGATTAGTGGTTTTGAAATTTTAACTGTGAAGAGCAAAGTGGTTTGAGTTTGAATGGCACATGGCATATCAAAGATGAAAACTGCAGAGCTGGTCTGGTATCCAAAGCTGTAACTGAGAAGGGGGAGCAGGAGGGGTACTGCAATGTGCTCATTCGTGTGTTGCCTCACAGCTTGTGGTCCCTCTCATGCCATGACTCTATTGGAACCATTAAATTCCTACACTGGAGTAAAAGCCCTGGCTAATCCATGCAATGGGGTGTGGTGGCATTTGCTCTACCGAGGTACCCGGTCAGGTAACACTGCGTGTGTTCCTGTGACTAAACAGTCATTGCTGGCTCTGGAGGGATGACTCTCTTGCCTGCTGTCAGAGATCTTCTGCATAGGGCCAGATCCTAATCACAGGCTGAACCCTCTCTATCTATAGCATGATCTGCAAGGGAAGCAGGATTTTGGGATATGGATTGGTGAGAGCTGCACATCTAAGATGGCAATCTGGTGTGGACTGTATGTACATGGCATAGTGGTTATGGGCAGAGCAGAGCCTAATGCTGAGAAACATCAACAGTTTTGAGGAAGCATCTACAGCTTGCCATTAATTTCACATCTGCAGTTCTTTATCTGCCTTTTGACCATGATTCATCAAGACCAAATTTAGTCTTTGTTTCCTATGGGTTGGTCTTTGAGCCCCCTCGCCAATTCACCACAGAGAAGGTTGATGCCTTTAGTTTTAAGTTTTCCTGTTCTCCTTGGATGTGCTTTTCTGATGTGCTAGGGTAATGAAGACAAAACAGTCCTATTCTATTTAAGAGCTCAAGGACAGTTTCTCCAAAATTCAGGCCCTAAAGCACAAACTACGTGGAAAGGTGGAGGGTGGGTTCATGCAAATTAACCAGAACCTATAAAAGTGTAAGATTTTGTGACCAGCCCTCTCCTTTCCTTACATCTTGGAGCCATCCAGGCAGGGGCCACAACTGTGGCACTTGTATTGCTGGGGTGTGGCTTTTGTAGGCCTTTCCTGGGCCTCAGAATAAATACCCATTTTGTTCCCCTTAACTCTGTGTGTAGCCTCTGTTCCAGCTCCTCAAGGCATCAAGGTGAGGAAGGACCTGAGCACTTGGAGCATCGTTATTCCTAGTGGGAGACTGTGCTGGACAGAGTGGATTTGGGTGAGCAATAGTCAGGCACGTGCTGCTCTTCACTTATTAAAATCTCCTGCATCATGTGTGAGTCACGATTTCCTCAACAAATCTTCAAGGATTTTCTTCCCCTATCTGTTCCATTGATTTGAAGAGGGACTAGGTGTCATGTCTTCTTGAAGGCATGGCTACTGTGGGAGCTCGTCTTTATCCCACCCCTCTGAGGCTTTGGCCACAGCTACTGCAGTTCCCTCTCCTGTTTGCTGCTCATTTCATAGAAACACTGTGAATGGTTTGAGTTGAAAGGGACCTTAAACATCATCACATTCCAACCCCCTGCAACGGGCAGGGATACCAGCCACTAGACCAGGTTGCTCAGGGCCCTTGGTTTCCCATGCCTTTGCTATTCCACCTCACTGCTCAGTGAGATGGCTTATGTCAGCTTCTCTGCCAGCCTGATGTACACATGCTCTTACATAATTGTTTACCAATGGTGGGTGGAAGGCACAGCAATAGGAGAGTAGGTACAAGTTGCTTCCTGAACTCTTTGCAGAGCCACTGCAGCAGGGACGGACAACTCAGCCTGATCAAATCCCAGGCTGCTTCCAAGCGGGGACATGTGAATCCCCTGTCTAGGCTCTTTCATGTGCTTCTCTTTGAATCGCTCTTTAAAAAAATAGGCTATAACAGGATACTTGCTCATTAGTCTCTGTGTCTGGAGGATGAAACCAAGGTTTGTTAGGCAAACAGGTGACTCAGAGGGTTGGATACAGGATACAGAGCTGTTCACTTTCTAGTTTTAATCCAGCTGAATCAGTAAAGACCGGGTGCCTGTTCTGTCTGCTGGCTTGTCCAGTGGTATATCTGAGAGGGCACAGCTCCTTCTGAGCCCCAGGTGGTGTGAGTGGGGTGAATGTCCAAAGAACCTGCAAAGTCTGGACCAAACCCTCTGTGAACATCAGCCAGGGTCTTGTTCTCACCACAAGACTGCCAGTTCAGCACATGCTGGTGGCTCACAAACCCACTGACTTTGTGTCATGAAGGAAGGGTTTGCAGCACCATGTGCCTCTAAAGCTTGATTACAGCAGGATCTTTTTCTTGGTCAGTTATCTTGGACAAAGAGCTCTTACCTTCACTTCCCTACAGAGCAACTTAGCACTGCCCTGTCACTGGTTTTTGCCTTTTAGTCTTTATAATTTAGGATCATAAAGTCATTTGTGCTGGAAAAGCCCTCTAAGATCATTAAGTCTAGTCTTTAACCCAACACCGACAAGGCTACCACTAAAACATGTCCCCAAGTTCCACATCTATACATCTTCTAAATCTCTTGAGAAACAATGACTCTACCACTTCACTGAACAGCTTATGCCAGGGCTTGTCATCTTCTTCAGTGAAGAACTTTTCCCTGCCATCCAATCTGTATGTCCCCCTAGTGCAACTTGAGGCCATTGCCTTGTCCTATTGCCTCTTACTTGGGAGAAAAGACTAAAGCCCCCCCCACATCTGGCTCTACCCTTCTTTCAGGTAGTTTTAGACAGCAAGAAAGTCCCCCTGAACATCCTTTTCTCGAGGGTAAACCCAGCCCCATCTCCCTCAGCTGCTCCTCATCAGACTTGTGCTCCAGACCCTTCATCAGCTCCATTGCCCTTCTCTGGACATGCTATTTATGACCATTCCCAGTGAAGATGGGAATTCTTCATTGGTGATGGTCTTCCACCACCACCCCCTCTGTGAAGTGGCTTCATGGAGAAAGTAAGATACTTGGTCTGTAAAAGGGTTAGCAAAAACATGATGAAATCAGCTGTTCCCATCCAGAGCATCCTGCTGGCTGGAGGTGCTGGGCAAGAGGTCACCAAAGTGGCTTTAAACCACTGCTCTTCTCCTGTTCTTCACCTGTGTGCTAAACACAGCTCAGCTGCCATGAAAAGAATCTGTTTCATTGTATTTCACAGGGTCTCAAAATTAGTATTTTGTGAAAGAAAATAATAAACTCAACAATGCTGTGGTAAGTTTTTGAAACCAAAGTAAAACTGGATACTAGAATCTAGAGCACTTTTCCCCTCCAGTTATAACAACTTTGCATTTGATTAAATGATAGGCAAAAAAAAGTCTCAACAGTATCTCCTTTGTTGCATTGAAAAATCTGGAACTGTAATATACAAAGTACACATCTGCCTTGAAGAGCTACATAGTAATCACAGACTGACCAAAAAAATACTTACTTTTTTGGGTTTTTAAGTGATTCAGCTTGTTTGCTCTATGTTGAATTTGTTTTCTGCTGTGGTTTGCTCTGAGGAGTAGCATACATGTACGCAAACTGAGGTTCTGCTCTGATGGAGTCCACACAAAACTAAACTGTAAAAGCCCAAGGTCATAAGTTTGTTTGACTGGGCACAAGGGGGCTGTGATTATAAAGGCACTTGGGAAATGACTCTTTGAGTCACTGAGAAGAGACTCTTTGCAGCAAAATGCTCAAAAAGGATTAGAAATGTGGAATTTTTATTCTGATGCTGAGGATATGGCACGGCAAAAATTGCTTTCATGTTTAGGAAATAAACCATTGTAAGATCTACCACATGAAAATTTGTTGTTCTTAGCATGGAGAGGCTGATGAGGTGATTCTTGTTACATGCTGCTGCCCTGGAATAACTGGTATGGGAGCTGGGATAGTGAGGAGGAGTTGTTGTCTTTGGATCCTAAGTGGGAGACACAGCACAACCCCTGACACCATGAAACCCCAGATCAAAAATTGGCCTTTGAGCTTTGGCTTCCTGATATAACTTACAGACTGTGGCATTGCCAGATTTTGAATCTCACCATCCAAAAAAATAGATGGATTTAGAAATCCAAGTGATATTTTGCAAGATTGCATCATGCTGTGCTGCATATTCCTTGGAGTGCTTAGATAAATAAAGAGATAAAATAAATATGCATATTAACCCAAAATTGAAACCAGAATCAATAACATAAGAAATAAAATTTTAAAAAATTAAATAGACGTCCATACATTTTTGTTTGACTTTCTCTTATACAAAGCAATTTTTCCAGGATTGTACACCATATGAAACATATTATAAATGCTCTTGTAAAATCCACATTATACCACAAGAAAGGTCAGGTCCTAAAAATAGCCATTCAGAGAGGATGCAGACTAGTAGCAATTTCTTGATCGTGAAATAGTTGTGTTGACATCTGTATGTATGCACACCCACAAAAGGCTTTGACTTTTGAATATTAGCAACATTTGTGCTTTATGAAATTTTACATCTCATCCCATGGATAGTCCTTTATCCAGGAATATTCATTTCTGATCTTATTCCCATTTTTCTTACCCTGATTTTATTGAGAAAATGGGTACACTACTTTTTTTTTTTCTTCAGACTTTGTGTGAAACCCTTTCCTTACTATCAGTTTGACAGTGGTTGGCAATATCAGTTGTATTTCCCAGTTGTATTTCACTGTCTCCCAGTGGGGAAATACATGTTTTTTCCTTCAATAGATACCCACATCCCTGGGATTTTGGGGAACCAACTCTTAAAATGTAAACCTAGAGCATTAGATAATAACACAAGAAGCTGCCACATCTATGCAGCCTTTGTATCTGATGTAGTATTCCAAAGAAAGTAAATGAAATTCACAGTAATTACTCAGTAATGTATCCACAACAAAAAATTTCTTGCTTGTCCCAGCGATCAGAACTTGGCTTTTGTTTTGGAATATGAAAGGCTGCAGCCTCCTGCCTTCAGTGTGTTCGCAGCAAAGCCCTGGCTGGGAAGCTGCCGTAGCTCTGGGATAGACAACAGAGTCCTGCCAGCTGATATCGCTTGAGATCTTTTTGAAGAGCTCATCAGATTTGGTTTTATTGCTGTTGTGTTTCGGTTTTCGCTTGTTATTTGTTTGAAAGCATTACTATAGGGATAGTTTTCTGAAAAACATTGGAATCTTCAGTGCTGATCTCTTGTTTGCATTTTTCTTTTATAAGTAATATGACGGTGCTGGAGATGCATACCTTCACTTGAGGGTGGCTGAAGTCTGTGGTTTAAGCCTGTCCTGGATTTTAAGTGTGTGGCCCTTCTAAAACCACTTGGAAACAGTCTATATCCTGAAAATAAGTTTGCTTCTGGAACTGAAGCAAAATCTGTGGAGATGGTGAGTGAAATAACAGGGTGTTGAAGAAAATGACATTGCTTCTGAAATAGTTGGCATGAAAATCATGAAGTCTGAAGTTGCATTCAAATCAGATGTAGTTGTTGTGAGGCAGGACACAAACTCACCCAGCAGTTCAACTCCAGGAGATTTACAGGGAGATGTACAGTTGTTCCAGGTTGTTTTAACTGCAGGGCAGCACTTGTCCCTTGTCCAGGGCAGGGGGTTCTGTTCCAAGGCAAACAGGCTCTCCAGTTTTTGCCTTGGTCAGTTGATTTCTTGCAGGCTATTAACAATGGTGAAGAATCAAATGCTGTAAAATGACATCACAGAAGTGGGTTTCCTGTTGCTAATTTAGCTCCCTAGAACAGCTGGACTACGGGACATGGGAACACCTTGACAAGGCAATAGTTTTATAGTGTAAATGCATTAATTCCTACATGAAGTCACCAGTAATTGAAGGATCTCTCCAACCAAGGGCTGAGAAATTCTGGCTCCTTTGGCATCCTGCTCTTTATAATGCAATGGTGGCATTTAGAAAAAGCTAAAAAGTATTAATGCTTCTGGCTTGAAGCTGGTGTCATGCTTAAGCCCTTTTCTCTTTTCCATAATTAATTGGGGTTTGAAAATGGGGTTATATCTGGCAACGTCAGTTTTTTACTGTTCTGGTGAGCTCAGGTTTTTCTGCTAGGAGCAGAATTCAGGTAAAAGCACCAAATGTTCCTGACTGGGACTTCTGACAGCACTTGAATGCAAGAGCTGTTGTAGAGAAAATTTAATTTCTTGACTCAAGTGTACAGAAAATTACCTGATATGTTTGTGCCAATTGTTTGGCTACTGACATGTAGTGGAACTAGTATATAACTGCATGCATGTATTCAAACCTTGCAAAATAAAGTATTTTCAAATTACAATGCACTGTTTGTACAGGTCTAGCACATGGATCTGCTTGTAAGTGCATAGTGATGGATGAGGGAGGCTGCAATGAATCCCTGAAAGATCAGTTCCCATATCCAAAAGCATCATTCTTCATCCAAATTTCCTGCTGAAACCAGTGATAAATGCCTGACTTTGGGGCGGGTGCATTGCTATTTCCATGGGCAGGAGCTGTCTCTCTCCTGCCTGTGCCCGGGAGCTCATTTGATACAGGAGCCAAGCGATCCTCTTACCAGAGAGCACCAGGTGCTGTGGCAGACAGTGTAAATAGCCAAATAAATAGACATGAGTAGCACCGGTTGTTTATGTGTTAACACAGGATGTTCTCAAAATCAGGTAAGAAGTGAGGCATATTACCAAGTTTTATAGCAGAAGAACCGGATAGTCTTCTAACTGCCGTGCATGGCCACGGCAGAGGAAGCATGGTTTTATCCCGGCTTTAGCTCCCAATCACACGGGAGCTTGTTCTTCTGTGACTCAGTTTCCCCCAGGAGCATTGTGGAGCTTTATTGTTTAATGTGTAAGTGATATTTGGAGAGCACGGCAATGTTGATACTGAAACAACATATAAAATCCCACACGGGCTGCTCCAAGAGGCGATGTTTCAGAAACAATCAGAGAAGGACTAGCCTAAAAGAGTAAGCTGTGCTGCTTATTAGACCACTTACTTCAAGATATTGAACAAATTGCAACTTCATAATCTTTTAGGAAGTTGTAGGTAGCCCTAAGATCCTAGCTCCTTCAAGAGAACTGGCATCTTGCTTTTAAAACAAATCACCTTTTCAGCCGAAATGATAATTTCATAGACTGGCATTAGCTGGATGACAAGCGATGATGGCATGGTCCAGCACGTTGTCTGAAATACACATGATACACAAATCTTTGTTACTAAACCAGGAATAAATGTCATTTATTTACCCACCTGTAATATGGTGATGAGAACAACCTCCAGGATCACACAGCGTAGCTTATGAACACATGTACCAAACCTCTGGATGCATAATTCAAATTCTTTGTCATGAAGAATCAGTGTATTTATTTTGGAACCTTCTATACTTAAACAGTAATCTCTAGGAAATCATTTAACAGTAGTTTGCTGCCAGTTTGTCAGTTAATGGCTTGAGGCAAAATCTGAAGTGGATGAAAACTTTTCTAGGGAGATGCTGCTGTTGCATGGGGTGCAGAAAGTTTTATAGCAGAAAGCAAGAGAGGAGGCGGTCAGATGAGTTCAGTCCAACTTTTAGAATCATGAGGAAACTTGGCACAACAGGGCAAAGATGGCTTTTGCGAGCACGTAATGTGTAGAATGTGAAAGCCATCATCAATTGTGCCCATGTCAACTTCTAAGCCTAAATTTTCCGTACTGGAGGCTCCAGGTGTGAGTGTGTGGAGACCAAAACCACATGTATTTGTGGTGGCTGGGGCTCTGCCTCACTCCCTCACTTCTTTGCATCCTGGGCATTTTTGCATCTGTGTATCCCAGGTATCTCTGTGTCTCCGCATCTTAGGCATCTCTGCATACCGGGCATCTCTGTGTCTCACTATCCTGAGCATCTGCATCTCTGCATCCAGGCATGTCCACATCCTTAGGCATCTCCCTATCCCAGGTGCTGAGGCAGCCAGCAGGAGAGCTGGGGCACAGCCCCCCCTGCTCAGCTGGAGTGCTGCAGGGTGTCTGCAAGGGCAGCAGAGTCCTCCAGCTCTCAGATGTTATTGCTTCTCTCTAAAACTCTAGCAGTGAGTTTCAGTTAGGTAAAGAGTTATCTGATTTCACTTTAGTCTGGGCAGCATCACTCCAGCGCGATAACCTCGAATTGCTGTTTATCTCATGATCAGTGCTGCAGGAAGAAAATTGGCAAGAATGGGTGAAAATTCACTGGAAGGGAGCTGAGAAAAGTTGCCCTGGTCTACACCAAATCCGTCCTTTTTGCAGCAGATGCGGATGAGAGATAATTGCCCCAGGTCGAAACTCTCCAAAGAGGCCACAAAATCCAGCTGAAGTTAAATGCCACTTCCCTGCAGCATTATCTCCCACTCGGTGCTGTCTGCCCACAGAGGATGGTAGGGTGTAGGAACTGGCAGGAGATTAATGGCAGCATGGTTCATAAGAAACTCCACTGCCAGAAGGACGTGGGACCAGACAGAAGTAAAGAGAAGTAAAGAGGGGCTGGTTCTCTCTGCAGATGCCCCCAAGTGCTATTTGTCTGAGAGCAGATTTTCCCACAGATCTTTGGCCTTCATATTATTGAAGAACCCCCTCTGCAGCTGCAATCCTTCCCTCCCCCGAGGGAAAAACAGGGTGGTAACTTTGTGAACTGAATGGTGTGGAGGTTTAGGAGTGCTGCCATGGGAGGGGAAGATTTGGCTCATTAGTGTGGAACATTGTGTTGCCAGGAACAGAGTTTTGGGGCAGAACTAATAACATGGAAGCAGATGCAGTCAGCTTTTATTAAACTGGTTTGTAGATTACTTTAAATAGGCAGCAGTTGTATCTGGGGCTTTCCTTGCAAGAGGCAGAATGGCAGACCCCAGCAGAAGCAGAGCCTGGCTTAGAGGCTGGATAAAAAGTAGAGGAGTTAACTAAATTTCTCCATGTTAGGAAACATTTCTCCCCAAATACATTTTTAAAAGAAGGAAAAATAAAAGCACAACTGAAGACTTTGTGTTTAAACTTTTAGAGTTCACACATCTCACTTTGAGGAAGGAGCAGCTGTAGAGCCGCAGTGTTCATAGTCTGAAGGACCCAACGTGATCTCACCTCTGCTCCATCCTGGTGCACCATCTTCTCTAGCCATGGACTCCCAAGTTGCACTCAGTTACCCCCACATATGAATATATATTACCTGCTTGACAGTGCGTTAGAGGCAGGCATGGATAAATTAATTTCCAAGCCAAGTTTTTAAGCACTTCTCCCTTGAACCACCCTTTCTGTAGCACCAATTAACTCCATAGCACTAATCAGCATCAGCGATGGTTGAATGCCATTTCCTGACACATGACATTCCATGGCCACCAGTAACGATGGGTTGAACTCAATCTGCAATTGCCTTATCCAGGTACACAGGTTGGAATGACCATCAGCCAAATACAAAGTGCCCATCCTAGCCGGCTCCCAGATCTGATTGAGACCGTTGATGCCTCTGAGGAGCCACCACAAGGGCTATCCATCCTCGACCAGACCCAGCAATGACTATTGCTGTGTGTCCTTACAGTGTCCTCCTGGTTCTATACCACCTCTCTGCAGCCTGGACTAACTGCCTGGCTTTCATGAGGGTGTTGGGGATGGTCGGTCTCCATCAATGCAGCCAACCTTGCAAATCTCTGTAGAGGTGCCTCTTGGATTTCTGACATCTCCATAGATGTCTGTCAGCTCCTGTGCCAACTCCAGCCACCATTTCATAGAGCAAAGAGAGAACCATCCAGAAATCCTTTCCCTGCTCCATGTATCCGAGAGCAGCCTGGCATACCCATCATGTCTTCCTTGCTGTGCTCTGCACAGCCTCATCGTCCAAATCTGGCTGAAAAAGGCAAGAAGAATACATTCGGATGCTGTATACTCCATCCTGACTGGATTGTGCAATACTTTTTTTCTCAGGCAGTTTCTAATCTAGAGATTTTCTGGGATCTGTACGTGTCATTAAGGGAAGTCTCCTCATCACCTCGGGTTCTGTCTTTCGGTACCAAGTGTTTAAGACGTAATTCCAGGCGTCCAGGGCTTGATTTCCCTTTGTGTCTCCTTTGCTGTTGCTTTCATTTGCTAACATGTTGAACTTCAAAGTCTACTCTTTCTCATTCCTAATTTTGATGGAAAAAATGGTCTGAACCCCATTTGCATTTCCTCCCTGAGGATACTGGCAATCCTTAATCCTATATATTAAAGAATCTCAGTTTTCCCAGCAACCCTTTTTTCTGGGACTACTCTTCCACTCTGTTTTCTCCTTGAAATGCTCTCCTGTGGTTCAAAATTGCTCTTCACGGTGCCCCTGACCACTGTCACTTGCTGTTATGAGCTATTTGCACGGATGTTTGATCACTTTTTAAGCCCTTTTCCATTCCCATCCTGTCCCTTCCAGGTAATTTGTGAAGGTTTCATGCCCATGGCAGTAGATGCCTATTGGCTCAGAGGTTGCAGCCTGGGCCATGCGCTCTGCAACCAGCAATATCCAGGACATGCTGGAATAACTATTTATAAAGCCAAGAGATAGCAGGATGAAAGTAAATAGGGTACTATTTTATTCAGGAAATTATTTAATTTCACACTAATGGTCTCCATATTCTGGCTGAGTCCCAGTGACCATTGGCATTACCTGCTTGAGAGGCAATTGCCATCTATGCTTCCCCTGCTGTGATGCAGGAGGGTACAGGGTCCCTCTGTCTCTCAGTGTCTTGTTTCTCTTCCTGCTTTCACACAGGGACCACCTGTGTTCCCCAGCTCCTGGGAGCTATGGGAAGTAGGTAGAACACTGACTGCACTGGCCATGCAGATCTAGGGATTTAGATCACGCAAAACCAATGTTCTCTCCTACAAGCCATTCTCAGCAATGTGCTCGGGTAATTAGCATGTTCATAAACACTTTGTAATCTTGTGATCATGGCTTGCAGATTAGCTCTTTTGCCAGCTTTGCGATTTCTTTGCCAGTTTTAGTTTTAATTGCAAATCCATTACTGCCAGCTCCCTTGCATATTGTAGCAATAGGCAAATTAAAACACTTGGACACAGTTGGGCGGGTTTCAGTTAAGAAATTAATTGTTACTGCCAACCAGTGCTTTTTAATGTGAGGGTGGCATTTGAGTTTGTTTTTGAGGGCATAATCCCCAAGACTTTCATTTTTTCCTTCTCATCCCCCCTCCCCAGACTGCATTGCCCTGTCAAGCAGCTCCCCAGATGGCATGAAGCAAATGCTTGCCTCTTTGATCTCCTAGTCAAGAAATTTGGAAGTCGTTCTGAATTTATGAGAATCCTGTCTGAAATAAATCTGTCTGTGCACAGGGCCACACTAAGGCAACCCGGAGCTGCAGGCGCGGCTCACCTGAACCTCCCGGGGAAGCACAGGAGTACATCCCACAAGAGCATTGTATGATGCTATAGTGATAAAGAGAAACTTCATGCATATTGTTGAACATGAAAAAGTCTAGACAATCTACCATTTACCAGTCGGGGTAATTGGCTAAAGGCTTAATCAGCCCTAATAATCCAGTAGTGGTATTGTTGGCAGGACATTGATGTAAATATCACTCAGCAGTCCTGGCAGCCGCTGTCTCCTGTGATTGCTGCCATTCCCAATTCCTTTTCCACAGTTGTTAGGACTGATGCGGAATTTTCAGAGTTCTGCGAACTTCTTGTTTTTTCAAAAACTATCTGGGCTCTGTGGTTGTTTTTCATTCCATTTGTTGAATAAGTAACATTTTTCACGAGGTTAGAATTTTCACAGACCCATTTCTCAAGAAGATCTTTGTGCCTTGATGTACTTTTTTCCCTCGTGTATTCCTCCCATAGCTCTCTCCAGCCTCCTGATGCTGCTGTCGCAGTTTGCTGTCGCCCTTCAATACAAACATCTGGTCCTGCAGCAGACCTGGGCCAGCACTGCAAGCCACCTACTACCTGTGTCACCACCAAACCTGGTGGCATTCACTGAGACTTTGGTGGCATCACTCTGCACAAGCTCTGACATGTCACCAGCATGGCTGGGGCTGCAAACACTGGTGGGGCACTGTGGAGGTCAGTGAGCTGAGCAGGGTTCTAGAAATCCATCACCCTCCCCCTTTTGCAGGGGTGTTTTTAATGCATTTCTGTGTGCCCCATGGGGACAAGGAAAGGGGTTGTTGCACCACAGATGCAGGGAAGGATGGATAGATTTAGTCTAGCCTGCAAACTTGCGTCTGCCACCACTGCAGTGCTTGTCCCCACATGCTGCCTTCCATGGCCTGTTGATGTTAGAGCATGGCTGGGCTTACATCTTTGTTTAATTGTGCATGATGCCAGTGTCTAAAAACACCTGTCCCATTCTTGTTACTTTATTCTCTTTAACTCATTCCATCCATTTGCCTTGGTAAATGTGGTTGTTTTCAGCTGCCTTTGCAGCTGGAAGGACTCTACTCCTGTAAGCCTGCACAGTACCAAGCACAAATGGATCCTGCCTAACTGGAGTCACAGAATCACAGAATGGTTTGGGTCAGAAAGGATCTTAAAGACCTTCTCATTCCATCCTCCCTGCCATGGAGAGGGATGCCACCCAAGAGATTAAGTTTCTCAGGGCGCCATCCAATAGCTCTGTACAACTCCTCTGCCTTCAGAGAGATTGGAGCTGTGTAATGGATTGGAGCTCAGCAGAGGATTCCCTGATGACTGAAGCAGAACCACCCTGAGAATTCCTTTTCTGCAGCAACGTTGACTCCATACTGCCAGCTGAATTATTAAAAACCCTGTATATCCACTAATATATAAACTTGTTTTGGTCACTGACCCAGCTGAGATAGCTGTGAATCCTTGACACCAATCTGAAGGCAGCCTGTAATGGCTTTTTGAACATTGCTTTTCTTTTTTTCTGCTCGGAAAACAATAGAAGCAGCACAGTTCCACTGCAAACAAAACCTGAATATACTCTAACTTACGTGTGAAATATTAAGGAGCGCTTATTCAGTACACATCACCACCCTTCCGTTTCACGGCAAACACCTTGTCACAGCCCAGAGACCTTGGGAAACTATATATAGTGTATTCGGGCAAATGTCACCCTGGTAATTATCCCATAGTTCTGGCTCCACAATGTTGTGGCTAACAAATCCAGCTTTAATTGTTCATGATCTCTATCGGAGCAGACATCAGGTTTGAGTTCAATCAGTACAGAGTCAGGAGGAATAAACACAAACCTACAGTAAGATCAAAGCAGCAGAGAGGTGCACATGGCGCTAATAATAATAGCTTATGAAAGCTCATATTTTCCTTCAACAACATCCTGTCATTTATGTATCAGCTTTGAAAAGGATAAAAAAAATTTAGTGTAATTTACTTCAGCAAAAAAATAGATAAGGCAGATATTTGATTGCAGCAGCTCGTGTGTGGTTTGCTGCGTGGATTGTACATTCATTGCGTCCTCCACTGCATGTGTGAAGGGAAGGTGCAGAGGCTGAGCTTGCTGTGACCAAAGTACCATCATTATCTGATTTTTATATACAGCTGGTGACAATGTGATGCAGAAGGGAGGATGAGGTAAACAGTCTTAAAGTCGGTAACCGCATCCACACCTGGTGCACCTCGATAAAATGTCTGTAAACAGTCTGGATAGAGGGAGGTTACTGCGAGGCTGAGGACAGCTAACGGCTTCAGGAGATGCAGGGAGAGGCACACTGAGGTTTGGGGATGATCTTTTGGTTGGGGTGGAATTGCCCAGGGGATTAAAGTGGGGATTTTGCCCTTCAATGGCCGTAGGCAGCTTTCCAGGCAGTATGTGGGACAAGCAGAGTGTGGCTGGGGTGACTGTACCCAGGAGGCTCTCACTGAGTGGGATCAGGCAGCTGTGATTTCACCTCCGCACAATGTGACCTACTTAGGAAGGTCAGCCCTCAAAACTGGGCACAATGTTGACCATTTCCTCTGTCCTCTTAAATCAAATTTTTGCTATCAGCTTTTTTAATCTAGCACAGTGGCTTAAGCTTCGGTTGGGGGTTTGTCCTGCCTGGCACTGAGATGCCTGGTGACCTTTGGGAGACTGGGACACAAGGAACTGCAGGAGCAGAGCCTTGGTGGGTTATGTGCCCATCAGGAAAGAGTCCTGGTGTGTTAAGAGTCTGTCTTTCACGTTGCAAGCTGTGGTTGTTGACGTTCGGTTATGCCTGTAGTTTTCTCTGCAAGCAGGAAAGGGTTTGGGGTTTTGGTGAAGGGAGGAAGGCTGACAATAAAAGGTGACAAAATGTCCCACTGAGTACTGAAGACGGGCTGGCTGAGGAAGCAGAAGGTTGTTTAGAAAGAGAACCAAAGAGAAGAGCACAAACGGGAGCAGGTACAGAAGAGTCACATTTTCTGCTCTCTCTGCACATGCTCCTTGGGCAGAGTATGACAATGGCCATGGGGTGACAGTAGCAGAGAGCAATCCTTGCACTGGGAATGTGGTTTTCAGGGCTGTGAAGCTGAGCTGGAGTCTGTTGAGGGTCTGCAGTGGCTGAATCTCAGCAAACAGGGACTCGTTAAGAAACTGGAGCAAATAATAATGATCCATATGTTTAATGCAGCTGAAAGGCATACTTCAAAGATACTGTTATCCTAAAAAAGCCCAAGTATAGAGGGGAATATACTTGATCACAGCTTCCAAGTTTTGATTGTAGCGTTGTAAGTAGGTCAGCAAACTGTAATATTTAAATTAACTCATCTTTCTGGCAAGTAGATGGGAATGTAGGTCTAGAAATTGGTAAATGTAGATTCTCTTCCCAGCTCTGCCACTTTGAAAAGTCACTTCATCTCCTCGTGCCTAAGGGAAAAATACACCTATGGGCTCTGCCCAGTAATCATCAGCCAAATGCTTCCCCACCTATCTATAGGGTTTTAGAATATGGGATTGAAAAGTGCAAAGTGTTATTAACATTGAATTAATGTCTGCCATTACAATATGTAATGGAGTATTTCTGCACACACCCCATTTCCTCCTGCTCAAATGTTTTGTCAGACAAGTCCAAGTGTTTACCAGCTTCATAGCTGGCCTAAAAAGAGCCAGTGAGAGCTGGAGCTGCTGGTTGCTAGTGGAGTTGCTGGGCTTGTTTGATGGCAAGATAGCTGGGGTGCAGAAACTGGCAGCAGAGCTGTCAGCACACAGCCATGGACCCAGTTTGTGGCAGCTGGGTTGGGGTGGCTGGGGTGCCCCCTCAGCAGCCAACCCAGAGCTGTAGACACATCTGTGATGCCTGCACACTGTGGCACTGTACCATACGGCCAGGTACCCCCTGCTACAGGGTGCATGGTGAGGTGCAAATGCACACTTCCTGCCAGGGATGGAGAGGGCCAGGCTGGTCTGAAAATGGGGAATGTGCTACTGGAGTACCTCACTTCTCTTTTCTGGGAGCTGAGAGCCACAGTCCTCCCACCACCTGCACCTCATCAACTGATGGCAGCATTTGCACTTACTTGGGCAGCACTGATTGCTTTAATTTCTACCTCCTCTAAATATATTGATTTTCTCTGTGCAAATAACAGCTGCATGTTTATTGACCCACAGCACAGCTGTATTTAAGGATTCACACCCCTAGAAATATTCAAGGTCAGATTGGATGGGATTTGGAGTAATCTTGTGGAAGGTATCCCTGCCCATGGCAGGAGGGTTTGAGCAAGAGTTTTAAGGTTCCTTCCAATAGAAACCATTCTATGATTCTAGGGTATCAACCCAGATCTTTCAGAGCAGCATTGCTCCTTTTTGGTTGTCTTCTCATCCCATCAGACAGACTTTCCCTGCCTTCCTTGGGTATGCCTGCCACTGTGCACAACCCTGCCTTCTTTTTCATTATCATGCTCTGCACAAACATTTCACTTATTTTCACAGCACATGTTGTGGGTTACTGTCTAGACTGCATCACTTGAACCAAATGTATTCACTAATATGACATATTATTAGAGCTCACTAAGAGTGACAAAGAAAGTACATTTCTTTGTTCACTCTTTAATTGTTTGTTCATTAGCTCGCTTGCTGATTCATAAAATATGAAAAGCTCCAGTAGGGTATCTGGTCACTAGTGCAAACTAGTTAGTTTCTAATGTGCATAAATAAATTATAACCCTGCATTTACAATTTGCCTTTACTATAAGGGCTGTGCAGAAATGCTTTATCTCTCCACACAAAATGACAAGTAAAGGCAGAAGCTGGGAGTGCTGTATCCTACACTTGCAGAACACGCTAGTAGCAAAAATTCTCTCTTTGCTGGTGGGTAATTTGTTTTCTTTACCTCTGAAGGTGGAGTATGACAATGTTGGGTAGCTACCTTTGTAGTTAGGGCTGGATGTTCAGCTGGTGAATTAACAGGGCCACGCTCTGTGTACTGTCAGCAGCTGGGAAAGCCCTGAAGCTTTTGTTATCCTGAGGCTCTGCGTTTTCCTCCAGTTTGTCTGCTCTCTCTCCAGCAGCAGGTCTTCCTACTTTTTGGCTATTCTTGTTGCTTATGAATTATTCCCAAAAACCAGCCATGTCCTCAGATTCCTAGGAAACTTCCAGGTACTGTGTGCCCATGTACAGAACAGGGGGTGTAAGATCATTTTAGAGTGTTTTTTCTATGGACTTCTGTGGTAGGGAGTATAATTCTCTAATAAAGATCAGAGATAGAATTCTTCACTCCTTTCCAGATCATGATCAACATGCTCATGACTAAATGAATCATTCTCTAAAAGTTGTGTAGGTTTCTAGAAAAAAATCTGCAGTCAGCTGTTTAATATCTGCATATTACATTGGTTTAATCTCTTCTCAGTTCTGTAATTCTCTTAAATAAGGATTTCAGGCTATCAGAGTCCAAAAGAGAGTTCCAAAGTCAGAGAATCACACAATGGATTTGGCTCGAAGGGACCTTAAAGACCATCTCATTCCAAGTCCCTGCCGTGGGCAAGGACACCTTCCACTAGGCCAAGTTGTTCCAAGCCCCATCCAACTGGCCTTGAACACTTTGGGAAGGGGCTTCCACAGTTTCTCTGGGCTACCTGTGCCAGTGCCAAACAGCACAGCAAACTTATTAATTATTAAAAACTTGAGTCTTGTCTGATTTGTATGGATATCAAAGATTTATGGCCATGAATACCTTGTTTTGCTAAATTCATGGTTATTGCGTCTTCCATGGGCAGCATTCCCAAAGTCTTTGCTAGGCTTGGACCTGCAAATGCTCACGCAGGGAAATGATTTCACATATATGGATGGTCTTGTCAAAACCAGCCTAGCAATTGGTGCATAAAATTATTTGTATATATTTGTACTTGCAAGTGTCAGATTTATACATGCAAGATCAAGGACTTGTAAATTTTTTTTTTGTTTTGCTACATGAAAGCTTTGCTGACTGTGTACCCAGAGGTCTCTGCTGCATAAATCCTGTTGAATTTCAGTAAAAACTGCTTGTATGCCTTTCTTGAGCAGACCTAGGTATTTACAAAATTTTCAAATTTATTATAAACTGAAGGATATTTCATCAGGTCAGCTCACTGGCACATTTCCAATCATGTATTACCACTAATGAAGGCCCAAAAATGTCTGGTTTTGGCAGAATGAAATATACTTTTTTTTTTTCTCAGCCTCTTTCAATAGCATTGATTAAACAGAGATTAGAGAGATGTGGGGTTTGTATCTTCGGTTATTTTACCTCAGTACTATGCCATTGCTTTAACTGACTTTACCACAAAGCCTCTCAAACTTCCTTTTCTTTGCTAAATTAGCTTGTGAATTCTCTGCTTCCTCACATATTCAACACCTCCACCTCTGACAGAGGTGGAAAAAGCCTTTTATCATTACGTGTCCAAAATGTTCCCAGGCAGTGACCCTGGTGCACCCCTTTGCTGTGATGGGACGTGGTTTTCCAGGCATTGCAGACTGGCTCTTGGGAAGGGACCTCATCCATAGAGTGGTGAAATCTAAATCCCAGTCCCAAAGACATTTTAGGACCTTTGTGGTATCAAAAGGGAGCATTGTTTTTTTGCATGTTTTGAATTTGAGACTCCTAAGTCATGATTCATATGGTCTGGGAGCTATCAGGGCTTGTGGTGCATTCTCCAGATGTATCAGGAGCCTGGAATCTGCTGTACTGAGTGTGGGCAGTTAGGTCATCATACCAAGTGAAATCTTGCTTTGGAAATTTGGGGGCACCTTTGCCCCCCGGTTTGACTCCATCTGCATTTCACATGAGGTTTTTCTTGCTTGATCACTCTTGGATTTCTGTCATTTTGTCAGTATTTAGCTTAGAATTAGTTCTGCTTAATCAACCCACATATCTATAATCTCTAGTTCATGAAGGAAAAATACAGAAGTGGTAAAATCTCATGTCCTGCTGTTGGAACCAACCAGGCTGCTGCAAAGGCCTGCAAGCAACTCTCAACAGCATCATTCAGAAAGTCTTGCATCTTCATCTCAATCTGCTTGAATTTCTTCATTTACTTCTTGGAGTCATTGGCTGCACTTGGCTTCCTACATTTTTATTTTGCTGTGTGTGTAATGCTACACATGTCTCTTTGCAGATGACCTGATTAGGTGAAAGAAAATCAGTTATGCTTATTTCTGTGCTTTAGGTGTTTTTTTCATGAGCACTGCCCTATGCAAAACAAGCAATATGATTCTTTAATGTTTTCTTTAATCCTGACTAATCCAATCTCCCTAGTTCCACCTGAATTCCATGTGAACATAGCTTTCTTCAACATACATTTTTTTCTTCATTGTTGAAGAAAAAGTATCTTGTTAAAGAGGTAGGCAGTTCTAGATCATCATCTCCTTTTTTAGGTTGCTCACTCTACACTTTTTGAATCCGGGTCAGCCGTTGTCATGAGGACCTCAGCCCCAGTGGCAAGCTGCCATTAGGGGTAAGGTTACAATTCAGGGAGTTGCAGAGCCCACAACTCCAGGAACAATGGCACTCAAAAAGGCCATCACAGCAGGGTACCATCATTGCCAAATCCACACTTTTTAATCTGTGCTACCTATGACAATGAGGATTTCTGGCCTAGTGCCAAGCTGCCATTAGCCTACAGGTTAGGGTTATGGTTAGGGTTGAGAGAGTCAAAGAGCCTACAGGTCCAGGAACACTGGGGCTGGAAAAGGCCTGCCAAGGTGATTGCAGCAGGGTCACAACATTGCTGCTCCTACACCTTTCCTATCTGGACCAGCCATGGTGATGGGGACCTCAGCCCCAGTGACAAGCTGCCATTAAGCCTAGAGTTAGGGTTGAGGGAAGGAAATAACCTACAGCTCTTTGGACACATGGCCTGAAAAACTCATGCCAAGAGAATCATAGCAAAGCCACAGCACTGCTGCCTCCACACCTTTCAGAGAGGGCCATGCATGAGAGTGGGCATCTCAGCTGAAGCCCTAAGCTTGCTGAAAGTTTGATGTGGAAAAAAAGAAAATTCTGAAATTAAGTGAAAACAATTAAATGGAATAAAATGAAATGAAGTGCAGTGAAATGAGCCAAAGCTTAATGAAATTATATTCATTGAAATCTTGAGATTCCATTTCCTTTCATTAAATGAAGATTTTTTTATTTCATTAAAAGAAATGAAATGAGAAATTGAGGAATGAAGTGAAATGAAAAGTCAGGAAAGGAAATACAATGAAATGTATTTTCTGTCATTTCAATTCTCTGCCTTCCCCTTGATGTTAGAGATGGTGGGGCTGAGATTCTCTGAGGACTCTTGAGATTCTCTGGCCAATTCTGGCCATCAGAATTTGACTCTGAAGGCCACCACACAATTCCATGAAGAAGACAACTTCCGTTCTCTGCTTGTCCTGTCTGATTTCAGCACAATAACTGTAAGGCAAAATATTTTACTGCATATACCAAGAGTTTTAAAGTAATCAAACAAGCTTGCATTTAAAAGGAAGAGTTGCTAAATTCAACACATATAATTGGCATATAATTTGAAGTAATAACTTTGCAGGAGTGTCTGCATAGAATTTGACCTATATATTCCTTAGAATTGGTCACCATATGGAGGAAGGAGAGAGCTTGACCCAACTTGACATTCAGATCCCAGAGAAAGGTTGCATGACTAACACTAAAAAAGCCAGGTATATAATTTCAGTCAGGAATTGCATCATGAACTCACAGGCTGACAACCATGGAACCCAATATGGGCATTTTTCAGAGTCACTTCCTGATGCTCATCACCTTTAAGACAAATAGTTAATTACTTTCTTTTGGAAAGCAATTCTCCTCTTAAGACCTTTGCCATGTTAAGAGCACCCCTTCTGCAGTTGAGGAGGATTTCAGAAGTACCTTTGACTCACACTTGCCAGGCGGTGATGATCCAGCCTTTTTCAAAATGCCTCTACGTAAAATTATCCCAATCCCACAAACCACTCAGTATTATTTCATTGATGTCCTGCTGGCAAAGAGGCCTCTAAGGCTTTAGAGGCTTGAATAGAGACGGGTGCCTTTTTTATCCTCCAGCCTTCCCAGAAAATCTAATAGTGCTGTGGGATTTCCCCAGTCCTCAAAGGAATTAACTCCTTGCGGGAAGACAGAGGTTGGAGTGGCAGTGTGGGTATTTGTTTGAATCTTCCTGGGGCAGACGACTGTGTCTCCAGAGCATCCTGTGCCACCTAGGTGCTGAGTCCTCACTCCCCAGGAACATTTCTGAACCACTCTGGCATCTCTGTTTTCCCATTCCTGGCTCTGGCTCACTGACAGCAGGCAGATCACACATGGAGGGAGGAGTTGCAGCAGTACAGTGAGTGCCTGTGAAACAGGAAATTAATCCAGCAAGCCCAGTGTCCTGGGTACCAAACTCCCAAGGGAGCCCATGAGGTTGGTGCCTCAGGACAGCAGCACCCTTGGGTACCATGCTGGGGCTCCATTATTCCCACAGCACCAGCTGCTGCCCTGCCTTGGAGCTCAGCATATTCTTGATCAGCTTTAAGGAAAGGACTGTTCTATATCAACTGTGTAAATCTCTGTTTCGCATGTATGGAAATGTCCTGACTTCCATATGCAGCACAAGTGGCTGTTGACTTCATTACTTCAGCTGTAGTGTGTTAAGGTGTTGTTTAGGGTGACTCACTGGGGTGCACTGCTCTGCCCCTTGGTGCATTTGGTTAAGACAACACATTCTGGGAACACTGGATCAGGAGAGAACAGAAAAGGAGCAAAGTGCTGCTACTCTGAAACATTTTTTTAAAACTCAGCTTCTTAAATGATGAGGCAGAGCATGCCAAGAGCTGCTGGGTGTTCATCTCTGCTTTCCTGCTCCCTTAGCAGGCTCACAGAGATTTGGATTTTCCCTTGCAACAAGGATGGGTGGAATGAGCTGAAAAGGAGGGAGTCAGTTCTGCTGCCTGATTGAGAGAGCACGGATGAAGTGTTGTCCTCCAGTAGCTAGGGCTGCCAACAGCAATGGAGATCCAAGCACCAAAAACATGCCCAGAGAGAGGGAGGGGAGAAGCTTGAGCTGCTGTAATCACAGGTGGTAGTGGAAGTGTCTGGAACTGATCCATCAATGAGCAGTGGGCCACTCCTTGGAAACGCTGGGAATGACTCCTGTCCCCTTGCAGCAAATGTGTGCTGATCTGGTCTTTGACAGTACTTTCTTTTTCAGTTTGACTGATATACTCAGTAACATGTTTAAAAAGAAATTTATATAAAAATCTCTCTTCATGTTTCATTTCCAAGCCACCACACATGGATTTACTTGTGAATAATGGATGAGTCAGCAGGGTATAATGCTTATTACTCACAGTGAGTATGCAGGGAGGTACTTGGAGCAGTGGTGAGGGCTGGGCAAATCCCAAATTCATCCTGTCCCTGGATGCTGGGCATTGTTGCCTGGAGCTGCCACACTGCTGATGCTGCAGAAGCTGGGACGAGGAATTCAGCTTGTTTTCTTCTAATGTTTTAGTTTATTTCTGTTGAGGTAAACTAAGCCTGCGACATGTAATGGAGTACAAGCCAACTATGAAGTCTAATTTCTGCATCTTCTGTCTTCCTCTGCTGTTTGTGGATGGGAGGTAACAAGTGACGTTGGACAGCCACAAACTTTTAAATGAGGATTACATTACCTACAAAGAATGTAGACAAGCAAGATTCAGTGGCGCAACTTTCCAAAGAAAAGCCTGTCAGCCAGTGCTAATGAGAGTATCTGGTCATTCACAACTGGATTAATCTTCTTTTCCCCCAGTGAAATGTTTCTGTTTAAAGCACCTGCTGAAAAGGAAGCCATATAATGAAGTGTCTGGGTGATAAAAAGTGTTCTTAGAGCCCTGACTTTGCTTCCCATTCTTCAGGTAATGTATAAAGCAAAGAAAAAGCTCCCGTAACATGGGGAGCCAGGAACAGGAATAAGGAATTAGGATCTGGAGAACCTGAAATACCCAGCCTGCAAAATCTCATGCTGCTGGTTGCATGGAAAAGAAGAGCAATAATTGAAGCAGAGAGACTGAATTTAGGAACAGAGTAGAATAAATTAATGTGGTCCTAGACGGTGATTATCCCTGCTCCTGTGCTTGAGAACACCTGTATGACAGGGAGGCACAAGTGGAGGGTGATGAAGGATTAGCTTCTTCTGCTCAATACAGTTTAGACCAACCCTAGCCAGAGCAGAAAGACAACATGGCATGGAAATCAAAACACAGGCTCTTATTTCTCTAGTGATGTGTACAGGATACAGTGGGGCCAAGGTGAGGTTTTTTTGTTTGTGGTCGAGAATTTAACTTTCTTTTTTCTTTCTTTTTTGGGGGGGTGAGGGTTTCAAATGAAACAGGATTCAGCTCATGTAGATGTTGCATGTTTGCAAATACAGTGATGTGAGTTTAAACCCTGTGTGGTTTACCGTGGAAAATACAGACATGGTGTTTTTTACCTGAACTTGGCTACACACAGACTGAAGACAGAGGAGACCATGTAGCTTAAAGCAGTGAAGAATTTCAGTCGTGAAACTAAAATTAACTTCCTCATTATGCACATAAATACAGATAAACGCACATACCTGCCCAGACTGCTGTAGGGTGATGTCCTCATGTCATTTTGGCTTGCAGAGCTGTCAGGTTGTAGTGAGCAACTATGTCTGTGTCAGCAGAAGCTGAGCAGAACTCCAGCCTCCTGAGCTATGGAAGGAATATTCTGTACTGGAAGGACGCTGTACTGGGAGGGAGTCAACACTCATGGATGTGACCTCAGCAATATTCCATACATACCTGGACACACATTTAGCCTCTATTTAGTCCTGAGGATGCAGGCACTGCATAGGTTGTCCAGAGAAGCTGTGGATGCCTCGTCCCTGGAAGTGTTCAAGGCCAGATTGGACAGATCTTGCAGTAACCTGGTCTAGGGGAAGGTGTCCCTGCCCATGGCAGGGGTTGGGACTGGTTGAGCTTTAGGGTCTCTTCCAACCCAAACCTTTCTAGGATTCTACAAATCTTTGTAAACAAGTTCAAGTCTTTATTTTATTTGTAAGTGCATGAAAATCTTCCTTGCTTTTGCTCATACAAAACCTGTAGGCTTCAGCATCTCATACGAATGACACATCTTTCCAGCTTGGAGGTGCCAGGGTATGGCCTTCCACTGGAGCTGAGGGAAACAGGAAGAATTACTTCTGCATAGAACTCATTTAGGCTGCCCCTGCTCTGCTTCCAAGCAGGCTAAGGATTAAGATGCAGGTAGCAACACCCAAAAATACAAAGAGGCTCAGGAGTCTTCTCATGCCTTGTTTCTTCGCAGCACAGTTACAGCTGCTGCCTGTTTTCCAGTGACTTGTGCCTGTGAAAGGAAAGCCAGGATGTGAATCTTCAAGGTTTTATTTGTTTGCTACTCAAAAAGTCAGGGAAAGTATGGTACACCACATTTATAATGCATCATCTGAAATGGATCGTTTCCACCTTTGGACTGGGAAAAAAAAGAGACGTCCCAGTACAGATCTATGCAAAGGACACTTGTATGTGTTTATCATCATGCATGGGGTGGGTGAGGGAACTGCCTTCCACGTCTATAATTCGTTTTACTTTTGATTTCTCCTGCAGTGTTGAAGGTTTACAGTCTGTAACACAAAACCATATGGGTTTCACAGATCAGTCGGCCTGTCGTGGAGGAAAGAGATTTTCGGTGTAGTTTCTCATTCTCCTTTACTCCTCATATTCTTCATTAGTACTAAGGCCCAGAATGAGCTGGCTGCAGAACATCAGCTGGGAAGGAAAAGACAAGATGTAATCATCTTTCACATGGCGACAATTTTGTGAGGATTTGGCTTGAATGTACAGTTTAGCAAAAAAAATGAAATCTGTTTTTTGAGTTAAAACTGCGTTAGGGTGAAGGTTTCAACTGGTGAAGACATAAAGCTGGAAGTGAGCCTGGGAATGAGGAGAGAGCAATGACCTGCATGGAGGTTAGGGCTGTTGGGAGACACTGGATAGGAGGGGAGAATTTTAGGACTAAGATTTGGCTGAGAAAAGCCCTGAGACAGTGTAGCTGCTTGTGGACTCATGATTTGGACATGATACACTGTTCAATTGACACTTAACAACTGAACTTTACCTACTGCCTTGAGCCTTGGCCATCAGTGCCATGCTGGCAGGGGCACTCAGCTGTTCTCTGGTTGTTTTAGTGATGCCTATAGTACAATCTCAGTGGTTTCTCCTGGTTCAAGCCCTAATCAATGGCAGCCCAGCCATGGAAACCTTTCCCAGTTCCCAGACTAAATGAAATGGCTGCAGATGTGGCAGCAGAGTCCACCATATAATCTGCTGGATTCAAACTCTAACCCTCAACCTCAGCCTATTCACAGTGACTCCTGCTGACCCCAGATTTCAAAGGAGTCACAGATTCACTTACCATGAGCTTTCCTTTTTGGTGCTGTCTCCTCCAAATCCCTTTATTATCCAAGCCCATCTGTGTCTTTTGGACCTTCCAAAGTCATGCGGCCCACACCAGTTCCAGAAGAAAATTATCTCAAAAGAGCTCCATGTCCTCTCCCCATACTTTGCTCATCTGCCTCCACTGAATCTTATCATGACCCAAATTTATCTGTTCTTCCTGACCTGACGATCCTAACACCTATTTCAGCCTCAGTGCCGTTGTTTTCCCCTCATCTAATACTAATCCTAACCAAAACTCTTGCCCAAGTCATAAAAATAGAAGCTATATACAACCTGCTTTAAATCCAGGTAGACATGCTAGAATGCTTTTTGGATGTAGAAAATACACTGAGATCCAGATTCCCATGAGTTGGGACTGGGGTTGGGATGGAGGTTAATATTGTTCCCCAAGTGAACTTTAGGATGTAGTTTAGGCTTATGTTTACAGAAGCCATGAGCTAGGAAAAAATGGGAAAGTGATGACGCTGTGGCATGTCTCCAGTCACTAGTGCTGATTTCACAAGCAGGTAGATGAGGAGTGTGCTGTCCCAGATTTCCCTGCCATCTCTCACATGGATAAAGCAAACATTGGTACCATAGGTGCATGGTCTGAGAAAAGTCTTCTTTGGAAAAAACAGACTTCAGGGAAGAGTATCTGATATCATCACTGAGAGATGACTGGGCTGGAACAGTTTCCTTAATTAACCTATAAATAAAATGTCTGATGGACTGCAGCTCCACAGTGGTGCAAGAATCTATTTCAGAGGAAATTCTTCTGAATTCCAGAAGAGATCAAGATACTTTGACTGAGAAGGGACTGTGTCCAATAATAACTCTTAAGACACAAAAGTCTTTGATCTCTTCTGTTTCATGACTCCACATTGCTTTTGAAAGACAGCTGAAACTTCAACCCTACAGTAAAATTCAGTGCTTTTTTTGTTTGTTTTATCCTGTTTACAACAAACACGAGTAGATGGCAGGTCCTGGTGTTTTGATGAGCATGAGGGAATGACCTTCCCTTCATTGCAGTTCAGTGAGAGAGAGGAAGAGAAGAGAAGAGAAGAGAAGAGAAGAGAAGAGAAGAGAAGAGAAGAGAAGAGAAGAGAAGAGAAGAGAAGAGAAGAGAAGAGAAGAGAAGAGAAGAGAAGAGAAGAGAAGAGAAGAGAAGAGAAGAGAAAATTTTAGTTGGAAGGAGTATGACAGATACTCCTGTTTTACATATAACAAGAAGACTTGGAATTTATGTGATCAACAGTTCAAAAGCTATCAGAAGAAGAACTCCAGGCTGTTTGCATGCTTGCTCACAACTGAATGCAGAACACCTTGAGGCCAAAGTCCATTCCAAATGCATCCTCCTGTGTTGCAGACCACCCCTGTCAAAACTGTGAGGATGAACTGCTCCATTCCAGCTCCGTGCTGAGTGGCTGTCATTCAGTGGCACAGGGACAGCTGACCATCTGTGCACCTCTCTGGGGAGGAGCACACAGCTGTGAGCACATCCTTTCTCATTTGATGCATCATATGTGAAAGAATGAGGCTGGAATTCCAAGCTGGCCCCATTGTGCAGGTGGCTACAGGGGAGCAAAGCCACATACCCAAAGGTTAGTTCAATGAAGCAGGCACAGGTTTTTCCATTGATTTCCATTCAGACTTCCAAAGGTACTTTTTATTTTCTCTATGTTTTATAAAGCACTGCGTACACCTACTTTCAGTTATAAATAAGACATAATCGTGTGCATTTAACACTTATTAAAATTCTTTTAAAATTTATATGCAAACGAGGAGCAGCCACAGGCTCCTGGCAGGTTGCCAATAAAGCCCTTTGTTCTGCAAAGATTCTACACCACTGATGAGGCAGATAAATTTGTCTTCAGTGCCATAGTCTTGTCTTTGCTCTGAATCTTTTCCATAACTACTGGAAGGTGTAGGTTGAGAAATGCTGGTTTGATTAGCTGGGCTTGTGGTTGGTCCCTTTTCATGCCAAAATCATTTAAGTGTTCCAGACATGGCATACACCCATGGAATCTACAAATATATCTCTCCCCAGTGCGTCATAATTCCTGGGGTAGTAAGTGATGAATCATCAGGATCTAATGTGAAGATAAGCTAATTAGCATTAATCAGAGCTCCTGCCCGAGGTGGGAAAATGCTAGGTGAGCAGTCTGTTAGCTGCCATCTGACTTATTTAATTATTTTATTTTCATTTCTTTTGATTTTACAAATCAGACTCTTCAAAGCTTCTAAGCTCATGGATGTGTACACTTTGGTGACATGAAAAACTTAACAGTTTTTCTTGTCCCTCAGTCTCCATCCTGCTCTGATCTCACCCATCATCTTACTTCTTGCATTGCCTGGAAGTACCCAGACTGTGGCTGGGTTGTGCTGTGGCATGGGATGGCTGCTGGGCTTAGAGACTTCTCCCTGCAAGGAATCTGTCTGTAGTCTCCACCTCCTCCTCCTCCCAGCTAAAATTGTTAAGTGACTATGTCCAGAATTTAAATAAACTCTAACCTTGTTTCAATATGATAGAATAGGCATCCCATCAGGTATAGTAAGTGGCGATGAGAAGTATTTCCCTTACATAGAGTAGTTGTGGTACCAGTCAATGTTCCCTTCTTTCTACTTGGGGCAATAACGTTTTCTTTGAAATCTTTAAAATTATTTTGCAGCATTTTTCTTCTAGTAATGTACCTTCTAAAAAAAAACCCAAGCAGCAGGGATGACTGTAAATACTTCCCAATGTGTCCTTACCCTGGTTGGGGCAGGGATACTGCAGAGTTCAAGTCTGTGGTGCAGGAACACAAGGAATTCAGTCTCAGCAGAAAGATGCTATCAAACACCACCACTCCATGAGTGCTAGCCCCTTTGTTTATGGATTGTTTACAGCAATTTTTTTTACCTATTGGCACCTGCAGTATGCTTCTGGATTTTGAAATGCATTGGTTTTAGTGGTGTGTCTTCTCACACCACTGGTATTGGGAATCCCAGTACAAAGGGAACCAGGATTCTGAATTATCCATTGGCATAAAGATAAATAGCTTTCAGTGAGACCCATGAGGAATTATTTTAATGATGCTTCTTATTTTAAAGGGCACCCAATGTGCAGCATGGCACCTCAGGGAACATGGGACTGTCCTGCAGCCCTGGTGGCCCACAGTCCATCATGGTCACAGAACACAAAATGGTTTGGGTAGAAAGGGACCTTAAAAGTCATCTCATTCCAACACTCCTGCCATGGGCAAAAACACCTTCCACTAGACCAGGTGGCTCCAAGCCCTCTCCCACTTGGCATTGACATCCACCTCATGTAGCACAGCCTCTCCTCCATGGAACAGCTTGTGGGCTCTATGGGAAGCAGCACCCAGCACAGTGGCAGCCCTGCTGGGACATGGGGAATGTGTGTCAGCCAACCCCCCAGGGCAAGGAAAAGAGAAATACTGGCCAGTTTGTGGGCTCAGAGTCCTACAGTACTCTAGTCGTGTGGTCCTTTGCTGTAGTGGCCAATTCATTTCTTTGCCACCCAGACAGAACTGAAGTTATCTTTCCTTGAAACTGCTGGAGATCTGCCATGGGAAATGCCTTTCTTTGATCTGAATTTTGCCATGATCCCCTAACTTATAATTACACTAACTCTTCCATTCCAGTGAAACCTGCCCCTTCCTTTTTTACCCATGGCACATGGGTTTATTAGAGAAACTGCTGAGACTTGTCAAAGCGGCATTGTGCTCCATGGTCTGCTGGGGTGGGTTTTACCTCTTGAGTTTGCTCAGATATAGCAGAATTACTCCTTTTCACCTAAATATTGTTCCATAGCTCTGTACTGAGTTGAAGGAAAAAATTCCATAACAAAACCAAAAGTGCAGGAGCACATAGCTGCTTCTTTTCTTATGGTGAATAAAGTCACCTAGGCCAGCTGAGAAGGTCTGTAGCCACCAGCAGATGTCATTGCAACCAGCACAGTGTGGTACATGTCAGGTGAGAGCAGAGGCACTGCAGTTATTCAGATAATACCCAATGGAGAATGAAAATAAAATAAATCATGTAATTGCTGATTGCCAGGTAGCTCATTCATAGATCACTGGTAGCTCATTTGTAGGAAGTAGAGTAGACATAGGGATTAAATCCCACACTATAATTTGTTTTCTGCTGAATAATTAAGATTTGTTAGTCCCAAGCACAAATTATAGTAATTTAAAATGCTAATACTTTTTTTTAAATGGAACATGCAAGTGGATTTTGTTTAGGGGGGGTAGTTGGGTCCTGATAACCTATTGAGCCTGAGGATTAATGAGGAGGGCTGATGAGGGGCTGATCTGCCCCATGCTCCAGTGCTGTCTGCCATGCTGGGCCCCTGAGTGGAGCTCAGCAGCCCGTGGGGCTGGGGGCTGTCCCAGGGGCCCAGGGGTTGATTACATCAGTGACTTGGTGCTGTTATCTTGGCTTCCCTCCTCTGTTTTCTCTGCCATGTCTCCAGGACCTGGTAGTTTGTGCACATCTCCACTATAGTGCTCTAGTGGAAGGGGTCCCTGCCCATTGCAGGGAGATTGAAACTGGGTGAGCTTTGAGATCCCTTCCCACCCAAATCATCCCAAGATTGTATGATTCTGTGATTCCTTGGTGCAGGAGGAGAGCCTTGGCATGCATGTTTATGCATGTGTTTGCCTGGACGTTCATGTATGTGCATGTATTTATGCCCTTGCTTACCTAAGTTTTTAATGCTCACAGATTTCTATGCTAGTGGCTACAGAGTGGCAGACAATACTCCTCTTGAAATCAGTGGCAAACTTTGCTGTCATAAGGACAAAATAATGAAAAATGCTCATTAGCCTCTGTTCCTGAGTAATTTCCCCACACCTCTTCTTCCTCTGGGGTCAGCCAGGAAACAGACAGAGAAAATCCCTGAGCTGCCTGTAAGACCTTGGTCAGTCACTGGTAGTTATTATTCTGCCATTGCATCAAATGTATAGAAATATTTTATATAAAATCTCCCATTACAAGCAATATTTACTGTTGGTTGGTGAAGACCACAAGCAAAACTGAGTCTGCTGAGCTCCGTCTTTTTCAGATTCAGGAGATAAACAAGTCTCCACCCTAAAATACACTTTACGGTTAAGAAATGCAATTTCTGTTAAACTACTGATTCAAATATAGCCTTGGCAGGCTAATATAAGGCAGATGGATGTGATGATAAGAGAGATGGACTAAAGGCAGAGTTTTATGGCTGGTCTCCTCCAATACAACAAACTTGTAGGAAACTGGCTCTTCCTACTTCTACAGTCACTGATGAGGCTGCATCTGAAATTCTGTTTTGTGTTGAGTTTTGGGCCTCTCACTCCAAGACAGATATGGAGGTGCTGAAGAGTTTGCAGAGAAGGGCAGTGGAGCTGGGGAAGGGTTTGGAGCACAAGTCTGATGAGGAGAGGGGCTAGGAGGGCTCATCCTGGACAAAAGGAGGCACCTTCTTGCTCTCTGCAACTCCCTGACAGGAGGGTGAAGCCAGGTATTGATCCATCTCTTCTCCAAATAAACAAGTGATAGGACAAGAGGAAGCAGCCTCAAGTTGTGGCAGGGAAGGTTTAGATTTTGGGAAAGTTTAGATATTGGGAAAAAATATCCACCAAAATGGTTGTCAAGCCCTGGAAGAGGCTGCCCAAGGCACTCAGGGTAGAGTGACCATCCCTGGAGGGATTTAACAAACGTGTAAATGTAGCACTTGGGGACATAGTTTAGTGGTGGCCTTGGCAGTACTGAGTTGACATAGGGACTCGATAATTTTAGAAGGCTTTTCCAACCTAAATGATTCCGTGATTCAAGACCCAAATGAACACCTGCCAGCACTAGAGATAATGTCGTGGTTTTGGCCTTAGATGGGAAAACTTTGTGGACTTTGCCGTGAGTTGTATCTTCTTTTCAATTCCACGAGTCTAAATTGTTAATCTTTTGCTAAAAGTGTTTGGAGATGCCCCAGACACTTCAGCTGGGGGCATGCAGAGTCACCGGTTCTGAGACGCTGTTTCCTTATGAATCCCATCAGCTGGGGCTCAGCTCAGCTTGGGGGATTTATTTCTTCAGAAAGTCCCAAGTTGCTTTATGTCCTGAAATAGAAGAGAGAGCCAGCCAAAGAATTAAAGGGAAGATGTTATATTAAGAATGTGTTTTGAGAAGAAATTGCTTTATCTGTGTAGCACCTCACTTAAAGTCAAAAGGTATAAAAAAGTGTAATTCTCTGTAATCCATAGGATTTTTACTTGTTGCATTCTAAGGAGTTTAGATGATGGCCAGAGGATAGATGATCTTATTTTTTAATTGCAAGCTTCACTGGGAAGAATGTAAATCATAACCCTATGGCAATAATGTTTTAATTGGGTTTTTTTTCAGCAAATGTACAATTCATGGGTAATGAAGAGAAGTTTTACTATAAAAAAGGCAATACTAATACAGGATTTATTCACGTGACAGTGTCCTGAGGCAAGAAGTCTTTTGCCTGTGTATCACTGTCCTGGTGGCAAGATAAGTTTTTCGTTTCCAGATTCTATTAAAAGCAGATATGAGACAAGGACTTCCAGCTCAAACTCTAAATAATACCTTAGCTTAAAAATGTCACTATAGGCATGTGGAGGTTGTATGCATACAGGTGTGGTAGATGTTTTGAGGTTTTATTTAATCAATATAATCAATACTTTCTGTATCCTCAATTCCACCATTCAGTAAATACAGCTGTCAGTTACTGAAATAGATCAGAGACCATGACAAATAAGTTTTTAAAAAATCTGTGTTACAAAATGACCTGCAGTTAAATAGCTGATCTCTGGTGCTGGGTTGAATTAGTTAATTATCTGGTTGGGAAAAAAATCTATGCCAGAAGCTTCATATTATCATCCATTCTTCCTTCTTCTTGAAATCTTTTTCTTCTTCTTTTCATCTAAATGGGTGTAAATGCTGGGGCAGTTGTGGATCTGTCTCCGTTTCTTGGAAGCAGCTTGCACTTTGGTGGCACCATGGTGGCATCACTGGGGGCTCCTGATGCAGGCAGACCTGGCAGATGTACCTGTACACCAGTGACATTCTGGGATGTGCTGGGATGCAGCGGCTGCTTCCACATCAGCCACCCTGGTCCCTGCCTTCCGTGGAACTGACTCCATACACACCCTTCTGTTTGCTCAGTTCTGCTTTGTTTAACTTTTCTGGAAAACCTTTACCATGGAGTGCCATGTCACAGCTGACTGCAGGGCAGGGTGAGCTCCCAGACCAAGCTGTTTTGGAAAACAAGTCTGACCTCAACCAGCAAAGTTGGTACTTGAACATTTTTGCCCTTCACCACCTCCATCAAACAGTGATATCTCATACTGGTGTGATGGGAGCAAACGCTTCCCTGGGGCTGCTTTCCCCAGTCAGGGTCAGGCCACCAGGACCTTCTCTGTGGCCAGCCAAGGGTACAGCCCAGCAATAGATTGCCCTTGCAAATGTCACCAGAGATGAGAATCAGAGCATGAAAATGCAAAGAAAGGTTTGGGATGAACGTGGCTTATGTCTGGGTCTTCTGCCTCCTGGAAAGGTGAGTGCATCAACCAGGACTCTGTCATGCACTTAAACTTCTCCCAGCAAAACTGTGGTGAAATTTGGTGTTCCTTATGAAGAGTTGTGGATTATCTGAGAAAAGTAAGTAATATGGCTTAAAATTCCTGGCTCTGTGCAGTCCTGGGCCAGGTGATAAGCTCCTCAATAAGAACTGCATCATTAGAACCGTACTAAGCCCTCTCAGGTTTGCACCTGTTGCTTCTTGTATTCCCATGAACCCCGAACTCAAAGCAAAACCAAGTTGAAAGAGAAAGGTTTCATCAATTATTTTTCTCATCAAAACCGTATGAAATTTTGACTTTCTTATTTTTTCCGTGTGAAGCCTTTGATCAGTCCTGCCTTGTGAATGTATGATTAGCTGGGGTTAAAATGAAATCCAAGACTGGGAACGTTTTGTGTGGTCTCTGGTTTCGAAGCGACAATTTTTCATGTCCAGCCTAACCAGGTTATCCCTGGGCCATTGCTGACAGTCACTTTCATAAAACCATAGCCAAACACTGATGGGAGCGCTTGGTAAAAATATGCTGAGAAGCCAGCCTAGCCATAGCAGGATTCATTTATTATTTTTATTTTGGCATAAAAAATAAAGTTTACTGCATTTATTAATAGGCCAAGTCATAATCCCCCATTATGGCACCTCCTGGCACTGTATTTGGTAAATGAGACTTTCATCCAGGCCCTGAAGTTTTAAACCAGCTCTTTCCAAGCTGCTTTCCATACTGAGACACAAAGATGAAAATAATCTCATGACTATCCACTCCTGTAGTAAAATCTTTTGCAATTAAATCTATGAATCTCAATACCTGAAAAACAGGATTTGATGACACATGACAAGATCTGAGTTAAATTAGGTATGACTTAGTACTGGCATGGTGGGTAATCTTTATCTTCACAAGTGTGGAGAAGATGAAATCAAGGCATGGGGTGGGGATGCACAGCACCAGGGTTACCTCATATATTCCCACCTCTTACCTGAACTTCAATTCTGAAAATGAGCCCCAGAAGTATTCCTGAATAGACAAATTAAAAATAAAAAAAAAAAAAAAAAAAGAAAAAGATCTGTAAAGATACTTTTTTTGGAGTCAGGGGTTGCTGTGGTACTTAGTGCATCACATCTCTCTTGGTTTGCTAGTCCCAGCACTCAGTCGTCATTACTTAGTTTGTTGTGAGGAATTAGGCGATTGGGGCAGCAAAGCTGCATGTTCCCCTTCAGTCTGAGTCCAGCTCGCAGGATCAGACCTCTCCATCCTAAATTTCATCCAGGAGCCTCTGCCCCATGCTGCTGAGGCTGCCAGGACTAGCTGTCGAGCATTTAAACTGCTCCTTGTTTTACATCTCATAGGAGGTAACATTTAAGGAACTTCTAGAAGTCAAGTGGCAGGACAAGATTAATTAGGATTCCTTTCTAATCCTAATTACAATGATATTTGCTTCCCACGATAGGAGTTGTTCATTATCATATGTATAAGTTTGTTTCTTTAGTCTGTCTGCTTCCCCCCCTCCAACAAAAAAAGGTTAAATAATATTTAATATGTTTTTGTAGTCATTAAAAAAAATCAACTCTTTTTAATCTGGTGAAAACATCAGATGAGCAGAGGAGAAACCCATTCAATTCACTATTAATTTCCCTTGCTCTCTAATTATATGCAAATCCACCAAGCCCAGGCTTTAATTCAGCTGCCTGCATTAAGAGATCAGAGGAAGATTCAAAATGGGAAAGCAGAGTTTGACATGTCGTCGGGGGCTCGTACGAATTTAACTGGAAGATAAATTCCACATTTTAATTAAAATGTTTATTCCACTCTGCACAATAATGCTTGCTTGCTTTCAGAGGAAAAAAAGGGTATTAAGCATTAAAGGAACTAATTCCTCCTATCAAGAAAATTAGGATTTCTCTCAGGCAGACACAGGGTATCATCCAGGATTAGCAGCTGTAGCATTCTTTGTAAATATGTCACCCTTGAAAGTGAGCAATAAGGAAAGCTGCTATCACCTTATAGCTGCAGGGTATCCATAGAGCATCCCTTTGGCTCCAGAGGGGATTATCTTCCCTCCATTGCCCCCACAGAGCCGTTTATCATGGAAACTGGGAACTAAATGTGAGTCAGATTAGGATAATGTGAGGGTGGCAGTGGGCAGCTCGCCTCTCTCTGGGCTCACCAGGGGGATTTGGGGGTCCCTGTGGGGAGGGATGCCCCTCACCACTTCCCTCACCCATCGGGCTTCACTGGTTGGCAAAACCAGTGCTAGGGAGGGAGTGACATCTGTCCCCACACGGGGCTGGAATGATGCTGTAGAGAGGTCTGGGAGAGACCCTGAGGAGGGCTCAGAGCATCTGTGGTTCATTAATTCCTGGCCATTAATGTTGGAAATGTGCTTGACATTTGTATAAATTTGAAGGGATTTCACCATAGTAGAGAAATGTGCACTCAAGGAGGATGATAATATTGCATATTATCATCCCTGGTTGTTTTGACTTGTCTGTTACTGTATTGTGGCATGGGCTTGGACATGGCCACTTTTGACATGGTAAAACATCTTCCCTTGGTGTCATCTGACATTGTGGGAGTGTGTGGCCTTGGTCGTTGGATACCATGAGGAAGCTCCCTCTGGACAAGTCAGCAGCATTACAGTACCTTTTTTTTAAATTTATTATTCCTGTTATTCCTATAATTTTTTCCCAGCATTGTCAGCAATTTGGGGATTTCAGATAGGGTGAGAAACTTGGATTTGTTTGTTGTTTCTTTCAACTAGTGATGTCACATAATGAGATCTCCCCTGAAGATGAGCTGTGAGACTAGCAGATGAGAGGAGAGGAGAGGAGAAGAGAGGAGAGGAGAGGAGAGGAGAGGAGAGGAGAGGAGAGGAGAGGAGAGGAGAGGAGAGGAGAGGAGAGGAGAGGAGAGGAGAGGAGAGGAGAGGAGAGGAGAGGAGAGGAGAGGAGAGGAGAGGAGAGGAGAGGAGAGGAGAGGAGAGGAGAGGAGAGGAGAGGAGAGGAGAGGAGAGGAGAGGAGAGGAGAGGAGAGGAGAGGAGAGGAGAGGAGAGGAGAGGAGAGGAGAGGAGAGGAGAGGAGAGGAGAGGAGAGGAGAGGAGAGGAGAGGAGAGGAGAGGAGAGGGAAAAGGTGGGAAAAAAATAGGGACTATAGTGCTTGCCAGGAGGGGCTGACAACTGTCCCTTCCCAAGCCTATAGACAAGGGGCAAATGTACTGTGATAGGTCTCCTGTCCAGGTCGTAGTGTGACAGGGGTGACACCAGCAGGATGGTGTCCTTGCACCCTGGTACCGCTGTGACGTGGGGGAGCAGGATTCACCCCTCTGATGTTTGGTTAATCAAAACGTCTTAAATCACATCAGTGTTTTTGAGGGGTTGTGTTTTGTAAACTCCCCCACACTTTCAAGTACATGGACTGGTTTTGTATTTGTTATAAATGGAAACAAAAACACAGCCAGCAGCCAGGACCCCTCTCCTCATGCCCAGGGATTCTGTAAGCAAACATTTGCCTCCAGAAAACTGCACAACACTGGCACCTGGAGGGTTCTTGTTGCTGGCAGATGGCCCCAGAAATCGTGCAGGTTTTTCCATCTGCTGCTGCAAGCACATCCTTGGAGAGGAAGGATCTTATAATCACAGAGTGGAAGGGACCTTAAAGACCATCTCATTCCACCTCCACTGCCATGGGCAGGGATGGCGTCGACTAGATCAGGTTGCTGCAAGCTCCATCCAACCTGGCCTGGAACATTTCTGGGGTATGGGGCAGCCACAGTTTCTCTGGGCTCCCATACTCAGGAGAAATAATTTCTTCCCTATATCTAGGGATGTGAAAACTATATGCCATAGCTGTGGGACACATATTGAGAAAGTAAGAAAATTACAGCCTGAAAAATATTCCAGACTGGAGCTTTTCAGCTCTGTTCCCAGCCGATAAGCTGGTCCAGCTCAAGGCTAGGGAGAATTTCTCCCAGGGTGATAATTTGGTCAAAATAAAAAAGAATTAATAACAAAGATAGAATACCTGTTGTGGTGTGTGACCAGGCCCTGGGAATGGGGTGTCTTCTCTCTGAACCAATCACCTTTTCTGTACTCTTGGAATTGCGAGTCATGCTATAAAACCAAGTGTATTTCTGAATAAACTTGTCTCTTTCTTCCTGTCATGAAAGATGACCATGTAGCTGTGCATCTTATTTCCGCTGCACTTAAAGGGTTAAAATCCCATTCCACGGCTACACAAAGCCATCTCAGTTCATATCCAGCACACAGCTGAGGTGGGGGGTTGCAAATGGCTTCTCAAAGCAGGTAAAAATCCTTGAAACTTGCAGCAACAGGGATCACAACATGGCTCTCACAGTGCAGACCCTCAGTGTTTCACCAAACCTTTGCACCCTGAGGTTTGGCTTGACCTGGTGCTGCCAGGTACATGGAGGACGACATCCCTGGTCCTTCCGGAAACGACGTCTCAAACCTGGCCACAGGGCAAGTCTTGACTCTGTAACACATTTTTGTTTTGCTTTCCTCCCTTGCCCTCTTGGACATTTTCCTAATTAATTCTGGGTACTGGACCAACCACTGGCCTTTGAGAAGTGGAGTTAAATAAAGGAGGTCAGATCCTATCAGCCTCCACAGGTCAAACGGGAGCCTTCGCATTCACAGCCTCAGGTGTTACCAGTAACTCCAGGGTTTGCAGGTTTTGATTCAAATTCTCAGAACCACAGGGCATGATGGGGACAGAGATTTTTTTTTTTTTTTCTCTGTAGCCCAGAACATGAGAGAGCCAATAACCAGGGATGGATGTTGCAGAACAAGCTGGGGGTTGATGCAACCCCAGAATAAAATTGCCCTGTTTTTTGGGAGAGACTAGCAGGGGTTTGGTGCTGCAGTGTAGCTACTGGGTTATATTGCACCAGCATTTTGGTTCCATGAAGCCAGATGTCACCACTGCCTTTTGTGGCAGTGGAACACTGGGATTGGAGGGGAGTTGCTATCCCCTCCTGAGTAGATGCTTTGAGGGTCACAGCAGGGGTATTCCCCAGGCAAGGCAAGCATTGCATAAGGACACTTTCTGCAGATTTGAGGAGGCATCTGGAGTGAGGTGGCTTTTCTGCTGAATGGAGTTTTAAACATTGGGTGGTGATGTCTAAATTTCATTTTTTGGGGTTCCTCTCTCTGCTATGGGGTGTACCTGCCTCCAAACTTGCCCCCTGTTACCCTAAGAGAGCAACCTCTGGGAGGAGCTTTTCATCTTTATTTTTCCATGCTTTCTTCTTCTTCTTCTTTTTTTTTTTCTTTTTTTTTTTTTTTTTTTTTTTCAGGAAGAGCCACCTACATCTTTCTCTTATACTTAAGAAGATAAATACTTGAGAAGTGAAACAGCTCTTCCTGTGCCCGTAAATGGTGAAAAACTCGGCTTATTTCCCCTGCAGAGTTTTACTGAACCATAATAACCATTATTGCTCAAAATCAGAAACCAGCAGCAGCATGGAAGGTCACTGAGAAATTTTGGAAGGTTTTTAAGTTTTTTCCCTGTATTTCCCCCCATTACTGTAAGCATTCAAGGATGAACGCTTGGATGGGGCCCTGAGCAACATGGTGTAGTGGGGGGTATATATCTGCCCATGGCAGGGAGTTGTATATGTATTATCTTTAAGGTACCTTCCAACCCAAACTGTTCTGTGATTCCATGATTTGTCCCCATCGTGTTTGGAGCTTGGTCATGCCTCTGAGTGCTGGCACACAGATGGTGTGGAATGTCAGGAAGCTTTTTCTCTGATGCACATCCCAGTCACAGGGGAATCCGGATCAGGGGAACTGAGTTGGGCCACGAAGAAAAGCACATCCCCTGGAATGTGCAAAGAAGATCAGGCCTACCCAGGTGCCTCATCAGCATTTTCAAAGCAGAGCTGGATTTTAAGGAAGCTGAAAGAAATCAGGGGGAAAGGGAAGAGTTGAGGAAATTAATGCCCCATCAACCACAAAATGTAAAGTGCATGGATAAAAAAGGGTGAGGGCAATGTTTGGATAAAAAACTGAGCAAAGACAATATTTGCCTGTATGTGTGATAGGTCTCTTAAACCAATCAGCTCCTTGTTGCAATTCATATGCAGAAATAATGCAAGAATTAATAACTGCAAATTATTCCTTTCCTCTTCATCTGACTACTGCTCATAAGCACGTCAGGGCCAGCCAGAGGTGGGGTGCACAGGGCAGTGAGACTCTTCTGGTCTTGGGGATGAGGTCTGTGCCACAGTCATGCTGGTTGACTTGGGCAATGGCCAGGAAGATGCTGCTGCTGCTGCTGCTGCTGCTGCTGCTGCTGCTGCTGCTGCTGCTGCTGCTGCTGCAGCCAAAATTTGGCTCTGCTGGAGGGGTGCACGGCTGGATGAGGACAGTGCCTGAGCATGGGTGGCTTTAACTTTCCCTATTTCCTTTCCTCTGCGGCAGCGGGCTGGGGTGCTGGGACTGCAGCAAAAGTGAGAAACGAGAAAAAAGTGTGATGAGATGAGAAATGAGTCAAGGCTGCCTTTGCCTGCGGGCTGCCTCGGGCTTCTGCCCCGGCACATGCAGTCAGTGCCAAAAACAGTCTGCAGTGGGTACTTGGGGTGATCTTTTATCACAGCATCTTCTGGTGTAACACCACTGGGAAATTAGGGGAGAAGGTGTCTGCTGAAAAGGTCTGGGGGTCTGGGCTGGGAGGTGTTACCAGAACTTAGAGTGCGCAGAGCTGGCTTTGAGTCATGGGCTCTGGGTCCCCAGTGCCCCAAGTGATAGTATTCCCCTGGGAGCCCTCCTGAAAGCCCTCTTGGCATCTGATGCTGTGGGATGTGGCTAATAATGTCCTTAATGATATCAAAGAATAGGAGGATGGTTTGGGTTGCAAGGAACTTTAGAGATCATCCAGTTCTAACCCACCTGTCATGGACAGAGACACTTTCCACTAGACCAGCTTGCCCAGGGCCTCATCCAAGGTGAACTAATGTCCCCGATACATCTCTAATCATTTGCTAATTTGGATTGATTGTAGGAAAAGTGCAAAAGGCACAGTGCCCCCCAGTCACAGGTAGCATGCAGCCTGACCTTATACCTTTCTTCCTGTGGTACGATGACTAATTTTGCAGTGAAGAGGAATTAATTCCTCATTGAATCAGCAACAGCAAACCTTGGTATGTTTTGCTTTTCATAGCTGACACGTCTGCTCATCTCACTCTCTCTGAGAAGTGACATCTAAGCAAACACATATGGGGCAACTCAGGGCTGGACTGCAGCCTGCAGCTCCTGTGCTGCACCCAGTCACCCACGCAGGACAGAGGAACATGGAGATCTGCTCGGAGCTCAGCCCAGCATCTGAGCTGAGAACAGATTTGGGGGATGCTCCCAGCAGCCAGACACACAGCACAGCCAGCAACACAGGGCTCTGAGACTGCCAAAATCCCCCTCTGCCATGGTGGTGATGGCCACCAGCATGGCACAGCTGCCTGCCCCAGCTCCCTTCCCTTGGCCAGACCCCTTGCTACACACAGGCCACTGCTGAGCTGACCCACAGCTCTTCATTTCTCTGTCTTTCGGGCTGGCAACGTGGGAAAATTTGAAAGTGGTGTGAGTAATTTCACCTGACTGCGGCAAGGCTCCTCGGCGAGGCTGGAAACCACAGTGCTCGCCCTGGCCACCAGCTCCTGCACCCAGGCATTCTGTGCTGTGGGGGATGGATCCTGCTCCCTCCAGGGTGCTCTCAGTCTTCCCTCTTCACAGCCAGGGTCATGTGGACACCTGGTTCTAAGGGTCATAGAGGAGTTATGGGACTTTCCTCTCCCTGCAGGCTCCTGTGCATCCATGGATGGACAGTGGCTCTCACAGTGCAGGGTTTTCCAGCAGTTTTGACTCTCGGGATGTTGGCTGATGTTCTGGGAGTTGTGGTTTGTGCAAGGCAGGCACTTGTTATCCTCCATGGGGAGCACAGCACCTCTTGAAGTCACATCCCCATGAAAATTTAACAGCATGAAGTGTAACATTTTTCATTATTGGAAGGGGCAGTAGAGTTAAACTACTTTATTTTAGTTCTGAATTGTCTTCTACCTGAAAATTGGTTAAAGTCATTCTCATCCGTAAAAGCAGTGGTGGAGCCCAGGACTGGTGAGATGTTGGGATCCTCAGCAGCCGCCAGGCAGCGTGGTGTGACCACTGCTGGTTTTTTCTACAATATTTTCAGAGTTAAAAACTCAAAGAGTTTTACCAGACATAGAAATCTTTTAGTTTGATCATTTCATTGAAATTTTGACTTTTGACCTTCTGTGCTACATTTTTCTAAGGTTAGCTTTAAAGTTTAACATAAAAATCCTCCATCAAACCAGCAAAGTAAAACTACTCATTTTTAGCATGTCATGACTAAATAGATAAGTCTTTAAAAATTAATTAAAATACTTGCTAACATGAGGTGCTTTCCAGAAAATGTTTGATTGTAATCTCACACTATTCTCTAGTGAAAACCCCACATTTTTATTAAAAAACCCTCATTTATAGTTCTGATCAACCAGCAGCTTGTATAACCCCATTGCTACCTGTGGCCAGAGCACGTGTGATCAAGAATGGGAGCAAAGGCAAAGGATGTTTAGTCTAATCAAGCACCTTGGGGCCAAAATACACTGGAACCCCAATGGTGAGGGTGATCCTTATATGCAAGATCCATTGGGTTTGCATGTGGTCAGAGGAAAATGAGTTTTCTCTCTGGCCTTGAGATCTCATCACAATCACCCACAGGTGTGGGTGGGGAGATCTAATTTTCCCTTGCCAACAATTAATCTTTCTTAATAATTAATGCAACTGTCTTTTCTCTTTGCTCCTCCAATTACCTCTAGTTATTAAAGTCGCATCTTTGCTTCAAGGAGGGAATCTTCTTCCTTGAGTAGCATTGGGTTTTTCAGTCATTTTCAGGGAAGTTGGTGGGATGGTTGGTGCTGGGAGAGGGATGCACTGCAGCATCAGTGCCTGGCCCAGCACACAGGGGAGGAGGGGGCAGCGTTCACATGGAAGCTGGGCACTCAGCAGAGCTTCAATTTAGCAAATTTGAGAGAAGGGAAAGAGCCCTCCAGGCTTGCAAATTGCATCCTGCTGCTCCATCCCCTCTGGAAATACCATTCTGCAGTTGCTGTAAATGTGTCTCTTCATTTCTGTACAAGGTGGTGGCTGCACAGCTCATTCCCTGACCTGGCCTCAAAGGGCTGTGCTGAAAGAGGTGAGGCAAAGCTGTCCTTGGAGCCCCTTCACATCCCCCTGTGGCTGCTGAAGGACAGGAGGTGACAAATTGGTGTTGGGGCCATGGTGTTTGGCACCAGCAGTGTTAATTTTGGTGGGTGGGTAATGAGCAGCTCTGTCACTGCAGCGCTGGGCTGTGTTGAAACCCAGGGGACAAAATACGATGCTTTACCAAACCAAACCTCCCTGTGATGTCCTGACCAGCAGCACCCAGTGTCCTCCCAGGAGACCTTCTGAGAGAACACCAAACCACTGCCCTCATGTCAATTCAATCCTCTTGGGAGAAAACATTTACAGCAGGCTAATTTTATGGCATAAAACATTGTTAGCTGCTAAGTCCTGGCTTTGAAAAGCTTCTTCAAGGTTCATGTGCTGCAGCTGATTTGCAGGAACATAATCTAGACCTTGCAAAAAAGGGGAATTGATCCTATTTCTCTGGCATATGGATTTCTCTAAGCCAGGTGTGGTTCCACAGTACAGCTGTGGAAGACCAGGAGCTGCAGTCATCACCATGGGCCACAACCATTGGCAGCTGCAGTCTTTGAGCCAGGATCAAGATGGAGTTTTCACTGTTTCTCCATATTTTTGTGCATCATTACCTTCTTCCCTTTATTCTGGGAGATGGGTTCCTGTACACAAGCTCCCTAATGGTGGAAGTGGAAAGGGGTATGAATAGCCCCTTGCAGAATTTTTTCTTGTCTCCTTGCTGGTCATCCTTCCCACCAAATCTTTATGGCTTTAGAGAGTAGAGAAGTTTTTGAGTGAGGCAAGGGCAAATGTAGAAGGGTCATGGGGGAAGGCAGTTCTTACTGGTGCAGCATGTTGTTTTCCATCTGAACTGATGGAAAAACTGAGTAATTGAGCTGCAAGTCTTGTTGTACCACCAGGTTACCACTGAACCACTGAATTTTAGAATGGTTTGGGTTGGAAGGGACCTTAAAAATAATCTCTTTCCAATCCCCTGCCATGGGCAGGGACACGTTCCACTAGACCAGCTCTAAGCCAGTCCAACCTGGCCTTGAACACATCCAAGTTCTGCTTTCGTGGGAAGGAGGACAGTCCATGCTTTACTGTAACCACATGTACTCCCTGCTTTTCCCTAGGGAGTTGTCCTGCAGATCAGCATCACAACAAGTCATCTGTTTTGGAGTAGTCTGTGTCTTCTCTCATTGCTCTGAAAGCCGTTCACAGTCATTAGGCAGCGAGGCTGGCTGGTGAATGGTGCTGTGGATCAGGCATGAGGCAAATGGGACAGAAAGATCTGCCCTACTTTGAACAGAAGAAATGCTTGAGTTGAGGTTTTCAAAACAGCTCAACAGTGAGCTTGTTCTGCTCCAGTGTTCTGTTTGAATGTACACGTAGAACTGCATATCCCTCATTTAAGCTTTGTGGATCTTAAATAAGCTAAACCATAGCTAATTTTAGAAATATCACTGAAAAGTGCTTCTTCATCTCATATGATGGCTAAGAATAGAAAGAGCTCAGAGCTCCAAACATGTTTAACTAAGCAAGGAACCAGCTCAGTGCTGCTCTTGATGGGAAAACCACATAACCCATGGCCCTGCTGCAGGACAGCGATGCCGATACCACACCAGTTTGTGCTGGGAAGGGGGATTACATTCCCAGTACCCCATTGTATGGGGTACTATTGTAGAAAAAAAACATGTATGCCTGTTAAGTATCAGGAATTAGGGTTTTCATTCATTCTCAAATGCAGACTTGCGTGCCTCTTGGTTTTTATTTGCATGAGCAAACTTTTGTGGGAAAAGCAGATGTAAAGCAGCGTCTCCATCTGTCTGTTTTCCTTTCCGCTTCATGGATTTCCTCCTCAGAGCAGGGATGCAAAAGACAGGACTTGCCGGGGCTCCCAGTTCACTTGGAGAAGCTGGAATAAGTCCAGGACAGGTTGATCAGAGTCATTGTCTGTGTCTGTGCCTCCTTCACCAAAGCAAACTGGAGCTTTGTGCTCATTTTGTCTGAGCAAAATCATTACCAAAGTGAAAGGCACCAGTGAATTGAGTCCAGGAATCCTAAATGACTTGTCAAAAGTCACACAGCAAATCATCTGTAGACATCCCAGTGAGACTGGTAAAAACTGGCTGGCACACCCAGTTCCTAGCCCCTAGAGAGCTTTCTGACCTGCTCCGTTCCCAAATTCACCCTGTTTTGAAGTGCTGTTAGTCCTGTTTCTTTTTGTGGATTTATCTGGGACAAATCCTAACATTCTACCACCAAGATTAAGTTAGTTTGGATTTAAAGGCAACCATGGACAAAACTGGGCATGTAGGAAGCAACACGGGATGCTCGAGGCAAGGAGGCTACGTAGATGGCAGTGTGTGTGTGTCTATGTGTCTGTGTGTCTGTGTGTATGTTCTTTACAGCTGTGCAGCTCTTCCAAACAGGTTCTCTTCTCTCTGCTCCAACACACAGGAGGACTTCCTGTTGTGTTCACCAAAAAGGGCCTTTTCCAAGGTGTTGGGCTCCAACAGCCATGCTGTGTGTAACCAGGAGTAGCTACAAGAGAAGACATTTCATTGCTTGTTTTTCCTGGATTTTTTGCATCTCCAGCATTACCTCAGCTCCCTCTGGTCCGTCTCCAGCACTGGAGCTTAATCCAACAGGGATTTCAGCCCAAGGTGACCACGTTCTATTTTCAGAGGCATTACCCTCAGCATTTAATGGTGGCCTTGGCAATGTTGGGTTAATGGTTGGACTTGATGATCTCTATAAAGTCTTTTCCAGCCTAAGTGATTCTGTGATCCTGTGCCTATCCTTGCATGACAGCCCTGATTAATGAAGTCCAAACATGACTTTCACAATGAATATGAAAGATTCACTGTGTCCAGATTTAGACCCTGTAGTCCAGGACAGAGAACAAGAGTTTTGCTTTGGGTAACATACTTGGAGCATTCGTCCTAGAATAAAAGATACTGGAAATGAATGGAAAAAAAAGTTCTGATCTTTGAAAACTTTATGCTGGTTTCATCTGTTTTCCGCTTATCCAAGAAATCATCTCCAGTTGTTTTCCCTGCTTTGTTTATGGATTTTTTTGCAGGACGCTGCAGTGTTTGTTTACTAATTTGTTTAGTGTTTGTGTAGTGTTTTTAGTTATTCCCAGCCCTTCTGGCAACAGCAGGACTGCAGAGGGCACTGGCCCTCCTTGCTGGTGAATCCTGATGACTTCTGAGTCTTCTCCATCGTTGTGTCTTGCAGTCCAACAAAGTTCCCGTTGTGCAGCCGTCGCACGGAGTGCACCCTCTCACCCCACTCATCCCGTACAGCAACGACCATTTCAGCCATGGCTCCCACTCGCCACACTTGCCCGCTGACATCAACCAGAAACAAGGTAATGGCAGCACTGGCACCTGTGTGCTGGGAAGGGTGACAGAGCTGGAGACCACTGAGGCTGGCACCCGCCTGATACCAAATCAATAAGAAAAATCAGAACCTTTGGTCACCTGGGACATTGCTTAGCAGTAGGAGGTTATTTGGCTTATTTGCAATGCTTTGTGATCTGGCCATGAGCAGTTTGATACCAAAAGTGCCAGCCCTTCTGATGGAGTGTGCTCAGTTCTCTGTACAAACTGTCCTGTACCTTGAGACCAGACCAGAGCCTGCACGATAATGCACAAGAGTCAACCAGAAAATGGAAAGTAATCTTTCCTTTGACTCATACCTAAACTCTTGTCAGGTTGTCATTTTGAGAAAATAAATGCTTGAAACAGGAAATATTTTGACTAAACAGGATCAGTGTCTGGTAGTTGACTGGATTGACATGTGCGTTCCCATAGCCACATGTTACGTGGTTGTCACCCGGTTTGGCTTTTTGTGTTCCTGTGTGAGTCCAGCCCATGTCAATTGGCTCATGAGGCTGTGGAGGAAAGTACAGTATGTTGAGGTTAAACCCTCTAAATTAAACTGTAAATACAGGTATGTGTTGAGAAATTCACCCCAGTCCATCATTCCATCATTCTTCATGGGTTCCTGACAAACTAAGTGTAAAATCAACCTTACCCTAGTGCAGAACATCTGTTCAGATTATCCAGGCTTTTACACAAACCTGGGCTTGAGTTCATGGGAAAGCAAGCAAACTGACAGTTTTGTGTCAAACTGCATTCAGGAAGGAGGTCAGTGTCCATAAGAGTGCAGAAACCAGTGCCAAAACGGAGGCACAAAACCAACTGTTGCGATTTGGGCAAAGGCCTCCACCGAGGAGTGATCCAAACTGTCCTAGAGGCATCAGCTAGTTAACACTATTGATAAAATAATGAGTTATTGAGGATGCTTTTGGCTGGAGGACCCACTGAATAATCCCTGGTCTGAACCTGGAGGCCACACTATGGACTCACCAGGGATGCTGATGGTAGAGTTTAGATCTAGTCACATTCTGGACTCATTAGGGATGCTGATGGGTAGGATTTTAGCTCTGGTGTAAGAGATACCCAGGCACATCCTGGTTGTCTTCCGGGCTGCACACTGCTTGTCAGCTATCAGAGCATAATAAACTCAGCAGAAAATTAAGAAGAGATAACAAAATAAACCTACTAAAAGCTTAGGTAATGGCTGAGTTTGAGTCTGAAAGAAAGTGTGCAGGAAGGCAACCCAACACACCTTCTCTCACACTGCATTTACTGTACCTGCAGAGCTCTGCCTCTCCAGGAGTTGCTTGCCATGAGCTGCCTCCTGGGACTTGCTGTCAGCCTAGGGAACCTTAAGTGATACAAGAGCAGCTCACCCAAGGGCAGAGCTGGTTATATCCCTCTGTGGATACTACAACTGGCACTGAAGCAGTCCCTGAGCATTCACCTCTGAGTCATTCTAGGACGCTGTCCTTGTGCTGCCCACCTGCACCCTCAGTGCAGGCACTGGCCAGTCTCCCCTTCCCGTTTAGCCTGTACTTCTACAGATACAGGGAGTCTGTCTGTCCCAGAGACCCCCGTGTGCTATTCAAGGAAAGGTTCAGCCCATCATCCTCAGCTGGGTCTTGCATTTGTGGTGCAGCTGTGGTCATATATGCCCCATCTCTACAATGCTGGGGCAAGGGTTTTCTTCTGTGTTCATCCTCGATGTGCCCCATTTCTGTTTTCATCGCTGAAATAGCTCCCATTATCGCCCAGTGTAAGCACTTGAGAGTCATTCTCATACTCATTCTCCCAGCATCCCTTTAAAGTTTCTCACAGTAGCCCAAGGACACACAGACAGGGAAATACAAGCAGGAATTCTGAGTCAGTGGCTGGTGCCCCAACCACTGGGCCAGCAGGAATAACTTGTGCTCTGACTAACGCAACTCATATTGCTGGGGGTGCAAATCTGAGGATGTTCCATCAGCTGCCTTGTGCAGACCTGGTTTTGTTTGACCCTCCATGGGCCACTGAGTCCCACTTGAAGCAAATTTTGTACTAGGTTATATATTCCTGTCAGGTCAGTTACATATTTATTTTAGCTGTCTCCTAATAAAATGCTTAGAATTGGTTGGTGTCATTCCTAATTAATAAGGTGCCATCCATACATCTAGGAGAAAAATCCAGTTGCAACTGCTTGCAACTCATTACCAGTTTAGTCCATGTATTTATCATACAAGACAGCCACTCAACAATCCCTGTTCCAAATTTTGTCTGAGGTTCGATAGCAGCCATCACTACACCATGCTGTGCCAGAGCTCAGCCCCAACACCCCTCCAGTTTCCCAGTCCAGGGGTCAGCTGGTGGCTGTTTTTGCCAGCAGCACCATGGTTGTCTGAGTCCCACCTGCAGCCCAGGCACCACAGGATGTTTTCCAGCCCAGATAGGAACGAAGCAATGCTGCAGCTGTGTCCCCTGGCCATGCTGCCCATGCCAGCGGCTTTGAAGATCACACAGGGATTCCCCATGCAAAGGGTGAATTCCCAGTTGGCACCATACCCACCTCTGCAGTTCCTTGGTACCCACAGAGCCGCAGAATAATTGTTTTGAATCATATTGCTTAAAATGAAGTTGGAAGTGATGCCTGCTGGAGCATTCCCACTGCCTGCTCACAGTGGGTCCTGCAGATGACTTTTGGAGAGGGAGCATAGGAATGGCTTTGAGCATCTACTGAACACCTGAGTGGGCTCTCTGGGAAAGGCAGAGGGATGCCTGGAGTCAGCCAAATCCTTAACAAAGCACAGTGCTGCTTGGCCTCAGGCTGACATGGAGCAGCTATGATGCTTGTGCAGGAGCAAGATGCCTCCCTCCTCCATTCCCCTTTACGTTTGTGGTTTTGCAGCAATGTGGATGACCCACCATATCCCCACAGAGGGAACCACAGGAGACACCATCCTGCCACTTGCAGATAGCTATTTTAAGTAGCTGTCCACAAGTGACCATAGATGAAGCAGCGAGGGGATTGGGAACGATCCAGATCAGCCAGGGAGTGCAGTGCCAGGTTCAACTCCTCTCCTTCTCTCTTCTTCCAGGAGTGCACCGTCCTTCCCAGACCTCAGACATCCCTGGTTTCTACCCCCTGCCCCCCAGTGGAGTTGGCCAGATCACACCGTCGATGGGATGGTGAGTGAGGAGGGCTCAGCCCCGCAAAACTGCAGCCCTGCTGGACGCGCGGGACGGGATGGGTCACTGAGCCAACCACTTCTGCTACTCTCCGTAACCTCCACGGTGCTTTCCCCCAGCTTCACCCCTCCTGTGTGCTGTATGAAGAGGGAGGAGAATTTAGCCTTGTCTTGGAGGTGGGAGCAGACCTGTAGAGAGGCTGAAGGCTTCATCCTGGCTGAAGCATGCCTGGAGATGGATTACAACCTGCCCAGTTCAAAACTGCCTCCTACTTTACATCTGTCTGTGTGGATTAGGAAACCCAAAGAGAGCTTCCCACCCACCCCTCCTAATCATAGCAAAAGTCTCTTTTTGGAGTAGGAGGTAATTTTCTCCCTCACTGGACTTTTCAGCACAAACAGTGCTTTCCCTGAGCATGCCACCAGCATGGAGTAATCCCGTGGGATGCTTCATCTGCCAGGCCATGGTGTTTCTTGGGATCTGACACACAGGGGAAAAGCACATCATGGCAAAGACCTGCCAGGAAGCAACCCCGCTACCCACAGCCTGGCCACAGCTCAGCCAGTTAGTAACCACTGCCCCAGCAGGCATGGAAAAGGAGAGGCCATGAGCTGGAGCACTCCCAAAATGTACCCCCTGAGTGGGCCAGCCCTGCAGAGCATCCTGCAAAGCACAGCCTGTTGGTATACCTGCCCCAGGGACACAAGTTAAAAATACACCAGTGTGTGGTCATTGCCACTGGCTTTTGTCTCCATGACCATGAGCACACTGAGAGAGTGGGTCTGGCAGGTGCTGCCATGTGGGCATCATCACTCCTCAGATTAATATTTAATCCCTGGTGATGAGGTAGAGACATTGCAGAGGCTGACAGGGAGACTGATGGCTGCAGGTAACAATTCAGGGTTGCTGGGATGAGGAGAAATTGCAGGGCAGGTGGTCACAGGGACAGTAGCCAGATTCCCCCAGTGCCGGTGGATAAAACCCTGGAAAAACCTGGTGGAGAGCTTCAGGTATAAGAACTTACTGCAGAGTGAGAAAGGGGAAGCTTCTTAAAGCACAGAGTAAAATGTTAGCTTTTGCTTTGTTTTGTTTATGAATTTCTTTTTCCAGATATTTAACCATAAGGAAACAGAGGATGAGGCCTTTGATGCAGAGTCTGGCTTCAAAGAGATTACATTTTGCCTTCTGTGCTAAATCTGCTACTCTTGAGTGATGATTTAACTCCTCATATGATGTAATTCATCTTCAAGAAAAACAAGGACTGGAGTGACTGTGCTGTAACATGAAAGAAATAGTTGGAGCAGGGAGAAAGGAGCCTGTTTGTCAAATGGAAGGTCCATTCCTGGGTTAGGATGATGCTGTTCAGACAGCCCTGGGCTCATGAAGGGAGAGCAGTCTGGTTTTTTATGGAGATTTTGTGGGGCAGTTGGTGGTAGAGAGAGCTTTCATGGCTGAGAGCTGCTCCAGCATCCCTGGGGTTTGGCATCCTCCTGCAGCCTCATCAGATGCCTTCATTAATGGCTAATAGAGCAGATATGGTAAAGCAACAAATGGCCTGACATGCAGAGAGCAGCACCTTGAGGCACATTTGTTTAATAGAGGTTTTGGTCATTCTTTTCCATGCCCAAAATATATGGAAGGAACACCAAACCCACTTGTGGAGTGTCCGGTTCTCAGCTGAGGCCCAGCACACTGCTGTGGGTGGGTGCAGAAGCACTGAAGCCTGGCAGGTTCATGGCAGCATCCTTCCATGCCAGCAGCAGGCAGCAGGGGCTGTGTGCCAGGGATGGGTGTGCTGGGGATGGTCATGCCAGGGATGCATCCCAGAGAAGCTGTGGCTGCCCCATCCCTGGAGGTGTTCAAGGCCAGGTTGGATGGGATCTTGAGCCACCTGGTCTAGGGGAACGTGTTCCTGCCCATGGCAGGGGATTGGAACTGGATGATCGTTAAGGTTCCTCCCTACCCAAACCATTACAGGACTCCATGGTTGTGCTGGTGCCACCAAGTCAGCTGCCAGACCAGGGCAGCTACACATGGGAAACAACTTTTCCTCCACAAAAGGATGGGATCCACTTTTCCTGCTCCTGGCAGGCAGGAGCTGGGCAGAAACTGGTTTTGTTCTCACCAAGCGCTTCAGTAGGAGGAGCTGCAATCACTCTCTCTGTAATTAAGCTGGGATGACAGTCAGATAAAAGCTTCCAAGAGTCCAGTCAAGTGAGTTTTGTTTATGGGAGCCTGGCAGTTAACATTAGCCAGGAACCTGCAAATTGTGTCACTCACCTGTGCCCAGGGCCAAGCACGGTGGTGCCATGGCAGCCTCTCCTCCACCATCCCACAACCTTTTTTCTGAGCTACCCTCCCATCACCAGGTGATCCTCTGGAAACAGGCTGAGAGAGCTGGGGTTGTTCAGCCTGGAGAAGTTTCCTGGGAGGCCCCAGAGCCCCTTCCTGTACCTAAAAGGAGCTTATAAAAAAGAAGGAGAGGGACTTTTTATATTGGCAGATAATGATAGGTCAAGGGGGAACAGTTTTGAACTAAAAGAGTAGAGTTAGGTCAGGTGTTAGGAAGAAGTTCTTTACACAGAGGGTGGTGAGGCCCTGGCACAGGTTGCCCCATCCCTGGAGGTGTTCCTGGTCGGGCTGGACAGGGCTTGGAGCAGCTGGATATAGTGAAAGGTGTCCCTGCCCATGGCAGGAGCTTGGAATGAGATGGACTTTAAGGTCCCTTCCAACCCAAACCAGTAATTCTATGATATGGGCTGTAATCATGCACTCCCAACTATCAGGGACTGATTTTGCACTTGCTTTAATTTTCATGTCAGAGGGACTTGGGATGAAGCTGCAAGTGCCCGACTCCATTCCTATCCAAATATCCCAGCCTCTGGATTAACACAGGTCAATTCTGGATTAGCTCCAAGTGTTTTCTCGGCCCTGGGGCAGCCACCTCTAACTTCAAAGGTTCTTTCAGTTTCCTGGTGGGCAGCAGTGCTTGGCTGTTGGTGTGTTTATACCCATCAGCATCTGAGGGGTCAGAGAGGGCTTCTGCCTGCCAGGGTGTAAACAGCCTCAGCTCCCTTTCCTGCAGACAGATCCCACCGATTTCAGTCAAGCCAGTACACAGTAGCAGGAGCGGGAGCCTCCTTCCTGCCCAGCGCAGCTCAGGGGTCTGACTGCTGCCACACTGTCATTATTCCTCTTCAGGGCAGAAACTTGTCTTTAGCCCCAAAAAATCCCAGGCATCTAGGAGCTTGGGTCCTTCACAGTGCACCATACTTAATGATAATGGACTTTTTGTGGATTTTTTCATCATTAGAACTGAAAATAGCTAGTCCTAGGTTTAGGAATAGCTCTGTGCAGCCTGGTCAGAGGAACGCGAGTACCAGCACAGTTGTAAGCACCCCATCCCTGAAAGTATTCAAGGCCAGGTTGGGATGGGGCTTGGAATGGCCTGGTCTAGTGGAAGATGTCCCTGCTCATGGCAGGGTAGGTTGGAATGAGATGAGCTTTACTCAACTCAACTCCAACTTAAACTATTCCGTAATTTTAATGTCTTTTCCAAGCTAAACCATTCTGTAATTCTATGATCTCAGTTTCCAGATGCAGTTCTAGGCTGGAAGCATCTTTGGGCAGTTTTGCAGAACAAGCCAAGGTATTTTTGAGCTATTTCCATATGAAAATGTGGGGGTTCCCTTGCTGGGAACAACAAGGAACTTCCTGCATAGTTATTTTACTATCTCAAAAATAATTGCCAGCCCCAGGTCTCATACATGCCTGGTCCCCAATATGAAACAACTTTCAAAAAGAATGCAGGACTGAGGTTTTGGCTTCTTTAAAACTGATGGGTGTCCTTAAAAGGATGTGCTGGGGAAATCAGAGCATTCCTAAAGCACAAAATCAGGGTAGGTACCTTCTCTCCAGACTTCAGGAGTCTCCTGTGCTTGGGGCATCACAGTGTCACAGAGTAGATAAAGTTGGAAGTGACCAGTGGGTCATCTGGACCAAACTCCCTTCTCAAGCAGAGCTGTTCCAGAGAACATGGCACAGGATTGCGTCCAGACAATCCTGGGATATCCAGTAAGGGAGGCTCCACACCCTCTCTGGGCAATTCCTATTCCAGTGCTTGATCAGTGAATAGTAAGAAAGTTTTCCTCATGTTTATCCTCCTGGTGCAGCTTCTTATGCACCACACAGAGAGTCTGAGCAGGCTTTATTTTTTTTTTCGGTCACACTATGCTCTTTTGAGTAACTTCTTCTGTGCAACAGCAACATCTGATTTTTCAGCACGCCTCTGCACTTTGCATTGTTACCAGGTAAACTCAAAGCTGCAGTGTTAGTCAGTACCAGGGGCAGAAGGGGATCAGAATTAGATCCAAATTTTGTAGGAAGCTTCTCTCAAAATAACATCCAAAGCACATGCTGCCCCTCAAGCCTAAGGGATACTGAGTGTCCATCCAACCAGGGGCATAAGTGCTCTGAGTCCCGTTAACAAAGGGTATCTTTAGGAAATACCACGTAGCTGTGGATGCTTTATAGACTCTTTCTTCCTGATCCCAGGCAGAGCCAGTCTGTCTATCCGATCCCGTCATGTGGATTTAGACAGCCGTATTCGTCAGCGCTTTCTGCTGGGGCTTCTTTCTCCAGGTGAGTATGAGCTGTGTGAGACAGGGCAGCTCGGCTGGTCACGCAGCTTGCAGTTTGTGCAGCAGGAGCTTGCAGCAGACCACAGCCACGCAGGGACAGCCACGCACCCTCCCAGGGCAGCCATGGGAAGAGAAGGCACTTTTAAGTAGTGTCTGGTCCAAAGGGTGCTCAGGGGAATATTGAGGATGAAGGATGCATAACGGTTGGGTTTTATTCAGCAAAACTCTAGAGAGTCAAAAACTCCAGCCTTCAGCTCAGCATTGGGAAAATGGGGTGGAATCCATTGCTCAGGATTTTGCTCCTGTGTCACTAACCCTAATCTTGAATATGTCCCTTCTGCCACCACCGCTTTGCTCTGCAGAGATGGATCTGGTTTACTTGGTCTCAGCTTTAAAAACAGGATAGGAGAGGACAGTGATTTGCTGCCTTCCCATTAGCACAAGTCAGTTTTGTGAGATATAAACATAGTTTCTGCCTTCAGGTGAGCAAAATGCATCCCCTGTGGATGGGAATCACAAAGCCCAGCTCTTCCAGGCATGCTGCTGGGCAAAGCCCTCGTGGCTCTATAGGGATGCCAGGGCCACACCAGCTTTTGCTTCTGCTTCATATTGTCCTGAAGGGCTGTTAGTGGAGATTTCCCACAGGAAAACCATGCAAACCCTTACTCACGCAAGCCCCTAGCCATGCAAAAACCTGGATCCATGCAACCCTCGATCCATACAACACTTGATCCATGCATCCCTTGATCCATGGAGCCCCTTAGCCTTGCAGAAGAGGGAAGGGAGTGCTACCAGCCCGCCTTTCTCACAAGGTATCACCCATGCACAGCCTCAAAAGTGAAGGAAAGAGGAGCTAACGGTTCCCTGTGGAGCCCAGCAGCCTCCCTGCCTGCAGGATTTTGGGGCGGATTTTGCAGCACTGCTGCAACCGAGAAAGTACACCTGGTCAGATAACGATCAGACTGTGCTGGTGGATTAAATTAAACAGCTTTTCTTTTCGTGCCAGCATATCTAATGAACACCTCATCTCCCATGGGCAATTCTGCCATCTCAAGCTGGAGTCATAAAGTGGCAAGCTTGGCAAAGCTGACTTTGCTGGCTTTATCCTCCAAAACTCCGAAGAGAGCTAATGAAGCCTGAGAGCTAATGAGACCTCTCATGATCTCAGCCTGTTGTGGAGAGCATTGCTTAGGCAAGGTGTACCTCCTAGAGTTGCAGTAGAGTTCATGTTCAGACTTAGTCTATTTCTGTTAAAAGAAAGGTGCAGGGTGGTCCTAATCTCTCCCATCCAAACCCCAGGCTGAGTTTGTTGTTCCGTTCTGCAGTGCTAATGAGATACTGCAACAGCAGAGATTTGAGTAGCTAAAATTGCTGGGTGAAAGCCCCCTTGATCTCAGCCAGGCTGGCTCCTGCTGCAGGTGGGTTCCCTCGCTGTGGCACTGGATCCTTTCATCCACATGCCCGTGGCTTGACCAGCCATGGCACAAGGGTGACCTGGGGGTGGTGGGCAATGCCTGCCCCCCGCCAGCCTTGCAGCACCTGCGTGCTTTCCATGTCCTTGCTTTCCATCTGCTTCCGCCATATCAGAGTGCACTCCGAGGGACACCACCCTGGCTGCCTGGCATCCGCAGTGTCCCTGGCCCAGCGCAGCCCTCTCAGCATGGCTCACCCACTCTCTATTGCAGGTTCACTCACCCACTGATGCTGGGCTCTGGCATGCACACCACAGGCATCCCACACCCTGCCATCGTGCCCCACTCCGGAAAGCAAGAGATGGAGCACTACGACCGAAACATGTGAGTGAGAAGTGCTGGCTCAGCAGCATCAGCACCTCAACACCCATTTCGTTAATCACTCTCAGTGCTCAAACGGAGGAAGGATGGATAAACATTGAGCTCTGCATCTGAGGAGCGAATCTCGGGCCCCCTCCACCTGCTCATGCTGTTGGGTTATTTTGGAGCTGAGTCTTCTGGTGGCTCTGATGCTGACAGCCTCTCCTTTTGTCCCACCAAGGAAACCTCAACCAGAACCAAAGAGAGAGAAGGAAGCCAAGAAGCCCACTATTAAGAAGCCCCTGAATGCTTTCATGTTGTATATGAAAGAAATGCGGGCGAAAGTCATTGCCGAATGCACCCTGAAAGAGAGTGCTGCCATCAACCAGATCTTGGGAAGAAGGGTAAGAGCTCACGGGGCCCAGTGTCATCACTTAGTGCCACATCCCTGTCTCTTGCAGCTGCTCTTAAGTACATAATAAGCATCTGCTTCAAATCTGGGTGCTCTTATCCCATGAACACAGGGGGCCACATGTGCCCTGAGGTGGGGTGGCCATGGTGGGCTGGGAGGGGACTGCAGGGCTATGCTTCACTGCTGTTTGTCCTTGCAGTGGCATGCGCTGTCCCGAGAGGAACAAGCCAAGTACTACGAACTGGCTCGCAAGGAACGGCAGCTCCATATGCAGCTCTACCCTGGCTGGTCTGCCAGAGACAACTATGTGAGTGCCACCATGCTCGGACCTCCACCCTATGGCATGGCCCAAAATGGCCTGAGGGTCTGGCTAGTGTTTACTAAACACCTGGTCCTGACAATGCCATTCCTGGTAGCACAAGAGCCGTAGAAATTCACATTTCAGGAATATTTCGAATGCCCTCTTGGCTTACTGTCTGTCTAAAAGATTAACGATACAGCCCCCAGCAATCACAAGCATTTATTTGCTTATTGTCCAAGCAAATGCAAATAGAAAGGAAGAGAAGCTTTTAAGTGCTGTGGATATATCTTTGGAAATAACATTTTATGGACACAAACTGCTCTGTGCATCTTGGACAGCAGCTGAGGTATCTGTGATGGTGGTGAGGCCCTGGCACAGGTTGCCCAGAGAAGCTGTGGATGCCCCATCCCTGAAAGTGTTCAAGGCCAAGTTGGACAGGGCTTGGAGAAACCAGGTCTAGTGGAAAGTGTCCCTACTGATGTCAGGGGGTTGGAATAGGATGTGTTTGAGGTTCCTTTCAGCCCAAATAATTCTATGATTCTGTGATTTTAAATAGTGGCTCTTTTTGTAGGGGGTCTTTTCTTGTGACTTTCACGACTCTTGATATTTCATGCCTAACAAGCTCGTTAGTGAACTGAAGCAAAGCACACGTAAGTCTTCAGATGTTCAGCCACACATCTCCATCAGTTCCCTCACAGGCACTTTCTTACCCCTGGGAATTGCACAGTGAGTGCCCATCCTTCCCACACTGACTCCAGCCCTCCTTCCAGAATGACAAAACTCCTTCAAGGGCAAAAAAACACCTGTAAACAGACCCAAACCACTCCAAACTCAAAACAGAGGGCAGAGATGATGCAGAAAAAGCAGAGGTGATGGGAGGGCCCTGGCCCACATTTTGATGGGCACACATCTGGAGGGCATCAGCATTGCTGAGAGCATGGCACTACCTTCCTCCAAGACCACATCCTCCATGGAAATCACAGTCCTGTATCACTTTCATCTGGTTCCTTGGGGAACCAAGGGCTGGTTTCTTTCTCCAGAAGATAGATTGTGGGCTCCAAAAGTGCATATTGGGCCTCCCAGCACTGTAAACCAGCTGGTTTCAGTGTTGTGGTTCTTGGAAGAAATACTGTTCTCCAAATTTGAGCAGGGATGAGGAGGAGGAGGAATGTAGGTCACTTGTGCAGCACGTGATACAGATATCAGGCAGGAAACACAGTTGCTCCCCCACTGTAGAAAAAGCTTACCACAGCTCTGAGCTTTCCACCTTCACTCAAACCACAAGAAGTCATATAAGAAGTCACAGGTCAAAGGCAGCCTTGGGAGCTGCCTGTGCCGCACGGCCAGATTTGTTCCTATGCTGCTGTGCCCTCATTAATCATCTCATTAGGGGACGAGGGGAGGTGCTGCATCTTGTGAATCAGAGAGGCAGTTTGGGGATAAAATAGGACTTTTTTTATTAGTGAAAGAAGAATGAGGGATGGGTCCAGAATTGAAAAAGCACTGAAATAGATTAGTATTACTTAAAAATAAATTTCTGGGGATTTCGTAAAACTTTCCCATTTGGAATCAAGGAATATAAAGAACCAATTTCAGTTTGGGTATAAGGCACCACATTAATACACGTTTTGGAAATAGGGAAGGTTCTAAAATGGACCAAGTGCTTTTTAGAAACATAAGGAGGAGGAATATGACAGGAGCATCAGTTATTGATCATACTCTCTCCATTGCATACAGCAAATCTTGTTTAATTCTATTAATCCCATTAAACTTATTAATTAAATTATCAATTCATTAATTAAAGCAATAATGGGTGGGATCCCCAGGTGAGATACATCAGAGTGGGCTGAGGAGTTCTGGCGAGAGCTGGCAGAGGTGCTGAGCAGCGCAGGCACAGGCACTGACTTTATTACAGCTGGTTTACATCCACTAACATTTTCCCTCACACTTTCTGACACACCCTGCAGCATAAATCCGGGTCTTAGCTGCATTTGCAGCATAGTCCTGAACTCATAAACCAGAGCATGGAGCAGCGTGTTGGGAAGAAGTTGGAGCAGATGTGGGAGTAGGAGTGGGGACATGTCTGCCGTGGCCTCTTGAGTTTACTGCAGTTTGTAAATACACACAGATCTCATGCAAAGTGCTTGAGCCAAAATGCCTGTGGTGCTTGATCCGGGAGTATTGGAAATGAGGATTAATCCCCAAGAAAAGGCACAAGCCCAGAATGAATTTGTGCTGCGCAGAAGCCTTAGCAAGTGTGCAGAAACACATTTGGGTTTCACTTTGAAAGTTCCACCTGGGTTTCTTCTTAGGAGTATTGGAATAGGATGAGGGGAAAGGAAGGGGACACCCTCATAGATGAGCCTGAGTAGTCCCTTTGCAGCCTTTTCCAGTTCATCTCCTCCTGGAAAGGGCTGAGCCAGCAGCACTGGATCTTACCTGGGAGGCAGCAGCCATCCCCAGCATCCAGTCCAGCCCCAAAAAGCTGCACAGCACCCTCGGTTTTCTGGAGCACAGGTAACAGCTTTTCCTTTGATTTCCTAGGGGAAAAAGAAGAGACGAACACGGGAAAAGCAGCAAGATTCCAACTCAGGTAAGTGCGTGCAGCCTGGCAGTCGTTCCTGCTTTCCTACTCAGATGGGAGAATCTAAAGCAATTGTTGGGTTTTACGGTGTTTTCCTTAACTAGAAAAATACACATTCATTATTTTTTTAAGCCATGGCAAATTAACATTTCTGTGACTTTTTAATAGACGTGTTTGATTTAGAACATAGGTAGTGTATGAAAAATGAAAAGATTGGATTTTGGCAAATGTATAATAACTTCATATAAACTATCACTAAACTTTATCTGTTGAAAGCATCCAAGGTAAATGTCCCCATCAGACCTACAGTTGTTATTAACTAAAGAAAACTCCTCTCAAATGCATCCATATTGTATGTGGGGCGAAATGTAATGGCAGGACTGAAGATCATTCACGGTACTGTTCCAAGTTTGGTTGCTTCAAATCTACATTACTTTGAAATTACAAAGTCATATTAAATCCCACCTCCCTGTACCACCCTGCCAATTAAAAAAGATTTCAACAGATTTCAACTGGTCACAGACACATTCCCATCATCCAAGGCTATTCATATGCTGTTTTCAGAAGTGTTTGTGCCATATCAGGAAGAAATATTATATGTACCAATAAATAGTCATTAAAAAGGGACTCATTATCAAGAGATGTGTCCTAGTAATACCTTCAGTTTAATTAACACTGTTGATCTCATTCAGTGCTGAGTCTGATAAGAGGAATACAGGCTTTTAAGCCTTTATGTAGAGTGCATTGTATATTTTTATATATCCACATATATGTCTTGTCTATGTGATACAAAAGTGATAATTTTGCCTGTTACAGATTGAAAACCAACTACTGGTTGTACACAATGAGACATTGATGGTGGTTGAAAGAGAGAGGCTGAATCTAGCACACAAATGTACTGTGCACTGTTCCAATCTCATTTATAACACCAGAGAAAAACATGATGTGCCTGAAAGCAAACAGGGCTTCACCCTAATGAGTCCCTTAATTATACAGTAAAAGAACAATGTTTTAGGAAAGGCTATGGAGAACAGCTTTTCCATTAAAACTGGAAGGGGTATGATGGGGGGCAGAGTGGAATACCTGGGCCTAGGTCTCCTTGGTGCTAACTCTGCTTTCAGTCTGCTTCTGCAATGTTTCCTCCTCTTTTCTTCGTGCGCAGTCCAAGCTCACTGGCAGCCCGCATAGGTGCTGCTGAAAAGACACGGAGCTGGTAAGGATACAGATAGAGGAATAAGGCATCACCTCCGGGATTTGGCAGTTTTTTCCAGATTTAAGAATTTTGAAGAGCTGTGAATTTCCCTGTAATTGCCCACGTTTCTCAAAGCTGTTTCCCAAACCACCTCCAGCTGCCAGCAGTGATCACTGATACTTGCCTAACGATCACTTTTTTCCAGGTGGTGCCATTCTGTAGCAGAAGATAATGGGATTGTAGTCTGTTAGTCGTGTGTTAAAGTGGCTAAAATGATGTTGCCTCTTTTCTTCCTCGTGCTCCTCCTCCTCTTTGTGCCTCTGCCTTGCCCACTCTCCGCCGCGCATGCTTCTGTGTTCAGATCCTGCCTCTCCTAAGAAATGCAGAGCTCGCTTTGGCCTCAACCAACAAACGGACTGGTGCGGCCCATGCAGGTGTGTATCGGCATCTCCTCGCTGCTGGGTGTTCCTGGGACAGTGGGTTCAGCTCCAGGTGTCCTTCTCAGCCATCCGGCACGACCGGGGGCTGCTCTGTCCAGGTAGGGATGGGGTGTGCTCTGGGAATCCTCAGGAGTTTTCTGAGCTGCGAGGGACAGGCTGTACTCTGGGTTTTTTATCCCTTCTCAGGAAGTGTTGGTTTAGTGCTGTACATATTCCTCAGCTGATGGATTTTCCTGGTCTTAAAAGCTTATTTCCAGGATGGAGATATCTGTGGCCCTGACACGAGGCTTTTTTTGTTCCATTAATGTTTTCCAATCACATTAGTGGCACTCTAGGGCCTGCAGTGAGGATTTGATGGGGCTTTTTTTTCCTATTTATACTGGGCTAACCATGTATTTCAAGATCCAGCTCTTCCTGAGCCTTAAATTTTGCAGTACCCACCATGGGTGGGGTGGGATAGCCTCAAGCAGCAAAACAGCTGTATTCTTCAGGCTCTCAGAGATGGATTTGCCCAGGCAATAGTAAAGTTTGCATCAACCAAGTGCTGCTTGGCTCAGAGGGGCTGCAAAGGCAGCCAGGCAGAGAAAGCTCCTGAAAGCTTCTGGATCTGGGTGCTGGAGCACAGAGAGACTCCAGCTTGCACAGAGGTCTGCAATTTGCAGTTTTACATTGAGGAAAAAGGTGGAAGTAAAGTACTGCTTGATGTGTTCACTTCAGCTTGAAGTGACTAAAACCATTTCATCAGCCTAAATCTGGCCCAGACCTTGCTGCACCCCAAGCTCCAGTCCCTGTGTCTGAGCCCCATGTGAGCTCCCCTCCTGCACCTCAGCATGCCACAACAGCGGAGCTCCCTGTTTGCCTTTTATTCCCTGGGTAGTGTCATCAAGCAACATTTTTTAATTGATTAAGAATCCAGACAGAACTCAGTGTCTTGTTAATACTTGAATGTCTAGAGGGGGCTGCTGGAGCGTCCCGTGTCCCCTGCAGCTGTGCCATCAGGCTGAATGCCCTGTTATCTTCCATGGACACTTCTTTCACCTTCCCTCTGCCTTCATTCCAGCTCTGAACTCAGCTTCTCCTCTGCATGGCTTCCCAATTAACACAGGCTGCTGGAGTGCCTGGACACCTTGGCGTGCTCTTCATGTGTACCCTGTGTAACCAAGCCCTGGTCAGGCAGAGCTGCTGTGCAATTCCCATACTAACACGTTTGTGCCACTTAGGGACTCCTGTCCGACATGCTCTGCTCACCCATGAAGAACAAGTTCCCCAGGAGGATTTCCACTCCACAGGAGAGGTTAACTGGTTAAGGCTGGGTGTTCCTACTCTAGAGCATTCACACTCCTCCCACATACCCTGGGGATAAACACTCCTGGGTGCTCTGGTTTCCAAAGGGAGAAGGATAAGTTCCCTTAGAGAGGATAAACCCCTTTAGATGTGTAACAGCCACCTCAACATAACCCATGGACTGGGTCATTATCAGCAGTCTGAAGTATCACATCTGCTTTTTTTTTTACTTTAAATCAAATGAATCAATGGGCACATTCCTGTAATCTTAAACAGGTCGTTGAAACTCTATCCTGCAGCTACTCCCAAGGTGTCTGTGGGAAACACAGCTCCTCCTCGGGCTTGTCTCTGGGGAATTACTACCTATGGAAAATACCCTCGAGTTAAATACTCAGTTCAGCTGAGCTGTTGTGTTTCCTGTCGCATTAATTGGGTCAGCACGGCTGATGATGGCACTGACAGCAGTAATAGCACTGCTCTTGTTCACATTCAGTGAAAGTCATGTTTAATACTGGACTAGCTAATACACATTCTCACACCGTCTGGTTTTTCATTAGGAAGATCAAAGAAAGGCACGTGCCTGCATTAGTGAGTTCTCCATTTGATTTGTTTTCCTCAAGTGAGACAACCAAGGCAGGGAGCCAGGTGGGAGATGTTCTTTTACCTATTTTAGCTGTAAAGGCTCCAGCAGAGGAATTGTCCCTTTGATACTATTAAGGTGACATCTTGAGAGCTCTTTGTTTGAGCATGTATACTGAGGTGCTCAAGGACCCAAGGCAGGTGACATGACGAATCTGTCACATGGAGAGAAGGAAAACCAGCTCAACAGAGCGAACACAAGATAGTATGACAGACTGTTTTAACTACCCCTGCTTGCCCAGAGTCAGTCTGGATGTACAAAGTGACACTTGGAATTTGGGATAAATACTGAACGGAATTGTCAAAGGATGTGAAAGAATCATGGCCAAACCCAGCTACAGCAAGAATGTGACTTGTATTTTTTGATACCCCCAATCATAACATCCAAACAAGTGGGGAACCTGAGTGTTCCCTCCAGGAGGGATGAAGAGAGGTTGGTCCCTTCTCCCTAAGGCAGATGCTGCTGCCTTAGGGACCTTTCCAGTCCCAGCAGATTTTTTCCTAGAAGAGCAGGACTGGGGGAGGAGAGCTGCCCCGTTTGGGTCAGTAAAGCCATCCCCAGCTGATGAGCTCTATCACACTCCACAAGATGGAACCATGGAACTGAGTCACCACTGCACAACCATTCATACCCTTCTGCCAAATCTTTCTCTCTAGTGTCTGCCCACGTTGCATTTTGCACCTATACTCCACTTCTCAAGGGAGAGGTCACATCCCAAGTGGAGGTCTCAGCAAACATTTCCTCTCCAGGAACCCCATGGGCTGAAGTGTGATTGGTAGCTCTGTCACGACTGATTTTCCCTTAGCTCGGTAAGCAGGTTAAAGGTGATCTGCCCTCCAAGGAGCACCAAGTCCTCTGAAGGCCTCAGGACTGTTCCACCTTTGCAGAGCAGACACCCTCAAGACCATCCCAACCAGTCCCAGGCCATTTCCTTTCCTTTTCCTGAATGGTTGCTGAGCACGTTTTTGTTCAGCTGTATCACTGAGTTGTCCTTGGAGGGGGGGATGAATGGGAAGTACACTCAGATGCAGAGAGAACTCAGCAGGAAAGAAGAGCTGAGAGCTAAGGCCAGGTTCAATAGTACTTGAAGCAACTTCTGGTCTAGTGGAGGGTGTCACTGCCTATGACAGGGAGGTTGAAACAGGACAAGCTTTAACCCAAACCCGTCTGTGGTTCTGAATAGATTATACTGTGCACAAAGCTAGGAAAGTGCTGGGAAATGGGCTCTTGGAACCTTTAGATTTTGGGATGAGAAAAGCTGAGACTGGTGTGAACGGCAGTATCCCAGCAGAGCACAGCCTGGCACTGCTAAGCACAGTGGTGCTGATGTGCCCTGTGACACCAGTGCACACCACTGTCCTGCAGGCCTTGCCTGGGTTCTGCGGCAGGTGGGGAGGGGACCCACGGGGAGAATGCTTTAGGCCTGAACTCATGAGAGCCAGGCACCCCCACAGAATTCGAGTAGTTGGGGTGGTGGCTGGCGAGGAATGACCTCACGGGTTGGACCTACGTTATTCTTTTGATTTTTAAATTATTTTTATTATTATTTTAAAATCTTGTTGTTTCGCTTTTTTATTATTATTTTCATTTCATGGCTTTGATAATTATTATTATTTTGAGGTTTTCTTTATTTTCTGCTGTTTTCATTTTTATTACTGCATTTTGATTTTTACTCCTCTTTCATGCCCCCCTTCTCTCCCGCTGCGACCGAGCCGCTTCCCACGGGCTCCGCTCCCGGCCCGCTGGCGCCACCTGGCGGTGTCCCCGCAGCGCTGCAGTTCCGCCGCCATCCCGGCCCCGCGGGGAGAAGGGAACGGCGGATCCGCGGGGCTGACGGGACTCTCCCGTTACTCACAGAGACCTCTCTCCGCTGTTCCAGGAGGAAAAAGAAGTGCATTCGGTACCTACAAGGAGAAGGACGCTGTGCCAGCCCAGTTTCTTCCGATGGAAGTGCTATAGACTCCCCTCCATCCCCACCGGACGCACTCCGATGCATCCCCTCCGCCTTCCCATCAGAGCAGCTCGCAGCCCCCGCCAACCCCGAGCACCGCGACCAGCCCGATCCCTGCCCCGTGTCCGCACACCTCCCGCCCGCCTCTGGCCCGTCCACACCAGGCGCCCGGCGCTCCTCGGCGCCCGCCGCGCCCCCCGCCTACAGCCGCGCCTCCTCGAGGACATAGTCCCTCGCTAGCCGCTTTCCACACCGGGCACTCCGCTCGCCCACCTGGTTCCACTGCCCCTGGACGAGGACCACAGGCCCAGCCAAATCCCCATATCACTGTAAAACATGCGAAGTTTGGCGACAGGATGACTTAAGGATGACGGAAATCTCACTGGGTTGGGGTTTTTTTTGGAGGGGAGGGGTGATAAAGATAGAAAAGCAATTAAAAAAAAAGGTAAAAAATAAGTTCTTACCAAAATTTAAAGTGCTGATGAGTAAACAAGCCTTTTGTCCCTCCCCTGTGATGCCTTTTTGTTTGTTTGGGGTTTTGTTTTGGTTTCTTTTTAACTGCATTATCTCCACGTGTGGCACTGAGCAGAGCCATGTCCCCTGCTTGCTGTAGTAGGTGGTAGGTGCTGTCAGTCTAACCATGGCTTCCACTCCCTGCCCTCCGAGCTGTTGAAAGTGTAGTCACTCACAGATCTCTCATAGCCATTACACCACGGAGCTGAAAAAGCTGGAATAGCAGCATCTTTTTTTTAAAGCCGTTATGTCTGAAAAGGAAACGTAGCGATGCCAGCATTCTGATCTGACCAGGTAAAAGAGAATTATTTAAACTAATGAGGTGAATTTTTTTAACTTCTTGTTTGAGAACAGGAAGATGTTGTTTGCAAGTAACAGGTCTCTGTGCAGACATGTCCCATTCCCCGATTGTGCAGCGACACAAAGGGAGCACCAGCCGGGCAAAGGATCACAGACTGGCTGCTGGAAGGGCTGATGGTTGCTCAGGGCATCAGTCAGGTGCAGGGTCTGCCCTGCTGTTAGGAATTATCTTCCGCAGATGTGGATGGTAAGAAATCCCACCAGACAGACTGGCCAAAGCCTCAGAAATCAGTCTGTTGGTTTTATAGGCTCTGATCGAGCTCTGCACCTCCACAACGGTGAGCAGGGCAAGGCAGCTGTGGAGCCAGGAGCACCAGCAGGCTGGCCAGTGGCCCAGGATCACACTAGCCCAGGGCTGAGGACCACACTGGCCTTTCTCTGAGCAGACAGAGTGGGGAGGGGGAAGGTGTGAGCTCTCCTGTCGCAGGGCTGTGTGGCTGCAGAGTAGCACTCACTAACCTGCTCTGGGCTGTAGGCATCCATCTGTACATACCCTCAGCGAGATAAGAACCCTCTTTTTCATGATTCAGTGTAGAATTTTTTTAAAAAAACCTTATTCTAGCTTTTTCCCGAAAGATTCTCCACCCCAATGACGATGCCAAATGTTCATGTATTCTCTCCAGCTTTAAAATGTTTACCAGTTTCTGGCATTGTATTTATATTTTGAGTTTGATAAACAAAACACGATGGATTATGATCTCCACGAACTGATTTAAATCCCAAATAATTTCAAGTTCTGGATTTACTTCAGGTTTACAGTCTTCTCAGAGACCACAGTCTAGTCCAGTGCAGACTTTTTTCCTCTTTGAAAGAAATCTATTCCAGACTGCTGAATAAAAAAATGACACCACACAGAGGTAGAGGGAGCACTATTTTTTCCTACTTGATAGATGGGTTTTGGAGTACTGAATACAAAGTATGTAGTAATATTATTGTAGAACTGCAAGAAATTTAAGATGACTTTTATAATGTACAAAATATTTTTATATTTTTTCTTAATGCAAAAACACAAACCATAATTTTTTACATTGGATTAAACATAACTTTTTAACCAAGTGTATGCCTCAAAGATCTAAACTTTAAAAAAAAAAAAAAACCTAACTAGTGTGTAGACCAGCTTTGGGTTTAGTCCCTTTATTTAGATAGTTTTGCTTATAGTAGTATAGATTTTTTATTTCTGGTTTTAGTTTAGAAGATCTAAATCTAATTCTTTATTCATCTCCTATGTAACTATAACTTCAGAAGCACTGACAGAAAGCTATGTGCACAAAACTCACAAGTTTGCGAAGTCATTTTGAAGTGTGAATCATTTTAACCCTTGGAGAAGTAGCATTACCCGAGTGAATGCCAACTGTACACTTGTGCACTGACTGCAGAGGGCTAATTACATAGCACTAGATCAATATGCAATCTTCTCATTTGAAATTATTTTAGCAAGCTTAGTCAACAGCATGTTCCACTGCTGAACAAAGGAACTTAGTAGATTTGCCAGACCTAACATGGTTTCTTTAATAACTTGATTTACAAACAAACAAACAAAAAAACAGCTTTAAAAATGGCTGTGTCTAAGCTCATCATTTGTCACGCTCAGACCCTCTGCTACTGTAAGGTGCTGTAAAAGTGTCACCTACTGGAAACACCGCAGATAACAGACCAGCCACCATAGCCTGGTGTACCCCATACTGGGTGTAAGGCTCATGTAACTTAACACCCGACTGGTATCGGATGACAGATGTAACTTAGCAGCAAAGGCAGGTAGAAAAGAACAAGCAGATGTGTCTAAATAACAACAGAGGACATTTCAGGGTAAGTCCTGATCAGTATTAAACTAGCCGAGGCACCCAGAACAGCCCTCATTCATTTCACACTCTGGGACTTCTACCCTGTTATTTCAAGGCTCCTCTGACCCCTCTATGGTGTTGTGAGTCCCTGCCTCGACCAGCAAAAGGCTCATCTGCATTACAGCCTCATCTCACCATTGTTATTCCAATTGATTCCTGCAAAAGTTCCTTAGTGACACCTAACACCTGCTCTCCAGGAGCCCTTCCCTGTGCCCTCATGGCACAGAAACGTTTTCAGAGTCCCAGAGCTGGAACAGTCACATCCACAGCGTTGTTGTGCCTGTGTTCTGTTCTATACCTACAGGTTAATGGCCAGGCCTTACCATGTGCTTCCATCTACTGTAGGATAAACTCAGAATATCAACTTGTGATATACTACACTCAGTTTATACTGGGTTAACTGAGAAAATTCCATTATTTTTATTACAAAACACAGAAAAGATAGCTTTAGGCTGCCCCTTTCCAAGACAAAACAGTATGATTAACTTCTGTTCCATGGCCCAGTGGCTGATAACCAATGCCAAAACAAAGTTACTCTTTTTTATTAATACCAAAAAAGTGTCTTTAGAATTACCATATGAAGTGTTGCTATTTTGTGTTAATACTCTTTTTTAACAGAAAGAAGACTTTGCTCTGAAGTTTTTATCTCAAAAAGTTTTTTTTCTAGTTACATCAGTTTAACTCTTCCTGAAATACATATTTGAATTCCTGGAATCAGTCTGAATGTAGAAGTCATGGAAGTACCACTTCATTAAAACAAGTAAAACCACTGTATGGATGTAGTAGGGATAAATGTTTTGCAGCTGTACCTTCATTTGTCCAATGACTATCCATTATTTGTTGTCATTTTTTTACTTCACTGAGTTTGTAGTTTTTGGCTTTTATGTTCAAAGTATGTTTATAGCTTTATAAATAAAGTAATTGCCACACTGGCTGTTCAAAAGAGGCCACTGGAAGTTATAATGCTATCAAACTCTCATGTAACTTTTTCTTAACGTTCAAGAGGATTCCTGCTTGCTTTTGTTTTCTCCCTTCAGCATTTGTATGTTTGAATAGTTTTTAGAATAACTGCCAATAACCTTCAATGTGTTAGACTGAAATAGTAAGCCAAGGGCACAAAGGAAATACTTTTTTCTACAATTCCTACTGCCACACAGTCTTCCCTCTCCCTACCCCCACACTTAATCCCTTTATCCAAGAAAAGCCTGATCCCTGATCACATACTGACTTTAAAAAAAAAAAAAAAGGGAAGGACCATACAAGTTAAACAGCAACAGAAAGCTTAACAGTGGGAAATCAGTTTCTCCAGCTTTCTGGAATTTCTGAGTACACAGCCAGTGCCTGTTACAGCAGCAAGGGGCAGGTTCAGCTGAAGCATGGAACACAGGCAGCAGCCACATGACAGCCCAAATGCTCAGCACTGCCCCAGTATCCTCCTCTACAGCTAAGCACTAGTATTACTGGAGTGGGTAAGACAATGGAGAGATTAAAAAAAAAAAAAAAAAAAAAAAAGTCTTTTCCCCCTGCCAGGCAGCTACAGAACTTGAATCTGGATGAAATCTGAGCCAGTACTACAGGGGAATTTCAGTAAGAGAAAGTAAGTTATGCAATCCTAACTACCAAGACTAGTGAGAGTATTACAAATCTGCCAAAGCCACATAATGGCTTGAGCACACAGACCAGCCTTCCTCTACACCTTCACAGGTGCCTCAGTGCCAACAGCCAAGTGTCACAACCTGGGGCTTCAGCAGAGGCTCCACCACTCCACATTTGACCAGAACAACTCAAGCTTTGGGCCAGTTGCTCTCACAATTAACAAGTTGTATCCCAGGTGTGGTTATGCAGGCACAGCACAGTTGCAGCAGTGCAATGAGGAAGATAAGCTTTGTCTCTCCCTCATCCTAAAGCAGCATGAGGCATTGTGCAAGGCAGTGGCTGCTGACAAACACTGACACTGGGCTGGTGACAAGCACCCAAAGGAATTTACACAGGCTGCTGCCACCAAACACAATTACATCAGGCTTCTCTATTATCCACAGCACTCTGAAGGGGAACAAGCGTACTCTGGAACACTGCACATACAGATGGATTTATTTCTTGTAAGAATCCAGCACAAGCTGAATATTAACTACAAGCATAGCCATAGAAATGACATCACATTTTCCTCTAGTAGCACTTTTGAACTGAGGTGCATTGTTTGCAATACAGGCTGCTGGAAAGGCTTCAGCATATCAAAGTGTAGCAGTGGAGTATTTTATTTGTTTTAGACAATGTCTAATACACCAAATATAATCCACAGCAGCACAAAGGCAGGCCCCACAACCTCCTGAGCAACCAGATGTGAGGAGCAGCTGTACCCAAAGCATGGGTTTCAATGCTGCTTTAGAGCAAATTCTGAATGTTTCATAATGGTTACATCCAAAATTTAGGTAATCTTGGTAAGCCATCAAAAATTCTTTTGGGATATTCAACCATCACCCAACTTCATCTCACATTTGCCTACTGTGTCTGATTAGTACCCTGCATTAGTCATTTTTTAAAAATTTACATCCGTTATATTTCAATTAGCCACTGCCTCAGTGCTACTATTTCTACACTCAGTAATAAGTGACAGTAAAATTGTCTAGTTCCAAATAACTAGAACCATTTGCAAACACAAGTTTAGAAGCCCTTTATTAATTCAGAAGTGAAACACCAATATTTCAAGTGAGATAAGTATGTTTATTAAGATTCATTCTACTCTAAGGTTTATACAGAATGGAATGCAATACAAGCTAAGAGCACACCTCAAAGATCTACCACACAACCATCCCCTACTCCCTATAACGGAACAGTAAAAAAAAAAAAAAATTAAAAAAAAAAAAAAATCAGAAAAACAGTTACTGTTTAACTAGTTGCAAGTGGCTTTGTCCAAAGAAGATAAGCTTGATATTGCATTAGCTTTGTATGCAATAATTAAGTCTCTACAAGCTGAAGTATCACATACAGAGGCATAAGATTTCCTGTGGACACATGAAACCATATTTCCTAGAGCAACATCACAAGGGTCTTTAAAACTGCCTTAAAACCAGCCACTAATGGTATGCACAGGTCAATAATATTAACTTTGGTAATGTCAGTCATTTTTGGTCAAATCTGGATTCCACTTTAAACAGTAACATGTATAAAAACACCCATCCTGTGCATAAAACAACACATTTTATTTGCTATCACCTAGAGGCAGGTCTTCAAGACATGGTTGAAGTATTCAAATTTAACTGTCAGGAGTTTGTTTAGTTCTAAATCACATTTTCACTAGTCTATAAGGCAAGACTAAAAGGACAAGAAAGTGGTCAAATATTTTTTTTAAATGCAAGACAAGGACCATCTTGAAAATTATATAGCTTTAAGTAACACTTAACTTTTCTCCACAATGTTTTTGTAAGAAATCCAGTAACTTTTTTACATTATCTAGTTCCCCAAGACACATTCTGGTTTGTTTTGCTTTCTGAAGTTATCAATACCCTGTAAATACATGTGTTTTGCTCTTCTTGAGGAAGAAGCCATAGATGTTTTTATTTACAATCCTTAGCACTGTAACTGGACTTACAAAGTGTCATGAAAATAATAACCTTAAGTGCTACTTCCCATACAGAATCCACGCTTAGTTATGCTTTATTCATTGCAAAGTAAAAAGACATCCAATTACACTAGTAAAAACCCATATCTAGATCTGTACTCAAAAAAACACTACACATGCAAAGGGAACAACATCCTGCTAACACAACTTAATTTGCTGCTGCATTTGTCTAATATTAACAATTATGAACAGGGCAGTGCAACTAGTATTTGGAACAATCCTTACAGTGTTTGAGTGTCAGGCACAATACTTCATTTCTCTTCACACCACTGGTTCTCTTTACGCACCTGGAAGAGCAGTTTAACTGTTAGTATGTTGCAGTGAAATTCTAAGCCTTGGCCGTAAACACCCATAAGCATTCAGGATTATTTACTGCAGGAAGACAAACTTGGAGCAGCTTTAATTTTTCACACAGATGTTGCAATTATAAAGTCCATCTTCCAAACTGGCCTGTTTATTAATGTAAGCCAGGTTTTTCATGCCTAAGTTTGATCAAATCTGAAATTTTCCAACCAAGTGAAGCAAATGGAGTATCTTAAGTCTAAGCCATTTGTTTCATGACATAGCATTGAAAAATACCCATACAACTCATTGCCTTGTATTGAAGCCAGGCATCTTGTTCTGCTTTTTCCCAACTCTACCATTTTCCATTTAGTTTGTTAGTCAAGTTTTAAGATCAATGAGTTTGTTACTTAGAGAACCCAAACTTACCTTTCCAGCCACGTGCAGCAATACATCTTCAGCATTCCTACAGCCTCAAAACAGCAAACTAAGACTGCCACAAACAATCCTACCTGCTTTCTTATTAGAAATGTTGGAACTAGAAAAATCAATACACTTTTGTGACCTTTTCAGGTCATGGGCTGTAAGCATGGTAGATACCAAAAAGTCTTCTTCTAGTATCACCTCAATTATGCGGAGCTGATGCTTTAGTTTACATTTACTAGTAACAAGTCTGTTGCATCACAAATTGAGTTATGACACACCACACTGTAATTCAGCACAAACAACCAGCTAAATTATAATTAAACCTAGATCAAGTACCTGTGCTTCTTCCTCTTCAGTGAAGTCATTCTTAATATTGAATGTCTTGCGAATTTCTTCTGGGGTTTTCCCCTTGATCATGTTTGCCACTGTCTTGCATGTGACATCCAGCAAACCTTTGATGTCCAAGTAATTTGCAGCCTGTAAGAGAGTTTTCAGATTTAAAGCCTCCATATCAATATTCTGCCTCTGTAGATGCACTATGCAAGTTACGTTTACACTGAAATTTTAGAATACTGTATGCAAACAGATCATCTCCACTTTGAGAAGCTTCTAGCTAGAACCTTCAAGGTACAGTACCTAAAACTTGCTTGTCAAACAGAAAGTAGTCATTTGTACCATGAAAAACACTGCTCCTGGCCTACCTAACAAATAGCTTTCAGAAGTCTGCCAACATTCTAGATCTTCAGTGTTGCAGTACTGTTAACCAGCCAAGGCAGGTAATGTTGGTTCATAGGTCCATACAAGGTACAAATTTAACAGTCAAAGTTAGATTTTCATTTTTATGCAGATCTCCAGAACTCTATAACTAGTAATAAGCCCTCAACTTGAACTTGAGAGCCACAAAAATAAAAGACAGTGCTATTCAGAAAGGTATATTGATTGATGAGCGAATATAGATTAATACCAGCATTAGACCAACAAGCATTCCAACATCCTCAGCAATTTCAGCCAATACTCACAGACCCACCTGCCCTCCCCACATCCTCCCTTCCAATGAAGAAGTAACTCAAGAAGCATAAAGGCTTTATTTCTCAAGTGCATAACAGAGCTTCACTTCAGAGGCACAGCCTTTGCACTTCTTAAGGACACTCACCAGGATAAGTTCAAAAAGTGTTCCTTGGTCTACTTTCAGAAACTCTTGATCCCACACAGGGATGTCATCTGTTCTCTTTTCTTTGTTCTCATCATCCTCAGGAGGAGGTGGATCATCCTTGTGATGGGTGCACCACTGAATCACCTAATTACAGTTTTGATATTAACGTTTTATCCAAGTGATTCTCCCATTAAACCCCAACTATAACCAAATTTTGGAAGAAATGTACCTTTTTCTCTAAACTAATATTAAAATCCTGTATGAACATGCTCAAATCCGCAATATTTTCATTTTAGAACAGTTGATACCCGATCCCAGAATACAACAGCTTTCAGAAATCCCAACTGAGTTAGAACCATGTTAACTACTTAATCTTAAAAGCCAGCTGCTGGTGCTATAAAGTTATTAGTCCCTGTGCTAACATACATGGGCTGTACAAAGAAAACCTAAACCTCATTTTTCTCTTTTAATCTGTTTGCAGAAATATACTTTGTATTAAGAAGACGACTACACAGGGGAAGAGTGCAGAGTGGCAATAGCTACCAGCAGGTCACGTTCACTCCAGTACAAAGTTCAGCCAGCAAGGTTAGCGTTGGTTTGGGGTTTGTTTTGTTTTTGAGTTTGGGAACATGCAATCTCATGACCCAGACAAATAAAAGGAGCAGGGATCAGTAGATAGTTTACTGCAAGTAAAATCCTGTTCCATTTCACAAATCCGAGAGACTTCACAAGTTTAAGTTATAGGTCTGTTCATTAGGAAACAATTCCTAACCCTATATTTACCCCAAAACAGGCACAATAGTTTGGTGCTTACTTGGGCACTACTCTTTCTACTTGAAAGCATAAAGGATCTTAGACACGACATGACTACACTTTTTTCCCTTGACCCAATGACCAGCTGTTAATGAATTTAATACCACCAAGCGCATACACTGTCTCTTAAGCACTGTCACTGCCACTCAGACACAGCAACTGCCACTGCACATCACTCTCATCACTGCCGGTCCCTTAATCCTTTCTCCAAACATTTGCATCTCATGGACAGCCACCTCGGTTCACAGAATCCAATTAAAAATCAGTGCTTTGACACCATGAAATGCCAGTGTGCACAGATGCCCACTGGAAGCCTGTCTGGCTTCCAGCTGCTCTTCCAGGTCACCCCTGTACATACTCTGCCATTATCAGTCTGCCAGCCTCAGCCCACATGCCTGTGTTCGTGCACCTTGATTTGGTTAAGCTTGTAGCACATGAAAAATATTTTTTAACTAAATGTTCATAATATCCAACTCCAAGATGAATTTCACATTTCTTTACTGCCATGCAGCATAACCACTTTCATCATCTTACCTTTTTTAAAATGGCTGCATTAACATTTGGAAGAGGGACTGGGTCATCATCACCTTCATCATCCATTCCCAAATCTAAAAATGGAAAAATGACTGAGCAACTGGCAGACAAAACTATTTACTGAACTGGGATGCCTCATCAATTTTTCACTATTTTGACAACACTGAGGCTGAATGATTGGTAACAAAGGACCTCTAAACCGTGAAGTCAGGAGCTTTTGAAAGGCTCTGTGGAGCTATGGCTGCATTATACATTCTAGGTTTTACCAAGTTGAGGTTAAGTGGATGATAAGGCTTGCCTCATCATATGAGAGCATCTGCAAACTATCAGCTAAGAGTCACTTGCTAACTAAGTGGTCTGAATCTGCATATTAATTCAGATGCTGAACAATCTGACAAATATTTGTATATTTTTACCATTTACACAGTTTCTACCCACAAGTTCTCACTGAAGGCTCCCATTCCATTTATGATTAAATAAGAATTCAAATCTACTGTGGTAAATAAGATACAGTGTCTTGTCCTCTGCATGAGCAGGAAATACTGTAGCCACAGAAGTGCTTATGCTCTGAATCACTTGTACTGATCTTGTACCAAGTGAAGAAGTTCACATGGTAAGACAGCAGTACAAATCCTTCCATCAATTAAAACATTTATAAAGCATGCTTCCAACACTCCTGTTTCAAAAACTCGTCAGCGTGCTCCAGAGAGATTTGGATTTGTCCCCTTGATATGATCAAGGAATCAATGTAAAAATTAAGAGAAAAATATAATCAAAATTTCAACTTGATACACAGAACAAATACCACATTAGCCATCTTTGATTAGAGAATGTGCTTTTTTATTACCCAAATACTAACAGTTGGATGACACCCTAGCTATCAAAGACATCTTGCAATTAGTTATGCAATTGAGTAACAATGCAGACCTCCACTCCTTACATGCAGATGAGCCAATGTGACATCACCAAGGAACCTAATTTTTAAGAACATATGACCATCATCAGTCCTCAAATTTGTACATTATAAAAATCATGTACTTCTGTATTTAGACAAGTCCACTACTGTTGTTATCAGTGGGATGCTAATTAACACTACTGTTTTGTTTTAAATTACTCCACAGATTCAAACTGAAACACTGTCATTAAAACATACTGAAGTAATTCAAGCAATATCTGAAGTTTGGTCAACTCTGCCTGACTTGTCACCATCACCTCTCAACCAGCAATTTCATCCGTTAGCAGAAAACTGATATTTCATTGGTAGTCCCATGGTGTTCAGTACAACCCAAACGTTCAGCTCCTCCCCTCTCAGCTGTAGCATCCAACACACAAAACATTAACTGATGCTCAGCCACCTGCACTGAAAATGCATTTCACCTGTTCTACCAGACTGGTTCTCTCCCAGGTTACAAAGAGGCAAGTTTATGGTGCCCAGCTTACACAATTCCCATGAGTAACTTCCCTCTAGCTCCACCTGAGTGTCACTAAACACCAGCAGTGACACAGCTAGTGCAGGAGAAAACTGAGAATTGCGCTCCCTAATGCATTCCGTTTCCTGTTTGTGTTACCAGCCATGTTCAACAGCATTTTATTAACAGAAGTGTTCAACCTTATTTTTACTGTTCTTATAAGGTGTCACAGCCAAACAAAGATTTACATGCAAGAGCATTATATTAATTATATGTACAGAAATAACTGTTTCTAAGTTAGTTCATGAATACATCCAAAAACTAGAAAAAAACACCAGAAAACAATGAGGATTTGCACTAGAGGGATCAGTTTGCTCTGTATCCCAGCCATCTGGCAGATTTCCCCTCCCCCACCATGAGTTCTTTTGTTTCAAATTTATGTCAGCAGATCAGATCTAAGTATTTATCCCAAATAATTTAACAGCATTCACAAGCTCACAATACAGGTTTAACTCCAGCTCCTTATTGCATTGATTTATTATCTCCCACTCCATACAAATGATATTTACATTCTAAGACTGGTTTGTGTGATTAAATCACCTGAAGTTTAAAATATTATTGACGTTCTGTTTGCTTAACCCTCACAAAAATGAAGTAGACTGTAGGCAAGGCAGTGGGCTGCTTGTAGTTTACTGACCTCCCTACAAGTGTTCTTAACCACGGCTTTTTACAAGAGCACATCCATCCTAAACAGTTTCCACTACAACAGCAGGAGTTCCAGGTGTTTGGGCAGGAGATGGCAAGCTGCTCCACAGACCTGGGAACCCTTTTTCAGCACAGTACCAGCTTGTCTCAATCACTGTCCAAGAGGCTTCCTCAGGGTCCCACACTCTTACCTTCCAGCATAGTCTTTATAGTCACAGACTGTTTTGCAATTTCCACATCAACTTCGAAGATTTCTCCATCTGAACTCTGCAGTTTAATTGAAGGCATCTGCAGGAGAAGGACAGTTATTTCCACACAATATTCAGCAGATGTTACAAGTTCAGCTGACTCAAAGATGTGCATCACCTTTACTGCTGAAATAGTTTCTTCCCAAAAGCAGATAGCCTCAGATAACCTTAAGTGCATTCAGATCATTCACTCCTTGAATCAACAGCCCTAAAGTCATTAATCCTCATGCTTAAGAAACAAGGACTGACTGAAGTCTAACACTAATTTCTGAGCTTTTTTTTTTGAATTTGAAAGCATAAAATACACAGATTAGTCAATAGTGCTTTTTTTTTTCAGTACAACACCACAGATATCTTTCTCTTTAAAAAATTTTCAACACTTCCTAAACGCCACTTGCCTTCAAATCCAAACTGCTACTTACTTCAGCTGCTCAAACGATGTCAGATCTCAAAAGCAGTTTTCAAATGATAGCCTCTGGAACAGAATCATAAAGTTGAGGTTGGAAGGAATTCTCCTAGAAAGAGTCTAGTCCAGCCTCCCTTGCTCCAAACAGAGTTAAATAGACCGGGTTACTTAAGATCAAAGGCTTTCATCCAGAAGTGTTTGGATTTCTGAAGAGATTAAAAAGCAATAAACTCCTAAAAGGAAGGCCTTCAGCACTCACTACTGCTCTTGCAAAGCAAGAAGCAAGATCAGTACTTCGTTAGCATCTGAGATGACCATGCATTTTTAACAAAGTTCCTCAAAAAAACTGTAGTAAGACCTACAAAAAAGAGGCAGTGGGCTTGAAAGATCTCATTAGCAGAAAGACAATCAAATTTTACAAGAAAGCATTATTCCAGATATGAAACAACTCAAACCCAGAAGTAAAGCACATGACACAGCAGCCAGGAGATGACAACTTCTGTCTGAAACTACAAATGCAGACTGTGGGGAGTATCACTGCACTTGAGCCAACTAAAGGACACTGTAAACTATCTAGCCACACAAATTTTATAAATTTGTTCTCAATCAGCTAGTAGGATATGTTGTAAGTTCCTTTACTACTCAAAATATTTGTTAGCAACAAACCATTGCAACAGTTTCCCTCTCTTTTTGGTCCATCGAGTTACCTTCTTCAAGATCACTGAAGCATGTGTTTATACAGCCTTTACAACTACTGTGAACAGCTCTGGAAACAAAGAATTTCAATTAAATTCTGAATGTTCTTCCCCCACCAAACTTACAAAAATTTCACACACTAGCTCCTCACAGTAGCACCTGAGATATCAGTAGTTAATTAACTGGACCACTTGAAGCAAACTTGCATTACTTCTTTCTGAAAGCTCACCAGTGTAGTGTGGCTAAGCCTGCCAGTCCTGTGCAAACCCAGGCCAAGGGAGGCTTGGCCAACACATGTTATTAAGCAGCTCACACCAGCCTCGAGTCCTCATTGCTTTAATTTCCATTTGGCACTGAGCAGCTAGTTAATGTTTACACAGCAATGTAACCCTATATGACAGTACTACTTCTAATTAAGATGGGTGTTCTAGAGATACACAGTCGTGATTGTTCCAAAGGAACAAGTATATATATAAATAGACGCAGACAAAACCAAAATCTGGATTAAAGCACAGTTCTGATAAGCAGTTTGAATTATGTTCTGGGAAAAGTGCTGCAGGCACGCATTTTAAATTTAATGCATCTATTCTTGCAGCGACTGCCCGGGAGCACTCCAGAACAAACCCAGCTCCATTGCCAGTCTCCCTGTGCCTGGGTCTACATAATGCTGCGCAACAGAGCCGGCCAGACAGGGATGCTGCCTTAGTCAGGGGAGCCCTAGCAAGGATACTTCCCTCCTATCACCCAAACCCACTTCTAACAAGACCTTTAGTTATTGCTGAGGGTCTGAAACAGGTAGAATTAAGTTAAACTACTGCCTTATCATTGACAACACATCAGAATTTCATCCAAATTTCATTTTTTTTTATACCACAGAACTCAGTTTCCTAGAAAATGGGGGGGGGGGGGGGGGGGGGAATAATTTTTAGCAAGCTGCAGTACAGCTCTGCCAGGTGACAGTCCCTGGGCAGCAGCACCACTGGGTGACCAAGCAAACTAGTCCTAAAAGCTTTATTCGACCACAGTACAACAGGCTGGGAGCCAAGCTGAAGCCAAACCTGAATTAGAGCGGTAATTTACATGTCTAAGCCTGAAACGCCAAGCTCAGCCACCTACAGCTGCACCTCCCAGCTCCATTCCGGATGGATGCCCACTACTTCCCCCTCGCCTTCCGCGTCAGCACCGGTAACAGGAGCCAGGTAACGAACTCGCACCTGAGGTGCGGCCGCTACAGGTCACGGGGAGGGGGCAGGGCGAGCCGGGAGGGGGAGGCGCGGGGGGAAGTCTCGGCCTGCTCGGAGGCTTCACTCACCGCTCCCGCGGGCAACGCTCCCCACACCGCCCCCGCGGGAGTTTTATTTCCGCACGGCCCGGGAGGGCTCAGCCCCAACGAACCCTGGGAGCTTCAGCCCTGCACGGCACAGGACCGCTCATCGTTCCGCCCGCCCCGGCCCCCACGATCACCCCACAGCCTCCTAACCCTCCGTCCGCGGCAGGCCGGGCCCGCCGCCCCCACACAGCTCCTACTACTGCCCCCGCAACCCGCTCGGTCCTCACCGTGAGGCTGCGGAGGCTCCACGAACAGTGAGGAGGCGGTGGCGGCGTTCAGGCCCAACTGCGGCAGCGGTTTTATACCGGGCGGGGACGGGAGAAGGACCCGCCCCTCGCCACCTCGCAACGCCCGGGCTGCCTTCCACGAACGCCTGAGCAAAATACCCCGCCGCGGTGCCTCCCAAATGGTAAAAACCAATACTTGCGCTGCCTTCCGCGAGGTGCGGAGTGGGGAGCGGAGCCGAAACGAGTTTGAGAGGAAGGAGCGGCCGATGGAAGGTTTTTCAGGCAGCGACGGAGCCGCTCCAGAAGCCGCACAATAGACGGAGGCCAGGGCCCCGCCCCGCGGCTTAAGGCGCCCCTGCGGGCCTGGTGCGGCCTGGCTGTAGTGAAGGGGGGAACCGGCCCTACGGGGTCCGGACCGCTCCCTGAGGGGCAGCGCGGGGCTCCCGTGACGGCGGAGGGTGCCGGTGTCGGGGGCCTGGTTCAGTGCCCTCCAGTGGGCCCAGCTGGCAGGTCGTGTGATGAACTCGGTCATTCAGGGTAAACCAGGCTCGCCCCAGAACGCCCACGGTGCGGGTTTTCCTTCACGGGGAGAAAGGCCAGGGCCCGAGGATAAGCGGGTGATGCTGCGGATATCTGTGGAGGCTTCCCGCAGGTAAACACGGTGAAACCCCATCGTCAGGGGTTGCTCCAGCGGCAGAAGACAAAAAACAACATTAAACAACGGGCTAGTTTAAAGTTGTTCCAACATCAGACAGCCTTCCTCAAGTGGAAATACGTGCGGGACATTTCTTGGAGCCGGAAACTGATTTAGCGCTGAGTGGTGCTCACAGAACATCTGCCCTAGGAAATTCCCATCAGGAATTTCAGGCAGTTCTAGCTCAGCCCTCTAAAGCATTTCCAGACACCAGCTCTGCAATGAGCCCCCGGACCGAGGAGCAGAGCAGAGCTGGGCACCAAAACACAGCCCAGGCCTTTGTGTTAGCAAAGGCCCACCTGCGCACTGTGCCCAGCACAGATGACGGCTGAAAGGTCACCAGTGTGTGCTAGAAAACGACAGGTACTAGGTTTTCAGGAGAAAAAAAAAGAATGAAGGGTTTTGCATCATGAGGAAGGGCAGGCTATGACCTCTCACGTTGCTATGAGGTGTCTGGGACACTGTGTTGTGCTGTCACAGCACGCACTCTATGCTCTACTTCTGAACCCAGTTTTGCATCAGCTCTCCATGGCAAAATACCTTTCAAGTAGGCAAGATATTTACATAGTGACAATGCAGGATTCTGACAATTTGTTTTGCTTCCAATCTGAAACAAAAATGTTTTAAGAACCAAAAAAGCATGTTTTCACATCACTCCAATGCAGACGCTGCCAGGGTGCCTGTAAGCACACTGATACCTGCAACAGCATTACACTGCAGAGTGTAGCATCATTTATAGCCTCAGGCAGCACCAGGGGAGGTTTAGGTTGGACATCAACAAGGATTTCTTCCCTGAAAGGGTTGTCAAGCATTGGCATGGTGAAGTCACCATCCCTGGAAGTGTTCAAGAAACAATGTAGCACTGAATGCTCTGTTCCGGTTGACAAGGTGCTGATCAATTGAGAGTTGGAATTGGTAATCTTGGAGATGTTTTCCGAACTTAATGATTCTGTGATAAGTCACAGGTTTCCCTTCCCTTGGGGTCCCAGAGAGTCTCATGCTGTGCACCCTACACGTTAAGAAAAAAATGACAGCCAGACCCACTGGAAAATATCTTCTAACATGAAGAATTTTCCCAGGATTCAGAATTTCTTAGTTGAGAATCTTGTTTTCTTCAGTTCAGTAGCCAAGTCAATGAAGTGTCAAGAATTCCTTACTCCCTTCCCTCCTTTGCTGCCCTCCTTTGCTTCCTTCCTGTCCATCTGAGAGTAGACACAGAATCATAGAAGGGTTGGAAAAGACCTTAAAGCTCGTCTGGTCCCACCTACCCTGCCATGGGCAGGGACACCTTCCACTAGATCAGGTTGCTCAGGGCCCTGTCCAACCTGGCCTTGGACACTTCCAGGAGTGAGGCAGTCATAGCTTCTTTGGGCAATCTTTGCTATTATCTATCTCATATGACAAGTGAGACTACAATTAGAAAAGTATTTACTATTAAAGACTTTGTTGGTTGGGGCTGATTCTCTGGAGAGATGGAAGACGCAAATAGACTCTCAGCCAGGAAGAACCTAGAGCTCAGCTGATAGCCAGGCTGTTCTACATCAGAGCATATCACTTAGAACAGGCTTCTCTACAAAATTCCAAAGAACTGTGGGAGGTGACTGCCTAACTTGGGAAGCTTGTTCCATGGGCTTTAGGATGCTGAGCAGTTTGTTAGTCAGAGCATATTTGAATAAAAGTCTGAGCAACCTGATCTGACTTTGCAGGTGGATCCAGGTCACCTCTGTGGTCCCTTCCAGCCTGGATTACTGTGTGCTTCTGTACTGTGCTCCCCTGCAACTCTTTCTAACAGCTGAGGGAGCAGCCAGGGGGGCCAGGTGATGCTTGGCAGCAGACTTGGACACTTGGAAGTTTCTCAGAGATCCTAGTATTGATAACCACATAAGCTCTTTGTTCACCATTGAATGGGACCTAATTTTCATTTTTAATTTATATGTATCTCATATAGTGTGAAGCCTCCAAACTACATCTAACATGACTTTTTGATTGTATCAGCATCGCATTTACCTCTTTCTTCTTCAATCACACCATCTCATACTCCAGTGCTGAGAACCACATTCATTGCACTAAACACTACTGCTTTATTTTCCTTATATTATGATTTTTTATTTATATTAAAACTCCTCGGTTTAGAGAATCAGATAACAGAAGGTGGCCAGCAGAAAACGTATCTACAAATTCTAAATCCTCTTTCCCAATGTTGCCAAAGACCAAGGTTTCTGATCTGGCTCGTGACCAGCAAGCACAAGCTCACAGACTGCAAATCAGGCTCAGCAAAGGGGGAATGGGGTTTGCTTTCAACACAAGACAAATCTAATGGAATCTAGGAACAGGTAGAAAGCTAAATTCTATGCTTAATTATAATTGTGGATAAATTTAATTAAAATTATACTGTGGATGAGCTTGGTACAGCTCTCTACAGCTTTTCAGAGGAGAAATTTCCATCCTCAGTGGACTTTGAATTCTATTGTTGAATTAGAAGTCTGGGAACATTAAAACAGCAAAAACATCCCACACCCCAAAAAAGAGGCAGATGGCTGTCACAGATATGCTGTAATCACACAACAGCACCTCCCACTGTGCCCTACATATCGTACAATGAACCTCCCCAGCCACTCCAGATGCTTCCTATTACCTGTTGTAAAAAACCAGCTGCTGCAGCAGCGATAGCCCAAGTACTGTGAGTCAGTCAGTATTAATGGCACAAAATCCCCCAACCCTGGCTAACGCTGCAAGGCAAAGAACAAGACTGCTTAAAAAAGGGGTGGCCCAATTTCAATTTTTCTGCACATAGGTAATGATTGCACTGCAAATAATCCTAAAGCTGAGCATTGCTCCCCTGAGTGCAGAGAATCGAACCATGTATTAGCCATGGGTAAATTACAATTAAGGACCTTTGACCACTGAGAACATGGAGGAGGAAGGGATCAGCTTAGCACCAAAGCAAATACCTGAAAAGACTGGAGCAACTGAGCTTGATTTAACGCTTAATCACATCCAGAAGAGCTCTAACCTACATACTCACAACATCCCTGGGCTGCAGGTGCAGCCAGTTGAGCAGCCACATGGTAACAGGGGAAGAGGGTTTAACATGCTGAATGTGAGGGAGCAGCCTCCTGGACACAGCCCTGCATCTGCTCCACAGCCTCAGATTCCCTTCTTGGATGTTTCTCTCAGGCAAAAATTCATGTGTCCCCCACTCTTCAGAGCACCTCACATTCCACTTTGATAGAGCAACGGGATTTTTTTTTAGCTGCTGGTGGTGATTTAGAGACTATGGAGATAACACACTGATCAGTTTTGAATAAATAAATGTGATGTGGGATTGTCAAAGTCTAATGACAATCAGGCTTGAAAGAGCTCAGGTTTGCTCCATTGACAAGTTGGAAAAATCCACAGAACTCATCCTGGATTTACTGAAATAGGGAGAGCAAGCCAGGGAGAGAGCCAGGTATGACCATGGAATCTGAAAAATAACCTAATCTACATGTTAGGGGAGAATGACAGTTGCTGCAAAAATCATCCTTTTTTTTCAGGAATACAAAAGATGAGGAACATTTTTTAAAACAAACAGCCACATCAAAATTGAACAATGAAAATAATTGAACTGACTGATTCAGTGTAATACCAGAAAACATCAGAATTATTCCTGTGAGAGAGATGGTAGAAAGACACTGCAGAGCTCAAAGGCCTGGGCCATTGTTTTTTAAAGCAATCTTGGAAAAATGCAGCAGCAGAAGAAGAAAATTCTTGTTCTCAGTACAAGTCTGAGAAACCTGTATAAAGCTATAAAAAGCTAATTACTGCATTTCCACTTCATCAAAATTTGTATTAAAGCAGCATCCTTGAGAAGGTGTCACTTGTATCCCAGCAAAAATGCAAAATGGGCAGACCCCAGCACTTGGGTGAGAGTCCAGGTCAGAGAATTAGAGAATCCTAGAATAGTTTGGGTTGGCAGAGACCTTAAAGCTCATCTAGTTCCAACCTTCTGCTGTGGAGTAGACCAGATTGCTCAAGGTCCTATCCAACCTGGCCTTGAATACTTCCAGGGATTGGACAGCCACAGCTGCTCTGGGCAACCTGTACCAGGGCCTCACCACACTCATAGGCAAGAATTTCTTCCCAACATCCAATCTAGTCCCACTCTCTCTCAGTTGAAAGCCATTCCCCCTTGTCCTGTCACTCCAGGCCCCTGTCCCAACACCCTCTCCAGTTCTTTTATAAGCTCTTTATGCACTGGAAAGGGCTTTCAGGTCTCCCCAGAGCCTTCTCTTCTCCACGTGAACACCCCCAGCTCTCGCAGCCTGGCTCCAGAGCAGAGGGGCTCCAGCCCTTGGAGCATCTCCATGGCTTCCTCTGGTCTTGCTCTAGCAGGTCCACAATATCCTTCTGATATTGGGGATCTCAGAGCTAGACACAGCATGGCAGGTGAGGACTCTCAGAGCAATGTAGACACCAATGGACTGACAAAACCCAATAACCAAATCCTGTCAAGCGGACACCAAGTGAGATGTTTTTATCAGCTTCTATTTCTTCCTCCAACAGCGCTCCCATTCCCTTTACATAACAGCAGGGATTCGACATAGTTTAAAAAACTGAAGACGCAGAGAAGGAAGACTGAAAATAGAAATACCTACCTCAAATCTATTTGCAGCATCTATTTCCTAATCTCACCTTCACTCCACCTCCCCATATTTAAACAGTGATTTTTGTACCAGGTCTGCCCTGGCATCCTCTGAAATCATCTGGATCACTCTGGAGGAGCCAAGCCCTGACCCTCTACCTGCTAAGAGTGAGGGTCACCCACCTCCAGCCACATTAGAGCCAGTGCATGTCAGCCTTGCCGATAGCAGAGCAGTTCCCAGCCCTGTCGGGTCACGACGCGTCGGTTCCGACAGGCAGGGCAGTGTCACGTGGTGGCGCCGGGGATCGCTCCGACGGACGGGATCCGTGGGAGAGCTCAGCCCTGGACAGATGCGTTCCCGGGCTTCCCAAGAAAATGGAAAGTGCAGACTTTCTGTAGATGGTATTGCGAGTGGTACCATATAAAACTGTAAATATCCTTGATATAAGCACGAGGGGAAGGGAACTGGGTTAGCTTTACAAGGGTGCCTGGCCCTGGTCTCCAACGCTGGAGCCGTTCAAAGTCCAAAAAGCAGATTCTGGGCTGGTTCTGACGCCACAGATAATAATGAGCAGTTGCTTTGAAGTGTCAAAGTCCATGGGATTAAATTTGTGTTTTAGAAGTCACCATTTTAAAATGCATTCAAAGCATTTTAAAAAGAGATTCCGGGAGGGAATGGCTGAGCTAAAGCTGGATAAACTCATGACCAGATAAACAGAACCCATCACTAGCCTTTCTCTCTCCCAGCAAGCTGTGGCACTCTCTGCCCTGAGCATTGTCCCTGCTCCAGCAGCAGCCGGCTGTGTTCCTCTCCCCCGAGGATAAACACAGCAGTGGAAAAGGAGCGGCGCTGCCTGAAAAGTGGGTCAAGCATGGAACGAAACACCCACCATAGGATACGCCCAGGCAGGGCTTCTCGCGCCTCCCCCCCCCCCCCATTTTCCTTATAAAATAAAGAAGCAGAATAGAGCAGCCATCACTGCCGACTCCTGCACCGATGACCACGATAAAGAAGGCTTTTCACAGCAGGGTTTAGGGTTAGGCTGGAGGTGGCGGGGGGAGGGGAGTGTTTTCTCAAACTCCTGAAAAATAAAGGCAGTTGGGAGCCAGACTAAAGCCTTTCAGCCCAATCGCTCATGCAATTATCAATGTAAACAGGACACTCCTGTTTTACAGTTCAGCACTTTCGGTTTTAGATGCATAATCTGGAAAGCAGTTAATAGATTTATTGAAATTAAGAAACAAACTAAAGCACAAAAACAAACCAAAAGAACCTAACCTCCAAAAACCAAGATGTGTTTGGGGAAAATCTACTGAGGAAGATATAGACAGAAGTCAAGACAACCAAAAGCAAAGATTTAGTTTAATGATAGCAGTAGCAGCAAAATGGAGAGTGTTCTCAAAATCACTTTCCTGCAAGTTCTCATGGAGGATGCTCACCCTGATCCCACTACTCTTCCATCATCAGTCCAAGGTACTATTAGCGACTAATGTTTTATACATTACTTATACCAGCAGCAATTATTTTAGTTTCCATCCCGAAGTTCTGTTTACCAGAGAGTAATTAAGAGAGCAGTAGTTCAACCCATTTTAAAGAATAAAGCTTTTAAGCTCCAGCATAGGTTTTAAAAGGCTAAAACATGCAGCACTGCTTAATTTTAAACCAAAAGCATTGTTTCAGCCTTTTTTTCTCTGTCCATATGCCAAAGCTTGCTCAAGAAAGCAGCCTGCCTCTCTTTCCATCCAAAGAGTACAGATAAATGAATTAGAGCACCAAAATAACTTTCTGTAGTACAGGAGGCTAATTTCATGAACTGCTGACTCTGCAGGGTTTTGTTGGTGTGTTCATAGGTACTGAAAGATTTCTACACAGTCCAGTATGATTCTTACTTAACACTTTACCTGTTTCCAACTTTCTCCCAGAAGAACGTGCAGAACACCAATACTGTGTGTTATGATTGCTGTAGCACACAGAAGGCATCCAATGCCTTCTACAAAGCTTCAAAAATCACTGCTTGTAGACATTTTGCTACAAAAACCCAAGCTCACACAAGCCACGAGTATGGTTGTAAAAAACATGGAACATGTAAAAAGCCATTTCTGAGGCAAAATATGCTCTAACCTACACGGCAATCCTTAAAACACATTAAGAATTTCCAGGAATGCTCTGCATCCAGACACAACAAGCAGGAGTTAGAGCAATAAATGAGTGTGGAACAGGTGCATAAGGAGGTAATGAGAGTGGAGCCACACCTTCAACTCACTGAATTTGGAGCATCATTTAATTTGAAATTCAAAATTGTGATCACACTTGCATCTTCTTACAACTATTTTTCCTGAATGAAAAACAGCACTTATTCTTCAGCCCCCTCCCAAGGTCACACCTCCTGCAAGAGCAGGAACTGCACTCCAGTATTACTAAGGAAACAAACAGGTGAGAGGGGAAAAAGAATGTGGTTTTTGAACTATGAAAAAAAGCCCGAAATAAAACCAGCACTACCATAGCAGGTTTGGTACAGGAGGAAATCCTTTAAAAGATGGGATAAATTTTTTAATTGTCAGAGCACAGACTTCGTCCCAAGGCTCTTGAAACACAATTACTTCCTAAAAAGGACTCAGTGCTTCAGTTTACTACTATAAAAGCAAAATAAATTCCATGGAACATGGATTGGTAGATACTGGCACCTCTCAGCAATTTTTTCTGTTACTAGAGGAGCTTTTAACAGGAACTGGATCAAGACAGAGGCAGGTGAAATGTCACAATTTCCACTGGCAGGATGTCCTTTCATCACCTTTTTTCACAGGATAGCTATTGTTACCATCCAGACACATGGGGAAGGAGTTAACGCTATCTGCACTCTCCCATGCATCTAGTTATCTTGCCAGGGTATTATCAGAAGACCTAAACACTACCCAAGCACTTGGAGCAGGGATACTGAGTTTGTAGGGAAGTGTCAGCAGCTAGAAACAATCCAAAACGAGCACCAGGTGACAGTCACACACTGGTTACCTTGGACGAACACCCATCTACAGTGGCAGCTTGGTCAGCAACAAAGAAGCAGGGACTGGGGCAGCAGCCAGCCCCAGGCTCCAGTGATCTGTGAAGAGGGGGCCATAAGCAGAGGAGCAAAGCAGAGGGTGGAAACAGGTAAAGAAAGGTGTAGAAAGAGGGTGAAAGGGGAAAAAATCTGGCAAATCCATATACCTCTCTATGTAATACATGTTTTGTCTCCTGATTTTGAGTTAATAGGCCTTCAGTGCCCCAGTTTAGGGTGCTCACTTTGTATGATTATGGCCAACAACTTACACAAAATTAAATATGGAAAGCTCAAAACCCTCCCCTTTGTCCATCATTATTCTCCTGGCTCTATTCAAGTTCTGAGAACAAATGAAAAAAAGAGAAAGAACAGTTCATAGAAAAGTGCAATTTCATTCCTAACTGCCTCCTGATAACCTAAACTCAAGTCAGCCCTCCCCACTAAGAACTGGGTGTGACATTGCTGTTTAAACAATACGGAATTTCCAGCTATGCCTCTATTTTGTATTTCATGGAATGCAGAAGGTGTTGTAGAGATGGAGGAATTACCAGTGATCTCCAAAACCCACTCATTTCTCTGCAGCCACTGTACTCACAGGCTGAAGTAAAGGAAATTTTGTGCAGGTGAACTAATCAGCTACCAATAAATCAAACCCCACTGATCTATATTTTTGCTTCTTCTCCTGAATCTTCCAAACATGGGTTCAGACAGTTAGTGCTCCGTCACAGCAACTAATTTTTTCTTCATAATGTGGTTCTCTCACTGGAATCTTCACACAGACCATCACAACAGAATTATAGAGGAAAGCACAAAAACTGAGTGACTCCAACACTGTCCATGGACTTTAGTAACAGCCACTTGGATTTGTGTACAGAAACTGAAGCAAGGACAGGATTGCTCCCCACTAGAGCAGATGAATCACGCCAATTAGAGCAACAAGGAAAGCAGAAAATAGGGCAAAGTCATTCCTCTTGAAGAAATGGTGTCAATGAAAGCACAAAGTCCCATCTACACAAACACAAGAGAAAGACAAGTGACAGGAATGGAACGTGAACTGCTCTCAGCAAAGGATTTTTTTAATAGTGATCAAAGCAAAAGCTCCCAATATACTAAAAAAAAAAAGCCACTTCAGATGCACTTACTTTTAGCATGCACTTCTTCCTGTAAGAGATGAAACTACAGCAGACTAAGCTCTCCAGAAGCCATTTGGAACCCAACCTACAGGACATGGCTCAAATTTTGCTGAAGGAAAAGCAACCACTTGAGCCCTTCTGAAAGGGGATGAAGTAATGCTTGACGAAATGCAGCATCTTCTTTGCAAGTTACAGAATTAAGCTGCTTTTCAGAAAAGCAAGAAAGCACCAAAATGCATGTCTAGGACTAAAGCTCCAGGTGCATTGGACATTGGTAAAACTTCTGTATGTTCCCTTAGAAACAAAGTGTAAAAAACAAGACTTCACCTTATTAAAGAATCCATATTGTGCCCAAGTCTCAAACAATATGAATACTAAGAGTCCTTCTATTAAGTCAACAGCCAGATACATCACTTAAATGTACCCAAGAAGTTTCATGCACAGGCCTTAAGGCAGAATAATATTTGAATTTTGGCTTTGAACCAAATCATCAGATTTGGGTTCAAATTTTGAAGAAGTTTGTAGAAAAGAAATATTTAAACAGAAGTTAACATAAACCACATACCACTGTTTTTCAGAATGGAAGCCTAGGCAAATACACGTAGCACTAAATGTAAAGTTGTTTCCTTTAATATTTACAAAACTGGTTTTATTATTAGGTTTTCAGAAAAATTATTTTAAGTATTAGCACCTACATTGTAAACTACTCAGATTTACACTTGAAATAAAGCCACACGCAATCAATTAAGTGAACCTATATTCTTCCATTTCTGAGTATTTCATTAGAGCACCAAGAGGGAAAGAGCAACATGTGGGAAACCAGCAAGCTGTTCTCAGCTGTGAGACACAGCCCTAGGCACCTTCCTGGGACGGGATTCTAAAGGTCAGTTTTCCAACACACTCCAAATCACCTCAGTTTTAGTTATTTATAGGGTGGAAACTTCTATGCAAGTTCATAAAACCCATCCAGCTACATGTTAGTTTATTAAACCACAGTTGACCTGAGATGCAATTAGAATTTTGACATTTTTCCATACTTAGTTCACAAGTTTATTATGAAAAACACTGCAGCTCTGTCCTGCAGTAACATTGTTTTACAGAAAAAAAAACAGTTCTGTTCAAAGTAATTCACTATCCTTGGACAATTACAAGGGACAATATGGTAGGGCAGAGTGGAAAAGGGAACTGAGTGCAGACAAAAAAAAAAAAAAAATCAATACAATTAAATTAAACAGTATTCCCTGAAAATAAAACAAACAAACAGTTTCAGAACAAATATGAGGCCTTGGTACTTATTTTAAAAATGTTCTTTAAGCTTCAATGATTGTTTGCTGCTACCCTTATCTACAGTCATGCTGAATAAAGCTATAGCTAAATGGAAAGTTAAATGTATTCATGAGGTGTTAATGTCTACATCTTATTATTTGCAGTCTCTCCAAGAAAGCAAAAGTAACTACAAATAGCGCTATGCCAGAAACTGGTTTCTTGACCAACAATGTTGCTTCAGCATGCAATGAACTGGTTCATTCTAAAGTGGTCACAGTTGTTGATGACAAGAGGCTTTGTATTGAGTATGGCACGTCTTTTGGTCCATGTGAAAACAAAGTTTGAATGTTAAATATCTTCTGACACTTTGGAGTTACTGTTGCTCTTCCCATTTTCTTTAGGTCAACATATGGTTCATGGCAATACTGTACAGGTTTAAAATCTCTTTACAGGAAGTAGTCTGGGGTGCGACGAGTAACATGCGGTTCACCTCTACGTGGTGCTGGGTCAAACTGCAAACTGAAGAGCACAGACATCAATGAAAACGCAAGAGCTCAGCTTACATTCACGTATGTTCTAATCATCAATTACAGGAGCAGTGGTTTAATACAGACGAGTCTTTGCAAGTTTTATCAACCAAGTTAAGTATTCTAGAACAAGTTTTCCAACTCTTCCACTCCTATTAGTATGTACTTTGAACCATCACATTTAAATTCCTCTTACCACAAAGATCTGGAGATAAATTAATTTTAGCTTTAAGATTCAAACTAGTCAAAGATTAGTATCTATTAGAAAGTTAACGTCTCCAGTTATTTTCAGAGGGCAGTTTGCACAGTGCTTTTGCCTCATTTTCTAGTAAAGTTGCTGCTGCAATAGTTAATTAGAAATCTCATACAAAAAGCTGACATCCCAACACCTGAAGAATTTAAAGATTCCAAAAGTCTCCTGCCCAAGACTGACACAAAGGCATTACACCTTAGATGTGACACACTACTCCTGCTCTCAAATCACATTCCTACACAGTAAGTCATTAAAATCCAGGCAGTTATACAAGATAAAAATGAGGAGTCTCACTTTAATCTGACAGAGAAGATCTGAACAGCAACTGTTCCAGAGGCTTGACTCCAAGACTTTAAATGTGACTAACCTAACAATTCCACACTCACTCCACCTCCCAAAAGCTTACAGAAAGGGAAAAAACCCGTACTTTAGCACAATTAAGTGGCATCTTAAAATCATGAACAACGTACTTCTCATTTTTAAACATACTTACAAGGAGTATTTTAGAGTATCATCAAGTTCCATAATTGCAGCCTGGTTGCCACAACGGTAACAATAATTTGGAGCACTGAAAATTGTTACTACATTCCGATCATGGCACCAGTTGTACCCCTGGAGAGGAAGGAAAAAATAATTATGACAACCAAGTTAATGTACCCCATGTAACCGCCTGACTACAAACCAACATTTTAATACACACAGCCCTAAGTAGCATTTTGTAGGGTTACTTTAAATAAGCTTAAGGCTGTATCTTTTTTCTCTTCTGGAGAGAAAAAGCATAAAAATTAATTTTGGCCTTCAAAGGTTGCTTCTTACTAGCTAATATGAGCTATATATTAAAAAAAAACCAAAAAACCAAAACAAACCACCTAACAAGATTTCTCCATTGCATTAGCATTAAATAGTTAAAACAGCAATTCTAAAGTACACAATCTACTCTGAACCTTCAATTGTCATCACCAAAACCAGACTCCAGACATACATTTAAAAATCTAAACTACTAGGAATAACTAGAGACCAAGAACAAAAGCCCACATCCAAGCTAAAAAGAAAAATTACACCTTTTTTCCAAGAGACACATTTAAAAACCTTTTTATCTACAAAGAAATGCAATACCACATCTGGTACTAACACTGGGTTTGGGATAGTACTGTAAATTTTCAGGAAAACAAGGCCAAAATAAAGGTTCTTCCACTGTCAAACTCCTTAATAGCACATTAATACTGTCAACTTCTGGAAGACTGTCAGCCAGATCATCACCTGTCACAGCAGCATATACACATCTCTGACTCACAGAGCATGGAACAAATGGACCAAGGACACAATCCAAAGTTTGAACACACAGGCTATCCTGCTCACCTCCATTACCAACTGATGAGCTCTTGAAACCAATGTAAGGCCATTAGCATGGTTGAAGGTTTCTGAAATATCCTGTCCAAATGTGTAACCTGCACCTCGAGGAGAAATTCCCCAGCCACCACGATCATCTGGATCTGACCATAGCAAATCACACATTGGACCCTGCAAGACATATAGATGATGTTTCAGAGGTGAACTGCAAAGAACCAAAACCAAACAAAACCCAAAGAAACTAACCTTGCACTAGCACCACCCCTGCATAACTCGGAGACTTAATATGCTTCTTTCCTTAAGCAAGGACATGCCCCCCATTCTTCCTTTAAAAAAATCTAGAACAGGACAATAGGTATTTTAATATTGCTAAGTTGATTTGAATTTAATTTTCAGCCTGTGAACTTTACACCCAATACATGCTGAATCAACCTCATTGACTTAGAAAATTATTTTTCAGTACCTCATGGGGAACTTCCTGCAAGCGATCAAGTGCTCTGATGTGATCCAGTGTATCTATAGATGGAGAGAGGCCACCATGTAGACAAAAAATCTGCAAAAGTTAAGAAATATGAAGTTTCTTTGCATTGATCAGTGCAGTTGGAACAGTTTAGAATAAATGAGTATGAGAAAATCTGCATAAGATTCCTTTAAAGATGAGAGCTGACAGAATACAGCATTAAGACCTCCCTTTACAATCAAAAACATTCAGCTTGGTCAAATGTCAACATACCTGGCCATCCACCAAGGCAGTGAGAGGCAGGTAATCAAAAAGGTCTGTGAAGTATTTCCAAACATTTGCATTTCCGTATTTCCTTAAACATTCATCATAGAAACCATAAACTTGTGTGATTTGTCTGCTTTCATGGTTCCCTCGAAGAATTGTGATACGTTCACGGTAACGGACCTAAACAGAATAGTTTATTTTAGCACATCAATGAGAAACTCTTACCCAGAACAGAACTTGCACTCCTCAATCCCCAACACACATCAATAAAGCAATTAAAAACAAACCATTCTGAAGATTCAATTGTAACTTTTGAGGTAAAAAAAATGAATGATTTTTTCAAATCTTCAACTGCCAAATACTTTTGAGATTAATTACAAGTTGGATTTATTATTACTAGTGGACTTCACTACACCTGCATTAAGCTGACCTCTCCAAGCAAATTCTTAAAGATTGCAAATTAGACAAGTAAAAAATGAACACATTTTAGATAAGGCTCAGGCTTGCACCTAAACATTTTTATAGTATTTTTTTAAGAAGTGACTTAGAAAACTAAGCCAAGAAGTCAGTTTCAGTACCTCTGATACCAATGCAGTGAAAATCATAATAGATACTGTGTAGTCAGGAATAGCAATGATATATTTTATACAAAACTAAAGCTGAGAAAAGTTACCTTAAGAGCTACAAGCAATGTGACTGTTTCAACTGAATAATATCCTCTGTCAACATAATCCCCCATAAACAAATAGTTCGTGTCTGGTGATTTGCCTCCAATTCTGAAAAGTTCCATGAGGTCGTGAAATTGTCCGTGGACATCTCCACAGACTGTGACTGGACATCGCACTTCTTGTACGTTGGATTCTTTTGTCAAAATTTCTTTAGCCTATAAAGCAAAAAACCCATGAATTATGAGTTTGTCTATGAAAAACCATTTTATTCAAAGCATGCTCTACTACTTCCAACTCTGCAACCTCTTCTCTTTAGGAGCTCTTGTCCCTTCCTTCTCTGAAGTACCTGAGGTAAAATTTATCTTTACTTAAATGCTGTTTATCTTAAAATAGCATTTCACTTTATGAAACCCCATATTAGTAATTAGTTACACGGCTTTTTTTCATCCTTGAGGACAGTATCTCAAGTAAAACTTCAGACTTTCTAGGAAAATGGTTCTGCAAAGCACAGAACAATGATCATCACTACTAGAATTTAAAAAGTTTTTAAATATTTTGAAAAATTAAATCTAAAAATCTTGTCAACATCTTACCTCGAAAAGCCCAAACTCAGACAAAGTCAAACACTACCAACACCTTGGCCCTCACGTGTACAAACATCTTCAACCCACCTGCAAAGGCAGGGAGTCCTGCATGAAGCCTAATGAGAACAAACATCCGCTGGTATCAGCAATTACAGAGCAGGTCATTATCCACACAAGTTTTCTCAACAAGTTTTGTGATTAAACACAGACTAACAACATCAAGTTGTGCCTTCATAAACCAAAGCTGGGTAAGATCTTTGTCATCACCGTTTTTTCAAAAAAATTGTGCATATAAAAGTCACAGACAAAGGTAATTTGTATGAAGCAGAGGCTAAATATAGCACCAGAGAGGTAATTTTGAAATAATGCAAGACAGTTGTTACAGTTTGTTCTCAGAACAGTCACCAGATACATGCCATAATGATTTGCTAAATCAAGAAGGTATTCAAAATATAAATAGTAACAAGTTTACTAGTTACCATCTACTAAGATTTTCCTGTTTTTTCCAAGAGTCAATGCTCCTATTCAAAAAGGATCCTTTTTTACCTCATTACCTAAATTACAAGAGAATATACAAAAACTATATTCTATTCTATAACCCAAGTTGTCTACAAGACAGTGGCTGACACTCCCACCAAAAGTGGTGTCACTGTCCCACACATCATCTTGGCTGACCACCATGGTCACCCCTTCAAACAGAAGCAACGCCATAGTTTAGTGATGGAAATTAATGAAATTCAATGTTTCACTGCAAAGAAACGCAAAGAAATACAGCATGGCCAAGCACTCTGCACAACACAAAGCTTTAGATGTCACTCTGCAGACAGATTTACATCACAAGTCAGTCTCATATGACAGTTTCCACTTGCACTGCGCCCAGTACTAAAGATAGGTCATTCCTGGCTTGTGGTCAATGCTAGAAGTGCAGATTTATTTTAAGATAGCCTGACTTAATTTTAATGCAGTGACACTCACCGGATGTTTAGAAGGTGTTTTAACAGCCTTAGCCTCTTCTAATACCGTCTTACATTCAGAAGCATTAGCCAGCTTAATTCTCCTTTTGACAGAGAACATCACAGATGCTTATGGCACTTTGATATAAAAAACCCTACTCTTTAATGAGGAGGTTTCTTCCACCGAATTTTTTTAACACATTTGAAGCACTGCACAAAGAATGCAGTGTTCATTTTTCATCAAAGGTATGCAGCATTTGTGCTGAGAATGGCAGTTTTCAGCAACTGAGTTGTTGCTTTCTCAGTTTCTGAAATATCAAATCACTCAGATACCCACATGACCAAACATGTAGAGCAGTCAGACAGCCACTCTGATGGAAAAAGACTGTTCCAGGTCAACTTGCAAAAACAGCAACCTCTGTTTAAATGCTGCAGTGAAGGAATGTTGGTGCACTTCCACGTCCTAAAACCAGTTTCATATAACACTGTGTTAGGAACTGTTTAGTTAGTTTACAGTCTTATGTCCCACAGTATTAGAAGTGGCACATACTTAAGTGCTTAAACAGTCTATTTGGCTCTATAAAAGAGCTTCAGCAGAGCTGAAGGTAGAAAAAATAACACCCTGAAAAGAAGCCACCAACAAGCCGTCTACTATATCCCAAATTTCACAATAAATGAATTCCTATAAAAAGGTAAAAAAAAAAAAAAAAAAAAGACTTGTAATATACTGTAACACAATACAAATACAAGCCGGTAAGACAACAGCACATTTAATACTGCAACTTCACAATGGTAGGTGATCACTAGTACTACTCCTGCAGTATCTGTGCCCCTGACCTTGTACTGGATCACACACAAACTCCACCTGATTCCACTCCCTCTTTTTATTGATTCTTGATGGTGCTGCTTACTCGCCAAGTCACACAACTCCATCCCCCTCTCCAACAAATGGACTTCCCACCAGCAGTTCTCCTACACTTCCTCATGGAGAAGAAACAGTAGAGCATTATTCAGCATGCTTCAGCAGAAGGCAGAAAACTCCTTGATCACCTGACAACCATCTGACAAAGAAGAACTAGGAAAGACACATACGCACACCCCACCCCCTGAACTTCAAACACCCCGGGACCTATTGCCACAAAGGATAATAGTGAAACAATGCAGTATTTTCATACCAATATTTTGAAACATCCAGGTTTCACTGCCTATCATCAGGACAAACAATGATAAAATTCAGAAAAACAGACTTCTTGATCACCTATTAATTCTTTTGTATCTCTGCCTTTTTTCAGTTCTTAACAATTCCTACTATTAAGACAGCCCTGAACTTTACATCTCCAACACTCAGTCTTTATTATATAGTAGAATACCACAAGTCAAACTTCTGTGGTACTTAAGCAAAAACTTGTTATTAACAACCTACTGTATTACAGTTGCAAAACCCTGCCTCTGAATCAGTTTATTTTTTTAGTGCTACACTCTCAGATTTCAAAATACAGTGCAAACACATACAGAATAGGACTGCAAAGAACACATTACTTCGAATTACCAATGAAGTCAAAAACAGAAAATACACAGCTGTGAGACAGTTACACAAGAAGAATGTAAGAAAAACCAAGTGCAATGCTGTCATAAACACTACTGCTGAGGTGGAAAGTCACATATTTTACTCAGAACAACCTCAAAGTTCAAATAATAAGCACTTATCAAATACATTTCAGCTTCGTCATAGTGACTGAAATTCATTCTGACTTGATACTGGCTTATTTAGTCATTTCACAATCCCAAAACTCAGTAAGAATAAAAGTAATATTGGTTTAAACACACAAGAAAACAACTAGTTTTAACTTTACTATAAAAAGAGTAGCATTGTGTAGAAACACAACCTAGCACTTAAGAATTAAACCATTCCTGGCCTACTGCACATCATTCAAAGGTTCAGCTGAACAGTACCAAGCTGCTTTGGTGGCTCTGTTTATGAAGCACATCTCTGCAAAATGCTGCTCTTAAAACACAAAGATCAGGTTCGTTGTTTTAAGACAGTACAAGATCCAAGTATATGAACTGGCATGGATAAGAATTTTGCAGAAGATGACTATTAAAGTCACTACCATATGATTCTCAAATCCTCAGTTTATTTAATGAAATGCATGGCTTGTACGCATGCAGATGTATCTCATATTTCCCCTGATCCCTCCAAATATTTTTATCCTATATGTCACAAATTAAGGCTCAGAGTCAAGTGCCATAAAAGCCATAATTCATCCATTTTACTTACTCAACTTACTCTATGGTGAGGATAAGCAAATTTCCCTCATAAGCAGTGTACATCATCAACCTTGTTGCAAATAAATTATTTCCAGTGGTCCATTTCTGCAAAATCCTCTGAATTAATTTGTACCCAAATTCCTCAGTGTTTCCAGAATATACCAGATATTTCATAATTATTCCAACCCCTTCTTAGTTCCCTACATTCTAGCATAAGCTGACACCTCAGCCCAATTGTCTATCCTGAAAAACTCTGGGGCACATAAAAGAAAATAACACGACCCAATCGAACAGTAAACATCACTGTGTCTGTGTAGAATTGTAAATCGATGCTTGAAGCAGCACTATGAAGCACTCACCAAAAGATTACCACTACTAACTCAGTAAAGAAAATACAACCACTATTTTAATTAGAAACATAGCCCCAAAGTCATGGTTGCAGATGGTAACGTGTCATTCTTAGCAGACAGAATTCACACCTGCAGCCCACCATGCTGTCTAATAAAGCATGTAATGAGAAGCATCCACCATAACCAAGAAATAGTTGTTTGTAGTTACCATAAAGATATTTTGATGAGATTGAAGACTTCAACCACACCATAATTTCCTCTCACCAAGGTGCACAGGATGTGACTAAAGGCACAATGATCAGCTAATTGGGATTAATACTGGTTTTAGCTGTTCAAACAACATGACCTGGAAAAGACTCCAGTTCCAAGCAAAGTCATCCATTACAGTCTGCAATTCTTTTACAGTTTTGCCACTCCTTACACAGGGAGAAAAGAGAGCAGGGTCAGACAAAAGATGGGCTTATTTTTTAAAGCAAAAAGTGTTTTCATTCACTGTCTGCATTTTAAACAAAACTAGATAAATGAAGCCTCCAATAACACCCTTCCATGAAGGAGGCATGACACAAATGGGAAACTGATTTATGCTGAACTTGGCAATACACTAAGGAGTTCAGTATGAATGTATAAGTAGGAACAAAATTAAAATTTAAAGCTCCCCACTGACATTTAATTATGTAGTATTCCAAAGTAAGTAAAAACAGGATTTCCATCCACACAGAAATACTGAGCAGCAAAATACTCTTTTGCCAGGACATTAGATGATGCATCTACTTTCTCTCTGGATTTGTGACTAGCACCTACACCTTTATTTCTAATCTCTTCGGTGAGAAGAGAGATCAGTTTAAACAGAAGATATTAGTCAACCAAAAGAGCAATCCAGTCCAATTGTAGGACTGCTGCAAGATTAAAATAAGACAACCACTTTATCACCTGTAAAGTCTAGGTCTACAAGAAATCATGCAAGCAGCAAACTTCTGCCAAATAACCCTCTCTTCCTTGGTATTACAAAAGTAAGGATGACACCATTCGAATCCTTGATAGTCACCTCAACATTTCCATTTGAAAAGATCAGTAATGATATTATACATTCAGAGTAACTTATAAGTGTTCTTGCCCTCAGAGGTAAGTGTGGGAGAAGGGGAAAGGCTATTTATCAATCAGTAGTTGACAAGAGCAGTGAGGATAGGAAAAGGGTCTTCTGAAAGAACTGTGTCATTATTTTGCTTCATACAAAAGATCTCAGTATCTTTAAACTGAAGAAAAATAATCAGGAAAAAACTTAAAAAAAAAAAGATAAGAAGCCAGATAACTCAGGAACCATTATGCCTTCCTTGCCTTATGAGAGTTCCAAGAAACACAGCAGTGACAGCAATGCAGGAAGCTGACCACTTACAGGGATATTTTTCAGTCCTCTCTGTAGAACAAGCTGTATTAATTTTGAATTATTCAAGATATTAAAAAAAAGAAATAGCCTAACCTATTCCCGAACTAGTTATGCCTGATATCAACAGGTCCAGCTTCATGCAATGAACTCAAAAAGTTCTCAACCCTTTTGTCCCACAAAAGCATGACTTGGCACAGTCATGCTACAGGTCAGGACAGCAGCTGGAATATGGCATGTCAAAACTCAAAGAGTTTAGAACCAACCAGCAAGCAAGAAACACCTGTATTGGAAGGCATGTTCAAAATATTCAGCAGAAATATTAGAGACGTGGCTACTGAGTAACTGAGCTCCAGTATTCATTCTTTAGTCAGGAATAAACTTTTTCCAGCTTAATATATACTACCTGAAGAAAGAATTTAGAAACAGCATTACTGAATACAGGCGTAGTGTTCAAGGGTCCCTAAGCTAAAGCAAAAACTTAATTGCCCTCACACAGATCTGTTGAACAAGGCCTTGTGAACTCCTGCCAAACATAGTCAGACAGGTTTGGGTTTTGTGCTGGGCAAGGCAACCCAGGTGAGTAACTGAAAATGGGTCAGAAGCCATCACAGAGCAGCACTGTCATGACATCTGAGGAGGCAACAGCCTCAGCACCGGTAGATTTGGAAAGGACATCAGTCTTGCAGCCTCATCCATGTCTTTAGCCTCAAACTGGCAGAACTCAAAGAGGAACTGCTCTGACTTAGGAGTGTTTCCTGCTGTTAGCTTAAGCTATGCCCAAAACAACACAAGTATCGTTCAATCCTACTTGATCACAACTATAGTTGCAACTAAAAAGCAAAAAACCAAAACCAAAAATCTCACTGTTAGCACAACTCAGTTTTTACAGAATTTACTAGAATGAAAAAAAAAAAACTCCAACCAAAAAACAAAAAGCTGCTGATCCTAGAATCACTGGCACATTCAAGACTAAATTTTTATATGCACATCAAGACCTTGTATGTAAATCCGGACTAGGTGAGAAGGCTGGCAAGGCTGACACTTCAAATGCCTTCTGTGGAAAGAGACAATTTCCATTTTTCATTATCAACCATAGCAAAAAACAAAATGAAACAAACCACTACCAAAAAAAAAAACCCAAAAAACCCAACAAATTAGAACACTAGGCATGAAACTGTTTTTTAAGTGTTCCAGAATAATCTAAAACACAGTCATTTAAATGTTACAAAAGGCTTTGTACACAACTTGTAACTCTTTCAGAGAGAGAAGGTTTAACTACCTGGCCCCGTCAATTACTTGATTCCCGAGTATGTTCAACAAAGCAGCAAAGCTTGAACCAGACCCTCTGGTCCCCAGAGCCCCCTGAACAGCTACTCAGGGGCCCTCCCACCATTGGCAGCAGTTGCCTTGCTACAGAATCCAGAAGCCAGTACAGTGGCAAGGCAAAACTGCAATGCTGCACATTCCTCTTCTGCCAGGGCCAGGGCTGGAGGGACAGAAAACCTGCCCAATGCACAGCCCACCACACAGGACACACCATACTTTTACTACTTGGGAATTCTGTTGGGGCGGGTTTCTTGGCTAATTTACAGCCATTTCAGACAGGAACATTAATTTTCACAATCATCTTAGTCTGAAAAATAGTTAGTTATACATGATGGATATAGGAATGCAAAAGCTAGCTAATGGAAAAGTCCTTGCAAATGCAGCTGGAAACAGTTTAAAAATCCACTTCTGGCCAAAAATAATCAGCTAAGAAAGGCAACTGCCAAACAGCGTAGGAAGCAGAAGGGAACATGTACTTCTGTCTGAAAAAGAAGTTGGGCAGACAACTCAGCTTAAAACACAGGAGTGAGATCGACAGAACATGTAAGTCCGGAGTCCTTGAACTGAACTTTGATTGCACAGCGGTTTTTTTGGACCCAAAAGAAAGCTCCATCAGAAACATACTTGTCCTCTCAGAATTCAGTCACTTAACACATGCTAATTGAAGTTGCACAACCCACACAGCTGCAGTAGGTATAAGCATCTAACTTGGAAAATCAGGTATTAAAGCGAAAATTCTACAACAGGAAAAAAATTAGAAAAATACACCATGAACAAGGTACACACCAGAGAACAGTATGGCCCAGAAACACATTTACACTACAAAAATTAACAATGGTGACAAATCAAAGAACAAATGTAACCAACATCATTGTTACAGATCAAAAACTGAAGAAGTCAAAACTTGAATCAAGGTTTCTTGAATGCCTTTACCACTATCAGCCCTTCACTTAGTTCAAAATATTTTGATTAACTGCACCATCCATTCAAAGGTCTTGTACCCACAATTCAAGAACCCTGAACACTCTACACAGTATATATGACCAAACAGTCTTCTCTCTCTCCAAAAACTGGGAGATGCCACACTCAAACTCACAAAATTATGGAGTAGTGTTTTGGAGGGAGCAGTTCTTGACGCCTCTACCTGCACTAGATACCTTCTGCAATAATCAAAGCAAACTCTATCCAAAAATTCACCTCATTCCTTTGTGCAATTTTAGACTGTCATCCCACCTTCCTGAGCAATGTACCACACCCCCAGCTCCTTGATTAAGGGCATTTATACATAGAGGAGACAAGACCGTTTCCCTCCACCCTCAAAATGTATGGGAAAGAAACTCTAAACCAGTACCCTTTATTCAAAATGGCCAGTGGAAAAACTTTCACCTGGCAATAAAGACCTTCCTTTCACCTCCGCCAATAAACAATTCAGCACTAACGGGACAAACACTGCTGAAATGTAACAGTAACTGGACTGGGTATATTTTGACCACTTGCACTTCTCAAATGCTGAAGCAAAGCACACATAATCGGTCAATCAACTGATATAACACTAAACACACAGCACGTCCTAAGCCTAGACTAAGTTAACTGTCACTCAGAGGTTGATTATTTCAAATAATTTGTGAAAGAATAATGTATTATTCATGGTTACAAATTACTTCTAGACTTCGAAAATGTTTCTGCCCAGTTCCCACCACCACCATCACCCAGGAAACCAGGCTCAGCGAAAGACACACCAAGAAAGAAACTGGGATGCACAAACAGCCGCACAATTATCACGTTTGTAAAAAGCTGCTATGTTCTTCAAGTATCAATACTGAAATACAAGAGAGCCCTTAGGCTTATTCTTATTAGACAGGCGTAAGTCCTGCACACACGAAGCCCCAGCAGATGAAGAAATACTCATCAAGGAAATGATCCAACCAAACAGTGTTAGCAAGAAAAAGCCCTCAATTTTTTTTTTAATTGTTTGTTTTAACTAGCCCTAGCTGCAATTCAACGTAGTGAAGAACAACAGTTTATACCTAGTATGGTCTTTATCTATCCTTTGGAACACTATCCTTAAGCTATTAATAGATAAACAGCCTTTTGATGGGATTACATCCACGTAACTATTTAAACAGTCCAAACAAAGTACAACCCAGTCAGGTTTCTGAAAGTCAGTGCTGGGAACATGGAAACACGTTAAAGCAAGTGCTGTCCCTCAGCAGGAAGGTGCAGAACTGAGTTCTCACCCCACTTCCATGAACACAGTAGAAAGAAGATGGGAAACTCAGACCTACTCCAAGCCTCAGGGCATACTTCCAATTCCTTGTATCAGCAACCATGAAGTAACTTAACTACTCTTGGAAAGTCCAAGTAAATCCACCTGTTGTTATCAGCAACAAATCAACTTTCTCTAACATCACCTGTGGCTGGACTCTGCACAATGCTGACCACTCACCTGGCACACACAACCCAGCCAACATAATGAAGACTGCTGCTAAATAATACTGTGATTGGCAGATTTCTCTTCCACATTCTCATGGTCTCTCATCTCAATATACAGGAGTCAGACACAAAGTTTAATTTTCTCCTTTACCATTATCTTGGTGATGAGCATTACACATTTATCCATAAATACAGCCGATTTCTATTCTTCACTGAGAGAAAACAAAAATGTCGTTTTGTGCAACACTGATGACTGGGACTACTGTATCTTCTGTAAGGAATTTCTAGTGACATGCCTACTTCTCACTGAACCAAAACCCCCAGTACACTGAAAGCTTTTTGTACATTATACATCCCTCACTGTCCTACTAGTTACCATATAACCCATAAATGGGTGCACTACTCTGGGTACATCCTGGGATTCAGGACCCAGACCCATCTGTTTATAAATGATGGCAAATGAAATACTTGCCTCTCACATAAAGCAAGACAAAGAAGAAGCTGGACCACTGTCATTGGAAACTCACATGGAAACAGCCAGGCAGTGAGACTGCCACTCGCTTGCAATACCCTTTAAAATACACAGTCCAGATGAAATGGAAATAGTGTTGAATTGCTGGAATACAAGTGAACTAAAATTTGTACTGGAACAAGAGCAGGTCTGGCCAAAAGCACTGCAAACTTTTTATTAAGTTCATAGACAGCCCTCTCGAAAGAATTTGCGTCCAAAGCAACTTGATGAAGTATTTGAAAGCATGATTATAATTTTAAAATATTCTCGGTACTTCCTGTGGCAAGCACATAAGCTTCTTTAGAAGCCAGTACATCCCTAACTTCATTTATTCCTTAATATCCAGTTACCAAAAAATTCACAAATATTCTATCTTTCAGTCTAGAAATACAGGAATACATAAAACTATCAGTAATTTTAAAACAAACTAACAAACAAAACACCAACAACAACCCTCAGCTATTAAATTACATCCAGAATTAGACTTCAACTGGAAAATGCCTCCGGATGCTAGCAGAACAAAATTTTCCTGATTTTCCAGAACGCAATCTGTTTTGGATTGCACAAAGTCTACCTTTCCAAGCTATGAATGACTCAATCAACACATTGCTCTGTAACATCCACGTCTCAACATTTTCAAACCATCACCATAAAAATACGGAGTTATATAGGATCTCGAATGTTTTTTCCGCGAATTCCGTGAAACCCAGAACCTTACTGAAGAAAAATAAAACCCCAAAGCTAATTTACCCTTCAATTAGTTATAAGCGTCTGCTTATTCATATAATGTGAAAAAAAATTTCTAAAAAATCAAAGCAGCAGCTCCTTACCGCGTGTAATTAGCGAGCGCTTACCATAAGCTTTTATTTTCATTGTAATAACTCACGCTTCTGGGGGTTGATTTGGCATTTCAACCGGGGGAGGGGAGGGTCTCTCGGGGGTCTCTCCCAAGCATCCACCGCGGTCGCGGCGCCATTTTAGGAGGCGCTGAGCAGGCGGGAGGCGGAGCCGAGGCTCCAGTACAGTCGAGGGGCCGCGGTTCACCCGGCCCGCTCCCACCGCCCGGCCGCGCCAAGCCCCCGGCCCGCCCGAGGGCCCCGCGCCCGCCCGGCTGAGCGGCACCGCCCCCGACCGCAGCTCCCTGCCCTACCGCCTCCCCTCACTTCTCACCTTCTCACAGAGGCTCTTCACCTGCCCCTCGGACAGCTGCTTGCACTCGTTGAGCTGCTCCACCCACTGGTCGAGCTCCTTAGTGAAGACCTTCTCCTCCATCCCGGTCTCCCCACCCTCCTCCTCACCGGCTGCTGCTGCTGCCGCCGCACCGCCCCGCGGGCCCCTGCGATCCGCGCTCCCCACAGCGGTGGCGGCCGCAACACGTCAGGGCGGACGGACGCGCGGAGACAGCAGCCCAGGGCACTCCAGCTGCGGCAGCGCTGCCGCTCCTCGCTCCGCACCGTGTAATGGCCGCCGCTGCTGACGTCACCGCCCCACCGCGGGGAGGGGGCGACGCCGCGGGAGCCGACAACGCATGCGCGGCCCTCGGGCGGGGCTGCGAGTGCGCTCTGAGGGGAGGGGGCGGGTGAGAGCAGTGACCGCGTGCACAGCCGCCCCGGAGTGGGGGGGGTGGCTGTGCTCCATCCCGGGTCCCGGTCCTGGTCCCGGGCTCGGGCTCGGGCTCCCGGGGGCTGGCGTTCTCCCCGTGGGGGGGTCCATTTGAGGGGCGCAGCGCAGCCTCGCCCAGTCACAGCCCTGAGGTGGGAGCCAGGGTACTGCTGTGAGGGGTCGCCGGCTGTGCCGGCCCCTTCTGTGCCCAGGGGCTGAGCGCCGGCTTTTCGCGGGGCACAGGTTGGGTGGGGTCTTCGCCTGCTAAGCTCCTGCTGTGGGGCGAGGAGGCGATGTTTCCGAAGGCTTTGTGCAGCTCCGCAATGTTTGTGGTTCTCCCTGCAATTAATTCCTATAGGTGTCTCCGAGGCGGGTGCAAGAGACTGGTGCGAAGGTCTTTGCAGTGACAGGACGAGGAGTACTCGTCCTAAACTAAAACACAAAACGTTCCACCTCCGTACGAGAAAGAATTTTACGTTGTGAGTAGCAGAGCACTGGAGGAGGCTGCCAAGGGAGGGCGTAGAGTCTTCCTTTCTGGAGACTTTCAAAACCCCCCTGGACACGTTCCTGTGTCATCTGCTCCAGGTGACATGGCCCTGGCCGATGGGTCGGACTGGGTGATCTCCATAGGTCTGTTCTAACCCGAACAATTCTGTGATGTTGAGGTCCTGAGCCAGTTAATGTGTCTGTCAGAGAAGAGAGAAGTGGTGTTGGGTACTTTAAAATAAAGCTTTTCAGTTCTAAATCATGAGCATTAAATACCATCTAAATTGTACCATCTGGTAGTGCTTAGGTTAAAAAGTCTGTGATGCATTTCTTTAAAACAATTTGTACTGAAAGAGTTCTTGGAAGTCCAGAGTTTATTATGACACTTTTAGACAGAAGTAATGCATGAAGTGCAGTGTAAGTGTTCAGTAAAGGAAATTAGTGGTGGACCTTTCAGGAAACTTTCAGGAAAGGTAGTATTTTTTCAGGAAACTAGTGCTGACCTCAGCTACCTTGTTGTACTCAGATGCTACCTAAGGGAAAATCCGTCAGTTAGACACAGGTAAGTTGCAGTAAAAAAATATCAGAAATATTCAGAACCAATTTCTAATGAATTATTTATTTTATTGCAATCTGCATCTTAAATTATAGAGGAAGATTTCCCTTAAATAACTTACAAAAGGCATGAAATGATCAGTTTTAAAAAGTAAGATTTTTTTACTTAAATGGGTCAAAATGTTGATAAAATATTCATTTGTTAATTTCAAGAGGGCAGAATGACTTTTCCTAGTTAATTTGTGTTCATTGTCTTGGTTATCACTTGCCTAATACAGGGTCTGACTTGTTAAATTATTTGCCTAGTATTGAAGGATATTAAAAATTCCATAGTGAGCAAGGGGTAAGGAATGTTTGCTTTCATGGGTCAATCTTGGTTTCTTGCTGTCATACTCTTCTGCTAGGCGTCAGTTGGTTTGAATTGCCTGACTTAGGTTTTGTTTATCTTCCAAAATAATTTTGCCATTCTTACATAGGTTCCCGTATTCAGATGACCTTAGTTTTGTGCTTAAAAGTTGTAGAAGGAAAAATACCATTCACTGAGAAGTGATAAGGTTCAAGAATTCGCTCTAGCACGTCTTCCCAAAATTGTCTTGAGCAAATATATGCAAAAAATGTGTAATTCGCCAAGCTAAAGTTCATTTTCTTTAGTAACTGTTGATTTCCTGGCATAGTTACATGTTTGAGGATCACACTGCAAACCATCTACACAAGCTGTACATCTCACACCTTCCAGATATAACATGGCAGGATTTCAGTTGCAGTTTTGTAGGCAAACAAGCCAGGTTAATAGTTTCTTCCTGTTAATGTGGATCAGACTGGACACTTCACAGATTAACAATCCCTGCTGTCTTCAGAGCAATTGTTATGGTTCCCAACCCCACCGTTAATTCCCAGGAGCGTAGTGGTAAAGAAAGAAACACTTTCTAAAAAAAGAAAGAAACACTTGAAAAGACTCAGTCATAGCTCTTTTTCAGACAAACTCCACTGGGGAAGGTGTAGGTGATTCACCACTCCCTGCTTGCTGCTGAAAGCTGAAGTCGTGTCACTCACTATAGGAGATTTCAGGACTCTGCAAAGGAAATTCAGGATTTATCTGGACACTCACAGAGAAGGGGAAAACTTTGGTTTCCATCTCCATTCCAAGCATTAGCTCTATGTTTGATCCTCGTACTCTTTTGAATTGTCTATATGTGGATCAGAAATCAGATCTCCTTCCTCCCTCTGACTTTAGAATGACAATCAATAGTTTAGAGAATCACAGTTGCTTTTGTCTTCTTAAATATTTATCCGAGCCTTCAAAGGAGGATGTAATAATGAAAGGATATATGCTGTGTTGCATAAGTTCGGTGTTTGACAGGGCTTCAGATACACAGTAAGATTAAACTGTAACCTGTGAGATGGCAGTAATAAATTGTGTTTAGTATGTGAATATATGCCAGATGTGTGTATGGTTTTTACTTAAGGAGCTGTCTGGGTGTGGCTGCCCTTGTGCGTCAGAGGTGTGGAGGCCACACTGCTGTGCTGACACCTGAGTCAGCGACCCATGTGTCACATGTGTGGCATTCTGGAGAGAGGTGAACTGGTCAGGCTTGCTGCACTTATGTTTATACACATCCAACTGTAGGTTATTCAGCTGTTAGCCTATAGTGCCAACTAATTCTGTACTATTCTGAAATTAATGTCAAACTCATGGACGAGGGTGTTAGCAACTGCAATAATCTTATCAGTAACACCAACATTTCTATTGTACTGAGACATCAGTGTTTAAATGAAGATTTATGCAGATTTATACCACACCATCCAACTATACAACCTAATATCAACTTAGCATTGTAGAGCAAGGAACACGTAAATTAGTTTTCTTCACACTTAACTGTCTGTGAATATTTTAGTGGTTCTAAATTATCCATCAATGCATGTCCAAAATGTCTGTTGCTATGGTGTTTTAATACTAAATGCAGAATTAAAGGGCTATGCAATACAATATAAAGACTATACTATACAATTTAAAGACTATATAATAGTGTAACAATGAGCTGCCACCTTTAGAAGTAGGGCTGCCAACTTTGATTAATATGTGTATTTCTGCAAGCAAAGAATATAGACACTAGTACATTAATGTGGAAGTCAACTGCCTGTATGAGGAAAGGGATTTCTGATCGAATAAATTCAGAAGTACACATCATGTAATCTCTTGCATATTCAGATACTGGTCACTACTGGGCAAAATATATATTTTGTGTCTTAAAAGTCCCATTAAATCAGATAAGCCTGTCAGCTTAAGTAGAACCATTGCAAAAGACCGAAAGAAAAACAGAACACATTTACAACAGATATGTTACATCACCACAAATACTATTTCTGTGTATTTGACTGATTTCAGAGTCCAGATAGTACATGACAAAATCAGTGACATCAGTAATACCACTATCAACAGAGGCCCATTCACTTCAACTGAACGGTTTATGTAAAAGATGGAATCTTATTATTAATCACCTTGTATACCACAAACATATTACTGAAATCTGCCCCGTGTTGTAGATAAAACAGGAAGTGCAGTGTCTTACTGAAAGAAGAAATTGCAGAGTAACCATGAAAATCACATTTTTAAATCACTATGGTTACAGATATTTCATAGTCAAGAGTCTTTTAAAAGCTAAGAATAGAGTACTGATTCTCCAATGTAAGGAGCTTAATATTTTGCAAATATTTTGTCCTGCTCTCTCCCCCTGAGCATGGGACTGAACTCCCTATGTCCAGCCTGGCTGGGTAGGACTACTGGGGCAGTGGGTACATCCTTGTGCACCAGAGCATGCCAACCACGTTCCTCCTACCTATCATCTACCAGTTTTAATCCCTAGAATACTTGACAAACACCACCTCTGCCAGGACAAATGCTATCTCTTTATTGCCAGATGGGCAAATACATGATTTCAGCCCGATGAGGAAACAGATACTGAAATTAACTCACTTTCCAAACATGACAGAAGCATTGAGAGTCGAGAGTAGAGACACCAGTTCAATAGATATTTTGGCCCATCCTTAAATTCCTTCCTTTTAAACAGATAACATAAGCATCTGTGAAATGTCCTGCTCAGCTCTTGCTGGGAGGCTTTAGGCTTGCTGATTGCTGATGTAACGCTCTGATCTGAACAGCCTGTGTTAAAAGTGCTTTCTTTGGAGAAACTCCTATTATTCAGTCCTTTCCATAAGCTATGTTTAAGTACACAGCAAATTGTTAATATGTACAAGCAGTTGTCATGGAGATAACGTGATTCCCAAGTGCATTTTTTGTATGTGGTGCAAACCTGGCACGTCCCACGTGCCTTGTATGGACAATTCCTACATAACGTTTCCTGTGTTAGATATGGGATAGCTATATATCTTTGCTCTTTGTGCCAACACTCAATGGAGAAACACTGCTTCTGGCTTTCAGATGGCTGGCTTTAGGAATATGAAAAATGTAGGACTTGTAAGACATGGGGTATTTTAAGCTGCAACATCTTAGCAAGGGGCTGAACTGCTCACTTCTGTGAAATCTCAGACACAATGCAACATCCAAATTGTGGCTAAAACCTCGCAGAATGTATTTTCTCTCCTCATCTTGGTCCACAGAATTATGCCAAAATGTAGTAATTAATCCAAAAGAAGGCAGCTGGCTAATGTAGCTGGGGAGCCTTCAGGGGCACAATGAGGATAGTTTTCCTTAGAATGAGACTGATAGCCTATTAAATGTCTATAAATCCAGGTGACATTTTGTTTAGAATTATTATAACATTTCTACCCTTTAACTGTGCCCTTACAAAGTAGTTCACCGTGCACTTCAACCATTCTTACCTTTAGTCTACACCTCTTATCTGATACTGGAGATTCTGTTACACTTCAGTCAGGCAACATCTGACTGTTGGAGCCTGTTTACTTGGGTGAATGAAGGAGATTCTCTGCATATTATAACTGTTGCTTTTTTTTCCCCTTCTTTTTCGATATTTACTCATCAGTTAATATTACATTACAGTTACTGTCATAATAACCTTGGGCTGGGCCAAGCAGTTAAGCTACAGAAAGGCTGCAAAACAGAATTGCAGCAAGAAAATTTGAGTTATTGCTCCCTTACTTTCCTGCCCAGTGAATTTATGTTTCTTTCATACCACTGCCACTGTCCTGTAGTGAAGGAAACATAAACTCAGCTGGGGAGTACCTGTGCCTTCTAGTGCATGTTAATATGATATCCATTTTGCTTTGGAGATGTTACAGGTGTCTTGTGTGAAAAAACAAACACAACCTGCTAAGGATGGCTTGGCTAAACTTCTGCCTTGCCTTCCAGCTCAGCATCAGCTCTCAAGCCCAGTTCCAGAGCTGGCTGCTGTTTAAATGCTTCCTCTGAAGAGAGAGCCTGGGGAGGGAAATTTTCTTCTGAAATCTTTTTGTGTATCTGCTAAAGGACTAAGAAGAAGTTCACTGCACAGGCACACTTAGATCCTCATTTCGTTTCACTGTGTTTAACAAGTATTATTAGTAAGAGATAGTTACAAATAAGAACCTGACCTTATTTTTAACCTAATACTGAATCAGATCTACTTGTAATAGGTGGGTTTACTGCTGTGCTTTGCTCTTTGAAGATTCTCATTCAGAATTTCAGTGCCTTCCATCTTAGGTCTTAAAAATAGGTGGCAAGGCTGATAATTCCTATTGTTCCAAGTCTCATTTGCAGCCTTATATAACAGTGTTCTCACCAAAACATTTATTTTAAGTGTGGAGTGGAAGAACATGCTGTAGCAACCTGAAATTATTTGCAATATTGGGTAGCTGTATTATACAGAGTCTAGATAGCACTGTCTCTTCTTTTTTTGATGAGCCATTTTAATATTAATCAAAACAAAGATATTAATTAATATCAAAATGTGTAGACTGCCTGAGCTTTGAAATTACACCGTCTTGTGTTGTCAGTCACAAGCATCCTTAGATAAATTGCTTAAGCAGAAGCTGCTGGTCATTCCAACTCAATGACAGTATAATATTTGAGAGTGTAATAATTGTAAATATATAAACATGCAAAATCTAATAACAATGGTAAATTCCTTAGAGAATAGCTCCAGGTGGATAGAACTGCATTTGATAAACCTGAGCTTTCTCATTAGTAACATTAGTAACACTGTGTTCATTCACAAAGTACTATCTCCATTTTTAGTAGCTAAGACCATTTATCCCTCCAGCCATGAGCTGTGTCACCTTTTCTCACCTTTCTTCATCATATGCATCAAACACATGTGACTTGGGAAGGACAAAAAATGTTGGGAAGAGGTAGTGATCAGTCCTGAGAATATTAGATACCTCCCTTCAGCTGTAACAGCTCCTCTGCTCTCCATGTGATCATAATAACAACAAAACCTGATTTATTCTATTTGAATAATAAATTTTATTTTTTCATCTTCTATTTCATTGCATGCTGTGACCTCCCTCCTTGATCAACATCCTTTTCATATCAAAGCTAGCATTTACTGTTCCTAATTACTGTTCTTCTTCTCTATCCCTTTTCCTGTCCATAACTTCCTTTCTTCCCCCTTTTCAGCCTCACTGAATTGGATCAGCCAAATCATCAACAATACCTCATGAGCTCTGAAAATGTAATTTTAAACTGTTTTTTCTCTCTGGAGTTCTGCATGAGATAAATATCATAAAAATAAAAAAAACATATACTGTTATAAATGTGACTAATAAAAATCTGAGATTTGGGAAAAGAATGAGAAATGGCCATGAAGGGTGACACATTAATCTTGCTGGTAGATGGTAATGCCAAAATTCTTGGCATTTCACCTGGAACTGGGAACTTACTGAGGGAGCACCTGACATCCTTAGTGATGTATTATAGCATCAGTAGTAACTGCTGAGCTCTTTCTCTAGCAAAATAACATTTCCTGTTAGCCCCATCACCACTGTAATGAAGTGCAAGTTTGTCACACAGGTGCTTTTCACACCTAGCTATTGGATGCTCACACCAACAAATCCTAAAAGTTTGCAGGTTAAAGCTGGGTTTGCACTGGGCTGCCCAAGTGCACACTCAACTTGAGCTGAGTAACCATTGGATTCCCTCCTGGTACTAAGGGCATCCAGAGCTTAGTGTTGCTATGCTCAAAGGAAGAAACCAGTACTAACCCTGCTGCTGGGGCAGGGGTTCTCACCTGAGAGATCTACTCTCAGGTGTACATATCTAGCACACGCATAATGTTAATTTGTACACTTAACCAGTGTGGTTTTCCTCCTTGGATTACAAAATGAAAAGATCAATGAACTTATAATTATTGTTTTCACTGGATGAATAATTACTCTATATTTAAATAATGTTATCAGGTTTATTATCACAGAGAAGAACTGTTTTCAGGAAACTGTCATTAACTTGAGCAATTATAATTTTTCAGTTCAACAGTGAATGCATCTGTATCAGGACTGAATGACTGAGAGACAATCAGGGCCTGTCACAGCAGCGACTGATTTCAGCCTTGCAGATTGAGAAGGAGTTTCCAGCTTCACAAGGGAGGCTCCCCAGCACAGAATTACTGGGCTCATGCCGTGGGGTACTGCCTAGCAAGTTTAATTTTGATTCAAATTTTACTATCAAAAATAATCTTTAAAAAATTAATCTGAACTTCCTCAGAAGAACATTTATTCCAGAAACATCATCACCTTCCAGACATCAGATACATTACAAGTCATTCTCAACAGTATGACACTTGTATTGACCATTCTTCTGATGGAGCTGTTCCTATATGAAGTCCCTCAATGTAACTTTTCATAAATGGCCCTGTCTGTCCTGATTATACTTACATTTCCTTTAGAAAAATGTGATCTATTACAGCAGAAAATCATTCATATTTTTTCTTCTAGTAGGCAGAAAAACTTCATTGGCATAGTTCCTACAGCTCTGGTTTTTTGACAGTGTCCAACTGAAGACAGTCAGGAAACCTACCAAAATCTACCAAGAATTACTCATGTGTAATTAATATACCAAGTGTATAAAGGCATATACATTACAGTAGCCTTGAGATAGGGCTGACTTCTTCCAAAAAAAGTTCTTCTGGTTTTATGGGACTATTTAATGCACTTCCGTGCTAAAGAAACTAATTCTTGTTCTCACTCTGTACTATGAAACCAGTTAGCAGGAGGCACCATGGGCTGGTGAACAAATCAGGAGACAGGAGAGGATGTCTCTTGTATCTGTTTAAAGATCTTCAAGGTCATTTCAATTCCCACTTGCTCTTCTGTGAAGTGTTACTATTAATTTTGCTAGTTATATGAGCAGATTTTCTAAAGTAAAATACACTTCCTTCAAAGTATAAGGTATCTTAAAGAGTAAAATCATATTAGGAAAACAAATTCATTATTATGTCTGTGAAAAAGCTTCTGAGCAGTGCTACTGAATGCAAATACTTGCATTTTGTTAATCTGTTTTAATGTTAATGCTTTCTACATATAATCCAGAAGAAATATATATACACATTTAGAGAGGGTAACTCTAAAAAAATACTGACAGTGGGTATAGGTAACAAAGCTTTTCACTTGTCTCAGGAAATTCTGCAGTGTTCAGTGTCTTGTGGACACAAAGGTAATTTCCCTTAGTCTGAAGAGCAGCTCTTTGTAAGATGGCAGAACCACAGCACTGGACAGTAAGATTTCTAGGTCAGGAGTGACTTAATGTATCCATGTGAAATTACTAGTACGTATTTTTAAAGTAGGGGTGCTACCAGCAAAGTACAGCTTATTGTGAAGTGAGACCATGTATGTAGCAGATGCTGGTAGTCCCTGTACTTCCAAATCTTTTCTACTTCCCTTTTTTGTCATGGGATTGTGAATTGTGCTTTTTTGATTTTGTAATTAAAGGGTAGAACAGATGGAGAGAACTTGAAGAGCTGCATCCTTTAATTTAATGTAGAGGATGTCTCTATGTTATAATTTATAATGGGATTTTATAAGTTATAATGGGTTATAATTTTACTTGAGTGAAATAAAACTCTACAGTTTAGTGCTTGGGAACGTTTACTATATGAGCAGCTTCACTGTTGAAAAGATTTCACTGAGTCATGCTATGACTCTGCTAAATACCAATCATATGACCAAGCCAGCTAGAAAAGGGTGTTTCTTCATGCCAGTATATTTCACATGCCACCCTACACTGAACCTTTTTTGGCTGTTCACCTGTGTATTTTATGTGGCAACAAAGAGGGACAATATAACCTATCTGCATGTGTTTAAAAAAAGAGTAGATACCAAGAAGCACAAGCCAGCTGGTCTAGTATTAAGAATAGTGTAACAAGTGGTTAGGTTTGACATGATTCCATGAGTAGATTTAAGGCAGACAATCCAAACCAAACATTGATATTGGTAAAAAGCAGTGAATATCTTGCTAGTTCCAGGAATTAAGATGCTACCCAGGAGATAACAAACAATGTCAAAAGTTCAGAGAAAAAACTTCCTTATTTATGTTGAGACAGAGATTTTAATTTCTACAGTTAAGACAGAAAAAGAAAAGCCAAAAGTAGATTAATGAGTTTTATATGCAGCAGAGGATACTGCTAGATTTCCCTAAATCTCACAAATTATTTATACTTAACTGTAAATATTTGAGTGAAATATTTTGTGTTAGCTACACTTTGGGAAATTTCTATTTTATTCCTGAAATGTTTTTTATCTATGGAAAGCTACAGCAAATGTCTTGTGCTAGTGATTCTTTACTCAGCAAGCTCCAGCTGTAGATACATAATACCCATCTCCCACACAGCTTACCATGGCTAGCAATCAATACATTGTCTGCTGCGTACAAAGGCTACTCCTCTGATAATCAGTCACTAGGATAGGGATGAAATCATCAGGGAAAATAGTGCTAGAAAGAACACAAGGCTCACAATGGGCTTAAGTTTCTCTGCTGCAACCCTTAACTCCAACTAAAATATCCTACAGATTAACTTGCCTTGGTGACTACTGAGTAAGGAAGTTAACTGGACGAGCACACATAGCACAGAAAGTTTCAATTATATTTCCATCAGTGTGATCTGTGAAATCACTGTTAGGCTGCATGGGAATAATTGAGAGGTCACAAGGGATTATATGAGCATTTATGTTTCATTCTGTCTTAAGTGTGTTCAGCTCCATTGATATCAACCAAATTGTTTCCGTCTTCAGTAATGCTGCATTTGCCTGTAGGCCTTGAAAGAGCAATATGTTTATTAACTATACATATTTTTCTGTCACCAAGATCTCAGGTTTTCAAATTTTCAGTATTCAACTACTGAATGTACTGAATCTTCTCTGCCTGGTGTAAGGAAATGAAAAACAGGATGGTTAATGGTTTCAGAGCAGAACACACCTTACATCCCTCAGACAAAGCAGAGCATTGCTTTAAATGGCAGCAGGCTTTGCCAGGAAACCTGGTTTGTGGTGCCCAAATCTTCACCTACCACTGGATGAGATGTGTCACTTCCTTTCCCCTGCTTTCCTTTGTCTTCCCTATACTTCCTCTGTAGCTCTCAGCTGAGGAATGGTTCTTGATCTGGCTCTTTCTCACTTCCCTACTTTAACCTCATCCTTCCTCCCCTTGAAAAGGACCTCTGGTTTGGAGAAATATTCACACCATTTAAGCAAACCTATGGTTTTAGTGAGCAGTCTCTCCTTTGGCATCACTTTGTTGCTCTTCAAACCACAGCAGAACACATTCCATGAGATAATTAGCGGCTGTATTCAAGGGACTCCAGGGGAGATACAAGTTCTGAATTTTGACAGAATGTTCGTATATATGATGTAATTTTGTTTCATCACAGCCTGTGTAAGCTCCCTATGCAACAGAATAGAGGACAGAATTAACCAAAGAGTCCAAAAGCGTTACACGAGGAAAATAACTACTTTCTTTCCAACAGCTGGTGCAGCATTTTCCCTGTTGGATCTGTCTGTAACACCCCAAACCAACTAAAAAGGAAATGTTAGAAACCCTCCAAAATAATGCTTGGTGCAGGTAAGATAAGGTGCTCTTTCCCTGACACATTAGATGAAAATCACGTTTTTCTCTTGGAAAATACACTTCTGCAATTAAGCAACTGTGATGTTTTTCTTAACCATTTACCCCTATATGCAATAAGACATTTAGTAATTTTATTATCAGCTCCTCTGCAGAAAATCCTAGTAGATAGAAACCTGTGGCAAAGAGCAGAACTCCCAGAGCTGCATGGTGGGTGTGACTGTGCTAAAGCCTCTTGCACAGACCATGAGTGACTCTGTGATCTGGACGTGCCTTCACAGAACCATTGAGTGCAACGGATATTTCTATATTGGGTAGTTATTTCCACCTTACTCACAAAAAATCCTTCCCCCCTAGCCAGGTTTCTTCCAGCAAAGAGGTTCCTGCCTGTATTAGGATTTCCTCTTTCCATGGTGTCCTATTTGCTAACTCTGCAGAGTGGTGAGAGGCATACAGTATACAGGAAAGAATTTCTAATTTCCCAGGGCCAAACCATTTAACAGCAGAGATTAGCTGATTATCTGGTCTTCTCTGACCACTCTTCTGAAACCTGATAATTGCTTAGATCTGAACACGATGAGCACATTTCTAAAATAATTCAGATACCTGTATTTTGTATGAAAAGCACCATAATAATAACCAAATCTAGAATAGCATTTTCCATCAGTAGTTCTCAGAGGGCTTTGTAAAGTCAATACCACTTCACAGGTGAGGAATCGGTGTTCAGCAATGAGATTGTTTACCCCAAACCATCTCAGCCAGCAGCACAATAAGGAAGGAACATGATCCAGACAGTTTGGCTGGCATAGGGTCCAGCTGGGCATTTAAAATGGAAAAGATGTTATTATTTATTTTTGGAGGATTTGTTAGCTCAGCCTCCCTTTCACATTTGTTTTTTTCAGCCTCACAGATACTATTTTTCTTTCTGGGATCTTTAAGGTAAGTTCTTCCTTCTGAGTGAGATACAGTGAATGAAATTTGTTTTTCTGAGCCTTAACTCTAACCCCAAGCCCATGGAAGCTTTTTCTGGAATGGGTAACATTAAGCCCCCAGTTCCCTACTTACCCCAGGCCCTCAAAATTAATTTTTAGATAGGGTTATACAGGAAAATGCATTAGGAGAGGAAGAGCATTTAAAAATAGCCTAGCATCTAAATCTGGATGTAATCTCCTCTAATTCTCCCAGTATCTGAGCACAGGGTATAGAGCGTGTACTAGCCTGTGTTGGTAAATTCAGGCCACGCCCAGGATATACACTTCACAAATAGTAACAGCTGGAAGCAAATCACAAGCCAGAGAGCAAAAAGGAAAGGGGCAGCACTATCCTATGCATGAGTTTAATCAACAATGCAAGAATAAAGACGGAGGAATTAAGATGCACCAAAATTGTCTTAATTTTGATAGTGTGACTTCTAGCTGCCATGAAACATGCAAAACTGGTAGTATTTCAAAATTTTATATTGTAATGACTGAATTTAAGTAGTTATTGTGTTTTAAAGCCACAAAATAAAATTAATATTTGTTTTAAACTTAAACATAACTACAGGGCTCTTTATTTTTTAATTCTGTTAATCTTTTTAACATTCCAGATTTTTCATAACTTTTTATTATGTCCTACTATCCAGCTTAGGTTGCTTGTACTTTTTTTTCCTAGAGAATGTAACAGGGGAAAGCTAATGAAAAATTTTAAATAGGTGACAATAAATAGGAAAATTGATTGCAAAAGGAACTGGAATTTGCATCCTAATTCTTTTGATAAACAGACTTCTAGACTTCACAACTCATTAACTCTTCCAGTTTCCTTATTGCATGAGTTTTGCTGCTCAGCAAGATTCTTTAAATACTTTAAAGACACCTCGTGATACCAGATAACATCATAGTTAAGCAGAAATTGCTTTTCCTCAAAAATACATGATGGACAAGAGAGCCCCTACAACACATACAGTCTCAATAACTCCTTCAGTCTCAAACTCCTTCCAGTTTCAGTTGAACATGTCGAACAGGAGTTTAACTCATCTCCACTAAGTATTTTCCTAGTTCCAGTTTCTTTTACTGCCTCTACAGGTAGCTTATGCTCAGTTACAATCTCCAATCATGCTGTGGTGACTCGGCTGTAACTGCTCCTCTTGTTGCAGACCCACCATCACTCAGAGCTGGTAACAGAAAAAACAAGAAGATAACTATAAAATACCTACTAATTTTCTGTTTGCTTTTTTGTTTGTTTGCAATTTATGTTCTCCAAGTAGGTCTTCCTCACAGAAATGCATGTTTGCATGCTTTCCCTACTTTTATGTTATTGTACTGATTCCTCATATGTTTTCTGTGTGTACTAATCCCTGTAGCATGCCATTAATTCATTGTACACTAATTTATTTTAGACATGGATATTGGAGAAACAGCATTAAAACAAGACTGCAGTATCATAGCTATGCAATTACTTTCTGTTTTATTTTTTTTTCTTTAGATATTGAATGGGGACAAAGTCACTGTGGGGGTTTCAGTGTGGAAAGCCAAGGTTGTGGTTCCATGTCCTGGGTGAGGCTGCTCCTCTTAACACTTTCTCCCTCTCCAGGCCACAGTCTCAATAGTGGCACAGCATCTCCATGAGATTTCTTGCAGGAAAAGCATCCAAGCTTAAAATACCCATCTTTGGTCAGGTTATTTTAATCCAGATCAGGTCCTTGACCAGGTTCACCACACAACCCCACATGCAATTACACCAGCACAGCTTAGGGAAAGATGTGGGGCTGGAGAGAAACAACATGACTTTGGGCTGCAGCAGGCAGAGCTGCTGCCAAGAGAAACAATGATCAAGCTATACCAAATATTTGTTTTGAAATGAATTTGAAATATAGTTTCAGAACACTTGCAAATGAAATGTGTTTAGTTGTCAGGATAAAAGATTTAGCCAAAGCTAAATCTGCCTCCTAACTATACAGAATAAACAGATACAAAATTAGACTATGGAGGTAATAGGTAATTTCACTATTCATATTTAAATATCAGCTATTTAACAACAAAAAATATTAAATAAATATTTTTGATTACTCATATCTGTCACCCTGCTCACCAAACTACAGCTCACAATCAGTGTTCAGGAGTGAAGAGGCTTCCTGGGCAATGCTGGACCCTTAACTCAAGCATGTCCTCACCTCACTATAAAACCAAAGCCAGCTTTTGGCTTAAAATGTCCTGTCTCACTTTTTCACATTAGTTTTATTTTTGTTAATGATGCTGGGACTGGAAAACTTCAAAAACAGAGGTAGTTGAGAAACCATACCCTGTTAAAATTTGTTGTTTAAAGATTTGCATGTAAGAAAATACTTTTTGTTCAAAGTATACGGAATGTTTTTCATCTGGCAACTGCTTTCCTTTTAAACCTGAACTAAAAATAATCCTGTTGACTGTTCCAGTTCAGGAAATTTCTATGAGCCAAGTTTTCTTGTTTTTTTCAGTGGCTGTTTTTCCAAGTTAAGTCAGCTCAGCAACTGCTGACTCCACAATCACAACTGCTTTCATACAACCTTCATTTACTTTCTCCTATTTTTGGAAACTATGACAAAACATCAGCTAGAACACTCAGTCCAGCGTTTTCTTAACATATCTAGAATAAAACAGCAGAGGATCATCTGCATGAGAAATATTCCATAACAATGCACAGCCCCCTAAAGGGTGTCTCATATCCCTGCCTGGAAAGTCCTTTAAGAAGTGAAGATGTTTCTCATGCTGGTGTTTAAAATCACCAGTGGGTTGTAATTAAAAGAACAATTTTATGCAGCAATAAATATTTTAAGAAGAGCAGTTCTCACCTTCCTAAATCTTGCACCATTCTGACAGGCATTAAAATCAACACTTCTCATCTTTCAGTAGTTCTACATCTCTGCTGTTGCTCTGTGCTTTGAAGGAGAATTTGATTTTGTTTCTTATGAAAAGTTGGCACTCAGGTCTGGTAAGAATCTGATAACAAATGGTGCTGTTTTAAGTTACATTGAATAAAATTTTCTCTTAAACCATATGCCAGCATCTGGAGTAAATCTGCTATTAAACAGCTCAGAGAGCCAAGTCCCTCATGAGTAGTTGAAAGGATAATGGCAATTGTGTGCATCAGAAATGAAGATTATTAGCAAAGGACACAACCAATAGTTTTCCTTTGCAGCAAAAATCCTGACACTATGTCCTTGTAAAAGACGTGGACAAACACACTCGTGTTTACAGTTCCCCTGGGATATCCCAGGGAGAAGGCAAATGCGCACCTTGTTGGAGTATCCTCGCTAGAATGGAATACGGCGATGTCATCGCCCCGCAGCCTCGGGATTGATGGAAGAAATCTGTGGATTTCGAGAGGCTCCACAGCCACACCTGCTGGCTTGGCGGGCTCGGCACAACAAAGGTGAAACCGGGGAATTTTTAGAGAAATCACTCCATAACAACGCTTAATGCTGTGTCACACCATGCTGCCCTCAGGATGTCAGAAAAATGGCCAATATTTTATAATAGTGTTTATAGCGGTAAAAACCTCTTTGTGGCCAAGCCAAGCATTAAACAAGCTCAAAACCAGAAATTACATTTCCTAAGCTCCCACAATCTGTTGGTGCTTCTTTATACATTAAAAGGTGATTGCATGGTATCTGCTATTCGACTGGGGTGTTTACTCTTACCCTTTACTCACCGTCTGTCTGGGTGACAACAAAATGGTTTATTTTCACTGTTCACTGTGTGATTTCTTCACTCTGCAAAGGGCCAAATCTGGTGTTTTTCTATGATAGTTATGCCTTTTTGAGGAGCAGGCCCAGGAAAGTGAAGACTTGGCCACTGTCTCTGAGGCTACTCTTGTGCAGAAGAACAAATAATCAATGTTTTGTCAAAGATTTTATAGAACTTTAGGGAAACACAGGCTTTCGGGGATCTTTTGGGACACTCTTAGGCTCCTCTGAATATCTCTCCTTTACTGCACACACACACACAAACCAAGGACAGTTTGCTCTACAGAAGCAGTTTACTAATTTGTACATAGTTATGGACTGATATCTGTTCATATAATTGGATAATCCATAAATTAATATCATCAAGTGATTAAGAGTCTTCTCATCTAGTGCTATTTAGTGTCTGTTTTCTACTTAAATTATCTCGTATTTTTTTTGTCATTGTACCTACTTTAGTAACATCTGTGATGTCTGGGCCTTATTCTGTTGCTGTATAACCTAGTTCACAGTTTTTGGCTCATCGTTTTGAATAGGTACAGTGAGTGGGTGGAAGGTGAGTTATTATTTTAGCTCCTAGTTCTAGGGTAGGTAAGGGCCCCAGAGTTTTATCTAAATTATACTGGAGAAATTATTCCCTCTAGGAGGACTCTGTTGGCTGAGGACTGTCCCAAAATACTCTTCTAATTTGCTAGATAGAGGTTATGAATGGACTGTCAGGATAGCTGAAGCTGTTTTACCTCTCTTTAGCTCGTCTTTGTATCTTTATTTCTAAACTGCACTTATACGTATACCCTTTATGTTTCTGTGGATGTGATTCACACTCATGAACAGAGCCTGAAGTTCTTAGAGTCATGCAGGTTTTGAACATGGAATAGGAAATTAGACACCTAAGATCACCAACTTAAAAACTCTGGGCAGCCAGGAAAATGCAGCGTCTCTGACTACAAATTCTTCCTCCAATGTGCAAGATCTTTTCTGAGTGTGTCAGAAGAAACAATGGGTGTTTATCTCAGCTCACGTGGGTTTGAACTCCCTGCCAACAGTGCTTCCAAAGCTGATTTTACCATATCCACATCCATACGTTCCTCTTCTGCATACCTGAGGGATATTGCCTGACTTTAAGACTGTCAGTCTTAAACTAAAGAGCCCACATGAGAAAGGTAGGATCCCTATCTTCTGTCAACAGTTTGAAACATCTGATTAAATTGTTTAATTATTGCCTAATTTGGGTCATATGAAGCATTTTCTGAGAATCTCTGCTTCTCTTCCTTGGCTGTTCAGATTAAAAACAGATGCTTCCAACATAAATAAACCTGAAGTCTGAAATGGATGGACTAATACCCCTCTAAAGCCAGAGAAAGAGACCAACTTCCTGCATCATGTCCTCATTCTGAAAGAACATCCTCCATCCCTCCATTTCTATTTAGCTTTCAGCTACCACAGCTGGGTGGTGGCCACTTCTGAAGGGGAGCACTTTATAATGTCCCTTTATGCTGTCTCTGTGGGATTCATCTTGCATGGAAAAGAAACCCAAATAAGCATACTAAGAGAAAATAAAATGAATCTTCCTGAAAGCTTTCAAAACGTTTGTGAAGGATTTTGAAAGGTTACAAAGACTTCTAAGAAATCTAAGTAGCCTAATGGATAAATTGCTTTCCCTTCCTTCTCTCCAAAGCTCCATTTCATTTTAAGTGTTTAACTTAGTTGTTAAAACTCAACACCTTCTGAAAATGTATCTGTAACACTAAGTCAACCCATCATCAACAAAATCAATGACTCTGGAGATTTTAACACATTCCAGTACAACTACCAGAGATGTGGAAGGATAGAAAGAGAGAGAGGAGTTACCCCTTCTGTAATTGAGATGTGGGGGAATACTTGGCCTCTGGTCTTTCCTTTTCCCTGTCCCCAAGAAATGAATGAGATCCTTCATTCCTCTGCAGCAACTGCATTTTCTATTACAATAGAAAGAATGAGTCAGAAGAGCCTGCTGCTGGTGAAAACTTCACTGGGCTGTCTTCAACAGAGTGCTTCATCCTTTTTGTTTGCGTTTTCATGGTGTGAATCACAAAACACCACATAACATGGTATTACGTTATTAAAAATGTCTGGTATCACCACGAGAATTCTGGATTTATACAAAAAGCTTTTTGCTTGTCATTTATTTTAAGACTTAATGAACGAGCTCTCTTTCTGGAAGAAGACATTTTAGGTATGCTCTTAAAAATGAAATAGAGCAAGCTAGTAAAAAAGAAAATGCATCTCAATTAGATTATTTCTCCTCCATCTGTTCTCTCAGATCTTTTTATGGCAGGAAATTGCCTACTGGATTTTTTATTTTGCTTAATGGAAACAGCAAAATTTAAATCCATTCCCATTCCCACTGACATCAGGGGAAACAAAATTCAGTGTCTGAACAGAACACTTTTTTTTTAAAACATTAGTGTCTGCAACTGCATCTCAGTGAATATAGTAATTATAACATCAGCGAATTTAAATTAACTGAAATACTTAGAAAACTGTGGACTGGCACTTACATTTCTGAGCCTCTTTGGAATTTCTGAAAATCCCAGCTTCTCTAATTAGCAATTTCTGATATGCCATTCTTCCTGTGTGGACAACCCATATAAACCCTGTGAATTCCCCATATGACTTTGTGGCAACAGACTGTAACTGGGTGGGATTTCTAATAGGAAGTGAGGTTTCTAATAGTAAATAGCATTTCCAGTAAGGCAGTGAGCTGGGGAAACCTTTCCTTGCATTTTTTAGGATGCTGAACTTCAGGAAGTACAATCCCTGAAAATCCTGGGCTCTATAAAAACCTCCAAGATTTTTGGAAGTATCCAGCTGCTTGACAAGCAGGACATTATGAACAGACAATAAATCAGCTGGTTAAAGAGATATAAAGATATATATATACCATATTCTTATTTTGTATCCATGTGGGGATTGGTCCAAATACATTCCAAATCTCTCATCAAAAAGCCTACTATCTTCAAAACTGAAATGAATCCAAATATCCAACACTGCTGTGTTCCTCCCTGTGCTTCCTCTCAGAGAAGAAGGATATGTAAAAGTAGATCCTTCCCGCTGACTCATCCTCCTCTATAAACTGTATCTGAGGTTTGAGACTAAGGGAATTATCCTTGCTTGTTATTTACCTCCATGTTTATAGTCAGCACTGCCAGAATAGCTCCTGCAGGGTACTGTTATTACTACTATTAATAATAATAATAATCAATATGTAAAGCATGAGTGAGAGCATGATTTATAACAAGAGTTCTCTCTCGTCTCCACAATTCCAAACCTCTACAGAATTTCATCATATTAGGTGGACAATAACAGAATTTTACAAAATGCAGAATAAATCTTCGGTGGAAATTAAGTACATACTTGGAAAAACTCCCAAGTTACCATGTTGTTAACGATGTGTGCTGTGTCTCCAAAGTTCCACATTGTTGCTTCCTCACTTTTCCAGCATTTTCTCTTGCATTGCTCCATAGCGAGCCCTTGTCATTGATCATCCAGGGGCTCGGTGCCAGCACGGATGGACATTTTTGATATAGACAATAGGGAAAACCATTTGGTAAACAGGCACAGGTTATCTGGGAATAACATAGATTGCCATCTTCTACAGGTTTATAAAACAACTCTGCTGTTTGATTTATATAATAACAGTGTTATTTTTAAAGATAAACGTTGCACTGCTTTGACTGAATCTGGAACCAGAACATAATGGTAACTCTGACCTTAAATGTAGCATATTATATGTCACAATATTAATTTAGCTTTTATATTACTATTTTCCTTTTGCTAATGTGGCACTGTATCCAAAAGTTCATGTGCAGGGAAACTGCTTTTTCTATACCAGTTGAATCAGAGGTACCATCCCCCTCGAAAAAACCCCGCACATATATTTTTCATGCATAGGGTCTTTTGAAATTAGTTAAGGAGCCCTGTATCATTCTGTAACTATATAATCTGTATAAACATCACCAGGAGTAGCTCATGCTTAAGCAAAACCTAAATCAGAAAGTTTAGTAATTCTACTTAGTGTTAACAAAATATTCTCAGACAAAATCATGGTATATAACAAAGGAAGGGGAGAAAATAAAAAGGTAAAAAAACCCAACAAAATCAAACAATACAGTTTAATAAGAAGCAGATTCTGTTTGTTTTAAAAGTACTTAAGGCATGAAAGCATGGACTGAAAAAGCCCTCCTGCTACATCAGAACTGACTCTGAGGCACAGAGTGCCCTCATTTCCCAAAGTCATCAATGTTCTGATCATACTGCAATTAGCAACTGCTAATGTAGGTGATGAACAAAAGAGAGCAGGATTTTGGCACAGTACAGTATGGATTTTGGCGCAGTACCCAACCCACATCAGCAGCAGGAGAAACCAGAAGTGATTAAAAGACAGGAGACAGAGTGAAGGAGAAGGACAAGGTAGGAATGCAAAGTACTGAATACTTTTAGCTCTTCCAAATTTCAGAAAAGGGTCCGAATTCATTGGAGTATCACTGCTGTTATCCAGGTCCTCCTTCAGTCATCCCATCCAATGTTCCAATTCTGCAGATAATTTCTTATCAGTTGGAAGCCTTAAAGTACAAAACTAACCCTTGTTCTTAATAATTAACACATTTGATAACTGTATGACAAATCACAACAATAAAGAAAAGGTGTGCTCTAGAAGCAATAAGATTTTATTTATTATTAATCTTGCCAGGAGTTCTTTCATGATTGTTGTGAAGGTACTCAATTGCTTGTTCTAACTGGAAAAAGTATTTTTAAGATCTTTGTTATCCAAGCCATGGAAATAATACTGGAGCTCATCTAGAATTGTATGAGTGATAAATTCCAATACTAAGTGAAGTCTTTTCTTTCTGCTTAAATACATGAGTCAGGTTAACAATATTCTTATTATGAAATCATTGTTGGTAAAAGAAGAAAAACACTTTCTACCATAGCTTTTTATTTCAATTCATAGAGACTTCCTCTAAAAGGCAGATAACAAAAACTGTAATTTGTTTAACTAAAGACTGATTAATTTGAAAACACGCTAAAAGTCTTTGTTTCAGCTCCCTCAGCCTTTCTCTAATATTCAAACATATTTACCACATTACTTTTCATGGCATATCTTCAGGCTCTGAACCAATACTGCTGCACCAGAAATACAAAAAAGAAAGGAACAGCACCTTTCATCAGCTTAAAAATATCCTCTTGAATGTGTTTTATTTATGCTAATAAGTCATAGATAAGAACTCCCATATTAAAAGAATCACAGTAAAAATGTACTTTTTCACACTGAGGTCCATTTACCATTTAATTTTTACATTACTAGCTGCTGATAATTTGAAGCACTTTTAAGTTAACTACAAAGCTGGTTTTAACTCAATATAAAAGTATCTGTTATTTTAATTGCCCCCTATCCTTTTTTTTTTTAATTGAGGGCTACATTTTCACTGGTGCCAGAGAGAAGGGTCTCCTTAGTGCCACCAAGAGCCAGGATATCAGTGTAATTAAAAATTGGTAAGAAGTAAAATTTTAAAATATCCAGTTACTGCAAAGAGTGGAAATGGGATGGATATAAAGTATAGAAGTAAGAATCCAAATAAGTAAGAATCTAAATTTATAACCTTGTATTCTGACTACAAGTTAATGTTTCTGTACTTCGCAGTTCAGTTAAATCACAGTGAGCTGGTGTGTCTGGCAAGGAGAAAAACCAACCTGACCTATGTCCAAACTGAAATTCTTGCCGACTTTTCCACAAGCAGAGGTCTGAACTCAAACTGAGCTTTTAGGGGAAATCTCACTGCACCCCCACAATGCTGGAATATCTTTGCGAAGAAATACTTGTGGATAATCCCCGTTGTGTTTGGGGATGGCACAGAACCGGTGCAATAAATATGCCATCCCTTCTGTGGCCAATGTGCACTGGGGATCTCGGGGAGGGAACCAGAGACAGGTAATGCAATCCATATCTGGCAAAATGACCACCCGGGGAAGATGGGGCAGGGCAGTGTGAGCTCCAAGGATGGCCCCTTGGAATTGCAGAAGTGGGAGAAGCCTCTCAGTCAGCTCTGCTTTCCCTCTCCCATGGCCTGATGGGGCTGAGGACAGGCAAGAATTCTGGGATGGAAGCATTCACAGCAACGCCCATACAGGACACCAGGAATTCACCCAGCTCACAGACGTCATCTTGTGATGGGTCAGTTACCTTAGAAATAGTTTGGTTTTGTGAAATGCTGCACAAGAATCTAGTAGTTACTCAAGATTAACATAGAATATGCTCTAAAATATTACCTTTAACTTAATGTAATACCTTATCAAATGGCACTTAAAAAAAAAAAGAAATAAAAATTGAACTTGAAACAGCTTTCTGATCAGGAAGTTGTTATATCCATCCCAGTCATTACTTTCTGTTCTAGGCCAAAGACTATGTAAACATTTTTTCCAGGTATTTGAAGCACTGTTACAGGGGATAGCTTTAATGGTTGCACAGAAAAAACCTCTCCAGGCACCAAATGACAAAGTTAGTGTTGAAATTGTTGTTGCCACTTATCTCTGGAAGTCAGTGGGTTACAAGTACATGATAAATTGAAAACATTTCAACTAAAATGCCCATAGTGACATTATAATGGCAGTGATGCATGTAAGTTCATTAAGCAAGGAAGTACTGGAAATAATTATCAGCAGATGCAAATCTAAAGTGGATATTTAGTGCAGATTTCATTTTGAGACATATTAAACCACTTTGCAAGGCCAGAGCCTCTCTTTTTTTGTTAGTTGGGACTGATTTTTTTTGCATGTAGCTTGGCATGTATTAATTTTAAAATATATGTGCCATGCAATCAACAGAACAGAAATTGCATCTAGTTCTTCAAAGGAGAAAAAGAAAAGCTTTAAAGTTATTATTAAAACTGCCAGCTACACATGTTACTGCCAGGTAGGATTAAAATATTCCATTAGATAACCTCAATGCACTGTTTCCCAGTAGTGTCAGAGGAGAAGAAATATTGTCCCTGATGAGATATCGCTGAAAAAGTTCCCAAGCGAGGTGGAAACAACAAAGGGTTTCAGATTCAACTCCAGCTTGGTGTTCTGTTTTTGTTTATTTCCCTGCACAGGCTGAGGGTGACATGGACTTCAAAGTGCAAGAGAGGTGCTCTGGGGACAGGGGATGTCTTGTCTGGGCTCTGAAGCAGCACCTGTTCATACTGGTTGTTAAGTAATGAAAAATGTTGTTAAGTATGAAAAATAAATTTAGAATCTTAAAAGTTTAATAAGGGATAAAATTAGGGACAAAAAACCATCTAGTGCTGGGGTGCTTTTGGCGATTAGCCAAAGAACACAGCCTCAATGTAAAATACTGTTTTTTATATATTGTAACATTGCTGGGGTACATGCATATTTATGAGTTTATATATTATTTAAATATTTCTTTGAAGTTCTGGGAACTCTTTTGTTTGGTTTTATCTTCCGACTTGTCTGCAGGATTAGGTCAATATATTTTATTTCTTCCTGTGTTTCTATCTTGTTTCATACTCTTTAATAGCGAGGAGTCAATAAATCTTTCCTGTATGCTTATATCCTGGTTTCTGTTACTGTTATCACTTGAAGAGGCCAGTCTGCAGATGTAGGAAAAATAATTGCTTTACACCATTCTCTAAGTTTGTTACGTATTTTAGTCTCTATTTTTTAACATTTTGTTAAAGCCTACGACATACTTATCACGCTATTATTTCTATAAACTATATAGTGTATACATAAACGGATAAGATTATACTATCAAAAACAGTTAAAAGCAAGTATAAATTGTACTCTATTGAAATACTTGTAATGCAAAAGCCAATATTATATTGCCATCTGTAACATTAAGCAACCTTCATTTTGTGTACAGGTCTGAGCTTGCATTGATTTTTACAGATTGTTTTCTCTCTTCCGATTGAACAGGAGCTATAGATAAGCTGGATAAAGGTAGAGGAGCAGCAGTGGAATGAAAAATGGAAACGTGTGATGGAAGAAGGTGGAGGAAAGTCCAGAAAAAGGAAAAGTCTGCTGGGAACAATTCCTCAATAGTGTGGGGAACCATGTTTTAGTGGCTGGGGTATTAGAGTTCCCTATTACCAAGACTTTTGGAAAAGCTTGCTCCCCTGCAGTACCAGGCTTTGTGTGAATTTCTCACTTTCAGCATCTGACTACTTTCACTAAGGTGGGACATTGGACTCAAATGCTCTGTTCTGAGTAAATCTTTGCAGAGTTAAATCCCACCCTGTGTGAAATACAAATTCCTCTTCTAAATAACCCAGTCAGTGGTGCTACTGCAGCAGGACCTGGCAGTAACTTGGTGAAAAAGCAGTACTGAGCTTTGTGCTGTTAAACCCTGGGTTGATGCTGTTCCACCACCTGGATGGCCGGAGGCAAAGGGAATGGGCAGGGGATGGAGACAGTGTTTATTTCTGTCATTTCATTATGAGTCTCATGATGTTTTGACCTCCTTAAAATCATCTGAAAGAAAAGCAGAGAGGCACATGTAACCACACAAATACTAGTTCAGAGATAACTTCCAAGACTGCATGAAAGAACTGGGTCACAACTTGAAAGAGACCTGCTCTGTCTGTTGGAGTAACGGCATTTTTAAAAAGGGCAACCAAGAGCCAGGACATCAGTCTGTATTTAGAGGGAATTTCGAGAGATGATGAGGGACCCATATGGCAAAATGAACCATTATCCCTAATTAAAATTTCGTAAGAAATAAATTTTTTAAACATCCAGTTATTGCAAAGAGTGGGAGCAGGGTGAATACACAGCACAGAAATAATAATCTAAATGTATAACCTTGTAATCTGACCACGATTAATTGTTTCTGTACTTTGCAGAAATTCAGTTAAATCTCAGTGAGCTAGTGTGTCTCCCAAGGAGAAAATCCCACCTGAGTGGGACCCTCACCTGCGTGAGGCAGGGCTGCTGTTTGCCCGGCCGGGCCCGCGGTGCGGCAGGCCCGGACTCTCTCCCGTACCCTTTCCCGGCCGGCCGGGCCCGGGGTGCGGCGGGCCCGCGGTGCGGCGGGCCCAGGCTCTCTCCCGGACCCTTTCCCGCCACCTCTTCCCAAACTCCGCCGAGTGCGGAGCCGCGCGCACCCGCGCGCACCCGCCTCCCACCACACCCCTCTGCGCCGCGCAATGGTGCGGTCCGGCTCCCCCCTCCCGCTGGCGTAATGGTACGCGCGGTGCCAACCCCTCTCCGCACACGCAGCCGCCATTGCGGGTTGTTTGTGCGGACGCGCAGCGAGCGCGGGCGGGAGGCGGCGCCGCGGCTCCGCCATGTCCACTCCGGCGCGCCGCCGCCTGATGCGCGACTTCAAGAGGTGAGCGGGGCCCGGACCTACCGCTGCCCCGCGCCTTTGAGCCGGGCCTGGGGCTGGCACCGAGCTCCCCAGAGTCAGGGGCGCGCTCCGCAGGGAGTGGCAGTGCCGGGGGGAGCGGAGGCACCGCCAGGGGAGCATGGGGTCCCTCCGGGCAGCGTCGGCTTTGTTCGAGCCGCCTTGCCCGGGCGCCGACGGCTGAGGGCGTGTGAGGATAGAAGTTGGAGGGGTGGCTGCGAACCGGGGCGGCCCGGGAGTGCCCGCGGGGTCGCGGGGCGCTGAAATGTCGAGTGGGATGCGGGCGCTGCCAGGCGCCGTGCCCTGGCTGGCAGGGCCCTGGGCCCGTGCCGCTCGGCCCGCACCCCACCGCTGCCGAGTACGTCCAGTACCCGCAGGCTCCAGCTTTGGAGTAGATAAGGCAGAATTCAGAAGTGTTCCAGCCTCGTTGGGTCGGAGGGTCTCTCTGAAAATAAGTTTTTTGTGCTCAACACCTGAAAACGAAGTGTAAAGAACTAGCGTGCGTTTCGTTTGTGTGTAATAAGAACCAAAATGCCCTTTAATGGTTTTTATGCACATGGTACTGTGTTTAAAGTTTGCAATCATGAGGAATCTTGTTTAATATATGCGAACTGCTAAAGGAGAAGTTATTAGTTGCACTCTTCTAAATGTTAATGACTGAACCACTGACTCTGGAATAAATTATTTCCGACACGTAAACACACTTAGAGTGTGGAAGAGGATGGGGGGGTTCCTTTGTAAGATTCACTGTAAGAGTTCTTCAGACTGGGTCGATCAGGAGTAGCTGAAGGTGAGTCAGCTTTGATAGTGTCTCTTTTTTTAGCATAGCTATGTTATACCAGCCCCTGAAAACACATCAGTAAACACTTGACGTGCATTGTAGTTGCTTTACGTGGCTGCGCGTAAAGCAACAGCGACAAATGCCTGATTCGTGAATCTAGAAGCAGTAGGAGGTTTTTGGGAAGTGGAGCCCTCCCCTACTGTTGTATGAGTGTTGGTGTTTGTTAAGTGGGTGTTGCTTGATTCCCGTTCAGATCAAAACAGGATATTCAGACTTTTTATTGTATTTGGTTATACCGATGAACTAATGTTTTTTTTCAGGCTGACTAATTAATTTTTCAAGACTACAGTCAGATGTGTGTTTTATGCCTTTATATTCTTACAAGGACTGGTTTAATAATTTTGAAGTTAAGGCTGGAGAGAGGATTCTGATGCTGTGGAGAAATATAACCAAGTAAATCAAATCTATTTGTCATCTACTTGCAGCTTTGATATGCCAAAACTGATGTAACTTTTTCATGTCAGTTTTTGTTTTACTCTGCCCTTTTGTGCTGCAAGTTATATATTTGTTTCATATGTTACTTGTACTTCATACTGAAATAACAGACAGTGTGCTGTGAACTCTGATTCACTTAATTAAATATAAACTGCTTTTGCATACTGTAATTGTCAGGAGCAGGAAGAGAGTAGTTCAGCAGATTTCTTACCTCCTCTAATTTGAATAAACCAAAATAAATAAAAGGTTATTTATTTATTTTGCTGATAATAATACCACATTTTATCTGCTGTTTAGGACTTTCAAGATTAGTCCTTTTTGCAGTCCTTGCCAGATCCTTTCTGTAGTTAGACCCTGTGGCAAGTAGGGTGCACATGTACTGTGAAGTTGATCTAAAAACCAAAGTCATCTCCCAGATGCATTTGTCAGGCTAATGCGCAAGGCACTGCTGCTGGCCTGCAGCCTGGCTGTCATGTAGGAAGAAGTCCTGTTCCTGTTTTCCCTGACCAAAATAGTAGGTCGTTTATGCTGTTGATACTCAGCTGTCTGGACTGGGTGTGCTTGAAGAGCAGGGGTGTAAACAGAGTTAGAGGGACTCTGAGCAGCTTCTGGGCTGCTCTGTAGGGCAGCAGCACTACTCAGCATCCTTGGACAACACATGGTGTTACCCCAGATTGAGGCATTGCAAGTGCAGGGAGGATTGCCTCGCTGTGCTGCTGACACCTCTCAGTAAATCTGTATTTGGACATGGCATTTTGTTGGACTTTGTCCCTTGGTCTGCAGAGCTTTTTGTGGTGACTTGTTTATAAGTGTGCTGTGATACGATCAAACCTCATAGTAACACTCAAGAGTTGTTTAGACAAGGGTAGTCAGTGCATTTTCTTTATTCTTGGTAACTCTGGAGGCGAAACTGGTGAGGGGAGTAGGAGCTGTCACTGAGGGGGTTTGATCAGGTGGATTGATTGGGGCATGCTGGTTTACATTCTTCAGGGTCTAGTGATCCTTAACATGGATGCAGCAATAGGCAGGGGAGAGTATTTGAATCCTGCCCTCTTTGGCTGCAGTACATACTTCTGGTTCAAGTTTGTGGAGCTTTCAGTAAGTAACATGGTTTTCCCTGGTCCAGGCATTAAGAAACTAAAAATTTAAAATGTTCCTGTAATTGCTTTAGAGATAAAACATTTGTGAGACTGGTAAGAGGGAGTAGCAGCACACAGGTTTCCCCTTTGCTCCCTTTTGAAGCCATCAGCTTGTCAGTCAGATAGGTTTATACCAAATTTAGCCACTTCTCATGCATGGATCTGGGTATGCAGGAAAAGCTCCACTGACTTGCCTTGAGTCCCAGCAAGAGTGCTCTGTGTGTGTGTGTGTGTGTCACTGCCTGGATTTCAGCTCTTGGTTGTGGCTGCAGCTTGTTCTCTTATTCGCTGTAGCACCCAGCAGCAATTGCTCTCTTAGTTCGCAGTGTAGCACCATAAATCCCAGCTGTCCATGGTGCTATAAGTTATTCTTACAGTTAATCCTTTGTTCCCTGAACGCTTATCAGACCTATTGTGCCCTTGTGTCTCAGTGTAAAACATGAGAAAATCTTGATGTGCATTGTCTTGTAGGTCTGTCTTTCAGAGCGTTGATAATCTGCATGTAATGCTTTGTGTAGTCTCTGATTTGGAATGAGAAAATATTTACAAGATGTGGATATTACTGGTAAATTTACATCTGCAGGTGGAAGTATTTAATATATGACTTGTGATTCTATGTTTGTAATTCTTAGATTGCAAGAAGACCCTCCTGTGGGTGTCAGTGGTGCACCATCTGAGAATAATATAATGCAATGGAATGCAGTTATATTTGGGTAAGAGTTTTTGGTCACAATGAAGTTCGGTATCAGTGGGCTAAATATAATAACCTGAAGTTTGCTTTTATAGTTATTCTCTTGTTTCATGTATCTAAAGTCAGTAAACTTAAAATGGCCAAGTGTTATGGTAAAAATCTCTTTTCACAGATAACAGAGAATGGTTAGGAAGGAAAAAATTTAAATTTTAAATTTGTTCAGCTTTTTTGTTGAAAAAAGCCTGCATGTGGCTTAATAAATAGGTTATACTGTGTTATGAAAATGCAGGATTCCTCTTTAAAGTATGTAAATGCCACATGTTCTAAGCCATTAAATCAAGATGTATTAGTGGTTGGATTGAATCCTAGTAGGACAAGGTACAGGATCTGTCTGTGAAATTACATTGCGTATCCTGTTGAAGAGGAGGTGGCTTAGTATCCTTTCATAAAACTGAAGTGTGCTTGCTAATAATCTGCTCATTTGTTCCAATCCAGTCATCTAAAGGCATATGTATTGTTTGGGATGATGATAAAGTAGATATCTCAAATAGCAGAGTGACTATGGGAAGTGTCTTAGATACAGCAAACCTCTCAGAGGTTGCCTATGGATGCTTCTCTAAACATTTAGATTATTGCTTTTACCTATATCTTGGAGAGGATGAGAAAGAAGATATACATTTTTTGTGCCTGTGTGAAAGTAGGTAAGGATCACTTTTAACTCGAGTTTCTTTTTAAAACCTTTCAGGCCAGAAGGGACGCCTTTTGAAGACGGTAAGTTGCTAACTTTGTGATCTTTGTCATTCTAATAAATGTTGCCAATACTAACATTGTTCTGCTTTTGAAAAATGGTAGGTGCTATCCGTATATAATTTGAAACAAACCAAATAAGTGAAGGAGTGATGCTTGTTGGCTATAAAAATACGTATCTTGATCTAAGTAGTGCCTTGTCACGCTGGCTCATGATTGGTTAGAAAGCTACAAAGTAATGTTTCTATCAAGCCTTTTTCATACATGCATACAAGAGCTTTTAGCAAGGGTTATTGGCCTGACTTGCCAGCTATGCTTGCACATCTCTAGCTGAGCTCAACAAGAGCTTCTGTTGTTTCATCTTTTTGGCATGTTTGATTCATCACTGTTCTCCTAATGAAGAACAGGTGAAAAACCTTGAGTTGTCCTCAATATAGAATTCAGTGTGGTTGAGGGAATCCCGAATTTGTACATAAACAGGAAAGCTAGTGTGTAATTTAACCTCCCTTAGGCATATGAGGAATAATGAGTTTAATAATTATATTATTATTGCAGTAATTGGCAGCAGATGGGTTTTTCTCTGTGTTGGGTTGGCGGAGTTAGAGTAAGTTATTCGCTGATCCATAACAAAGGTTTTCAGTGAATCAACTGTGAGCTGAAAGACTGAGATTGCTGATTTTGAAAGTTGAGTGTTTCTTTGCTGGCACCACAATGCCTTCTTCATGAAACGCCTTAAAGTCACCCAAGTCCGTGGACCCAGCATACTGGGTCATAGAAAAGTGGGGTAATGTTGGATATGGCTGCCTTTGCCATGTATACAGTGAATCTCCAAGCTCCTACCCAACCTCTGCTGCTGGGTTTATTACTCTAAGCAGTAGTTCCACAGTTCCATTATCACTTGAAATACATGAAAAGCAGTCAGATTCTGTGTTGTTTGGTTATATAAGGGTGAGGAGAAATCATAAGCAGATAAATTAATTTGTTCTCTATGTTCCTGGATATGTTATTTTGTTGTTAGTTGTCTGATTGTATTTATCTTTGTTTGGGCAGGTACTTTTAAACTAGTAATAGAATTTTCTGAAGAATATCCAAATAAGCCTCCAACTGTTAGATTTTTATCAAAAATGTTCCATCCAAATGGTGAGTAAACCATCTTCATTTAGCTGTAATACTCATTAAATAATACAGAATGGTCATGCATTCTCTGAAGTTCTGGAATGCTTAATCTCTCTTCATCTCCTAAGTAGATGTCTAGGACAGCAACACTTGATGCAAAATAAAGAGTTATGATGCTATTAAGAAGCAGCTATCTGCCTCTTACTAATCAATATGTAACCTCAGCAGCAAAGCCTGTGAGTATTTTCAGCAGCAGCTGCACTTAGGTTGGTTTAAAGAAGCAGTTCTGGATGCAAATTACTGCCCCCTTCCATTTAACAGCAGCCACGTCTGTGCAGCCACATCTTGAGGTGCAGGGAACTGATGGAGCCAAGTGTTACTTAGTCTTGCCAGGTGAGGTTTCACCCAAATCCCTACTTTCATCTGGTGCTCCGTGACAACCAGGACTAGCACAGGAAAGAAAATGAGGATGTTCAGTCATAGAGGAGGCATCTGACCCAAACTCAGTGATGAGGACAGCTATCAGAGTGCACCGTGCTTCCTCTCCCAGCACTGATAGGTTTTGCTGAGTACACACATGCAGAAAAAAAACCCAGAAAAAAAGCCTGCTGCTTCTCTGTAGAAATTACGCCTCCCATACTGAGCAGGCCAGTTTGTTTCTGCCACGAGATTTATAATTTGTTGAGAACAAGCTGGAGGACAAGGATGTAAAAGTTTGAGCAGTAAGTCTTGGGTTTATGTGAACTCCATTAAGACTGGTAGGTATCCAGACAGAAGTAGGATTTCAGGCACTTCTCCATATTTTCTACTGTCTGCCTTGGTGCCTCTCATAGTGAGTGTAGGGTGTGATAAAATGGGGCAAGAGCTGCTGCTGTTCAGGGTGTGACAGCTGTGAGTGATTCCACTCCTGCAGTGAAGGCCTTGCTGCTCTCTGGGAGGCCTCTCCACTGTGATTGTATGGATCAGTCACACTGGAGGAGCAGAACACCAAGTCTGCCCATTCCTGTGCTAATGCCATAATCCTCAGACCTTCCTTCTTTCCCTCAGAGGTGTTCTGTTAAAGTCTGTGTCAAGCCAGAGAAGATGGTGAAACTGCTGTCCTCTTTCCTAAAGCATTAATCTAAGCACGGACTGAATTGGAAGAATAACTCTGCCTTGAACAGTGCCAGAAATCTGACAGTTTCTAAGTGATATCTGTGTTGTATTTACAGTGTATGCAGATGGCAGCATATGTTTAGACATTCTTCAGAATCGCTGGAGTCCAACATATGACGTTTCATCTATTTTAACTTCAATTCAGGTAACTTTGCATCTGTTTTACCAAATAATTATATTATTGTTGGTCTCTATTCCAGAATTCACAGCTCAATGATGGGGAGAGCCAGGTATCTGTATCAAGGGGAACTTCAAATCCTTGTGACTTAAGCACTTTTTAGATCAAATAAAGGCGAAAATGCTACCTAATTACTAATTCTGAGCTACAAAACTGCCATTATACATTTTTGCACAGGAAAGCAGTTACTGGTTTGTATTGATTTTTAACCGTTTTTACTCAAGATAGGATATCAGATGCAGAAATTTGCCTCGTGTTTGAAACATCTAACTTTACTGTGAAGCCTTCAAAGGGACAATATTGCTGAAACACACTACTTGAGATAAGTAAAAATGGCCTAGCACAGTGGAAATGCACAATACTTTTGCTCCTGTGTGACTGTTCTGATTTTTTTCAACAGTCGTGTTTCATAGGAGACATTGTAAGCCCCTCTTTGTAGTCCTGAATGACACTAGCAATGTAATTACCAAATAGTCAGTTAGCTCCATAGTGCTGACTAGCACAAACTTTGGTTTGTGAAGCTACAAGTGTGTGCAGCACTGATGCTTAGGCAGGGTATAATTTGAGGTTCACCCCTAATTATTAATATAGTTGGGGTACCTAACCATGAGTTTAACTAGGTTTTTTTCAACTGGGCCGTTCTGAGTTGTGTCTGCCTCTGAAACACATTTAACTTGAAAGTAAGTTGATTTTTTTCCTGATTTAAATGTGTTGGTTTGTCTGACATTGTTTTCCCCTTTTTCCAGTCTCTGCTTGATGAACCCAATCCAAACAGTCCAGCAAACAGTCAGGCAGCACAACTTTACCAGGAGAACAAACGCGAATATGAGAAAAGAGTTTCAGCTATTGTTGAACAAAGTTGGAATGATTCGTAACAGCTTCTGTGTTACTCTCCATCCTCATCTTTATGTCCAATTTATCTCTCAATAGAAGGGCTACCAGAAGTTTCAAGTGCCACAGTTCTATGAATTTGCATAAAAACTCATTTGCAAACAAAATTAAGCCCTCCAGTTTAGGGAAAGCTAAAAGCTTGTGTATCTCAATTAACGTCCTTTTTATTGCATGATAAGAACTAAGTTATTGCTACATAAATTTGTAATATATCCTGTTTGTATTTTTTTTCCAAGTGTATGATGTTGGTGTGGAGTTTTCATGACAGAATATACACATTTTGTAAATCTGTACTTTTTCAAACATTGAATGCCTTATTTTTGAATTCTTTAGATTTTTAAATTGGAGAAAAGCACTTAAAGTTTTTATATATGAATATTTCATGTAAAACTGTTAAATACATAACCTTAGTGCAAGACATTCTGCTCTCACTCTTATCTTTTTCCAAGGGCTCATTTTTTGTCCATGCTGTCGATACCCTGCACTTTACAAACAGAAAAGGTAATCCACGATGCAGCTGTCTTCATGCCATGTCATTGCTTCTGCACCTCAGCCTTGACTTGATTTTGTGTGTCCTCAGTTGTATGAGGAAGAGAATTTTGGTAGCTGCCAATTACAAATGGAGAAACAGATGTAACTATTTTGCTGAAAGTCTCACCTTAAACCTGCAGCAGAGTTGCAAACATGACCAGGCTTGGTGATAATGTATTTTAATAAGTTTTATTTTTCTGAAATACTGTATTTTACCAACCTGGAAAATGTCATCTAAATCTGTCCTATATTCACACAGTGATTCTGTAATATAGTTTTGAATATCTTCTAATAATTAAAGAGGTTTCCCATTAGTTTCTCTTGGGGGTAGGGAAAAATTAATCACCAACAGAATAAAACATGTCTGCAGATTTAATGGAGTTATTCTTCCAAGCCTGACTGTGTACCATGTGGTCAGGTCTCATGTCTATATCACAAAAGCTCCACATATTCTTAAATGGAGAGTTTAAAGAACGTTGGCTTTGTTTTTAAAGTGTTGATGTGTTAGTTATTTCTTACCGTATTCTGTAAACCAGGCTAGCTGACTACAGTAAAGAATTAAGCCATTATTTCTTCCAGCATTAAAATTGTAACAGCTTTTTCATAATTCCAGCCAGCATTTTACATATATATATATATTAAACTCCTCAAATCCCATACCAAAATACAATTGAGTGGTGCCTAAAAAGCAATGGAAATTGATTTCACCTAGAAAAAAAATGCTTATTTGCAGCAGTCATTGTTAAAAGTTATTCTCAATGCACTGAAACAAGAATATCAATTTACACCTCACACCTGCTTGTAAAGGTCTGTGATTTCTAGGACCAGCACTCAAGTATAGAAATGGCACTGAGAATACTGTAAAACCAGACTCTGTTAGTAGCCTGTGGAGTAAAACTATGCTGCCTTGGATAAGCATTAGTGTGCAAAGGCTCAAAAAACCATCAATGCTATGTAATAACTTTGCTTTAATTAAGTCACTTTGCTTTCCTTGAACTGCTGAATTTGTGTTTAAGAATTTTTCAATCTATGTCTGATTAATAACAATCTCCAAAGGATCCAATTTGCTTTTGGTTGTGGTGAAGTTACAGTAACACTGGCAGAGTGATGCTACGTAGCTTAAAACATCAATGCAAATATTTTGTTGTTCATAAATATAATATGGGAAAACTTCCTATTTCTAAGAATTAATCTAAACTTTGATTTTTTTTTAATTTTTTTTTTTAATTTGCCTCCTCTTTCAATTTTTTTGTTCCTTTGACATATGCATCAGCTGAGATTTGTTGTTCATTAGCGTTCAGATTAGTTTGATGATTCCTGAGCAGCCAGTTTGGCCCAGTTATAGGTTGATGATGCTTGGAACATGTTTTTGTGTCTCTGGGATGGTGGCAGTAGATGTGTGAGAAACAAAATTGGAGCCGAAGGGGGTTTAATGATGAGCATTGCAAGCTGCCTGTGCTGAGACCCACACTGTTCAGGGACAGGTGTGTCTGAAGGTGTCTAAGAACATTCTCTGTGGAGGGCAGAACTTGAAGACACTTAGTAAAGTCTGCCTGGAAAATGTCCTGCTGTTCCTCAGACCAGGGTGAGGTGCTGTGGCCCAGGGTGTGGTGGGGAGGAGCATTCCCTTGTTCACCAGATTTCCCACATTAACACTCTGTGATGACTCTCCAAGCTGCATGAAAATAGTGAGAATCCAGGCGCCGTGATCACCTGTGCGGAGGCGCTGGTGAAGAGGAACGCGTGTTTCTGGAGGTGGGATCCTGGAGCAGCTGAGGGCTGCGTGGTGCATCCCCAGGAGGCGTGGGGGAAAGGGTTACTTCTGTAAGCCCTCCACCAATACACAGAAACAATCACAGAGCATAAGTTTAAATCTGCTTAAACTTGCTAGAAAACAGATTTATTACCAGGCAGAAGGAAGCAGGCCAGAGGTCATGGTGTAAAGGACACAATATCCTGCTCAGCCTGGCTAATGTGAGCTGTCAGGTCTTACTGGTGCTGCTCAGGGCCGCAGATTACTCCTGCAGCCTTCACATGCCTGTGTTCAGCATCTCCAGTGCGTTTAGATGTACGGACTGTTCAGGACTGTGTGTTCCTTACTGCTGCCTGCTCCCACCACCCTCCTTTTGGGACCATCTGGTCCCTGGGCTCAGCCCTGCAGGCTGTCCCAAAGCTGTGTGTGGGTGCTAAAACAACAGGTCAGGAGTGTGAGTAACAGACAGATAAAGCCCTTTCCCTCTTTATGCTATAAAGAACAGGAGTGATGACAAAGACAAAAAGGTTCAAATGCACTGATTCACATGAGCACTTAATAGTCACAATAAACTTTGTGGCACAGTTACCTTCTTAAATGGTATACTGGGATGCCTGATTTTTAACGTATTAAATGTAATACACTAGGCTTGCTGGGACAGTGGAAGGACTGATGGGTTCACAGTTTCGGATTTATAGCTTTTCGTGGGGCTTTCGTTCATTGATATTAAATAGTTCATAATCACTTCTTTTCCATTGGATTCATATAAAGATTGAAAATCACAGTAGCAGTGTCTTTAAATTATTCACCCAAGTTTCTGTCCTCTATATCCATGTCATTCCCCTGATTTTACAGGTGGACAGCCGGAGGCATCCAGGTTTGCAGTGTTCTTGTGTCAGTCAGGAAGTCATTGCTTGGGGCTGTGAGTGTGAACCATTCTTGGGCATTCCCCAATCTGAGTTTCAGGTACAAGAAGACCTTTGTCTTCAGGTTTATCATACATTGTTCATAAGAAGAATCATACACTGCACTGCTTGTGCTGCTTGCTTCAGATCTCAGTTCCCTAAAGATGTCTCATCCAAATGCAGTCCCAAGCCAGAGCTATGGGACTTGGATCTTCACAAGTGTGATTAACTTCACTAGTGTGAGTTGTCCCATTGGGATTCTTCACCATAGTACAGATAAATGTGTGTAATTGAAGAATCAAGGCCTTAGGCTGTGAGAAGTGAAGAAATCACAGCTTGAGGTACTCTATCTGCAGCTTCTTTGTGGGAGGTTTTGTATTAATAGTCAATTAATTCAGCATGTCAAACAAATAAAGCTTTAAATATTTAGAGATTAGGAGGTGCCTAATAAAAAATATACAGGAAAAAAGGAAGATTCCCCGATCACTATAGGGGCATTGAGATATTCAAAATAAAATACATAGGATAATGTGGGCAGTTAAATACTTCATGTTTAACATGTGAAGAGTCTATGAGAATAGCTTCTGATGTATATAAAAATGCACCAGGAGAGGAGAAGACTTCTCATCCGGCCAGACTTCCCAACCTGTGTTTTTGTTTGAGGTTTTTACTGTTTGTGGAAGCTGTCCCAGGCAAATACTATGCCTTATTTGTTTGGAATTGTTTTCTGGAACAGGAAAGGTGTAATCAGCAGGCAATCTGCTGTAATGTGTGAGTTGGCAAGGCAGATTCTCCACCTCTGCTTTGGATGGGGCTCCATGGTGAGTGGCTGGTTAGACTGAGAGTGGAAAACAGTGACCAGAGACTGGGTGAGTGGGCAGCATTTGTGTGAGCAGTGCCAGCTCCAGCACTCTGTTTAATTTGTTGTTTAAGTATTAAAACAATTATTTGACCTGCTCTCCCTGATTTTGCTAATCTTTCTAATGGAAGAGCTTCAGCAGAGTACATAATGTGCTTGTCCTGTGTTGTCACGCTGACAATGCATCACAGACTCTTCTCAGCACACCCAACTTCCTTAGAAGTGTAAACTGGTATAAACCCTTGGATCTAGCCTTGGGCCATATGAACACCATGTACCAGAGCAGTCAATGATGTAGGAGGCATTCTTCTTATTTCATTAAAGTTTTGGGGATAAAACCAGTCTAAAACTAGAAGACCAGCAAAGAATTATGTCTTATTGGAGGCAAGTGGACAGTTTTGTTGAACGTGAATCTTCACAGGTAATCTCTGGAAATCTCCTTATATTGATGATGGTGAAAGAGGTATGAGAAAAAGGAGCTAAATCTAAATAAAAATTAAATAATGTAGTATCAATGAACAAACCCCATTAGCAAGATGCTGCTCTGCTTTTGCTGTGCATTGAAAAGGATATGAGTCTTCTAGAAAATAAAATATCTTGGATTTTGTGTGTATGTACATAGGAGAGGGCTTTTTGACCTATTATAGAAACTTTAGATAGTAGTGTTTGAAAATAAATGGGCTTTAGGATTTGAGGAGTTTTTTTGCTTAGCACTGTTACTGCACCTTGAGTTCATCTCATAGCTCAGCTACCATGAGCAGAACTTTTTTTAAAAAAAGGCAGAACTTTTTAGACTTTCTGATAATGACTGTAATTAGCATCACAAGCTATGGAAATGGTGATATTCCCTAAAGGTTTCTTATCCTCTCTGCACTGAAAAGAAAGATTTTTAAGACCATTTTTAAGGGTATCTTCTGTATTTGGTACTGTCCCGCTAATGGTAACATTCAGCCTCCGAGATTGCGTGAATCCATTCTTAATGCTTGTGTCTGCTGTGCTCTGTGTGAAAGCTGTATCCTGCCAGAAAGCAAACATGCTGTTGTCAAACAGGGGATGTTTTTCAGCATCCAGAATGAACCCGTTTTCATGATGTGCTCAAAGCACGTAACGTGGGATTTTCTGAGCTGGTGCAAATGTTACAAGAAGAAAGTTTGTTTTAAAATCCCAGTATGTCAGTGTTTCAATGGAGAGTTCAGTGAGGTCATAAAATAAACTATTTTTGCCCTTAAACAAGTGTCAGAGCTGAATCACACTACTGCAGTAAGGGAGCCATGTTTTGATGGTCCTGATAACAGAGACTTGGCTGTAGAGGCCGTTAGTGGTGAAGGTGGGCAGATGTCCCTGCCCAAGCCTCCACCTGTAGCACAGAGTATTCAGGGCTCAGCCCCTAGAACTGAAAAGATCTGTGTTTCTTGTCTTGTTTTTCAGTTTGGATCATTAACCACCGTGTCTGATGCATTTCTAAGCTGAATAATTTTGACAGCTGCCAATTTGGTACACATACCATGGGCTGAGCTGGGAACCACCAAGCTGGGGAGGATTCTGAAGCCTGAGCAGAGGCTCTATCTGACACAGCAACAACCTCAGGCATAAAGGGGGCCCTAGATATGTATTCATCAGGGAATGAGTTGGTCAGAGAAAGGTCACCCCAAGCATCTAAGACCCACAGAGGTTTTTATCCTGGATAAACCTCTGCTTTGCAAAAATCAGTGAACACATTCACATTGTTTTCAAAGACCTGTTGAACTTCTATTTGTTCAGTCTCAGACTATTAAACTGTTCATTATCATCACCATTAATTTATTCTATAAATAATTTTGTTTCTATTTTCTGGGTTTTTTATATTTCTGGCAATTTTGAAATTGATTTGAGCATGACTAGAAGATTATGGGTTCAGGAGTTTGTCTAGAATTCTCCCAGACAACTGCAATGTCCAGTAAATGTAAATATTGTTATTGTATTACTTCACGTTAGTGCTATCATGATGGGACTTGAAGGATTTCATTCTGAAATATGATACTCCACACAGGCTGAGGCAAATTGTCTTCAATGACTGACCGAAGTGGAAAGAAGGCAGAAATGCCATCTCCTCTGAATTAATTATGAACCGCACAGCTCTTGCTATTATCTGTTTACACATTATTGGCCTTGTGATGTGCTGGTGAGAGATTTTCTTTCACTGTCTGGTCCAAACGTACATTAAGTCCAATTTCATTAAGAAGGCTGCTCGCCTGCCTTGTTGAAAGGGTCATTGTGTTATTACAGTGTTTTCTTTGTGCTTGCTTCCTCCAAATTCCAGTAACTATTTTGTAGAAAAGTTTGAAAGTGAGCTTTTGGTGCCTGTGAAAGCTGCTTCATTAACTTTATTGACTTCAGAGTCTGAAGTTCTTTATCCACAGAGATCTTTAAAAGGACACTAAAAAGTTTCAGCCAAAGCTTATAGAATTTGGTACTTATAGTTAAGAATTATAGACCCAATGCTGTTCCCATGGAGACCTAAAGGAATTTGCCATTGAATTAAGTGGTAGCAAAGCATACCCTTTATTAAGTGGGAAAAGGACTGGACTGGAGAACTCCATTTGTTGTTCCCAGTTTTATTCGTGTGCTTGCTCTTCTGTATAAAGAAAGAGAAAAATTAAATTTTAGGTATTTTCAGTGAAATTTTAAGTATTTTCATTGTGATTAATCTGCTTCAAACTTGTGTTTGGGGATAAGCCAAACCCATAACCCATGAGGCAAAGGCAGACCTCTCCCTTCACTCGCTGCTGGTGTCTTTCCCTGCAATCTGGGATGTGCAGAGAGTTTCAGTCTCCCATGTCTCCTGCTTGGGAGAGGTCAGCAGTACAGCTGGTGCTGTTAGCAGGTGGTGTCAATGTGTCTCTCGGGTTCTGTGCCACCTATTCTTGAGGACACTTTTAATGTCAATTTGTGGAAACGCAAACTTGTTAGTGCTGAAATTCCAATTATTTCCTAATACTCAAAGAAATCCCAGGTAGACTCATATTGAGAAAGAGTTTTCCCATGCTGGAAGTTTGGGATACTGCTCAAAGGGTTGTTGAAAGTCCCTGATGAGCCTTGCTTGAGCCATGGCTTTGAGTGGAAGGTCTGCTGTAGGCACATGGTCAGATCCTGCAGTTCTGGGTTATAAACTTTCAGAAAAAAATACAATTGAGGCCTCAGATTGTACAATACAGTGCTAAAAAGTGGCTTTGGTTGAAGCTGTGTCATTAAATCCTTTGCTGCTGAAGTCAACAGATTTCTGATTGATTTAACCAGAGTGAGAATCTTGTCTATAATGAAGTCCTTTCATTTTATCTCACTGAGATTCCTCTTGTTCTTTCTTAGTGCTATATGACACATTCACTCCATTCTTGCTTCAAACAAAGAGAAATTATACTATCATGATCGCCCTTTAAATATTTTCTATTTGAGGACCTACTGAAAAGGCAAATTCTTGGTTTAGAAGTTGCTATTTATGTCTAGACACATCTGAATGTTGTTACACTTTGAATGTCCTGGATTGCTTGCTGCTTTCTTTGTAGAGATGGATGGGTCAAGAGCGAGAGCACATTATTTTAAATTAACTTGAAATAAGCTTTAACCAGCTCTGGGTTCTACTTGTTGCAACTAGCTCCCTTGATAAAAATACATAACAGAGTAAGTGACACCACAAGGAAAATCCTTATTTATTGGTGTTTTAAAGCAGAGCAGAAACAGGTTCTCAATACATGACAATGGATTCTGTTTGCATATTATTCTTTGAATTATTATCGTGTCTCGGACTCCTGGTCATGGCAAGGAGCCTACATGGGCTCTACAGAAACAAATCCAGTGCCTTGTCTTTACTCCAAAGGGCTTCGATCACAGGGGTAAGGCAGGCAATGACAGGGAACAGTCAGACACAGAAGGGAAGAAAATAACAAAATCACAATTACTGCCAGAAGAGCTACTGGTCTCTTTTTGCTAACCAACATCATAATAAATCAATAGTTAAGATAGGCAATTTATATATTTCATTAAAAATATGCACACCTGAAGTAGAAGGAAAATTGTCCTCAGTGTATGTATTTCAGCTCCAAAAGCAGATTATACAATAAAATTCTCATAGACTGGGTGATCTTCACCTCTGTTTTTCTGCAGTTCTGCGTTTCTAAAAGTATTGGAAACACCACAAGTTAAATTGCTGATTGTTTCTCTTCTTTCCTACAAACTGTACTTGCTTACCAAGCAGGTGAGAGTTATGAGGGTCAACATGAAGAGCAGCCTGGTTCTCCAGCTGTACTGGTGCACATCCATCTAAGAAGGGATGGACTCAGAGCTCTTGCAATTACACCTTCCTTGCTGTTTTGTAGGCATTCATGTCACAGCATTCCTGTGTGGGTTATATTAACAAATACACAGTTCTCTAGGAGTTTAATTTTACGAGAAACAGTTCCTCTGGGTCAATCACAAGACTTCTTATTTCGGAATTTGGTACAGGCAGGGCAGGATTCACTGCAATATTAGTAAGTAAAATGTTAGGTGTGTACAGGTACAGACATAGAACAGAACCATTGAATCATTTAGGTTGGAAAACTCCTTTAAAATCATTGAGTCAAACTGTTAAAATCTCCATATCTGCCCTGCACTTCAAGGCTGGACCTGTGTCTGTGCTGGCTCTGGCATCCACACTCAGCTTGAATGGAATATTTGGGCAGCACCTTCAGCAACATTTAATCCTTGAACCTGGCAAGATAGAGGTCAGATGTATACAGGAGAAGAGTGAAACTCTGGGTTTACATCACTTGAAAGACCACAAATGTAATCAAATCTCTGTATAATAATTTATCTAGCTTAATTGTATCACTGGAACTGCATGCTGGGTTACATTCATTTTCAAAGGATGAAACAAATATTTCAAACAAATGATCAAAAGAATATTTTACTTTTTTTGCATTCTGAGTATGGAGTCTATGAAACATTTATTCAGGAAATGAAGTATTAGGGCCTGACAGATATCGCTAGTGTCTGAGTAAGCAGGTTATCTGGAGATTTCTAGTGCAAACAATCCTGTAGTTTGATGAATACATGAGTAATTGCTATTACAGGGAATTGAAAGCAATATTAGATTGAAGTTACAATCATTTCAGCAATTATAAATAAACTCTGAAAATTAAGTCGATTAAAATGAGGAATATCTTTTTTCATCTGTGCATTTCTTAAGCAAAGAATAACAGACAATATTGCTTTAGAGTGTAAATAATAATATTTTTGTTGAGCAGGGGGCTGGATGTAAGTGAAATAGATTGATGCCTGGTGTCTTAGGGAATTCTGCAGGACAATCTGTGAAATGCTGGAGTCCTACATGATCATAGCTTATGTTTGTCCTTCATTTTGTGTATGGTATTTGTCTACACAATTTCGACACTTTATTTTCACTTGGTGTTGTCATCAGAATTATGCAGACTTTCTCTGTTAACTTAAGTGTTTAGGAACTGTGAGACCTTAAATTGTAATTACATTGCTTCAAACGTCAGGTTCTTCAACATCGTATCACTGCTGGTGATAGAAACCTAAGCAGCTTAGGAATAAACCTAAGGAGCTTAATAACTTCATGATGCCATATAATGTATGGGGAATCTCCCTGCATGGGGAATCTGATAGGTGACATCTGAGTCATGGTGACAGCTTCAACAAGCATGCAGGAGGGGAAGGCAGGAAGGGTGTGATGAGCTCAGAGGAGGTAAGCGGATGATTTGCTATTTATAGATGCACGAAGAGACTCAGAGGCAGGAACTCCAGGCAGGGTCACTCTCTGCTTTGCTACGAAAATGATTCCTCATCAGAGCTGCAAGCAAAACACAATTTATAGCTGGCAGAGTCTCAGGGTGCCCTCGTTGTATGAATACATGGGCATGCAGCAGCTTTTGATGAGAGCCTGAAATACAGCACATTTTAGCAATTCACTGCTGAATTTTGTCTTTCTGCTCCTTGGTGTGTTTTGTTTTTGTAGGGAAAGAATGAAATCATGAAGTGTATCCTCTACACTGAAAGCGGCCTCTTCTCATTATTTTAAACTGAAGGAGGGTCGATTTAGGTGAGATATAAAAAAGATGTTTTATACAATGAGGGTGGTAAAATACTAGCTCAGGTTGCCCAGAGAGGTGGTGGGTCCATTTAAGGCCAGGTTGGACAGGACTCTGAGCAACCAACCCAATGTCATTGATGTCCCTGCACATTGCAGGGGAGTTGGACTGGAAGACCCTTAACAGGTCTCTTCCAACTCAAACTGTTCTATGATTATGATAAGGTACTATTCAGGAATTAATTATTCCAGTTTATTTACTGGAAGACTCTCTTCTCAGCCAATTCTGGAAACTGGAGTTGTAGTACTTAAATCCAGTAACCTTCTCTTCAAAAGAGACATTGACGAGTACAAAAACCAGTTATATCTAGCATCCCCCTCACCTTCAATCAAAGCCAAAGAGATTGTGTTGGTTTCTGTTACTTGATAAAAGGGTGTCATGGTTTAGTGATTTCCTTATGAAAAACAGACAAGAAAGGGCAGACTGAGCTCAGAGTTGCAGCTATATGCCTCACAATCATTGCTTGGAGACCATGAGCTGTAGCTGCAGCACTTTCCCAGACCATTTGTGTCCTAGACAGGGCTGAAGAGTAGTTTGGGCCATTTTCAAGCTGTGGTTTGGCCATGCCCCCTCTGTGCCAGGGAGAGGAAGGCTTTAATACTAAAGGTGACAGCAACCCTGTCCTAACTAATCCCAGTTCCAGAGAGGGGTCCAGCACCTTCCGTCCAGTCAGGAAGGCACCCTCTTTTTTCTTGAGAAAGGAAAACATTCAATTAGATGAAGTTATAAACCAACAGACATGATAATCTTACAAGCAGGTTGGAAGTTTTGTCATAAATTATTTTCTCAATACTCAAAGAATCATGACATTATTTGGTTTGGCAGGGCTCTTACAGATCATCTCACTGTAATCCCCCTGCCATGGCCAGGGACACCTTCCTCCAGGTGGTTCCAAGCCCCATGCAACCTGGTTTTGAACACCTTCAAGGATGAGGCAGCCCCAGCTAATCTGGGCAACCTGTGCCAGGGCCTCACCACCCTCACAGGGAAGAACTTCCTAACATCTAATCTAAATCTCTCCTCTTTTAGTTTAAAACTGTTCCCCCTTGTTCTGTCACTGTCTGCCAGTACTAAAAAATCCCTCTTCCTCCTTTTTATAAGCTCCATTTAGGTACTGGAAGGTGCTGTATGGTCTCCCTGGAGCCTTCTCTTGTCCAGGCTAAACAACCCCAACTCTCTCAACCTGTCTTCATGGGAGAGGTGGTCCAGCCCTCAGAGCATCTTCATGGCCCTCGTTTGGACCTGCTCTAATAAGATGTTTTCTGCCTTTCTGCTGCAAGAAAAAACCCACTTCCACAGCCCCCCTGCCCCCTATCCCCCTACCACTGTGTGACTGAATGTAGCTCTGCTTCTACTCTGTCTTAGACCCATCCAAGCCCAGGATCAATGTCATGCCTGTATCACAGATGCTAAACCAAGTGCTTAAGGCTGAGCTCAGAGCCTGCACACTGTTAAATCCTGATGAGCTCAATGGGCACGGAAGGAGCTCATCACCTTGGAGGATCAGGCGGATATTGAAGCCCCTGAAGCCCACGTCACATGCTTATAAAGGTCAGTCCCATATTTACAAAAACCCATCAGAGGTGAATTGTGCCCTGATTGAGATTATACCGGAAGGAAGACCTGGCTGTGCTGATGTTGACATGATTTCCTGAGAAGGTAAAATTCAGGCATTTATTTCTGATGGTTTTGCACAGCACAGAGCTCACAGCCTGATTTGTATTCAGCTGCTGCATATTAAGGCTGGTCATTGCTCTTGTAAATGGTAGATAGGAAGAATTGCTATACAGAGAAATATTTCCTCTGTTTTAGGGTAGATTTTAGCTGTAGCCCTCCAACTCTTGAAAACCAAAGCCAGAGTGATGTGTCTGGCATTCTCTGACCTACACTCCTGGTTATTTATTCTGTGATGTGCAGGAAGGAAGGAGACGTGTGCAATCTCCATTCTTGTTACCAGGAATTGAGCACTTAATTCTCTGTGCATTGTACTGAAAATGATCTAGTAAGATGTGTTCTGCATCAGCAAAAAGGCTCCCTTATTCAGCTGGAATGAGAACATGCACACTTTAACTTGGGAGTAAAGAAAATCACTGTAAATGATTTCTTTAAACAGAATCTGTTGGGTTTTGCCTTCAATTTTTGCTGAGAGCAAAGATTCTGCAGAGTTTTTTTCTCCTTTTTTCCTACCCAATTGCTAACCTTGCTGTTGCATGTGTTTCTGCTGCTTCTAGCACTTTTCATTCTGATGGCAGTTTTTCATCTCTTCACTAGCTTATGGCTAAAACAGTCGTTGTAACAGGAATTTCAGTTACTCACTCCTCAGAATTATTATTTCTATTTGTTCCCACTCTGGTCCTGGGGCAAAGGGCTTCCTTGTGTCTTGCCTCGATGGATCTGTCTTCCCAATTCCTCTGCTTCATACAAATGTCTTTTCTGCAGGTGTTAACACCAAGTGACAGCACATCCCTGAGATGTTTTTAAAGTCATTCTTAGCTAATATGTGGCCTGTACATATTAGGATTTATTACTAGGACTGGAATTTCCCAGCTGGCTACTCAATTAATAAAAATGCATCAGCATACGCATGCATAATTATGGACATGTGTATAATTCTGTGACTTAGTCTGAAAGCTTTGCAAAACTCTTCACAGACAGGCTGTGAAGTACCACTAATCACAGCGCAGACTCCAAACATACACGGGGAATCGAGTGGGTTCTCCTCACACTGTTATGCAACAAGTCCCTAAAATAACCAGGGAAAAACATTCAAATTGGGATCTCCTCACCCACTGTTCTTTGTGTTAGCTACTACCTAGATCCAAGGGGTTGTTTCTGTAGCAAAAGATAGAATAGAAAATTGCAACTCAGAGTTACTGAGGCAAAGTCATTTGTATACTGTGTGATTGTCTAACAGACCTACAGATTTATATAGTCCCTAGAGCTTTTAAAATTACATGTATTTATGAATTTGAAGGATCTGAAGCTGATAGATATCAATTAATGAAATAATCACTAAAATTAGAGAAAGAGTAGCTTCTTATCTGCTCCCTCCACCTAACAGCTGAGCACTGTTCTGTACAACCTTTTTTCCCATCAAGGTGTGTACGGTGAAGGTAAAACTCTGCAGTTCTGTAAAGGCAGATGTTGGAGTACAGCATGAGCACCTCCACACCAGCCAAACAGCCATGCATTAGGGAAAGGACCAACGTTTGGAGCACAGGACAAGGCACTGCAAGGATGGCATAGAATCCCTCTGGAGACGGAGCTCCCTGTGCTGGCACCTCACTGTACTGCCTTCAGCCACACAGCTCAGAGATCATCTACAGGAGAAAGCCACCTGCAACACCTAATCCCTAAATTTCAATCAATACAAGTTAATATCAATATTTCCTGGTTTGGTTGAGACTACATTTGATTAACCTATAATAAGCCACTTTATATGGAAATCAGTGTCAGTGCAGTCCTCGCTCTAGTCGAACTTTATCAGTTTATGCATTCACATTAAGTTCTGCAGCAATACAACTTCCTTCTGTAGCAAAGCCCTCGGAGAATCATCAGCTTCCTATGGCATCAAGGCATGTAAATATAAAGTGAAGACTTAGGATATTTCAGCTGTATCAATTCAGCCTGAATTCAAGAGGCTGCTGTATTATTTAATGCCTCACTGTATAAGGACTCAGAGCTTTGTTTCAAAACTTATGTTGTCTGCTTCAGGTCTGAACTGAAAAAGTTTTGAGAGGAACAATCCAGTGTCAATTACTTCAATTATTTGCTGGAGGGAGGTGAGGATGCTGACCTGAGTGAAAGTCAGAGGAAATCTGGGCTCTGCAAGTGACTGACAGCAGCAGAAAAGCCCCAGCAGAAAGGAATAAAGGCAGATATGTACTTAAGGGCTGTGAAGAGGGGACCTATCTAGTGATGGGAGGAGTGGTTACAAACATTGTGGGCAGGAATCATGAAGCAGCCCGTGCCCAAGGATGTCAGGAGGCAAATGACAAAATTAAAAGCAGAAACCAAGTGATGGTATGGGTTCTGAAGGGCTCGGAATCACCTGGAGACATTTCATATGCCACTTAAATCTGTGTATGCTCAGCCTGTGAGTGAGTAAATGCCTTATGAGCCTTTCTGCCTTCCTCTGAGAGCTCTGTGCACAGTACGCTGGCTCAGGCTTTATTTCTCAAGGGTTAAACTAGGAACTGAAGTACCCTTGACTGAGAGCTTAAGTGAGGGTGGTTTTGAGTATCCAGCAGTATTATAGCAACTCGCATGTGGAGTCTCATTCCTGAGGAGTAATACCTGTGCACAGAAACTGTCTGCAGAGACCCATTTACATCAGCTTCCACGTTTATGTTGGTCATAAGCCCTCCAGTATTGATCAGAGGGGTTTCAAGGGTACTAACCTGCATAAAAGAAAGAGTGGTCTTTAAATACTAAATAAAATAGTCATTTAGGGTTTCACCACTATGAGGATTTTTTGCTTGCTGGGAGCAATGTCTTGGCACTCATGGACTGTAGAGCTGCTTGAGGAATGAACCATGATGGATGAGAACATACCAATAAAATACTGACCCCAGCTCAGAGCTTCTAAATTCTACCAAAATCCCTCTGGCTGGTGTTTCACACTGGTCAGGCATTGCTGGCATTAGGCGCAGGGACCAGAGCAGACACTTCACGCTTTATGACAAGTAAGTAGAAAGAATTCACCCTTTATGAGAAGTAACCATGTGAAGTCAGAACAACTCCAAGAGCAGAGGCCTCCTTTGGTCATTTCCAACCAATTAACATTGTATAAGTCAGGGCAGGCATCTTGGGTGAGAGATCTTCCTGGGATGAAGGGGCTGGGACACTGACCTCTCCACACCTATCAGGAGCCAAGGCTGCCCACATCCTCAGTGCTGGCTTTATATCTGGCCTCCATAAGACACCAATACAGAGGTGCCCATAAAACTGTCTTTCAGGTTATATTCAGTGAAAGGATGTTTTCCTTCACCTTCCAGTGGGGATTTATGAACCTAGGCTGGAGAACAACAGGCTGTGTGACCCTGTTCACCAACACATCCACACATATGGGACAGATTTCTTTATTTTTGGCTGCCTCGTGGCTTTTTTTTGTCTTCAGTCTGGTGACTCTGTCCTACAAAGGAAGTCTATTTACAGAGGTACGTCTATAGTTGCAGCCTTTGCATCATGTTTACTTTCCCCTCTAGAGAATATTTAACTGCTACTGCTGGAATGATTCTCCAGTGGTTCACATTACTAATTATTGAACACCCATTACACCAATTAAAGTACTCCCTTCTTTGCAACTCCGGGGATAAATTTTAGAGTATTAAGATTAATTTTCTTTTTTTCAAAACCAGTGCAAAGCTGAACTTTCTCTGTTGCCCCTGCCCCTGGGTTTCACACTACAAGCTTGGTCAGTGAAGCATGCAAAAATCAGATGAAATAAACCCTGAAGACCAGGTTTTAAATGGCCCTTTCATCATCCAGAATTCTCTTCTGCTGAAAGTGGTTGCACAAACTCAGCACACAAGGTTTAATAATAATTAATTACTCTAAGCCAAGTAATGAAAAAAGTGGTATGGACAGACTCCATGTACACATACCAGTTGAAAGCATTAAATTTATTTTCTGGTGCAAATCATCTGTAATCAAATTTCCATTACCCAGTGATAGGTGTGAATGGTCAAGAAAAATACTTACTTGACAAAATTCCAATTAGAGATCTGTGAGTATCCTGCTTTAAAAGTAAGGAAAGTATCCTGGTAAAGTAAGCAAATATTTTCCCAAGAGGATGGTCCTCTGATGAGTAAGTGTGGTTCTGAGTATTTCACTGTAGCAAGTGTTTGGCAGGAAAAAGATCAGTGAAACAAGCCTCTCTCAAGTTCCTGAAGAGAGGAGGAGAAGTGATTTCTTTGTAAATGAGTCAGTTCTGCTCTGAAGTTGTTCTATAAAACATGGAGAAGCTTAAAAGTATGGTGAGACTGTTTCCCAAACATGACTTTTCATGTTGTATTTACAGCACGATATTATTTACTCCATTTCTTCTGATTTGGAGGTACTGTTCAGCTTTGGATGGTTGTTTGTGCCAGGTGAAGGATGCTATGAGAAGCTACAGAGCATAATCATTCCTTGGGACAACATGAGCAGCCATCCTTGCAGCTGGGGAGGAGGCAGGGTTGGGTTTGGTCTCAAAGATGAGGGCGTCAGGAGAGGAGAGCACTTGTGACTTCACTACAGTCCTCACACCTTTCCCAATCATGTAACTGGGGTTTGTCTCAAAACTGTGTCTTAGATACATCACACATGAGTTTGAAACATAATTAATATTAATAAAGCCCATTATGTAAAATTAGCCATAGACAGAAGATTCTTTAAAAGGTGAAATCTTAATAGTCATGATCATGAGTGTCTGTGTTGCTGGGAAACTGGGAGCTGTCCTGGGCTACTCCTCAATATTTGTCTTTCATTACAGATCTTTTCTCCCTACTTGTGGAAAACGAGTTTTAAAGGAGAAAAATGAAGGTGACTACAAAGAAAAGTCTTTCTCTGAGTTTTGGTATTTTTGCAGTTAGGTCTCAGGTCTGGCAGGTAAAAGACATGGATATTCCTTAGCAGTGGTGCCCTGCAAGGAGAACCAGCAGCAGCACCGGCAGGTGTAGGGCACGATGCTTGTTTGTTTGGGAGTGTCTTTTGAGGATCCTCATTACTCATTTTTCCGTTTTATCTTCATAAATTGTGGGGTTGGTTCCCAATCAGGTGTTGTATCTGCAAATCCTTCATTTCCCAGCACAAACTTAAGCCATTGACCTGCAAACACGTCCTTCAGCCACTCCAATATCTCTAGATCTGCCACAAGCATTTAGGTGCAGCCTTCAAATAAAACAGCTACCACTCTTGAAAAACCTGCAGCAAAAGTACATAAGCTTAGAAATAATCACACAAGCGGTGTATTCAGCTAATCAGGAGTTCCAATTGTCTTGGCATTTCTGCGCACAAATCAGTTGTGTTTCAGAGGCTGAAGCAGGGAATCACCACTGGAGCCTGATTACATATTTTAAGTGCTGCCTGATTAAATTAAACTTGGTGCTGTTTATGGCTGATTTTGAGAAAATGGAAAAAATCAGAGATGCAATACAGGTACTTTAAGCTGATCCAGATTTTGAGAATGAAAAATTCAGGACTCAGATCCAAGTTTTATCCTGAGGTCCCTGTCTTCAGAGTGGACTGATTCAAAATCTTGCAAGGAAAGTCTCTGGGCTATTCCCCTGTAGTAAACTTATATTTGCTTATAAATAAGTGACTTAAGTCTTAAGGACTCTGGAAGGCTTGTGTCCTCGGCACTGAGTTCATCATAACAAAATGCTAAACCCCTGAGTGGTTTGCTTAGACACAGAAATAGGCATCAGAAGGCATTTCATCAGTCCCCACAGTACAATCCAACCTTTGCAGGTTGTCACATGTATTTTCTTTCCGCCTTTTGATTAACTGCTTAGTACCAAAACCATACCTATTTATAGCTCGCAAAATTAGATAAATTCTCCAGATGTGGCTTCCTTTTAGTTATGCTGAGATGACTGGAGATCAAAGCCTTTGATCTTTAGCCTGACTGAAACCTGCTGCTGATATAAGTTTAGAAAATGATGCAGTGAGGGGAGCTGGCCACTCTCAACTTGCCCCAAATCATCTCAAACAAAATGTATGGAAAGAAATTTTGTGAAGGGTATTTCTACACACCCCATTGAGTCTCTACTCTTGAAAGTACAAGGCAGTTTTCAATAACCTTTTACTCTTAACAACACATTTAAATAGATTGATTTTCTGTTCCAGCTCAGAAATGATTTAAGACTTTTAGTGCATGCATATCCTCTATGATACACAGAACTGGCAGGAAATGTCATAATGAGCTAGTTTATAACCTCAATTAAGGCCATTTCCATTGCTCCAGATGTGTAAAGCAGACTTATAGCTGAGTTCCTGGTATAGTGAACTCCCTGATGCATCCTAGGCTCAGCACTGCCAACTCAATGAACCCTTGGAAAAAATGATGAATAGCCAGGGAATTGCAAATTCAGACTAAATTCTGGCAACATGAACACTTTATACAAGTCTTAGTTGGTTAGGCAGATAGAGATACACAGATACACAGTCTGAAAACCCTTGTCTGGTACCACAGGTTCTTCTAGCAACCCCAGCTGCAGAACAATGCAAAGTTCTGTGAGGCCACTTCTGCCTGTCTCTGCAGCTTCATAAGCCCCATAGCAAGGCCATAAACCCTCAGTTCTTTAGGTGATACTGCCAAGAGAGTTCTGATTCCCATGGCCACTTTCATGAGCTGTTTGCTGTAAAAGGAGATGATGACAAAACAGAACAAACACAAAATAAACCCAAACCAACCAACTACAACCAAAACACCCCACTCAAAATCTTTATATTCAAATGTCAATAAAATCAGAGAATGGATAGATTTTCATTGGCTAGAAAAGGCAGAAATGTACTATCCTAGAGAGAGCAAAAGAAATGCAATTTATTTACTAAATAATAAATTCTTTATCAACATCAAAAGAAACAACTACGATGTTAAGATTACTAAAAATTATCATAAAGATTTAGCTCAAATATGTTAGGGAAAATTCAAACAAAAAAGGTAGAAAACCAAATGCAGCCAGCAAGAGACATCAGTGTCAACAAGAAATAGTCCTTAAGCCCATTAATAACGTGAGGAAGAGCAAATGAAAGGTTTGTCCTCCTTAGGGGTTTGGACTAAATGATCCTTAAGCTCCATTCCAGCCCATTCTGTGATTCTGTGCTTCTCTGATTCTATTAATTAAGGCCTATATCACAATATTCAGTAAAAAGTAAATAGTGAATAAGAGTTTAATAAATTAATACTAAGGAAAAGAAATTTCAGCACAGATTAGGGTAAAACCCAGTTAAAGAATGCTTAGATAAATTCGAGATTTTGAAATTGGCTGGGGCTGACTAAATCCTGCAGTCCTTGAAAAACTGTAATGTCATAACTATTAATGGTATCTCTGAATTCCTGGATGGGCTGGGGTCATACCAGAAGGCTGCCTATCTTTAAAAGGTGGGAGAGGTGAGAGAAAAAAGAACAAGAGGATTGTACAACAGGCAAATTACTCTCAAAATCCAGAAAAATGCTGGAGCAAATAGACGCATTACCTGGAAAATAAGATGAGTAACATCCAATGCAGATTTGCCAAGCACAAGTCATGTCACAGTGCTCTAATTTAATTTTAAAGAATAAAAGGCCATGGGGATAGAATAAAAAGAGGAGATATCAAATATATTGACTTCAGTAAGGTTTTTGATACATTGATGGTGTTTTGCTTTTTGTCCCTTGCAAAATTTCCTTTTCTTATACAATTTCTTTAAAAAATAATCTAGAGGAATATTAAAATCTAGTATTCACTAATTTAAAAGACCATTTAAAGTTTAACAATTCAATATAAGGTATAAATCAGAGGATAAAGATTAGAATTTGTGAAGGGTGCCAGGGAAAATTTCCGCACACCTCTCAAGAACTCTCATGAGGGCTCACATCCCTCTCAGGTGATGAGCTGTTTGTGTCTGTGCCATTCATGAACAGAAGGAAACGTGAGGAATGAGATGTCTTGCCATTGTAGGCTCACCTTAGGTAAGGAGACACAGACTCCCTCTTTTTTTTTCTGGTGTAGGTGTTTGGTGTTGGTTTTTGTTGTTGTTGTTTTGGGGGGTTTGGGGTTTTTTGTTTTGTTTGTGGGTTTGGTTTTTGCTTGTTTGGGTTTTCTTTGGGGGGGTTCCTTTTTTTCTTTCTGTAAGTCTACTGTTCTAAACTGCTCTGTTAGAAACTTAACTAATGTACCTAATGGAGACCACAGGAAACAGGGAACAGAAAAGGATGAGACTGCAGAGTATGAACAATTGTCTTGTTTTTGAAATAAGCACAGTGCAATAGTGCGGGGGAAGCAAAGATGAGCACAGTAGAAAGAGTCAGCAGTAAGAAGAAAGATAAATGACAAGTCCACAGCTTGAAAGCCAAAATATGTCCCTCTGGACTTGTACAGAGTAACGGGCACTTGCACCAGGCATAATGTGGGGTCTAATCCCTCTAACCTGTCTGGACTGCTCAGCTGAACTGAAGCCAAGAGCAAGAGTGGTTTGTTGTCTTCTGCAGAGCTCAGGTATTGCCCTTACACTGCTGTTCAGCCAGCACTGTGCCTCTCAACAGAGCAGACTTTGCCCTTCAGCCTTTATGTGATGTCCTGCTGTCACGACAGACCCAGCAGCATGCAATCACCTTTTGCAATTTTATCTCCCTATATATTTTTGTGGAATCATCCTCCATCCCACTCCACCTGTCTCTCCTCATCCCTCTTGGCCTGCAGCTCTGGAGCACACAGCTGCCTCATCATTACCTCTATCTGTAATGAAAAAAGTTTACAGTCTCAAAAAGCCCCAAACCCATATGGTTCAACATCTGATTTGTTTAAAGTCACTTGAGTCACAAGTTGAAAACCCTCCCTTGCGCATATGCCTAGGAGTCAGGGTGTGGATTTCTCCAGGAAAAAAGTCTCCTGTCTGCCTTTAAAGGGAGCAGCTTTGCCTTTGATGTAGCCATAAGCGAGGAGCTGGCCTAGCCTCACTATATGTTTCCTTCACAGATACCTTGACTGCTGGGCATTATTTACAGTTCATATAGAAAACTAGAAGCAGAGTCTTACAATACACTGCTAACCCTGCCCAGGCTGGATTTAGTAATATCTGAAGCACGGTACAGATGCAGGTTTGGGTATTGTCACATGCAAGGTATAGATATGGTCACGTATTCTTCACTTTGAAGGAAAGTGAACGTTCTCATTGTCACAGGCTCCAGGGTCAGGTGTGGGCACTAAGAGACATTAATGACCTGGAGCAGCTGGGTCCCTCTCTGCTGGGGACACACCTCACCCTCTGCCCAGGAGCCCATTTAAGCTCAACCCAGGACCTTCCACCTCTCTCTGAGCTGTGTCAGGGAGGTGCTGGGCTCCAGCTCAGCCACAGACTGCGCTGGCTGTACATTTCCTCCCTCAGGCTTAGGTCTATAGACCTTCTGCCATGATGGACCTGCTTGGGAATTGCTGGATGGTGTCTGACCTGGATCACCTTCACTGGGTCTCACCTTGACCTGTGACATGCCCTTTGAGCTGCCCCATCTCCATGAACTTGCCTGATGATGTGGGCTCTTGGTTGAGCCTGGCTGTGACCTGTGGATCTGCTCTACTCCCCTTGCTCAGGTACTGAGGGCTCTGCTGGGTGTGTCACCAGGCTGGGCTCCTGGCCTTCCATCCCTATAAGCACTTCTAAACCTTAAATCTCTTCATTTAAAGTTCAGTTTAGTAAAATGACTTGTGGCAGAGGCTGAAGAACTCAGTAAAGAATGACTCTTCCCCAGGACTACAGGACTTGTGGTGGGAACATGATGTAGTCCCGGGCCACCTTCTAGCTGGTAAACGAAAGATTTATTTTTGGGCATAGGTGGGTTAGGTTTACTACTGCAGTATGGGTTATGACATGCCCTTTTTTGGGTGCAGGAGGGCAATAGGAAGTTCAAAGTGATGTGCTCCACCTACAGACTCCAGCTGGCACAGGACCACCACATGCTTCCAGAGCCCTGTACTCCTGAAGTATTATGAATTTTAAAAAAGATAAAATTATATTTATAGGTGATATTAATTATTAAAAACACAGGTACTGTGTGTCTAGGTTGTCAGTCTAGAAGATGTTGCCTGACCCCCTGGCATCCCATCCAAGACTGAAACCCAGGAATGTTAGTATTACCAGGAAGGGAGGCAAAGTCAGTAAGATCTGTGAAGCAGTCTTTGAATGTCTGACATTTTCCTAAAGAAGGCTACATAATATGAAAACCATGCATTTTATTCTGCTGCATAATTGAACTGATCAATCCAAATAACTGAGGGTGTATTCCAAACTGTAGTTGAATCTAAATTCTGACAGTTACTGCGGCCCACAGTTTGCTTTTATAGTTACAACCATTTCTGCTGCCTTTGCTCCCCTCCCAGGTAGAGGCTTTCTCTGTGAGCACTGCAGACCTGCACTGTTGTCTCGTGATTAGTCAGTTAAGCATTGCTCCAATCTTTCAGCACCTGGTACACACCCAGTATTTTGTCTGGAATAATCACTAGCTGTAAGTTACAGTCTTCTGCATCCCAACATTGGCACTGAGCTCTGTCGGGGTGGGGGTGGGGGCAAACCTCTTTTCTGATTATTAAATTATCTATCCAAAGTTGAAGAGTATGTGATAAAAGCACTAAAAGTGGAGCTTGCTAATACAAAGTTATAGCAACAATTTAGCTCGTTATCAGTCAGTAAACAAAACTTACCTGCCATTCTTTGATCAACCTTTTTTTTTCTGTTATGAACTGCATGTATTGACAAATTATGTCACCAAAAAGAAATCCAAGTCTTTGATGAAATAACAGGAAACATGCATTTGCTGGAAGTTTAAAAATGTATTTAAATAAATTACTTTAGGATTTTGGATAGCAGTGGTGGATTTGCTTAAGGTGCTTGAGGAAGGGCAGGGCAGGACATGGGAGACCAGGAGAAGCTAGAGTGGCCTCAAAGTCACTCTGAGCCCCACACAGTTTTTGAGCCTTGTGTCTAGAACACTGGAACTGCAGCCACCAGATGTGACTGATTCTGCTTTGGATTTCTAACAATAAACTGGCAGTTTCTGTAAATGGGTGGAAATGGATGCCTCTTTAGAGGAGAGGTGCCTTGAAGAGAGCTGCACAGTACAGTACCTCACCTCTTTAAGGGTGAGATTTGAATCCATGGCTGTGACATGCGAAACTTTATTATTAGAAGGCTAACAGTGGTGCTTGTAGGGTCCAGTGGAGCTTAGACATGAGTGTTGGTCAAATTCCAGCTTTCTGAACCATTTCCCAGAATATTAGACAGAACTGAAACGAATAAGTTTCCACGGCTGCTTCTTGAAAAACATGGCCCGAGAGCCAAGTGAAACAAGATACCAAAACAAGGGAGAAGTGTGAAGTAGGAAAGCACAGATTTGGACCTGAACTCCCCCAGAGTCTGAGGGATTTTACATCCAAATTCTTCATTTGCTCTCAGAATGTGAGGCTGCCACTTGCATCCTCCCTGCCTTGAATTCTTCCCAGGTGCAGGAGAGAGGCTGGGACTCTTTCTGAGGTCAATTTTTTCTGCTGTAACTGAACTCTGCAGTCAAAATCTCTAAAAGATGGTTCTTCCCTATCTATAGGCATGTGATTGAGATTGGCTTCTGTTAAGTGTGAAAGGTTTCAGACTGTACCATGCTAGGGTCCAGCTGGCTCCTTACCCTGTCTCCAGCAGGCTCACCCTGTCCAAGAGGCTGCAGAAGAGGATCCAGGAGATGTGGTGGTGGGTGTGTGTACAAAGGCCTGTTCCCCACTGTCCTGGGGTACAATGCAAAAATGTGTATTCTATCACCATCTGTTAAAATGTGGGAGGGGTGGTGATCCTTATCTCTGTGGGAGATATCCTCTGCTGATGTGCCATCTGATAAGATCGGGGGATGATCATCGTTATCTTTTCACAACCCATCCTTCCTCCAGAAGATATCTTCTGTTAATGGGCCATTAAGTCCTATTGTGTGACTCTCCCATTGGGAGATGCCCCAGCCAGGGGCAGGAGCCAAGCCTTTCCTACCTAGATAAAAAACTGGGGTTTGGGACCCGAGGGCAGACCTTTCTACTGGATCCCAGAGGAAAGTCAGACCATTTCCATATCATCGCTGGATCTTCGGAGGAAAACTGCACCTTCTACAGGAGCACTGCTTCAACAGAACCACATCTGTCATCCAGGAGGACTGCAGCCACCATTTATACGGACTGCTACCAACACCCTGACTGACAGGGTGTCAGGTTGTATTTCTGACTGTGTTGGTGGTTGTTTCTTTTATATTATTGCATGTATTTTATTTTTTCTCTTTTCTCCTATTAAATTGTATTACTGACTTGGAGTCTCGCACTGGTTTTACTTTCAAACCAACACACCCACGAATATTTTCTCCCCCCCAAATATATCAGTCTCATACTTAGGGAGACTGGCTCAAAACTTGATCTTTTCCCAGGCTGTGACTCTGGATATACAGTTACATTTACCCACACAGGACTTGAGGCTCTCCTGTTATTGCTGATTTATGAGCATCCAGGATTTCTTCCAGCAGATCTAACATGGTACTTTATCAGTTTTGAGTTCACTTCTTCACCTTAATGAACATTAATTGACCACTAGATCAGATATTAAGGAGAAATTCTTCCCTGTGAGGGTGGTAAGGTACTGGAAGGGGCGTCCCAGAGAAGCTGTGGCTGCTCCATCCCTGGAAATGTTAAAGGCCCTGTTGGAGCAATCTGATCTAGAAGAAAATGTGGCAGAGGGGTTGGAATAAGATGGGCTCTAAGGTCCTTTTTAGCCTAAACCATTCTATCATGATTAATTAAACAATATTGCAGTTAAATTATCCTTTATGTAGTAATATATTCAAATTAATAAGAATTAAGCCCAGAGGAATCTTTTCACATATTTTTCCAGTGGCTCCAGCTCTCACTGATCTGATTCTCATCCCCTTCTACTGAACACTGCTCATGTGAATGGGAGCTACTCTGCCAGAGTAGCACTTCAAATTGACCTTGTCCAGCACATTTTAATCATGGTTGCTCTAGGAGTAAATTCATTTCTCCTTCCCCACTGACTGGCACATGCAGCATGGTCAGGTAGACCCTGCAACTAACAGGGAGAGTCTCACAATTATCTTAATATCTCTCACATATAGTGCTCAATAAATACATTTGATTGCAGCTTTGAAGGAGCTGCTGAAGCTCCAGAAGGCTCATGAAATCAGTGTGTTCAGTCAATTTTGCAGAAGCAACCTGTGAAAAGTGTAGATCCATTTGTTGGGAAAACAGCTGAATTGGAGAAATGAAACATCTCACCAGGAACAAATATTGTTTGACAAGGTCAGGGGTAGCAAAATACTTTTCATGAAATTTTTCTGCCTGAGGCACCTCCCTTTTGCTGCGAATATAATATACAGGAGGGATGATGGTAATAGTGGTGAGATGAGATTATTGACAGCGTTCCCCTGTTCTTTCTTCTTTGCCTCTCATCACAGCCACCAGCACAGCAAGGGGAAAAAACCCTCAATGGTAAGCTCTTTTGCTGTCTTTTTGCTAAATTAACCTGCACAGGGGTGATAGCCATGGAGGAAGAAGGGAATTAGCCTTTCCAAATCCCTCTGATCGTCAGTTTTGCAGGAGTCTTGAGATACCTCTAGAGACATTTTTCACTTGCAGTAAGTGCAGAGGCATTCACGGGCTTCTTCCAAAGGTCTGGGAAGGGTTACTATAAAAGACAACCTACTGCAGCCCCTTAGGGGAGATACTGGGGGCTTCTAAGATGGAGACGCTGCTGACCACCCCCTTGGAAATGGAGGTACAACCAGGTGGAGCTGTGCTCCTGTCTGAGCCTGCTTACTCCTGCCTCCTGGCTCGGGGCTGTGCTGCACAAACTTGCCAGCTGTGGCTGCCCACAGAAACAGGCTCTATAACCTAAAGGGAGGTTTGTGATTCCAGACAAGCCTTGCTGTACCACCTGTGCTGGGGCAGGTCTTTCTCCTCCCCTCTCCTTAGAATTCACCCATTTGTTTTGTCTACATCTGCTGGATCTGGCAGGAGAGTCTCTAAGACCAAGGAGTAGGAGGTCACAGCTGTGCAGGAATTGAGCACCTTTTTAAATGAGGAAAGGGCTAGAACTGCTGTGGGAAGCCTGGAATGGAATTCTTCTAAAGCTTTTAAGTACCATTTGGGTGATGTGAGGAGGACTTGACATAACCTGACTTCATGAGAAAGCCAAGAGACCAGCCCAATAGTAGTTAAATGTCTGTGGTCTCCAAATCCGTCCTAATTTGAACTTGAAAGTGAGCTCCGAAGCCCTGCTGCTCACTTTTGAAACTACAACCTTCTCCTTGTACAAGTGAAATTCAAACAGTCACCAGCTCTTAGATCCCCATCCCTGTAAAGAATAAACTCTGCCTTCCCACCACCCTGCTCTGCAGGGGAGCATCAGTGCCTGTGGACAAAGCTCTGGGAGGATTTTTTTTAGTTTCCTGCAGTTATCTCAAATCTTCATCTATAAAATGCGAAGGCTTTTATAGACTTTGTATTCTATTAGTGTAACACTGAATGCCCTCATTCTTCAGGTATTTATAGCAACTTCTGCAGCTCCCATAATAACTTTGTGGCTCAGCACCTCACAACATGATGTCTTGTTATCCCCATTTCACAGATGTGGAAATAGGGCACATGGAAATGAAATTATTTCTTCAGGATCTCCTATAACAGTAGTCTTTACTGTAACACCACCTTCATCTGAGTTTCATCTCAGGTAGGATATTGTGGGCTTCTGCTACTCTCTTAATTTAAGATTATATGAAGAGACATAAATGTTAATTCTAGAGCAATGTCCTGATTTTCCACAGTTCTGAGGAACCTCAGATGTCTCTGGACTCAATGCAGACATCCAGGAACTCAGAAAATTAGGCTGAGTTTTAGTTGCTTAAATACTGGTGGTGTACTTGCTGGCAGAGCAGGAGATTAACAGGAGGTGGAAGGCTTGATTAATTCTTACAGCTACCCTTGGTCTCAATCAGGAACTAAGCTGCAGGGAAGCCAGAGCCAGGCCCTGTGAGCCAGGGCAGAAGTGGAGTGCAGGGCTCCCCAGGAGCTGTGTGGGCACACATGGGATCATGGGAGGAGCAGCAAGGCTCTTCCCCCTGGCCTGATCCCACACACTTTGTTCTCTCTCCATGCCTCAGTTTCCCCACCCACAAATTTTGCATGGTAATAGTTAACCACCACATTGAAGTGACATACAGCTGGATCATTTTCCAGTTTGAATTTCAGGTCTTTGACTATGTGACAAGAGTGTGATGTAGGGGCTGGACTATTTGAATACTTGATAAGCATGACATTGTTTTGCAAGGTAATATGGTGATGACAGATTATGGATTAAGTTCTTTATTCCCTAATGATGGAGCAGCATTGGAACACCCTGTGCATGCAGGCAGTGAAGGATGACTGTTGAGCAAACGGCTGGTGTTGATACAGGAATCTTTCCCTAAGCTGATGGATAAACTGCTGGTGTGGGATGGTTTTATGCATCCAGAGATGTTTTCTTTTGTTCTGCACAGCAGGCCATGGCAAAGCTTGCGCATCACCAAAGTTCCTGCTTTGTTTCTGCCATCAGGAAGAACTTTGGCTAATCATAGAATCACAGAATGTTTTGGGTGGGAGAGATCTTAAACATAATCTAGTTCCAACCCCCCTGTACTAGGCAAGGAGATTTACACTAGACCAGGTGAAAGGTCTAATGAATGGCACTGGGCAGAGCTGCATCAGCAGGTGCTCAGCATCTGTTCCCATCCTCTTAAAAAAAAATTCCAAAGCTGAACCTTCAGCTTTTTTGAGGAGAGCTTACCTTATCCTGAACCACACTGCACTTGAGACTTGAGAATGGGGAAACTCTAGAAAATGGCTTTTCCCAATAAACTATATGAAGGCGGCCGTTCATAAGGTTTTCATTAACCTTGCTCTGGGAATGTCTATTACTTCCAGCCACGGTGTCTGGTACTGCTCAGTACTGAACACACATGGAACAAACCATTCCTGCCCCAAAAGAGCTGGCAGTGCAAAGCTGTGCCTGCTTTGGAGACGTTTGCTGTGGTACATGGACATTAAAGGTCTGCAAAACCTTCCATGTCAGTGTGTTACACAGATGGAATCTTGGAAAACTGGCAGGTACCAACACAGGACATTTTAAGAAGGACTACTTTTGGTGCAGCACAATAGTCCTTTATAGCCAGGGCCTTAATGTGCTGCTAGTTCATGATGGCAATTAGTTGGATTAAGTTGTACCAATATAAAAGTATTAATGAGACAGTTACAGTAAATGGAATGAGCAGCACTTGTCCTGTGCCAGCTGCAGGGGCACTGTAAGGCATTTGGAATGCAAAGCCTTGGGTGTTTGTGGCACTGTGGAGGACATTCACAGCCAAGCCATGAACATCCACCTGCTGTGGTGTCCTCTGCTGCTAAATAGAGAAGGATGGGGAACAGCAGCACTGCTGGCATCCCAGCAGGCAAGCTGGTTTCAACCCCCAAAGAGGCAATGACAAATACTTCATCGTGGGAGAGACAAGGGCTCAGAGAAAAAGGTGAAGCAGCAAGGCTAGAAGTAGGACATAAGGTCAGATTACAGATTTGCTGTGTTTGAATTGCATTGTTTAATTCCAGTTTCTACTGCTCTAAGACTAGACATCAAATACAATGTTAAAATTATTTGAAACCAAGCTACAAGTCTCAACATCAGAATGCCTATAATACTTATCTGTGACCTTCTTACCATTAAAACCACCATATTATCGTTATTGTACATTTTCAATTATATTAGGCTTCTGAACTCTGCTGCAGCTTGATTTATAGAAACTGCTTAGTCACTGGCAGCAGTGCTGTGCTTGCTGGTGCTTCAGCAGAGGCTCCTGCCAAGAAGCAGACACTGCCCTTGACAGATCATTGAGAGCTGGTGAGTGTTTCCCTCTCATGTAAATCTTCTGGAATAGCTGCAAACCAAACCAACCTTCCTCCCTACTAAGAGCACAGGTGAAAAAACTCAAGGCTCAGTTAATGCACCCCCTCAAATCGTTTTGGGTAGATTTATGTTGCCCTTTGCAAGGAAAGCGACCTTCTGGTTTGCTGTGCGCATTGCTGGGAGCACTGCTCTGGACTTCGGGGAAGTAGAGCTCCTGTGAAATTGGGATTTAGGCTTTGGAAGGAGCAGTTTGATGGGACAGAAGTAGTCAGCAATGTGGGAAGGAGCCAGGACTGGATGAGAGGTGGGGGGGCTCAGCAGGTCCAGGCGGCAGAGCACTGAAAAGCATCCAAAATTAAATACAGGGGAGGGTGCCTGCAGCTTCATGACTTTAATGAGGGTGATGGTTTCTTTGCCCCCACTCAAGGAGCAAATGCTCTGAGCAGAAGTTGCAGGACAGGCCTCTACTTGAAGGGTATTTTCCCTGGGTTGTACGTGCACCAGGGCATAGTAAATGCTAATAATTTACAACCCTCTGAACAAACCAAATTACAAACCTGTTTCTTTTAGTTATTTGCTGAGAAATGACTATGCTGAGCTCTTTATAAAGTGTAGACAAAATCAGTGTCCTCAGCCCTGTATGCCCTGAACAGGTAGGGAGTGATGCCTTGTTCACCACTGCTTTAGCCAAACTGCATCATCCCCAGTGCTGGTGCTCCAGCAACTCTGCAAGTGTGGCCCTCCAGAGCCCCTTGAAACCTGCAACTGAATTGAAAATAAAACAATAGCTATCAAACACTTCCATCCTGATTTGAGGAAATGTTTCAGCATCATTAATGAAGTGTGCCTGTTTGCAATATGCTGGTATCCTGGAGATTTAAATCAAATACTTCAAAGAACACACATTGGTTAAGTAGCTTAGTCTTTAGTTTTATTCACGCTGGAATAAATCATTGCCATATATTTTCAGGGAGCTAGCAGGAGAGAAACAATGGCTCTATTTGGCAGATTCCAGTGGATGAAAAGTATCAAAGTATAAAGTCCTAAACTGCTGAAAATAATAAAAAATAATGGATTGGTTCTTCTCTCCTGACTCAATACCTTTATTCTTTTTGACGTTTTTTTTAATTGCCTTTTCTCCTCTAATGCATTGTGGTGACTTATGTGAAAAGTCTGTAATAATATTTCATTGCTGTGAAGTCACCAGATAACCAGTACTCCTGCTTAGGCCTTGCACAGTTACGTATGTTTAGAATATAGCCAGAAATGGGCTGACATTAATAGAACAGGGTAAAATAAGAGGTGGAAAGAGCATTTAAAAGCAGGTACTGAGGAGTCACACACCCAGAAAACAATTATTTATATATCTGTTGGAAATCAGAAAGGGTATGCAATAATCTGGGTGATATACAGAGCTATTTAATGGAATAGCTGGTGCCACAGCAGCTCACTTTTGTCTTTCTCCTGTTCAAATAATTGCACTTACTCACAGATACAATGCTTGAGTCAACATTTTCAGGAACTTTGCAATTCACTCAGGCCCAGACCATATCTGGCACTTTTTGCTCTCTCAAAGAGCAAGGCCCATTTCATGTGATCCTGCAGATGTGCAAGGCTGTGCTGCAGAAGCAGGGCTGAGCTGGGAATAGGCACTGGAGAAGGGACCCATTGCTTGGTTCAGCCTTGGATTTGGTGCTCAGGAGGGAGGTGCCACCTCCCTTAAAGTCTCTGTGCCTAGTTCTGAGTTTTCCAGCTTGTTCAGATGCCTGGGTTTTGCTGTAAGGAGCAGAGAGCCTGTTCCCAGGGACTTAGTTTCCTCTCTTAGCAGGGACATCTGAAGGCCATATTCCAAGTAGAGACCTCATGGCTTCTCCTAATAATAAACCTATTGACTTAGGGCTTTTGGAGGCATGAATTCAATAAATTAGTGTTTTACCAAACATAGTGTTGGCCAAGTCCCTTCTAGCCAAAGGCCATTTCCTCTGAAGCAATCAAGGCCCTATATGCAGCAAAATAGAGCATTTATAACTAAAATAAGGAGTGAGGAGTGCTGGTTTGACAATATTGCACAGTCCTGTCCCAGTTCTCAGCTATTCTCTGCCTGCAGCCCAACAGTAACATCATATTTATTTTCTTGGCTCTGCTGTATTAATGAAAAAGCCACTTAAAAAAACAACTAGAAGGAAGGACATTTGCAACCAGTTATGGTATTGCTGATCAGTCACATTGTGCTGGAAATTACACTGAAGTTCAGCCCAGGCAGCTGATCAATGACCTGGTAGCTTGGCACCGGTGCATGCTCTCAACTAAATAAATCAATGTAATTCCAGTCACCGTGCCAGAATATATATATATATATATATATATATATATATATATATATATATATATATATATAGTCAATATGACATCAATATGTATAACGATGATTAAAACTAATTGCCCAAACACTGTGGTCTCTTATCTGCTGTGCAACTCCACCAGAGTCTGATAGTGCCCCAGCAGGCAGAGTGGAATTTGGTACTGGCTGTTCCTTAAACATACCCCTGGGCATCACTTAAAATCATAGGTTTAAAGCTTTTTTTTTTTTAACCACAGAGGAAGTCAGCAGTCCAGCATGTCATTCAGGCTGACCAGGACTGCCAGCCAGCTTTCTGCCTCTGGCTCTGGGACGATGTGGTGTGCACACTGGGCCCTAGCACACACTGCAGGAATGGGTTTTCTCCTTGGTGGCAGATGCACATCTTGGATGGTTTATGCATGGCTTCCTCTTCTTAATTAGCTCTGACATTTTAGCTGTTGTAATATGGGTTTGGCTTAGGAGTTAAGGCTGAAAACTCTGGGAGTTTTATGTTGGAAATGAAGTTTGGTTTAAGCGCAGGGAATCTGGGATGCTTTTAACTGTGTTTAAGCTTTGTGATGGGCTGGACCAGGGAACTAGAAATAGTTTTTTTAAGGCTACCTGGACACTGAAGACATCCTAATAGAATTTTTGTAAGTCCCAATCCTCTCAAGCCAAGTGATTCACTCAACTCCCCACGTCTAATATTTTACACACAATATTTTACCTGGAACCACAGCAACATCCACTCTGGCACGTACTCCAAGCCTCTTACTTGGCCATGGCTTCAGCTTTTCTGGGAACAAACCTGGCCCTATTTGTCCCACATCATGACAGCAGGAAAAGGGACATTTGGGCAGTACAGACCCACCTTGGCACAATAGCTTTGGTTGTATCCTCACACCTCAGCTGCATTTCTCAGATTCATAATGTACTACAGTCACTGGAAAGATATGTGAGAGATGTCTATCTCATTCCTCTGTGCTTAATTCTTATTAATTCAAGTGTTCTACTATATAAAAGATATTTTAACTGTAATATTGATTAATCAATCATCAGTGAATCACGATAGAATGTTTTGGGTTGGAAGGTACCTTAAAGCACATCCTCTTCCAACCCCTGCCATGGGCAGGGACACCATCCCAGGTTGCTCCAAGCCCCGTCCAACCTGCCCTTGAACATTTCCAGGGATGGGACAGCCAAGCTTCTCTGGGCAACCTGTGCCAGTGCCTCACTACTCTCACAGAGAAGAATTTCTTGTAAAAACCAACCTCTGTCAGTTTGAAGCCATTTTCCCTCATCCGGACACTCCAGGCCTTTATCTGGTCAGTCTGATGTCCATTCCCTCTCTGCTCTGTGCCAGTGACAGCTGCAGTTCACTGGTGGTTCCCAGCTCTGCTGCACCTTCCCTCTAGGGAATGCTCTGTAATCAGTACTGATTGATGTTGCCCAGCCACAGCCGAAGCTAAGTTTGGCTGAGTTTTTGGCAGAAATGAGTTGTAAGGGCAGAAGTGAGTTGTGAGTTCTGAAGGGGGATAAAGGAGTGGCTGTTCAGATTTTACCAGGAAGGTTTTCCTAGGCTTAAAAGAAAGCTGGGCAGAATGTGAATCTGAGCTTTGGGAAGGAGCTGACAGAAGGATTATAGAACCTGGTGGGGTAAAGGTTGTGGGCTGGCTGTGTGTAGGTAGGTTGTTGCTTCAGCCAGGTGAGAGGAGATGTGCAAAGGTAACAGGAATAAAGAGTAGAAGGCTCATAAATTATGCAACTGAAGGACTGGTATGGTGTGGAGTGAATTGATGTGGCCTTGAGGGTAGCTGCTAAAACTAAAGTTTGTAAGAAATTATGTAAGAAGAGGGAGGCTTGGAAATTATTTTTAAAAATAAAGTTTTAGACATGATAAAAAGAGCAAATTTGAGGCACAATTCCAAGAAATCCAGCCTGGTATCACTTGGGTGAGAAGGAGAGAGAAAAAAGAAGGAGGATGGCAGAATACAACATATTACTGTCTGACTGGGGGGTGTAGGGTGGTGGAAAACACTGACTGGGCTGCTCTGTAGAGCTCTTGCAATCCTTTTGAGTTATTTGTGTATTTCTCCAATTTATTTTTTGATTAATGGATTTTTTTTAATATCATTACTGATTCTGGTAACTTACCCAGTGTCACAAAACACCGGTGACTGTGGGTGTACCCAGTCTGGTTCTTCCTCATGGGACACCAGCTTCATACAAACTTTGTTTCTTTTGATATTTACAGAAGTTCATAGCAGAAAAATACTCTGAGAAAAATTTTCTCTTGTGGTGGTTTATCCTTTTTAACTTTGGCCATCACTCAAATAAAAAATGGCAGTAGTCTGTGGAAAAAAAAGAAAAATAATTGAAAAATAGATTCTTACTTATGTTTTTCCAAACCACCAGAGCAGTTTAGCATTTCTGGGAAAAGATGCAATCAGCCACCATTTCTCTTAATGTCAAAATGCAGAATAATGCTTAGATGAATTTTTCAAAGAAGACACTTTCATATTTATCCTGTCAAATGGAGAAGATAATCAGCTTTTTCTTTCTCTTACCTTAAATATTTACATCTAGGAACATCAAATGGATTTGTTTTCCTTCCTTAGTTTGCTTGATTTGGAAAAAAAAATTGATTTTATATTGATTTTTAAAATTTGATTTTGTTTGGAGTATAAAACCAGGATGTAGAACAATTGGAAATGGGTTGGGGGATTTATCAGTTACACTTGGACGGCATCATATCTCAGCATGGTACAATGAGAAGAAGCTGTGAAATCCTGGATCCAGTAGCATCATTAGCAATACTTCCTTCAGTTTTCATTACCTTCATTAGATGAAAATAATAGAATAATTTGTACTCTTTCAAGGTTTCTCCAAAATAAGTGACTTCTTTGTGATCCTCTTCAAACTGGAAACTGCCTCTTTGAGTTCCCAACTCAACTACGCCAGCAACAACTGTGTTTCTGTCTGGAAAAACTTTCATCAGAACCTTGGCTCAGGGTTTGCTTGGGTTTGCACAAGGAGATCCCAAACTCCTCATGCAGATGGGGTGGGACGCTGAGGACCAGTGCCACTCCTGATGTCTGACAGGGGACATGGGTCATGCCTGAGATCATGTGGCCTTGCTGAGGAGGGAGCAGCTCTGTGTGCTTGAGGCATCTCCTCCTGAGAGCTCTCCCCAAGTGAGATGTGCAGTCAGGAACTCGCCTGAGGTTTGCAGGAGTCTCTGTACCTGCCCCCATGTGCTGTGACAGATATTTCCTCTCAAGAGATGGCTGGAGGGAGAGTGATGAGGAAGGTGAAGTGATGCAGTCTCAGACTCTGGTCCCCACCAAAAGATGTAGCTCCCAAGGCTCCAAATTGACCAGTGAACCTACAGACCTGCAAGAGCACTGTCTGCTGAGAAACATGGCCCCAAAGGAACCCTGTGGCTGTATTTGGTCTCAGGTGGCACACAGAGATGGGCATCTCCAGCAGCCTGAATTCCAACTCCTGGCTCTCCTATCCCAGTGACGGCAGCACATTTGCGTAAGGAGCCATTGGGTGACTAATACCTACCTCTGTAGACAGCAAATCCTGCAAACACTTTGTGCTAAACCTGCTGCTGCTCTGGGAAGGGAGGATGCACTTTACTCTGAAAGCAGAGGATGAAAGACTCTGTGGCAACAGCTTTGCTTTGAAAGGGCTGAGCCCAAACCTCTGCACAAGCAACTGTTTATTATCAGAATCACTGATCTCCAGAGCGCTTAATGCCCCTACCTGCACCCAAAGCAGCCAGCAGTCACTGCGGCCTCGCAGCCTTTTGCTGAGTATCTCAGTCTTACTTCAGCAATATTGCTGCTAATCGCAATAAAATTGTGGATTTAAGAGATTCACCTGTTTCAGTCACTTGTTCAGGTAGGCTCAGGATGGTACATGGTGACAATAATTGAATGTAACTCAAATGGTATATTTGCCCAATTCCTAAGCTACAGGTGTGCAGCGAGGAAGACCTGTGCCTGTCAGCACAGAACTGTCTAAGAATTAACCACATTTGCACCTTCCCTATCTCTCTGTATATAAGAGCATTGCCTCAGAGACAAGCAGTGGATATTGCTGATAGACTGAACCTGGGTGCTGGGTAACTCCTGACTTTGACCTTGGACACTTATATCACTGGAGCAAAATTTTGCATGCTTCTGTTTGCTTACATGCAGATAAGGATACTGGTCTCTGGATTAAAGGTGCCATTAAGGAGGCACATTATTCTTATAATTATTATTTTACAGGCTGAACAGTGTGCAGAAGCTGGCAGGGCTCCTGCTGAGGTTCTTCAAGGAGTGTGTACCTCTGCAAAAGGCTGGAAGAAACTGTACAGGAGGATTTTCTCATACATAAAGTGAGGAAAAGGATTATCTGCGAAACAGCCAACAGATTTTATTTACTGTGAAAATCTGAGTCTCACTCTCAATTTCCCATCAAGATAAAATGCAGGCATTTGGTTAAAATGGTAACTTAATGCTCCAGAGGTTTAATTACCATCACTCTATAATCAAAATCAACACAGAGTGGAAGATATAGCTCCCAACTCCAACAAGAAATGCAGCTTCCCACAAAGCAGTCAATAAAAAGAAGATATATAGCATGTGCTTGGATTTTGTGGTCCTTCCCACAGCTGAACTTGCAAATCTGCTAGTGCTAATGGTTTTCTTCCAAACCTCAGGTTCTCTCTTAGCTTTTATCAAATGCCAGAGCTCCTTATTTCTACATTTTAACTTTCTCTATCTATAATATTTATATACAAGGTACTGAATTAAGGGAGTTCACAGTGCTAGAAGCTAAATTTAAATTTTTTTTCCTGTACCAACAGAAAGCACTGAACTAATCTCAAGAGCGGTTATTATGGAAACTTTATAAAGGCCCTGATTGGAAAAAGTGCCATGAAAGCAGGCATGTCTTCTAGACATGGGCTGGTGTGATCCCTGGCATGGACCTCCACAGACCAAATGATCCATCCTTCTCCACTGCAGTTCCTAGTGCATTTCTTTAAGGACTTCAGGACTCCTGGATAATAGGACCAGCCCGGGTCCTGCTTAGTACAGTTGTAGCCATGGAAAGGGGTTTTAATCCTTTAAGTGTGGCGGAAATAAGATGCACAGCTACATGGTCTTTCATGATAGAAAGAAAGAGACAAGTTTATTCAGAAACATACTTGGTTTTATAGCATGACTTGCAATTCCAAGAGTAGAGAAAAGGTGACTGGTTCAGAGAGAAGATACCCCATTCCCAGGGCCTGGTCATGCACCACAACAGGTGTTATATTTTTGTTATTAATTTACTTTTATTTTGACTAAATTATCACCTTGGGAGAAATTCTCCCTAGCCTTGAGCTGGACCAGCTTATCGGCTGGGAACAGAGCTGAAAAGCTCCAGCCTGGAATATTTTTCAGGCGGTAATTTTCTTACTTTCTCAATATGTGTCCTACATACAGTTTTCCCTCTGTAAGTTCATATTTCTTTTCTCCCAGTGCATTTTCTGAATGAGGCCATTGTGCTGTGCCAAGTGATGATCTCTGTGAAAATTGCACATGCTCTATATTTTGTCTGTTCCCTTGCAAGTCGGGTTTCTTGTGAGAAAGCTTTTACCTGTCCTGCAGCCACGCCCCTGCCAAGCACCAAGGCAAAGGTGTCCAGCATGGGTACTGTTAACAAAGCAGTCCTCTGCCTTCTGCCAGGGGCTGAGCCCTGAATTTTCATCTTGGGATGCTCCCAGATGCTGCAGTAGCAAACATACAAGTTACTCTCAAAAAAAACTTTGCTATGGTTTCTGCCCTTTAAGCAAGGGTTAATCTTCCTCTTCATCAGCCCCACGTAAAAAGCAGCATATTTTGTGACCTGCTCCTACTGATTTGTGGGAATAAGAGATACCCTATTAGCAATCCTTGTCCAAACAGTGTTGAACAGGTTAGTGCCAGCACTTTCCATCCAGCACTAGTATTTGTTTTTCCATGCTCTTAATCTTAGAAGTTGAATTGAGTCTGATAAAAGTGACTTCCTGAATATTGCATAACAGTTTACATCTGTCAGGAGGGAAGACAAACAGACCTGACCTTGAACTCGAAAAGTTTCTTCCCAGCAGGTAAAAGCTTCCAAAAGTCTGAGCAGGGGCTCCTTGTTTCCTCACTGTTCTGGGACATCAATGAGGCTTCCCTAGCAGCCGTTCTCTCCACTAAAAAACTCCATAAAATCCTTTGGATCCTCCTCTGGGACCTGAGAATCCCCCAGAAAGAGCTGCAGCAGGAAGGCAGCTTCATGTTCTTGCTCCGAAAAGGAGGCAGAGGAGAACTCCTGTCCATATCTGGCAGGGTTTAGCCTCCAGAGATTAATTAAAGGCTTTTTCAATTTTTCTTTCAAACCTCACAACATTCATCCCTGCCTCACTGAATAAGGAAAAGGGAGAGGCATTTTCTCTGGTGAAGCACCAGCCTGTTTGAATTTTCAGTTTTACATTGCAGTAATATGCTTTTCCTAAAGGAATACCAGAGGAAGGGCAAACTTAGGCTTCTCACCATTGGAGCATTATGTCATTAAAATGAGCTGGAAATCTGAGCAGCAGGCAAAACAAATTCCCTAAACTTAATAATTCCCTTTTCCTTGGTGTTTCTGTCCCCTCTCCCCTGCCCACAGACAAGGCAGGTAGAGGTGTTGGCAGAGCCAGCATGAGATGGGGGACCAGTGAACGAGGAGTGAGTGATGATGCTACAGGAGCAGGGAGGTGTCCTGCATCTCCTGAGCTGCTGGCACTGCTGAGGCTGGGACTAACAGAACTCCGGGGCAGCAAAATCCTTTCTTTTTTGACTCAGGCTTTTTGTGATGGCTGCAGTGAGGGGAGGAGGTGCCACCTGGCTCTCAAGACTCCCTGTGAAACATTTGGGTCTTTTGCACAGCCTTCCCACTATCAGAAAAGTGCAGGACTTGGGAGACTCTGGGTTTTGGGCAGCATCCTGAGGAAGCACCACAGCTTCCAGCTCAGCCCACCCCGAGTGTGTGTGTAGTGCCCTGCAGAGCCCCGGCTATGCCCTGCAGTGATTGTTTTCTGATCACATCACCTATTCCAGTTTGGTTTTCAGCTGCTTAGGCTTGATAATTTTAAACCCCTCTATCTGATTATCAGCAGCCCAGCCAGGTCAGATATGGGGATCCTGGGGGATCCCTGGCAGTGTTGCAGAAGGTTAATTTGCCTCTCATTCATGCTTCTGAGGGCATTGGTCAGCTGAGAGTGCAGGGGGAAGAATTACAGGGATATTCCAAATGGGAGGAAGGCAGCTCCCCATACAGACCCTGTGCCATAGCCTCACAAATATCAAACTTTGCTGCAGGATGGAGTACCTTGCTGCCATGGACAGGCAGGGAAATGTGTCCTGGCAGGTGCCCAGCACCCCCAGGAGATGGGCACCCCCTGAGTGACAGGCACCACGGCCCACCCTAACCCACGCTGGCACAGCAGGATGCTTCTGGAAGCAGAGCAGCCCAGGGACACACTGGTATGGCAAGGTGCAGCAGATTGTTACCCAAACCAGGCATCCCTGTGCAACCTTTCCAGAGCTGTCTTGCTCTTGCTTTTTGGTTTTCTACTGTTGTCCTAGAGCTGTTTTCCTCCTCCCCCCAGCAGGATGAAGAAGCCTCCAGCTGGCCTAGGAGGCTTATCAGCTCTGTCTGGCTGGGTGTTAACAGTTTATTTGCATAAGTACCTGTCCCCATCATACGCCGCTTGCCTTTGTGACTCACTGTAGCTGTTTATTTTTTCCTCCAGCAGCCAGGCTTGTGGCTGCTGCTCCCCGAGGTATGACAGGGCAGATGCCACAGCCCCAGGGCACTGCGGGATGCCTGGCACGCTTGGGGCAGGAGCTCACCCTCCCTGGCTCACCCGCTCCTCTTGCCCTGTGGGACCAGCTTGGAAATTAAATGTGTAGCTGGTCAGATCCTGATTTCTCCTGGCTCTCAAGATAAAATTAAACTGAACTCCCCCATTTCACACCTCAGCAGCTGCCCCTGGCTGGGGAGTGCAAGGCTTCCCCTGGGACCAAAGTCCCACCTCTTGTTGCAGGAAAGAGTGGTGCATCTGGCTTGAGGGCTGGGTGATGGGTAGCTGCCTCCTCCCTGCTGATAGCACTCATAGAGTCATAGAATGCCCTGAATTGGAAGGGACCCACACAGATCATTGAGTCCAACTCCTGGCCCTGCACAGGACAACCCCAGGAATGCCACCATGTGCCTGAGGGTGTTGGCCTAAGGGAATCTGGATATTGTCCAAATGCTCCTCGAGCTCTGTCAGGCTTGGTGCTGTCACCATTCCCTGGGGAGCCTGTTCCTGTTCGTGACCACTCTCAGGATAAAGAACCATTTCCTGATATCTTTATTTTAAGGAGGTGAGATCCTTAAATCAGGTCTCAGTTCCAAAGGCAGAGGCAGTGTAACCTGCCAGACTGACTCTTTGGGCTGTGCTAAAGCAAGCACTCTACAGCTCTGCTCCAAGTGTTGGTCGTGACCGCGGAGTCACCTCCTCAGCTAGGAGCCAAGCAATCTTGTTTCTGTTCATTAGCTCTGAAAGGTTTTTCCATCCATAATAAGAAAGTCATTAATGTTAAACTTATACTGCCAGGTAGGATTGATTTGAAGATTATAACCACTATAAAGTGGGGGTGCATTGCATATACAATCTGTTAAAGTCCTGTTAAAATGCAGGAATTGTTGCTTCAATGGTTGCGTGTCATCTGTGGAGCTCACCAAAGCTCATCCATGGAGCTTAGACAGATGTGGGGCTGCTCAGCAGCCTGGAAGGGCTAGCGAAGATTGGCTACTTTCAAAGGGAAAGGTAAATTCAGATCAGTAGCATCCTCTGCAGAAGGGCTGTAATCCTATCCCAGGAGACAACAGAACTGGTGATCTAACATGTCTCCATGCTCTTGTTGCTGAGATATTTTACTAATATGGTGCATATCCTAGAGGTCCTCAGTGTTCACAGATGGGAAATACTCAGAGGGGGGACCCCCTCTCCAAGGAGCTACCAAGACTGACGTATCTTCTCCTGAATGTGGCCCAGAAACCTGGATGCTGTTGTGTAGTGTGTTCTGCTGATGTGTTCTGCTTCCCCTCCATGGCTGATGTGTCAGTGAATCAGCTGTCCATCCATCAAGCCGCTTCTTGTATGTAAAAGTTATTTTAGACATATATTTTAGGTGTTCATCATATAATTCATCATATAAAGTACTTTTGACTATGTACCAGTTGAGCTGTGCCAGGTGTGAGTTGCTCCTCTGATTGGGAGATGGGATGCATGGATGGATGGATGGATGGAGGAATTTGGTGAGAAGGATGAGAGATTTTGCTCAGCTCAGCACATCCAGCCTCAGCTCTGACTGTGTAATGTTACAGGGCAGAAAAAAGTGTGTGAGAAAGAAGTGAGGATGGAAAGGCAGATAACCAGTAATTTGCTATGAGTATGACCATCGAAGAGGATCAGTGGATTTGGTTTGTCCAAAGAAAAATGCAGAGAAAGAAAACAGAGAGAGAAAGAAGCAACCAATACACCATGTGAACCATTCAAAAAGTGGTTAAAGGAGCAGAACTACAGAAAGATAAATTCATGAAACCAGAAGAGTGCTGCAGGAATCTCATAAATAACATGTTAAGTTGTATATCAAGAAATCCCCGACTTTCCATCTTTATCTCTTTTCCTTAATTGCATTAGCAGCTGACTTGTCCTTGCGGCTACTCTCAGGTCTTTCTGAGACATTGTTTCCCATTCCCTGTGCTTCTCTTATCCAGGCTAGGTTTGCTGCATGGGAACACTGATGGAGTGCCCATGTCAGCCCCCCTATGGTTAAAACCAACCCTGTAAGCAAACCTTCATAATTTTATTTATGACTTTCAGATGAGATAATGGTTCTCCACTTTGAAAAGAAAGCTCACTACTTCAACATTTATTTTCTATAAATGCCATGGCATTTATATTGCAACAGGAGACTATTCAGTGACATTATCTGATAAATATTGTGTTATACAGCTGCAATTTACAATGCATATATTTTTAACGGTGCTTCTAAGCTAAATTAAACGCTTCTAAAATATGGTACTTAAGGAAAACAAATGTCTCTTCTAGCAATTTTGTTTTTCAGGGTGCACTGTTTTTTTAAAACCAGATACCATCTTCATCCTGTCAGGGAGTAAATTATGCACTTGCACTTTCATAAACTCTCCCCTTGGGAACTTAGTCAATGAAATAGAAATGTCTTTTTCACACCCTTCAACTCCACAGAAATACAGGGAAATAGTCAACTTGGTTATAAACTGAATGTCTAAAGGGAATCCATATAAAATGTGGACTAATGCAGTCCTGATGCGTGTATTGTTTAGCATATGTACCATTCACTCAAATAGTGCTTTGAGTTGTGACTGGGATCATTAATGTCTCCCTTTTTTTTTTTTTTTTAATTGGGAGAGTAATTGCGTAATTGCATGTTCTGTGGTGGGATCTGCAGATACAAAGACACACACTGGCACTGGACTGTAAATCTCCCTCCCAAGCCAGGACACCTGCGGGAGGAGGAAAGCTCTGCTGGCCTGCTCAGGAAGTAAAGCACAACGGCACCTACACCTCGGTGGATCTTACCTGTGTTGTGGGGTGGGAATGGGCAGGACAAGGGCTTGCAATGGCATGTCCTGCCTGTGGGATAGCCTTTCGAGAGGGAGAGCAGAGCTACTGAGGCAGCTGAATTCGATGTTCCTTGTAGGTCCCTTCCAACTGAATTATTCTAAATCTACTTCTGTTTTCACCCAGAACCACAGAGTTTTGCCTGTAACAGTAAAATGTCTTCATATGAAGCCCTTTGAGGTCCAAGGAGTTGTGTTATCCCCTCACCACATAGTGTGTGGGAAGTGTGAAAAGCCAGCAAAAAGGCAGCAAAGGAAGGAAAGCCAGAAGGGAGTTACAGGGGATTCTGAGACGCCCAAGGATCCCCCAGAAGAGGAGGAGCTACAGCAGCTCTCTTGTCCCAGGAAGGACCCTGAAGCTGTTCATCTGGCTACTGATGGTTCTCATTTCCCCCAATCTACCTTTAAGAGCCCTCTAAAAGCCCCAGCTCTTCCAGTCTGGGGAATGCATGAAATGTGAGATGTATTAGATGCATTCGGCAATAGCGGCAAACTTAGAGAAAACAGGAAGATCAACGGCAACAACAACAAAAAAGGAATCTTGAAATTTGGCAGAAAAAATGCAGTGCAAACCCCACAAGAATGTGAGTATCTTTGCACAAAGCCACTTACGGATGCATTCCTTAAAGGTAATTCCTTCAGACAGTGTGAGGCTGCCATTTCTTTGAAAGATATTAAAGCAGCTGTTGCTAGAACACAGAGAATTACCAAGCTATCTGTCAAGGGAAGGACATTTGTAATGCTATATCTACATTTTTTTCTTTTTTTAATTTACAGTTTATTTTGATACCAATTTTCCAGCTACTGAAGGTAATTGAGACTGCAAACAAAATCTCACTATCCACTGATCTGCCAATCAGATTTTTTCTCCTGTAGATACAGTGTTTTTCCTTAGCTTCAGAGAGAAAAAGAATTATGCAGAATGAATGAGAAAGAAAAGGGATTAGTTTATATAATGACCATAGCAGCCATCTCTCCCTTTATCTATCCTAGTTCATTCTTGAAGAGATGAATGATTATTATTGTAATTTAGAACAGAGCTTGTTAATTTTCCTTCTGCTGTATCTGCTTACTACTCTCCCAATTAACACATATTTTAATAAAAACTAAATATCCTGAGTAGCTGGGATATTGGATGACCCCAGCTGGGATGTGGATGCAGCAAGATTCTTGTCATCTTTGTGTTGCCCTCCTGGAATGACTGTGCACTGCCCTGGTCCTTGAAAGGAATTAAAGTAGCCATGAGGCTATTTTGATGACTTCTGGCTACCAGAGGCCTCAAAAGAGGGCATCTAAGGCAGTAAATTATCAGCTGTGTGTCTCCTGTGCTGTTTTCAAGTTGTGTGGTGTTTCTGAGGGATCTCTAGGAACTCTCCGTTACTGGAGGAGCTCCCTGCTCCATGGTCCTCCAACACTCAGCCCTGGGGCTGGGTGGATTGCAGTAGGAATAGGCTAAGGGAGCTGAGCTTCCCTGATTTTTTTTTTACTAGCTAATGTCAGAAAATAGAATTGCTCTAAAGATCTTCAAAATGACATTGGGTTTTTGGTCTCTTTGGGGACTACTTGCACTCCCCCATGGACCAGTCCTATCTGTCTGGTTCTCCTGTATTATGGTAATCAAATGTGATGCCAACATGGCAACTGGGCTTTCCTCCTTTCCCTTGACTTCACTGACATTTTCACTGGTCTCAACTCTTTCTGAGAGATTTATTTAAATCAAAATGTTGAAGATGAGCTATTTCATATGCTTCTTCTCCTGAAATTGCTTTAACACTTTCGTAGCTCTAAGGTGAGCCAATTCACTCCTAAAATCCAGATATTCATGCCTAATCACTCCAGCAGGAAGCTCCTCCAAGGTGGGAAAGCAGCCCTGAGGTTTGCAGCATTTTGGGGGACTCAGTGTAAGTGATGGGATTTAACTCTGCAGAACTCATACAAAACTCACAGAGACTCTGTCCTTCACTTCAAAACATCTGTTAATTTTACTTGCGTGCTCATCATGGAAAGGTTGTCTATATTTTTCCTTTCAGGTTTGCAAAAATAAGCACCAGTGAACAAAGATAAAAGAGAAATGTTGCTGGTTTCTTCCCTGGAGATTGTATTTCTTACTTGTTGCATAACTGCTTATTTTAGCATCAATCAGCCAAGCCTTTGTTGTGCAGACAATTCTGTCCTTTTAAAGGATTTGTGCAGTATTGTTTCTTCCAAAATGCTTTTTTTTTGTTGTTTTTATTATTAGATTTATTTCCTTTCCTAGCAAATGCCAACTGACAACACCCTGCAACACCCTGTCAGAGCTCTTCATAAATGTTACATAAATATCATACTATGTAAACTGAGTGTTGTATATAACATATACATAACCTTTCTGGAGAACCATCCATCCAGGCGCTGTCTCGTGTGTCACATTTACGCATTTGTACAAAAGCTGGTTTTAAGTGTGCATACATGGTAGCCAAAAATCTATTAAGGGGAGTATTTAAAAAGCAGAAATGTCCGAACTCCTGGCAGTGCAACTTCATCTACACCCTTTTGCTGAAGCAGAGCAAGACTTTAATTGCACGTTCAGATACTCTTTTCCTTCTGCATCGCTGTGTGTGCAGTGAGATGGTCAGCAAGGGGCTCAGCAATGCCTATTGTTCAGCACATGAGTCTAGGCAGAGCACATTATTCAGCACATTATTAACATGTCTGACCACTTTTGGATTTCAAAGCAATAGAAAGTACTCCAGTATTTCTCTGCAGTTTTGAAAGCAGAAAAAGGTGCTCATGGTCCTGGATGGTAAAAATGTACTGAGGTTGGAACTAGGCACGCTGTGGACCTGCCATGCTGTGCTGTGACCTTCTTTAGAGTGTACACCAGAAATCCTGAAGAAATGGCCCAGAGGGTGGTAAGGCTGTAGCATGCTGTGCAGGACCAGAGGAGGGACCTGCAGGTTCCTCAAAAGACAGAGTTACTAATTTCCTCATGGCTTTTTTAATTTCACTTTCCACTACACTGCCTCAGTGCTTCAGCACCTTCATTAAGCCTCTCCAAAGACTCATTCTGAAGATGGGTCAGAGTGACACATGGATGGATTAAGGTCAGTTTTGACTAATTCAGGGTACTCCATCTGAAAAGCTTAACGTCTGTGTTTTCAGAGCATTTAACATGATACAGCACTTCATACATGCAAGCACAGCACCCACTGCTTACAGCTGCACAAAGATGGATGTCAGCAATTCAGGCTAAAGGTTTCCAGCCATGCACCCGCAGTGGGCAATACAGCCATCAGCAGCCAAAAGTTTGGGTTAATGACTTGTAGTGTTACACACTCTGTGGCAAGGGCACGGAAAGGATCTGCTTCTTTGGGAGAGTTTTATCCTTTTGTCACAATCTGTGCCTTGCAGCCTTTGCATTACTTCTTGGGCAGATGCTGGCTATGCAGATAAAATGAAGATCTGGCCAAAATTTGTTTCCTTTTTGGCTTATGGAACAGATCAGTGCTGTGCAGGTGTCACAGAGAAATCAGATTGTGACAGTGTAACTGAGAACTGCATTAGAGTACATGTGCACAAGAAAATCTCAAGAATTTGGTATGCAATGCCTTGCTTTGGACACTTCTGATGTCCAGCCCAAGTAACACAGTGACCTTCACAATATCCCTTAAGACAGACTGTGCTGTAGGTGAGGTGGGATCTGCAGGTGAAATCCTGTCAGAGGCTTAAAGACAGGGGATGTGTTCATGAATCCCATTGTTCTTGTAATCCCAGGAAACACTTTCTAGCCAGTAGTTGGTGTTTCCTGATCCCTGGGTGGCTGCTGAGAGGGCTCTGACCACCTGAAGCAGCAGGTGCCCCAAGAGCAGCATTTTGAGAGGCATGTTTATTGCTGTGTAGTGAACTGCTCTTCAAAACCCAGTAACATGACAAATTTCGGTGGATTTATCTAAAAGACCATAAAAGGCTACTTCATGCCAAATTTCAAGACCCTGTTTCCAGTGTTAGTCCTAAGAACCACAGCAAGTCCAAGAATGACCAAAGTGATGCTTTTCTCCCACTCTGCTTTCATCCATGGAAGTGCCAAAGGACTTGGAACATTCGGAACACATCCAGACCAGGCTGCCAAGGCAGAAAGTTACAGCCTAATTCATTAAAGTTTGGTAATTTATAAGGAGCCACAATAGGGATGTAAGTTAGGGAGCATCTGGCTATTGTAGCTCTGGTTCCTAATGGTTTTCTATTGGTAATTCACAGTTTTAGGGCTGACCGGCTTAACGAATTGTAAGAGATGATGGCAGATTGTCACTGAAAGAGCCTTTAACTTGAATTTTAATCTTCTGCAGCAATGGTTTAAAACAGTGTAAGCCAACTTCTCTAGGGCCCTTGGCAGTTGGGGAAGATCTACGTTGTACATCCAGTTATTATTATCATGATTTAAGAAGCCGTTTCTATCCCGAAAGCACTGCTGTCGTTGTTTTTAATCCTGCGCAAACCAGCTGGCAACAGGCAGCCCTGAACCACCCAGAGTCCAAAACACCCGTTTGGGGAGCGCACAGCAGGATCCCCCCGCGCGGAGTTGGGCGGCAGCTGCGCCGTTCCGCACCTCTCCGCGGAAACTCTGCGAAGTTTTTTTGGGGGAACACACACACACACACACACACACACACACACACACACACACGCGCACGGGTCGGGGGGGCTCTTCTGTTGCACTTACATCCCCAGCCCCGCCGTTCCTCGCCCCTCCGGAACGGCTACGGTGCCGGAGAGGAGCCTCCGCACTCTCCCCGCGCCCCGGCTGTTCCTACGGCCCCGTGGCCGCGGAACTTTGCAACGCGGGTGCGGAAGGGAGGGGGCAGCTACGCACCGCGGCCCCCGCCCGCCACGCGATGGGCAAGAGCCGTCTTTTTGACGCAGGAGAAATGGCAAATTTTAAGTACGTCATTAATATGGCGCCAAAAGCTTTTTTTTTTAAGTGTAAGCTTTTTTTTTTTAAGGTTGGCGAAGCCGCCCCGTATACGCGTGTGCACAGCGCGAAGAGGGGGAGCGGAGGGGGGGGGCGGGGAGCGTGAGTGTGTGTGTGAGTGTGAGTGCGTGTGCAGGGCTGGGCTGCGGGACGCCAGGGCTGAGGGCGAGAGGCGCTGGGGCTCCGGGCAGCGCCATGGGGCCCCGGCGGCCGACGGGGGGGTGACGCGGGGCGGGCGGCGGCGGCGGCGGCGGCGGCGCGGCCCGCGATGGGACCCGCGCTGCCCGCACCTGGCCCTGCCGCGGCGCCCGGGGAGGGGAGAAGGCGAAGAAATTGAAGATTTGGGGCGGCCGAGGCGGGGGGGGGGGGGGGGTGGGTGGGGGGGGTGGAAGCACCGCCACCATTATCCGTCCCCGCTCCGAAAGTCGCTTCCCCGCCTCCCTGCCGGAGCCGGAGCCCGGGCGGCGGCGGGGCGCGGAGCGCCGGAGGAAGTGCGGGGTGAAAAAGAAAGAGAAACAGGCGGGCAGGGCTCGCCCGGCCGCGGCGGAGCGGCCATCTCGGCTGGGAGCGGGGCCGCATCCATGGAGTTACCGGGCAGGCGCTCCTAAGGAGGGCCCGGGCGGCGCGGCCCCGGCAATGACACCGGATTGAGCCGCCGAGGGGGCTCTCCCGGCCGGGGACTGCGGGAGCATCCCCCGCCCCCGCCTCCTCCCGCCTGTCACCCCAGAGACCGGCGCAACTCCGGGCGGACACTCCTGGCCAAGGTAAAGGCTCGGCGGGGTGGCGGCGGGAGCGGGTTGGGTTTGCAGCGGATGGTTATTTTGCAGCTCCCCCTGGTTTTGCTGTATTTATGTCTCTTTTTATTTATTTTTTCCTCTCCCTCCCCCGGCTGCCGGGCGGGGGATGTGCAGCATTCCCGGGGCGGATGGCGCACTGTGGTCACTCTCCTTTGGAAGTGCGGGAGGGAGGCGGCGGGGACGTAAACAAGAACTTTTCAAGGCTCGGTTCGCCGCTTCACTCCTTTATTCTCCGAATTAATGACTGCGGCAGCGGCCCCGCGTCCTACCCGCCGGGAGAGGAGGGGACTCCCGGACGCCCCGCGGGCTCCGGCGGGCAGCAGGGGCTCGGCGGCGGCAGCGCGCTCGAGAGCGGCGGGGCCGCGGGCGCGGAGCGCTGCGCGGGGCCGGGATGGCGGTGCCCGGGGGCGTGGCGGCTGCCGGCTCCCGCTTGCCCTCCCCTTCCTCCCCCCCTTCCCTTCCCTCCCCACCGCGGGGTTTTCCCCGCCGCCTTCGCCCGCAGCACCGTGCCACTGGATCACCCGCGCTCAGAAACATCCCGCGTCCCGCCGCGCCGTTGTCCCCCCGGGCCGCCTCCCCTTCTCTTCCCGGCCACCTGCCCCCTCCCCAGGCTCCCTCCTGCATCCTTCGGGGAAGCTGGCGGCGCCCGCGCCGCCCCCGCCGCGCTCCTGCCCCTTCCCCACCTGCCGAGCCGCTTCCCAGTCAGGATGCTGGGCTGGGAGCGCCTCCCCGGGCTGTCCCGCTCCCTGGGTGGGAGCAGCGAGCTGGAAGTTGGGAAGCGCTGCAAAGGCGGGAGGCTGCTAAATTGTCAGTCTCGATCGCAATTAGGGGGAAAAAAAAATTCTCTCTCTCCATACCTATACATTGTGAGCGCTTTTTGAGTGGGAAGAGAAGGATGGTATGGCATTCGCAGGGGAAATTCTCAGTGCCGTTTCAGCCCCCACAATGAAAATTGTTTTGAAGGTCTTGAGCCAGGACCCTCCGACCGCTTGGACATTTTTAAGAGGAGATTTTGCTTGGGGGGAAAAAAATCTGATCTCAGCCTTCTCTCTAGGGGTAAGGAGCCCAGCTTTTAGGAATGGTGTTTGACCTTTAAGCATTTATTGGCTACTGGGGTTAAAATAAGCTTGAGATAGGAGTAAAAATAGCTTGCAGAAAGGTTAAATCGAAGGTTAAATATGTTTTTCTTAAGAAAATTGAGGCTGATTTTCAAAAATACAGGCTTAGAGCAAAGGGTGGAGGGTAAACGTTGAGGGGTCTGTAGGCAAGGAGATGCAATTCCTTTACAGTATTGATGTCTGCTGATAGTGTTTGACAACCAAGTTCTGAAAGTTGGTGGGTGGGTGGTCCTTCAGATCAGGTCTGGTCTTTACCTTTCTGTGGGTTTTCACAAAAGATTGGAGTGTCTGTAGCTCCTGTTGATATCTTCTGAGTTTTTTATATTCAAGAGACCTGCAGGGTGGGGCAGCTGGCTCGGTATGGAGCTGTGCCTGGTGTCCCTTCTCGTGCCCTGTGTCCCTGCCTGCACCTTCCCCTGCAAGGCAGGGGTAGCCCCAGTGCCCCCAGTAACCTTTCTGTTTACCTGTGCTCTGTCTGGGCTTGCTAAAGCAAAAAATAGGTAATTAGAAGGTAACGAGTCAAAAGGGGCAAGTAAAATTATAAATGGGAGTAGTAAAGAAAAAAAAATCCCCTTGTAGATGTGGAGAAAGGCAAAGCACAGGAAGTAAAGTAAACGAGGGCTTGTTTTCTTTTAAATTGAAATGAGATTAAATTTTGCCCCGAGGAGCCAAGACAGCAAAGTTGATAGGGAGGAGAGGAGGGAGGGCTTACTCCTTACCTGGGCACCTGAGCTTTTGCTGTGAAGCTGGAGCTGGCAGCAGCCTGTAGAGGAGGTGAGGGACAGACGAGTCCCGGCAGGCAGGGGCAGGCTCCTGCCCAGAAAATGGTTGTTCTAGGTACCAGGATCCTGCCCTTTAGCGTTCACGCTTTGCAGGGCTATCAGGGAGGTTAGGAAAAGCTTCCTCCCAGATGTAGGGGCTGAGCACCATGATTTGCTGCAGGTCTTGTTGTCCCCGCTGCTGTGCATCCTTTGGTTCAAAAGATTGCTCTTCTGTTACTATGAAATTGGGGCTGTGCCAATTTGGGGGATGCTGCTGCTATCTCAGAGCCTCCTGTAGCAGCACTTGGCTCCAGAATTTGTTCATGGGAAAAGGCAATGGGACAAGGACAACCCTCCCACGGTGTACAGACTGGGATGTTCCAGCCCTCCACCCTTTTTATTAGACTTTCTAACAGCTGGCTGGTGTTCCTAGACATAGGAAAAACACTTTTAAGGCTGAGGGGATGCGTGAGGAGCAACCCCATGGCTCGGTGTCAGCCGGCGGGCACAGGCACTGGGACGGATGCAGGACGGCGTCCCCGGCGCGGGGTCGGTGGCCGGAGCCGTGTGCGTGCCGCTGGGGGCACTATCTTCTGTTTGTGTTCCTTTTCTGGGCTGGAAGAACAAACAGGGAAGTGGTTTTTCTGCAGTCTCATTGCAGCTCACAAACAGAGCACATCATTCAGCCGGTGTTGCTCACAGCGTCAGAGGTGACGGCACGGGGACCGAGCGAGGCGCATCCCTCAACCGCGGGGAGGCTGGGAAGAGGTGATGACCAAATACTTTTTTTTTTTCTTTTTTTTTTTTCCTGCAACTTATGCAGGTTTCTGTGCCTATTCCCTGTGGAAGTGGGGAGCACAGGCATCTATGAATTTCTCTATTTGCTTGCCACAATTCAGAATAATTCGTTCTTGGAAACTGTGGAAACAGCCTCAGCACAGGGTGCTAGGATGCCACAAAAAATCTCCAAATCGCACGTGGGCTTGATGTGCAGATGAGTTTGCAGGGAGCTGGGAAGCATCAGGGGGTTCCCCAGAGCACAGGGCTCGTGGAGGGGTCTGCAGGGAAAGATTTCTGTACTAGCTGAAGGCTGGATGAGGCGTTTCGGTTTAGTGTGGATGGGAGTGGGTGCCTGTATCTGGCATCCTGCCCAGTTGAGCTCAGGATCTGGGCACAGGCATCTCTGTGTGCCAGGAGTAGTTGCGTTCACCTCTCCCCGGTTGCATGGGCTGGGCAAAATTGCATTCCCAACAGCTCCTCTCCAATCTTCCCCTACTGTGAGGCAGGACCAGACAGCCTCAGGCCATCATCTCCATTTTAACACAAATCGTGGTGCTAATTTGTCCAAGGACATAGTGATTTACATGTGTTTAGGCTGATGAAGGGCCATCATCTTCCTTGATTTAGCATTTATCTGCATTTCTCAGCTTGAACAAAGGCAATGCTAAACCTGTGTTGGTTTGCAAGCAGTTCAGTTTTTGGTTTCAAGGCATTAGCCAGGGCTATGCCTGTGGATTTAAGTTGCAGACACTTCAGGGGGATGTTCATTTGCTTATAAAAGAAATCCACATCTGTTTCTGTTTGAATTTTTTAAGCAAGCCTGCATAGAAACCTTTCACTTGGTTTTTGACTCTGTAAAAACTAGATTTTGGGCGAAGTTTGACCTAACAGTGACCTTTTCAAAGTATTACAAATTTTTTTGGTATTTGTTTAGGACTTTATTAAAGATGCCATGTGGGGAATGGATCAGTTAAAGGTGAAATTAACTTCTAATGTAAACAAAAGATTTTGGAGCAGAGACCATATTTTGTGGGGACTTAAGTTGCTCAGTAGTTCACCAACTGAATTGCTCCTGAGAGCTTTTGGGAGCTGAAGCTCCAGCCCTGGGAGGGATGTTGGGCAGTAGGTCCTATCTTCGCCCCCCGCCCCTCGGCGTCCACTGCCCCCTGCCCCCCGGCGGGTACCAAAACGGTGCTCAGCCACCATCCATCACACTTCATAACTCTGGGATACAGGTGGGGAAACCGCCCAAATAACCCTTCTACGGTAAATTCCTCTCTTAAGTACCAGCGGTTTACTACTGTTTGGCTGCTCAGGATGGGTCCCTCAGAAAACAGTATCTTTTTAGCACGGCCTGGAATGTTACCATTTCCTGGAATGGCCTGGTTTTGGCCAAAACTTTTGCTCCCTTCAGGCACATAGTGCCTTGTGTGCCATACCCTGCCCAGCCTTTCAGTGCTGCTGTTCAGATGTCAGTACTTTTCTCAAGGCAGAATTTCATTCAGAAATTTAATGCTGTTTGGTTTGGAGGATGCTGTCTTGGATCCTGCCAAACAATGGCAAAATGATTTACTGAAGTACAGACGCTATTTTTACCTGGAATATGAACCACTTCTGCATGTGAATATCAATTTATCTTGTTGCGTGGAGAATGCGTTATTCTGTAGGCAACTGTAGGACAGAAGCAGGATGCAGGGACCAAGTTCAGTTAGAGAGATGATCAGTGCATCGCACATATGTCAGCCAAAACCAGTGCTAGCCTCCTGCTGCCTGTGCTGAGCATTGATTTCAAATCTTTTTCCCTGCCTTGGAAGGAGAGTGATGTCAGTGATGCTGTCTTGCTGTAAAAGCAAAGATGGGAAACCTGGGAAATCTCACTGGCTATCAGTAGCATTCCTTTGCTTCAGCTCAGGTGGGTTTTTTTTCCCTTCTCTTGTCTTTGGCTTATTTAATCTCTGTGATTAGGAACTCCAGAATCAATAAAAGCATTGCTCTGTCTTTGCGCTCCAATTGTCTGTTTGCCGCTTCAGACCAGTAGGAACCAGTTTAAAAGGTTGAGGTAGGATTTTCACTAAAAGTAAGTAAGCTGCAGTTAGAGCTATCTTCAATTTCATTTCCCCTAAGCAAAATCTTATGGCTACTTGGAACAAGGCTCGTTTAATAGCATCTGTTTTCCATTGAATCACTGGGGGAAAAGTATTGATATTGCCATATTCTTAGGGAGTGTTTTAAGTCACATTTTGACAGAGCAATGCCTTACCACAACACTGATAGTTAAAATGTTTAGGATATTTTGTAGTATTTTCCCTTATAATGCTGTGATTGCACATATATTTTAAAATACATCTATTACAAAGTTTTTATATACTTATGTGGAACATTTCCTGATATATGGGGAGAAATGTCATCCTCTAGTTTGCTATACCAGTCTCTTTGCTGTCTGGACCTGCTGCAACCAAAGCACCCAAACCCAGTGTTTCATTATCCTTTCCACTTACCATTTGTGGAAGCAATAGTGGGTATGACATATGGACACATTCAGATTCTTCGAAAATATCTCAAAAAATACATGGAAGATTGCCATGAGGTTAAGATTGTTTTCTGTGGATGTATTTTGGCTTACTGCCTGTTGTATAGTTGTCTGGTCCACAGGTAGCTCTTTACATCCAGAGCTGCCCAAGCCCTGTATTGGGGGCCACGTTGATCAACCACCCAGCCACCTTGGTAAAATTTGGATCTACAAAAGTTAAAATGTCTTTCTTCTTTTTTTTTTCCCTGAGGCACGCACTTTGAGTTCCAACTGCTTGGTTCCCAAGGGTTCAGGAGAACCTGCTGATTTTAAGCGCTCCTGTAGCTTGTTCAAAGTCTCAAAGCGAATCAGCTGAGCTTGAAACGGGTCTCCTCATCAGCACAGTGGTAGCTGCTGCTGTGATTTTAGCTCTGAGAGGATGAGAGGTCACAGCAACTGTGCAGAAGCCACTTGCTCACCCCTGGGAGCTCTGGTGCCAGCAGTGCTGCTGGGGGCAGGTCCTGGCAGGGCAGTGTGCAGTGATGGGAAGTGCTTCAGGCTGACCTATGTGATAGATACTCTTCTTAAAAGAGTCTAAAAAGTCTTGAAAGAAGTAGATACCGGCTGAATGGGAAGATGAGTCAGAGGGTAAAGCCCCAGGCTTGTGGTATACAGGGGTTCTCTTCAGCTCTGGGATGCTTTTACTTCCCCCTACAGACATACCGAGAGTGTGCAGTTTCCATTCTTCTGTTTTCACACTTCTTAACTTTGCAGCTCGCACAGGTGGTTCAGAGGACATCTGGTAGGGCATCCTCTGGTCCCTGTTGGAGCTTCTTCCCTTGGCAGTGCTCTTGCAGACAAAGAGACATTTGGCTGCAAATATTGCATAGACAAATTTCCATGCAAAGCTGAGTGATCGAAAGGCACCCACTGTAACTACTGGAAGCAGGAAGTTTCATAGAAAGACAATTAAAGTGGTTTTTTTTTAATCCAAGAGAATTGTTTTCTTCTGGCTTTTTTCAGCCTTTGGGTAGTTGTCTGTCCTGAGGTTAAGGACTGACTGGTGCTGGGATAAGAGGGTGTGCAAATATTCAGATAGCACTGCTTTGGTGCTAAGATGAGTTTTCTCGACACAAAGTGTAATGTTCAATTTCTTTTGTTACAGATGGAAGAAAAACGACGCAAGTACTCCATCAGCAGTGATAACTCAGACACCACTGACAGTAAGACCTTTAATTCAAAGCTTTGAAAAGATTCACTTCCAGCAGTCAAAATGCTTGAATAATTACTTTGCAAAGAGTGGAGGAAACTGCATTTACTGGGAAGTCTCTGCACAATGAATAGTGTGCAAGGCTGGGTTTATCAGAAATGCAGCAACAAGCTGATATCAATTTATTTAAGCACTTGGCTGTGGCTCCTCTTAGCAGATGAGAATATCTCCCTCTGTCAGGAGTCTGGGTGTGAGGAGAGCTGCTGATTGCAGATGTGCTAATGAAGCGGCAAACACCCTTTGTAGATGAGTTGTCCTTTCCTGTGAGCTGCAGCCTGAGACTAGTTTGCTCTTGATTTGGGTTGTACCAGGGGAAAGGGAAGTTTTTACTGGAGTCAAACTGGAGCCGCGTTGTTCCCTTTTTGCAAAGTGAAGAGTGATGTGGGGAAAGGGTAAGGCTCAAGCCAGCAAAACTTGCAAGCCCACGCTTGCTTTTCAGCATCTACCTCACTTCATCCTCATTCAGGAAGGCACAGAAGCCTGTGTTCAACAATAAACATGTGCAAATGTGCTGAATTTTAGCTATAAATAGAGCACTCTCCTCTCCCACTTATCCCAGGGTTTCACCCACTGCAGACATACCGCAGTGCTTTCAAGGCACCAGCGTAATCCCTTGTCTGGACTCTGGAGTTTCTTACTAGTTGCTCTTGGTTTCCTACAAATGTCACAGTAATTTCATCTGGGCTGTGCTGGCAATTTGCTCTCCACACTTTACAGGATCTGGCTGCTGGATATCCGAGAACAAAAGGGACTTTACTAAAGACACTTAACTTCTGGGCTTTTTCCTAACAGGATGATGGAGATATTACAGGGGGTTATGCAAAGGTTGATCTTGCTGGGTTTGGCTGCTGTTCCCACAGCTTTAGCCAAAATAATTGTCAGTTTGCACCACAACTGCCAACTGGAACCTGCTGTTTGGCTGCCAGTGGGGACCCCCATCCTGCTGAAGCCCTGGGGGACCTGGGGGCTGAGCTATGCCTATAGAAAGTGTTTCAGGCTCTCAACACCACTCGCTTCTCCTAAAATGAAACATCTCTATCTCAGAAAGGGGTTTGTTTTGGAAGCCATGCTCCAAACTTCCCATTTCCTAATCCCTAGATGCTCAAAAGCTTATGGAACTGAGCTGTGCTCGCTGGTTTCACCGCCTTTCGGGGGTAAGGCATCTTTAATCATGGTATTAAACAACATAGCCTTATCTCTATGGGACTTGGATATTTATGCTGCAGGTGATATCTGAGCTGTTGACAAATGCTCTCCTTCTGGATAGTTGTAAACAGAGTGGTGACCTTATTTTTCATGCCTCTGCCGGGAAACAGTAGTTGTGTTATCCAAGCCTGAATAGCTGTAGCATCACACTGTAGCTTGAGAAGAAGGGGCTAGGTGGAAATTAGTGTCTGATCTCTCCATGAAAGCTGTGGAGCTACTGCTGTTGCACTCCTTGGAGCAGCTCGCTGAGTAAAGCAGTGTGTCCATGGGGCTACAGCATAGGGATGTCTGCCCTGGGCTTTGTCTACACAGTCCTGTTATGCTCAGAAATGGTACAAAGCATTTCATTTATATGGAACTCTGTTTAGTAACATCTGGCCTGACATTTCAAAGAACAAGCTGCCTTTTGGGAACAGGTAATGCCCCCATATTTGGTCTTCATTTTGTGAAGTACAAGAAAGTGCACTGCAAGTAAAGAATACAGGTTGAGCTGGTGCATCTTCCCCTGCCAGGAAAAGTAGGCATGTGAAATTTACCTGGGCTCAGCTGCCTGAGCTGGTAGAAGAACAGATGTTTCCCACTGCAGTGGTACCTCAGCCTTGTGCCTGAGTCAGCTCAGCTTCTGGCCAGAGCCCTTCCCGACATCTGCGTACATGGCTCCATTCCGTTTGGATGTTGCTTATGTGCACAGTTGTTTCCTCCTATTTAGCCCTCCAAGGATAAAATCAGTGTTAAATAGGTCTATTGCTAGTTACTTTGTTGCAACCTCACAGAAACATTTTTATATACTGGACTATGGAGGGGTCCTCCTATACAGAAGACTGAATTGTCATCTTTATTATACAGAAATTCCAATAATGAGTTTGTTATTTATTATTAACAAATACAGACTTACATTTAAGTGATAATCACACAAATGGGTTGGAAATAAAGATCAGTAATGTAGTGGTTCCTGCACATTTCAGGCTTTAGCTGTCCTTCCCTTTTGGGAGTAGCAGCAATGGTGATGATACTGCACAAAAAAAAAGCCATGTCAAGGTATAATTCCATTTTAATGCTGATCCAAAGTGTTGGTTGAGGCTGGAGCAGTGGGGCTGGTGACAAAGGTAAGGAAAAGCTTTGACTCTTTCGCATGTAACCTGTCTCTGTTGTCTTGTTTGTAGGTCACACCACATCCATCTCCAGATGCTCCAAAATTCCGAATACCAAATCCCCCTGGTCACGGCAGAAAGAGAAGAAGCCCTCTGAGGTACGTGGACTTTTAAGTTTTTCCCAGAGGAGAGTTTTTCCGTGGGACTATACGTGGCCAGATGTGGCAACCAGCGTGCCCATGGGCAGTGGATGCTAGGACAAGGTATCCCTGAGAAGCCAGAGCCCATGTTGCAGAGCCACAACTCCCAACAGCAGAACAGCAGTGTCAACTCCATCTCTCCTGGAGAGAGAGCTGATGGGGATACGCGATGAGTATCTCTGGTGAAGGGTGGGAGGTCCTTGTGCCTGAAACCACTGGGGTCCTTGTGCTCACTCCATCCCTATTGGGGCAAGAGAAGTTAAGTTTGGTGGAGTTACTGGGAGGTCCTACAGTACTGGGGTGTCTGTATCCCAATATTCCCTGGTTTGGGTGCCCTCCTGGGTGCCCTTTTATTAATGGTACAGGTCATAGCACTGATGGCATGGGAGGGTGATGGGGAGACTCCTCCCTCTGAATGAGTGGGAGGCATGGAGAGCCGTGAAATGAAAGAAAGCACAACTGAGTTGCAGATTGTGTTGTATTGGTTTCCCCTTGTCACAAGGCTCAAGAATATTAAGCTGAGGCCATCAGTGTCTGACCTTGCTGCAGGATTTTCCCTTGCTGATATGGGCAGTGCTGCCCATTCTGGGGACACTGCTCAAGTTCACCTGCTGACTCTGTAGTGCAGGGTCTGGGCCTTGGGTGGGAGGAGCTCTTTGTCCCCAGGACTGTGCTGGAAGGGGTGGTGCTGTGTTCTGTTTTCCTTTTGTGCCTCGGATACATTTCCACTAGCCATGGAAACTCTACCAGGCATGAGCTGCTGTTGTAGCAACCGCGGTGTTTGGCAGTGGTCATCTTCATTTCAGCAGCAGCGTGAGCAAAACCAGAGGGACATTGTTCTCACATTCCCTTCCCTCTGGACTCTGGAGTCAAACAGTGCTAAGTTTAGAAGCAAATGAAGCTGGCATGGTTCATATGAACTCCCCAAGTCCTCCCTGTGTCACCTCTCCTGATGCTGTGGCCTGGTGAGCACAAACCTCTATAACATCCTCGTTTTGCATCAAGCAGAGTAGAGATTTTGAGGTTTTCCTGTGGTCACTGCCTGAATTACAGCTGCACTTGGTTCTTACTGCTCTGACAGGTTTACATTGGTATATCTGTGTTGGCAAAGCACACAGACTGAAAAAGTTTAAGTTATTTGTGCATTGGGTAAAGAGAGGGACTGGAAAACTGTTACTACCAGCTGAGTTAGTTGGAAATACTCCACAGAGCAAGAACCCGGGGTGCAGATGTCACTGACTGCTAACGAGGCTGTTGGAAAATTGAATATTAGCACTGGTGATGTGGGTTTTGGTTATAGATGTGTCTCTCAGTGTGGGTGCAGGGGAAATTTCTGTAAGCTGAATCCTTACAGATTTACTTACAGACTAACTGGAAAGTGAAGCATTTTGGGTATCTCCTCCTCCTGTGACACCGTTACCCCTCTCTGAAATAACTGCCCATCCCTGCTCCTGATGTGTCCATAAAGGCCTTGTGTGAGCCCTTTTGGTTCTGTCAGGAGTCCCTGCCACAGAGATGCTTCATGTTAGATGTGAGAGGATGTGACTCCTGCCATGACAGTGTCATAGGTGCCACCCTCCTGCTGCCCAGTAAAATTCTCATATAAAGACACATTTCTGTCTTTTTTATGAATTAATTTAATCAGCCATCTATGATTTTACCTGGCTGTTACTGAATATAAGTCCGAGATTCCAAGTGGAAATGCTTCTGAACTTGAATGGTAAGACCTGCATCCAAGTTTCTGCTCTACAATAGCTGGAGTGAAAATTAGATCTTAGTCTCTGGCACCTGGGAGACATCAGATGCCTGCAGAGGGCTCATCTCTCTGCTTACTGCTTTACTATCCGTTGAGGAGCATTCTCAGTAAAATGTAGCTGTGGAGCAAATAAAGTAGAGCAAAACCTGAACGGTGCCCAGCTTAGCAACAGTTGGGATAGAAAGTCGATCTCTCTGGCTTATCTAAACTGAAACTCCAGGGGAATTTGGGGAGGCGATGTGTGATTACTCTCAAGCTGGAGTTTGGCCAGGATGCTCAAGCTGACAAACCATTTTTTACAAAAGCATGGTGGGCACACAAGCAGATGTAGCATGAGATAGATCTCAGCTGTGCTCCCCTCACTGAATTGCCCCTGCACTTGCTAGTGTCTTGGTCTGCTGGAAATCAATACTAGCTGAAACTCAGGGGTCAGGAGATGGCTGGAGGTTGGATATAGTATCACCCCAGGACCTGCAGCAGTACAGGGAGATGGTTTGGAGGTCACTCCAGTATGAATTTCTTCTCCAACAGCATCTTCTAAACTTTTCCATGAGTGACCCAACTTCTCTTTCTGTGAGCACCCATGAATGTATCTGGTCCATGTGTGGGATGTGCTGCTTATCATCTGTGAAGCACTGCGGGGTTTGGCACATCCTTTGAGGAACACTGGAGGATTTCAGGCATAGGCTGGGACAGGCATCATGTCCTGTTGGAGCAAGTACTGAGAAATGTAAAACACAAACTGCGCCATCAAACTACTTCACATGAAATAGTGAATCACCTTTTCTTTTGTCCATCCTGCGGTGGATGGTAACCACAGGAGAATAATAGGGAGAGCAGAATTAATGTATTAGCAAGTATTGGACCCCCAGCCATTTTGGGTCTAGACACGTCTTTTCAAACAATAACTCAAACTCCAGGTTTACACATGGCTTGCAGCTTTATCAAGAGCTGCAGTGGGTGTAGGCATGTCCTGAGGGATGGCCATGCTGGATGATGGGTTGGGGAAGTGGAGTTCATGTGTGTGTGGACCCACCAACCTGTCCTGCCCTTCTCTAAGTCATGTCCCCATTTCTCTGGGAGCTGCTGTCCCAGAGAAACTTGCATTTCTCTTGACAACCTGGGCAGGAGATAAAAAAAATCAAAAGCATAGTGTTACATAGTTATTAGTCAGGTCAGGGGGTGATGTTTATTATGAAAGACTCTGTGAGAAGGGATTAACTATACGCATTAAAACCCATCCGATACAAGGCATCTGGAAAAACAAGCTTCTTAACGTGGAAAAGTACTGAACTGTTTGTAAACATTCACGAAGGGACCATTGCCAGGGAGGGTGATTATATTTATCTGTGCCTGTCACAGGGCTCTGCCCAGGCTCTTTCCTGACTGTCCCAGGCACCAGGCCTCTGTCTTGGCTCTCTCAGTTGCAGAGGTGACAGTTGTCCTCCTCTGCCCCTTGCCTGGGCAGCAGAGCCATTGGGGCTAAAACCTGATGCTGATGGTGCCCTGGGCACAGCTCTGCTGCACTGCTTTGCCTGAAGGCAGAGGATGAATGTGGGCAGCTGCCAACAGCTTCTTGCATCTGCAGTGATAGCAGTACCAATCTGGTGATTTTAATTAATGTCATTACTGCTTGTTTGTCTCTTAACTTGTCTGCAAATGGAGCATGGTAGCTGGTACTCATCTCCCTGGGTCCCTGAAAGGAGCTGCTGGTCATGCTCTCCACCCTGGGAGCTGGAAGGAGGGAATGCTTGCTCAGGTTATCCCTGCTGTGGATCTGAATCTGCAGCAGAGAGTAAGACATGCCTGAAGGATGGATTTCTGCTTCTGTTAGTGGCACATTAGTACAATCCTGCCCCGGCTGTAGAGCTGCTGGGGATGTGAGCATGAGCCTCGCTGGTTTGACTGCAGTCATCAAGCCTCTCTCCTGTTCCTGACAGGGAACAGTTGTCAGTGTCTAAGGAGAGAATCTAAGAACAAGGCAAGTGTGTAATGATAGTTGCTGGTTCTATCTGCCAGCTCCCAGCCATCAGTAGCCTGGGGACTCCCTCGGATGCTGTCTCTGAGTCACTGCTTTAGCTGCCATGTTAGTCATTACCTGCAGAGCTATTCAGATCCACAGTGCTCACCTGCACTGCTGGAATATATTTTGGAGGGGCAAAAGCCTGGGTTTTTTTGTGCAGAACACTTGCCTGTCAGCCCTGCAGCCATCCTTTCTCAGCTGAAGAGCCCTGTGCAGTCTTAGCCGTGGTGTGCAGGTGCTGTTCATCTCACTGGACATCCTCATTGACCTTCTCCCTCACTCCAGACCTTCGGTAGGCGAGGGGATTGCAGCTGCAGGCAGGGCTTAGGATGAAGGTGAAACCACAGATTTATACAATTTACATTATTTTCTGCTTGCCTTGTTTAGATACTGCTTCCGTGTTTTGAAAGGTGCCTTTTTCTATCTCTTTACAAGGATTTAACTCTTTTCCCGTCTAAAAAGTAATTCTTACTGCATTGGATCATGTTTTTTTCCTCCTGCATTTAGGTATATAATGAGCCAGTGCAATATGAATTTAGTTCCTGTACTCTTCTATACTTGGAGAAGAGCTTTAATGCATGTGGCCAAGCAAGACTGGACGTGCTTTTATGGGGCTGGATGAAAAGAAAATCCCTCTCTGTTGAAAGGTTTGACTGCAGTTTGGCTTTAACTGCAGTTTGACTTTGTCAGTTTTCCCTTGCCAGCATGGGGGTAACAGATTAAAACCATTCTGAATGCTGAGAAGGGCTGGACAAAATTGCTTCTTGTTCCTATTTTGAGTTCTGTTGTTCATTGAATCTTTAACATCCAGCATTTCAAGAGGAAACAGGACTAGATGAAGAGATAGGAGGCTGGCTCCCCAAATGAACATGGGAGTTCAGGATTTCTTCCCCCACAGGCAGATAATACATGGTCGCACACACACTCCTGGCATCACCACATTTCAAAACCTTGGTACCAAGTATCGACGCTCCTCTCATTTTGGAAAGGACTGGGAAAACGTGACAGAGCAGCAGGGATGTAGGACTGGGAGGTCCAGAGGGGAGCGGGGTGGAGCAGCCAGGGCTGCACCGACAGAGGTGCCATCTCAAGCTGATCTCAAGACAACCAAAACCTGTTCTCAGGGCTCCCATTGTTCCCGTTCTTTTCTCTTTCTCTAAAAATCCTTGTGACTCATGAGCTATAATGAACAATTTTATGCTTGAGAGAGTGAAGGGCTAACAGAATTGGATGGAAATGAGGAGAGAGTCCTGCGAATGAGGCAGCTGGAGACTTCCCTGGTCCCAGTGTAGATGGAGGAAGGTGGTTATAGCTGGAGATATGCAGGAGTCAGCTGCCAGGACTGCAGTTAAGGAGGGGGGAGAAAGAGCGTTGAGTCAAAACCTGAAGAAAACCCGTTATCTCAATGTCAGGAAGTAGTCCCACACCCTGCCTGCAGTGACCTGCTGCTGGCCCTGCTTGGGAGCAATGCCCGGAGCACCAAATGCCCCTGCTGTCTGTGGAGGGGTCATCGCTGTGAGATCCCTTGTGGTGGTGTGGGTGTGAGGGCATCAGGGAAGATTACAGGTCTGTTGGGTGATGGAGAGAGTGAATTCAAACGTGAGATCTCGGATGCAGGCTGCGACCATCCCTTCTCACCTCTCCTGCCCACCCTCACCCTAGTGAGTGCTGTGGTTTCTGCATGCACTTCATTTTGTGCTTCTCTTTTACATTTTGTACTACTGCTTTGCAGCATGGAATGCTTTTTGCTAAAACTTTTTAGGGACAGAGACGTTATTGTTTATTAAAAAAATGGCATCCCATCCTGGGACTTGAAGGAGCTGAGGCTGAGTTTGTTCCTCTGCCCCAAGAGCAAGGTCTGAAAGCTCCAAAGTCAGCTGGGTGCAGATGTAGGGGAAAATGTGTGACAGAATTCCCACCAGCTCAGAAAGCCTGGTGTGCAGAGACCCAGCCTGCAGGAGCTCATCTGCGTTGGGCTGAGCTGCCTGGTCCCTCTGCAGCTGTTTTCTCCTGGGCTGGTTTGCAGCAGGTGTCTGGAGCCAAGTACTCGTGCTGGGGGATGCCGAGGCCGTGCTGCCTCGCCGGGCGCGATCGGCTGCGCTGGATCCGGCACAGCAGTCCCTGGGCTGGCTGCTGTTTTAAAAGCTAATTAAACCCAGTGCTAGACGAGTGTTTCTTTTCATTTCGGTTTAAAGCCCAAAACAGATCCGGCTCTTTGGCATTCGCCCAGGAGCTGGTTTCATACCAGTGGAAAGTCGTTACCACGGGATCTGAGTTTGGTGTTTTTGGGTGGATTATTTGGAGCAAAGGGGATAATTGGCAGGCTCAGAGCTACAGTACAGTCGCTGGAAAAGCCAAGTCCTTGACAGAGAGCACCTGGAGTGGGAACTGAATGGCAGGGAGGTTGCTGGCCAGTTCATTAAAAGGGGTTTGTGAGTGAAGCACAAGAGCCTAGAAATTGATGTGAGAATTGCATGGAAGGGTGGAGGAGAGGCTCACAGAGGGACTGGATGGTGATGAGGTAGAGGTGGAGAAGGAGAATGCTGGAAAGCAGCACAACCTGGGAGTCTTTAGCTAATGGAGGGATGGGGAGCAGCATTTCTGATGCTTCATGGCGTGTCAGTTGTCCTTCCTGTTGTGGCAAGGCACTGTGTGCCTTGGCATCTCCCAGGGGTAGGTGTTTTTCTCTGGGGTTGTTCAACTGTTGGACAAATTGATGTTTGCCCATGGAGAGCTCCCTGAAATACCACGCAGCTGTCACAGGGCACAGGGAGAGGCTGCAGGGCTGTGTCCAGTGGGAAAAGGAGCAGACCCTCGCCAAGGTGGAGCAGCTGTTGTACAAGGTGCCAGGGGCTCAAGGAGGAGCCAAATCAACCCCTGCCTTGCAGGTTTCTGCCGTACCCACAGGAGCATCATTCCAATGCCAGACTGGATCCAAGTGACACATTGGGATGTGAACATCAGAGGATGTTACATTTAATTAGCTCAGGGTTTGTTTGGGGTTTTTTTGAGAGGTAAAAGCAATACAACTTTTGCTTCAAAATAGAAATTTTTAATAATAATAGAAATAGAAATAAGAGAGTTAATAAAAATAATAGAAATCCATTCAAAATTACAGAAATTACAAAAATACCGATGTATTGTTGGGGAGCACCATGGCTGTGGTGTTCCAGTGACTTCTCATGTTGCTGGACTGCCAGGACTGGCTCTAGTGGTGAGTCAGTCCAACACCACAAACTGGTGGGCTGCAAGGATGGGGAAGTAGTACGGGTGGGTAGTCCAGGCTTGCCTGGCCTGTGAAATGCAAGGGAGATGAAGGTTTCTCCACGTTCCTTTCTTTGCCTGGAGTCTGAGGCTGCACAGCCACACCAACTTGGTGTGGACTCTATGTCCGTTTCTTTTGGAAATATGAAGGAAAAAATGTCTTGGGATTTTGAAATTTCATGTTGTTTTTCCCCGTCTTTAAAGCTGACAGTAACAAAGGGAGAGACTGGCCCTGGGCACTGGTATGATGCATCTCTGAGAATCACTAAACCTCTATGAGGTTCCTGAGCAAGCAGACGTAATAAAGGAACGCTTGGTTTGGTCTTTCTCATTGCTGGCAGATCAGTAAACAATAACTCAGATCCCATTCAGGGCTGAAAATGAAGGACAGAGCCTGGCCTGGGCTGTGGTGGTGGCAGGGGGAGCGGATGCAGGACAGCAGACAATCTGTCAGCTCCCATAGCTGGGGAGAAACAGTAAACACTCCTATTGAGGGAAAATTGCTTGTTTTGTGGTACCCAACTTTCTCTTCATCGCCAGGTCCTCAGTTCATCAGTGCCCGATTTATCCTTTATTTGATTTTCATAAATAATTCAGAAGAGTTTGAGTAGAATAATTGAGTCTTTTCCCAACCCTAATCCCAGACAATTCAAAACAAAAAGACATTTAGATTACAATTTGAGCGTATTAGCTGTTGGGAGATTTCCAGACAACTGATCTGCTTTCCTTTACAATTTCTGTGCTGTTCTATCATTTCTAAAGTGTTCTGCTTTGATAGTTAATAATTTGAGCAAATCCAGTTCTTCATGAAAGGACAGAGGCGTCACTGTGATAAAGTGCGGGCGTGCGTGCTGCTGTTGGATGGGTGAGCTTATCTGTTTTCCAAGAAGGACTAAATAAATGAAGAGGTGAGATTGCAAATCCAGCCTGTCATGCGCCTTATCTTCAGGGAAATAGATACAATCGTGCTTATTTGGCTTAAAATTAAAACTAAGCTTCTATGCTGATGCAAGCTGAAAAGCTATAAAGGATGAATTTGGGGAAGACTTAATGCAGGAAAACACGAGTCTGGGATCTGCACCATGCAGAGGGGAGAAATTATACCGAGGGGTGGTCCCGTTGCTGTGCAGGCTCCTCCGTCTCCCTCTTCATCAGTAGGAGGGGGGTGATGGGCCAGGATTTTGACACTGTTCCATGGGTGCCCCGCCCTGGTGTTACCCTGAAGAGACAGGGCTTATCACCTCACTGCTGTCACATGGTGCTGACCTAGCAAAAGAAAATGGGGATCCTTGCTTGGGGTAAGGCTCTGGGAAGGCCACAGCTGCTATGGGTGCCTGGGGAGGCCTCAGGGCAGAGTGATGCTATGGCTGGACCCTCCCAATGGTTTGTTGTCCTGGAAAGGGCCGCCCCGTGTTCTCCACTGCTCTGAAGCTGTGCACTGAGGTGGAAGCAGGAGCATGCTGCCATCCTGCCCTGCACTGCCAGCACTGCCCTGAGCAGCTTCCTGGCAGAATTGGGTGTATTTGCCTCCGTGAAAGAAGAAGTAATGCTCCTGCACCCCACAGCATCAAAGGAGGTGTCCTCAGGAGGCAACTGAGCTGGCACCGAGGGAGGAGGGTACTCACATGTCAACAGTATCCAGTCCAGGTAGTTCAGAAAACTTTTGGGTGTCCTGCACCTTTGAAAACCATTCCTGCTTGACTTTGCCCACAAATCTCAAGGGCATGTGTTTTCAAAACCGTATTTTCTGTAACAGAATTGTGCTGTTGCTAGGGGAAGGTTAGATTGAATATTAGGAAAAAGTTTTTCACTGAAAGGGTGGTTAAGCACTGCCACAAGCTGCCCAGGGCAGTGGTGGAATCACCTTCCCTGGAGGGAATTAAAAAGACATATGGATGTTGCTCTTGGGGACATAGTTTAGTTGAGCTTGGCAGTTCTGGGCTTGATGATCTTCTGGGTTTTTTCCAGCTTTAATTAGATTCTGTGGTTCAATGACTGTATGGTGCTGGTGGCCAGAGCAGGGAGATGGCAGTGACCCCCATGGTGGCCTCAGCCCTGTGTGGTTCAGCCACAGGGCAGCATCTCATCCACCCAAGCTGAGAGCTCTGAGGAGTGAGGGATTACTCAGGGTTATGTTGTCCTCATTGGAGCTGGGCACTGAAACTGGGTTAAGGAGATGTTGTTGACCCAGGCTGTGACCTGTCAGCGCAGGGCTGTCAAGAACAGGGTGTATTTCTACCCTTTGTTTTACAAAACACACTACAGTGGGATTCCTGCACTTGTTTGGATACGCAGACCCTGCTGGAGGGACTGTGATATCTCACATACCCCTTCTCATGTTTAAATAATGCTTGTCTTAATATTTTTTTTTAATTTCCCACACTGGTAGTGTGGTGTCTGTAACCATGTGTTTGAGACTTAAAGGATCCTGATCTTTCCCAAACTGAGCTGACTGTGACATATAGGCTGTTAATTATGTTTGTTGAAGGGTGTGCCAAGACTGTGTCTAACAAACTCAAATCAGGTTTATATAGACATAGCCAAAAACGTTTCCAAACAGCTGCATCAGAAGGAAAGTACCAGTAAAATTCAGAGGTCCCAACATAGCAAAGATTGTTTATATATTGTATTTAACTCTAATTGGGTTAGCAGCTCTGAGGATTAAACAAACTGACCTAAATACTGGTCTCTGTGGTCTTAGTTAATGTCTAGTTTCCTGCATTTCAGTTGATTTGTGTTCCCAAATACTATCCTAAGTATGTTATCTTTGTATCAAAAAATGTAAAACTATACTATATTATTTCTTGTGATTCTGACAAAGCAATTCTCATTTGGAGAACAGACTGTTAAGAGATTCAATAACATCCAAAGAAAACACCTGATCCATCCCAGACTTTTGGAAGGAATGCAGAAGTAGCAGGGATGGAGCACGATAATATCCAGGCAGGATTGCTGTTATTGGCAGTTATTATTCTGGCTAATAGCAGATGGTAGAGAGGAGAAATCATCCATTTTCATTTACAATTTATTTTTATGCTGTAAGAGGCAGGATTGCTCAAGTCATTGCTGTCAGGCAACCCTTTGGAAGGAAAACCTTACTTACCGTCAGGGATATTTTTAGAATGAGTTTTTCATCCTTGTGTATTGGGAGGAGATGCTGCAGGGCCAGGAGTGAGATGGAGAATGATCCCATTCACTGACTGAAGGACTGGAAGATTTTCCTACAGGAGGGGATCAGTGTTGATCTCACAAGGGGTTTATTGAGTCAGGAAAAATCTGTTTGTGAATGTGTAAGCAGCACCTAGATCACATTTTAGCTGGATCATTTCTGTCTTCAGCTTTTGTCTGTCCCTGTTCAGGACAAAGAAGTGATGTGATGGAGACATAAAAGTACTTGGGGCAGTGAGGTGACCTGAAGGGGACCCAGAGGTGCTCAGGATGGTGAGGTGATGTGAGGAAGATATGAAGGTGCTTGAGACAAAGTGGCTCTGTGTTTCCCACATCTTCATTCATGTCAAGAACGTAATTTTCTTGTGGCCTGTGAAGGCCAAATGTGGAAAAGCCCAGTTGCTGTAGATCCCTTGGCATTTGGAGTAGATTTGTGTGGCTGTGCTGCAACCATTAATCCCCTAAGATAAAAACAGCCTGTTTCTTCAGTTTAAAACTAATTTTTGGTCTGCATCTTGTCCCAGCTCACACCCTGTGGCTGGATTTTCTGACTGTCCTGTGTGGGGTACCTTGAAGGGGTTGCAGCTGCAGGGCTTGGGCTCTTGGCACTGCCTGGCTGGAGGGGAGTCCCTGCCTGTTGCCATGTTCTCCTGCCCAAAACTTACCCTGCAGGGACTTAATTTGACATCCTGAAGTCACTCCATTGATGATGCAGGCACCCCCTTTGCTGTCCCTTGGGGGCAGTTTACCAAGGACACCCTCCCTGGGCACGTGTGCCCCAGCCCTCTGCTAGACTTCTGCGCTCAGGATGGGTTTTTTCCTGGTGCAGGTTTTCCGGACGGATCTGATAACAGCCATGAAGATCCCTGACTCCTTCCAGCTGAGTCCTGACGAATACTATGTTCTGGCTGATCCTTGGAGGCAGGAGTGGGAGAAAGGTGTCCAGGTGCCAGCAAGTGCCGAGGCCATCCCTGAACCTGTGGTCAGGTAAGTGAGCAGTCTCCTCCATCTGGTTCTGTCCGTGAGGCCTCCTCTGCCTGTTCTTCTTATGTGGGGTTCCCTCTGCCTTGGTGGGGTGCACACCATCTTGGAGAGCACATAAAGGTGATGCTCAGGATCCTGGGCTTGTACAGGGATGCACGGGGACCTCCCACTACATCCTGAAAAGTCCCTCTCATGCACGTTTTTTTTTTAGGCAGTGGCCAGTTGGGACAGCTCCTTATTTGCTCTTGGTCAGGAAAGTTTTAAAAAGATCTGATAAAATTGAAGGAACAATGAAAAAATAACAACAGAAAACAGCGCATAATGCCCAGCCTCTGCCTGGCTGCTTGATGCTTCTCTATCTAGGAGCGTGCTGTTGTACCACTGGTATTTCACGGTAGGGGGGAGCAGGAGTTGGCCCTTAAATTAAAAACTTCCGTCTTTACCATGTTTGTGCAGATTGGAGACGTGCTGAGTGTGCTGAGATTCAGGGCTTGGGAAAAGGAGCCCATCAAACAGAGAAGTATCTCCCAGACCTTATGTCCCAGAGACGACATCTGTCAGCAGAGATCGGGGGCTCATTAGCTATTTTAAAATAGGGAACTGAGTTTTAAAATAGATGCTTAAACAGCTGCTCAGGTGAGAAGGAAACGTGGGGGAGCTGCTACTCCCTTGATGTGTGTGGGGGATTATCCTAGGGCAGTGGCCAAAGCTGTGGGGGAGAGGTTGGTGCTTCCAGTGGGGGAAATGGAAAAGGCTGGGAAAGGACCCCATGAACTTGCATGGTCAGATCTGAAAACTTGCAAGGTCAGACCCAAAGCTCCCTACAGGGTTTACAGGAGCTTTGCATCTCTCATGTGTTCCCTTTGTGACCTGTGACACTGTGTGTGCATCCTGCAGAAGCACTTGTGAAGCATCATGCCAGAGTAATGCTGGGGCTGCTCATGGGAGTGGGGTGGCTGCAGGGGAATATGTTTTGCCAAGGGATTTGGGCATGGAGCAGAGGCTGGTGGAGGCTCCGCTTGTCCCACAGCAAGAGCAGCTGCTGCTTCTGCTGCAGCTGCCGACCCCGCTTCTGAAATAAACTTTTGTGTACACTCTCCTTCCTCCCTCAGGGAAAACAGAGAAAGAAATGAAACTTTAATGAGTCTGAACACATCAAAAGGGAAGTTGTAAAGGGGGCTGTTGAGTTGATTTCATCCTTGGAAAAAAAAAAAAAACGCAACCAAAAAAAAAAAAAAAAAAAAAAAAAAAAAAAAAAAAAAAAAGGGAAAAAAAAAGCCAGTGTGTAAAATATCTTTTTTTCAGTTGTCTTTGATAGCTAACCGCAGTCTGGCCTCGCCAATGCTCTCCTTCCCAACTGAGGGCTTGTGCTGGGGCTATTTCCAGCCGAAAAGTGATGGCTTGGCACTGCCTGGGCTGGCGGTGCCCATGTAGAGCTGGGAGTGCTGCTTCCCAGCAGTGGGATTTGGCATCCCAGACTTCACAGCCAGGGGCTTCTGGGGTGCAGGACAGGCTGGAAATTTTCCTCTCTGCTTGTCTCCAAGCCCTTTGATTTGGGAGTCCTGGAGCAGCTCTGCTGCATGTTTTCATACATGCCTGTTCCTAGAGCGATGCCTGGAACAGGTCATTCCCTCCCAGGTCCCCATCTCATTCTGTCCTGCTCTGGCATCCCCATTGCCACAATGATATGGGTCGTGTCCCCTCTTTGGTTTCTGGAGGGAACATCGTGGTGCTGCCCACTCACCTTGAGTGTGAAGTTTCACTTCCAGTGTCAGGTTATCCTCTGAAGAATTTACGAATTCTTGGGATTATTTTGCTTGTTTGATTATTCTCAAAATTGGCACTTTTCCATAATCCTTGATGAATTGCCTCCTGAAATAATTCCAGCTCTTTCTTCAGTACTTTAACATTGTTTTGAGTTCAAGTCTTGCTCTACAAAGAGTTTGTTCTATTTCTAAAGCATCAGATAATAGAAAGAACTTCTTCCCTATGAGGGTGGTGAGGTGCTGGCACAGATTGCCCAGAGAAGCTGTGGCTGCATCTCTGGAAGAATGGCCAGGCTAGACAAGGCTTTGAGCAGCCTGAGATAGTGGAAGGTGTCTTTACCCATGGCAGGGATTGGACCTAGATGACCCCTTTAAGGTCCTTTGCAAGACAAGCCAGTCTGTAATTCTGAAATCTGACCCATTCTCTATGACCTCTCAGAGATACTCAATTCTGACTCCATCACTCCCAGCTAATCCCAGGTGGATTTCTGCAGCCCCTCTAGTATGTCATGCCCTGTTCATCCCAGGCTGCTCCTGGGCTGCTTGGAGACTGGGCTGCTTGCCCATAGCTTCAGCTTCCATTTCTTTCTTCTTCTGTTGCTCTGTCTTGCACTGTGTCTCAATTGCCTGAACCATTTCTCTTTGCTGACTAGACAGCAAGCATGGTCTGGAGGGCTTTGTCCTTGGATAGATGCGTATTTGGGATATTTTGCCTTCCCCAATGTGATGGGAATTAAATGAAGAGCTCATTTTACAGCAGTGTTAATGGTAGCACCTGGTTTGTAGCCATGATGCACATTCCAGGGGGACAGGCAGTGACACTGCCAGATTTTTTTTTAATCAGGACAACATGCACGCCAGAAGGCATAGCAGAGATGGTGTGCTTATGCTGAGCAACTCTCCCTCCCAAAGGACTGCCAAATCCCTGCCCTCAAGGTTTTCCCACTTGGGCCACTGATGTGAGAATGGGAGGTGGAGAGGGCAGCATGGGAGGTGGAAAGGGCAGTGTTGAACTGCCAGGGATAGTGCAGACTGCAATCATTTTGATATCTCTAGGGTTAGACAACTCCTTGTTGCATCTTGCCCTCTTTTAGAGAAATGTCAGATGTTTTTTTCACAAGAGATGACTCTATTTCATGTGCCTTAAGAAAGCAGCCTTAAAAGACCTTACAGCTCCATTTACCTCCCCTGTTTAATTGCTGTAATTCACCCCAGTCTTCATCCCAGGAGCAGGTCCTGCCTGGGCTGCTTTTGCCCCCCACCCTGTGGCTGCTGCCTCATGGGGTCTAGCAGAGGTGGAATACACGGTACCACTGGGATGCAGTGTCACTGTTTAAATTGCTTTAATTCACCCCAGTCTTCATCCCAGAAGTGGGCACGTTGCTGGTCCTGCCTGAGCTGCTGCTTTTGTCCCCGACTCTGTGGCTGCTGCCCCATGGCCTTGGTATCACTTTCCTCCTTTGCTTCCAAACTTTCCTTTTTCCCTACTCAAAAAATTTCATCTAAACCGACCATCCTCTTTGTGTTGGGTATGGACAATCCAAATTCCTTTAATCTGCTGAAAAAAGTCCCAGCATTGATGTTTTTTGTAGACTAGAAGTGTGGAGCCCAGCAGCTGACGCTCTCCTTGCTGTCAGCCTCTTTCCCCCTCTTTCAGAGGTGTAACAGAGCATCTTGCCCTTAGGGAGGGATTCCTGTGCTAATCCAGTCCTGATGTTGTCACTTCTGACAGCCACTTCCATATGAAATTCCTAGAGGGAGGTGGGGGGGCTGGAGAAAAGACATTAGAGCCCTGGGAGCTGCTGAGCAGACAAGCACTGCCTGCAAAATAGTAGCCAGCCCATTGTGGTGATGCTCAGGAGTTGTTTCCTGGGCTGAGCCATCGGCAGCCAGTGGATTGTGTGGGAGCCACTTCCCGCTCCAGAGATGGATCTTGTCCTCTGAAAGGTGCCATGCACGCAGCCACTGCTGCTCTTTTCATCTCACACCTGGCTGCTTGAAAACCGTCTCTCTCTGCCCGTGCCCAGCCTCTAGGTTTTGTGCCTCTAAAGCTGAAAATTAGATTTTTAAAACATTTTGTTTTACTGGAGCTGTAAAATGTCAAAAACTGGGGGTGAGGCAGAAGGCAAGAGCTGTATTTTAAGGAATGCTTTCCCTAGAAAGCAGCTGTCTCAAAATGCCTCCACTGAGAGCCACCTTAAGCCCGAGGGTCCTTTCTAGGTTAGCACAAATTGCAGTGCAGTTGTGAGGAAAGCAGGGAGGGCAGAGGTGCAGCATATCTTGGCTTATTGTCCCGGGAGGATGCTGCTGGCAGCCATCTGATGCCAGGGTCATCAGAGGCTGCACAGGAGATCAGCTGTTTCCTCTCTTCCTCTCTACGATCACTTCTGGCTCATGGCTATTCAAAAAGGTTTTATTTTGTATGGCGACACGCCTGAGAATTGCCCGGAGCTTGAAGGGCTCCTGTGTGGCGATAAAAACCACTTCCAGTCAATTGAGAGGTATCAGAGGAATGAGTAGTCAAGGCAGCTTTCCCTTCCAACAGGCAGGCTGGCGTCCCCTGCCCATGTGTCTCCTGGTCATCCACCTGTGATGTGAGTGGTGGTGACCCTGCATCCCAGGGGTACCGTGTATTCCACCTCTGCTAGAGCCCATAGTGGAAGGATCTCCACTGGCTTTCTTGAGCCTTACAGCCCCTGTGTGAGCTCTGCAGTTATTTTACAACTGTGTAAACAGAGGAACAAAGATTTCCAGCATGAGGTGAGCCAGATCCAAGGTCCCAGTCTGGTGTGGGGTGCAGTTGGTTGGTTGTTGGATGCGAAGTTGGCTCATCTCAGTACAGCTTCAGGATTAAACAAGGTAAAAGGTAAGAGTTATCAGCAGTTTGGGAGCATCAGGGCTTTGGTTACCTCTCCTGCTGTAAATGGGAAGATGTTTTGGATGAGCCTTGTATTCCCTGAGGCACACCATAATAAACCCCAAAGGACATGGACTTTGCTGGTTCATAGGGTTGCTCATAGGAGGCTGTGAAGCTATTTTTGAGCAGTGGATGTGCCTCGACCTGACCTGGACTTGTCCCTTCTTACCGGTGGTGATGCTGGCAGCATGTTGAGCTTGCACAGCAGAGCATCACTTTGTAAAGCAGCAGCACCTACATGGGATTTTATGCACCTGTGCAGGTTTTATTTCCTCCTTCATTTAATGATTTAATGTTCTTGGCATGCGGCTCCTTCCCTAGGCTGACAGGAATCCAAGCAGGATCTCAAGGTGGCTCTTGGATCTCACATTAAGCCACATTAGTATGTGCTGTAGATTCTGTTTCCTGTGAATTTGCACACAGCAGGAGGACGAGCAGGAAGGCTGCTTCTTGCTGGCAGGCTTCCCAGATATTCTTGGCATTGCAGATCTATACTTGCATCATTGCTGTGGCCTTGTTTTAACAGAAAACAGAAAGTGCTGTGGTAACAGGAAGGCACAACCTCGGCAGTACCAGCTCAGCAATGGCAGCAGCACCAGCGCAAATGCTGTGTGCCACGCTGGTGCGGTGGCTGTGTCCCTGTCCTGCCATCCTCCCTCTTCCCTTCTCTAATGGCCACACGCACAGGTCAAGCAGCTTCCTGCTGTGCTCCTGGGAACATATCCAGCTGGTGCAAGGCTGGCTGGATTGTGATGATGTGGCGCTGTCCAGTCAGTGTTCATCTCCTACAAGCTGTGTTGTTCTTTACTGGACTCCCGTAAGGAGTTGCCCCCACATCTCCAGGAGTTCCAGCAGCTCTTTCCAAAGGTATGTAGTTGCTGGCAGGTTGTGGTTTTGCGATACCAGTGTCATTGGAAGAGGAGGCATACGGAGCTGCTGTCTGTGGGAAGCAGTGCTGGAGATGAGTGTACTGAGGCAGGGAGAAAAATGAACTGGTGCACTAGTAGTGGGTGTACGACTGGGACACATCCCTGCCCCCATCTTGCAGTGAAAAGGCACTGCAGCTCCTCCTCACAGGGCTGGGTGCTGCATTCAGAACATCCAGTGCCATGAGGGAGCAATTCCAGCAAAGGGAGAAAATCCTTCCAGGAGAAGTCTCTGCTGCAGTGTGGAGCATGGTAGCCTGAGGAAAGGTGGCCAGGCTGTCCTGATAGCAGGGTGGCATGATGCAGATGTCCCAGCTATGCCTGGATGTCACCTGTCCCTGTCCCTTGGGAGTGCTGGCCGGCAGCCAGGCTGTATCCTCGTGGCTCCCAGCACGGGGATGGCTTCCTGAGGCTGCATTCTCAGTGTGTACTCGATGAACCAGCACACTTTGTTCTCGAGTGGTGAGATCGGACTTCCTTTCCTCAGTTCAGCGATGCAGGCTGACTGTTGACTCATCAGCTGCTTCCCTTGGGCTTTGCTGCAGAAGGGGCAGGCAGGATTCTGCAGCAGTTTGAGTAGCTTTTGGAGCAGAGCTTTTTCTTTTTAACGTAATCCTTTTATTTTTTTTTCCCCTCCAGCTCATCTTGAAAAATGTGTGAGTTTGGAGCTTGCAGATGGCATGCTGGCGATTTTACAAAGGGCTATTTCTTGGATTGGTTATCCCCATTCTGTGGCTGCGTGCCCTTAAATATGCATGGGTTCTGGTATGCTCCAGAAATACATGTACACTTCCCTCAGAGATTGTGCTCTGATCAAAAGAAATGAAAATCCCAATTGCCCTGGGCCATGTGTGGGAAGAGGAAGGCTCTCTGCCCTACCCATTCCTGGGAACCCCCACAGTGACAAGTGGCTGTGGTGAGGATGGACTGGCTAGTGGCACTGATCCAGGAATGCAAAATAATCCTAGTGATGTAACATCAGTGAGTTTCGTCTCCAGCTCTGCCACTGGGAAAGGGAAGTTTCCAGTCAGATCTGCTCAGGCAGCCCTTGTCCTTGCAGGCACTGGGGAGGGATGGGCTGTGCACAGGGTGGTCTGTCCTGCCAGTACTTCCGGTACCTGGTTTAGGATGGGATGAATCACACCTAGGGCAGCAGAGGGTCTGGGCCATGCAGAAGGTGGTACTGGTGCTGCAGAAGGTTGTTGGCTTGTGCCCAGTGCCTGTGAGTGCTTTGCAAAGGAGTAAGTGTGATTTACTCTGCCTGTAACTTGTCATCATTTCTGGTTTACTCTCTGCTTGACAAGTTCTTGTGTGGGCTTTCAGCAAGTCCTCACCTTTATTAGTTTGCTATGGGAAACGTGTTAATCCAGTCTGTTCTTACCTCATTCTGAGCCACTTGGACTTTTATTTTGAATGTTTGCTAATCCTCCCAGTGGATGCCTGTGGTTTATACTGGATCAAGCACACAGAAAGTCAAGTGTACTTCAGCAAATGTATAGAATGAGTGAGCTATAGAACGAGTGAGCTTGATTTCCTGCTGCTGTGTAACAAGGTTTACAGCTCTTGGGACTGACTCTGGTTTCATACAGCCTTGGGAGCCTCCACATCTCACTCCATTGCCTCTGCTCACCATCCAGAACCATGGATTTAGCGTGTAGCCAGGCAAACTCCAGCAGCTCTGATTACTGGGCTTGCAACCACAGCACTAATGAAATCATCTTTTAGTGATTTAGTGCACCTTGAGTCCCCTTTGAACAATGCAAAGTACTATTAAGTGCTCCCCAGCGTGATGGGAGGAGCGGGATAACCAGCAGCAGGAATAGCTGCTCAGTTCTTGGTGCTGCTGTGGGTAATCATACTGAATTTAGATGAAGTATTGCTGGTAAGTGAGCTTCACTGTGCTGCCAGGACTTTGGGGAGGTGGATGAGAGCTGGTAGGTGGTTTCTCTCAGTGCACTTGAAGAAGATCTGGAAAATCTGATCTAGCTGAAGGTGTCCCTGCTCATGGTATGGGGCTTGGATTAGGTGACCTTTAAAAGTCCCTTTTAATTCAAACCATTCTGGGGTTTCATGAAGCATACCCAAACAAGCATAGCTGCATCTGGATGATAGAAGAAGCCAATGGATCCCTCCATGTTTTCTGTGTGCTGCTTCAAGTGACTCAGAGTCAGAACTGTTCTCACGTGTTTCAGGGTTCAGTGTTAGTTCAGTGATCCAGAACACATTAAAAGAGTCTAGACGCTGCCTTTTCAAATTCCTCAAAGCTTTGCTTTCACCGAGCTGGATTTCTTCAAGGAGACGTGTGTGAAGACACCGTGCTGGTGGATGGGAGTTATAATCTTGTGCCCAAATCTGTATTTACTCAGCTTTGTGAGTAACAATGTCAGGGGATTTGTCCAGTTCTTGATCTGCCATGGCTCATGCTCAGATCATGGCAGGTGCAGAGCTGCCACTGTTGATCATGTCTTCTGTTCCTGGTCTCCATTAGTAGTTGAATACAAAAACAAATGGAGCTGTTTGATTACTGAAGTAATTATGGAAACGTTATTTGGCTGGGATAATTAATTCCAGATGCTTTAATGTTAGTAGCTTGGCTTAAGTTACATAAAGAAGCAACATTTTTAGTATTTTTTTATATCCATAAAACACACAATCGAGTGTCTCTGGCTTCTCTAGTAGCAATTCCAAGACATATATATATTGCTTAAATGGAAATGATCAGACTACTGGCAGCATGCAGTCTTGGTTTGGGGAAGGTTGCTGTGTGACATGGTCCCTGAAGGGCCAACAGGTGGGTCAGTGATGGTCTGGGAGAAGGGGGAGACCAGCACCTGTGGGTGCTGGTGCTGGCTCTGCCCTGCTTGCCTGCAGGGAGAAGGTGCTGTGTGAGCATCCTCTGCAGCTGCCCTGGAACTGGAGGCTGCTGTGTTTCGCTGGGTTTCAGAGCCAGAAGAGCAGCACGGGGCTATGTCCCCTCCCAGCTGCTGGGCGCAGTCCCCCAGCTGCCTTCAACACTGCTGTTAGAGCTGAATGGCACAGAGAGAAAAGGGGGAAAGGAATATGGAGAAATCCTTGCACAGCATCAGAAATTATGTATTTATTTTGTTCTCAGCCCAGACACTGCTTTTGTCTAGTCAACTGGAAAAACATCTGCATTTTTTTCTTCCAATCAACCCACCAGTAAACCACTGCCCAGCCTTTGCTGTATCCCTGCAGTCGTGGCTCTTCTCTCACAGAAGTTGTGGAGATGAACCCAGATGTGCTGTGGTGCTCTTCTCTGCCTCGGGAAAGCAGACACTGCTCTGCACCTGAATTCTTCTGTACCAGATCCCTACTCCCATCTACATCAAAATTATTATCTGGGCACTGAATTAGAGTTACAACGTAAATAATTCATTTGTTGAGCTGTAGCTCAGTTAGATTTAGGCTGGAATATAAACGTGAGAAAGACAGGGACATTAGCAGTGGTCTTCCTCTAGGCTGCTGGGTATCAGGCTTTTAATCTGGTGATAAACAGCTCAGAAATGGAATTGGAAAAGCTGTCTGGGTTTCACAAGATGGCTGTTTAGTACCTCCTGTTTACTTTTTTCCTCTTTTTATCACATCAAAGAAGAGTGAATCACTTTCTCCTTAGAGGATTGTGTTACTCCAGGGGCCCGGAAGGACCCACTGTGGTTACAGGCTGTTACAGAAGGAGATTTCAGATGGGGAGGGAACAAGTAAGCATTTTTCTTATTGCACCTGTTTGTTGTAATTGGGAGCTTCAGCCGCATTTTTGTAAAACTTCCAGAACCTGCCTATGTAAATCCTAAACTGCCAGCAGCTCGGGAGGGGCCACCCTATCCCATCCTTAATGTTCTGCACAGAAATGGGATTGTCACAGGGGGATTTCCAAGCCCAAAGAGAGCCAAAAGGAGTTTGATGTGCCAGCAGCTGCGGGTGGCAAGGCTGTGCCGAGGCTGTGCCCTGCAGAGCTGTGCTGCTCATAGATCAGAAGCTCCCGATGGCTGGGGATGTTTTAAAAGCTGATAATGAAAATTTCTGATATTCACTAGATAGTGCCGAGTATCAGAATTCAGCTGGGAAAGACAGCAGTAGCAGCTAAAGGGACAGTGGGTGTAGCTGCACCACTCTGTCCTGGGCTGGTCCCTGCCTGGCAGAGGACAGCAGGGTCCCTGAGACATGCCAAGTCCCTGACGCATCCTGTGATCCCTGACGAATCTCCAGCACAGGAGGGATGGGGAGTGCAGCCTGCACAGCCACCCAGGCATTACGTCACCTGGAGCTGCACTCACTGGCTGCTGGTACTGGGAGGGCAGGACGCTGCTGCAAGCAGCATTAACCCCTTCCTGAGCATCCTCAGTGCTACTTGGGTTCACAAAGCGACCTTCACAGAGCTGAGCATTAGCCACCAGTATCTCTGCAGTCAGGGGGTGCGTTTTGAGCACAGCTGCTCCTGTTACCAGAGCTTGGTGGATCCTCCTGCAGCCAAATTCAGCTGCTTTGTTCTTTCAGTACAGAAGCAAAAGCTGAATGGAGCTTCATGGCTGGACTCTGTGTGTAACTGCCTGTGCAGGTTTTTTGGGACAAGCGCTTAAAGGAGGTTTTAGGTTTATAGCAAAGGGCAGTGCCAGCCCAGCCACCCACTGTGCCCATCAACAGCAGTGAGGACAAACTGCACGGTGGCATTGAGCTTGCTCAAGCATGGATGTACACAGGAAGGGTTGATGTTGAATTCCCTCTGTCAACCTTTTTTGCTAGGAATGTGCTTGTTACAGCTCCTGCCATGAAGATAGCCTACAAATGATGCAAAATGAGTGTCAGACCAGGCCATCAGCCATCAGAGGTTCCCCTTCCCAGACCCAGATTCCCCTTCTCATGGCTGCTCTGCTGATGTACATATGATGAATTTTCATGGATTTTCAGAGGCTATTGCCAAATCTTGAAGGGGTTTTGGCTCCAGCAGCCAATAAGGAAATACTGCAGATTGTTTGTTTTCTGCACAAATTGGTCCCAGCAGTGCCATCTCATTCTGCTCAGGTTTGTTTTAACATAAAAGGGTTTGGTGACAGTGGCCTGTTGAGATACATTGTATCACCTCTCTCCTCTCTCTCTCTCTGGGACCAGCTGCTTCCAGCCTTCTCTTCTCCATCTGTAGGAGAATGTGTTAACAGACTCTGGTTAGCACCAAGATCTGGATCCTAAAGACGCTTTTAGGCTCATCCAGCTGGTCAGGCCAGCTTGATTGCAGGTCTGAACATTAGGCCACTTAATTTAAAACCTCAACGTATATTCTCTTCTTTGTGTTCCCTTTCATCTTTGAACCCAGCTTTGGGAGTACAGTTTCTGGCTCATGGTTTTATAGTCTTTACTAGAAGCCGTAAAAATACAAGAAGTAGGAGTAACATGGTTAGTAAATCTGGGTGTGGGTATGCTGAGGGTCACAAATCCTTGTATGTGGGTTGTGGCTCATTACTGTGACCATCCACCACTATCTCCAATCCCATCTTTCACCCTTATACCCCCAGGCACTTTTTCTATCTTAAATTCTGCTCTGCTGTTGAGAGGCAATGGCATCTACAAAATCTTTTAGCTTAAGTTCATAAGAAAATGGGGCATCCGGTCCAAATGGCCTACTAGATACTATTTTAATAAACAGAAAGTGAAAATCATCCCTTTAAATTGCCCTTTTAAAGCTGTTTGTGTGCCACAGGAGAATTCCCCCATAAGCAGAGCTGCCAGTAGTAACAGTATCAGCATTCAGTGAAGGTGTCTGGCACAGCTATCTTTCCACTGACTTTCCTAAGCTGACTTATTTATGGACATCAGACAAGACTAATTTAGACTGGAATGGAGGTAAAGAAAAGATGACTGACTAAAGCCTTCGTTGTAATAAAATTAAGTATTTATAGATGAGAAATACTTTGGAGGTTTAATTATTTCTATCTGATATATTAAAAGGGAGCATACAGAAAAAAATGCCTTCTCCCTTCAGCCCAGTGAAGCATTCAGTTTACAGAGATGATTAACCATGGGAATTTGCTGAGTATATTTTATTTCTATGTAAACTTCTCCAGGGATAGATATGATCCTCAAGAGTGTTGGGGTCCACTTACTCTTTTTCCTCAAATGCCCTTGAGACCCACTTTCAGACTAATGGCCTCAGGTTTGTTGTGATTTTCAGGCTGATCCAAATTTTCAGCCCTTTGTTTAAATGAGCCTTTGATTGATACAGTATTTTTAAAAAACACTGTGTCTCTGGCTGGCTGGATAAATTAAAGGAGTAAATGCTCTTCCTGTGTAATTGAGCTTCTGTGAATGGTCTGGAGGCTTTTCTTCTGTGATTCTTTGCCATGATGGTGCAGGGAGTTCGGGTGGGTTGGTGCTTCATGTGCAGACTCCTCATCACCCAGCCTGGGTATTTCTTTGTCCACTGAGCAGCTGTTTGGAAAAAGTGGTTTCCCAATGGATTAAGACTTGTCCCTGCACAAAGTGAGCCCTGATGATATTCGCAGCTCTTGGAGCCCAAGAGGAGATGGATAGACACTGGTGAGGGGACACTTTGTTCCCTTTTCCTTACTATGTCTCTGCTGCAGTGTTTGAACAGCACAAAGCTTGCAGCTTTTGGGGCTTCAGTTTCTTGAAGCTATTGGAGGTGAGGAAGGGTGCCCAGCTTGGTCTGTTTTCTGTATTGCTTTGAGGCAGGGCATGGCCTTTCCCAAAGGATTGCTCTCTTGTCTTAATCTCTTCCTTCCGAAGTTCCTCTGAGCCTAAGGCACTGTCACTGCAGTCACTGATCTTTGTATCTCAACACCAAGAAGCCCTTTGCAGGTGCGTTAGCATGTGTCAGGAAGGAGTGGGCTGCTTTTTAGGATTGTAATTTTATCCACCAAAGCAAATCCAGGAATCAGTGGGAGGCTGTGCACCTCTGGGCGTCGCATCCTGCTTGGTCTTCCAAGAGGCCTGGGATGCCCCATGTGAGCCTCAGCCTCTGGCAGCCTCCAGCTCCCCTCGGGGTGGAAGGAATGTTCATGAGAACAGGCACAGCCTCTCTTAGGGTTTGCTGAATTGTTTACAAGCCATAAAGCCCTTGTCTTTAACTGAGATGTTTAACTGCTGCAGGTAGGTCAGGGGGTTGATCTGGGCCAGGCTTCCAGCAGGTCTTCATAGGGTTATACAACCTTCTCACTTGTATAAAAAATAATTTAACAGCTATTTCAGTTTCTTTGTTTCTGACCTTCTGTGTTTACTGATATTTGAAAGGGTGAGAAAATGGCACAAACATGTCCCAGCATCCCCAAGCCTGAATTAACTCCAAGGGATCCCAGCCTACACTGTCAGATCAGCATGGGGTTACAGGGAGGAAACCTCAAAAATAAAGTTTAGTAATCCTCTTAAGAAGATACTTTTCATACTAATACTTACTCTTTGTAGGAAAGTGGCTGCTGAGTGCTGCAGCACTTATCATCCCTCCTTGATCCCTGTGTTCCCAGATGGGGAGAGGCACCTGCCATCACTGCATTGGCACTTTTCAAACCTTTTAACAGAGTGCTGGTGAGCTTGTTAGATGTTTGTATCTTCATCATCAGTGATGTGGTGAGAGGCAAAATGTCACTTTTTAAGTGCCAGTTCCCATTAAACCAAAGCAAACTGTATTTAATCACAGTGTCAGAAAAACCTGGACGTTGAGTGCTGGTGGAACTTTTATCATCAGTGAGCCCCCGGGCTCCCTATGATCATCACCAGGGATTGCGCAAAGCCGGGACCTGAGAGTCTAAAGATGAATCCAGGTTTTGGTGGGGGGAAACACTGGAGAGGTGGGTACATGACTCGAGGGGAGAGTCACTTGTCTCCTGTCTCCTGAGCATCAGGTTCAGCAAAACTTCTCCATAAGATATCTGCAGAAAGGAGGTGGAGGCTGTGTGTCCAGGTGGGAGTGGACAAGCCCAGGCTCAGGCAGATGCTGTGTCCCACACACCGCTCTTGGCAGGCAGTATCGTATGCACTGTGTGAGATAACCCCAGGCACGTCAGCAGCCTTATCACACCGATTGCATTTCAGTGCTGTCAATACAGTAAATTACCTGTTCAGGATACTCCTTTGATATGTACAGAGAGCATAAATCTTTGCAATTTTATGCCAGGGTAAAAATAGCAGCTCTTTCCTCTTGCCATCCTGAGCATCCGTGGCTGGCTCGGTGTCAGAGCATCACCTGTTGCAGGGGATGTTGGGTGAGCAGCTTGTGTAACTCGGCTTAATGAAGGCTTATGCCCTGACCTCATGCCTGCTCAGGCAGCTCTTCCCAACCAAAGCGTTCATTGCAAATGGAGGACTGTTTTTTTCTTGCATGTCATTAGGCATGACACTGTTGACATGTGCATGGCAAGTATCATGCATATTGCTGCACAGTTGCCAAGGAAAGGCAGAAGAGCTGACAGCTAGCGCCTGGTTGCTCTCTGTGTGGGGAATTTGCAGCAGATGAGGCAGCTTCTTTCCCCATCCCTATGGTTGAGATTAGAGAGCACTCAGAACAAATCTCACAGGCCACCATGGGATGTTCTCCAGTATTAGGCATGCCAGAGTGCTGCCCAGCGCAGTGTATGGCACACTGGAGGTATTAATGGAGGAGTTAATGGCTGGGGGACTTGCTGTCAGTACTTGGATCATCTCCTTTGCACCTCATTTTTCTCATGTAAGGAGTTAATTTCTGTAGATGAATGGGAACACTCTTGCTGTAGTTGCTCTGCTCGGGCCATCAGTGCCAGCCCATGGGCTGATTTCAGGTGCAGTGGCTTTGCTTTCCTTCACAGAGTTGGGTACCCAGTGTGGTCTCACTCTCCGTGGCAAGAAACAGCATTTTTCTGAGTTGTAGCTATTTCTCAACCTCCCTTTCTTTTCTTCCAGGATCATCCCCCAGCTGGAGAGCTCGCTTTCACGGGTTTCACCGAGCAGCCTGCCTGGCTCTGAGATTTCAGAAGCTACAAGGACTTATTTGCAAGGAATGAGTCGCTATGACCTGGATGAGCTCGATGCCTGCTGGTTGGAACTTGTTAACATGGAGCTTAAGGAGATGGGTGAGTATTGCTTGTTTTTTTTTTCTTTCTGGCCTGGGTGTTCCACAGTGTACATTGTGAACATTCAGGTTTTTTGAGTAAGCATGTGGAACTAAAGGTCTTGAAGAAGAAATGTCAGAAATGCTGGTCCTGATCATCTCCTGTTCCAGGCATCTCTAGATACCACAGCATAATATTGCCTTCATCACTGTTGTTATATCACTGCACATTCTTCAAAACCTTTAGTGGATTTTGGTTGAGTGCAAGTACCTGAGCTTGGAATTTGACCATTGGCACTAGTGCTTAGCATGGTCTGCTGGGCAAATTTGTTGGCACAGACCCATGGGTGTGTAGTCCTGCCAGACAGTGGAGGGATTTTCCACTCCTGGTTAGGGAAGGGTTGTTGTGGTCTGGCTACGCTCTGCAGGTAAGAGTAAGCCCTCAATAAAGCATTCACCTTGTGAGGTCAGTGAAGGCTCAAGCATGCCTACAGAAAGGATTCATCCCTGGTGGCAAAGGCCTTTCAAGAGTGGGAAAAAGGATTTTACCAGGTGCTTGAGCAGATGGGATAGTGCACTGCAGAGCAGGAGTGTTGTGCTGGCTCTCACAGGCAGCTTGTTGAGGGCTGCAGCAGGATTCAGAATGAGGTCAAGAAGATGAAGTTCAATGAGCTTGCATGGAGCAAGAGCAAGCTCAGAAGTTAGCCATGACATTGACTGATTTTGGAAGATCTGTCTTTCTGGTGTACTCATGATTTATAATGAAATTTTGTTACCATGACCTTGAGAAAGTTCTAGAAGCTGCTTTCATAGTTTGTCTGATTATCTAGTATAGGTAATCCTGTATGTTGGATTTCCCATAATCTCGATGTTGTGGAACCTACAGCATCACAGAGAAATCAGTGATTTTTCAAGTCAGTTTTGCCCTCATTAGCTGGTCCTGTATTAGCAGCCTCAGCTCTGTCATTAGTACACACAGGTTTTGAGGCACTGGCAGCTCCAATGAAGTCCTTGGGCAGAGCAGAGGGTGCTGGATAAAGCCTAGTGCCTCAATCTTACTCAAATACCTTACAGAGGATCCACCCATCCTAACCCTGCACAGCTGCTGTTGCTGCATCAAGAAACCGCCTTCTACCACGCTGGGCATCATTCTGACCTCACTGTGCCTTCACTGTGTCCCCTGCTACATGTCCCTTGCCATCTCCACAGCTGCATGTCCATCAGAAGTGTCTCTGGGCTCCAAAGAAGGATAGTTTCCACTATCCCTTGTGTGTATTTCATAAGCCTCTAGAAATGAAGTGGGCAGAGATCTGTCTTCTCCAGCTCAGTTGGATTAAATATGCCTTGCTTTATTATTTTTTCAAAGTATTAGGTTTCAAATTCAGTGTCTAGGTGTGGAGCTCCTGTGGTGATGGAAGATTGAGATAACTGGAAGGTCTTTGCCCCAGGCCAGGTGGGAGCTGGCTGCTGACTGTCCCTATGTCATCTTTGGGCTGGTGTGTGCCAAACCCGCGAGTGCTGGGGTAGAGTCGCGGCTTCTCCAGCAGCACTGCCTTGGGAGTGAGTTGAGTTTAGGAGGGGCACTTGAGCTTCATCCCAGCCATACCCCTGCTCCATGCAGGCATGTGGGTGGGCTGGCACCTCAACCTCCTGGGGAATCCCAAGTCAGGAGACAGGCAGTGCTTTGCTGCTGACCCTCAGCCATTCTGAGCAAGCTGCATTATTTTTTCTCAATCTCATCATTTATCAGCCAGTCACCTTTTCCAAGGAGTGTCCTTAGGAGATGTTTGTCCAGGGCTGGGCTGGATGAAACTATAGAAGCTGAGGAAGCCCTTGAGTCTTCCTGCCATCACCAACTCTAGATGGTGATAAGGACCAAGGTGATCTCAGCAGTGGTAGTGCAGAGAACACCACTGCCCATCACCTGCTTCTCCAGCCCATTCCTGTCACTGAGGGAGCACTGTCATTACTGGCTGAGCCTTAAATATGCTGGGGAGAGACTAGCTTTGAAAACCAGTGTTTGGCATGTGAAATCCACCACAGATACAGCTTCAGCCCAGTAGATTCTGGTATACCCCATCCCTGATGCTGCAGGGAGCTGGGAGTTTGGCAGGTGAGAAGCAGGATGGGAGCTGGTGCTCCTGGCTGCAGGACCATGGTCACGTCATCCATGGCAGCCATGCCTGCCTTGGAGGCTGGAGGCTATCAGGCTTCTTTGAGAGGATGCATCTTCCTGCCTGTGGAAGTGATGGGATTTAGGTGCTTATAGAGGAAAGCTGTTGTAGCATATCTATTACTGCTCAGCACCTAGCTGGGCCAGAGCAGGGGCTTTGCTTCCTCTGCTTCCCAGATGGGAAAAGCCAGGGTGGGATTTGGGTGCCCTTCACCACCCAAAGCTGGATTGCCATTGCCTGGGTTGGTCCAAAGGCAGTCCATAAATAGCGCTTTCTCTCGGAAGCCCTTGATATTAATGACACCATTAATGACTCGCTCAGATTTCCAAACCTGCTCTGCTAATCTCCAAGATCATTAACATGACTTAACTAGAGAACGGCAGCCTCTCCTCCCATTCAGAGGAATCAGGAGTTATCTCCCAGCATTAATTTAGGAGGCAGGCAGAAGTTTAAATTCCTCATGGGTGTTTGGCTGAACTGTTGTTACTGGGCTGTGCAGGGCACAATAAGTCATTCCCAAAATATTTAATGACAAAGAAGGATCCTGATCTCGGACTGGCTCCTGAGGATGTGCAGGGAGGAGAGCTGGAAAACACCTATGAGATCATCCAGCTCGCCTTTCGTGGGTCCACATAGCACACAGCACATGCCTTTTCCAGTCCTTTTTAGGTCACCCCAGGGATGGAATTTTATCACCAAGATCAGATAAACTTCCAGATAGCTCCAGCTCTCTGCATTCTGCCTGCTGACTCCTGTCCCGATTAAGTGGAATTACTCCAGAAAGCAAAGGTTTTACATAAAAGCAAAAGTTGTAAACATAAAACAGCTTTAAATAGTTTTAAAACCCCCAGTAAGATGTCTCAATAGCTGTTGCTATACTCGATGGAAATGCACTCTTTAAAGCACCTTTATGTGCTAGAGATGAAGTCAGTATTTAGACATACCTAAGTGTTTTATTTGTTGCTGCTGCAATATGAGATTGTGGAAAAAAATGTGGATCTGAAGAAGACTGAATGGAGCCATATTAATGTCCGTGCCACTCCAGGCAGCACAGGCCTGTCCTTTTAGACAGGAGCCTGCCACAAGTCTTCATTTTTATATTAACATTTTATGCTGTATTTTGTGATCTCCACTAAATCCAAAGCTACTGCAAGAGTGGAGCTAGAGACACTTCAAATACCAAGGCTGAAAGATCCTTTTGCAGTGATTGACACTACATAAACACACAGAAAATCCTCAAGAAATAGCTAAAATTATTGTCGGAAGCAATTCCTGCTGAAGGCAGAGTCAAAGTTTCTAAGTATTCCCTTGGCTTAATCCATATGGTGTATTCTGCTCACATATGCCCACCACAGCTTCTATCTTGGGAGCCGGAGGTGTTCCTGGTATTTTGTGGAATGGAATATGCAAAGGTCACATGGATTGTTTTTGAAGCTCTGGGGGGAATTCATCACTGCATACTTGAGATATGTCTGTGTACTAATGAGATGATACCTCCCTTGGCAGAGGTGAGATTGGTCAAGTAGATGTGAAATAAGCTGGAGTCAGCAGAGTACCCTGGGCGAGATGTGCTCAGTGGAGCAGAGGCTGCTGTCAGTTCTGCTCCTCACAGAGTGGCTGCTTCCCTCTCTGGCAGTCCTGGGTGTCACACTCTGAGGCTGCTCCCATCCCACTGCATCCTTTTGGGATTCTGGGAGCCCCTTTTTCCCCCTGAGGCAGTAAGTTGGCACTCCCCAGGCAGAGCCTGTCTCCAAGCAGCTGCCACCCACCAACGTGTGTCCATGTCCCACTGTGCAGGACTGCCTCAGGATAGAATCCTAGAATGATTTGCTTTGGAAGGGACCTTAAAGCTCATCCCATTCCGAATCCCTTGCCATGGGCAGGGACAACTTCCACAACTTACACTAGATCAGGTTGCTCCAAGCCCCATCCAGCTTATGCTTTAACACTTCCGGGATGGGGCAGCCACAGCTTCTCTGGGCAACCTGTGCCAGGACCTCACCATCCTCACTGGAAAGAATTTCTTCCTAATATCCAATCTCACCCTGCCCTCTGTCAATTTGAAGCTATTCCTTCTGTAAAACACCACAAGCCTCGGAGCTGAGCTTATTTAGCTCCTTAGAGATATAAATAATCAATACAATGTGTAAATGAATGTATTAATTGTTTGTATGTGACGTATTAATGTATAGATTAGCAGGGTTGGAGATCAGTGGGAGACTCTTAAGACATTTCCCCTCCATATTTTCAGCACGATCTGTTTTCACATCAAGTCACTGTTTTGCTGTTTCCATAAATTCCTGGCAGTAATTGTAGAAGTTCCAGCAATACTCCAGTTTTGCTGCTGATGGGCTGAGGAGGCTTTAATCAGGAATGCTCTAGGACAACCCTGTCGGAGCCAAGCATCACTGCAGAGAGGCAGCAGCTTCTAAAGTAGCTTCTGAAACATTTTGTCATCGTCTTAAATTTGAGCAATAATTGATGTCGATGGGTGGCAGAAAGGGTGATAATTAGTTCATGTAAATCTTTTAAGTGCATTAGCAGGCTGTGTTTGTAACAAAATGTCTGGAGGTTTCACTGGGGATGCTCAGTTCACTGTTTGGGTGTTGGTCACACTTTACATGCAGCATCTGCTTATAAATAGCATTGATAAAAGATTAATGTACAATTGCTCCATCTTCCAAGGGCTGGGTGTCCGCAGGTGGTGGGCTGAAAGTGGCTGTGAGAGTCCCAGGTAGTCTGGTGTGGTGTTCAGGTGTGGTTGGCTGTCATCCCCTGATGTCCCTGAAGGATGCCCAGGGGGACAGTCAGCCTGGGACAGAGTGGCTGGTGTACCCATGAGTGCCAAAGCAGGCAGGTTTGAAGTGTCTTGCCCTGGGCAAGCTGGAGGGCCAGTGAGCTGGAGATCTCTGAAATCTGTGGTCCCTGTACCATGTGTGAACACCCCATCCCATCAGGTTTTCAAAGATAGTCAGAGACAAGCCTACATCATCTCACAATTGCTTTTCCTTTTTTATTTATAATTGTAAAAAGCCGTAATTTTGCTTGTTTTTATAGATGTATATTTCCTGAGAAGTAGACTCCAGGTTTATAGTCTGTGAATCAGCAAATGGCACAGACTGCATTCTGATAGCTGTTTGTTCATGAGCTGTTTCTATCTCCAGCTATTCTCCACAGGGGGAAAGGATTTATTGTTTCAGTAAATTGATATTAGTGGAGCACAGTTCAGTCAGAAATAGGTCTCTTATTTTGTGAAAGGTGGCTCTCCAGCTATTTTTTTCCTCCTCTTGCAGTGATTTGGCTCACACCACAACAAGGAGTAGCTGAGAATTCATTTAGCAGAAGAATATTGCTCCTTCATGCCACATAAATTATGATATTTCAGGAATAATTATGACGGAGGGCAGCATTGTGTAAAGGCATGTGCCCGGTACTTCTCGCAGGCACAGTGCCGTGGCTGCAGTGCCAGCCCAGTAATCCCGGTTCCTCTGGGATAGAGTGTTAAAATGCTGTGTTTCAATGCTGTATGAGCAGTTGTAAGAGCTGAGTTATGTGGAGTTGGGCTGGGCCCCTTGGGAGTCCTGTGAGATGATGGGGATTCTGGGTGGCTGTGTGGTTGCAGGGATCATGGCAGACCCTGACACAGCGGTGACAACTTTTTTGCTTGGACCAAAGCTCCTTCATGTTTTCTTTTCATGAATTAGATCTGGAGACCTCCTGTACTGCATCATCATCTGTCACTTCTTCTCCATTTCTGAAGCAAGTTGCATCTTCTGGTGCTTCCTTTAGCTGGGAAGGTGCTACCCTGCAGCATCCTGCCCTGTGCAAAGAGGGGACAGTTCTTCTCATCTGAGATGCCATGGGAGGCAGCATTCCCTGGATTACAGCCCTTCCCATTGTGGGGTGATACCAGGGTGTTCCAGGGAGGATAGGTGGCCACATCAAAACCCATCATCGTTAATGCACTCAGTGTTAATGGAGAAAGAATGTGGGTGGCCTTCTGGAAAGAGTGATGGGACATATTTCTCCTGTGTCAATGTTTTGAACATGGCTCCAGATAGCCGGGGATTATATTAACATGGGATTGAAGCCTCACCTCTGCCTGTGTCCAGACTGAAACTCTGAAGAAGTTTATGGCTATCACTGCTGTCTTCTGTGGAGGCTCAGAAAAACTTCGATTTTTTGCCAAAGACCTTGGCACAGCTCAACCAGGTGAAATTACCATTCTCTTGGTCAGCAGGTAGAGTCCGCTGACCTGGTGGTGGTCCCAAATGTGGACATAACTGGGTTTGTTCATTGTAGCCAAGATCAGTTGTCTGCATCTTTACTTTCCTTCTCTGGGGACAATAATAATGTCACTTGTGCACATACACATGGGAGTGTTTTGGTGGAGAATTTTTTTGTTTGCTGTTTAGCTGGCCATGATCAATAAAGAGAGAGATTTTGCAGCCAAAAAGATGACAATTTTATGAATGGAGTTTAGTAGCACAAACTTCATGTGATACAGAAAGAGATAAATGGAGCACAAACGGAAAAAGCACTTCACCCCCAGGCCCCATTGTTTAGTGTTTCATAAACGATTAATCACTTCATCCCCATCAAGTGCAATTGTCAATTCAATAAGCTCCGAGGTATTCGGGATGACGCTTGGCAAACGCATTCCTAATGTAATTACACCTAAATGGAGTGTGAGAGCGCCTGCACGTGTGTGTGTGTGTGTGTGTGTGTGTGTGTGTGTGTGTGTGTGTGTGTGTGTGTGTTCGCACGGGAGGGATGGATCCATATTCCCCGTGTAATGCTGTAACAGCTGCATGGCACAGAGGCTGATAAGGGAACCCCACCAAGATGCTGCACTGTCTCTGGCTCCCGCATTCCTCTGGTGCAGCAGTTTTGGGATCAATGTGAATTTTCTTCTCAGGGTTAAGCAGGTGATGGTGGAAAATTCAGGAAGTGGGATGGGTGCTACTTCTTTCCACTCGAGGTGAAGTGGACCAGTGGCAATGCCAGCATGATCCTGACCCTGGGCAAGGTCGGGTTCATGATTCCTGTGGAAAACCACCTCCGTTTCCTTCTTCCTGCTGCCTGCAGCTGCCAGCTCTCTGCCTGTCCTCTCCCATGCACAGGGCAGCTCTGGAAAGCATGTGGGGAAAAGCACTGGGGACACCTTGATGATCGTTTTGCTTTCCAGAAGAGTAGAGCCTGAACTGTTGGGAGGAATGGAGTAACTCCAGATTGGCACTCTGGTGCCCAGGCTCATAGTTACAGATGGGGAGTTGGAACTCTGACCAAGAGGAGAATATTTTTGCTGGTCTGGTTTAATACTCACATAAAGTCATGCTGAGCAAGTGCAGCTAAGGTGATGTGTTTGTAAAGGGACTACTTTAAGGCAAAAGCAATCTCTGGCTTTCTTTGTAACATGTGACCAATGATAGGACAAGGGGGGTGGCTTTGAGTTGAAAGGGGATTGATTTAAATTAGATATTGGGAAGAAATTTTTCCCTGTGAGGGTGGTGAAGCCCTGGCACAGGTTACCCAGAGAAGCTATGACTGCCCTGTCCATGGAAGTGTTCAAGGGAACACTTGAACAGGGCTTGGAGCAATCTGATCTAGTGGAAGTTGTCCCTGCCCGTGGAGGGGAGTTGGAACGAGAAAATCTTTAAGGTCCCTTCCAATCCAAACCATTCCATGTTTCCATGACATCCAACTGGAACTATGCCAAGAGCAAGATGGTGACTCCATCCCAGCCCTGGTGCTCAGAACTCTCTGTGCTGCTGTGCTAATGCAGGATTTTTCACATTGCTGAGCCCTAGGCAGCCTGTGCCAGCTTGCGGCTGAGATCCCACGCCCATCACCAGAGGTTCTCTGGAATCAAACAGGTATCAGCAGGTTCCTTGGCATGTTGCAGCACAGCAGCTCCAGCTCTTGAAAGGGCTGTGATAGGGAACAGTGTTGTCTGTTTTAGATGATATCTCAGACTCGACATAGACATGTAGAATGCCAGGCTGGATGTTTGCAGGGACTTGTCAAGCCAAGGGAAACCGTGCCAGTGAAACATTGGGGAAGAGCTTAAAAAGGCAGACAATGGTGTGTTTGCATGCCGAGCTCGCCTACATGATGTTTTCCCCTTTGACAGAGTTTTTTCGGTTGATCAGTGTCTATGGGGGGAAAGATGTAGCCTCTGCCAGTCCCGTCCAGCAGAGGTGCTGGGACCCCTGCAACCCCGTCCCTGGGGTTCAGCCCAGAACAGGGACATCACACTGTAGCTTGAGAGATGACCAGGATGCCAAATTTTTTACTGAACGTTTAATTAGTAACTGCTCCTTATGGGTTCTTCCTCAAGCCTTTTTTCTCCGTCTCTGCTCATAAATAAGGTATTTTCTTCCAGTGCTTTGCATCAAGGAGTGTGGACAGCAGTTTGTGTCAGGTGCCTCCACTGTCTGGCCAATTGTGGATATTTCACACTAATGAACTACAAAGTCTGATTGCTTTATGTTGCATCCTTCTGGTACGTCTGTTGTCCCTGTGCCTTTTCTGATGACATAGTGCTCATTGGGAGACAGGGTGTGATGAGGGCTTAACTTTGCCTCTAGCCCTTCACAGAGAACCTCACTGCTGCACCTGACAGATTTTTTTCCTTGCCTGGAGTGATCTCACGTTGCATTTGTCACACCAGGATCTTTGTGTGCAGGTGGGAGGCAGCACTTCTGGAACCAGCCTTCAGTGTGACACCATTTTGGGGCTCCAAAGCTCCTGGCAGCAGCATGCCCCATCTAAAGGCAACTGGGTATCCCACTCCTAGAAGTTGCTGTCCTAAAAAACATATTTCTGCTTGTCTCTGTGGAGAAAGCTCTGGTAAAGCATCTCTGCCACCTCTCTACATTAAAGATCCTGGTATGGGGAGAATAAAAGACCACCTGGGTCTGACCTCCTGATTTCACTAAACCCAAACACAAAAAACCCCCCTCATTTATCCTCAGTTTCTGCCTTTGGCTTCAGTTTTACATTTCGGTTTAATTGGTCTTAAAATGGTACATTTTCAGTTTTAACAATTAAAGCACGGACTTTGTGTTACCAAAGCTTGTCTGAGCCCTCACTGAAGAAAGCATCTTTGCAAAACTTGTCTCCTTGAACATTGAAACTGTCAGTCCCAATTATCCGCATTGCTTCAGCTGAATGGGTTTCCTTCCTCTCAGCCAGCAGCGACATTTTGTTACTGTCTATGAAATATAAACTGCATCCCGAGTTAGGAGCATCCGTTTTCCGAATCGCCGCTTTTACCGTCGCTGTGGATTTGCCTCTTAAGTTGCCATCTGAAATGCTCAGCCCTTGGCAAAACGCTCCCTGAAGGTGAGTGGGCACTTGTGCCGGAGCTGCATCAGTGGCTTTGCCTTCATGCTCTGCCTTCTGCCTTGCAGAAAAGCCTGAGCTGGACGAGATCACCCTGGAACGAGTGCTGGAGGAGCTGGAGACCATGTGCTATGAGAACATGAACATCGCCATCGAGACCGAGGAGGGCTTGGGCATCGAGTACGACGAGGACGTGGTGTGTGACGTGTGCCGGTCACCGGAGGGGGAGGACGGCAACGAGATGGTGTTTTGTGACAAGTGCAACGTCTGCGTGCACCAGGTGAGCCCTGGCTGCAGGGTGGGGTGGCAGTGCTTGGCTCTGCTCATCACACTCTGGTACCCTCCTCCTCTGGGTTCCTCCATTCCCCCCCATCCATTCCCCTGGGCTGCTGTAGACTCCTGTTAAGCTTTCCTCATGGATCCCAAGTGAAGCTCCAGAAGAGTGGGGATAACAGTGGGGTCCGGGATAGCTGGCAGACAGCAAACTTGCTTTCCTTACTCTCTTAGCCCCAACCATTTATAAGTGTCCACAGAAACACACAATCAGAGGTTGAAGTGCCCCTTCCTCCTTATGCTTTGGTCTCTGTGATATTTTATTTTATGTCTCCTCGGGCTTTAATACGACTTTAATTCTTCTTTACCCCATTTATTGAACCCCAGTGGGATCTTTAGCATCCTCAGGTGACCAGCACTGTGTGCAAGACTTGGCTGGTGGCTTAGTCGGATGCAGGTCTGCAGTCCTGTGCTATCAGATGGGTGGGCTTGCACAGACCCCCCCAGCTTCCTCCTCCTCTGCTTTATATGGGGAGTGGTTAGACCTTCCAGCTCCACTAGTGCAGACTCCCATCACAGCATTTCTGTCCCTGCTTCCCCACTGTGTGAGCGTGGGATTTCATTTTATTTTGCTGCCTGGAGGAAAATAATTTTATTTTTAGAATTGGATGCAAATGCTTCAAGCTCTTGCTGGGGGGAGTCTGTGGGCCTCCGGCTTTTGAGGAAACAATGACAAGGGAAAGGCAGCCACGTGAGGGTCTCCTGGGTCCCTCATGGACCCAGGGAGGTTTTACTGGTCATGCTTCAAGGGGAAGCGCTGTGTGGTACTGGGATGGCAGCAGCAGCAGCACTTGGGCTTCACCCTCTGTGCAAACGGTTTTGGTTTATTTAGTTCTAAAGAGAGCCATTTGCTCATCTTTTGGGCAGCTTTTCCATCAGTGCTTCCTGGAGGTGGGAGAGCACTGGAGATATCTATAGTTGTAGGTAGGTGGGTGTTTTGAATGGTTTCCATCAGTGAATCAGATTCCACAAAATACCAGAATGATTCAGGGTTGGGTTTGGGGTATTTTTTTTGTCTTAGGTTCTTTTTTAACAAGCCCAAGTGGCAATGTCAGGGTGTGAGCTGACATGAGCCACAGCAGGGACTCAGGGGGAGCCGTGGGCTCCACTTGAAGCAGCAGCCCCAGTGCTGCAGAAGGGGATGCAGCGGCCTGAATTTCAAGGCTGTTGAAAGAAAAGAGAGATTTTCAGTTGTTTTCAGGGAGAAAAGTCCATCCCTAGGCCCTATGCCGGCCCATAAGCTGCCTGTGATTTAATCTCTGCCTCGATTTACAACCTGAGCCACAAAGTCCAGAGCCACAGTGCAGGGTGTTAGATGGCATCATGGTTATCTGACTGTACCATGCCTTTGCCAGCACCACGTCCAAAACCTGCTGGGAATGACACTTTTCCTGGAGGCATATGAGTGCTGTTGCCATGGGCTTCACCAGAGTCATGGCTTGTCCTCCTGCATCCCATTGGGAAGGGGCTCAAGACATATGGTGGTGGGTTATGGTGCCAGGTGGAATCCTTGTACTCACTTCGTCTGCATAGCACAAGACATGAGGCTTGCTATTATTTATTTCTTAGGAAGTGAGACCTTTAGAAAGCACATGCAGTTGCCCTTTTAAAATTGTCAGCGAAGTGGAACCGTGCCCCCCGCTGCTAAATCACAGATCATTGCTCTCACAGTAACAACATCACACTTCTGTTTAGCATGGGAATGATCCACCTAGTTTCCAGCCACCATGTCACGGGCCTGTCATCACTGAATTCCTTTTCCCTGGTGTGGGCACATGGCTGAACCCACCCTCTGTTGCATGGACCACACCAAGCTTGTCTATGGCTTGGCATCCTCCTTGGTTTTTTGGTATCTCATTCTCAGTGATGTTGCACCCCAGATAGATGTAGCAATAAAAATAGCTATGCTGGTCCTATGCAGCATTCCTTATGGCTTCATGTGTCTGGAGCACCTTTTGCCTGGTACTGGACTTGGAAGAGTGTGTTTAGCTGATAATCCACCTTGTTTCTTAGAGCTGCTCCTTGTCTGGGATGGAAGTTCTCTATTTGCTTCTCAGGAGCAGAATTGCACCATCAGCTGCTCTAAAATCACTAGAAATAAATAACCTAGATCCAAGAGTCTGATAGAGATGGGTACCTGGTCATAATTCCTACTTTCCCCTGGATTTTGAGATGAGTCTGCCAGTTCATTCTGATGCTAGTACATATCAGGCTGATTCTTGACTGGTACTAAATCACATGTTTTATAAAACTCTGTTCCAGAAATGATTTATCTATCAGATTTGGAAGCTCTGTGAAACATACCGTTACGTCTCTTTGAACTGTGTAGACTCGCAGCAATAATATTTCCTCTCTTAATTCCTCATTATCTCCATAAACTGTTCACAAAGTGGCTTTTTCGACTTGGAAAACTATCAGATTTGGGGCAACCTAAAGTCACATTGTAGTCTCTTCTGGGCCATTAAAGACTGATGTACTTTTACCACACTCACACATCTCCATGTACCCCCTCTGTTCCTGTCCCCACCCGCAGCACTGTCACTTGCAGTGACAGTGACCTGCAGCAGCAGGAGAAAAAGTTATTCTTTTGGGGGGTAAACTTTAAGAAGTGGAGCTGGCGAATGCCTGGGATCAGTTTGCAGCCGTGAGTGCTGGGGGTTCTTGTCAGCACTGGCTGTTTGTCTTCTGCAGGGATTTCACAGCATCCAGATGCAGAATTACATCTCCTCACTTTAAATAGGGACACAGCCCTGTGTTAGTGCCCAAGGCAGTGTGTTGCCCTCTGAAAACCCTTTAAATGTGAGTTATCAGGACCTGCCAGTTAAAAACTGTCTGGTTTTAGTAGGAGCTGTTTAATACAGTCATAAATTATGATCAAAGTGGAAAGTATTTGTCGATACAGCTTATCATTTGGCTCTTCCCCAAGTACAGAAGAGAAATATTTATGAAACACTTTGGCTTCTCAGTGTCCTGCGTTACCACTGCAGGTCAGGGAGCTCCATGGGCAGCCTGAGTCCTTCAGTTCTCACTCTCTTGACTGGAGACTTGTCTGTGCCCCCTTTAGGTGTGTCATCCTTATGATTTATTATCCTTTTTGGTTCCTCTCATCTCATTTACATTTTTGACTATTGGCTTCCCCTTTTTATCTTTCCATAGTTATTTTTGCTTCCCCTTTGGGCTGTGCTGGGTCTGTAACCAGTGTGGTTACAGATTGGGAACTTTCTCAATCATGGGCTTGTGGCTTTTCAGCCCTCAGTAACCTCAGAAGATTTCTCTGTACAGCATTTTTTTACTTTTCCGAGTCATTGTGGATCAGGAATGGGCAGGGCATGAACAGGCAGATGTCTGCAGTGCAGAGCTGCTGGTGGTGGGGGCTCTGCCCTCCTCCAGCCTGGAGCCAGGTGGGTGCTTAGCATGGTGCATAGCACGTTTTTATACTTAGCTTTTAATTGAAACCCAGGACACACTGATCCACCATGAGCATCCATGTGAAAACAGGGAAGGTAGTAAGGAAGAACTTAAACTCCCTGTCTGTGGCTTTGGCGCTGTGTTGAGTCTGCTGTTTATTGGGCTGCAGTGGCAGTGATAAAGGTAGAAGTGATGGTGGAGGTCTGGCAGGATGTTCATCCTGGGCTGCTGGATCAACCCTCTGTCTTGGTATGAAAGACAGGTCTTTGTTAAGAAAGGCAGGAGCCTCTTGAAATGGACAATGTAAACCCCCTCCCTTCAAATTATTATAATTTCGAAATTAAGGAGCTCTCAGGCAAAGATATGGGAAGAGGAATAACAGTTCTTTACTAGCAAAAAAATTAAAATAAAAATACAGTAATGCAAAAAAAGCCAAACCCAAAACGCTGACAGAGTCAGAATACAACCTGACGCCCTCTCAGTCAGGGTGTTGGTAGCAGTCCTTATAAATGGTGGCTGCAGTCCTGCTGGAGTGACAGATGTGGTTCAGTTGAGGCAGTGGTCCTGTAGAAGGGTGCAGTTTTCCTCTGAAGCTCCAGTGGTAGTGTAGATGGGCCTGATTTTCCTCTGGAATCCAGTGAAAAAAGGTTGCTCAGATGTTCCAAATCTCAGATTATATCCAGGTAGGAAATGCTAGGCTCCTCCCCCTGGATGGAGCATCTCCCAATGGGATGATGTAATTTTATCAGTCATGCAGTGGGACTCAATGGCCCATTAACAGAAGATACCTCCCTGGAGGAAGGATGGGTTGTGGAAAAGATAAAGAACACTGCCCCACCTGTTTTTTAACAAATGGTGATAGAATACATACTTTTGGTTACATTCTGCTTTGACATCCAAGACACCCTTGTCCCTCCTGTCTCCACAGGCGTGCTATGGCATCCTGAAGGTCCCCATTGGGAGCTGGCTGTGCCGGACTTGCGCCCTCGGTGTTCAGCCTAAGTGTCTGCTGTGCCCCAAGAGGGGGGGAGCACTGAAGCCCACCCGGAGCGGGACAAAATGGGTCCACGTTAGCTGTGCCTTATGGATACCTGAAGTAAGAAGTTTTCCAGCCTCCTCCTAACAGTGCTGGTTTCAGGTCCTGGCCCAGGGTGTTGGTTAATGGTGTAAATAACGAATGCAGTTTGGCTCGTCAAGCTGTGCCAGAGCCTCAATGCTGGCATTATCATGCCGTGTCTTTCATTAGCAGACAAGGGGCACCCTGTTAAGGAAGAGCAGAGAATTGGGGTGCAAGGCCACAGAAGTAGGGGACATACCTTTGAGCAGACTAAAACTAATTTCATATGCCCATCTGAAATAGACACCTCAGAGGAGGAATTAATGCAGAGGAAAAACAACATAAATTTTTCCTTCTGTGCCTTCCAGATTTGTTTCTGGTTTTGCAGGTTTGGGTTTTCTTCCAAATTACAATTGACCCTGAAGAATAAGAAATACAATCCATCCCTCATTCAGGCAGCCACAGACGCCCCCTTATAGGAGATTTGGGACTCTAGCCGATATTTACAACTTGTCTTCTATCTTGTGGGCAGGTTAGCATTGGATGTCCTGAAAAAATGGAACCCATTACGAAGATCTCCCATATCCCAGCAAGCAGATGGGCTCTGTCCTGCAGCCTCTGCAAGGAGTGCACTGGGACATGCATTCAGGTATGTAACTTGGCACTGAAGAAACTCAGACCTCCAGGGTTGTATTCTGTATTAGCTGCTGGAGAGTCTTGAGATGCTGAAGGACATGGTCTGAATGTCACTTTTTTCTCTTCTGAGTAAACCTAATGACAAGAGCCTGTCAGGCATCATCAGATGTTTTTGCAATCATTTAATACACTGAGTGATAGAAATCTGGATTAAGTTTCTTTGTATGACACAGTGGTGTTGCTGTAGTGACGCTAATTACTGGAACTGAAAATGACCTTGGTTTAGATCAGAAATCTCCAGGAGAAGGGCTTTGTGAGGCTGCCAGGAAAGTGAAATGCTCATGGGATACATAACGCAAGTATTTCAGAAACCTTAGGGGGTCAGCCTTTCAGATGTGGGGATATCAGGGTGCACCAGGGTTGGATAGTCCTCACTGACCTGATGGCTCAGAAGATAAAGTACTTATCATGTATTACATTTCCACGTATTCTGTTTTGCCACACCTAAACAAACCACTGCAGACGCCTGATTGCCTGCCCTCCCCACAAAAGGAGAGACAGACATTCTCTTTTTGGATAGAAATCAGGATTCTCTTGGCTTTTCCATTGCAAAAGTGGGACATAGCTTCTCATGCCATGATCTCAGTTCTTGGGGAGCAGAGAAGAAGCTCCCATTCAAAATGCAGCACTCTTTGTGTGAGGGCATTTGGGGAGCCCTGCTGAACTCCATGATTCTCCTTCCTCCCACCTGCTTGGCCAGTGTGATGTCCTGGTGGTCACAGAGGGTAGCCAGTAAGCTTTGAAAAATTGAGAGAAATTTAGGGATGTGTCCTGATCCCAAGTGATCAGCTCCATACCTCAGCAGGAGCTGCACAGTGGAGGTCAATGTTTGCAGCAGTGACCGTGGACCAGGAGCTGCTGGCTGGTGGCAGAAAGACAGCAGGGATAGAAGCTCTGCAGGCTCTCCTGTGTTTGTGCTGTCGTCTTGCACTTAATACCTTAAAGGCAGCTATTTAAAAGTAATCCCCATAGTTTGAAATGAAATCTCACAATACTTCTTTAAATCTGTCACATTGACTCATTTCTTTGATGGCTCTGGGTGCTTATTCATCCTGCCAGATGGAGATACTGTGTCAGAATGGCAACTGCTTTCAAAGAACAAAGGGGCAGGGAAGGAAGCAAACAGGCTTGGCAGCATCAAAAAGAATTCAGTGTGTCTCGGGCTTCATCCTCTTAGTGCCATCATGACATGGGAGCTGTGAGATCCCAGGGACTGAATGGATTTGCATTAAAGGTCACTTCAGATAGAACAGGAGCCTTGCTGCCTCACGTGCTGGCAGCTCATGGTTTATAAGTCTTCATGAGATTTCCACTGGAGCATTTGCCGAGGCCACCCTGCTGTGTGCAGGATGGTTTTGCTTCAAAGAACAGGGGGAGAAGTGATAAAAAAGCAGGCAGTGCCTTTATTTAAAGATTTATAGGGTAAATTAACACCCTTAGGTAAATAAATACTCTCTGTACTCATCCATGGTACAAAGCTCTGTTTCAAAAGCTTATGTTTATGGAGCATATTTTGTGGAGCATATTTTTGCTAGTGCCTGTTTATACAGGTGGGATCTACCCTTGTCAGCATTTTGGTTTGTGGCCCAGCTCTGAAAGGAGGATGTTGTTTTCTGCAAAAGCACTGGATATTTGTTCCTGGCAGCAGCAGTCAGGTGTTGCAGGTGGGCAGGTCTATGGAAGGAAGAAAGTTGCTTCCAGGAGGGTGTTTTCCAAGTAGCCAAGAGGGATTTATGAAGGTGAAATCTGGGAAGAAGGCTGGAGGAGTAGAAGACTGTCATCCTAGCAGGGCATCTCAGAGGCAGCACTGCAGCTTGAGAAAACACCCACCTCAGACACATTTGCAGAGACAAGCACAAGAAGTCTTTGTAGGGACCTCTGTGTGTGGAGATGTTTTTCCCCATCCAAATTTGACCATCAAAAGGGAGAAACTTAGAGAAGTCCGAGGAAAGGCTCCCCACTGTTGTCCATGCCATTGCCCTTGCTGCTGCAAGGGTCTTGCTTTCTGGTATAGAGCCGTGAACCCAGTGTAACTTGGTGTGACTGGAACCGAGCCTAAACTACTGGATACTGTGTAGGGATGCAGCTCTGGAGACACCCTTTGCCTTACTCCTGTTAAGGGGAAGTCATTGCTTCATGGTGGTTTTTGTGATGAGACATCAGGAGATGCCAGAGAGCTCAGAATGCAGGAAGAATTTTCTTGTTTGCATTTCTGAGATGGAAAAGAGAGTGCCAGGAGCCAGGCTGTGGTGCAGCCCGAGTCCTCATTGTGGTTTTTTGGAACTCTGCTCCCTCTTCGCTTGTCAGAGCAACTGGAAGAGCTCACTGAGGCAGAACAGAATGCCAGGGCTCTCTTGGTTGCTGGCAAGCTTCTCCAAAGGGCACAATCGTCAGTCATCATCTTCCAGCTTTCTTTTTGTTGTCGCTTTTTGGAGAAAAATCCTTGGAAATGTCCTCCATCCCCCATTCATCATCACTTCTCTGCCCACTGCTGCTCGCTCCCATTAAGCAAGCAGTGCCACTGGTCTTCATCCACTAGGATAACTAATGGTTCCCAAAGCTGTCTTCTGCCTGTAGTCCTGAAAACGCAGCGCGTGGCATCAGGGATAAGAGCAGAGTGTGTTGTCCATGCTGCCTCAGTCCCATCCATCCTCTGCCCTGCATTCTCCAAGGAGTCTGTGAGGCTGAAATTGCCTTTTTTAGCTGAGATGCTCTACCAAGCTCCAGACCATCTGTGGTCACGAAAAATCACATGGTATTTTTTTAAGGACGCAGAAGTGTTGTGTCTGATGGCTTGGCCAGTGTTCAGCACCAGTAATTAATTTTTCCTTCCTGAACTCCCCTTGCAGGTCTGTTGGAGGAGCCGCTTCCTTCCGCTCAGCCCCAAACTGCAGCGGAGCACCACTGCAACCTGCTAAACTTCTGTTTGAATGTCCTTGGCAACTAAAATCATCTCTCTGTTTCTTCCCAGTAAGAATGATTTTAAGACTAAGAGCCCACATTAAATCTCTTGGGCAGTTTTTACTCTCTCTCTCTCAGAATTTTGTTTGGAAATGGATTTGCCTGGATAAGCAGTGTGCTGAAATCCTTGAATGAAAGGTGCTGTAAGTTAATGAAGCACAATCGATAACAAAGCAGAGACTGCTCCAGTCTTCTGAGCCTGGTTTATTCTGTGTGGCAGATCCCTCCCTTCCACCACAAGTGTGGCTTCATTCCAGTGCCATTCTGGGATGGATCAATATGTTTTTATTGTTAGTTTATCCAGGGTCCCTCAGTGGCTGTGGCCGACCAGGTATCTTTCTTTGTTGCCCTGTCATCTGAGCTGCCTAATTATTTTCTGTTGGTGTTTTGGGCACGGTTTCTGACAAGTGCTGCTTGCCATCTGTTGGAGTGGAGAGATCCAGGATGAGTGTCACTGGATTTGCTTTATTCCTAAGGTGGAGTGATGGTCATTCCTGTTAGCAGGACACTGTCCTGGCAGAAGACATGAGTGTGTTGTTAATGCTGTTTTTAGCACTGATGGCAGAAACAGAAGGGAAGGGACAGCACTTTGTGTGCTTTAAAAGTCAGCATGTGATATACTGACTGCCCTGAGTAAATCTGGAAGCTGCGAGCCGGGCTGGGCTCCCTCTCTCCTTCCTTCTTTCCAAAAATAAATACTTGAGAACAGAGCTGGTGCTTCAGCTGCATGTGTGGCTGTGACAGGGCTTGTCCCAGGGGACACCCTCTGCCCACTGCGGTGGTGAGAGCCCTGGGCTGGCACAGAGAGCATCAGTAGGTCCGTCACAACACCAGGCTCCAAGCAAGTGACAGCAGCATGGCAGAAGAAGTTGGGGTTTGCAAGTTACCAGATATTTTTGTGAATAATTTCAGACTGAAATTAGGACCAAATGGCCATTTTTAAACAGGATAATCACAATGTTGGAGTTCAAAATCTGCTTGCTTGTGGTGCCCCGCATTGCTGCCCAGAGCCATGCTGGTACAGCCAGAGCTGCAAACAGCTCTTCCCACTGCTTTCTGAGGCTTTGGAGCAGGGTCTGGAGAGCTTTGGAAGTGAAGGATTTGGACAATGCTTGCTTATGCTTTTCTTGGTTCTGGCAGCTTCTTGTGCACCAGCAGACTCATAAAAAAAGTGAAAGAAAAATATCTAAAAGCAGCAATGTCAAAAGTTTGCCCCTGGGTGCCTGAGCAGGATTCAGGGCTGATGAATCCTGGATCCATGAGCCCTGGGATGGGATGATGGCAAGAAGTAAAACTTCTGTTCCTCAACTACTACCAAAATACATTTTTGTTTTTGAGAATTAAGGTGCAGCAGAGCCCTAGTAAAAGTAAATGGTTTGTTATCAACATTCAGGAAATCTTACATGCTTCCACTTGGTCCTTCAGGCCACAAGTGCATCTTCATTCCCCACAAGAGCTATTCTTCTATTAATGCCAAAGTAGTGCCTACAGTAATAGCCCACTTAAAATGTCTCATTATTGCAGTTTAACTGGTCAGTAGCAGCTGGAATAGACTGATTTCTAATGGGTTATGGTTGAAATAATTACCTGACGACACTCTGAGCCATTAAAAACAGTTGAGTAGAGGGGGAGAGGGTTCTGACATGGACACGGGACAGTGCTGGCTGATAGGAGTTCCTCTGTGGGACACCAGGGTGAGATTTGTTGCCTGTGGGATCCAAAGTAATTTAAGCCTGAGGTAAGTTAGGAAAATAATTTAAAAAATTGATCTGATGCAAGTTTGACAACATCGTAGCCACAGTGCAAGTTGTAAAGCATTCATTTTGTGATGTTTTGCTCCAGTTGCATTTTTCTTTCTTTTTTAAATGGAGCAAGTTAGAGGCTGTGTAATTTCCTGAGGAGGAAGGCATTTAGGAGCATTGGCTGCTTCTTAGATCCCATCTTCACTCCTAAACCTTGCCACATTCTGTATGCTTCCAGTAAAAATGGCATATTGGCTTTAGATGGGGTAACAGGGGGAGTAGCTTGAGGCTGAAATACAGGTGAGCATTTCTCCATCAGGAGAAATCTACTGATTGTCAGGGAGCATCCCATTGGCCTGTCCTGTTCTTTGGCTTTTGGCATGTCTTGTTGGAAGAACTGTTGGAAGTTTCTGGTTATGGTAGGTGGGAGACGAGCAGGGCCCATTACAGAGGCGGATTAAAAAAGGTCAGGTGGGAAAATGCCATCTATTGAACCCTGGGGTTCTTCTGCTTATGTTCGGGGTGTTAGGCCATTGGGTGTCTGCAACTGGGGCAATATAGGTGTTCCTCCATCAGGAATTCCTGTTGTGGAGCATCCATCACTTCATGGCTGGTGTCACCCTGATGGTCTGTCTCCCTGGGTTTGTGGCATGCCTTTGTTGCCTGATGTGTTGGTGAGTGTCCCCTCAGCAATGGTGCTTTGTCCTGGCCCTGAGCCCTGTCCTTCTCCTGCAGTGCTCCATGCCAGCCTGTGTCACCGCGTTCCACGTCACCTGCGCCTTCGACCACAACCTCGACATGCGGACTATCCTTGCAGACAACGATGAAGTGAAGTTCAAGTCCTTCTGCCTTGAGCACAGCACTGGGGCCACCAAGTTGCCTGAGGAGGCACGGACAGAGCCCGACCAAGCTCAGCTGGACTTGGAGAAGGTCACGCTGCGGAAGCAGAAGCTCCAGCAGCTGGAGGAGGACTTCTATGAGCTCGTGAAGCCTTCAGAGGTGGCAGAGAACCTTGACTTAAGTGAATCACTGGTGGATTTTGTCTATCAGTACTGGAAGCTGAAGAGGAAAGCAAACTCCAACAAACCACTGCTTACACCAAAAACAGATGAAGTGGACAACTTGGCTCAGCAAGAGCAGGATGTTCTCTACCGACGCTTAAAGCTTTTCATGCACCTCAGGCAAGACCTGGAGAGGGTGAGTACAGCTTCTTCAGTGGTGTACCCATATGCTCCATCAGGGCTGCTGGCACCCACAGACAGCACAAGCCCTGTTCCCCCTGACTCAGTTTGACTCCCCTGACAATTTTGTTCTTTCGTCTTCATTCAGAAACATAGAAGTGCTCCGTGTGTGTACATCATCACTGCCAAAACACTGACATTGATGGAATAAGTTAGTGTTTGTCTCAGCCAGGGGTTCAAAAGAGCAAATGTCTGCAGGGAGAGGTGCCTTGGCAGGGCTGGGTGGATGGGAGGCAGATGATGCTGCAGCTTATATATGTACATATATACATATACATATACATATACATATACATATACATATACATATACATATAGCTTATGTCCGCTATACCTAAATAGTTTCAAACCGCAAAATTATCCTGTGTTGCCCCTCAGATCCTTTGCAGCACCAAGGCTTGAGAACACATCATTATTTACTTACAGTAAATATCAAAAATCAGTGAAAGGCAGAGTGAGAGCAGGGCCAGTGGGACTGGGCATTCCCTGCCCTACTGCAGCCAAAAGTGGGTCAGCTCTTCAGGGAGCTGCTTGCAGAGGCAGAGCCAGGCCAGAGGATGCAGACGGAGGATGCACCACCTGATGGTCCCAGTGGTGCAGGACATCCTTGAATCCTCCCAGCCACAGCAGAGGAAGCAGAAGCCTCCACAACAGCTTTTTGGGTGAGAAGGAGCATTGGTAGAGCAGCAGTGCCCAAGTGGTGCCAGAGCTCCCAGGGCTGGGCTTGCTGCCACACCTGCAGCTGGATTTGGCTGTCATGGCTGCAAGCCGGGCATGAGCAGGGTTGAGGTTGAGGCTGGAGAGGAGGAGCAGCGAGAGGAAGAAGCACAGAGGAAGAAGAAGCGCACGCAGAACCTGGGGGGAGGTGGCAGAGAGGGGACAGGTGCAGTAGTGCTGCTGCTGGGGAGGCACATGGGCATAACACACGGCAGCAGTGGGACAGGAACAGGCAGGGCAGGGATACCGACCTTGGCATGCACAGCACAAGCTCCTTCTCCTTTGCTTAAGACCCCAAGCCCTGCCTGGTCCCCTTTCTTCTGTTCCTGCCGGAGGGGTGAATCCATTGCCCTTGTCCAGGTCCCTGTTAGACCACCCACCCACAGTGCAAAAACCATGGAAGGGCTTAGGGAGTCTCTAGGAACAAGGAAGAAGGAAAGCAGGAAAACAGTATTGCTCTGACCTGGTGGAGATGGTGCTGTGGTTCCTTGAGCAGGGGCTGAGGGTACTATAGGTGATATGCTGTATCCTGGGAGGTGAAGGTGGTGGGGATGCTGCCCCTGCATGTCCCTGAACCCCCTCTTCAAGCTGCTGTGGGTCTGTGGCATACGTGAACCTATGGGGAGACAAGCTGTGTGGGTAGGCACTGTGCTCATGTCCAGGTGGGGGTTCAGCTTTGGACCAGCCTGGCCTGGTCCCTTGCCACCCATCTCCCATGTAGATCCTGGAACCTGAGAGCCTTCCTCTGTGTTAAAGTAGTTGGGTTTGAACCTATTGGTCTGTTTTCTGTGATTCTGTGGGCCTCCATCCCTGTGGTCGTCATTGCCATCCCTTTTTTTCCTGCCTTTACTTAATCACATTTCCATCTCTGTGTTGGGCCGGGCTGGTGCCATCATTAGTGGGACCATTAGTGCATCCAGCAACAGGCTGCATCTGCCTGATCCGAGGGTGACAAGTTCAACTCACTTTTTCCCCGCATTTGCTCTGTTTTAAACCTAAACCAGGCTGCTTTGGCCCCTGCTGCTTCCTCGTTCCCAGCTTGGCTTTTCCAGCTGCACTGAACCACTGTGCATCCCTGGATACCATGCTTTGCCCACGGCAGCTTTCTCTTTGATTTCTTTATGTCAAAACTACGCGTTTTACCAGATCTCTCATTTACCAGAGTTGCCTTCAGGCTTTGTGGGGGTGTGCCCATCAGCATTTAGCCTCTGCTTAGCAACTCCCTGCCAGGAGAGTTCACTTTCTGGCCCTGGAAGAGCTGTTTGTTTGTTCTGCTTCCAGGAGTGGAACAATAAACACCAGCCGGATCAAAGTCCAGTGCTCAGATGGGTGATGGAGATTTAAATCCAGCTGTGGGCAGAGCATCCCAGGTATCTGATCCTGCACCTGGGGCAGGTCTCAGCCACCTTGTTTCATCTGCAAATAGTGAGGAATCACATCAAATTGGGATCAGAGATGAGCAGCCTGAAAGCAGGCTTTCAGAGGGTATCCACAGGACATCATGTTGGATTTTAGCAATTTCAGTAATTAATCTGGCAGAAGCGATTCTGAGGCTGATAATGGTAGAGGGATCCAAGAGCCGGGGAGGCAGAAGCAGAGAGCAGATGACATGGGACAGCCAGAGTAATGGTGGTTCCCTCTGTCATTTCTTAATCTCTGACATTTCTGCACTTCACAGTGTCAGCAAATTAAAGCAATTACCTGGTATTACCTGGGAATCCTAATACAGTCCCCCCATTTTATTTTTGGCCTTTTTTAACCCTCTTTGCCTTTTTAAACAAGATTTTTCCAAGGACTGGATGTTTAAATTAGCTTTTACAAAAAGCTGTGGTTTCCAGACTTTCACACCAGCATCTAAGCTTGGCTTGGGGAAGCAGCACTGGGTGGTGTTGAGCTGTGTAAGTGTGGGTAAATTCTAAGCAAAGCTAAAGTAATGTTTTCTTCCACGAATATCAAATCATAGAGAAGACATACAGCCAAATTCTTGGAGATTCAGGTTGCCAGAAGCAGTTGTTTTCTTCATAAGGAAATAGTTTGATGTTTTCTCCAATCCAGAAAGAAAAAAAAGAGAGCATAGTAAAATACACTAAATAACTCCCTGCCTTGTATTTAGAGCTAGGGATTCAACAACAACAACAAAAGAGCAGCTTTTTCTCCTTTTTTTCTAAACATTCCCAAATTGTCTTTAAGTGAGACATTAGGGATTGGCTGCAATTGTCCTGTTTCCCCTCACAGCCTCTGGTGGCAGGTATGAGGTAAGTGTGGGAGGATGTCCTGGCTTGCTCTGTCATTGTGAGAGGCACAAAGGCTCCTGGTCACACCGGGACAGTCCCCCAAGCCTGGAAATATTCTCTGCAGAGTGTGAGCATGAGGAGGGGGAGGAATCCAAAACATCATGGTCACACGTGAGTGTGGATGTACCCATGTGCATGTTCCTCAGGTCACCCCCTCCTTACCTCATTATAGGCAGCTTTGCTCTTACAGAGCATCAGAAAGCTGAGTAGATCATATTAGCTGCTATTAGCATTTTCTGCTCTGCAGCTGAAAGCCTCTGCTTGCTCCAAATGCCTTGTTGTCCATTGTGGCAGCAGTGCCAGAACCTGGCTCTCCAGACACTCTTACATGGGGTTGGCAGAACCATGACACTGAAACTCATCAAGTCCCTGGTGCTAGGAGTTATCAGCAACAGCTCTGTCATCTTGTGCTACTGGGGGTGTTTACCACCAGCAGGGTTTAGCTGCTGCTGCACTAGCTCACATGAGCAGTTATATTTTGTGCTTTGCTGTTTGTGTTTAGAGCTTCAGATAATCATAGAATGGGTTGGGTTGGGTTGGGTTTGAAGGGACTTTAAAAGAACATTTTCCAACCCCACTGCCACGGTTAATGAAAGTTTTTGAACTAGGACAAAATGCACCAGTGATTTGCTGGTAGATCTGGAGCCAATGTGAATAACCATATGGAGGGGCTAGATTTTAGGTGGGGAGCTGCTCCAGCTGCTGACCTGGGTCAGTATCACGAAGGTATTTTGCTGTATTTTCTGTGATTTTTCCTGGTATCTGCTTTAGGGCAGTTCTGTGAGGCTCTGACATCCCCATCCCAGCTCAGCCCCTTCCCTGCACTGGCTATGGGAAGAGGGTTTATCCCTCCTTGAAAAAGGTGCAATTTGTGGATGAGAACCAGTGCATTGACTCAGGGCACCAAGCTGCTTTTTAGAATTCGGCATTTTTTTGTGCAGGGGGCCATGTCAGATGTGAGTAGGACATGAGCATGATGCAGCTACTGGGCCAAGGACTCAGCACGATGGTTGGTGCTGTACCTTTGCTTGACTGTGTTATAATGCTCCTTCTACAGCATCTTCCCTTCCCAGACTTCCCAGTGCCCATGCTGGAGAAGCCAGCCAGCCTTCCTTGCCCACCGTGGGGTCCTGGCTGTTTGGAGCCAGGACAGAGACATTTAGGCTTGGAATTATTCACTGCGTGGTTTTTCCCACATGCATCACACAGTTTGGCTCAAGAGCCCTCACTGCTAGACCTGGCTTACCCAAGGGGCCATGGTGGGAGCGCAGCACAGATGATGGTGAGGTGAAAAGGATCAAATCCCAGGGAGTGGGGATTTCCCTGGGCAGCAGGAGCAGCAGCACAACTTGGGGGGACCTGCTTTGACCCTGCCTAAACCAGACACTGTTCGTTGTGTTTCTGTAGGTTAGAAATCTCTGTTACATGGTGACGAGACGGGAGAAAATGAAACACACCATTTGTAAACTGCAGGAGCAGATCTTCCATCTCCAGATGAAGCTTATTGAGAAAGATCTTTATCCAGGTCAGTACCACAGAGCTTGTTCTCACAGACACTGTCCCCACTGAAGCTAAGTTGTGTACCCCAGCTCCCCTCACAGTAGAAGCCAGAGCTGCCCCCTCCCCTGAGACGTTATTTTGGCACAGTTCGTATATTGACTCAGAAACACCCAATCAAGCCAGACTCTGGGTGACTGGAGTGCTGAAGCTATTTGTTTTCACAGATCCCTCTTGATACTCCCCTTCCATGGAATCAGTCAGAAGGACCAAGCATTTGCTTAGGTGGGGATGCTAAGACAGTATTTGGTGACTTTTGTGAGCTGGCACTGCTTGGGAGGAGATGGCACATCCTGGGCATGGGGCTGCTCTGCAGCTGTCTCCCTGACACAGAGTGGAAGCCCTGCTACAGGTTCTTTGCAGATGCCTTTGAGCATTCTGTCAAGAATCAAGTGTTAAGCTACTGGTGGGGGTCTGTTGCTCCAAGAGAACAGCTCCGTTAGCTGTGGTCAGCTGCAGCTCCCGGCGTCACACACCCGTTAGTGGAGATCATGCTGCTGACTGCAAAGCCTCTGCCAACTTCTCTTAAGGAGCTGAAATAAAGCTGGTTTCCTTTTGTCCTACTTTTTTTCCTTTTGCACAAGCAGTGCCAGAGCCCACAGCTCCTGCTCCCTCCTCCTTCTACTCCTTTGCCTCCAGTGGCAGGGCAGACCAGACCCTGTGGCTTCAGAACAGTTTTTCCAGCAGCAGCATCTGGTGCTTTGGCAGCTGCTTCTGATGGTTGTTGTGTTTGTGGCTTTGGAGTTGTGTTTGAAGCCATCACATGGTTGGGGTTTCTTCAGAAACTGTCTGGGCTGAGCTTTCCTTGACAAAAGTCTCCTTTCAAGTTTTGGAGGCTGAGGAATGTGTATGTTGAGATGCCTGTGACTCAGACCCGTGCAAATTCCTCTTGATAGCCAAAGCCAGGCGGTGATGGGGCACAGGAGTGGCTGGGACCCCAGGGTATGCTCTGAGATGATGTGGGTCCTGTAAATCCCAGTCGCTGTCGTTTTCTACGTTGCTCCGCACGTCTTTACGGGCCAGAGGTACAGCTCACCAGTCTGAACACACACAAAGGTGTTCCTACCAGCTGGAGACCCCACATCGCACATCCATTCCCTTACACCCAGGGTATTATGCACGTGTTATTCTTGAGCTGGACCCCCACCTCACCTCCCCAGCCAGCAGCATTACTGCCAGGAGTACCACCTGCCATGTGCTGTCACTGCCAGGTTCTGTGGGTTTTGGAGGTGTCACAGGGGACTTCAGGATGTTCTTCAGTTCAGCTGGGCAAACCCAGCCCAACATTTGCAGCTCTCAGAAGGCGGTAGGCACAGGGTAGTTTGCCAGGATGGGTTTTTAATATCACCTCTCTTGCAGACAAGGTGTTAGATAGCTGGAAATGCCCTTGGGGACGTGTGTTCCCCAAAATGCCTTGGGGTACTTGCCCAACCCTCTCTCTGATGCAGCAGTGGGATGGGAGCTGGCAATTCCTCCCAGGAAGAGCTGGAGTAGGTGAGCCTCACTAGTGGGGTGCAGATGCCAGCCAGTGATGGGGAGCTGTGTTGGAGCTCTCCAGATGGTGTTTTGGGGTTGTCTTCACTGCCTAGTGCTGGTGCTGTGTGATTGCCCATCCCAAAAATGTTATAGGTGTACTTGAGAAAAGCATGGCTGCTGTTCCCAGGATGTTTGTTCTGCCTAAAGGTGAGTGATCAGAGACAAACTCCCAGCGGGAGGGGGCTTGGGTGGGGATTGGTGTGCAGAGATCTCTTAAGATCTTGTGATGCAGATGCTCTTCTCTCCTGCCCTACCTGGCTCGTGTTTGCACTTTCCTTTTCCACTCTGAGCTGCTTGTCTCTCCCAGGATGGACTTACTAGTTGAGCCTGGGCAGGGACTGACTGCTTCCTCTGGGACCCAGCTCCTGTGAGTCCCTGCTGCCAGGGAAACAGCCCAGCTTCAGGAATTTAGACCTGGAATCTGCAGGTGGTTTGGGCATCTGGGTCCTTCCCATGCCAGGGGGTCATTAGGGACCTGTGTGCCTTTTGGCATCAGTCTGTAGAGTGTCCTGAGCTCAGGAGGAGTTCTTTGCCAAGTGACCACACCAGAAGCTGCAGATACTCAACATCCAGTGGAACCAAAGCTTTGGATAACTCACTGCTGCCTTTTCCAGCATTACAAAGCACTTACTGGTTTGGAAAATGGAGAATGGTTCCGTTGGCATCCTCTCCCACAGCCCCTGACCAGGATGCTCTCCATACCTAGGGTTCCTAGGAGAAAGGAAGAAGTCTCCATTATTTCACCAGGATGAGGCCAGTTTTTAATTACTGTTATAGTAGCCATCAACCGAGATCTGTTGGGGTTGTTCCAAAGACTGTTTTGGCACAAAGGTTTTTTTGGACTGTCTCCCACACAAAACTTCGAACAGGAGGGGTTTACTGTCAAAAGATCATTTAAGCAGGAGATTCTTAATAAGGTAAAATGAACCTTCCTCTCTTCCTGTATTTTTCTTGCACAGAGTGGGAAGTAAACACTGTTTGTCTTTGAAACACGGCTACTATTTTGACAGGTTCCTCTTCAAATAGTGCTGCTCGGGTTTCTCTTTAGCCCCATTGTGCTGTCTAAACAAAGTTAGATTTTGATTTTATAAACTAAGTGAAAAATGCTTTCCTCCCTTTACTTGGCAGGAACATAGCAAATACCAAATTTGCTTTTGCATTTCTTTCTTTCTGTAAGTCTTTCGGTCAGGAGCGATTCTTGGCTGGCAACTCCAGGACTGTAAATCCTCTGTTAATTCAGACTCAGGCAGGTGCAATGCAAATTCCCTCCCCTGCTCACCCAGTATATTTCCACTGCTGCTGGCAGAGGTTATTCCCTCTGACTTGTCCACTCCATGGCCTCTCTGCTGAGCATTTGCTGCTAGCTGACACAATAAACTGATTTCTTCCTTAAGATCATTTTTTAGCCTATAGGCCAGACTCTGAAAAACTGCCTGTCTCACCTCCCATTTCCACGAGCCACCCACATTTTGGTTTAAGGGCAATATCCTTCCCTCTCTGAAAATTAGTAGAAGCTTTAGCATGGACTTTCTGGGGGAGAATGGCCTAACAGAGTAAGTAAAAACTGTTGGAAGTATTTTGCTTGGCAATACAAGTTGTACTTTTATAGGGTATTTGTCCTGTTTACCCAAAAGGAATAAATCCAGTAGAAGTTCAAAGCCATTTAGGAAATGCTCATTTTTAGCTGAATGTATAGCTAAGAGTTGCATCCCTAACTTTCCGTAGGCAATCCTGGTCATCTTTCCTACTTCATGTACCTATATCACTTTGGGGTTTTTTCACTCCTGCACAGTTTTGCCAAAAGGTCAAATCAAGTTGTCTTTAAAAGTGCTGGTACCTTTGTTCTGTCAGTCTGGCTGTGTCACTGAATCTCTTTCTGGAGATGCTCTTGTTGGTGATGGCTGACACAGCACCAGGTTTGTAGGTCGCCATGGCTCCTGCAAGGTTTTGGGCAGGATTTGGAGTTACTCCCTAGTGGGTCCTCACCCCAAAGACCTGGTCCAGGTCTGTGGCTGTAGAGTCTCCAGCAAGTCACCTGCCTTCAGTGGGGCTGCTCCTGTGGACACTCCTCTCCAAGGCTAAAATCTCCTTTTTTTATCGCCTACATGATTCAGATTTTCTTAACATGTAGAGACCTTAGCCTACAGCTGGCCAAAGAATGGCCTTGATCTCCCTTTGGCGTGTAGTTGTTTGCAGGTCTGCTCCAGGTCTCCACTGTAGGGGTGTGCCCCATGGGAACTTGCTCACCACAGCATCCCTGATGCCTCGTCTCACATCACATTCTACTTTTTTTCTAAAAAATGCCAGAACAAACTGGGAAGAAGACAAAGGGTAAGAAAAGTGACCCAAGAAGGAAAGGAAGAGATGGTAGAAAAAATAGTCCTGAGAAGACAGAGAAAAGGAAATCGGTCAGCGAAACTGTTTTGGGACAACTGGGTAAGTCTGATTTTATGGCGTAAAGTTGACCCATGATGCTGGAGGCTCCCTGTTTTGGGGAGCAGGGTTGAGTCTCAGTCCCTGATCCCTCCTGCATGTAACACAGTGGAGTTACACCTTCCATCTCTCCCTTGTGGGAATCAGCCTGAATTATCCAGGTCCTGCTAGAGAGACTGGGTCAGAAACATGCTCACTGGCAGGGCAGGAGATTTAAAATTCCCCCTTGTAGCTCCAGGATTGGGAGAATGTGTTACAAAACCTGTGATGTGCTGCTGGAATGGGATTTCACTTTCAGGTGATAAAATCAGACTTACCCACCCCATGGTAGGGCTCCTCCCCCATGCCTCCTGTGCTGTGCAGCAATGGTGAGTACAGCACGTGGGCTGTGAGGTTTCATGTACTATCCGTGGCACATATGGCCATGCTGGTGGTGCCAGTGGTACAGGAACATCCAGGAGTCAGGCACATCCATCTCTTGAATTTGCTTAAGAGGTGAGGAGCCTGGCCCCACAGATGTTTCAACCAGCTCCAGCTCGTCCCTATCGGCTATGGCAGCAGGCTAGGCGGAAAAAAGAAACAAAACTAAAAGGTTGTTCTGGACAAGGTCCTTGACAACTGCGTATGGTTTTTACATGGAATTGAGTTGTTGCTTGACTTCCTCTGCTGCTGCCACCTCCACCAGCAGAGGCAGAAGGTGATGAATTAATGTGTGCCTAGCTGCCACACAGGGGCACAGGGGAGTGCTGGTCCTGTGAGGCTCTCAGGCAGTCTGGAGATGCTGTAAAAAACCCTCCAGGGCGTACAGAGCATTTCTGTGGGAGGTCTGGCATCTGGGCCACCCTGCCTTGCTCTGCTTTGTACATTGCTCATCTGACTATGCTGCTTTCTGGTCATCTCAGAGCTGTTGGGTTATAGGACCTTTGGAAATGGGGCTTTTTCATTCGTTCTCTTTCTGTTCTGTTCTTTGCTAAAGAAGTTTAGGTTTTACTGGGGCAATTCCAGGAAACAATGGAGGCTGGAGAATTTCAGAGGAAAGCTGCATGTCTATGAGCTTGGGAAACCAGGCAGCTTGACCCAAAGCTTCAGCAAGGTCTTGTAACCTGCTGAATTTTTTGAAGGGTTTGAAGCATCCCTTGGGGCTGCTGTCATCAGAGAAGGGCTGGGGAAAGTGACTTGGGCAGTGCCCTTGCCCACAAAACCAGGGCAAGTTTTGCTGTTTGGGTACCACATAGTGCCCAAAGTTCATCCTTTCTCCTGCTTCACCTTCCCTACCTTGAGCTGGTGACAGGGTGGGCTGCTGTCTTCTCCAAAAAGGCCATGGTGAGTTGCAGGAGGTGCAGGGTCACAGCCTGTGTTGCTGCTCACAGGTGAGGGTGATGTAAAGCTGTCACTGCTACCAGCAAACATTGTGGGCATGAGTCACCCTTCAAAGGAAAGCTCTTCCTGAAATCCAGAATCAAACCTCATTTTTCCTCCATCCATAAAACCAAATCAGTTGTTGAACCTGTGGGTTTCTGTTTCAGAGATTAAAATTGCCTGTACCTGTGTAGGTGTGCACCTTTCTCATTGCTAATTGGACCCAATTAGCCTAGCCCACAGCACTCACTCTTGCTCTCAGTGATCATTATCAGGAAGTTTTCCAGCTTTTTCCATTCCAGCTTTAATCTCTGCTCCTCTTCTTCAGTTTCCACTGAAGAGATGTTCTCAGACCTGCAGATACAGCAGTGCTCCCATCACCATGCTGGCTGCTTGGCTCTGGTGGTGGCCTGGCAGCAGCTGGTCCTGGGGAACCTGTCATTTCTTGTCTGGGCACAAGTCCTGCTCTATCACCATATTTTTTAACTTACACTTGCATTGTTTGTCTTCCGCCTTTGCATGAGAATGTTTCCACCTGTGCTGGGATGTGTCATTGCTTGTCATCTTTGCTGAAGGAAGAAGCTTGTTTTGGATTCAGGGAGATTTGGAGAGTTGGATGTGAGGGACTGCTTGGATTGTTGTGCTGGACCTCAGTGAACCCCAAGTTCAGCACTAGTGCTGGAGTAAACCCTGCTCTGTGACCAGTGTGGTGCATTATAGTTGATCTTTAGAGTGTTTCTCAAGTGCCAGGGAGTTTTGGTGGAGTTGGTGATGGTGATAGAGGACAATGTGGCTGTTCCTGGTTTTTGAGGCAGTCTTCCACTTTTGTTTCTCCTAGGCTTGTCAACCTCCTTCCCCATCGATGGGACCTTCTTCAACAGCTGGTTGGCACAGTCAGTGCAGATCACCGCAGAGAACATGGCGATGAGCGAGTGGTCACTCAACAACGCCCACCATGAGGACAGTACCCCTGGCCTCTCCGAGGAGCTCCTCCAGGATGAGGAGACCTTGCTGAGCTTCATGATGGACCATTCCCTCAGGTCCCCATTCAGGCAGAGTGAGGCCACAAAGAAAGTGAAAAGCAGAACGAGAATGAACACTAAGAAAAAGCCGCCAAGGAGCAGCCCCTCTGCAGCGGGTGGGGGCCACCCAGAGGGCTCGGAGCCCTGGACTAACAATGCCAGCCACTTCTCAGATGATCCCACCAAGCCCTTCACTCTGGATTCCAGACCAAGCAAGTCAGAAAAAGGGGCAACAAAGCTTCCCACTGACCGCAAAGGGACAGGTGAGGCCAAAAAGGTGGCCAAGAAGGGCTCTCTCCAGAAAGCCAGTGAGCCTCATCCCCCTGCTGGGACACGGGGCTGCGTCAGCCAGGAGGAGGAGACACCGCACTGTGCTCAGACGGAGCCCAGCCCCGCAGCCAAAGTGCCTGACTCCATAGGTAGCCCCAAAACCATCGTGCGGTTCAAATTACCAAAGGAGAGCCGGGGGACGCGGAGGTCGCAGCCCCCCAAGGCTGACAGCACGGGTGGAGCTCCCTTGCGTCGCTTCGACGCTGACACGGACGGATACTTCTCTGACGCTGAGATGAGCGACTCGGATGGGGAGTCCCATGACAGCCGGGCGCAGCGGGGCCAGCTGGATGCAGCTGGCGAGGACATTGTCAGGATGAGCATCCTGGCATCCTAACTCCTCCGACCAGACCGGCTTGATGAAGCCTCAACCCAGTTCCAACTGCCATGTCCAATTTCTGCCTGGTAGCACGGCAAGGGGGGTTTTTAATATGTGTATATAGTTGGAAATTCGGCACTGTTGTCTTTCTTTTTCAAAACGCCTGAGATACAGCTTTAGCTTCACCAACATCGATGACTGTGACAGCAGTGGTCCCTCCCCAGCTCCCTGCCAGACCCCACTTCCTGGGAATGTGAGCCAGCACCCGCCAGGACTGATGTCGAGGGTGCTGAGAGTGTGGAGGGTGCTGGTACCCATGCTTTCTGCAGAGATGACAGTTCAATAAATGGGCATTATTTAATGAGGGGCAGATTTCTGCCTGGGATGGTTGCCCTCAGAGCAGGGAGTGAGTAGAGTGTTCAGCAGTGGCCAGCTGTGGGAGGGGGAATTCCGACCTGTGTGTGCAGAGAGAAGAAAGCAAAGTAAGCGATTCTAAAATAAAAAACGACTAAAGCACAAAAAGCTTGTTGGAGGAAAACGCTTGGGGTGGAAGAGAGCAATGTTACATTTCTGTTTTTAGGGAAAAAACCCTTCATCATTTTTCCCTTTACCTTTCCATTTGGTTGGGATCCGTCCAGGGGCCAGGATGCAAACGTCCTCCCCATCCATGTCCCCACTGAGGTTCTTAGAAACTCTGAAGTCATTTACTCAGTTGAATGGATCAGCAAGTGGAAAATGGAGATGTGGGGCAGGATGGAGGAAGAAAGCGTCCTTTAAAACCACTGTGGGGAGTCAGGGTTGGTGTAACCTGGGAGGCTGAGCAATTTTTTTTGCCCATGCTTCTTTCCAATGCTGCTGTGGTCCCACCATGCCAGGGCAGCACATTTGAAATCCTCCTTGCAAACCAAAACCATGGCCTCAAGGCCAAATGTGCCATCACTGAGGGGAAATGTCAACCCTTGCCACCACCATTGTGTTTTCCAACTAAATGCTACAATGAAAATGGTGAATTTATTCCTCTCCATCCTTTGTTTTGGTTTGGTTTTTTTTTAACCTTAAATCCTGGTTACAAGCTGTTGACTCATTGTGGAGGGGTGATTCACAGAAGCTGACGTTATAAGTATTACAGTAATTTAATGCATAAAACGTCCCCAGTAAGCCTTAAATGTTGTTTAAAAGCCCATGTTACCTATAAGTCAGGCGAATTTCCATATTTGCACTTAATTGCACCATTACTTTGGTTTTGGCTTCAAAGGTCACAGTTAAGTCATGCTACGTGTTTTATTGGAGTGACCCCAGTGTGAGCTCAGGGAACAAAAAAAAAAGGAATTCACTGAAACTTTTGTTGTTGTTTTTTAAAAATAAAAAATGTAAAAAAAACTATTAAAAAAAAAAAAAAAAAAAAAACCAACAAAACAAAAAACAAAACCAACCCAATACCTGGGACACTTCTGCAACTGGTTAAATCCATCACTAAACAAAAAAATCCTTGCAATTGTCAAACCAATCAGTCAAAGAATTTTGTGGATGCCAAAGAAATATATTGACAGTCAAGCAGCACAGCCAGAAACCGGAAACTTGTCATTATGAAAAAATTGGAAGTTATTTAGCAACCAAGGACAAAAGACACACTCATACCACACTGCTGCGGCGTTAGGTTCCAGGCTTGCTCCGAGGGATGCTGCTGCTCCGAGACCGCATCCTACCATTTTGGTTTCCAATGCTTTTTGCTCATTTCACTGTGAGCTTTCTTTTTGAAACTCTGAGACTATTTTGATTGATGTTTTAGAGTAGGTCATCATCTTTATCAGCCTTCCAAAGTCCTTATTATTGATAAAATTGCAGCAAAGATCAGCGATGACAGCCCAGTTGATCCCAGACATGGTGACTGATGGGGGCTTCGGGTGGGATGCCCAGCCCTGCCTAAGCCCAATCTGGCTGAGACTGACCATGCCTGGGGAGGAATCATCCTCACATGGGAAAAATGTGACACAAGTTATTAGTGGGAAAAAAACAAAAAAAGAAAAAAACAGCAAAATACCAACAAAACAGGAACCACCTTTGTTATAAATTAGCATAATTCATTGAGGTTGGAAATGTCATTAAGGCTCAGTATGTTCAGATAATGTTAAATACCGTAAATAGGACTTAGTTTATCTTATCAGGCTTGCTAGCTTTAGCTCCAGTATCCTAGTATACGAGTCATAACAATAATCAATATGCTGCCTTTTAATGAATCTTGCTTCCGTGTGCTTCACTCAATTATGGTAAAAAAAAAGCAATCCACAAATTTCACTGTACACAGTTCCCATTCATCAGCTTCTGCACTACTTGTCTTCTCAGTACAGGAAAGCAAAAAGGGGGAAACTTTAAAGAACAACCAACCTCTAGCATTGGGCAATAACACAGTTTGAAACACTCCCAGAACATCAGGATCATATTTTGACATCAGGAGGTGAGGGGAAAGCTGAGTGCTGATGGGGTGCAGGGAGAAGAATGGGATGGCAGGAATAAAGAGGAGGAAAAGGGCTCTGGTGAGCTGTGGGGCTGAGCAAGGGCTGGACCATGGCAGGATAGCTGCAGCCACCTCAGAGCATCCCCTGCCTGGAGTGTCCTTGGAGTAGGGGAGTCTGGTGTTCTGGAGAGAAAATGCACAAGGAAAATATTTTTTATGTTAATGTAAATGTATTTTGAAATGAATAGAAAGAGAAGAAAAAAGTCTATTTTAGTACAGAAATGTTATCTTTTAAGATGTATAAACTGCAGGAATCAACATTTGCACTGTAAAAGCACCTGTTTCCTTGGAGAAGCAGCCACTGTTGAGATAAGGATACAGAAAGCATCATTCCCTCATGGAGCACAGTCCCACACCAGCCCCAGCCCTGATGGCTGAGGGGGTTTCCCCAGGACAGCTCCCATGCCACACCCATTTTCCCCACACCCAACTTTTGATTTTTTCCTTTTTCTTTTTTTTTTTCCCTTGCACCTGTTTTATGGGGTTAGGATGCCTCTGCTGTCCCGTGGAGCTCACCCCAAGGTTGGATGCAGAATGGAGGTAAGATGGAAGCAGGCTGCAAGAAGATGCTGCTACAGGGCAGGGCATGAGGTTTGGTTGTTCTTTAAGGAATTCCCCTGCAGTTTGCACCATTCCACATTGAAAACAACCCACTTCACATCAGTTACAGGAAACGATATGAATGTCGCAGGAGGAGAAACCCTTCTGTTTTCTTTGTTTCAAAGAACGTGATGTGCCATTTGTTAATACAAAAGAGAAATATTGAAAATATATTGAAAAGAGCAATTTTAAATTATTTTTGCTTATGTTGCAATATTTATTTTCTTGTATTAGAAATTCCTTTGTAGAGAAAAAATGTATTTTTCATTAATGCAAAAACCTATTTCTCCTTTTTGTACATTTCCCATGTTAGTTAATCCTTAAAGCAATATAATGTTACCAAACTTGTTCTGTGTGAGACTGTATTATGCATGCTATTTGTGTTGCCTTGGAATAGCTCTGTCTGCTGTTACTTTCATCCTGTTTAGATACAGTGTATGCTGTAATACACATTGGGACCATGGCCCATTGCTTACAAAAAAAAGCCCTTTGCATTCCTCAATGTGTTGGCAAATGCACTCAATAAAGCAGTGTTTTCTGTGTACCTGCTGTCGGTGTAGTGAGCATGGTCACACAGAGCAAACTCATCCCAGGGATGCAGCTCTTTGAGGATGCAGGGCTGATCCAGCCCTGCTGATGCAGCCACTGCCTGCGAGTAGCAAATTTTTGAACTCCCATTGCATTTCCTTTACCAAATCTGCCAGCTCTTGGGAAATACAGCTGGAGATGTGTGTCACAGCTGGAAGGGCAAGCCCAAGCAAGAGGATGTTCATAAAGTTCCCCATGCCTGAAAGTTTCTGTAATTCAAGGTAGCCACCTTTCTTGTGGAGATTTCAATCTTGTTTTGCAGACTTGTAGCAAAGCCCACAGAGGAAATCCTGCTGCGAGACAGGATGCTCACAGGAACAGCTTCTTGAACCAGAAGATGGTTTAACAGGCAGGGAAACACACTATTCATGGGAGCAAAAGCAAGTTGTGAAATCAAAAATATTCCAGCAATGTGTTCTTGTTTGTGAGACACTCCTTGTACCCTGCTGCTACCACCAACCTGTCTAGTGAGTGGCATCCCTGCACATTGAAGGGAATTGGAACTAAAGGATCTCTAATGTCCCTCCCAGCCCAGACCATTCTGTGACTGCTGATACAGGCTGCGGTTGACGATCTGACCCTCCACCTGTGAAGTGTGCTGGGAGCACAGGGTATTCACACAGCTTTAAAAACTTGATTTGGGTCCAAATCTTGTGCATGCTTGGCTGGTTTGGAGGCCACAGGCAAGGATGCTGCCTTGTTTCAGCAAATATTCGAGTCATCAAGGAATGGCTCTTCTCTTTTACCTTTTTTGGCCTTTACTGGCACATTTTTCTTGTGTAAAATTGTCCAAGTGCCCAAACTGCTGAAGGAGAATGAGCTGTTTAGTAAACATACTTCGTTTGGTTTCTTGGTAAGTGACTAGTTGGGCAGGTCATAGTGCACAGCGAAGACAGACCAAAATCATTCATCTGAGATGGGTCTTCTGGGAGGTGGAGGCAACTACCATGACCTTACATTTAGCTCTTCAATGAAAAGGCAAAGGATTGGTTTATTGCAAGCTAAGGATTTTGTTATTGGGCTGTGTTCTTGCTCACAGCTCTCCAGGCATCCCAGTGATGAACTCAAACTCCAATCTAGTCCCCAGAGCCCCTCGGTACAGGTGTGATGCCCACTGCAACGTGCATGAACCTGTCAAAAAGCTAGTTCTGTAGCAAGTTTTTCACCTGTTCTAGGCAGGGAGATACTCAGGAGTTGAATTCTGTAAAGCAGAGAGCAAGGCCAGTCTGACTGTTACTGTTCAACCTGAAACAGCAACCCCTTTCCCAGCCCCAAAATGTCCAAGGAGGTGATGACAGGCCCAGATGGATCTCAGAGATCTGATGCTGGAGGACATGAGCATCATCTTTACAAACTGGTAAGGATTTTGTCTCCAAAATATTTAAGGCTCATGGAAGAGAGAGCTAGCCACATTCCTGAGAAGATGCATCCCTGCCTGCTGGCACGTGCACTAGACCAGAGATGGCTGGGATGGTCTAGCTGGATGTATTGTGGAAATGGGCATGGGGAATGGAACAGAAATGCCTGCAAGCAAAAGAAGAGAGAATTTGGAGTTGCTAAAAAGACTGCATCATCTCTGTATGTTGCCTCCTCTCCCAGAGACCACATTTCACAGGAGATAAAATAACCAAACTGACAACCAAACCAACTCACCAAGAACAGCCCAACAGCTCGTATCTGACATCTTTCTGTTTAGACAGACACCTTCGAAACCCCAAGCTGGCTTTTGAAGAGTGAGGTGCAGGAGGGAGTTCCACAAGGCCAGGACCCAAACCCTGAGTACCAAACCCAGGCAGCAACCCTGCTGCCCATCACCAGAGGAGAGCCACTAGCCACAAGGGGCACTGCTGGCAGAGCAGGGACAGGCAGACTTGCTCACAAAGGGCACAGGGCTCCACCTGCAGCACCACACTATCCTGCAGCCCAACTTGAGAAATGATTCCTCAATAAAGTTACAAAAAACGATTACTAAACTTAAATTTGTAGGCAGTTAGAGTGCGTAGGGCTTCGCTATGGTGCTCACTCAGGGCTTGCCTATAGTATCCTCATCACAGATGGTGCTGAATACCTTGGTTTGGAGCAAGTAGCCAAAGAATCAATTTAATTGCAAAATAAATGTTAGGCTAGTCCCTGTATGTTTTGCAGACTGGTTGCAAGTGCCACCATAAATACTAATGCGTCAAATAGCCAGTGTCAGTAAATCATTAGCAACAGATGTGAAAAGGAATTAATTTGCCTTCAGCTTGTCCTGAAAGAATTGCAGTAAGATCTTGTTTTATTGTGTTTGATTAAGTGCTGATAGCATAACATAATTTCCCCTAACCATTAAAACCGCTGGTGCTGTACTTCTGCATAAATGTCTCTAATGTGATGAGACCATATTTAATATTTACTCTTCCAAAGTTAATACATTTAGAGGAGACATTTTGTGCACTAAAAATAGTTCCCTGGTCTTGGATTTCCATGTAGGGCTGTGAAATGATGTGTCTGCTGTGATTGCAACAGACGAATAAGAAAAAAAATCTCTAAAAAAATAAACAAATCTATGACTAACCAACAAAACAAGGGGAAAATTCCACTGCAGGCAGTGTCGACCCTGGCTGATCCAGAGGGTTTCACGAGCACTGTCTCTGCCATCTTGCCCATCCCAAACTCTGGACAGTTTAACCAGGTACGTTTTCCCATAGCAACTTAGCTTGGGGATGAGTTGGGACTGGTATTGGTTGCAGGAACTCTTCCTTCTCCTGAGATGGCCAAATATGCCAGAGATCCACCATGAAGTCATGGTGGGGAGATGCCCAGCCCTCAGCCAAGTTTTGGGGGCACAGGGTGCACCCACAGCTTTGCCATATCCATCCCTCATCCATGAGAGAGTGCTATGGGCACAGATCCTGGACCTTGTCAGCCATCGGGTGTAAATCATGCAAACAGCAGAGTTTACAGGGAAATTAAGTGGTAAGAGGAATGCAGCTCCCTTCCAAAATCAGAAGTCAGGTGCTGGTGGTACTATTTGTTCTGTGGGTGCCCTGAGGAATAAGCCCTAGGGCAGTCTGAGCTCTGCTGGTGTGTGCAGTGCTGGGATGAAATTTCCCAAAGTGGCAGGATTTTGGCATTTCCTGAAGCACTGGGATGGTGTTTCCCAGCTAAACATACTCCGCTGAGTATCAGATGAAACATTTTTCCTCAGGAGTAGTTGCTGTACATCCAGATGTAATAAAGTAATTGTCTGTGTGTATATTTTAAGTGGTACTTTATAATGCTGACACTGAGCACGAGTGTTAGATCAATGAAATGGAGTTTTACCAGGGAAAAAAAAAAGCGGCCGGTCAAGAAAGCAAAATAACACATCAGCAGCCATAATTCCTAGGAAAATTATTCTCAGGAGAGAGATGCTGAGGACACCAGCCATCGATGTGGGAATGGATGCCACATGCTCTGCTTCTATCCAAACATCTCCCTGTGCAGGCTGGAGTGCAGAACCCTGCAGGAGAGAAAATTCACTGCAGAAAACAAGGTATCAAAACCCCCTTCCAAGAATGCTCAGCTATAAATAGGTTTTTGTTGTATGGGATACCACAGTAACACTGACACTCCACAGAGCGACCAGCAGGCGGGGGATGAATTCCTGCCCTTAATAAGAAAGCAGGATAAATAAAGCATTTCTAACAGAGGTAAATCAGCAACTTTTGCATCTCCAGCTTTAAAATGAGTAAGTTTGGTGGATAAAGCACAGCAGCAGCGATGCCAGACCTTGTGCCCTGCAATCCCAAAGCCAGCTTGAGCCAGGTGCCATGCTGGAGGACACAGGAGTCCTTGACACACAGAGAGACCAGCACATAGACCTGGCATGGTCTAGCCCCACTGAAGGGCTGCTCTGGGAGTGAGCTGGTTCCAATCAGGTTTTTTAATCCACCACACAGGGAGCAGCTCCGGGCAAAGTAGCATCACTCTGTGGCCAGAGGCAGGTTGGGGACACTCATCCCTGTTCCATGAGCATCACCTGCTCAGCACCAGTTCTCCTCTAGCAGCAAAAGGACCCATGGCTGATATTTTATACTGAGTCACAAGGATGTCAAGGCACAGTCAGCCACAAGGCACATTTATTGGCACAGCAAGAGCGAGATGTCTGCTGAGCCGTGAGGACTTAGGTCACTGCTCTGATCTGAAGCCTGCGAGCATCTCCCCAGTGCTCTGTGTGGTGCACAACAGCTCCAAAAGGGGCTCATACAAACACACCAGGAGGAAGAAGGAATGCAAATAAAGGAGTATAAATAGCTGAGCTCCAGGAACACAGGCTGGGAGTGGCAAGGGCATGCCATGGCACTGGCACAACCAGAGCCGAGAGTGTGCCAAGAGTGGCCACGCCTCCCCCACTCTATCAACAACCACAGCCCCCACCTAGCATCCCACCAGCCCCCTGACAGGCGTCTGCAGTGTTTTCCATCCCAAGCATTAGAGGATATCCAGTGATGAAGTAAGAGCCAACCTGACACCAAGGGAGATGTCACTGATGTCCCTGGCTCACAACTGCCTGCTGGAAAACATGACCTGAGACCTGAAACTCAGTGTAACTCTCTGCTTCCTAATTGGGGAACATAGGATGCCATTACTGGCTTCTGAGACTGCTCGCTGACTCTTTTTTATAGTTTCATAAAGTCTTTGGCTTAGGGTTTTCATCTCTTCATAATTCAATGGACAATAACTGCTTCAGCAAGGAACCACACTGGGGCCCTCACAGAAGTCACATTTCAGCTGATTTTCTGGTCTGAGGGTGGTGTTTGCTGGATATTGGAGAGCTGTGATGCTGGGCACTGGCAGAAGTGAAATTGTCATGCATATACAAACTCATTTTGCCTTTTGGTTTCTGTAATGTATCAATGAAAGCAGTTTGTTGGAAATGAGGGAATCAGGGGAAAGGTTTGTGGACCTGGAGGGCTGTACTGACGGGGTGAATGAACAAGGAATTGGCTCATGGCTGAATGACTGGAAAAAACCAAGAGTCTGCTTGCAGCAGCAACTGAAGCATTTTTCAGACTCAGCCATAGACTAAACCCAGCTGGAATGAGCATCTGCAGCCCTCAGAGGGGAAGCAGAAGGAGCAGGGACTTTGCTGACAAAATACCCCTTCTCCTCATTTTGTGCCTCTTTGTCTTTCGCAGGGAGACTGTGTGGGTCTGTGACTGTGTCCCCCTGTAGGACATGACACTCAGAGCAGGGCTGTCCCCCCGAGGGTGCTCTTGCGACCTAGTACAAGTGGAAAATCAGCCACAGGCGGCATTTTCATTTACATTTTTGCTCTTAGAGTTTGACTCACGCCAGAATGAAAGTCAGAACCCTGAACTCTTGGGGTGGAGGAACGAATGACACCTGAAACACCGGGGGAGGCTTGTACCTACACCGGGAGATGAAGGCAGTGGGCAGGCTGACACTGGGTACTGCCCTGCATCTCTGACCGTCAGACCTCTGTTCCCAAGGCTGGCCGCCCTGCAGCCCCTTTTAGGATGCTCGTAGCCCCCATCTGAGCAAAAAGACTGACAGGCTCAGATCCTCCACAGACGAATTTGTTTCACGATCAAACATAAACTGAAAGAAAATCCCGGACTGAAACACTTCTGCCTCCCACCCAGCTCCAGCTTTGTTCCTCTCATCACTAACCCCCAGCCCACATGCTGGATTTGATCCCATTCCCTTGAGTGCCCCACACAGCTGAGCTCTGGTGCAGCTCAGTGCAGCTCAGCAGCACTGGGGGATGCCCAGTTCCCACTCCAGCATGAGTAATTGTCTTCCCAAATCATCAAAGCAGGGAACATAACTCCCTCTTAACAAAGAGGAGCTGTGGTGCTGCCTCTCACATGCAGGTTTTTACCCCTTCTTTGCTATCCCCCAGAGCCATCATCTGCCCTCAGTGCAGTTTTCATAGAGTCACAGTTTGAACTGGGTTGGAAGGAACCTTAAAGCTCATTTACAACTGCTGCCATGGGCAGGGACACCTTCCACTAGACCAGGTTGCTCCAAGCCCCATCCAGCCTGGCTTTGAACACTTCGAGGGATGGAGAAAATATAGCTTCTATGGGAAACTTGTGCCAGTGCCCCATCACCCTCACAGGGAAACATTTCCTTTTAATATCTAATATAAATCTACCCCCCTTCAGCTTAAAACCATTCTCCTTTCTCCTGTCACTCCATGCCCTTGTAAAAAGTCCCTCTCCAGCATTATTGCAGGCCCTTTAGGTACTGGAAGGCTTTTGGCACCTTCACCTGAGGAGGGGAAGAAAGCAAAAGCATCACTTGGCGACATCGAGAGCATCATCTTAGCTGCGAAACACATGAGTCATCTCGGCAGCAGCAGCCGGTGTCAGCCTGAGCCGCAGGATCCCACATGCTGCCGGGGAGAGCCGGCCAAACCGCGCTCGTTTGGCTTCCCAGCAGCGCCCGGCCCCTGCTTCCTTCCTTCCTGCCCCCACCGCCACAGCCACCAGCTCTGCTCGAGACTTTGCTGCTTTTCGGAAGACTGGGTTTTTTTTGTGGTCGATCTGGGCCAGCTGGCTTCAGGAAGACAAACCAGGGCTGATGTCCGCCTCCTTGACACAGCTCTCCAAGCAGTTTGTGTTGGGTCTGCTAGAGTGGAAAGGGGCTTTGCTCCTGGAGAGCTTCCCCTCACTGCTGCTGCACTGGCAGGACAGCCCTGCTGAGCACCTTCCCACTCCAGCAGCAGGGATGGGGACAGGAAGGGGAGCAGGGACAGGAATAAGGACTGGACCCCGAGGTATGCTAGGATGCTCAGCACTACTGCAGCCTGAGGACCACCAGCTTTCTTATGCTCTGTGCATGCAGAGTTTTTGCTTAGTGGTGTAAACAGTGTGAAGATGTTACCACAACAATTTTATGACCTTTCAAGTCTTGTTTGATGAAAAATCGGCACTTCAGCCCCACAGGCGGTGATTATGCTGCAGAACACACCAGAACCATCACTGCTCCTTCAAATGACACTAGGTTGTGCCTGTGTGCTTGTCCTGGCGGCTCATCACCCAGCAAGCTGGTGGGTGGGAGCTAGGCTGGACCTGGAAAAATAAATTCATAAATAAATAAAACCTTCACAGAGGAACAACACTCAGCCTGCTGCAGACAGGGTTTTCCCTGGCCCACTCCAACTCTCCCAGACCAGTCTCGAGAACAGGTAGCAGAGTTTGACCCAGAGTGACACAGGGCTGTGCATGAAGGAACAGCTTTTGTAGTAGCAGCACATGGGAATTGCTCTTTTCTGCAGGAATATGAGGCCCCAGCAACGCCATTGCCAAGATCCTGATGATGAACATCCCACTTCTGCATGCGACAGTCTGGACAGTGCTGACTCCAGGCAGACATCCCAGTGCTGGGGAAAGCATTTTTGGAAGTGCAGTGCCACTGGGCTGGTTTGAATTGCCACATGGACCACACTGAGTGCCTGCAGAGCAATTTCACCCCCTGGGATAGCCCAGGAGCAGCTGAGGAAACTGTCCTGCTTCCTGCAGTGGCACTTGCTGTGCCCATGGAGGGTCAACTCTGCTATGGCTCCCAGCTTTGGCACTTTTAGTGAGCTCCACATGAACCACTAGAGCAGCAAACAATGCAGCAAAGCCACAGGGCTGAAGGTGGAGAGTCTGAAATTGTGGGCTCTTGTCAGGTACAAACACCGCTTGGCTGTACAGCAGCTACTTCCAGTGCAGTTAATGCAAACAAATGGTGATGTGGAAAGGTCTGGTTTTCCTCTGGAATCCAGTGGGAAAAGGCTGCCTTGGTGCTGCAAATCTCAGTTTTTATCTACGTAGGAAAGGCTTGGCTCCTCCCTGTGGGTGGAGCATCTCCCAATGGGATGATGTAATTTTATCAGTCATACAGTGGGACTCAATGGCCCATTAGCAGACGATATTTTCCTGAAGGAAGGATGGATTGTGGAAAAGATAAAGATGACTGCCCCACCTGGTTTCAACAGATGGTGATAGAATACATACTTTTGGTCACATCCTGTATTGCAACCTAAGACAAGTGTCTACTTGTGAGCTGAGCTGTACTCAATGATAATTGTGGGACTCTTTCAACTCAGAATACTCTCTGATCCTGTGTGATTCTGTGTGGCACCAGCCACCACCAAGGCTTAGTTTTGGGGTGCTCACAACAGAGGGGGTTCCCTGCAGCCCCATGGCAGGTGCTCATCCTAGATAGGATCCATCCTCTGAACTTTGCCTCCAAGGAAATATGACATTGGCAGCTACCAAGAAGCTGGGGTATGCATTAGTGGTTTGAATAGTGGTTTTCTTGAAAATACTTTTCTTTTTTTTTTGGTGCTCCTGGGTATTGGGAGCATGGCAGATATGCTTAGGACCAGCGAGGGTGATGCAGGCTGAGGGCTTCCCCCTTTCCAGCCCAGGCAGCAGCACTGGACAGGCACTGCGTGTCTGCATTTTATGCTACAGCAGGTGAAGAACGGCTGTTCTCACAGCTGATTGACACAGAAATAATTCTCCGGGAAGTTCCTAGAGGATGGAAAGTAAAAAGCCACCCAAATACAGGCAGAACACTGCAGAAGCCCAGTTTCCTGAGCAGCCTCCACTGCCCAGGCAGGACCCCTCTCCCTTACCCCCTTTCCTTCCAGGATTTCAGCACCCATTCCCACCCCCACGCAACTGGTTTCCAACCAAAGGCCACTGCAAACTAGACGGTGATCACCAGATCATTTTATGTTAGACACTAAACAGACTTGAGATGATCACTTCAACTTAATTATATCATAATTAAGCCTTCATATTTCTGTAATCTGGAACTGTCAAAGGCAGCCTGAGTAGAGCTACTGCTCCTCTCCAAGAGCCGTCACTCAGTGCTTCTGAGACATGTCAAAATAGGGGTAATGTTGCCTGCAGAGCCAGCTTGTGGCTGTAAACAAGCAGTTGTGCTTCACTTCAGAGCTCTGCAGTGGAGCAGGGGCCGTGGACATCCCCTTGCCAGTGGTGTGGGGTAATGATTGCCCAGGGAATGTGGCAGCCTCAGTCCCCACATCCCAGCACTGGTACCAGCAGTGCAGCCCCACAGGAAATCACCTCCTTGCCTTGTGTGAGCCAGCTGTGTAAAACATATATTCAATCATGTTATTAGGAAAAGTTAAATTTAAGTCGGCATATACTCTTCTGTACAGGATCAGAAAATGAGGATATAAATGTGGGGAAGATGCCTTTCCCTGAGGTTCAGCTGAGCACAGCCCCCACTCCAGCACATGCAGAAAGCTGGATGGGCTCTGCCTCTGCTGAAGAAGGCAGCAAGGGAACCATGTCCCCTCCCAGCCTCTCTGCTCATAAGGCCTGATCCTGCTTCCTCATGGCCTCAAGACATCCATTCATAAACCAAGGCTTTCTTCTTCTCCTTTGGATGCCTCTCCTCCAGGCCAAGTCACAGAGCTCCCTATGCATATAGGCACTACTGTAACTACCATTTTATTATTGTTATGAATAATATTCTATTTTTCCAATTTATCAAGTGACAAGATTAAATGTAATAGTAAATCAATACAATCAAAGTGTTGGAGATTAATACAATCAAAGTATTGAATACATATATTTTAGAATACGTAAAATTTGGGAGTAAGTAATTTAGTATAATTGAGGTTTGTATAAAGCATAAGCAAAACCGACAGAGGAGGGGCCAGCCCCCCGACCAGGGGTACGAGGAGGGACTCGCCCTTCCTCACGTACCAAAGCATCAAGGCTAACAATCCCATTTATATACTATATGCTAATACATGTTAATACAGAATTTTCTGGAAAACTCCTCCTAGTTTCTATTCCTAAAGTCTACGTCACTATGTTGTGTTGTACATGCTCTACTAGTAGTTAGGGATCTCTCATCCTTTTGAGGGTCTTATTTCCAATGAAGGCTCACCATCTTCATCAATGACTGATGTGTAACCTGCACATGCACACTATGTAACTGAGCAGATGTTTTCCATAATAAGAGTTTAATTAAAGTCCCATGCCTGGAATCATCCCATTTTGGCCATTTCAAGGTCGAAACTTTCTGTTTCTAGATGCTGCTTGTCAAACCTACATCCTTCTACAACTCCCTTCTAACATCTGGAGGATTCCATCTGTTTTGTCTCACTCATCTCCTTTTTTGCTTAGTAACAATTATTTTCTATTGATTTGAGTACAATTTTTCTAATATAGTTACAATTTAGTTAGCACAAATCACATTTATCACATTATTATTTAAGCTTACAAACACCATCTAAAGCTTGCAGGGTTTTACGTAGGATTGCCTGTCAAAATTCCTGTCACCTTTGTGGTTTCCAAGTGAGTCATTACCACTGTTCCAGCAATACCACATCAGCTACTGGGCAGGTGGAAAAGAATACCTCCTTCAATTCAAGCAGTGATTAATTTTTGCAGAAGTATAATGACTTCTATGGAGGGTTTCCCTTACCCTTGCACCTGCCGCTGAGCTTTTCTTTCTCTACGCTTTAACAATTCCCAGCTAATCACGTTGGGAGGTGGCCGTGACCCATTGCCTCCTCCAAGCAAGCCTGCCTCATTCTGGGAAGCCCTCACTCTGGGAACCTCCCAGCCCTGCCTCCATCCCACGTGGCTTTTGACCGGTCCTTGTCAACACGATCTGATTTGTTTGTGTGAGCCTGGCACGACACGCACGGGAATAAAAGGCAAACTACAGTCAGCCACTGGAGTATGCTTGGCATGTGGCACCACGGTTCCCAGGATGTGCTGTGCAGTTCGAGCAGGGACCCACAAACTAAAATTAATGTGAGTAGAGACAGTGATGCTGACCTTCTTCCTCCACCTGGTCCACCTTCAGAAGGAATTGGGGTGGGAGGCTGGAGGAGGGCTGGCTCACAGCACTGCCCAGCTCAGGGCAGCCAGTGAGATGCTGCGACAGGTGGAGGCATCAGGGTGGACATCCCAGGCCCTGGAGATCCTGAGCAGCCTTTAGAGCTGGAGTTAACAGCACCATGGAGCAGACTGCAGTCCGTGTGCTGCTGGAGGAGGAGCAGCCAGTCTGCCCCTTGCTGTCCCCATGTCCCTAGCATGCAGAGCTGGCCCTTCCACCTGTAGCTGACCCAGAGAGCAGCCAGGCAGCACCACGGCAGAGAAAGGAGAGAGAGATCCCCAGCTGCAGGCAGAGGCACACTGAAGCAAAATAGAGCCGAGCTGCTGAAATCCACATCACAGCTTTTTGCATCCTCATACTTTTGCAGTGGAAAACTGCACATTAGTCTTCCTGAGCTGCTTATCTGATGAAATTGCTGCCCTTTGCAAGGGTATGTTGGCCCCAAATAGGTGCCTGTTTGCCCTTTCTTGCTCCCGATTTTGACTTTCTGCTGTTTGTCTTCGCAATTCAGTAAACAGCTGCAAAGGATGTTTCACTCCTTGAAAAGAATCTGCTTCTCTTACACCAGCTCTGTGCACAGTAGTTCTGGAGATCGTTGCACAATTCCCTGAGCTCTTAAAAAACATCAGTGCTGAGAGGTTAAAGATTTTAAAGCCTGCTGCCACCTATGGATGAAAGGAAAGCAGTGAGAGCAGGAATCCTTCCAGGAGCATGCCTGACTGGAAGGAGACCTGAACTGCGGATGAAGTCCTTGGCAGTGGAGAGATGCCAGCAGCCCAGAAAGACAGGAGATTTCTCCTTCTTCAGACAAACCCCACAACGTGCAGGACACAAAGGGCTGAGGAAAAGTATTGGGAAATTTGCTACCCATCATGTGATACATGTAGTACAGAGAGGAAATAAGCCTGGTTTTTAGCTTGCTGGATTAATCTGATTATGGTGTTTTCATTGACAGACTGTAGCTTGCCTTCCCTTTTACCTATTTTTTCTGTTGTGATTAAATCCTTAAAAAATTGTACATATTTGCATTCATATTTCTAAGGTGATAATTTCTGCAATAATACTCTACAAAATACCTGGCATGGATATTTGTGGGGCCATGAAAACTACAGAGCATCATATTCCACCCTCACTGGAGGAAACAAGGATATCTCAAATATAGATAATATTATAGATAACAACATATCTATACTATAGATGTCTTATTTTTATAGCACTGTCCCTAGCAGAGCCTTTGGTTCATGAAGAGCCTCTTTGGTCCATGGTAGGGGACATCTCCCATCCCAAAAGACTCCCCAGACCTCACAGGGAACCCTGCTGCCCAGCGGGACCAACCTTTACCTCACACTGGGCAAAGAGGAGAGTGCAGGGACTGTGGTGCAGACAAACGACCACACTTCAGTGTTAAATGAGATGTTGTTAGATGCATGGTGTTCATACACATGGTATTCATTGCTTTTTGCTCTGGTTATCCCCATGCATGCTCTGGAAGTAGAAAATGAGCTGAAATCAGGTACAACCTGATCCCCTGATCTCAGGCACCCACCACCTTACCCTTTCGAAACAGATATACTTTAGCTCAGGGTTAAAGATGTCCTATTATTATTTTTAATTTTTTTTTTTTTGTAATTTCATCAGCTTCTTGAAAAACCTGCTTTCCTTTTATCCCAAGTAATTTCACATGAGGAAACTATTGTTCTGAACAGTGACTCATCAGTTTGCATCACCATTTTCCAAACCTCTCCGGGGCACGTGGGCTTAGAAGCAGGGAATGGCAGCCAGCCTTTATTTACCAATAAAGAGACACTTCATTTCTGCATTGACTCATTGCTGGTTTAGCCTTGGTTTGTTCCTATTCCTCGGAGAACCTGGAGTTCTGTTTGCTTTCGTAATCGTTTTTTATGAGGAACATTCACATGAACCACATCTCACTGGCAATCTGTCTGCAGTTTAAATACAAATGTTTGCAAGAAGAGTCAAGTATCAAAATGATAGAGCTGAAATACCTGTATCAAATTTCCATAAACTGCCACGAGGCAGAAAACACAACTGTACCTCTAATTACAAGAATTCATGGGAGAAAGGAGGCCACCATCCAAATTATCCACTTCACTGAAGGTCTTACACAGATCCTAACTATATATTTTTGAAATTTGAATCAAAGGAGCTCTTTTGGAGCTAGAATCCCCCCTGTCACTCAGAGGTACATCACCCCTGTCCAGCAAATGCAGCACCAGCAGCATGTGAGGGATGAACAAATTTTGCATGAGCAAAACCAAACCTTGAGAGTTTAAAGGTGCAAAATGAAAGGTTTGATCCTGCTTTTCCTATGCACCAAGACCTGTATAATTCTCCTCCTGTCCTTCTACAACTGAATAAGTTCCAATACAGAAAATAAACTAGGATTTTTGGCAGCATTTGTCCTTCTAACCCCATAGCTGTCAAGATTGAATTATACTTAGCACCTTACCCTAAATACCTGATGCTGAACTTCCTTGTGGGACAGAAATCAAATCATGGCTCAAATCTCCTGCAGCTGAGATGAGCTGAGTGCACTAGCAAACTCTTGCCATAGTCCAGTTGGGCTGAGATTCATCTCAAGGGCAGGAGGAATGCACAGGGCACAGAGCAGCCTTAACATTAATAATTGTGTGAATGGTTGCACTTGATCTTAGAGGGCTTTTCCAGCCTAAACAGTTCTATGATTCCGTGTGTCCAAGGCAAAGAAAAGCACAACAATAAAACTTGAAAGCCAGTGAGAATAAAACAAGTGTTCCAACTATGACTGGGATGATTTCTGCTAAGTACCCCAAAAGTGGGTGGCACACCATGATAAACTTAAACAGGGGCATAAATTTCTGGTTTTCCCTAAAAGGAAGTAGCCAGTTGATATGAAATTTTAACACTTTTTTTTTCTTGCTGTCCTACTCTTCTATGCTGTCCTTTATATACATTTAGAAAGCTCATAGGAAAACCATTTGAAAGTAATTTCTAGTCAAAAATTCCGCAGTTGTCATCAACACTTCACTGCTGGCAGAGCTGCCCAACTAGACAATATGGGGTGTGGGTGCATTTACAGGGGGAAATGAGCTGAATTTGGGGCTTTAGGGTTTTCTTTGGCTCTTGTACAGCAGTAACAAGCCAACCTAGGCTCCTCATTTAATCCTTCCCATCAGGCACAGCTTTCCACTGAGAACCTTTCCAGTACTGTGGAAAGCTTGTGGGCTAGACGGCTTGCTCTTTCCACTTCTCCTGATTTTTTTACTCAGCTCAAAAAACCCACAAACTTTCTAAAGATCAGGACTGGGAGCAGACTACTCCCCAGGGAGGTAGGCTACAGGGGCCAGATGCAATGTTGCAACACATGCCCTTTAGGCTGCATTACACAGGAGGGAGCTGAGGGCATATGTTGCTCCAGGAGTTTGAGGGATGCTGTGTGTGAATTGAGGGGCACCAGATGTTTTTGAAAGGACTGTGCTCAAGCATTTGCTGAAAATGAGGTGGGGAGTTCGACTGCCTCTTCTGTAAAATGAGAAAATAAAAAATGGAGTAAATGAAAAGGACACAGATTTGTTGGAGTAACTCCAGGGAAGACCACAAAGATGCTCTGAGAGCCGGAGCATCTCTGCTCTGGAGATGGGTTGACAGAGCTGGAGTTATTAATTCCGGAGCCAATAAGGCTCCAGGGAGACCTTACAGGACCTTCCAGTGCCTAAAGAGACTCCAAGACACCTGGAGAGGCCCTTTGGACAAGGGCATGGAGTGACAGGATAAAGGGGAATGGCTTCAGACTGACAGAGGGCAGGGTTATACTGGATATTAGGGAGAAATTCTTCTCTGTGAGGATGGTTAAGGCCCTGGCACAGACTGCCCAGAGAAGCTGTGGCTGCCCTGTCCCTGTTCAGAGCCAGGTTGGATGGAGTTTTGCTCTCCCTCCTTGGATGACTTTTTCACCCAGTTCCCAGGCAGGCTTTGGGTCTCCTCCCACCTGCAGAGACAGGCCGCTCCTTGTCCCAGCAAGGGCCTGCTCAGTGCCACCCTCCTACTCACTCCCCCTGGCAATTGGCTGGATCCCAGAAGGCTCCAGCCAAGGACTCAGGGTAGGACCAGCTCCTTCCCCACCACAGCCTTGTATTGTGCAGGTCACCATTGATACCATCTAATGAATGCAAAAGCAAACTCTCCATGACCCATTTCTCTCACATATTTTTTTCCTTCTTTTGCAATCTTGAGATTTGCATTTTTTTGTTATATTTTGCAGAAAGGATCCAAGTCTCAGCCACAAATCTGTTTATTTCAGATTTGGAACATAGAAAAGAAAAATTATTTTTTGTAATTTTTTTTCTAGATGCTCTTTTTGTGAAGTGCTCTTGTGCCCACACGGTGTCTAAGATATTACTACAGAAACTCACAGTATTTTCCCTCCTATCTGGTAACACACAGGATGGCTTCTTTGCTTTATTGCATGAACCTGCTTCCTTTTCACTAAACATCTTTCAGCAGCACAATGTTCTGCAGCAAGTTTAAATTCGGTTTGTTCTTCCAGAGAGGTGCAAGCTGAATGAGTGACCAGTTCAGCCAAGGACTTCACCAGCCCCATCTCCATGGTGTGCATTTCATACTTTCATGTTTACAGAGACATAAATAGACTCATGCCACAGTCACATGTGTGAGGATCTATTACACATTCTTTGCTGCAGACTTGTAGCAGCTCAATTAACTTCAACTACTCATAGAGATTAACTTTTTGGGTTTTCCTCGTTTCTCACAAAATAATAATGGCAAACGTGTAAGCTTCATTCTGCTTCTTTCTTGCATTGTGCCTGACAATGGCTCTGAAAACACAAGCAGAATTTCTTTTTTGCTAGAGGTCTCTCTTTCTCAGGATTTTTAAGCCTCAAAGTGTTGGAAAAAAGCTCCCCCCAAAAGAGCCTGGGACAAAAAGAATCAGATTTTTTTTTTTAATTTGGTAGGCAATTTAAATTACATATTAGGAAACAAAAGACTATTACAGAAGTGGTAATAGCAGATAGGGGGGCTAGAAGGAAACTGAAAAAATAAAAAATACTATAAATCAAAAAGAAGTTCTCTTTACGAACAAATCTTCAGGTTCAAGTGTCAAATCAGAACCTTCTTTTGGGGATCTTCATCAGAGCTCCCCAGAGACAGCTGTCACTGACAGGGCAGCGAGTTAGAGCAAGTGGATAGGACACACTTCCAAAAAACATGCTTGAGTAAACCTCTTATTTTGAAGGAACACCCATCCTTCTTTACACCAGTGATAAAAGCTTCTTTAATGCCAGCAACAAAACATAAGCTCTAAAAAAAGGAAAGCTACATTAATAGCTCTGCCTAACCACTGTTTCTCCAGGCAGTATCCAGAGCTCCAACTGCTGTCTCTACCATAGCTGTACATCTCAATTTCTCCCACACTATCTCCTGTAATTATTTATTTGCCAGTAAAGCAAAAGCTCTTAATTTTCTCTCCTGCAGACTCTCTGATTGTTTTTATCCTTTAAAACCTACTATGGGTGCAGACTTGTAGTAAATGTCCTCTACAACTTCATGCTAATGCATCTCAGTAACAATATTTTGCACAAGCTTATATTAAACCTCTTGTGTGTGTATATGTATGTATGCATATATATAAACATATTATAGATATATTACATAGAAAGCAAGGAATAGAAGAGTTAAGTGGCATGTACAGGAGTTTTCCTTTTACAGTTTCAATTTACTTAAACCTAAACCCAAGTCCTCCTCTAAGAGAGTACAGAGGACACAGCATTCAGGTACTGTGGCTGGAACCCAGAGCCTGGGCTGAATTCTGTATCTGAGTGCCAATGAGAGGGCTTAAAGTATGGTTCAAGTTTTGCTGCTCGTGCTTTTATTTAGTCCCAAGTTAAGTGCATTAAACAAGTGACCTCAGCTTTATTTTTGGGGAACAGTGGCCCAAGAAGCAGCAGTTTTCAGCTACTTAGCAAACCCCAGCTTAATTCTAGGATACTGGATAGATTTTGAAACAACCTGGCAAATGCTGGCATCACCATAGTGTGCACAGACTCACTGAAATACAGCTCCTATCACTCCCTAAGTTCTCTCTCCCTTTTTGCTTTCACAAGTGCCAGCGTTCCCAAACACCTGCCTTGGGTCAGCCCACACACACAAGCTGTGAGAGAGCAGCATTAGGAGCCCTGTCCGTAACTGCTCTCCCTTTTATCTCACTAGCAAAAGGACATTTTTCAACCCAACTAATTCTTCCCTTCCTCCATTACACGGGGGAACTTGGTCAAGTATTTCCTAGAGATGCTCACAACGACCTGCAGGGCAGCCCGGCCCCATGCCCCATGCCCCTGACACTGACCCCCCCTGCCAGCCTGCTCAATGCTTGCTAGCAAAGCTTTAAGCTTTCACCAAAATTTGAACAAACTTGAACTTCAAATTCTGCCCTTCCTCTCAAGAGCTACATTCACACTGAAAACCAAATGCCTTTGCTCAGAACTCCTGTGTGCTACAAAAGCCGAGATACTCCAGACCTCTCAGCTCAGCTTCTCCAGTGGCTGCTGCAACACTGGTCCTGGCCCAGCACAGCCACTCTTCACACCTCAGCCCTTGTCCCCGAAGCCGCTGCACCTCCCCTGGGTCGGGTACTCAAATATCACCAAGTGGCCAAGATCAGGTCTCCCACAGCTCATCCCTGCCCCAAACTACTGCCAAGGGTTTGCTCCAGCGAGTGCTGCTCCTGGGAGTTCATCAAACCACTCTGACGGTAAAGTACCATTTTGTGGGGGGGGGGGGGGCCTAACCTAACAATATAAATTCTTATTTGCCTGTGCCAAAACCAGACATTTGGACCCAATAGTGAAAGTATGCCTTTACATTCTCCTTTTATGAAAATACTTATTTAGATTTAGGAAGGAGAATCAGAAAATTTAAGTAGATCTGGGCTTTGTAGTGTACACATTGCAAGTTTTTCTGCTGTTTTTTTACCTTGTATTCTACTGAATCTTGTCATGGTTGGGTGCAACACAGAGCATGGCTGTTGTACTGTGAATGCTAAGGACAGGACCCAACGTGCCACTAATTTACACTAGGTTTGTGAAGTATCTCCAGTAGTTTCTATGTGATGGAGGCTTCTATCATCCTGTTACAGACATGGGCAAACGGTGGCCATGTTAAGGAGGCACCACTTCCTTCGAGGCTGCTGTGAGAGCTCTTCTTCAGGCAGAGACCAAGCATGACTCAATCCCTCCAGCCATCACTGTCACCAGAGGTAAAACAAGGACAAGAGCCCTTCCACTCACAAGGATGGTAAGGCAGCATTAGCAGATTGAAAGCTGAGGCCCTGAAATGAACAGCATCAAAGGCTCCAAAATATTACTGTAAGACTTCTTACTATGATGCAACATGTGCAGTAAGAAACAGGGTCATAAGAAAAACAAGGGATATCTTCTTTAAACTATTATTTTACCATACTTGCTCATCAAAATTTTAATTGAAATTCAAAAGCTGACAAATAAAAAATAATTTTAAGAATGTATACTAAGGATGCTTAGGGTTAGAAAATAGTTCTCTAACAGCAGGTTACCACACTCCCCTGTGGGCTACACTCAGTTGGGTAAGTTTTAACTCAGTGGCAATCCCCACTCCATGTTGGTGGCAATCCCAACAACAGGGCCAATCCCAGAGTGCAGCTGGATTCTAAGGAAGCATCAGTCACCTCTAAGATCATATCTTTCCATCTTATTTTAGAACTGCAGCAACGGAAATACAACTTTTCCCATGTTCAAAGAGTTTTCCAGATAGAGGATTTTTTTCCATACACCCATGAACAGAAGTTGAGCAAAAATGAGACAGAACTATCACTATACCTCACTCCTAGACCAAGTATTGAGCACACTTTTTTCCTGATTTTGATAAAATTTGACAAGAACTACCTATTTAAAACGCCTTCAAATTTCAAGCAAAATCTTATTTTCTATTCCAAATACTTATATTTCCAGCATAGGATGGGACAACACAATAAAAAATGCACCGACAACATGTTAAAGAACACTTTCATCTTTAGCTTTTCTTGCAATTTATTATATAAATTATGCTTTTCAACATTTAGAACACTCACATTTCAGAACAGAAACACCAGTGCAAAGAGTGGTTTGTCATAGTGTGAGGAAGTTACATGTCCCCACTGACACCAGTGGATGAGGCTCAAATCTAACTCCTTAGTCCACAATTGACAACAGTGTGACCTAAATGTGAGTACGCTGTAGTCAACAGAAACACTGGACTTTGGTTGGTAACAACCAAATACTTTGACAGGACAAACAAGAGAAGAAGAATTTGATCTCCAGAGGACCTGTGAATTCACTGGGATTGGAGACCACCTCCATAATTTTTCTGAACTGGCATTATTAAAAGTGAATGCCAAATGTTCTATTTGATGCTCAAATCCAATTATCAAAACACAATAAAGCTCCCCTGCATGCAGATATTGTACTCCAGTGAACGCCACAGGTCACCTTTGGCACATCATAGTCAGGACCTGAACACAGAAATAATCCTGATATGGCACAGGATAAATGAGAAAGCTTGAGAGCTTTCCCATCTCCAATGCCAATAATTGTTGCTGAAAAATGTATTAAACCAAGACTGAAATACAGCAATCACCTCTCAGTTATACAATACATACTAAACCGCAATTTTAATTACATCCAATCAAACGGACTCTTATTCAACCCAGCGATGCTAGGAGCTAGGCTCACTGCTGTGAAATACAGGCCACTGTCAAAGTAGTTATTAGGATCTTAGAAATCTGCATTCCTTTCTCTTAAGGAACCATTGCAATGTAAATACAAAATGAGACAATTCATAAATAACATCTTTATTAATGAGTTTTCTTTTTCACATTCTTCTAAAGTGATGTTAAATTGAAATCTGCATAGTCAAGAGTGCAAAAAAAAAAAAAATCATGTAAGTCAGACCCAAATGTGAACACTACTTTTTTTGAAGCAAGACTGGTCACAGGAAGAAAATAGAAATAATTGGCCAGGGAGATACAGAGGGGGTGGAGAGGAGAACCACCAGGAAAATTCTCATCAGTATATTTGTCTATTAATGAAGTCTTCACACAAAGACACACAACACTCATTCACATTCATGTGCACAACAGAATGTAAATTACAGAAGAAAGGTCCTTCCTCCGCTGAATGAAATGAAGCAGAGCAAGATTAGTTACGTATTTCACTGAGCACTGATCACCTATTCCAACAACGTACCCAGGTGGTTAACAAAAGGTCCAGGTTTCTTCATGCTCTTATTACAATCACATTTCAGCCACCCTCCCACAGCAGAAACCAGGAAATCAAGAGTGTTTCCACAACACTGGGAATTATTCTTAGCACACACTTTTAAGCACCATCACCTCCCTTCCTTATTAACTTTTTAATAGGATTACCCCCTTTCTTTAGTGCTGTTGTTCACAGTTGGTTGGAAGAGCAGGTGAAGAGGACCCCTCCATGTCCATGCAATGGATCAGCCTGTGGAAGCGCAGCAGATCATCTCCACCTCCAGCTTCATTTCCATAAGCACAGGCAACACAGTCCCCAGTCTCTCACATCAACACCACAATGTGACTCTGCAAGTAGTACTTGTAGTATTTACACTGTCTAGTGATTTAGCTGTGTTTCTCTGCATAATAACAATCATCAGAAAAAGCTAGAGGAAAAAACACAAGAGGCATGTAGTAAAGACTGTCCACACAGTGGTGAGAGGCCATTTCTTGCCTCCAGTTTGGATTTATGCAGCAGAGACACCACTCTGAGGTGAGCACAAGTTTAAATGCAGAAGTCTCTATGCTGGTCATTTGGAAAAGTCATCCAACGCCCTCACGCTGAACTGCACCACACAGAAACTGGGCTTAGTGTTTTGCATGTGATTCTACAGTAATAAACTTCATTTACAATTTTTATTAACTGGGTTCTGAATTATTCAGATGCACAGTGTAGGACTGTGGGGAACTGATCATCAATATTCAATCATACCAGTTCAGGTTTGGGCAAGGAATAAGTCTCATTTATTTCCCTTGTGCCTACAGCCTTTAAATCTGAGATTCAAGCCCAGAGGTCAAGTGAAAGTTATTTGTGAAATGAAACCAGCAAGAAATATATTTGCTGCCATGGATATTGGAAACATAAGGCCTAAAATATTTTGAAGAAGATATACAATAGGAAGCAAAAGGGATTCAGTACAACTTGCAGCAGTTTGTATTTGTACAAGGACAAAGCAAACTACACAGTGAAACTCAAACCCATCATAGTGAAATGGCGACTCTAGGGCTGAAACCCCACCTTCATTTAGCAAATTAGGAGTAAAACATACCCAGCAGAAGAAAGCACCAACTACAGCTCCCAGTCAGGATCAGTAACATGTGCTGCAACACCCTTTCTTCAAAGATTATCTGCTTTCTCCTTGGGGAATTAACACTCTAAAGCAGGAAAAAGCAGTCAGAAACTAGAAAGAGGGACTGAATTTTACTCCAGAAAAAAGTGTCCTGGGCAGCCAGCAGCTGCCACACTGGCCAGGTTTCAGGGCAAAACTATGTAAAAGAATCCATCTTGTCCCAGTTCAAAATACCAAAAAGAAAACTGGCCAATGGGTGTGAGGTGGTAAATTTTCAAAAGCAGCAATGGCAACCCATTTTTTTCCTGTAAATTTCATGGGCAAGTCTTCTGGCAGACCCAAAAATGAATGAAATTGGAAACGGGATATTTAGTGCACTAGTATCCTTAATTTTTTCAAAAAGAAACTGTTTTTCTTGTGTCACATCAGGGGTTTAATTCAAGAGACCAGCAGATCAAGATCACTTTTGTCATTAGTTTGAGATTTACTTTGGCACAGCTAATTTACACTATTTGTATCTGTGGTAATTATAAGGGCATCACAGTAGATTTTTCCTTTATTATGGAAAATCCTAATATAAATACACTTTAGTAGTCTGAAAAAACCCATCTTACTCTAACCTTCAATGAAACTACTTTGTCGCCTGCTTGTGTTTCAGGAAAATATCCCACCTATTCAGATCAGCCTCACTAATTAAGACACGTTAAAATGAAACATTTTCCATTAGAGATGCCAAAAACTGGATTTAAATTTATTGCATGACGTTGCATAAGAAAGTGTATTATTGAAAACTGTAAGGCATCATGCAATTATCCATCAGCTAATTATTTATTATTCCTTGAAAGATGGTTATATACTCTAAAGTTATAAAACCAGTTTCAAAAAAGTACATAAAAAATTTAACATAAGCATTAAATATTTTTCACATGTTCATCGTTTTCAGCTGTTAAAAAGTGCATTCAAACATACTGTAATGGAAAGTTTCTCTGACCAAAAATGGTGCTGGAGACTCATTAAATTAAAAGCTGCAAAAGGATGTTTTTGCATGGGATTAGAAAGCTCACAGGTTGTGGTATTTAAATTTACAAACTTGCTTGAAATAATTTTGCAATCTTCACACTTACAATTTAGCATCAATGATATAATTAGCTAAAAAGTGTATTTTTAAAATTGAACAGTCAAATGAATTCAAGTTACGTACACTGAGTGAGAGCAGACAACACTGAGACCTGGGCCAGGATGTGCTGCTGTGATTTTGGCAGGGATCAGTTGATGTACTGGGCCATCCAGCGGAACCCTTCCCCGTAGCCTTGTCTCTTTAGCACACTGCACATGAACACCTCCAGGGGCCTGGCGTTCAGGTCCTTCAGCGGTGTGCTGCCCTGCAGAGACACAAACATTCCCTTAATAAACATCTATTCTACATGGATATTTGCTTCTATGGAATGCCCTTATTTAACTCGTGTCTAACACTGGAATTTTGGAAAATAAATTAATCTAAAATCATAGAATGGGTTGGGTTGGAAGGGACCTTAAAGGCCATCTCATTCCAAACCCCTGCCACGGGCAGGGTCACCTTCTACCAGACCAGGTTGCTCCCTGGAACATGTCACCTTAATCTCAGTAACTTTTATACAAGAAATACACTATGTGTGTTGTCACATGCACCCACACTGGAGAGGGGGAAGTACGTGAAACCAGAATGGAACAGCAAACATGCTAAGAGAATTTTAGAGCTTATGTTTGATGTTCAGTCAAATTTCCCTGCTCTGTTTGCAAGTTTTCCAACCAGATTTAAAAAAACATTTGCTACAAATTTTAGGACTAGCCAAAGCAAGAGTGCAAGGTGCTTGCTTGCCAAGATCAGCACAGTGCAATAAAGCTGCCGTTCAACTGGAGATTCACAGTGGTATCCATGCTTCATCAAATACATGCAATGTAAAGACCAGAAAACAAGAGGGCAAAATGCAGAAAACAAGAAAGTAAAGATTTGTTCCTGCCTGACCTAAACTCTGGCACTGAACTTTTAAGGGAGGCACCTAAGAAAGAATAAGCAAAGAGGAATTGCAAGGTGGGTGCCCTCAGCAGAGCTAGTCAGCTAATGGGAGCTCTGATTGGAAGCCACAGTGGAAAATCTCTGTCAGCTGCAGGGAGGTTTCTTTCCAAGGGCCAAGGACATTGAGCACCATTTCTAATGCTAACAGGAGTTGAAGTATCAAAAAACCCTTACTAAAAATTTGCCTTGTTGCTATGGATGCCAGTAGGAACTTTGTCCTTCCCACAACCTAAAAATTTAGACTTCTACAATGGTGTAAATCTATCTCTAAGCTTTAGACAAATATGTTAGCTGGAAAATTATTAAAGCTTGCACTTGAAATGAGAAAAATCACTTACTGAAAGATTCTATTCAGTTTTCTCTTATAATTTGCTGTATAACTAACTATAGCCTCTAAAAACTTTAAAAATAGTGCATAAAAAGTCGAAGTACTAAAAATTATTCTAGATACAAATACATTTTTTCTGAAAAAACGTCCATTAAAATGACGTAAAACGTTGTAGTAGATATACATCTAACACACACACAAATACTCCAGGATTCATTCTATATGCTGTTATTATGTACTAAGTACTTTATAAATTAAAAAACCATTTATTTTGTATAGCTGGAGCAAACAGGAAAGGAAAAAGGAGCGGAAAAAGGAGCGGAAAAAGGAGCGGAAAAAGGAGCGGAAAAAGGAGCGGAAAAAGGAGCGGAAAAAGGAGCGGAAAAAGGAGCGGAAAAAGGAGCGGAAAAAGGAGCGGAAAAAGGAGCGGAAAAAGGAAAGGAAAAAGGAAAGGAAAAAGGAGCGGAAAAAGGAGCAATACCTTTCCTGTTGTCTGGCCATACAGACCAAACGTCTCTCGTAACCTCTCTTCACTGATGGCTTCAGGTCTGTCAATCTTGTTACCAAGAATTAGGATAGGCACATTAGCAATAGTTTCATCTGTCATTAGTGACTGCAAAGGAATAGAGAAAAGAGGACTGATTAATTTAGAATACAGAAGGTCAAATCACTACTACTCACTTGCAGGTGGCAGCAGAGGTCTGTTGGGTATTTGAGCTTAGGTCTTAGAAGTTCAGACTTTCAAAAGCTCATTTAAACTTACATCAAGTTCTTCTTTTGATTCAAGCAATCTTTCATGATCTGCACAGTCCACCAAGAACACAACACCATTAATTGCAGGCAGGTAGTTTTTCCACACTCTGCGAGCTACATGGAAAATAAGAAATTAAAATAAAATGAAATTATCCCCAAATACAGAGTGATGCACATTGGTAATTAAGAAGCAACAGGTGTGCGTGGGTTTATTAATTTGATTTTTTTTTTAATTCTTAGCTTACAGTGCCAATCTTGGGGATACAATTTCATGCTTTACAAAGCTTGAAGTAACAGAGCAAAATTATAATTCTCTCTAATGTTACCATTGTTCTATCCCACATGAATACTGATGTATGGAAATGTTTTTTGTTTCCCCAAGAATTATGTCAACAAAGGTAAGTTTGAAGGTAAATGTAGGAATTCACAGAATTCCTCACAGTATTAGTCAAAAGTTTCTGCTTTACTGCAGCTCTTGCCAAATCATACTTGTGATTTGTGATAAATGGTGTAGATGGGCAAAAGAACAGCCAACTTCTTTTATGCTATCACAGAAGTGTGGGAAGTCAGTCTCTGCAGCAGGGCCTTCTTCTGATTGATGTTTCTGATTGGAAGCAAACTCCAACCCAGTTCAGAGAGACATACTCTTACCTTGAGCATGTCCACCCAGGTCGAAGGTAGTGAAAGTCATGCCAGCAATTGTCAGCTCTTCTGAAGCTGGAAATAACACAATTATGTTTTAGGTAAAGATTATGCAGTGCTTTGGAAAAGTCTGGTCTTCTAGCACGTAGATTTTACTTTCTTTTGGTTCTTTCCAGCATTTTGTAATCCAAAAAGAAAATGGGAGCAATACATTCTCTCAAAACCAATGACACATTTGTGTATCACCAAAATGTTATTAACCATTAAACCATGTGTGAAATATCTACAATGCTAAGAACAGCAGAGAATTCCTACACTATTTACCCGTACATATTACACAAACAACAGTTGGCTCTGGCATCTGATTTCCAAAAATATTTTGCATTTGGCATTTTGTTTTCAATATTGTTCAACACTTCTCCTCTTCATATCCTTTTCCAGTTTCTCACCTTCTTACTGGACTTCCCCAATCCACATTTTCAAACTGTGATGAACTTTTTCTCCTGCAAGGTTACCAGGGTAACAATTACACAGCAACCTTTGAGACACAAACACTGATTTTCCAATTATACAGAGAAGCTGTTCCCAAAAATTGCTAGCCCCTATTTCTTGCAGTTCTATAGTACAAACTCTCTGCTTGTTACTCACTTTTTAATTTTAAATATAACACACGGAACTATCCTACACACATAGTTTTTTTAAGATTATTTGAACTATCCATGGATTGCAATCCCAAAAATCCGTTTGTGTCTCCCCAGTTGCACTGGTGGTCCTATGATATATAATCAGATCCTGCTTTTCTTGCAATTCTTCAAATGCTTTCTAGCTAAGGAACAGCACTATTAACTTACTGGGGTGTAACGTGGGGACGTGTTGTCCCAGTCTGTCATCTTTGAGCATGTGCAACAGTGTAGTTTTTCCAGCATTGTCCAGTCCAAGAAACACTAGTTTGCCTGATTTCTTGTACAGCCCTAGAACAAAAAAGGACCTAGTGAATGAATGAATCAGTTCAACCAGCAGGAGTTCATTTCCAGCATTAGAGATGATTTTGCTCCTGGGAACAATGTGTCACAGTCACGGTACAAAATACAGACCAGGCAAAATCCACCACACCTTTATCAGTGCCCTTTTATCCATGTTGTACAAATAACATTCCCACTTACCACAAGCCTGCTGCACCAGGTAACACGCAGCTTACAGGATGCTTGGAGGGAGCAGGAGAGGCACACAATTGGTGTGAATGTGTCAATCATGTAAATGCATTGCATTATCTTAGGAAAAGCATGGCAGAACAGGACTAAATGCCAGCCTAGTTACTCTGCCCCAGCAAAAGGACAGTTCTGCACACAGGTGGTGGAGAGGTGGACGCAGCATTAACAGCAGGCTCTGGACCATGGACCATCCTGAACCTGAACTCTATTCAGCTACCTCCAATTAAAGCAAAACATTTGTCCGAGACAATAATAAAATTCGGACTTCAATGAGAGCAACACAGAGAAATTGGATTCAATATCAATAACCATAATTTGTTTATGAATTCTTTAATATTGGTTAACATATTATTTGGATAAAAAGTAACTTTCACCCATACCCCAAGGAAAATTGTAGGCTACATCTTGAATGGCATCATTAGGGCACTTCTGACACACTTTGTACCATGTGACAATGCTATCCTAACAGGAGTAAGAAATTTTATTTTCATTGGTTGTCATCTTTATAAAAATGCCTTCTGCCCTTCTTCTCCCCCTCCACTAGTAACCCCAGAAATGCAACAGTTGCTGTGAAGAAGAGGAAAAATGTTTAAAACACGAAGATCCTATTTTCTTAAATTGGAGATTATCAAAGGGCAATTATCTTATAACTTGTCAATACTGTATCTTCTGCCAGAATTAGTTTTCATTGCTTTAAACTCATTGATATTCAGAGTAAAACATTAAGATAAATTAAATTTAAAACCAAAAACTCAATCCTGTTTTGTACTGAAAAAAACCCCGTATCTGCTGTAATGTGCAATCCTCACGTGTGTTGGGATGTTCAGCCAGCCCCGCTGATGCTGTGGCATTCCAGGGTCAGAGGTACCTCTGCCCGGCAGACCTTTATACCACTGCTGTTTGCTCACCTCTCTCTCGGCCTTTAAGCTAATCTCAGGGATCACATTCCAGCTGGACATGTTTTGCAACTTGCAGGAATGAATATTCTCTCCTATTCCTCATCTTATTTCATTCATGATCCTTATTACTCCAGGTCCTGTAGAGTACCTTGACAGTTCTTTCAAATACAACTCTTACTTCCCAAACTCACCTTCTCACATGCCCATATATATATATTAACTACTAAACTACAGCGTGGAGGAGGAAGTGTTAATGTTTACAGAGAAAGAAGTGGACAAGCATTTTCATATAGTAACTTACATCACGGGAGAAACTCCAGTTCACACTCACCTTATGAGTTATATGGAACTCTACTAACCTATGGGAAAACAATATTTTTGCCACTCTCAGCCTCCACATCCAGGAGTCTTTGCTGCCCAGTCAGACGTTGCTGGTTTCACCAAAACATTTCAAGCTTCCCAAGTGTCTTTCAGAGAAACACAAGACTAACAAGCAGCATACTTCAGCTATTGGCTACATCAAGACCTGAGTTTTTATATATACATATAAATTAAAAATTTTTTTTGTGCAAAAGTATAGTTGTGCAAAGATGTTTTTCCTAAAGTGATCCCGTTAGCCTTCTGACAGGACAGTACAGGGAACTGTGGGGAGTTTCCCAAATGTTATGATCTGCCTTCTTCAACTCTAAGTATAACTGAGAATGCAAAGAGAAAGTGTTTCTTTAAAAAAAAAGAGGGAGCTACTTCAAGCTCCTCTGTCTTTCAGCAGAATTAGCCTTTTGCTTGCACAGGAATGAAAGAGCAAGCCAGTGCACAGTAATCACTGTGAGCTAAAGAAGAGGTGATAAGAAAGTTTAGTCAACTTAGTTAAAATTTAACTGGCTAACATTTTGATAGCAGGCCAAGGGTCTGACATTCAGTGCAAAACTTTAAACTTTCAACTGATAAAAGGTAGGTGGCACAGCTTGCTATGACTTCTTAGCCTCAAATGCTTTTTTACCACTTCGATAAAATCCTTTGAACTTGGAAACTGTGCCTTTTAGATATGTGATCTGCAACTTCTGATCCTTTTTTTAGTATCCTAACATTAATTTTCCTCGTGGTTGTGGGTTTTTTCACCCTGAATTGATATGGACTGTAGACTTTTAGGCCAGGGAATAATTTTCTGAGGCTCTTGAGTAGATGCTAGTGAAGTTTCACACTAATTTCTGTGGCACAGAACAAAAAAAATCACAGAACAATGCACTGCTGAACATGAGAAAGGGCTTCAATATCTGGCACTAATTTTTTGTAGACAGCCGCTCCTATTTGGATTCTGAAATTATATCCTCATGTGCAAAAAAATGGAATTAAAATAACTGAGTTCAGCTCTTTACAGCAGAGAAATATCAGGAGAAGACCCATAAAAGCCAACTGAGTTACACTAGCTTAAATGTAGTATCATTAGAAAAGTCCAACCTATTATGATAATGAAATAAAATGTAATTTTTTGTCAAGAATAATTAATATAAGACGGGGAGGAGAGCACACTCTAGAAATGCTCAGCATTGATAAGTGAAACTTTTATTTAAGTGTTACTGAATGTACACCAAACCAAATATTATTATTTACCCAGCAGTCTTATTTGAAGATAACAGAGGTGAAGAGATATTTTACACAAGAATAGCAGAAAGGAAAAGCTCCAAATAATAATCACTTACCTAAAAACTGCAATACACTACTGAAACCACTGTAAATCCAATCAAATAGGAACATATCTGAATCTTATTGTCTGAAATAAAGAGAAAACATGCATTTAAGTTCTGTCAGAACAGCACATTAAGCATTGTAAAATATTTATAGGTAACATAAGTAATTTAAAATCCTGTGTTAAAAATTAAAAAAAAAAAAAAAATTAGTTTTGGTAAACTGTATCATAGACCAGTTAAGTGACAACAGCAAAGATTTTCCCCTCCCGTGGGAAAACACTACATGGACCAAAGTCTTTGCAAGAAGTAAAAATATTTTTATCCAAAGTACAATTTGTTGAAGGTATGTTTTGATCCACTGAAGATTTTAAACAGGATTTTCACTTTTCAACTGGGGAAAGGTGGCACTTCAGAGAGGGCACTGGAGGGATATCAGTGCAGATTTAGTGCTCAGGCCATGCCTGGGAGCTGCTGGGGTTCAAAGCAGAGGCAGTAAGAGGTGAAAAAGTTTTGCAGAGTTGAATCTAGAGAAGTCTGATAAATCCTTGTCCACACAGAACCTGCCTGTTTGGCTTGTTATGGAAAACAACTACCTAGCACAAGGCACTGGCATTACCCTTCAAAGACAGTGATCTCCTGTATTGTCCTGCACAGGCTGCCACAATTCAAACCTTAAATGCAAAGGTTTTGTTTAAAAAAACTCACCAGACCCCTGTATTTTCCCACTGAATTCCTTCAGCTTAGATTCAAGAACAGAAGGCTGAGCTGAGAGCCAGGACTAGGTTCACTGTGTAGTCATGAGTGATTAATTTCCTAGCTTCCATATTAATTTTGCTCCTTATCTAAAGTGAGGATAATCAGAATCATTGAGTTTGAAAAAAAGACCTCTAAGATCATTGAGTCCAACTGTTAGCCCAGCGCCACAGTGTTCAACACTTAAACCAAGCCCCCAAGGACTACATCCACAGGACTTTTGAGCACTCCCAGAGATGGTGAATCCACCACTGCCTTGGCCAGCCTGTGCCAGGGCTTGGCCACCCTTTCAGTGAAGAAATTTTTCCTAACATCTAATCTGAATCTTCTCTGGCAAACAACTTGAAGCAGTTTCCTCTTGTCTGGTCACTTGCACCTGAGAGAAAACACCAACCCTGACCTGGCTACAACCTGTCAGGGAGTTTTAGAGAGTGATGAGGTTTCCCCCTGAGCCTAATTTCTCCAGGCTGAGCCTCCCCAGCTCCCTCAGCTGCTCCTCATCAAACTTGTGCTCTAAATCACACTGAAAGCACCAGTTTGACACAGTGAACTGTGAGTATTTTAGTTCTTTTGGAGACTAAAGGGCAACATCCTTAGAAGCCTTTAGCCAGCTAATTCCTACTGGAATGCATGACCCCTGCAGATATTGGAGTCTCGCTGCCCTGGAAAAACTGGACTGCACTGCTGAACACAGCTGGCAGAGGCATCCACACTGCCACACTTGTTTAGAAGCTGCAGGGCTGCCTTGGGGCATCACAAGAGGACTTCAGGCAGCTCTGAGCCGGGAGCACAGCACACAGGAGTCAAAACACAGGTCTGAACCAGCCCAAAATCCAGACATCCATCACAGCAACTACACTCATGACAAAGAGTCTCTTTGCTACGCAACAACAGGTACATCATACAGAGATAATGTGGAAAGAGGAGTGACTATTTAATGACTTTTGCTTGCACTGTAACAAAATCTGTTCAGATGATGAAGCACCAGGTGTCTTGGTTTTGCCACAACTAACCATTAAACCTTTAACCCCAGCTACATTACTCTGAACAACACAGCAGCTGCAACAGGCATAATTTTTAAGAATACAAATCAAATATGCTTGTCAATGCATAAACACCCAGTTACACAACGTCATGACTGAAACTGTCCCTTGCATGGCTAAAAAGCAAAGGTCAAGAATAAGCAAACATGGCAGAACACACACGTCAGCAGTTTTATTTATTGCTTGAGCAAAATACCAATCAAGAAAAGCCTCTGTGGGGCTTAGGGAAACGATCGACTCAAATAACCTGCAAATCAGGGCAAACAGTGTGATGTAAGAGAAGTGCTCAGATTACTGAGGTGAGAATAACTTCAGTGCTCAGTATTAACCTGTTTCATCTATTACACTTAGGTTTACAAAAAACATCAACCAAACCAATCTTCATGTTTTACAGAAAAAACTTTAAGGGGTGAGATTCAAATTATTAACCTGAGAACAGGATTACTCTACAGACACAGCTCAAGTGGCATAAATACTTGTTCAATTTCCATCACCATAGGAAAAGTGGTGCTGGAAACAGAGCTATCCAAATCCTTCCAAAACAACTTCCATATCAGCTGGCAGCAGTTAAAGGGAAATACTTTTAAAATGGGAAAAAAATGGACAGCTAATTGTAAAGCACACAGGTCATATTTGAATAGAGATATTAAATCTACTCTTATCACACAGGAAAAGTAACTATATAATTCAGAGCTGTGTCAAATCAAAGCATTACAAAACCGTAGTGGCTCTGTTCTGGTTTTGAAAGTTGTTATGCTGAGAGCAAATTCAGGGAAGAGCTGAGGCTGTTGAATATATACGGACTCAAACTCTCAGGCTCACATTAAAACACCATAAAAGCCAGAACAATGAAGCAATCACTGTTCACAAGCCCTGATGGAGACAAGGATACTATTTTAATGGTTGATTTGAAAATAACCCACTGGAAGCAGATAAAAGCTTTGAAGGAAAAGCTGTGCAGGACCAAGACAGTCTTTTGATACCAACTACTTTAAAAGACATCACCAACTCACTGTGTCTCCACTACAACTTTCTAGTATCATTAGACTCTAGTGACACATGTCTACCACTGAAAAATGTCCCCATCAACCCTGGTCAATGTTATTTCATCAGCAAAGCATCACCCAGTAACTGCTGTGGAGCCAGGTCCACCACTCGATAGACCAAGGATGTGGGTTCACTTACTAGAGACCACATGTGAAGAATGAAGAATTCCCACGCAGTGGTGCTGGTAATGCCGAGCCAGCCTCCTGAAGGGAAAGCTTCTGACAGCATGAACTAGCAAGCAAACTCACTCGCACATCTTTTATCTTCTGAAAACCAGGAATTTTTTTTCTCCTACACTCAACTTGCTTTTTTTCTAGCTAAAAATTCATCATTTCACTTCCAAACCTTAGGACAGTGCTCACTTCTGAAGCCTCTCAAAGGTAAGGTAAGAGACAGTACCATTCTTTTAGAGAGAGTTTTAAATGCCTTTATGGAACAATTAGGAAACAGAAACCAGTGACACCCAAGTGAACAGCTCTTATGTGAACTGAGAACACACGGTGCTACACCTGTGTGGGGACTGTCAGCAAGAGCCAGGGAAGAAATCTTAGTCCAGCCTGACAGCACCTAACCTGCACCTCAGCCACAGTTCAGTCTGAAACCACAACCTGCAAGCAACAGCTTAGAGCCTACTGCTAAGGGTGTATTTTTAGTATTTCAAATGATCACTTAGAAGTTATAACTTCACACATGATCACTGAAACATTTTAAAGTATTACCACAGGCAACAAAAGTCGAAATCCCTAGGAAACTGAGGGGATAAACTGAGATTCTACAATACTGTTTATTCTTTGACTTGAAACTGCATTTGGATGTTGTATTTTAGAAGCTGAGGAAAGGCACGGTTAGAAAATGAGGTAACAGCATAGACTTTAAGTATTTTAATTATTTTTTTGACAGTAACTAGTTTTTGAGACAGCAGAGTTTACCTGTGAAGACAGCACTACAACACGAGTCCTAAGGCACTTCATGTGGAGGTTTAGCCAGCCCTGGCTCACAAAGCCCAACTGTCAGAGCACATCCTCACTGCAGGGCTGCTGCACCATTCACTGACATATGAACAAAACCCTAAAAAGCAGTGACTTTCGAAGATACAACAATACTTCAAATAAGTATTGCCCGCTCGATACAACGTGGCAGACGGCTGCCCAGGAAGGCTACAGGGCATCTATGGGTTATCTGTGGGCACCTCACCATCGCAGACCCACTGAGGCAGCGCTGCTCGGGACCTGCGAGCACCGTGACAACCTCACGGGCCGGCCGGTACCCTCAGAGGCCTGAGCAGTCCTAGAGCTGTGTCGGAGTGAAAAGAGGAGGGAGGCGATAGAAGGGATAGGAGAGAAGGAGGGGAGCGCCCGCCCCCAAGCCCCTGGCGGCGCGCTGCCCGCGGCCCCGCACAGGCCGCAGTTTGTGGGGGCGCGCAGGGACCTCCGGCCAGGCCCAGCCGCGGCCAGGAGGCCGCTCCCAGCAGGACACGGGAATGGCCCAGCACCCTGCGGGGTTCACTCAGTTTCCCCACCAGCCGGGGAGAACAGAACCCTCACCGCCCACCGCACTCACCCACCGCCGAGCCTGAGTTGCTCCGAGACTCGAGAAGCACCAACACCGACCGACACCGACACTCACCCGCGGCTGCGCCCGCTCCGCCCCCCGCGGCTTCTTCCGGCACCGGCGCCCGCGGCGCACACACTCGGGTGGGCTCGGCTGTGCTGGGACGGGCTCGGCTGTGCTCGGCTGTGCTCAGCTGTGCAGGCGTCGTCTCAGTTGGGTTGCCTTCGGTTTGGTTTGGTTCGGCTCAATTCAGTTCGGTGTGACTCGGCTCTGTTCGGTTCGGCTTCACTCAGCTCCGTCCCCCCGCGTGCCCGCCCAGCCCCGCCCCTTACACCGCCCCTTACCCCGCCCCCTTAAGCCGCAGCGCCACTCCCGGAAGTGCCACGTGTCCGCAGTGCGACTGCGCGCGCCTCCCGGCAGTTCCGGTGGGTCCATCCCCCCCACCCGGGCCGGCGCCGCCACACGGGCGGCTCCGAGCGCGCCCGGCCAAGCTATGGCCCAGCCCGCTGGGTCCCCCGTCGGCCAGCAGCCCTACAGCAACGGTGAGTGCGGGGTCGGCTCGTGGGGCTCAGTGTGGGATAGGGCCTGGCGGGGACGGCTCCTGTCCCGCGGCGCTTTCCCCGGGCCTAGGCCGCTCTTCTCTCCGGGGCAGCGGGGACAGGAGCCCGGTATCTGCGGACAGAGCGTGGGAACGGGGTTTCGGGGACGACCCGTTCGCTGCCTGGGTCGCTGGATTACACCCGGCTGAGCTCAGCGGTGCTCATCCTGCAGCCCAGTCACCCGCGGCCCGAGGCGAAACGCAGCTGAATTAGGTAGGAAAGGAGCGGCAGCGGAGCCGAGCTCCCGGTGTGACCCTGGGAACGGCGTGGGGCGGTGGGAGTGGGGGTGAGGTGCTGTCGAACCGGGAAGTGCCCCAGGTGTCACCGAGGAAAGCACAGAGAGGCTCATTAGGCAGAATAAATCTTCAATCTGATTATTTTTAGTGGCAAAAATTGAGTACATTTTTCTGTCGGTATGAACGACGGCGTCTTTCAGAGAGCCCGTGTCTGTGCTGCCGGAGTAACACGCCCGGCTCGAGCTGCCCCGGACCGTCCCTTAGCCCGGGTGGGTCCCTGTCGGTGGCATGGGTGACACAGCCGAGGTTTGACCCTTTGGAACGGGGCTGTACATGTGGCACTGTGGTTATCGCTGAGCTCAGCCTGTGGCGCTGCGGGGCTTTCTTGTCATTCTTGTAAAGCCGACATTATCTGGTTCTGTGTTCTGCAAATTGGGAAAGTCTTGATTACTTTCTTCCCCTCAAAATGTTGTTCTTGTTTTTTGTTTTTTTAAACGAGATATTGAAGGTGTAACGGAACTTACTAGCCAGTGTTTTAACATAGGAATAAGAAATTCAAGGCCAGCCTTGTCTCTGTTTTCGTTGCATGTGTGCAAATCTGTGCTGATGGGAAGTGTCTCCTGATTTCACATACGCATCCTCTGCACTTGCTTCCTTAATTATACACTTGTGTGTTTCAGTAGCTGTGCTGCATCATAAGCAGTTCAGTTATAAAGAAGTATTTTGATTTTTCTTCCCCTTCCTCCTGCAATTTGTTTATTGCTTTTCTTCAAAGTTATTAGCAAAACGACAATTTGCAATTAACTGTATAGTTGCTTCTAGGGTGAAGAGAATGGGAAGAATATGAATGTAGTGTGGAGAGAGAAGTTCAGTCCTGAAGAGCTTATGGTCTGAGCAGAGACTGTGCAAAGAGAATGTTAGCTAATGGAGTAACTGAGTGGGATGATTTAGAGACTGGCATTGCTTTATGTTTGCTCATTTCCCTAATGTCGATTAAGCACATAATGGAAGTTATGGAGAGGCAGTCAAGAAAGAAGAATTTCAGGCAACTCAGCTGTCAGGTGTATGAAAAATAAAGAACTGAAATGTAGACTTATGCAAATACTAGGTAATAAAATTAAACAGTTGTTATGGTATGTTAGAGGTAAGGTTTGGGTTTGAAATAAATTGTTCAAGCATGAGCTGTTCATAGCATTGTTTAAAATATATGTTGAGAGGCTGCTTTATACTAATACCAAAGCCTTCTAAAACAGTTTTGGAGGTACTGAGTGCTGTAGTGGTGCTTACAGTGGTCTGTGAGGAAAGAAACCTGTGAGCAGGACAATAAATTGTTTTACAGCTGTTAGCCCTTCCTTGCAACTTGTTGCTTGCTGAAGTGTTTGCAGGTAACTCCTTGAGCTTGCATGTCTACTAAGGCATTAAACTGTCGCAGCAGCACCATGTGCTGCCCGGGAAATTGTTTGGCACTGAGCTTTGGGTTGCTTAGCAACAACCTTCCTCGCCTTCATTTCTGTTTGTCTTTTAATAGGACCAGTATTCTGTACTCATTTTATTGCAGATGTCTAATTTGTTTTCCAGCTGATAGACCTGAAGTGCAAACAAGAAGGAGAAACAATTCTTTTTGAAAATATTTTGCTCTTCTCATGTGATACCTTAGCATGGTACTTTGAAGTCATGAAGTGCTGTAGGAGCTGTTGAGTTTGGAATCCAGTGGGTCAGAGTCAGGTGAAGTGGACACTGGTGGTGTTTGATTCCATTGCATCTGTTGGGATGTAACTTTTCAGAGTGTTTATCTTTGCATCTCCCTGAAGCTTGGAGACCTTGTGGCTGGCAAAAGTGATGTGCTGAGTAACTGGCTTGGAGTAGGGGACAATGAAGTTCTGTGTTGTGGAAAATATTTCTTGGATCCTGGCCATCCATGGTAGTACTTTGACCATTATATAAAACGATCAAGGAATCTTCATATATATATTCTGGTGCTATTCCTGATCTCTTAGAAACATTAAATGGCCTTGTGTTGTTGTAGAGGAGACTTCTGCTGTTAAATAGGTGGCCTTTCTTCTATTACTAATTCATTTCTGTGTTCTCTGAGTGTTGGCTGTCTAGCTGCTGTGCAGGTAAAATAGAACTTCAGTCCACACTGAATTCCTTGTTTGTTTCTGGCTTCGCAGAAAACTAGCAGCATTTTGGGAATGCTGGACAGCCTAGATACCCATCTTGACTGACCTATCAAAGAGTAACTGGCTGCATCCAAACAGCAAGTCCTGCAAAGTTTTTGTGCACTGTGAAACTCTTTGTAAAGGGATTTTATCCCTTAGTGCTAGTTCTATAGCTTTTTTGGCAGCTTTGTGCAGACTTGTCTTGGAAACATGAACTATTACATGAGGATATCAAGATTTTTCATTGTGCTTCTGATTTTTAAAATGAAAATTGGAATTGGAACATTGTTTTGTGGTGAATTTGATTTATATTTTTGCATTAAGTGGCATAGAAAATACCAAGTAGGTCAGTTTTTTATATCACGTCACTTACACTGTTTTATCTTCAAGCAGGGAAAACAGTGCTTAAGAGAGCAATCCAAATACTCTGCCTGGGATAGAGGGTAATACCCTAAGGTGAAAAATCAAGTTATTAAATCAATTTGTATTTGTTCTGTATTTTTCCTGCAGTTTATAGTGATATTATCAGTGTTTGTGTGGATGCAGTCAGAAGGTTTGATAAGAATTCATAATTTTTAAAGTTAGCAAGTTTAATTGCTGATGGGGTTTGTAAATTGATTGTTGGAAACCCATGTGATACACTGCAAGGTAGTTTTTGAAGGTTGCTCATAACTGTAAGCGTTTTTGTCTTTGTGAGCTTTTTCTTTAAACACCGTTGATTTTAGAGAATTATTAATTGCAAATACCTATGATCAGCATTGGGTATAACTGGATTTTCTAACTGAAGTATAAATTGCATGTTGAAATTAATGGTTGGAGAGTAATATGGTATGTACCTATTATGCACAAATAAGAGGCAAAATGATCAGTGCAGTGTTTGTCCTAACTAAGAATTTCAATGTATTCTGCATTTAGCTGAATTTATTGTCAGAAATGTGTGAGTTACTTTAACTTGGAAATGTGAACTTGCTCGCCTTTCAGAATTTAGCCATTAAGTTTCAGTAGGAATCCAGCCATCTTTTTTATAATGTGTAACTGTGTGTGGAATGTCTCCAGTGTCTAAGCTGTGTTTTTAGGGGATTAGGAGAGCCACAATGTGACTGGCTGAACTAAATGATACAGCACTGGAAAGTGTTTTGGTAGTTGTGAAGGAGTCATAGCTGGCTGTGGCCTGCACTATCTAGTGTGTTCTGCACAGAAGGATTTCACTAAAAAGTTGATAGTCTATCTTCAGCATGAACATTTTGTAGCAGTGCTATGAACAATCCATGGTAGTACCTTTCGTGATGGAGCTCATATTGCACTGGAAATACCGTGGGATTCTGTTAACCTCTTCCTCTGTAAAGCAGGAATCTGATTATGTTCTTGCTTGTATTGTTTACTCTTAGAAGGGTTATTAACCTTTTTTCAGTTTTTTTTCTTCAAATGAGTAAAACTTAGTTTATGTGTACCAACCAACAAACGCATAAAGAGCATCATCAACCTGTCAAGTTTTTTAATTATTATTTTTAAAATTATTTTATGGTAAACTTACCCTTCATTCTCTGTTGGTGACCAGTTGGCCACTCACATGAGCAGTATGTGTATGAATAGTTCTCTTACTAAAATTAACTGCAGAAACTTGCATAGATTAACTCGGTCACTTGAGAAGTAGCATAGTGACCTATGCTGACACTTGGCTGGCAGTGGTTGTGGTAAGCTGACGTGTTGGTTGGTGTCAGCCATCATGTGAAATGATGTTCTTACACAATGAACTTCTGCTTTCGGTCTGCTCGTGTGTGCCACTGCCAGTGGTGTGGGACAGTGCTCCTCTGTGGGCAGCTTGCTTTTGGGAGCTTCTGAAAACTGGATGGGATCCTGGATCCTGTGTGAGTTTCGATCCAGGAGCATTGATGGTACTGGAACGTTTAGTGATTTCAAGGTTACTGTAAAACAAAATAAAGATGTAAGTGTTGATAGCAAAATACTGCTGAACTCATGTCCCTTGCAGTTGTACTTCTGTCACACCTAATGGTTTAAATTAAAAATGGCTTGGATACTAATAAAATCCTAAGGAAATACATTCACAGAAACATCTTTTATTTTCAGAAGTGACACACAACCCTGACTTCTTAAAGAGTGTAGTTTTTTCCATTCCAGGCCCTGTTCAGAATGAGCTGATGCATTCCCCAGATGGCCAGGAATACAGCCCTGCAGTTCCAGGATCGTACACCCATCAGACGCCAGCTAAGGTTCCTCCACATCAGTCTTCTGGACAGTATAGCTATAGTGGCTCTCAGAATGTTTCTCAATTAAACAATTACCAAGGACCTGGCCAGACTCTCAATAGACCACCAGTGGCAGCTTTCTCCGGGTCACCAGTACAACAGCCAGGTCCTGTTCCACAAGGGCTGCTGCCTGTATTACAGAACTCAGCTGCTGTGTCATCTGCTGGGAGCTTTCCTCCTGGAGCCAGCCCACCAGTGCTTTCAAACTGGCAGTATAGCCAGACTCCCGTGAGTCAGCCACTTGGGGCTCAAACAAGCCATTTGGCTTGTTTGCCTGCGACAGGGTCAGCTCAGTCACCGTCGTCATTATCAGGAAGTACAAATCCTGCAGGGAGTTATCAATATGCTGCTTCTCCAGGGGCTCCTCCACTGCAGAATAGCTACGTGAAGCCAGGTAACCAGAACTGTTTGATATTTTACCAATGTCCATTTTTCAACAACCTTTTAAAATAATGAGTATAGAACTCTGAGTATGTCCCTCTGCAGTGACATTTTGCTTGTGGAAGATTGTTAAAGCGGATACACCCATCAGAAATACTCGGATGTTTTTTTTGGGGGTTAGAAATGAAAGTTCTGTGCCCAGGTTATGTGTTTCAGCTGGCTGGAGCAGGTAACTCCTGAATGGTGTCCCGCTGCTTTGGGATGCTGTGTGTGGGTGATGCTGTTTCTGTGCCCTTCACAATTTCCAGGAGTAACTGTTGGAGCATTAGCATGTTTCAGTCCAGGACTTCATAATTGAAAACTGGTTCTATTTAGTGAGTATGTTCAGTAACCACTTGATTCAGGTAATTTTTTGTATAGCCTGTGAGGTTGATGCAAATAACTGGAGCACAGCCTGGAAAGAAACTGAAAAGCATTCTGTGCTGTTGAAATAGAGTTCAATTCAATGGAAAGCTTCCTTCCCCCAAACTTGTAGTTTTCACATTCAATGATAATTTTAAGTCTTCAGAAAGTACTCTAAAAGTAAGAGATTCTGCTCCTGCTGCTTTACTGCTGGTATATGCAGTGGTAAAAGCTTTTTTAACATGAAATAGCTCTATTGTACAACTTGTGATTATTATGGAAACACAATTAATACTCAAGTTTCTCTTTGCCAAACTGCTGTATATTCGTTTTTTTCTGACTAAGCATGCAAACAGGACTTAGGTATGGAAATATTTTCCATGTAAAAGCAAATAATTTTTCTTCTGAAGTTCTTTTAGCCTCATTAGAAATTTTTATTGATGCTAGGTTTTTTTTGTTATATGCCTGCCTAATTTTCTAATGCTGTTCAAAATGTCTTAAGCTCACAGAATTTATGAAACTATTTCTGGGACTTAATTGGAATAAACAGTACTTTGGAATTAGTGAGGAAAATGCTGAGAAATTTTGGAAAGTAGCATATGAAACAAGAGCAAGTGTTTGGAATAAGTAATTTTTATATCCATTCAATCCTCCTGAGCTATTTCCCTGGTATTTTTTTTGTATAGAAATGATCACTTTCAAAATTAGTAAACTTGTTTGGTGATCACTCCAAATTTGGTTAGAGTTGGGATATTTTCTGTACATCTTGAAATTCTTGCCAACAATAGCAACAAAAAGCTGAAAGATCAGTAGCTATTGGAACCCACAATGAGAAAACTATGACAGAAGCAACCTGAAGTTGAGACCCTCTATCTATATGTTAGGATTTATGTATCTCATGCTATTCATCCTCTAATAACAGGAATAGTTAGAATTCAATCTGTGTGTTTTTGTAACAAAACTTTTGTGACTTTTTTCAGGTGGGTTAAACTCCTCCTAAAAGTTAATCTCTTTATAGGATCTGCGCCTCCACCAGTGATTCAGCCTTTAACTCCACTCCACCCTCCAAGGCCGCCTTTAGGAGTTCCTCCAGTTGGTGGTCCACCTAGGCCATCAACAGCGGTAGCAGGACCACCTAGCACACAGTTTCTGCTAAAATCAGCTGCAAACCAAGAAGGTAAGAAACAATTTGCTCTTTATCTTTAAATCAAACATTGCAACTTGCTGTAATATGCAACCTTTAAAGTCAAGCACATTGTTCTATTAGAGACTGAAATTGTAAAATTGATACTAATACAGCTAATGATTTAATCTGAAAAGACCAGGTAAGGACCTGAAAGAATAAAAATTCCTGTAAACAGACGTTAATAAAATTTAAGAAATTAACAGTTGAAAATAGATTTTCAAGTGCTGTTTTACATGGCCGTGTCACCTGTAGTTGGCATCACTTTTTTTTCTTTTTTGTGTTATAAAGTGATAGGGAAATTCTCCTTTCTCTGCATGCCTGACTACTGTGAGGACAGAAGTCCATGTTTGATTCCCTGTATTGCTCATTGTGGAGGGAGAGATGAAATGTGGATCTTGCAATTCCTTGATGTTCATGTAGCTGTACCTTATTCCCTGTGTAAAATCACTGAAACGCATGTCTTGCATTTGTTAGTTTTCTGGAGGAAGTTACTAGAGGCTATGAAGTGTCAGCTGTTGAAGACAAATACCTGACTTTGTGTCTCCTGTGTGCGCTGCACAAATATGCCATTGTTTAGGAACTCCTCAGGGCTCTGTATCAGACAGGCTTCAGTTGTTTGGCTTTTAGTGTCCATGCTAGATGGGGCCATGTGTGAGTCGGCAGCTTTATTTTTACATACATAGTTCTGTCAAAGCTGTTGGTTCTTTGGGTATTCAGATTGACAGTTTCTCATGTGTGGTAGCTCTGTGAGCACAAGAATAGTATATTCGGATTTAGATTAGTTTGGAATGTATTAAATGCATTAGGAACAGCTTTTGCTTAGAAAATATTTTCTTCATCATCAAGATAAACATTTTCAGAGCCCTGGAGAGATAAAAATGTTTAGTGTGTAAAGCAGGTTGACTGCTGCTAGCAAGATTCACTGTGTAATATAAGTTCCTTTTATTGGGTCATCTTTGAAGATTTTAAGAAAAAATGGTAATAAAAATAGAGTACCTACTTGTCCTTAGCAATATATAGTTAATGTATTTAGATGTAGTTGGCTTACCAAAAACAGTCCTTTGGGGGCACTCTCTGAGTTTCAAGGCTTTTCCTATCTTGACTGGTATGTGACTGTGTCAGAGTTGTTGGTGTTTGGTGAGCAGTAGTGGACTAAGTGTGTAAGTGTAAGAAGTCTGGTGTTTCTGTGGATTATCAGTGGAAAAAGTTCTTCAGGGAACTCTAAGCTACAGGTTGCTTGGAAAACTGCAGCTAGCCTAAAGAGACTTCCTCTGCTGAGGAGGGGGTGTCCCCTAACCCTTTACTGCGTGTTGGCTTGGAAGCTATGGAAAATCCCTAATCTGAAGTACTCGTAAAAGATTATTTAACCAGGAGTGTAGGGACTTTTGTTTTCCTTAAAAAAAAGTTTGTTTTATGAATGTCCTTTGAAGTCACATCTGCAAGGGACGTGTGTGAGAGAAAGAGGACGAAGTGTATATTTAATTCAGTTTCATCCTAGGTCAAAACTAAAGTAAATTCAAACTATGCTTGTCTTAATATTCACCCAGCAAGTAGGATTTTTTTTTGCAGTTACTTCATTACAACTTCTTTGTAACTTGTGCAAATTTCTCCTGTGGTTGTTTTTCTTTAAAGGTGATGCCATGTCTGCTGCCAGTGATGGGTCTGTAGTGCAAAACAGCTATGATGCAATAGAAGGTGGTGGCCTCATGGGTAAGGCTTTGGGAGTCAAAATGGTTATTATTATGGAACTTTCAAGAGTCTGGGAAGGATAGGAGTTTAAGCATTTGCGTACAAACATATGTACTTGGTTCAGTGCCTGTCTTGAAGCTAGATGTGGCATTTGAAGTATTGACAATTAGCATGTCTTTGTCTGTGATATGTAAAGTAGGTGATAGCCCTTTGCAAAGTTGACAGCAGCTGTATTTTTTACACTTAGAAACTAAACAGGCAGCTCTCATGCTTTGCTAATGCCTCAAGTAAGATACAGTTCTTCAGCAATTAATTATCTCTACTCTGCTTCCAGCAGCTCCACATTATTCTCCTGCAGCCCCAAATCTTAAGATGAATAGAAGTGTTGGGTATTCTTACCCTGCCTTACCTCCAGGCTACCAACATACTTCTCCACCTGGAGCACCAGGAATGAATGCATCTGCTTTGCAATATCCAGATGGATCAAAACATTTCCACCAGGTAAAGATTGTCTGGTTTCTACCTCAGTAGTACCTCTGGTGGGGGCGTGTGGGTAAAGAAGAATGATGGTAGCATCTGTAGGATGCTTTTTTTGTTCCCTGTTTGGGCACCATTTGTTCAAGAGGGTAGACATCATTCAGAATTAATGCTTTTGCCTATGACTTGTTACAAGTTTGGAAAAGCTGTGTGCCAGCTCTTTGTATAGTGTTCTAGTCTCAAATCTGTTCAAGATGTTTCTTTTGAAACTTTCATTTGCTTTTGACATGTTTCTGTTCTGTGGCATTGTTATTGTTAGCAGAAATACTTGCTTATTCTTCCCCTGAACTATCAAAGTGAACTGACCAACACTTTCACCAGCTGAGCCTCTGTATTTCAAGAGCTTTATAGGCAATTTATGCTACTTTTTTTCTCTGTTATGTTACATGCATAAGTAAAGTTCATGTGGCAACCAGTATTTCTAAATATTTTGATACAATGGCACTTAGTACATGAGCAAAACAAACTGAAAGGAATATATATATATGTGTGTGTAGTTTTAAGTGGACTGTGGGTTTCATCCAAGTAATTGGTGCTACTTTGTGAATTTTTTTTTTACTCTAGCCTGCCCTGGGCACTAATCACTTAACTGCATCAATGGGTGGCCTGAGTCTACAGCAGGAAGGGTTACGACCTGTGAATCTTCTTCAAGAAAGAAATATTCTTCCTACCACCCTTTTGAAGGCTCCTGTCCCCAACTTGCATGAAGACATCCAGAAGCTCAACTGCAATCCTGAGTATGATTATGCATTTGCTATAATGCATCAAAATAAATAGAAATAGAAATTCCTACTTATAAATATAACTTGACAAAATATTTTCTTAATTTTATGAGTAGAAAATATTGAAAATGGGCTTTGCTGTTTTAAAATAAAGGCAGTAAGTGGATTTAACTCTGAAGAGGGGAAAATCATGTTTGTAGAAAGTATGAGGAAAAATTCAACAAGGCAGCTATAGATAGGTATGGTACAAAAATCTTATGTCTGGCAGTGAGTATGCATGAGAAAATATAAAATTGGACTTAATTCAGTCAGGTCAGGCTGTGTGTCGAGCTCAGATAGAAAAAAAAATGATTTGACAGAGATAGAGAAGATCTTTCATGTGGAAACAGAAATTCACTGTTAGCAGCTCTAGAAAAATATACTGTACTACTGAAATAATAATTTATTTGAAAGCCTCTGAAAATAACCCTTTGTCCTCCATGTAGGTTGTTCCGCTGTACCCTGACTAACATTCCTCAAACTCAGGCCTTATTGAATAAAGCCAAACTTCCTTTGGGGCTCCTGCTTCATCCTTTCAAAGACTTATCGGTATGAGAAATATTCAAAACTTTATGCCTTTACAGAGTCCAGAAAATGGACAATCAATTATAAAACAAGGGCAGGTATCTTGGCCCAGAAGAGCTACCATAGTAACTGACGTTTCATTATTTCATACAGATCGCTGTAATTTTTCTCAGTTTTTTCTCCCTACCATTTTTAAACCTTCAGGTCTCACTTCCTACTAAAAAAGCCTCTCAAACCTCAAAAAATCAAAAGCTTAAAGGCAGCTCAGAATTTGGACTGTTATAGAAGGCAATGCCTAAATTCTAGATTGTCATGTATCAGTTGTAGTTATTAATTTCAAATCTAGTACTAATTCTAAACTCAAGACTTGACAAGGTTGAAGGGATTTGGACATCATGAGACAGTCAGAATACTTTGAATTTAGCAGTGTCTCCTAAACACTAATTGGGATTTTTTTCTCAGTTTAATTGATTTTTTTCAAAGATGTGGGCTTTTTTTTTTTTCCTCCCTGGTTTCGATCTGTACTGGGTGCAGGACTTGTTCTTAAACCATCAGTGTAAGGAATTTAGAGGCTTAGAAAGGGAATCTACACAGTCAAATATGTAAGAGCTCAGTTTCTACCTGTCATATTAAGAAACTAAAGGGATGCTGTGAGGATGCAGAAGTACTCCTTCTTTCAACAAGGATGCTTTAAAACAGGAAGCTTTTCTTTTCAGCAACTGCCGGTGGTCACTTCCAGTATTATTGTGAGATGCCGTTCCTGCCGGACGTACATCAACCCTTTTGTCAGCTTCCTAGACCAAAGGAGATGGAAATGCAATTTGTGCTATAGAGTCAATGATGGTGAGTTTTAAATGTGCTTTAAAGTGTTGCAATTAACCTTTCCCACCTTGGCCTTTGAGACTGGAGTGTTGTTGGCCACATCAGTAGGGGCATTGTTGTCAATCCCGCTGGGAGTAATGAGAAATGTTTCGCCGTGACAATGGTGTCCTTAAAGAAACACAATATGCCCAAGTAGTCCCTCAGAGTAGTACCCTTGCACAAGTGTGAGCTCCATTGCCTGGTGTAGTTCTCCACATGTTGCCCAACAGCCACCAAAGAGTATAAAATATTTGTTTTAAAATGCAGCATAGCCAATACTAGTGTGAAATACTAATATATAAACTTATCTGCAAAGTTCCTGAAGAATTCCTGTATAATCCTGTGACAAGAGTTTATGGAGAACCTCATAAAAGACCTGAAGTCCAGAATGCTACTATTGAGTTTATGGCTCCATCTGAATACATGGTAAAGCTTTATTTACTTTTACTTATTCTTTCCCTTTGTTTTATTTTCAGAGGGAAGTCAGAGAAAGCTTTGTTTCAGAGGATGCTTTCCAGTTCAGTAGAGCAGCTGTTGCCTTGAGTGTATCTGAGAACTCATGGGGAGAACTTCAGAGAGTTCACTTCTAAACGTTTATGATGTCAAAGTTGTTCTGTATTTAGAAATTGTAGATATTTTCTGAAGAAAACTAGAATTCTGGTATTACCAAATGCGAGGCAAATGCATTCAGAAATTTTAGCTATCATCTGCATGTTGTTTTAACAGTTTAAGCTTGCAATGGAATGAATAAACACACTCTAACAAATGTGATTTGAAAATTAAAGATAATCTTTTCTTTGCTTAGCTGCGTCCACCTCAGCCACCTGTGTACCTCTTTGTGTTCGATGTCTCTCACAATGCAATAGAGACAGGATACTTGAATACAGTCTGCCAGACCTTATTAGACAATCTTGATTCGTAAGTACTTTTTTCTTAAAATCTCCAATATTCATTCCTGTTAAGAAACTTATGATTGATAGACACCAACATGCCAGTCCTTTCTGTTTGGAAGACAAGTTTCCTAGTCTGGGCAAACAATGGCCAGTGTTGTGTTAAAATGTGCCATAAAGCTGTAGACTCTTTCCCATCCCAACTACACTAGTATAAAAGGCAATTTTGAAGCTTGCTTTTCAGTCTGACTCTTTCCTATATACTTTATCAATCCCCAAAAGACTAATATAAGCATCATGTTTATGACATCTTTTAAATTAAATTATAAGCTGAAATTTAGATAAATATTTGCTGAAAAGAGTCATACATCTAATAAACTTCTCATAAAATGTATCCTGTTTGAACTTACATAAATACTACTTGGATTTTGCAGTTTATTTCTTCCTTTTCTTCCACTTCTGATTACCCTTTTAGGAAGTTTTCACCTGCCTGCTAGGTGACTCTACCATCAGTTGCTTTTTTGTTGTGGGTTTTGTTCTTTCCAAAATGATTTAGTGAAGTTCTTGCAGTCTAGCTGTTAAACTAACTTGCTTGGTAACAACCATGGAGAGATGCAGAGGATGTTAAAAAAAAAAAAAAAAAAAAAGCCTGCAGAAATAAAATTTCATCTCATTGAACACCATATGTCTCCTTTTCAGGCTTCCTGGGAACACTAGAACAAAAATAGGCTTCATAACGTTTGACAGCACAATCCATTTCTACAGTCTTCAGGAAGGTCTCTCTCAGCCTCAGATGCTTATAATTTCAGATATTGAAGGTATGCAAAAATAATTTTTGTGATCACTACCTATTAATGACTTCTGGTTATGACAGCCTTTAAAAATATGTATCTGGTGGGAGTTTCTAGATCACACCGTTAGTCTCTCTCTAGTAATGACTTTAGACGTACCATATGTGTGAGTTTGTGTATGAAGACATCTCCCTGATGTCTGATCAATGCTGTGGCTGCTCATGACTTCAAACATAAAGACAGCCTTCCTAACTTCTAGTTTAATTTGTACAATTCTCTAGATTCCTCTTGAAGTTCCAAATAGTAATGCTAGATACCTTTCTATAGATTTTCTTGTGGCTGGTACTTAGTGCTTGTCCTTCTGCCTTTTGTTTCAAATTACCTTTCACTGGATGTTATTGAGCAGGGTAGAATGAACACTGGAAATATTTGCTATGTGATTTTATTTAATAGTCTTGATTATCCTTCAGCTCTGTTGATTGCTACTCTATCATGGGATTCTAGCCACAGGAATGCTTATGAGGAAAAAAAAAATCGTCCACATAATTTATGTTTACATGGGTTAATACTGTGTATTTTTTTTCCAATAAGTATGATGGTTGGCAAATAAAGTCAGGGAAAGCTTGACGTGTTTTTAAAAGATAAGTCATTTTTTTTTTCCCTTTCAGATGTATTTATACCAATGCCAGAAAACTTATTAGTAAATTTAAATGAAAATAAAGAGGTAAGAAACAAGGACTTTGTTATATAACTAGTGACATGTACATAATTGAGAATGTTTGGTAATTTTTTGATTAATTAATGCTCATTAACACCTGCTGTTCAAATGCCAAGTCTGAAGCAAAAAAGAAAAGGTCTTTTATCTATACCACTGTAAATTCTTGCCAACCTGAAACAAGGCAGTACTTCAATTTTTCTAGGATTTTCTCTCTATTACTGTAATATTAGAAGTGTTAATACTTGGTTATGTTTAGCTATCAGCTCTATATGAAGTAGAAAACCATGATGGGTCATAGGCTTAATACTGTTTTCTCACTTATAGCTAATTCAAGATCTGCTGAAGACATTGCCACAGATGTTTACCAAGTCTCTGGAAACTCAGAGTGCTCTGGGGCCTGCATTACAGGCTGCCTTTAAACTGATGTCCCCCACTGGAGGTAGAATCACTGTCTTCCAGACACAGCTCCCATCTGTGGGAATGGGAGCACTAAAGTCACGAGAAGAGCCAAACCAAAGAGCAACAGCAAAGGTTAGGAAAGCAAAATGGTTGAGAGTACTAACAACCCTGTTCTGTGCATAAAGGTGGTTCTGGGATTTCCTCTTCTGGGTTAATTTTGTGCTTGTCTTGCTCCTTTGTTAAAGTAGCAGAAAAAGCAAAAGAAAAACCAAGCAATATAAACACAAATTCATTACCTGATTTTTTAAAAATAAAATATTTTTAATCAATGATGGAGAATTGATTATAAGCGTCTGAAAACAGGCAATAAATGTATGAAACAATTTGAATTTCCTTTATATTTTGTAATAATCCACTGTGTTAACAGGATATACATTTGACACCATCAACTGATTTTTACAAGAAGCTGGCCTTGGACTGCTCAGGGCAACAGGTTGCAGTGGATTTATTTCTTCTTAGTGGGCAATATTCTGACTTGGCTTCTCTAGGTATGTCATACAAAGCTGGTTTGGGGCGTGTAACTCTTGTATTTTGAGCAAATGCATAAAATCTCCATTAATATTTAGTAGATGAACCTGATTTGAATTAATCTAGTATGTCATGATACAGACTTGTCCTTGCTGAGCCGTGACAGTGAATGGAATGTAGTCTTTAAGTCCTGATTTAACCTACTTATTTTCATGTCCTCCCTTAGTGGGTCAGGATTCTTGTGCTACTCATATAAGTAGTGAAAATACTTTCTTCCTTTTAACCATTAGTGTCACTGCCTTTAGAGTAAGCTTTATTAGCATTTTAGGTGTTTTTTTTCTATTTAACCAAACTTTCAAGTGACAGCAATTTCAGGTCAATGAAAAATTATTTCATACATGAAATTTTATCTCATACTAGAATATACAGTTGTGCCACGTCTCTGTAAGCAGGTCTGTAACTGTGTATCTGAGTGATTTGCAGGTGTGAACAATTTAATAAAGACTGCAGCCGCAACTGTCTGCACTCTCCAATGTATACTGTTTTTGTTACAGGTTGTATATCAAGGTATTCTGCAGGTAGTGTCTACTACTACCAATCTTACCATCATAAACACAACCCTGTCCAGGTGGAGAAATTGCAAAAGGAACTGAAGAGATATTTAACTAGAAAAATTGGTTTCGAGGCTGTCATGAGGATAAGATGCACCAAAGGTCTGAATTCACCTTCTTAGATTTTTGGTGGGTGGAGAGGAGAGAAGTGGGTGTTTGCTACTTTTTGGGAATATTTTCACTAGTATTATAGCTGTTTTGTAACCTCAAATGATTAAAAGGCAAAGATTAGAAAAGTGAAATTCAGTATCAGGGATAAGACAACTTAAGACTGTATTTGCAGTGTTTTCTGGCATCCAAGTTCCAGTTTATAGTGGTTAAAACTGGAAATTTTCCTGGACTGCTATTTCAACAAGGGACTATTTTTATAATCTAGATACTTTCTACTACTCTTCATTCATTTGCCTTGCTAATTCCCACTTTCTGCTAGGCTTTGTGGATTCTTTGGATCAGTTGTCAGTTTGCAGTATTTACCTCTTCTGAAGAAAATGTATTTCATCAAGAGTTAACATTCCAGTACAGTCATATTACATTGATGGCAGATCTGTATATGGTGCCTGTACTTCACAGCTATAAGCCTCAAACTGATTCATTATTGTCTTGTAGGTCTTTCCATTCATACTTTCCATGGGAACTTCTTTGTACGATCTACAGACTTGTTGTCATTACCTAATGTAAACCCAGATGCGGGATACGCTGTGCAAATGTCAGTGGAAGAGAGTCTTACTGATATGCAAGTTGTTTCTTTTCAATCAGCTCTTCTGTACACCTCCAGCAAAGGTAAGGTTAGATTGAACCAACAGTGGCATTTGTAGTGTTGCTTCATAAAACAAGTATGGAGGTTACAATTTTCTTTTTTTGCAGGTGAAAGACGAATTCGTGTCCACACTATGTGCTTACCTGTTGTCACAACACTGAGTGATGTGTACCTAGGGGCAGATGTGCAGGCCATCACAGGGCTCTTAGCCAATATGGGTGAGTGTGCTAAGAGCTTGTTTGGGTATGCTTGGATTGTATCCTTAAAGGGCTGAGCAGTAATCTTCTGGGAAGTGGCATTAGAAGAAAACATTGTCCCTCATTCTAAGAGTGCTTTCAAAGTTGCAAACCTAAGAGTTTTGGTTTTAATGCTTGGCTTACATGAAGGATCAGTAGAGCAGTGTGTAATCACCTGGGCTTAGGCTTAGCCTGGTGCATCATTGTGGGCCCCCAGCTTTTTTCTGAAGCATTTGACTTCCCCTAGAATGTTGTAAAAGCTTAAGCTGCATCAACATATATGATAAAGTGAGAGAATTTAATGTACATAACTGTATTCCTGCCGAGGGGGGAAACCCCTTTATTTGAATCTTGTACTCTGTTTTCAGCTGTGGACCGCTCAGTTTCCGCTACACTGAGCGATGCTCGGGATGCCTTGGTCAATGCAGTGATAGATTCTTTAGCTGCTTATCGCTCATCCGTGCTGAGCATCCAACAGCCTGGTCTCACTGCTCCCTACTCACTGCGGCTCTTCCCACTTTATATACTGGCACTCTTAAAACAGGTAAGAGGGGAAAGGAAGCCAGGCAAGAGGATGATTGTTTGGCAGGTCAGCCTGAAGTAAAATGACAGTTCTTTGATGGAGAATGATTTAGTTCAGAAGCAGGAATTTAGAAGTTTAGTGTGCAAAACCAAAAGTATGTTTTAAGCAATGGAAGGGCAAAATAATAGAGACACTGAGAGTGTTTTCTCAGGAATCTCAATTTTGTCTGTCTCTGGAAATGTAGATCCACACAACAGTTCAGTGTGGATTAGAAGAGAGCTGAGTGCGTGGCATAGAGAGGGAGCTGGCTGGCTGTTATTGCAACAGGTTTAAAGCCTTTCACAGTATTTGCTCAGCGTAAGTATTTTTTAGTTGAATTTCCCTGAACTGATACTAGAAGTCATTTAAGTGTTGGATGAACTGGTTTCTTGATTGAAAAAGAAGTTTTGGATTACTACATCTTGATTAGGAATTGACCAGCATGTTCATATGGAGCTTTTGTGAAAGGCTTGATAAGCATTTGATCCAGTCAGTTGGGAGGAATGAGCCCTACTTTGATTTATAGTTTTTTTTTTTTTTTTTGGTCTCAGCAAGCCAGGACTATCTCTTTCTTGTAAATACAGACCGAAGATTCTGTACATTGAAGCCAACTGTAAACTGCTCCAATATTTATTCTTCTAAATTTTATCAAGTAGCATTTTTGAAGTGTGTCTTAGAGTATTTCAGGGTGCTTTCATCTCAGCTGTACTGCTCACTAGAAAGGATTGATGGTGCCAGGTTGAGGTTAATTCTAAAATCCAGAAATGAGAATGAGACTTGTATGATTTATATGTGAAACACTGAAGAGAACAATGGAGAAGTAAAATTCAATGAGAAAACACTTAGGGTACATCAAGTACCCTACTTATTTACAACAAGTAAGTTAGAAGTAAGTAGTAGGTGATGTGTGAAATTCAGCTTATCTTGCTTTGCTTTAATGGTTAAACTAAATGCCTGATTGTTTGCAGAAAGCATTTCAAACTGGGACAAGCACACGTTTGGATGAACGCATCTTTACCATGTGTCAGGTGAAAAACCAGCCCCTTGTTTACCTCATGCTCATGACACATCCCAGTCTGTACAAAGTCGATAATCTCACAGATGAGGTGAGTCTTTGCCTTGCTACATAAATCTGTTTGATCCCAAAGATTTGTGTGATGTGAAAGTAAATGTGTTAAAAATCTCTCAAGTTTACCATATTAAAGCTGCACAGCTAAGTTGTAATGTTTCATATTCTCCCACTTGCTGCATTTATGCATTTATTTGGAACTGAATTGATGAATTCTAGAGAGAAGCTGTGCTTTGCTATTATGAATGGATGGGCAAGGCTTTTTCCTAACTTATTTCACCTTTGCCTTGTGTCATTATCTTGTACTATAAATCACATATACATAACGACATCATAACGTGTTTTTTGTCCCTTTGTAGCTTCCTTTATTTTAAAATATCAAGCAGTTTTGAGAAGAGGGAATGTTTATGTAAAACTCTGAACAATTTTAGAAATCACATCTTTGGTACATAACAAATAGAATATTCCCGTTCTAGAACTAATTAACTAAGATACATTTGATGAAATTCATCTTCTCTAAATAAAACATTAGAATTAATTAGTAAATTGCTAATTAATAAAGTAAATTATCACTTTAAGTATGGCTTGAGCTAAACTGAGAAAAACAGTCCAGCTCCAGTATTCAGTGTAATAGATCCCACTCTTATTCAACGTTCTGTTCTGGCATTTTGCATCAAGATGTGAACTACTGTTTTTCATCCTTCTTTTAGGGGGCTCTTAACGTAAATGACAGAACTATACCTCAGCCACCTCTTCTCCAGCTGTCAGTGGAGAAGCTGAGTAGGGATGGTGCTTATCTTATGGATGCTGGCTCTGTAAGTTGTGTGGTGGGATGGATTTTAAAAAGTATCCAAGTTTACTTGGTGTGTTCTTTCTGAGAACCCAAAGTATGTATGAGACTGCTGAGGTGTATTTTGGGTTGGATTAATGATATTGATGGGTGTCTTTCAGGTGATGTTTCTGTGGATCGGGAAGAACTGTGGGCAGGGCTTTATCAGCCAAGTCCTTGGAGTTCCAAATTATGGCTCAATACCACAGAATATGGTATGTGCTTGCTCTGCACATCAATCGTATATACAGTGCTGCCAGAATATAATTTGCATGAAAATTAAAATACAGTACTCAGATACTAGCCCTCTAGTGGTGTAGATCCAGATTCAAGGAAAGAAATAATTTGTTGCCTCTTGAAGTTTCTTCTCATGAAGACACAGTAGGAAGAGGCTGACAATGATTGCGTTTCTCAGACCTGTGAGAACAGAGGAAGAATGCTTGCAAACAGTGAGCACAGTAGGTTCGTGGGAAATCCTGTAGTTTCTGCAGCAGAACAGGAATCAATCACAGCTCAGTCATGACCATTCTGACAGCTAATTGCTGATAGCAGTTTATTGCTCTTGACTATTTCAAGCCCCTTCAAAGAAGACAAGACTGAAACTATACCTCACAAAACCTATCTGTCTTTATACCTAATGAGTTGGGCTAGTTTGTGTTCCTTTTGCTGTTTTTCTGAAGAATACCCTTTTTGTATTAATGAAACCCTTTGACTTTTAGACACATCTCCCAGAACTTGAAACGGCAGAATCCATCAGAACACGAGCTTTCATTTCTTGGCTGAGAGAACAGAGACCTTTCTTTCCTATACTATATATAATAAAGTAAGTGGTGTTTTAACAGTCTTTTTGCTCCTTCAGCAGCCTGTTAACAATACATACTTGGATATCATATACTGAACTTTCTTTATGGAATTCTTAATTCTGTAGTCATATGACATATGAGTTGTCTCCAATTAGAATTTCAAAAAACTAAAAAACACTAAATATCACAGAAGAATCTTTAGGTAATGTCAGATAAATGAAGTAAATGCTGGTAAGAGCACTTACTAGGATTAATCACTGCTAAAGGATATTTGAGATCATCTTTTTGTGTATCCTTATGCTCTTGAAATGTCTTGCCACTTGACTTGTAACTTTATTATAGCATGGTAGCCCATGGCAAATGTTTATTCCATTCAAACACTTATATTTCTGTCTTTAAGGGATGAGAGTCCACTGAAATCAAGTTTCCTGCAAAATATGATTGAAGACAGAACAGAATCAGCCTTATCATACTATGAATTCCTCCTTCATATACAGCAGCAAGTGAATAAATGAAACACAAGCCTTTGGCTTACTCCTTTAAGGAAAGATTTTGCAGTAAAGAATGATTGTGCTTATAATATCTTCATTAAATCTGTGGCCTGGGGCAGTTGATGAGAAGTTCTCACTGTGATTTCAACGAACTAAAGCAAATAAAGGACCACATCTGAGAATCAAATGTGCAACTACATATTGTACCTTAAAAAAAAAAAATCAAACTGTTGGAACTGGTTGAGCGCCTTTAATTTGCTGCAGATCGTGTTTTTACTGTAAGTAGTTGCAGCATGAAGTACATTTACAAGGCAATACTGAAAAGGTGAAATACATTTTGTAAAATAAAGATTTCTTTGTTGTTCAAAATGTATATTTCTGTAACTTTTTTTTTTTTTTTTTTTGCTGCTAGATATAAAACCTCACAATACTGATCATGATTTGCAGGGAAATTCTTTCTAAGTACATCCAGTGATTACAGACAGAGCATCTCAATGTTCAACTTAATGCTTAAAGTAGCAATGAAAGAAGTGTTCATTGTGAAATGAACAAATGCTTGTGAAGTGTAGAATCCAGTGCTTGGATTGGATTATGGCTAATAGGACTAAAGGTAAGCTTAACCTGGATAAGGTGGCTGAATTTGTTGACGCTTTTAATAAGTCAGTATTCTAATTTTAAAAACAGTGGGGAAGAGTGGGCTCTACGTGAGGCAGATTTTAAAAAGTCATTGGCTGAGTTGGCAGCAAAAGCAGACTTAGATGGTAAGCTTTGCTTTTCTTCAGTAAAAGGAATAGTTTTAATTTCAATTTATGAATGATGTGGGAGGGGAAGAGCAAGGAAGGTTTTCTCAGATTTTGTCTGGTTTATGTTCAGTAGACTTTTGGCTCTTGTTTACATTAAGTGAATGTTGGGCCCCTCAGATCTGGTGTGTTTCTGAAGCAATTTTGTTGGCAGCACTTCAGACCAAACGATAGTCTGCAACATTGAATATTCTGATATTAAAATAAGAAATTCTTTTTCCAAGAACAAAATTATTATGTTGCATTTGAAGATTTGTATATGGTTGCAGACATGCCCGAAGTTTTCAAACAATAGGTTTTTTGCTGCAGCTGTGTAATGAGCCCAGGTCCAAGGCCAATGTGCACCAAGTAAAAGCTTTAAATATACTCTCAGATCCTTCGAGAGCTACAGATCAAAGCTGACATCGAACTTGAAGTAAAAATTTATATACAAAAAGTATTTAAATAATTTATAGAAGTATATTGATGATTCTTCTATTTTCAAGATTAAGCTATCATTGATAGCTACTGATGTAAAGAGTATTTAAGTTACTGTATTCCAATGCCTATGGAAAAATCTTGGTTTGCTTTTTTTATTTAATAGTGGTAAACTTAAAGGTCTTGCAAAACCTGCTTTCTGGGGCAAATAACTTGAAGAGGTAAAATGCTTGAGTGACCAAATATACTGTGCTTAGGACATTTGGAGATACAAATGTCAATAGCGTCAACATTTGGGTAAGCATTTGTTCCCATTTCAGACTGCAGCTGTTTATGATTGTGAGGAGTTCGCTTACTTTTGGGGAGGAGTTCCTTGGGAGAAATTGTTGTTGAGCACAAGAAGCTAAAGTTCAGAACAATGGCTAAAACAGCATGAAAAGATTATTATAGAACCAATTTAAGCTTCCCTGTCTGCTGCCTCTGTAGCAAACAGGAATATATTTACTTGAACTGCTTTTCAGAGAATTGCACAGTTTCTAGTCATAGTGAAGAGGTGTCTTAAGTTTTGACAGTCTGCTTTTTTAATTTTTTTTTTTTCCCCCCCAGGGAGTGGTAAAGGGGTCTCTTCATTTAAATCATAAATGGAACCTCTGCATTTGCATAGGTTCTGCCCTAAACCTTGTGTTTTGGGTATGTTATCACTCAGATGTTGAATTGAAAACCATCCTTGCATCAAATAGCCCACCCAAAGTCTGTTTCTTACTACGACGGTGTTTTGCTACTATATCCCTTTTTTTAAGAAACAAAAGTACTGGAGATGTCTGGTGTACATAAAGCAATGAGGCCTAATGGCTGAAGATGTCAGTCTTTGTGGCAGTTAACAAGTTTGAATTTGAGTCCCTAAGTTCTACAGAGCAAAACATGATGAATAGGTCAGATGAACCCTCTCAAAGTTCTCTTCACTTTGGAAGAAGTTCTGTATTGAACTTGGTTAGTTTATTCCTTTGCAGTGGAGAAGGCCTGCTGGTTCACTTGTACTGCTGTAATGCCAATACAGGGAACATGAATACACACACTACTTATGATTGCTTTTTTACATACAATTGAAAAATGAGGATACGGAAGATGAAGTGCGAAAGTAGGCAAGAGTGTTTGGTACTTGGATCTCAGCATAACAGCTCTACTACTGTAAATGTGTGGTAGAGGTGTGTCTCTCTTTGTAGTCAAACACTTTTTTAAAAAACTATTTCTGTATTTGATACATTAGTGTTCAGCCAACGTTGTTACCATCCATTTTACTTTGCTTTCATTATTGTTTTAAAATTGATATGAGTCTAAGTCCACATAGACTGTGTTGCAATAATTAGAATGATTCACTTTTATTTAGAGTTAATTTCTTAACAGAATTTAATCAGAGATGGAGAATGGCTGTTAAGGGACCATTAAATGTGACTTTAAGGTTCTGTTTACTATTCTGGATCTAATCCTTATAGTAAATTTAATTTTGTAAAGTAGTGTATAATATTGTAATATTAAATCTTTGTTCTCTGAACTCAAAGATTTGATCTTCACTATGAAGTTATAAATCTTTCCCCTTCCGAATTTGAGACAGGATTTACTTGTCCTCCTTTTTACAGTTTGTAATTTTCACTGTTTTATTCCTGTAAAAAGTCATTTATAACACATGCAAATGCTTATTTTATCTGTGCTAATTTATCAGATTTGGCTACTCAATAAAATTAATTGAAAGAACTCATGCCAGTCCATCACTGCTTTCTTACAAATAAAAGTAGAACAATGTATTTAATCAATTAAGATAAATGCCATGTTGGTCACAGGAGCCCAGCTAGTGGGCTGGTGATGGTTGGAATTTAGCCTTCAGCAGCATTCCAATATGAGGATCAATTTTATTTTAAGTAATCCTGTGTCTTCATTTAACATCTCATTATTTCAGCAGCTTTTTTGTAAATTCCATCTTAATGCTTGCAAATTTTTTGAACTGTTATCACTGCTGCCTCTGGCCTATCATAGAAGAGTTAATACATGAGCTTGGTAGTCTGACTTCTGTATTTAACTGGTTTTAAATACAGAATTCTCTCATACAATATTGTAGAAATATTAATTGGACTTATCAGCTCTGTTTTTTTTCCTAATACACATAACACTGTCCTGCTGCTGCTGAACTCCACCACTCCTGTTGTGGCTTGGGGATCAGGCAGCACCCTGTCCTGGCATTGGGTATTGGAATTCCAGGCTCTCCCAGGAGGTGAGTCCTGTTCCTACGGCAGTGCCTCTGGGGTGGGGAGTGAAGCCGTTCGGTGCCAGAGCTGTCGAAGGCAATGGTGCGGATGGGAGTCCTGTGTATCATTTGGTTTGGCTGTGCTTTGCCAAGAAGCTGTTCAGGTAAAGGAAGAGTAATGTGGCAGTTTCATCATCTGACACAGAGAGGTGTAACGGACTCTTAGTGTATATAAAGATTAGTATTGTACCAACTCTATCTTATTGGAAAGAAGTTAATATGCTCCCTGTTCTATAACGCCAGTAGCTCTGGCGCCCTCGAGAGCTGCTTGTCTGTTGGTGTTTCCTCAGTGTGCACCGTCAGTCCCGCAGCGGTGCAGTGCCAGGGTCGGGCTGTACCGTCACCCGGGTCCCCTTAGCGCCACAACCGCCCTTTTCCGGCCTCTGCCGCTGGCCTTCGCGCCGTGACGTCACTTCTGAGGCCGGGGCGGCCATCTTGGCTGCGGGCGAAGCGCCGCCAGGAGGGGCGCAGGGAGCGTTCTCCCAGTGCACCCCGCCCTTCTCTTGTCCCTACGCAAAATGGCGGCGCCTGCTTCAGCGGCTGGAGGCGGGCGGTGCCGGCGCCTGCGCTCTGGGCGGGGCGGGCCCGTGGTGGCGGGCCTGCGGTGCCGGGGATGGCGGACGGCGGCGCGGGAGCGGTGTCAACCCCGCCAGGGCCCCCCGCGGGGCTCTCGGCGTCCCAGCGCCGCGCAGAGCTGCGCCGCAGGAAGCTGCTCATGAACTCGGAGGAGCGGATCAACCGCATCATGGGCTTCCACCGGCCCGCGGTGGGCAAGGGTGAGCCCCGTAGCGGGTGCGGCGGGGCTGTGTGAGGACTCCGGGGCTGCGGTGACGCCTCGGCCTCTCCGGCCGTGACCGCTACCCGCAGTCCCCTGGTGAGCAGGAGCGGCTGGCTCTCCGGTCTCTTAGTTCGCCGCCTTCGTTCGCAGGGATGCTTCAAGCAGCACGACCTGCCCTGCTCCGCGAGGGACCCGCCCATAAAATCCCTGTGCCATCAGAAGGTCGGGACTTAGGCCCGGCACGGTCTCTAGACAGCGAGCATACAAGCTGTCGTTTCACTGCAAGTAGTCTTTTTTAGTTGAAAAAATGATGAGCCTCCCCCATGTTTTTAGCCAGTAGCTGCTGGCTTTCATAGCTGTTTTTATAGCAAAGTTACCTCACATTTGGATAGTGACATAGGTGTTTGTGGTTGGCATGCAGAATTTTCTTGAAGATCCGTATCCTAGGTAGCTCAGTTATATCTCCGTACATTCTTCAAGTGGGCTGTCTTATCAGGAAAGAGTTCTCAGATTTCAGTGTACAAGGATGTCCATGAGCCATGAATCAGTCTGATGTAACACTGAAAAGTACTCCTGAAGTGTTAGTTCTTGCTGTCTGGTAGGACCAGACACGTTCTTGATTAGTCTTTTGCTCTCTGCCATCACCACCTCCCTCTTTGTGAGATGGGTCTTCAGGTTTAATACAGAGCAGGTTAACACTGCCCTGCCTCTGACAGTAGACAGCAAACTAAAGTGCACTTATGTTGGCTGGTTATTTGTCAGGTATTAGTGCTCTTCTGGTTGATTCACTTTCTGCAAATCTTTGTCTTTTTTTTAAATGTCAGTCCATGTATTTGGATCTTTTTGCTTGTGCATGCAGTGCTGTTGCTTAAGGAAGTTCAGTGTTTTAATTTCTCCATTGCTGACTGACAACTTCAACTTCTGACCTGCATTGCACAGCTTTATGTCTTGTGTCTGTTCCATGAAGAGTGCTGTCTTTAATCATAAACCTGTCTTTTTCTCTTGGGAAGCAGAGACCCAGGTTCCTGATCAAGTGTAGCTGAAGTGTTGTTCCATGTACTCAGTGTGCATAACTGTGTTTTTATTTTTCTTCCTTAGATGATGAAAGTCACACAGAATTAAAGCTTCAGCATGAGCAAGATAAATCAAACTCCCTTCCCATTCCTTCAGTTTCCAAGCGGATTGTGCTTGGTGATTCTGTGTGTAATGTGACAGGCTCAGCTGATCACGCAGGCAGCATGGCAGAGCTCAGAGGGGACAAGGACTTGTTTGGAAAAGCCCCAGAGCTGGTCACTGAGGGGACAGGCGAACTCCGTCACCGTCAAAGGGGAGAGCTGCCCTCTGAGGCTGCACCACGGCCACCGAGACACGGCTTGGAGCAGTACCTGTCCAGGTTTGATGAAGCTCTGAAACTGAGGAACCAGCTGATTAGTGAGAAGCCAAGCCAAGAGAATGGGAATGCGGTGGAGGAGTTTGATTCTTTCCGCATTTTCAGATTGGTGGGATGTGCTCTGCTTGCCATCGCGGTCAGGGCTTTTGTATGCAAGTACCTGGTGAGTTCAGGGACACAGTCCTGCTGGGGTTTGCTGGTTGGTGCAAATTATTGGTATATATCTGGGGCTGAAGTCTATCAGTAATGACCAAGTTGGGAACTTCAGGCATACTTTACATTTCCAAAAATTGTACAAAACCTAAAAAATTGCTGAATTCTATGAGATTAATCTGCTACCAACATAGCCGCTGTGTAACCACTGAGAGCAGCACGTTTGGTCTGTTGTGTTTCAGGAGCAGATGCTGGAATAGTTGTTGCAGCTTAAGTCCCCTTCAAGTTTATTCCCATCTTGGTGAGCATATGAGTCAGCTGCTCCTCTAGTTCGGAGTCTATAAAAGAATAATAGAGTAAGAATAGGGTTCTCATCTGTGGAAGTGTCCAAGGCCACGTTGGATGAATCTTGAGGCAGCCTGGTCTCATGGAAAATATCCTGCCCATGGAAGGGGTTTGGAGTGAGATGGCTTTTTTGGTCACTTTCAACTCAAAACATTCAGTGATTCTAAGAATAATAGTTGTACCAAGATAAGTAGATCCTACTCATTTATCAGCCTGGGAAAAGTCGTTCCTCAGTATTCCCAGAGCCTGCCAGAGCAACAGCACAGAGGTGTGAGATAGGTACAGCCATCGAGCTTCTGGATCCCTGTTCTCAGTTTTACACTCTGCTGTTCTCCTCTGCCATTTCTGTTCTTTAGGCTCAAAGAATATAGGGCAGAATCTTATTTTTGACATGTAACTTGTCTACTTGAATTTGTAGTGTTCAAGAACAATGTTGCTCTGTTCCACAAATTAATCTTTACCTACTAATTTTCTTCTATGACTTAGAAAGCATTAAATTTTTGTGTTTCTTAGCAATTCTACCAAGTTAATTTTCATCTATTCTTTTCTGTTCCTTCAGTCAATATTTGCACCATTTCTTACTCTACAACTTGCTTACATGGGACTGTCCAAGTACTTTCCAAAGGTAACTTTTTTTTCAGAATTAGATTAATTTTAAACGTTTTCAATGTAAACTTGTGTTTAGGTTGTGTTGTTTTAGGACCAATGCATGTGAAGTATTCTTCCCTTGTTTTAAACTGTAGAGTTGAATGACCAATGCTGATAGTTTGTACTAGTTTTTAATTTTTCCAGATTTAGTCGAGGATCTTTTTTAAAGTTGCAGTGAAAGCATGGACTAGCAGCTTGTGTAGCTGTAACCTAATTAAAAGCATCTGACCAGGAAATCCAGGTAGTTCTTTCATCTCTTCAGGAAACTTGCTTTTCTTTTAGACCATGGTCTTCTCTGGATTATTTGCTTTGCTAGCAGCTGTTCTGCATGTAATATCTGGATGAAATTTGGGAGAGTGTTTGCTAAAAAATGATGCAGTATATTGAGTTTCAAGGCCTCTGCATTCCACTGGTGGTATTGGTTTGAAAGGCAGCTTGAAATGAAACATTTGTTTGTGTGTCAAACTTGCTGCTTATTTGCTATACTGCTTGCTTTATGTATTTACAACAGGTAATTGTGCTGAAGTATTTGGTAGGTTGATGACTTTGTCAGGTCTATGATGCAGAATGGGATTGAATGATGTTCAATCCGTAGTTAAAAGGGAAAATTTGCACTTTAAAAGGAAAAATAGATTACTTGTAGAAAATCAGAGTAAATCAGCAGTTGTTTGGTAGTTAAATATATCATAATAGTCATTCTAAGATGATGTGTCATAACATAAAAGAGTAAAATTAGCCTTAGATTTGTACCAGCTTATCTGCTACATCATCTTGATCTTGTTTCTGGTGTACTTAAAATCAGATCTTCAGTGTCAGAATTCAAAGAGGTGGTTCCTTTCCACAACTTGCTTTTACTGCAGTTAGACCTGAGTGAGGTCAATCCTTTTGCTAATCTTCATTTTTCTCACATGAAACACAGAAATATTCTTGAAAGCTTAATTTAGATTGGATTAAATTAAAATATCCAGCAACTATCATCAAATTACTAGAATTTTCAGCCACTGTCACCTTTTCCTGCCTGTCAGACTTGCATCCTTGGGATTCCTCATCTTAAGGATGGAACAGCTTTCAAAAGTTTTTGGAGCATTTCTGAGTTCAGAGGATAAACTGCCAAATTAAGTTGTTCTAAACCAGAAACAGTTGGTTTTCAACTCTAAATAATTTTTCTATTAGAAAACCTGACAGCATTTATGGGGTTTTGAATAACCTGGTCTGTGGAAGTTGTCTCTACCCATAGCAGGAGGTTGGAATGAGATGAGCATTAGGATCCCTCCAGCTCAAACCATTCTGGGATTCTGTTTTTTGCCGAAGTGTGATGAGATTAATCCAGTTCTGACAGTGGAGATGCCAGGCTTGGCTTCTTACACCTAGATTTCCCTTGTCTGGGAGTGGTTCCGCTCATCCAGGAGCAGCTGCATTCTGCCAAGCCTCACATCTTAGCCTGCTGGGAGGAGTAGTGAGAAGGAGGCAGAATATCCAGGATGAGTTTTATCTGCTGTTATCCAGCCTCTCACTTGGCTCTGCTGGATCCATCACAACAGGAATCTGTGTCTAGGATAAGTGTTGTGACTCCTGGAGCGTGTCTGGACAGAATCAATACAAACCTGCTACTCCTTCCAATGAATTTGGAATGTGTGAAATTGGACAACACTGGTGACATGTAAAGCAGAATTGGATTAAAAGAACTAACATGATACTGGCTTTTCTTTCCCTTTTAGTGTGAGAAGAAGGTGAAAACGACAGTACTGACTGCTGCTCTTCTCCTGTCTGGAATCCCTGCAGAAGTGATCAGTCGCTCCATGGACACCTACAACAAAATGGGAGATGTTTTCACAGACCTTTGTGTCTATTTCTTTACTTTTATCTTTTGCCATGAACTTACTTTGGTTTTTGGCTCTGAAGTACCATGATGGCTGTAGAATTCCACACAGTAGCTACACTAAAGCTTTCTGGACTGTGTTCCTTTAACATCTGACTGTGCAGGCAGGTCTAAACCTTCATTAAAATTCTTACCTGTTGGAATGCTTGAAAGGGGCCTTAAATCCAGTAATTTTGGGAAAGGGAGAGCAGGGTCCCCGACTGCCAGTTGTGTTGGTTCAGTTTATTTACTGTGTCTGCATATTACAAATGTGAAGGCTAGGATGCAAGTGTCAGTGAATGATTTATTTGCTTTAGTTAGATGATGCCCTTCTCAGCCTCCTTCATAAATATTTACAAAGCTGCCTTTGTTCTTTTTAGTGAGAACAAGAAGAGAATTCCCTTCAGCAGAACCATATATATATGTATATCCTGTATGACTATAACTAACAAGACGTGCTCATTTTGTGGTGTTTCCATTTTTTAAAGAAAGCTCTAAGGAAAAGAATCCCTGTATTCTCTTCAAATGTTCAAGTTCCGAATGTTGAACCAAGTAGCTGATTCTGGAGAATGTTGGTGAAACTTGCCACTTTTTTGTCCTTGCTGTACATTATTTGTTGTGATTGTAATTAATTTAATTTGATGATTATTGTGGAAAAGAGCTAAGCAAAACCAACAAGGAGATCCTGGTGCTTATAAAGGTCATTAATCAAAAAGTAAGAAGAAAGAGAACTAATTGTATCTGTTTATGAGTTTCCAGCAACCTAATCCTAGTGCAGCTTACCCCTGTGCTTTCTGATATGTTTTTTTATGTAAACAGTTCATCTCATGAGAATTTTTATATATTGGCACCCAACCTGCAGTATCAAATCTTTGCTCTAGTCTTTGTAAAACTTACAAGAGAAACAGTTTTGTTTTCCATCCCTTATGAATTTTGCACAGTGAGAGGAAGGAAGTGTCATTCCAAATAGTCAACGTAAATGCTATTAATCTCTGAAAATCTCTATTGAAGCCAAATTTGGTAGTGTTTTCAGCTTGTACTTTTCTGTTTAAAATCTGGACTTTCAGGTAGTATAGGCTGATGCCTATTTTTAGCATGGTAAGCCAAATATTTAACTTGGTATTTGCCTGCAGAAGTTTTTTCAGGGAGCAGATGTGTTGGATTGTACCTCTCCAAATGGCCCAGCTTTCGGCTGATTAATCTTTGTTAAAGCTTCCTCCTGTAATTTTAGTGATGCATTTCTGACTTTTAAATTAGATATATGTTTGTGGCCTGAATACAAGAACCTTACGTTTTGATTTTACCATTTTCATGGGTTTTTTTAAACTGGTTATGTTACAGTGAATATTATATTACAGATATACAAGGCTGGGTTGCAGAAAACTCTGACTTAGGTCTATTAGCACAGATATTGATTCAGCAGCTTTGAATTTATTTATATTACATCGTAATTTCAGAAATTGAAATTACTGTAATTTAAGCTAAGGTTGAGATATGTAAATAATGAGTTTGCTCAAAAATTACTTGTTCTGATTCTCTATTTACATGCCCAAATGTAATACAAATAAATTGGAAAAATCCCTGCAAAAGTCCTTAAATTTGTACCAGTACCTGCAAAAAGCAATGGATTTTTAATCCTCTTCATAAAAACTTTAATCAAGTAAATACCCTTGCATAGGCAGAGCACCAGGAGGAGCTTGTACTTAATTAAGAAATCTCGATGAAGAAATGGCGATCAAGAAACGACATTTGACCAATAAATCAATCTCTTTTATTCCGTTTTTACCTTACCTCTGTTGGTGTACATAATTCTATTTAATGTTTATTGCCAGACGGATTGTTTTCCATTAAAAGCCTATTTGCTACCCGCTTCCTTGGCGCTGTGTGCGGATGGGCCGGGGCGAGCTCGGTTCCCAGCCCCCGTTCGTGTGCCCGGGGCGGCTCTGCGCCCTCCGCCCGCCCGGGGGCGCCGGCGCGGGAGGCGGGCCGGAAGGGGCGGTGCTCGCCCCGGGCCCTCGCCGTGCGGGCGCGGAATGGCCGCCGCCGTATAGCGGGAGCGCCGCCACCATGGGCCGCGAGTCCAGGTGAGGGAGTGGCGCCGCCGGCCCGCCCGCCCGGGGATCGCGGCTCGCTCGGGGGTCCTGGCGCGGTGAGGCGGCCGTGAGGGCGACAAAGGGTGGCGCGGCCTCTCCTGGCCGGCAGGCGCCCTGAGGCCGTCACGGCAGGGCCCGGGCCGGGAGCCGGCCCTGAGGGCAGGGCCGAGGACTCGGGGCTCTGGGCGGGGGCGCCGCGGGTCCCCACGCTAGGGTGGGTCCGAGCTGCCAGAGCTCACCAGCACCGACCCCGCGGCTCCCGGAGCACCTCAGGCCTTCGCGGGCTTCCAAAATGCCGCAATTAGCAACTGAGAGGGGGTAACTTGGCTTAGATGTTTTTGGTTGTGCCTTTTGTATTTTTGCAGTATCACGTATCTTTTGCCCTTTTATAGCTATTAGAAAGACCTGGTTAGGGGTTGTAACCAGTTCGGCAGTAATGTGCCCCTGTGCTGCGTGTGGCTCGGGCCAGGCCTGTGCTCCAGATGATATGGAGCTGCTCACACCTATCAGGCTTTAAACCGATTTCACAATTTGTAGGTGCTGTCGGGCATATGCCTCTGTCTCGTAGTTCAATCAGATTTTACCATAAAGCTGACACGATAGTCCCTACATGCAGTTGCACTACACGGTGACAGCTCCCAGGTTCAAAACGGAGATTTACACTGAGAGAGACAGATGTTTTAAAATTTTAACAACCACCTTAGGCTCAAATTCGTGATCTAGTGCAGAGCCGGGCACTCCCATAGATCTAGCTAAGTTAGCTCCAGATGAGGTGGGGCAGCAGTGGGCAGTACAGGGCACCCTTAGAGCCTCCTGAATTGAAAGTCTAGGTCTGGCACTCCAGCCAGCAGGACTGTGTTGTTTGTCACAGTATAATTTGTCTGCTGGAAAGGACAAGGTTCTTCTGTTTGGGCTAAAAATAATGTTGAAAGTGGTTTTAAACTTGTATTAATTTTCTATTTTAACATAGAGAAAGTTTTAAAAGTGAAGAAATGGTAAGAGAATGAGTGGATATGTTCCTCACACTGGGGCTTCTGCAACGTGAAGTCATCATTTTGGGTTTATTGCACACTATAGAGGAAAAAAAAATTAAAAACAAAAGTAGTTCATTAAAACTAAAAGATTATAAAGAGAGGAAGTATAGAGCAGATCCTATTTTATGATGGAGATGGAAAAGAAGTAACAAATCTCAATGCTGACAGACATTCTTTGCACTCAGTTATCCTGCTGATAGGCAGGATGTGAGTATATGCTACTGTACTAACTCCAAGTGCATGTGGTGCCTAAATATACCACGTAATGTAGACTAAATATAAATATACTGCTATTTTTAGAGCTGAACTATTTTAATACTACCATGGAAGTGAAACGAGGAGTTGGGGGGCTTAAAATCTTGCCTTCTCTGCTTCTTCCTGCTTCTCAAGCATGGCTTCTCTTGTTAGGAGAAAAGATCTGTGGGTCCTAAGCCACGGGAGAGTGAACAAGGGAATTATTCTGGCATGGTAACCAAAAATCTGGGTTTGGAGGAAGAGGAAATGGTCAAAGTCCCTCTGTAACTTCTACACTCAGTTGAAGAGTTTCCTAGAAAATTTCTAGCCCTGCTCTGCGCCACAGTGTGGTTGGGATAAGAGCATTAATGAGGAGAGGAGACACCCATCTCCATCACACACCCCTCAAGCCTTGGTGACTTCTGACAGCTTCTGCTGTGATGTTTGATATTACAGAATTTCTGTTGAAGTCAGCATGGTAAAGGCATTGACCACAGCTGTGTCACATCCTCAGGGGCTTATGTTTTTTTCCAGTCTGACAGTTTCCCATTGAGTAGAGGTATAGTTTACCTACCTTACATGGGTAAACATTGATTGTATTAAAAGCAACTAAGAATAGTTTTGTTTGCATGACAGATTTTGGGATAGCTTCAAAGAGCCTTCAGCTTTTCCTGTATATACAATGGAAATCAGTGAATTTCTGAAAAGGAAATTGTTGTTGATATTCTGGTGTTCTCATGATATTCTTACAATAGTATTCTAAAACTAAGAGAAAATCTCCTAATTTCAGTGCTGTTAAGAGTGTATATGCATATTCCGTATATTTTACATATAGTATGTATATTAATCAGTCTGGCAAGATGATTACAAAAGTTAAGACATCTAAAAAGTCCAGGAAATTCAGATAATTTTTTTGCTTGCTTGACTGCCTGACAAACATCCTTTAACTGCACATGGTTCTGGTGCTCACACTCTGTGGCTGTGCCACGCAGGCATTATCGGAAGCGCTCTGCATCCCGGGGACGCTCCGGGAGCCGTTCCAGGAGTCGTTCCCCATCGGACAAGAGGAAACGTGAGGACAGGCGCTCCAGGAGCCGGGATCGGGATCGCAGACGGGAGAGGTCGCGCAGCAGGGACAAGAGAAGGTCTCGGTCTCGGGACAGAAAGCGTCAAAGGTATGACATCATCTCCATTCAGAATATCTAAAAGTGCCTGTGTGCTGAATATTGATGTTCTCCCATTTAGTTAGTTGCTTTGCTGATGTCTGTGATGGATTTCACTATGCTTAAGGCTTTTTGCTTATTAAATGCTTTCCGGCTTGCTGGCGCTGGAGTTTGTAAGTTCTTAGTGGTCTTGATGATTGGTGGGTTCCTTTTACAAACTGTTCCTCAGCAGAAGACTTAAGTTATACTATGAGCATGTCCTAAGTAAAGACAATTTCGTTGCTTGTCAGACGTTCAAGGAGTAGAGAAAGGGAACGGAGCCGAGAGAGAAGACGATCGCGGAGCCGAGAGAGGAGGCGCTCGAGGAGCAGGAGTAGAGGGAGACGGTCTCGATCCTCCAGTCCAAGCAAGAACAGGAAAACAGAAAACAGGTATTCTCAAGTTCTTAGCTTTAGAAATGTGTAAAAGCTTACAGCAGGTCATTGTATTTTAAATATATCTTCATAAGGTTTTCAGATATAATTGCAAACAGCATATAGTCAGGCTCTGCTGTAAAGCGGATGGGAAGCCTGTAAATGATAACAGTCTGTATACAGCATAAGTAGTGATGGCACTCTAGAAATCATGACAAGCTGGAATTGGAATCACAAAGACTTTGGGAGTAACTGTGTGTTTTGTATTAGAATAGTCAAAAGAAAAAAGCTTAGTGATATTAAATTACCTAAAGGAAATTTTATATTGTTATAAGCTAGCACAAAGTTGGTTTAGAATCTTTCTTTTAAATTGGAATCAAGTAAGGATAATAAAACCTGTGATAAATGGGTTTTGTATTCAGTGCAAGTCTGCCTGTTATATTTGCATTACGGAAGTTGCTTTATCCAGGGAGAAGGGCTTTTGTCTGTCATCGAGGACAATGTGTTTAGAGGGATGCTCATGTTTCCATGGCAGAATGCTAGATCATTTTACCTTTCTCTAGAAATTCTACAAACAGGAATTTTTTCTATCTTTCCTAAATGCTGACTTCAAGGAGGTGTAAAATAAAGTGCAGAACAACTAGAGCATCAATTGTAAGAGCTCTGAAAATGAAGTCTGCAAAAAAATGAGAAAAGCACATGAATCATTGGATTGGGTTAGAGTCTACATTACTGGTAGTTAGAGGAAGTAATTCTATGACATGGAAAGATTGTCTGGGAAGCAGTGTGTTTTGTGAGGTGTTTGAAAACGTAACAGGGTGATCATAGTTTGATTTCTGTCCAGCATATATGTGTCCTTCCCCTGAGAAAAGTTGTAATGTTCTAAGAAACCTTTGATCTTACCTTTCAGATCAAGATCTAAAGAAAAGACAGAAGGTGTGGAAGTTTCCAAAGAAAAGAAAAAAGACAAAGATGACAAAGAGGAGGAGAAGGATAAAGATGCTACCACAAATGCTGTGGCCACTGAGGTAGAGACTTTTAATACTTAGAAATTTAAAAGATAAAGAATTTAAACCAGGAAGTTTGTGGATGTCCAGTCTTCTACAGCTTGCTCACTCAATGGTTACATTTTTTTAAAGAAGCATAAGCTAAAGCCGGTGGCCATTAATTTTCACTTTTTGGTTGGTTTTTGTCAATAGAATTTTGATCAGAACAAACTAGAAGAAGAAATGAGAAAACGAAAAGAAAGAGTGGAGAAATGGAGGGAAGAACAGCGCAAGAAGGCAATGGAAAACATAGGAGAGCTAAAAAAAGAAATTGAAGAGATGAAACAGGGGAAAAAATGGAGTTTAGAAGATGATGATGGTATTTAACCTCTTTTTATATAACAGAATACTTTTGTTCCTAGTAATATTTTTATTGCAATATCTTTAAAGCATCTGATTACTCTTCAGAATGTGAACCATAAAATGTAAACCATAACAAAGCCTAAATCTGGTCATGGTGTCAAATGGTTTAAGATACATTTTTGATAAACCAACTGGAGAGATTTGTATGGGGAAAAATTATATAGTGATAACACTGGGCTGTAATTATTGGGGTGGACAGTAATTTGATACATGTAAGGACTTCTGTCTTTCCCTGTCTTTTATCCCCATCTTTTTCACTCTTACTAGATGATGAAGAGGAAACTGCAGAAGGAGAAAAAGAAGGCAATGAGGTTGAGGATGAGGAGTTAGATCCTTTAGATGCTTATATGGAAGAAGTAAAAGAAGAGGTCAAGAAGTTCAATATGAGAAGTGTGAAAGGTGGAGGTGGGAGTGAAAAGGTAAAATCACTTGTTAAAGATTTCTTGCTCTTAAAAGACAAAGATAACTTTGTGTTTTAATAGCAAAGTGGCTTGGGAAAAATGGAGGAAGTGCAAAAAAGCAAGAAATTATATGCACTTAATGCATGTTTGCTTTAATTCCCTGGTGTTTTTATGAAACTGTTTATCAAGCATTGTTCTGATAAAATTTCTCTGAGGGAAGTGGGAAATGAAAATGCTCAGCATAATGTATCTAGAAGTACAAATATTCTGTGTGGGTTTTGCAGGATGGGTTTTGTTTTATACAATAGTGCATTCGTTTTTTTAAACGTTTTTTATAGAAAACTGGACCAACTGTTACCAAGGTGGTAACTGTGGTGACGACCAAAAAGGCAGCTGCCGAGTCAGAAAAGAAGAAAGGGGAACTCATGGAGAATGACCAAGATGCAATGGAGGTAATGGAAATACTTTGTATTTCTCTTGTGAACAGGCAAAGTGTCTGCTGTTGCTTCTTGTGGTTGTGTGTGGTGCTTGGCCTGAAGAGTGTGGGTATTTTGCTGCTCGGGAGGCTTGAGTCACAGACTCAATACTCTGCAGGCCCTGGAACTCAGTCACTTCAGGCCATGCTCTGTGGCTGCAGTTCCAGAATTAGTGGTACTCCTTCAAAGCTGAGGTGGGGCATCTGTCAGAACTGTGACTGCAGTGCAACACCAGTCTACTGGCTGGCTGCTTTCTCTTAATTTCCTCTGTTTCTTTTGTGTGGCTATTTCTGAATGACAGAATAGTTGGCATTGATAAAGTTGTGAAAGTGACACAGAACGTGGTAAGAGTTAAAGTTTGGGAGAAACATGAAAGAATTAGGGGAAGGAATAATTGGAAGTCTTGAGAGCAGGTCTTCAGTTTCATGTCTAATATAGTAAGAAGTACCTGTTGCTTCTGAATAGTTTTGCTGTAAATGAAAAAAGCCGAACACTTTCATAATTCATTAATCCTAATGTACACAAAAATTGTGATCTCTACAGTATTCCTCAGAAGAGGAGGAAGTTGATCTTCAGACTGCCCTGACTGGCTATCAGACCAAGCAGAGAAAGCTGCTAGAACCAGTGGATCATGGAAAGATAGAATATGAACCTTTCAGGAAGAACTTCTATGTTGAAGTACCAGAGCTAGCTAAAATGACTCAAGAAGGTAAAAACAAATATAACCTGAACACCTTGGTACTTTGAAGAAAATAATGGTGGAATTCAGTGTGCTAAGAAACAGCAGGTGCTTTGGAATATAAAAAGCATTTGGAGCAATTTGCTATAGAAAAGTGTTAAATCAGGTGCATCCCTATTGTTGATAACTTAATATAATTATATATGAGGCTTTGATTGGAAAATTAACCTGAGTCCTTTCAACCTAACTCCTGTGTTCATGTGTAACAAGCAAAAAGTTGTTTTTCTGGTAGTGATAAAATTAGTATTTCATGTTAAGGGACAAAGGAAGAATTTTTTGATGAGGGTAGTAGAGAAGTGTCAAGTTTGACTCTGTTAAAAGGTAAACTCTATTTCAGAGGTAAATGTCTACCGGCTGGAGCTGGAGGGAATTACAGTCAAGGGAAAAGGCTGTCCCAAACCAATAAAAACCTGGGTACAGTGTGGTATTTCCATGAAGATTCTCACTGCCCTCAAAAAGTAAGCAAGCACTTTATGAACTACATCATCCTCGATTTTGCTGTGTTCTGTCCTATATCCATGAGAAGGACCTTTTACTTTGCTGCATAATGCCACATGTCCATGTCTGTAAATGTTACATATATAGTCGTCAGTGATAAACACTGAGTGATAAACACTCAATTGAGTGATAAACACTCAATTTTGAATTATTGTTATTAACGACTCTTTGTCATTTGTATCATGCTTTTGCTGCTCATTTTGATCTGTATTTTTTTGAATGGCACTGATATGCATATGTAAATAAATACGTTAAAAAATTTTAGCATAACTTCATGATTCACATCTGTCAAATTCTATTTTGTTCTTAAAATATTTTTTTCCTTCTTTAAGACATGGCTATGAAAAGCCCACTCCAATTCAAACCCAGGCTATCCCAGCGATTATGAATGGACGGGATTTGATTGGCATTGCTAAAACAGGAAGTGGAAAAACTATTGCATTTCTGTTGCCCATGTTCAGACACATTATGGATCAGAGAGCACTAGAAGAAGGAGAAGGTCCCATAGGTAAAAAGATTTTATTTTCAAAGTTACTGTTTAAATAAATTCAACCTCATGTATATGCTTTAGATGGGATTTCAGTTCTTCACTTGGTTATAGGGAGAAGTGCTTACTAATGTCCATTGATAAATGGCTTTTTTTTAGCTGAAGATAACTGTGCTCTGTAATCTTGTTTTGTGATCACCGTGCTGTCTCATGGTGTTTCAGTAGCACTCCCATGTCCACATATCTGGGAGACCTTACTCCTTTGATTTTTACACTTCGACCAGGTTTCCAGTCCTTCCTCATAATGTCTCAGTTATCTTTTCCTCGAAATTACGTTCTTGAAAATAGGAAGTAAATTGCTGTAAACATCATTACAAAAGATTAATTTCTATTGTGGAAATTACAACAGCTCTTACATTGCAATGTACGATGAAGATGTTTTGCTTTTCAGCCGTCATTATGACACCTACACGTGAGTTGGCTTTGCAGATTACCAAGGAGTGCAAAAAATTCTCAAAGACCCTTGGGCTTCGAGTTGTGTGTGTTTATGGAGGAACAGGAATCAGTGAACAGGTATGCAAAAGATATGCCTGCTTTGTCAACGATGGCTTGGGCTTTATTAGTCAGTGTTTCTTTTGTAGGAAAATAGTTGCTTTTTCTTTTCCATTAATCCAGCACATATGCAGTCTTCACTATGCATTTTCTCTGTGGGAATGCTAGTAATACAAAAAGCTTTGCATGTAACTTAGCCTTAAACAATAATGATCTTGGAAAGTCTCAGATACAGTCCTTAAAAAATTCTCTTTATGTATGTACTGAGCATAAATTCAAATTGAATTTTTAGTGGGATATAATAGTTGGAAAGTTACTAAGAAGCTGTTTTTCTGAGAGTTCCCCTTAGGATAACAAAAGCCAGAAAATAATAACTTTGGTTTATTGCATTATCAAATATTGCATCTTGAAGTAATTTAGAGATTAATTTCAAGGTTTTCCACACCTCCACCCCACCCATTTATGGAAACAACAGGAGTAACCATCTGTGGTGGAACATGGTGTGTCTACTATCACTTGGTCCTGATGTAACACTGACATTTCTTACAGGCTTTTAACTGTATCGAAGTCATGTCCTCATTAAAACTTCTTCAGGTGGTGGTAACTCAGACTGTAAGGGGTTACTCTTTTTGGAAGCAAAGTTTTCCTAAGACTTAAAGAAATTGCTAATTAAAATCTTTACATAATTCACATTAGTAGAACAGATATATTACAGTGTAGGTGCTTTCCTTTTTTGCAAGATGATATATGTTTAAAAAAACCTGAAAGAAATCACAAAGCAAAAACTAGCAGATTGTTTACTGTGTTTTGAAATCAGATAGCTGAACTCAAAAGAGGTGCTGAAATTATTGTTTGCACACCTGGACGTATGATTGACATGTTAGCAGCTAACAATGGTGAGTAGAAAACCTTTTCCTTTGGAAAATTTTTTTACATTTGTTGTGTAATTCTAACAAATTCAAAAGATCATGCATTTTGATAAATGGTCTTACAGAATTTTCTTATATCTCTTCAGGCTGCACTATATAGCTATTGAGAATATATAGCACTAATAATAGGTTTAAGCATACATTGATTTTGGGGAGGACAGGAAATACTATATTCTTGAAGAGTTTCTGAGAATGCTTATCATTGCTAAATTTGAAATGTGCTGGTCCAAATTTTTTAATTTGGAGTCATTTAGATGAAGATTATGTAACAGTTGCTTATTTTGTCTGCTCATTGATCCGTTATCCTTGTTAGAGTAGCTTAGCAGTTCCCCACTTTACAAGAGCATCTGACTCTTCCTTTATCTGTTGGCTTTAAAAAACAGACAAAGAAGCCCTCACTAAATGCCTGCTCAGAAGTAAAAGAAGTGACCTTATATCAGATATTCAGATTCATTAAACTGAGCCACTGCAGCTTTAAGAGGTTTTGTCCTAGTGTAACCATTGCATGCTTATTAGATAAAGTTTTATTATTAAATTATTCCACATCAAAACCTCTACTAAACTGTTGACATTATTTAACTTCTGTGAAAAAAGTACCTTCAAGACATATAGAACTGGGCTTCCAAGACTTAAATCGTCAAAGGTAGGTACATTAATGCTGTTCCCAAGTAATTTTACAAAGTTATTATTTGGGGATGAAAGTGTTAAGATGTTAAATAGATACATAGATATAAGGAATACTTGCTTTGTTCCTTAAGTATGAATTCTATATCTTAAAAAATGCAGCGCGTGATGTCTTAAATAATTTGAGAATTCAGATAGTTTGCTGAAGCTGAGGACCAAATTCTTCTGTAGTTTGATAGGCACAAATCTGAATGATAGTTGTAGAAAATGGGACAAATCTGTTCCATTCAGAGAGCATTTGGCAGTGTCACTCCACATTTGTGTGGAACTGAATGTGTTTATATTGTTTGAGAGTATGATTCTAAAATCCTTGAGTTAAATCCTTTTCATGAAAGGGAATCTCTTCACTGTTTGGGAAGGGTGCTAGTTATCCTATCCATGATAATTTCAAAATGTTCAGAGAAACACGACTTACTTATTTTACTTCAACCTGTCCCAGAGTTTGGGGTGGTTCTTGATTTTAAATTCAGTAGTGTTACTGGGTAGGTTTTAATCTTTATATAGCAATTTTGAAAAGACTGATTACTCTGTTTTATGGCTATTATTAGCAGTGATCTAGAACAAGTATAGTTATCCTCAAATAGTTAGTTCAAAGGAAGCACTACAGATTGTATATAAAAGGAATTCTCTGAGGCTGCAGCAGTTAGCACTGGGCTTTGCCTTCCACACATGCGCTGTAATCTCTAATATGTTCTTTTCTAGGTGCCGCTGTCAGATACTGGCTGATGTGGCTCCTTGCTTCAGCTCAGTCTTAGTTTTATGATGTGTTTTGGCGAGGGCAGTTTTCTGAATTTTACAGGTTCTTCTGGCCCTATGATGGTATGCAAGAGAAGAGTTTGACAAACTAAAAGGGCCTTGTGCATACTTACACATTTTCCAGAATGTATGTGTGATTAAAGTGTGAACATTAAAATTCACATTTAGTGAATTTTTAAAAAAAATAATTAATGTCTTTGTTAGAAGACAGTGAGACTATATAACATTTAAAAAAAAATTCCTAAGGGAAACTAGATTTCCATTTGATTTTGTTTCCCATGTGTTTTTCCTCTCCTTTGACAGGTCGGGTGACAAACCTCCGTAGAGTCACATATGTTGTACTTGATGAAGCTGACAGAATGTTTGACATGGGGTTTGAGCCTCAGGTAATTCATGACATGAGGGATAGTGCCAAAAGATGCTGTTATTCACATCAAGGATTTAGCAATGCTGCATTATTACTACACTGCCAGTGGGTCTTCAAAAGAATGTGCTGCATATCGACAGCAGTTGAAGTTGATTCTAATATTTCTATTACTCTCATATCTATTACCACATTATTATAACATCACATTATCCTCCTATCTAGTGGAAAGTATCCCTGCCTCTGGCAAGGGGCTGGAGCTGTGGATGATCTTTATGGTCCCTTCCAACCCAAATCATTCTGTGATTCTATGTTTTGCTTTCAATAAATTCCTATATAGCTTAGACTTTTCTCTAATACATAGGATGTTTTACACACTCATTTGGAATACTTGTGGCCATGTTACATCCCTGTGCAATTCCTTGATACAGGTGTTAGTAGCTGTAGTCTGTTACAAAGCCTGTGATGTCTCTTGGCAAGACATAAGAACAAAATGTTGGAAATGCTGCTGACTAATTACTTGCTGAGAGCTTTGAACACACAGCGCTCTTTCAGTTGTCATGATATATACTGTTCTCCAAAACTAGGAATATTCCTTTTATTTATCTCTTGAGCTGTAGGGTTTCTGCTGCATTTCCTAGGATTTTTGCTGAGCCGCTACCAGATTGCCTATTGCCATGCAACTTCCTTTTGAATTCAGCAAGTTTTGCCTGTCTTCCAATGCCAGCAGCTTGGCGCCAAGAGGAAGTCTGTAAAGAATGTTTTGTAGTCTGTGGAGTGCAAATACCACCTGACTTTAAAGATGACAGCTTTGCGTGAGTGTGAAATTGAGTTACAGCACTTGGATATTAACAGGGAATGTTCTCTCACCACAGGTTATGCGCATTGTAGACAACGTCAGGCCTGACCGTCAGACTGTCATGTTCTCTGCTACTTTTCCCAGAGCTATGGAGGCCCTGGCTCGCAGGATCCTCAGTAAACCTATAGAGGTGCAGGTTGGAGGCAGAAGTGTTGTCTGTTCTGATGTGGAGCAACACGTGGTGAGTATGATACATCTGCCTTGCTTCTCATTTGTTTGCAAAAGATTGCTCCCAGCAATGTTCAATATAAACCAATATAGCCACAGAGGTCTTATTTTTAGAAGTTTAGTGGCCTTATTAAAAATGGACTTAGAATAAATCAGCACTCTAATCTGCAAATGCAGTATGATTTTTAAAGTTGGTTTGTAGCACTAAGCTGAACAGCTGTTCTACCACTAGCTGTGGGAACAGCCAAAGTCATCTCCTGTTCCTGATTTTTACTTTTATACACTCTGGATTTGTTTAATGACTCAAGATACAAATTATACTCTTTCTACTTGGCTTTTTTATGGCTTCTTCCAGATTGTCATAGAAGAGGAGAACAAATTTCTGAAGCTACTGGAGCTACTGGGACATTATCAGGAGAAAGGATCTGTTATCATATTTGTAGATAAGCAAGAACACGCTGATGGGTTGTTGAAAGATTTAATGAGGGCCTCTTATCCTTGCTTGTCTCTTCATGGAGGTAATCTGCAAATTTAAGAATTCATATTAACTACTCCCAACTAGGATGTTGGTATCCAGTAGTTAAAAATCACTTAGTTTCTGTATATTACCAATTATTACTTCTTCATAAGCAGGTTTTGCTTTGTAATTGGGAAGGAAAATTGTTTCTTAATTTGAAATAGACATGATAGTTTTGTGTAATTACTCTTCACTGTTCTCTGTGAGATGTCATCAGATGCCAAATCTTGTGTGTGCAAGAGGACTGTTACTGAGAGTTAACACCTCTCAAGGAATATTGCTAACTACTTGTTATTGTAAAGTATTGAGTGCTATTGGGGAGTATCACATGATATTTTTATTTGAGGCTCCACATTAACGGCAGTTGTCACTTCAGTTTCTTCTATGAAGTAGAAACAGAATGGAAGTAGCAAGAGAAGTAAAATCTCTTTACAATGCTGTCCATCCCAGTGTATTTTAAAACTTACAGTATTTTTAGTGCATTTTATATAAAACCACTAAGTACAAAATCACTGTTCAGCAGGAATGCACCAATGTAAAAGGGAAAAATATTCTTCTGAAATTTCTGTTGCCTTTAGAGAACAGACAAAGCCTCCAGATGATATCTCAGCTGAAGTATAAAATAGAAAATAATATTTTAAAAATGTTTTGAGGATCTTGGTATGGAGAGAACATCTTTTGAAGTTATTCTAAATAATAGAGGTTATTTTGGCTAATGTATTTTGCCTTCAAAAGCGTGAAGGTATTGAAGTTTTATTTGCTTGTGGTTTTGGTTTTTTGAAGTTGGAGAGTATTTTGAAGTATTTTGACCTGTGTACAAATTCTCGTGACTTAAAGCAGAGCTTTATAATTAACTGATTTCTCTTGTAGGTATTGATCAGTATGACAGGGACAGCATCATTAATGACTTCAAGAATGGAACCTGCAAACTTCTGGTGGCCACATCTGTAGCAGCGAGGGGCTTGGATGTGAAGCAGCTGATGCTGGTGGTTAATTACAGCTGTCCCAACCATTATGAGGACTATGTGCACCGAGCAGGCCGCACTGGGCGAGCTGGCAATAAAGTATGTACACTCAGTTGTCTGCTTTGGTTAGTACTGGCATTTTTCCCTTCTTTATTGTTTGATTAAGTTGTTCCAAGGGATAGCTACAGAGGGAGTAGTTTGTATTTGTTGGTGGGAAGAGTGTTTTTAGTATATTCTGAACTTCCGCAATCTGAAATTTGGAACTTACATGTTCTTCTGATTTTTGAGTCTTGTTTTAAACCCAATTTGTGGCTGAAAGTTTGGGTGTTTTGCACTGTTGGAAATGTGCCCTACAAAATTGATAAGATTTTAATTTGTCAAACTTTTAACCATGACAACACTGGTTGGAAGGAGAGATTTCAGTGTTTGCTATCTTTGGATGATTACCTCTGTATCAGCTTCCTGGGAAATCTCATTATTCATTCTACACGTCCACTAAAAAAAGTTATTGCTTGACTTTCATGGTTAGTTTCATTGACCAGAAACAGCATCTGTGCAAGGGTGCTTCAGTAAATTTAGAGGTAGTGTCTCTAGAGCTTTTTCCTAATTGTCTCTTAAATTAATTTTGACCAGGGGTATGCATATACATTCATTACTGAGGATCAGGCACGTTATGCTGGTGATATCATTAAGGCTTTGGAATTGTCTGGGAATCCAATTCCTACTGATCTGGAGAAGCTCTGGGCTGACTTCAAAGACCAACAGAAGGCTGTAAGTAATTCTTTCTTCTCCAGGGGACTTGGTCCAGGTTTAATGCCTGTGTATGCACTTGTATCCAGTCGACACATGGGTCACCTCTCTGGGAACATGTGTGTGCCTGGCTGAGTGTCTCAGTGACCTCAAGATTGGGATCTTGAATGTCATTTAAAGAACTGTTCTTGAGAATTAAAATATTGTCACCTGGTATGTAATAAACACCTATGGTATAAGAGGCACTTTGGCTTTTAACAAAATTCACATACAAGATAATGAAGCTCTTTCACAGAATTTGTATGATTACTTGTAGAGCTCTCACCATCAGAGGATCTCGCTCATGCTGACAAGAGTGACTTTGAAGTTTTTCTGATACAAAAAAATGGTGGTTTTTTTTAACGCATTTGAAAAGCATTTAAATGTGTACTTACAGAAAATCCCAACAGGTTACTGTCTCTGCTGAATTAACATTGTTTTTTTTAAATTACATTTCATTGTGAAATGCAGCTTTTAAATTTAAAGTGCTTTATGAATGTGCTAGGATTTGCTTTTTAAAGAACTTCAAAATTATTTGTATAATCTTACAGTTATATATGACTATCAGAACAAGGATTTGAAACTCCTAAGTATGATAATACGTGGGTTTTTTTTTCAGGAGGGAAAGCTGATTAAAAAAAGCAGTGGATTCTCTGGCAAAGGTTTTAAATTTGATGAAACAGAACAGGCTTTGGCTAATGAAAGAAAAAAACTACAAAAAGCAGCTCTTGGCTTGCAAGATTCAGATGATGAAGATACAGCTGTTGATGTAAGCACTTGGGAATAGGATTTAAGTTGCTTATGAATTTTCTCAATATATTTTATTTTCTTCCCCAGTAGATTGCATAATACATTGCAGAGTGCATGGATTTCTGTTACTCTGTGACCTTTGTTACTTGACTGCATGTATTCTTCAAATATAGAGATACAGCTATGACGATCAAGATCTAGGAAGATCTTCAGTGTCTCTTTTTGACTTACTGGTATTTTACACTTAATGTGTGTAGTTATGTAAACGCCACATAAATTATTTGGGATATTAACCTTGCATAAATGAAATAGAACTATGGTTCGCAATTGCAAACATTTTTTTATTTGAAGTGTTTTAAAGACATTCATAGTAGCATTTTCGATTTCTAAACCTTACTAGATTCCTTTCATAATTTTGGATAGATTCCTTTTTGTGATCTTGCAAGTAAACACTGTGTTCAGACTTTTTCCTGATTAGATCATCCTTTTGTTGAGCTGTAGTTTTGGGCAGGCTTCTACCATTTATACAAGGTTTATTTCTTGAAGAACATGGAAACTAAATGCCCTTTAGTGTTTCTTTCTTTATGATGACAAGATTATATAGTGGTAAATGCAGTGATCATGTAATTGTTATTTTCTCTAGATTGATGAACAAATTGAAAGCATGTTCAATTCAAAGAAAAGAGTAAAAGACATGGCAGCACCAGGCACATCAAATGCTCCTACACCATCAGCTGGGAATGCAGAAAAATTGGAAATCGCGAAAAGATTGGCTTTGAGAATCAATGCCCAAAAGAATCTTGGAGCAGAGGCACAAGTCATGGTTCCCTTCCACTTTAAGGTCAGGCTCTTTACAGACCAATTTTATTTTTTTTTAATACAGGTTGTTCAGTTCTTTGCTCTCTGGCTGCCATCTGATTTAGTGTTTATGCACTAGTAACATACTGCATTGTTTATCTCATTTAGGCTGGGCTAACTCACTTACATAGGATTTTTAAGTGAGCTGATATGTTTGCAAGACTTATTACAGAACTATAAATGCTTTGTCTGCCCTGACAAAGAATTAATTAATTACTGATAACATTACACAGTTTTGCCAGCTTTGGCAGAGTTGCAGAATATCTTTCTCTGCTGAAGCATGAGGTGTACATGTGATGTACAATGTGTTTAGATTGAGGTTAATTGTTCTGGAATGTCCAAAGATATTTTAAGCTGAGAATACAAAAGACCACTAAGATCTTTTCTTTGCAGGTGTGAAGGGAGTTGTTGAGAGGAAGGAAGGAAGAGCAGAAGTCTGGAGAATGTATTTGTTATGTAGACAATTACATTATATAGATAGCTTTAATGAAACCCTTATTGGTTTATATAGGACTTTTTTTGGCTACCTTGTTCTCACTATGGACCTGTGCTTTTACAGGATGTGATGCAGCAGGCTACAAATGCTATCCTGAGAGGAGGCACAATTCAAGCTCCTACTGTGTCTGCCAAGACCATTGCCGAGCAACTGGCTGAAAAAATCAATGCCAAGCTCAATTATGTACCCATAGAGAAGCAGGAGGAAGAGAAACAGGATGGAGGACAGAATGAATCCTTCAAAAGATATGAAGAGGAATTAGAGATCAATGACTTCCCACAGGCAAGTAACCATTTTGCTATAATCAAGTTTAAATTACCATTATTTAACAAAACCTCCCTTCATACTAACACCAATAAAATGTCTATTTCTGATCATACTTAATTGACATTACTATGTTAATTGTGATTGCTTCTCAGGTTATATAAATGCAATGCTCTGGACTTATTCCAGAGAGTATCAGAAAAACAAGTATTCCTTACCAGACAAATCTCTTCACCCTCTACCCACTTCTCTAATTCCCAAATCTCTGACACTGTCTGGTGTTTTTTGCAAATTTTACTTTACTGCCATGATTGATAAAGATCTTTGCCCTTATTTCACAGTATCAAGTACAAATTCCCTGTATTTATCTTTGAAGTTCTGCCCACGCTGGCAGAACTAATGGATTGCCATTTTGTATGGTGCCTTTCTCCTTGTTGATCCTCTCATATCCTTCACCTTGCAGACTGCCAGATGGAAAGTTACTTCCAAAGAAGCGCTGCAGAGAATCAGTGAATATTCTGAAGCTGCCATTACAATCAGGGGGACTTACTTCCCTCCAGGCAAAGAACCCAAGGAAGGAGAACGAAAGATTTATTTGGCTATAGAAAGTATGTATTCTTTTTATAAATGTATCTATTAAAACTATGAGTCTGGTTTTGTAATTAGACATGGAATTTCTGTAGTCAGTGTTTGGATGCTTGAGTTACAGACTCACTGCAGTTACTTTGCAATTACTGAAAAACACTTGTTTATCTTTATACACTTATCAAATGATTCATGGGGATCACCTGCCACAGAACAACGTATGAAATCAGTTTGGAGAACAGAGGAAAAAGAATTAGCCCAAAGAGGTCTGTGCCAGCGTGAAATAAGGAAGAAAATAGAATTCTGTGTAGGCTGTTAAGGGTATAAGAAATTGCATCAACTACTACAATAGAAACTTGGCAAATGTCATGATCGTGGAATTTTTCTCAAGAAACCTCTAATCCTACGTATTTCTGAACAGTATCATTTATGACTGCACTATCTTCCTTAAAAGAGAACACTGTCAAGCTTTGGCATTCTGTGCAATTTCTTCAACAAATAGTTGAGGCTATTCAGCAAATTTTACTGTGTTTCTGAAAGTAGACAGCAGTGTTTATTCTGTAGGCTTCATATACAGAAATTGTTTAAGATTATAATATATATTTTTATCTTCAGGTGCCAATGAACTGGCTGTACAGAAAGCAAAGGCAGAAATCACACGACTTATAAAAGAGGAGCTCATCAGATTGGTGAGTGCAATATCCAGAATGCAGAGGGAAAATGCCTTAATGTATGCTTTATGAGATACGACTTCTGCAAATGTTGACACTCTGGCATAAGGTTTTATTAATATCAGGGACTGGGACCTAGAGGTCTCAAAAACACTGTTTTATTCAACAGTCTGAAAATCCATGGCACTGGTTAATCAGCCATAACACAGCTGCTGTCAGCCAGCAGGTGGAGATAACACATTGACAGAGCTTTTTGTATGAAGACCCCCTCGAAGAGTTGGGTCCCAATAAATTTCCTAATTTTAACATCATCAGGCAGGGGAGAGGAGAATTATCCCCCTCATTTTGATATTTTATGTGTTGAGAGATCTGGTTTGCTGTAGCTTTACAACATATCCAGCTATTAACATAGTGGGGTTTTATTGCAATTCATTTATCCATCTTTACTTATCTGTGATTATCCTCTTCTTTATTTGCAGCAAAATTCTTACCAACCAACCAACAAAGGAAGATACAAAGTTCTATGAGCATTTGGAGTTACCTGTCTGCTAGCAGCTGGTGCGTGAAACTGTGTGGCTTCTGTTGTTTTTGCTGTTTACACTGCTTATTGTAAATTAAGAATTTTTTTTACTTCATCTTGCGGACATTTTTTTAACAGAAAATTGATACTTGCTGAAGCATCTTAATTCTCTCCACTAAAGTTATCAGTCTTAAAGCAGACCGGTTTTGGCAGAACATGATTTAATTTAAAAGTGCAGTTTATATACTTTTCATCATAAAGAATATGAAATAAACATGTTTTAATTTTTATGACAGACACTGTTAAGTAAATGAAAGTATTGGGATTTGTGTTGGAAATTGTTAGAATGTACCTGCTTCATATTGTTGAAATGGTTTGCACATCAGTTTATACTGGAAAAATTATAAAACACCAAAATAAAGCAGGATTTTTCTCCTGATCCATAGCATCTCTCTGGCTGGTTCCACACACATTCATTCCCTGTACAACTGTCCCCCTAAGGTCAGAGTCCTGCATTGATCAGAGTAGAGAATTTTATCCAAAAATACTCAAGTTCTTGTTTTAAGATTTTATCCTTCTCATGTCCCAATTTTTCTTTACCATCCAGCTAATAGGTAGCTCTTTGGGGTTGTTGTAAAGTGAAATGTTTTGTAGTATGACAATAGTTTTCTTGGTTTTTTTAAACATAAGAATTTTAGGATTTGATTTTTTCCTCATTTGGTGACATAAGAATGAAAGCCTGTTTTAGTTTAAAAATAAATTTGCAGAAAAAAAAGAGAAACCTCTTTTGTAATGAAATACAACATCATTCTTTTATAGTGTTCTTATATATACATTTAATGTGATTATTCTCTCAGGATTGTAATTTTTATTATTTTTAGGACATTGCTTTAAGTAAAAATCTATAGTAGTATTTATGAATAAATTTCCACAAATACTATCATTGCAGTCAATAAGCTGCTGGGACAGGCAAGACCGATATTTTTGAGGTCTCATCCCTATAACCAGTAGGATTCATGATGGACTCTACTCCTATGCATTTAACTTCTGTCTGCTTGTCTGCAGCCAAAGCAGTATCAATTTGAATTGTCTCATTCTAGCAGCTGCAGGACTTTCAAGATGATGACTTTCAAAAGGACTTTCATAGAAAGCTTTTCCTACCTGACACATTGAGAAGAAATGTGTCATTTTAAACCAGCTGTGTATATACTGGTTTAAGCCTGGTGAAGACAAATCATACCATGTGCATCATGGCTGTATAAATTCACAACTTTTCTTTCCAAACTTCAGGTAATTTAAGTGATTCTTGGTGTTTGCATACAACTGTCCGTTACTGTGTCAGTGTACCTTATTTGCAATACAGGGAAGAAGCAAAGGAATGATTATACCAGCTTAACAGTCTACTACTTTTAGGATAAGAACACTCCTGATGTAATACTTGACAGTGTTAATCCATGGAGTAGAGCAGAGAGAAGCAGCACACACAGTAACACTACTCAAAACTTAAAACAGAAATCCCAAACTAAAGCTCTGTGCTTACATTTAAATACACTAGTTTTCCTTCCCTTAAGAACTGGGGTTTGATGTCTTTCCTAGAAATTTTTTGTTTAATTGTCTAACTTTTGGACAGTGTCACTTCCCAGAAGAGTGACACATTTTGTATATTTAATAAAGAGCACTGCAGAATTTGGACAGCCTCATGTCTTTAAAAATCTTGGTTCAAAATGTTTATAGACTGATATCCCCTAAAAAAGGCATGATGGTGATACTTTTGTTGAATTTCAGAGATGCAAAAATGTATAATCTTTAACTTCCCGGGGGGTTTAAATGCAATGTCAATATTCTTATGTTTTTTTAATTCCAGCAAAAATAAAAGCAGTTTCAATGTACATTTTTCAGAAACTGTCTTTCTGAATAGCTCCTCTGTTTTCTGCATTTGCACCGCTTCTGTGTTTTTTCCTATGACAGTTAACCTCACGCTCTTTGGAGAAGGGTGATGTGAACAGCTTGTACTTTTGTTTTTGTGCTGGAAATGCAATGCAGCACAGCCCAGACTCAGTTAAGAAAGTCACAGTGAAGGTCTTTGGATATGTGAAAACAGGAGTAAAATGCGTAAAAGCTGAAGGAAAAGAAGCTCTCAAATTAACAAATACACGGGGAAATAAACAATGGAAACAAGATGAGAATAAAAGTTTGGAGAACGTACCATTCAAAAATGAAAATCGCTATATGTAATTATTCACAAATATGTCCATGGATATAGACAGGATCTTTACAAACATCATGATCTGGCTGCTTTCCAGTGAATCTGCCCTGGTCAGATTCATGTTGCCAGCTGAGAGAAGAGCACAGGGATTCTGGTTTTTTGGGGTTTTTTTTGTTTTTTTACCCAAATACACCTAAGCAGAGCTTGTTTCTTACCTGCCCAGTGATAATGCTACCAGCTTTCAAGGTTGCCTTTATGCTCTCAGTACTTGGATGAACAGTGATGTTTTGGGTGGAAAAGTGATGAAAGCATTAGGCACTGGATCATGCATTTTCTTGCACGTCACATAAGATGGTGGTGTCATCGTGCAGCAGGCCCACACCATAGAGGGGAGGTAGAGTGAGACCCCTCCTCCAAGCCCAGCTCCTTCATTCTCCATGCAAGTGACTCCCACCAGAGATTCAAACAGCAATAACCCACCACCGTGAAGGATTAATGCCTTAGTCATGAAAACAGGAGAGACTAAATCCAGTATTTTGTGTGGGGGAAAAAAAGTTGCAGCAAGATAAAAAATGTGTGCAATCATAGTTCAGAATGTTACACTCCCTGAACTATATGGAACATGGTTGCCACCTTTTTTTTTAAAACAGGCAGCTCAAGGCCTATTTTGCATGCTGACTTTATGCTATAAACATAAACCAGACAATGAGTGTAGATCACAGCCAGCATGTTCTGTAGCTGTTCCCTGTGCTGGCTGCTTGAGATTTTACTTGTACAATTAAAGCACTGCAATTTAGTCAATGTGCATTTGGCTGCTAATTAAATACAATATTTAGAGGCTCAAAGAACCATCTGTAGAGGCTTTTTGTACTCAAGTCTTCCAAGTGGAATTTAAAAAGTTTTGTTAAGAAAAGTTTTCCTGAAATTCTGCAATTGTGGCAGCCGAATATAAAACAAACACCAAAGGCTGGCTTTGGGATCTTCCTAAAATAAGAAAAAGAATGCTGGAAGTTCGGGGAGTGAGAGAATACTCTGGTGTTTCAGTGCTTTCAGGCATGTTTATAGTTGTAAGAAATGGTCATTACTTCAGCCAAAGTAGTGGCAGGATTACAGACAATGAGACAGTGTGGCTGTGAGGATAGAGCCTGTGGAGCTGGCCTGGGTTAGTTTTTAACTTTCTGCCATGGTCATGATACTATCGATGGTGTGCTACTGAGTACTTCATTTACAAGGCCCTGGCTTTGCCTCGGTTTGCTGGTGAGGTGGTTCTCAGGTTGAACATCAGTGGCAGGGAGGTACTGAGGGTCATCCATGAGCATTAGCACCAGGCCCTGTGTGCACGCTGTCGCCTCCTCACGTGATGCTACAGGAATGCACTTTCCTTTGATTATTTTCCTTGACCCAGATCTCTTCCAAATATGGTCTCAGTTTAAACAAGTTTGTGTTCTTAGAGCTTGGGCATTTGCAGAATAAATTCTGGCTTCCAGCTAACTGTGGCTGGCTGTATGGGAGAGTGGAGGCAGAGAGCAACTAAAAATGCAAAAATAAAAGGGGCACAGCTGGACTCAAATTTGTCCCAAAATGTACATTTTGTACAATGTTTATACAGTGCTAGGCAGGAAGATTTCTTTTCATAGTTTTAGCTAGAGTGGAAACAATTGTTTTTAAATAAATGGCCATTAGTCTGAGTGACTGCTACCCAAACATTGCTTCTCTGAGACTTTTCATCTGAAACAGATTTAAATATTTTCCTTTAGTCAAACTGACAGATACAAGATTGTTAAGCTGACCAGCATAAGCAGAGGTAAATTAATTAACATCTCAGATCTAAGTTGTTCTATTGAGCTAAGAAATTATTAATAACCTACTGCAGAGTGAGCATATGATTAAGTTATTTTATACTTGGCCACTCTAAGAATGAAGTTCATCATCATAAACATTTCTCAAAATAACAGATACCCCATGGCAACTCTTCTGAAACAAATGGCCAAGCAAGGAAAATGTTACACTCAGAGTTAAGATTAAGGATTTTCATTAAAACCTACATTTCCTCTGCGTGTGCATCTTAGCAAGGAAGTGAATTTGTAGAAATTGTCAGCTCTGGTAATTCAGAGTTAAATAGACAGGAGGTCGTGGCAGTTCCCATACTGAATTTTCCCTGTTTGCTCATCATGTTCTGGAGCCCAGGACTGGCGAGAAGCTCCTGTATTGGGAGAAGAAGCTTGTGCTTTGAGGCCCTTCCTCTACTTGAAAATATGGATCCTTCCTCCAGTGAGAGAGGAAGAGAATGGCACTGTGGTTTGGATGTAGGAAGGGACAACATTTCATTGCATCACTTATCTTACAGATAATTAATGTAATCATTTGGTACTGCTAATGAGTCAGTCCTTTAGAGGAAGAAAAGGAGGAAGCAGATTCGCAACTGGAGGAACACCCGTGCTTCAGACCCTGGGAGCTGTGACAAAAGAAGGCAGTGGCAGAGCAGTTTATCAGTGTTTGGTCCCTGTTCTTATTAGCACAGTTTCACAAGAGGGGACTAGGCCCTGTGTAGCCGTGGGGAGGGATTTTAACCCTTTAAGTGTGGCGGAAATAAGATGCACAGCTACATGGTCTTTCATGATAGGAAGAAAGAGACAAGTTTATTCAGAAACATACTTGGTTTTATAGCATAACTCGCAATTCCAAGAGTAGAGAAAAGATGATTGGTTCAGAGAGAAGACACCCCATTCCCAGGGCCTGGTCATGTACCACAACAGGTGTTCTATCTTGTTATTAATTCCTTTTTATTTTGACCAAATTATCACCCTGGGAGAAATTCTCCCTAGCCTTGAGCTGGCCCAGCTTATCGGCTGGGAACAGAGCTGAAAAGCTCCAGCCTGGAATATTTTTCAGGCTGTAATTTTCTTACTTTCTCAATATGTGTCCCTACAGCCCTGTTGCTACCAGACGACAATTTAAGCTGTCTCAGCTGGTGTGGGTTTACCTGGAGTTTGGTGCAGGGTAGTGACACCAACCTGGCTGTCACAGAGCCATGGCAGTTCCAGCTCAGACATTTAGATCTTGCTCTGCTGTGCCAGCAACAGCCTTCACAACAGCTGGGTTCCAGGTTCACAGCTTGGGACAGAGCCTTTCACTGCCTCACATTGCACTTCCACTCCTCTTAAGATCTGATGGCTTTTGTGTTTTGTTGAGACCATTCCAACAATTTCTGCAGAAATCAGGAGGTTGAGCCCGGCCTGACTTCATAACCTTCCAGATTAAAATAGTGAAAATAACAGGACACCGAAAAGGTATCAAACGGAACCATTTTTCATCGGCATTTCCAACAGGCGTTTGAACAGCAGAAAGATGAGCTTTGTAAATATACTGAATCATTTGCTAAATTAAGCTAAATAAATGCTGCTTTTCCCTGCTGCTTTCTTATATTACAAGTGAGGATTCCTGCAAGCATTAGGAAGAAATGGCAAGAATACGAATCATCATCTTGGCAGGATGTTTCACAGGAATTTTTGGCCTGAAGAGCTCCAAGTATTTAGAAATGGAGTATCTTAGTGTTAGGAGTACAGCAGTCTGCTCCTCAAACAACAGCAGGAGAAGAAAATATTTTTAAAAGCAGAATTAACCATTTGTGAAAGCTGCAGGTTCTTGTTTCCCGGTCTTTTCTTGCTTTTATTATCTAAAATGTCATCTGAATAATGCAGAATATTTTTCAGGCTCTTTTGTGTGTCAGTCATTTAAGGACCAATGTGGTCATTCAGACCGTAGACCAAGGGTGCTAATTAGAAGGGCAGGAATCTGTTACAGTAATTAACAAATGTGGATTAAAAAATACGTTGGTCACAGCCCTCCCCCAAGTGGGCAAAAGGTTGGATGGTGAAATGTGCTGGGCATTTAAAATTCATGTTTCTATGGCATCTTTTTGGAAACAGTTGAAGTTGCAATTCCTGCTGTTGTTGTTCCTGTGTTTATAAGGAAGTGCTACTGCAATACTGAACTCTTCAGAACACAGATAGATGAAACAAAGCTAAGTATTTCATAACCAGCAGTCCTACACTGGTGCTGTAAGACACCGATGGTCCATGCTCGGACCCAACCCTGTGTGAGCTACGCTGGAAATGGCTGCTGTTCCCACTGCAGTCAGCAGAGAGAATTAATGTAATACATCATTCTAATAGCCCTGAAGCTGGACTATTCAGTAATGGATTGCAGCATGTGGTGGAGTGGAGGTGATGGAGTCACTGTTCCTGGAGGTGTCTGAGTAAAGACTGGATGTGGCACTCACTGCCATGGTCTGTTTGACGAGGTAGTGTTGGTCACAGGTTGGGCTCGGTGACCCCAGAGATCTTTTCCGAAGTGAGCCTGTGATTCTGTGTGTCATTTTGACGCAGAAGACACCACACTGCTCTAACCAAACGACAGTGATGGAAACACCCGTAATACTTACCCGCTGCCAGGGATGTGCGCGGCCACGCACAGGCCCTCAAGCACTCGGGACACAAGCGTATCCTCACCAGCCGCGCCTCTTCCAGCCCGCCCCACAAAATGGCGGCGGCCGCGCGGCCCCGACCCCCGGAGGCGGGAGGGGCCTCACCGGCCCCACCCCGCGCGCGCCCCCGCGGCGCGGCCCCGCTCGGGAGCGCGCCCCGCCTGCCCCGCCGCCCGCGCCCGCCGCAGAGCCGCTCCCTCCCCTGCGCCCGTCCCCTCCCTGCAGCCGCCCGGCGCGGTGTGGGGAGGCGGCTGCTCCGCCCGCCGCCGCCGCCGTCCCGAGCTTCTCAGGTAGGTGCGGATTGGGCCCGCGGGCCTCGGCCTCTGCTCCGCGCGGCGGGAGGCGGCGGGCGGGCAAGATGGAGCCGCGGCCGGCGGGGGAGGGGAGGGGAGCGGAGCTCTCCCACCTCCGCTCCCTCCCCGCCGCTGAGGCCGATCCCGCGGTCTCCTCGCCCCAGGGTGCGGTGCCCGGGCCCCGCGGGGCCGCCCGAAGAGAGCTGCGCCATCGCCGCCTGTTCCGCTGTCCCCGACCGGCCGTGCCCTGGGCCGAGGGCCGGGCCCTGTCCGTGCCCCCTGCGCGGGACACGGGACACGCGCGGCCACCCTCGGCGCGGTGTTCCCGGTTGCAGCCGAGTCGGAGGGAGGTGTGTGCCTCCCCTTTGTCCCCTCAGCTGGCCCTTGGCCAGCCCAGGTGGGGCTGGGCCCTCCTGCTCTCCCGCCTGCCGCCGGGAATTGCTTCTTCCCTTCAGCACCCGCAGCACCCTGTGTGCGTGAGGCAGTTGTGTGTGCAGGGCTGTTTACTTAGAGCATATTCCCATTCGCGTGGGCCATCTGGATGTGTGCGTACAGCCCATGGGTGTATTTCCTGACACACCTAAGTAGCGGATGCCTTCGCTCACCTGCCCACCGGGGTACCTGGAGAGCCTCACAGTGTCCCTTCTGTGCCTCTTTACGTTCTGACATGACGCGCGTCAGTGCTGTGTATTCTCGTGGACAGTTACGGATAATTTAGTGCATTCTTGTTTGTGCATAGTCCTTCTGGGGTAATTAATTAGTGAATAGTTGCAGTTTAAATTTGTGTGCAGTTCTCCCTGGATTAACAGTTATTTTGATCCATGTGGTTTTTATTTGTGTAAAATGAAAGGGTAGGAGCAGCACTCCGTTAACATATTTCTTAAATTTAGGTTTGTTTCTATTTCAGTCTTCAGATGCCACAGTTTCTCTTAGAATTGTGTGTGTGTGTGTGCATGTGTCTATACCTGTATCCCTCATGTTTTAGATGCAACCTTAAATAAAAAAAGTCCAGCATGTTTTTCCATTGGCCATTGTTGAACAGATTCAACAAGTGGACTTTGTCTTTCTGCAGTCTCACACAAGGACGCTGCCATGGCTGTGTTTGGATGTGTGGACAGGTGTCCAGAGCCTTCTGCAAGGTCCTGGCACAGAGAAACATTGTGAAAATGCACATCAGGAAGGAGATACTTGATCCATCTCTTAAGCTTGAAAGTCCTTTTGTGATAGGAGGCTAGGGAAAGGAGAGGGTAGATCAGAACACCCACTGAGATGAGTGAGCACCTCTTACCTCTCGAGCTATTGTTTGAGACTGCAGCCCTGGGGAGAAGAGCGGGTGGGCGAGAACACCCACTGAGATGAATAAGCATCTCCAGCTCCTCAAAGCCCTTGTTCTAGGCTATGGCAAGGACTGCTCCTTTTTATTTGGGAATAGCCCCTTAAGGTGAATGGACAATTCACAAACGCTAATAATCCTTTCTTTATAAAGATCCACCTCTACCTGCTCCATCATTCATGTGCATATTTGGTTTGCCTTGAAGTTTGGTAATTGCAGAACCACAGAATAATGAGAGTGCAGTTTCACCATACTCTCCTAAGCCAGTCTGTCTGGCCTAATGGCTGCCTCGATTCTGTGCTGCTCCAACCCCAGCTCTGGGGCTTTTCTCCAATCTCCATTCCCCATGCTGTGTTTGGGACTTGTCATACCTGTCATCTAGATGTCTGAAGTCCACTAAGACCATCTTTTTGAGATCTTGTTGTTTTTTTTTAAGTAACAGTAGCAGCCACTGGACAATGTGGCTTAGGCTGACCTGGGACTGTCTCTGTGCTAATGGAAATGTGAGTTTCTGTTACTCTCTTGCCCCCATGCCTACACACTGTTGCTTTTGCTTTCTTGTTGGATTAGTATTCACCTGGGTCTGATCCCTGGTGTTGATTTGTCCTGCTTTTGCAAAATAGTTAGTGTTGGCAGAAGGAGTAGGAATGTGGGAGAAGAGGAAAGGGCAAGATTGTCCCGTTCAGAAAAAGGGTGGATTCAAAGTGGTTTCTGTTGATTATGAAATCAAACTGTCAGTTGTGTCAGTGTGGCTGGAGGTGTAGGGGTAATTAAATAATTGATACCATCTTCCTTAATTTTCGTGAAGCTGTCTTAAGCCTTTCAAGGTGTCCTGTTCATCATCATAATATAGGATCTTAATTTTGGGGTGGGAAGAAGTCAGCTGACATTTAGTCATCTGACATCTAGAAGTCAGCTAGCACCTAGTGAAACTTTGCCCTTGGATATAGGTTATTTGGTTTTTAGGGTTAGAAAGCCTAAGAATTACTTGTTTGCTTGGTTTTGCAATCAAATAATGAGTGAACCCTATAAGTTCAGTTTACTTGACACTTAGCCTAGCGGTGCTTGCCAACATCAACTCATTGCGAGAGCAGCAGAGCTTTGTCTGTAATACAAAGCTGGTGCTTAGGCTTTGGAGAGCTTTTTTTCTCCTAGGGTGTCTTAGTCAAAAGACTTGAACTCCCGGGGGGCGCAGAGACCGCACTCAGGTTGCAACTCTCTAGTGAGGAGTAGGAGGCACAGATGCTGGTGAGGGAAGGGTCCCACTCTGCCTGGCACATCTGGAGAAGGGAAGTTTGAAGTGGGTGGGTGTTTCAGCTCCAAATAACTCTTCTCTTAACTTCTGTCATATAAGAAAATGCCTCTGGGTCACCAGGGGAAGGACCATAGTTGTAAATTGTATTGCTTGGGGAACTCTTAATTTCTAAGAATAATTAAGAAAGAAACTGTTTCCAAAACTATGTTGTCTCTTGATTTGCAGTCTTATGTTGTCACATAGTAACTCTAGCAAGTCACTGCTGTAAAGAAATGATTTCTTATATTTTGGCAGTTTTAAATACATTTTAACTGGTGCAAATGGAGAGAAAAATCATATTAAAAATCAACAGCGGAAAGGGCTTCATAAGCACAGTGTGGAAAAGCTGGTTATCAAGCTTCACAGGTAGATAAGATTTCAGTTGTAGGTTCAGCTGTTACAGTATATGTTGTGCCACTGATAGAATTTCATACTTAGTATTTCAAAAGTATTTACATGTATGTGAATACTCCAGGTAAGGCACATCTTTGTGAAAGCAAGCAGTTACAGGGTTTTAAAAACTGGGTAAGGCCCTACTTTAGCAAGAGTTAATGTGTGGAAAAGGAGCTGACAATAAAAACGACATGTGAAAAACATTTGAATTGATAGAATTAATTATTCTCAGTGAGTGATGAAAGGATTTCTCACACATGCTATCCTAAGAGTGAACAGAACTGACACCATATTTCTGTTGTGGTCTTGAAAGGGAATATATATATTCCTCCTGCTGCTGTTGCTGCTCAACCCTCCTGCAAAGCAAAGGAGCCCTGTGATGCTCCCCAGGGCTGTGGAATTCAGCATAGAGTGTCATTTACAAGAGATTCTGAACAGAGCTGGGCCTGTGCTCTGCTCCCGTGATGTTCACTGGCAGCAGTGACCTTCAGAGAGCTGTGCACAAATGATGCTAGTGGCTGCTTAAGTGTTATTAAGTAGCGAGTCACAAACTTTGTGTGTGTTGGATGATGGTGACCATGTGCTGCTACAGCCTTCCACAGCCCCATTGATATTGTGGAAACTATTGCAACCTCAGCAGTGAAAAATGTCAGAAAAACGAGTAGGTATTGTATACTAACCCATATTAAAAGCAAAATTGTCCCTTTTGGTGTGAGGAGTTTACCCTTCCTGGTATTCATAATTTGAAAAGCTGTAATATAGATGGACTTCAAGTTTTGTGCTGTTTTACTGTGATTCAGTGTGTTTTAGCAAAAGTCAGAGGCACTTGCTGAGTCAGGTCTGTTCTGGCACTCACCAGGCCACAGAAGGCAGGCTCGGGTAGGTGAGAGCAGAGCAGTTGCTTGTGCTGGAACTGATTATTCTGCTCAGTGCAGATAATGGGTCTCAGACCCAGTACTCAGTATAAAATAACTACGAAGCAAGTGCCTGTTCAGGGGGGCCTTGTGAACTTCTCTGCTTATGAAAGGTTTCATCTTGTCTACACTGGCAGCTAAATCATGCCCATGAAGAAGGCAAGATATGATGTTTGAAAGCCAAAGATGGCATCACATCACAGCCCAAGATAATGTTTTTATGTAATGTGATTTGAGTAGATTTGATACTACAATTTTGTTTAGTGAACAGGTCATGAATGAGAATTTCCTGGAGGGAGATATGGGCCATAACTATACTAGGAGCCTTATCAGCTGTGAGCTAGAGCTGTATGCTAAAGCTGTATTTTAGGGATATGAGGAGGGGTCATGACCATGTCCAGATATCCTTCTGTAGCAAAGCTTTGTGGGTCCCAGCTGGATTGTCCTGTTTCTTCCTAGCAGTACTGGAACTTCTGTGCTTTGTTGCATGAGAAGCTCCCTCTCGTTTCCCAAAGCCAGCTTATCTAGTGCCTCCTCCCTTCTCCAGCATTTGTATAGATATAAATTACTAGGCACTAAAAGATCCGTACAGAAAATCCTCTACAGTCACTTTCACGTTTTGAATTTTTGAATTTTTAAAATCTTTTTGAAATACAACTAAATTTCCTTGTTGCAGTTTGTTGTTGATACAGGGATATTCAGCCAGTTAGTTAAATCAGTTTAAAAACTCATTTAAGTAAACTGTTGCAAATATTTTTACATATCTATTTACAGATTTAAAACTAGAAAGTTCTATCTTTTGGAAACTTTTTGGAGGGTTTTATTCAAGAATGATTGCACACAAAGTTGTATGTGTTTAGCTATACAATTTAGCCAGAGTGTAATTTTTAATTGGCATAGCTTTGCATTTTGTACCAATTCTCCTTTATAATGTATATTTTCCTGCCAAGAAACCTGCTTCAGCTCTACGGATTCTCTCTTCATTCTTTTATTCCCTGCTGTAATGTGAATGAAGGAAAATCATGCTGGATATTCCATGCTAGGGTAATTAAGCTTGATTACAGATTTCCTTTTAAAAACTTTTCAAAAAGTCCTAAATCAAAGAAGATAGAAGAGAAACCTTGGCTACTACTTGAAATTTGCATGGTTTGATGAAAAATGGTGCGGGGGGATGGGGGAAACACATTTAAAAAAGCCTATTGGCAGTCTTCCACTGAAATAGGGGGGATTGTTAAGCTTCCTCTAGAAAGAAATTTAAACCGTTACTAATTTTTGCTGTCTTCCTTCATTCATCCATTCCAGTGATGCTGGTTGTTGCCAGATGGAAGGTGAAGTATCATCAGCCAGGGCCTGTGTGTGAAGTCAGTGTTTGTCTGTGGTATTGCAGTAGACACAAAGCACACACATATGGTGATGAAGCTCCAGCATTTGTTCAGCTACAGCAGAATATATTCACTGTCTAGGAGTACTTAGGATGGTTCTCCCCCAGAAAGATGGATGGAAAAATCCCCTCAAGTGTAATGAGAAGAAGCAGAGAATTAGAAAGTAACACAGGAGTGAGTGTGAGCCTGGTTGGTCTCATGAAAAATACCAGAGGCCTCTGCTTTTATTCAGTGCCTTCTCCCAGCTCTGGTGTGTTCCTTGGATACTGGGCAGCTCAACTGATCCTTCTTTGTGGCAACTGAGCTTGGAGCAGTTTTTTGGGGCCAAAGCTAGTATTCCTGTGCTTAAAATGAGTACTGAGACAAGAATGCTCTTCACCACTCCAAGTGTCTCTAGTGGATCAACAAACAGCTGAACAGCCTTTCAGAGCTGTGGGGCTTTACTCTCTCTGCAACAAAAAGACATTATAGAACCCTCATGTTTGCAGTTACATATCATGAAAAATCTCAGGTATTTTTTGTGATATTGCAGGCACTTTTCTAGTGGGGTTAAAGAAAGGTAACATTTTTTTGACTCCTAATTGTAGAAAACCTTAAGCTTCTTTCTGTATTGCTGCACAGAAAAGTCTGTCTGGTCTCTTGCCCTGAGCTTATTTCCTTTGTCCTTTGCTAAGTGCAGGCTTGCAAACTATTCTTAGTTGTTTTGTTTGGACGTTAGCAGCTGCAGTAACAGTGGTTTCACTTTTGTTCTACTGTACCCCATATAGTGCACCGGGATTGTAGCACTTGGATTATTCTGCTAGAACATCTAATATTTAAACTATATTTCTATCATAATTTCACTATTTGACATAAACCCATATTCATATATTTGCACAAGAGTAATGTGCACTATAATGTGCCTTTGACAAGCCAGAGTAGATTGAGTGTTCCAACAGGGAATGTATCCTTTGTAATCAGGGGAAAAAAGCACAAGGATTTACTCCAGGGTAAATACACTGTGCTGTGTGCTTTCTTTCTGGCTGGCAGGAACCATTCATAACTGCCAAATAAATTCAGTAATCAATGGTAGAGTTTAAATTGTGTTGCTGTAGGTGATATTCCAGAGCTATTGTAGGGAAAAGATGATAAATCTTCTAGACCTCATCTACTTGTGACATTTACCATGGGAGGACATTTTTGGTGTCTTACGTGTGGCTGTAAGACATAGAAATACTCTGAAGGGCCAGATATTTATTGGCTTAATTTTGTCTTCAGCATGGCTAAATATTACCATTATAGACTTTGAGTATTTGCAGCTGATTTATGAACTAGTATAGTTGAATGGAAGATATTACTGCTTTATGTCCCAGAGTTGTTGGTAATGACAACAATATCAACATATCTCAGTGCTGACATTGCTAGCAGTTTGTACGTGCTCTCCTAACTAGGACAGTAATGACATTTCTACAATCCAGCATCTTGTACTTCATTATAAATTCATTTCATCCCTGTGCTTTCCCAACTATTCACCATTGTGTTGCCAAATGCCTTATGTGTTTCTTTCTTTGACATTAATTGTGACATAAAATAAGAAAACTGATTAGCACTTTATTCTTTTGCTGCAATTAAGCAAACAAAAAAAAATTTTAGGATCCTGTATCTTCAATACCAAGAGAGTTACAACATATCTTTCTTTGGCTTACAGCTGAGTCACATATTAATCTTAGAGCTAGAACAATTAAGATTTAGATGAGATTAGGTTAAAATTTGGAATTGTAGATGAGCAAATATTGTAGGTCTTGGTTGCTGAAATGCTGTTGTTCAGTTTTTTAACTTCTTCCCTAATTATACATATGTGAATAATACGTGGTTTAAACTGACCTTTTTAACTATGTGTAAAGGTTACTGTGCAGAACCTCAAATGAAGACTCAATAAAACTCATTTTAAAGGTAATTGACTGACATCAATACTGTTTACTAAAAACAGACAAAGTGGTTCAGACGAATTTTATGAAAGAGGTAGCCTTTGAAAGATTCTCCTTTGTGGAACGCTGCAGTATTATGATATATTGATATGTATTTCCCTCTCCTATTTTTGGTAGAAAATGATGCACCCTGTTGCCAGCGGTAATCCAGCTTTCTGTGGGACCGGCAAGAGCTCTTGCCTGAACGAAGACAATGTGAGGGCTGCGGATCAGTTTGACCTCTATGCCACACAGCAGAGCAAGTACAGCCACGCAGTCAGCCACAAACCCATTGCCTGCCAGAGACAAGATGCCTTGAACGACTCCCACTTGCAGACCACAAGTGGCAGGAATTTAGAGACAAAAGATGAACTAAAGAAAAAGAAAAACCTCAACCGCTCCGGGAAACGTGGAAGGCCATCAGGGACCACGAAATCAGCAGGTTACCGAACCAGCACAGGTCGACCCCTGGGGACCACCAAAGCAGCTGGATTTAAGACAAGTCCAGGCAGACCCTTGGGTACAACTAAAGCAGCAGGATACAAAGTCAGCCCAGGCAGACCTCCAGGTAGCATTAAAGCTCTATCACGGCTTGCAAATCTAAATTATACTTGTGGCAGTGCAGCTTTTCCTTACCCTATGGTGCATAGCAGAGGAGTCCATGCTGCTGGTGAAACTAGCAGCAAAATCAAACAGCCTAATGAATGAAGGGAGGGAATGAGTAACTCCTTACTAATCTGCTTTATGCTGATTTTGAGCATGTTTCTTGAGTTTTCTTGGAATGTTTGCTTAAGTCTGAGCTTCTAGATTTTATTTCAATAATGCCATAACCTACAGGTGCAATTAATAACTTCTACAGAATGTTGAGAAGGCTTTGGTTTAATGAGGCTTCTGTTATTTTAAATCATAATTTATAAGGAAGTCTAAAATGATACATTATGCCTTGGTGTCAATACTTAAGTAATGTCCATATCCCTAGTTTTAAGTTCAATCTCTCATAAATCTAGATGTGTGGTTATGCATTAAATAATTGAAATAAGGAGGACAGAAATTAGCTGACTGATGGTTCATGGTGTGGCCTGTCCCACAATAAGGAACTTAGCCAGTCAAGTTCTTACTTGGTAAGAAAAACTGATAAACAGAGTGGCAAGCCACATTTTCCACTTCTGCAGGACCTTCTACAGACCTCAGATAGACTTAAAATAGTCTTAAAAACTTAAACAAAAAAAAAACCCAACCTTTTTTTCTAAAGTAATTTCCAGTGGCTTTTATTTCTGGAGTTGTAGCATTAAGTGAATTTCAACTAATGCTCCAGAAATATTTTGGAAGATACTAAAGAAACCTGAGCATTTTGTACAGTGTGTTACTGCTTCACAGCGCCTTACAAAGACAAGTTACTTTGCGTTTAGGTGAGAGCTGTTCTTTTAGTTACACTGTTACAGGATTCTGCTGTGTAATTTTGAAATGCCTAATAGTATGTATACCAAACCACAAATAATAATTTGCAATTTGAAATATTTTATAAGAAATTAAGTACTGTTCATTTTAGTTAGCCACTTGATTAATATTAAACAGAATGTTCTTAAATCTGTAAATAGCTATTTACACTGGCTTTTGCCTTTCAAATTTGTGCTTAGATGGCAACAGTTTAATAGCTTTTAAAGTAATAACCTTTAATGTTTACAGATTAAACTTTTTAAATAGATACTGTTGCCAAATTTTTAGACTCAGTTTTGCCAGATATTCCTGGAAATAGTTATTTCATTCTTAGACATTTATACTATATTTAAGTTATGGAAGCTTATAGATCTACCAAAGGACACAATTTTCATGATTTATAAAAGCAAACTGTATAGCTGATGCAAACAGAATTACGTTTACTGCACTGCTAGATCCCAGATATAGAGTAATTCATCTATGCATGCAAATGGAAAAAAATGTTGTTGGTTAACTATAAATACCTTTCTTGACTCAAACTAAAACCTCCCCTCCTCCCCAAAAAGTGTTCTTTTTCAATTGGGTGTAATTTTTTTAAGTATGGGAGAATGTGTGTGTATATAAAATACTTTCATCCAGACTTCAAAAGAAAAAAAAAAACAGTCCTCAGTGTTGCATATTTGTTCTAAATTAATTTTACTGAAACTAAAACTTTTTCTTTAAATCTGGAAGAAAGTTTATGTTTAAGTCATTTCACTTATAAAATGATTTTATGATAAATTGAAATACCTGGGGAGGGAGAGTATGTAGAGTTTGCAGATCTGGGGGAGAATAAAATTTGGGTTAATTGGGCCTATGCTGAATGGGTAATGATGATGGTCATTTTTGTTAACATAAATGCTATTTTGGCCTGCTGTCGTTTTGACTAGACCTCTTGATTTCAGTGATGACAACTTAAGAAACAGATGTCATGTTTCATACCTTTTTTATCAGGAAAAAAGCAGCAAGCCTTCAGGTGTTCCAGTGATGCCTAACACATTGAGCTGGACTTTTGCTGTACTTTACAATAGGTGTGTTGAATTGTTTTGGGGGAACTGTATATGCACTGGCAACTAAGACAATGAACCTCAATTTATACTGGATGGCTCCTTAGTCAATAGATGAACTAATGGCAGCTAAATTGCTACTAAGGAATAGTTTCTTCATGCTGAAGCTCTGAAGTCCAGTTGTACGTTCTGTTCCTCAACAAACTCGCAAGTCTGAAATTTAGCAGTCTCTCAGAAGATGTAACTTCTGTCTGACACATGCAAAATGCTAACGTGAATTCATTCACCCTCAGGATCTCTGTTGTATTGGCTGTTTTTAATCAGATAATTTTTCAACAAAAGACTGCTTTAAGTTCTTTCCTGAATTCAGCTGGGCAAGCAGTCCTCTTCAGCTGAATGTGTAACTGCAGGAGTGTCACACCTCGCTGGCAAGGAACGTGTTGCATGTCACCACTGTACCTTGGAGAAACTCCACTCCGTACCTCCTGTTGATCCTGTTTGCTCCTGTCCATTCCTCACTTGTGCATCCACTCAATGGTGCTGTGCTGTGTGTCAGGAGATAATGCAGATGTAGTGCTGTTCTGCTAGTATAATTTGTATTCAAGTATGCTGATGAAATAATGAAATCACCTAAGCAACTTCTGTTCATTACAGTGTTTATTAATTATATCAGATGAAATATAATCCCAGTAAAAAAACTAATTAATGTTGTCAGTTGTGAAATGATGAGCATCAAATAGAAAAGTGTTCAGAGTGCCTGCAGTGTGCTGCTTGGCGCTCTGGATTTAGGAGGGAGATCAGAAGTGCACTGCTGGTGTTCCGTAATTCCGCTTTATTTTATATCTGACTAGAGTTTACTGGTGCCGTGCAGTGAGGGGAAAAAAAAAGAGGAGATTCAAAGTGACTAGAAATGAATTTTCAAAGACTTCTGTTCTTCCTGTGTATACTCTGCAAAATACATTGTGCTTTTTTCAACACTTTTCTTTTCATGAGAAACAATGAAACAGCATGTTAATGCCTAAACTTTATTAGTGCCACTGGGAAAACTGGCATTTTCCCCCTATAGTATGAAAACATTACTTGTAAGGTAAATTGCTTATTTTATATTATATATCATAATTCAGCTATTCATAAGCTAGGATCACTGTTATGTGTTAACACTGTTCAGAAGACCGACATGTCAAGTTTAGGTTTTAATAATTTCTTTTAATTTTCAAGTTTCTAATGTCTTATTTATACATAAATGAAATGTATTAGCTTGCTATTATTCCTTAATGTTGCTATAAAGTTCGCTGTTTAAGATACATATAGTAACTACTATCCATTTTCTGATTAAATTTACTTAAACTTTAAAACCAAATAATTTTGCTACTATAAAGTCTTGCACTGGACAGATTCAACATGCTAGCACCATATTTTGGCAGAAAAAAAATCAGATACCATCAGAAGCAGCTGACTTTGATATCAAAGATGGTATTTTTAAAATCAGCACTTAGCTTTGTCATTAAAGCAATGTTCTTTATGTCTTGGATTGAGTTTAAAGTAATCAAATTAACTAGAGCCATTAAAGATCTCTCTTCTGAATGAATATATTTTCATTTTGTCTGAAGGATCTTAATGTTCAGTCAGGACAAAAGCCTTGTCAGTGAAAAGTGATGTATCCGTGAAGAGAATTACCTAGAACTACAATACACCGTGTAATTCAGATGAGAATTTAACTCCCTCCCCCATTTTGAAGAGCTTTAAAAGGCAGAGCAATGTGAAGTCATTTGTGCAATGGTTTCATTAGCTGTGACTCTGCTGTTCTTTGTTATATGTATAATAATGTTTCATGCTATCCTTAGAGTTGAGAGTTAGAACAGCTGATAACAATCATAAATACTTGGAACTGCAAACTTCATTTCTGATTACAAAAAGTTTATTCTTCTCTATTTTAATGCATATATTTTAACACCACTAAATATATTTATTACTTTAGTAGAGACTAGACCTTTCTCCTTGTGACTTTTTTTTTAAATAGAAGAATCTGTATTCTGAAATTTGAACCACTTTCTGTTACTTCAATCTCTCATCATTTGCTTTTCCACAGGTTTACTTTGGGGGTAACAGTAATCTGTTAAATAACGAGTATCAGCACCCTGTCCTCTGCTGTAAAAAAGCCTGATTAGATACTGTGTATGTTTTTATGTCCATGAACCTGAGCTACTCGTGTGCAATTATGTGTATGGGAATGGAGTAGTGTTCATGATCTGTATTTACATCATCATATGGATGTATATTTATTAATAAAGTTAATACTTTAAAACTTAACCATTTTTCACTGTTTTTTTTTTTAATCTTTTAAATTCTGGCTAAAGATGCCAGTTGACAGAGTTACCTACTTGTTACAGGCACGTTACATATATTTGCATTAAGGCAAAAAGACTCTATGAGTTGCAAGGTGTCAAAAGATATGGGAATGTTGCTTATTTTTCAATGAATTGAAAACAGTGTGACAGCAACTTAAGTGTTCTTGTCCATTCACTCAAATAGGAGAAAATAGGAGGAAAGGAGCTATAAGCCTGTATGGATTAACAGTCAACTGCTAACTTTTTCCTCTGTTGCACCTGGAAATCAATTTAAATAAATCTATAAAAGAAAGTAAATAAATATATATGTATATATATAAATAAAGTTTTCATGGAATGGTGGTCATAATTCATTATTCTGTGATAAGACATATTTATCCCTGTATTCCAGGAATATTCCATTTTATCTGTGTTGGTAAGATGTACTCTGCCATTCAACACTTTTAAATTTTTTTCTTCTTAGTGAAGTTTTTAGTAATTTTGGGGAAGAACAGGCAGTCCTACCCACCAGAAGCTGCAGTCCAGACTTCCAGGCCTGCATCCTCTGCTTGTTCTCCAGCACCCTTTTTTTTCTTTTCTGTAAACTTTCAAAGGCCTTGAATACATCTGGCGTTGGAACATTCCAAATGTCAGTTGCTGTTATTTTGCAGACTTTGAATTTACCTGAAAAAGACATTTGGTTGGTTGGTTGGTTTTGTTTTTTTTTTTTTCAGTTGGCCATTCTGATAATTCTAAATATTTGGCTTTCAAGGTGACTGGATATGTTCAGAACAGAGTTCAACAGCAGTCTGCTACATACTGGTCTAAGAATCTCAGTTCCTGGACATGGTTGCATGAGCAACATGTGTTATTTTATTTGTTGTGAGGAAACCCTAAGATTTCCTCAGATTAAGAAACCTTAATTAGATATTTTATCAGTCACAAATTGTATCAAACAAGAATATAGCCTTTTCAGATGTTTTGGAAGTTGCTTGACTGCTTCCATGGCTGCTGTGTTCTCTGCCGTGGAATGAGTGGAAGGATGGAAGCTGCAGAGAGTCTGTGCCTCAGTGCACAGCTGGTGTATAAGGCCAGGTGTGGTGTCTCATGACAGGGCCGGTTCAGGATTTATTCATGCTGGCAGACTGGCATTGTTGGGGTATCAGCTACACAAGCTGCATATCTTCAAGGAGTCTTAAAGTGGTTCTGTTTTTCATAACCTCAGTTTTGTGTATGGTGAGACACCAGGGCTTGTTTTGGTGCTGGACCGGCCCTCTAATGTTTCTGTACCTCCTTTATGTGAGCTCTTCAAGTAGCACAAAGAGTACCATATGAATTAGTTATGTCGTACCTGTTAAACACCATTAAAAACCTGTACGATTTTGATTTGTGTTATGGCAGGAAGGATATTTATGTTAGGATTAAATTCACAGTAAGGAGTTTTTTTCAAGTTGAAAATGCTGTTTTTTACTGAACTCAAACATAAGGAGAAGGGGGGATGGGGCAGTTTGCTAGTCTGCACCAGTTTGGATTCCCTTTGTGCTTTTCCTTTCAGGCTTGCTCTGTATCAGCCGATCTAATTAAATGTTTTCCCTCTATGTGCAAACCTCATGTTTTCTATTTTTAGACTATTATGTCCTCATTATTAGTGCTTTTGCAAATTGGACTGGAAAGAAAAAGCTTCAAGTGAGAAAATGTGTGCTGTAAGGAACACGGAGAAGTACACCTGAGTAAAAACAAAGCCAAAAATACAATTTCTGTAATAAATGACCCCCATCTTTACTTATAAACATGCACTTGATTTTTCCTGCCCTTTTCCAGTGTGCATGGTTCATGCTTCCCTAGGTCATAACTATCAGATTTTGACAGATGCAGAGTTTTGGCAAAATCTCATTGTGCACTGCTGGCAGTTTTAAGGAAGTGTGTTAAAAAAAAAATAAAAATGTGTCAGCACTTGAAGTAATGTTTTCATTTTCAAAATGCCCCAAATAGTCTTGAGGCTTCACTATTAAACTGAAATAAAGTAAAACTAATTCTGCAACAGGAAAAATATAATTTCCTAGAAAGGAATATGGGAGTATTTACCATGCTTTTCTGCCTGGGAGCTTCGATTGCTAAGTTCGGTGGACAAGAACTCTTCTTTCTAGTTTTAAAAATACGCCTTTAGTTTGCCGCATTTTACCCTTACCCCAGCCTGCTGTAGGTTAAGGCACAGTTAGTGTGCAAACAACTCCCAGACGTGACCGTGCTTCCCTGACGAGCGTGGAAGTAAGCGAATTCTTCGCCAGGTAGCTGCGGGTGTGAGGAAGTGCTGGGACTACAACGCTGGCTTGTAACAGAGCAGGCTTTGGGATGAGCTACAAGGGTGCGTTCTGTGTTCTCAGTCACTCCTCAGTCACAGCAGCCTGCCGAAGCCATGAGATGGCACTTGGCCTCGTTGCAAGAACTTTCCGACCTGAACTAATATATATCAACAGTGAAATGCCTCCGGCAGCATCAGCAGACCAACACCTGGCCCCGGCAGCGGTTCCAGCCACACCGTGTGGGCTCAGCCCTGCAAGGTGGGGTCACAGAATCATAGGATGGTTTGGGTTAGAAGGGACCTTAAAGAGCATCTTGCTCCACACCCCTGCCATGGGCAGGGACACCTTGCACTATCGCAAGTTGCTCCAAGCCCCATCCAAACTGGCCTTGAACAATCCAGGGATGGGGCAGACACAGCTTCTCTGGGCACCCTGTGCCAGGGCCTCACCATCCTCACAGTAAATTTTTTCTTAAAATAATTTTAATAAAGAATTTTTTCCGAATACCTAATCTAAAACATTCTCACTTGTCCTACCACAACATGCACTTGTAAATAGTCTTGTCCCATCCTTCCTGTAAATTCCCTTCAGATACTGGGAGGCCGTAATTAGATCACCCGAAGCCTTCTTCAGGCTGAACACTCCCAGTTCGGAGTTCAGCAGGGCCGCGAGAAAACTCGATTAAACCCATCCGCTTTGTACCTAATACGAGCAGGGCTCAGCCCGGCTGCGCGCAAGCCCATCCTACCATTACCACCCTCACACCCTGAGGGCCCTTCCCACGGAAATACGAACCGCAGCGGAACTGGAAGTGTCCCGGAGGTCCGGCGGAAGCGGTCGTTGTCCGGGGAGACGTGACGGCGGCGGCCGGGGCCGTGTGTGAGGATGCGGCGGTTGCTGTTGGCGCTGGCCTGGCTCGGTGCGACCCTTCCCGCAGGTGCGGCCAGGGGGCTCTGGGTGCGCGGTCGCGGAGCGGGCGGGGCGCGGAACTGACACCTCCTTCCGTCCCTCTATCTCCCCGCAGGGGCGGCGGCGGAGCAGAGCGCGGGCGGCCCCGAGCCGGTGCGGTACCGCACGGCTGAGATGGCGGACGCGATGCTGGGCAGCGGGGCCCTGGCCGAGCAGCCCGTGCTGCTGTCGGCGGTGCCGGCCGAGGCGAGCGGCGGCCCGGCGGGGGCTTGCGATGGGGCAGCCGCGGGCGATGCATGCGGGCTGGCGGGGAGCGGCCCCGCGGCCGCCCAGGCTCGGGAGCAGCCCGTGCTGGAGCCCGTGCTGCCCGCGCCCGCTGAGGAGCAGAACGGCACCGACAGCGCCAAGGCTCCCAAGGTGAACTGCGAGGAAAGGAACATGACGGGCATCGACCGCTTCACGCTGCAGATCCTGAATGTGTCCCAGGTACTCGGGTGGTCCACTCACTGCCCGATGTTGGTGTGAACGCGTGAGGGTGCCCAGTCAGCCTGGTGATTTCAGTCCTCGATTTAGTGAATTTCCTTGTGTAACGTCCTCAGTTCTACCGAAGAAAATATAGGGCAAGGAGGCTTTTTGGGCCATCCTGCGCAGGAAAAAAAATGGAGTTACAGGTTGCTTCATGTGCCTCTGTTTGTTATCTGTGTGCCTGCAGGGTACAGCCTTCCTGCTCTTTGGACTGGTCTTGGAAATTGTTAATGGCAGTTAGTGCCAGCTCGTTTCTTGTAACGGTTATGTGTATATATATTTTTAAGTAATAAACTTCTAAAACAACCTTTAAAAAAGGTTATATACAATTCTTTACCTGTTTTAAAAGGTGTGTCTGCTTGATCAGTACTGCCAAGTATCTAATCGATTGCTGAATGCTGCATCCCTACACAGAATTTAATTCTGTTAAATATATAATTGTCCATGTTCGTTCTTGTGCTTTCTCCAAGGACCTGATGGAGTTCCTGAACCCAAACAGCAGTGACTGTACATTGGTCCTGTTCTATACACCGTGGTGCCGCTTTTCTGCCAGCCTGGCACCTCATTTTAACTCTTTGCCCCGAGCATTTCCAACTCTTCGCTTCCTGGCACTGGATGCATCCCAGCACAGCAGGTAACTTACACTCCCTATGCTCTAGCTGCAGTTTATTTCTGTTAGCTTTGAGTTTTAAAAACAGGAGTGGGTTTTTTTTCTACATAAAGTGACAATTTTATTTAGTGAAACTGACACTTTTGGTATTGTGACTGTCTTTATTTCTTCCCCCAGAAGATTTAATTTCCTTCATGCTTTGTTTTTTCTTTATGTAGTTTATCAACTAGATTTGGAACTGTGGCTGTACCAAATATCCTCCTTTTCCAAGGTGCTAAACCTATGGCTAGATTTAATCATACAGACAGAACACTGGAAACCCTGAAAGACTTCATCTTTAACCAGACAGGTGTGTAAATCAGCCCTGGTTTGTCAGTGGGAAGAACCAACTGGCTTTAAGGTCCAAATTTGGCTTTCCTGTGTGTGTTCTTTAAAATGAGTGTCATAAAGACCCTGAGAGTTAACCCAGCAGAGGTTTACTTAATCAACTGTCACCATGAGCTGGATTTCAGCCTGTGCTGAGAGCAGAAACTCAGCTCCTTGGGCTGCTGTCACAGAAGAGGGGGAACAGTGAGTAGCTAGAGAGGCTGCCAGAAAGATGGAGCATATCTTCCTGCCCAAAGATTTAATTGAGAATGAAATAAATTAAACTCTTCACCACCCAGCTAGCTCTCTTCTAATCCACACTGAAGTGCTGTGTGGATCTCAATTTCCAGAAATGCACAAAAATGAGATTCCTGAATAGACTCTAAATTAAATTTCCAGACGCTGAAAAACCCCCACAACTTATCCAAGGCTGTGCTGTGGGAGGACAGAATAAACCTTCTCCTGTTACGCAAATACACATAAAAATCACTAAGTTTTTATATAAGTGAATCAGGTATATGCTTTATATAAGTAAATGGGTATATGTTAATGTACAAGGGCCATCTCACCAAAATTTTAAACCTGTCTGTGTTTGAGCCTTAGTCTGAGAGCAGGAACAAACCTCCAGACAGAACTAGCTTTTCAATTTTGTGATTATGATGTTGTGCTTTGTTTTTTAGGGATAGAAGCTAAAAGCGATGTGGCTGTGACAGAGGAAGACTGGGAAGGGCCCCTGCCAAGTGTTCTGACGAAGGGCATAGACTGGCTGCTCCTGTTCTCTGTGCTCTTCCTGACTGGCTTTGTCATGTACGCCACCATTCGCACTGAGAGCATCCGGTGGCTCATCCCAGGACAAGAGCACGAACATCAGGAATAATCTCAGATGTTCAAACAGGGACAGAATTTTCTATATATTGGTAAAGTCGGAATTTCTAAGGACTAGAAGTACCTAAGAATGAAATGTTGAATTTGTTGGCTGTAATTTATAATAATGACTAAAAATTGTCTTTATTTATCAGCTACTGAATCTGTGACAAGCACATTTGTGGTAAGTAAACAAATATGAAAAAACATGAACTAAAGTATTTATTAAGCTGCTCGGATTGGCTTTTTTATGGAATTTGATGTAATTCATGGTACAGTTCTAATTTGTAGATCAGGGAAGATTTTTACAGCACATTGGTCTGTACATGCTGCGTACACACTTGCGTGGCACTGCAAGGCACTGGTGAAGGGAGGTTTTGGTACATTACTTTCACTGTCCATAAAATAAACTATGAAGATATTTTAAATTATTTCTCACTCCCATGGAGGTGACTGTTCCCACCTCTGGCATTGGAGTTCAGTGCTGGTTTTCTCATTTGCTTTGCTCTGAGTTTTGACTTAACAGCAATTCTTTATGAGATTTAGAGTCACTTCCCAAGCTCACCTCACTATTCCTTTGTGTGTATATAAATTATTTACCACATTTCTGTTGGATGAAATTGTATTAATTGTCCTTTATAAAAAAATAAATCAGGTTTTCAGTGTAACCTGCCTAAATTAGCAAGACCAGTCTTAATGTTTATTTAAATTTCTAGTACCATGTTTTCTAGTTCCACACTCTCCACTTGAGGCCACATAAAGAATTCACGGCTTTTTTTAAAGTTATAATTGCTATGGAGTGCTTTGGCTAAGGTATGGACTGGTATGTTGTGTGGGGTTTGAATTATATGATTGCATGGCATTTATCATGGTGGAGGCTTGCCAGAGTACACTAATAGGGTGCTTTAGAGAGCAAATTAAACTAAGATAAAACAGTGTTAAGACTTATTGTTTGACAGACAGCTCATATCCCTGCAACGTAATTCTTCACGTATTTCCCTGCTGGCTCTATCTTTTCCTCTGGAAACCAGAGGTCGTGTATATCTGTGTCCAAAAAGGAAGCTGCACTGGTAAAACTTTGGTGTGACTGAAGATAAAGCTAGGATGGATATTATTAATAAAGATTGTGAACGATAAATTCGAGCATTCTTGCCTCTGCCGTCCGGTTCGTTTGAGAGGCCCAGGGCTGGACTGTCCGTGGTGCTCATGTCTGCACCGCTAAAGAAACGGGGATGTGTTTACAAACATAACGGGGCTGTCGCCGTGCGGTCTCATTAGGTGGAAATGCGCCCGCCTGCTCACTGCGCGAGATACCACCCGCGGCCGCGGCCGGCAGCTCCGCTCGGCCGTTCTCCCGGGTAGGTGTCACAAATCACGGAATCATCAAGGCTGGGAAAGACCTTTTAGTCCGTCCAGTCCAACCCTCCACCAGCACCGCCACTGTAACCCCTAAACCGCATCACCCAACGCCAGATTCGGGCGCCTCTTAAACCCCTCCAGGAATGGTGACTCCACCACCTCCCTGAGCAGCCGGTACAGTGCCTGACCACCCCGACAGTGAAAAGGTTTTTTAGTATCCGATCTGACTCCTCCAATCTCAGCTTTAGGCCAGTTCTGGTCCTCTCACTGCAGGCATCAGTCTCTCCCCACTCCAACCCCCTTCCAGGGAGTTGCACAAAACGATGCGGTGCCTGAGCCTCCTCGTTCCTGACCGGTGGCCGCTTTTCCGGTAGCGCTCGCAGTCCCGGGCTGCTGTTGCGGCGGAGGCAGCTCCCCTTACTCTCTCGCTCCGTCTCCCTTCGCTGCCGGGCACTCGAAGCTCCGGTTCCGCCGCTCGTTGCGGCTCCTCCCGCGGGGCGCGACGGGGGCGGGGCCGGAGGGGCCATGCCAGGCGGCGGTAGCGGCTTGCGGCGGGCGCTGCTGGGAGTGTGGCGGGTGGCGGGCGGCGCCGGGAGCCCCGTGGCCATGGTGAGGGGAGACTGGGCCGGGCCGTGGCGGGGCGCGGAGTGGAGGGGTCCCACACGGACAGGCCGCGGGGTCGGGTCAATTCCCGCCCCTGTTCCCTAGGAACTGGGGGAGTTGGGATTGCGCAGCCTGGAGAAGCCTCCGAGGGGACCTGGTTGCCGCCGTTCAGTACGTGAAGGGGCATGGGGAGAGCTGGAGAGGATTTTGGGCAAAGGCGTGGAGGGAAAGGATAAGGGGGAATGGCTTCACGTCGATAGAAGCTTAGATGGGATATCGGGAAGAAATTCTTCCCCGTGGGAGTGGTGAGGCCCTGGCTACCCAGAGAAGCTGTGGCTACCCTATCCCTGGAAGTGTTCATCCAGGCTGGATGGGGTGTGGAACAACCTGGTGTAGTGGAACGTGCCCCTGCCCATAGCAGGGAGTGGATCAAGATGGGCTTTAAGATCCCTTCCAACCCAGATCATTCTAAGATTCTCCCCGTATCCCCCCCGCCATCCTACCTCACGGCTGATTGTAATAGTGAACAGCACGTGCAGGGTTCAGCTCTCGCCCCTCAGGCATGAGAGTTTTAATTTTTTTTGTACTTAATGGCTGTTTTGCTTAAGTTTCCTCTGAACAAACATTATCGATCGCTTCTGAACAAACATTATCGATCGCTTGGTCAACCCCACCACCCAACAGCCCCGGGATCCTGAGTGTGGGTCATGTGCCAACACCTGGGATGCTCAGTCAGCATTGGCACCCAGTGCTCATTCTGCTTCCCTGAGGGTCTGGCCATGCCCATCATGAGCTGCTGGGGGCTATGAGCATGGAAACACAATTGGAATCTTCCACTTTATCTTTTTCCTTGCTGCTTTCTGCTACATTTCTGAACATCATGATGTGCCAAGGGGCTGACTCAGGATGTGGCCTCCACAATGCAAAATGTGCTCAGTGTTCACCAGGGCCTGCATCAAACATGGTCTCCATATTCTATTTAAAACCCTGTGATCGAATTTCAAGTCACAGCATTGTCTTGTCAATGGCCATGTGTCAGGTGAGGTATCAGAAGGGCACTGCAGTATCTCCAGAGCTGGCACAGGACATCTCTCTGCTAGCTAGAGGAGTGGACTTTGTGTTGCGTCCTGATCACAGTCCTGGACTTTGCTATCTCAAAAAAAACCCACCCACCCTCATGATTTTTTATGCATTTGCAGACTAATTTCATCTTGTGCCAGATAAAACAGTACATTTCAAGACAGCCTTTAGTTTTAGTGATTTTTGTATATTCTTAAAAAAAAAAGAAGACTGTAAGAAATTTATGCCTATGGCTGCAGTTATAGCAATGAAAAATCTGAAATTTGTGTTGTTGCGAGCCCAGTGTTGTGTTTGAAGTGTAAAGAGCCTAAATTAGTTCAGTTTGGGACTGTAAAACCCATCTCTTGTTACATCTCTCTATCCCTCTAAACACAAACAGCAGCAGTATTGCTGTTATATTGATTTACTCCATTTGGGACTTTTTATCCTATGTAATTGGTGAAAATGTTACTCCTTGGTCCTTGTGCAGCTTAAGGCCTTGTTCAGGTTGCATTAATTGCATTAATTCCTGCTCTGCTCAGACTCTCAGCCCCATCTGGTGGCATTGGGTCTCCCACTGGAGCACCAGCTGGCAAAGGTGAAAACTCCTGAGGTGCTGAGCTGGCAGCAGGTCCTCACTGGCCTCCCATGTCTGAGTGAACTTCTGGAGCAAAACTGCCTTTCTGGAGGATCTCAAAAAGCTGAGCCAGCTGCTAAAATCAAGACTAAACTAATCTGAATGTGGCTGTACTGGGGAGAAAGGTTCTTCCCACTAAAGCATTGCATTTATCGTGAGAGTCTGAGACAGAATATCAGAATGTTCAGAATATGTCTGAGGAAGGTGCTCTTAGTCCCTGCTTTTAGAAAAGGTATCAGACCTCTTCCAAAGGCTGCACAGAACGTTCCTCTGTGTTTGGCTCTGGCCTTGTGTGTGGTTCAGCCCCTGATTCAGATATTTAAGCAGAGTGTTGATCTGTCATGTCTGTGCTCCCACTGGCATCAGGAAGGACTCCTGTCACTTTAAGTAAACCATACTTAAACACTGGTGCTTTGCAGAATCTAGTGCTTTTACCAGTAGCTTCAAACTTTTTGAAATTGTGTCTGTATTCCCATTTTTTTCCTTTTAATTTAGTTACAAAGCTCAGCGCATGCTGTCTTAAAAGTCCATTCCCACTTTTTTAAAATAGTAAAATACAAAGTAGATAGAGTGCAATCTCCTGTTTCTCTTCTCTCTTTTGAAATAGGTATTTCCTGATATCTTTTAGCCTTATAATTGTACATTTAGCAAATAATATAAATCATCCTTTTCTTACTGTTAGGAATGGAACATTTGAAAATTAAACGTGATGGTACAGCATCTGGGTAATTCAGATGACCAGGGGTACAGGTATGCTGATGTCCATCTTCATTCCTGGGAAAGAGTCTGTTTTTCACTAGTTTTGTAGAAAAAGCGCTTGCCCAAACTTACCTGCCCAAACAGAAATGATAGGCTTTGGCTGGTTTAGATTAAACTGGTCTGTGAAATTATAAATAGTAAGAAACTGCACAGTGAATTTTCCATATCCTCACCTTTGCACAATACATAACCCCAATTTCATCGTGTGGTTTTCTTACTGTTGTACAAAAAAGAACCTCATCTTCACTTGCCATGCCTTCGTTTTTTTCCCTGAATAGTCCTCCCAATCTCACTGGTTGACAACAGAGGAAAGGAATCAAGTTTTACTGGATCTCAAAGCTTCAGGCTGGTCTGAGCTGGGAGAAAGAGATGCCATCTACAAGGAGTTCAACTTCAAAAATTTTAATCAGGTAATGATTGTTATATGCCACTTTTAATATAAAGGAAATGTAATTGCTTTAATTTCCATAGAATCCTGATGGGAAAATATTTATATTCAGAAATTTGGGAGTATCCTGGTGGGGCCAAATCCTCTTGGATTTGCTCTGATGAATTGCTCTCAGATTCTGATCTCATTAGGTGGAGTAAATTAATTCCATGTTGTAGTTGATAAGTAGGTTTGTTCTAATATTACAGTTTCTTGTTTATAATATTCAGGTTAGGGTCAAGGTTGGTATTGTGGAATCATACAAAGCAGTATTTGATCCTGATTTTTTTTTTCATTACTAGCACTCAAATAAATGCTGGAAATACATAACTGATGGGCAGTCGGGATCAATTTTGGCAGGGAAATACATGAAAAAAATGGGTAAATATAAGAAAGAACAGAAACCTTTGGCAAGCAAGGTGGGGAAAATAGGAACGTTTCACCTTCTAAACAGGAAGACAAAGTTCTAGTATATCCTTGATTGAGTTGTAATAGCTGATTTTGCAGTGTCTGATTGCAGTGTCTTTGGCACACAGAGTGCAAAAGTGCTGGTTTCTATTTACCTCACTGGGTTTTTGTTTGGAGACAGGATCCTGAGCCACATCTCACACTCAAAAACTTGTCTTAGACATCACTTACAAACTTGCTTTAGAAATACTGAATTTGCCTTGAGATCCCTGTTCAACTACATCCCACTGAAAATTCCCTTCTGAGGAATCATGACATTGCTTCGAAAAAGTCACATTCCCAGAGCATGCATTTCCTTTCTCTTTTATTTCTGAGGGAGGGGTGAGCTCTTTCTTGGGAGGGAAAGAAATTCCAGGGGTTTGTTGGGATGATGAGTCTCACTGAGCTGATTCTTTCCTTCACTATGGAGGGACATGGCAAGCTCCAGTCTGGGGATACTGTGAGTGTGTGTAGGGACCAGGAGCGATGCTGTGAGCTGTTTATTTATATGGCTGTGCCTAAACCTAGGACAAGATGTTTTAGGAAACCGCAGTGAGCTGGATAAACAACAAATTTGTAATGCTGGCCCTTTTTTTTTTTGCTATTTCAGTAGTTGTCATAGTAAGGAAAGCCCAGGCAGTAAAGAGAAAGTGGGTGAGGTGAGCTGAGAAAGCAAAAGAGAAAACAACTGCAGAAAAATCCAGCTCATTAGCAGAACAGTGCTGGTCTGGGGAGCATGTCCAGTGCCCTGAGTACATTTTAACCTAAATGTTAATAAAGAGCAAATAGAACCAAATCAGTTCATTCAGAGGACAGTGAAGGGGAGAAGTCCATGAGAGGGAGCTCACATGAAGCTTTGGTGAGATGTGCAGGCAGCTGGGGGATGGAGCAACCAGGAATGAGGCAGGATAAAAGTGAACTTTGGAAGAGTTGAGATGTTCTGACTTTGAATATTCATGAAATGGCATCTCTGCATGGTTATGGTCAAAGTCTTTGTTGGTTCAGCACAACTAGAAATGAAGTTGTTCCCAAAGTTAATTAAAAAGTGGTTTTGCCCACTGTAAATGAGTAACTGAGTTTGATTTAGACAGTCGCTGTCTGCTAACAGACAAATGAGGAGAAAATCAGTGTCCTGTACCAGCGGATACTGGAAAACGCATTGCTTTGACAAAAATTTACAAAGTTATGGGGGTTTTATAACAGTGCAGATTTATCATAGAACATAGGTAGATATCCATATGCCTTCCTGATCTGAAGGTGGATGGAGCACATACCAGTATAGGAAGTTGAGTATATGTAAATTAGCTTATTGATAAATGATGAACTGTGTGTTTATACTTTTAGTACCTGTAGTCGTGGGAAGAGTACTTTAAAAAATTGCCACTTGAATTGTTTGGGAAATATTAGAACAGTGTCTTTCATTCTTAGCTGCTTTCATGGATGTAAGGCAGAGGCTGGGAGCTGGCTTCAAAATGGAATTTCTGCCTCCACTTGGGAGAAAAATCCATGCCAGTGGGTGCTCTAAGCAGCTCTGGTTGGATCAAGTGTAAATGTGAATGTCTAAAGGCAGAATTTCACCTGTTGATTTTTATTTACTGGATTTACTGCAGTGTCCCCCTTTGCAGTTGCAGAGGGCAGAAATCATTCCTGTTCTTGTAGTCCAGAAGCAGGCTGAACATGCAGATCTCAAGGGCATTAGATCCTTAGCTGGTATTAGAGAGCAGGTATTCGCCTTTTGATAAGTTGAAGCTGAATATAAATTTAAATTATGCATGTATGCTTAATTTTATTAAATTATGCATATATGCTTGTATTTATAATGACTATTAGTAAATACTGTGTTTACTAAAACCTCGGAAACAAATGACAAAAGTGGAGCTATACCTGCTTTGTTGCTTTGAGAATTTAGTCCTGTAATGAAAAAATGGAACTTGTAGGTACAACTGCTTTCATTTAATGTAATAAATATTCTATTTTCAGGATTTAAAGTGTTTAGTAGAAGTCAAAGGACTGAGAAATGTCATTTCCTTAGTGATCTTCTTGCTGCCCCTTTACAGATGGTATAAAATCAGGTGTGGAAAAAAATACCCCCACCCAAAAGGAAAAAAAAAAGTACTTGAGCTAACATGAAAGGTATTTCAAATTTATGTTTTGCAGATGATATTGGTATGATTAATGTATTCATTGCTTTTTTATTGCTTCTTGGATCTAATGTTCATGATGCATGGAAAATTCTGTGGCTTCAAAATCTATGCCAGGTTTACAAAGTCTGTGTATGTCAACAGATGTTAAGAATATAAACACAACTTTATAATAAAAGTTGTGTAAATGTGTAGACATGACCTTGGTTTATGTATATTATTTTCAGCATGAGAATGAAATGAAACTTCTGTGAAACACGAGTTATTTAGATTCCTGAAGCTTTCAGGCTGAAATTAGCTCAGTTAAAAGTGATCAGCAGTGAGCTGCCGTTGTAAGGCTGACAAGCTAATGACACTTCTGGCTCAGGGAATTAGTTTGTAACTCAGAATTTGAAAGCACTGATGGTGTTTGTTAGTCTGAAGATACATTTTCATGAAAATGGACTTCAGTGGTACAATTCTCTGAAATAAGCTGGAAACCTGCCTGGGATTTCTGCTGAAAGCCCTTGATTGGTTTTGTTGCTGTGGATGCCCCCAAACTGGGACTGGGTGGCATTGGCTATATGTTCCCATTATGTGAGACAGGCTTCTTGCGGGTTGGTGTTCTGCGTCTCGTATAAAATACAATACACCAGTGGTGGGGGTAAGAGTGCAATTCAGTTGTAGAGGAGAGTGCTGTGTCCAGAAGAGCTGTGCTGATGGCACCAGTACCTCTGTTCTTCCTTATGCCTTGCAATTGCCCTGAGCTATTGCCACTGTGGAGTGGCAGGTAATGAGTTAACACTGGAGTCTTTTACCTCCCGGACTCTTGATGGGGTGCACTTGCTCAAAGCCCCTGGGTTGAATCACTTTTCCAAAGGAACATGTGCTTGGCAGAAACCTCTGGCTATGAGCGAGGTTTTGAAGAGGAGGTGGGCTTGCAGCACTCCATGGCAAGTCCCAATCCCAGCTATGCATCTGGGTGCTCATGAGCCTCTACAAACATCGCAGCCACATCAGGGAGCTTCTCTGGTGCCTCTTTCCCAGGCTGCAGGGCAGGGAAGAGTGGCTGGTGAGGCTTTCAGGCCATGGTGTAACATCACGAAGGGATGCTGTCGTCCATTCACGTCTTTATGCTACTGAAACAAAACAGTTCTCTTGCAGTGGAGCAAGCCCTCTGCTTCTAGTCTGCTTGAACAAAATTGGGAATTGGGATAGAAAGTTAATTTATGCCTCCAGATCATGCTGATAACTTCTACTAGCATTTCAGGTCAGTTCACCTTGGGAGCAGTGATCTGGAAGAGGGGACAGGCCTGGTTTAAAGATGTGAATTTCTCCCAGATTCATCTCAAGCCCAGTCTTGAGGAGGGGAGGACAGCTGTGAAAGGCTGTGAGTGCAGGATGCCAAGTGCTCAGTTTGAGTCCTGTATCCAGCTGTTCACTTTCCGTGAATTTGCAGGAGCATCTTAGCTCTGAGACTTCCATGTCTCTTGTCAAACTTGGTTGGATTTGACCAGAGGGTTTAAGGGGCAACTGCCTGTGTGATTGCATTTCCGTAGGTAATCACACCAAGGCAGCAAATGCAGTTAGGAAATTACAAAGGTGGGCAAGTTTACTGATGGTCAGGTTCAGAATTTACAGCTGCTTTCTTTTATAGGGTAAGTTTTTAATTAAGTTTGTTTAAAAAACCAAAAAAAACCACCAGAAACATTATGTAGGAAGTCTCCATAAGACCTCTAACATCATTTTCTAAAATAACAGGAAATCAAATGCTCTAAGAGTTTTAAAGCTATTTCAGATACATATTTTGTCTTTTGGGGCAAGAGGGTGGAAGTGGAAGATGAGCCTGAATGGAGGGAACGGTACGGAAATGCTGTGCACTAAGAGTAAAGGCACATGTGTCTCACTGCAATTTGTGTCTTGGGTTTTGAGAACATATTTAAAGATGTGCAAAAAATCTAGGAGTATTAAATAAGTTATTATTCTAATTTTGCATTTCCTTTCCAGATTTGCTATCTCTCTTGTTTGGAATCTGGGAGAAAAGAATCAGACAGAGCATGTTACGGTACCTGCCTTTTTTTCTCCCTCCTGGTGATGCCAGTTTTTCTTTGGCTGTGGGGGGACATGCTCAGATTTTTCCCTTTAAATTGATGATCCTTGTTGTATGATCCCAGTTACACATCAAACAAATGGTAGGATATGCAATGCATACTCTTGATTTTTTTCAGTGGCAGTACTTGGTCCCAGTGCCTTCAATATAATCTGGGTCTTTCCTTCCTTTTTCTACTCCTGGCACATTGATTTGTTTTCTACATTCATCAAAGGTTGGAAAATTTGGTTTTATACATATAGGTAGTGTATTTCGTTGCCACTTTATGTACTTAATCTTTTGGCTGTTTGCCTGAAATACGTCCACGCCTTTTATGTATTGAAAACATTATGTCCTTTAACTTACAATCTGCAGAGTTAAAATGAATTTTATGGTAAATATTCAGTTGTGGACCACATCTCCAGCTTTTTATATGCCACAGCGGTCTTGTGGTTTTTTTTTTTCTTCTCCATTGTCTGATAGTGAGGTCATTTCCAGTCCTCTTGAGATATTTTATTCCCAGCCAGATGCAGGCCATATATTAAAAGTAGCACCTGTGGCTAATATCACAGCAGCTTACCATAAATTTACATGGTAACTAGGATTATATTTGTCAAGACTGTTAAAAAATGTCTAGTTTTAATTTGCTTTCCAGTATTGAAGGAGCTCTCCAACATTCTCCTTCATAACTATATTTTAAAGGTTAAAATCACTCCATTGTTAAGTTTTATAGCACTCCCAGTGCCCATTAAGTTGATTTGTAAATGGGGGTCAGAATAAAGCAAGTTGGCTAAAGGAGGATCGGAAACCAACCCATTTGTGACAAATTTAGTCCTTGAGTGTGAATCTTCTCAGAGCCCAGGGAGTGATTGTTGTCAGGTGCAGCCTGTGTCAAAGCTTTAGCAGCCTCAGCCCAACTATCACTTCTGCTAATCGAAAGTTGGACCCATTTTCATACATTTTGAGGGGAATTACCATTTTTAATGTAGTATTGCTCTGCCAGCTCCTTCTGCTAGAGTTTTGCATTTGATTGCCTGTTGACTAAAAATAGGTGCTGGATAGGTAGGTGCTGGTTTTCATATTGGCTTTCTGAAACTGCTTCATTTTCCATTATCCTTTGAGTCCTCTCCCATATGCTGTGATTTGTGCACCTGCAAAGTTATGAAAGTATTTCTGTTGGTAGTTATGTTGTTCACTAACTTCCCAGCGATTATGAATACAATAACCAATTTATGATAAATCAGAATTATTTATGAGTGGGTTTACAAAGTTGGGAATATCTTTTTATCTGAAAATAATGAATTTTGGTCGTATTTGCCTATTGACATTTTCTTTTATTAGAAACTGATAGTGAAGTTTCTGGGACTGGGACTGAGGTTAACCTGCAGGCTGAAACAATAGTCAATGAACTGCATCAAATATTTCAGAGCAGAGTAAAAATATATGATACCTGGATGGTCCCACCTTCCTTGAATTTATTCTTGGGATTGACTGAGTAAATAAGAGTCTTGCCTTTGAGTTGGCAGGTCAGGGTACAGCTGTGGGACCTGGATGTGATCCACCTACCCATGCTGCTGCCTGCCACTGCCTGTGGCATTAAGGTAGTGCAGGGTCTGGAGGAAATGAAATGAGAGGTTCCAGAGAGATGGCTTCTTTGGAAGCTTGCAATTCTCCTTCCTTAGCCTTGGAGAAGGAGGAGATGACACTGGAGCTCTGGTCAGCATGTCCTGTGTCCAGTGATGCTTCCAGTTAATTGGCAGTCAGTGGTGAGAAGTTATGCAAAGCTTGGAGGTCTGTAGTCATGGAAATGTGTGATCTGATTATGTCTAAGAAGAATTTAAATCCTTGGAGCTGGGAGTTGGGAAATAAGGTATTTGTTTTCTTCTCACAGCCATCATGGCCTGCCATATACAAAGCCATAGAATCCTAGAATGGTTTGAGTTGGAAGGGATCTCAAAGCTCATCTCATTCTGCACCCCTGCCATGGGCAGGGACACCTTCCACTGTCCCAGGCCTTGGACACTTCCAGGGATGGGGCAGCCACAGCTTCTCTGGGAAGCCTGCGCCAGGTCCTCATCATCCTCACAGGGAGGAATTTCATTCCAGTATCCTAGCTAACCCTGCCCTCTGTCAGTTTGAAGCCATTCCCCCTTGTTCCGTCCCTCCCCATCTTTCCTGTAGCCGCTTTAGGTGATGGTTCCTCTTTGTGCTGTTGAGTATCCTGTCTCCTCTTTGCCAGGATCTGTGTGTGCAGATGCCACTACCCTTGTGTCCCACCTGCCTGTGACAGGTGCTGTTACAGTACCCAGGTCACCATTACAATTTCATTGTGGCACTGCCAGTGGTGTCAGGCCACAGGGATTATTAAAAATGTTACAATATTAATTATATTTAAATGAAAATAATTATCTTTAAATTGAAGACTCACAAGTGGTCATATGTCCTTCATCTCCTTCACCATGCAAAACACCTCATCCTGGTTATGGTAGAGTTTGCATCTGTTTTATTTTTTTTTTTTGTGACTTAATTGTAATTTGGCATACTCATTTTCTTGATGAGCTAAGTCATATTTCTCCCTAGAATATACCAATATTTTATTGTTTATAATTATTGGGGTGTGATGTTTCTAATTGTTGAGTTCCTCCCTCAGTAGACCTGTTATAGTCTTTTTATGCACTCCACCGCTTAAAATCTGCCCAGTTGACCTTTGGGCTACTCTCCAGTTGACTCCAATACAAATGCTTTGCTTAACAGATGGATTTATTACCACTCAAGTAACAATTATTACACCATTTGTCTTATACTTGTTGCATGCATCGATCAAAAAATGCAAAAGAAATTATTTGTCAAAATGCCTTTTGGATCTCACAAGCTGTCTTACAGATTTGTAGCAAAAGAAAAGTTTCTCTTTTTTTTTTCAGCTGCACAGATTGATTGTTTCAATTAAACAGAACAAATGATGTTCTATTAGCCATATGGACAGTGCTCAAAGAGATAAATGGGAGCAAGTCTATCTAATTTTAGCTGCAGTAGGGGCACTTTCCATGATAAAACACCTTTGGAAAATGAATGGAAAATGTAATGGGTTTGAATTCAGCTGAATAGCTTCATTTGGGAAAATGCAAGTATGTCTGCTTCTTTTGAAGATGGTGACTCAGATGAATATTTTTATCTTTTTAGGTAAGGAAAACTAGTTTCTTGAAATTCCTTTATGCAATAAAATTTATTTTTAAGGGGGCACTGGAATGATGCTGGTTAAATGCAATCCTGGTTGTTCAACCTTTTGCATCCCCTTGCTTTTGCCTACGGTTTCAAACTGTAATTTGCCTTTAGCACCAGCAGCTCTCAATTTTTCATACTCCCACAAAGGAGCAACATGCTTTGAGATACCGTTCTCTGCAGCTGTAATTAAAAATGGACTCCGGCTGGCTGAATAAACGAAAATAAAACTACAACGCCCCTATTTCAAAATTAACCATTACTCACCAAAAGCACATCAAACCCACTTAGCGGACATCCGTTAATCCCGCCGTGAGCCGGTTGAGGCTTTAATGCACACTGTTTTACACGTTAAGGGGTTTGAAGTCGCGGGCCAGTGCTGACCTTTCGCATCTGCTCCTCTCGCAGTAGGAATCTCCACTCGCTGCTCCCTGTCAGAGTGGATTAGCGTGACAAAGTGCAGCTCTTCTGCTGGCTGCAATTTTGGGTTTTGATCAGAATTATTTCTTTCACAAACAATCACGTTTGGCTAAAATGTTACATCTGCTCTGGAAAGCCACTGGCAGGGCCGTCGTTTATCAGGGTGAGGCATGTGGAGGTTTTTTTGCCTTCTTTTATAAAGCTGCAAACCCACTTCACATGGCTTCTTTGGGGGCTTCCTTTGCGAGCTTCCTTTCTTGCTCTTCCCCTTGCCCTTTATTCCTTTAGTTTTGTTTGGCTGAGATGAAAAGTAATTTTGGACAAACATGAAGCTGGTTGTGATGTCTTGGAGGGGTTTGGTGGGAACACAGTGATGAGTGGGAAGACCTGTGCTGAGTCAGTGCTGTGCTGTTGGGTTTATTTGTTGCCAAGGATGCTTCGAAGGAAAATGTTATTTATTCCTAGGATCAGAGGAAAAAGCCCTGATTACGTGATATACCATGATTTTCCTTGGACTGGGGTGAGAATAACAACAGATAGTTAAATATATGTCTATGTATGTCCAAGGTGTCCCTGGTTGAGGGAACATTTACTCTGTTTTACAGTGCTTGTAGTGTGCAAAAATGATGTTAAATGTACAAGCCTTGTGTCTTGTAATGCCTAATCTAACAAAAAAATCCAAGAGTTGTACAAAGGGTTTCCCTTTGTGGAGTGATCATATGAATTTCTAAAAGAAATTTGGTGTTCACCAGTGACTCAGAATTACTATTTGCCTCCCCTTCTGAGCCTGTGTCTCTGTTTCCAGATGGACCAATGTACAAGCAGTGTGGGTTGCCCAGAGAAACCTTTGTGTTCTGGTAAAAAAACAACCAAGAAAAAAACCCATAGAACTTCTTAAAATATGGCTCATTGAACATAGTCTTTCACTTCCAGGCATGTGCTGGAGCATAAGAACCGGTCTGAAGACAGTGGATAATGTTAAATGTAGGTTGAATACCTGAATTGTTGGCAGTTAGGTGAGCTTTGTTCAAATAACAGAGCTTCTTGTAGCTGCATTTATCCTTTTCTCTGTGACCTCATCCAGCCATTCTTCCAAGTAGCAGAGACAGGAGATGAAGCTGAGATCGAGGTGACCTACAGATCTCAGAGGGAGCAGTGGGCATGGGAAACCAGGAAACGAACCCGACTGTGAGGAACTTGAAGGATGCTCCATCTTCTCGGGGAAAGTTCTTGGTCTGTCCTACTCTTTTTTTCCCAAATGATCTGCTGTTTCTAGACTTGAAATGTCTTGTTTTCAAAATAAGATTTGAATTTTATGGTGCAATATAAATTAGCAGCCTGCCAGTGCTGGCCCAGTAAGTCTCCTCCTGAGTTCACTGTCCCTGTGTATCCTCTAAACTCTTCTACTATAAAAGGTGTCCAAACATTAAAACTTGTTCTGGCAGTATGGTAGGAAACCTTCAGCAGTTCAGTTGAGTGAAACGATTCCCTGACTGGATCTGCAGTAAATGGTCCTTAGTTTGCTTTATTGCAAATCTCTAGATCTTTCTAGCTTCTGTCTTGGCCAAGAGAATGATGGGAAAACCTGTCCAAATTCCTCACATCTCCACCATGTTTTCTCTGTTGCATGTTTGAATTGCTGAACTTGTCTTTAAAAAAAACAACTAAACCAAAAAAGCTGACAGGATAGTGGAAGATGAAATGGTCATGAGACCAACATTTTCTCTTAATCCATCATAAAGCAAAGCCTTTCTTACCACTCTTTGATGTGTTCTTAGGATCATAAATGGCAGAGATTTAGAGGATTATCAGAGGCAGGATATGATTGCCCTTGGATGCTCAGCAGAGAAAATGTTGGATGTTAAACTGATAGTATATGTAATCTTGGCCAGAAGACCAAGGAGAATTTTGTCTGAGCATCCCTGTGTTATCAACAGCATGGATGGCATGTGAACTTCACTTTCATGTCTACAGAATGAAACAATTCCTTCACATATGAGTAAAAACAAACATTGGGGAAAATTGCAGAATATTTTGTTCTGCTCTGGTCAAATCTGTTTCATCCAAAATGTGGCATGATGGGATAATGAACTTCTCTGTTCCTCTACACCATACCTGCACTCTGTAAAAGTCAGAGGTTTTGAGAAACTATTAAAAGTGGAACATTCACTTAAAATAATTCTGATTTGCTCTGGTTTATGGTACCTTCGTGTCATGGGCTGGCACTGTGCTGTCGAGAATGATTCATTGCTCTCTGCCTTAGCAGAGGGCTCAGGTGCCTGAATTCAGAAGGTTGTAACTGGCTACTCCCTGCACCTTGTTACTACTTTATTTTTATTGTGGTTTGTGTGATGGCTTTATTACAGTACAGCCAGGGGTTGTACCAAACATTAATTTTAACATGTCAAATTATCATTGCTCTTTCAATTGTGCAGCCAAGAGAGTTTATTATTTTAAGTGCCTGATTACTTTAGCAGGTGCTCAGTTAACGGGGACTTCACTGGGTTATTTCATGTTTTTAGGTAGGGTGCAAAAAGCTCAATTTAAAAAGTCATGTTTCTTGATATAGCTATTTTATTTAGTGCAAACCTCCTAAGCACAACCTTTATATTCCATTTTTTAACACAAAGCACACAAAAATGGCTTGGGAGATGGAGAGCCGCATTGAGATTATGATGTGGCTGAAGGTTTTCTTCCATGTTCTAGTTCAGTCCTGAAACCTGGGATTATTTTCCTCTTTTTTTCCCCCGGAAAATGTAATTTAGAGATCTACAATTTTTAATAAATAATATTTACTTGTCTATGTTTATAAGTGCTGAGAGACCTGGGAAACAAAAAAAGGGAAAAATAAAAGCATTTCTTTTCTATATTCCACTATGAAATGATGCATCACAAATACTACATGACCTAGTTCCAGGTGTCGTTGGGACTTAGGGTATCTACTTATTTTGCAGAAGTTGTTATGGGCAACTATCATTATATTTGTCTACCTATAAACAAATGAATGTATTCTGTAATATGGTTGTATTGGCACTGAAACTTTTATCACTTCCAGAATGTTTTTATGCTGCCTTAAGACATCTCCATGTTCTCTCACTTCTACTCCATCAAGTCTATAAAATCTTTCTGGTGGAACAGGTGGTTCGTTTTGATGTGAAGTCTGTTTATTGAATCACCAAGAATATTATCTGTGTTCTATTCATGAAAGCCAATCATGGCAAATGCAATCACTTAAAATAAAAAGGAGAACAGGAAAAAATATCCTCAGCCTGGAGGCTGCTGGAAAAGTCAAGATGTGATGAAGAAGAAGACAACACGTGTAACATTTTGTGTTTTGTTACTATCAGTAAGAGGAAGAAGGCCTAAATTCAGCAGTTGTTAAAATCCTGATATAAACATGCTTAGAAAAGATCAGGTTGAAGTTTGTTGGGCACATTGCACACAAGGGTTTTTTACTAAATGAGATTGAGAGGGAGAGGAGAGCAAAGCAAGGGCAGGATTTAAGTGCAGCAGCTGAGTGCTCTCTGCTTTCCTCAGAGTCCCTTTCCTTGCATTAATCTGTGCCCATTGACCATAGCAAAAGAATTGAATTTGCTTTTTAAACTGTTTGAATCTCAGATGGGGCAAATGACACTTACATCTGCTTTAAGACTGTTAATGGTTTTAAGGTGAAAGAGGGTAGATTTAGATTGGATACAGAAAGAAATTCTTCCCTGTGAGGATTGTGAGGCCCTGGAAGAGGTTGCCCAGAAAAGCTGTGAATGCCCCATCCGTGGAGTGTTCAAGGCCAGGTTGGATGGGGCTTGGAGTAACCTGGGATAGTGGAATATGTTCCTGCCTGTGTCAGGGGATTAGAACTAGATGGTGTTTAAAGTGCGTTCCAGCCCAACCATTCTGTCCTTCTGGTTCTGTGATGTCATAGCTTCAGTCACTGCTGAGCTGTGAAGATGAAGCCTTGAACTCCAATCCCTTTGGAGAGCTGCATCTCCAGCACTGTCAGGACTGTGTTGTGTCTAGTGCTGCTCTGGGTCTAGAGGATGCTGAGTGAGTGCAAACTTCCCTTTGCTACAAGTGGTGTGGGCTTTTCCTGGGACAGCATTCATGAAATTGCCTTCGGTCATCTCCTGCAGCTCTTGACATTGTACCAGTACCTCATGAGGAATGTCCCTACCGAGGCAAGGCTGTGCCTCCCAGCTCCACTCCTCTCTGCCTCCATTTATTCTTCATCTTCTTCAAATTGGTAAATCATATGACAATAAACAGAAATACTCTCAGTGAAGAGAGAAGGGGAAACTGTTGTTTATCTGGTCAGGTGGTTTAGATTAGCAGTGATGCTGGTCTGTATTATGTTACTTTAAATCATTGTGTCCCAACAGGACATAAATTATGAAGATTGTTACAGTATGTTTCATCCAATGTAAGATCAACAAATCGGAATAATTTTTCTAATAGGAAAATCAGTGCTTTGGCAAGGTTATTGTTGAAGAATTTAATTTAACTTGAGCTTTGCTTGCATTATTTCATAATATATAAAAACTATTTGCATAATATACCACGTATAAACATTTTTAGACTCAAAGGCAAGAATGCCTTTTCCAAGATTATACAGAGGGGCAAACTACTTAGAATAGATCCGTGTTTTTGCTTTTGCTGTCAAAAATGTTTGATATAGAGCTGGCAAGCTGGTTTCTTAACTGACATAACTGTAAACAAGCGTTGGGAGACAGAAACAGCGTTCTTCGGAGAACATGGTGTAAAAGTTTGCACGTTCTCTGCTGCATATCTAACACAGCAATGTTTACAACTGCAACAGGAATGTAAATAGGTAAGTTTTTTTAGAGTGTAAAGCAGCATTGCACTTTTGTGTAAATGATGCCTGCAGATAGGTATGGGGGATGGGAGTGGTCAGCTCTGGATTTTCAAAGAACATTGTGAATGCAGAAGAGCATTGACAATTCAGTTGGAAATTAGAGTTGGGGAGTTTTTTACAGTTTCAGATCTTGCTATGAAGACAGAAGTGGCATCTCAGTCCATGCCAGAGTATTATTCTGGTATTATTCTTCCATCCTTTCCCCTCATTAATATCCTTCAGAGTTAAGAGCACTGCTTTCCCCAGTCACAAGTGATGCTGTGGAATGGGAAGGTTGCCTCTGTTCACAATGTTTTGCTGCTTGAGCTATTAAAGAGAACGAAACCAGGTTTCTACTAGTGGTTCATCAGGTGGTGTTTACCTTCAGACCTTGTTGGCTGCCCATGCCAGGATGGGGTGGAATGGAGAGGGAATCGTAGGCACAGTGCCTGATCTGCCTTGTCCATGCCTTGAAGCCTCAGCAGAGAGATGGGGGACATGAGTAACCTGAGTTTAGCTCTATTTTGGTGCAAGACTATTTGCATTCTTAATTACTGTCCCATTAATGGATGGATGTTAAAAAGTGAGGGGGAGCAATGAGAACATGTTCACCTGATTTATGTTGTGTATGAATCCAGACACAGACAGAAAAAAGGAGGAAAATATCTAATGCCATGTGGATCCAGTGTCCCTGAGGATGATTCAGGCAGACTGATGATGTCAACAGAGAAGAATCCCAATATGGGCATGTGGTTTTGGGAGTGAATACCTGTCCTTCTGTGCTGCCATCACCTTCTTAAATACTAGATTCCTCTTTTTTTGTGTGTTTTAACTATATTGTCATTTTCGGATAAAGAATGTAGCTTTGTGACATGATTTATGCATATTTATTGGATAAGAGTGTTTCGTGATGAAGTAAATAGAATCAAAATGAAACAAAGTCCGTTTTTTTCCTGAGAACACAGCAGAAAATGTCATGACAGCCCTTGTGACTAGCAGCTAATTCTGACTTAGAATATCTTGACTTTAAAGAGCTTTTTCCTTTTATCTGCTTGTAGCTCACCGTTAGGTAATAATGTCAGCGGGATATGTGAAAGCTTCTGGAGTTTGGAAGTGAACCTTAATGATTGATTTTATTGTTACAAGTGTCAAACTGCTAAGGAGAATACGTGCTGTACTCTGGGTACTTTTTACTCAGGTGAGTGGAGAGCAAATGTGTGAGGTGTAGTCATCTCCTGTGTGACAGTGTCACTGTAACCTGAGTAATTTATTAATTTCCCACTGATAAATGGTACAGGCGCAGCCTGGGTGGCGGGGAAAGGGAAGACAGGTAGTCCTCGCACTGCAGGTCAGGGTTAATGCTACCTCCAACGTTATAATGACAGATGGGAGGCAAAAACCTTAATGTACTTGTGATTAGCACATGCTTTCCTTGGCTGGGCATCCAGAGGATTTAAGAAGCCTGAGTGCACACTTCATTTTAAAACAAACAAACAAATTAAAAGTGTGCATGGTTATATTGTTGAGCCTTTCAGCTGTTCTACTTAAATATCTCCACTTCAAGTCAAGTACTGTCAGCTGCTTGCTTCTGGAGATGTACAGGGATGATCCATCACGGGGGACTTGCAGTGGGTGATGTATGAGCACAACCAACAACCTGTGAGCCTTTGATGTATAACTCATCAAGATAATGTTGGCAAGCATTGTACAAAAGCAGCGTGTTTAAAAAGTATTAAGATGAATGGATTCCTTGCTTAAGAAGTGTGAAAGGAACAATAGTAGCAGATTAGCTCTGGGATCCTGCAGTTCTCCCAGAGCTGTGCAGTGCTGTGCAGAGCAGAGGGGTGGATGAAATTTTATGTTTTCTTTCACTTCTGACAACAAAGTGTCTGGCCCTGGGTTTCCCATTCTCAGGCAACAAAAGTATCATTAAGTCTTATTTTGTGATAATGGATTAGATCAATTTCAAGAGCAGCTTGATCAGTCTCAAAACATTATGAGATATCTGAATTATTTTAAAGTTTACCTTGGGTTTCTTTCACTTTTTTAGTTAGCTTGTTTTTCTAAGAGTAGCCCTGTTTTTTATCTCATGGAGACATAATAGGGCTGCTAGTATTTAAGAAACATTTTAGATGTGAAGTTACAACTGAAACACCGTCATTTTTTAGTTCCTTTTTTCATGATCTTAAAAGACATGCAGGGAAGAAACATACCAGCGCATCCAAGGCATCTTGTCCATGCCAGATTGCTTCACCCCTTAGTTATATTGCTCTTCATGCGTCGTTGCAGGGACTCTGCACTCTGCCACACCTTGGATGGTGGGATCTACTTATGTGGAGTCCCCTGAATGTCTGGATATTTTTTTAGCCCAAATGTCCTAAAAAGGTTAGGTTAAAAATGTGTCTAGTATGCCTATTACTGAAAAATCAGAATACTTCATAATATTTACTGCATCAAAGTCTCTTTTAATACTTCTTTATGGTTTCTAGAAAATGTACAAACCCTTTCTTTCTCTTGTCTTTTTATTTTTGAGGGAAAAATCAGAAAAAGTTCTTGTCTGGGGCTGAGGTACTGCAGATCCCTGTTATTAATAGAGTGAAACTCAAGACTGTGTTGGGTTTCACTGTCATGAGTGAAGTGGTTGTCCCACTTTTATCCAGAAATGTGTGATGGTCTGATAAACTCTGCCCACCAGTGCAGTCTTGACAATGATCTTGCACTGCAGACTGCATAATAATTTTCATTATTTTTAATTAAAGTTGAAGAAGTGCAGACTCCTGCTCAAATTAAGGTTGGTTGTGTTGCCGGAATGCGGTAATTACTTTAATTGATCACAAGATAGTTTCCTTGATCACCAATTAGACCAAATTACCGATCAAGTTTCAAGACGTGAAGAAATGTCCAAACTGATTTTGTGTAATAGAGTTTTCATATCTAATCAAACCTAAAGATCTTTTCCTTCCAGAGCCAGTTGTATTTTCCCAAAGAAAGGTTAAGGCTCTACAAATATAAAGGTGATTAATAAACAATAGCATTCCAATTCATTTAATTATTGAGGGGAAGTATTTAAGACCCTAATGGAGATTGTGTTGGTGAAATTGCTCAGTAGAACCACAGCTCATTTTTTTAGTGAGAGATACATTTTGTGTGTAATAAAGTAAACTAAAATGCAAAGAGTAAGTTGCTGTGAGTAATATGCAATGAGGGAGAACGTCTCCAAGCAGCGCAGGGCATGCACAGAGGCAGGCAGACTTTGCCCTTCACTCTGACACTGGATTGCCCTGATTGGGACAGTTGAGGGCAACTGGAGCAACAAGCAGCAGGACATGTCACGGGGAGAGTCCTCTGTGCTGGAATTTATTCCTTTTCATGAGTTGGACAGCCTCAAATTGAGCAATCTTTGGTAGGGTGAACAGTTTTGTGACTGATGTCCATTTTATCCAGCTGGAGACTACTCTCTGTGGGGAAGGGGCAGTGAGATGTCATGTTGGTGCACTGACTGGGGGGATTTGGTTGTCTCCTGATGAGGAGGATTTGTCATCTGAAGTGTGGAGGAAGGTCTACAGAGCAAATTAATTTTTCAGAGTAATTTGCTTGTGTAGTTCTTTCTGTGTGCTTTCGTTAGCACAATGATTGTCTCACCATCATTGGCTGTTCGCAGTGTGACCTGGGTCTGTACCTGGGTGGGTGAGTTCCTGGGATGAACAGATACCAACAGAGCATACACAAACCTGCTAGGGGGTTTTATAAATTTGTTTTTATTTTTTCCCTTGCTATTTATTTCTGTACAGGCAGTTTGGTTGCAGACACATCAAGTTTTAAACTCTTGAGGATATATCTGTGTATAGATTGCTGTGTTGAAAAGAGCATTCTTATTAAGACCACGGACACTCTAAAAACATTTAAATCAACACTGTTAATGGAGAAGTTTTCCAAATCATTGCTAACATCTGATGCACAACTTGCAGCTTTTTACTTCAAAGCATGCTGCTGAAATATGGGCAAATTTTTAAAAGTAATTGTTCACTCAAAGTAAAACTAAACTGAGCTAGAGCTTCAAGGCAAGTTAGATTCTTCTGAATTTTGGAAAGCACTTGGGTCAAAGAAGAAAAGCTTTTTTAATTGCTGACAGTTTGGTGATTTCCAAATGACAAACCTCATTGGAATGATTTTCTCTGATTATAACGTTTGCATTAATTTGACTGGCAAAGCGACCAACAAAGTAATTCTTCGTCCAGGCACCAATTCTTTTTTTTCCTTAAAGGTTTTTGCAATTTGTGAGAGGGAAAAAGACTTGAAACTATTATCAACCATTATATGTTATTCATCGACCACATGTTTGTTTGAAATGGCCATTGCTTGGTGGAATGTGGGCTATATATTTTCTCATCCATAAATTAGCACTAAAAACCTACCTAAATCAGGTATGGTTTTGTGGAGCTTGTATTATAATGTGAACCAGACTGTAATGTGGATGTTCCTCCAGCTTTGCATGTTGATTCAGGTCCTGAACCCAATGGATGGAGCTTGGTATGAACAAAGCCTGCTGCTGACAGGCATCCTGCTCACACTCGCAGGCCCTTCGGGCCCCACTGCATAACTACAGTCTTGATTTGCATGGACATTCTAATTTGCTTTATAATTCAGTGATTTTCTTCTAAGTATTTTGGCAAGGGCCTGCTATTATTTTCCTTTTGAGCCTATGATAAAACCTGCGTCCTGGGGGAGCATGTAGGGACAGAGGATTGGAAAACCTATTTTAACTCATTTAAAGGGAAAACATGTCTCATAAAGCAGAGGGGCAGGCCCACCTGCTGCCTTTTTCTCCCCAGTAAAATAAATACCAGAATGGTTAAATGGAGCGATGTGTTTCTGGAAGCAGTGTTGATTATACTGTGGCATGGTGCTTAATTAGAAGTGGCACATTTCTAAGGTGCAGTAGGGGATGGGAGACTTGGGATGGATGTTTAAAATCCCTGCTGATGCCAGAGGTAAAATCATTGCTGTCATGCAATAGCTTTGAGTCCTGGGCTAAGTCACATTGAGCAGGGTGATTTACCAGGGTGTGCAGGGGATCATTTCAGCTATACTGGGAAATGCACCAGTGGCATGAGAAGTTAAATGCCTATTGAGCACACACAAACCCATGGTGCAGCCATCTGGGGCATCTTGAGGAGATTTTGAGATTTTGGAGTGAATCTTGCCAATCCACTGCCAATCCTGGAAGGTGGAGGAGTATTTTCCTCTTTGCTCTCTCTTTCCCTAGGCTTTTGGATTTATGACACGTGTTGCACTACAAGCAGAGAAGATGAATCACCACCCGGAATGGTTTAATGTCTACAGCAAGGTAACGTGTTCACTATTCCTAGTTACTCACAGAGCAGTGGAGTTAAGGAGACCAAACCACTGGCCCATTCTCTCTGCCTTTACTTGTAGCTTGTCTACAAGGTAAGGGAATGGGGAGTGTCTCTATAAAGAGATTTGAGATTTTAAAGAGATGCTGAGATTAGCAGTGGTGAGGAATCAAGAATGAAGCTCTTTGCGCCTGCTGCCAGCTGTATGGTTGAGGCCTGTGGCTTCACCTCTCTGACTGAGATCTAAAAATAAAACAGAAGCCTTTAAACTCTTATTTAGCCAACCTGAATACATTTCTGTTCTAAAACTACTCACCAGCTCTCATGCCTGTCTGTGCAGCAGGTCAGGAACTCAGCAGTGTAGGGTAGCAGACTGTTGGTACCTAAATGAGAGCCTGGCAGTCTCAGTTTAGATTTGATTTTTTTAAAATTTTAAGCTCCTATGTCTTAACATAGCAGCTTATAAAATTTGTTTATAATATTACCGAACTGATGGTGGTCTCGTATTTACAAGGGTTACAAGGATTACTGCAACCCTCGAATAAAAGGTGCTGTGTGAAGGGAGAAATTATTGCTCTACTTCAGTTTTATTTTCTAATACTTCTCATTGCATTATATCACATTGTTTGTTGTAGCATTTAGTGAATAAATGGCAATCCCACTAAAAATATACCAAAGAAAGGATGTGTGGACAAGCAACCTGTAGCTCAGACCACCACCCCCAGAGCAAGACATCCCACCTCTCCCTGCAGCTGAAGCTCCCAGCAGAGACTCTTCCTTATCAGCCCTGCATGTCACCCTGTTCAAGGGACATTAAATGATGACTGGAAAAAAACCTGATCACCTACTCTTCCTCATTTTCTTGAATTTCTTGAATATTCAGAATTTGTCTTTATTTTCCTTTTGAGTCTTCCCAAAATATCAGTCAAAGACAAGACAAAATAATGCCCAACTTGTTATCTGGCTCAGTCTAAACAGACTGGTGAGGCAGCTGTGTCACCAATACCTTTTTTTTTTTTTTAATTAATCTGCAGCAAGCTTAAGAATTTTTTCACCTTTGAGATGCTGCTTTTAAACAAAATGTGAGCCCCTGACCCAGCTCTTGGCAGCTTGGTCACTGGCCCAGATTCTTAATGAAACTGATCCATGGAATTTAAATGTAAAGAGTGAATTACTTAATCAGACACCTTTTCTTGGATGAAACCCAAGAATGCGAAGCCTGTGTTATTCTGCAAAGGGGCTCATCTGGTGAGATTCCAGGCTCTGTAAAGCCTGCTCACCTACAGCGTTTTCTGGTTTACATGAGCAGGGAGGGTCCTGCTTTGTGCTTACCAAGAGCACCAAGTAGAACCAACTCACTATGGAGACACACAGTGTTCCCAGTGAACTGCTATTCAGCTTACGTGTCAGAGATCAAAATGTCTTTGTAACCTCTTTCTTTTCCATTGTGACAGGTTCAGATAACTCTGATTTCCCATGACTGCGGTGGACTGACCAAGAGAGATGTGAAGCTGGCTCAGTTTATTGACAAAGCTGCTGCCTCAGTTTAACCATGATGTAAATAGCTTCAATACAGTGTCCACCTATATTTTGTGTTTAAATGGGATCCCTCTTTCCTTGTAATCCTGATTTCCAAAACCTGTAGGGGGAAGATATTTTATAAAGGAGTGGCTGAGCTTGTCTGACCTTCAGTACCTTAGTCTTGAGACCCTTTTAGATCCCTGTGCTTGTCCTTTCCCGTTGCTGGCTCTGCAGGAGGATTTAGTGGATAAACCAGCAATAAATAAGTTTTCAACAATTTTTTTTTAGAAACTAAACTGAGCTGGAATGAAACCAGGAGCCCACCCATGTGTGTTGGTGTTCCCCAAGCCCACGGGACTGGTGGCAGCTGCCATATGAGCTTCCCCCATGCCTTGCCACTTCTCTCCTATAGATTTGTACATACCTGCACATCAAACAGTCTAAGAGCAGCCTGGCCAAGTCAGTCGGTCCCCTCTGGCTTGGTACCATCATCTCTGCCAGTGATCGGTGACAAGTGCAGGGACACTGGGGAGAGCAGTGCAAGCTGCTGCTAATGTGTCCTTGGAGTTGCAGCTCAACTGGCAGGAACAGCTGTGTCCAGAGTTGCTGCTTGAGAGCTTTTCCCCATCTGAGAGTATAGAATCACATAACCACAGACTGGTTTGGGTTGAAGGAGCCTTAAAGCTCATCTTGTTTCACCCCCCTGCTGTGGGGAGGATCACCTTCCACTAGATCAGTTTGCTCCAAGCCCCATTCAGGCTGGCTAGGACACTCTCATGTGCAGGACTGGATCTTGGAGTTATTGAAAACTTTAGTGCTGCCATTGCAAATACAAAAAAGTCCCGGTGAGCTCTCAGCTCTCACACCATTAAATGAAGCATGTGCTTAAGTGCTTGGCCAGGTCAGTGCTCGGCCACGTCAGTACTCAGAACCCTGCAGGATTGAGCCACTGTTGGTGGTATAATGCTCCAGTGCCTGCTGGATCAGATGGGGAGTGGCTTGGCCAAGTGCCTGGAGCCCTGGCCAGGGCTGCCAGTGGTAAAGGAAGTGGCATTAGGAGGATTCTTGCTAAGCTGGGTTTGACTGAAGCTATGCTCACCCACTCTTTTTTCATAGCTATAATTACTCGTTGCAAACGTTGTTGCAGGGGTTGCAGATCCCACTGACAACATTTAAAATAATTTTTTTCGCAGTTTGAAATGTCTTTGTTTTTATCCTATGATCCTCCCCGAGACAGATTTCCAGTGCCGGCAGGGAGATTTCATCCTGCTCAAAGCCTGCAGGAGGGCCTCCCCCTGCAGTCCCCCTGCGGAGTGTCCCCAGCATGCTCTCATGCCCTGTGAGCAGCTCCCGGGAGATTGACACCTCCGAAATGCCGGAGTGCATTGCTCAGATGACACCAGTGGCACAGCCACCAGCTACCGAGAAGTGAGATGCACGACTGCCAAAATCTATATCGGGGGTACATGTGAGGTGTGTGGTCTCTAAGATATTTTGGGATGCAAAATGCCATGGGCTGCCACCCAAGTGACTGTGCTGATAAAATGAGAAAGATATTTTTTTGTAAATCCTTAGCAAACACACTGTCACGTGCTAATTGGTCACACACAGGAAGCAAGATTTTGGGCTTTATTGTCAGTAACCCTACTTGGGATATCAAGTTAATACCTAAAAAGACCCAAATTTAGACTTCGTGCTCAGCTGCTCTTTTCTCACGAGTGCCTTTCCTCAGTGAAGTGGAGGATTTCCCTGATATGGTTTGAAAATGGTCGCTGTTGTGAAGAGTGAATAAAACTAAAACAAACAACCAGGCTGTGATGTCTCCTGTTACTGGTGGGGAAGTGAAATGAGCTTCAAAGTTTTGATAACATCTCTAATGAACTGTGAAAAGTCTGTTGTTCAGAATTTATGTATAACAAGTGGGCTTTGAATAAAACCAATAAAATCAAATTCCTCCTTTGTAATTTGTTTCTTTATTATTGTACATATGTGACAAAGCTGTTTAGTTTGAAGATAAATTTAAGATAAATAATATTTAGTTACTGGGAGGTCTTTGGTTTAGAATATTGATACATATTTACATACTCTGAGGGAAAAAATCCCCATCAGCTAATTCAGATCAGAGAGCTGCATTGTCTGGCTATGGCACAAAGCTGTGCTAGGGATGTTGAGAATCCTGACCAACAAGGAGGCGAAAATACTCAGGAATGAGAAGGACGGCTTTGAAATGCTTCAAGTTTTATGAACAGTGCTTGTTTAGCCATAATTTTAGTCATTTACCCATAATGTAGTAATTTCTTGATAATTTCTGAAGCATCCCACAGACCTGTAAACAAGGTGAGCATTGCTGTGAAATGGAAATAATAATATTAAAATAGGACATGGGGAAGAGATGGACAGTCTCCCTGAACTGGAACTTCATAGCAAACTTGGACAGCAAGGATTTAGTGGTAGGTGCTCGTTTGGGGTCAGGAAACTCAGCCTAAGGCTCCTCTTGAGAAAAACGTAGTTTGCTCTGCTCTGAGCAAAAGTAGCCAGTGTACAAGCTTTGGGCCTTTCCCAGGTGGTGGCATTGCTGGAGCTGTGCTGCTCTGTGAAGATAGGGCTCAAGCATCTGCCCAAATGCAGCTTCCTCTGCTGTGCTGGCTTCTCCTCCCAGGCAGCTTGGTACTTGCTCCCCAAGAGACCACCAAGTTGCACCCCAAGGCAGAGTGTTGCTGCTCCTGCAGTCACCTTGCCCCATTTGCTTCCAGGTTCAGGTCACCAGCCACCACCAGGTTAAATATTCCCCTGGAGAGTTAGGGTTTTTTTTGCTTTAAGGCTGATTGTGGCTTGAAATATTTGGATAATTCATCAGAAATAGCCTTCTTGCCAACTCTTGTGTGCTGAGACTGATATAACTTACTGTGTCACCCCCACCAACCTTGACCATGGTGTATGGGAAACACTGTCCCTAGGAGACCCTCCAGTGGTGCTCTGTGGCCACAGGAAATTAAAAAGCAGAAACTCGAGGCTGAGAGAGCAGAGTAAGAGAGATGCCTGCAGTGTGCTGTGTGTTGGGATCACTGCTCAGCTCCTGTGTGGCTGTAGATCAGACCTTCCCAGCACCAGCTCTGAAACAGGGCCAGAGAATAATCCTTTTCTTTCCCCATTGTGGGATCTCAGGTCCAGTAAACTGCAAAAATCATATTGAAATGAGAGGCAATAGCATCAGATGTGCTATGGGACTCTGGGAATGGGGTCCCACAGCTCTGCAGGAACACATTAGAAAGCAAAAGTTTGTGAGTTATGGCTCAGTCTGGATTCAGTGGCATTTCTCCTGCCCTTCCTCTTCCTCCAGACTCCTCTGCCACCCAGACTGATGCTGGAGTGGCTGAAGAGGAGGTGGGGTTTTCTGTTAATTAACATCTCTCACCTCGGACAGTTTGGACATGAAAAAGCTGACAAGGACATGTCCTCACCCAGCCAGCTCTCCAGTCTGGAAAGATAGATTGATGTGGTTACTTTTGAAATGTACATGACACATCCCTGGCTCCAACATCACAAAGGGATCACAGCATCCCTTGGGACATGTCCAGTCTGCTGTGCTGGTCATTGCTGCCTCTTCATTGGCCTTCTCTGGAGCCTTTGGGATTCAGCAGAGTAAAACCACAAGGTGAATCCCATTGGAATTTTTGGTTGGTTTATGTGCACCAGATGGCTCAGCACAAGATCAGGGGTGCAGCGTCCATGGATTTGTGTGATGAGCACAATTCCCAGGTTGCCCCATCCCTGCTCCAGCATTGTCTTTGTGCTGTCTTGTAGCCTGCCAGGTCCTCAGCCCTGCTTTGCCTTTCCCTCCTTCGAGGGGCTTTTCAATCTTGCAAAAAACATCTTTGAAAGCTTTGCACTTTTCACAGCTTCTTCTAGGTGTGTGCATTTCCTCTGGCCCTTTCAGCCTTGGATTAATGAGAGGATTGTCAATTAAGTTAATGAATTCTTCTGCATGAGTTAGTTTCAATTTTTCACCACGATTTGCTCCAAGAAACAGATATTTTTGGCTTTCTCAAAGTTATACCTCGGGAAACGTGTGTGTCCTGGAATAAGTGCTCATGAAGCGTCCAGACTCGCAGCATGGAGCTGCTGACTAACTGAAGTAAATTGGTAATTGTTAATGCTCTTTCTCCTAAAGATCCAAGGCAAGGAGCAATCATGGATATGAGCTATCCCACTGGCATGTTTACATAAAAGCTGAAGATCTGTCACAGAGCTGGATTCTTTGGTGAGGAACTGGCAACTCATTTGCAAGTGAACTCTGGAAAGAGCCCAGGAATGGCTGCCAGAGGTTCTCTGGTCAGAGTCAGCCGGTCCACATGGACTGCAGGGATGCTGGAGCCTTGGGAAGGGTTCCAGTGAGAGCACAGGTCTGTGCTTGGGCTTCTGCACCACTTCCAGACGTGATGGGTGCACAAAAAAGGGAGGATGATCCCCTAAAACTCAAAGGCACAGCCCTTCATGGGAGTGCTCGTCAGTTTTTGCTGTTAGCCAGGTGACAGGATGGGAGGATGCTCTCCATCTCACTGCTGGCTGCTCCCACCTTGGCATGGAGGCAGGCTGTTCCCCTGGGATGCCAGGAGGGATGATACCCATGTCCACACAGCATCCCCATGGCTGATTTCCTCCTCCTGACTGGAGCAGGTGTGTGCCTAAGCTGCTCAGCAATGCAAACCGAGTAAATTAAGAATAATCAGCCCATGCTAACACCAGAATCTTGTCTATTCAGGAACTTGCCCCAGCATTTGCCTCTATGGTTTCTTCTGGAAGTGACCTCATAAGGTGGTGACATCAAACAGCAAGTTACACCTCCAAGCCATGCCAAGAGTCACTTGAGGAAGGTAAGAAGCACCCAGCTGTTTCATGGACACATTTTGGAAATGGCACATGGAGCATCCAGATTCTTCCTATGACAAATGTGTTGCCTCAAATTTTCTTTCTAGATCCTTACAGCATTTACTTGAGGCTGTTGCAAAGTGTGTTCCCTGTGCTATGGTCTGGAGAGAATGGATAGAGGGTGTGGGAGTTTGACTCCTGTGGCACTTGGGGTGGCTTCCAGTTCAACGTCCTCCCCTGTGCCATTGCCTGCACTGGCCCAGAGTCTGCATGAAATGCATTTCAGCTTCAGATCCCCTCACCTGTTTGATACTTACCATTCTTAAAATGCAATTGTTTGCTCCTTTACTAGTCAGCCGTTTCCCCCTTGAGGTTTTGGTTCAGCTGGCTTAAGCACCCTTAAGCACTCAATTTTCACATTGAAAAATCCCTCTTGGTCACACTCCTGGATTTCCTTGTCTTACAAAAGCCAGCTACTGTATGCAATCCTCTGAGCCTTAATTGCATATCCCAGTAATATATAGTCAGGCCTGGCTAATGTCAAGAAACCCAGTCATGAGCATCAGAGGTTTCTGAGAGCTCTGACTGCAGGACCAGGCTTCCTGCAGGGAAGTGAGTGGCACATGCCAGGCTCTGGGGGGCCAGTGGGGTGCATGACGTGTGGACAGGTGAGCAGGACCCCCCTACACTGGGCAGTGACCCATGATGCTGACTGTGGTGGAGTGAGCTCCCTCATACTTGTAACGGTCCCTGTGGGAAGAGATATGTTTTTTGGGACATTTAATGTGAAAGTGGTGGCTCAGTGTACAGGGTCTGGCAGCCACAGGCAGCTCTCTGGGCTCATTTTCCCCTCTCTCCAGGTCACAGATTTTTTTGCTGTTTACACCAAGCAGCTTTTGCTGAAGCTGTACACAAGTCCCATCCCCTACTGAGAGAACGGGTGCAACTTCTTATAGCCAACTGCACCCTGAGCTGCTTCAAAATCAGCATCACCAGCAGGTCGAGGGAGGGGGCTCTCCCCCTCTACTCCACTCTCATGACACCTCACTTGCAGCATGTGACCAGTGCTGGGGCGCTCAACAGGAAAGATGTGGGCTTGATAGGGCAGGTCCAGAGGAGGCCCAGAAGGTGCTCAGAGGGGTGGAGCAGCTCTGCTCTGGAGACAGGCTGGGAGGGTTGAGGCTGTTTAGCCTGGAGAAGAGAAGGTCTGAGAGCCACATCCAGTGCCTAAAGGGCCTACAGAAGAGCTGGAGGGGGACTTTGGACAAGGGCCTGAAGTGACTGGATAAGGAGGAATGGCTTCACACTGGCAAGTTTAGATTAGATATTAGGAGGCAATTCTTCACTCTGGGGATGATAAGACATTGGCACAGTTTTCCCAGAAAATTTGTGGCTGCCCCATTCTTGGAAGTGTTCCGTGCCAGGTGGGATGGGACACTAAGCAACCTGATCTAGTTGGTGGCATCTCTGCCCATGGCAGAGGGTGAAACGAGATGGCCTTTAAGGTCACTTCCAATCCAAACCATTCTGGAGTTCAATGATCTCAGAACATGCTCCTGACTGTCTTTGCCCCGTGTGTCTCACCTGTGGACAGCACCACACACACTCACCTAGAGGGGACAACCAATGGTTTCCAGACCTTCTGCATGCTCGAGCTCCTCGAGTACAGCAGAGGGATGAGTGTGGAGCTCTGCTCAATGGTTAAGCCACACCAGAGCCGAGGATCCAAACCTAGGAGCTGTGTGAGACTCTCCTGTACCCAAGTGTCAGGGACCACCTGGCCCAAGAGGGGCTGATGCTTGTATTAGCTTATGAGAAAAGGTGAAAATTAATAATTACTGATTTTTTGAGAATCCCATGGCTTGGCCATTGTAATCTTGCACAGTTTCTTTTTCCCTAAAGAAGGGAACTTTTTTTTACTACAGAGGAGTAGATACAAAAAAACCTCTTTGTAAAATATAGGGCATGTCCTATTCTTGGTCTGTGTGTATTTTTCTCTCCAGCACATCATCTTCTACTTTGTTTTCTCCTGACGAATCTGGAGGTTTATTTTTCAGCAAGGAGCTTATGTGGGCAATGAATGCTCAGCCAGAATTTCTGCCTGTAATTAATTGGCTGGGTAGCCCACCAGAAGTGGGATGTTTATGGGCACAGAGCTCTTATAATGTTCACTTCTGAGCCTTCATTCCTCTAGTTTGGATCGTAAACTTCACTTATCACCAGACTTTTATATGTTAATTATTCTGTGTCACTGGGAGAAGGGAGGACATGCAGAAGTGCATGAAATAATGAATTATTTAGACATGGGGGTTAGATGCTCCAGTTTGGGCTGACTGTCTGTGAGAGAGAAAACTGATGCATGGCAAAGTGGGGAGACATTTAAATCAGGGTGTGTGTTTGTTGGTAGAGCCTCACACTTTGAACTTGTGGAACCCAGTGCCAAGAGATGCCTCACCTGGAGACCATGAGGAAGAAAACCTGTAGGATAAGATTTGGCACCATTTCCCCCTGAGACACTTAAAATGTTGAGGTGCTTTGAAAAAAATCCCACTCAGCACAAATCTGCAAGTTTTAGAGTGTAAATGACTTCAAAAAATTTGGGCCATGCAGGACTAGGTTTTGATGGAAGTCAGTGAGACTTAACACCTAAGAGACTGGGACCACTGGGAAATAGCATCCTGGCTTTGGGTGAGAATGCCTAGAATGGCATTACTGCGGGAAAAAAATCCAAACAAAAAAATTCTTTAGTGTCTCACAGTCCCTTCCTGTTCCAGGGATGCTATAAATATCCTGCCAAGACCTACCACGCTGCTGTTCTCCAGCTCCAGGGGCATTTGGTACTTGGCTTTGTGTCCTGACCTGAGGAGACAAGTGCCCTGAGCTACTTGGCACCCCAAGAAACAGCACCTCTTTGCCTAAAATTTGTTTAAAATGTGATAGAGCCATCTTAATGCATTTTGCTGAAGGTGCAGGAGGCTGTTTATGCCTCTGTGTGTATTGTTATTAATTGAAGCCTAAATTAGCCCTCAACAGGTTAGTAGTATTTAATGCAGAGAGCTCAAACATGCAACACATTCTTGGCACGTTTCCCTTTATTAATTAAAAACCTCTTTAAACCACTCTGCCTTCCACCTTGGAGCAATAAATTTCCACCTTGAGGAAATAATTTCCTTGTTGTATTCCATACAGAGACGTTCTGTTAGCTGTGATCCCTGTTTCAGTGTAGGCCTCACTCAGCTTTATTTCAATTTCAAAATAAAACTTTCAAAAGGCCAGGTTTTTCTGTTAAAAAAAGGAGGGGGGGGGATTAACCTAAAAAATCAACTTTTCTGCTTTTTAAAAATATATTTGGGATTAATTTCAATGTAGTTTACTGCTTGTGCAGACTGTGAACCACAAAGCTCCTTCTTAATAAGAGCTCACAGAACTCTGAAGCAGTCCTGAAGCAGGCAAAGAATCCTTGGCAGCCTCAAATGAGCTGATGGTCCTGCATGGGAGGCACTGGCCTGCCTGCAGTTGCTGGGAGAGTTTTATAGTCCTCCTGTCACCCCCAGTTCTGGGTGGCTGGTTTTCTTTACAATCGTGTGCCCTAGACCAAACTTGCCCACTGTCATGACATAACCTGGTAAAAACGTCACCTGATTTTGGGGGCTGAGTGGCTTTTGTTGCCCTGCTAGTCCCAGGCTGTGCCTGCCATAGACCTTGGTGTGCAGGGAGGCAGGAAAGGTCCCTGCTGGCTCCTCCAGTAGTTCGTACCAAACTCAGTAGGTTTAGAGGCGAGAAATGATTGCAGACTCCTGTCTCTTGTCCTGACCCATCCTGCATGGCAGGGGAGGAACAGCCAGGCACTGAGGGTAGCAGAGATATTGTTCTATTGCCAGTTTGTGCTCAGAACATGAGCAACCAACCCTGTCACACTGGAGCAGGTGGGCTGTGGGCAGTCAGCACTGTCTGCAAATGTCAGATGTTGTTTAGCAGGGAAAGATGTGGATGAACTGCTTTCAGTAGAGGAAAAATTTCCTTTTCTTTCCCTGCCCACTTTTATGATTATCCAGGCTGTAGATCCTATGCACCTCCTTGGTAGGTTCATCACATGTGCAGCTAAAAGTATTCGAACTGCACACAGACGTTTAAGTATATTAAAGAGGGGGGAAGCTCTTAATCAGTTTTGTCGTGCTTTGTCTGAGTTTGTTTAACTTCAAAGGGAAGATTAAAAAGAGACCCTTTTAGGTCATGTCAAGCCAAGAACCCTGTCCAGAATGACTTGGACAAATTTTCTGTGAGCACTCGCAGGAGATGATGCTCCATCTCATGCTCTCACAGCCCAGGGATGTGACGTATCCAAAATGCTGCTATGGACTTGAAACACGTTCTACAGGAGAGCTCTGCCCTGCTTGATAAAGGGCTTTTGCAAATCTGACTTGAAATAAATGCAGTAAAGCTGCCACTGAAATGTATATTATTAGAGCAACATGACTCCCTGCTTCCCCCAACTCTTCTGCTCATTCTTGCTTTTAGCAAATGTGATTTAAAAATAACCAGTTCAGGATGACTTGTTTGAGAGTGTTCTTGCCTTTGGGCCAGAAAGTCACTCATTCAGTACTAGACTGAGTGGGTCAGTGGTTTAGGTCCCACACAAGGGCAGGGGTCCCTGCAAAGCTGCAAGTCCTGCCCGACTGGGTGGGCACTGGGGAGACCCCAGTCTTGTCCCTTGGGATGAGCATCCCCATGTCATCAGCACCCAGGAGCTCCTGCTCTCCCTGGCACCTCTGCTTTCTCCAAAAGTGCATTGAGGATGGGGATCACAGACAACCCCATTTCCAGCCAGCAGCTGGTGTGAAGCAAATGGAGGAATCTATGGGGTGACAGCCCCAAGTGTCACCTCCTTCTTGTTGACAGTGCTTTCTTCCTACACTTGTTCTTTCTCATAGCACAAAATCACTAAATATTTCAGTGAGCTGCTGGATGACATCAAAAAGACTTAGTGCTGTTCTGATATCATCATTATGGATGGGTTTTGTTTCACCATCCCATTTATTGACCTGTGTTTGCCCTTCCTGGACCTCCAAGAGGACACACAGAACAGTAATGGTGGAGCAGCTCTTACAAGAGAGACTCCAAGTCACAGAACAAGGTACCCTTTAGAGGTACAGAATTATTTTCTTGGAACAGATATTTTGAATCTGTTTTCCCTAGGGAAAATGTGTATATTCTCAGCATGAGCAGTGCTGAGAGTCTAGGAAGGCACCATCATATGGCACATGCTGGAAACAGACTGGTTTTTTTCCATCAGGAGGACTAATGTAATTTCCCAGCAGCATTCAGTATCGGTGCAGGATCAAGGTTCATCCCAAATGTGATCAATTTCCTGGTGGAAAACTCACTGTTTTTCACTGTTGTTCATTGTGCCTAACTCTGGCGTGTCCTGGGATTCACAGAGTCCTGGGTCTCCCCTGAGTGCAGAGCCCTGAGCAAGTCTTCATCCTTGTGCTCTGGCTCACATGTCCCTCCCCTCAGCACACCTAGGAGAGAGATGTGAACTCATTCCATGTTTATGGGGACAGTGGGGCTGGAGAATGTGCTTGCTTTAAAGTTTGGGAGGTGAGGAGAACTTCTTACAGCACTAGTCCAGGCTATTCTAGGCTTTCCCTTAGCAATGGACTTCTCTGGATCTTGTGTGAGGAACAACTAACCCCAGGCAGCAAGTCTAAACCATGTAATGAGAAAAGCCTCCCACAAATCCCCCAAATGGAGACTGCTGAGTTTTACATATCGTGGCTTAACCTTAATGTGATTCAAGTCTATGATCACAGCTTGATACCCATTGTTTAAAAAACCCACAGTCTGGCCTGGAGTCCAGAAAAAATTCCCTGGATATAAAAAAATTCCCTTTTACCCAAAACTCCAGGTGACTCTGGTTATTGTCAGGAGTCTCTGTGTTATTTCCTCCCTATCAGTTATCAGGATTGGGGCTTCTAGAAATGTTTTGTGTGCACATGGTACATGTTGTGAAGCCACTCCTGAGTTGCCTCCTTTGATCTTTTGGGAGAAAATTATTTTGAAAGATATTAAAGAAAGTAAAGATACTAAAGAGTCAGGAGGCTCATCACTCAAAATACTTGGGATGTCTCCATTGCTCCTTGCTCTGCTGGGTGGATGGAGGGGTGCTTTCCAAGGGTGCAGTTCTCCTTGTGCCTTAGATGTGGCCCCTTTCCATTTTGCACAGCATTTGGGGATCTTTTTACCATGTTCTTCTCTCCCTGCAGGTTGAAATATCACCATTGTGAACATACTGGCATACTGAGAGAGATTGTGGAAGGCATGAGAGTAAAATCTTCACCAGATCATGAGAGGGAGAAAAGTTAAACTCCTTTTAGGCAGAACGTGATCCTTGGTGGCTGTCAGAGCTCTGCCTACAACCTGTGCTTCAAAACTTCATTGAAATATGCCAGAATGATTGATGAACAAGCCTTTTTGGTTGAAAATAATTCTGAAAATATTTTCTCTTTTTTCTCTGAGCTAAGTGGGTGGAAGTGCAGCCACCAGCTCTGGCCCTGTGCTGAGGGCAGCTGCTGATGGAGGGAGGAATGTTGCCATTGAGAGCTGGAGCAGCTGTGGGCTGGGAATGGATCACAGCCCAGATCCTTTTCCTGGAAACCTTGTGGCAAGGCTGGGACTAAAGCCCAGGCCTCCAGTGCTCTCCTTGCCAGCTCCCTCTTTCTAAGATCAAGCAGCCTTGGCACAGCAAAAGATCTGCTCCAAGTCCGCAAACCAACCCGAACTGAGGAAATGGGCTGTGATACCTCAGAACAAAGCAGCTTGTTCCTGTGCTCTGATGCTGATTAGCACCTTGGAACAACCTGCTTGGCCTCATCTGGCAGTTCTAGTGCAAACACACCCACACAGCTCGGGGTAACTGGAGAAGGAAAGAGGAGACCTGTGAGCAGGAGCCGTTCTTGTGTGCAGCATGAGGTGTGCCAGGACACAGCTGCAGCCCAAGGCCTGGGCATAGTGACAGATGGCAGAGGCTGATGTGCCAGAGATGATGAAGGCTGAGGCACCCTGACCCCTCCAATCATGCAGGCAGTGGGGATTAGCAGAGAAGGACTGGCTGCACAGCTTCACTTCACCCCCAGCTCGGTCTCCTGTTCCTGTGCTGTGACAGGGACCAAGAAATGACTCTGGGGGTGACCAAAAGAAGTGCCTGGGAGGAATGTACGTTTGGGGGTTTGGCTCTCTCTTGGCTGGGTTGTGGGGGGAGAGGGGTATGTGCCTTGCAGCAGGGATGCTGGGGGCTCAGGGCTCCTCTGCTACTGTGCTCATGCCTTTGATGACCTGGCCATCAGGCAGCCACGAGCTGTGTCTTTGATGGCATTGCTGGGATAACATTAGGTGAGTTTTTCGTAGTTTTGTATGACCATTCCTTGTGATTCTGCACAATCAGTGTGAGTTCAGCGTTGCCAGAGGAACACAGAATCCCAGAAGGGTTTGTGTTGGAAGGAACCTTAAAGAACCTCTAGTTTCAGCCCTGTTGCCATGGTCAGGGACACCTTCCACCTGACCAGGCTGCTCCAAGTCCTGTCCAGCCTGCCCTTGAACACTTACAAGCTGGGACATCAACAGCTTCTCTGGGCGATCTGTGCCCACTCGACTCTCACAGGGCAGAATTTCTAGAAAATATCCTCTTTTTCAGTATATTATGGCTTACAGCCATAAAGTAAATGAGACCCCAACATGAGCAGTATCTAAGAAAAATTATTGATGCACCCCTACAGAGCAGAGTGAGTCGATCTTGCAGAGGTCTGCCTGCCACTGTTGAGGCTGTGCCTGCCTCTCACCAACCCCAGAGAGCTCGTCTGCATTGCTCTCCAAAATCTGCCTTTCCAATCCCAGCCCTGGATTGCCATTTGTAGTGTTTGTGCCCCAAAGCTTTCCCCAAGCCAGCTGAGAGCTGAGAACAGGAGCTTCTCGTAAAAGGGTGAGGGAGAAGCAAGTGACACAAGCTCCTGCTGAATTTGTTTTTCATGTTCTCATTTGTAGTCATTTTGTGTTTTATGAGGGATACTTCCTAAAACTTTGACAACATGATGGAAACATATGTGGTGCTCTTATTCCTGATGTGACCCTTTTGGTGGAGAGATGAGAACCTGCTTTTCTCTGACATCTCCACAGCATATGGTCCAGTGAGATGGAAAATCAGTGGGGTGTGGGGTACCTGATCTTCCCTCAGCCATGCCAACTCTATTCACTCCTCCAGAAACACAGCCCACATAACTCTACATGTACAATCTCCTGGTGCTTTTTCTTGCCAATTTTTTTTTTTTTTAATTTTTCTCCTCCTTTTAAAATTTTGTTTTACTAGGGGTAGCTCAGCTCTGTGGCCTGTGGGTGACGCAAAAAGTACTGTTTGGAATTTTCTCTGAATTGCAGGTTTGGTCCTGTGCTAGCTTCAAGCACAGAGCCAAGCTAGGGGGAGCAAAAACTATCCCTAGAAATAGTTATTGCAGGTTTCAGAGCTAATGATGCCAAAGGTAAAGGTCCTTTCCTTACTTATATTAGCAAATCCCTCTACAAAGGCTATGACTGAGTTATCAGCATCACTGGCTCTATTTGGGCCACACCACAGTTGTCACTGAACAGGGGCAATTCCTGCAGCATTTGTGTTTGGGTGAGTGACAAGGTCATGAGTCCATGAGCCTGGACTGCTGCTATGCCTGGGTGCCCAAAAATGCAGGGCTGGCTTTCACCAGCAGCACTGCACCTGCAGCAGCAGCAGCAGCAGCAGCACCCTGCTTGGTACCCCCAGCCTGAGATGTGGCTTTTTGGTAATCCTGGTTTTCCTTTAGTGGTGAGACAAAACTTTTGTGTAGTGTGAAAAACAGTCCTGAGCCTTCCTGTGTTTATAGGAAGAGCTCAGACAGGCTGAAGGAAAGGTGTGCAAGGGCAGGAGACTGCAGGACAGCAACCAGTGTGAAGGGATGCCTGTCATAAAGGGTCTTGGAGGTATTTTTTAACTGAAAATAAAATGTTAATGGCAGGAGAGCGCAACAATGACACCGGTGAGTAACTCTGGATACATAGAGGGGCCAGGCATCACAAGTATCTACCTAAAAGGTAGAGAGTGGTAAAATCCTCTAACCTGACAACAAACTGAGAGCTGGGGTTGTTCAGCCTGGAGAAAAGAAGGCTCCAGGGAGACCTGAGAGCCCCATCCAGTGCTTAAAGGGGCTACAAGAGAGATGGAGAGTGACGGCTTACAAGCATGAAGTGACAGGACAAGAAAGAATCGCTTTAAGCTTAAGGAGGGTAGATTAAGAACAGATATTAGAAGGAAATTCTTCTCTGTGAAGGTGGGAAGGCCCTGGCACAGGTTGCTCAGAGAAGTGGTGCATTGGGATGTTGCTGAACTCCTTTGATCAGGCAGGAAGGGCAGTGAGAAGCAGCCCTCTGAACAATGTCTTTGGTCTTGGGAGGAGCCCACAGCCATCCTGGTGCTGAACAGGCAGTGTGATGCTGGCCTCAGCTTTGTTCTGGGGAGACTCATTGAGCAGACAAATTAGAATTGGAGGTGCTCAGCAAGGAGACCCCCACTTATTAATGAGGCAAATTAATGTACTTTGTGAGTTCAAGTCTCCTGCAATCTGGGCTGGTGAAAATTAGGACCAGGCCAAAAAAGTCAAGAAGGCCTACACCAGTGTGAACCAGACTTCATAAAATAGAAAGGAGAGGCCCCTTTTTTCAGAAAATGGCTTTTCCTCAGAAGCTAAATGATACATAATGTTTATATAGTGTTTTGCCTCTCCTAAATGCGGGCTAGACATTAATTGATTCCAGGTTTGCTCTGTGAAGTGAGTAAACTCTTTCCGTTTTGCAGATAAAGCAGTGGTGGGTATTGCTGAGAGGTGCACGAGCAGTCAGCACTGGTGCCCGGGCACCTACATGGATGGCTGCCCTCCCCATGGGACCATGCTGCCACACTAAATATACACCACTTCTGATGTATGTGGAAATCAGCTGAGACTCTGTAAACGCAGATACATTAAGCCCGGTTCAAATGAAATCTGTTTATGTCTCCATTGCTCGCCACTGCTCAAAGCAGGATTTAACTAACCTAACACTGTTTGTGTTCAAAGCCTCTTAAACCCTTGCTCTGATTGTCTTGAAGTGAGATATAAAGTACTTGCTGGGACCTGGCTGGAAGCCAGGGAACTGTTTCAGAACCCCCCTCTCTCTTCTGCTCATGGGGCAGTTTAGAAAAAGCATTGCACATTTCAAACAGTGATGGAAAAAAATAATTTTAATTCACTTCCGTTTATATAATGTTGGAAGCTTGGGAGGGTTTGGGCAGACAATTATTAATGGTTTAAACTGGTGTGATAAAAATGTTGTTGGCCCTGATGCTGGGTCAGCCAAGTACTGGCTGTGGGATTCAGGGAGTGAGGACCAATGGCTTGGTGGGTCCCACTGCTGTGTTTCCCTTTGGCATCTTGGAAAGAGCCTCCTGCCCATTCTGCTGAGGCTGCTGAGACTGCTAAAACCCAAAACCTGGATCTGGGGAAACACCCAGCTCTTCCTAGTCCACCTCCATTTCTGGCTGCCCAGCCTGGAGGTATTTGGTGATCAGATCAGAGGGATGCAGGGCATGCCCATCCTGGAAGCACCACTCCTTCACTGCAGTCTCCAAGCTTAACTGCTTAAAGATTTTGGTCCAGCCTTTTGGGATCATGGCCCTTTATTTGGTTAGTACCTTGTGTGAATCAGCTCCAAAGCAAGTGAAGCCGTTCCTGAATGTGCAACATGGGAGTGAGAGGGTAATTTGGTCTCCTGTAAAGTGCCCTGAGTTCTCCAGGTGTCAGAAGAGGTGGGGATGGGCAGGCATTGTCACACCTGCAGTGTGAGTCTGGCCTGTGTGCTCCATCCTCACATCCATCCTTCAGAAGACTCAGCCATAGTTTTACTGGTCTGTCGCTCAGTGGGATCTGGCACCTATAAAACTGCTTTCAATTACTTCCCAAGTTGCTGACCAGGGTGATGCTGATTTTGTCCTATAACCTAGTAGGACTTTGCCTATTTAGTAAAGAGCACTGCCCACCATTACTGTCGTATTAACTGGTGTGTGCATGTGTCCATGGCTGGATTTTGGACATCACTGGACTGCTCACGGAAGCTGCCCATACCATTTTTGCTCCCAGCTTGTACCTTTCACAATGCAGCACCTCCACACACAGAGCTGTGCTGCTGCTGCGAGGTTCTAGCAGGTTTGCAAGCACCTGCACAAGGGGTTGTTACCCCTTGCATGAGAAGCACCTGTGAGCCTGGTTTGGAGGGTGACAAATTCCAGGTCCTCCCTCTTGGTATGTCCAGCTCACACATGCATAAGAAGCAGGGATGGTCCCTTCTAGCCAAGGCACTGACTGCCTCTGATCCACTTTGCCCTTCTTTTACACCTGAGATTAAAACAAGGGCTGTAGTAGCTAAGAAAATAGTAGAGAAAATGATGATTGGGAAATAAATCCATGCCAGAATCAGTTCCTGCAGCATCTAGACAATACTTTGAAGCTCTGCCCTCGAAATATTCCCTCCACGATCCTTGCGATTACCCTGCACCATGGCATCCGAGTGCCAGCATTACAAAATTCACGAGCTTTATCTGCCTACTTTGCAAGTCATTGTTGCAGAGCAGACTACAGGACTCTGCTCAAAGTCGTGTTGGTGCTGGAGGCTGCATCTCTTACAGCTGCCACTTTGACTTTGGCTGAAACCAGGGTAGGACTAATCTGAGCCCATTAACTGACTCTGATGTATTCAAAAACCAAATCTGCAATGTGTGAAATATTGTATTCAAAAGAGGAAAATTCATTTATGAGGATAAAGTTTGGAGGTTTTATATGTAGCCCAGTGACTGGTCTTCTCCAGAGGCCTTCCTTGAGGTGTCATGACTTATTTCTCCAAGGCTGCAGACCCTGAGCAATGTAGTTACATGACAATGAGACATGGACAGAGAAGAGGTTTCCCTCTGCCATCATTAGGTTGCAGCATGTTTTTTTCCTGCGCTGGGAGAAGGTGTTGGATGAAAGATCTGTGAATAACACATGGTCTGAGGAATGCTTCATGAGCTTAGTCACCACCTAGGTGAATTAGACAGGGAAAACAGCCTTTATTCTGCAAGATAACCACATCCCACAGAGATTTTACTTGAGAAAGGGCTCAAAGTTTGTTTCAAAATTGTGCTACTGAGTAGAGTCCAGACTCGCTCTGCACAAAAGGTAATCTTGAGATGAATTCTGTATTTGATACAACACTCATAGGTAGCATCACTTTCTGATACATACATCATGTTACCTGGAGCAGTCTCAAGGAATATTGTAGGGAAGGGTTTGAACTTGGTGGGAACTTCCCTAGTTCAAGTGGAGAGTCCAGTTAAAAGAAGATTAGGAAAAGTCCTGAAAATGGGTTTTCTGTTATAGAAGGGATCAGTACCTGAGTCCTGCCATTCATGCTCCTCTTGCATGCCCTTGCACCACAGCTTGTTCCAACTGATGAAGTTATCCTGGACTGATGCTAATATGGGAAGAGGATCAGTCCTAGTGCTTTGAGACCTGTCATTAAAATACTCATGGGTGTGAAATATCATGTGAGGAAAATGCAACTGGGGACAATGGTGGGAGGAACAGCACAACATCTCAGACCAGCACAGAAGCAACTGCAGTGAATGTTTCATGGCTTACCACCCTCAGCACGGGATGTGCTCCAGAGGCTTCTTTTCTGTCCAATTTTCCATTTTGCACTGGAACTGGGCACTTCTGAACAGATGCGTGTGGATTTCTGTTGGCCTGATGAGCTGCTGCTCTGCATGGGACACACTCATCTGGGATACTCCCCTGGCAGGCTGAGCCCATTCCAGGTCCTCCCTCACCATGGGGTTACTGCCTGTGGATGCAAGTTGGTGATCTGGATGGAGACTTTCTGGAGTCAGGTCCTCAGCCCCCGGGCTTAGATGCTACAAAGAAAAAGATGGTAAATCAAAACATTCAGAAATCTGTTTCTTATTTACTGTACTGCCAAGCTGTTGTAAGGCTTGCTGGAATCAAAATCCCAGAAAAGCAGAGTGGAAAGGATTTTCCTACTGATATTGTTGGCAGCGGGAGAGACCTCGCTGCCTGCTGTGGGCTGGGACAGGTGGGGATAGAATCAGGGACAGACTTTCTGTTTGCTTGTGATGGTAAGGTAAACATTGCAAACATTCTTTGTCTCCCCTCAGCCCTTTCCAAGAGGGATATTTATTAAATACTGGGAAGAACTGAAGACAGACTGGAATATTTGAGAAAGGGATACTTAGAGACACATTTTAGTGGTGACGAAGGGTAAACGTGTCAGATCATAGTGGCAGGAGAAAAGAAATCAGATACTCAGGCCACAGAAAATTCTGTTGGGTGTTTTCATGCTCACTGCATCACCTGAAAGGATCTCCCAGCACTACTTACCCATCAGGCATAGGGAGAGATGCCAAAGTGTGCAGAAGATGGTTTATGGAATGAGGGAACTCCTCCCAGTGCATCAAGATCTTATATCTTCTGTTTCCCCCCTCAAGTGCCTGCAATCTCTCCTGGGAATGTCACACATCATCTCACACACTGCAACCAGGGTAAGCTGAGCAGGGAAGGTTTCCCAGAGACTTTTGGGCTGTGATGCCAGGAGTCATAATTGCCTTGGCAGAAGCAGCTACAGTTGTTCAAACCTGCCCTCTACCCGTGAGTCAGAGTGGAAGTGCTGGAGTCATGGAATGGCTCGGAGCAAAGATGCAAAGTTGGGAGTCGCTTTCAGAGATTCTTATTTCCTTTAGGGAATGTCTGAACTAATATCAGTGAGGGAGCTAGAGAGTCCAGCAGCCTCAGAGCCACAAGGGCAGCACTGGGCTCTGCCAGCTGGGATGGCAGGCAATAGCACCAGCAGCCTCCACTGCCTGCAGGGGATGGGACCATCTCTGGGGCCCCCAGTAGCAGCAATGCCATGGCAGGAAAAGCAGCCACGCAGTTTGTGGGTGCCCATGGATGGGCTGTGGCAGCAGTGATGTGTTCTGTGAGCTGTTCATGGCACATTTAGCAGGGACAGCTTTCACTGGGCAACAACTTTCCTGCTTGGAGCACAAAGGGGCACAGTCCACAGTGAGACAGAGCCCCAAGTCCTGTGGGAAAGTCTTGGGGAGAACCAAGCTCCCATGTGTGGGGCTGCATTTGTGACTGTGTCCTGTTTAGGTCAGAAAGCATGAGGAGATGGCTCAGCAGGGTTTCCTGAGGAGAAATGGCTTTGGGCATCTCAGAGGATCACTGGTAGTGAAAACACTTCTGCTCAGCGGGTTGCCAGTCTCCCTCTGGTCCATGGAATGGATGAAAGAGCAGAGCCAAGGGGAAATAAACCCTCAGCATCACCAGCTGGGGGATAAGGAATGTGAGCTGCTCCCTCTCCCAGCATCATGTCCTTGCCCGTTGCACCTGCCTCCATCTGAGCACAGGGAGAGGCATCAGGGATCAAGGAAGTATGGGATGGGTACTGGTGGAGCCGGTGCTTTGCAAAGCTTCTGTGGGGAGAACTTGGAGTGAGAACTGCTTCCAACACATGAAAACTCTGATGGGATACAGTCAACCTGGCTCCACAGGATGGCTGAAGTGATCAGAAGTGGGTCCTGTTGCCTCCAGACTCCAAGTTCATGGCTCAGAGCCATCACTCGTTTAGTCCCAGTGAATTACTGAGCCCCAGGAAGCCAACCTTACTGAGGCTTTTGTAGAAGTCAAGGGCTCAAATTGAGCGGGAGCTTGGGGAAACCGTTTCCCTTGTTAAAATAAATGTATTAGTTTAATATGTACCAGGAGAGGATAGGGAGCTTTCCTTGTTAAATATTTACCAGTCAAACCCTGCTGAGGTCTTACTTGGAGCAATTCAGCTTTAGTGATTTCCTTCTATTGTGGTCTAAGTCTCCAGCATTGCTGGGAAGTCGCCCGGCAGAGCAAGGACGGCTGGTGATAGACCCGAGCCCCGGGCAGAGAAATTGCAGCTGGGATGGCCACTCGTCTGTCTTGGGACACTGCGGCACCTTGGCAGGTCCAGCCTTGGTCCCAAAGGGAAGCAGAGCACAGGACAGATGACCAACAACTAGGCAAAAGAAAATAAACCTTAAACAAATGGGAGTAGAGACACAAAAAGACATTCTGTACCTTACCTGTCTGTCATTCCTGAGAGCATCCTGACATCCCAGACTCATTACAGTCCATTTTAACAAGGAGCATTATTTCTTTGGGGCTTATCATCTTGGGAATGGGAATAATTAAACAACACAAATTGTGAATTATCTTAATTTCCCTAAAATGTCCCTTCTTCTACCTGGTGGTGGAGTTAAGCCATGTCTGATAGCTCAAGATTTCCTGACACAGCTGTTCAATTTATTGGACTAATTTTATATTTATGTGATTTTCATGTATATATACTAACCTGACACACATTTACATAGGCAATTTCTCATTTACAAGTTTATATTCCAGCAATCTCTATGGTTCTTAAAACTGGAAACACATTTTTTTTGTAATCAAGTTAAATTGTTGGTGACTCCACATTGTTTTGTAACATTGTTGCTTTCCCTTAAACTCCCTAGAATAAAATAGAAAAATAAAGGGCATAAGGCATGTCTATGGAAATGCTCCTGCCTTGTTGGTTCCCTGCTCTCCTGAAGGCAGCAATTGCAGATTGTCAGGGATTGCATCGCCGTGTGTTTTTTAAAGAATGACTCTATTAATAATCTTAAGAGAAAACAGATGAGTGAGATTTGCAACTAGAAATGTGGATATTCCAGGAGACATCAATTGTTGGAAGTAAACAACAGTCCTGATTCAACAAAGCTCTTAAGCAGACGCTTAACTTTGAGCATGCACTTAGCCCAGGCTTCAGCGAGGTGTTAACATATGTTCTCCTATATAAGGAGGGACTTAAGTACGTACTTACAGTTAAGCTTGTGCTTAAGTGCCTTGTTGAATTGGGGCCAACAATTCAGCTCTCCCTCTGTCTCCCTGACATTAACTGTGCCTGACATCCAGGAAATTCAAATAGGGGCTGCAGTAGTCACCTACCAGCAGAACTTTTTCCTTCAGACTGGGGCTGCATCTATTTTGCAGCACGGCCGAAGTGCTCTGGGTGGCAGGGTCGGGTCACTCCAAGCACCTTTGTGCCCCTATCACTCCCATCCCTTGGGATACCCACGGCACTATCTGTAGAGAGACAAAAATACCCATTATATTTGTATGTCTCTATGAAGACCCAGCCTCGAAATCTATTGTGTTTTTATTGCTTGGGGTTTTTTTAAGCAATATATTTTTCCCATAATGCTCTGCATGTTCATTAAAGATGTCTGCTTTCTTTGTGCTTATTTTCAAGTGGTTGGGGTTTTTCAGTCCTGAGTAGCAAGAATTGCACTGTGCAATGATTTAGCCTCCATTGTCAACCTTCACAAATGAAAAGTTAATTTTTGCAATTTTTTGCCTTTGTGGTTTTTTCTCCTGTTACATCTTCCATCTGCTGAGTTGCACATTGCAGGTGAATATGGATGGGAAAGGCCTCAGTATCTTCACAGGTTACTGATGACCTCCTGGACCAGCCTGGATGCTCTGGATACCCTTCCAATTACCTTGGGACCCTACTCTTGGCTGTAGGTCACCTTCATTCCAGACCCAAATCACTGAGGATGAAGGTCTTTGTTCACTGCAATGACACTTTGAACCAGTATCACTGAAAAATCCAAAACCCAGCTCACAATTGTGCCTTGGGATCAATTCATCATCACTTGCTGGATTTTATTTGCAGTAAACCATATTTCTCTGAAAACTGAAAGGATCTTGTTTCATGAACCAGGGAGAACTCATTGAAAACAGCTAACAGAGTCAATACCTCCAGTTCCAAATCCCACAAGGCAAATCCTGAATCGAACATCTCCCGAGGTTTCCTGATCTCCTCATCTGAAGTTCTGCCCTTCTTGTAATCAAAGGGAACATTTAAACTTGTTTCAATGGTGCCAGAGCTGCTTTCTCCCCAGGATTTTATTTATGGGTGATTTTTAAACTTGGGTATAGCAATTGCCTTTCCAGTCCCAGCTTCCTATCTATCCTATTTCTATCCAAATGTCGCAGCTGGTGAGCCATGCTCACTGCCGAAAAAGGAGTTTGTTTGACCTGTCAAAGCCAGATGTGAGGGACATGTAGCTCTCAGTTAAAAGTGTCTCAGGGAACGTCATCCAGATGCAACACCAAGTTTTCTTGAATAAAAAAACCATAATACAGACCTCAAGGACCAGCTCTTCCCTCCTTTTTTTCTTTGCAGATGGCAGATCCAAGTTCCAGTTATTTCTGTCTTGGAAGATAAAAAAATCTACCAGAGGAAAACGAATGCGTGTTTGCAGCAGAGTTTGATACCTGGAAGACTCCAGGCTGTAGTGCACACTCCTGATTTATGGTGTACTTGTTAAAACCACTTGTTCTTGTCATAACAAAACAGATCGAAGTGAAGCTGGGTAGAAGGTCCCCTTCTAGCTGGCACTTCATCATGGCTTCTTACTCTGTCTTAGGTTCTGGGGGTTTACAGTTATATAAAACTTAATGAATCAGTATACTTTAGATTTCCTTCCTAATGCATATGGGTTCAATTAACTGCGCTGTTTGCTTATTTAAGCGTTTTCATTAAATTGCTTTACTATATTTTCCCGCAATTGAAAGGGAACATGGTGGGGCTGATGCCATCTGCCTCCATCAGTTTAGCAGAACCTTTTTCTTTGTTCAGGTCCATTTTTTTTATTAGAAGAGACCCTCCTACCCCACTTCCCTGTGCGCCACGCACTTACTGCATTCTCCTCTTCTGACTGTAGACTGATAAATAAAAAGCTTGGGCAAGGGCCTTCATGTATGGTATTTTTTAAGGGTCTTGTTTATAAGATCAGTTGTGTTTTACCCCCCACCCCCTTCTCTCCCACTGCTTGCAGATCCCTTTTTTGCTCTAACTTGTGAATAAAGAATTGTTGCTCTTACAATGGCTCTCAGCTCTTGCTGCCTGGCTCTGTGGGATGGAGGATTGCTGTGGCCAAAACACCCAGCCAGGCTGCAGGCTCAGCCCAGGACATCAAGATCAAGGCAGGATAGGCTTTTTCCTCATTTTTAAGGAATAGCTGATCCTGGGCATCTCACCAAACCTTCCTGAAGGTCCTTCTCATGGTGGGGGATAGTGTCCCTGCCTTCACCAACAGCCTATTTTCTGGATTTGGTGCTCTTAGGGTTTCTCACACAGTTCTATCCACAGAGAGGAGGTGTTTTATTACATTCCTCCTAGTTGTTTTGATCCATCCTTTTGAGCTGCATCTTGCGGTGTAAGTGTTCATTGTGAGTGGCCCTGTGTGTCCCAAAGGTCTGGTAGTCCCAAGAGGGCTCCTGCCCATGTCCCTCCAAAACACTCCACACTGCCCAGGGATGTCCTTCAGGGATGGACAGTGCCTTCCCCTGTTTTACATACTAAACTGAATAAACTCATGCATCTGTTTTGGAATATAGTCTGCACCCTGTTACACAAAGCAAATACTTTATACATATCACTAATAGGAAAAACCTCCTGGAGAATATAACAGAAGAAGGAAAAATATTGATCTTGAAGGACTCTAGTCCAAAGGTTGGATTTTTTGGTTTGGAAATGCAGCATTTGATATTGCATTGTTTATCTGCAGTCTCTGCGTTAGGGTGCAGAAAAGGCAGTTGTGCTCCTGGAGCAAAGTGATATTTTGCAATACGTTGTGAGGTGGAAAACACTCCAGCATTTATCATTTTCTGTTCTCTGCTACAAGCATTTTATGTAAGAGAAGGTGCAAAGACAATAAATAACTTGCCCTAAAGGCATACAATGAATCTGTGGCAAGGCAAATAATAGAAAGGCTTTCAACCATTTCTTGCAAAAGCCCTTGTCCTCCCCAAAGTCTAAGGTGTTTGTGGAAGGCCAAAGGTTACTGTGAGACCCTCATCCAGCCTGTGCCCCTTTCTGTAGAAGCGTTTCAGTTTGTGAAGCAATGTACCAGACCAAACAACTCCAAGAATGAGAAGGAAGAGAGGAAGGGAGGAAGGGAGGGAGAGAAGAAGAAAGAGAAGAAAGAGAAGAAAGAAAGAGAAGAAAGAAAGAAAGAAAGAAAGAAAGAAAGAAAGAAAGAAAGAAAGAAAGAAAGAAAGAAAGAAAGAAAGAAAGAAAGAAAGAAAGAAAGAAAGAAAGAAAGAAAGAAAGAAAGAAAGAAAGAAAGAAAGAAAGAAAGAAAGAAAGAAAGAAAGAAAGAAAGAAAGAAAGAAAGAAAGAAAGAAAGAAAGAAAGAGAAGAGAGAAGGAAGGAAGGAAGGAAGAAGAAAGAAAGAAAGAAGAAAGAAAGAAAGAAGAAGAAAGAAAGAAAGAAAGAAGAAAGAAAGAAAGAAAGAAAGAAAGAAGAAAGAAAGAAAGAAGAGAAAGAAAGAAAGAAAGAAAGAAAGAAAGAAAGAAAGAAAGAAAGAAAGAAAGAAAGAGAAAACACCCTTCAAACTCTTTTGTTTACAGGAAAGTGAAATTACGAAAAAAACAAAATGTGGAAAGATGCATTTAAACTGAAAAGTCTCACTCCCAAGTGGTAAGACTTTATCTTCCTCTTATTTTCAAGATGGTTTTCCGATTTCTGGCTTTTTCAATGAAAAATGCAACCAAGGCAACAAAGATGTTGCAAAACAACTCTGAGTTGTCAAATTAACCTTGGAGGGGGAGTGGGGGGTGGGAATTACCTGGAGAAACATCAATTTGTACCCTCGAATGTATCCTGATGTCCCCCCCTCCACCATCACCACTCAGCATCTCCTGGGCAGGAACCCATCCCAAACTCTGCTAACAGCTCCACAGGCTGCAGTGAGCCACATGCAACTGCTGGGATCTGCCAAAATCATAAGGAATCACCCAAAAAACACCCAAACTGATGCATAGTCTGGGCTCTGGGAGACTTTCTGAGAGAGTAGTTTGACAGCCCTGCCAGCCCAAACCTCTCTCTCTCTCTGGGTGCCCTTTCTTCTGTAAGTGAGGAATAAAATAAATTTAAGCTGCTGGCTGTGGTAAACATTCCCTCCAAACATGCCTGTTCTTGATGCCCCAAATGCAGATATTCAATTGTGGAAGAAAGTGGAGAAAGAAAAGAAAAAAAAAAAAAGAAAAAAGAAAAGAAATGAAAAGAAAAGAAAAGGATAGAGAGAAAACCTCCGACGCTTCCAAGACACTAAAAATAGACTCTGATCCCTTACCAAATGGTAAAATGAAAATGATTTGCTTTGAATAGTCTCCAGAAAGGCTCAGATACAATGTCTTGTGGAGCAAAATTGAATCAGTTGAAAGTGCAGACGCCAGCTCAGCCTAATCCCTCCCAGCTGCTTTGCTTTCCTTTTTTTCCAACAAGCAGCCCCTAAAAGTCATCTCCCTAATCCTGCAAACTGAAATTCAATCTTGTAATTTTTTTTAAATAAAGTTTCAAGCCTGGGGCTTGCAGGGTGGGGGAAGAGGAGGAGGGAGGGCTTTGGGGTTGCCTCCTTCCCCTTACCCTGACTGCAGTAAACACAGCCTTGAATTCAAGGAAAAGCTTTAGACTACAATTCACTTGGCTTGAGCCAAACACACAAATCTGATGCCTTTAAAGCCCCTCCAGCAGGCGGTAGATAGCTTTGAGATGTTCACTAAATGGCTGTCTGGTTGCTGCCTTTTTTGTTGCTGTTGGAGGCCCAAGGAGACTTTGTCTCTGGGTTGGGTTTTTTTTGTTTTGTTTCCCTTTTTGGGGGTTTTTTCCTTTTTTTTTTTTTTTTTTTTTTTTCCTGTCTGCTGTTATCAGTGATTTTGGGTTGGGCATTTACCTAATGCAAAGACCAAGACAAACAATTTCTCACAGAGGCTTGTGATTGCAACCACCAGTGCATATACGGCTCTGCTATCTCAGGGAATACCAAGAGGTATTTATGACACTTTTCCAAGAGTTTCCCGACTCCTGCCCTCCACTCCCCCAGTTCCTGCCACGTGTGCAGCTTGCAAAGACTCAGGAAAGCCTCCTGGGGCATCCCAGTCCTCAGCTCCCTCCATGGCTCTTGGAAGCATAACTCCATATGCTTCTAAATCTGTTTTGTCAGTCGTTGCCACCTGATTGTTCTCAGCAAATTATACTGGTTTGGTTTTGGAGAGTAATTGAGAATAGAAAATAACAGCAAAATGTTCAAAACCAAATCCTACAGCTCAGCATCCTGATAATTGAAATTCCTGGATCTGAATTCCAAAGTCAGGACTTCAGAGCTTTTCTCCCATTCAGCCATGCAGATTGGTCCTATGAGGCTTTTGTTTGAACCCAGGTCAGGGTCCAGAATCTGAGCAGGAAAAAAAAGATATCTAAGAGTAAGAAGAGGACACCAATTTTACTGGATAGAAACTCCCCCCACAATAGCTGCAGGCAGGTTTAGACTCACCTCATCAGGGAAAGATTCTCAGTGCCAAAGGAAAACAGGAAACAAAACTTACAAGAAAGAGTGGAAAGCTGAGGTGGGAGCCTTTGATATGACTTCTTTTACACTGGTAGTATGATGACAAAATCCCACACCATGAAAATCACACGTTTCAAGGATGCAGAGATGATTATTTTGTCTGTTCACAACATGCACTTTTCTTCTTTTTGTTAGCACAATGGCCTTGACCCCTCCAATATGTCAGAAGCAAACTTCTACTTGTTCACAATTGATTGTTACTTCTGCTCTGAGATTCATGGGGTTACATGACATTTACTCAGAAAATATCCATTCTTGCTTTCTGTACCCCTGTGCCCATCTGTCTGATACAAGACTGGATCAGTGAGAGTGCCACAGTTATGTGGAACTGAATTACATCTTGTCTAATGAGAGAGAGTGCATTGGGCACCCAGATCAAACGGCCCCATGTGCTGGATTTTATGGTGTAAATTGATGGACATTTGAAATAAACATACATAATTAAATGGGTAGAGATATACACGTACATGGGGGATGGATAAATTAGAATAATTGGCATAATTAGATAGATACACAAGGTCTGTGCAGAGGGTGGACAATTTGATATTAATGCAGGTGATGTGATGGTGGAGGAAAGCCTGTGCCTGTGACACGGACTGGGTGGTCTAGCCAGGGGTAAAGGTGGTCTTGATGCATGTCAGGAATAGAAGTGAGATGTATTGTGTTAGAGCAAGTCCTGCCTGGGTGAGTAGAAAGTTTATCCAGCAGCTGGATGGATGGCTGAGTAGTGGAGCTGGGAATGAGGGCGTTAACAGGCTGCATGGTGAACCCATGGAATGAATATGGAGACAGAAGAGGGGCTGGCTGGATTTGCTATAAATCAGAACTACTTTAAAACACAGAGCTAGGTAAGGGAGAAGGAAGGAAGGAAGGAAGGAAGGAAGGAAGGAAGGAAGGAAGGAAGGAAGGAAGGAAGGAAGGAAGGAAGGAAGGAAGGAAGGAAGGAAGGAAGGAAGGAAGGAAGGAAGGAAGGAAGGAAGGAAGGAAGGAAGGAAGGAAGGAAGGAAGGAAGGAAGGAAGGAAGGAAGGAAGGAAGGAAGGAAGGAAGGAAGGAAGGAAGGAAGGAAGGAAGGAAGGAAGGAAGGAAGGAAGGAAGGAAGGAAGGAAGGAAATAAGTCTGACAGAGAAAAATTAAAAATGCGTGGAATGGACTGCAGCATATCTGAGCCTGATGGCCATGTTAAAATGAGCAAATTGATCTCTGTGTATCAGGTATTGGTTTGTTGTAGGGGTGTGGAACGTATAAATATGGAAGCAAGAAATCTGAACTGGGTAGGTAAAGTAACTGCTGGATGGCTGGGAATTTAGGTGGAGTAAATGTAATCTGGATAGATTGAAATATGGAAAGCAGGTATTGTCTGTAGCTGTAATAGGTAGCAAGGAGATAAGTATAGAGAGAGGAGAAAACAGTGGAATGTAGGGAACAAATAAACACATGAACTGGTGCTGTGTTTACATACCTGTTCAGGTATGTAAAGAGATGTTTGGCTACATAAATTCAAGTGACACGAGCAGCAGTGGCACTAACATATCTAACAGAGGAAAATGGATGTAGCAAGAAAAAGGTGATCCACTGGAAATACTGGGAATATTCTGAGGCATGTTCAGCTGAGTGGAAATTTGATAGGTGGGTGGATGAAGAGATAGGAGTATATAGAGGCTGAATTATCAGATGAGCTCATATTAGCTAGACATATTGACAAGATACAACTGTAAAGAACAAATTAAAAAATTAAAGGCCAGGAGACAAAGATATTAGATTGAGAGGGATAAGTTCACAGCAGACAGAATATGTGTTGTCTGGGTAAAGGAATGGCAAGATAGCCGGAAGAATTGAATAAACATATGACAATAAAACTGCTCTGATAGTGTGAATGGGGCATTGATTATGGGGAATAGATAGAGGGAGGAACAGATAAAAGAACAATAGCAGAGTTAATAGATGAGCAGTGAATAGAATAATAGATGAGTAGCGCCCATAGAGGGGGTATCTGGTGATCAAGACTGCCTGCAAACATGCAGACAGAGAACTGTGAAAAAGGGGATGTACAAGACGTAGGGGACTGGAGAAAGCATGGAGTCAATGCACACAAAAAAAGATGAAGTGCACAGACAGGACAGGGGAGTAGATATGGGAAAAAGCAAAAAAGCACTTTAGGAGGAGTGAGGTAAAATAGCAATGGAGTAAATATATTACATACAAAATTCATGCAGAATAAAAAGATTATGCTGGAAAAAACAAGCTTGGAACAATTAGCAAGCTAACAGGTTGGACCAGGTATCGGGTAGATAAGGAGACAGAGGAGTATTCATGAGCTGGGAGTGTTGAGAAATTAGCCTGATGGTACGAATTAGGAAGATGCTTAATGGAAGACTAAATCTTGGACAGGATGATTGATGAAGAGGGATGTGGGTGCACATACAGATGAGTGGATACCAGGAAGCTCATCAGAGTGGGTACGAGTGAACAGAGAAATTAATATGGATGGAACAAGGAGGGAGATGAAAATATATAGTTTGAGATGTATTATGGAAATCCAGAGAGATTAATTGAAATTTGCATCAGATTAATTAGGTAGGTAAGTAGTCACAGGCGCTACCTTAATGAGTATGTATAAAAGAAACTGAAAAAATATCGTTAATTGTGGCAGTAGTTACATTGATGTCATGGGCATGACAGGCAAAGGGTGTTAGAAGGGATGAATACATTAGTGCTGTAAGAAGGGATGAGACTGATTAGTATATGTGAGATAGATCGGATGTGTGAGACATGAATGTATGCAAAACAGGCTAAGAGGTCAGGTAAATGAGAAAACATGGGGAAAATGGATTATTAAGTATTATGAAACTCACCAATGAACACCTACAGGGGTATGTAGGAGGGAAAAGTAGATGGACAGAAAGAGAACAGATCTGTTTGCAGAAGAAATAAGCATTGAGAAATTACATGATCAAGGCTGACATGTGACTCTCAAATCAATCCTAAAACTAATACTAATTCTAAATTCTGACACAAAGACAACTCTTAGCTTAATGCTTATTCTTACATAGCACTCAGACAAAACTAAACCAAAAGTATCTGGCCACAGTACTAATCCAAACCCCGACCTCACCTAAAACTGCATCCACTACCTAATCCTAAAACAAACTAAGATTTCCCATTGACCCTGATACCAATTCTATCCTACACCTCACCCATGCCTCACCCAAACCCAGCCATAAACCAAACGTAATCCTAAATGCTGAACCAACCGTATCCCAGCTCTAAACCAATCTCTACCCAATTCCAACAAACCTTGACCTTAACTCTAAGCCATAAGCCTTAACCCTGTTTCTATCTTAATCTTAACCTTGCATCTTAGAAGAATGAATAGAAATATGTGATACACTTTTGTTTAGCTGATACGAAACCGTATTAAACCGTAAGAAGATTAGGTAAGTATGTCAGAGCTGGAGTTGTCAGGTTTATGTATTCTAGAGTAACATGATTTTGTTGGCAATGGGGAAGCAGAGTTGGCTAAATAAGTGGATTCAAGGTGGAGATGAACATGTGAAATATGTCCATCTATAGCAGACAGCTCAAAGGGTACATGGAGATAAGTAACTCATAGTCATGATTTCAGATCAGAGATCAGATAAATGAAGATGTATAGAACAGAGGTATGTAACCAGTGGTTAAATCACATCTCCGGGTAGACTTGAGGTAGACAGGTATAGGATAGACAGGTGAGGAACGAGGTATGTGGGGGAGAAATGTGAAACTGGTCAATAGACACAGCAGGGGGGAGCCTTGGAATGAATAGGTGTCTGTGATGGCAGAGCTTCGGGGTGTGTAGAGGTAGGACAAATAACGGTGTGGGTCCAGGTTAGGAAGGTAGACAGGACCATGGATTGGCAATTTCTGCTTTTTCAAATTATGACCCCTGCAAATGTGACCAGCAGAGGTGCCAGCTGTTGCCTGGTAAGGTTTAGCTCATGGTCTGTATGTGGGTGGAGAGATATTTTTGCAGGACATTCCAGCCCCAGGCTCCACTTCCGAACCCACTTCTTGGATGCTCCCAAGCTGCTGCCTTCTAGAGAGCAGGGAGGGGAGGCTGATGTCTATGTTCCCCAGACCCTGGGAAGGGGGAGCAGGCTGGCCCCCAAATCTTCTCCCCTGCCTTTCCAGGTTTTCCTTCAAAGGTTCAAAACTTGCCCCTGTAAATGTTTAAAGAGCGGGGTCTTGCTTTGTGAGACCATAAGACTAAATTTGGGATCTGATTTAAAACAGAGACAGTGAGAGCACAATTCACCAAAATGCTTTCTGCACCTTGCCTAAGTTTATGCTTAAATTTAAGCAACTTTAATTTGCTGACTTTAATAGCAGAGGAGCAGAGTGCTGTGGTTACCCATGGACCACAGCCCCACTGCTCTGCAGCCAGTGACAGATCTCCAGCTGGGCTCCCTGAGATCAGGGCTTCACCTTACGCCTAGAAGCATTTCACTGAGTAATTTCCTTGTGTGCTGAAGTACTTTCTTGAATTAGTTCTTAAAAGAGTGAACTCTCCTTCTAAACTTTCTGGGGGGAAAAAAGAAGAAAAGAAAGGAGTGGAGGGAGAATGGGAATTTTTGTGGGTGCCCAAATGCCAAGAGCCAGCCTTTGGAAGAGGGTTGGGTTCTCATAGTTTCACCCAGGCAGTTAGAGGAGTCTCAGAAGGAGCCAGAGCAGAAACCTCTGGTAGACACTGGTACTGGGTGCTTTCAAAGATCCCACTATGTACTTAGCTGTATCTTCAGACATCTAAATCCCTCTAAAAGTCTCACTCTTAGTATCTAAATCCCAGGTGCCTAACTCACTTCTAGGAAAATCTCACACCAAGACTGACTGATTCAGTGAATTTTTTTTAATCTGGTCCTTACTCCCATATGGCTTTTGAAAATCCCACCGCTAATCTCCTATACTCAGGTATGTACCATCACTTTGAACCCTATAATATAAATTACTTTATGCTTCTGGGGGACAGCCACTACTTTGTCCCTGCTCATACTCGGTCAGATTTTTGGTTTTTGCATATTAACACTTAGGTTTTCTGGAGGGGGTTGTGATGGTGGAGGTCTGAAGCTGCTCTGCAAGACTTGAATTAGCAACCCGAAGCGTGTAGTGTTTTACATGTTATTCCAGGGACGAATCGCAGGCTGCCTCCTGCGAGGTGTAGGGATTGTAGGGCTGCATCCGCAGAGGTGTTGGGAGGAGCTGGTTCTGGGCTCCTCATTTACATCGGTGGGGCTTGCCCCTGGGCACAAGCCTTCGCTCAGCTCCACTGATCTCCTGGGAAGATTTGTGAGCAAATTTGCTTGTCTCTAACAGAGACTGAACATTGTTACCTGGCTTTCTGCAAGAAATTACTTGAGTGAAGAAGGAGGGAAAAAATCAAATACATATGTTCTTTCATTTTTCTTCTTTTATTTCCTATGGGAATTTTTATTTGCTGGGAAGTCATTTGGTAAATAAATTTTTGTGCATATGCTTTCTTCATTAAAGAAATTGGAGATGGGGATAAACAAATATTTTTTCCTGTAAAAAAGCTCATCATTCTACAGAAGAACAGGCAGGCTGCCATTGAAACATTTTTGATAGAAAATCTGCCTGGAGCCCTACTGCTTAATCAGTTTGGAACTCAGTGTAGATTCTAGCTTGTTAATAAGAGCAGCTTGTCCAAGCAGTTCACACAATGGTGAGCCGCAGAGGAGGCTTGCTGCATAGCTGTGGATTTTATTTTGCAGTTCTGTTAATTAAAATATATTTTACTTTGAAGGAGGTTTTTACTGTTTTCTATGAGGCTGAGCAGAGAACTGTTCCCTTGGATGGATTAAGGGAGGGACATGAAATATTTTCTTAGAAGTAAAAACTCAGCTTTGTTTGCTGGGCAAACTGAGCAAAAGCAATGTAAAATTTTGTGGTTTTGTTTGTTCTCAGTCCTTGTATATGAGCTAGTTTATAAGTTGGTATAGTTTGGCTGTTTTGATAACATCAAACGAAATATTGCACATACAAGTTGCCAGACTGAAACAGAAAAGTCACAGATTCTCATTTAATTGATAAAGTAATTTTTACTTATACAAGCATATACTAAAATAATAAGGCCTGAATCTGTGCCACTGAAGTTAATGACAAACCCTTCATAGGTTTCATATAAAACCTGTATTTTTATTATCCCAGTTCCACTGACTTTTGTTGCAAGATTGCAGCAAAATGTTAAGGCATTTCTAGGTGTTATTTTTATTATACAAAACCCCATTAAAATTGGTACTGAAGCATCCCATTAATTTAAATGGGACTTTGCATAGTTTGCTGAGTTCCAGGCCACAGATAAAGAGAAGTATGCAATTTAGAATTAAACTGACCACAGCTTTTTATTAGAAGGCATTTAATCTTGAATGGACTGCACAGTCTGAGGCATAAAGTATTTGTGAACTTCGTCTGGGCTGGTGCAACCAGAGCCTCCACTGTGCAGCAACTCCTGGGTTGGTCTGGGACCTCTCAGGACCATACAGTATTCCCAACCAAACCCAAGCAAAACTCTCTCCCAGGCAGCTTTGCTTTGGAAATGCTAATAGGTATGCCAGCATACCCAGAACAAATGGAAAACTTTTTTCCGGTATTTCTCTGGCTCTAAGGATCTGCTTGTCTTGACAAAGCCTGCAATCAGTAGGCAGGAGTCTGGGGACTCTGTGCAGCACCCGCTGGAAGGTAAGGTCCATCCGGGATGGAGCCACGCGAGATGGAAGTGATGCAGCTTCAGGAATTCCAGCTTGAGCTTCACACACTGGAAACCACCGGGAGGAATGTGCAGGGCGAGGCATGGGATGGAAAACCATCTCCTCCGGTGTGTGGAAACACCCACCAGCCAGACGCCGGCAACGGGAGTTCAAAAACCAAAGTGAGAAGGGTGGTGGTGAGCGGTGTTTTATACTGCCCTCCCCATCCTCCCCGCCCCCCCGTGGGGACTCTGGGGACTAACGAACCATTAAATGACACCTTCCTCAGCTGCCCCCAATGTGGGCACACACCTGGGCTCCTCCAAAGACACATCGCTAAGGAAAATGTGCTTGGCAAGGCAGACAAAAGCCGTGCCTCAAACACTCCAAACCCCCAAATAATTCAAGCTCTAACCATTGTGGGGGAAACCAAAAGGCTGCTGGAAGCAGGGCATCCGTAAAACTGCACAGGGAAGGTGAAGGAGCTGCTTTCTGCTCAGTGTCTCCTTGGAATTTTAATTTCCCTGAGCCATAAATGTATCAGGATGCCCAAATGTCGCCCAGCAGCAGCAGATAACTTTCCGTGGTACAGTCACAGGGCGGGGGGACACTTGCTAGGGACACCAGAAGAGAAGGCTGTGTCCCTTGTCCCCCAACTCTTTCCTGCAGACAGTTTCAGGAGGGGCTGGGTGGTTCAGGATTACAACAACTGAAACCTGGGGCAGGTTTTGGCAAAACGTGAACGCCGCTGCTCTGATTTAGGACTAATGGACTTTTCTCCAGGAACAGGAGAAAACGAACACCTAAAATCCTGGCTAAAATCCCAGAAGAGGACTGGCAGATCCCCTCCCGCCTGGAAACTGGGGGAAAATCAGTCCCTGTGCTGCTCGAGTGACACTCCCGTGGCTGTAGTGAGGAATGGAGCAGCCGGGGAGATTCGGATCCGCTCTGCTGAGCCCCCGTGTTGAGAACAAAGCTCTTGCGAAGTCCCCCAGGGCCGGGACGGGCGCAGGAGCCACCGGGGCACGGAGAACTGCGATCCTCGGGGAACGGGGCCATCCGCGGCCGCGCAGAGAGCGCGTTTGGGCTGGGGAAGGGCCCCGGTGATGGCTGTTCCTGCCTCCGGCTCCGCATATTTCATTGATTCCTTATATCATTTACGGCATTTGGGGCAAAACATTAATAGTAATCGCAATAGTTAATAAATAGTCATCAAATAGTAAATAAATAGCAATTAAATCAGAAGGGTTTGTGCTTGCAAAAACTTAAAGGAGAGGGAGAATTAATCGAACAACCTTTAAAATTCAGAATTTGGAGAAACAAGAGAAAAACGCACCTTAGCGAAACGGGGCGAGCAGCTGTGGGAGAAGGAGCAGTGCCAGGGCTGCGACCCACCGGGGGTGCTCCAGGGCTCAGGGATTAACTCTTTGGGGAGGAAAAAACCCGGTCCACGGCTCGGAGCGCTGGGATTTGGTGGGATGCAGCAATGCAGCGGCGAGGAAGGCTGGATCCTCAGCTCCGGCAAACAGCGCTAACAGTCTGCCATAAAATTGGACCTGGGGAAGGTTTCCACTGCCAGAGCTGCGCCAGGGAGCGGGGGCAGGGAAAGGGGCTCCTTCCCTGTCGGGACGTTGCGGGGGACGCGGGGAGACGGCGCGACTACCGGGGAAAGCGGGGGGGAGGAGGGCTCCCCAAAATGCCACCACGGGGAGGGGGAAAGAAAGTTGCTTTTCTTCTTGTTTAGTCGCTCTCTTAGACACAGCTAGAAAAGAACATTAAAGGCATTTCTAGATTTCGTTTATCTTTGTTTTTTTTTTTTAGAGTTTTCTTTTTTATTCCCATGCTCTTAATTTTGAAAAAAAAATCACAAAACATAACTTATAAAACAATATATATACTGCATCCTTATCCACAATAGCATAATTGAAACATCCAGGGTAACGTTTACCACAGGTGTGAAATACACTGGGAAAGAAGTACCGTGTGCATTTTATGTCTCTTTGTCATCTACATGTAATAAGTATTGACAAAAATAAGCAACAGATATATCTGCAATTAAACTTCATATGCTTTTTTAATGCGTATTAATAAAAATCATATTTATAATTTCCATGTTTTGTTTGGGTTTTTTCCCAACAAGCACTTGTAAAAGTATCTATATTTACATAATAACACCTTAAGATAATAACACCTTAAGAATTTTTTTGGTTCCTTGTTTTTCCTTCACATTTAGAAAAGCAAGGAACGCTTTCAGCTTTGCTAAGAGCCTTTCTGGACGCCGAAGCTCGCTGTTTCTCTAGCAGAGATGCAGTATCTGAAATCACTTCATAACAAACCATTTTCCGAGACTTTATAAACTGGTGTTGGTTTTCGGTTTTGCTTTTCAAAGAGAAAAAACACCCCTTTACATTTAAATAAAGATGAATTATAATTTCATTTTCAGGATAAGTCTTTGGATGGGGAAAAAGATGAACAGTTTTCGCACTTCTGAAGAGTTTCTGTGCCCTCTCACAACCGGGGATACTGCAGTCTTTTGGAAAGGATGAAGAGGTAGGAACCTTGAACTGCTTAGTATCAGGAATGACTGGATTAGAGCTTCCAACTAAAGAAAAAACGTCAAGAATCATGCGTTTGAAAAACAGTTTATTCAATGGCCAAGGACAATGATCCGGCACAACGCAACGGTAGATATAAATATAATCTTATATAAGTGGTTGACCCTTGTTATTATTATTTTAATAGTTTCATACCTAATATTTCAACCATTTTCCCCCCGCAGATTCTACTCTGCGATTTGTTTTTTGTAGCCCTCCCCTCTTTCCTCAACCTTTTTTTTTTTTTTTTTTTTTTTTTTTTTTCCCGAGCGTGATTCTGTTTCTCAGTGGTAAACATTAACCAAACTCTTCCCGTGCTACAAGCGGCCAAGAACCGTCCCACCAGCTCTTACCACCGAGGCGTCCCCTCCTGCCGCCCTCCCCGCTGGGCAGCTGCCGCCTTACCGACTCCTGTGCAAGTTCAAGTAAACACATACAACCCGCATAATCCAGAGAAAAAAAAATTGCAACTCATCCATGTACCAGATTTCGGTGTCTCTTGCAAAAGTTTTCTGGTCCGTTTACGGTTTTAGAGGGGGGTATTTTTTTTTTTTCATTTTAAAAGCGCTGTTTTGTTGGTTGCATGGTTGTTTCGGTTATTTTTTTTTCCTTCTTTCCTTTTTTTTTTCCTAGACAGTCGAAGTCGCGGAGGTTTTGGGGCTTTGGGTTTTTTTGTTTGGTTTTTTTTTGGGGGGGGATGGCGTGTGCTTTATTTTATTTTATTTTATTTTATTTTATTTTATTTTATTTTATTTTATTTTATTTTATTTTATTTTATTTATTTTTTTTTCCCTCTCTCACTTGCTTGGGTTTTGCTTTTAATCATCATGGGGTTTATTTTCTTTTCTTTTCCGTTAAACGTCGCTTTGCTTTTGCTTTGCTTTGTCGGCGGTGTTTTGTCGGAGGTGGTTTGTGTCAAGTCCGTCAACTGTTGTACTGACAGGCGTTTAAACTAGAGCCGGGGCTTTGCAAACTGCTGTAGCCGAAACTGGAGTGTTGCTTTGATTTCAGTCTGAGGCTGGCTAAGCTGGAGTTGCAAGTGTCCCTGTAGACGCTGTAGGGCGAGCCCGGTGGCCCGTAGGGACAGGCCGGCGAGGACATGGCCGAGTTGAGCGAGGAGCCGCTGATGTTGTTGATGTTGTTGAGGCCGGAGTTGGCCATGCCCGGCACGCCCGAGTGGCCCATACTGGAGGGCATGTTCATGGAGGGGATGCTGCTGGGCGCCGAGAACATGGACTGTGAGGAGAGGGGGCTCATGGAGTTGAAGAAGGTGAAGCTCTTGGTGGAGAGTGGCGCCGGGGTGAGGCTTTTGGTAGCCCAGTTGTTGTAGGGGTAACCGGCGTACATGTCGTCGTAGGGCTGCATCAGCCCGCTGAACTGGGGCACGTAGCCGTTCTTGCACAGGTCCATCTGCTGGTTCCGCTCCCGCTTTCTCCACTTGGCTCGGCGGTTCTTGAACCAAACCTGCGTGGGGAGGGGGGAGCGATACGTCTCGGTGAGTGCGGGGCCATGGCAGCTCCCCATCCCACCGATGGATGCGCAGATGCGCGCAGGGGAGCGCAGGTATCCGCAGCACAGCGTCTGCTCCCCCGGCCCGGCCTGCTCCTCCGGGACTCCAGAGCAGGCTTCGCGGCCCCGCACTGCCTATCCCCGCCGCCTCCTGCCCCTGCGGGAAGGGGTCCCGCTCCGCAGGGCTCTGCGCGCATCCCTCTTTGTTCAGCCGGCTGTGCCAGCCGGGATGCGCGCAGCCGCCTCTGTGCTAAGGGTGCCTGCGCGGGTGTCCGCGTCCTCCCAGCCCCGGGGGCTCCGCTGCCCCTTTCCCGGAGCCAGACGGGGGCCGAAGAGACGGCCCGCTCTGATTAGGGCCAGCTCGCCCCGGCTCTGCCGCGTTTCCGAACTCTAATGCTGTGTAATAAAAGTCCCCTGTTACAGATCATAAAAAAAGGGATTGGATTAGTATGTTTAGGTTTAAAAAAAAAAAAAAAATCAATCCCCGCATCGCCCTCGGATAGATGCAGCCTCTGCCTTTATATCTAATGACAGTTTACAGCCCTAACTAGGAAATAGAGAAGAGCGACTGATCTTGATGTTTGATGCAAAAAACCGGTTTAAATCTCACTCTTATTCTTTTACTATTTTTATATATAAATACATATCCATATATTTATATATAAAGCATTTGAGTCCCCCGTGACGGAAGACGGACAGCTTCAAAAATGTTTAAAAATTGGTTTAAAATCTGCATCGTTCTGCCTGCTGCCTGCGCCCAGTCTGCGAGCCTCCCTTGCAGCATCCTCCCCACCGCACCCCGGCTTTCTTCCACCTAGCCAGGGCCCCGAGCTCCCTGCGGACACCGGGGCTCCCGGCCCCGCGCAGGCTGCGTTCCCTCCGGTGCCGGGGCGGGGGCGGGGGGCGGCTCTTGGTGCCTCCCCTCCCGGCACAGAAATGGCATAACTATTATTAAATACCGGGCTCAAGGATGGAAACTCCGTGGGGGAACGGATGGCGGAGTCTATTTTAAAAAATAACAATAATAAAAAGAATCCCGTATAAATAGGAAACGAAAGCCAACATGTTCAAAACCTGTAATATACTCCTCGGAAGGTGCTTCCAGACAGGAATTTCCTGAAAATGAGGGTAATAGTTTTAATTATGGCTCCTAGACATTTTAAAGGAAGGCCCTCATAGCAAATTAAGGTTAGATTTGCAATCTGCCATCTCAAAACATTAAACTCAAACATCTCCACACAGAAAGAGAACGAAATTATGTTAATTGCAACTCATATTTTAGTTATGTTTGCTCCCTCAAATATTTAACCAGCATTAATGCTCAGGCTTTGTTTTGCTTTAAACTCAATTAAGACAATGCTTTCAGACGCATTTGTTTCAGATGGGTGTTTACTTTAAATGTTTAAAGCAGAATCTCTGTAATCCGATTTGGTCATCAAAGTTTAATTGCCAAGTTAAAAACAAAAAACGAAAAGAAAAAAAAGAAAAAGTGGATTTTCTGTGCGGTGGGGCTTCGCTCTGCAGTTCCCGTTTACCTCCCGTGCTTAGCCCACGGTCCCGTGGTGTGCGACCACTGTCGAAATCCCGCGGGGAAGCGTCTCGGGTGGAAAAAAGCACTTGGGAGATGGACAAACCGAGACATAGCGGTAGATCGATAGAGATCCAGCCGCTTCGGCCCAGTCGTTCTTTGCCAGGATCTTTCACTCATAAATCTTTCTAAGGAGCTGCCGAAGCACACACACACAAACGTGTGTATATATATATATATATATATATATATATATATATATATATGTTTCTCACCGTGTGCACAACATTACCGAACCCCTCGAGTTTGGCTAAGAGGGGGCATATACATATGTATATATATATATACACACATATATACACATATATATATATGTATATATATATACACACAATATATGCATATATGTACACCAGATGTATATCTATATGGTAGCATAGGCTCCGAAGTGTTGTAAAAATCGAGCACCTTCGCGGTACAAGTTTGTGTTTTCAGGGCATATTGTCTTTGTGACCGCTCCCCATCCCCTGCCCTTCGCTTTCGGCCTCCACAAACACCCCGCGGTCTTTGGGGATGCGCGGCCGGGAGGGACCGGCACGGAGACCCGCGCCTTGCCGAGTGGATCTCGCCATCCCTCCGCCGGAATAGCGTGGGGCAGTGGTTTGTTGGGAGACGGCCGTTGCGATTACTGGGAATAACCACAGCAAGAGAAAGTTGCTCGGATGGGAGCTTGCTCCATTCCCGCGCCGCGTTTCGTCCAGTCCAGGGGGTTCTTCCCTCCCCAGTCAAACCCTTCCCCACCCCGGCCTTTAGATGCTCCCTGCGCCGCTCGCCGCCCACTTTTCGAAACGGTCCCCAGTACGAGGCCGACGGTCACGACTCGCTCCGGGCGGCATCTCTCCGTGGCCGAGAGCTGAATTTCTCCTCTCTGGCCTTGAGTTTGGGTCATTAAAATTCAGCCCAGAGCAAATCGTCGCAGCCCTCCCAGAAGGGGCAGCTTCCCCGAGCCCCCATGCTCCGGCTGCCCCAGAGTAGAGTTCGTACCCGGTGGGGCTGCAGCCCCTCTTACCCGGACTCGGGGCTCGGTGAGGTTGGTCCAGACGGCGATCTCCTCCCGCATGCTCATGTCGGGGTAGCGGTTCCGCTGAAAGGTGGCCTCCAGCTCCTGCAGCTGTTGGCTGGTGAAGTGAGTCCGCTGCCGCCGCTGCTTCTTCTTCTTCGCCGGGTCGTCGGCGGCCCCGTCCTCGTTTTTCTGCTCTCCGCTACGCTCTTTTTCTGCGAGGGGGTCGGGTTGGGGATAGTCGATTTATTTGTCCCGTTTTGTTTTGTTTTGTTTTGTGTTTTTTTGCCTTAGTTTTTTTCCCCAGTACAGGCACACAAAGACAGATACCCCTGCCCTGCACTCAGCGCTGCCCACCTCACCGGAGGCACGGGTGGGGTACCCACTCGTGTCCCGCTGGGCTCTGCACCCAGCGAGCGTCCCGCAGCCCAACCTGGCCTTTCCCGGGACGGCTGGAGAAGGAGAACAGATCCCTGCCGGACCCAGGGCACCCAGGGATGTAGCAGGAGGGACCCCCCAGAGCGGCTCGAAGTGGGCCCGATGGGTGACTGAATCCGTGGGGAGCGGGGTCCCGGTATCACCGGCCGCTCCGCCTTTCTACGGCACCTTCTCGCTCCCTCCAAACCAAGGCGTGATCTTTGCTCCATTGTCTTTGTTGTGCTCGGCCGGGACAGGAAACTTTGGAAGGGCAAGGGTGGAAAACTCAGAGGCAATTAATAGCAAAAGGCCCCTCTCCACTTCCCCACTTCATTCTCTTTTCATAATTATTTTATTCTTCATCTTTTAGGATTTTGGTGTCTATTTTAATACAGGGCTGAGCGAAGCCCCCCGCAAAAATCATATCGGAAAAAGGAAAGGAAAAAAACTGCCCGGGAGGATTTTGTCGTCAGGGATTTGCGCGGGTTGGGAGCAGGAATTCAACACCGGCCCTGCGAACCCCCTCTCTTTTTCGTAATGGGCTCTCCGGCTCTCCCAGCCCAGTTTCGGCCTGGTTTGTGCCGGCTGAAGCTCTCGGAGAGGGACTGCAGGCCCTGAACCAAAGTGCTCCCGGGCTGGGCCCCGGCGGCGCGGGGAAGGTGCGGCAGGGCCGTGCAGGGCCGGGGGCCGCGGCCAACCCCCTGCCTCAGTCCTGCTGCTGCAGAAAGGAAAAACCGCGATGAGTTTCCTCGTTTAGAGTTTTTTTCTCCTCCTCTAAAGAGATTTACTTTTAAACCCACTTTCAGAGGGTTTTCTCCCGCCGGCGGAACCAGGGGCATTTCTACAACCCCGGCTTCTGCGACGTAAGAGGGAGTCTAAAAATAATCGCATGCTGAATCCAGAGCCCGGGAGGACTCGTCCTTGCAAAGTCACCCTTGAATCGCACCTTACTGGGAGCCCTCCATAGGAAAAGGGGTGAGGGTGCGAGCGAACCTCAGATGCTCACTGGACCCCCAAAAGGGGCCGATGCCTCTGCGGGGTCTGCAGCGCAACCAAGGCCTCCCAGCACAGACCTCATCTCCCCAGGCCCTCTCGTCCCTAGACCGGCAGAGCCGCGTGGCCCGGCGACGGCGGCGAAACAGAAACAAAAATAATCCCCGCCAAAACAACTCCTAGCGCTTTCGGCCGCGAATAGCTTGGATAAACCGGGCCGAGAGGGACCGGGGGCCATCGGGCAGCGGCAGTGGTCCCGATGGACTCCGGCCACGGCCCCTCGCCCAGCGCTGACTTTAACTCTCTTGGTCTTCCCTAAAAATCTCGCCTCAGAGCAGCGCTGTGATACAATTCGAAATCGTAAGGCAAGGCATCTTTAATCGGCTTTTAACTATTTTTTTCCCCCATTAAAAAAATACTAAAATTTAAAGGTATTTTTCAGGTTCTCGGAGAAAAAAAGCAGGCAGCTCCTCAGCCCTCCGGCAGCACCGAGGGGTCACACACAGGGGTAGGGCAAAATGGAGCAAATCTCCCTCTCTAATCTCCAATAATCCCCTCTAATCTCAGAGTCCCTTCCAGACGCCGGTCTCTAACTTTGTTTGCGAATCAGGCCGGGAGGCACAACCCAAATCCTCTCTATCACCGAGTGCCGCCACTTCGGGACTGACTCTTGTCGCAGCCACTCTCTAGGTTGAAACTCCGAAGAGCAATAACTATTAGAAAATTAAAATTATATAAACATAAACTCCCTCTGAAATGGTTTTGCTGGAGAAGGAATATCACGCTCCTTCCTGAAGCTTTTGTTCCTCTCTTCTAGGTTTCCCTTGTCATTCTAAAAAAATTGTTCTTTTAATTAAGTGCAATCTGAGAGAGCACAGCATTCCCTGTAGCCCTCGCACACGGTGGTAAGGGCATGGGGATCCTTCATTTTTCCTGCGGGGAAAGCGCTCAGGCTCCACGAAAAACCTCTCCGCGGCCGCGCACATCCCTTCCGCAGAGGCCCGCACTGCCTGCCTTGGCCCTACGCTGCCTCTCCGGCTCTGCCTGTCCTTTCCTTCTTTTTAAAATTATTTTTTCGCTGACAGAGAGATCTTTTTCCATCTCTGCACCACTCGAGCTGGAAAATAAACCCGGGCAAAAGCTGACATTATTTCAGAAACATTCGGCAAAACCACCCTCCCCAGAGAGATCCCCCATCCCTCCCGACCCCATCAATTAATAACTACAGCTTTTTATTTAAAAATAAATAAAATAAATAAAAGAGAGCAGCTCCTGGGACGGGAGCATGGAGCCATGTGTTCCCCCGGCGGGCTGTCAGAACCGGTCGCGGTGTGGAAAGCAGCTCCAGGAGGGCCCCTGCCTCCCACTCGGATTCCCGGGGCTCGGTTGGGATGGAGCCGCCGCGATCACCGGCAGCTCTTGCTCACCCTTGTCCCTCCATCGCCTCCGGTTGCGCGGGGGGTGCAGGCACAGCACCCCCGGGCGCCCCGCGGAGGGAAGGCGCGGTGGGGAGGGGGAGGCAGCGCGGGGGGAGCGGGCCGGGGCCGCGGGGGACGCGGGGAGGGGGAGGGTTACCTGGCACCTCCGTGTCAGAGGATTCACTGGCTGAGTTGTCGATCGGGTCTCTGGGTTCCGAGGATCTTTGCAAATGGAAGCTGGAAGCCATGTCATGGGAGGGTTGGGGTCTCAAGCTCTCAGGCAGTCTCTCCAAATTCATTCCACCTTTAAAGGAATCCATGGCAGGGGCGCCGAGCTGCCTGGGGGAGTTTGCAGGTGTTTATTCCACACGGAAAGGAACAAGGAGCTCTTTTTTTTTTTCTTTTTTTTCTTTTTTTTTTTAAGAAGAAAAAAAAATCAACAAAACCCAAAAGCGAATCCACTTATTACTAACAGTATTATTTTAAGGGTGTCGGAAGCAATCTGAGCAGTGCCTGGAAGGCGGTTGTCTCTGCTGGGGAGAGGCACTGCGCTCCGGCCGCATAGGCAGGGAAGTAGTAAAGATCCCTTATAGAGAAACGCGAGTTGCGAGTTGGACAGTTTAAAGCTAAGGAGATTAAAGTGACCTGCCCTAGAACAAATGCCTGTAGTTAAACGGGGCTCCTCCCCCTGAAGGTTAAAACCTCCCCGTCTCGCTCATGCATCACTCCATCTAGCGCTGGCCCAGCCCGGCCGCTCGGGACCTGCCTCCGCACTCCCCGCCATCCGCGCCCCTTGAGCGCCCGCGGCCAGAGCCGCAGACCCCCGCAGCTGCTGCCCGGCCCCCGCCGCCTGACTGTGGCTCCTTCAGGGGTGTCTTTCCTCCTCCTTCTCTTCACCCGCCTCCTCCCCCAAACTCGGTGATGTATTAAAAATATTTCACAAACGAATGGAAAGGTGAACAATCCTCTGGGGACCCCCGCCAGCCCCCAGCATCCCGTCAGTTCGCCCCCCTTCCTAATCCTCTACCAGCCGGCAGCGCGCAGGTTGCGCCCCTTCGCAGCACGGAATCCCCACAGGTATCCCCATACCCTTCCAGGCTGGGCCTCACGACCCGGGGAACCTCCGCATCCAGCAGTGGATGCACATCGGCGCACTCCTCACCATCTCTGTGCGGGGCTGAACGACTCCACCACATGTTTCAGTCCCACGGGCAATATGTTCGTGGAGAGGTGCTTGGGCCGTGGGCTCTGTCTGAACTGGTTTAAAATTTTTTAAACATTATTTTCCAGGCTGCGGGGGTTATAACAACGCTGCCCGGGCCCTGCCTAGCGGCCGGGGGAGTGCAGCCCAGGGAGCAGCGACAGTGCCATCTCTCCCATCACATCATCTTTCAGCACATGATTAATAACAAATAATTTTCCTGCTGCAGCCGAACTCCCAGTGACCCTCAGGAGGGGCCTCTGCGACTGTGCCAGTCCAGGGCAGCCGGCGAGGAGGGGGTGGGAGACCCTCACCCCTCCTTGGCAGACCCCCTCTCCTGCATCGGTCACCGGTGCACCCTGTCCCGAGGCAGGGGCGTGTGGAGCAGGGCCGGTCCCCGGTGCTTCCCATGCAGGCCGGGATACGGCTTTAGCCCTCCTGGATAACACCTCGGTGTTTTGGCGAAGCGGAAAACCCACGGGAGAAGGAAGGTGGGAACATCGGGTACTGGGGATGAGGGGAAAGAGAAGGGAAACGAGAGGAAGACCCTGGCTATGACTGCCTAGGGAAAGGACCCTCTCTCCTCTCTGCTTTCTCGGCTCACTTTAACTGATCTATCCTGACACTCTATTTTGCTTTCAAATTAAGTAAAGATGTGGGACAGAACTTTTGAACTGTTTTATCGAAAAGTGGAGTGAAGCACTGTTCCAGCCGTGCAGGCTTTTTCCGACCCCGCCGGGGGGATGGAGTCGGGCCCACCCCGCACCCCCGGCAGCACCCTCCAAGGCCCAAGGACCCCAGGCGTGGGGAGCCCAAAGCTCCGAACCCCTTCACCTCTGGTCTTAAGCACCGTTCAGAGAATGTACATACGGGTGCTGTCAGGGTCAGCTCCCCCGAGCTCTCTTTCTTTTTGTTGATTTTTTATTTTAGTGACATCTTGACGTCCTTCTGCCTGTTCGCTGCTCCCGGCTGAACTTCACTCAGGAGTCTGTAAACGACTGGGAATTTCGAGCACCAGAGGTGCACCAGACAACCTCGGGGCTGTTTAAGATGGACATGGTTTAAAATGCAAATATTTACCAGGGTCTCTAAACCTCGAGGGGCTCAGCTGATGCAGGAGGCACGGGAAGGATGGAGGAGACTCCATCCGTGTGAGAAGCAAGAGGTGAGAGCGGCCTTTCTCCCAGGGAGGAGAATATACTGCAAACGTGCACCGTGTCTGAGTCCCTTCACCGTCCCCTTTTTTCCCCTTTATTTCTGTGGGCAGCACCCCGCGGTCGGCCTGCGGGGCTGCCCGCCCTCGGCGGAAGGGGGACGGAGCCCAGCGGACCATGCTAGAGGGAGGCGTTGACCTAAGGGGTCTTTTTCAACCTTGATAGTTCTATGATTTCACGAGTCTGCCAACAGTCTGGCTTCCCTCCGGCTATTTTAAACCCACTGCTCACAGCAGCCTCGGAAACGGAGGCGGCACTTCTTCGTTCATTTTAATTTTTTTTTTTTTTTAATAATACACCTAATTACAGTTTTTATTCTGTTCTACGAAATCTAGTTTTAAAATACGCGTTCTAGGTTCAGTTCCTGCTGCCTGGGAGCAAAGATAGGCTCTGCCCGGGCACCGGCGTGATTCTGCCGAGGCGGCGACTCCGGTAATGCCGGGTTCGGTTGTCTTCCCAGGAGACTGCAGCCCTCGGTTCCTCCTGGAATGTCACCGGGGCAGACATCCCCCTATACCACCCTTAAACAGAGAGTAACGGGCTGGCCCTCGGGAGCAGGAGCAGCTCCTGGTTCTCTCCTGACAGTCTCCATGACTGTCCGTGCCCGGGCCGTGATGTGGGCGGATATTTACTTCATACTTGCGCACGGGTTGGCAGCTGTAAAATATATCTGTATCATAGATCTATCTAATCTGTATCTTATATCTACCTAATCCATACCATGTATCTGTCTTCTGTGTGTGTCGTATACGTCTTTCGTGGGTTTAAGGCCATCCTCTCACTCCGCACTCTGTGGAGCGGGCACAGTCTTACAGCACAGAACCAAATCCTCCCGGTTATTCCCGTTGCTGCTCGCGACATTTATGTCACGACAGAGCGCGCCTCCAGGGCGGTCACCCCCAGATCTGCGCTTTCTCCTCTTTCTTCCCATCCAAGCGCGCTCTGCTTCAGGTTGGCGAGGACCCCCCCTCCGCCGGCAGCGACTTCCACTAGGCACTACGTCACCGGTCCATTCGCGTGACGTCATTTGTTGCCTCCCTGACTTCACGTCTCACCTTTCAGACAAGCTACGACCCAAAGCAAACCTTGATGTCCCACTCGGAGCCGGCTGCTCTTTCTGGGACTTGAAAGCAGCCCAGCGGCACCACTGGTTGGGCAGGATGGGGGCACCGGGCTCGGGTTCCCCTTTCTCCCAGCCACCGGGGGCTGAGGAGTTGCGGGAAGGAGGAGGGGCCGCAGCAGCCCGGCCGTAGAGACCCCGTCAGGACGTCCCTGGGGAGCCGCGACCTGCGTGGGCGTGGGAAGGGCCAGGCAGAGGCGGAGAGAGGGTGGGGTCGGGCCGAATGGGACCGGCGGAGCTCCGGCAGGGACCCGGGGTGGCGGGATAACTTTTCGTGGGAGCGCTCCGCGTGCGGTGGCCAGAGAGCACCGCTGCTCCGCTCCCGCGCTGCCACCGCGCTCCCGGCACCCCCGGCTAGAGACTGCGTCAGGGATCTGTAAAAGGCTGGAAACCTGCAAATAAAACCGCACCACTTCCTCCTGCTATAAATAACCCGAGAACTAAGGATGGCTTAGAAATAAATCAGCGCTGGCCACGCCAGTGACAGCCCCATGAAGAAGAGACGTCTGTCCGAGAGTGGAACTTTCACTACTCCCGAGGGGACAGGGCCGTTTCACTCCCAGGTGTCTGGAGGGCGTCCCTACTTTCGGAGAGGGGCTTCCATCCCCGGCTGATTGTGGTGGTTTCAGCCAATGCCAAACCACCTGGGCCGTATATCAGGTTCAGTCTCTGCTAGCTTTCCCTTTTCAGATTTATTACCGTTGTATAGACTCAGATTCAGTCTATAAATTATTGGGAATTATTACAAAAATGAAGACACCTCCTCCCAAGAGCACCTCTACCCGAGAACGAGAAGAGAGGGAAGTCTTCTGAAAAACAGAGCTGCAGTGAGGCAAGAGAGGAGGGAGAAGCCCTCCAAGGCAAACCCAACCAAATTCAGTTCAACCAAGACCAGTCAAACGCAGTCCAAACACCTCCAATTCAAACAAACGCAGTCCAACCAAACCCAATCCAGCTCAACCAAACTCAAGTCCATTCAGTCAAACCACACCACACCAAAGCAAAGCAAAGCAAAGCAAAGCAAAGCAAAGCAAAGCAAAGCAAAGCAAAGCAAAGCAAAGCAAAGCAAAGCACACCAAACCAAACCAAAACGAGACCATGCCAAGTCAAATCCAAACAATGCAATCCCGGCCAAACCAAGCCCAAACCAAGACCGCCAACCTTTCCCGGCTCCCCGTTCGCTGAACCCAGGAGACGGGACCTGCTACAGGAAAACAGCTTTTAATAATGGAACCAACCAAAAAGCGCCCCGCGAGCACGCTTTGCTGATGCGTAGATTTGACCCACGGGATGACCACGCGTATCAGAAGAAGCCGGGTCTGACGATGCACGCTCGAGCGTTCACAGGACTGCGCGATGCCCCAAGGAGCATGGAGCGCCCTGCGGGGAGCGGGGGTGGTTGTTGCACTGTACCGTGGGGGTGATGTCCGTCGTGGAAGTGTTCCAGGGGAGTCCTGCCCCAAAACAGCATCACCCCAAATGAAAAGCATGACCTCATGCACAAGGTGGAGATCCGCGTTCATGCCCCCGCGCAAGGCAAAGCTCTGCTCTCCCCGCGCGACCGTGGCCCCGACCTGAAGGGAAAAGGACACAAAACCCCAAAACGGCGAAAGGAGCCCCGGAACCCCCCGACCTCCGCCGGAGCTAGAGCAGGGTCCCCAACGGGCGGGGTGAAGAGGGAAACAGAGAGAGGGAAGAAATCCAGCCCAAAGTGCGTGTTAAATCGCTCAGGAGGGGAAGGTGGAAAATTACGCTGGCTCCCGGCCGGCCTGTCGTCCTCTGCGCAGCCAGGACGGCAATTTTCCTAAGAAGTAGAGCAAAACGAAATCAGTCCCTTTTGGACCCATAGTCTTCGTCCCTCCATATGTCGGCCAAGCCTCCGCCTTCCGCGAGAGCGCAGGGCCCCTCTGCACCGCGGATGCTCTGCGGGAGGGTTTCCAGCGGCCGCCCTCGGCCCCCCTGGCCTCCGACTGCCTCCCTGCCCCATTCCTCTCCTCTCGGTCCGGCCGACCCTACCCCACCACCTCGGCTCTCCCCGCCACTGAAAGAACATGGGGGAAACACAAAGAGGCGTCTGGTCCAGGACACTTCCCGGGGCACCTGGGATACCCGGAGCTGCCTCCCCGCCCCGCCATCCGCATCCCGCTCCGAGGCTTTCCCGGGCGCGGCGGCCAGCGGCAGCGCTTGAAAAAACTCAGGATAAAAAAGTTGAAGGCTTAATGTTTTCTGACAGATACAAATGATACCCCAAGGCTTTCTTGAAATGCAGCGACTGACGTCTGGTGAAACGGTTTTCTTATTCGGGTTTCTGCAGCTGGAAGCAGCCAGGGGTGGAGTGGGATGGTGCTTGGTTCACTTCGACCGTCATTCTACCAGCACCCCGAAAATAAAACCATTTCGTGGTTGTCCGACCTGGGACAACTTCTTCTACCCCCAACCCCCTCGGCACAGTCGCACCCTTGCCAGGAACTGCCTTCCAGCCCTCCTCACATCTGTCAGACCACAGGCACTGAACTCTGATCCAAGAGAATATGTATTTGCTGCTAGCAGCGGTTTGGATTTCTTTCTGATAAACCTGATGGGAGTGGGAGAGTGTCAGTGCACTGCAATGACAGCGTCGGAGGATGGACAGCTCAGGAATACGTTTTTTTTTCCCTAGGTGGGGGAAAAAAAATGGGGAAATCACATATAGCCACACAATTCCCTCTCTGGGCAGAGCGAACATGCTTTTCTGATTAATTGACGGAGGAAGGGGCACCGGAGTTTGCTAGGCAGCCTGCTCATATTACTCTGTGCATCTTTACATCCCGAAATGTGGCTCTTTTGTGGGCTCAAAAAAATGTCTCTGAAACAGGATAATCAGAGGCCCGAGTACTCCGTTGGCATTTGTTAGATTCGTCTTCAGGAGAAAAAAGAGTCTACATATAAAATGAACGACATTAGGTTTCTTTGTGGGTTTCCCCCGCATTGTTTTGGGCAAGCAACCTCTTAATTGCTCCAGCATTAGGATGGGAGAAACACATTTCCCTTCAAGAGGACATTTCCTGAAGGGCTGAAATATTCTAATAATGCACTGGACTCTTTAATGTGCTTAGAATAGCAGTGAATCTCTGTAAGACTTACACATTTCCTGCCTTAAAATGCAAAATCAGAGAAATAATTAACCTTTGAGCACATTCAGCTTATCGTCTATATTATTTTGTTTATTTTCCCTCCTTTAATACTTTTTGCTTTTAAATTTTTATCTTATTTTCTTTCCTTCTTCTCTTCACCCCTCCCCATATATATTTTTTCTCAAATTTTTCAAAATTTTTTTTTTTCAATTTTTTTTTCTGACTTTTTTTTCTTATTTATCCCGAAAGGGTTGATCTCGCCCCGCTGCTCGGCAGCACTGCGCTGCTCCCGGCGCAGCTACGCTTGTCTCCACTGCCCCAGGAGCAAACACCGCCGACATAAAGGCACGGGACGCTTTTCTTTCCAGTTTCATTGTGGGAACGGCCGTATCTTAACGGGCACATCTCGGGGAGAGATAGGAACACACTGCCTTCCAGAGGGCTGTGCTAATCAGCGCGCCGGGTTAGATATAAAAGTTCAGGGCAAATAAAACGAATTAGTTTTATTAGCACGTTTAGGAGGCAGTCTAACGAAGGAATTCGGCTTTACTAGAGAATGTTTTCTCCTCCCCTTTTGTTATTTAGAAGCAATACATATCCGAGCGGTTCATCACGAGAGTGAAATAATGAATTGTTTCATCTGCTGTCATTTTCTGGGAGAAATGCGCTCCCTTCTGTAAACCCGACAAAAATGAGATATTTATATAAATATATATATTTGGAAATACACATTTTCATAATAACACATGCATGAACAATAAAATGCGCTGTAAAGGAGAACTGGCAGAGCCACCAGGTTGTTCGGCAGTGGATTTCGGTAGGAAAAATTTGCCTCGGTCTCAGGCGCCTCTAACTCGTCTAAAACTTTCTCAGGGAAATGTGGCCACGGCTCCAGCGCGAGATTTCCAAGGACTTTGTTCATATTTCAGGCAAATGAAGGATTTTTTGGGAAGTTCTGTCAGTGAAGTAGACCTCAGGAAATATTCAGAAGTCAGTTTTTATATAGGCGGCTGGAGCTGGTGCAGGGAATAACCTGGAGAACATGGACTTTGGATTGTTAAGTGGAAAATATATATATTTAAATTGTTATTTTAAAAAATCATACAACATTTAGGTTCTTGATTCAAGCACTACGTATCATTTTATGTTCAATTCGTGACTCGAACTTTGTGTTTGTCTGCAGTGTGGTTGGCAAAATTTGGGGAAAGGGGGAAAAATAGCAGAAAATAAATATTAGAAATAATAGAAAACTCCCTTAGTGACAAAGTTTTTAACGCGAGACTGAAAATGAAATCCCCGAAAGACAACATCGATGGGCATTCCTCACATCTATTTAAGCGAGGTTAACACGCGGAGAAAAAAACATTTCTCCCCCAGTTCCAGGAATTTACAGGAGCTGCGTGGAACCCGCAATGCATGTACTTCCCAAAGATGGTGCCTATTTTAAAAATTAAAATAAAAACAAAACCAAAACAACTCAAACCAAAAAGAGGAAAGCACAGGGGCTGTAGAGTATTATTTTCCTGAAAAGGAAGATTCATCTACGGCCTAGGGTCTCTCCACCCGCCCACCCTGCGCATCCCCGGCAGCAGCCGTCTCTTCACCGCGGCAGCGCGGCCCCGCTGAGGCACCGCGCAGCCCCGGTGCACATCACCCACATCTCAGGCTCGTCCCGGGGAGCCCCAGCCCCGCCGAGACCGCCCAAGGCTCCGGGCATCGCTGCCGCCACCGGCGTCCCCGCCGAGCGCATCAGGACGAGCCGCGGAGCGCCCCGAGTAGCAGCGCCAGGGGCTGGAAACGTTACGGTGCGTTTGGAAAAAAAATTAAATATATATACACATAAAAAAAATTATAAAATGAGGTAACCCCTCTGGAATTGCCCTTCCCAGCGCATTTGTCAGAGCTGACGAAGCGCAGAGGCCCCGAAAGAATTTATACACGGTATAAAGATGTCAAGGACTGCGCGGAGAGCGGAGCGGGGAGCGCGGGGCGGGAGGCGAGGCGAGGCCGCGGTGAGGGGCGCTCCCCGCGCCGGTCGTACGCTCTGGCTCGGCTTTGTCTCACAGCCCCGGAACGCTCCGCACCCCTGGCTGCGCCTGCGGCCCCGCGGCCGCCCGGAGAGCCCGGAGGAGGCGCGCGGGGCTCGGGGGCAGGACGGTGTCGCGGGACGGGCGCGGGCACTCGCGGTGTGGGCCGGACCGGGGAGCGGGGCGCACGCGAGGGGGGCGGGCCAGGGCACGCGGCCGGCCGGGAGGGACGGGCGGCGACACGCGTGGGGCGGGGACGCGCGTGGGGAACTCACCGGGCGGTGCGCGCGGCGGCGGCGGGGTGCCGGGCCCGGCGGGCGCTGTGCGCGTCTCGGCCGCCGCTCCAGGGTTTTCTTGGGAGATTTCCCCGTCTCCTCCTGACGTCAGCCCCGTCCCAGGGTGCCGCAGACGGGGGAGGGCCGGGGCCAGCGCCGCCCGCACCGGGAGACCGGTGGCGCCGGCTGCCCCGCACCTCCGTCCTGCTGCAGAAGGCATCTCCGAGCCCAGCCCCCCGCGTCCGGCGGCTCCCGCCCGGCCGAGCCTCTCTCGAGGGGCGGCTTCGTTCTCCTGGCTACACGGCCCCTGCCCTCTTAATTTCCTCCCAGTTGGGGCTTTTGTCCTAGGGGACAGGGACAAGGAATGGCCTCTTTCTTTACTTCTTTTTCCACCCACTGAAATGCTGTCTTGTTTCAGGACCTCACTGTGGAACAGGGAGCACAGCGCTAAGCACCCGGGGAAAGGTTGCAGGCAGCAGCCAGGGCTGGCCGGGCTGGAGGATGCAGTGTTCTGGCAGATGCCTGCCTGGGTGATACTGGCAACTAATCTCACTGCTTATTCCCAGGCCCTTGGTCTGCTTTAATTTTCCAGGGATGCTTTTGGAGTTCCAGACACTGCACTTCTCATACCTACCCCCTGGAAGTTTCCCTCTCAAGAGAAAAACACAAAAGTCATGCAGTGACCAAGCAAACAAGACAGCAGAGGTGTGCCTAGGGCTTTCCTAAGTGGAACAGGTCACATACTCATACACACACAGGCTATAACTGTAGCTTAAAAATAAGGACAACGTATATGGAACGGATCAGAATGATAAATAGCATAAAATCAGGAACAGTCCAGTCCCACACTTGCCATTTGTTATAGAGAGAAGAAGTAAATGGGATTCACATGTCAAGCATTAGCTGGTTGTTAGTCTGTAAGATAATATTAACTTCAGTGCTTACTGGTTTACTCCAGTTTTCCAAAGGCAGTTCCAGAAGGCACCCAGCCTGTAATTTAGGATGGTACATACTGTGTGAAAGAGGCTTTGGCACTGGGGCCTACCAGCACATCAAGGTGATATTAACATAATAAAACTTTTGGAGAGGGAGTAGGAGCTCATAAATTAATGCATTCTATGCTGGGAGCTAACAATGTGTTTCCTGTTCAGCTGATCATCCCCTCTACAGCCTAACAGCTGTTTTAAAGGTGCTGTGAAACTGAAAAGAGGGAAGATGATTGTCTTTAAATCAATGTTTAATGATGTGTTATTAGGAGAAAAGTCTTCCTCCAGCAGATGTTTACATGTTGAGGACGGAGGGGCTCTGTCCTCAGGAGCTGCCTGCCTGCCTGCCTGAGAAGCTCGGGAGACACCCCGTGTCCTTCCAGTCTTGCAGATGGCCCAGCGCCGGGGCACAGCTCACTCATCACCAGCAGAAGCTTTACCCAGATCTATGGGTGGGTGCTGAAGAAATTCTTCAGGGAGGTTGGACTAGAGGACCTCCAGTGGTCCCCTCCTACTGTACCCAGCCTGTGATTCTGATTTTGTGAAGGTTTTCAAGTAATTTGAGTCATTACTATGAGCAGGTGAATAGGGCAAATACTGAGAGCATCCTGCCCATGTTCAGCCTGAGCTGTGGCTGTCAAAATCCTTCCTCCATAAAGATCGGATATGAATGCTGGAATATCCCCCAGCTCAGGAGCCTCCTTCTGGAGGGACAAGCCCTTTTTAGAGAGGATCAAAGGTTTAAGCTGTGGAGAGGCAAACAACGAGTCAGAGACCACCCAGCAGGGCAGTGGGGCTGGCTTGTGGCCTCTGGGTTGCAAGGACAGATTACATACAGATTCCACCCCTCCTAGTCTGGGAAACTGTCCTTGCTGAATGTGTATTATAGGTTGGAAGCCTGATTGAACCCCTCAGCTACATAGGTCAGTTGGACTGAAACATTTCTGAACACTAACAGCAAGCTTCAGGTATTAGAAAAACAAATGTAGCTTTGAGGCAAGATATAGGAGTCAACTGAGATAAGGTGGGATACAAGCTGAGAGTATAAGCAGGTGCCTAAATCATGTTATTTCCTTGATTCAGAGGTGGATTAATTAGTCTCAGTGCCTGCTTTTCTCTGCTTCCAGAACAAAAGATGGTCATGATAAAGTTTCTCCCCCAGAGAAAACATCATATGAATTGAGGGGTGTCAATAACACACCAGGGCTTGTGCCCAAAAGACAGTGAGGAGTATCCAGTGCTGCAGGGGGTTGGGTGGGAAGGGCACATGATAACCAGGTGATCCTCCTGATGCTAACCAAACCAGCATCAAATCATCTCCAAGCCAAGCCAGTTTCCAAAAGTGTTTCCACAGCCAAGAAGGTATTCTGTGTGATGATGACACAGATTGTTCCTATACAAACAGAAGAACCCTTTGCAATTTCTTTTTTAAACCATCACAAACATTCATTAAAAGAATGTCTCTCCATATTTCCAAATATAGTGAAGAAATGACTCTCCAAACTCACCAATTCCTTTATTTGCAGCCTTCTCTGTTAGTCCATCCTTGGAATAGTGTCTAAAAGGCCACATTGCTTCTCTGGAGAAACTGGGATGTTTGGAACATGACTGGATTGTAACATTTCTAAGCTTCCCAGAAGAGGCAAATTGTAAAGAAATAAGCTTGTTTCTGTGCAAACACATTTGTTTTGGAGCCAAATGGAAAGAAGAGCTGAGAAAACGAAATTACAAATTGTTTGGAAAATATTGTCCTTCCTAACCATGTGGGGGGAAGGGAGTCAATAATGAAATTTTCCCTCTTTGTATGAGTCCAGCAGCCCTCCCATTCACTCCACAGGGAGCTTGGTGTGAGTCAGGCCTGCAAGATCATCCATTCAGGACAATATTTCCAGAACTTCAGTCCCCTCCCTGCTTCACTCCTATTCCCCACTGGAAGAAGTTTACGTCTCAGATTTGTGGGAAGTGCAGTGGGATGAGACCCAGCACTGTCCCCATTTCCCCCTAACCTCATCCACAGCCTGACATCGCTGATGGAAAATGCATCCATCATGAAGGAAAAGCAGAGCAGCTCTGTCACTTAAAAAACCTATCCATGAGTTTATGCAAAGAAAATTAAGTATGAGGCCTGGGAGAAGTCCTTTTTCCAGCCCTGCCCAGTCTCCTGGTGTGATTCCAGCATGTTGTATGAGGTTTATGTGCCTGCAACCAACTATGATGACCTCCTGCCAGGATGTGGGAAGGCTAAGGCAGGAAAAGGTGTTGGACAAATAGAAGAAGCTATACAAGAACAGAGTTTATTGGATTCTGATCACTTTTAAAAGGCTCTTGCAGCTGCACTGGATCAATAATTCACAAATCCTTTGTGGAAAAAATGAGGTGTGCATCACTGCTTTGTGGTTAGGTGGAAACACAGAAAACACTTGTTGTGGCGAGGGAATCCCTTCACTCCTTTTAAATCACTGACTTTATCATCACTGCCATCTCTGAGTAATAAACACGTGATATTTATGCATCCCCAACTACTAATAGTGACAGTTATGCAACAACAACCAAAAAAAAAGAAAAAAACACCAAACCAAAAACCTGCAGCAATTGTGTGGTCAGCAATTAGCAGCAGCCAGAGCCTTGAAAGATGTTGGGAAAGAAGTTTCTTTTGTGTGTGTGGTTGTGTTTATTCCCTGGTGACATGCTGCTAACAAGCTGCAAACCAAGGATCACCCACAACAAACAGAAACAAACAAACTAAGTTTTGTAGATGGTAGTAATACTTTAATACTCTTTAAAAATAATTATAGCCCTGTGACAACTGGAAAGGCCACATTTACTCCAATAAAAGTGCTTGTTATTCTCCAGGATTATATTTGGAGATGTTTCCTTAGACAATGTAGATGTTAATGAGAGTAGATCTCCATCAATGAAATATTGATATATTTCTCATCTTTGCATTTTCGATTCTGCAGCTTGTGGTCAGTTGTTTACTTGCCAGTGAAATCGCAACACATTTAATGATGTTCCAGAGATCTGTCAGATGACTGACTTCCAAAAACCAGAGTCTTAGGGATTTGGGCATTAGGGAAAAGTTATTTAAGGTCTAGACATCGATCCAAATATCTCTACTGCATTCTATTCCATGCATTATGGATTTTGGGAAAGATGATAAATGGTCCATATACCTTCAAATTAATCCAGATGCCTCCTGTGCTCTCACAGGATAAGTTGTTACCTCTGGCTCCAAATACTGTGCTGTGCTTAGTATTATTCACCTATAACAGCACAGCAATATCTCAGCCCATTCACTGTCTGAATGGCACACTGGATCTGAATGTGCCCTGTATTAGACCCTTCTTCTTAGACCTTGACAGGAAAAAAAACCCAGCCATATAGGTATAATATAGATACTCAAGCCTACCTTTAGTTGAGATTCATTTAACTTTGATTGTAACAGGGACTGAGCTTGTACTCACAGGTAAATTTTGCTCATTCCTGAGGAGATGCTGAGGGCAGAGATGTGCAGTACACGTATCTGTCACTGGGTATGTACTTTATTCCTCATTCTTCCCCAGAGATTGGCTTTGGGCCAAGGTGAGAGGGGACTTTGGCCCAGTCAGTCTTGATTCCTGAAGTTAAATAGTGGAACAAGACTTTCCTAGAGCCAGGACCACCTCCTCCCCTGCCCCATGGGACCTTCTCTGTCTCAAATTATTATTGCTGTATCTATTAAGATTAATGACTTGCAAGGCCATTCTAAAACTATTTAAGTGCCTGATGATCCATCTGAAACTTATCTCCAGCCTGTGCACAGGTCCCAGACATTAATCTTTATAGGTGACCACGCTGGCTTGTGGGTGGAAATTAGGTGAATGTGCATTATTTGGCAGGAGCTATATATGGGATAGAGCTCTCTGGCAGCAGGCACAGGGCCTCATACAAATGAAAACTGATGGCTTAATATTTTGTTATATTTTCCCCCCAAGAGTTATTGCCTCCTAATTGCAGGGATGGATTGAACTGTAGAATCTTGTCGTTCTGGGAGAGGCTGCCATGTGTTAGCCTTGAGCTGTCACCCAGGGAGCAGGGGCCCTGCTACTCCCACTTCTTGCCCTGGCTGTGCTCAACACCAGCACATCCTACCACCAGTGTCTGAAGATGGGGTTAAACACAGGCTGGAGTTGCACTAGGGACAGCATTTCTAGGGAATTTGCACTTTCTGTGTGGTTCCAGGGAGGATGCCACCAACTCTGCACTAATTTCTAAATATGCATCTCATTATTCATGGACCTACTATATGTAGCTGTAGTTAGATGATTTTTAATTACCAAACCTATCATCAAGGTCTCCTAAATTCAGTGAGCAGAAAGGAGAGATGACTTCCAGAGGGAGCCTGAGAGTGTTCAGTGGAGCTGATGTGAAAAAACATAATTTTTCATGTCTTCGTGTATTTTCCAGCAGAGCAAGGCACTGAGGTGAGGATGCTCAAGGTGGATTTGGTAGTTGCACATGAAAAGACCCGGATCTTGTTACACCCAAAAGCTTTGCATCTCAGGAGCTTCCTCAAATAACTCTCCTGTGCACTCCTGGTGCTACTCCTGCCATCCTATCTTGGCTGTCCTCATGCTCCAGAGAACACCATCCTGCCAAAGATCACAGAATCATGGAGTCATAGAATGGTTTGAGTTGGAAAGGACCTTAAAGCCCATCTGATTTCAAGTTTGGGTGCAAATATTTGCTGCTTAGAAAGCACATGAATCATCCATATCTGTAGGTTAAAAACACATTTAGTGTTTTTGCTCTCCTGAGGGGAACATTTACAGAAGAAGCTCTCCCAGTGACTGGGCTGACCACAGCATAATCACCAAAACTAGGTGTAAGGTTAAAATGAAACACCTGCATGTAAAATGTTTGCAGAAGAGAAGTCCTTGTTTGTCTGGGAGCAAGAGAATTAAAGGCATTCATCCAGCTCAATGAAATACTGTGAGATCTATGCATGAGAAGTGCTAAGTATTGCAATTATTATTTACTATATATTATTATTTGTTATTCAGGAGGATTTGTATGTGGAAGGAACTCAGAAGATCTGGTCTGGCTCTGTGTGTGCTGGGGCTCTCGAGAGATTTTTTAGTGTCCACCACAATTATAGATGAGGACTGAGTGAAACCTTGTGGTTTTGCTCAACAAAACATGAAATTCAGTAACTGCTCATATTTTCAGGGAAAAAAAATAAAAATAAAAAAACTTTCAGAATGTATTTGAATGATATTTCAGTGCTGTGGCTGGAGTGAAATATTTTTTAAAAAGGATCAATGTGGCTATTGGGGAGAAGTATAGGCTTAGACTCCTGGTCATAAAATCAAGCACTACAGATGGAGGTGTCAGGTACTTTAATCACCCTGTTTCCCCCAACCTGCAGAGAAAATCTACCCACATATCCTGTTTGCAGAGGTGTTTTTACCTCTGTGTTGCTCATAATGGTTGGTATTTTGTGTGAAGGTGTACCTGGCTGCAGCTTTTCTTGCTTCACCTTTTTGATACTTGCAAAAGAGAAAAGCAGAACACTTCCCTGTGGACTTGGGGAAGCTGGATTTTCATGTCTTGAAAGACAACACATCTTTCTGGGTGAACTGCAAAAATTGCCAAGAAACATTTAAGGTGTATTTGTACAGTTGCTTACTGTACCTCTTCAGATTAGTGAGTACACTTAGATGTTTAGCTTTAAAAAACAGAGTTTATTCCTCTTCATTCTTAAGTAAACACTGGAAGTTCAGATCCTCCAGACCGGATAAGACCTCTGGTTCATCAGGTCTGGCATTGTGCCTCTGGCAGTGACTCACATCTGATAGTGGGAGAAGCTGCTGCCTGAATGCAGAGTGCAGTGGGACAGGGGATGAGGGGTGTATATGGGCTGGGATGTAGGGACCAGCTGGGTAGTGCATCCTTCAATCCTGCTCCTCCAGGGCAGCAAACCCGTTGGTTTCACATTGTTACATCTTCATTAGTTTTAAAACACTATGAAATATTAGATGTGCTTCTTCATGAGAGCCTCATTTCCTTCATCAACAGTGACTGCAGCACTGCTGCTGTCTTTTGGCCTTGGCCAAAAGTTTACCAACACTGCCATGAGAAACCTCCAGTTGTTTCTGTTCTTGCTCCCCCTGATGTGCTGAGGTCCTTGGTCATGGCTCACTCACATAGAAATTGCTGGTGTTAAAATCTGCAGAGGGAAAAGCATTCCGCAGGTTCACTTCAGCGTTACTAAGTGCTTCTCCCAGTGCTACGGAGCGTCTGAGCTCAGCTGCAGTTTGGTTTCTTTAAACTTCAACCCATATGTGACATACAGTAACTCTAAACTGCATTACAAGCCAAGATTACAAGGTATAACATGAGGTGAAACAGTATATGGCAAATACGGATGCATGAAAGATTTTGTACAAAGGAAGTAACCCACTGTACATAAACTGGGTAGTTGCTTAGGGCAAACCTCTAGGATTTGATGGATTATTATCACTGAGATCCAGTGTTAAAGAGTGTTTATTTATTATAGCTCCCTCGTTCTCCTCCTCCCACCATGTCCCAGCCTTGGAGCTCTTAAAAACTCAGAAAACGCACTTCTCCCTGACTGCCTCATCACTGATGCTCAGCATCTGGAATCTCCATTTAATGCTGAAGCTCAGACCTATGCTGATCTCCTGCTGTCCACTGTGAATAAACAGGAGAAACATGGTATGACTGAAGCTTCAGCACACCTGTCCTCAGAAAATTTATATCTCTGTCTCCTCATTCCATGTCCAAGCCCTGTCACCCTACTGGCATTGCTGAGGCTGAGGAATTGTACCTGATGCTTTTCTCAAGAGCTATGAAAGGTGATGTTGTTCTAGTTCTGTCACCAAATGCTGCTGCTGAGCATTTCCAGCCCTCTAATTACAAATGTAAATGCAGTGAGTCAGATCTCGATTGATGGCTTTTCTGTGCTGCCTTCCTCTTGTTTGGGTGACTGACTCTTCCTCATTAAGGTCTGAACGGAAACCCTCCCGTGAAAATGACCAGAAATCCTGTTTTCTGGACAGGTACAAATTTTGTGGGGTACAAGAGCTTCCTAGATTTGACTGAAGTAGTAGTTTGATGCTGTCAGTCCAAATCTGTCTCATGACAAATAAGGCAGAACAAGAAATTTGCTACAAACTTGCAATGCTTCTATTCCCTATTTTCCAGCATTTACTTGTTTTGGTTGGAATTTGGGAGAAGTGACTATGCCCTAGAGGCAAGAGGTGTGACCAGCAGAGCAGGATGCATCCCTAATCCGCTGACTGCAGTGACACTCCTAGCAGGGCTGGGAACTGGGAGCCTCTTTGTCTTTGACAAAAGGAGCAGCATGTTCAAAGCATGCATTACTTGATAAGGTATTCCTCCTGTAGAGATGGAAAGGAAATAACCTTGGAGGCCAGAGACAAAAATTACATTATCCATTACGCCTGGCAGCACATAGTCCAGGCTTTAGTCATGGGTAGTCATAACCATCTGAATTGCTGTGCTCCCATGTCTTCCCTGGAAGGATTATTCAGCAGCCTAACACATTTCATCATTGGGAAATATTTCCTGATATTTAGCCTAAACCCTTCCCTTCCTAATCCCAGCCCATTACTCTTAATTATGCCCTCTATACAACTGCAGATAATTTCTCTCCCTCCTTGATGTTTACAACCTCCAGACACTTTCAGGCTCCTATTATGTCCCCTTTGCTATCCCCCAGCTGAGTGAGATGTATTTGGCTCTGCTTTCCTCTCCTTAGAGCTCAGCCTGTTCTCTCTATCCCAGCTGCCTTACCATGGCCCTCTGCTTTCCTCCAAACCTCTTTCCAGCCTCTTCCCTGACAGTGTTATGCCATGAGGGACTCTGGTTGGAATTCTCCTCATAGAACTGGATCAGAAGGGCTGTCCCTATGGGGTGTCCTTGTGTCCTGCAGGACGCACACCGGTCCCTATGACCTGGCTGGGCTGTCATCTCCCTCACCTTCTTGGACCCAGCAATGTTTCCGACCTGCTTTGCCTCTCTTCTTTCAGAACTTTTCTCAGCTTCTCTCCATCCCAGGGAAAAGAGAGACAGGAGCTGCTTCTTCTCTCTTCCCTGGGCAGCAGGACTTGCTGATCTACTGCAGATAGCATGGTGCTATTTCATTTTCTTGAGTCTTTTTTCATCCAGACAAGTTAAACCCCAGTGGCTATTTGCGGGATTATTGATGTTAAAGCTGGTGGCTGGGAGAGAGTCCCTGGGTGTCTGCAGCTGGAGAATCGCTACCCAGCAGTGCTGCCCCGGGAGCCCTCCCGCAGCTTGCGGTGTCTCCCTTTGCAGCACTCGGCTCCCACCGTCCATCGGCAGCCGCGAAACCCGAAACGCCTCCTTCGCAGCCTAGGGCAGGCTGTTAAATCCTCCGAGTGTAAATTCCCACTCGGAGATGTTTCCCGACAGCGGGCGGAGGGCGGGCCGGTGTGGCATGCCTCGCCGCTAGAAATTAGAACGCTGAGTGGCAGCTGGCGCAGAGATGCTGCTCACTTCTGACACTCTGGGCTGCCTCAGGCTGCAGGCTCTTGATCATCGTGGCATGTTCCCCTCGGTCTCCCACAGTTAATTATTTCTGTGTTGGGTTGCAGCTATCATCTTCCCCTGAGCAGCAGTGCCTGCAGCAACGACAAGAGCAAGAGCAAGAGCAAGAGCAAGAGCAAGAGCAAGAGCAAGAGCAAGAGCAAGAGCAAGAGCAAGAGCAAGCAAGTGACTGGAAGCCCTGGGTGGTGGCAGTGGGGCAGCTGCCTCCATGCAAGCCCTTTCCCTCCAGGATTGCTGTGCCGATGCTGTGCTGGAAGTCTCAGCAGCAGGACTTTTGCCTTCTTCCTTCATCATGTGAGGAGGATCCAGATGCACCTTATCAGTGACAGGAGAGACATGCTGGAGCAGGCAAATGCCCAAGTGTGAGGTCACATCATGTGCAGCCTATGGATGATGATCTCTGTCCTCCAGAAAGTGTCTCTGGAGGTCAGATTCTTGTGTCTTGCATGAAGGCAGTGGGGAGCTGGGCTGGGAGGGGAGATTGAGCCCTGGCTCAGAGCAGGAGTAGGTCACACTCAGAATCACCCTGGTCATGATGGCAGGGCATGACCTTCCTCCTGAAGGCACAAACTCAGCAGGACCAGATCAGATTGGAGCCCTCTGGTCCAATCCAACTGGCCTGGGAGGACTCTTTGCAAACCACCACTTGCACATGCTTAGGAATGGCTAATGCTTGTGGTCACTGTGCTGGAGAGGAGCTCCCTCAGGCAGAATCCATTCCTTCTGCCAGGATCTCCTCTTGAGGTGGGTGGTTGCAAACACAGCTCCCCTGATGTGGAGAAGCCAACATCCCGTCCTCAGAGCTGCCATCTCTTGTTTTGGTAGTGGTGACACTGCTCCTTGCATTTCACATCTGTGTGAACACCAGAAAAGGTGTGCCCTTACAAAGCCCCATCTCACAGCTTTCCATCGCTAACCCCTCCAGTGAGGGCAGGAACTCCCTGCAAGCCTGTTCATGCTGAAACACCCACCAAGGGCTATGCATCACCAGCTGTCACTGTCACACACAGAGAGGGCAGTGCCAGGGGCACCAGGCAGGCAGAGCTCTATGGACTTGCTCTTGCATAGTGTGGAAGAGGAGGCTCACAGTGTCTCACTTTCCTGTGACACATCCAGCAGAACAGCTCAGCTTCACGGACACAGCTTCGCACATGCTGCCCAGTACTGCAGGCGGGTCTGCTGTCAGGCCACAAAGCATTTGTCCTTCAAAATATGCTTTGAATAGCATGAAACTGGCACCTCCTTTTAATTATGAAGTTGGGGAGTTATATTGACAATGTGAGTCACTCTGCCCTGTGCTTTGGGAAGTCCGTTGCCCATGTTACACACACACACAGGCAAACACGGGTGTGAAGGACGGCTTTCCTTTTCCTGATTTTAGCAAATTAACATTATTAGGAATACAGACAAGTTAACTGTGAGTGGCTTAGGAAGTGTAACTTTGTACATATCTATCTGAATTTGCTGTAAGCCTGTGTATTTTAACAGCCATCATGCTGTCACTTTTCTGTTTGCTTATTTCAGCTTTATAGTTTGCAAATCAGCAGCTATTGACAGCTCTTAATTCTCTCTGTTTTATGTATCTGGACCTGACTAAATTTGAGACTTAATTTGTGCTTTTGTCTTTGTTGGGGAAACAGTTCTATTTATTGTGGGTAATTTTATTGACATCAGACAGTTTTGTACAGCAATTATTCAATGTTGCATGTGTCCTATTTTTTTCAAAGGTTTTGCTTAGCTGCATGTTTATATAGCAGAATACTTTCTGCTGTTCTTCCTTGTACCTATTCTTTCAATGAATACCATTTCACATTAATCTGACAAGCTCATACTGCTCCAGTGCAACAACTTGCCCATACATATAATGGTGTTGTATTAAAGAGCTCCCTCATTATTTTGGTGCAATGTGTATCTCCAGCATTTGTTAAGGCTTGTTTAGTTCAAACGTGTTTGTCTTATCAGAAGGGAAAAAACCCAACCAACGCTTTAGAACTGTCAATGGGGACAATTAATAATGTTAAAAAAACAGAAAAGAGGAATAGCACACTATGAGGAAAGCCATGGCACCAATGAGGAAGTAAGGTACTGGAGCCAGTTTGGAAATGAGCTCTGTGTTTGTTCCAGTCTGACTGCATGCCCCAAACAGGAAGAGTCACATAAGAATATGGGCAATGGCTGGAAGCACCAGGAATATGCAAGCTCCTGGGTGCCCTTCCTTGGAGACCAGCACTGGTCCAGGCAGGACTAAGGCCACCCCTGTCCAAGCATGTGGATGGCTGAGAAGTGTGCACTTCTCCTTAGTGTCATTTCTATATAATGGAATTATTTCATGAAATTTTGGGTCATTTGTCAGGAAAACTTAAAGTCCCAGTGAAAAATCTCAAGTGGTATTAAAAAATCCTCAAGTGGCACCATCTGCATGGCTACTTGGAAGACCTACATGAATCATTTAATAGTTGTAGCATTCCTTATTATAAATTCAGATTTTTAGCTAAAAGTAGCTAAAAAGCTGAATTTCATGCTTGGTAACCATTTTGTTTTTCATGCTGACAGGTGGATCAGAGACAAGAATTTCAAGGCTTTTACCTAGGAGGCTTGACTCCTATCTCTTGTACTAATTTTATACTGACATAGTCTCATTCCCAGCACAGATGCTGTAGAAATTACACAGGTGTCAGTTTTGCTCCAAAAAGCTTGCATGGAGCTCTGGTAAGTTGAGGAGGATGTGTCAATCTTCTGTGGTGGTTTTACACCTGCAAAGCCCCCAGATTCAGTTGCTCTCCAGGGTGAGTGTGTGGACTGTCACTTCTTGCCTCTTTTTTGCCTCAGGAGCCCATCCAGTAAAATGGATGTCACCGTATCCTGTTTCAAAATGCTCTGTGGTAGCTGTTGTAGGTGCTGTTGGTAGCTGTAAAGAGTATTTCCAGTCATCTCTTATACTAGATTAATGTTGTTATCAGATAATAAAAGGATACAGTTTTTATTTCTCAGGATATACTTTAATTTCTTATTGTTTTATTTGACCCCCTGCCATGACCCAAGTCTGAGCTGTCCTAGTAAACAGGACCAGTTCTCACATCAGAGGATTCAAATGTGTATATATTGCAATCTGAACATCAGAAGTGAGATGACTTTGCCACTTGAAAAAAACGAGCATCTTTTGTTTAACGCTTGCTTTGCTCTTGCCATCATGCAGTGCAAAACCAGGAGCTTCCCTTTCATGTGATTTCGAGGCTTCTGGGTGCAACCACTGGTGTTTTGAGTCTACCCTGAGAAACAAAAAACTGAACTTTGACTTTGCTTAATTCAGAAGACTGATGAAAATGAAGACACATAATAACCAAGCTTTATAATTTTTCATTGACTTACAATCTCTTTTGGACTTTTAACCTGTGGACTTCTGTGTAATTCCTCATTTGCACAGCTCTGTGCTCTGTGAAAGCTCACGGAGTCCCTCTGGAAACAATGATTCCCTTTGTTTTCAAGGAAACAAGTCTCCAAGAAGAAAAGGAAGATCAGCCTGTGAATACTAGGCTTTCTGATTCATGGAAAAGATTAAAGCATCTTGAAGCAGATATTGCCAAAGCATGGAGTGTAAGCATGTGCATGGCTTCTTTTGAGCCTCCCTTTCTTTTCTTTCCTTGGCCAGCAGAGATTCCTGGCTGTGGGAAGCAGGGCTGTTTGTACTACTGATGTGGTGCTCTTCTACTCTTACTAAATGGACCAGAGCAATTCCCAGTGCTCTCAACCTTTTGGATTGTTTTGCCAGCACTTAGTTCACTTGGAAAGCTTTGGCCTTATTGCACACATTCAGCACACACTCTTTTAAGTGGTTTTCAGTACTCTCCATAGAAAGAGGGGGAAAAGAATGACCCTGTGGAAATTTTGGAAAAAACTGAGTATAACCTTGGTGTTCAGCTGACATTCAAGGTATTCAAGTCTATGTTTTGCTATTCTTTACTACAGCTCCAAGATGGTGGACCAAGGCAAAGATTGTCTAAGGTAGTTAGATTAGACTCCTTGCTTCCAAGTGCACCTCCACATCCAGGTCCATCTTTTCATCTGTATTTTGCTTATTTCCCTCAATGTGTGCAGAGACTTGTGTGAAAGCAACACCTGCTTTTATATTCCTTTTCTACTATTTCATCCCATTAAATGCATTCTTTCCTGAAATGTTCCATGATGACATGATTCCAAACCTTGACACGTGGGTGTTACTGGGTTCTTTGCACATGTTCTTGGCAATGATCTGCAATCCCTAATTATGACTGTTAGCAGAGGTTTAGTACAACCAAACTCAAAACTTGAGCTCCAGGTCTTTCTGCCTGCAACTGTGATTTCATGACATTTCATTTCAGCAGTAGGTATGGCTGCCAAGGGTTCGTGTTTCTTCAAGGTGAGATTTGTCCCCATTTCCCCATGACCACCTCCTTGGTGGAGCCACTAGGTCCACAAAACCCAGCCTAGGTTAAACCAAATGAAGCATGAGAAAAAAAAATGAGAGTTCCATTATATTTTTCTTCGGAGTTTTGGACATGACCTGGAAAAAAGGTGCCCCAGGGAGGTTGAGCATCTCTCTTAAGGTGGCATTGCCTGGGGCACCTTGACTGGGATCAGCTCCCACTCAGCAGCATTTGGTGCCTGTGCTGGATTACCCAACCCTCCCTTTACATAGCAAGCCAGAAAATTTTCCCCTATGCCCCATGTGTGCTGCAGTCGTAGTAGGAAGCATGGTGACTGTTGTATCAGAGCTCACTGAATCTTCCAGGAGTTCTGCGTATTTGAACTTATGCCCTGAGGAGCATTTCTGTCCCTATTGCTTTTTTTTGGTCCTGCAGTGGTTTTGCTGTATCCTTTTCCAGTTCAGGTCCCTGTTTCCCTGGGAAGTAAGTTGCAATTACTCCTTACTTCCTCCTAAGTCTCCCCATGTGAGCTTTGAATTTTATGGGAAACATAAGCAGCTGCCATAAAATCTCCATCTCCTTTGTCTGTGAATAGCATAATTGCATGAAGTAAATTGCACATCCCGGGTTTTGGATCTTTGATGCTGTATGATGATTTGCGCCTTATCTTCACAGACATCTAGATCAGCTTCATCTTCCTCGGGAGGTTTAAATAGCTGAGGCTGTCATGCTCCTGTGGAGGATGGCCCAGGTTTGAAGGGCCTGTTCGCAAGTTCAACAGAGCCTCAGGCCAGGCTCTGCTTAGGAGACTTAATTCCCTTTCCCACTAATCGACCATCTGATTACGAATAACTGTGACTGAATGTTGTATGTTGAAATCCATAATCCCCTGCAAATTGTTTAAAGTCTTGTCCATTGAACTGCAGACCTTTATCAGACAACAATTTGTGGGATTCCATGTCTGGCAAATGCAAATATAATATGTGCTGGAAAATGTTTTGGTGTCAGATTCTCTATATTATTGGATAATATTATATATTTTCAGGCTCATGTGAGTAATAACCCCAATTAAAATGTGATCTTTGCCAAAAAGTATAAATATATCTGTTTTAGACAGCTAAAATATTTCCTTGTCAATCTATTTTATTTTTTAAGACCCCATTTTTATTTTACAGATTGTTTTTCTCAACATTAATCCATGAGCAGCATATTGAACATAATGGGCTCTCCTTTCCTTTTCCTCTAAGAAGCAAATGGGAAATAGCACTTCCACGTCCAAAAATATTTGTGTTGGATGATGTGAATGAAAAATTGTAAAGTTGCACCATGCTGTGAAATAGATTTTCCAATAATTTTTTGTTTTTGCTGAAGTTAACTTTTCTGTATTGGGAAAGATGTTTAGTCTGGGAAAGACGTCTGATCTGAATTGAGTTTGTGGTACAGATACCCTCACACCAGACCTACACAACCTAACAGCAAGCCAAAGGCCGCAAAACGGACAGTGTGTTGCTGCTCCAAATGAATTATCCTGGGCTGAGGGATGCATTAACAGAGTAACAGAGCCATTATGCTTTTGGTACCCAAGCAAAGGGCTCTGGGCAGTGTGACAGGTTTCATAGAAGCATCAGCCAGCTCAGAGCAGACTCACAGATCTCAAAGTTTTGGTTGTTTTTTTTTACCGTGGAGACGTGCTAACATGCTTAAAATAATGTTTGCAGCTATTAGGCTGTACTCGCAAGTAGTGCAGATCTGGGGGTTTGCTTGGAAAAGAATTGTGCTAAGTATAAGGATTTATTGCCTGACTCACACTTGGATGCTATGTTTTATTCTACCAGTAAATAATGAGGGTAGCAGAATTGCAATTTAAATTCTTAGAGAAATTTGGTTCTTAACCTCTTACTGGATGGCTGGACTTGGAAAAACAACTTATTCCCTTGCGCCTAAAAGATGTTCAATAAATGAACGTTTCTAGTAATTTCATCTTGAAGAGGTGGCTCACATGAACTTTATTCTTATCTGGAGAAAAATGCAACTAGAAGATGAAAACAAAAGGAAGAACATAGTCAAACATGCTTCAAGTATAAACCCAAATAGTGCTATCATAAGACTTAGACTGGTTGAATGGAGTGAGTTAAAATGTGTGGTGTGGTGGTGAGTTTGTGCGTGGGGGGAAATGAGAATCCTGCAGAATCCTATCTCTACAGGGAAATCCCACCTCTGCAGGGGTGATATCACTTTTCTCTCTTTGATCCCCAAAACCATTCCGATCCTTCAGGACCTAGCTATGAAGTTTTTTGCCTTGCTATGGACTCAAGTAATTTTTAGGTCTTCACTAGGGTTCCTGCTGGCTGGGGAGGGTATATTTTTTAACGATCTTAGTGGAAATTTTGATTCAGGGCTTTCTGAAATCCCTGGAACTGAAAGCCTGAAGTTCAGGCTGTTGCATGGTTCCCCTGGACACATCTTTTTTTGCCTGTGTTTTAGGTTGCAATGCAAGATGTAACCAGCAGTATGTATTCTATCACCAGCTGCTGAAACCAGGTGGACCACTGTTCCTTATCTTTTCCAAAACCCATCCTTTGTCCAGGAAGAGATCTTTGGTAAATGGCCCATTGAATCCCGCTGCATGGCTGATAAAATTCAAGCCATTGTGAGATGCTCCACCCAGGGGGAGGAGCCAAGTATTTCCTACCTAGATAAAATCTGAGATTTGGAACATCAGAGCAGCCTTTTTCCACTGGGTTCCAGAGGAAAACCAGGCTCATCTACATCATCACTGGAGCTTCAGAGGAAAACTGCACCCTTCTACAGGACCACTGCTTCAACTGAACCACATCTGTCACTCCAGCAGGACTGCAGCCACCATTTAATTGGACTGCTACCAATACCCTGACTGACAGAGTGTCAGATTATAATAATTTCAAGAGAGACTTCTGCCTTCCTTAGCAAACACCTGTCTTTTCAAACTAAGCCTGGAAAATTTATACCAGTGGAATCAGGGTACTTTACATATTTATCCAGGATTTCTAGCATCTGGTGCCTGGCTGGAGCAGTAGCTCTGCCTGCCTGTCACGGACAGGGAGCCCCGGGGCATCCCAGTTCCATCGCTGTGTGGGCTCTGTGTGTGTCCACCAGGGCAGCCTGTACCTCGCTGTCCTGGTTTAGGGCAAATTTGGGAGAAGGGCCAAGGGCTCCCCCAGGAAGCAAACCCAAGCGCCTCTCCCCCAACTGGTTTGGGAAGAAACTTCCTCAGAGACAAGTGGAAAAAAACTGTTAATTTAACAGGCAAAGCACTGCCCAGCACAAACAATGAACAATACCAAACAACAAAACCTCTCACTGCTCTGAAGAGGTGACAAATTCAGAAAGTCTCTCTCCTGTGGTGGTAGCTCAGCTCAGTCTGTTCTCAGTCCGTCTGGCACTGGAAAATGCCGCTGCCCAGGCCAGGCCCCCGTGGGCCGCAGGTGCAAGCTCCTGGTGCTCCCCTGGGTCCCCAGTCCAGAGCAGGTTCAAATAATTCCAGGAAAAGAAAAGGAAAAAAAACTTTCTGGGGAACTTCTCTGCTTCAGTTAGTCAAAAACTAACTAAAAGTAAAGGAGAGCTCTCTCCTGCTGTCCACCACGGCAACACAGTCCAGGAGACGAAGCGATGAGATTCCTATCTGTATGTTTTGAAAACAACTGCCTCAGACATTCCACGCTTCTCCTTCCTCCCCTTCACTCTTAAATCCAACCTTAAAGGTACAAAACTTATTTCTGGGCTAAACAGAAAAATGAGGATACAATTCAACATGACAAAGTCACCCCAGGACACTCACCCAGAGCCTACCAGGAGCTACAAAGCACACAGCTCACTTCAGGCAGCCCCACAGAGCTAAGCCAAGCTGCGGTGGGAGCTGAGCTGGAGCTCAGCTGTCCTGGTGGAAATCAGGAGGGATGCTGCTCTGAAGGGTATAGTTTACCCAAGCAAAAGATGAACATCAGTCTTGGGGCTGTATCACACAGCAGAGCAACTGAGAGCGTTAATGACTGGGGAATAGTTGGATCTTCCATTCTCCAACTCATGTGTTTGAACAGTTCAGGAAGTGCTTTATCTTCAGGTAAATTTTCAAAAAGAAATTGTTTCCTCTTTAGCCTCTGAACAGTAGCTCGATCTGAGGGAGCTAAACCAAATCAATCAATTAGGAATGAGAACACCAGTTTTTAGAGAGCTGAAATTAAATTTTCATTGGACTTGGCAGAAACCTATGATATTGAATCCAAACAAAAATTGGCTCCATGGGTGCCGAGACATGGAGTTTCCTCAGCTCTTTGGCTCTGTCTTCACGAACTCATTTCGGCTTCAGCCTGAGGTGATGAAAGATCTTTCCAGTACCTCCTTCAGTTCTGCTCCTTCCAGTGTCCATCCCTTAGTCCTGCTGGAACTTCCTGACACATGATAGAAGTGTTGTGAGCACTGGTATCCTGGAAAAGTCAAACCTTCTGTTTGTGTAAAGTATGACCTCAAGTTTTCTATTTCTAAAGTATTTTATTTTTTTCCCCCTGTTTGCTGGATTTCTTTCATCAATTTTTTTTACACATTTCTAAGTTCTTTATAGAAGCATGAGGAAAATGTTATTTAAATGGATTTAGACTTTTTTTGTCAAAACTCTGTTCATTCTGTGAATTTGACAACCATTTCAATAAAATTTTAATAAAACTGGGAACTTTTAATGCAATATATCCAATACAATGAGCATATTTTCTTTACAGGGTACTCTGTTGCTTAATAAGGAGTATTTTCTTTTTCTTTCCTCTAGGCCTGACTGGTTGTCTGTTCTGTGGAGGATGGTGTAAATGGATGGCTTTGCTAATTCATAACCGAGGAGTAAGCAATAGAAACGAGTCAAGATCCAACCACCGGCTTTGTAAATGTGGCAGCTTACTGTCTTTTCTCTTAATAGCAAATCAAGGTGTGCTTTCGGATCTGAATGCTACAGGTTCATTGATATAATTTTTTATTTGGAGCCCTGTCTCACATTTTAGGCTCTTCCTTGCTGAGGAGCTGCCTAAATCAGGTGGTTAAAAGCAGAAATCCCTGTTGAGAGCCCTCCATTTCTGTTTACCTTTCCTCCAAACCCAGCATGAGTGCTCTGATTCATATCTTACATTTCAAAATTTGAACAAACTGGAACACTTGAGGTTTACCCTTTCTTCTTTCCTCAAAGCAGTGCTGAAAATGTTTTGAAGGGACAGTAAAAATTGTGATTTAAGTTTATTTATGCATTGGGCTAAGAAAAAGTAGAAGTGAGGCAGTTTTCATGCAATTTCTACTTCCAGGAGAGCTTTCTGTGTAAAAAATGTATTCCATTCCTATGGTTCCATGAAGGGCCATTCATTAAACTTTCGTGGGAGATGAACAAAATCCAGAGAGCTTTTCTAAATATGGGAACTGAAAACTAACACACTGTTTAAGAGAGACAATAGAAATCAATTTAACGAGGTAAATCTGATCAGAGATTAACTTTGTTCAGGATATTTTCTAGTAGGAAAGAAGCAGTGGGGTCATCCAGATCCCTTTGAAAATTTATTGCTGTGCTCAGGAATTCCTTGTACATCCCAGGACTGGGAATCTGAGCAGCAGGCTGTTGTGGCAAGTAAAATATATATGGTGTTATCTTGATAGCCAGATAACACAGTATCTGCTCAATAAAGTAATTTGGAGAATATTGTTTGTGAGAACCTCTTTGCTTTGCATCCATTTCTTCTTCTTTCCGTTTTCTGATAAAAAATCCTAAACACCAAGCAGTTAAAGGCTGCCATAAAACTGAGAATAAACACTGACACTGGTGCTTTATCATGCTCCATCTGGGAGGCGAGCCAGCTCTTCCTACTTCAAGTTTATTTCTCCTACTCTGCTTTACCTCAGATAATGTCTCATAAAGAGTTAAGAGGGTAATTTGTAAATGTCTTGGAATGGTTATTGCTCTCATATAGGCTTTGGATCTTCGTGCTTAAAGTGAGTGAACATTAAGGTAAATATCAAAACGAATTCCCAAGCCCAGAGCAAGGACTATTTGGGAATTCCTCCTGTTCCTAGGACAGAGAAGTTGCTACATTTCTCCACCTTATTTTTTAAATTGTAAGCATCATCTTTCAGATTAAGTGAGACTTGCTTGCTTGCTAAGGTTGGTGCATCACTGAAGAACTTTTAAACCAAGGACCAGAACACCTAAAGAGAGCTTGGCTGGAGCACTTTAACAGAATATGGTCCCAAAAAAGTGGATTACTGAGCAGCAAGTCTTCAGGGGCAAACTGCTAATTTCAACCAGGATTAGATTGTTAAATGAATTAATGTTAAATGAATTAAACCAGCAACAGCAGCATCTTTGAGAGGGCATGGAGGCTCGTTTTCTCCCTCTCCTCATTTGTGCCGTATTAATAGATGCTCCTTTTTTTGGGAAAAGAAAGACTCCCGCCTGCAGGTACTACCTGCTTCCCTGTAGAACCCAAGTGCCTGTTCCAAGAGCAGTGGGTACATGATTTATCTTAATATATTATTACACATTTATCTCCTGACCCTGTCCATCAGTACATGATCCCCACAGCTGAGGATGCCTGTGGTGCCCTATGAGCCGAACTGTGGTGCCTGAGCCATGGGATGCAGGACAGGGGCAAGGAGCTGGTACAACACAACCCCCTCAAACTTTTGATGTGCTAGAATAGCATCCCTGAGCCCTGCTCTGAGCAGAGGCAGCAATAAGGGCTCCATCCCCACACTGCTGTGTGTGTCAGACCATGTGGTGAAAAATGGGCCTTTGGCTAATTTCTTGTGACTGTGTTTGAAGAGGCAGCTGTGTAAAAAGACATTTACAATAATCTTTCATGTTCTCCAAAGGAAAAGAATCCACCTGTGTAATCTTTCAAGTTAAGCTTCCCTCAGGTCTTGCTTAACATGAATATGGCAGCTCATATAATTTTATTATCTGAACTAAATATTATTCTTTCTCTGTCTTCCTGCTATTTCTCCTAATCCTTATCAATAAAATTACTAGGGTATAAAGATTTTATAGGCTGCTACTTCTTTGTCTTTTTCATTTTATTACTTCAACTGTATTCTCTTCAAATAAATGAATTAACATCACAATTAGAAACCCAAAGCAACATTACACAACCCACACAGCTACATCAGTCATGAATGCAGAAACAGAGATGATGAAATATTTACTTGTGATATCCTGGCTCTGAAAGTATTCCTTGGAAAACAGCAAAGAGAAGAATGTGTTGAATTGAGAGAGGAAACTGGGATCTACTCCTAAGTTTTATTATAATTAATTGAAGATAGGCTATTTGGAGACATTCTGCTCTGAGAATGTCTGCTGCTTCTTTGGCTGTAGGAGAAGGGAAGATAATAAATTCCCTGGATTTATTGTGCATGGGATAGGGTGATGGGGTAGTGGTCTGAAGCTCTGGAGAAGATTGCATTCAATTGGAGAAACCAAACTGCAGGAAGTGCAACAAATCAGAAATTTTTATTTACTGTCAATACCAAGGAACTCTGAATTGCTTTGAATAATGAGATGTGAGGCTGGGGCTTGCAGACTTAAACTTATTTCTTTGCCTTCAGCAAAAGGGGTATTTCTGTGCCTTGACCCTCCATAAGACAGGAGTGATGAGAGATACCTACTTTAGGCAACATTAGGGATTCCAGCTGATGATTCTAGTGCACCCTGCAGCAATCACTAAGCAATCATTATGCACTAATTTTTTTCAGCCCAAGCCTGTAGTTTCTGCTCACTCAGGGGTAATTTTTGACTGCTGCACTTGGTGTGATATCACTGCTAAAGTTGGTATGAGGGGATGTATCCAGGTCTAAGTTTTAGTGAAGCAAAAATCCCTTCTTGTGCAATACAGTATATGTCATTGTAGGCAGGGTGTATTAGTTATCCTCTCATACATGGAAAATAAATGACCGTAAAGCTCGCTAAGTCACAATGTCTGTATTGATTGTCTGCGTCTGCAGAGATTCCAATACTGGATCTCAGTGATTTAAAAACAAAATGAAATGCTCCAACTAATTATAGCTCTCTGCACGTATTGTTGCCTCTGAGTATTCGCAGCTGTCAGGTTCAAATATTTCTAATAACCGTGGCTATGACATTTGTTCAACAGATGAGGTAAGAATAAAAGATAAAGGGCAACAGCCCAGTTTGAGGAATGGAAAGGAGATCAGATACAGAACTGTATGCCATGGAGCATTATAACACAGGTTTGAAGATGGACTTGAATGCACCATATTTTACAACTAAAACTGAATAGCAGGTGATGTGGTAGCAACAACGAGGACAACAGGGACAAAACACCTTGTGAAGGAAACGCTGAGAAATACTTGTTGCTCCAAGTCCAGGCCTGAGAAGGCTTAAGGTTCCTCTCAGGAGAGATCCTTCAGCAGTTTGTGTCACTTCTGTCATTTTTTCCCATGAAAGAGGGCAGTGTAAGGGTGGATGTCTTACTCTAAAATTTGTAAGTACCAAATCATCTGTGCAGAGACCTTCGCCTCCTTCACCTCTGGGCTTCCCTGCAGCACAACTTGGTGTTTAAGCCCACTTCACCCTGCACCATTCCTGCATTTTTGTTCCTTTTTCTGCACCATTCTTCATTATTTCCAAGCTGTACTTGGAGGTTTCAGACTTGGAACACCCTACCTGTGTCTTGCATAGCTGATTTTTCTATTTTTTTCCCCATTGCAAATGATTTTTTATACATTTCTGTCCTCAATTTCTGCAATATGCTGTGCGTGAGACATGAGATACCAACAGCAATCTAGTTTTTCAAAGGTTTCCCCTTAAGAATTCTCTGAGAATTCCCATCATAGCATTGTTGACAGGAGATACCTTAAAAACAAAGCACCGCAAGGAAAAACACATGTTTGGGTTTGGGTTTTTTCTTTTGTGGGGGGGAGGAGTGGAGGGAGGAAAGATTAGTAGACTATTCTCAATGTGTATGTCTCAGATCTGTGATCTTTGGTGCAGAATCCAACTGTGCAGATCTATCAAGTTCAGCCATGCTGGGGTATGCCACACAGGTGGATGGTTTAATCTTGACAGTTGAGCTTCCAACTGAAAGGAGACAGAAAATATGAGATGAAAAAAACATGCTAAAACCTGTTCAGCTCCCAGCCAGGCTTTGGAGCTGTGCTGCTGGATAACATTGCTCATGGAACAAAGGCACAGTGATGGGCGGCTCTTTCCATCACAGGTACTGTATTGGTTTTCCTAAAGCAATTGTGAAATAGCAAGGACCCTCCTAGCTCACATAATAAAAGAGGTAGGCTGCAGCTCTGCTTTGATGAGGAAACAGCAGTAACATGGCTATGGTCTTGGAATGCAGCTGAGATCCTTGAGGAGAGTGTCTGTTTGACAGGGGAATGATGATACTCAAAATCTGTATGTTTAGGGCTGGATCTTTAAAACTGCACATCATGCATCCACAAAGTTCTCATTTCATTTAAATAGGAGAAAACATCCTGTTCTCAGGAGAAATATTTCAGATCTGCCTTGCTCACCCAGTGGCTTCACACTCTGCTGCCTCTGAAATGTGTCACGTTTGGGTGCAAGTTGCATTTCTGCTGCAAACTTCCCAGATGCATGTGTAGTGTTAGCATGGCTTGGGTTAACATTGGAAAAAGGAAATGTTAATGAAATGCTTAAGCACATACCTATGATACAATCTGAAACAGGTGGATGTGGAGGTATTGAAGGACTCCTGCTTCACTCAAACCATATGTGAAACTCCTATTGCCATCCTAGGAGCAATGATCAAGAGCAGGAGATGACTGTTAGTGAGCATAATTTAAAACTGACTTTAGAAAGAGTAATTTATGTTTTGGAGCCTTCTCAGATGTGTACGCAGTAGGAAATTCTGTAGCTACATCTGTTTACACATCTTTCAGCTCGCTGAGATGCTAATGAGAAACCCAGCCATCACGGGCACAGGGAGAGACTGTAACAATTACTGAGCACCAGAAAGAAAATTTGTTCCAGTGACTGATTTATCAGCAGGCTTTCCTGAAAGACAGATAATTCACACCAGGAGTTTTGAGAGGCCACTGGTTGCACTCAGATTTTGTGGGACAAGGCTAGAGACTACATCCAACAGGGCTGGTAAACACACAGTGCTCTGGAGCCAGGGATTGCCCAAGACAAAGATCCTTTTTGCCTCTCTTCCTTTTTGCTTGCACCCACATTTTTAAATCTCGATGTGTCCTTCATGTTTGTGAAGACTTTTGGACTTGATAGGGCTTCAGATCATATCATTCCATCTGTTGAGATGTTTTCTTCGTTCGTTCATTCTTGGCATCATGTGCATTTGAAGGGCTTCACTCTGCACCAGGGTTCACGGAGGCTCAGCATCTGTTTAACATCTCCCTGCCCTTATCCTGGCCATTGGTGCTGCTTAATAATTTAAGTAGAAAGAAACCAGTGTCCTTAGCCTTGGGATGCATGTGAGAGTGGCCTTCCTTTGGCAGAGGTGAGACATGATGCACCCTCTAGGAAACCACAGAGGTGTGGCAACTACTTCTTTGCAGGACAGAAATAAGACTCAGTGTTAGATGACCTTTGTCCTCTTCCAAACATCCCCGTGGTGTTTTTCCTTCAAAACTTTTTTCCTTCAAAATCTCACCATCTCCCAAAAAAGCTTCTCTAGGGAAGTGCAGGGGTGGGGCGGGGGGGGGGGGGGTGGGGGTGGGGAGAAATACAGAGACACACTTTGAAGATCTGGTGAAAACCTGTAGATTTGCAGAGATATTTCTATTAGAGATGCCTAAGTTGGGGCTGGATCATGGAGTGGCACGAGCACCTCTCTGCAGAGCAGTAGGTGCTGCACCTCTTTGCCTCAGGAGTCTGGGCTGGGAGTGGTGGGAGTGAGGAAAATGCTTGGGGAGGCTGCAGGATCAAATGGGTTGCTTAAGTACTAGTCATCATAATTTTGTTTGTGAAGCATCATTTTACCTCCTAAAGATGAATACAAACATGGTGAAAGATGAAGAAGGCTCAGTGTAAATGGCCTTGGAGGTTTAAGAAGCTGTTCCTGCAGTTTTGGGATGTGATTCTGTGATGCAAATATGCTCCCATCAAAGACACTTGGAGACTCCAACCACAATCTCATCACTCCCCTTCCTAAAATCAGATTGCAAACCAGCAACAAGACTTCTGCTTAATTATAGCCTGAAGAGTGATGTTTGGGCTGTGAATCATGTTAGATTTCACATTGATAGACGAGGAGTACAAGTGCTGATAACATCTGCAGATTGGGCATGGTTCACACACCATGGTGAGAAGCCATCCCGTTATGCTGTGTCCCTGACAGTTCTCTGGTCTCAGAGGGACCCACACTGGGACCAGACCACACATTTATTTTCTGTGCTAAGTGCAGATTTCCTACTGTGCAACCTTGTGCTCGCCCCTCCTTTTGTCTTTGAAGGCATTGGGAATTGGAAGACTCCTTTTTCTCTTTGCATAGGCAGGACATAAATTCAAAGGGTTCTGCTGAATATTTGTTAAGATACATATTTATGTGCAAAACCCTCCTGATCCCTCGGAAACCATTTAGTTAAAAGAGGATAAATATTATTTACTTATGCCTTAGGGCTGTTGCTATTTAAACACTGTACATTTATTTGGTCTGTTATTTACTAAAAAAACGTAGTTAAATTAGCAGTCATTTCCTCTCCTAGATAATTTCTGAAGGATCTTACAGCACTTCTTTAAAGGAACAAACAACTCAGGGATGACCAAACCATGTCACTCTGTGTAGGACAGTGAATACAAACACCATTTTGCAGTGGCTACAGGGAAATAAAATGATGTATACGGATTCCTCAGTGTGGCAAACTGCTTATTTTGGTGAAAACCCCAGCTTTGCAAACTGTGTTGTCACCACACACTGCAAGAAACATCAGTCGGGTGGTTTGCTCTGTCACCCAGGTTTGCACACAGATTCCTGACATCCCACAAACTCCATAAATGCAGAAGGAGCAAGGCAGCAAAATCCCCAGGATTCTCCCCCTTTGAGCTGGATGGGGTTCTTTTCTCTGCTGAGGGGTATTGACAGTAATGGCAATGGTGCAGTCAATAACTGGCTAGCGGTGCTTAATGACCCCAGGCACTGACAGCTCCTCTCAGCTGGCTCCCAATCCCCAGGAAATGCACCTCAGCTTGATTACTGTCGCCTAAAGAGTCACACATGTACTCTGCCAACCTTCTTTTCATTAACTTAACTTGTGCCCAGAGAGCTGCTGGAGAAACAGATTTTTTCAATCAGATAGTGCTTTTTCGATTAAGTGACTCAGTTTCTACCCATTTTCTCTTCCTTTCTTGCTGTACAGGAGCTATCTGTGTTTAATACTATAATGGGATCTTACCATAAACTTGGCTGTGTCCTTCTGAAGTCATGGCGCTGATAATTAAGATATGTTATGGTTTTCCACTAAGTATATTTGCATCATATGGATATTCAACAGGTCTCAGAGCAAAGACTGGTCCTGAAAATTGAGGAAAAAGTGCAACAGATGGGAATTCAGAGTGAAAAGTACAGTAGAATTCTAGACAAGCAGGAAGCTCTGTATTCCCGTACTTGCCTTCCTGGAGTTGCCCTGCAGATGACTTTGCAGTGGTTTAAGAAATGAACACGCAGGGTTGTTTTAAGTGTAATGAATGATGTATGGCAAATGTTTGCAAAGCAGCTGAGAAAAATGCTGCTGGGGCAGGGCTTGGGTTTTCAGCCTGCAATAGCTGCACAAAAGAGTGGGACCTGGAGATCATGTGGCTTTGGGGGAGTGGTGGCAAAATTGAGTTAAGCATGAATCAGAAATATTTTCTGAATAATGAGGTAAGACGTAGGAATATATTTCTGTGCAAAAACAACCTTTTTCTCCCTCTAAATGAATGTTTTCCATAGCTGTTGAACCACAGGTGCTCCATGTTCAAGGCCTAGGCTCTGGTGGTGGATGGGAAATTGCATGTACCCGTTGCTCCAGAATCATGAACAAGAACAAATCTGCTCTTTCCCAGACAGGAAAAAGCCACCAGCACCCAGAAACAGACTGCCATAACCCCAAGGACCAGGCTCCCTCCTGTGCAGATCTGCTGGGAAGGAAGGGAGGGTGGTGCTCCTGCCCTACTCCAGGTGTCATTTCCTGGCTCGCTGGTGAGGACAGGAATGGCATTTTGCAGGTGAGGCAACATTCCTTTGGCAAAAATTTGTCCCTCAGTCTTGGTACTCAACTGCATTTGGTGAAACTATTACTGGTTTTCACCTCTCCAAGCACTGTCCCAGATCTTTCAGCTTGTGACCCTTGGCATTACAATATAAGAATGACTCACCAAGCCCAAAGATATCTGGAAATGGCAGATTCAGGACGGACTTAAAAAAAAAAAAAAAGCTTTATTTATTAATTTACTTATTTTTCTCCTGAGCAGGCATCAGATTTCCAGGACTGCCGAGTGCTTTGTGTGGAAATTCTGTTTTTGTTTTTCTGTGGCTGAAGTAGAGAAAGTAGGCAAATAATTGAGATGCTCTCCTAGCAGAGTTGTGGGCTGGATTCTGGGGGCTCCTGTACAAGTTCTTTGTTCACGTGTGGTGAGGAAAAGAATATGGGTCAATTTATTCCTTTTTAGTATCATTCAAGAGTTAGAAAAGAGACCTCATTCCTTAAGTGTTCTTTGCTTTGCTAAAACAGCCTTCTGAAGAAAATGGTGAAGAAGAAATAAACTTTGAAGTGTCTCCTGTGTATAACAGGTTAAATAGCATTGAAATGAAATGTGAAGTAAATAACTTTGAAGCATAGTTATTCTTCTTTCTTGGTGAATTCTTAGATCTTGCATGACATGGAGATCTTATTTTCAGGAAAAAAACATAAAACCCCCATATCCTTTGGCATGTTTAATGGAAATCAATCTGAATTGAAATTTCAACTGTTAGTAAATCAATGCCATCCCCATGCTCTCTGTGAATACTTGCTGGTTTCTTAAAGATCATGTTTATACTTATTTTAAAAAAGGCTGCACAATGTTTGGCACACAGTGAACTAGACATTGGTGGCGCTTTATAGCTATCACAAAGGATTGTAGGAGCTCCATCATCCCATCTTTGGAGAACAGCCATGGGTTATGTGAGCCTGCTTGTCACTTCCCTTGACAATATCATGCTGTGTGATGCACCCGTGTCCCTGCTGATGGCTGCTCTGAGCAGAGGCACAGCTGAAGCTCTCCGTACATCTTGCATTTCCCAGAAAGTGCTTTTCCAGTGGCCTCAGACTGCTGAAATCAAAATGTCTGTGAGTGATCCCCACTGTGCACTGCAGCTCCACCTCTTTAACAGTGCAGCTTGGCGGACTGGGATGTTTGCCACTAGCTCTCTGTCCTGGGAGGTTGTCACTCATCTCTTGCAGCAGCCTCTGCTCGGAGCCATCCATCACCCTGTCAGCAGCAAGCCCTCGCTTGTTCCTTTCTATGGATCACAATCAAACGAAAGAGACATCCAGGGAAGGGAGGAACAGGTCTATGTGTCTTGGTGTCACTCTCTCAAAGGTGCTTTTTTCAGGCTGCATGACCCCTGGTGAAGACTAACCCCACACAAGCTGTGAGGGGGCAGGGGTGGCACAGCACCAGGCAGTTGCACAGACACGTCCCTCCAGCTGATTGTACCTTACCTGGGTGCCACTGGCCATTACCAGGTGGAGGAAATGTCAAACATTAAATTTGCCATCTAGAAGTTATATCCTGGTTTGTATGCTTAGGTTACCTGTCTCATTTATTGCTTTTATATTAATTAGTTTTCCACATTCCACAGTGTCACAGCTCTTTTCTTAGAGCTGTGTGTGGGACAGATTTCCAGGCTGTATGATATAGGCACCAACCCAGGGCATTAGGAATATGAATGTCCTTGAAGATACCAGCTTTTTCGCAGTCCCACATAAGCCAGCGACTTCTTAAAAGTGCCATGGGAAGAGGTGTACTGTGGGATCCAGCGCCAATGCCCTCCTTGAAGATTTTTCCTGCCGGAAACTTGTGAGGAAAGGATATTTCTAGGCTATTTGTGCAGATATTCATGGGTCCAGTGCATACCTGTGTGCTTGCACTGCATGCTTGTACTATGTTGACTGGCACATGCAATTTTTTCCCTGTGGCAGCCCTCCTGTTCCTACAGACAGTACAAACCTGGGGAGGGTGCAGGAATAAATAATTTTTCTTGTACTTCCACTGATGCAGGAACTGCACAAGGGCTGCCTGCACGACGAGCATGTACATTGTCTGCCCCATATGCAGCCATCTGGTTCTGCTGAAGGTTTTGGTCTCTCAGCCAGGTTTGATTTATGTGGCAAGAACAGCGGCATTCCCATTGGAGAAGCCAAGCACGATGGTTAACATTGCCACTGCTTAAGGGTGAAGTTGGATCCCACCAGGGCTGAGTTTTAGGTTGCCCCTTATTGGAGACATCTGGTGAAGGAGAGGCTCTCTCCTTGCTGCTGGCCCACTCTGGCTGAGTTTGGGCCAGGCAACGTGAAACCCCTTTGCATTTTCAGTGCCTCATGTCTTGGTTTGCGGGAATGCTGCCTTCCCCATCAAAGTCTGGGAAAATGATACTGAAGGGTATTTCTGTGCTACAAAAAAGAAAACTAACACAAGGGTTTTAAACTTGGTGTAAAGAGGTTTTTTCTCCTTTTATGAAAATGGGAGCATCACGTGGTGTGTCTGTGTGATGAGAAGACTCAATGAAATGTTTTGCAAGAGCAGTGCACCTAGGGGCTCAGTGGCATCTTCAGTTTGCATGTGGGGAATGTCACAATGCCACATTGCTCATCTTGTGTCCTGAGTCATCCTCATGGACACTGATGGTTCTTCTCCTTTTCCTTAATTTCATAGATGCTGTGAAACACCATGTTCAATGCTTGTGTACTTGAAGCTCTTGTGTGTGTTTGTTTTTTTCAGATAATACCATATCATGGTGCATTACTATAACTTTTTACTGTTTCCTTTATTACACGATATTTTGCGAAGTTCATGAATGACTAGTCATTAGTTCCAGCTAAGAAATGTGATTGTTGAAGATATTTTTCCTGCCTAGGAAAATCCCTAAGAAAAACAAAAATATTAATTTAGTCTAACCCAAAGCTCTTTTATATTAATTTCCTAGTGAAATCCAGCTGACGTGGGTGGGATGCATTGATTTAAGTTCAAAAGAGCATTATATTGGCACAAAATGTTTTGGGATGGGAACTGAGAAAACGCCAATTGAAATGTCATTGGAAAGTTGGGGAGAAAAAAGATCTACTGACCCAACCTGGAACGAGCACAGCCCTTTGCAGCAGGCAGAGATGGTAAGCCCTGCAAAAAGTGATTTGTTAAGGTTTGGGTGTGTTTCTGTGATGCAGATACTGGAAGGAATTTTTATGGGATCTGGCCCTGGAACTGAGAGGATTAAATAGCACAGGAAAAACCAATGCACTATTTGTAACTGATAGCGCACAGAAATGATGGTTCTGGTAGGAACTGGAATTTGAGTCCCAGTTGCTGTAGTCAGCCATTTCTAACCATCTGTGAACAGCAACAACCAGGGAGTCAGGGCTGGAGAAATAAGCTGCAGCAGTCCTGCATTTCTTCATGGCTTCAGGAAGGATGTGTCATGGTGGGAAAAGGGGACACAGCCCCCTGAGTTGTGATTTTTTTGTTTTTGAAGCCATCAGTCCATGTGTCAGAATTAATCCACACGTGTTGAATTGGAGGTGCAGAAGGGAAGGGCCACAGTGCAATGTCAAGCCCAGCTGGAAAGTGCCTGAGACAGGAAACAAATCACCAAAAGCTCTGTGTGACACTGCAGCCCATGCTGCTGCCAGGGTGCAGCAACACACTGTGCATCATGTGCTGCTGTGGAGTGCTGATCTGTGTTCCATCAGTAGGCTTTGTGCTTTTTTCTATTGGATTTAATCCAAAATACAGCAATGCTGTGATCAGGCCTGCAAGAGAGAATAAAGGAGATATTATGGTTTAGGGGTTTAAGCACAGAACAGTTCAAGGTCCAGCCCCGTGTCCTGGTAATTTAAGGTGTTTTCTGGGCTCAATCCCCAGCCTGGCTGTGCTCTCTTTCTGTCCAGTGCATCATGATCTCGGAGTGTAATGGGACTCAGTTAATTTACAGATATTTGGAGAAGTACCTGTAGCCCGAAATGGAAGGTGGTGCAGGACAATCACCTCTTGTATTTTGTGTGTCCACTAACTGTGAGCTTGAATTTTGCTGCCGAAATGGATCCTTGAACTGGTTTTTGGTGCTGTCTCCAGGTCTCACCTACATAAAGAAATCAGAGTGTCCGAGAGAGAGTGAGAGAGGAAGAGAATCAGGAACCAGTTCCATTGCATTCCCCTGGGCATTGGGTGGTGTCATCTAAGCCAGAAGGGCTGGGATTTGTAAAGCCTGCTACCAAGCATCTGGGAATTGTAAAGGTGCTTCCAAGGTGTTCTGTCTTGTATAAGGATCTTACTTAAATGACTCAGCAAGTGACACACAGCTTCCTAGAGCAAGGAGAGCCCTTTGTCCAACACCACAGGGACCAGCCGTCCGTGCCTGTGGAGCTGCTTGGGATAAAGTGATGCTGCAGCTGATGTGACTGAGGGGTGCAGAGATGGCAGTGCTGGTCCCTGCTGAGCCTGGGTTTTTCTTCTAAGCCTGGGTTTTTCTTCTTTCCCAGACCCATGGCAGCTCGGGGCAGGGAGCAGCAAAGCTGCAGGATGCCTTTCCTGTTGGATATCTTGCATTTTGAGTCTGGCCATTCCCCTGCTGCAGGAGGTGGTGGGAGGAGGGAAGGGACGCCAGGCCTGCAAATTAGCATCAAAGCCTTGGTGCGAGGTTTATGGCGACATTTACTAGTGTTGTTTTCATTATTTACACCAGTCTTGGTTCTAGGAGTTCTCATTAAAAGCGTAATAAATGTAAAAATATTTTACAGGCCAATAAAAGCTCCAAAGCAAAAATAGCTTTATATAGTGTGATTTTTCTTTCTTTTGCAAAATACTGTGTGGTATCATCTCGAATCTGCTGATTGCTGACGGGATGAGAGAAGCCCCTCCGTTCTGATGCAATGTAAGATGACAAGATGGGGATCAGGATTACTTTCCAGACAATTAGTTTGTCAGGTAATGGGTAACTCTCAGTCACTGACTTTGATGAGAACACATTAGGCCAAATATAAATATTTTCCTTTTTTTTTTCTCTGTGGAAAAGACAGAAAGACAGAAAATTCATATTATTGTTTAAAAAACAACATTAAATGTATCCAGAAAAGCACCAGAATGGGACTGACAAAGTGAAAAGACAATAAGATGTTTGCATAAACATGACGTATCTAGTGAGATCTAGCCTATAGTTTCTCTAAGTATGTTAAACAAGGAGAATGATTTTTGCCAAATCCTCTGTTGGGTTTGGGATGTGCAGTCCTCTTCAGAAGGACAAACCTAAAATGAGGGAACACTGGAATGAACTCAGCTTGGAGGCAATCCAAAAATCTTGTGGAATGGGTGGAGATGAAAAAAAAATTGAATTTAACCATTAAATCATCCAGCAACTTGGTATCTGTGACATTTATCTCGTCTCAAAAATAATAATGTTCCAAAGTCTTAATGACATCTAAACATCTTTGATCACAGAGCAGACAAATTAGTCCAAAAATGATAGATTTGTCTGTCTCACCCAGGTTATCCCAATAAATACTGAGTCAGCTTTGCAAAAGGAGTGGTTGTCAGAAGTGTGGAATGAACATAGATGGGCTTGACCTAAAAGAAGCTGGAGGTCAGCTGCAGCAGCCTGTAGACCTCCTTGCTAGAAAGCCAATTTATGATTTCTGGTTTTTAGGCTCTGGCATCTGCAAATGCTGTAAATCGTTCTTTTTTTTTTTTTTTCACATGGACTATAAAAGTTGTTCTCACAATTTTGCATGAACAATGATTTTTGCTCATGAAGGGTTTTGGTCCCAGCTTTTTTTGCATGTCAAAAAACTAACCCTGTACTTGGAGAGAGGGAATGAGGGGGAAACTCCTTTCTCCTAGAAGGGGCCTCTGCCTTTTCTCTGCCTGCTGACTGAGCTGACCTGTGACCAGCATTAGGAGGGCATTATCTCATATGCACCAGACCACCACAAAGACCAATAATGGCATGACTAGCTCATTGCCATTTTTGAAATCCAGTTTGAGACCTGAGTGATGCCAGGCAAAAACACTAAAGTGTTTGCATCCCATCTGGCAAGTATGAGCAGAAAGCTGAGGAGGACAGTGCAATTACACCACAGATTAATTTAGGCTTTCAACCGGAATATTCCACTGCTGGTTTTTTTTTGTATTACATCTGTGACCAGAATTGAGTTTCTCTGTGAGGCTGCTTCAAGGGAAGGCACAAACCAGCCAAAAGTCACACAACATTTTCTTAGCAGGGAATAAATTTAGATCCTTGCATTTTCTTTTTCTTACTGAAATGTTGGAAAGAAATGTGAGGCTTGGAATGGGATGATCATTGCAAGAAAACATGGCTGGTTTTACTGCCCTTGCTATTGTGCCCCAAGGCCACAATTAGTTCTGGAATCCCATTGTGCCAGGCATTGTCCAAACACAGAGGAAGGAACAATCCTCAACTCCAAGGTCTGCAGTATTGATTAACCTTTATTTGTTTGTGCAATTACTAGCTTATTATTAATGAACAGTTATTTGCTTTAGAAAGGATATGTTCTTAATTAAAAAATAATGAGGTATCAGTCGTAGCATAAAGGATTGCATATAGGAAACATGGAAATATTTTTCTAATTTTCATGGGTGCCTTATTGAAGTTTCAGGTTTTCAGGTGATCTTGGGGAGTTACACTCATGGCCCATGAAAGCCCATGTGATCAGGACACAGAATTCCTGGCAGTCCCTTGGGAACCTGCATCCTAAAATAACATGCACTAAGGCCATGTGAAACAACAGCAGAGCTGGGAGTAGCAGCATCCCAAGATGGTTCCCTTGCTGTAATATCTCTTGCTTCTGCAAAAAATGGATATTCTGTTAATACAGCTCTATAAACCACTGTCTTGCAAAACACACTTGATTTAACTTGACTGTTTGGGTAATCTGTATGTCTCTATACTGGCTGCTGGCTAAAATACCATTTTCTTGTCCACACAGTGATCTTGGCTTTCCCATCACACTGCTGTTATCTCTTTTGCTATCTCATAATTTATAGGAAATTCAGAACTGGAAGCAACCACAACTCATAATTTGAACTGCTAATCTTTGGCCTGTCACTCCAGCTGTATCACATACAGTCTGCTCTACTAAATTTTAATGTCTACCCTAATAACCGTGTGAGGCTAGAAATCCAAGGATTAGCTTTGATTCCAGTTTAACTACTGATAGGTGCTTGTAGTGTTGCAAAGGACTCTTTCTCTTCTGAGGAGTGCTGAGTATCTTTGCTTTGGTTTGTTTATAAGCTGCTGAAAGTTAGTCTATCACAGTTTTTCTCCAAATAGGACTACTATAAATTTGATTTCATTTAGCTGACGGATGGTGCACTCAGAGGATCTATTTCTCACTCTGTGCGTACTCCCTGCTGTAAATATGCCAGACATTAGGATGCCAGGAAAAGAGGTGAATAATCTTTCATTCAGGACCCCCTGGATTCTGGGAGTGGGTGGAAGACTGGTATGAAGCAACTGGATTGTGTAGAAGATGGGTAAAAACATGGCTCTGTTGAAACTTAGCGTAACATTTCCACTGAATTCAGTAGAGCCAAGATTATCCACAATATTTTGCTTTGGGCTAATGGCATTTATATTGCTGAAATAGACGCTGGCAAGGGAGGTAATTACTATTTTTACTTGTGTCTCTCAGCCATGTGAGTGCTCTCTCCATGTTGTGTGGTTAGGAAGGTATAAGATCAGAAATCTGGTGGTGTTCACTTGTGTCGAAAATGGGTAAAATTCACAGGCATGTGGTCTTCTCCACAGTAAGCACTCCTGAGTTACATGCTGGAAATTATAGAGTCATTTAGTTTGGAAATTATTAAGATCATTGAGTCCAAATGTAAATATAAAGCTGCCAAGTCCACCATGAAACCATGTCCTCATGCACCACATCTACAAACAGGAGACTTCCATCACTGTAAGTGCCTGAGGACACATGAAGACCTGTTTGTATTGCAGACTGGAAACTCTCTTGGCAAAAATGTCTTATTTATTTCTTATAGGAAGGCCTGGCCACTGCCCCAAAGAATGAGGTTGAGCACAGAGATCCCCATGATGCAGGCCTGTGGTAACCCTGCCTGTGGTTACCCAAGAGTGTACTACTGCACTCCAGCCACCCAGGCAGCTCCTCTCAAAGACTGAAGGACAAGAGAAGCCAGAGAAACTACTCCTGCAGGTACATTCAAGGATATTGGTGAGCAGATCCTCACTGTGGCCAGATGTCCCTCTGGGGAAGGAGCTTGCAGAGGTTGAATTTCTGTATATGGTCTGTAAAACTTCTCCAGCTGATTGGGAGAGGGGTTTTATAAGGATGTTTTAAAATTTGAAGCACAACACTGAGTTGAATCAGAAAGCTTTCCTTTTTCCTTCTTTTTTTCTTTTTTTTTTTTGTTTTTTTTTTTTTTTTTTTTTTTTTTTTGTTTTGTTTTTTTGTTTTTTGTTTTTTGTTTTTGTTTTAAAGAAATATATTATTTTTTAATGCAGCTTGCACTGGGAAAGGTTTCTTGGGATAGAATAGCATCTCTTCTAAGGTATACAAAGGTCAGAAAGCTAAATACCCTGGCAGGAGCTAAACTTGTCTGCCAAACCTCCTCATTCATCCTCCTCACTTGCTCTGTGTGGCCTACTAGGAAACACAAGTATTCTCTGGTGGTGTAGTTGTGAGCTGAACATCCTCTGTATGAGTTTCCCCCAGCACATCAGAGTTTCCTCACAGTTGTTCAGAGAAAGATTTTAGTTATGCATCAATTTGGAACAGGACTCATTACTGAAGCTTGGGTTCTGGCTGTTCTTTTTTTTTTCCCCCTCCAAAACTGAATTCTTGTTGTGCAGCCAGTCCTTGCTCTCTCAAGCCTACAGCAACCCTCAGGCAGCTCTGGAACTTCATTTTCATGCGGGATCTACCTTTTAGCATCTGGGTGCTCTTCTCTGAGGGAACACCTTGTACCTTGTATTCCAAGGCAGATAGTGAGTTCAAAGGGGATTTTTGGGATATCTCACCAATTTGTTTCAATCCCTGATAGATTTTGAAGGACACCTTTGGCTGTGAATAATGCTCACCTCTCTGAATCTAGTCTTATTGGCTTCCTAAGTGTTTTATAAGGACTCACTGTAAATTTTTCTAAGGTCTATTTTAAATGGGTACCTGAGTTGGTGGTATGGATAGGTGGAAAAGTTTAATGACTCCTGTGTGTGGTTTATAGCTATTTTTGTGCATATTTTCAACAGCTACAATGGTTACACCCATAAACTGAAAAAAAAAAAAAATCTCTTTCCCGTCTGCTGGCTTTTCTTGCGCCTTGTGTATATTCTTGTTTATTCTGCTGGGCTTCCAAGATGGAAGTTTGTACAAACATTTTAGAGTTCTGAAAAACAACAACCAGAGACAAAAGAAGAAAAAAAGAAAACAAGGAGCAGGGTGATCTGCTCTCAAGTGTATCTGTGCATCCTTTGCTTTACCATCTGGAGCTTCAAGCTAGCATTAATTTTTACAAAATTTGGGACATGAAGAACCTCCTGCTTTCTGTTTTCTGCTCTGTAAATGAGAGTGACATGTTGTTTCTTTCATGTATATTCTTTGGAATTAATTCCCTGACTTTGTAGCTCCATACTTCCTGAAGATTATGTACATATGAAGGAAATAATCACAGCAGAAGCCACCCAAATACCTGTGGGTGATCAGATAACCCAACCCGCTCTACAGCTTTTGAAAATCCTGAGTCAGGTGTTTGCTATCCAAAGAAGTTTCCTGAGAAAAATAATTTCTGGGGTTCATGCACACAAAATCGTTTTATCTTCTGTTCTAGTTTTATTCTGCAGAGAGGCGAGGGATCTGCAGACACACAAGGAGGAGAGGTTGAGGAAAATGGCTGAGTGAAAAGATTCCTCCAGCTGGCACCAGTGGCTGGGAGCCTTCTTGTGAAGAAATGGATTTTTTTATGTAAAGAAAAAGCAAGTGCAGCTTGTTCATCTGGTTTGCCACTTGTGGCTGATGTAGCAGTATTTTCAATGTTCATCATGAGTACAGTTAATGCTATTTTGTATAATTCATTGATTTCCATACAATCTCTGTTGGCCATACTTCCTATGCAGAGAGCCAAGCATACCAACTGTTTTCTGATATTAACTGTAAGCTGAAAATATAAAGAGTGTCTTATTTCCTGAACATTGTCTCTCCCTAACTGCAAGTAGAGGCTGGCATTAGCCAAGAATGCCGGTTTGGTCACCATCCAGAGAAGCTCACGCGGGTTTTAAGGGACACTTCCCATCTCCCATTGGCTTCATGCAGAGCAAAGGATGACTCAGTCTGGCTGCAGCACTGTGGGTGCTGGACACAGAGGAGCAGCCCCCATCTGTGTGCTGGTGACCAAGGCCACAGCTGCTGTTGAGGGCACCAACAGACCCAGGCTGCTGCAATGGTGCAAACAAAATATCTGTGTGGAGGCAAGCCACGTCCGATGGGTTGCAGCTGTCCCTCTGCCTGCTGGCCACCCCCACCCCGCTCCAAATGTAAATTATCACCCTTCTCCCTTTTAACATAACAGTTGTGTCATTTAAAAGCTCAAAGAGCTGAGAAAAAAGTCTACTTGTTTAGAGAAACCATTAAAACAAATTATGAGCATTTAATAAATGGGGAAAACTGTCTGTTTGTCATAACACAGAATTTTTCCTTTAAATAGTCAAACAACCACCCAAAAGGTTCCTCATAGATGGGTGTGTTGGGGGATATTTCCAGGGTTAATCTGCACTGGGATCCTTTCTGGGAACCTTTGGCCCAAATCCCCACACAGATGAGTGGAGGGCTAAGAGTGGGGTAAAAAGCTGTGCTGAGCTCCTTTTGGGACTGTGATGGAGCAGGAAAGCTTCCCTGGTCTTGTGTTACCCAGACAGGCTGGCACACATTGCCTCCACCCTGGCAGTGGAGGGATGGGAGCACAATGCCCAGCACAGTGCCCAGCCCAAGCTCCATGGACCGCCCTTGGCTGCTTCTTGGGAGGAGGCTCTGCCTTGCATGAAAATGGCATTTTATGTAATACTTAGGTGCTTATCTTGAATAATCAGTAGCTTGGCCACTGCCTTTGGAGAGCACTTCAGTGTTCTCACTTCTCATGTGGTATGTCTTTTTTTCCAAACATTTCCTGATCCTGAGCTCCTTTCTCAGGTTGTGAGAACATTCAGGTTCAGATCTGCAGTGTGTGGGCTGGCCTCTCTCCAGTTGTTTAACAGATGATTGCTTTGGATAGGATTATCTTGGACAGGCAGAGAATCATCTCTGCAGTGCTGGGGCCGCCTTCGCCCTGGGAGGGGGGAGTGACCAGACCGAGCTGTGATGCTTGTGCTCTTGCTGGAATGTGCCTCCTCCTGACAGGGTATTCAAGTCTCTGGACCTGTGATATCATCTTTAACAGATTTTAAGTCCTTGGTCCTTACAAATGATTGATTACTGGTTAAACCCCCTTGTAATGATCCTCTTTACCTTTAGAGCCTTTCAAATTTTGGGAGAAACCAAATTTTGGGAGAAAATGTGTTTTGCTGTTTTAGTGCTCGGCTTTAAAGTGCACAACATCTCTATGTATTGTGGGATTGCAGCTTCACTTGTGTGAAACCTGACTGCTGGTTCCCATCAACTGCAGTTGTGGAGAGACACGGGGTGCAGTCATGTTGTGGACCAGCTCCTGGGGGCAGCAGACACTGTCTGAGCCAACCCCTCTACAAAGTAGGAGCTGCAGCATGGCAGGCTGCTCAGGGAAGGCAAGACCAGATGGGCTCTGACAAGCACAAAGCTGCTGCATCCCTGACACAGTTCATCCACTTCTGACGGGCCAAAGGATGACTTGCTGAGCACTTGGGGCACTCCTGTCATGCGCTCTATGTGGTGGCTGGTCAGCTTACTGGAGATAGCTTGTGGCTGGCACTCCTACAGGGTGTTTCCATATTTCTCTGAAAGTGCTTGGAGCTCGCAGTTTTTACAAGGTGGTTGGCCCAAAGAGGGAAGCAAATTTGTTCTGCTGTCATGATGGAATTGGGCAAAAGTGGAGGGTAAAGAAAAAGAAAATCTTTTTTGGGTCAGTCCCCATTTCGTCTGTGGGTTCCAACAACATGGTAGGGTGGGATCCTGGTGGTGTTTGTTGGAAGAGGGTGTGGAAGGTTTTTCTGAATCTTTGTAAGTGTGAATTTGGAGATGGTGATTTTTAAGGGTTCAATTTAATTTTAGTTTCTCATGAGGAACAAGAAGGAACAATCTGTGAGGATGAAGGTGTGTAAACAGCATTCAGCAGTCAGGGTACTTCCACAAGGGGCTTTGGCAGTGCCACCACTGAGAGCTGGCACTGGTTAAGTGAATCAGTCAGGAAGAAGCATGTATGAGAAAAACAAAATAAATAAATCGGGGTTTTGATAAGGAAGATAGCAAAAGATACGTCCTGAACAAAATTTTGGAGATGACAACAGAAGAAGAAAAGGAAAGAATTGAAGAAATGTTACAAAGGCAAAACAAAAGGGTTTCAAAACAGGCCCAGTGTGTGGGCAAGAGTGAGATGGTTATCACAGCTAACTGCTCAATTACAAGTTTTGTCATAGACAGATAAATCAAGTAGGTTCTCTGCAAAAGTGACAGTGCAGTGGGGATTCTTCTCCTTAGACATTGCCAATGGTCCAAATGTCTGGCCACAAAATGTGGAGTAAAGCCCTTCTCCCTTGTATCACCCTCCTGTGAACTGAACTGGTTCTAGCCCAGCCTTCCCTGTCCAGCCAGTTTGAACCTGGCATTTGGGATAAAGCAAAGTATGGATTCAGATAAAGTGTGAAGGATCTTACCTGAAAAAAAGGATAGTCCAGAGATGGTGACTCAAGGGCACACTGCCCTTCTGAGATACCCTGTCCCTGGTGGGAATATTAACTCCCTTAATGAGAGAAGTACTGTGTCAGACTGTCCAGTTCAGGTTGATAACAAGTATTTTATTACCTCCCTATCAAGAAATTAAAAAAAAAAAGTCCTTTATTCAGCCTTCTCAGTACTTTAATCTCGGAGTCCTCTTTAGTCAGGTGTGAGGAGACTTTTCTTTGTGAATTGGGAGCAACTTCTCCAGCTTCTCTCCCACAGGTTCTAATCCCTTCTTCTGTTTCACCATGTAGTTGTGTAAGCAGTTCCCTTGAGAACAGGGCTCCAGGAATATATAATTAAATCAGAAGTTTGGCACTAATAAGTGATCTTATCACTTTGTTGGGCTTTTTTCAGGTCTTTGTGTGATATTCTAGGCTGCTCATTAGAAATTATTTAATTACAAGGTCCCCACAATAGAGCCAGGGCCTTGGATGGCAGGTTTTTAAACTGATTTTAATTTTTTTTATTATACCATGTGGTATGATGCTTTGTGCACCAGGTGACCTAGGAGGGGCTGACAACCCTTCAGGACTGTCACCAACAAAGCTGACTCTGCAGATTGTTTTTGCTATGAGTAATTTACCGAGAAGGAACTCCTCTTCAAGTCCCAACAAAGTGGTTGAACCCTAGAACATATGTTGCCATCAAGCCAAGGGTTGGAGTCCACTGGGGACTGTACCGTGCCTGGGGCAAGAATAAAGTAGGAGGAAAGCTAAATCCTGTAAAAGTTCCATTCCCAGTGAGTTCTCCTGTATTCTGTGCTGTTCAAAGCACTGTGCCTTCTTTTGCTGTCTGTGGGCGGTGGAGGTGTGCAGCTGCTGTGACCTCCGTGGGGCGGGACTGTTGCCCAACACAGAATTTTCCATGCGTTGAAACTCTCCATTGTTCAGCTCCGGGGGTGATGAGGTATCAGGGTGCAGCCCTCACCCTTGAGAAGCCTCAGGGCCTGAGTTGACTAGGTGTGAAGTTGTTTGAGTACTTCAAGATGTAGATAAGATATGGAGATTTAAAAAAACTCTTTTAGAACCTGCCATCTATTGAAGTGCATTCTAGGTAATGGGTATGTGTGTTCAGGATGGAGCTAAAATTGATAGAAAAACAGTGTTGTAAAAGTCCCTCCTCTAGACTGTCTTCAAATCACTCAAGCTCCTCTCTTCATATTTCAGTACACAAATAATTTTGACAACTAACCTGCATCTCCTCCCCCATAAATGTGCAATGAAACTGAGACCAATCTGAGACATGAGTGCAATAACACAAAGGCTCTGGCATGGTGTGGTAGTGTGATTGCATGGTGGAATGGTAGCATGTGCAACATGGGGCTTTCAAAATGCCAAAACATGTTTTGTGTGTTTTTGGGTTTTTATTGTTTGTTTTTTAGTGTCGGTTTTTTTCCCCCCAGATGAATATTCTTCTCTCATCTCCATTCTTGCTGCTGGTCCATTGAGGAGGTGAGAGCTGTACTGCCATGAGAGGGTGAGAGGTGGGGATGGTTGGCTTTCAGCCTCAGGGAAGATTGGAAGGAGCCATCAGTCAGCTGGAAGCAGGAGCACAGGTTTCAACCATGGGTCCCTGCTAGATAGCATTTTCCTAAATGCAGCCAAGCTGTATTTCCCCCTTTTGTTACTCTTTTTTTACTCTTCATATCCGAAGTTCCAAACTTTCAAACATGACACAATCTATGATGGAAGTGGACTTTTAAAACTGTTTGCTTGCAAAAGCTTCAGTCTCAGCAAAAACTGCCTCTGGGTAGCCCTTCCCTCTCTTTAAACAGCAAAACAGAGCTTCAGCAGTACTGGCTCTGTCTCTGGGCATGACGCTGGAAATCCCTCTGCTTTCCATTGGCCGTGTGGCTTGGAGTAAAAACCTCTCTGCTGGTTTAGTTCATCAATGAGAGCCTGCTGATTGATGTCCTACAACTGGCCTGGCATAGTTTGCTGCACACCTGAGCCTGGAGCTGATCCAGAGGCTCCATCCTCTCACTATGCTCAGGAAGGAACCCCTGAATCTGAAAGTCAGATGTGAATGAAATAGCAAATGAATAGAGATTAACATATTCTTCTAGTGTCATTTTCAGGTCCCATTTTATTGCTTTTTTGCCCACTTGGAATGCTGCTCCATTTACTAACTTCTTATTTGCTTTCCTTCCAGCTTGCTTACCTATCATCACTAATTACAGAACAAACAATGGCAGTAATACAGTAATGAATAGCAACCTTTTGGTTTTTTTGTTTTGTGTGTAGGTGCACCTGGTTCAAATATTTAAGATAAATGGGAGTGACTTTCCAATTCTTCTCTCCTTTGCCTAGCAGCACAATTTCTGTCAGTCAATCCTAGGACAGTATGAGCAGGCAGCAGGAGGTTATGCCAGGTAGGCAGAAGGAAAGGGTGTTCTGAGATCTCCTGTAAACACAAAATTCAAGGATTGCTGCCCAGCAACACCCCTCCTACTTTTAATATTTCTTTCCCCCTGATTTTGTCCTGGAATTATTTTTTTTGGTTCTTTGAGATCCCGTTGTCATTGAGTGATGCTGAAACTCCTTACAGCAAGCATTAATGTGAGCCCAAAGTCACAATTTCCCCACCAATTCAGAAAAAAGAGAAATCTATAAGAGAAAATTAACCTTTCCTCTACAAGTGCCCTAATGCAACACCACACTTGGGTTAAATACAAGCACAGCTCCATTGATTCCCTGATCTGCATCCACATAAAAGTATCTCTTCGATCTAGATTTGGGGTTACAATGGAACAACAAGCAATCTAAATCCACTGTTAAGTACACCAATAAAAAGCCTCACCACTGGAGCTTAAGCAAGCCTTAAAATGCACCTGGAAGTAGGAAATTGCCTATTATAACTGAAATAGATGTTGATATAAAGCTTTTAATTAAAATGGAATTAGTGTTTCAGTGAATCTTTCTGTATTTCCTTTCATTATTTTCTGAGGCTGGGCAGAAACAGTCTGGACAGGGAATGGCTCGACTGGGCACCAGCCTCCACCTTGGACCTATACAGCCTCTGAAAGACATTTTCCCCAATATGATACAGTTCAGAAGAACAGTTTTAGTTAATACCCATAATTATTTATTTTTTAAAAAATCCACTTCTGCTCTAAGGATACTCAGGTTCTCCACCCTTTGGAGTTGTGAACATCTCTGAAAAGCAGATGTACAATTCTACTACCAATCTCCGTTCAGGGAGACATGATTTGCTTAGTGAAAACAAGCCGAGTCACCCACTGAACTGGTTTGATGTTATTTTGGTGTAGTGATAACCAGTCGTGTTTGGGGTAAACCAAGATTCTTTTCTTGAGGTTGCAGGCATCCCTTATTTAAGAGACTGAAATGAATCACTCTCTCTGTCTATTCAAATGGATCATTAAAATACTGCTAACTCTAGAAATAATAAAATCATTTAAATTGGGCCTCAGAAAACTGAGAATTTGTCTCAAAGGTCTTGAGATCCTCCTTCAGTAGTAGCAGGAAGGTATTTATACCTTGTCTTTTCATTCCTGAACCTTCAGTTTAGAATTGGGATGTCTTTTTCTGCAGCTCACTGTGCCTTTGGAGAAAGGGAGTCTGAGCTAATTGCCTCTCTGTGTGTCTCCAGCAGCTGAGAGTTTAGGAGTGATGTTCAAAGAGTAATACTAGAAATTTATATATTTCCTTGATGTGGTCTCCCAGTGGACAGATTCAGGGTGCTCATCCTTCTGTGTCAGACTCTCAGTTTGCAGTAACCATGTTTATTCCCAGTATCTGTGATGTATAATTGAAGGACCACATCTGATATATCTATAACAAAGTGCCTCTTACTGACTCTGCATGCCCTGGTCTCGTGTCTGTATTTTTACAGGTGTGCACTATGAAGTGCAAGTCCTGCTGCTGCTGGAGCTGTAGAACAGTGCAGTAACTTCCAGCATCTTGTGCTTGCATGAAACATGGTGAGATGCTGAACTACACCAGGGAAATGCCTGGAATGAGGTGTTGTCCTGAGTCTGACAAGGACATGCTGAGGCTGGGCAGGACTAAAGCCCATGTGAGTGTGGAAGGAAGGACATGCTTTAATTGCAGCCATTCACCTGCATATCAGGAGCAGGAAATGTGCATCATCCTCAGGTCACAGTTCTGCCTTGCAGGAACAGCTTTTATTACCTGGCCCCAGTGTTTCCCCAAGAGTTAAAAACATCGACCTGCTGGGACATGTCTGCAGCCTTCATAGGTGAAGGAAAGACGAGGGTTGGGGTGGAGACACCCACACCCCTTGCCATTGCAATATTCCACAGGGCATGGCACTAGTGAGGGCTCCTCACCCCACACTACTTGTTTGTGCTGCTGGAGGAGGCTGCACGGGCTGTGCACTCCATGGGTGCTCCCCTGCACCTGCTGGGAACTGCAAGAGCTGCCCTGATGTCCAGCCTTCCCTGGCGCTCCATTGATGAGATATCATACCTGTGATGGTGCACTTGGTGCACAAGAAGGAAGGGGTCCTCTGGATTAGGAGGAGGAAGTCTCTGTGTGGAGCTCCTAGACTTCATCTGGGTTTGGGACTGGAGCTCAGGGTGCTCCTCTCCCATGTGAGAGCCTGTCAGGCAGGGTGCTGCAGGGGCAAAGTGTAGAGGAATCTTCTCTGCGGATGCTGACACAGTTTACATCTGAGATAAGTGCTGAGCTGCAAACGCACAGAGGAGCAGAGAACTTACGGGAATTTTAGACATCTTGAGAAGCTTAATGTAGAAAACACAGATGTTTGTAGATGCTTTCTGCAGAGTCATGAAGGTTTGAAGATCATAATTTTGTGCTTGGGCATCTAAGTCCTTTTGCAGATTTCTTGGCTCCACAGTTTGCTTCTGCAATGGCAGAGGAATGATTTGGATTAGGGCAGCATGCAAGC